>NC_083364.1:71840000-74340000 GCF_030254825.1 Meriones unguiculatus | reverse complement strand
CACACAAAATCAGATACTGAAAGTTGTGTAAGGATGTTATTTTTTTAGATAAATTGTTAGTGAACTTTATTTTTCTTGCTGATACAATGTTGATGAAACATGCTTACCAATATGCAAACAACTTAACAAGTTACTCCAATGTTTGGAGTAAATATTCTAGTCATTAATTTAAAATCAAGTCTTACATGCAATATAAATAAGAGTTAAAGATAACAGACAACCATGAAGAATAATTAGAATTCTGAACTGCGAAACGTTTTCTTTTCCCTAAGGATTATCACTTGTTTGTTGAAGGGAAGCCATTTGTTTTCATTACAAGCAATTAATAAAGCAAAATGTTTGTATTTCACAAGTATGCTTGAATTTCACAGTTCTTGCTTTTTAACACCAGAAAGTAAATTATTAGCTTAGAATTGGTCAATAAATCGTGACATCAGGCTTTTTTTCTAAGCTGATACCTTTTGGAGAAACTAAAAATGTAAAAGTAATTCATTATTTTTTTTCTAATTGTTTCTTTTTGTTAGGAACATATATTGTTCAATACTTGGATACAGTAATTTTTGACAGAAAGTGTTACATGACCACACATAAACACAGTTGTTGAAAAGAAATCTGTCTAAAAGCATATGCTCATCATGGTTTTCCCAAATCATGTGACTTTAGTTAACATTCCTTATTTCTTTATTTTCTTCTAAACTCAACATGTGGCTTGCCACACAATAGGAATTAGAAAGACTTAATTATCTTTCCTTTCTTATTGAACCTCTAGCCATACACTTAGAGAAGTTAAAGAAAAGGCATCCATTCTTATATTCAATACTTTAGTGGCTTAGAATAGTGCTGTCAATTCTTGGGGTGAATCATTTTCCCATCCTTTTAAAAAAATTAGATGTTTGTCAGGAATATCCATCTGTTTTAAATATTGGTGAGTTCTTGCCAGTTCTGCTTAACTCAAACTGAAATGTAAAGAACAGCAAGCAAAATCTAATAAGCCAGATTATCCACTACACTAACATTTTATATCTTGTTCCACTTACTGTTTCTAAACCATTAGAGTTCTTTAAAAGGCATTAATGAATGGAAGGCTTTTTGGCATATGTGCTTCTTTGAAAGCATCGCTTAAATGTGTTTTTCCAGTGGAAGCCATGTGATCAAAGTAGGAAACAGAACTAGAAGTCTTGCTATATACAGTCTTCTCTCCTTAACTATATTCATTCTCCAAGTCTCAGATCAAAGTCCCCTTCCAAGAAAAGCCTTCCTAGACATGCCCTTTTAAGCCCAGCATGATAGGCCAGGTTTCTATGTGACAGGCCTCAGGACAACTTAGATCTCTCCACAGGACCAATCAAAAGCTTTCTTTTAATCTTGTCTTTTCCATATGCCTCATAAATGCCACTGTGGTAATCAGTGACTCCGAAAAAATAACTCCTCCAAGGCTACTGTAAGCATGGCTTTACTTATAATTCTGCATAGCAAACAAAGTGTGGGGGGAAACGCGGATCTTGAGTAAACAGAAGAAATCGAAAGTCTAATGAAGATTTTTGATATCAGGCCATTCCCTGTTTCTAAAGAGAAATCTAACTTTGCAACTTCTAACCGCACATTGGTTCACTATTTCAGTGTCTTCTTTTGTGGGTTATTCCACATCTGCCAGCACCCCACTGACATTCTACAGTACCTAGACGTGTTTGTGGTAGTCAGATGGGGTGAAGTGGAGTCTGGCTGTGGTACTTATTGTGAAGGCAAGGGCCACTGTTAAGCATCTTGTATTGTGCAAGAGAGCTCCCACCTGCCACAAAGAAGTATCAACCCCAGTGTCAACAAGTGTACAGACTTAACAACTCTGGTCTTGTCTAACTTTCACACCCACTGGAGACTCTTTCCCTTCTTGTGAAGATTACTCATTTAATAGTGGATATATATTTCACGAGTGACTTACAGTTAGATTCTATAGTTATTTGTGCTTATCAAACTGGAGAATACTGTAAATAATATAAAGGGATTTCAATAAATTATCAAAAGCTAATGCATCCTAAAAACTTCTTATTCATGTTTTATCAAGGAATTATGATATATCACTTCCATAAAGAACTATCTCTTTTTTTATTATTGTTTATTATTATTAGTTACATTTTATTAACTCTGTATCCCAGCTGTATCCCGCTCCCTTATTCCCTCCCAATCCCACCCTTCCTCCCTCAGCATCTCCCTGCCCCTTTCCAAGTCCACAGATTTGGGAGGACCTCCTCCCCTTTCATCTGAGCCATCTCTTCTTAATAAGCATTTATTATCATGTACACATAGACTTAGAAATGTAAGATTGTATGAAAAAGTAAAGCCAAAAGCACAGGTGAGTTAGTGTGGACTTGATATATTGGAGTCTAAAGAAATTGGTTCTTGTGTGGATCATGATTTGAGTGTGTGTGTGTGTGTGCGTGTGTGCATGTGTGCAGGAAATGTAATATGGTGAGCTTTGCAACTACTCTTCTAGTTAATTGTAGAGTAAAGGAGTGTCTCAGGCAACTTAAATTTGGGGTATTGTGTGTTTACTTAAGCTTTGCTCTTTGGAAAAAGGACAGGATTGGGCGTGTATGTAAAATAAGGATGAGGTACGAGGTTTGATTCTAAGATGTGCAAACGGGTAGGAACACAAACGCCCATTCCATTGCTAGTTAGTGGACAAAGGAAAAACCTCTTGGTGTCTCTAAGACTTGTTCTTTTTACTTGAAGAGAATAATAGCTCCTACCTTACAGGGGTGCTACAAAGTTAAAACAGGTAATAGTACATATAAAGTTCTACAGGAAGGTTGGCAATAGAAAAGGATATAGTTAAAGATTATTATTGTTTCTGTGATTTTATTATAAAAAGTCTGTGTTCTGAAAATGTTAAGGTTATGTTTGGCAGTAGAAGATTGAAAGTTTTCTAATCAGTAGAGGAAAATGCCTAAGAGCTATGCTTGCAGTGATGTCTAGAAAACTGTAGATATAATTTCAATGGTATCTACATTAATGACTTATAAAATAAATGTATTTTTTTTTTCATTTTATTAAGAAAATGTGCCACTAACTTAATGCAGGTTTTAGAATACAACATTCTTAAATAGTAGATTGTTGTAAATTTGAGGTTTCGTTGGGTTGATTTCTTCTTTTCTTCCAGACAGTCTTGTATGCCCATACTGGCCTGGAAAAGGTTATAGACCCATGGATAACTTTGAGCTCTTGAATGATCTGAATAGCATGAGTGTGGACTACAACTAAAGTTGTAATGACATTCCGCTGGTGCTGAGATTGTATTCCTGCTTTATACATGAGAGATTATACAAATCAATATGCAATGCAACCTACTTTGATTCTCTCTGAAATGTAAAGACAAGTAAATATGATTCTAACTTAACTGTGAAATATAATTGTAGTTTTCCAGTTTTTAAACAGGAAAATAGACTCTGATTATCATCTATAATCAAAACAATGACCATATAAATCATAGATGTGCATGTGAGAAAAAAGCTCAAGTTATTTTGAAACTGACCAAGGATTAAGCTTCCTACATTAGCAACTTTTATGTCTTATGTTTCCTAAATTAGCAATATTCCTTTGACTAAATGAGAAAATCCACTTACAAATTATTTCATTACAAGTTCAGAGATTCAAACCCCACTTACACAGCATGAAAAGGAGAAAGAAAGGATATACCAAGGTGTACACAAATGTGTCATGAAATGAACTTTCTAAATGCCTACCTATTTATGAGACTGCCGTGTAAGGGCAAACAATACCTTCTAGAGAAATGAACCATGTTCTACTCAGTGTGCCTAGCAGCTGAGCAACAGTGAATGCAGAGATTGTGGCTGCCCAAGATGCTGAGCAAATGAAGAAGAGGGCTCAGCCCTAAAGTCATTTATACTACCCTTGCTAAGGCTTAGGGAACATTGAAGAAGTGGAGCGTGTGTGTTTAGGGTTGGGTTGGGAGTGGAGTGCAGGGCCAGATGTAAGAGCTGGAAGACAGAAGTGTAGAGAAATCTCACCCTCTAGGTACAACTAATGATGTAACGAACTCACAGCAGCTGCCATTACTTGCATTGGGAAATGTACCTGACAGGCCCTCTCAACAGTCAGTCCCAGATGGACGGTGGGGTCATGGGTCCTTGCCCCTCCCTCACTGCTGAACCAGGCCCCTCTTGGAGAGGAGGTAACACTGCCTTCAGTTGTGTGCCCACTTGACTTCCATGGCTATCTTTAATCCTAAAGCCACACAGATGGGCCCGCTCAAACACAGAGGGACACAAACAAAGCAAGAAGATGTGCAGGTGGGAGAAATTAGCGGGGAAGAGTAGAGATGAACAAAGGAAGGAGGGAGGGAAATGAGAGGGGGTGGGGTGGGAGCAATCAGAATGGACTGTATGCATGTATAAAAGTGTCAAAGAGCATGTTTAATTAGTGAAATATGCATAAGGTGGAAAGAAAAGAGATTCTCTGACCTTATAACAACTTGAGACTTACATAAACCGTAAAGAAATATGAGAGACCTCTTATATCTGGAAGAAGAAACATATTGCTTGGTAAGTTAGGTTTTTAATCAATAGTTTTCTCATATTATCAAATTATTTCTACGTTTTGGAGTCCATTTTATTCATCCATGATAAAGGCATGTTAAAAAATATAATGAATGGAGGCTAAAGTATTACATTTAAATTGATCCAATCCATAAAAGGATGCACATTTAGTAAAAATACTAGTGAAGAATATACTTAGAAAGATGTAAAAGAGAGGTGTTCATTTTGATCAAGGGTAATTTTCTACCTACCTGACTGGGAAAGAGAAATGTATAGGAACTACTTACTAATACTGGGAATTTGCTCTTTTTGAAATTTTCTTACCACAGAGGAAAAAAACATGTTTTAATTTTGCAGTGTCTTACTTTTCAAGCATTTTCCATTGGGATAATATGAGATAGTAAATTCAGTGTAGTTATGATAAATTATCAAAATTGTAAATTCAGGCTCAAGATACCTGCACACAGTTCAGGGAAACAGCAGAAGACACTGCGTTTAGGAAAGTCTGCATCTTTGTTCACAAAGAGATCTCCTCTGGGAAAGGCTTCCACGGAGGGGGTGGGTGGGGTGAGGGTTAGGGGGTTAGTTTACAATGCACTGTTGCCCTCTGCTGGTTAGAGAATGACAAATACAAACTTCTCTTCATAACCAAAGGGCATGAAAGTTCCATAGGGGTTGTGGGGGTGGGGGAGAGTTTATCATAGAAAAAGATAATAAGATAACATGTTAAAATGGTAGGGAATTAAAATATGGAGTTACAAAATTCTCTTAACATATTTTTTTTCTTTTCTAACCTGGCCACACCATTTGCATTCTTTTTTTGTTTGTTTTTAATAAAATTTTTATTTTTATATTAATTACAATCTATTTACTTTGTATCCCAGCTGTAGCCCCTTCCTTCTTTCCCTCTCAATCTCTCCCTCCCTCATCTCCTCCCTGCCCCTCTCTAAGTCCACTGATAGGGGAGGTCCTCCTCCACTTCCATCTGATCCTAGCTTATCAGGACTCATTAGGACTGGCTGCATTGTCCTCCTCCATGGCCTAGCAAGGCTGAAACTCTTAACACATTTCAAAACAAATTTTGCTATTCATGTTTAATTTCTTTTGGCTGAAAATCTGATTATTTTACATTAAGTCAATGTAGTCAAAGTGTTAGTTGTAAGACTCAAAGTGTCTAGTAATTTGGGGATCTTTGAATAGTGGATGTATTATCTCCTCTTAATAACTGGCACATACTTGGAATGCATTAATATCAGTATATAAACATGAGATTTGTAAGAGTAACCTTACTAAGCAATTAAAGCAAAATGCTTAGTAAATTTCAGTTAAAAAAAAGGAGTTCTTTAGCAATTAAGTGAATGATTTATCTTATATTTTTAGGCATTTTAAACATTTTTTTTCTATGCTAGTCACATTTCACCGAGAAAAAACCAATACTGGTTTATAACGGTTATAAATATGTATAATTGGCTTATAAATTCTTCCATAAAAATAGTGATAATGGTACAAGTAACATAAAATGCATAGACTGATGAGTCTACCTGGTTTTATTGTAGCACTGCATGCTGCTTTAACGGTTGGTTACATTTATTTCAGAAGTGTTTTAAAGGCAGTGGCTCTGCCACCCATGGCAGAAGACAGATTCCATGAAGACAGACTTGTCGGCTTCTCTAAAACATACTTGGGTTGAAAGTTTGAGAAAAAGCTGTCACTGTTGCTTTTCCTTGCATCTGATGGTTTGAATGTGGGGTTTTGTGGTTTAGATGCTTTCTCTGGCTGTAATATGGGTTAAAATAATCTGGCTTCCATTTCTCAGAATGAATTCTCTTGGAACAACTGCATGACTTGGGTCATGGCTCCTTGTCATGAGGTTGTAGCGCATGTGCTCTGTGCTCCTCTCGGCACTCAGAAGCTGAGTCCACGGCAAAGTCAAGAGGCCGGCTCTCCTCCTGGCTTCTCTGCCCTGTGACTGTTAATCTTCTAAATAGTGCATGAGCCAAACAGTACTTTAGAGTTTATTCTGTGTATTCGTATCTCAGACCTGGCATCATTATACTTCAGTCTAAGTCTCAGAGTCTTTGGTAACGTACAAACTGAATGAAAATGACTCATCTTGTACAAAGTCATTTTTACAGAAAATGGGTGTTTGCTTCTCACCACACAAGTGAGTTAACAGAAGCACACTTTGGAGTATTTGACATTTAATCCTCATAAAAGCACTAGAAATAATATTAATGCTTCTACCTTGGGAGTCAAAAAAGAGGAAATTAGGTTCAGAGAAATAGGTGACTTGCCTACATACACAGAAGATTATCTGTCTACCAGGAGTGAGCACCACTAAGTGTACGTGCGTGCGTGCCTGTGTGTGTGTGTGTGTGTGTGTGTGCGTGTGTAAAGAGAGAGAGGAAGTGAGAGAGGGGGAGAGGGAGAGAAAGAGAGATGAGAAAAGAGGGAGAGAGAGGGGGAGACAGAGAAGAAGAGAGAGAATGAGAATATAGAAAACAATGGAAGCTGTTTCCATCTGTGTTTGTGATTGTGACTTGGTCTTGTTAGTGAGTAGCTCAGGTCAGCCTCAGACTCATGATCCTACTGCATTGATTGGGTGTGTGCTTCACCATGCCCAAACATTTCTAAATGTTTAATAATTTTCTACTTCTTTTGATTTCTTTCGATAAACAATTTCCACAGATTGGTATATGGGATGGTATAGACTATTTTACTTGACTAATTTCTATGGAAATAATATTAAGATAGGAAGCCAGTTTGATTGGGTTAATGCTGATATCATTAAAGAGCAAGAAAAAGTTATAATGGTATTCTATTACTTTACAACTCATCAGTTAGTAAAAATGAAAAACGGAAATATAGTTATTGTTAAATAACTTACATAATGTACATAAAGCCAGAGAGATCTTGAAGGCATTTGATAGAGATATCACAGAATTCAACTATCTCTTATTTTAGGGTCAGTTCACTTATAAATAACAAAAAAATTATCAAAGATTATTGTGTATATTCTTTTGTTTTGTTTTTGACACAGGGTTTCTCTGTGTAGCCTTAGCTGTCCTGAAGTAGCTTTATAGAGCAGGCTGGACTCAAACTCACAGAGATCCACCTGCCTCTGCCTCCCCAAGTGCTAGGATTACAGGCATGTGCCACCTTGCTTAGCTTGAGTAAATATTCATTGTAAAAGTAGCGAGGGTTTATATTCTAGAAATCGTGGCTAATTTTGACTTGGACTGCCAAACTTCTCTGACATTTTGGGGGCTTTGTATTAGTGCTTGAGAGCAGGAAACTCACAAAGTTTATTTCTTCATGTTTCCATTCAGTTTCTAAACATCTATGAAAGTGGAAATGTGGGGGCAAGAGTGATGGTTCAGCAGTTAAGAGCACTTGTCTTTGTGGAGGACCCAGGCTTGGTTCCCAGACCTAAGTGAAGCATACAACTGCCTGTAACTCCAGTTCCATAGCTCTGACATGCAATTCTGGTCTGTGCCAGCACAGTCATGCACAGTGCACGGAAATTATATGTTGTTTGTGTACATAGAAACATGAAGTCACTTACACATACTGTAAAAATAAATGTTTTTAAAAACAGTTTAAAATGTTGATAATTCTATTATTTATTTTATTCAAAATAGACTTTTTCATAGAATATATTCTGATAATGATTTCCCCTCCCCCAATCCTCTCAGCTCCATCTCATCTCCCCACCCACCCACCTCCATGCCCTTTCTTTTTATTTCTTTTACTCCTCTATTTGCTGCATTATAGGGAAACAGATAAGTAACTATTTACACCGTCAATACACATTTGCTTTTATTTCAGTAACTGAAGCCTTGTAAGGAAAAAAAAAAAAGCTGTTGATGTAATTTTTATCCCTCCTCCTCTTTCTTTCTGTTTGACAGATATTCCACCTAGTTCTGTGTGCCAGAAAAGGCTAAACATTAACTAGTTTTATTTCTAAAATAATGTCAGATGTTCATGTTTTAAAATCTTAAAAATATCATGCCCAACAAAATACTTTGCTCTGAAAGGATTTTTTATGCCTATAAATAAAACAAGTATATTTTTCTTAGGTTTCAGATTCCTTCAGTAGAGGGTCTTATATAAAATTTTAAAGAAAAATTTAAAAGCTTAAAACCATTTATGACCAAAACACTCATCAGGTGTTGATGTCAGAATGTTACTACAAGATATGGGTATAACAAAATGATCAGGTTCTTTTATTTTTCCTTTAAAAAAAACGGGGGTTGGGACACATTGCCTAGAAGTTTTATAATGGTCTGAAGGAAAGGTATGTGTGTGTGTGTGTGCCTGCCTTAAACTCAATATTGTGAGTTGGAGTCAGCTGTTAAGAATTACTGAATTATCCAGGGCAAAATCTGGGGTATGGCTCACGTTACAGTGCGTTGCATATGAAAAGGGGTGAAAACTTTGCAGTGATTAAAAAGGCCTGTGGGATTGAACTTTTGCATTCCGGAGCAGCACATCAATAGAGAAGCTGCAGGTTCTCGAGTTCTCGCAGCAAACTCTGCCTGGAAATAGATGAAGTGTTTGTGAAGAAACATCCCAGGATGGCTCTAAAAAGAGTATAAAAAAAGTTCTTTCTGGCCCTGGTGGAATGGGAATTAAAGCTGACACAGGAAACAAATACCTAACAGTGTCAAGAATTTAAACACAACTAGATTTTAGCCAGGTCAGAAAGGAGAGTGGACACAGTCAGCTCTATCATTTTTCTCTCCTTCGGTATCTTTTGAAATAAGATTTTTTTGATGCCTCAGAAATGATTTCAATTAACCTTTACTGTGTTTCCTAGGTATTCTTGGTAGTCTGTGGAATACAGTGACAATCATCAAAGGCTGCTCTATGTGAACATTGTGTAATGTATTCAGCCTTCTTTCATTTCAACAATTTTCTCTTCCATTTCACATCCGTTCTCCCCTGAACCCATTCTTCTTCATAAAAGCAACTGACATCTAATTAAACACAATCAGTCAGTCAATAATTTAGGTTGTGTGGGCATTGTCAATTTAAATATGTTACCCAAGGTCAGTATGATGAAGAGATTACCCTGTTCACTCAAGGAAAATATTATTCTTTAGTGCCAGATGGAATAAATGTTGATCAAAGTTGTTAGAGAATTTGTATGTATTACAAGAAGGTGTTATATTTACCAGGGAAATTGTTTAGACACTGCAGTCTGGTTTTATGTCTGCCAATAACCAGAAGGGTATTTGTACATTTCACTCCAAAGAAAAACGCAGGGAGTCATATCTTGATTTTGTTGTCAAGCTATTCAAAATGAATTGAAAATACGTATGTAAGAAAAATGAATTCTTATATTCTGCCTTACACTAGTATTTAACTTCCAGCTAAGAAATTTGGTTGTGAATGAGAAGTAGACCTTTCTGTAACTGTGTTTTTATGATATTTAACCATACCGTGAATGTTTTGTTTCTACTCAGATCTAGTTATGACTTTTTAAAACATTAACTTGAAGAAATAAAAACACTGATAAATCCAATTATTTGTCTATGTGTTATTAATTAAAAATCCAATTCAAATTACGTGTTTGGAAAAACTTTATCAGCTGAGATTTTAAACGCAAATTAGTATTATTTATATGTATACTGTTTTTTTAAGTTTTATCGTTATTGACAACCTTATAGTATATGGCAATAAAATAAACAGATGAATATATTTGTACATTGGACTCAAAATTTAAATATTGTCATGAAAAATCAACTTTCATAGAGACTTGTGTTGATTTTCCAACAAATCAGAACAAGCACACACTCTGCAGATGCTTTAGGAAGACTCATTTACAAATCATGAGAAAGCCTTGAATTAGGGTAGGTGTTTTCTTGAATTAGGTTAGCTGTTTGTCTTGTTGTCGTTGTTCTGTTTAAGACACCTTTAAGAAAGTTTTGAGTGGCTTTGAATGCAGTCTACACGTGTGAATGGTGTCTTGTCCTCATTTGCTTTTGAATGGTGAACTTTATTTTAATGGTTTGTTTTAATTTAAATTCTTGAAGAGTTTGTCTCACTTAACCATTTTTATGGGTTTGAGAACAGCATGAATTAGAAAGAGTAGCTGCTGATGGTTGGAACACACACAATGTGTGTGTGTGCACAGAAGGAGACAGAGAGACAGAGAGAGGCACAGAAAGAGACAGAGACAGAGAGACAGAGAGAATACTTCTCACGTAAGAGGTAGAGGAACTGTTTCCTTCGGAGTTTGCCAAAGCTTACATTCTTTGCTCGGTTTACTGCCTAGAACGTTTCTAAGAACTGATTTTATAAATCAGTTAAAAGTCATGTATCATATTAACAGTGGAAGAGGCAGAGATGACTTAGCAGGTAAAGGCACTTGCCATGCAAGCTGGATAACCTGAGTTGGAACTCCAACTTATATAAAGGTGGAAGGAATTTCTTTCTTTCTTTCTTTCTTTCTTTTTTTTTTTTAAAAAACAAATTTGTTGTATCACAATTATAGATTCTGAAAGGCTGCTATCAGGACATCAGTAGAGCTGGTCGCTACTATGGGTATCATCTGTCCCATGCCTCTTTCACTTAGACAGGATTTCTGGAACTCTTAGAGATCTTTAATTTCTGATGCATCATTCCAATCTCTGCCTTCACCATCACCTGAAGTTATAATATGTTAGAAGTCTGTAACGTCAACATTTCCAAGGACTCTATTTCCAAATAAAGATATACTGTACAACACTGGGGATTAAGACACAAAAGACATACATTCTATAGGCTAGAACAGAAGGATCTCTAGAGAGGACTGGTTTTACTATCTAGTCTAAATGATAAAGAAAATAGATCTTTTTACAAAAACAAATGAAGGCGTGCTCATTTTTATTTCTTTCATTTATTGGAATTCAATTTTTTCCTTTTTTTCTAATTTTTTTTCCTTAAATTTTTTTTTTTCTTAAAAAGCCACTATATTTTTCAGCAAGATGTACTTGTGTTATGCAATTTTAAATTTAGTCAGCTTGTATTTTTTTTTTTTTTTGAGTAGGAGATTTAGGAAGTATTCTATAGACTCTCTCAGGAAAAATAGAAGGTAGAAATAGCTATGGCTTTGGACTGAGGCTGAACTAGGCCTGGAGTTCTGGCTGTGCCTTTAAAGACTACAGGAATACAGGCACCTTTCCAGACATCATTCTCAGTTTTCTCATCTGTGATCTGAGGATAATCATACCTTGCTCTCGGGATGAAATAAGATACTTAATATATGTAGAATGTCTGACAGATGGTAGATGCTTATATTAGTATACAATATTCAAGACTCATTCACATCATGATGTGTAATAATAGCATTACAATCCTGTGGTTATCTTTATTATCTCTAGTACACATTTGATAACTGATAATAAGCAGCCAGAAAAGTGGGGAGGACAGTTATTTCCAACACAGGCTCAGAGGACTTCCCTTTTCAGAGGGAATTCCTGAGTTCTAATGTGGGTAACTGCAACAGCACAGTGTCAGGCTTCTCTGTGTTCCTTCCCAGTCATCTCCAGCAAGTCCTGCCTCTGGTAATTACCTCCATGGATGGGATGCAACCCACATTAGCAGTGCATTGGTGAAATGGAGCAACAGCTCCAAGTGCGGTTCCTCAGTTCTCATGTAACAATATAAACCATGCTTGACTTGTAAATTATTCATTATATTTCAGGCAGCTAACATCACAAATATACTAAACCATCTTATCCATTCTATTTCAAGAACTGGAAACTATGGCCTTCAGTCTGGTAACTTAAACTTTTCAACTAATAACCTTAAAACTAAGAGGTACCATCCATTTTCATAAATGATTAAATTACATATCGATAATTCAGAGATTCCTTTATCTCTAAAGCAAACGTCTAACTTTTTTTTTCTCTTTGCCTTTTCAGTGTAAGCACTTAACATTGTTCTGATTTTTTTTTTAATATTATAGCTTTTCAGTACATGTGATGTAAAAATCTAGCACATGTTTGCTGTTGTTAGGAGAATATGGCCCTATCACCCATATGTGAAAAAAAGCACAATAAAAGCACAGTGATTGTATATAAATAATAATAATAATTAATAATAATAATAATAATTCCAGTACTCCTCCACATTTCCTAGTCTGGAAATGCTTGGCTCAGAGACATCTCCGTCTCAACACAAAGCATTCAATTATGTGATACTTCCTTTTAAACTTAGACATCTCATGACCCCTTGCAAGAAATATTCCAAACACTTTACAGAAGAGCGCTTTTCCGTCTAGCACATTCTTTAACCCCTTGCATCCTCTGACTTTTTCAAGTGATGTGGCAGTGTTGCAAGGTCCTGCAGCCCTCCCACATGCCTCCCTGCACCATGCTTCAGGCGTGTCACGTGTGAGTGCCTCTCTGTCTGTTGCTCCTGTGGCATTAGATGTCACTGAGATTCCACATCTGCTGTCTCTACTATTGCTTCTAGAAGGAACGCATTTGGGGCAGCCCCGATTTTATAGTCCAGTAATGCTTTCCTATGTTGGTTTAATCGTGTTTGTCTAGACATCTCTTGTGCTCTTGCTACATCTGTTTGTTTCCTTTAGAGCTGCTGCTCCCCCGAGTCTTACCTCTTGCAAATCTCAGGCTAACCGGCTCTATATAATAGGCTATAAAGCCGAGGACAAGTTTGTGGTTCTGCTGGTGATGGGACCTCAGATGTGTAACACACGCCCGGATGATCAGATGCTGCTTGTCAATCCCAGTGCCCGCTGCTTATGAATGCTTAGGAAAGAGGGCTACAAACGAAGATATGTCCTCAGCTGCCACCATACTCTTTATGGCTGTCTGTTTTTTTGAGATAAGGGTTTTGTTATGTAGCCTAGCCCAGTCTTAATTTCACTAGCCCAGGTCTGCTCTCAAATTCATGGAACTTTGCCTGCCTTGGCCTCGTGAGTGATTATAGGCACGTGGCACCGTAATTATATTACATATTATATATTAGTGTAATTATATTACAGTAAGGCAAATTTACAATGACTCTTGAGTGTCTTGCTTATGTTTTGTCACCAAGTCATAAGAATATCTTCCATTTTTAAAAATTTTTTTTTCTCTGAGACCTGGATTCTCTGTGTAGTCCTGCTGTACTAGAACTTGCTTTGTAGGCCAGGCTGGCCTTAAACTCACAGAGATCTTCTGCCTCTGCCTCTCAAGTGCTGGATTTAATCTTGCTCCACCACCATGCAGCCTTAAATTAAATCTTTAAAGACTTAAACATTTTTAAGCCACTGTTTACTTATCAAAAACTGTATAAAATAACAGCATCTAAAGTTATTTGACTTAGGTTTCTGGAACAATCTTTCAGCCTTCTTTATAGTGTACTCTTTGCAGGGTCTATACACAGTAAATGACTTTTCTTATACCTCTAATGTTATGATAGTCATAAGGTCGAAAATAGAAACCAAATTGGAATTAAGCTATAACCAGCTCCATGATCACTTCCCCGTGTGTGTGTGTGTGTGTGTGTGTGTGTGTGTAGTCTTGCTAGGCCACAGAGGAAGAGAAAGCAGCCAGTCCTGATAAGACTTGATCGGCTGGGGTCAGTTGGTAGGGGAGGAGGGTTCTCTCTTTCTGAGGATTAGGGCAGGGGAACATGGTAGGAAGAGGGAGGGAGAATATGATGGGGATGAGATGAGGGAGGGGGCTATGATTGAGAAGTAAAGTGAGTAAATTAAAAAGAAATTAAACTAAAAGGCAAAATCTACCCTTTATATAAGGATGCTTCTCAGAATGCTTTGTTTGCACCTAGCTTTTTAGGAACGTTATGGGCCAGATGCTTATGTTCAAGGACAGCTTGGTTAAACTCTGCAAGGACAAGTTTTCTTTTTCTGAAAGGAGATTCTCTGTGCAGTTCAGATGGCTAGCCCACACAGGCAGCCTTCAACATTTCACTGTGAATAGGAGGCCAGAAAGCTACCACACTTTAGTTTTCTCTGAGCAAATGTCATTCATGCCACCAGCCTCTGGACTACAAATGGTAAGAGCAAGCCCTATCAGCATCATGCCTCTTCTTACGGTTTTAGAAATGAAGAATGCATAAAATTACTCTCACTTCTTTATTCATATTGATGACATGAGTAAACTCTGACAAAGTGACATTGTGGCAGAGCCTCTGGAATCCCATTGTATCTCTTTAGTAGCATCCTAGATAGGTAACTGTCGCAGTCATCTGAGAAAAATTTGTCATATTTTAAATTCACCCATATATCATTTTTCAAAGTCATGAACTAACATTTGTAAGTACTTCTGTTACCCAGGCACTAGATACACAATTCTCAAATATATGTAAATGTGTGTGCACACACATACACACACACTCATCGAGTTATTCATTTGTTTACTCAACAATAGTTTGAGCTGATAAATAACCCTGGTGTTATTTTATAGTTACAGAAACAACTTCCTGAGACACATGCTTTAATATTAAAATATTCTAACCCCATTTATCCTCTTGGAGATGAAACACTGAAATGAGAGAACACAGGATCAGAAAGATGAATATTTTGATTATGGTTGCATAGCTAACGAAGAGGAAGCTATGTGTTCCAGCTCATCTATAGCATGAAGACCATTGTTCTCTGTGTTTCCAGCCACACTACAGGGAAGTGATAAAATTACTTTATAACTTGTAAAAATCAAACCAAATAGTAGCATAAGAGCACCAAGGCTCTGAAGTTTACAAAAGATTGGACCAAATTTCTAAAAAGTAGTTCCGCAAAGAGTTACAACCATACACTTTCTTTTTACAGATGAATTATTGAATCAAAACCTCCCGTAAGTGCAAATGAGAGGCTTGTCTCGGGACAAATGCACATTAAGATAATTGCATATGTCATGTAATTTAGATGATAGATGATTCCTTGAATGAGCAAATCAACACACATTTTAGAGGCACCAGGCATGTACTACTGAAACAAAGTTCTGTAGAGAAATATGAACATGCAATAATTGTTTCCTGAAGTTCCATTTAATGCTAACTCAAGATTCCTGTGCCCCAAATTGCATTTCCCCATATTCTTAATAAAGAAACTCCAGCCATAAAGTTGTGTTTCATTCTGTCTTTAGTTCTTACTTCATTAATTACAAGCTGCTAACTGTAATTCTATTCCATTTGTCGTTTAGCTTCTGTCTTTTCTTGAGACTCTTATGCAAAGGGAACCAAAATTATGCTAATGGAAACATTCTCTGAGACAGAACACGATTGCTTCAATCATCAGAAAATGATCAATGAGCAAATGTTAAATGCAACACATCAAATGCTCTTGGAAACCTGTCAGTGAGGGTGTTTGGATATTGTACAAGTAGACTTGTACAAGACAAATAACATAAAATAAGAGACACCTTAATCAAATAGCAGAGCATTTTATATCTCAAATGGTATAGATACTTAAGCTTTCTAGTTTGTTATTCTCTAGCCCAAAAGTAATGTGTGGATCTTAATGACTATTTTTAATTTAAGAAAATTTCTCTTAGGAAAACGATCTCCCATCTGTTTATAGAAATAATCTTTTGCAAAGCCAAGGAGGTCACCTCAGGTCAAAACCCATATCTAAGTTGGTCTAAACTTAGAGTAACTTAAAGAGTGTGTCGAATTGGGCTACTCTAACTATAAAATTACATCATATACATTTACAAAACCTCTTCTCAGATTTTTACATTTTTTTAAATGAAGGATTGGTTTTAAAGGCAAGGTTTGGGGAAGAAGGGCAACATATTGGAATTCCAAAATGCATTCAACATTTGTTTATAATTCCATATCATTATGCTAGATTTAAGTTGTCAAACTAAGTTGATAGCAAACATTAAGTATAGAAATGTATACAGCAACAGGCCTTCTGCCAAACGAGGCAGACAAAGAACTCTTGTCAGAGGGTTACAAATTTGAAAGTTAAAGTTAAAGTTAAAGGCATGGTAATATTTGAGGGTAAAGTTTGTTCTTTGCAATGAAATGATTTTTTTTTAATTCCTTGCACCTTTGCAGTGTGACAGGATGAAAACATCCTGTCATGGGTTTCTTCTGCAAAATGATCTGTCTATAAAACCAGCACTGCCATGGGATTATTGTTTGCCTGTATTGAACATTACCTTGAGAAAAATCATACTTTGGATAAAGTGTCATTTTTATGCTGCTTATCTTTCTGCTGCTGAATATACAGAAAACTGTTTGCATCTTTAGTCTAACTATTGGTTGAAGAAACGAAGCAAAAGCCATATGTTAACAGTCTCTTATTTATAGTCCTCAGGGTATTTCTCTCATTCACTTTAATAGCCAAGGATTAGACAGTTGGAGTTATGAAAGCATGTACCACATGACTAGGACAAAAATATAACAATGACCCAGACCACAAAATGTTTATAAGTTGCTTTCAGAGATAATTTATGAAATAATAATGTGAAAAAATTGGAATCATAAATACAAGAACAAGAAAGAGCCATGAGCAGATTAAATGGCTTTGTACGATCTTTTAATGTCCAATGCTTGTCTGTGGCATGGGATTTGTATGAATAGAAACCATCTTTACTGAGAGATGCTGAGATTTCAGCTTCAGAAGTTATTTTTCACCACATTGAAGAAAGATTTGATGTCTAGTTTTCCGTTTTTTTTTTTTTTCTTAAAAATTTAGGATAGCAACATTCAAAAATCATAGCATGAAATAAATAAAAAAATACACATAAATTGCAGAAGTCTCTTAAATTTAAATCTATATTATTTTTAATGTCTTCATCTATTTCATGTGAATGCATAACCCAATGTATAATAGCCATAGGCTCACTGGCTAACTAGTCTAGCTGAAATGGAATTCAGCGAGAAACCCAGTCTACAAACAATATTACAAAGATGGAGAGGATAGAACACTCCCAACATTGACCTCTGGCCTCTACATATACACATGTAAGTGTATTCTCAAGTAAACATGTAGGAATATACAACACACACAAATCAACAAAAGAAAAGGACCATTTTTATTAATATTTTCACTGACGGCTAATAAAAAGTCTACTGAGCACTTTTTCCTTTGTGAGCATGTGTTATTGTTGTAGACAGGCACTCTGATAGTGTGACACCCTTGTTCTAGTGCAGTTTGGATCTAGTCCTTGTGAGTAGACTATGGTGAAAGGATACCATTGATGCTCTGCAAATGTCCCACGCTACACTATATCCCAAGCCCCATCTTATGATTTTATTTTGAGATGTGCTAACTTCCTCAGGTTGGTTTTGAATTCTTCTTATAGCCTAGGCAGGCCTTGAACTTGAAATCCTCTTGCTTCAGCTTTCTGAGTATCTGGGATTCCAGGCCTATGCCAATAGACCCATATTGGTAGATGCTCTAAGGGGAAACTTGTGAACAAAGCTCTAATAAAAACAGGCAACAATGCCTCAAGAGCTGCTAACAGCTGAGAAAGCATGCAATATAATGTTGGGATAACTTCAGGCCTGGTCAGTACTACAGTTGCAGGGTTATGGGAAACACTAGGACAGGAACACTGCTGATCCACACCCAGACATTCTCCTCCCAAGACTGTGAGATAATAAATGCCAAAAGATTTTAAAACGTGACTCACAATGCTGTGAGATAATATCTCACGTGCTGTATGGCAGTAGGTAGCTAATATAGATTTCAGCACATGGAAGCAGAATGCTTCCCTGTTGGCAAAGTTTCATTTTCTTGTTTTGAGAGAACACTCTGAACAAAAGGCAACTTGGAAAGGAAAGGGTTTATTTCATTTTATAGTTTTAGATCGTATTTATCATTGAAGAAAGTCAGGGCAGGAACTCAGGGCAGAAACCCAAGAGAGGGTGGTTTGCTAGTGTATGCAGTGTAACCAGTGAACTCATAGCCAAAGTAGTACAGCAAGAAGCACATGGGCTATAGCTTACTACAACTTGCTGTTAGGCTTGCTCTGCTAGCTTTCTTAGACATCCCAGGCCCATCTGCGTAGGAATAGTGTTCTGCAATGGACTAGCAGCCCCCAAACAATCATTATTGAAGATAATCTCCCAAAGACATGGCCACGGGCCAAACTGGTCTCTGAACTCCTTAATTGATACTCTCTCCAATGACTCTAGGCCCTGTCAAGTTAATTAGTTTAACCAGAACACCTACCAACCAATTAAAAGTGTGGATATAGGTATAAAGCTAGGAAGTGCGATGTTGGAAGACTGCCTGGGAGACCAACAGCCACTCCTGAACCATCCTGAAGAGATTTTTAGCACTCTGGACTCTGAGTTGCTAGCAAGGGTTCAAGAGAAAATGAGGCGTCATTGGAGAAAGGCAAGGGAGATGCTTTGCATAGGTAAAATGTAGCAACAACTTGAGACTTTCAGCTGCATTGATGCGAAAGTCAACCATGCGTGAGACATCTCCTGTGTGAGGTCGCTTAGAGTTCCAAGAACAGTCAGTGCTCAGGTGCTACTTGGTGTTTTCTCTTTGTTTCTTTTGCTGTTGTTTTCGGGTGGATGTTTGTAGTAAAAATGTGAGAAAAACAAACAAACAAACAAACAAACAAACCATTCAAAATGGTGCCAGAAGTTTTGGAAATGCTCAGCCTTTCCCTATAGCAAATGATCTGAAGTACCTTCTGATTACAGATGATAACTAGGGCCTGGTGAGGAAATGTGGTCTAGAGAAAGAGCAGACAACTTGATGTCATTTCTCTTGTTAATATATGAGAAAGACTGAAGCCACGGAAGCCACAAGATTAGTAGCACTTGTTGCTTAAATTCCCCAAGTTCTGGAGCAATTTGTCAAACAGCAGCAGCAGATAAGTAAAACAAAACAAAACAAAACAAAACAAACAAACAAACAAAAAAAAAAACACAGAGCACTGTTAGCACTGCCACTATGTCGCCGTAGAAACACATGAAATTACTACCTTGTCAATACCTGGGAAGATCAGTCAGAGCATGGTGTTCTTTATGTCCCTTTCTTTCTCTCTAATAGTCACTGACTAAGTAATTCTCTTGGCACTTGCCATGGGCTTCCTTGCCGCGTGCTTCTCACGGAGTCCTAAGTGAACACCACAAGTACCTGAGCACCTGGAGAAGCATGCATAATCACCCTGACACCTTCATTTTCCATCTATGAGCATTAACTTTATCTGTCTATCATCCATTTATGTGTATGTATCAGGTAGGCAGACAGACAGACACACACACAGAGCACATATGACCATAAGCATGTGGAACACATGTTAGCACGTGTGTGTGGAAGGCAGAAGACAACATGCAGGAGTCAATTCTCTCCTTCCACTTTGTGGGTCCTAGGAATTAAACTCAGCTCATTGGGCATCGTGATAAGATCCTTTACCCTGTGAGCCATCCCAGAGGCTAGTATAGTCCTCTGCCTTCACACCTCCCAGTCTTTCTCCTCTACTCTTACACTCTGATGGTTCCTGATTTTTACCACAAGGAGAAAATTGTTGCAAGTAGTACAAACATTTCACTAATAGCTATGAATACAGATCTGAATGGTTAATTTTCAGCATCTACTTGACTAGACTTAAAACCACCTAAGATGTACATATCTGGACATGTCTGTGAGGATATTTAAAGGACAGATTTAAAGAAAAAAAAAAACACCCTTAATTCAGGTGGCACAATTCCACAGGCTGGATTCCTGGGCTGAATACAAATGTTTCACTGTGGTCACGACGGGACAGATACATCACACTCATGTCACCATGCCTCCTCATCATGATGCGCTTTATCCTCTTAAACCATGAACCAAAATAGTCTTTTAATTAATTAATTAATTAATACAATATATTCGCTTTGTATCCCCTCTGCAGCTCTCTCCCTCTTCTCCTCACAGTCCCATCCACTCTCCCTCTTCTCCTCCTATGCCCTTTCGCTAGTCTTTTTAAAGTTGCCTTTGTCAGGTGTTTTGTCATAGAATGAGAGAAAGTATCAAAAACACACCTATAAACCTACCTGTGTCAATGTTCTGTACTCTGCCTTTGTTCTGACCACAGGCTACTACTCCTTGTACCTAAGTTGAAAAGACCTCTATTTATCTAGCAGATTTTCCTGAAAAGGGCCAGATAGCAAGCATTTTAGTGTTCATGGGTCAAATGGATTCAGTTGCATCTGTGCAACCCTGTCACCAAGCCATGAAAAGAGCTCTAGAGCAGATGGGTGAAGCTGTGTTCCTGTTTACAAAAAGCTCATGAATGGGCAGTGCTTTGCCCACTCTAACTCAAGATCTGTGACCTGACACATGTTCTCACTCTTCCTCTCTTCTCTCAGATACTACCTCTCCCCTGAGTTAGTTTCTTTCTCTTTTGTTCAAAACAAGCACCTTTAAAAGGTGTGGCCTATTGTAGCTGTTCTCCTTAAATTATTTTGCTTGTTCTCCTTCTCATTTTCTCTCTCTGTCTCTGTCTCTGTCTTTGTCTCTCTTTCCTCCTGAGACGGAGTTTCTATGTGTCATCTTGGCTGTCTTGGAACTCACTCTGTAGACCACGTTGGCCTTAAGCGCACAGAGATCAGCCTGACTCTGCCTCCTTAGTTCTGGGATTAAAGGAGTGTACCACCACACCCAGCTTCATTTCACTCTTCTTATAATCCAAATTTTCTTTTGATTTGTCTTTAACATTACCTCCCAAAGCTCTAGCCATCACTACTTCAAAAAATTACCCAATTTCACCAATGACTATCACAGTGCTAAATAGAATGAAAATTTTCAATCCTCATTTTATTTTTATCCTTTTTAGAAAAAAATATTTTACTGTTTGTAAAACTCTCTGTGTGCACATGGGTGTTTGTGCATGCAGATATATGTGACTGTGTGTATATGAGTACAGGTTTCTTCAGAGGCCAGAAGATGGAGTAGGCTTCCTAAGAGCTGGAGTTACTAATAGTTGTGAGCCACCTGAGTCCTTTGTGAGACTATCGCCTGCTCTTAAATGCTAACCCATCACTGCAGCTGTTCTACTTCAATCTGAATACAGTTCCTCCTCTTTAAACATAACATCCACTTACTTTCCAAGACACCTCCTGCTCTTCTATGTCTTCTATAGGTGTTTATCAGCTCCAAGGGGCAATTGTAGAACGTTCAGGAATTTTTGAGTCAAAAATTAAACAATTTTTTCAATATATACCATAAGGTTTTTATTTATATTTCTACATTTCCCCTGGCTTCTCACATGATCTTACCTTTCCTGCAGAAAACTTCGTTTCAGCCACATACACTATCATATGTTATCTTTTCACTTGCTTGTTGAAGAAGATTCCTAATGGCTTTAATCTAATCTAACAAGTCTCTCTTAAAAACACAAACCAGTTTGTGTTTATACTCACAAATAGGTATAGTTTTCATGCCCCACTCCACTCCCAAAATAGCTTCTTTTTGAAGCAGATGGAGACCATTATAAAAATCCACAACTGGTAAAATTCAGACAGCAATTGACTGTAGGTGCTGATAAATCTCCAACTGATAAGTCTTCAATGCAAGCCTTACACAGTAAGGCTTAGGGAGCATTCTCAGAAGAGGAAGCTGTTGGGAGCCTTGGAGGAGCAACAGCAAAACAGCTCTAGAACTTATGAAATGCAGCCCACCAGTTAGCAGAGCCATGATGGGTGTGTCTTGGCATGGCATGGCCCCAAGAACTATGCGTCCTGAGGATGTTTTGCAGTTATGAAGCTTGCTCTGCTTGTTATCCTTGCAGGCCTCATAATACAAAAATTGTGTGAAAACTCTAAGGAGGCATCCAGCCCCTGACTGGGCAGCATATTGGGCGCATACAAATAACAATGCTTGATCTCTTACAGGCATTGATGCTGGAGCAGATTAATGATTCAACCATCACCCTTGAAAAGAACCTACAGATGTAGATGGTTAGCAATGGCCAACGCCCTTAGAAAGTATTCAGAAAAACAGATGTTTAACAAGGATAAGTAAAGATATTTTGCTTAGTGGCTCTGACGTAGAGAACAATTTGAAGTTCAGAAAAGTACACTCTCAGTAGTAAAGCCAGGGACTTGTTGAGGTTGGTGAATGAGAACAATAACCCAGTTAGCTGCCATGACTCTCTCACTGAAGCTGAGCTTCAAGGTGATTAATTTCTTATACCCATTTTTGCCTCAACTTCCTGTTATAATTTAATAAAAATCATTAATGATTAGGTGCATACCTTAAAGATTTAAAACAGAAATGGCTGATTATTTTTATGGAAAAATTAAGGTTAATAATTCTTTTAAGATCTTTATAAGATTACTTTTTAAGATAATAGATTTTTTTCATATCTGCAAACTGCAGCCTGGCAGCAAAGAAAAGCTGGCTGAGAAATTACCTTGTCTACTCACTTTGTTAATATATAAACACATTGCTTTGTTACAAATGTATATGGGTTCTTGGAAATAGCTTTTCTTTCATATTTGTTTTCTACCCATAATACATAAAACATCTGATCACATGAAGGTGTTGGGGAACATGTTTTTCTTACGTATACTCATTGTAATCATTCACATTAAGAGAAATAGAATGGAACCACATTGTGACTTTTGCAGTGCTTGAAAGATTTTGCTGGGATATGTAAGCTGTGTGAAAAAGAGTAAAAATATGGTTTGGAACTCGATCCTTGGAGTTTGCACCATCCACCAAGGTGTATATGTAGGGAGGTTTGGACTGCACTCTTCGGAGTTTGTTCATTCAGCAAGATGTGTGTTTGTGTATGTATGTGAGGTTGGGTTGGAGCTCACTCTCTGGAGTTTGTTCCATCCACCTGATAAGTGAATGTGTATGTGTGTATGTGTGTATGTATGTGTAAAAAAGAAGCCTGTAGGAGAAGCTAAATAAAGAAAAGTAAAGAAAGAAGCTTGTTGAAATCTACCTGCTGGAGTCTGTCTTCATCATCAAGAGTAAGTGTGTGTGATTTTTTCTCTTTCTTTCCTTTTCTTTTTAGATATTTGCCACAGCCAGTGGAGCCTGCTATGAGCCAAAGCCTTACCCCTCCGCCAGGAAGCTATCATCACCGGCCCCTCTGCCAGCAGTTTAAGTCTAGTCCCTTAATTTGCCACTACCCGTGGAAGTCAGGGTCGGTAGCCATCAGTTCTGGACCTGGAAAATTATCCTCAAAAAAAGTCTGCTTTGTCAACAGCCAGTCAGGCACGCAGCTGCGGGATCTACACTGTGCCTCAGTTGAATGTCTTTCCCAAGGAGCAGAATGATTGTAAGAGTTAGAGAATCAGGACATCTGCTGTGAGATAGTGTCTTCTATAAATGGAAGGGAAGATATGTCCATGAAATCTCAACTACATGGTTATCTAAATAAGACCGGTGCAATGACAGCACCAGTTGACTTATCAATGTGGATGGGTGAGCTCTCACAAAGAGCTTCTGTAGTGATGACTCCTGAGAGATTATCCAGTTCCAAATGGTCAAACCCAAACACACACACATAAGAACAGTAACAGGACTCGGTAGGCTGTATTTATGTATACATTATATATAAAGGTATAGGTATGAAACAATGATTAAAGAAGAGATCATGAATTTAAATGGGAGTTGTGGGGGCATGAGAAGAGTTGGGTGGAAGTAATGTAAATATAGAACTAATGTAGGAAATTCTAAAAAGAGAATTAAAAATTCATTGTACAAAATTTTCAAAGAACTGCTAAAATAGAAAAAAAAACAAAACTAAGTCAATGTGTTTATGATTGTACTTACATACTAAAATAATAAACAAAGGCCTAGAAGTGACTACTGTACATATCAAAACAGCACTCATTATGGTTGACTGAAGGTGTATGTGATTAAATGATGATATGGAAGGTCTCTGACAATGAATTGAACATCATGTTTTCTTCACTGAGTAACATGTTTTTCTTATACTTCATAAGTTATGTGTGTGTTTTAAATGTCTGTAATACATTTCAGCTTAAGAGGTTAGAGACCCACTATTCTGGGACTTTGAATCAAATTATGAAATACGAATTGAAAATCCCTTTGTAGTGAGAACATTCTCAATGTCATGGATATTTGAAATAGAGATGTGACTATTTAAAATTGCCCAAGTATTCCTTTTTGACATAAAAAGAATGTCTTGCAGTTAACCGTTCTATGGAGATTGGATTTATTACTGGGAATGCAAGCAGGAGTTCCCATCATGCTCCCTCTCTTTGTTCCCTTTACCATGATAATGAGCTTTTGGGAGACACTTGAAGCTTACAGTAGATTACACTTGAAGGAATATTATTCAAGAAGATGTAAGGCAGAAGGGCTATTTGAAAGGGAGGCTAGCATGCCTAGGAAGCCTGTAATCATTCTCAGCAGATAGCTGATTATTTGGCAGGAATGTTTGACAGACACGTTTCTCCCAAGTTGCATGGTGAAGATGGACTTCAAGCATGACAAAGAACAGCAAGTGGTAGGGAAACAGTTAACTCCAGAGCTTTTATGATTACTTAAATATTGCCAGGAAGCACATGAAAGCCTCCCAGAGCTGACTAGATATTCTGACAAGAAAAAAAAAAAAAGCCCTGCTTTCATTGATGTAAATTACAAGCCTTTCATCAGAGGGGGACAAAAAGGTGAATGTACAAGGCAAGATAATACAGTTGATTTTCATTTCAAATGCTCTGCAAGACGGTATCATTTTCCTGGTTACAAAGACACTTGGTCATGATTTCAGGGAGCCAGCAGAGTACACAATACTTGTATAAGAAGATGTGAGTTATCTGCCACAAGTAGGTCCCTTAGTGAGTGCTAAACTCTACAGAAACTATCTCCAGGCTGAGAAAACCCAGTCAGCGCTGTAACATTGGGTTTGTTGTTCAGTTTGGTAAATTTCCCACAGGGAAATTTAAATCTCATGACTTAATGGTGATTTTAGTGAGCAATTACTTATGAAGCTAGTTTCATACTTATTTCATAGGATAGCGAAATTACACCAAGTTTAAAACACAGAGAGAAAGTAAAGGCCAATTTCAAAGTAGATGACAGTAGACTTCTTACTCAGCTGCTTGTAATGTAATTACTTTCCATTAAACAAGAGGAATAAGCTATGTACGTAAGTCAGGCCACTGATCCCAAATCCCGGGGCTCATCTTCACTTCTATCAATCAGCAATGCTTTAAGGGTTGTATTTTCTCATCTTCATCACTCATTGCGTTCTTGGATCTACACTGCTAACTCCTTTTACCTATCATGCCTTTAGCTCCTCCCTTTATGATCTGCATTTATGCTTGCTCTCTAGTCAGTTTTTCAGGGTATTTGCTATTTATAGTTATTGAATGATTTTCTATGGCTCTCGAATTAAGATCAACACTCTATGTATGTTGTATGTGTCTATATGTGTGCATGTGCACACACCCCTGAGTGCGTGTGTTGAGGGGAGGGGTCTACCCTGGGTGTCTTCCTCTCCCTCCGTCTTATTTTTAGACACAGGGTCACTTCACTGAATCAAGAACTCATGATTTCGGCTAGACAGGTGGCTAAGTGAACTCCTGAGGTCTCCTTGCCTTCCCCTTATAACTTTGGTGTTATAGACTCAACTGTGTCACCATCAGCTATCATATCATATCATATCATATCATATCATATCATATCATATCATATCATAGAATAAATGAGTTGTGTTAACTCTGTTCTTAAGTTTCTTTAGAAGGTTTGTAAATTAACTAGTGTGTTTGTCATGTACAAAAGTTTGATGTCATGTTTCAAAGTGCACTAATTCATATTACATACTTCTTTATCATGTTGGTTTTACTCTTTAATTTTTGTACTTCTACATAGTAACGACAAATATCGCTGGCAATTTATTTTCCCTTAATTTCTATGACTAAAATAGAAAATATTATCTGGGGCAGAAGAGATAGCTCACTGGTTAAGATGAAGTCCTCTTCTTACAGAAGACCTGAGTTTGGTTCCCAGCATCCACATCAGGCAGCTCACAGCCACCTGTAGCACTGTATGCCTCTGGCCTTCCTGGAGACTTGAACTCATGTGTACATAACTTACATACATAATTTAATAATCATAACAATTATTATTTTTAATAGGCAATATTATAGCTCCAGCTACTCCCACTAACTTTCCATGACCTCACTGTGTTTGTTTCTGTATGTATATGTTTTTTATGGCCAATTCTTTTAAATGTCTATCTTGTATATACCTTTTTTAGGAGGATTTTCTTATGAGATTTAATCTTTTATTAATTAATGTATTAATTTTATTATTGATTATTAAGTAATCATTTAATTAATTTCAATGGTATTGTGGTAATTTATCAGCTTGTTATTCATATCCTAATACTGAACAGTTGTAGCATGTCTCCTAAACTTAACCTAACCACTCTGGTTTCTGAGTTCCCTTGCATTCTATGCAGCAGAGTTTTGGTAAAATGTTTGTTAATGAAAGAATATATTGATATTTAATTTATTTCTTAAATATGTAAGTAAATTGGTTAAAGAAAATTCAGAACTACCTGTCTGTTCTCAAAGACATTTCATGCTTTCCCATCTTCATGTTCTGCTCAAAATTTCCTCTTTTTTTGTCAACAACCTGAAAACTTGTACATTCTCTCCAAAGAGATGTCTCTTATGCAAGGGTTTCACTCCTTAACTAAGGAAAGAAGTTAGTCAACACATATGTCAGTTTACACTGTGAGTAAACTGTATAAAAATACTGAGGAACTTGTTGTTAACATTTACAAATAAATATTTAAAATGTTAATATTTATTATCTTTGGTGTGTGTGTGTTTGTAAATGTGTGAAAAATGAAGTAATTGTGCCATAATAGCCCCGTTGTCTCTACTTATGATTCTTGCTTATAATCTAGTTGTAGTGGCTGAAGAAATGGCTTAGTGATTAAGAGCACTAGGTGCTAAGTTCACTCAACCAAAATGATAGAATGTGCTTTACAATTGCCTGTAACTCCAGTCCTTGGGAATAGAACACCCTCTTCTGGACTCAGAGAGCACCTGGATACCTGAGGAGCACATACATTCAGACAGGAACACACACACACACACACAAACACACACAACTTAAAACATTTTTAAAAACTTAGTTGTAGTTCACCTCAGTACACACCACTTCTTTGCCATTAGAGACCATTAAATTTCTGTGTGGCTCCTGGAAATATTTATAGTTTTGGGATGTGGATGAGGGACATTTTTTTGAAGCTCTTGAAGCTCTTGAAGCTCGGTGTTGTAGATTGTTGTTGGCTTAGGCCACAGAATGAGATGTTTACGTATCTCCTTCCACTTGCAGCCATCAGGTCACCAGACGTGCAGAATAAACTAATAAACTAATAAACGTTAAGCTACAGGCAGCTATAATTTAACTGAGTTACATTGTTAACCGAAGCTTGTTACAATTTTATAACTCATCAAGACACGGAATTATAGAAATAACATGATGTCATATACATATTTAATATAAAAAATAAAAATTTAATAATAATAATAAAAAAGAATAATAAAATTGGTCTAAATCTGTTTTGTGTGTTACCACACGTATTTGTTAACACAGTAATTGCTTAAGCAGTATAACCTGAAAGAATGAATCTGTGGGTGAGAAGTGTATGGCTGATGAAAATTGAATGTCTATCACCACAATTAGATTATCGCGCACACTATTGAACACTGTGAGTGTAAGAACCTAGACTGTTGCTACAGTCATTATAATGTGATGGCTTTGTGCAATAAGTCAGCATCCAGATGCTGAATATGTAGTATAATTCTCAGTCTCACTTGTTTTGGGGAAAAGGAATAGAATTGGTTTTCAGGTAAATTTAAAATTCTTAGTGTTTATATACGTAACATTTGCTATTTAATTAGAAGCAAAGTAATATAAACTGATGTGTGGGTTATTAGAATATGAGTCACTATTTGCTTAGCTTTTATTTCCTGGTTAGAGTTAGTATCTTATTTGCGTGAATTCACAGTATTGATAAAGGCTGGGTGACTGAAGAGTTGCTAAGGTTCAGCTTTATGGGAACACTCTTAAGTAGGCTATGTGAGCTGTCAAGAAGAAATAATGGATGAAATCTTCCAACCACAGTTTCAGGACCTATATAGTTTCATTTCCCAATTAGCTGGAGACAGTGCTCATTCCTCAGGACAGTGCCATAGGGAGGGAGCCTTTCATCCACCACACAAACTTTGATACTGGCTGAGATTATGGACAATACTGAAAGAAGGTAATCAATATGCAGGCAGAGCATACATTAAAAAAAAATATGATCTCAGTTGACGCGGCCACTCTCTAGAGAGCTTTATAAAAGAGAACAAAGAGAATAGTTCTTAGCATTCAAAAGCATAGTTCGCTTTCTCTCGGCTCACCCTGTCTGCACACATTTTTGCTTTTAATGCTTCTCACAAGATGAGCATCTAAATGTGAGAGAAAGACAGTGGATGCGACAGTATGTCGCTCCTGGTCAGTGCATGATGACATTCTGTGAGGGTCTACCCTGAGTATCATGCAGCTCTTTCTCTGCTACAGCAGGATGCTACGAATGCAGGAGCAGTAAGAATAAAAATAATCGTGATATTTTTCTTCTCAGAAATAGATGCCAAAGGATTCTGTGAAAATGTTTCCACACAGAGTTACACAGATATCCTTGTTCAACAATTACTCATCAGATATAGATTCATTGTTCCTTGGTTACTTGCGAAAATTTTGTCTTTTAGAACAAAGGATGTATTTTAGGAAGAGAATGACAAAATGTATTTTTGAGATCTTTATCAGGTTAAGAAATGAAAAACCATATACTCTTTCTTTTCATCAAGCTTTGAATTGAAAGCCCCTAACTCACCTGTCTGCCATCCTTCCTTTTGTTTCAAAATGTCTTGGCTTCCAGCTTTGGTAAAGAAAAATTATTATGCTTAGAAAAGGTAGTGGGTAAATATGCATATATGTAGATGGGTGTTTTTTGAATGAAGACAAATGGACATGAACATCCTCCTGTTTTGAGACAGATTCTTTGAATCTGTAGCCTAAAAATCTTACATTGTATCCAAGGTTTTCTTTAAATTTTCAACCAATCTCTTGCCTTAGTCTATCAAATGTTTGAATTTCAGATGTAGTCATCATGCCTAGGTGAACAAGAGTAGTTTTTGAAGTTCAAAATAGATACTTTTCTATGTTAAATTGACATTGAAAAATGTGCATGTTTTTGTTATTTTCTGTATTATTTATTGAATAATACAAAAAGTAGGTTAGTTCAAATAAAAATGATGTTTTCAAATATAAAAATGATAGAAGTCGATACTTAAACATTTTATGACCTATTTGTCACAAGTAAAAATCACACTTAAGATGGGGAGGGTGGCACACACCTGTAATGCCAGCACTCAGGGAGGCAGAGGCAGGCCTGTCGCTGAGGGTTTGAGGCCAGCCTTGTCTACAAAGCGAGCCCAGAACCTCCAAGTCTACACAGAGGAACCCTGTCTTGAAAAACAAAACAAAATCACAGCTAAAAAGAATAATTTAGTTTAAAATTTTAGATGTTACTGTGTAAAAGCAATCAAAAACTTATCCTGAGTTTGGTAACCCAGACCCAGAAAGACAAGCATGGTATGACATAAGTGGATATCAGCTGTAAAGTAAAAGACAATCATACATTGACCCAGACTAAGAAGGAGGGTTTAAGGAGGGCGTGGGAGGAGCGGGGAGGTGGGGTGGCTGGGAAGATCTTCCAGGGCAGGGAAATAGAATATATTTCACAGGTGGACTGGTGGCGGGTGGGATTGGGAAAGTAGGAATCAGGTAGTGGGGAGGGAGGGACAAAATACTGGGAGAAGTGACTGGAATTGGGAGGCATTTTGAAAGCAGGCAGAAACCTTGTTCAGTGGAAACTCCATGGAATATATGAAAGTAATCCTAGAAAAGACTCCTAGTGACGGAGAACACGGAGCCTGAATTGGTCATCTTCTGTAGCCAGGCAAGGCCTCGAGGGGAGGTAATGAATGGGACACCATTCCAGACACAAAACTTTCTACCTACAGTTTGTCCTGCCTGCAGAGTGTGCTGGGACAGGGGCCTAGCAGAATCGTAATCAAAGAGGCCAGAGAGACTTCATCCGGCAATTGATGGGAGCAGATGTAGAGTCCCACAGCCAAGCATTAGGTAATACTGCTAAGGAGGGGGAGGAAGGATTAGAGCAACCAAAGGGGTCAGAGACACAGCGTGAGAACACGGCCCACAGAATCAACTGACAGGGGTGCATGGGGACTGGAGAGATCGGGGAACCTGTAATGGTTCTGACCTAGGGCCTCTGCAAGGTGAGAAATAGCTCGGTATTCTTGTGGAAATTTTAACACATCCCCAACTCTTTTGCCTACTTGTGGGACCCTGTTCCTCCTACTGGGCTGCCTTGTCCAGCCTTGATGTGATTGATGGTACGTTCCCAGTCTTATTGTAGTTCGTTCTGCCTTGTTGGGTTGTTTTCCCTGGGGGAGGAGGGGAGGGTTCTGGCTGTTCTTTTCTGAGGAGTCAGAGAGAGGAGTGGAGGAGAAGGCTCCAGGGAGGGGAAGGGAGGGGAAGCTGCGGTTGGGATGTAACATATGTGAGGAGAATACAAGGAGCTATCTCAAACATTCTGCAAGTGCGCTAGTGGCCAAGGACGACTTACTCTGATTTGGAAGATGCCATTTACGGGTTCCATTTTAGTGGCTTGAAGACGCTTTCTGTCAACTTTACATCCATTTTCACAATCAGCATCGTGTTCTGTTAAACGTTTGCGCAGGAAAATCTGGCCTTGCTGCAGGTGATGTGAGTATGTGTCAAGGGGCTCTCTGAGGGATGCTGACCCACACACATACTGACACTATCATACGGCTGAACAAGCAAGTATGAACTTACAGGAAAAGAATCCTTTCTGATTAATTGATACTTAATCATGTTTCAAACCAGCTTTATTGTAGCGTGGGAAGGTGAGAGGGCAACATGGATACAGCGAAGTGGTTACCAATATGAATCTTCGTTGTAGGCTAGAACAGGAGCAGCAAAGGCGATTTTCTGAGGTTTTCTGAGATTTTCTTGGTGATGTGTAAAGTAGGTGGACGACGGCAGATTCCATCCTACTTTACACGTACTTTTCAGTGGAACACAGGGAGAGCTATGGTGGTATGTTGGCGGGGCTGCCTAGGGTCTGCTAAGTAAAGAAAAGTCTACAGCTGAAGAATTACAGATCACCCGAAAGTCAGTTTTGGAGTTAAAAGGATTTCTCCAGGAATTCTTAGATTATCTATAATTGAGGTTAGAAGTTTTTACTTCATTCTATCACTCCAGGGACTATAACATTTGGAACAAGGCAGTATCTCTTTCACTTTCATGATAATCTCATATTCTAAAATCGCAAATTCAATATGCAAGAAATAAAAAACGTAGTTTAGGGTATCATTAGAAATATATATATATATATATATATATATATAGTCATTTGTGCTGCACAAAAGGCAGGATGTGCAATGGTTAGGACTACCCTTAGTTAGGTTTCTTAATGCAATCTCTCCATGCTTTAGCTTCCAATGTTTACAACTGGGTAGTAGTATCAATTTAATAATGTAATATGAGAATAAATACATTCCTATCTATATCTATATCTCTATTTATCTATCTATCTATCTATCTATCTATCTATCTATCTATCTATCTATCTAGGGTATGGTGGTAGAATATGCTTGAGACCTCAGAGTTCTGGAATCTGAGGCAGGAGGAATGACTAGAGCTTGAATCAAGACTGTATGACATGATGAGTTTCAAGACACCCAGAGGTAAAGGGTGAAGTTTTGCCTAAAAAAAAAAAAAAAAAAACAAAAAAAAAAACAAAAAAAGCAACTACAAAAATCTTATCATTGTGCATCGACTACGTAAATATTATTATTAAAGTAAAACAAATGAATACACATATGAAATATATATGCAAATATTAAAATGTACATTATGCCTTGTATTACTTTTCTTTATAATATAGATAATACACTCATAAATGCAAACTGTTTCTCTTAAGACAGCATGAAAGACATATTATAATAATAAATGAAATGGGTTATTAATATAATACATGATTATATTCATATAAGTCTCGGCAGTGCATTTACCAAACAAAGGAAGGTCCAAGTTTCTTATGAAAATGATAAATTACAGTACAAAAGTACAATTAGAGTCACATAACACTTCTAATGTAGTAAATACTTAGTTTTATATGCTTTCCCAATGCATCAGGAGTTCTTGATAGAGCAGAAGTGAGGTAAAAATGTGATGTTTGTAACATGCCATGTTGACAGGACACTTGCTCAGACTGGGAAAATGAGGAGCAAATGGTAGGATTTCTAAGAAAGAAGAGTTTGTGGGATATGAAAAATATTCAAGCACAGGGGTATCTGATGTAAGAGGCTGTAGTAAGAGACAGGAATTCTTCTGTCTCTGAAAGAATCTAAACAAAAGGCTTCATTAGATAATACTGTGAAGTAGGATTCAGATTTTGGGTAGAGTATTGGAAATATGGTTTAAATTTTTTAAATTATTAATTTATGAATATATGTGAGATACATATTTATAATATACCTAGAAAAGTATTTTTGTCTTTTTAATTACCAAATACTTAACTGGCAAAGGTTGAACATATTCAGAGGAGAATATGTGCTGATTTGAATAGTTTCTATACTGTGTACTGATTATCATAATCAAATTGATTCACGCAGCCTCCAATTTCCAGCTGCATGTTGGGCTTCTCAGGGTGTTTCCAACTTCTAGGTGAAGTATGTTCCTTTTGGCTAAACCACCATTACCTTCTTCCCCAGCCTGTTACTACATTTCGACTCTTAACTTCTAAGATGGTTGACTTTTAAAACTCTTCCCAAGTCAGCATTTAATGAAATACATAAGGATTAAAGTGAAATCATTAAGGAAAAACAGTAGAGGATTATTTTTTACACAGTTGTTCAAAACAATTCCCTATAATACAAATATTTGCACATATGGCACCTAGACATAGACATAATGTGTGGATAGACATAGAGAATGGTTCTGTATACATATTATATTGTTATTAAACACGTTATATTTAAAAAAAAGATACTTTAGGAATTAATGTGCACATTTTTGTTATTTTCCTACTTTGTAAAGGAAAATAATTCTTACATGAATTACTGAATCACCAAGCAAAGAAGAATAAAACTGATTGATCAACCACTTAGCAAAAAGCATGTCTTAAATTCTAAGATGTATTTCATTTGTTATGTGTCACATACGTTTGGAGTTTAAAGACAAAAGCCAGAAAGCTTAAAGTGTCATGGATACAGGAGTGGAAAGTATGTCATTTTCTGAAAGCTTTGCCCTTGTCTCAGGGTCCTGCATTCTGCATGTCTGTGTTCTCTATGCACTGACCCCAGTGGCCATGAGAAGCAGATGAGGGGTAAAATGCTCGAGTGCAGTGTCTGGCAAGTGGTGCTTAGTGATTGTGGTTACTAGTGGTGAACTGTAAGTACCAGGCTATAACATGAGTTAGTCCGCAGTTTCTGTAAGCAATCCGATTGAATGAGGGCTACATATCTCTGTGATTCCATATATACACTGCTGCTTTTACAAGTCACAAAAACAAAGGAAAAGTTTGTGTTCTAATGAACTTGTATTACATACATGTGAAAGATCAGGACATTTCTCTGAAGATACCAAGTCTAAGTGTTAATAAATTTCTTAATTTAAAATACTAGTTCTGGATACAAGGGGATTGCATTAAGGAACTGACCATCCTGTGAACTATGCCTGGACATAAGATAGGAGAAAACTCCATATGTAGGTAGTACCCTCTAGTGGCTACAACAAACACTGTTCTTTACATAGGTTAAAATATGCAATGAACATTTGCCGTCAATGTATACACTTGGGGACCTTGGAGGGCGAATTTCAAAACCTTTCCATTTTTCTTAACTAAGAGTAAAAGCTGGAGGGTTACATGTGAATGTTATACATTCCACCCACCAGTGATGAGAACGCCCAATGTTTACCATTGCCACTGCCGTTTTAGCTTATCACAACGTCTGTATCCAACAGCTGAACAGTACGTCAAAAAACATGAGTCTTTCTAAAATAGGTTTGAAAGGTCATGTTAAAGTTGTCTTCTCAAATTAAAATACTAGTGTACACTTGTAAAGCATAAGAGACAGTTATGAATTACGTGTTCACGTGTCACCACATTTAATCCGAGCAGTAATGCTAAGAGAGTTGACAGAACTGAAATTGGAATCTTTGCAGGAAGGAAGCTATGGATCTTTGAATAAGAGTCAAGAACAACCATTCAATATATAATTAGTCCTGATGTCTGCCTTCTTAGCTCACAGTTCTCCTGCTTCTAATGTGTTGAGTCTCTTCTCACATGAATGTATTATACTGAATATATACTGTCATCTCAGTGTGTGTTCTTTTAGCTGGAAATGATGTTATAATGTTCATAAATATACACCCCAAAGAAACAGGTGCACTTATGTTCTTATATGGATTGGTAACTGTGTATACTTTAATCCAATATTCAGCAAATAGCAGAAGGCAATAACATTTACTCTGTATGATCGGCTTGTGTCTTTGTTTTGGAGGCCGGGATCCTTACAGGCCAGGCTGGCCTTGAACTTACTGTATAGCTTCAACTGGCCTTGAATGTCTGACTTGCTGTGTTTGCTTTTTGATAAGAAGAATTAGAGGCATGTACTTTCTTTCCTGTCCTATGGTGCACATGTGGATGGCAAAAGAAAACCTTCAGGAGTCAGTTCTCTTCTACTCTGTGGGTACTGTGTCCTGAATTTGACTAGTCAGGCTTCACAGCAAGAACTTTTACCCACTGAGCCATCCATCTCCCTGGCCATGGCTGTCCTGTCCTAACTTTTGACCTGGGGGTTGTCAATGCTGAAGTATTTGGTTAACTATCACAGTACAAAAGATTATATAGAGTACTTATTAAAAGAAAGTGTGGGACTTAGTGATACTTAAAAAAAGGCACAATTTCTTTAAAAGCATTGCTCGTAATCCACCAACCTACATTCTAGAACTGAGTGGATGGCACAGACTCTCAAAACTCACTAGCTTTTACGGAAGAAGCATGGAAGTTTCCAAGATGATGATGGTTTCAAACTATGATTTGTTTTGTTAAGTTGTCCCCAAAGTTTTAATGAAAACAAAACAAAACAAAACAAAACAGTCATAAGTCACAGCAGGGGGCTGATTTGAGGCTGCTTATGACTAACAACCCAGCTTTTGCTGTTTGTAAAGCGGAACAGGAAAATCTCTGAATTAATAACTTTCAATGAGAGTTCAGCTCGTTTAATAAGATGTGTTTGATACCTACTTGTTTTCTGATTTAGTGAAAAAGCATCATCAACAAAATTAACCTAAATTTAGAGCAAGTGATTGATCTTAAACAAAAGAGAACCTGTCATGTTTAAGTTAACGTGAAAGTAATTTTGGCTAGAAATTCATACAAAAAAGCTGACCGTTCATTTAAAAGACATCGGAGTCCTTATTCTGTTTGAAGGATTCTCCAAACTCTAGAGTCTATCTTCAAAATATAATGTGACTGCATGAAATTCTTACTATGTCAGTTTCCTTGTGGGAAAAAAGCCTCATTCCAGAGGATGTGATCTTAATGTGTGGACTTTCAGTAAAATTTTATATAAATATAATTATATTATACATATATATGGCAGAAAATTAGAATGAGAATATTATCACAATGGTAATGTCAGTGATGTGCTCATGAAAGTGTGGATAGGCTTGGTTCAATGCGTAACTTAAAGTGGAAAATTAATGTTAATTATCCATATGGTTTATATGCGTTGTGCTGGCTAGTTATTATGTCAGCATGATACAAGGTTTTCATGTTGGAGAAGGAAATGTCAGTTAATAAAATGCTCCTCCCACCAATTTGGCTTAGGCTGGCTCATTTTCTTGGTGGATGAAGTATATGGGAGTGCTTACCTCTCTGTGGACAGGACCATCCCTGAGCTAGTGTGTGCTATGAAACGCCAGGCTGAGCAAGCCATAAGGACAAGCCAGTAAACAACACTCCTCCGTGGACTGCATCAGCTGCCGCCTCTAGGTTCCTGAGCTGTTGAGTTCTACCCTGGCTTCCCTCAGGGATGAGCTGCATGTGGACGTGTAAGCCAAATAAACCCTTTCCCCCCTGAGGAGCTTTTGCTCATGGTGTTTCATCACAGCAATTGAAACCTGAACTAACAAATGCATTATCAAAACTACCATGTAATTTTCCATTCTTTTCTTCTTTTCACCATTATGAAAAAGACTTCCGTCAAAGCCTTTAATTTCCTAAAACTAAAACTATGCTTCCAGCTCTGATAATGTAGGAGTCCACAACTCACACCACAGAGAAATTGACCGTTACCACCTAAAGTGTTCTACTAAAGTATGTTTTTACCCTTCAATCAATGGAGCATTTAAGTTCATATGTATAGTTTTCATTGAGTTTAAGTGTTCTAATATATATTCCATAAAAGAAAAAAAGAAGAGAATTCTCTTTTGGAACCTTTGAATGAGCAAAACAACATGATTTTTTTGGCTTAAAAGTTCTCAACATTGAAAACTACCCTAGTGCATTTCAGTTAAAATTAATATTTAAACAGGAAAAAATGTACAAAAATAGAAAGAGGTATGATAAACATTTGCATAAAGTCTTATTACAATTAATGCTTCTTAAAACATGTTTGATCCTTCCATGAAATGAATGAGTAATATGCAAACTTCAGGGAAGGTCATGGATATGCTAATTCATGCTGGATTTACATTTGCATAGCACTGTATTAAAAGGTTCCAAGCTGAACACATTGTGACTAAAATGAGTACAATTTCCTCCCCGTCATTTAAAACCACTCTTTTTAATTACTTATTCACCTTTTCCTAAACTTTCCAGAAAATTGTACATGAACTGGCTATTTACCTTGAAAAGTATTTTGCTATATATCACCTCAAAAGTGTTTTAAGATAGGGGAGCCTTTCACATATAGTGGGTCACACTGGGGGCCGTAACTTCAGATCTTATGTGAAAATTATCTTAAATCATAATCACTGGAAAATTTTATAAAAGAAGATTCACTTTACACGGTCATAGAAATTATTAATCAAACATTAATAATTGTTTATAATGACAATTTTATAGCTTTAAAAATATACATGGGACTTTTTTTTGGTCTTAATTTGTATTCTAGTGAGGAAAGAGGCTGCTTTGGATAATTGGTGCAAACATCTCCACCCTCCTCCTCTAGGCTAAGATGCTGCTATTGCATAATATAACAGGTCAATCATCTGGTAGGCATCACATCTTCTTGCAGGATTCCCACACTCAGATGGCTGCCAATGGGGATGCCAGCGAAGCGTTATGCAAAGCCCCCCAAACACTTTGTAAACTTGAAGCTTTGAGCACAATGGTAAAGTTCAGTTCTGGAAAAAGATAGTGTACTGAATACACAATAAGGAGCTTTGTCTGTCGGGGCTTCTGTTGAGGGAGAGGGCTACTTAATCTCCCCATTTACCCTGGGGATTCTAACTGTTTTAATGTGTCCTTTTTGAGAGTCTGTGAACTGTAGAATATATGCTGGTAACAACTTTGTTTGGGCTTCCCTCCGAAAAGCCCAAAGCTGGCAACACAAGAAAGTTAGACCAGGAGTGCTAACCAACACAAAGGGGACCTTGAGCTGTTTGTGCAAACTGCCTGGCTAGAGTTTCAAGTCATGCCTTGATGAAGGATCTAATTCTTTGGCTCATTTCTTAGGAATCTAGCTTTTGTGGCTGTATGGGAAGGACAGCTTCTTTGTCAAATTAGGAAAGAACAGGAAGATTTGATATGAGATAAAAAAAAAAAACACCCATGACTCTTAAAATATTAAAGGTACTACACTATATAATTTATGGGAAAACAATGACATATCATTCACTCTGTATTAGGGTCTATGAATATCACATTTTACAATGAGATGATGCGATGAAATTTTAATATAATTTTTCTATTATCATTCAATACCATAAGTATCTAGAAGAAAATATTACATAGAAAACTAACTTCAGTTAATCCTTTTAGAACCCAAAAAGCTTTTATGTAAATCCATTTAAAATATTTTTCAAAATTTTGGAAAATTATGCATGTTATTTAACTGAAGACATATAAGATGCAAGAAGGAAATTTAACAGGTAGGTGAAGTAGTTATTCTATTTAAGCATTCCTTATTCCATCTTATCTAAATGCCTAGAACAGATCTGTTAGCTTCCGGAAGTGTCTGAAAATCATTTGTGGTCATGGAAATCATTAGAGCCCAAGCAGAAACTTTAAGAGTAAACAACAACAACAAAATAAGATTTTCCTAATCCAACATATTATAAATTCTTGTTTATCAAATATAAACTGAACATGTGATAAGAATAAGTGTATGTGAATCACTTTAAAATGAAAATGGTAAAACAGTTACTAAGAGTTTTGGATTAATGCAATGAAAGAGAAAAATCTGGATGTAGAAATGGTCACAGTGTGTAATGGTTAAAGGGCCGTGAGCCTCACAGTGTGGCTAAATTAAATGCTGCATCATCCAACTAGCAATCCCAGAGTGTTATCTTCTTTCTGGGTTACTCGGTATCCCACTGTGACGCCCTCAGCACTCTCCTCACCACTTTCTCACATTCATGCCTCTTGACTTATTGTTTACTGAGGTCTACAGTCTGGACAAAGACCACATGAGCTTATATGGGGATTAAATTTTCTTTATCTGGTGTAGTCTCTATTTCTGCTGTGAAAGAGTTTGTGACGTCTGGTGAGGCAGTCAGAAATGTCATGTGTGCAAGTTGGGGAGGTCCCACTAGTTTATTTTAAACAATTACTTTTTTTTTATGAATATTGACCAACAAAGAGTAGGCAAGGGATAGAGAAAAAAAATAGACATATTATGATATTTGGTGTTTTGGAGTATAAAATAAGGGTGTTAAAAGAGACACAATATGTTTGGTTGTAACTTTCAAATGTATTTTGTGTATATTTTTGAAAATAATTTATTGTTTCTCTATATCTACATTTATCCATCCATCCGTCCTAACTACCTATCTGTTGGTAAATTCTACATTCAAGTACCTATGATTTACTATTTTTTTTTCTACATAAAATTAAGAAAAAATCTGTGAAACAATTTACATCTAAAAAGATAATAATCAGGGAAAAACAAACATTCAACCATAATATTTTCAGTTCTTTACTAAAATAGTTGTACATTCAGCTAAAAACTCAGCCAAAAATAAATTCTTGCTGAGAAACAGTAGTGAGTGCAGCCTCATTCAACTTAACATCAATATTCTGACCTCTTCCACACAGTGAACAGAAACAGAGTTACTGTACAAGCAAAGAAGAGTTCACCTGTTCCAACTGAAACATCCAAATCTATGATGGGCCATTTCTGCCGGGTTTCTGTATGGCTTGACAGATACTTTGGGGTGAACCTACACACTGAAGACAGGTATTCACTGAGTTTCAGTGGTAGTTTGTGCTGCACTCTGAGAATGTGTTTACTCTTACTTAAGAGTTTTCTGACATCATGAATTATACCTCATCTTATTTTAACCTCAACATTGGCATCAAATACTCTGAACCCTAACCTTAACTTCAGATGGCTCCAGAATGACTAGTTAAAACATCACCATGTGTGATTTATGGTAAGATGGTGTAGTTTAGTGCCTGAAAGTATAATTACAGAGTTGCTGGATTTAAGTTCTGACTTTTACCATGTATTTGTCTGCTGACCATGTGCAACACAATTATTCTATGTTTCTGCTTCCTCCTCTGAAAATGATGACAAATAAAAACTCAGATTTTGTGAATGTTAAACACACCTAAAAGTCAGTGGATTCTTTGAATGTGATGGGAATTTTAAAAATCACTAGCACATTTTATAAGACACTTGTGAATTAAGTTTGTTACATTCTAAGTAATTAGCCTAAAGATACATGATTTTTTAAAATGTGGAGTGTGATTGTTCGGTCCAGAAATTTGTATTTCAGAACCTATATTCTTATCCAGTTCATGAGATCTCTGTATGCATTATCTCTGTATATATTCTCTGTACATGGAGTTGTCTGTAAAGGCATATTTAATTTTAGGCATAAGGGCATAAGAAACCTACAGACCTGCTGGGACATGATAGAAATTGGACATATTTATTGATTTATTTTCTCATAAGAGAAAAAGTCAATGTTGAACACTGTGAACTTAATAAATTATGTTTAATATAAAATTACATTCCTAATAGAACAAGTCCTAATTCATAGCAAATACTTGAGCTGCCAATATTTTAGCTCTCTTCTTAGAAATGTTACTTGGAGCTATATATTCTGTGTGAAACCAATACTCATTCCTTTAGCTATGATTTCCTTGGGTCTATAAACAGTAATTAAAAAAAAAAACCTTCCAAATTCAACCTCCTAAAAATTGCGTACTTGATAAAGTAGGATTTTCCTACTGAGTGATTCTGAATACTTCTACTGAAGGTATTTACACTCAAATTATCATTGCAAGGTATCTTAATCTATGAAAATCCGAAAATACTAACATACATGACTGAAACATAATGAGTCATGTTGATTTAATTTACAGTTTGGGTAGTATTCGATTTTACTTTCATGTGGTTTCAATGAAAGAACTTGATCTAAGATTCAGCTGAAAGAATTTATAGGCAGCTTGGCAAAAAAAAAAATATTTTTCAAAGTACAGACAGAGTGAAGAAAGGGAAGAATTTTCCCCGCTACACATAAGAAAGTGATGACCTACCCTGTGTGAGCCTGCTCTTGCCACATTTATCCATTTCAATGGCATTGAAACAGTCTGTCTTGCCTTCTTTTGGCATCAGAGAGTGAATGGAATTCTGTTCCTGTGGCTTAAAATAGCAAAATACAGTAATTTTTATCAATGAAAGAAGATAACAGAAACTATGCGTAGCTATGTGCTAAGGAAGGGTGTCACATATAATCTAGCCTCAGAGAAAACACTTGACTTCAGTGAGTTTGATATTAATGAGAAACAAATAAAGCATAAGTTCTTCATAAGCAAGCCAAGTTTGTAACTTCAACTAAAGTAATAAAAAGGACAACTACCTTGTTTTCTGAATTTATTATTGTATTTGTTGTGCAAACAGCCCGTAAGGGCATAATACTTACTGGCCGATCAGACGTCTTTGTAGCTGTCATGTAGCTCACAATTAAGAAATGACCAGCTGGGTTTGTTCTTGTGTGATTAGCTGGGTGAAATTTTATCCAGGTACCCTGGACAACTATTTAACACTTCAGACTTCTCTAACGTGTATCATGAGCTCGGGTGGTGGCTTTGTGATCACGCTGCAGGACAAACATTTCATTCAACTCAGAGAGACAATCCTCTTGGCATTTTCTTTCAGAGTATGTGAGCAAAAATCTTGGCTCTCTCACAACTTCTCTGGAAAGCACCAAAATGCCTAATGTAAAGTTAATTTGTCATCTGGATCATAAGAGTGAAACTTTGTGATGCTATTGCTGATTTTTTTAAACATTGTGTGCAGGGACAATGTGATACTGAAATCCAAAACAAACAAGTGCTTCTCTTAGTCTGACAGGATTTCTTTTTGCAATCTATAAATGGTCTTGAAACACTTTAAATATGTTGTCAAGAAATATCACTAACTAATTCTTAGACGAAAGCCACAAAGCCTGGATAAAGAACCCATAAGATTCCCAAGGAAATGACAGATTAGGGTTTAGTATATTAATACAATGGGTAAGTTTAAAGTGTTTTGCACTATAACTTTCAAGTAGAGGTTTCGTAACATGTATTCAAAGTTTTGACAACTTAAAAACTTTAAAAATCTTTTAGTTACATATGAAAAGAGAAAGTAATATTATGTATGGAGATTTTATCTCTATAAAAATAACTTAAAACTGTTCAATAGGGAATGTACAACTTCATCAGAATCAAATAGTCACTAGTAGAAAGGGTTCACTTTCAGTGTAGTGCAAGAAATAGGCTACTGTGATCTATAAAAAGCTTGTTGAGTTTACACTGGGCGTAATACTGTGTCTGGAAGCCAGTGAGTATGCTTGGCTACAAGGATCTGTCCTTAGACATTCTAGCTGCAGACTGTAGAGTCTCCACTAGAGGGCGATCATTTGGATAAGTAGAGCTCTTCACACACAATAGTGAAAAGGTATAGAAATCTCATGTCTATCAGTGGACTTAGAGAGGGGCAGGGAGGAAATGAGGGAATGTGGGACTCGGAGGGAATGAGGGAGGGAGCTTCAGCTGGGATACGAAGTAAATAAACTGTAATTAATATAAAAAATAAAAATTCAATTTAAAAAAGAAATCTCATGACTGAGTATCAGAATTTCCTCTCCTCCTATTTAATAAATGTTTTATGTGGATGTAAGCAGTCCCTGATTTTTTTATATATGCATGTATATGTATAACATACATACGCCTCTAAGTAGTATTTAAGAGAGAGTTATTCCATAGGCAACAACTAGTGACAATTGCAGTAAATATTAAGAGCACAACTTCACGAGATTTTTCTTCCTTCTACCCTTCCTAAGGGTATTTTGGAAAACAGGGTCCTAAAACTCCCTATGAATTTGCAAGAATTTAAAAATCAATATCTGGACCTCTCACAATATCATCAAACATTTTGATGTGGGGCCCTTAATACTAAAGTTACTCGTAACTATTAGAAATTTTAAATAATTTAAATTTAAAAAATTAAAGGAGTTCTCATCTAGAAGTGTAAGAATCATTTTGTGCAATGGGAAAGCGGATACATATTACAACATAGAGGGGATTCCAGACATTTGTTTGTCTCACGGCACAAATTCACAACCTACATCATAAAAAGAGCAAAATAGACATCAAGTTTTAAAACGTATTCAAAGGATTTTCCTAATTTTAAAGCTAAACTTATATTGAATTAATATAAAGAACACTCTTTCAACTTAATAAAGATTATGCCTGCTAGTTATTTTTAAAACTGTTTAAATTTTCTATTAATATTGAGGCATGTTTCCCAACCTCTTTTGGTATTTTTGATAAAGTACACTTGACTGTAAGTCATTTTTTTTTCCTCTGGAATGAAGTAACAGGAATGGCTTCAATGTATTCTTTGTCTTCCTGCCTTCTTTTCTGACATTCTTCCCTCCTTTGATCCTCTCTCCCTTTCACCCCATCTTTTTCCCTTCTCTAATTCTCTAATTAGAAAGTGCAAATGGTTGCTAAAGTAAATATGTGACCTTTGAAATTTAAATGAATATTGGTAAAAACATCAGGGGTAAATTCAGAGAACATCTTAGGTGAAAAAAAGTCCCCAAAACTTTTTGTTGGAGAAAGGAAAAAGTAATAAATAGGGTGTAACATAACTGATTTTAATCTGCCTCAGACAGTATTGATAACTGTGTTTATCAAGTGTTTATGTACTGCCTAAAGAGCTCTTTCTGAAGACTTGTTAAGTAAGTGGACAGTTTGTGATTTCCTGGTGTCAAGGGTACCCACATTTACATATGTTTAAAACTTACTTACTTCGATTGTTGGTGGGAGTGCAACAATTTTGGAAGGAAAAAAGGTTCTCTCTGTGGCCTTCTGTCACAGTCAATAACGGTCTCACAAGGCAGAGCTCTAGGAGTGGCCCTGACTGTTGTATTCGATTTCACACTAAATTTGGTCTGTTTCCCATGAGACCATAGTTTAACTCTGCTAGTTGGCTGATACGGGAAAGCATTCTGTTACTAGAATATCTCTTATATGCTTCAAGTAAAATAGAATGATTGTCGAGCTGATTCAGAAGTATTTATTATAAACATCTACCATCTTGTTAACTTGTTTGAGGTTAATTTTGCTTGATGTAGAGCTTAAGCTATTAACACTACTTTGGACAGGAATTATGGGTAAAGGAAGGATTGGAATGCAGGAAGACTTGAAGCTTGTTTTAGTTGATAATCCATGCAGAAGTTAAATTGCAGTCTTTCAAGTTTACCTTTTCAAAATATACAAATTCTTACCAATGTTGTAAAAATATGCAGGTTTAAGTTGTATATACTGGATTTCTAGATGTAATTAGTATTTAAGTAAACACCATCAGAACTTTTGCAAACAGAGTAGCAGAAAAGCAGGAGACATGTTTTTATCAATGGGCTTGACTTACTTACGTTAGGAGTTTTCTTTTGCCATAAGTAGAATACTAAGTATTCTGAGTGAAGTTATGATATTTAACAGTTATAAATTTAATAGTCATTAGTTTGTGGAGAGATTTATCTGGATAATCATTAATAAAAACTGGTTTCTAATGGAAACAAATAATACTATAATTTGTATGTTCAACAATCCTTAAGATGCCAAAATCTTACTCCTGACATCAACTGATGTGTGTGCTCATGTGTGTGGTTTGCAGCGATAATGTCTACTAATTTAAGAAACATAAGTGGAGTTGTCTTATACCTGTCACCTCAGCACTGGGAGGCAGAGGCAAATGGGCACAAGTTGAGTCTACAGAATGATCTCTTGGTCATTTTGACCTATAAAAGATCCTGTCTCAAAACAGAGCAAACCAAACCAAAAGAAACACATAAAGACTAAAACATTTCAGTCGAACAAAATTAACTAGTCGACATGACAAGATCAAGAAAAAAAAAAAACAAAACATGAGAGGATATACATACAATCTGTGGTGGTTTGAATGACAATGGACCCTATAGGGCTCATATTGATGAACTGTCTGGGAAGGATTAGGCTCATATTGATGAACTGTTTGGGAAAGATTAGGAGGTGTGCCTTTATTGGAGGAGGTGAATTTCTGAGTGTGGGCTTTATGGTTTAAAAACCAGCCCCTGGTTCTGTCCGTCTGTCTGTCTTTTTGCCACCTGTGGATCATGATGTAAAGCTGTCAGCTACTACAGCAGTACTATGCCTGCCTGCTTCCCACCATTAATGTAATGAACCAACCTTTGAAACTCCAAGGAAGCCCTTAATTAAATGCTTTCTTTTATAAGAGTTATCTTGGTCATGGTGTCTCTTCGCAGCAATAGAACACTAACTAAAACACAATTAAATATGATTTATAGTATGATGCATTTAATTTTTAAAAGATAATTTTAGGAAAGTAGGTTTTTATGTTTGATATACTTAATTATTTTTCATATTTGCCAGTTAGTAAGTGAAAATCCATTGCCATTCATAAAACAGTTTAATCAATAGAGAATATTGTAAACCATAAATTTATTATTAATAATCCCTAAACTCATTACCAGGCATGGTTATTATCTTACTTAGAGTTTCTATTGAAGTGATAAGACATAATGCCCAAAGCAATTTAGGGAGGAAAGGGTTTATTTCATCTTACAACTAAAGCTGGGTGTAGTGACACGTACTTTTAATTTTAGCACTGCTGAGGCAGAGGCAGAGCTCTGTGAATTCAAGGCCAGCCTGGTCTACATTGTGAGTTCCAGGACAGCAAGAAATATAATGAGACACTGTCTCCAAATAAAAGAAGAACAAAATAAAGACAAAAAATATACCCCCAGAATATTTCATCTTCCAAATATCAGGTTGCTGTCCATCATCTGAGGAAGTTAGGGCAGAACCTCAAGGCAGGAACTTGGAAGCAGAAACTGAAGCAGAGGCCATGGAGGGGTTCAGTCTACTGATTTGCTCCGAATAGCTTCCTCAGTGACCTAGCTTATAGCCTCTGTATCCAGTTGGATGATCTGGGCATTCCCACTTCAATCATCAATCAATCAAAAGAAAAAAAAAGTGCCCTAGGCTTGTCCATAGGACAATCTGTTGGGGGTATTTTCTCAATTGGGCTTTCCTCTTTTCAAAGATTTCAGTGTATGTCAAGGAGACATAAATTATCCAGAAAACTGCACAGATCTGAAGCCCTAGGTGTGGGGAGGCTAAGTTGGAGGATTGTGAGGTCTGGGAAAGCCTGGGCTGCCCAACTAGGACCTATGTCAAAATAAATAACCAAGTAAATGAATGAATGTATGAATTGAGCAAGAAGGAAGGAAATAGAAGAAAAAAAGAAGGTAGAAGTCAGGACAGAAGGCAGGCAGTATAGTTAAGAGACAGCACATCTAGGTAGAACTATTAGTTGCTTCCTTAGCTTATATAGTGCTTTTTGCTACTATGAAAATTACACCACAGGAAGGAGGCTTTCAGGAGATCCAGCCTGAATGTTCTGAGTTGTGTTTGAAGTGTATGATATATCTGTAGTAATAGGGACTTACCTTCTATCCCTGAGAGACAACCAAGGGCAACAGAAATAGTCTATAGTATTTGTGCAGTCATTTGGACTATCCTGGCCAACAACTATAATGGAGGTTTCTCATGTTCAGTACTGGGCTTTTATTAAACAATTTATGGCTTTTGTGGGAGGAGACATTGTTACCCGAAGTGGTATAATGTTATTTCATATATATTATATATATGAATATATATATAATATATATGAAATATATATACTTAACTTTAATTTTAGTAAATATAAAATAAGACAATTCTTTGAGCTTTTAGCAAGCATCCTTATCTGTACCTCTCATTACAAACAGAGCTGGATACAGCATCTGTGTACACTCAGTTTGAACACTTGGAATCTGCATTTGAAGTATGAATCCATACAGCTAGAAATTTCAGGCCCATGTTTCATTCACTTACATAAGCATTACAATGTTGTTGTCCAGAAAGGTCACTGCCAATTTACTCTTTAAGGGAGATTGTGAATCATCCTTCCCCCCCCCCAATACTTTTATCAAGATGAAGTCACTTCCCTTTAAATAAGCAATGTAACTAATTCTAATTTATGTAGACATATGATGCAAGGCCAAGGAGGCAAATACATAATGACAAAAGGTATTTACATTTCCCAGAGTGTAGGTACATTCATAAGTAAAATAGCAGGGAACATAAGTAAGAAATTGAAATGTGTGTTTGCTGTCTATTGCCTTTATTAGGGAGGACATATATTTCAACTGTGCTATACTTCATAATTTTATCTATATATGAGTTTGGGTAGGGAAACTCAATGTAACATTAGGATTCTAACAAAAGAGTGAAAATCTTCTTCAGACTCAAGGAAAGTAAATAAGAACTGATACCCAAAACTAATAAAAATACAAAATATGAAAAATGAAATACTTTTGAGGTGATTCAAAGTGGAAATTTTTCATTACTTCTTTTTAATATACCTTACTGACAAGATTTTAAAGGTGAACATAGAAGGTATATTTTAAAACACAGCTATAAAAAAGATTTATTACTCAATCAAAATTGTTAGAGGTTTGGGAAATCAGTTGTAAATATGTAGAGCAAGATGAAAATTCTTTTTCTCTTGATGGCTACTGTCTAGACCTTGTAAAATTCACTTTTAATCTTAGGTCACTACCTGAAAGAAAAACACTGCTATTAAAATTAATTATTCATATAGATATTTATGGATAATCTATAAATTTATATTACTATACCAAGTAATGAGTAGGACTGAGGGATTAACAAGATACTGCCATTTATATTAAAAACCCCATATTTAATTTAAAGAGGTAAAAATTAAAATTAATTAGAGGTGAAACTGAGGGCCGTTTGTACCTTCAGTTCTTGAGTGCCTTGAGGATGTATTGTTCTCAAAGGTCACTGAGCTAATTGTCATCATTGTTTTCTTTTGTGTCTTCTATCATTCTCAAATTTGAGCAAGATTCAGTGGGAAAACCGAGGTAAACTTTGATAATTTTGTACACCTCTTGATCTTGTCTGCATGTTCTTGTCAATGCTTATAGTCTGGGCCATCGGAAGACTTTTGGAAAGATAAATATGGACTATCTTACAGAAAGAGTTGACAACATTATACTCCATAGCTTTTGAGCCTAAAGAAATAGAAAAGGTGAGAGTGGGAAAATTGCTGAAGAATGTTGAAGTTTGAATTTGACACTGCAAGATACAAAGGGGTCATAAAGGCAAAGAGCCATCAAGGGTGGGGAGGATGGAGATGCAGACTGCTTCGTCTTGATATTTCCCTTCATAACACAGAAAAACATATATAACATGCTCTATATTAGTCTCAGAAATATTTGCATTATTTCCCCTTGAAAATTGATTTTAATAAAACAAACCTGATTCTACAGAACTGAAAGATGAGTGCAGTAAACACTAATATAATAGACACAATCAACATGAAAACATGATCTCATGCAAGATTCTGCTCTCAGAGTCTACACATGGGAGTGTTTATAAACATACATGGAAAATTTCTTAAGAACTTCAAAATTGACTCAATTTGCAAGTGGGATTTTTTTCTAAATTATTCTCAGGGACAACCATTTGGTCTATAAAATAAAGACATTATCCAAGTATAAATCTGGATTCCTACCTCTCTCTGGACTTATGCTGATTTGGAAAATGGAACTAAGGTGCTGGGTTTTTCACTGGGAGATGTCTATTTGCTTTGTTTCAAGTGATTTAATACTGCATGTGCTTTTTTTAAAAAACAAAGCAAGAGGGGCTGGAGAGATGACTAAGATGTTAAGAGCACTGCTGCTCTTCCAAAGGTCCTGAGTTCAATTCCCAGCAAACACATGGTGGCTCCTAACCATCTATAGTGAGATCTGGTGCCCTCTGCTGCTCTGCAGGCATGCAGGCAGGCAGAATACTATATAAATAATAAATTAATCTTAAAGGAAAAGCACGAAACTGATGAACAAAGGCCAATTTGTGATAATTTTGTGACATGTGATGTTTTGTATATGGAAAATTAAAACTATTTCCAAGTATAGTTTTATAATAAAACTGATATTATGCCTAATAAATTTAAAGTTAACTCTTACAGTTAAAAGAATAGACCATCAATCCATGAGGCATGTTTTTTGCATACCCATCTGAGATCAATTTTTTAAATAGTGTTTTTTTTTTTTTTTTTTTTTTTTTTAATTTCACCCAAATCAGTGAGAAAAACACTATTAAGCAAGAAGACAACTCTGGATTCTAATTCACTTTAGGACACTTTCTTTCTTACATTCTTCTAAATCCTTAATATTGGATTATACAGGATATTCAAAACTACCAATTTTAGAAGAGATGAATTACTTAAATTCAGAGTTTCCTTGACCATTTTCAAGGAAGAAAAAGCACAGTTCTAAGCTGTTGGAGATTATTAAAATAAAATATTCTTTTTCTTTAGCTTGTGTTCATATTGCTAATAGAGCATGATGAATTAACTTGCACATTGTCCAAAAAGCAGAGAGTTACTTTTTTCTCTTCAGTATATTTACAAGAGTTATATCTTGTGGAAGGGTGAAGACAATAAAGCTGGAAAGAGGGGGAAAAAAAAGGTCGCTGACTGAGAATGGGAAGAGAGGCCTGTTCATTCTCATGGACATTTGTGTCTATGCAGATAAGATTTATAGGCTGAGGACTGGTCCATATGTCTTCTCACCCTCCAATAGAACAGACTTACAATTGTAGACAAGGCACTATGTAAATACCTTTCTTTCTGTTGTCCTTATGCTGAACTGGAGTGTCTGATGTGGCTTTATTGGAGATAAAATCCTGGCACAGAATTTTTATAGCTAAATATTCTATTGGATCCTAAGAGGAATCTTAGGACCAACAATTCCAACACTGGCTTCTCATCACCATTGTCTCGCTGTGACCTTGCTGATGACATGATATATTAGGCATGCTGCAAAAGGAACCATGATATTGACATATGGGAGGAATATTCTCGTGGGTTGTCTGTCACAGTGCAGATTATTTACCCTTAAAGCAAAACACACATGGTTCTGGCCTGTGCCTGTTAGGCATTTACTGAATCGGGATGACAAAGGTCACACCCTGTGGGAATAAATTTCTAAACGGTGTAGCATGACTATATATAGGAAACAGATGAAATATTTTATGAGGCCTTAAGTGTAGATTTCACAAAGTTGTATCTAGCTATTAATACATAGCAATCCAGAAAAACAGAGTAACATTCTTTTAAATATACTGTAGAATGGCTTTTGGTTTTCTTTTGAGTTAATCTGTCTTTTGTATTCTATGAATGTTGGTTTTACAGGTATTTACTTTTTGTTTTGTATATGTATGTATGTGTGTGGGCACACACCTGTTAAGGATCATGTGTGACGATCAGAGGACAACACTTTGGAGTTGGGTCTCTCCTTCTATTGTGAGGGATCCATAGAGCAAATGTCATTAGCCTTGACAGCAAGGGCCCTTCCCTAAGACCATAGTATTGTTTTAACAAATGATGTCACTGGCCACAGTGGCAGCTAAGGATGAATAAAGAAACCAGTAAGTATCTCGACTCACAATTTTCACCTTCAGGTATATTTTCTGGCAACTATGAATTTCCAATGATAATGTACAATGTATTGCATTTTTCCACATAGATGATAACATGTTATATCATAGGAAAAAGAATAAAAGTGTTTTCTTATAATCTTGGTTGAACGTTATGTTTTTATAGCCAAAGGAAATGAAGATATTTTGAAAGTTTTATTTTCACTCAACCCTTTAAGTGAGTATTTAAAAACAATATTTGATATTTTTCTAAAAAAATAATTTAGAAATGACACCTGTTTTCCTTCCTCTGAACTATTTTGTTTTTTTCAAACTACCCTTACAGTCTTTTATGGCACTTGCATTCATTTAAATAATTGAAAAATGCTCAGAAAAATGTTGTGCTTATGAACTGGGCAAAGCAAAGCATAAGTAAAACTACATGTTATCTTGAAGGTATACGCAGAAAGGGAACAGAGACAGAACCTTAGCATTTATTTAGAGGATATCAGAAACAAGGGACACCCAAGTGTTCAGGAAATGGCAAAATAAGATCCTTTGGAACAATTCGAAAAGTCTCCAAAAGAGTAGCATTGATAAATTGGAAGGAAAAGGAACTTTTAGCTAAGAAAACACAAGGAGAAGAATAGAAGTGTAAAATTGTGCAATTAAGTTTCTACCTTAAAAAGAAATTTCAAGTGATATATATATATGATTTTGTATTCATTTTTATAGCTAATTTTGAAGAATACAGATTTATTTCTATCAACTAAACATGGGCTCTAACAACACTTTATCATCAGACTGAACCACAATCTGTTAAGTACTAGGGGTCTAGTGGAATTAATAAATGACCAGAAGTTGGTCGATTGGAATTTGAAGAATACAATAAGGAAATGTGTACTTGTATATGTATACAAATGTGCATTTGTATATAGGAGGAAATTGGTCATGTACATTATTTAATCCTTCTCCTCAGAGGATGGGAAATGAATTTACAGAGACCAGTGCATCTGAGAGCAGGTTGACCCTATACTAAACTATAAGATGCTGAGTTGCTTTATGAAGTCTCAGTAACTTGGGGAAGAAATTTAATTGTAACGAAATGAAGAAGTCTTGATTTACTTCATGCTGAGTAGTTTTGCTCTGTTACAGTGTTGAGAAATGGACACTGAATATCTAGACATACAAATTTAAATAAGATAATGATACACACTTGAGTATAATGACTTTTTAAATCTGAACATGAATCTCTCTCAAATTATCCTCTTTTTCTGCTTATACTGCAGGTCCAGTTCTCCTACATTGCTTTTTTCAGCATACCGAGAAAAGGGAACAATTCAGAAAGCTGAATTTAATGATATGAGAGTGAGTCCTAGAAAACTGAAATCAATTAAAAATTCTGCAAACAATGGATTTGTAGAAATCATACCACAGATTCAGACCCTTTTACCTAAATTAAGGCCTTTAAAAAGCAAGGTAATCTGTCTTTTATTTAGAATTTGAAATAATTTATGTTAATTGACAATTAATAATAGGTTCACACTACGTGTTCAAACATCCATTTACAAACGTGTTGAGGGCCTCCTGGCCTTTGTGCTCCTCTGATCCTCCTGTAGTGTAAGAAGCTTCGTAATGAAGACATTGGCTAGATTGGAGCAGAAGGGCAGTTTAAAGAGAGGACTTCAAGACAAGGTGTTTTGAACTCTTAATTAGCAGATGGGTCCTTTTAAAAGGAAGCCGGAGGCAGCACTGTGCTGTTCTTGAACTGAAGAGATTTCTTCCAGGATAAATCTATAACTGATGGGACATAGAAAGCAGCCTGGATAAACTGAATGTTATTAGCACCTATGGCAAAGAAAAGATAGTGGCTTGCCCCTTTCCCTTTTATTTCTTTCTCATTTATTTATTTATTTATTTATTTTTTGTAACCAGGCACTGTGCCAATGTAGCAGATGGCCAGAGGTACATACTGAGGACTGTGTGTAATGCAGGGATGTAGGATGGATTTCAAGGGCAAAGTAAGAAACAGCTTCCCTGAGACTGGGAACACACACAAAAATCATCTTTAAAATCACAGACATAGCCACTTTAGCACTTGAGAATGTGTTGGAGAATTGAGATCAATACTCCATATAAGACAGGGATCTAATGACATTCATGAGTTAAGAGACAAATTTGGTGGTTCAAACCATATTTGGGACTGAATGTTGCAACAAATGAGGTCTGCCAAACCCCTTGGGTGGACAGTGCAAACTCTATTAGCAATTCATGGATTAATGTTGGTGTTCTTATGTAAGTCACTGTAAACAAAGATTTACATGTATAGAAGTGATCCCAGATAATGATATCTAAGGAACTTACTGAATAAGAAGATGATTTTTGTGGAATGAATAAGTCCACAAATGAAAAAAATCTGCCACGTGCCTAGAGGTTACCTCTCTACCCATGGTCTCTGAGTTCCTCACTCTTTTTCTGCCTGGAGCTTCATGTTATCCCACATCCTTCTGCTTAAGGCTCTGATTCTGGGCTTTGTTTTGGGATTTCACTACATTTCTGCTAATCTGAAAACCACAGGATTCCAGAAGTAGAGAACTAGCTTTCCTATTTGTGCCTTTGGCAGTTCTACATTTTCACGCAACACAACACGAATGGCAAATGTCTCCAAAATGGTGTGTAAGTTGCTGAAATATCAAACATATTTACAGAATATAAATGAGTAGGATTTCTTGTTAAAATTTATTTGCTTTCACTGAACAGTTTGAGGAGGTGCGGAGAGTTGCATTAGGGTTTAAGTTTTAAAGTGTGATTGGACAAAACATCAATAAATGCAAATGAGTTTTGTAGAACAAGTTTCATGTGAACCAATATATTGCTCTGCTCACAGAGACTGGGTTTAATTGAAGCTGATCTCATTATACTCTGGGGGATGTAGTCAGAGCTTTGACCTGCCTTACTTCAACGCCATTATTGAATTGTGTTCTTAGTATTAATGTTGATTGTGAGTTGTATGCATGCACATGGGTGCATTTTTATTGTAATTGTTCATAAAAATGAATATAAAGTATACTTTTTGGCATTTACTGCATGCACACAAAATAATGCTTTTCACTTAACTATTATCTATACCAATTAAAAATTGGACCATTTTCAAATGCAAAAACCATATAGTTTTATAGCACACAGAACATTTCCTTTTTTTAGTTATTTTTGAAACTATATATTTTCAGCTATACTTCAGCTTAAATACTGATGATACACAGAGGGTACTCTTATCATAGCATCCTGGTTATGTGATATAAACAGAGCTCAAGCTGTCAGCAAGAAGCTCTGGGAATCTAAGAGTTTCAACTGTAAGACTGAAATTAAACTTAGCCAACACCATTGACTTCAGCCATAAGACATATGCATGAGGCAGAACTGTCACTGATCCCTTTTAGGAGGTAATCACTAGGTATTCCAAATATTCTCTTTGTAATTTTTCTTGAATGACTTTTATTTGTATTACTTCTAAGATTAAAACAGAATTATTAAATATGCTCTAGTTACATATGATAGTTTCTGTGATTGGTTGACAAAATAAGGAAAGTTAAAGTAGTTTTTTTCAAGGCCACTAGAAAATTACTTTTGCTCCAGTTTATTAGAGGCCTTATTATCTTTAGGATTTATTACTGAATAAAAGCCACTAAACAGAAAGTACACATCTAAAGGGAGAAGTATGTAAAATTATTTGGGCTGTTTTGCTCTCGATGAATTAATGAAAGAAATACATTATTTACAATAAGTATTATTTTTCAGGTTTTCCCTCATAAAACATTTAATGATTCTCCTAGTTAAGTAATGTTAACTACATCTACATATAAAATTCATTGTTATAAGTTCTTACTGGATTGGGATAAGATTGTTGTGGGCATTTAATGATAAAACAGCAGGAAGAGTTTAAGTAAAATTATCAAGATTTGTACTGACATAATAATATCAAGAGCAGCTAATGGTCCAAAATTCTACAAAACTAGTTCCTTTGTAGGGAACCATCAGAGAGGGCTATGTTCAGTTGAACAAACAAATCTAGCTGTTGTGGTATATAGTTTTCTAGCTCTGGTTTATTCGACTTCCTAATTTTAGGTTTTTGAACTTCAGTATGCATTTTAATTGAACACTAAAAATGAAAAAAAAAAAAGGACAGCTGAAGAATGAGTGCGAGCTAATACCTACAAACAGGAGTGACCTATTGGTTCATTCATAAATGGATCTAAGATCCTGGTGTTAGGTCAATTTTTGCATTATTGATTGAGGCTCAGTGACTCCTAAGAGATACGGTTCACACATACTTGGAAAATGAGCCACATTATCTCTAGTTGAAGGCAATAATTACTGTGATAAAGAAAGGGTGACCTTAGTTTTTTGTTTGTTTGTTTGTTTTTTAAGTGGAGGCTTTTTTTTTTGTGAAGCAAGCAGCTTACAACAAGCAGCCTTACAATTGTCATACCCTGAAAAATTAAATGAGGTCAGTATTTCTCCTGAAAATACAAGCTATCTAAGATCACGATGTATAAGTTCTAGTACTATTATTAAAACTAAAGTCTCTTATAAAATATGAATATGAAAAAATGAAGAGACATGGACACACAGAGACACAAATTTCCATATATGCCTGAAAGTTATGTCATTAAAGTTATCGTCAGTAAAATTATATTCAGTAAGACTGAGAGTCAAGCTTCCTTTTATTCCTAAAGCAAATCATTTGTTAGGTCTTATTTAAGGAATTCCACATTAATGAAATTAAAATGAAGGGCATGAATAAAAGTTTTATTCTAATTTAGGAAACATTACAACTTGTCACAGATTCATAATGGCCGGAAGGGTAAGTTGATCCCTGGGAACCAGCTGTGGCTTCTCAGAAGCAGTCCTTTTCTTTTCTTTCCTTCTACTTGTACTTTTTGTTCTTTTGAGACAGAGTTTCTCTGTGTAGCCCTGGCTATCCTGGACTTGCTCTGCAGAGCAGGCTGGCATGGAACTCTACAGATACCCTCCTGCCTCTGCTACCCAGAGTGCTGGGGCTAAAGGCGCGCGCCACCACGCCTGGCCGAAGCAGTACTTTCTACTCAGCTAGCGCATTCGAAATATTCAGTGGAGGCCTGAAAACGAAAATTCCCTTCTCTGCTTGCCGTCCCTTGGGATTCTGACGCCCTGGTGAGGAAAGGTCTTGGGTTTGAAGCCATGCCAAGAATGAATCATTTGAAGAAAAGAGTGACAGGGAACCCAGTGGAAGAGGAGGCAGGAGTGTGGGAGCCAAAGGGGACGGAAGACACCGGGGGAGCAAGATCCTCTCAATCAACTGAGCAAAGCGCATATGAGCTCACAGAAACAAATGCAGCAAGCGCAGGACCTGCATGGGTCTGCTGCTCCGGGTCCTCTGAGTAGGTATAGCTTTGAGCTTAATGTTTTCATGGGACTCCTGAGTGTGTGAATGCGTGGGTCTGTGGGTCTGTGATTCTTGTGACTTCTCTTGGGGCTCTTTCCTTCTGTTGGTTTGCCTTACTCGACTTCAGTGTGTTGTTTTTTTGTTTGTTTGTTTGATCATATTATATGTTGTTGTTATCTTTTAGAAGCCTGTTCTCTTCTGATGAGAGACAGAAAAGGGAGCAGATCCAGATGGAGAGGAGGGGGGAGCATCTAGGAGGAGTAGAAGGACGGGGAACTACAGTCCGGACATATTGCATGAAAAAAAATATTTTTAATTAAAAAGGGAAAGTTAAAGAAGAAAGAAGAGTGAAAGTCATGTAGAATAACTTTTACATTTTTGAGTAAAACTGGTTTACTCAAATACATGAAATACATGATGATGTAAAAATGGCTGACAATTTATTTTGCTAAGTTGTTATTTGTGTATATCAATATAAACCCAATGTTTACAGAGGATACTCTAGTAAATATATATATATTTATAATATTGTATAGATTGTCTTTGTGTTTTTTTTTTTTTTTTTTGACAAGGTTTCTTTGTGTAGCCTTGGCTGTCCTGGACTTGCTTTGTAGACAAGGCTGGTCTTGAACTCACAGGGATCTGCCTGCCTCTGCCTCCTGAGTGCTGGAATTAAAGGCATGCACCACTGTGCCTGGTGATGATTGTCTTTGTTCTTTAACAAAAGAAGTAACTTCAGGTCAGTTTTCCTTTTCATGGATGTATATTGTTACTATTAATGAGTAATTACAGGCACGAACCACTGTGCTTGTCTTATAATTATTAATATTATCCCGAAAATAGAAATTTCTAAACTCAAGGTAACATTGTTAGATTATTTTAATTAATGTTGACACAGTCCATGATTCTGAATGGGAGAGCTGACAAATATAGTCATTCCCTTTCCCTTATGTGAAAAACAGAACATAGCCCTATCAATGGAAACAGAGCCATTGGTATAAAAACTGACACATGAATTAAAACAACTAAATCTTAGTGCACACTGAGTATGATCTATAAAAACTTCCTTCTAACAAGGGAAGAGGAAATAGCTATCTCCTTTACTCATAGAGCAAGCTTTTCTGGCGAAGTCTCAACTAACAATAACTTGAAGCTAACACAAATCATATTACATGTATGTTAAAATTACAAGCAATAGAATGCAATTTTGTCAAAAAGAATTTGTACATGAAAGTGTTGTCTGAGAAATGCTGACATCCTAAAGCATGCCCATCACAAACACTGGGCTAGACATGTCTGACATCTTTCCTTCTCAGGGTATGTGGTCTGCAGTGTATGCTTTGCGCTATGGCTATGTGTACCCCACATTGAGACTTTTTTCAATGCAATGCCATCTTTCTCCCACAATGCTTGCTCTCAAGTTGGAGAAGCATAGTAATAAGAATATCTCGTGTGTGTCTTTCTGCTTCTGGGATACCTCATTCAGGATGATCTTTTCTAGTTCCCACCATTTGCCTGCAAATATCACGATTTCCTTGTTTTTAATTGCCGAGTGGTATTTCATTGTGTAAATGGACAACAAATTTCTGTATCCATTCCTCAGTTGTTTCCAGATTCTGGCTGTTATGAATAAAGCTGCCACAAACATGGTTGAGCAAATGTCCTTGTTGTGTACCTGAGCAACTTTTAGATATATGCCTAGGAGTGGTATGGCTGGATCTTGAGGAAGCACTATTCCTAATTGTCTGAGAAAGTGCCAGATTGATTTTTAAAGTGGTTGTGCAAGTTTACAACCATCAGCAATGGAGGAGGGTTCCCCTTTCTCCACTTCTTTTCCAGCATGTATTGTCACTTTCAATTGTTTTCTTTGAATAAATTTCTGAAAGTGTAATAAAAAAATAGACTATCTCTGTGATTCTGAACAAATGCTCAACGCATCATGAGGAAAGTGAATGAGTAAGTAGATATTGGAAATTGTTTGATGTTAATGAATTAGTGAACTACTAATTAACATATCTCTAGCATTCCAAGAGGCTTTAAACATTAGTTTTGACCTGTCAGTTGTAGTAGGCTACGTGTGTACAGTATAGAGGATAGGCAACTTGTCCCTGTAAACAATCACACAGTTCCTGACTGTGTGGTAGAATGCCTGCTGACTATCAAGAACCTACCATACTACTTTTATGTTAGATTAAGTTTAACCAATAGCTAACATATTGCTGATATTTTGTCTGTCTTTTAATTGATTGATTCATGCAGTTGCTTATAAAACAAATTTAAGTGAATATGATTCAAGTGGCTAAAATGATTGATTTTGCTCAATTACTGTTTCTAACTTCTTTGATACGTTTATGTAGATATAACTGAATAAATATCCAACTTGTGTGAGCTCTCAGAGGTAGTGGGAGAGAAGCAGTAGTCAGAAGAAGCACTCTTCTGTTACTGGAATACAGTTGCATCTCAGCCTTCAGGTCACCTGTCTAGACGCTTGCGGACATCAATGACAAGCCTTAAAGCCCATTCAACTACTTTTACAAAGTTAAAAAATTTATAATGATATCTGGATAGCATCAAGTTTTACAGAAATGTATTGCTGGTGGGAATGGAAACTTGTACAACCACTTTGGAAATCAATCTGGCGCTTTCTCAGACAATCAGGTATACTGCTTCCTCAAGATCCAGCCATACTACTCCTAGGCATATATCCAAAAGATGTTCAAGTATACAACAAGGACATTTGCTGAACCATGTTTGTAGCAGCTTTATTTGTAATAGCCAGAACCTGGAAACAACACAGATGTCCATCGATGGGGAAATGGATACAGAAATTGTGGTACTTTTACACAATGGAATACTACTCTGCAATTTAAAACAAGGAAATCATGAAATTTACAGGCAAATGGTGGGATCTAGAAAAAATCATCTTGAGTGAGATATCCCAGGAGCAGAAAGACACACACAGTATATACTCACTTATATGTGGGTACTAGATCTATAAGATAGGATAAATACACTAAAATCTGTACACCTAAAGAAGATAAACAAGACAGAGGACCAGGGGCAACATGATCAATAGCCACCTAGAAAGACAAAGGAAATCAACACTGGAAGTAGGAGAAAACAAGTAACAGGACAGGAGCCTACCACAGAGGGCCTCTGAAAGACTCTACCTGGCAGTGTATGAAAACAGATGCTGAGACCCATAACCAAGCCTTCGGCAGAGTGCAGGGAATCATATGAAAGAAGGGGGAGTTACTATGACCTAGAGGGGACAGGAGCCCCACAAGGTCCAAATATATCAGGGCAAAGGGGTCTTCTATGAGACTGTTTTCCCAACCAAGGACCATGCATGGATATAACCTAAAACTCCTGCTCAGACATAGCCCATAGCCCATGGTAGCTCAGTATCCAAGTGGGTTCCCTAGTAAGGGGGGCAAGAATTATTTCTGACATGAACTCAATGACTGGCTCATTGAGCTTCCTCTCCCCCTCAAGGGAGGAGCAGCCTTACTATGCCACATATAAGGACATGGCAGCTAGTCCTGAAGATACCTGATAAGCTAGGGTCAGATGGAAGGGGAGGAGGACCTCCCCTATCAGTAGACTCGAAAGGGGGCAGAGAGGAGACCAGGGAGGGAGGGGAGGATTGGAAAGGAAAAAGAGAGGGGGCTACGGCTGGGATACAAGTGAATGACCTGTGACTAAAATAAAAAAAATAAATTAATTAAAAAAAAACATTCAACAAATCATATAAAAGATAGCATAGCAATAACAGAGTTTGTTGACAGAGGTTGTTGTTATTTTATTTAGAGTTGAAAGGAAGCCATTATCTAATTATTGAGTATGGTTCTGAACTTCTATTTGCACAGCTATTGTCATTTGTGGAAATGTAAGCTGGGGTAGACCCAGGCGAAAGCTCAAGGAAGTCCCATGCACACTAAAGGCCAGGTTAGTAAGGCACCCTAGTCTGCCTATTTCAGAGTAATGCAGTGCTTAAATTAGAAAGTGAATAGTCTGACAGATTATGTGCAGAACATGTTCATTAAGGAGTGTGTCTTTGACTATCCCCATTCTCAAAATGGTAATTGCGCTTTGCAAATTCTTTGTGAAAGGATTTTGTGGGTTTCTATTAGTTCTTTCAACATTGAAAAGTAATTAAAAAACATGGTTTATTTATTTATTAAATTACAATACACTATACATTTTCAAGCACAGTTTGCATGACATAGCTTTTGATGCATTTTGCTATACTCATGCATCTAAGGCATATTAGAACACACTTTTTTTTCTTTTTTTGAAAAGAAAATTAGTTACAAGAAATCACTTTTATAAAGATCTTTTAAAAAAATGTCATGAGGCCATGTCTGGCCCGAATGTACATTAAAATCACAATACATCAAAAGCCTATTTACTAAGATTTAGATTTTAGGCAAATACTCCTTTCATTTTTCTTTTGATTTTATTTTAATAGAACTGTGCCAATTTTGAATACCTTTTCTATTTAGTTACATGTCAGTTTTCAAACTGGAGTGCTAATAAGATACCCAGCATGCCAAGTATTCTGCCTAGTAGCTGCTGGAACTGTGATTGTTTTTGTTAATTTCCTAAAACTCTGTAATTTTTTTTTATGAAACATTTTACATGCAAAGAAAATTAAACACCTGCAACAGGCATTCATTTTTTGCTACATAAATAAAACATAATTATTTTGGTACATTTATGTTATTTTTTTTAGTAGAAAAAAAAAGATTCCGTTATTGTCTCTTTATCCTTCCTCTTCTTACTGTCTCCTAAGTGGCTAGCATCCTGCATTGGAGAGCATTGCTACTTGGCACATTTTACATTTTACTGCCTATGTCTGGTTGTCTTATTTCACCTATACAATCAAAGTGTTTTAGTTAAGAAATTGATATATCATTATTAGTATGTTTGAAATTATTTTATTCTTATTAGGACAAACCGAATATCCCTTGAACTAAAATCCACTCCATTGTTCCGAGAGTTCAATCTTTAAAATTGATTTGGGGGAAATAAAAAGCCCTTTATGTAGCACTTGTTATGAAGTGTTCCATTTTTTCATGACCTTTGTTTCCCACTTGTACAATCATTTATAGTGAAATTCATTAGCCGTTCCTGAAACAGCACTGAAGGCTGTGTAAGTAAGCACAGGTTAATTGGAGAAGCGTGGTGATTTGCAAGCTTACACATGCTGACTTGGCAATTATTAATAATACATGAAGCTTACTACAGATAACCCCTTCATGGGTCTAGGAAGTGACTCAGAATGTAGGCTACTGTCCCTGGATTTGGTAGTGTGTCACGTCAGGAAAAATGCCTTAATTTCTCCCTTGTTCAGTTCCATCATGCACAAAATGGAGATAACATAACCCAATTTGCCAGGCTGTTGTGAGGATAACGTGAAATGATGTCAGTGTTACATGCTGACTACATTACCACAGTGAATGCGAACTCTGTGGCCTAGCAGGACTGCTCCTCCTTTGGGGAGTGGGGAGGTCAAAGAGCCTGCCATTGAGTTCCTGTCAGAGATAGTCCCTGTTCCCCTTACTATGGGAAACCAATTGGTTATTGAGTTACCACGAGCTTCGTCAGAGTAAAGGTTCTAGGTTATATCCATACTTTTGCTGTGTAGTTCAGGTTGCCCTGGAACTCACAGTTGTTTTCTGGCCTGGCCTCAACCTTATGATTTTCAACACTGGGGTTCTGGCATTAAGGGCATGTGATTCATGCTTACGTTGATAATTTGATAATTCACTATTAACTGTACTCATCATTTTACATTGTCTTTACACTGATAAATAATGAAAATATACATATTAGTGGAATGTTATATGATTTTGATACATGTGAAAACTGTATAACATGTTTAAATCACATCAATTACACACCTATTCAAACAATTATTATATCTCTATGTTGAAAATATTCAGAATCTTGTGTTCTAGATTTTCAAAATGTGCAATACGTAAGTGGTTTGTATATCACTTTTTAATAAAAATAACTGGAGTAATCTCTGGCTTTTTCAACTCACTTCTCCATGATAGGGACAGATTTTCAGAAAAAGGACTACTGTGCCATTGATGATAGTTGCTGACTATTGTATCTTAGGCAGAAAGTTTGAGATTTGTTATTTCATCTGCTAGATTTGAAATGAGCAAAACGTAATTGCAATCAATAATGAGACACTGGTCATGACATGGTGTCAGTATGCCATTATTTTCTCCTGTACTAAGGTGCCGTTGAAGAAGGCTTTAGCTGATTTTTCTGGCTCCTATAAGCCTATGAAGAGGTATAAAAGACCTGCATGTTGGGTTTCTTGCTACTGATGTTCTTAAATCATTTACAGAAATGATGCACCCAAATTTCTTGGATTAGAGACATAAGAATATTGTCTTGCAGTTGTGTGGCTGTGGTAGTAGAAAAATACAATTCAGCATTTAAGGGAATATAAAATTAGTTTTCAGGTTTGCTCATCAAAGAGCTGGAGAAGCAACTGAAGAAAGCATGGCGTGCTGGAAACTGAAACAGAGTCCTATGGATATGTTCAGGAAGATTCAAACACCCATCCTTTACAAACCCAAACATTCCTCCATCCCCTAGCCAGGAGAAAGAGTCATTTATTCCATTGTAGCAAGCTGGACCTGCCTTGCTAGTCCAAAACATTTTACTGTGGTTGAATGCTAGGGTTTATAATGATCTAATTACATTTCAAGTGAAAATCCTTCTAAAGCCTGGTACTTAAACATCTGATGTGAAATGTGTACTGAAATGTAATAGTCCTTTCACCTAAGCTAAATGAATGTACTCAAGAAAAATCACCTACTTTCCACCAGGTTTCAGGTATTTGCCATCTCTAGGGCAAAGGTCAGACTCATTTTCCAACAAGAAATACCGAACCCCAGAAGAAAAAGCATACAAAAGTTTGATAAATTGTTAACAGAAACCTGAAGAGTATCAATGAGGTAGCATTCTAAATGTGTCTGACCGGCATTTACTAAGGTTACAGCATGCGGAACAGAGTTTGACTCAAGAGTTACTTTGAGCAGCTGGAAATGGTTCTGGCTGTGTCCTTGGTATCAACTGAAACTAAGACCCAAATGATGTTTTCAGTAAATAAAGTTTAGATGCCAGAAATTCTTTGGCAGCTAGAAAGGGAGGAATTCATGTGGTATCAGGCACTTGACATGTGGCAAGTCCAAAATAAGATGTTTTGAAGTGTAAAGTTGTGCAAAAAGGAAGAGTGAAGCATCTTAGCTCTACCTCTTTTTATTGGTTCCATGCTGAAAGGATGACATCTTGGCCATGTTAAGTTAAACAAAATGTAAGTTTTGAAAGCCGTTTTACTTGTTTCTTTTTACTTTGTTTTAAAATATGAATGCTAGAAAAGTTAAAGTTGTACATGTGGTTTACATCTGGCCTTACACTTCTCCTGGTAAGAGCTGATGTAGAAGGATAGAGAGCTTGGAGCGACTTTATCATTTGTGACATAGTTACCCATTCTCCAGCTCTCTACAGAGGGAGGACTCCGAAAGCTCGCCTTTCCTGCACAGCTGGAAACACTGGGCTGCCTGGGGAAGTGCTGTTATATCTATGGGAATTACTGTAGATTTTTATATTTCAAGGATAGAGCAAGAAAGCCCTGGTCCCCAATGTTAGCCATGGTTTTAGTTCTGTGTAACCAAGGCCAAATGGGAGTTACATTCAATATGAGGATTGTCTTTTTATCAGTCAGAAGAATCCTGAGAACATTTTGCTGTGGCTGAGTGTTTATGTTTTCCTACAACTGAAATAGCTGAGGTTTGTAATGATCTAATCACATGTCAAGCAAAAATTCTTTTGAAGCCCGGTGCACAAATATCTGATGTGAAAAGTGTACTGAACAGTAATAGCTCTGCAAATTGCTGGAGTATGAGTTCTCACCCACTACTGGGCCTGAAGGAGCCTTGTAAGAAAGAGCAGGGTTGGTGGTTCGAATAAAACCATAGAATCTCATCTTATTTAGTACTGTCATTTTGTTTTTGAACTTTTGCATTGGAATCCAATTTATCTAGTATAATAGAAGAGAAATACCATAGAGATTAATATCTAATGATTTAGGACACGATTGGCTTCAACCTGTAAGATGAGTTTGATCTTATATGTTTACCTGCTAGTGTCCCTGTAAATCTCTATTGTGAGCACCTTTCTAACTGCTGAATACATCGCTGAGTCAGCAATCAGCATATCACATGGTCTCTGACCCAAAATTTAATGGAATCTAGTCCTTGGCATTGCTTTCTCCCTCCAGGAAATATAAAATGGAAGTAAATGAAGCACCATATCTCTGCGGAAATATAAGCCAACATTTTGGGCATCACATAGAGAAATGTGCAGTGCATGTGAATTCTCTTTTAGCTCCACTGAACTTTGTTTTGCTTGAGAAGAGAGGCAGACCTTAGGGACTGTTGCTCATAAGATTTTGCAGAGATTTTATTTCAAAAGACTCAAATTAAACTTTGTTTGCTCTAAATCCCAAGTCCCGGTCATCCTGGTATTCCATGTATCTTCATCCTGGGCCACTGTTTTGATGTGTCCACGCTCTTATTTCTTGGTCACCAGGAACCAACAGTAGCTTTGCTTACATTGCAAAGGCACATAAATATCAGAAAGAAGGAGGCAGCCAGGCTCAGTGCTGCAGGCCATCTAGGTGAGTTTGAGGCCAGCCTGGTCTACAAAGGGAGTCTAGGAGAGACAAGGCTGCACAAAGAAACCTGAGAGGAGGTTGGGGAGGTGGACTACAGCAGCGATACAAAGTTAATAAATGTTAATTAATGAAAAAAGAAAGGGAGAGGCAACCCTCACAAAATTTTAGCATACTGTCTACTGTCTGTGAATTTAGTGGAGTCTGGGATTTATTTTACAAAGGTCAAGACAACTGGTTGGATTTAGCAGGAAGAATGCACTCTAAGAAGATGAGTTACTCCTTTATTTTAATGAACTGAACCACAAGGCTTTCTCTTTTGCATGTGACCCAGAGCAAAGAAGGATGCTTTGCAGATCTAATTTGTGTAACAAGGCAGCTCTGTTCTTAGGCTACATGTTTTAGAAAATGTAATTGTCTTAATGTGGAGTATACCCATTCTGTCTATTTTTGTTTGAGTCATTGCACAGACACCTAAGCCTTATAGAAGAGCAAGATCATATATGTTTTTGCACTATAACAACCTTTTGAAATGTTGCTTCTGTCTAGTAACTTGGGGATGGAATTGGTTGGTTGGAACCACTTATGAAGGGAAGTACAACAAATAGAGCTACTGTAGGTAAAATAACGCCAGCCTTCAGCAAGTTCTAGAAATACAAAAATGTTGCATTAAGGACAACTTATAAATTGACTGATATAACTAACTGGTCAGGTGACTAATAACTAGAGACTAGATAGACAGTTTGTAACATTAGTTTCTATAGAAACTAGGAAATATTAGCTAATTAATTATTTTTTGTTTTTTTAAAGAGAAACTAGTGAAATTTCAAATAATATTTCTTTTCTGTAAGCCAGAAGACTAAAATAAAATGAAAGTAATTTAGAGAAGACACTGCAGTGCTGAGATTAAGCTCTGCCCAGGGCCCTGGGCAAAAGCTCCGAGCCTGACACTTGTCATTCTAGAGATGTAAAGAATCATTCCAAAGCCACATTCTGCAGTCAAGGCACAGAATAGTTCAGGTTCAATGTTAATTTCATCATATAACTAATGAATAAATGAGTTTTTCACTGGATTTTCAGATTGATCTATCCCTCAGTTGTAGATACTACAATTCAAACGTCATTTATTTTTAAAATTTTTGTTTGTTTGTTTTTTAGCTTTTTGAGATAGGGTTTTCCTGAATAGCCCTGGCTGTTCTGGAATGCACCCTGGTCTCAAACTCAGAGATTCACCTGCTTCTGCTTCCCAAGTGCCATCAGGCCCTGCTCTAAGTTTCTCTTGTATGTGTTATTTCACGTATGTGGACTGTATTTACAAAACAGCCCCCTTCTCCTTCATTCAACTCCCCTCACATCTGTCCATACCCTAATTCCTTCTCAAATACATAGTCACTTATTTTTTTAACTATTATTGTTTCGCACATGCATGTGCACACACACACACCTTTATAAATACAAGACACAAGCAGAGTTCATTCAACGTGGGTCTTACGTATATGTGTTTTGCTCACTTCTTGGGATTGGATCACTAATCGGAGGTCTTGATTCCTGAGCAGGCTTAGTCTCTCTGTCTCTCCCTCAGCAGTCATTAATTCCCTGTTACTCATCAACTAGGGGTGAAGCCTTATGAGATTTCACCCATCAATATTGCCAGGTGATATTTTAATCTCAATTACTCATGTATATCACTGTGTGTTTCTGAATATAAGTTTACTTAAACAACACATCTATACTTTACCCTTTGAATATGTTACTTAGCAACACACATTGAAACTTTCTAGCATTTGCAGATATTTTTAAAAATTAACAGCAAATTTTCAAAACTTCAAGTCAAAGCTACTTCTCAAGAGCCATTACATGGTACTTTCCTACCTAAACCAAACTTTTACAAGTTTATCTTTTTATTTTTAAGATCTATTTTATTCGGTGTGTATGTCTGCAGAGACGCGTGTCTGCATGTGTACCACATGCATGCAGAAGTCAATGGACACCAGAAGAGGGTGTTGGTTTCTCCGGAAGTGGGGTTAGAGGAGGCTGTGAGCTACTCAAGCATATTCTGGGTGTCTACTGTAGTACTGTCTAACTGTTTCATTTCTATCTAAATGCTCAGACACAGCTAAAAGACTCAACCTCATTTAACTTAAAGGTGCTATGAAGTTCATGTTTGTTAATTCGGGGTTAACTAACTAGAGTATTGACGCAGACCTCCTGCATTATTGGTATTAGTAATACCATCTTCCTGGGAGGCAGGATTGTAAGGAACAAGGAGCTGCTGCCTATAAAGCGCTTCTAAAAACTGCCCAGCGCACAGAAAAATTAAAAAATGCCGGTTATTTATCTCAGTGCATACACAAAAAATTCACATACCAAAATGGAGCCTCTGTTTGATTTTTACCTGTGAGATTGTGAAATTAAGAATGTGGAGATAGAAACTGGGTCACACCCTTGAACTGCAAGTGCTGACTTCAAGTATAGAAAACCTGTGTAAACCTGGGTATGGTGGCATGTGTCTGTACTCCCAGAACTCTTATTGAGAGGTGGCAGGGGGAGGCAAGACAGTCCTTGGAAGCTTGTAGGCCAGATATGTTGGCATACATAATGGCAAAAAATACCCAAAACAAACAAACAAACAAACAAACACAAACTTTGTCTCAAACAAGGTGAAAGGTGAAGATCTAACCCAGATATTGTCCTCTAACCTTCATATGCCTACTGTGGCTCATGTGCACTTGCTCCCTTATAAACACACATACACACACACACACACACACACACACACACATATATACACACACACACACACACACACAGAATCAACACCATCATTATGTGATACTTACAGCTGAGATTCCAGAATATGGATTGGGGATCCCATTTGTGTTTTTTCAGGCTAATGTATAAAACTTGATAAGGATATTGCTTTCCTTATCTAAAGTAACATTATTTTGCTTTTCTTCCAAAGAAACTGCAAACAAAGTTTACATTAATGCGATACCAAGGGGTGGAAGACTTTGATCTTATTTTAAATGACTTGGGCATTCCTGGCAGTTCTTGGTTAGATTTTACTTTGCCATTGACCTAATCCTGATTATTATTATTATTTTTGTTTTGTTTTTAAATATGCAACTTTGATTTTTTTCCAATATGCTATTATAAAAGTAGCAGGAACCTCTTATCTTTAGTCATGAGCATATTAGCTTTGTTTTCTTATGTTGAGATGGAGACAAAGACTATATCTAGCACACTGTATACATGGAATTTATAGATTTTTTCTTATGCAACATATGGTTAGAACTTGATTTCTTTTCTAATTACTGCTTTCTAACTATATTACAAATGCTTCTTGGGAATATTGACTCCCACTTGCTTTTTTAAATATTTACTTATGGATAAGCTTTGATTTGTTTGTGACTGAAATTTTCACAAAGGATGATGTAAATGTCACATGGAATATATGCCTATTTCAGAAATTTATATATTCTTATATCTATTACATTTTTTTCTATTTTCAACAATATTCAGATTTTGTATAATCAGTATCAATATACTCTTGAGAAATTTCAAGAAGTCATTGATGGTTACATATTCAGCCTCTTTGGGCTTGTGCCTGGTCCCATGAACTGCTTGCTATTTTGAAACCCTAGCTATCTTGTTCTTGGGACAAAGGCTATATGCTGTGAACTATTAAGTAACCCCTAATATTTATGCCATGCTTGGTTAAACAGGAAATGGGCTATTTCACTATAAATAATGCACAAGTCCACTTTAATAACCCACCACAGTGCCACCTTAGAAATTGCTTTGCATTTATTGATCACTAAGAGTGAAACTGAAATATCTGAAAACATTACATGGCCTTATATCACTAGCTACAGATAAGGAAAAGAGCAATCAATATATTCCTGGCCCCAAACTCCACATTTTCACTCTACCCAATTCTCTCAAGAAAATCACTTTAGTAATTTAGATAAGCTTAATATATGATATAAAAGGCAACTAGTAATAGAAATTAACATTTGTTAACTAGGTTGTTAATGAAAACATACATTCATGTGTATGACATGACAAGAGATCCATAGAGTCGAAGACAGGTCAGTTTACCAGTGATGGTCCCAAATGATTTGAGTGCTGGAGACAGCATCAGTGTGACAAACGAGGTGGATATTATACTCTTAAAAAATAAATGCTCAAAACTAAATAAGTAAAAACGGTGTGGGTGTCAATTTCAATTTTAAGCACATGACCATTTTAAGGGACTGTTTGTGTCCCCTAGAGTTGTCCTTAAAATTTGTGTGTATTTCTTTTTAACACATGCATATAAAGTACTGGAAGATTGTTACTTCGTACATGAATAAAATAAAAAAAAAAACACATTAAAACAAACACCTGATACATGCGCACTGCGACTTAGAAACGCCGTGCAAAATGCAGTGCCAATGCCCAACTCCTGTTGGTTGTTGTGATTAAGTTTACAAGACGTTTGCTATGAAACTAACTCAAGCTAATGACCTCATTTCTGTGTTGCTTAATATGAACGTTTTGTTACTTGAATCATAGTTGCTGATACATCCAGGGTGACTGAATTCTGGATGTTCAAAACTACAAGTAATTTAGACTAAGTATACAAAGCTCTTTCTGAACAAATAGGACATCTTACTTCACTATGAATGAATGCTCTCTAAAGATTCCAGCAACTCTTATAGAGGATGAAGAATCTCTCCCTCTCTCTCTGTGTCTCTCTCACTGTCTCTATCTCTCTCCCCCCTCTCCCACAGACACACACACATACCCATGCATATCTATACAAAAAAGAAAAAAAGGCTGTAGCTACTTCCAAGTAATGTCTTGAATTATTACTTCAACCTAGAAGCCAATTGACATCTTTCTTATCATGAATATCAAGTGGCTAGAACAATCCTTTTACTTTATTTTTCTTATCAATTTCAGTAGCCATTTTAATGAGTAAAAAAGTAATGAATCAACATCCAAATAAAAGAGACACAAGGTGTGTGTTTAGTTCACAGAGCACAAAAGATTTCCTGAATTATCAAGTTTCCTAAAACAAAGGTTATGAGTAAATTTTCTTCACAATTAAAGGATTCGGTTATAGTCTCAAGAAAAGGATGGTTAACTTTTACTCACTTTGAAATAATTTTACTGCTTTAATTTGTTCTCTTGTAGGAAATAAATGTAACTCTGTAAGTTTATTACTCTACATTAATTTAACTATGACAGTCCCTCAAGGAGGAAAATACATAGAAATAAAAATATTTAAACGCAGCATTTAGCATTAAGTGCTTTGTTATGTAAGTACTCCTAATTCAATGCTGTAGCATGATTTATACATAACATTCAGGAAATCTATAGAAGACAAAGAACCAACCCCATAAGTACATCTAAACAATGCAGCTTATCCAGTTAGAGCTAGGACAAGGGAGAACTATGCTGATGAAAATACCCCAAAAGGAATGCTATCTTTGATTCCTCCTTCCACAAAGACAAACTAGCCTGGTTTATGTGTGATATTAAGGATGTAATTGATACCTCTTCCTCTTGCTACATTTCTGCAAAAAAAAAAAAAAAAAAGAAAAAAGAAAATCACATACTTACCATCACCATAAAGTTTTGTCAGTTAGCCATTTCCTCTCTATGCTTAGGAGGATAATGAGAATGAGGAATCCTCAGGAGGAATCCCCAGGAAGAGTGAAATACAAGCAAGTACAATTGTTAATACAGACGTTAATTTTAGTTTTTATTCCAAGTATTCAAAAGCAAAAATTGGGATAAAAGGTGAAGAATAGTATTTCTAGGAAGATATGGAAGGTATTTCTAAGGTAAATTGTCAGCTTAGTGTTCTATAACAAAGTGAGATGTGTTTCCTGGCTCATTCTGTTTGGCATAGTCCTGTGCAAAATTGTAAAGACACAGAAGAATCCTCTCCCATCTCCCACCTTCACTGTATTCCTCCTCTTTACCGTCTACCCTAGCACACAGCCCAGCAGTCTCTGTGGAGAGTCCTGTCCACAAGCACCACAGAAAGGACATAATAAAGCCTCCATCCCAACAGCCCTCTATTATATTATTATCTGATTCAATAGACTTTAAGTGGTATCTTTTATTCTTTATCCTTGTCTAAAGTTTCCGTCAAATTATCTCAGAGATTTGTAATTGTGCCATTTACACAATTAGACTTCTAACTCTACTTAGAAATTGTGCTGGGCACATTCTCATGTTTTAAGAATGATCATTCTTAGATTTTTTTAAAATGTAAATTACTCCCAAGCACATTAACTTAATCTGTACTTCTATGCTGATGTCTATATGTATCTGCTCCTGGAGAGATCAGTTGTCAGGATAACAATGCCTCATGCAAACAAAACCCAGAGATATGCGCTTGTCATTATGAATAGTGTCACAGTTAAGAATTTGCTTAAAAGTACAGCTAATTTTTGAAACGTAATCACTAGTAGGTTGTCCTGACTTTTGCTGCAGCTAATTTAATGAAATATTAAATCTCTAAAAATGTGTCCTTATGAATAAGTTATGACTTCCAAGGTTCAGAACGATAAACTTTCTTTCCTATTAAAACAACCTGACAACCACTCTTTTTGTAGTTTTGATGCGTAACTCTTATCTCCAGTGTATTTACATTGGCAGCAAGACTTTGCAAGGACAGAGTGAAGTCTGGAAAAGGAGGACAAGACATTGCTGTGGCTGTGATCTGGAAAGGGAGATGGTTAGAAAATTTGCACAGGTGGCTGATGATGGATGGAGGTGGCAGCGTATCAGGAGGAAGTTAGCATTCAGGAAAAAGACACTCTACCTGTGTAGCCCAGCGAATTGTCATCATTATCTGAGGTGGGGGCTGGCGTCCCGCTGTCGTTCCCCCTCTCTAGGTCCTCAGGGTCTGTCGGAAACAACACCAGAGCTGCTGATGGGGTCACAGAAGTAACAGTAGTTGCCATGTCGATCACAGCATGTCCAGACACAAATAAATCCACATGTGACAGAAGAACACACAAGGACAACACACAGCACACATCCTCCTTGCCAGTCCTGCTGCACACTGAGCCCTGCGCAGGTCTCAGCACCATGCTTACAGTTTCTTCTTCTTCCCCCTAATTCCCCTAATTCTCCGCAGCGCCTGCACCTTTGCTGCACTTCAAAGCTGGCCAAGTGCTCCGGCTGCCCTCCGTGAGGCCGCCAGCGTGACTGAGCGAGCATATGGAGGAGGGAGAGGGCAGGGTGGCTGAATGCTAGCATTGCTAATTTTCCACCTTATTGTTAATCAAAGCTATTGACTGTGATCACTCCCCATCATCGCTTCATCTCCTGGCAATTACAGACTCCGGGGACTGTACTTCAGATGAGAGCAGGAGGGAGTGGGTAGGGGTCTTGTGGAGCAAGAAGGAGAATGGTTTTATAAAAATCCTTCTCCTCCTCCTCCTCCTCCTCTCTCTCTCTTTCTTTTCTTCCTGAGAAAACAGTAAAGAAAGCACAACCTATGTCTCTGGACGACAGCAATTTCTCCTAGAATAGGAAGGAGAAAAAGTGAGTGGCTGGGTAAAATAGCACTGAACTTGGAATATCTTTCTTTGAATACTTACAGGCACTCCAGATTGCTTATAGTCTATATTGCAATCACCTTTGTAAGTAGTAACATCCATGTATTCTTAATTTTCTCAAGGAAAAAAATTCTTTTTTTAATTTTTTTTGAAGTTGCATGTTTATATCCTATGCGGAATTTTAGAGATGGGTCTGAACGCAACACTCAGGTCTGATGCTCAGGAGCGGAGCCTAAGATCAGTCTGAATGACAGCAGTTTAGAGATGTTGTTACTTATGTTTCACATCTACATGTGCTAGAAAATTTCGATCATGACCTATTGCTTCACTGCTGATAAGTAGACAGAGAAACAACGAAGACTGTAGCTCCTAACTCAAATAATGTGGACTCATAGGCCATTCAGCTTCTGTGCTCTTCGGGCTTTTATCACCTTAAAGAGCATCTGCAGAGGATTCTTCCGTCCTGTATTGAGAAGGGCAGCTGTTAGCTTAGGAAAGAGAGTCACTTACAAATGAGGCAGTGAGCACACACAGGTAACGTCCCTCTAGGAACATCACAAGCATAGTTAAATTTGCATCTGCTTGGTTTTAGTTAGGGAAGCACATTTTCATCTCAGGCAGAGAAATTTAGGGATGGCTTCGGAATTTTTAAAAAGGAATAAAAAGTTATTACAAGTCCTCAAGGAGGTCTTGCCAGCTACCTATTCTTCACACTCACTTTCTTGCTCTTTCCATACTCCCTACGACGAGAGTCAAAGGATGAAACTGTTGTGGTTAGCGTGGGAAGATAAGGGTTTGGATCTATGTAGACAAAAGGGGGGGCACGCTCATTTTGCTTTATTTATCCTCATCTCTCTAGGGATGGCTTTGTCATGTTTATCCTGAAAAGTGACTTTGGAGATGCTCAGGCAGTGAATGTGTCAGTTCTCTAGCCTTGCAGCTTGTTAACTTTGCAAGATGCATGAACTGCTTAGGCCAAAGATCTGTGTTCCATCCATTAGACAGACTGGAAAGTGGATCCCATTGGGTAATTTGGGGCAGTATTAGTTACTACAATACTGGACCATAAGCCAAGTAACCTCCCTCAAGGGGTTAAACAAACAAGAGGCTGACACAGAGAGATGGACAAAAGAATGTCGTTCATGTGTATGAGAAGGCTTTTAAGAGGGGGTGCAATTCTGCTTCTTCAAATATTGCTTTAAAGAAACATAATGTGTACAGGATCTTAACCTAATTAGTCGTAGTAACAAGCACATATAGTCCAGGCAAACCCTGCATTTAATTATGAAGAAATAGTTTATTTAAAGTGGTTGCACTACTTCTAATTATTTTGTTTAAAATATGATAGCATTTTCCCCAAATCTCTGAATGAATTAAATTGGTTTGTTTATTCAATATCATAAATCTGTGATATAGACTTGTATATTTTTGTTTCTGATGCCTTCCTGGAAATACTTTCCTAAAATCCATGGAAATAAGGAAATTATTATTGAAATGAGTTGCCTAAATCTACTTATAGGAAAAAAAAAAAACACAACAAAACTTCATCTACCTTTTAACTTATCCTTAGTGGTTTGTAAACTTACCTTCTTGTTTCTACCTACCAGGCTAGGGCCTCCTTTTAAGCTTAGAAAAGATTAGACTGTGCATTAATCAATCAATTCTACCATATCTTCAAAGCCCCTCCTGCCTATCCCATACTGCCTTTAATTAAAGGCATGCTGGGTCTAAAGGAAACAGAAGGTGCCATTTTCACTAACTTCACTAATTTTTCTTCTTTCCCCTCCTTCTTGTCAAAAGATAACGGTAATATAAAATGCCCCATTGATTCACTCTGTGTGAGCTGGAGGATGAATGTTGAGTCCAAAAGATGGATCCTTATTTGTGTGTGTGTGTGTGTGTGTGTGTGTGTGTGTGTGTGTTGTTGTTAAGTAGTATTGATTATTGAGCCACATGCTAGAAGATTAAGAGGTGAGAGGTTATTTTGTTTAGTATATCTGAAGGAAGGCTTTTCTGTAGATTCTGAGTTTAGGGTCTTAGAGGTCTGAATTCAAGGGGTGCAGCTATTGTTTGTTGCTTTGAGCCTCCATGTTTTCTGGGGGCTTTGGCTTTCATTACTTGGATAAAAACATAAATTCCCGGGTCAGGTACTTTATTTTTTATTCTTACACAGATCTGAAGGTAACACATGAATTGATGAAGGCAACTTTTACTTAAGTGACTAGCTCGAAGTAATAAACAAACTAGAAAATGCAAAAAAAAAAAAAAGGAAAAAAAAAGGACTTCTCCAGTGGTATTGTGTGCTGGTGGGAAATTACTATACATGAACTCAGATATTTTTGTATCTTCTATCTCTTTGGTGAGCTTACAGTATTTTATGAAACATAAAAATAGATTTGAACCATAAAATCAGAAACATCCAAGGTTGAAAACAAGGTGAGTAGATCTTTGTGACCAATTCCTGTCAGCTACATGCCTCCCGGGAAGTTAGAGCCTATCTGGTGTTCACTATCTTCCACAGCAAACAGTTTCATTGTTATGAAATCCTGTCCTTTGCTTGCTTGTTAAGAACAAGTCTGCTGTTTGGGTTCCCTGCCCCTCAGCTTCTGTCCTCATCTGTGGGATAGACCACACTGGTGCTCATTGAATGGCTGCCTTTCCGCCATCCAGATTTCTTAAATGTTTATGTTTTATTGTTCTCCAGCCTTGGAACTTTTCACTCTGCTCTCTTCCTGGATGCCACCACCTATGCTGAAGGCTCCCAGTGGTTTTTATAAGGAGATACGACTTCCACCTTGGTCATGTGAATGCTCCACCAACAGCCTAATCATAGTCCATGGCAAATTTAACTTCATGTCTGCACCAAGAAATTTCACGCTTTTACTTTGAAAACGTGACACTTATCAGCTGTCCCTTCAACATAATATTTATCTTAATAGTGTCCCTGTTTACTCTAATTATTTTATGTAAATGTTACAATATTTTTATTAGTTTACAATTCAGTAAATGCTGGTATATAGGGAAAAAAAAACAAGCCTAGACTTAATAAGTGCTCGCCTTGTTATGCATGAAAAAACTTGAGTTGCTTTATTTTATCTTCTGGCTGTGGGGCTGTATACCATAATATATAATATTTTATATAATGTTCTTCACATATTTAATAAGAATAAAACCATAAAAGGGATAAACACTATATATCATTCTTATCTAGTAAACTTTGTATTTAAATACAACTCATTCAAGATTTTAATTGATGGAATTTTTTTTGTATATGTAACTTAAGTGCTACAGAATGTAAAATATTTCTACATTTTAGAATTGTTGATACAGCAAATGTTAAAAACATGTTAAAAACAGACCCAGTCTGTCTTAAGTGCTTGTCAAGAACACATCCCTTGTTGATAACTAGTCACTGCATTTGCAGAGTACCATTCTTCAACGTAATTATTCTTGCCCAATTGGAACTTTGTATCATTTACTCAGCAACAACTAGCCCTAAATCTTTTGGGTGGAATGAAGTTATGGAACTATAGACTTCCCAGTAACAAAATATCATCTCAGAAATCACTTACTAAATTTAAGGGGAAAAATATTCTTTGCTAATGGTTTCATCAGATAGTCACTGCTTTGACTCAATAATTAAACCTATCCTCACTATAGTGGATGTCTAAGAATAGGAAGACCATTCTATGCTATAGCACAGCTCCACTTTTACACAAGCCATGCTTGACTTGTCTGCAGTCAAACTTAAGACCCAACATAACATGTACAGAATAAAATAGCTATTATTATTACACTATGCAAGTAAATAACTAAATGGTGAGGCATTGTGCTGTTTCTGACTTTCAGATGGTGGAGAAAAACACTGTGTGAGAATCTAGAAAAAGAATATGGTACATATTAGCAATTCATCTACTATGGAAACAGCAAGAGTGAAAGTATTGTAGGAAGATGATGTGGTCTAAACAAGTCTGGAATATGCTGACAAAATGCTGCACTGACAATTTTCTTTCCCCTCCCAAAGGAAGGTGGCAAAAGTACATCTGAGTCCTTACCACTCATATTTCTGTTGTTCACTAAGCCTCAGTGTTGCAGTATGGAAATGTAGACACCATGAGAAAAAGCTCTGATGTTTAAAATGGGAGTTTCAAAGGCAGGCTTGGTACTTCATGTGAATTCTTGGAAGCAGAGGCTGACAGCTCCCCATAAGTTTTAGGCCAGCCTGGTTAACATTGAAAGTTCCAAAGAAACTAGGACTATATAGTGAAAATCTGTCTCTATAGATAGATAGATAGATAGAGAGATAGATTAGATAAAAAGAAAGCAGACAAATCAGTTTGGAGTTTCATTTGTTTATATCAACAATCCCGGTTGGTTTTGTGATTTATCGAACATTAGGATTTTTGACCTCAGCATGTTCTTCTACTACCATGTTCCATTAGTCTGGTTCACTTCATAGAATTTACATTAAACATAAAAGTCTCCCCTTTGGTTTACTGTACAGCGTTAAACTAGTTTCTTTATAGATTTGAATTATCACTGCACCACACTTTGGCATTAATTGACATTTTGAAGATGACCATTAATAAAAGATTAGGGGAAAGCAAATGAATACAAACTACTATCAATATGAGAATTGTGTTCTACAAATTGGATCAATTCTCATTGATTCTTTCCTACTAATCAAGAGGAATGCAGGGAATGGGTCCTTTAAATGGAGTACTGAAAACATTTAATTAGAAACCTAGGCAATGAATTACAAAATTAAGTACAAAGTTGTAAAGACTTAAACTACATCAGAATCCTACAGAATCAAATCAAAATTAAATTTTAACTTCTGCCTTTGTGTTTATGGTCAAAATGATTATTGAGTGTACATTATTATTTATTCTTCTGAAGTGGGACTAACAGAGATATATGAGGGATGTGATAGAGATTTAGAGACAGAAAATGAACATCAGAAGTTGCTTTTACATAGGACCCAATTGAAAAATTCAGAGAATAAAGTAACTTTTTTTTTTAATGCACAATGCAACCAGAATTCAGTACCTAGTTTTAGATCATCAAACATGACACGTCATTAAAATTGTGCGAATCCATGCTTTTTGCCTCTTTGTGTGCTGTATATGCACATATGTGCACATCTGTATGGAGACCGGCACACCTTCAAGTGTAGGCTAGAAGAGGTTGTGGGGGTCATGCTCTATCCCTCTCCTCCTTGTTCCCTTTGGACAGTTTTTCACTGAAACCTGCCATTATGCTAGCCTTGCTGGCCAGGGAGCTCCACGGATTGTTCTGTGAAATGGTTAATGTCACACACAGCAGTGTCTAGCTTTTGGAGTAGGCACTGGGCTTTCATACTGAAGTTCTTCCGTTTGCACAACAGATAAGTCCACAGAGTTATTTTCCCTAGCCTCCCTGTCACATTCTCATAAACTATTTTCCAAAGTAGCAACATGGTCACCATCAAAGTATACAATCATCTTTAGGTTTACCATACTTGGAAAATCAAGGAATTTCGTTACACTGAATTTAGAAAAACTATGGTTATAAGAATTATTCGGATCAGATCTGATAAGCTAGGGTCCGATGAAAGGGGAGGAGGACCTCCCTCATCTGTGAACTTGGAGAGGGGGATAAGAGGAGATGAGGGAGAAAGAGTAGGATTGGGAGAGAGGAGTGAGGGGGCTACATCTGGTATACAAAGTGAATAAACTGTAATTAATATAGAAAATAAAAATTAAAAAGAGAATTATTGTGGAGAATAATTAACAGAAACTTGCTTTAGTAAAATGACCCACATATTAAATTTATTAGCAGAAATACATTCAAATACAAATTTTAGTTACTGATTTCTCTTCCAAAATTTGAAAATGTTGTCTTATTCTGTTAAGAAGAGAAAAACTGAGAAATGCATTTGTCTAAAGTAAAATAATCTTAATGATAGACAGGGAACCTTAGCCTATCACTGGGGATGACAATAATACATAAAAGTACAAGGTTTATAAAATGACCTCAAAATAATTCTTCACAGATTTTTATATATGTGATGAGGTTCCTGAATGAACAAAAAGAAGGAAAAACTGCACTGAACATGGCCACACTGAGTTTCCGTAGCCAAGAAGTTTGTGGGCTGCAATGGGCCTGAGATGGTCGAGGTCTGGGAAGCGCTGGCAATGATAACGTGGTCAGTGCGTGGCCTAGCGGTCCGGGAGAAAACGGCTGAGTTCCCCTGCAAACATTTCCCCAACGTCAAGGCACTGTCAAAGCTGTCGCACGGTGACCCCGGCAGTCCAGTGTTCTGGCAACAGGAGGAGGAACCAGGACCAACACATTCGCATTTGGAACATCTGCCCTGGGGCCTGACAGCTGTGGATTTCCATTCCCAGCTGTGTTGAGTGCTCTGGTCTCCTACTCTAAGCTGCTTATCTCCGGTCATGGCTCCTCCCAGAACCAGCTGGTTGTTTGGAAGGACCCAACCATGGCCAAGATGGCTGAGCTCAAAGGTCACACAGCCCAGGCCCTGAGTCTCACCCTGAGTCCTGAAGGGGCCACAGTGACATCAGCAGCAGCTGATGAGACTCTGGCTGTGGCACTGCTTTGAGTAGGACCTTGCCCTACAATGGGAGCTGAGGGAAGAGGGGGGAGGGTGCGGAGCCCTTGCAGCTAAAAGTAGCCTCCTCTTGGGTTTTGTTTAGTTTTTCTAATAAAATAATATCCTTTAAAAGAAAAGAAAAGCTGCACTGACTGTCATCACAAATATTTATCAAATTCAAACTTTATTTAGCATATCAATATCCATTTATATCCCCAAGTGTTTTTGTAGTCTGTCATGAACATAGAACTGCCGATTGTCACTGTGTCCTTACATTTGAGAGGCAGACACTAAGGAGTACAGAGGGTCCCTGGTCTGATGCAACTGGAAAACTGCAGATTGGAAACTGATTTTAAGTGACTTCAGTCTCCACGACACTGTTGTTTTAGCTATGTCCCAGAGCCTCTTTTCTCATTTGCTGGGAACCAAACGGACTCTCAATACCCTATAAACAACAGAACACCAGATTGGTTGCTTTTTCTCAAACACCGAACAATAAGGTCAGGTAATTTCATTAATCCTTAGCCTCTTTGAACACAATCAGGCTTTCTGTATAGGCACAGTAAAATATTTAATAAGGTAGTCAGTTGACTTTAAGCAAGAAATACACAAAGTTGTCATTAAAATAGGAGTTTCATGCAATATTTCTAGATATGTTGGTTTGAGAATTAAACTACTAGGTAAAATTAAAGTACGTCCGAACTCTTTCACATAGTTACTTTTCAAAAATATTCTTTGATGACATATTTTTGACATTAGTTTCAGGAATGCTAAGACGTGTCCCTGCACCATTTGCCATGCCTAGCCCTAATGCTAGCCTTAGGAACAAGTACACATTGATAAAAGGTTATTGTACGCGTGCAGCAAACATTGGGGAACTTTTACTGCGGTTAGAAGTTCAAGAGCTAGGTAACTGTTTTCAATGAGTGGATTTGTACTTTGAGATATTTTTATTCAGTCATCTAAAGTACTGTAATCACTGCAAATCTAATTTATAACTGCGTACAGAACGTTACTGTTTCTGATAGAATACAATCTTTGCCTCCTAAATTCTATATATTTCTTAGAATATGTATATATTCTTAGAATATGTGTATATTCTAAGACATGGTTATTTTACTTACTTTCAGTGAATATTGTACTTGTATTTTCCCAGTAGCCTGTTACATGGGGATATGACTGACATATTATATATCAAAGAAAATGTGATGAATAGCAATAAACTTAAAAACTGAAAGAAATGGTTGCATCAATGAACCATGAAGGAATTTTAAATATCTCCAGGTTAGGTGAGTAAACTGTATTTTTGTTCTGAAAACTCCTTTTGATTTAGGGAGTCTCCATTGTAGATAAAATATGGATATGGATATGGATAAAATACATATATACTTTGATTTAAATGGGGTGCATTCTTCTCAGTGCTTCTCTTGAAACATTTTCTCAATGCTTCTCTTGAAAGTGATTGCAATTTAGAATTGATAGCAATTTAGAATTAATAATTGCTGGTTGATGATACATTCCAGGTTTTGAATATTCAAAGAACACTAGAATTTTGAAAAAAATTTAGTGTACACAAAAATTCTAAACTATCATTTTGTTTATATGATTTAGAGGCACATAAAATTACATCAGTCCAATGCAATAGTAAGAAATAGACATCTTACGCATATTTAGGAACAACAACAATAAAAGGTGTAAGTGTAACAATTCTGCTAGCATAAGGCATTCCATCGAAATGTTAGGAAAGCAAATGCATTAAGGGATATTGCAGTGACAGAATACCAAACACAGGGAAGAAGCCTTATACTCAGTTAAATGCAACTTAATTCAACAAAACCTGACAGAGTGCTTTCAGTATGCAAATTGTTCGATTGATGGAGAAATACTTATAATTTTAAAACCATTTGTTTCCAGATCTCTCCTTAAAGAAACACTGACAGAGTCGAGCTCTTAAAGTAATTGGGAAAATTATTCTTCAACATGACAACATGCTTTTTTTCTTTGATGCCTGAATGTTTGGTGTAAGAATGTCACAGGGGTTTTCATGCAGACAGTGAGTGATGACTACTCCTATGTATAATTAGAAACTGAGCCAATTGTCCAGTTGAGTCCTGTATTTATTCACAATCCTCAGATCAAATCCTCAGTAACATGTGATATGACAGATACCTTGCTGGGGTGGAGTTTAATCTTCGGAGATTTGCTGTCTTGAACTTTATCTGTGTGAGTTAATATCCGGTTCATTTTACTTAGTATCTCTGGCCAGCTCCGTCTGTTGGCTTTTTTTGTTATTCTCTCCACCCACTTTGCCCTGGTACTCAAAGGCTTTTCTTTGTTGAGCTTAGCATCTGCTACCATTCCACTCCCTTCTAGTCAAAGCATAAGGTAACTCCAACATGGGCTAATTAAATAGTGCTTGAACTCAGTTAACAGGTGGTGTCCCAGCTGCCCTCAACACACACACAAATACATTTAAGTAGTAAGAATTGACACAGTAGTAATATCTAAACTAATAAAACCTTCTGTAAAAAAAAATAGTGCTAGAGAGTCAAGAACAAATAGGATCATTCATCTTTTACATCTTGAAAAAAGAACATATCTGAGATTCTGATTAAAAACCCCAATATCCCATTCTTGGACTTTGAATCATAACTCATCATAGATTACATCAATTTTCAACATTTTCCCAAATATATAAATAAGCCTGCACAAGTAGCCATAATCAATGATGTAAGCAAAAAGGTTCTATGCTTTCTTAGATTTAATCAAGTATCTCATTATATATTTAGTGTTTTGGACTCCCTAAAACTAAGTAGTTATTTAATTTGGATATTCTAAATAATAATGTCTTTGGGAGCTACTACCCTTTATTTATTTATTGGTTTTGTACCTAACATTTATAAGATGTAAAGGCATACCTATTTATTTCACAGGTATGCTACGAAAAGATCAAATGAGTGAAGTTTGTAAAGATTTTATTACAGTCCCGAACACTCAGTTGGAAATCAGTAGGTTATTTTATTTAGTAGTATAAGTACTGCACATTAAAGGTTTCCTATAAAAGTCATTTTAGTGCTGGGGAGGGGTCTCTGCTCTGGGGAAGGCTGGAGTTCTCCTCCCAGCGCTCACAGGAGGAGGCTCTCAGCAGCATGTAACTCAGCTCTAGATCTCGCACTAATGTGTCAGGACCATGGGCACTGGACACATATCCACACATTGAATCACAGGCATCAACTCGCAAAAAACAAAACAAAAACAAAAACAAAAATGCTTCAGAGTCTTTTCCTAACATAACTTTAGATACATATTTAACTTTAACCCTTTGTTTTCACTTTATAAAATACGATTTCTTTTTTTGAAAAAAAATTTAATAAACTATATTCTAATTACCGACTCCTCTCTTCCATGCCCCTCCAGCTGCTTGTACCTCTCTACCTCCGCACCTCCCCACTCACCCAAATCTACACCTTCTCTTGCTTTCTCGCCGCTAGAAAACAAAAGCAGACATCTAAAAAAAAAGTTAACCTCTTTTAATGAGAAAAGTCATACTGTTCTATGTCAATGTGGCAATTTGGAGCCTATAGAGGAGAAATTTTGAAATTCACAGAATACGGGCTTTGGAAATTTTATACTCCCTTAGCCACATTTTCTTTGTGCTCAGCACTTCTCCTTAGAGCCTTTTGCACGGAATAGCCCACTTCAGTACCTAGGCCGACCCCACACCATCTTTTTGGTTTAGGGAATTGAGTTCGCTTAACTGGTTGGTTTATGCTCACAGAGATTGCATTTACTGAAATTTCTTTCCTAAGGCAGGGGTGGGGCAGGGGAGTGGGTGGGCGGAACAGGGCGCTGGATTTAGTCTGAGAGAACATTTCCCTGAGCCGGGAGGCTTCAGCACCTGCTCCCTTCTATTCCTTTAGGCTGGTGCCAGCGTGCGAGGTGGTCCAACGCAGAAACAACTGAAGATTCCCTCCTTACCTACTAGCCTTGAGTTGGGTGCGCTGTGGCAGATATCCCTCTGAGACTGTTAAGACCATTTCAAGGCTGCATTCACTTAACTGCTAAGCGAACACATTTTCTCCACAGACTCTTCATTGTCCGTCTTTTCTAACCACAGTCACGGTTTAGCCCTCTTCATTCTAATTGTGCTTTTGATTATTGGGGTCATTTTATGCCTCCAGCTTCCCCAAAGGTCACCGGGATTAGCTGTGTCGGATAGAGTACCAGAAAGAGAATGAGGCTTCCTCCCCATTCATCCAGCGGCATTGATTTCCCCTCAGTGTGAGTCCACAGTGGCAATGGCGGTTATTTTCTTTTCTAAAGGCCCATTTGTTATTTTCTCTGCACCCCTTCCGCGCTTCTCAGGAGGAAGATTTAGGTAGCAATGGTTATGCTTTTGAAAGAAGCAGATTCACAGATGATCTGACCAATTTGTACTGGAGTCCGACCAAGTTGTTTCATTTAGGTTGCTCACAGCCGTTGGGTGTTTTTACTTCATAACATCACACTGAAATTTAAGTAAGTTCCCTTTTCTTGCTAGTCCATAAAGTGCTATGCAAATATGCTACGTATACGTATTATACAGACTATTTATTCAATCCTAGGCTGTATGTTAATAACACTTTTTTCTCTCTCTCCATTTTGTTTGCTTTTCCACTCTTGATTTGCTGACTTTAAATTGTAGTGGAAAACATCACCATCACAGATATTAACATTACAGACATTTTTACAGTAAGGTATGTTTCACTTTGAGATTTTTTTTAATCCATAAAAATCATTATTCTTGTAAATCAATGCAAATATGTAAAACCAAAAACTTTTAACATAGATATTTTTATGTAATTTGGATACACGCATGCATTCATAACAAGGGTCTTGAGACTCCATACCTCCAAATCAAACACCTAAAAATCTGTTAGTCTATTTCTATTAAAATGTTCAATTTATTGACTGTGCTCTTCCTCGTTCTTGGGGTCTCTGGCCACTGTTCCTCAGGAACAAGGGATCAGAAGGGAGGAACTGGGGATTTGGATGGCCTGCAAGTATGCCATATACCAGGTATGGTTAGAAGCATCTGTGCCTATAGGCACTCTCCAGATGAGGTCAGGCAGAGAGTAGGAGGCCCCGCTGGGGAGAGGGAGTCCTCCATCTCGCTCAGAAAGACTATCCAGTTCAAACAGCAGGATTCTCCAACAAGTAATTTGTATGTAATATAGCACATACAAACCTTTTCTGAGCAGCAATGCTTCTGGCTAGTTAACCAGTCATTTCATTTTATGGCTGGTCAGCAGGAGTCAGTTCTCAGTAAATTTTCCTTCTAAGAGACAACTGAGAAATGGATCTGTAGTTGGTGTGATTAACCATGCAGCTCAGAAAAAAGAAAGAAAGGGACAAGTTATGGCTCATGCACCAAAAATTATGGCTTCGTGGGCAAAAAAAAAAAAAAAAAAAAAGGAAAAAAAGGAAAGTATTTATTTTCTTTCTTTTCCTTTTCTTTCAGTAGCCTTTTGAGATATAGTCTCATACTGTAGCTCAGGCCGGCCTTAACTCAGTGCTCAAGTTGTGTTTGAGTTTGCAGCAATTTTCTAGCTACAGCCCTCCAAGTGCTGGGATTTTTGGTGTAAGTTACTATACCCGGCACAAGAATTCATTTCAAGCACTATGTTACATACTCAGATTTGAAAACACTGCTGTATTTCTTTTTTTTCCCTCCTTCATAGTATACTTCTTAGAATATTAGAAAATGTCTTCATTTGTAAAGTCACAAGCTCTGCAAAAGCATTTTTCAGATTAATTGTTTAAGATTTTCCACAAAATGTTCTGAATGCTGACAGCATAAATAAATAGCCAATTTTGTTTCTATATATTCAGCTACAGTGTGAATGTTGTTGGTCAGCACATGCATGAGAAATCGGTACGAAGCTTAATATGGTAACTTATACTGTTTCCATTAGGTTTTCATGGCCTTTTAAAATAGTGATCTCAATTGTAGAGAAACACATTTTTCTACAAAATGGTAAAAGAACTGCTTATAGATATGGAATAAATATTTGCTGAATTCCATATATTGCCAAAACTATGTTAATTATGTGTGAATATTTTTGGGAAATATAGAATTCATAAGTGCATATTATTAGCTCTTGTAGATGGAGAGCTATAACTGAAGAAAATTAGTAATATGCACTATATTCCTTAGAAAATATTTTTGTACTTCCACAAAAACCTTAGAATTGCAGTAGTGGTACCAGAAGTGCCCGAAGATTAGTAGATTTCATTTAGGAATGGTTGGCCAGAATAGATTAAGCATCTAAAAATGTGTATCTTTATTCTTGTGTTTTTCTGAGAATGGGCAAAGCTTTGCGTTTATCTTAAAATATTTCTATGGAGTATATATTTGAACACTTAATATAGTTCTAAAAATTACCTGACAGCCTACCACCTGGCAACTGAAACTGCCAAAAACAATAAACCTTTCCTGGGATGACTATAAATTGTATGCTTATCTATGATTCCATGGCTCTTAGTTTTAAAATAATTCATAATTGTACATAATCCTGGCAATGGCAAGTGGCTATAAAATGTAATTGTGTAAGAGAAAACACAAAGAGTAGACAGGGTGCCAAAGCAATTACCATGTGGGTATTCCACTGATCATTATAAATGTAAAACAAGACAACATATTGTATTTAATTGTGAGAGAAAAAATACATAATTGTCAATTTTCTTATCAATCACATCTGCAGATTATAATGCCATTAAGAATCCTGCTCTTTATGCCACATAAGTATATCTCCCCCAGAAGGCTTTAATGTCATAACGTGGTACCTCCTGATGTTACTGCAAGCACTTAAACCCTTTTTGTATCTCTACAGGGTGTGGAAACTTGGAAGCTCTCTTTAGGTGTTAAGTAAACTCAAACAAACGTATATATGAAAATTTGAGATGCTTGTATGCTCACTAAGGAATCCAAGAAGGAGTATTGTTCTCTGTGACTAATTTCCCCAAGTGGTAACACCTTGAAAAAAACAAAAAAACATTATTGTAGATACAATATCAATGTTGTTACAAGCTTGGCAAAGAGTCTTTTGCATGGCCTAATAGATCTGCCAGATTTATTTATAGACACACTCAATTTCTTCCTGCTCACCCATTTCTTGTGTTCTGGAAATGGTAGTTTATATTCCCTCTGTATTACTCCGTCATTCTGAGACACCTTCCTCATTGAAATCATACAGGATGAAGCATTTCGAGAATGCTGTTTTTACTAAGTGAAACTCGGACAAGGATCAGGTTTCTGCATGTTTCAAGAGTTTAGGTTTGATTTTATTGCCATCTAGTTTTCTGAGATTTGGATTTACTGCATTTTATTGACCTGTTGAGGTGTATCTGGGTTGTTTCCAATTTTACTTACGATGAATAAAGATGCCACAACATCTGTGTGCAGAGCTTAGCGTTAAACTTATGTTTTTATCTCTCTGGGATAAATGCCCAGTAGTTCAATTGCTAGGGCATATGACAGTTGATTAAGTTTTTGACAATGTGCCAATTTTTTGACTTTCTTAAAATCAACCAATCATATTTTGGAAAGCACTCTTATCATGTGTTTAGTGGAAGGACTACCTTTGTCATCTTAAAAGGAATAGTTAAAATCAATATTTCAAGAACTCTTTTTCTTTTCTGCTTCATTCTCCTTCCTTCGTTTTCATTCGCTTGCCTTCTACTTCTCTCCCTACAGCATCCCCTTGCCTTTTTCCCACTTCTCTCCTTTGTTTATATGTGAATGTGGAAGAGAAAGCAGACATGGAGAGCCTAAGCCAATGTAAGAAAGTCAAGTGATATCACTACAATTTTGATCCTCTACAGACACTGACATTACAGGCTTTTATACATCTAGTAACATCATCCTATTATTTTCATACCAAAAGAGGGAAATGTATGTTAATGTATATTAAATGCAAAGACAAGCAGGCAATAAGCTTTGGTATCTTTTTACATGGATAGTAACAAGCTATAAGCCAAGACTAACAACTAATTCAAAAGACCAACAACCAATCAGTACCATGAACAACAAAAACCATAAAACATAAATTTTTTCTCTTTTTATTTTAAGCTATAATCTATCTCTTTAAATAAAAACTTATTCCATGCTAGAGTCAGACCATAAGCATAAAGTGTTTCAATCTTTATTGCTTAATTATAGAGAGGACTGAACAAAAATATGTGTAACAGATTTTCTCTGGAAAAACTTATTTTGTTTCTGTAGATCATCAACATTTTCAAGTACCTAAAAGTTAGAGTTTTTTAAGTTTTATTACAAAATGCAGGTTGTTTGGTTTGTCTTCTTGAATTTATATCACTATTCTTTTAGTACTGAAAAATTAATTATTAAAAAAATCTTGATAAATTTATTTTGAAAAGGACATTAGTTACATTACTTCACTGTAAGTGCAAATCAAATCAATAGGTAGTCTTAGAAGAGGAGAAAATTCAGCTGTCATCTCCAATTGTAAGTTTTAGGCACTCAGTGGGAGTTGAAAATATTTCTGAGTCCAGAAATAAACATCGCAAACAATCTTTCCACTTAAAGCTAACCATTTTGTCTTTTTCAATACAAAACTATAAGGATAGTAGAATTAGTATCATATGAAAGGCTGTCGTGAAAGAAATATGTTTATTACTTTTAAAATAATCTTACAAGATTTTTTATTTTTTATTTTTTTAGCATTTTAAAATGTCTTTATTATTTTGAAGATTCTTTGACAATGAGACAGTATATCTCCTGACAGCACCTCGCCTACCTCAAAGAAGAAGATGAGCATCAAGAAAACCTCCATATGGAGATGGCTTCAAATGTGGCAAATGAGCTAACTGCTCATTTGCCACATTTTGGAATGTTCAAATATCATATTTTTTTTTAATTTTATTTTTCTTTTTAGTTACAGCTGTATCCCAGCTGTATCCCGCTCCCTCATTCTCTCCCCAATCCCACCCTCCCTCCCTCATCTCCTCCCTGCCCCTTTCCAAGTCCACTGATAGGGGAGGACCTCCTCCCCTTTCATATGACTCCGTTTTGTCAGGTATTTTCAGGACTGGCTGCAAAGTCCTCCTCTGTGGCCTAACAGTACTGCTCCTCCCTTGTGGAGTGGGGAGGTCAAAGAGCCAGTCATTGAGTTCCTGTTAGAAATAGTTCTTGTTTCCCTTACAATGGGAAACCAATTGATTACTGAGCTATCACGGGTCACATCGGAGCAGAGGTTCTAGGTTTTATCCACACTCATGGTCTTTGGTTGAGTGTCCATCTCAGAAAAGACCCTGTGTCCAGATATGTTTGGTCCTTGTGGAGCTCCTATCCTTTCCACATGAAACTCCCCTTCTTTCATATGATTCCCTGCACTCTGCCGAAGGTTTGGTTATGAGTCTTAGTATCTACTTTGGAACACTGCTAGGTAGAGTCTTTCAGATGCCTTCTGCGGTAGACTCCTGTCATACATTCAATGCATATCCCATTTGTCTTTTTAAACAGGGTTTATTCAGTAAATTAACAGAATAACAGACTATAACCATAAACTACAATGTAAGAAAAAAAATCCCAAAGATTTATTCAAGTTCTGTGAATGAGGCTGAAAGCATGTTCATTGGTGTCAGGAAGTAGATTGTTCTGGATTTCAAGCACAATCTTTTATTTTGTAAAACCCAACAGCTTGGGAGAGAAAGTTCAGGTCTCACTAGTATTATTTCCTTTGAAGGATGACACAATAAAATAAAACACAGTACAATAATATAAAAATGATCTTTGAGTGAAATAAATTATGTCCGAGGTAGTTAGATATTAGTGGTATAGAGATCATTTAGTAATAAGTAAAACATGGTGTATTGTGTGTTCAATACATTGTGTGTTAAAACCATTGAGAAAGAACAAATGATAAATTTATATTGAAAACTAATACAGAGGAAAATTCCTATTTAACAGAATTGCTTAGGGAGTTTTCACATACTCCTTATATTTATGAAACTATGTCTATCTCTCTCTCTCTATCTATTGGTCTATAATCTATCTATCTATCATCTATTTATTTATTTTATTCTCTCATATATCACATTTTGACTGTTGTTTCCTAGTCCCTCTCAGCCCCTCCCCCACATCCCCTCTTCCCAAGATCCACCCCGTCTTTCGGATAAAAGAGTAGGCCTTGTAGGGATAACAACAGAAATGGCCTAACAAGATACAATAAGACTAGTCACAAACACTCCTATCAAGACTGATGGAGCAACCTGGTAGTTGGAAAAGTGTCCCCAGTACAGGCAAAAGAGTCAGAGACACACCTACCCACTGTTGGGAGTCTCAGGAGAACACCAAGCTCCACAACCATATAGTATGCAGAGGACCTAGCTCAGACCTGTAGAGGGTCTGAAAACAAGCAAAAGTATTTATTTAAAAAATAGCTTTAAATGTTTAAAAGCAATATTTCCAGAGTTTGGAATTATCTTCACTATCTTGGGGCTCACTCAGCATCAACCACCTTTCAGGCATGCACTGGGAAGAAATGTGAAGGCCTCAGGGTGGGGATCAAGGAAATAAAGAGGGAGATGAGTCATCATGGAAAAGTTTTTGAAAGAAATTGTCTGTGAAAATGTTAAACAATGATTCTCTGAGCTATACTGATTTCTTGTCATTTTTTAAACACAAGGACTGCAAAACATTTATTATTACATTTGTAAAGCTTAGTGTGGATCATCACATATCAAAACACAAAATATGTATTTGAGCATGAGTATATGGTTACCCTCCAACTTTGGGTGAACCTGGAATATGCAGAAATAACACAAGCACAAATATTTTTCCTTTAAGATTAATTTGAATTCATGATTTTTATACTGATATCATTAGTGTGAAGAATGAAGTAAATATTGCTTCATAAACTATTAAAAGTAAAAATAGAAACAATATGAAGAGGTGTAACAATTACATAAAAAACAAAGAAGAACAACAAGAAAGGACACTGTAACAGCTATTTATAAAACATGGGGAAAAGCAGAGGAATGGTTTTGTAAATAAAGGTAAATCATTGTTTATGTATCTATGGAACAGCATAGACTATTGTGGATCAAAACTAGATAGATGCACAATAAAATACATAAATTTATTTTCCAAATTACAAGGAAAGACGGTACTAAAAATTTAAATTTAAATTTTAATTTATCCATTCTTCAGGTAACTCTACCATCTGCTAGGTAGTGACTCAAAATGTATGCAGTAGGTAGATAATAGTTGACAGTACAGTGATTTAAAGGCTGAATTTACTTTCTGTTGGACATCCAGTGATGCCTGCTGTAGAGATCACAAACTTTAGAAAGTATATCTACGAAGCAAAACCCAAGCTGGGCAGTCTGTGAAACAGGCTGTTTTCTTCAGAAGGAGGTATATAAACTGAGTGTGCGGAATGGGGTGGGGGTTCTTTGCAGTCAATGAATCCTTTTTCAAGAGCTCAAAGACGCTGAAGATAAGATCCCCAATATTCAGGGAGCTAGTTCCCTGGGCAACTATTTTTCTTACACAGCTGTTGTCTCAGGCTCCAATTAGTTGCTTAGAATATAAGCTAAATAATCCCATCCTTCAAATGACTTTAGGAAATTGGGTGTTAGAGAGATCTGCTGCACCATTCAATCAAGTGGTCCTTGAATAGGAAAGGGCCTTCCTTTGAATGGGAAAAGTTTGATCCCATTGAAGGTAATCTGTCATTTATCACACCCAGTGGATGAGATGGTTAATGGCACTATTGATTCTTTCTGGTACTGTTTTATATAAAGCCTTTAAGCAATATGAAGCTGAATACGGGATCTCGCTTCCATTTTCTATTGAGGAACCTAGATGATTATTATTCAACACTGTAATTATTCAAAAGGAAACTTTCAATGTCTGTAGGTAAAACTTTACTGTAATTCTTTGATTTTCTTCCTCCTTCTCTTCATCCCCCTCTTCCCTTCTCCTTTTAATCTTCCTCCTCTTCTAACACCTCTTCTCTTTCTTTTAAGTTATGTATTTTCAATATCTACAGTTAGTGTCGGGCCCCCTTTAACTTTTGTGGTGAAAAACATGAAAAAAGCTTAACTTTTACAACAAAGTCTGTTACATATTTTAGAAATAGCCTTTGATTCCTCTCTTTCTTCATCCTCCTTTGTCATACCTCACTGCTTGCTTATGTGGGTCTCTATAGTTCTTGAATTTCTACTTATTAGTTGAGGTTTATATGATTCCATTCTAGAAGACACTCTGTTTTCCCCAAAAGAAAAAGAAAGAAATGCACAAGAGTAGGTAGCAAATGTTGCCTATTGTCAGAATAAAGAAGGGGACTCAGTATAAGAGAGAAGGAAAGCTGTAATCTTGCAAACAGAATGCAGAACTGTTCAAAAATGAAAAGCAGTAATACTAGCTGTAAGATATAAGCCTATGGGCTGCTTGGCTTTTGTCAACTTGACATAAACTTAGACACATATGGAGAGAGAAAAATCTTAATTGAGAAAATGCTCCCGTAAGATTGTCCCTGGGCCAGTCTACGGGGATATTTTCTTGATTAAGGATTGATGTGGGAGGACCCAGCCCACCGTGGGTGGTACCACTCTAGGGCAGGTGGTTTTTAGTTGTATGTATAAGAAAGTAAGCTGAGTAAGCCATGGGAAGCCAGCCAGTGAGCAGCTTCCCATACATGCATACAACCTCATGGCCTCTGCTCCAGGCTCTAACTTTTGAGTTGTGCCTTGAGTTGCTGCCCTGGCTTCCCTCAGAGATGGAACATGACTTGAGAGTTGTAAGCTAAAAGTCTTACCCTCCCCAAGTTGCTCTTGGTCATGCTGTTTTATCATAAAAACAAAACCCCTAACCATGACAGTCTGAGATTCAGGGGCAAGGTCTAAAATAATACTTCATGGAGTGACAAAACAGAACAACTGATATGCAACAGAAGAGAAACATGCAAAGCTTTTTTCTAAGTTTTGAGCTCACTTGAAGGAATAAATGTATGGTCTATTTGTGAATATTCATGTACATGTCTACTAAGTTACTAAACATAAAATATTATTATAAAAATAATAAGCCTAATAATTCTATAAAAATCAGTTCTTAACATTCACACTCATTCCTAAGAAACCTTCTCTAAAATGCTGAATTTTTAATACATGTTGTCTAATAAGAAGGATGGGTTGGATTACTGGCTAATGTTGATATCATTAATAATTAAGATATGGACATGGTATGATTATAACTTTAGAATTAAGGGGCTCAGAATTTTAAAATCAAATCTAGAGTCTCAGCTCCAAAAGGATTATTATTTTCTAGCAATTGAAATGATATAAATGTAAATCTATTTTCCCCCAACAATCTGTTCTTAATTCTGTGTTTACACTGGTGATTTGATATTGCTGATTGTGGGAGCAATTAGATCATCAAAACACTGCAATTTTAAATCATTGGCTCAGAAAGTCAGTAAATCACTGCACAACCTTCAATTTCCTTCAGAAAATTATTATTATTTAATTTTTTTATTATTATCATTTTTTACATTTATTATCATTTTTTATTAAATTTGTTTCCTGGCTGTGTCCCCTTCCCTTGTCTCATCCCAATCTCACCTACCCTCCCCCTTCTCCCCCTATGTCCCTCCCCTAATCCACTGATAAGTGAGGTCTTCCTACGTTTCTGTTTGACCTTAGCCTATCAGGTCGCATCAGGACTGGCTGCATCATCTTCCTCTGTGGACTGGCAAGGCTGCACCTCCTGGGGGAGGTGCTCAAACCGCCGGCCACTGAGTTCATGGCAGAGACAACCCCTGTACCTCTAGTAGGGTACCCACTTGGAAACTGAGCAGCCTATGAGCTTCCTTTGAACAGGGGTCTAGGTCCTCTCCATGCATGGTCCTTAGTTGGAGTATCGGTCTCTGCAGGCCCCTCTGGGCCCAGGTTTTTTTGGCTCTGTTGGTCTCCTTGTGGAGTTCCTGTCCCCTCCAGGTCTTTCTTTGTTTTTATTATTTTTTAAAATTTTATTTATTATGTATACAATGTTTTGCCTGCACGCCATAAGAGAACACCAGATCTCATTATAGATAATTATGAGCCACCATGTAGTTGCTGGAAATTGAACTCAGGACCTTTGGAAGGACAGCCGGTGCTCTTAATCTCTGGGCCCCCCCACCCCCCAGGTCTTTCTATCTCTCTTCTTCCATAAGGTTTCCTGTACTCTACCCAAAAGTTTGGTTATGAGTCTCAGTATCTCCTTCGATACCCTGGTGGGTAGAGTCTTTCAGATGTCCCCCGAGGAAGGCTCCTGTCCTGTTCCTTGTCTTCTCCTACTTCTGATGTTTATCCTGTTTGCCCTTCCTGAGGTTTCAGCCTCTTTCCTCGGGTCCTCCTTTTTGTTAAGCTTCTTTAGGACTATAGATTTTAGTATGTTTATCCTGCGTTATATGCATTACTTAAAGAAAGGGGCACGGTGGAGATGAGGGAGGGAGGGAGGGACTGGGAGGGAATGAGGGATCGGGACACGGCTGGGATACAGAGTTAATAAAATGTAACTGATAAAAAAATAAAATAAAATAAAAAAAAACACCAGTAGCAAGGAAAAAAAAAAAGAAAATGATGGTTAAAATGGTTGAAATAGCTTTGTGACCCAGGAGTCTCAGAGTAGATCTTTTGTTAGGAAGCATTAAAATGCCATTGATCTAATTACACATTAAAATAAGAATGCTTGGGCAACCAAATACATAATAAATCAGTAGTAAATATTTTACTACTTGTGGGAGAGGTGAGAGGGTAAAATGTGTACATGATGGAAGGTTACCCCCTTCCACCCCTGGTTACTAAGTCTTGGTAATAAACTTAAAATGCTCATTAAGCCATGGAATTATGTTTGAGAAACGAGAGGCACTATAGATTTAGTAGAATTCTCATGAGAAAACTGGAAGCTTTGGAACTGGAGACAAAGGCTGATTAACTTCAGTTTAAATACACCAGCTGCATTATGCCCAAAAGAGAATATCAACTTTTTCTTTGGAACTTCTTAATCTGACACTGACCTCTCTTCCTTGGATATCAAATCCTAGATAGATTGTCTTCATATAAATGCTTTATCACGGACTCTGTAGCTGGTGCTTCAAAAACCATCTTTCATCAATTAGCTGAATCTTCTGCATACCTTGCTAATAGCATGTACATGTAACAGTTTGTCTTCATTACTCTCCTTAATCCTCATACTCCATAGTTTTTATTGAGATTTTACTCAATTCTTCCAAATACATATAATTGAAGAGGGCTGAAGCTTTCCTCTGGTCTTGTATTCTGCTCAAAGCATTGCGGTTGATTTGATTTTCTGTCCAGATCACTAAAGCATACTTCCCATCAGCAATCACCCAACTTCACTTTCATTATCACCCATGTGTTCATTGGAGCACCACTTCAATTTCCTCCAGGAACACTCCCTTTGCATTGAAATCTTTGCTCTTTGCCTAAGAGGCTTAACTGATTTGCTTTGACTTTCAGTATAACTTCCTTATAAAACGTGATTATTTCTAACTCTTCAGTTAAAGGAAGAGACAGAAAACTATCCCTTTCACTTGCAAACTCTGAGGTCTGTGCAAAATTGCAAATTGGTTTAATTTAAATATCGCTGCTATGCAGAGAATGAGGAAGCCTAGGTGAAGGAGAATGACAAAAAAACAAAAACACAAAAAACAGCAAAAAACAAATACAAAACAAAAAATATTCCAGAGAGTTAAAGGAGTCAGATACACATTTGTATCTTAAGCCCTTTGTTTTGGTTGGCATAAGCTGTGGTGTTCCTAATTAGTTATAACAATAACATCAAAGGTTACTGATTGCAAGTCATGGTAAAGATACAGTGATCTTCCAGTTTGGAATATTATAATATTTACCAAATGGAGACTGTGAACATACAGTGTTGAACAATGCCATGATGGGCTCGCTTAATGCATGGTTGCCATACAACCTCAGAATAACAAAAATATTTTCAAAATAAAATGTATTATTTATAAAGTTCAATAATATTAGTAACAACAAAAACAGTCATAGTCATAACAAATGTCAATAATGGCATTTTAAACACAAGAGTTTGGCAAGGACAGCTCAGGTAGGAGTATTCTGTTGTTTAATTCCCAATAAATAATGATTCTAAATTATAACACACAGTATTTATCTTTAATATGAATTTTAGAGCATGCTGATGATTCAAAGATTTGGGCACTTAAATATGCTTAAACATTGTAAAGAACCTAAAAGTTCTTAAACAAGATGTATATTGCACTGGATTGACTATTACATAAATATTTGTCACATGCCAATGTATGTATAACTGGTCTCTCTACCACATCACATGGCTAAAAAGAGAAATACTGAGTTCATGCCCTCAATACTCAGGTATGTATAATTATAGTGAAGAATACAATCTGCCTCATTTTGCAAACCAAATACTTAGGAGTTATTCATTCTCTGCACAATCCATGTATCCTGCATCTCATGATGCATTTAATCTTGTATTAAATTAAACAATACAAAAACCTTATACTGTTGATGGATGCAACAAAGCATTTTCCAACTCCCATTTGCGTTGTTACCTGCCACCCTCAACCCTCTTCATCCCTCAGCTGGACCATTGCAATAGCCTCCCAACCATAGTCTGTATTCTCTGTCTGTTTTTATAATCCAGTCTCCAGAGAGCAAGAGGTATGGTTATTTAAAAGCAAAAGCAGATTTAGTTCTATTTATATTTATAATTGAGATTTCTTATTAATTTCCAACATTCGTATGTGTGTGCACATGTCTCTCCAAAGCTGATAAAGGGGTTGTTATTCACCAATCTCTACCTTATTCATTGAAGGATGGTTTTTCAATTGAACTTGTTCCTTGCTCATACAGATAGTCTAGGTATCTAGCTTGCTCATGGGATCCTATTAGTACTTTTGAATCACTGGAATTTTAACACAGAGATCCACTTGTGGTCAAGATACAAAGCATGAGAGACTGCAGATTGTTTATCCCTAAAAGCAACATTTATATCACACCTCTCTGCCCCAAGGCTTGGGGTTTAATGTAGAAGAGGGAACAGAAAGAATGTAAGTGGTGGGAGACTCCAAGAAAATGGTTTTCTGAACACAGATGGGCAATTGGACATTGAACTCAGCATGCAGAAGATCTAAGCAAGCTCATGCCAGACAGAATCAAAACACAGGGATGGGAGGTGGGAACTGTCTGATCTCTAGCTAAGGAGCTGTTAGCAATGTATAGGTGATGAGACAGGGCGAGGTAATTTTCTTTGGGAATATAGCTCTGTGTAGATTGATCGCTTTCCAATGCAAAAGATCACTCATTCAAGAGCATAAAGGCAGCATACTATACATAATATAAAGACACAAAACTGAGTGAGAAGAGAAGGAAAGGTGGGTCTAGGTAAAAACAGTGATAATAATCAAAACACATCATAAGAAATTCCCAAAGAACCCACAAAATATGAGATAGGTAAAATCTGATGGCATCAAAAATGATCATGAATAAAGCTGCTACAAACATGGTTGAACAAATGTCCTTGTTGTATACTTGACCACATATATATATTTGGCATATATATTTTGGATATATGCCTAGGAGTGGTATAGCTGGATCTTGAAGTAACACTATTCCTAATTATCTGAGAAAGTGCCAGATTGATTTCCAAAGTGACTGTGCAAGTTTACATTCACACCAGCAATGGAGGAGGGTTCTCCTTTCTCCACAACCTTTCCAGCATGTATTGTCACTTGAGATTTTGATCTTAGCCATTCTGATGGGTGTAAGGTGAAATCTCAGGGTTGTTTTGATTTGTATCTCCCTGATGGCTAAGGACACTGAGCAGTTCATTAAGTGTTTCTCTGCCATTCTATATTCCTCTACTTATATATCTGAACACAGGAATCTTTTCTGAGACTGTTTCTTCAACCAAGGACCATGCATGGATATAATCTAGAACCCCTGCTCCGATGTAGCCCACGGCAGCTCAGCATCCAAGTGGGTTTCCCTAGTAAGGGGAACAGGGACTGTCTCTGACATGGACTGAGTGGCAGGCTCTTTGACCTTCCCCCTCCCCCAAGGAAGGAGAAGCCTTGCTAGGCCACAAAGGAGGACATTGCAGCCAGTCCTGATGAGACCGGATAAACTAAATGAGAAGGGAAGGAGGACCTCCCCTATCAGTGGACTTGGAAGGGGGCAGGAAGGAGATGAGGGAGGGAGGGTGGGATTGGGAGAGAATGAGGGAGGGAGCTACAGCTGGGATACAAAGTAAATAACCTGTAATTAATATAAAAATAAAAATTATATAAAAAATGATAACAAGATTTACAGATGAGTTACCTCACCTGTTTGGCATTTACATGGATTGTGGGAGCCCAAAGTCTAGTCTTCATACTTGTAAGGCAAGAGCTTGATTCACTGAGCCATCTCCTGACATAGTCTTCATATACTCCAATCCTTTATCTTCTAGCACAAATTGCAACACTCTTCACTGTGCTCAGTATAACCAAACATTGGCCATTCTCTTCAAACATTTATAAATATATGTTAAGGGTTCATTTTTTCTTCTGTTTGGAATTCATTCCCATCCTGGTGAATTGATTCCTGTTCTTTATTTATGACTCAAGTCATGTTCCTGCTTAACAGTCGTCCTTTCTGACATTCCTGTCTGACTTTTGAAGTAATCATACATCATCTTTTCCTCATATCTTTGGTTAAGTTTTAAAATATGTTTCATAAATGTATTTCATAAAGTATGTATTGCTTTGCATGCATTTATTTGAGTATAGGCAGAATGCTGTCCTTTTCTCCTTTGAGTTTAAAGTTCATGAGAAAGAGAATTCCCTATTTTAGTTTTAAAAATATTTTTTCATATCTCTAATAATGTCTAGCACAATATTCCAAACATACTTAAGAAATACATTTTATGTATTTTATTCCTGAAACAATTAGCAGATACTATGAATAAATAATCTCCAACATGTAAAAAAATTAGGTACTTATGGGGAAACTGGTATTTTCGTATGATTAAGTACTCATAGCTAAAGGTCATGGAGATGATTGGGAGATGATTGGTGGAAAGAATTTGGTAAAAATGGCAGAAGAAAATATCATATGAACTTAGCACATGCTTACATAAAATAATTAGGTCTGTGGGCTTCTCAGAAAAATCTATCATGTTTTAGGATAAACTTGAAGCTCTTTGAATGTGGTAGGAAAAATAACCAATTTCTATTTAAAGATTTTTTTTTTTACTATAAATTCTCAAGTTTTGAAATGTTTTCCTTATCCTCCAGACCCTTTGCACTGTAGCATAGTTTAGTATAGTGGATGAGAGAACTCAGGACAATCTGCTTCCTTCATATTCTAATTCTGCCATTTGCTACCTCAATCTACTCTTTGACTCTATCTTGAGTCTCAGTTTTCTCATGTAGAGACTGTTGATTAAACCACCTGAGTCATAGAATTTGTGTGTGGAAAAAAATTAGACTATAATATTCTATATTTGCTTGATTTTTGCTTAGTTTATTGCTAAAAAAATCTCTTATTGTTTGACAGTAAGATCTTGATATTTAATGATATCTATTGATCCATATCATACATAATTTATTTTAGATCTAGTTAACAGGAAAGGCCCAAAATGAATGGGGGAAAACAATGACCTAAAAGATAAAATAGCGATGACTGTGTCCAAAGAACATATATTGGGATCGAGAGCTTAAGTGACTAAAGCAAGCTGTAGGGGTCAGAAGAACCTTGATGCCCATGTGTTTTTCTAACTAATGCTCAAGGGCTTGTAGATAAGAACAACATTTAATAAATATAAGAGAGTAAAAAGGTCTTAATTTTTCTTGCACAACAATGTTGGAACATTGCTTGTCAAGTCTCATTTGGACTGTTTGGACTCTCGTTTTATTAATCTCACATTTCTGTCTCTGTCTCTCTCTTTTTGTCTCATAGTATATTTTTCAATTTATATAGAAAGGTGTCCTTAATTTGTTATTGAATAAACAAAGCAGCCAGGTGATGGTGGTGGTACACACTTTTAATCATAGCATTTGGGAGGCAGAGACAGGGGAATCTCTGAGTTCAAGGCCAGCCTGAACTCTTTATAGCAAGTTCTAGGACAGCCAAGGGTACACAGAAAAACCCTGTCTCAAAAACCAACCAAACAAAGCAGAGGAGGAGAACTACCTTTTTCAGTGGACTGGGGGAAGGGGATAGGGGGAAAAGGGAGGGAAGATGGGACTGGGGGAAGTTGAGGCTGGGGGCTTCAATCAGGATATATAATGAATAAAGTATAAAAAGAAAAAGAAAAAAAAACCTTCCAAAATTAAAAAAATTACGTTGGAACATTTCTTTCTAATAAATGAAGGATCTAAATATGCTTAAGTTGCCTTCAGAATGCTGGAATTATGAATGAGAAAGTGTTCATTTGTAATGACACCAAGCCTCCAGGAAATCCCGGAACAACCAGTCCCGACATTGACCCTTGTTGCAGACTAGGAACTGCTGATATTTGCATGTCTTCTTGGCATATATTGTTCCATTGTCATCACAGAACTGACATTGCTTCTCTACAGATACATATTTCAAAAAGGTAGAGATTAGCTTAAATTGAGGAAATCCCTGAATCTTCTCTCAAATACTACATAAAAAGGGAAGGAGCTCTTTAATATTCTGTAGTTACTCTAAATAGATAGATAGATAGATAGATAGATAGATAGATAGATAGATAGATGACAGATAAGTAGATAGATAGATAGATAGATAGATAGATAGATAGATAGATAGATAGATAAAAAAATTTTTTTTTGAGAAGGGAGGAGAAATCCATACAGGCAATGTGAAGTATAGATTTTTGAAGGAGAAAAAGGAATGAATTTTAACAGTTGCACTTTTCTCTCTGTACCTACTGACTATATTGTTTTCAGAATATGCATGATGAGCCATTAATGTATGGAAATGATGTATATTAGACTAACCTGGATGATTGCTCTTGGAGAAAATTGCTTAATCTGAAATTTCAATCATCGAAATTATTTTTATCACACTATTTGCCTTAGCCTACAGTGGTGTGCACCTAAACTGATTTATTTTCATTAATTGCTTTGCTGCCTTCTAATTGTGATGAAATATTGAACTTTTTTTTTTTTTATATATATTATTTATTTATTTATTTTTTTTATCAGTTACATTTTATTAACTCTGTATCCCAGCCGTGTCCCGATCCCTCATTCCCTCCCAGTCCCTCCCTCCCTCCCTCCCTCATCTCCACCGTGCCCCTTTCCAAGTCCACTGATGGGGGGGGACCTCCTCCCCATTCATCTGATCCTGTTTTATCAGGTATCTTCAGGACTGGCTGCAAAGCCCTCCTCTGTGGCCTAACAGGACTGCTCCTCCCTTCGGGGGTGGGGAGACCAAAGAGCCAGTCATTGAGTTCCTGTTAGAAATAGTCCCTGTTCCCCTCACTTTGGGAAACCAATTGGTTACTGAGCTACCACAGGCTACATCTGAGTGGAGGTTCTAGGTTATGTCCATACATGGTCCTTGGTTGAATGTCAGTCTCAGAAAAGACCCTGTGCCCAGATATATTTGGTCCTTGTGGAGCTCCTAACCTTTCCCCATCAGACTAACTCCCCTTCTTTCTTATGATTCCCTGTACTCTGCCAAAGGTTTGGTCATGAGTCTTTGCTTTGAAAACACTGCTAGTTAGAGTCTTTCAGATGCGCTCAGTAGACTCCAGTCATACGTTCAATGCACATCCCATCTGTCTTTCTAAATGAGGATTGATCATCTTACCCCATGTCCGCTCAATTGATTATCTTTTTTAGGTGTATAGATTTCATTATGTTTATCATATCTTATAGGTCTATATAAGTGAGTATATCCCATGTTTGTCTTTCTCCTTCTGGGATATTTCACTCAGAATGATCTTTTCTAGATCCCACCATTTGCCTGCAAATTTCATGATTTCCTCCTTTTTGATTGCTGAGTAGTATTCCATTGTATAAAAATACCACAATTTCTGTACCCATTCCACCGTTGATGGACATCTGGGTTGTTTAAATATTGAACTTTTAATATATTTTGGGCGATGGCTAAGTGGTAGCATGAATACAATTCTGAAGAAAAGAGTCAGAAACATTCAGAATCATAATCCTACAGCATCCTTAAAGAATGTAAATGCGAAATTAAACAAGATACAGGCAAAGTTTTAGGCAAAGTAAAAGAACATGGATGAAGCTTACTTCTATCAGAATGGGAAACAGGCTGCACAGGAAAGAAAATGAAAAAGAGAAGAAGCAAAGATGATGGGAGGGCCAATGTGTGGAAAGACACACATCCACCCTTTCTCAGTTGGGCAGTGATTTCTGTTTATCTGGCACACCATTTATGCTCTAAGATAAAGGAAACAATGCTATAACTTTGAAAAGAACTGCGGAAGGAAGAAAAACATTTTCATATTTCAAACACGAAAAGTATGTTCGCGTGTATACAACATGAGGGAAACATTTACTCATGTGCTTATTTAACAAACATTTATTTGTTTCTTTTTACAGGCTACTTTATTAAAGGAAAATATCACGGAGAATTAGGAAATACATCTGGGCCTGCTGATGCTGGAGACTGAGGGAGGAAGATTGTAATTCAAGGCTTGTGTGGGCAACAGATTGAGTTCACGGCCAGCTTCAGTATAAATGTCTCAAAGTGGTCCAAGGCTGGTTATATAGATCAATATTACAGAACTTTTCTAATATATACATAGGGTCCGATGTTTGATTCCTAGTACAGAGACATGGGGAGTGTTATTTTTGAAATTTGATGAATGAAGAGTCACTTGTTTGAATATGTTAGCAGAAGACCCAATATATATAAAGGTTCATAGGTAGGGAACAGACCTAGGTGTTCATAATCACGTAAACAATAGCTAAATACATAAATTAAAAGAAAAACAACAAAAAAAGAAAAATAATGGCTGCATTTTGAAAAGTGAAAAAAAATCATGTATGGCAAGGCTCAGAAGGTGTCACACCAGATAGGTTTTGGTGGATGTTCAGTGGGACACAATACAACTTATGTTCTTAAAACACTAGACTGACTCTCATGTAGAGAAAAGATGTGTGTGTCGAAGGTGGGAATCGGGTAATGAAGGGTGTTCTTGTGAAGGACACTTTACCATTTTAGAAAGCAAAGCTCAGGTTAGTTATAACTGAAGGCTTTTATTCAGCAGCACCACAGTATAGTGAGTGTCTCATGCTTTGACTTTCCACCTTTATCAGAAAGCAGAAAAGTAGGTCTCCATAAGATAAAGACATCAACACTACCAACAGCAACAAAAGCAACATTCTTACTTGGTGATTATTCTGAGTGCCCGTGAGAGCAAGTTGAATGACAGCTTTAGCTATGCCCTAAGCATTCTAAAAATTGGAAAGAAAAGAATCTACCAGCTGCTACCAGGAGAGGTTAACTTGCTCAAGTCTGCACGGCTACTACTCAGCAGATCTTTAATTTTAGTTCTTGTTCTCAGAATCTAGAGCTTATGTTTTATAGCCAAGATTAGAGAGAAGGTTGTTAATGAGCATGTTGGTCTAAGGGCTTGGTATAGGCAAATGACAAAAATAACAACTATGCACTAAATAAACTTAGTTTCTCTTAAAATGTGCTTCTCTGCTTAAGTAGGTTTCTGCTATCTATCTATAAAAGTTCAATATATGAAAAATAAGATGTTGTCCTTTTATATCTAAATAATGCACAACCAAAGCATGTTAAGCTGCTTTCACCAATATTTCATGATACTTTTTTTCTTAAAAGTATTTTATATTATAGGCATGACAGCTGTGATTTTGTTGATTTTACTCCAAAGAACCAGTTGCAATGGTTATAAATATGCAATTGAACATCTGTTCTCTGACCAACCTATCCCTACATGCCTCTACTCAGTGCCATTTCTTATTTTTTCTTCTTATTTCTTATCTCCTATTTTTCTTCACAGACTCTCTGTGTCTGACATTATTTTGATTTTAAGACTTTTTTTTGCCTGTTTCCACCATTAAAATTCAGACCAATCAGATGAAGGCTTTGTTCTGTTCTCTAGTATCTACAACTTTTCTTTATGTAGAAGGTTTAGATCATGCACTTGTTCAGTATTTCTGAAGAAAGGAAATCTGATATAAATTGCAAAGCCAAGACATGCATATCTTGATGAACTTACTTAATGCTCATCCCGTCACCTGGCCTCATCATCTCAGATCCTGGTCAGAGGAGGCCATGGAAGATCACTAGTAAACGAAGTGACATTTTACACTTCAAAACGAGTTTCAAGTAGATCCATTTAAAAAAAATCAAATTAAACACAGCCACATGTCTCTGCTGCAGAATTAATTTTTTTTCTTGTTGATGTTTCCTGGACTGCATGTGACACGAGGGAGATGAAATCAGTCAACACAGCCACTTGAGACTGATCAAAGCATAGTGTTGCATAAAGCAACTCTCATTTAACCTTTGCAAATGAATAAGTAAAAGGAAATTCATGAATTCTTAAAGTATTGTCCCTTGATGCAGACAATAGCAGCCTCTTGTAGCTTTAGAATTAATTCCCATGGACATAGGCAATTTTGGTTTTTCCTAGTTAACCTCAGTTTCCATTGAATCTTGCAGAAAGAATAAACATGGGAAAGGTGAGCCCCACATTTTTAATCACTCCGTATGTATAAGCATTCTGTATAACATTTAGGAAGCATATTCTTTTTTTTTAATTAAGCTTTTAGAAGTCAATCTCTTGAGCATTGCTATGAAGGTTCAATATTGTTTACCAAGAACAATTGTTATGTGCCATTAGTTTACTAGCAAAATCCCGAAAATAATCAAATAAAAACTCGCCTCTTTCTCATTTGCTCCCTGTTTTCTGAAAACAGCTATTCTGAAAACAGACTTCAGGACAGACTTCTGCCTATGTATACACATGAGAGCCTCTCAAGGACATAATCGGCCTCCACTGCCCGTGATGCATGTGGTTCACAAAGAAACCCAGAAGACTACACACACTTCTCCATTAGTGCGGGCAACAGGTCACTATGGATATCTCAGAAGGCGGGTTTTAGAGATCCACTTTGCTGCGGGTTGCTCTATTGCTTGCTAAGTTCCCTTCTACAAAGAAGAGAAAATAGGACACCTTTTGAAGATGGAGGGATGAGAAGTGTGTCAAAGTTCATGCTGATACTCAGGAGGTAAAGTGGACTACTCTTTTCTTGATTGTGCTGTACTTACATGCTAAAACTAAATCCAATGACAAATTAACACAAAACTCTTAAAAGTCAAGTAGGCTGATGTGTGCAAAGGAAACATTTTCCAATGATTATTTCTTCTCTTTTCTTTATTGCCTAAAAGTATTCAGTGAATCAAGTATCTTTTAAAAATAGGACACATATATAAGATGGAGCCTGGTATTTTGTATTTCCTAAGGGCCCGTAGTTCTAAGAAAAGCCAGTCTCATATTTGCAGTGGTGTACACACTGAGAGCCGTGTTAGCACTGGGCATTATTTCATCTACTCCTAACAGCCATAAAAGGCAGGGCCAGATGTGCTCCAGTTTTATGAACGCAGGACTATAGTCTCCGAGAGGTTAGAAACCTATCAAGTTTACGCTGCTAGAATGCGGTAGAATCAAAACTCAAACCAAAAACCCAGGAGTTAGCCAAATCACCCTACAAAAGTAGCTTTGGAAAATAAAATTCACTTTACAGCCACGAATGAAGTCAGGTTTCAACCTCACCCCTAAGCCGCTGTGCACCAACTACCACTCATGGGTTCTGAGAACGAAGAACTCACCGAACAGCCCATGGTGCAGCTTACAGTGTCAATGTCGGCAGCGTTAACTTGAAGTTTCTCAGGAACGTTTGAAAAGATCTTAATCACGGTTCGCCAGCTGCCTCCCCATTCTGCCACTGACTTCTGAAGACCTTTACTTTGAGCCTAATTCAGATTTCACCTAAAATGCCTCTCAACTTCTTCCACTGGTGGAACTCCCTTTAGCAGGCTCAGCTTTGTCAAACTGTAACTTCCTGAACATCACATAGAACTGATCGTTTTTTCCATACAGCATTCTATGTACTGCATAGTTGCAGGTGTCATAAGCTTTGATAAGGTATATATCTGTTGATGATTAAAAGAATTTTTTAAGTTCAGAAATTTCTTAATTCTGACATCCTTTTAATTTTTCACACAGTTACCAGGGATGCATATTGGATATATAGAATAAAAAGCAGCATTGTATTTGAAACATCTAATCTTAAAGAGAATTAGGGATGGCAAGATGGCTCGGGATAAACTGCTTGCCCCACCAAGGTGAGGCTCTGAGTTCAGATCCTCAGTATTCCCACAAACCTTGGCATCATTTTGGCTGCCTATACTTCCCAAAGCTTGAGGACGGGGCCTGGATCTTCGAGGCGAGGTGGCTGCCTAGACTAGTTGAAGCAGTGGAATGCTCTGTGTCAGTAAACAAGAGAGAAACCAAGGAAGACGCTCAGCATCAACCACAGGCTTGGACATGCATATACACTCATGAGCCTTTCCATACAGGAATGTCCACCTATGCGCTCACACACGCACACACACACAACACACACATCTTTCACATATACACATACAAAATATCTAAGTTTTTCACATGAGCACATAGCTCCATAATTTCTAAATTTTAATAACAAAATAAAATTGAATCTATAGCCCATATGTGACTTTATTGCTCAAGAAGGAGGGTGAAGTATTGGAGTGCACAAACAGACTGTTGCTGGGGAAACTAATCTACCTGAACCTTTATATTGCTAATGAAGCCTCTAAGATTTACATAGTCCTGCTGGCAAGAGGGCTGTAACCTTAGACACAGGAAAAACAACATTTTGTTGTGGATTCATTCAAAGGGCACCTTAGACTGTGCTGTCCAGTTTGCACTCGTAAGGTTGGAAAATGCAGTAAACGGCACATAGACACCAGACTCATGGTCATTAATGCCATTTAAATCACTTCATATGATTGAATTTTTAAATTTTTATTTCTTATATGTGGTGCTGACTTCATTTCTCCAATCCAATCTCCTTCTCCCTCTCCCTCCTTCCATCCCTCTGTCCCTCCTAACCTTTCTCCCTCTTCCTTTTTCTCTCCTTCTGTCTGTCTTTATCTCTCTCTCTCTCTCTCTCTTTCTCTCTTTTCTTTTACAGATGTTGCTTTTTAAATTGGGAATAGCTCTTTGGAGATTTTTTTTTTTTGAGTTTTGTCCCTGCAGTGATTCAGTGAACACATAATTTTTTATTGTGCACCATCACTGGCAGGATGGCCCCAGGGCACAGGGTTTTGTGCAGTTCTTGATGGTTTATTGATGAGCAGTGAGAGCCAAAGCAGCGGTGGATTGGATGCTGGCTCACCAGGCACAGTCCCTTGTTTAGAAGCCAACTGAGCATTCCATAATGGGACCATGTGGTCTTGTTTGCAGAGCTCAGCTCAGGCCACTGAGCCATCTAAAGGGGTATGGAAAGAAAAGAGCTCAAGCACCCGAACACTCCAAGCAGCTGTGTCATCGGCATTTTAAACTCAGTATCAACTCCTTATCATACAATGGGAAGTATTCGAAGTGAAGTTTAGGATGGAACCGAGAGGAAACTAGGCTTTCTGCCAAGTATTTTGAAAGTACAATGAAAAGAGTCTTACCCCCTCCCTCAAGAATAACTTGTTTCAGGAAATAATGCTTATTTGACCAAAGTAATATTCATGTAGAATTACTTAAAAAAATAGTCAATGTGGAAAGATAACCTAGGTAGGCACAAATATAATAACTATTACTTGCTTGAAAGTTTTATCAATAATCCTCAACATTCATGTACTTTTGAAAGCCAGGAACTACATGGAAGCAGTCTTTTTAATTTTTCCCTTTCTCCATTTAAGTACTGCAGAACAGGTTATGGGCTATAGGAGCTCACAAATTTGCCTTATTTATTTTCATAGCGGCTCACTGTGTGCTATGCTGTTTTATTAAGTGAATCCTTATTTCTAGTGAACACACAATGTTATTGTGATTGCATTAGAACATTAGTAGTTTTCAATGATATGAGTATTTCTTACAGTTTAATTTTTAAGGGTAAGGGGATACCCAGACATGTTTCAATTAAAACTCTGAGAAATGTCTCTCAACACTCTCTCCAATAAAACATTTCCCCCACAGTATCAAGAAAAAAATCGAGTGACATTGATGATGCATTATTGTAGACCACGAATAAAATTAATCACCTCTTTATATTTTTTATGAGTTTTCCTTTTATGTAGTTGGTTAAAATTATCCCACTGATTTTTTTTATTTTTGAAGTTATTCATATATGTGTATAACCCAATTATAAAAATTATATGGTGTTGTAATATTCACATATAGTTTTATGTAACACATATAATCATCTCATGTAATGTATGTTCCAAATATCCTTGTATCTGAATTTTATATTTTCTCAATGGATTTTTTGAATAAAATTTATTTACCTTTTTACACATCTTAGTAATTTCTTTTGATACTTTTGTGGTGTTTGTGTGTCTCAGGAGTACAATGTTGCTTCATGTTATGAAGTATTCTCTTCTATTTCCTTGAGATAGTTAACTGTTTTATTGAGACTACATTTAGTTCCACAGAAAATTCATTTTGGGGTAAAAAAAAGAATATGAGAGAAAAATAAGTCTTTACTTCTGGACGCTAAACAACCCCACTTGAGCATGATGCTAGAAGTCTTACCTTTTCAAGGTATTACAAATGCATGTGATGCCTCATGCTGTTTGCATAAACTTACACCTCCGTTGTGGAAACTGTGTTCACTGTGTGGGCTTACTGGCCAAATTTATTAACAAATAACAATTTCTCCTGGCACTTTAAATTTCAGGCTGCTTTTTTAGGGCTATGGATGTTATTTAGAAAGCCATCTCCACATATAAACATTTTCATATGTTCTCATAAAACAGTTATTAAATATAGATTATTTACCAAATCAGCAAAGAATGAAGAAAAAACATACCCAACTAAATTAAAGTTGAAATGCATAAGAAATATTTACAAAATCAATAATATCCCACATTACTCAAAAATGTGACACCGTTATGAAGAAATAAGGAGAGAATTGGCCCAAGTACTTGATTTTATGCCTAAAGATGAAACATGTAGCTCACTTTCTAATATCTGTGGCTCTCTACCAAAGTTTTGTTGGTTGTTTGCCCTCTAAGACCCCTAACTTACTTGCTTCATTTTATGAACTGTTATCAAGATTATGAACAGTATGTTTTACTCCAAATGGGTACATTACCACTAGGGTGATATCAATTATACTATTACACAGGTTGATGATGTACTTGAGGATCTCCGGCGCTGAGATCCTTTCTTCTTATCAGTAATATATTAAAAAAAAGCAGAAAGGCCCACTGTATCATCACAAATATTTCAATTCATATCCAACATTTGAAGTTAGTTCCCATTTAGTGCTTGGTGCTAAGAAATTCTAGATGTACAAGCTATCAAGTCTACTAACTTATTCTTAGATTTATGACTGGACTTAATGCCCACCTCCGAGTCAGTATCTCTTATGTTAACCTCTGGCAAGACTTTAAAACGAGCTACAAAAAGTACTCCTACGCTCTCAGTTTGTACCGCATCCATTCTTCCAATTCGTCATAATGACTTTCATCTTTTGCTGTACCTTGTTGGGCATTTCCGTCAGGTCTGGCTAGCAGAGTTTCACTCCCTGGCCACAGTGAAAATTTTATAGATGGGTATATTGCTAACAAAAGCCTGGGAAGCATGATGGAGCTTTTACTTGAAAAGAGAAAAATCTTCCTTACTTCAGTTGAACCTGAGTGGATGTAAATGTTGGGTTTGCTTCAGTGACTCCATATGTTTGAGAAAACAGGCATATGGGAAGATTCCAAGGTACAGTGGCATTACTGTATATTTTACTATGTAAGAAAAATGCACAATTGTTCATTTTCATAAAGTTATTCTGTATATACTTTTAAAATTTAAAAGAAAAATACATAAAAGTAAATAAATACTGAAATAGTTTTTATTAAGTTCTTGTGGTATACCATATTTGTTTTAGTTTAGTGAGACTTTCTTGAAAATATACTTTTAAAAATAAGGGCTCTCAAGCATTTCAAAAGTTTATCTTTTGAAACAAAATAATATTACCTCCTGAATTTTACTACACTATGACCCTACCTTTTAGGGGAAGTGTACGAAGCTGGGTGTAAACTGAGAGCAAAAGTGCGTCTCTTTCCATTTCACAAATGTGGGGAGCAATTTGTAAAGATGACTACTGCCCGACTCAAATTATCAAGGCAGCAGAATAAGGGATTTTAAACTTTCAGCTTGACATCGAACATCTCTTTGACTCTCACACAAGTAGCTGCTCTGATGAGTTGTGAAAGTGGTTGTCCAGATAAACTGTTGTGTCCTGAGCCCTCATATGACCACACTAAAATTTGAAAGGATGATGAGCCAGAAATGCTAGAGAGATCCCACAATAGAATTTTCAAATGAGGAAAAGAAAGAGCACTTCCCTATAAAACATTACTGTTTCATGATTTTAATTTGCCGGACATGGTTGTCACAAAATAAACACATAAACACACCTCTTTTCCTCATAGGTAACATCACATGGTATTCTGTCATTTTAACTGCTCACGTGTTGGACATTAATGCCGGCATCTCTTAAATATATTTTACTCTTGAGATCCTCTCCCAAGTTTGATAATCACATAGCACACTGATAGATATGGCCTGCCTTCAAACTCCTCATTAGAATGGCAGAAATAGATTTGTTTCAAATGGGAAAGTGGCATGGAACTATAATAAGGGAAAGCCAGCTGATCCTCCTATAAGACAATACCATGTATAATTGCACTTTAATTATGCAGATTTAACAAATGGCAAGAGAATGATTGGGTTGTTATGTTTCTTGACCAAAGAAGCCTGCCACATCCCTAAGCCAGTATTAATGTACAAAGGGGAGCCTTCCTTCTGACTCCCACTGCGATGTGTCTTCTACAACATCAAAATACTGTTATTATTCTTTTGAGAAAAAGAAATCCATTGATTTACTACAACAATTTAAATTTCTGTTTTAAGTATGAGTGAACAAGTTTAAAAATAAATATTTTCTTAAGCACATAATTAATTGCTTTTGTATCAGAAATCTAAAGAAACCTAAACAAGAAACTTAAACATGAATTGACCTTTACATTTGTGACAAGAGTTGACTGCATAGATCCTTACCAAAATAATATCTACATAATAATATCTACAAAAGGTTTTGCAAGAGATAAGGAAAACGGTACTAAAAAGTGAAACAATGGCTCTGTTGCCCTCTTTATGGAGCTCCTGTCCGTTCCAGCTCTTTCATCTCCCCCTTCTTTCATAAGATTCCCTGCATTCTGCCCAAAATTTGGCTATGAGTCTCAGCATCTGCTTCGATAAACTGCTGAGTAGAGTCTTTCAGAGGCCCTCTGTGGTAGGCGCCTGTCCTGTTCCCTGTCTTCTCCTGCTTCTGCTATCTATCCGTTTGTCTTTCTGAATGAGGATTGAGCATCTTATCTATTCTTGCTTAGCTTTCTAAGGCCTATAGATTTTAGTATGATTACTGTATATTATATGTCTAACAGCCACTTATTAGTGAGTATATACCATGTGTGTCCTTCTGCTTCTGGGGTACCTCACTCAGAATGATAATTTCTAGTTCCTACCATTTGCCTGCAAATTTCATGATTTCCTTGTTTTTAATTGCTGAGTAGTATTCCATTGTGCAAATGTACCACAATTTCTGTTTCCATGCCTTGGTTGTGGGGAATTTGGGTTGTTTCAACATTCTGGCTGCTAGGAACATGGCTGAGCAAATGTCCTTGATATTTGAGCATATGTTCGATAGATGCCTAGGACTGGTATAGCTGGATCTTGAGGTAGCACTATCCTAATTTTCCGTGAAAGCAACCAGATTGATTTCTAAAGTTGTGGTACAAGTTTACATTCACAAGGAGACCAACAGGGCCAAAATATCTGGGCTTAGGGGGTCCTGCAGAGACTGATGAATCAACCAGGGACCATGCAGGGAGAGGACCTAGAACCCCTGCTTAGTCCATGGGCAGCTCAGTCTCCATGTGGGTTTCCTAGTAAGGGGAGCAGGAGCAGTCTCTGGCATTATCTCAGTTGCCTGGTCTTTGATCACCTCCTCTTGGAGAGGTCACCTTACTAGGCACAGAGAAAGAGGATCCAGACAGTCCTCATGAGACCTGATAGACTAGAGTCAGACAGTAGGGGAAGAGAACCTTCCCTGTCAGTGGACTGGTAGGGCATAGAGTGGGAAAAGGGAGGGAGGATGGGGCCAAGAGGAGATGAGGGAAGGGCATACAGCTGGGATACACATGAATAATAATAATAATAATAACAATAATAAAGAAAGGGAAACAATGAGGTTTTAAAATTATTTGTTGGAGTCATCTATAAAGGAAGTTGTTCTTGCATTTAGATATACACAATAATTTTGTGTATTTATTAAAATTGTTTGAAACACTATGTAGAACAAATAAGTTCATTAACTTCATCTAGTTATGAGTTTGTTTAGGCTCCTAGCCTGAGCTATTTATCAGTCTTATTCTTGGACTCTGAGTACTGTACTGTTGCCCTCCTGCTCAACAAATCATCAGGTCCAGTTTGATGCATAAAGGCATTTGATAGTCCCTAGATCAGTGAGAAAATACTCTACAGAGTTTATGATGTCTGCAACTCCACAATTCAATATTTGGCTTCTGACGAATCCTGTTCAGATTCCTTTCCTAAAGCTTCACTGTGAGGATTAAGTTAATGGCGGAAGAATAAAACTACTTGAATCAATTTCTGTTCTTCTTTGAATTGATATATTTTACTATTGCTTCGGATGGAGAAGAGAAGCCCCATATCACACCTTCCTTTTAGGCTAGACAATGAAATTCTGTTTGTCTATAACCAGCAGTAGAGACATTTCACATTCTTCAGCAGTAAGATTGGTAAGGAGTTTTTTAACTTAACAGAACATCAGACACCCCAGAGAATTCAGACACCCCAGAGAATAGAGGGATTTCACAAGGTCAGGAAGAATCCCTGAGTGATCCAAAAGGCAACGGAAAGCTGCCATGAATTGAAGAAGACAAGACTAAGAAGACCTGAAAAAAATGATTGAGAATTATACCAAAAGTAAATCTAGGAAACCTGTAGTAGAAATATCAGCATTCTTCACTGATGTTTTGGAATCTTTGTGTTCCTATACTGTTTTCTACTACAAAATAGCATTTTCACATATGAAATGAAAGGCAAAGGAAAATTTTCATTTATGAGTGCTTTTATGTAAGACAAGTTAATCTATTATCTATCAATCTCAAATCCATATCCTCACAGAAGTAAAATATTAGTATTCTACAGCTTTCTGTAACAAAATATTGCCTCACAATGTGGCAACCCCAGAATAGTGCTAGCATCAATGAGGCATTGCCTCTTCCTATTCGGTTCACATGGATGTTATTGGGAATACTCTTAAACACTGGTGTGAGCCTCTGAAAAGTAAAATAAAGAGAATGCTGGGGACTGTGCTCCAGACCACATAAGTCATGACTCACTGACAAGCAGCCAAGGATGGCTTCAGCTCCCTGGATGAGTGCATAACATGTGTGTTGAATTGGGTTATTTTAAGCCCTTTGAAAGAAAAAAATTAACCAGCTAGCAATTGAGCCTCAAGTTAAAAATTGGCAAAATATAAAGTCCATAAAATGTATAATTCTAACAATTTTAATCTCTCAACATGTCTATACTATGGAACCATCACTGTGATTTACTTGTAGAATGCTTTTCGTCTTGTAGAACTGAAATTCTATATTAATCAAACAATGTATCTCCATGTTTTTCTCCTTATATAAAATTATGTATACATATGTATATATATATGTATATACATATTTACAAACCAACACTCTTCAGTGGCTATAAGTTGTGCTCCTTTAAGCACCTCATAAAAGGAGAATTTATTTTTTATTCATCTGCCAAGGATATTTGGATGGTTTTGTGTATCAAACATCTTGAAAGTGATGCTATAAGCATGCCTGTTCAAAGATGTCTTTAGTATGAGAAGCTTCTGTGATGTTTAAGAGATGCCAAAAACAATATAGGCTATTGCCGCCAGTCTTGATTGCTTCTCTAAGTTTGAAGGTAAGCCACTATTGCTAAAGACAGTACATGACACAAGGCTCAGATGATTCCAGCTGAACATAACCTGAAAGCCTCCTTCCTGTTTTAGCTTCCATAGCCATATCTAGCTGTGACACTTAGGAACCACAGCAATGACCAGCATGCCAAACTACATATAAAGGTATAACAGTGACCCACATACCTTTGCCACAAGGAACAGCTATTTAACTAGATTTAAGACCCATGTAGCAAGAAGGAAATCATACCTCGCACTAGAAATCTCACCAACTACCAAAGGGTAGTGAGGTCATGGATCTTAGGAAAGAACCTACTACAGGCTCTTTCTGGTAAATTCACAAAATTCAGAAAAATTCCTCACTACATTCTAAAACTTATTATCACACTTACAGATAAGTGTAGTTCTCATCCCCATCAAAGAAGCTTCTCTTTGCAGCAGATGGAAACCTTTACAAAAAAGTATAAATGGACACAGTGCAGAAATCAGGATAGGGCAGGGTGTCTAGATATGATGGATACAACTTCAATGCAACTCTTATGCCTAAGTCTCAGGCAACTTTATGGAAGAAGGAGAGGAAAGATTCTGAGAGCCAGGTGACCAGGAAGTCAGCTAGGAGACCATGTCTCCTATAAATGGCTGTATAAATAAGACCTGAACAATGACCATATCAAAAATCATGTTATAATGCAAAAGGGGGAAAATTTATATTTGTACCCCCTCATCTATTAATTAATCATCTATCTATCTATCTATCTATCTATCTACCATCTATCTATCTATCTATCTATCTATCTATCTATCTATCTATCTATTGTTTATTTGTCTTCACCAATAATGATCAAAGAGGCCATCAATTTGTGAGGGATACAGTGAGCAACATGAGAGAAGATGGAAGGAAGGATCATAGGAGGGTTTATAGGGGTAGTGATGTGATAATATTTTAATTGAAATATATTAAATAAGTATTGTTCTAAGGACCATCATAGATGGGTAAGAACCAGAGGTTGTTGTTATTTTTAATGAAACAGTATTTGGTGGACATGACGTGGTCATTTTACTTATTAACTCAAATCATAGACCATGCTAAAGGCCAGCCCGAACCCCCACATAGGTGAGGGCACAGCAAGAAGTCTCACCACCAGCTGACCAGCTATTGACAGTAGATGGCTGCTGGTAAGGGAGAGTTGGTTTTCCTCAGGGATGTGGCCCCTGAAAGGGCACTCAGGCTTTTTGTAAATTTATACTAAGCCGTGGATGTACGGAATGCACTGATCAAAACTGATCACACACATATATGGAATTTACAAAAAAATAAAAAGGAAAATAAAAAGGATTTCTCAGAGCATGTACCTAAGAACTGACCATCTATATTATATGATAATTTTATATTTAGTGTTTTGAAGAATAACTTTCTTGTTTTCATATCAGCTTTATCATTTTACACACTCACTAACACAGTGTCCGGTTTCTCCATATCATTGTCAGTGTTTACTATTTTATGCTTGTGTAAAATAAGAGCCATCTGTGGACATCAAGTCCAGAGTGATATTCACTTTAAAACAAAGAATGAGATCTTATGCAGAAAAGTGAATTTCACTGAAAGGTCCATCACTCCTTGACTTTAAAGCTTACAGAACACTGAAAGCACAGTTTTTAGTGTATACTCATGGCACTAGCCGGCTTTCAGCATTGTTAGTTGTTTTGTGGAATTTCCCCCTTGAGATACAGTTCTACATCTGAAGGAATACTGACAAGACTGCGTGGGACTGCTTTACGGAGGAGACTCTGATGAATCCTTCCAATGATCCCATTGAATTACACGAAGCTTTATGCTTAAAATGGCCCACAGTGGGGTAAATGAAACAATGAACAAATGAGTCATCAGCAATTGATTGTATGCTTTATTAAAGAAAAAAACTGCTAATATGGAATGTGGCTCAAGCCCTTCAAGAATTAAAAAAAAAAAAAAAAAAAGAAGAAGAAAGTGTCTGCATAGCATCAAACTCCTACAGACTATGTCAGGCAGTAATCATCTCAGGAGCAATTTGAGATAAAAACACACAGTGGAGTTTCTTTAACAGGAAATCTATCAGAGGCCCACATCTTTGTAAGACATTTAGGACACAGATTCATGTCCTCCAACATCAAGTGTCCCACTTTATGACGGGGTGATACAAAATCAATTGTCACACTCTGTAATTTAACTAGTGTCCAGTTTCTCCCCCCGACACTCTTCCTGTATTCACGGTGTGGGTGGCCACCACACTCTGTGTCTATCATTACAATTGCCTGAACTGCTGTTGCCATTTATATTATTCTTTCTCAAAGTATTCTTTCAACTAGTATCTTTTCTAGAAGTATTCTGTTGCAATCCATTCGAACGATTAATCGTTTATGTCTGTATGAGAGGTATAGTTCTTCCAGAGGCTGAGAAGGACATCCTCTTTTTCACCCCCTATTTCTCCAGACTGCTAAAATAGAAATACATTAAAATAGAAATAAATAGATGATTAAAAACCTCTTTCTATATTATACCCCAATAGTGGGCAAATCTAGGTTATCTGTAGGTTCTTCTGAGTTCCAAAAAAATACCATAATACTATCATTTGTACAATTTCAAATTTAGGTTCACCCCAAAGAAATTATTTACACAATTCAGGTGCATACAATGAAACAACACAAAGCCAATCCAAATACACAAATTAAGCATTCTGTTATGATATTTTTTATTGGTTAATTTGGAAAAGCCATGATCTTTGGATATACAATTAAACACGAATCTCAGGACTGTGAAAACATTTTGAGCTTTGATTAAGATCCGAGATCAGTTGCCTCCAGTTCAGAGTGATTGACCCAGATAATCTGAATGAGTTTGATTCAGTTAGTTCCAAGATCTTATAAACAGGGATGACACCTCTCTGGAAGAATTTCTACTTGTACACAGTTGTTCTAGTTGATGATCAAGAGTTTCAGCAGACTCCTTCTGATACCATCCATGGTGCAGAGACTTCGGAAATAGCTAAGCCTTTCACGCGATTGCGAAGTCACAATAACTGCTGCTTTTGCTTCTTTTGGAGAACTCTGACTCATTTGGCTCTTAATGTCTCAAAAATTTAAAAGTTGGTGATCATAAGAGCACAAATAATTGTGCAATTAATGCCATCTGTGATGCCAATCTCTTTCCTTTCCTAGACTGATCCTGGTTACATAAAGAAAAGGTTGAACTCTGCTGCCTTGTTCTTGAGTGAGTTTTGTATGGTTGGTTGCTTATGGTGCTATGTCAGGAACTTAATGCTCATTATTCATCAATTTCTCTCATCTGAATTTTAATTTCCATTAAATCATTCTTAGCAGTTGGGAAATGTATTTTCTGTAAGTTTAGACCTTGCAAATGATACATATTTTAATAATGAAATACAAAGCTTCCTTGAAATTTTCCCACTTAGACATAAGCTGTCTAGTGGAAGGCAGGGTTTTACTTTATCATTTCATGTTTACTAATTTGCTTGTAGAACCAATGTCAATGGTAGTTGATAGTTGAGGGACTTCTTTCTAAATCCATGAAACTGACATTTATGCTGCCTGAGGTGACCCTACAGAACTTGGAGTCTCCAATGCACTAAAGACTGATTCAATTTCTAATCTTCTTGTAATCATTCACCAGAAAGAAGCAACAGGGACCAATCCTTTCATTTTCTGCTCTTTAGGGTCTTGCTGATTGTATTGACTATCCATCATCAAAATCATTTTAAGGTATATGAATCAATAGAAAATCACGGTCTGATGCAAGCAAAACAACAAAGGTTGTATCAGTAAATTTTTAAATTTAAAAATTGGACACTTTTTCAATTGTAATCACTCTGGATTCTTGACATTATTTCAGAAAGTATGAGGTCACACCATAGTACAACATAATTCAGATGATTGGAACTGTGTCGCACACATCCACAGGCACTGCTTTTCTTGTGTTAATTCTAATGACTTCGATCTTCCTAAAACGCATATTGACTATTAACATACTGAGGAACCTTCTCCACACTAATTATGAAATGACACAGTGCAAATGCAATTAAGTATTCTTATTCTTATCTTAAAATTAAGACATGTTTAGAACACTGGTCAGAAAGAATCTTTGAATTTTGGCTTGGGTGTATTAGGTATGTGACTCAAACGAGTTCCTTTAACACATTATATTTCTTCATTCACGCTCATAAAATTGGAAATGTAAAATATAAATAAATAAAATTGGGAATGTAATACTATCTAATCTCTTGAGATGTTTATGAGCATTCTGTAACATAATGTACGGGAAAAATGAGAATAATTTGAAAGAGTGCTTGTCGGGTGGATCCTACTATTTAGTTTTTTCTATTGTTACAATCAGTATTATGATAACTGTTGACCTAGAACTGGATCTTGGCCAATAAGCTCTTTGTGTGTTGGAGAGTATATGTTTCTGTACTTTCTGTTTAGTGCTTTTTTGGTATTTAGTGATCTCTGTATGTGTATGTGTGTTTTAGTGTGTTCTGGGTACAAGAAATTTATACAGTAAAGAATTTAGAGCTTCTGGCCTCATCTACACAGCTAGTCAGTGTGTGGCTGGCCAGCAGTAGTTCCAGAGGAGAGACATCACAGAGAAGAAATACTCTCATCATGCGACCCAAAGAAATACTTCTGTGCTCAGCTGCATTCTCTGGAATATCATAACATAGTGCTTCTTCTGGGGAGACAGCTTTCTAGCCTCAGAAATCTTTGTGTAATTTAAATAAGGATAGTAAATATGAGACGTAAATAAGAAAGGAGGAAAAAAACTAGAGATATGGGGAAGATACGGAGAACATCTCCCCAAAATACCTTAAAAGTCTACACAGTAAAGCAATGCATTGCATACTCATTCAAAATTAATTATTAAAAATACAATATCATGAATAGCACACTAAATTCATGAGGAACCCATTTGCTTTCTGAAAACGGATTTTACCCCAACATGGTATTATGGTTGTCTGTTTTACTTTTTCTGAACTTAACCTTAATACTTTGTCCCTGTGAGTTCTGTTTTCTACCTTCACTTTTAATTAAGTCCCTCTTCTCTATTGCATACACTGCTCTTTCCTTATGTAGTTCTTTCTCACTCTTAAACTTAGAGGCCAAGTTCATGTACTTCATGTACTCAGACTACTGTCAATCTATTCACTGATGGCTGTTCAGCCATTTATTTATTATCCCATGTGTTGGGCACTGTGTTAGAAGCCCAGGATGAAGGTGCTGTATTGCATCTCTCGTACAAATGTTAGACATGAACTATGCCGTTGGAGTGCTGACAAAGTGCTCATAAAGAAAACCCTTATGGAGAGGTGACACTTAAACTTGAGGTCTCAAGAATAAAGATGATCAGCTAAGCAAAGGCCTGAAGTAGATGAGAGTAGAAAATGGTTGAAGGAATGAGATAATTGTTTGGGGGAGGTGTCAAAGACAGAAAAATGAGGAGAGTAGAGCTATTAGGAAAATGAAAGAAGATGAGAATAACTGTACTTTAGTGAACAAAGCTAATGGTGTTTTGAACTTATAGTACTTATGATTTGGAATACCTAACAATTACAATGTGCAGTAAATTATTGTGTGTACTGAATTCAAGGCAGTGACACTTCATACCTGATGGATATTCATTTTCTTATTTTTTTTGTTTCCATAAATAATACAAAACAGTACTGTATAACATCAGATCATTTTATATTTATTTCACTCATTTGCCTCACAAGCATATTGTAGACAATCAATAACTACTTGTTGAAATTCCTCAAGATCCAGCTATACCACTTCTAGGCATATATCCAGAAGAGGCTCAAGTACACAATAAGGACATTTGCTCAACCATGTTTGTAGCAACTTTATTTGTAATAGCCAGAAGCTGGGACCAACCCAGATGCCCCTCAACTGAAGAATGGATACAGAAATTGTGGTACATCTACACAATGGAATATTACTCAGCAATGAAAAACACGGCAATCATGAAATTTTCAGGTAAATGGTAGGAATTGGAAAGGATCATCCTGAGTGAGCTGTCCCAGAAGCAGAAAGACACACATGGTATATACTTACTCATATAGACATACAATATAGGATAAACCTACTAAAATCTGTACACCTAAAGAAACTAATCAAGAGGGAGGATCCTGACTAAAACTCTCAATCCCCATCTGGAAAGGCAAAGAGGATGGACAGAAGAAGAAGAAGAAGAAGAAGAAGAAGAAGAAGAAGAAGAAGAAGAAGAAGAAGAAGAAGAAGAAGAAGAAGAAGAAGAAAACAGGATACATGTTAGGAGCCTCCCACAGAGGGCCTCTGAAAGGCTCTGCCCTGCAGACTATCAAAGCAGATGTTGAGACTTATGGCCAAACTTTGGGCAGAATGCAGGGAATCTTATAAAAGACGTGGGAAATAGTAAGATCTAGACGGGATAGGAGCTCCACAAGGAGAGCAACAGAACCAAACAATTTGAACACAGGGGTCCTTCCTGAGACTCATACTCCAGCCAAGGACCATTCATGGAGATAACCTAGAACCTCTGCAGAGATGTAGCCCATGGCAGTTCAGTGTCCAAGTGGGCTCCATAGTAATGGGAACAGGGACTGTCTCTGAGATGAACTGATTGGCCTGCTCTTTGTTCACCTCCCCCTGAGGGGGGAGCAGCCTTACCAGGCCACTGAGGAAGACAATGCAGCCAGTCCTGATGAGACCTAACAGACTAGGATCATAAGAAAGAAAAAGAAACCCTCCCTTACCAGTGGACTTGGGGAGGGGCATGAATGGAGAAGGGGGAGAAAGGGAAGAATTGGGAAGGGAAGAGAGAGGGAACTAGGGGGGATACAAAGTAAATAAAGTGTAATTAAAAATAAAATAAAATTAAAATAAGAAAGAAATTAGCCTAGGATTTCATTTTTATGCTATTCAGACTTGTTTTGATTGTAGAAAGGCACATTCATGTACAGTAATTTTCATATTGTAGACTTGTAATATTTCAAATATTTTCCAAACACCCAAGTAATTACTGAGATCCCTCAAGTCTCTTTCTCCTATCTTCCCTTTCTCTCAGATTCAACCCTGATAGGCCTCCCTTCAGAAAAAATCAGGCCTCCCAGGGACATCACCCAAACATGGCACAAGATACAATGAAACCAGACACATATTGTCACATCAAGTCTCTATGAGGTAGCCCAGAAGGAGGAACAGGTTTCAGAAGCAGTCAAAAGAGTCAAAGACAGCCCCCTCTCCCACTGTTCGGCAGCTCACAACAGCAAGCTACTTAGCAATAACGTATATACAAAGAACCTAGCAAAACTCATACCATCTCTCTGATCATCTCTGCCAGCCTCCATTTGTTCTGTTCATGACAAAAGGTTTTAAATGACAGAAGGACAAAATATAATCGCCCAAATTAAGCATCAAATTCATATCACTAACAGTTGCTAAATTTGGTGAGTACTTAACTGTGATATAAAACCACATAACAAAAATTATTTAGCTTTTTTCCCCTTTATTGTTGAACCAAAGTGAATATTAGGAAGGAAGGTAGAAATTAAAATCTGGTTGTTTTTTCATTTAAAATTCCACAGGCTCTACAGTTTTTTTTTTTTAATTTTTTAAAAGATTTATGCATACGTACTGTATTTATATCTTTTCCGGCCTCTTACTTTCCTTCGATTCTTACTGTGGAAAGTGTAATTAGTTGATAGTGTCCTGGATGGGGGACACGAACTATAAAAATACAAAGGTAAGGGCTACAGCATATCCATCTCAAAGAGGAAAATTCAACATGCATTTGGTCATTCACATTCTTCTGAGTTTTAACTTGTTAAGTAAGCGATTAGAAGGCCAGCAAGGACAATGACAATAGTCTGTGTTGTCTGTGGAGTCTCTTCAAGTCTCCTGCCTCAGCAACTCCTAGGGAGGTTCCCTATGCTTGGCATTGGTGTTTTGATTAGATAGTCTTGGTTATTGGGGCATTACTGTCAGCCAGTGTGGCATGACAACATTCAAATTATACCCACACCTCCCCCCCCGCAAGCATGAATACATACCCATGTACACACATGTGCACATACAGGCAAACATATGCACAAGTGCATATACACACAAACCCACACATGTATACACACACATACAGACACATGCACACATGCATAAACACACACATTATATCCATTTTCAAGAAAGTTCAAAAAGTAGTAGGCTTCCTTATGGCCATTTCAAACATCTTCAGTACAATTTTATCCTTTTTAGCTACCTGTACATTCCCCCTACTCAGCCGTGAGTCCCCTACCCCATTCCTTTCTCTTTCTCCCTTCATCGCCCCTGCATCCCATGATCTACCTCTGCACAGCTCCTAACCTTCCCTCTCCCATGGCCCCATTCAACTTTCCTAGCTTTGATGGTCACTGTAGGTAATACAATCAAATCTAAAGATTCAGAAACAGAACTCTAAGTAGGAACTCTCTGATAGGTTATCCAATATCTGCTGTTTGGTCCTAGATACGTACTTATAAAAGCAATATTAAATAACCTCAGTTATATATACATGTATAGACACACATATGGATATGAACAGTAAGTCATGAATTTGAGAGAGAGTGAGAGAGATGGGGGAGTAGGAGAGGAGGTGGAGATGATGTGAACATAAGAAGAGAAGTGAGGGGAGAGGCTCTAGACCATGGCTGTCCTAGAAACAGGAAACTGTTGCTGGGCTGGAGTCTTAGCTGTCCCTGAGCTCTTTCTTAAGCCATTCTCCCAGGGTCAGGGTGCCAGTCAAGAACAACTGGATGAATGGAAGTTTGAGGCTTTCATCTTAGAGCCTCACTGACCCACTAGTAACTCATAAAATCATTATTAGACCCCATCAGTTAACACACATTTCTGTTAACACGGGAGTGCTCTTGGAGGCCATGGGACACTACTTATGTTGCCATTTATCAGAAAATTAACTCATTTTTCCAGTTCAGTTCAGCAATACAAGGTCACTTCTCTCTTCTTGAATTGATCCAAGTGAAAAAAGAACCCCAGAGTCAGTCTTTCTAGTCCACGAGTATGGCCAACACCTACAGTGAAAGCTTGTGATTTTTAAATATTTTTCATTCCAACTAGGATAAGGACTGAAATGCTCACAGAGCACCGTGAATAAATTTAAAATTGCTATCTGTATTCTCTTCATGAAACACGCTAGTTTCAGTTTTTGGTGTCTAAGTTAACAAATGCCTTGCAAATTGTAGTTTCCCAGTCTATTTTGGAAGTAGAAAATGCTACCATGTTAAAACACAAGGTTATTATTAACAGAATTTAATAGGTAATCTCTTCACAGGAATTAGTATCTATTAAACAAGCCTAGAACAAAGGGACAAAGCAAGTGAAAAATTTAAAACTGAGGATACAGGTCCTTTGTTTTTATATTATGGCTTCCAGTTTAGTGCTTTTATGGGATTCCTGAGTATACAAATGAGTAGATCTCTGCTTCTGGGCCTTCTCTTAATTTATTTTTCTTCTGTTTTTTTTTTTTATTTTTTACAACTTTAATATGCTAGTTTTTGTTTTCTGTTAATATACTATAGTTTATTATTATCCCTTAGAAGTCTGTTTTCTAATGAGAGACAGAAAGGTTCAGATGGGAGGGAAGGTGAGGAGAACAGGGAAGAGTAGAGGGAGGGAAAACCAAAATAAGGAAAATTTATGTGTGAATGAGTATTATTTTCAAAAAAGGAAATAGGAAACAGGAAGGTTTATTTCACATATCTGGAAAGTTTAGGAAAAGGTTTTGGTAGACAGTTTAGAATGATGAGACCAGAATGAATTGTTTTCAAACAGATGAGGCTGGTTCAGGTGTTTGGTTGATAAAGAAGCAGCACCCTTGAAGAGATTCCTAAGAGAAAGTTGCAGTGGAAATGTGGCAGAAGCTAATGGATTAAACTTACTGCTTTGATTCTGAACTCAGAACCCAGAGAAGTGGGAGGGGCTCACTGTCAGACTGCTTGGCATCATGTCTTGGCCACAGTGGCTCTAGTGTTGGCCTTAACAATCGCCTTGATCTTTCAGTGTCCAGAGGGCATTTTCACACTCTTAAGAGATTAAGTATGAAGCAAAGTCATAAAACATGTAATATATTAAGAGTTAGAGAATAACAAAGTCTATGTTAGTGATACAGTGTTTGTAGAGTGTTAGGTAAAATATACTAATAATACAGAAACTTACACTTCACCTATACAATAAATGGCTTCACTAATGACCCTAGTATGTCAGGTAAATGATTCTTTCCTTTCTAAATAAACTTACACAAATGTAAAAAGAAAAAGTGAGGGTATACCAGCCAGGGAAGCAGAAAGATATTCTAACCAGAAACCCCAGTGGCCAGGCTTGGTAGGATTTCAGCATTCCCTACCAGGCAACATTCAGGCACCACACAGAACAAGAGAAGGCAGCATAATCTGGTATATTATGAAAAGAACCAATGTATGAATAATAGCAGTAGAAGAAGGGGCCCAGGTAAAAGGCACAGAAAATATTTTCAACAAAATCATCCATAAAACTTCCCAAATCTAAAGAACGAGATGCCTATTGAGGTATAAGAAACATATAGAGCCAAAAAAGAAATTACTGTTAGCACATGATAATGAAAACACTGAACAAAAGAAGGAATTTTAAACACTCCAGGGGAAAAAGATCAGAAACATACAAAGGCAGACTTATTCAAGTAATATCCAACTTCTCAGTGGAAAATCTAAATCTAAGAAGAGTCTGAACAGATGTTCTACAAACTCTAAGAGACTACAGATGCCAGCCCATACTATTATACCCAGCAAAAATTTCAGTAACAATAGATGGAGAAATAAACCATTCCACAATAAAACCAAATTTAAGCACTATCTGTCTACAAATCTAGGTCTATAGAAAGTGTTAAAAGAGACACTCCAGCCTGGAGAGGTTAACCATACCCAAATCTGATGAGGAATAAATAATCCTGACTAGCAAATAAAAAGATGGCAAACATACATACACACATATATACCTGAACACATGCACAAACACACCACACCACAACAAAATAAGAACCAATCGCTCAACATCAGTGGTGTCAATTCCCCATTAAAAAGAGCAAAATAACTAAAAAAATAGATAAATAGAGGGAAAAATAGGACCCATGTTTTGGCCGCATTTAGAAAAACACACCTCAACAGTAAGAATAGAGATAACCTAAGGGTAAAAGGATGGAAGAGATAGCCCAAGCAAATGGACCCAAGTAGTAAGATGATGCAGCCATTTTAATAACTGACAAAGACTTCGAAACAAAACTAATCAGAAGAAATAGAGAAGGACACTACATATTCATCAAAGGAAAGAAGATATCCACCAACAGGATATTGCAATTCTTACCATTTATGCACAAGAACATTCAAATTCATAGAAGAATCACATGCTGACCCTCACACAGTGACTTCGATGCCTCAATACCCAACTCTCACCAACAGACAATTTGATTTGCATGTTGCACAGGCAAATACAGCAGTAATTTGTTTCTCATACTTGTGTTCATGTATCTTGAGATAGTTATGCTGGTATAAATCTGTAGTTTATTTGGAAAAGATTCTTTTCAGAATGTCAGGCAGTTGAGTGCTAGTTCTCCATTCCCTCTATCACAGGAAAAATCATACTTTTTCCCCCTAGAGAGTTAGTAAAATGCTTGTAAAAACACTAATTTTCTTTAAAATTAAACCCTAGAAACATAAATATTCAACCTTTACTTTCTAATATTTCTAGATTTATATTATTACCTATGTCCTTAATACTAATCACATGCAATTTTCATGGTTGTTTGTTCTTTGAGAGAGTGCCTCTATATGTAGCACTCACTAGACTGGAAATGCCTATGTAGACCAGGCTGGCCTACAACTGATGGTGGAGATTTACCAACCTTTGGCACTGGAATTCAGCAATTAAAAATTTGAGTCATCACACATGGCCTGATAGCAAGTGTTATGCTATCGTAGAAGTGAAGCTAACGATAATATTTTTCTAAATGTCTTTACTCTAATTTATATACTTGAGTATGTTACAACAGTAGTAAGGGTCAAGCATTTTTGCCATAAAAACTAGGGAACAAAACTACAAATTGAGTTTTGATGACTTTGTTGTAGGGAAGAAAAGATTAATAATAAAGATACAATCCCAAATTAAATTCTATTATATCAGTAGCCATTACAATAAAACATCTCCTTATTCTTCAAAAGCTAATAGTGATTTCAATCAATAAGTCATTCACTTTATGAATTTGTAAAATTCTTACACCGATTTTTTTAATTACCAGAGCTTTTGTGTTTGATACTGTATTTTATTATAGGTACTTATGTGAAGCACATGCTCTCCCACTAAAGATGCCGTGTATTATTTCTCTTTTTTATTTGTTAGTGTGAATGTTATGACAGCCTACATTCGTGTGAGAACTACACATGAAGTCCATAGAAGTAACAGAAAGTGCCAAGAAACACATTTTCTGGAAAACAAATAACCATCTAAAACTTACAATAAAATATTTGCACATTTTCTTTATGAATCATGTATTATATATTCTCATAATAAGCACATACAACTTCTCTTAGAAGAGTCCATTTTTCATCATATACCTGGTCATACAGATATACAAAAATGTAATAAAGCAAGATGTAAATAGAAAGTACATGACAAAAATACACCAAACACATGGAAACTCAGGCATCTAAAGGAGACTTCAACAAACTGACAGGATCCTACTCCATTTTCATGGACTGTGTAAATTTGATTACTCTCTTCAGTATCAACTCTAACAAATAAGACCCAGAGGATTACAAATTATGAATTTATTAGACAAAAACATATTATTTTAAAACATTTTTGATGCAGCCCTTGTTTTTAAGAGCTTGGATCAAGCTCAGTTATAACAGATTTTTTTTATTGATAACCAAACTATCCAAGCAAATAAATAAACAAAAAGAAAAAATGACCTTCCATTGCTAACAGTAAAATATTTTTTTCTATAAATCATACACACACACACACACACACACACTCACTCCTTAATTTTCTGCACTTAATGATCCCCTTAAGTAAAGCATTCCTGGAAAGGGGTTATTTTGTAACTTCCCTGAAGGAAGGAACATGATCAGCAAAGAGTGGACCTAAAAATCATCTGAAGGCAGAATTGTTACATGCTGTATTCATTTTGCTAATTTGGAGCTATCCCAGAAACTGTATAGAGTTATATTCCAAGAGAAGTACAGAAATGTGTCCTTCCCTGTTACAAAAATTAACCAATCGTTTTTATTTTCTATCTTAAACTGCCTTCCCAGCTACCCTGTGTGTGTGTGTGTGTGTGTGTGTGTGTGTGTGTGTGTGTGTGTGTATGTGTGTGTGTGTGTTGGGGAAGAGGGCAGAGGACAACCTCAGTTATTGCTACTCACTCTCTCATTTGAGAGAGCATCCCTCTGTTGTTTGCCACTGCAAATATCAAGAAGCTGACCCATCAGCTTCCATTGATTCTCTTGTTACTGACTCCCATGTCATCATAAGAACACTGGGATAACGTATGTGTGCCACAGTGCTCAGTTGTACATGTGATCAGATTCAGTTCTTCATGCTTTAATGACCAGTCCTTTACCTATCAGATATTGCTCCATTCACCTTAAAAGATATTTCCCCTCTCTATATATGTATATATGTGTGTATATACATATGTACATGTGTATGCATTTTCTCAAGCTCAAAATTTTATGTTGTTTTCATATCTGTGTAAGCAAGGTGCTAGCATCTGAGGGGAGGTCTATGTTTTTGTACCTGATTCTGAAAGTAGGATTAATGCTTTGCAAGGATGATCTGCTTGCATGTAAATGCTGGTATCATATTAGTATACAATATTGATAAAGACAAACCTTATCTTTAAAATGTCTTGATTATCATTTACTTATCAGCTAATATCCATTTATCAGTTAATATATACAATATTTGTCTTTTGGGGCCCAGGTGACTTCACTCAGAATGATTTCTTTTTCTAGTTACATCCATTTGCCTGAAAATTTAATGATGCCATTTTTTTAAAACAGCTGAATAATATTACATTGTGTAAATGTGCCATTTCCTTTATCTTTTTGGTTGTGGGAGGTGACAGACATCTAGGTTATCTGTACTAGCCATCTTTTGAAGCCAGGCAAGACTTTCAGTGGTAGGCAAGGGTTAAATTCTGTTGAGTTATTTTTGTCATGTTTGTTGCCTTTTGGAGGATTGCTTCTTTCTCAAGGGAAATGGAGGGGAGTGGATCTGAATAAGAAGGAAAGAGGAGATGGGGAGTGGGAGTAGAGGAGGGAGGGGAAGGTGGTTGGGATGGATTGTATGGGAGAAGAATCTAGAATCTTTCAATAATAATAATAATAATAATAATAATAATGGGTTACAGATGAATAAAATGTCTTGACATTTGTAGCCTGTTAATAGTAAACAGCAATGGGCTAAGTGAATAGTAATTCAAGTACATTTCCCTTGAATGGTGACTGCAGTGAGTAAACCTGACAATGATCAGGTTCAAGATAGTCTCCTCAGCTGCTCTTTAGAAGAAAGAACTCCATTTTTATTTTTTTTTATTGATTTCAGTTTATTCACTTTGTATCCCAGCTGTAGTTTTCTCCCTCATCTCCTCCCAATCCCACCCTCCCTCCCTCTTCTACTCCCATGTCCCTCCCCAAGTCCTCCTCCTCTTCCATCTGACCCTAGTCTATCAGGTCTCATCAGGACTGGCTGCATTGTCTTCCCCTGTGGGCTGGTAAGGCTGTCTCCCCCTCAGGGGGTGGTGATTAAAGAGCCAAAAATTGAGTTCATGTGAGTTCCCCTTACTAGGGAACCCACCTGGACACTGAGCTGCTATGGAGTACATCTGAGCAGGGGTTTTAGGTCCTCTCCATGCATGGTCCTTGGTTGATCCATCAGGATCTCCTAAGCTCAGAATTGTGACTCTGTTGGTCTCCTTGTGGAGCTCCTGTCCGCTCCAGGTCTTTCTATCTCCCCCTTCTTCATAAGATTCCTTGCATTCTGCCCAAACTTTGGCCATGAGTCTCAGCATCTGCTTTAATACCCTGCTAGGTAGAGTCTTTCAGAGGCCTGAAAGAATGTAATTTTATGAAAGCCTTTTCATGCTCACTTTAAAAGACTAAGGTTAAATGTTAATAATCAGTCTACAAAACCAAGTCAGGAAATAGGTATTTACTTCATATGCAAAAAAGGGAAAATTAGTTTTACTTACAATTTTATTATTTCATTTAACCTTGGTCTTATTAATTAATTAATTATATATAGTATAAATTTATATGATTTTAAAGAGAAATACATTTCAGGTAATACACTGCCATTATATATATGCTTCTCTCTTACCTCTAGAAGAGGCACTGCAGGCTTTAGGTATCTTAATTTCTCAAAGCTATAGCAAAATTATAATAGCATTTATAAATGCCTATGTCAACACTTCTTTAATCTAGCATTGAGTTTTGGTAATCCAAAATTGATTTTTGACTTACACAAATGTTGTAGTTCATCTACCTGAATCATGTTACATAATTACCTGTATTATTTTTCTACCATCCTTTCAAATACTGAAGAAAAATTCTCCAGGATTTATCTGTGTCACACATTGTTCACAAATGGGAATTCACACCACTCGAAATATTTAATTCTTACAAAGGACTTCTAGCTATTATCATGCTTGGAAAAATATCCTGTAGCACACATAACAGAGATTTAACAATATGACTGTAGATTTTCTTCAAAGACACACTCTTCATATCTGACCACATGACAGAATGGTTTTCAGCCACAATAGTTCGTGAAGACAATCATTAATATTATGAATGCTATTGACAAATGTTTTTTTCATTATTATATGAGCCTTTCTAAGCCACAGATGAGCTGTTATCATGGAGGATACACACTGGGAATTGCATGACTCCAATTTGAGAAAATGCACAGTCTAACTTACAAAATAATAAACACAGGAAGGCCTGGGTGTGCTCTGGTTATCTTCTTTTCCTTCCTCCACCTTCAAACTGAGCCCCTTGCGGGATCAGCTAATCCATTGGCTTCCCTAGGGTAGGGTTCATTCTGGTTTTTATCTAAGCAAGAGTGAAAAAATGGAACTGAGCCACAGCTAAGCCCAAAGGACCTCTCTCTGCTTAAAGTCTTCGAGGTGATGAAACTGTCAAGAATGTTCAATTGTGTGTTCAAATGACATGCTTTTACAAAGCACACCAACATTTTTCCTTAATTGCTGCCCCATACATATTATTTCACTCCTAATGCATCCAAGTAGAGCAACATTAGGTACATTTTGGGTCATAACCTGAAAAGCAAATATTCATTTTGCTCAACATTCTAAATAATAAGAGATAGCCAGAATTGGGTTTTGAATTCAAAGCTATTGATACCAGCAATTTCCTCCAATTATATATTTAGAATAAATTGTAGGCTTAAGCATATTTGAAGAATGCAGTCTTAATGAGAATCTTCTTTCACCCAAGAATATTACAATTTCTATTTTATCATTTTCCTAAAAGTGATACCTTATTTTTCTTGGATCTAATTGAAAATCTTGTAATTAGTATATTTTAAACTTATGTTCTGCAAGCATTAGCTTGCACTGCCCCTTATTACTTAACTGAATGAGGATAGAAGGACACAGAGGGGACAGGAGACCCACAAAGAGACCAAAAAAGTTAAAAAACTGGAGCTCAGGGTATCCTGCATAGACCCAACAAAGGACCATACATGGAGAGGACCTAGACCTCCTATTCAAAGAAAGCCCATAGGCTGCTCAGTGTCCAAGTGTGCCCTAGTATGGAGATCAGGGGCTGTCTCTGACATGAATTCATTGGCTGGCTCTTTGATCACCTCCCCCTGAAGGTGGGGGGAGGGCAGTGTAGCCTTGCCAAGCCACAGAGGAAGACCATGCAGCCAGCCATCTTGAGACCTGATTGGATAGGGTCAAATAGAATGGGAGGAGGTCCTCCACTATCAGTGGACTAGGGGAGATGCATAGAGGGAGTAGGAGTGGGAGTGGGTGGAACTGGGAGAAGGGAAGGGGGAGCACCCACAGCCAGGATACAAATTGAATAAACTGTAAAAAAGAAAGTAAAAAGAGAAATGGTAGGGATGAGAAGACCAACAAGCATCAGACTGGGACAAGAGAGTAATGAGGGTTAAACAGAGTCAAATACTTTATGTACATGTATAAAAATGTCACAGTGAAATCTCTTATCATGTGTAATTAATATATTCCAAAAATTACAATTTAAATTGTCTTTCCTCAAAAAAATAAAAATTAAAAGCAAAAAAGAGCTTGATTCTTTTTTAAATTAGTTAAATTATTATTTATTACAATTTTTTCAATTTGTATTTTAAACTTTTTTAGGTATAATGAATTCTATGACATTTCAGCTTTCATGTCAAATTTTTTTATTTCCATAAAAGACTAAAAATAATTGCCTAACCAGGCCCAGCCTCTATATATGCCATAAAACAGGAGGGAAGCTTAAATTCTCTTTCAAACTATGCAATGGCAGTAAAAATGTAAGATTGTGTCTCTTGTGTAAAATAAGATAACAATGTCTTCTTGAGACATCATTGCTGATTTGGGACTGCTAACTCGTCTCATTTTCTTTCAACTTCAGAGGCTTCTCTTTGCGTGCAAATGCATGGCCTACTATAGCATACTTTCCTCACAGAGTGGGCCTCTTTTAATAATCTTCTCTCTACAATGTTAAGTTTAAGAATGTAGAGGATGGGCCGACCTTCTTACCCTGACATTTCCCTTACAACCCTCATTCAGTTCCTCATCCCAGGAATCCAGTTTTATTCCTCTCCTACTCAGTGAAGGCTACAGATAGTGTCTTAAGATTTCTGTTGGTGGAATAAAACAGCATGACTAAAAAACACCTTGGTAAGGAGAGAATTTATTTGCTGATGTTTTGAAATCACAATCCTTCAAGGAGGAAGCCAGGGCAGGAACGGAAACAGAAGCACTGGAGGAGTGCTGCTTCCTTAAGGCTTGCTCTTCATGGCTTTCTTGCCCTATTTCTGAGGACCTACTTAGGTCTACCTAGGACCACCAGTTCAGGAGCCGCACTGCCGACAGTAACCTGGGCCCTCGCACAGCAAACAGCAATCAAGAAATCACCCTCTGGGCCAGTCTTACACAGGCGTTCTCCCAATTAAGATTCCCCCTTCCCAGATAACACTAACTTGTGTCAAGTTGACACACGCGCTAGCCAGCATTGGGAGCCACTGCCTCCTTCTCACTAAGGAGCACCATTACCGAACTACCTTATCTTACATTTAAAGTAAATCTAAAAGATTTGAGGAGGAATGGTCTGGTATTGAAGCTATTCAGTATTTGAAAATTGAATATGACTTACCTGGATTTCTTTTTTTTTTTTTTTTTCTTTTTTTACCTGGATTTCTGTACTAATAGGACAGTCTGTTTTTTATTTTTGTTTTTTAATTTTTTTGCTTTTCTATGACGGATGAGTGGCTTTCATTTGGGGGTTTCTCTCAGTTACATTCTTTTCAATCTTCACAACTTGAAGCTTATTGTTTAAGGCTACAGATTAACTGGAGAAGAGGGAGTCTGCTAATTAAACGTAAGACATTATTTTTCAGTAAGAAAATCTGTGTGTGTGTGTGTCAAAGCTTTGTGAAGAGAATAAATTTCTAAAAGCTAATCAGGGTACCTTTTCTGTAATGGGATCAAAGCTAAAATAAAATAAGACTCCCTTTTCTCTGCAAGAATGAGAGGGATATCAAAGTACCAAAGTAAGGTGTTTTGTGGGCTAGTAGTTACCTAAAATTTTGACAGTTTGTCCATTGGCACATTTATTTACCTACAGGCAAAAGAGCAAGGGAAAATATGTTAACTCAGTACATTTTTAATAGTACCCATTTCTTCTTCAGTATATTAAGCACATTATTTAGAATATAAAATATAATGAAAAAAGTAGTGTTGAATAGAACAGTTCATGTGAGAAAATTTGAAGAATGTTTGAAACCCTGGTAAATAAATTTACTGATGATTTATGAAATTATTTTGGTAAAGCGTGATCACAAATTTAATTTCATATATGCCTACAAATTCCCCACTGTGCACAAATATTCACATTGTGAAACGAGAATTAATAACCTATGTTCAATTGATTAACAGGCTCATTTTGGAAAAGGATGGGGGAGAAAAACACTAGTGAAAAATATGCTGTTCCATGAACCTGGGGGTGGGGCGGGGGGGACCACAGTGTCACAGATGGCTGTCAGAATGAAGTGAAGCATGGCTTGCTGAGGGAATCAACCATCAGTGTGAAATCCACACAGAAAGGAACAGAGCAGAAGGCAACATTTCAAAGGCATTTGGCACCAAGTGGCATTGTGAGGGTTAATTTACTGCCAGGAACTGCCGGGGCCTTTCATTCTCCAAAGGCACACAATAGACAGATCCCTGAAGTGCTCATCATAATCACAGATGCTGTGGGATTAATGTGAAGATGAAAGCTTCATGAATATTAAAAAATATATATCTAACCTCCTAATGATGCAGCAGAGTTGGAAACAATGTTCAATCTCAAAATCTAAGAGCAAGGCACACAGGCATAGTAAGACACTGTCTTTTAAAAACTGATTAAAACCTACTCAATTTGTAACAGAAAGAGGCTTATGCATATTAGGACCTGAAATGGCTGCCAAACTTTACAAATTGCGCAGACTAATTACCATAATTAAGCCTTGGATTGAAGAAGAAAATTCCATTTATCTCAGGCTGACTCCATGGAACTTCAATAAAGAAAGAACTGACATCAGATGGGCTTTCCCCTCAAATGATATTTCAAAGCTCACTAAAAATAAACAAATAAACAAAGAGGGGTATCCTCCAAAGAAGCAGAAATGGTATCCATTCAGTTTTTAGCGGAGCTGAAGAAAAAGGATTTTCCAAAGCTCAAAATGCTACATTAGATCATTGTAGAATGAACTTCACAAGTAAAGTTCCATATTTTAAAATGTAGAATTGTTTAGTTAAATCTGGGCTATTAATATTTATGTAACAAAATGGGGAAAAGTAGGGAATTTTGATTTACTAAATTGTTTGATGAATTATTCTGGAAGGCCAAAACTATTTTGAATTTAGTTGACTTAATTTTTGTAAAGATAACAGTAGAATACTTGCTTAATAAATAATAAATAAGATAGTGAATGATTTTAATATTCAGCTCTTACTGAGATATTTAATGACCAAAGGACACTGTGTTAGACCATGTGATAATTTGCTCATTTTTGGACTTTCTAAAAACCTTTTATTAAAGCTATATCACAAGGCATGATGGTTATTTTCATGTGTTACTTCATTAAAATCAAACAATTTGTACAATAGGTAAATCCGTAAATGTTTAAAGGAAAAATATTGCCATGATAATCGACACCATTAGTGGTAGTAAAGTTGCTCTAATTGGGAATATTTCTAAGACTCATATCTAATATTGAGTATGACAGAAAAATAGACTCAAAACACAATGTCAGATAGGGAAAATAGTATGAACCAACTGATATTTAGACAATGTTGAAGCATTTGGCTTCAAAATAACATGGGGTGATCTTGAATTTTGTGAGTCATTTGTGCTTTTGGATCCTAATAACTGCACGCAGCATTGCGAAATCACCCATATGTTGATTTTATTGAATGGGAGGAGGAAATGCTTTTAGTGTGCTTTATTAAATACTGTAATGATTGTACAAACAACCCAGAAATGAAATTTCTGTGTCTTGTGCAAAGCAAACTCCACTTTCAACTGTACTGCCCCCAGGACACAAACACTTCCCTCACTGTAGTACCTAGGATGAAGCTCAAGTTCCTTGCACAGCCTTCATTTGAGCTGATAATTAGCTCCTTTTCCTCAATTGCTTTTGTAATTGATTTTTATTTATTCTTTTATTTTCTGTCTAGATATTTTAGAATGTCAGTGATTCAGAAATTATAATAGCCACTGGGAGATAAATATCTGATGAAACTTGATGCATCCCTGTGGCAAAGCAGACTGTAGAACGGTGGAAGAGAAACTACTTTAAAAAGTACATTCTTTTGTATCGCCTGACTCACTGCCTACATATAGGCATGCCCGTGATAGTGCTTTGCCTTGTGTCTGCCGAGAGGTGGTGTAGCATAGGGGCCAAGAACACGAGTTTCTTAGCTTCATTCAGACCCTAGCCCTCCTGTTCAGTAATGATGTGCATTTAGGTAAGTTCATCTATTATATTCACAAGCCACTTTACAGAGCTTATTAATGATATTAAATGAGTACTCTGGCACCCCAAAACCTGATTAGTAGCAATATTCGTTATTTCATAATTAGTGTGATAAGCATAATCAGAAGAAAGCTGGAGTATTACGATAGCTTGGGACTGGGTAGCAGAGCCTAAACCATGTCTGACATTCTCTGAGTGTGTAGCCAGAGGTGCAATCAATAGAAGAGGTGGGCAAGGTGGGGCTCAGTGTTTTCGATTCAAAACGCACTTTTCTGAGAGCAACGTGAGGAAGTCAGTACCTATCCTATAATCTGAAATAAGATTCTCCATCCCTTCTTTTTCCCTCCCTCCTTCCTCAATTCCTCCCTCCTTTCCTGCCTCCTTCCTCCCCTTTTTGTGTGTATACTTAGCATGTACTTGAGGAAACCTCCCCTTTAGGATTCCTACTCCTAGCATTTCTTTTATTCCTATGCTACACAAATGTTTCTACTCTGCATAAACTCATGAATAACACTCATTGATCTAACCATGTGTTATAATAGCAAGGTAACTGTATGACCTCAGCACTTCTTCACTAGTTAGCACTGAAATGACACTGGCCTAGAACCTAGAAAGCTCTTGTATGCATTAGTATTTATAATGTAAAGGTTTGCCAATGAGTATGAACTATAATATGGACAATCAGAGCATACCCTAAACTCTTAATCCTCAAGTATATACAATTATTCCTCCACTTACAATAATGTTGTGAGCTGAAAAACACAAGTTGAATATATGTTTTGGTAGTAGAAAATGCATTTGATCACATTTCTGTTTGAAGCTTAGCAGTGTAGTCAAATAAAGAGTATTGATGGTTTTCTCCATGATCTTATGACTGACAGAAAACTGTGGATTTTGGGTGCTGTCTAACATGGCAAGAACATATCATGCTGCACATCATCATCTCATGAAAAGATCAAAGTTGAAGAACCATTTCTACTAGATGTATGTATATCACTTTCATAATATTATAAAACAAAAGGGTAAGTGGAGCCATTAGCAATCTGTGTATATAATATTTCAACATGAGATAAGCTCTCCTCAAGGGAAGGTGCATGGAGAGTTTCTGATTCTCTGAGAGTCCCCTCATGTGTAGTATTCATACTGACAATAAAATCTTGTTATCTTATTTACTTTAAGATGAAAGACAGAGTTAGAACCTCTTACTTTTTTTCATATTTCTCTGAAATCTGTCTAGCTTGTCTTTTCTATCAATCTATCTCTCCATCACCTACCTACCTATTTGTCATCTACCTTCCTATCTATCTATCTATCTATCTATCTATCTATCTATCTATCTATCTATCTATCTATCTATCTATCTATCTATCTTTCTATCTATCTATCTTTCTCTATTTTCTCGTGTGTGTGTGTGTGTGTGTGTGTGTGAGTCTGTGTGTGTGATTTCATCATTAAAACAGAGTGAAATGATGTTTTGGTGTTAGGAGGTTTTGGTGCTTCCTCTGGTACCCACGAAAAGGCCCCTTGAGTGTGGGAGAGGTTTCCATATGACGGGAGAAGCTACAAGTTGATAGCTTGATAGTGAATGAATAACTTGTCTCAAGACACTGTCCAGGTCTCCAATCCTCTTGACAAATGGCAAACATAGGGTTTTGAATATGTACTTACTTACTGGGAGCCTAAGCAAATAAGGACATACAGATTTTGTTGCTATGAAATGTTTGCCAGTGCTGGTGAACAACTATGGAGGAACAAAAGAGAAAGCTGAAGGATGTGAAACTGCTAAGGATTGCCAGATTTGGGATGAAGTATGAAAAGGAAGCTGCTTTGCACAGTTCAGGGGCTTGACACCAAAGCAGGGCTGTGTCAAACATCGCTCCGGGATAATCCAGAAATAAAGGAAGACACAGGCTTACTAGCCTGGGAATGAGCTCCTTCCGGTTACTGCAGCTATGGCGCCAGTGCATTTTCCAAAGTTTGGCTCTTATGAAAGAACAGCAAAATGGTAAAGGGCAAAGCAACCATTTAAGAATGACAAGGATGAAGAGTTTGCTTTAAAATTTCTCTGAAGTTTAACTTCCTAGATTCAACTTTCATAATTTTTTGCCAGGGTCCTGCTTCCGTCCTTCTTTATTTACCCTGGGGTTAGTAAGACTGTCTTTTTTCATAGGGAACATTCTCTTTCAAATCTCTGGGTTTTCATGTTCTGTAAATAATTAATAAACCGGATTTGAGTAAACTAAGTCTACATGTTGCAAATCACATTGTAATTTATTTTTATATCCTTTTATTGATAGAGAAAGTTTCTGGATACCACAGTATCATTGCATATTTGCTGAAGGCTTTGAAAAATCCCACTCTCTTTTAACCACTGAAAAGTTTAATAAAACACTGGATTTTTTTAATGCTAAGTGGGGTTATTACCTATAAATAAATACCAAATACTGATAACTATTTATTCTTTTAGCTTGGCAAAGTCAACTGGAGGAAAGCAAATTCTATTAGATATGATCTGACACACAAACACACACACTTGAAGGGAGGAATCTGATCAGTTATATTGTGTATAAGTACAAAAGGAAACACTATTGTTACCTGTTCCCTCCCTTATTTGGCTGTGGTGGAAGATGAGGGGAGCCAGTTGCTATTGGGCTAGAATGAGAAATAGAGAATCTAATACCATATAATTTCCAGTTTAAGATTGTTCCAGAAACCTAGCAATTTTTAAAAATGTTTATATAAGAAAATCCTGACACTAAAAGAGAATAAAGCCCATTGTTCAGTCACTTCATATTCACACTAGACACAGAAGCCAGGAACCCTTACAGGTACCATTTCATCACAGTGTTCGTATGAATACATGTGCCATCAATACAAACCAGACTGACAAAATCAGCTCCATAAGGGGAGAAGATTCCAACACATTAAGCTTTTCTATACGGTTGGTGATGGCGGCCACCATACATTTGTGGGAAATTTGTGCATTCTTGTTCAATGCGCCCTCACACCAGCACAACAGAATTTTATAGCTCATTTAAGAGGGAAGAACATGGTTATAAAAAAATGGCTTTGAATGATACAGGCATGCTATAGAAAGTAAGTTCTGGATTTACAGGTAAACAGTAACAGAGGGAAGTTCTTACTGGTAAGTCAGAAAGGAATATTTTCTACTATGTCCATGGTGTAAGAGTATATGTGGGCAATACTTTAAAAGGCTCTAAAATGTTAACATTTTTGCTCCGAATAGAAAGTTAATATCAACAAATTCTCTAGTAATATAATCCTAGGAAACAGGTTGCATATTCCTTTGATAGTCAGTTTGTGTTTGGGTTGTTATAGTAAACATCAGCAGGATTACTTTTTTTTCTCAGTTTCTATACATCATTTGATTATATGTTTTTAAAAGATTGCTAGTCAATGTTCTGCTTTGTTTCTCAGTAGGAGGTGATGAGATCTGTAGGAAAAAATCAGCACCTAAGGCGATTCCTAGGGCAGCTGACTTGATGGGATATTAAAACATCTGTTGCCAATAAGCAGATGCATTTTTCTATCACCACCAATGTACACTTGTTATTCAGTTATTACAAATATGACAGTGAATGTGTAGTGCTATGCTTCAAGTTAAATATAATGCATTATTTGACTCCTGGAACCTTCGTGCTTCCTCCAGCGTTTTCCCCTTTTCAACAGTTGCTCTTCTTGAACAATCACTGTTAATGTCAAGAGGAAAAATATTAAAATAGAAGCAGTGGCAAGATGTGGGGTGCAGAATAAATACATGACTTTTACAGGCTCCAAATGAGAAGAAATTAAGCTGTAAATTATTGGAAAGTTATTGCACAGATTCTTAATGCCCAGCTGTTTGCTCATATTAGTTTACTCAGTAAGACCTCTTTTTAAAAAACAATAATCCTATCAACAGAGACTTGAAATGTAGGTCTTTCTGGGCTTTGGGAAAGGAGATATACTTTTTATCTCTTTTATGTATGATGTTGTTTCTGTTGGTCTTCTTGTGAGGTTCCTGTCCCCTCCAGATCCTTCCATCTTTCCCCCAACACTTCCACAGTGACCTCACAAGAAGACCAACAGAGACAACTAATCCAGCCTTATTGGGGCTTACAGAGACTGAGATATCAACTAAGGAGTGTGCATGGTCTGGACATAGGTTTCCTGCACATATGTGGCTGATGGGTGGCTTGGTCTTCAAATGAGGCACCTAGCAAGTGGAGAGGGGGGACTGTTTCTAACACAGACTCTACGCTTGCTTTTGGATCACTTCCTCCTGGCAGTTTTGCCTTTTGTGGTCTCAGAGGATGAGGATATGCTCAGTCCTGATGTGACTTGTGCTGGGGAGTGTTGATATGGGGGGATGAATTCCCCTTTTCTGGGGGGAAAGAAACAGGAGCAGGGGGAAAGAAGGAGAGGAAGGGTACTATGAGGAGAGGAGGGAGGGGGCAACCTTGAGATGTAAGGTAAATAAACTGAAATAATAAAATTAATTAAAAATTATGTATACTGTCTAGAGCAGGAGACAGTACATGATTACACAAGAGTTGGGAGAATACATGTTAAGAATTTCAGATGTGTGGCTGGAGGACAGCAGGCTAGTGGCTGATGGTTTAAAGAAGCAAGACTGCATTCTGTATCTGGATGAGGTCACTCCTATTTCCTTTGGTCAGCAGAACAGAGCTAGGATTTAGGCCAGGTGGATCAGGCTGTGTTTATCTACCAAGGGGATCAAAGCTGTGGGAGGTTTCCTTTTATGTGGAAAGGATTTAGTCAAAGCTTGTTGTTTTAAGAAAGACCTCTTTCTAGTCTTATAAAACTTTATGAACAGACTCAAGTACTGGAAATGATCTCAATAATGTGCTAGAAACTGGAGCCCATAGGTTCTAAGTATTCTTCCCCGGAGTTTTCCTTCATGTATGGCTTTTGAATCCCAGGAGCTAGATTGACTTTCAACATACTTCATAGCATCTCTCAACTCACCTAGAGCCTAAGCCAGGGCCCTGTGCCATTCTTCTTGCAGTAGTGGACAAAGTGTAGGTTTGAGGGTCAGCTTGACTCTTGCCTCACAATATACCAAATGTACCCATTTGGTGAGCTACACAACTGCAATGAAACTCACTTTTCACTTTGTGTAAGATGTAATGACAACTTATACTTTATAGGCTTTCTGTGAAAATCCCAGTACCTCCCAGAGGAATCACATATAAAACAGTGCTAACTCAATAATTGAGGTTGTAAGACTGTCAACTAACTTTCCTTACATAGCACTCTGAGAAAGAAAACACCTTTGAGAACTCAATTTTCTCATTTGTTTCTATTTATCCAAATGTCTTAGGGGCTTAATGCTGACTATAATTTATTTTTGTACAGTGTGTACTTTTAGGAAAAGCACATATATAGAAAAGAGAACCATTTTATGCCAGAATATAGGGCAGTAGACACATAGAACAGCAAGTTTTTTACTTGGTTGCTCTTGAGAGGGTCTTGCACATGGAACTAAAGATGCTGTGACTTCAGGTGTATACAACAGCCATGTCATGTCTAGAGGAGAGTATTTCACAGCACCACGAATTGGTTGTTCATATCTCAATGGGCTGACTTCACACTCAGGTGCATATGTGCACCACTAATTTAGGTTCAGTCAGAGAAGAAGAAGAAGGAGGAAGAGGAAGAGGAAGGGGAGGAGGAGAAGGAAGAAGAAGAAGATGGAGGAAAAGGAGGAGGCGGGAGGAGAAGAAGAAGAAGAAGAAGAAGAAGAAGAAGAAGAAGAAGAAGAAGAAGAAGAAGAAGAAGAAGAAGAAGAAGAAGAGACAAGGAAATATGATGAGAGGTCCTGGGGGAAGTTGATGGTGAGAAATAGGGGATAGATAGGATCCCAGTACATTTATATCTCTATAAAATTTTCAAGGAGTAAATTTTTTTTTAAATTCCACATTAAAATGATATACTGTTCAACTTGCAAGATTTCCATTTTCATTATTGTCTAAATTCTTAACAATGAAGTTTATTTTGCCTGATGACTGTCGAAACTTTAAATCTTTTTTGAAATTTCTTAATATGAATGTGTGCACATCAGATTCTGAAATGTTGACCTTATATGAGTGTTGGATAATGACAGAGTTAGACAGTTTTGGAGACTAGAAAATAGTCACACAAAGGTGTCTGTTTCCATTGTTCCAATTTAAGTCCCTTTAGATTAGTGATGACAATAATTCAATAAAGACCCATGGACCTTAAGAAGAAATTTTTTTGCTGGGTTTGACATTTAACCCCATTTAGAGCTGTCTCCTGGTTTTGATTGGATAAGCCAGGTCCTAAGTGTTTCATCTTGTAGTTGGTAGACAGCTTGATTTCCTTCTATCATTTTTTTTTATAAATGGGCTTTATTTCTGTTGGTTTTAAAATATGGATTTTTTTTGTTTAATGTGTATGTATGTGTGTATGACTTTATGGGTATCATGTGCATGCAGGTATCTAAGGAATCCAGAGGAGGACATGAAATCACGTGGAACTGGAGTTACATGCTTCAGTGAGCCACCTGATATGAGTACTGGGAACCTATCCCAGGTCCTCTGCAACAGCAATAAATGCTGTTAACCACTGAATTATTTCTCATGCCTGCTCCTTAGTTATTTTTAATAGTTTTTTATTTTTTAACTTTTATTAATTACACTTTATTCACTTTGTATCCCTTCTTTCCTTCCTCCTCCTCTCCCAACCCCACCTTTCCTCCCCCTTCTTCGTGCATGCCCCTCCTCAAGTCCACTGATAGGAGAGGCCCCCCTCTCATTCCTTCTAATCTTAGTCTATCAGATCTCATCAGGAGTGGCTGCATTGTCATCTTCTGTGGCCTGGTAAGGCTGCTTCCCCCTGAGGGGGAGGTGATCATAACTGTTGGGCAGAGTACATGGAATCTTATGAAAAAAGTGGGAAATAGTAAGATCTGGAGAGGACAGGAACTCCACAAGGAGAGCAACAGAACCAGAAAATTTGAACACAGGGGTCATTCCAGAGACTCATACTCCAACCAAGTACCAGGCATGGAGATAACCTAGAACCCCTGCACAGATGTAGCCCATGGCAGTTCAGTGTCCAGTGGGTTCCATAGTAATGGAAAGAGAGACTGCCTCTGGTATAAACTGATTGGTCTGCTCCTTAGTTTTTAATATTTTATTTATTTACATGAGAATTCATTTTTGTGTGTGTGGAAAAGATTCATATGCTCCCTGAGAGTAGCCTTACCAGGCCACAGAGGAAAACAATGCAGCCACTCCTGATGAGATCTGATAGACTAGGATCAGAAGGAAGGAAAGGAGGACCTCCCCTATCAGTGGACTTGGGGAGGGGCATGAGCGGAGAAGGGAGAGGGAAGGTGGGATTGGGAGGGGAGGAGAGAGGGGCTTATGGGAGGATACAAAGTGAATAAAATATAATTAATAAAAATTTTTAAAAAAGTGAAAAAAAGACTCATACGCTAACTTTATTTATTTATTTTTTTATTATTATTACCATTTATTCACTTTGTATCCTGGTTGTAGACCCCTCCTTCATATCCTCCCAGTCCCACCCACCCTTTCTTTTCTTCTCCTATGCCCCTCCCTAGTCCACTGGTAGGAGAGGACCCCTTCCATCTGATACTAGCCTATCAGGTCTCATCAGGGCTGGCAGCATCATCTTCCTCTGTGGCCTGGCAAGGCTGCATCCCCAAGGGAGAGGTGATCAAAAAGCCTGTCACTGAGTTCATGTCAGAGACAGCCCCTCATCCCTTTACTAGGGAATCCACTTGGAAACTCAGCAGCCTAGGGCCCTTCATCAGAGGAGTGGGCTAGGCCCTCTCCATGCATGGGCCTTGGTTTCTGCAGGCTTTCCTGGGCTCAGGTTTTTTGGCTACATAAAAACTTTTAAAATGAATTTTAGGTGAGAGATTCATTATAAAAATATACATATATGTGTGCAAATGTGAGATTCTCCTATTAGCCAACTTTAGATACTGTTTACATTTCTTAAGTTAAATAAACATCATTTACAATACTAGAAGAAAGTGATAACTTGAATGTCCTATATCCATAAGAAACAAATGGTTGAGTGATCTGTGTTCAAGGCAGTTAAGCTCTCTGTTATGTTTTTCACATCATTATTGTGCTGACAGAATGTAAATGTTAGCTAGAGGATGCCACTCATTATAACGTTGTTTGGTCTTCTACAAATGTGGATATAGGTGAGTTTAATTATGCATGTTAACATCAACTTTTCTTTTCATTTCCTAAATGAACCCAGTTATTGTTTTCTGAATTATTCTGTGATATTTTTCTAATGTTCATTTAGCCACACTTTTTCTACACATATTTCTTCAATGTGTTCATCTTCTCTTGTCCAAACATGATAATGAAGTTTCAAGGTTCTGTTTCCTACCCTTTCTGTTTACACCATTTTTCAGGTATTGATAAAATATGACTCCTTGTCCTTGTTATAACCATGTGATATGAACCTGATATAACCATGTGACTTGACATTACTGAAAAATGATCAAATTTAAGAGCTAGTATCCATTGTTGTAAAACTTCCCAAGGGAGGGAAGTAATTAAAAGTTTTACCCATCTATTACACCTATGAAGTACAACATTGACCAGTGTGATACAATAATTGCAATAGCAGCACACATAACCAATAGTCCATTAATTGGATTCAAGGCATGAGGAAAATCATGCCTTGTCCTGGAAACCTGGACAACTATCTGGGGCTAGGAAGTGAAGGATTTTGGAAGAGAACCTAAACTGTCTCTTTATTAAATAAGTACAGTTCTTTTTTTATTAATATTTTTTTAATTTTTAAGTAATTTTATACATTCACTTGTATCCCAGCTGTAGCCCACTCCCTCTTTCCCTCCCAATCCACCCCTCCCTCTCTCATCTCTTCCCTGACCCCTTCTGAGTCCACTGAGAGGGGGTGTCCTCCTTTCCTTCCATCTGGCCTTAGCTTATCAGGTAACTTCAGGATGGTTGCAATGTCCTTATCTGTGGCCTAGCACGGCTGCTCCTCCCTCAGGGAGGAGGAGAAGCTCATGAGTTCATGTTAGAAACAATTCCTGTCCCCCTTACTAGGGAACCTACTTGGATACTGAGCTACCATAGGCTATGTCAGAGCAGGGGTTGTAGGTTATATCCGTGCATGGTCCTTGGTTGGATAAACAGTCTCATAGAAGACCCCTGATAAGCACAGTTCTTATCTACATTCCCAATATTATCCCTATACCTACAGGTAAGTGTAATTCTTATATTTCATCAATAAAACTTCACTTTTCAACACACTGAAACTATTATGGAAAGCAATAACATATCAAAAAGGAGAGAACAAGAAACTTTGTGGTACCCATTTTCAATAGATACAGTTATATAACTCCTGCATCTAATGCTCAGGGATCATCATGGAGTAGTGGGCAGAAACATGAAAAAAAACCAGACAGACAGGAAATTTGCTGTAAGATTGCACATTTTAGAAATATCAGAGAAGGTATATTCATGAATCCTCATCAACATGGTTATGTAGGCAAGACATGAACAAGGATAACACCAATAGACATGCTAACATGGAAGGGAAATCTCTCTTAGCAGATGAAGGGGGGATCTCATCTCTAGACAAAGATCTACAGGTAACTAAGTAATGTTCAGAGTGGAGTAAATAGTTTTTTTCAGGAAAGAATATACCAATTGGTTATCCAATAAGAAATTTTCACTTCTTTTTTTTTGTATTTTTATTAATTACAGTTTATTTCCTTTGTATCCCCCCTGTAGTTCCCTCCCTCCTCCCCTCCCAATCCCACTCATGCCCCTCCCCAAGTCCACTGACAGGGGAGGTCTTCCTCTCCTTCCTTCTGATCCTAGTCTATCAGGTCTCATCAAGAGTGGCTGCATTGTCTTCCTCTGTCACCTGGTAAGGCTGCTCCCCTCTAAGGGACAGTTCTTAAATCATACACATATAAATAACATTATGTGAATACAGACTGGGCAGGTTGTATTATATTTAAGGTTCTGTCTGTCTGTTTGTCTATGTATGTATGTCAACAATTAAAAAAATGATAGAGGGTGAGAGGGGGTATATGGGAGGAATTAGAGGGCTGACAGGGAGGGGATACATAATGTAATTATATTTTAATTTAACAATTAAAATAAATAAGCAAGTAAATAAAAAAAGCTAGTATGTGATTCATCAACTTTTGTTGTCATGAGTTTAGAATTCAAAAAGCATCTCATCTTTCTTATCAAGATTTTAAACCTGTATCAGTCACCACCATCATAGGTCAAGGCATTCTACAGTATTTCAGAGATGAGTGAGGAGATCAAGACCTGAGGAAATTCCTCATCTTATCTTTAGACATTTGCTCAGATGGAATTGGTTCTTTTTTTCACAAGCCAGATGATCATCAACAAGAGATGCTGAGGAAGATTCTCTAGGCAGTCCCTAAAATTCATTCAAATGTCAAGATTGAGTTTTCTCTTCCTAACACACATCAGTATAGGTTTCTATGAAGCTGTAAAAGTCACATTCATATGAGCATTCTTAAATATTATATGATAGTGAGAATCACTATGTAGAATGAATCATTTCAAATTGGATGTCTACTCTCAATCATTTACTGTAAAAATTTAAACTTGGCACTGAGAATAATTTTTGTCCAACACTGAATAATTCAGTCACTCAGAGAGGAGCTAGTGATGTGAGAAGTGTTGGCAGAATTTCTCTGAAGAAAAATTCCAAGAGCAATCTAAAAAACAGATGGTCTCAAGATTAGCTCACCCTGCCAGGGTTTCTGGGATATTTTTTAATCTGGCTAAAATATAATCTAATCTGTAAAATAAAAATCTGGTTTTAGGCCCAACTATAGGCAAAATCCATAAAAGTAATTAAACTCATTCTGGCAAATTCACAGAAAAACAAGTTATCTAGTGTAAGCTATCCTTATGTACAGCTTTGAACTCAATTTAGCTCTTGTGATTTAAGTGAGGTATTAAGAAAACTGTGAAAGAGGAAGTGAACCCAGTTTATAACACTCAGTATTTAACCTCAGGCAAATACTGGCACTGATAAAGCTAAGGTGTGAGTCTAACACTACATTGGATGGGTGTGCTTTCTTTGTGTGTGGACAAAGTTGGTCTTGTTCAGACTTTGATTCTAAGTTCAGAAATACAGATTGCAAGAGAAAATAGCAAGTCTTAAACTTCACACTCTTTAACAGGAGTGAAGGATTAAAGGCAATGAAACTTTTGGATAAATAAATGATTAACATCTTATCTGTTGATGTGGTGAATCGTCTGGGCTTTCCATCTTCGGTACTAACATCTAGCCTGTTAGAGGCATCTTGTATCGTTGTTTCTTTTCTTTTTTTTAATCTGTGTTTGAACTGTTTTTGATATATTTTTACATATATCTGTAAAAATGTACATATTCATACATATTCTTACAAATATTACATATTTGAATGCAGAGTAGAGCCATGTGGTTTCTTTTGTCTATGGCATCGTCAGTAAATTAGCATTCATTAAATTTTTCAGGAAGAATATAGAGTGTATTTATCCTTTCATTACTTTAGGAACATATCACAGAAATATATGACTACAACAGACAAACATATTTGGCACAATCATTTTATAGATTCACCTAGAGTCTCTAAGATAAAAACATACACTGTGAATGAATGTATGCTATTTACATAGTTGGCATATGCATAAACACATATAATGATATTTCTATTTGAAAGAATACAATGATTCATTTTATTACATTATTGAAATAGAACCAGCAACTCAAGGTCATCCTTTCTACCTCAGCCTCCGAAATGCTTGGGTCTCAGGGGTACTGATCACACTCAGCTCTTTCATTGATTTTTGACACTCAATTTTTACTTGACTATGAAGATGTTCTTTTAGTTGGACTACACATTTCATAGAAATAGCACATTTTGGGTAGAGCTAAGATCTCATATGTCCAGTTTTTCATTGTGCCACTCATTTGATGTCGTTAGTAGCAAAATCCGAGTAGTTTACTGATTGTGATAAATGTTTATGTTTCTGAAAACTGATGGTTGTAAAACCAGTACACAAGGCTAAGGTTTGAAGAGGTGAGGGCATTTGCCTGGCAAATGTTGAGTAGGTGATGCGTTTGGACCATCACAGAAGTATGTATGTATCTTCCAATAGGTGGGAACATGTTTCCAGAGACCAGGAAACGGGATCTCTCCTGGAACTGACTTGACAGCTGTTTTGATCTTTAACAGTAAACTTTACAATAGTAAAAATTAATTTTATGTTGTAAACAAGCTACCCAGCCTATGGCATTATGATTCAGTGCTCTGGACAGGCTAAGATATGCACTAACCTGTTTCTATTTAAGTATAATAAAGTAAACATTAAAATGTATTTATGAAGTCACATTTGTAAAACTTATAAAGATGCTGGTAGAAGAATGCCTTATGTTCACAGGAAAAGTTTCCAAAGTCATTGTTGATTGCTAAGACTCATTTAATTCTTTTAAATACATTAGATAATTAAGAATGGAGACAAACACACATGCCAGTTGAATGTGATTCTCTTCATTGATATCTCTCTACATGACATCAACATTAACATAAAAAGAGAGGGCTGAGGAAATTATGACACTAAAAATTATGACCATGTAGCATGTTATGTAACTGTATCTTTCTTGACTAAGAGATGAGGAGGAAGAGAAGATATGTGCATGTCTGTGTGTGCCTGAGTGCCAGCCTGCATTTTTGAATAGCTATAAAACTCATTTAACAAAGATACTCTAAATTTTGAACTTACAAGATACATATATATATATTTTTTCATGCTCTTCATGAATATATATATATATATATTCATGCTACTAAAATGGTAACTATATTAGCTCAAAAAGCATTTTTTTATATAAACATATAACATCATATGTTTGCAGTGGAAGCAGGTGTTCATGATGTTGATATGGGGGAAAGATAAAAAAGTAAACTAAATGTCTTAACAATCTATTTGAACTTGATTTTGGCTTTGAGGCTCAGTTTGAGATCTTTAAATGGCCAGGATCTTAGGTGCATATAAAGTAGAATGTGTGACTTGGGCACAACAGAAAGTGAAAGGGGTATATGTTTGGAGATTACTGGACCAATTTAGAGCCAAGCTTAAAATTCAATGATAATGAAACAAAATCACAACCATCCATTTCAAATAGATTGTGCTACTGAAACTTACACATTTACTATGTGCTTTAGCTGGAAATTTTCTCATAGAAAAATGTTTTAAGCCATGCCTCATTCCTAAAGCATCTTAACGATTCCTAATGTATCTTGAAATAGCACTTATAACTATTTTTTTTTTTACTAAAACTCAGTCCTACATACATGCTCTGAAGGAGTGCATTTGAAATTTCATATGGTTTCCTAGAAATCCCTTTCTCTGGGAAAAGAAACAAGAAGACTGTAATATGATACTGTCCATTGGAACTTTGGTGTTGGCAGCAATGGTCTATACATCTCACATGTGCCTAGAATGCGACTAAGGAAGACTGAATTATTCATTTTTGGAAGGTTAACTACTTAACTACAAAAGAGTAGGAGCCACTTTATGTGTCTGGTTTCTTCTTCTGAGGTTTTGCTGAAAATTTGAAGGTTTACACTGGAGAGCAGAGAAATAGGTTATCCCATCATCCTGCCATAGAATAAACATGGGACAATGTAGCATGGCTATCAAGGTCTTGCAAATAAATCAGTACTGGCTCCCTTTGTCATCTCACCCTTAGAGAAAAGCTTTCCTGTTTTTCTTCTTTTCTTTTTTTCCTCCATTTATTTATTTAATCACTTTTCATACTTACCTCAGCCTCCTCTCTCCTTTCCTCCTAGTTCTACTCTCACACACACTCCTCCTACAGCCCCTTCTCCTTTTCCCCATAGAAAAGGAGGCTCCCAAATGGTTCCAATCTACCCTGGTATCTCAAGTCACTGTAGGACTAAGCATGTCCTTTCCCACCCAGAAGTGACAAGGCAGCCCAGCTAGTGGAAAGTGACCCAGCAGTAGGTAGCAGCTTCAGAGACAGCCCCTACTCCTATTGTTAGGACACCCACAAAATGACCAAGATGCACCTTTACTACATATGTATATGGGGTCTAGGTTCTGACCATGCAAGCTCTTTGATTGGTGGTTCAGTCTCTGTGAGTCGACATGGGACCACGTTAGCAGAGAGAGGTGAAGAGCATGTGAGGAGAAGAAGAACTGGGAGAGAGAACAGAAATTGGGGTTGAGGTGGGGGCATTTCTGGGACAGGGGAGGTGACCCTGGCTGAGACTCCAAGCAAGTGTCAAGGAGCATAAAGTCAGCACCTCCTGTAGCCAGGGGGGAATACACGTAGAGGCAGGGGGACAATAACACACACATAAAACCTTTGACCCAAAATGTGTCTTGTCTACAAGAAGCATAAAAGCAAAGATGGAAGAGAGATTGAGAGACTGTCAAACACTGATTGGCCCAGCTTGAGACCCACCACAAAGGAGAGGGCCTACCACTGTTGCCATTAATGATACTCGGCTATGCTTGCAGACAGGAGTGTAAGATAACTGTCTTCTAAGAGGCTTCTCCTGGCAGCTGATGAAGACAGATGCAGAGACTTAAGGCCAGTGGGCCGAGCTCAGGGTGTGCTGTGTGCTGTGAGAGTGGAACGAAGGACAGAGGGAGTCAGAGGGGTCAAGGACACACAAGAAGACCTACAGAATAATGTAAGTTTTCCTGTCTTTGAAGTCTAACTTGAACGTATCCTTTTAATGTTACTCTTGGATCAACTGTTGTGTTCTTTGTAAACAAAGAGATTAACACCTATATAATGTCTCCTGACTCCAGTAATTTTAAAATGCCTTTCCACAACATTTATCTTGTGCAGAATTAATTATTCATTGTATCGTTTGTAGGATAACAAGTAATTAATGACTGTGTAAGGGAATGAATAAAGAAATAAATGAAGATATCTCTAGCAAACTTAGATCTTTTCTTGAGAACAGTATTTTTTTCCCCGGGAATACTATGTTTTAACATGTTATATTAAGCAACCCTGGGTAAAGGAGTGAGCAAGCACACATCTGCTGAAAACAGTTTTTAAAATGTAGCAAATATAACTAAATATTGATTCAGTCTTGCTTTTAAGTATGAGCAATTCTTTGAGCATACTATGTTTATTGTTTTTCTAGCCGAATTGAAGATTTATTGCTGTTTTTCTAAGAAAGTTACTTGCTTTATGATAACTTTATTTCTTTATTTTACCAATGAATTGTGATAAAACTGAATATGATTTATTGCATTTGCTCTTATGTAGGACACAGCAACAGACTGTAGTGAATGAAAATTATATGAAAAGTGAGGAAGATATAAGTAACTATTTTACCATCAAATTCACTACTACATCAAAACCAACATAAATTCTTAGGGGGCTAAATGACCATTACAGAATAGTTTAAAAGCTTTTAATACTCTTATTTAGAGTGCATTTCATATTTGAGAATGGTTAGATAGCTATGAATATGTAATTAACTGCATGCAGCCCACATCAATGGTTCAGAAATAAAATATTAATACAATTTTAAATTATTAATATACTACTTACATTGTATGAGTGAACTCTGAACTTATGGATATATTGATGAATATACTAATTTCCAATAAAAATTAATGCTCAAAGAATAACCTATTACAGTCTTGCTTCACACAGAGACATCACTTGAGATAAACTTGATTAATAGAAGCAGATGTGAAAAGTATTATACTTCAGTTACAGTAAGTCAAATTTCTAAAATAAAAGCCTTTCTCTTATATTTAAAAATAAATGAGTATATTTTTAAAGCCATGTTAGTATTTAGTTGTTTTTCTTTTTGTTTATTATTTCTTAAAATTTATTCACTTTGTTTCCAGCTGTAGCCCATTTCTTCATCTCCTCCCAGTTCCACCCTCCCTCCCTCTTCTCCCCTATGCCCCTCTCCAAGTCTACTGATAGAGGAGGTCCACCTCCCTTACTATCTAACCCTAGCCTATCAGGTTCATCAGGACTGGCTGCATCCTCTTCCTCTGTGACCCAACAAGGCTGACCCTCCAGGGGAGGTGATCAAAGAGCCAGACATTGAGTTCATGTCAGAGACAGCCCCTGCTCCTCTTACTAGGAAACACACATGGAGACTGAGCTGCCATGAGCTACATCTGTGCAGGGGTTCTAGGTCCTCTCCCTGCATGTTCAACATCAGGGAAATACAAATCAAAACAACCCTGAGATTCACCTTGCACCCATCAGAATGGCTAAGATGAAAAACTCAAGTGACAACACATGCTAGAGAGGATGTGGAGAAAGGGGAACCCTCCTCCATTGCTGGTGGGAATGGAAACTTGTACAATGACTTTTGAAATCAGTTTGGTGCTTTCTCAGAAAATTAGGAATAGTGCTACGTCGAAATACAGGTATAGCACTCCTAGGCATACAAAAAATGTTCAACCATACAACAAGAACATTTGCTCAACTATGTTCAATGCAGCTTTATTCATAAAAGCCAGAATCTGGAAACAACCTAGATATACCTCAACCTAGATGGATACAGTGTTTAATTTTGAGTTCTCTTTTGCTACAATAATTTCTGAAATATAGAATAGTTTATAGTTGAAGAAAGTTTAAAGAGTTGACTACTATTTTATTATATTTTATTTATATATTCATTTATTGCAATTTATTCACTTTGTATCACCACTGTAGCCCCCTCTCTCATCTCCTCCCAGTCTTACTCACCCTCCCACTTCTCCCCCTATGCCCTTTCCCTAGTCCCTGTTTTATTTTAAAAGTGGTTTCAATAATATGTATTTTCATGGAAGAAAAGTTCTTTATGAAATTGATGTCAGTTTCAATAGGAAATCAGAAAACTGTGATTTCTTTGTCTTGACCACTGTTTTGAAAATTGTTATTGAGAATTTTATTCAATTCATTTTGAGAATTTCTTTTCCTTCCTTCAACTACTACCAGATTTCCCCAACTCCCTACCTATCCATAGTTGTATTCTTTCTGTCTCTTCAAAAACAATTATACCAAAACCCAAATAAAAACAAAATGACTTCCCCAGTCTTATATTTAGAGATAGGAGTTATGCTCTTAATGAAGTTGGCTTCAGTCTTAATAAATTATTTGTCCATCAGCAGAATCTAGAAACATGATCCTTACATTTGTATAAGATCAAAAAAAAAGTACAAGATCAATTTTCTCAATTCTTTGAGTAGTAACCTTTATTCTGCCACTATGAATTATATCCTCTTCCTTATCAATGAGTTTTTAGAAAGTGTACCATTACTCAGTAGCAAAGATACTTGTTTCTTTACAGGATGATAACAGAGTATGGATGGCATGTCTTCCAGAAAGAAATGGCTAACTGTTGTCCAAGATATATATTTTTTGTCAATATGATATTCTAAATGAAAGAATTGAGGTTAAATACATGTAGGGGCTATATGCAGCTAGTAATTATAGTAAGGGAAGGAGGGAATTACTCATGTAAGTAATTTAGATTGATGTGGATTTATCAGCAAGAATGCCCACAAGAAATGATGCATGAGCTGAGATGTACAGGATCGGTAGGAAGTTTTCATAGAAAGTGGGGAGGTCCTCATTCTGAGGAGGTAAAGGCTGATATGCTGGTGGTTGATATCGGAGAACAGCAGTGGAAATGATACCTCTAAAAGACAAAACTTCTGTAGGGACTCTCAGAGGTTAACAGCTCATATATAATGAAAGACAAGGTAAGTAAGGCAAGTGCAGTGAATTGGCTGAAATATTCACTTTCAACTGGGCACAGAAAAATAATTTTATATTTGACTTAATTGCAATAGACTACTAAAGTAGAATTGGTAGACATGTTGTCATCTACTTTTAAAAATGTGGATATTGTCCAGTTAGTATTGGACAGCTTATATATAGGCAAGAGTTCACTGAGAGTTCAGAATATCACCTTATTAGAGAAGACAGATGATAGACTTCTTAGAGTAAGGTGATGGTGGTAGAGTTTGGGCAAATACATAGGTTCTAAAATACACATTGTTGCACGTGGATGTTACAAAGGAGGAGACTTGAGATGAGTGCAACATCCTGTCTTGCAGATACTGATAGTAACACAAGAGCTGCAAATTTGTGGACATTGTTTTGAGCTGAATTCACAAAGCAATAGCTTGAGAGACCTGAATTTGATATGTTAATTATATACATAGGTGGATCCCTACATTAGTCAGTTGAGTGTAAAACGTGAAGTACCAGTCATAAAGGGAACATTTATATCGCCCCCGCAAGACATGTCCATCATGGAAAGGGAGTAGAAAGATTGTAAAATATATTGATCTTCTCTTAGCTTACCACTGCTTTGCAAAACTAATAAAAGTTTCCCTTTATTCATAATAGAAGGCTCTGGCTCTCTTAGTAACCACATTTATTGTCTACAATCACAAAGGAACTCGCAATTGTGTAGCAAACTCTCAGTGCGGGAAGTCACTTTACATATAAATGTCATGTATAAAAAATTTTAAATAGGTGGTGAGATTTACATGAAAATTAAGTGACAATTATTCAAGTTTCCTAATGGACATTATTATTAATTTTTTTTGGTCCCAGTGTATAGTCTACGCTATTTATACAAAAATATTTATACATAGGGGTGCTTTTCTCCAGAATCTGGCTCATTTCCTTGTCATGTTCAGCTGGCAAGTTCTTTCTGTGCTAATGTGTTTGACATTGGCATGAGTGTGGACATGTACCTGCTACATCTTCTGGGCAGGGCACACTCATCTGCCATTCTGAATGGCGTTCACACTCAGTTATACCGTCAGTCTTTGTTACGCTTCACTTTCCCTTTTATGAATGCAGCAGAAGAATCAAAACAGATGACCTCCATATTCTAAGTATGTGGGGGCTGTCGTTAGCATCAGCTTGGAAAACAACTCCGTATTACATGTGACTCTCTCAGATTTGTCTCATGTGGAGTGGAATACTGCAGCAATAGGTGAGATTAATACATTCGGTTATGAACATTAAGTAGGTTTATATGCCCAGTTGTAAAGATTCTGATGGAACAGACAATTTAATGCCCAAATTAGCTGAAAAAGAAAAGAAACAAACTTTGAAGAGCTTGGCTAATGCAACAGGGTGATTTTGTCAATTATACCTTCAGTTAATTATGGGTAATTATGTGCACCTTATCTGTGGTAGATCACTTGGCATGTCAGTGATCAGTACTGTCAACATTAAAATGCAAGTGAAAATTCCTCCCTTTCAAGTCTAATGAGAAACAGAAAAAAAAGACAGTTTTTGAGAAACTGTAATTTCAATACTATATATATTGTAACCAGTCACTTGTTAGTAGCTAATTTCAGTATGATTGCTATATTTGATGATTATTTTTTCTCTTTATTTTATTTATTTTTTATTATTAGTTACATTTTATTAACTCTGTATCCCAGCTGTATCCCCCTCCTTCATTTCCTCCCAACCTCTCCCTCCCTCCTTCATCTCCTCCCTGCCCCTTTCCAAGTCCACTGATTGGGGAGAAACTCCTCCCCTTTCATCTGACCCTGTTTTATCACGTATCTTCAGGACTGGCTGCAAAGTCTTCCTCTGTGGCCTAGCAGGACTGTTCCTCCCTTGGATGGTGGGGAGGTCAAAGAGCCTGTCACTGAGTTCCTGTCAGAAATAGTCCCTGTTCCCCTTACTATGGGAAACCAATTGGTTACTGAGCTACCACGGGCTTCATCCGAGCAGAGGTTCTAGGTTATATCCATACATGGTCCTTGGTGGAGTGTCAGTCTCAGGAAAGACCCCTGTGCCAGATATATTTGGTCCTTGTGGAGCACCTATCCTTTCCATCATACTAACTCCACTCCTTCATGTGATTCCCTGCACTCTGCCGAAGGTTTGGTTATGAATCTTAGTATCTGCTTTGACACACTGCTAGGTAGAGTCTTCAGAGGCCCTCTGTGGTAGGCTCCTGTCATGTTACTTGTTTTCTCCTATGTCCAATGCCCATCCCACTTGTCTTTGTAAGTGAGGATTGATTATCTTACCCTGGGACTTCTTTCTTGTTTATCTTCTTTAAGTGTATAGATTTAATTATGTTAATCATATCTTATAGGTCTATATGAGTGAGTATATGCCATGTGTGTCTTTCTGCTCCTGGGATATTTCACTCAGGATTATCTTTTCTAGATCCCACTATTTGCTTGCAAATTTCATGATTTCATCATTTTTGATTGATGAGAAGTATTCCATTGTGTAAAAATATCACAATTTCTGTATCTATTCCTCTGTTGATAGACATCTGGGTTGTTTCCGGGTTCTGGCTATTACAAATAAAGCTGCTACAAACATGGTTGAGCAAATGTCCTTGTTGTGTACTTGAGCAAATTTTGGGTATGTACCTAGCAGTGGTATAGCTGGGTCTTGAGGAAGCACTATTCCTAATTGAGAAAGCGCCAGATTGACTTCCAAAGTCGTTGTACCAGTTCACATTCCCACCAGCAATGGAGGAGGGTTCCTCTTTCTCCACAACCTCTCTAGCATGTGTTGTCATTTGAGTTTTTGATTTTAACCATTTTGATGGGTGTTAGGTGAAATCTCAGGGTCCTTTTGATTTGCATCTCCCTGATAGCTAAGGATGTTGAGCATCTCTTTAGCTGTTTCTCTGCCATTCTATATTCCTCTACAGAAAATTCTCTGTTTAGCTCCATACCCCATTTTTTAATTGGATTACTTGATTTATTGCTTTTTAATTTTTTTAGGTGTTTGATGATTATTAAACACAGAAGCTCTTTAACTTATGATGGGCTCAACTCTCCCCAAACAATATGTTAAATTAAAAATAAAACCATACAATGTAACAAATAAATAAATGAATTTAACAGACCTTACCCAGTAAACATCATAGCTTTGCCTTCAAGCTGCTTAAAACATAATTGATTTTTCAATAAAGTGTGCAATATTTCACATACATTATTTTACTAGAATGGAAATGAAAGGCAGAATAGTCTTTTGGGTATATTTTCACACAATCTTCAAGTGAAAGCGTTGTACATTGAACAGTAAATGGTTAACAGTCTGAACGTTATCCATCAAAATTCAGTAGGAGCTTATGTCAGAAGCAGAGACCCCTAATTGGCAATTCGCCACACTATTGTTTCTTTTATTTATTTAGTTTATTTTAATTTTACTCTTTGAAGTCAAGCAAAAATGATATTTGATGATTTTTTTGTTAGAACTAAGAAGTAAAAAAGGAGGACATGTAAAATAAGAACTGTTTTTAAAAAAGAATCAAAGCCTGTTTTGTAGATTTTGATTGAGTAATGGTAACATATACAATATATATTTACTTGATTAAATTAAATTAATTGAATTTAATATAATATATAAATTCACATTAACTAATGAATGAATGAATTAATGAAATTTCCGTTGTAAGATTGTTATCAGGAGGTTTGTTCAGGAACTGATTGCTTGGCTGTCTGCATCGATACTTTTATTTTTGAAAGACTCCAAAAGCTCACACTAGGACAAATTAAAGGTTAATATAATTTTTTTTGTCATAAATTCAAGTCACCTTCCATTAGAGCTTATTTGAAATTCATGTCTGAATTGTTTATTATAAGCACCAAATATGAGATAGAGGGGTGTTATTTTTTTAAGAATATTAATCATTTTATCTAATGAATTGCAAACAAAGTCACATATTCAGTAACTAAGATAAAAAAAGACAAAATTTCAGCTTAATAAGAAAGCTACAAACATATGCAAACCATAGCAGCATAAGTCACACCGCAATGAGCACCATGCAAAGTTCAGTAGGGATGTTAGCTCTTCAGTATACATTTGGATCCATGGTTACTTATTTTCATAACCCAAACATATCTATGTGTATATATAGATATGCATATATATTAAAATATCTTTTTCTTTCTGGATGCCAAGGCCATTAAAATAACATTTGCACAAGATGTGTGGGTTGAGTCTATATACATTTTTAGGGTATGAGTATGATTTAAAGATACATTTTCCTTAGATGCAGCAATAGGAAGTCGTATTTCAGTATAAACTTTTTGTTAAACATCCACCACTGATTTAACTTAGATAAATTTCTTATGGAGAAAGCAAAAGAGATTACTTCGTGCTTCCTAAAACGGGGTTAAATTATGCATGTATTCATATTTCTTTTAACTCAAAGGTCTTTTGCAAGTAGGCAATCTGATTGTAGGAATGGAACAAAAGCCAAGCGCAGAATGGAAGCGAGTATGGAAGAAGAGAGGTGAACAATTCCACATTTGGCTAAGGCTGAGGATCTGGCTTGTTTCCATGTATGTGGACCTATCTGCATTGCCCACGTGGCATGCTGGGGTTGGCTACCCAGAGGCTATTTAAGCTGTGGGCTGGCTTTCCCCAGGGTCAGATGATTGTTCAAGGTTCCTGAATAAACTGCATTGAAAACAAAACAAAACAAAACAAAACAAAAAACAAACAAACAAACAAACAAACAAAAAAAACAAAAAAACCCTGACAGTTACCAAAGGTGCAGCCGAGCAAGATAAACAACGGGGACCAGTATGACACAGAGCAGAGAAATAATCACGCAAAGGTTGAAGCAGGAGTGGGAAGGTTGTAATGAGTGGAGCCAGAAAATGGCAATTTACTCTGTAACTTCAAATTCTATGTAATGCTGAGATCTGTAAAACTTTTATACCAGGAAAGAGAAGGAAAAGTCCAGAAATTTACAGCACTCAGTTTTGAATTTAAGGACTGACCTTGGCATGTATTATTATGTAGAGATGCACTAATGAGAAAGAGGTTTGTTTCTTACATGTTTTAATACTTAGTTTGCTATTGGTAGAGAACTGTGACATTTAGAGGTTAAAATAGTTACATATTTCTTAGCATCTTAATTTTGCTCTTATACTTCTAGATATAACATAAAGATGTAAACGGGCATAAGAGAATATAAACAAATATACGTACACATATATATATATACCTGACAATTAGAAAATGAGCATTAGGCGATACAAAAAGCAAATGCAACAAGATTGCAATTTTGAGAGTGGGAAGGAGTGAGAAAAAATTTCTTCTGGAATACACACAAGAAAACAGATAAAGCTGTAGACATGAAACGCAGTAGCAAGACAATCCCGTCAAGTAAGATATAATCAACAACTGATCACCATATTCTCAAACATAAAAAACAAAGGGGCAAATATATTTTAGAAAATATTGCTTCAAATTGGTTTTAAAAAACTGTTGATAAAATATTTGTTCTCTGAAAAACTATGCTTTAGGTTTTAAAAGGAGTATTGTATTTTTATTTTTGTTAGAATGTGCCTTTTGATATAAAATATCTCATGTTTTAGGTTCCAAAAAGGTGAGGTTATTTTTTTTCCCCTTCTGGCAGTAAAACCAGCAAGTTCTGGATCCTGTAGAAAGTGTGTTCCACTGAACACTTGCACAACTATTAGCATGGCCGCAGGAGACATACATATAACAGACCTGATTATTATCAGCGAAGTCATTCGATGGGCCTGCACTGTGTCATCATGCTTGTGTTATATGTGGTCTGTGATAGCTAACAAACTTTCAGTGTGAGGAGCCAAAGGTAGCCATTTTGTCTGGAAATGTAACTTGAAACTGCTCATAGGCAATATAATCAAAAATTTGAAGGTCATTTGATTAAAAGAAGAGTGTTTATTGATATAAAATACTCTGTTTTAACATCACATTACTAACATAGTATCATAAGTCATATATTACCATAATTACCATAACATTAATATTTATGTTAATATGGTAATGTTACAAAAACATTAATAATAAAGCAATCTAATATTAAAGAAGTGACTCTTACATTATGTAAAAGGTTTAGCATTTTATGCAAATACTAAAATCAGAGGGAAAACTCTATTTAGAGGAAAGCGAATTAAATTGTAAAAACTGGATGTACTTATTAATAAAATGCACTTCCAATTTTCAAAGTATTAGTAAGAAAACAATTGTACTGCTCAGAGTGCATATTATATACTATTTTTATATAATTTTTAGCATATAGTATGGAAACCAAATCATTATGAAACGTGGCTTTATTGTAATACCTATAAGTAGCTATTTAGTCATGTATACATATATATGTATTCAGTTGAGCAATTACTTTAGAATCTTTTGTTTGCATTATTTTCTCAAGTGAACTGTAACAGATGCTACATAACAGGTTATCAGTTCTTTAGCCTCCAATGGAACATCCTAAGTGTTCGTTTTTGCCTGTGTATCTCTAGGGAGGGGTGTCATTGAAAGCAGAACCACCTTGACAGAAAGAAGGGTTCATAGTCATTGCAAAGAATCTGTCTTCTGGCTTTTATATTATTAATCACATGTACAAGCTGCCCATGACAGATCAGGAAAACTCGATTAAGCTGCATGGAAGTCAGAAGTGAATGTGAGGTCAAGCAAGAAATAATAAAAAATAAATAAAAAGACACAGAAAACAGAAGCAAAAATGTTACCCCTGCTCCCTAGAGTGTGCCTTCCGCTGAGTTATCTCACCACCCAAAGGCAAATATCACCGTACTTCACACATTTCCAGACGTTGACTGTCAAATCAAGAGTGGTTTGTTCTAACATTAAACTCAATAAATTGGAATATGTAGTAATATCTCAAAAGCACATTTTCAGTGTCAGATTTTATGTTTTTAGTTCCTTAAGTCTCTATTAATTTTGATGTTCAAAACCCTCATTCTGCACTTGGAACATATCAAGTTTCATGGAAAACTTGTATAATGATTGTGTCAGTTGAGTTCAGCGTGTAACACAGGATTGGCTGCTGTCCTAAAGGCAGAACACTTCCTCCTGCTTGTCCAAATGCCTGGCCTGGCACAATTCTCATCTCAACCCACTATTTCTTTTGTTGCTCTAGGGAAAAAATTCTGCCTACTTTATTTAGGTGTTGCAAAGATTAATAAATGGCAAAGCGCACTGAAAACTTTGGATAAAATATATTCTGACAGACAGAAGTATTACCATGACCACAAGTATCATTTCCAGATGCTGCAGATCCAAGGACAGGAGAGCGAGTCTGGAAATCTCATCCAGCTCCCCCACGAGGAGAGTTATTGCCTGGCTAACGAGTTACATTTTGGTATTAAATATTGGTGGGTTTTATAGCAAAGCCATCTTTCTGAGATCGATATCTAAACTGGCTACACAGAACAGCATCGCTTTGTATCTTGAAAACCTGTTTCCAGAAAAGAGTTTATCTCTGTGAAGACTCATGCAGCCAGGGGTGGGGGGCGGGGGGAGAAGGTTTCTTGCCTTTTGAACAGATAACTCAAAGTAACAAATGCCCTGCTTCCGTTGACTGGCTTTTTATGGAGTCAAGCAGGTTAGAAATGCCCTGAAACTGGAGAAGTCTAACTGAAAGGATATTGAAGCTTGGGTTCATGCTCTCAAGGTGAATGCTGGCAAAATTACTTGGGAATTTCTATTTTAGTGACGAAAAAGTAATGCCTTCGAGGAATTCAGTTAAAGAAATGTGCCAATGGCATTGTTAAATGACTTAATATCAGTAAAGATACAGGACTCCCAAAGCTGTGGCCCACTTGTGCTTGCATTATATCTTGTGCTTTTATGTATATCTGTTCATAATTATTTCTATATAACAATGGCAAGGCTTCTCCAACTACAGCTTCATAGTTAGTGTCATTTCACAGTTTTCATGATTGCTAACAAATGCCAGTGTTATTTGGCTCACTTAATTGCTTCTTTTTATTCTCACTCTCCACCACCCTTCCATGTTTTTGTTTGTTTGTTTGTTTGTTTGTTTGTTTTCTTCTTGGGGTGGTTGACACAGAGTTCCTTCCTCTGAAGAGTCCTGACTGTCCTGGAATTTACTCTGTAGACCAGGTTGGCCTGGAACTCTCAGAGACACACCTGCTTCTGACTCCCAAGTGTGGGGTAAAGGCATGTGCCAACACCTGCCCTGAAGAAATTCTGTTCTCATTCTCCAAGTTGAATGTTACTTTACAGCCCACGGGAAGCCAAGCATCCCAATGTGTGTGACTAGTGATCTTTCGTTAAAACATTACAGTTTTTTGTGTGTATGTATTTTAAGGAACAAATATTCATAGCTGTGTTTTTTCCTTTTATTTTTTTCCACACAGAATTAACTTTAAATGTTTTCTTTATTGCTTTATGAATATCTAGCCTGTGACTCTAACTGCCGTGTCTGGATTATACGGTATGCGGTGCACAGCATAAGATGCCATAGCTTCCATTTCTTATTGATCTCTTTCCTCAGGCACAGATATCTACATCTCCCAAACCCTTGCTAGTTCAAATACCTCTGGGAGCACATTCTTGTTTGTGTTACATCATAGCCTGCCTGAGAAAATTTGCACGGTGTGCTTTGGGGTGAGTTTTGGGGATATGGATGGTATGTGAACGTAATTGGATTAAGAAGTGCCTTGGATTGTTTTGCAGGGTGGTTGCGGTGCCCTTCACTCTGGGAAGGAGCTTTCTTATTTCCCACTTCTTCCAGGAGTTGGCATTGTCTAGCTTTCTAAAATTTGCTAATCTTCTGGGTGTAAATTGATATGCTATTGTTGCTTTAATTGGCATGTCTCTAAATCCTAATAGACTGAGACACACGCTGTGTTTGTTAGTCTTTTGGATTTCCTACATTTTGAACTGTGTTTTATAACTCTGCTTTTATTATTCTTGTGGCTCTCTTCCCCCATACACTGCTCCTCCAACTTTGTAATTCGAGAAATGGATTTTATATTCTGTTTACAAATCCCTATTGGATTTGACAATTTCAGGTATATCTTCTGGGAATTTCTTATCTATTTCTTACCCCATAATCCTTCCTTCATAAGCACCTCTAGATGACAGCTCTTTCCTGACAAAAGTAAACATAAGTGTTGCTTGAAACAAAGGGGAAACTGATATTCAGGACTGTTTTCAAGGATGTTCACATACGATGAATGCACTGTTAAAAGAGGTTGGAGAAAACATTTGAGTTTGACACAATCTAAAGAGAGCTGAAGTGCTGGGAAAAATCATGACTCTTGTAATATGAAGAAGGTTAATGCCAGCTTATAGTGTTACTCATGAGCTGTAATATAAGGAAAGTGTGGAATACTTTAAAGTCAAGCATACAATGTACATCTTTTCAATGTACACTAAAATTAGAAATGATTAAATAATTGCATTATAAATTCAATAATTCCACTCAGTATTGAAAACCAGAATATGCTCAGAATATTTAAGTGTAAATTCATTACAAATTAAAGTTAAACAGTACACAGACATCATCAGAGTGACGCCGAGTAATGCTACTTGAAGCTTTCCATTTATAAAACTTATTGAAATTGGTTTTAATTCGTAAGACAAAATTTTAACCTGAAGACAATATTTTGTACTGCTCTCCTTTCCCATTCACAAAGCATATAGAGGACAACATTCCAGAGAGAGAAGAGTTCTGACAAGACTGTTGAGTGATGTGTTTATGAGGAAAACATTCAGGTTTAACACGGTAAGAGACTGGCTGTTCACTTAGAGTGATGGGTTGCCATGACGCAGGCAGAGTCAGCAGGGGCAGAGACAAGCCCTGGGCAACTTCCTAAAAGGAAGCAGGTATTTCCTAATCTATGGGCTGAACAAGCTTTAAATCAACTGATTCAAGGAGTGATTCAACTTGTGTCTTCAGGCTTTAGGAATATGGAGGGCCCAGATTCTAGAAAGGTACACAGTCCCCTCACTAATAACTTCTGAATGGTCTTACCATGCACTTTTTTTTTTTTTTTTGGTCCCTCATCATTTATGAAGTACTCATGTGTATGGCTCAGGTAAAACGCCTTTGAGCGACATGCTACCTGTACACTCTTGGAAAGCCGAACATACTTGTCATTTATGTATTATTATCTGTCACGACAATATATTCAGTTTCTCAAACTCTTCTGTCTTGTTTTTCCTCTAAATTCAGCTTAGAAAAGGTCTTCCCCTAACGAATTTAGCATGTAGTAACCCATGAACAGAATCTCACTAGAAGCTGTATCAATGTACAGTTAGGACAATCAGATATTCTGAAAGTAAAGAACAATTGTCCTTAATAAAATTTAAAAATACATTTACTTTTTAGAGTGTATTTACATGTGGGTGTCTGCGTGTGCCCGTGCACACTCTAGCATAATGGAAAGAAATGTGTCTACAGGGTATGATTGCGTTCTAAGCTCACACAAGTGCCTGAGAAGGAAGGAGTGATCTGTGTATTTCTGTCAGAGCAAAGTCCTTATTTACAAGTGCATTAACCATGCATTTTGAAAAAGTAGCCAGGAGGCCCGAGTAACTAAGAAGAATGAGTGGAGTGGGGAAAAGACCACACTTACTCCAAGATGTGAGAAGATTGTGAAAGATCAACTAAGACCTTATAGATCATGCGCGCGCGCGTCTGTGTGTGTGTATGTGTGTGTGTATGTACATCGCATGCATACATGATCATGCATGAGCTCTCAGAGGTCAGGAGATGGTAGCAGATCCCATGGAGCTGGCATCCCAGGCAGTTGTGAGTGACCATGTTGGTGCTTGGCACTAAACATAGGTCTTCTGTGGGAGCAGAAGAATCTTAACAACCGAGTCATTTCTTTAGCCTCTTTATTGACGTTTTAAGTTCAATAAAGAGCTCACTCTTCATCTTTGTAAAGTTTTCAGACCGCTGCTACCGTGTCTGGAACCTGCTTAATTCACCAGCAGTAGCCAAGCACTAATCCTCAGTATTTCTTGGCTGTTCTTGGTTAGGTGATGTATAATGTCCAGTTGAGCAGTTTTATAACATAATCAAATGATACAGCAAGTAAGTCTTATAGATAGTCTCCTCTCATAGATAGTCTCTAGGCAAAAAGTTGTTCTCGAGAACTGCCACAGGAATGGACAATGTGTGAGACGCAGTCAGGCTATTCCTTTAATTCCCCAGCAGCTGAAGTTCTCATAGTAAATGAAAACATCAGGGATTTTCTTTTTCCCTCTATGAATCTATTTGTTTCCTAAAATGGTTTAAGAATAATGGGAAAACTTAAAATTGCATCTTGAGATATGAGGCTTTCCATTTTTTTTTGACACCCATAGGAACCCAAAGGATTAGTTGGCTGGCTTTCACATAGCTCTTCTACCGTATTAATACATAAAGGACAGAAAAATCAATTAAATCTTTGATTTAATTGAATCTTAAAGTAGATTCTTGCAGTCTGCCTGTCCCTCTTTTGGGACTAACAGCCCTAAAACTTGTCTGAACCCTGACGAGTCTTGCTTTTCTGTGCAGTGTATTTGGCAGTGTACTGCCTGCCTAGGAACGGAGCTTTGTATCACACCTGGGAGAAATCTTAGCTAGCCTTGGTACACAGTGATTGATAGAGCACTGCAGTCCAGGCCACGAAGGCTAAGATACTGGATTCTGATACACCAGCTGGTACTTCCATGGAAGTAGATACAATAATGAGAGAGGCAGCTGTCTCCTCTGAACAGGGAAAGAAACAAAAAGTGTTTGAGAAAGTGGTATGAAGGAAGTTGGATTATTGAGGCAAAATTGAGCTTATTGCTTAAGCAAATATCACACCAGTCTTATGGATGATATCCAGTTATATAAACTACCATTTTTTCCTTTAGATTATTCTAATTTAGAGTTTTTGTCTGGTCCTTGTAAGTAACAGACACTTCAATAAAAACAATATCAAAGTGAAAAAGGAAAAACTTTCCCTTTTCACTAGGAAAGGGAAGTTAAAATAGTATCGATTCTCTTGGGAGACTATGACAATGATGATAAATGGCCATGATCTCCAAGAAAAAGAACAGCCCTTCCAGGAGGTAAATTAGTTTTAAGAAAATAATTTAATTTCAACCATGTTATTTTAGAGATAATTATATTAGCTGAATATCAAAGAATACTTGATTCATAAAGTATGTTACAAGCTAGGGTCACAAGAAATCCTGTAGTTGTATTTTTCAAAGTGCCACTCTTTTATATAAATGTGATTTACAGAAACATTTAAAAGTTTGAAAAAGATTTACATGAAGTACATTACCATAGTAGGTAAGATCACCATATTGTATTTAAATTTTACTTATACAAATGATCATAAGAAAATTAATTTTATAAGAATAGAATTCTGAACCAAAGAGAGAGAAGTGAGAGGAAACAGTATGCCAACTAATTGGAAGAAATAATCTGTCATATATGTATGTATATATATGTATGTATACAAATGTAAAATGAAAAAAACTGCTTTTCCAAGAACATTAAGAACAAGAAAATCTCTAGTTTTATTAAAACTGCCCTTCAGTCATGGTAAGTCAGCAAACGAATCCTTTCAATTTGTTTTGGCCCAAAATGAGAGGAGAATCTTATTGTCCTGGAGAGGTAGTGGCTTACTTTCTCAATCTCGTACCCCATATCTTAGACTTTCAGTTTATGATGGATTTGACAGGAGCGGAGAGCATTGCCTGTCTATGCTATTTTTTTCTTCTTAAAAAAATGTTCATGATAGAAATAAAAATAAGGGTTGGAGAGATGGATGGCTCAGATAGATGACTCAGCACTCAAGAGCACTGGCTGTTCTTCCAGAGGTGCTGAGTTTAATTCTCAGCACCCACATGGTGCCCACAACCATCTATAACGGGATCTGCTGCCCTTTTCTGTATTGGAGGGTTACATGCAAAAAAATAAAAATAAAAATAAACCACTCATGTACATAAAATAAATAAATCCTTAAAAAAAATCAGCCAGAGAAAAACTCAATGTTTGATTTTTATTCTTACTAGAATCTGGTAACATCTAATACCCCTCCTCTTATTGATTGATTGACAACATCTGTTTATTTGCTTTGATTGAATTATTTTTTGTTCCTTGCAACTAGGCAACTCCTATGTCTGGCTTGCAAAAAAACTCACAAAACATTTTTAATTGGCATTTAGATAATATTAGTAAATACATTTTAAAACTGGAAAAATAATGTCAGTTCATTTTTAGCATAAAATAATTAGAAATCAGATATGATATATTAATGGCATTCTAGAGTTTGAACATAACTTGGGATAAAAACTTAATATGACAATCATCTGCTACATTAGCTGTTCAAGAGTTTATTTTATAAATCATCTTTAAAAGAAATTCTTCAATAAAAATTGGCTTAAAAACTATGTTGGTATTATTTATAATATAATGGTATCAATTATAACTGAAGATAGCTAACTTCCCTGTGGTCATATCAAGTGGATCTCATTGGACTTAGAACATTGATATCTATTCTTTAAATAATGGCTTTTAATTTTCAGAAACTGCCTGTAACACATTAGCCTTGTCAGTATGCATATATGTAAATATAACATTCATATATGTATATGTACACATGTGTTTATATGAAAGTCTTGCAATCATTTAAAATGAGGTTAGTGGTCTTTCTCAATCATTTTCAATTCGTGCCTTACTTGACATTAAATGCCAGCCTAACCTATGTGCCTTCTCCCGTTTGTTTTCTTCTATTCCATATTTTCTAAACCTGTCCACAATATAAAACTATTTCACGATATAAGCACACAGTAGTCAATGAACAGTGGGGATTACCATCACAAGCTTATGTGAAGGTCAGATAAAGAAGTATATTTAACCTGGTTGGATAGGCTAGAAGTTAAGATAACTTGAGTAGTATCGTAATGTCACAAAATTTAAGAAAGCTTTTATGAAGGACTTGTGTAGAAGATAAATGCTCACTTGGTTCTGAAAGAAGCAGAAGAAGAGGTAGCTGAGATGAAGTGAGTAAAGTGACACAATGAATCTTGGTGAGCACTTGGTTAAGAAAAGAGTACTGTGGAAAAGTGTTAAAAAGCAATGTTGATAGCTGTTATAACACGGTTATGCTCATGATAGACTTCTCTTAAAACAGTGGTTCTCAACATGTGGGTCGTGAACCTTTTGGGAGTGTGGAATGACCCTTTCACAGGGTTGGTTGCCTAAGACTATTCTGCATGTCAGAAATTTACTTTATTATTCATAACTGAAGAAGCAATGAAATAATTTTATGTTTATAAGTGATTGTATCTTAACATTTATTTTTCCTTAATGTAACGTAAAATTCTGGGCCTATGTCGTTCGATTTCTGATTGGTGATTGCTAAGTACTTTTCTGATACCCTGGGTGAAGGGTGATCAGTGAGAGCCCTTGCATTGCAGTCACCCACTGCATGATGGCCCACCCACCTAATGATGGCCTGTGTCCTTCGAATGCTGTGTAAATGTTTTGAGAAAGCTACATGGCAGTGGCAGCTGCTTGCTGCTGAAAGTACAGGAGCTGTCTCTGACAAGGATTCTCTTGCTGCTTATTGATCACTTCCCCGTGGTGGGTTGCCTGGCCAGGCCACTGTGGTAGAGGATGCATTCAGTCCTGATGTGACTTGATGTGCTTGGATGGGTAGGCTGGGGGGACTCCCCTTTTCTGAGGGGGGGAAAAGGGAGGGCAGAAGAGGGAAGGAGGGTGGGACCAGGAGGAGAGGAGGGAGGGGGCTACGGTTGGGATGTGATGTGAAAAATAAATAAATTTAAAAAATAAATAAAACAAAGCTAACACATACAAAAAAAAAGATGGACTTTTTCATCACAAACCTTGGTGATATGACAATTTTTACCCAGGTCAGCAGGGGTACACTTTCCCTGGTGATACAGCAGAAGGCTCATGATTACTACAAACACACAAACCCCATCCTTTACTTTCATGAAGGGCTGTGATTAATACAACCTTTTTACTCCTCAGCTCCCCTTTCCAGCTCAATAAGCAGGAATTTTCTTTCTTTTTTTCTTCCTTTCTTTCTTCCTTCCTTTCTTTCTTCCTTTCTTCCTTCCTTCCTTCCTTTCTTTCTTTCTTTCTTTCTTTCTTTCTTTCTTTCTTTCTTTCTTTCTTTCTTTCTTTCTCTATCTCTCTTTCTTTCTGTTAAACTATAAGGTGTCTTCTTGTGCTACACTTAATGTTGCAACCTTAGTCACATTAAAGGGCTTCTACTGCAAGATCCTGCTTCCTTATTACCTTTATCATTAATACAGTCGGCTGAGTTGGAATATGAGGAAGTAATAGTGGTGATGTACTACTTTACCACCAGTGTGGTAACAATGACTGCCTTTGCCTTATGTTACAAAGGTGATGACAGCAGCCATGGAGAGGAGAATGCAGAAGAACAGGTCTGGAGAGTGGAAGAAGCAGAAGCAACAGTGAGCAGAAGATGGAATGGACACTTCTGTGGAAGACAGCATAGCTAAGGCACCTTCCATCCCTAAAGGGCCAAGGCTCCTGGCATGAAGGGCTTAAAAGCTGTAACACTAGCCATCTCCTATCAGCTAAGTAGCAACACTTTGAGACCAGCTCAGGAACAAAAACGTTAGCTAGCAGGTGCTATCTGCTGTTGTTTCCTGCAGATGGAAGGGCAGAATTACCCTAACTGTCAAGTACCAGATTTTTTGGTAGTTAAAGCTCAGAGCACTAAGAGTCCACTCCGAGTGCCCTGGATCACAAATCCATGGCACCCAAACCTGGAAAAATAAGGCCTGTTGTCCCCAAGATAAAGAACTGAAAGTGGCCATGTCATTCAGCAGGCATTCAAACGCTCACCACTTAGAAGATCTGTTCTAGTCTATTCAGGATTTCTATTAGTGTGCTCCCAAAGGAGTTCAGCTAAACCAAAGGTTGCATGGAAAGGATCTATTACAAGAGCTCAGAAGTAAATGAGAGAACATTTGCAAAACAGTGCTTCCAATGGTAATGTAGGTGTGCCAGTGAGTGAGGGTGTGTACGTGGTCTGGGAAGGAGTGATTGGCTTGTGGGAGTGAAATAGGGTAGGTGAGGTGAAGAGAGAAGAGGCATAAGGCTTAGATTGGAAACAAGGACAGCTCTTGGGGGTACCTTACTAGCTTTCCCAGGGAGTTCTTGCCACTCTTGGAGGTCAGTTGAATTTGTTGGAGGAGTTGAAGCATGAGAGTCACAGAGATAGCAGTTTACTGCATATTTATGTTGAGGAGAGATGAGCTTCAAGTTACCATTTTTGTAATGTCAATGTAAGATGCCTTAGAAGCACAGCTTTCTAAGTCTTTCTGAGCAGTGTGACTGAAGGACAAGAGTTTGCGCAGACACAAGCTCATCAGAATAATCACTACATGTGAGGGGAAAAAAAGACTTTGATATTAATTTACACACAGCAGAAAATAATCTAAATCAGTGTGATGGATACAAGTTGCTGATCCTAGGAAAAACTAAAACAAATACATTTATATCAAGCCCTAGCAAGGGAAGGTTTATAAGACATACAAAATGTCACTAGATCAATTAAAAAAAGGAAAAAGCATTCTGTTAATAGAATAGTGTTTCATGCGGAAATTAAATATACAGTTTTAAACACGCATCAGTCAGTTCCATTGTATCCAGTATTATTAAGCATTCACCTAGTATTCAAAGAAAATAAATGAACAGTGTTTTTGTTGTTTTGTTTTATACAAAAGAATTGGTGTCTGTTTGGCATTTCTGATGAACAGTAAGTTCAGTCAAGCTATATAAACCATGAGATACTAGAGAACCAAATCAGGTTCCATGTGATTGCTTCTTTTTTCAATGTTCTACAGTCAGCCTCCAGACATAAGCATGTTACTAGATGGTGACATCTCTCAGCAGGATATAATTACAGGCATAATTACTAAAGAACATCACTTTTATTTTACAATTGATGCTATTTCACCTTATGTTCCATGTAGATAACCACCAATCAAAACTTCTGTGCTTTATCATCTCCAAGGTGGAGAGTGAGGGGCTTTCCATGTGACTAAGAAACTCCAGCCCCATGGAAAGGCGACTACGGAGTGTAACATTTTTGTTTTTAATTCTGTGGGAAAGAAAACACTCTTTCCTCTGTAGACAGTCTGGGCATCAACATTTATTTCAGTGTAGGAAGAGCACCTGAGGAGAGGAGGTGCTAGATTAGGAAATGAGATGAAAGAGCAGTTCAGAATTGTAGTTCATCTAAAGCGTTTTTAGCTGTTCAGAAAACCCCAGAGTTTTTCTACGCAGTCTTGGGTCATTATCAGCTGCACATTTTTATTGGACAACAGATTACATGCCACTCTCTCCACTACATTTCTTCATGGCTTGCAGCTAAGCAGAGGTGTAGTTAGATGCATGCTTGAAATAGACACATAACCTTGCAAGATATGTTTAAGGTACAATGAAGAAAACAGATTTGTGTGTGTGTGTGTGTGTTTAAAGCATTTGAAGAGACAACTATCTTAATGTGTGGTAGACAGAATTATGGTGGTTATAGTTACAGAAACTGTTGTTAGAATCTGCATTGACATTGTAAAGTCTGGGCATAATAAGTAGTAGTAGATATTATATACAGGACTAAAATAGTTTCAAATTACATTTGACAGAAGTAAAACCTGAAACATTTGTGCATCTTTAGTAGTTATTACTGAACTAAACCTTACGTATAGGTTATCAAAGGCCTTTGCATAGGATTGAAGGTATTCAAGGATTCAGTTATTTCTACCAAAACTTATGGAGAAATTTGTTTTGCACACTAATAAATGTTGCTATTGTTCATGTGTGTGGTGGTTTGAATGAAAATAGCTCCTATAGCTTCCTTTAGGAATGCTTGATGCTTAGTTGGTAAACTGGAAAGAATTAGGAGGTGTGGCCTTGATGGAGGAAGTATTTCCCTGGGAATGGACTTTGAGGTTTCAGAAGTCCACATCCAGCTTTCTCTCTCTCTTTATCCCTGCTGCCTACATTAGGATGTAAAGCTAGCACGATGCCCACCTGTTTCCCACCATGACCATAATGGACTAACCTTCTGAAACTGTAAACAAGCCCCAAATTAAATTCTTTCTTTCACAAGAATTGCCTGTGGTCATGGTGTCTTCTCACAGCAAGCAACAGCACTAACTAAAACAACATGACAGTTATAAAGTATGCTATTATTTATCTTCCTTGACTACTTCTAACCAAAGCTTCTATCTTTGAACAGAAGCCACGTTGGCCCAACACCTGGATTTTTCTGTATCAATATTTAGTATTTTAAATCTATTTCCATTCTCCTGTATAAAAACAATAGTTTCTGTTGTATCATAGCCTTTTAAAGTATAGTTGTTTCTCTTCACATTCACTCAGAAAGTAAATAGGCTATAAAGTAAACAAATACAAACAAATACAAGTTAAATAAGATACTTTAAAAAACACTATTAAAGACTACGTCTCAAGTGTAATTCAGCATGTCCATAAGTCTTTAAATTATTTTGCATTTATTCAATAAAACTCATCATTGAACAAAATCAGGAAGGACAAGTACTCCTCCCAAAATATTTTATTTAAGTAAATCTAAATTGAACAAACCCAGTTTAGACATGCTCCCTGAACTGAACTTTCCCCAATGAATACAAAACTATCTCAGATGAACAGATTCATCAAGACATACACATCTGAACTCACTTTACTGTTACAAAATCAAGTTTAAAAATTTCAACAAAAGAAAACACTAACAGAGGGCTTGAATCTTTTCCCCATTTCTGCTCTTTTGTAACTGAATCAGAACTGATTTGCTTAATTTCCACCTTTCTTCCAGGGTATTTTCATGTTGTTTTATTATTTTATTTCATTCACATGTATGTGAACACACATATATAATAAACTCAATGGTGAAAATGTATGTATGAACCTATATGTGAATATAAGGATTATATGTATGTATATATATATATATATACACACACACACATATAGAAAATTCATTGACTGCTTGTTTTGTGGTCTTTTATGAACCTTCTCCCCAGCTTTTCCAGTTGCTACTACTGGTAAGAACGATTATTTCTTTAAGCCTTGCTATATGCTAGGAACTGTATTAAGTACTTTATTACATATTTATGCAAAGGAGTTTCTATTGGGTATTTTAGTCTTATTAGTAAAGATAATTTAAGAATGGAGTCAAAAGGAAGTTTGAAGATACTTTAGTTAAGATTACTGGCAGGATTGCTTTGCCAGGACACTCTGAAAGAGGAAGTACACAGTCCTGATGAGACTGGATATGCTGAGGTAGGCTTACATGTGTGGATGCTTCCCTTTTCTGAGGGGCAGGGGAAGGATAGGAGGTGAGGAAGGGGTGGAGGGCAGGGACCAGCAGCAGAGGAGGGTTGAGGCTAAGACTGAGATGTAAAATAAATAACTAAATAAAAAAATTATATAGAGTACGCAAAAGAGTATGCAAGCAGTATATCCCAGCAGCTGTCTGGAGAAGGGTAATGGGCAGAAGAAAAGAATCCAGGCCAATTAAGCTGCCATGGAAAGCAGAGCCATAGGCACTTATGCAGGCTATTAGCCTTCTTGATTTCTTTCTGAATATAGACTTTGGCAAACTTTTTATTTTTATTTTTATTTTTTTATAAAAGCTAACTATCTCTGTTAAAATTCTATTGCTGTGATGAGACTTTATAACCAAGGCAACTCTTACAAGAGAAAGCACTTAAGTGGGCCTTGCTTACAGGAGGTTTAGTCCATTATCATCATGGTGCTGGAGAGGTAGCTGAGAGCCTTACATCTAGGTCTGTAGGTAGCAGGAAGATAGAACCACTGAGCCCAGCATTGGCTGGAGAGGCATAGTGGGGAAGAAACAAGGAGGGTGGGGCCTAGAGGAGACAGGGAAGGGGCTGCAATAGGAACGTGAAGTGAATTAAAGAAAACCCTCTAAGCCCACCCAGGTTGACACACTTCCTCCAACAAGACCACACCTACTCCAGCAAGGCCACACCTCCTATTCCTTTTCACTAGTGCCACTCACTGATGACTAAGTGTCAAAATACGTCAGCCTATGGGGACCATTCTTATTCAAACCACTACACCATCAATTAGTTTTCTCAGGTTTTATTAAATCCCTTAGATGAGTAATCCTTTAAACCAAGTTGCTCATAGCTTCTTAGGGGACATATTCGTGAATGTTGTTTTTCATGAACTAAAGTGTTATTTTATGAACTGAAGAGTATATCTAAATAACAAAACCTTAAGTATTTAACCCATATTTTGTGTTTAGAATGAAAATTCAATCTTATTATCAAATTCATGTTCTAATTGTCAAAATTATGCATTTCTCCCTTGAGTCTTTTGCTCCTCATGATTCTTTCTGGATTCGTGTTCAGTTTTAGACACTGTGTCCAGTCATTTTTCAAAGTAGATAAAGATATATTTATATACTCTAAACAAAACAGCTACTATTGTTTTAAATCTCCTTCCCTGCAGTGGCCTGATGAAGCAGAAAGTCACAGCTGGTCAATGTGCAGAGAACAAGTGACTGTGGAGTGCTTATTCACAAATAGGACATCTGTATCATACATCCTCTCCTGGACTCAAGGACTATCATGGGAAGGGAGTCAGAAAGTTTGTAAAAGCCAGAGGTCAGGGGAGACTGGAGCAAACAGTTAGCTCCTATGGATCAGTGTGTTCCTGGCCTGACAGGACCGTTTCATGCATGATCTCACGGCAGCTCTGGTTGCCTGCACAAGACTCACACAGACCAAACCAACCAACAATCTAGCACAGAGCTGGGTGCAGCTCCAGGAAATGGCCTCACACCCGGCAGTTTATGGACAGCACAAACTGGAGTTTACAGGTTGTTAAAATTACACACGCACACTCCCCACACACTCTCAAACACAGTGAGGGCAGATAGGGGTTGCGGTGAGTCTGGGAGGTATAATGAGACAGGATGGTAGTGAGTATGATCAGGTAACTTGCGGGAAATTATAAAAGGTATTAATGAAATATTTATTACATAAAAATAAAATTGTTATACAGAAAGACACTGTATAGAGAATTTGACACGAATACATGCAGATTAAGTGTGGGGCACAACTGGTCATACAGGAAGTGCTCAACAAACGGCAGCTTTGGGAAGAACAAAATCAAACTCACTTAGGCATTAGTTCATATATGCCAAGAGACATAGAGTTTCGATCTTGGTGATCTTACTTGTGGCCACTTTCTACGAGTAATTGCTATATAATTAAAATGATAGCAATTAATAGCTTTGCAATTTTGTAGTTCAGTACTTACTCTGAAGTTAATTGTCTCTTCTCACGGCTAGCTGCTCTTACCTCTGGTCCGCCCCATAAAACACATTTGGTTGGTGAACACTGCACAAGATTTTAGTTCCTCAGACATGTGAATCTTTGAACTGTGAATTCCCTTGTTAGAAAATGGAGATAGCATCTACATAAGTTTTTGCCAAACCCCTGTTCCTTTTCCTGAAACACACACACACACACACACACACACACACACACACACACACACACACACACGCGCGCGCGCGTGCGCGCACACATCTTTTATGAGTCTGTAGTTGGTATCCAGTGCATCCAGTAGGTGGGTCTCTGAATGCTAATGAATCTTGGAAGAGGACAGTGTGAAGTCATCCAAGAGCATTGCCTGGTTCAACATGGTATTAGCTCTGTATATCCAGAGCACTTACACCAAACTAGGACAAAGTCTGTGTTAAATCACTGCTTTCTGTGGGGACAGATCACAGTGCAGGCTCCTTTATGATGGGGCTTATTTCCCATATGTTCCATCTGGAACAACCTTTCTTTCCCCTATACTGCTCATTTGCAGAAGATGCACGCCACATGAAAGCAGGCATCATAGCACAACGGTAGGGAAGGAGGCGATTACGTGTCTTTCCTCTCTGCCTCCCTCCACCCTGCCAAGCCAAACAATTTATATGTAAATACACAGACCTAAGGCAGACACTAACTTGCCTAAATTAAATGACAGTCACTCCCTGAGGACCGCCAAACATTCTCCAGGACACTAAGGATTAAGGTCTTTCTCTTTCACTGCCTGACAAGACAAAGGATTGTTTGGATAATAGACACACAGTCTCGGTCCACCCATTTACATACGCAGAATTAGTTTGATTGGTGTGCATGCCTGTGATTACAGCATTGGACAGAAATCTTCATTCTTTTTTCTTGCTTTTTGCAACACTTGTTAAAATATTTTCTCCTTGGACAGTTTAATATGCAATCATTCCATAACCGAAATGTCCTAAGTAGGGAAGGACATCAATGATTCCTACGTCTTTTTTTTAAGCTATGTGTCCTATAAGAATATTATAATGAATGAATTGAAACATGAAAACTTTTAAAGAAGGAAATGCTACTTTTTTATTAAGCAAAAAATTACAGTCCTAATAGCTAGAAAATCTAGAGATTTTGTTTTGCTTTGTTTTCTGTTTGTTTCATTTTGATTTTTTTGTTTTGTTTTGTTTATTTACTAATATCCTTGTAAACAGTGCTTTTTCTGATTTCTTATAACTGTTCAACATTTTCACAAAACCTCTTTTGGATGTTTGTTGATTTTATGATTTTTTTAAAAATAAAATACGCATGGATCTTGGCACACATGCTGTTTTAGACTTTCATCGAGCTAATTTTGTTTTAGAAGGGGTCTTCCTCTTACCCACACGGCTCTAATGAGCACTGTATCGTCCACGCTGTCTTAAATTCTTCACAATCCTCTTGTCTCAGTGGCTCAGGCATGAGCCACCACATCTGGGTAATCAAGCTGATTTAAAAGGAAATTATATTGCCTAGAAGCTCAGACAACTTCTAAAAGCTAATTAGAAAGCTAATGATCAGATTGGAAATGATTCATAACTATCTGGGGGCAGTTTAGGTCACAGATACACTTCAGAGCCAGGAAGAGGTGGGCTGTTACTCATGTTTCCTTTTATGTCAAGTTCGGGCTTAATATTCTCATAAGTAGTGTCCATTCACGCATGGTTTATCCTTGATTTTTCTTAATCTACTTGGCTTACTATTTTATGTTTTGTTTGAAGAAGTGATATTGAAGGTGTCCATTGAATTAGGCACACCACCTGACTAAAGGCCTGTGGTTTCTGATGGTCGAAAAAAAAATACATAGAATTTTTTGTTTGTTTGAAGGAGTTCTCACCTTCCCCTCCCCCATCCCTGTTGACTATTTCTAAAGCATAGTATGAGGTACCTTTTTCTTTCCTTTTTTTTTTTAAGCATTTTTTTTCTCAAGGCATTAAAAACACAGCCACAGTTTTTCCTAACTATAATATTGAGAGTTAGGAAAAAGAGATTTACAAACAAGTCTGTTAATTTCCACTGGTCTAAGGTGGGGGGACATGTTATCAACCGTGATTCCTGCTCTGAAAGACCTCTGATGGAAACCCACTTTGAAAATGTCAAAGCTTCTCAAAAGACCATTTCAAAGGGGGCTATGCCTAACGGCTTCCTCCTATGTTTTTGAGAACTCATTAAAAATAAGTCAATGCTTACCACATTAGCCAGGAACAATCACACATTTTAGCTAATAAATTATTAATGTACCATGGACCATTTGCCAGCAGAAAACACTATCCAGTCTTTTCATTTTCTTCATTAGCAGTGAATAGTCTGATGAACTGTCAGTTACATTCATAATTCTTGTTACAATTTGTTTATTGCTTTTCAGCAGCCCCATAATCCTAGTGGATGAAAATATTTTTCATTTGTCACAGTGACACGTGCTAAGAAGTGAAAATATGAACAGCTGCAAGATTTCCTAAACTGATATGAGACAGCACATATATATATATATATTTTTTTTTTTTCTTAAAATTCCAACTCATTTTTTAAACTCCCCAATTTAGCTAAAATTAACTACAGGATTAGCATCTGGTTTCAGATATTCTTTTACTGTAAGATGAGTACAATTTCAGAAAAAAATAATTCAGTGAAGGCTTTGACCATCGCACTTCAGATCTGACACGTTAACAGGTTCCTTCTAGGGATGTTAGCCTCTGCCACATTCTTGGACGAGCTTTGCCTTATCCTCGGACTCTTAAGGAGTCTTTAATTATTGTTTGTTTTGCCAACAGAATCATTCTCAGCCTCCTCTAGGCTGGCCTGTTGGGTATTAAGTGACACTATTTTGCACTGAGAGTATTTCTGCCCTGTACATTCTTTCTTGATCCATGGGTTACCCTGAAAAAGTGGCAAAAAAATAAAACATAAACAAAAATTTTTAAGGTTATTTTTAGCGAGCGTGGGATCTTTTTTTTTTATTTTGAGATACTTAAAAGTTAAAATAAACAGCACTTCTGTTGTTTTTCTAACTATATTGACTAAAAACTGTTTTGCATACACACTTATTAAATGATTGCCTTTAACAGTATTTTTTAGAAAAATGAATTTTAAGCAGTGGGATATTATGTAATGTTCCATTCTCAGCAATGCATGCTGAAGTAGTAGTAAGAATCATCTGAAACCTGACCTAGAAATCACATGAGATAGACTTTGAAGACCTAGAGACTGTTGACAGTATAAAATTTCTGTTTATGTATATTAGATAAACATATGAATAATGAGAACATGCAGATAAATACTTAGCAGACACTAAAATATTGATACACAAATTAAGTTTTATTTTCTACAATTATTCTTAGCAAATGTAAACTGGAATCTTGCATAAGACCTCTAGGTACATTTATGTCTATTCTGTGATAGATAATCGAATAATCCACCACTTGGAAAGCAAGTTTAAAATATAAATCTTATTTATTGTTGTTCTTTGAAAAATCCAAAGCTCCAGCAAGGCTGTGCTGGGGTTTCATATAGAAAGGATTTGTGTGAGGAAGTATGAGCAAATCATCATCCACCATTTCCTAGTCCCATACACCCAGGCAATTCCACCTATTCATAGGACCTGCCTGGACCTTCCTAACGTCAACAAATGAAGTTCTCTTTGGAAAGATTCCAACATGCATCCTTCTTATACCAAATTCTACTTCATTGCAAAGAAGGATAGGATAAATTTATAGTACATAATTAAATGTCCATGTTGTGACATGATGGCAAATAAATTATTGCATAAGTGAATTCCAATATATCAGGATAAAACTGATCATCTAGTTTTTGAGAGGTATGATTGAAAGCCTTTTTAAAATAATAATAAATCTTTTATTTTTAGAAAGTAACAGACAAAATGGCACTCTCAATTACTCTTGAGGTATACTTACAAGTGCTGTTAGAGGGGGAAAGGGACGTATTCCTATCTCAATTAAAAATAATGTAAAAAAAGATATTGCAAACCAAATATTCTTGGTCTGTATGAATTTCCACTAAAACATTTTTTTTTTGTTTCCAGTGTGAAAAGATCTAAATTCATTCTTCTTGATACTACAGATATTAGGAACAAATTATCTGTTGAAGTACTATTATTTATTACTAGACCAAGGCTTGTCTAATTTTATAGTATATTTTAAATGTTAGTCTGTAAGTTTCTCACAGAAAGAATAACCAATCCTCCATTGAACTGTTTAAATATTATAAAGAGAACATAATATTTTAGTTACAAATTTATTCTTTGAACTGTTAAATAGCTTTTGACTTATCTGTTTCTGTAATGTATTAGATTTGTCTTATAATTTTCTTAAATATTCATGTTGACATGAGATCTATACATAAAGATTCTTTAATGTGTCAATATTAAGCAAAAAATAAATATCTCTTCATTATCTTTAATTACTAGTTTTTTTTTGTTTGTTTGTTTGTTTGTTTTGAGGGGTGTATAGGAATACTAAGTTTTACCTGAGTGGTAGCAATACAAAGCTATATGCATTAAAATAAACTGGGTGTCATCATATTCAAAACATGACAAGTGCCATGTTGAATATTTGTATGTGAGTTACATCAAAAATTGACGATGAGAGTGCAGTGTTCATGTTCGCCTGTAACGTGTAAACGGGGCTATCCAGTTATCTCATGCCATTTTGAATGCTAACAGGATTAGGTCCTATTAATCCTCCATCCACAAGAAGTGTGATATGCAGTGTGACCTGTAAACCTCTCCTGGGATTCAACAGGGCTAAGCTGAATCATGCATGATTTCAAAGCAATTCTCAGCACAATTATCTGCTTGACCTGCAAGATGAACAAGCATATCATTTAATTAATTGCCTGGCTCTCACGAACAGCGCTGTTCATTTTTCCAGCAATTGCACCGTGATACCCCCTTGCTGATTCTCACAGAAATGACCAAACTTGCACGGTTCCTGATGGATGGCTACTTCCTACACTCCCATCAAACCAGTTTTATGACATTACCATGAATGCCTTTTTATAGGTGTACCACAAAAGCGTCCAGAAGACTGGCAATGGCAGCATTTGCCTTACAAATTTCGTAAATATGTTCTGGTATTCTAAAGTCATAATATCAAAATATTTCTTCTTTTCTTTGTTTAAAAAGTGAAAAGCAAGGCACTAAGTCTCTAAAATGAAGTTTTTAGCAATTTAAACTATTCAAATGTGTGGTATGGTGAGGACTCAGCCTGAAACGCAAGGTTGGTGTCGCCAATACATTCTTTAATTTAACTACATGAAGGTAAAATACTTTCATTGCACATGGGTATGCGGCGAGCTGAGGAGAAGGAATTGCCTATTTTTTTCTGTTTTTTAGAGAAAATAAATAGAATAAAAAATCTTGGAAGAAAATGATTCTGAATAAGAGTTGTACTAGAATACTGTATGTGTATTTTGCTGGAAACTCAAATAAGAATTTGAAATTTAAGTAAACAAATGAAGGGCCAATAATGCTTGTAAGAGAAGAAGACAAAATTCCCAAAATATTTGTTACCATAATTTTTCTTCTGGATATTTTTTCTCCTCCCTCCTTTCCCTTCTTACTCTCCCACCCACTTCAGACTTTAACGTAGGCTCCTGGAATGCATGGCAAATCAGTCTAGCCAAGAAGCATAGCTTCTGGGTATAAGTTCGAGTAAGAAGTTATGGTCCATGATCTGTTCCTAAAACACAGAATTATGTATGACTTATTTTATCTTCTTGAGCTAGCAAACTGTAATGTTCTCCTGACCAGATAATGCAAACAAAATGAAGTGTACAGCTTTAAACAAACTATACACCTCACCATATAAAAATCACTCCGAAAATTCAGAATAAACCCTTGGGTGAGAGAAAGGGTTAGTAATTAGAAAAGATACAACTTCACAGAATATTATATAGCACTCTGACATTGTTGAGAAGGAATCACAGTCTCCTCTGCCCTCTTTTCTCCTATTTCATCTCCTTTCTTCTCTTCTTCTCTCCCTCAACTACCTCTCTAGTTTCCTTAGTGTTTATGCATCATTTGCATCTTGACTTTCTATTGCATCTTCACCATGGGGTTAGATTCTAATGTTTAAAAAAATGTTTCTAATTTAAAAAGTTATTAATGACTTAGATGTAAAATATCCATTTCTTTTTCTGATAAGTTTCTCACAGCCAATTATTTTATCACTTAAAATTTCTGATATCCATAAAGAGACAAAGCCAATTACCATGTAATGGGGTACTTGCTGGATAGTACAGGCTTCACTTCTACTTGTCTCGGGGTGTGTGTATGTGTGTGTGCATATGTGTGTATTGAGTGTGTGTTTTCCCTAGGAAAGTGGATGATATGGTCTCAGCCTTGTGTCCTGAGGTAAGATTAGACTATGATTTATCTTTGGATGAAAGAATAAATGGTTCAGGTATAAATAAATCATGATAGAGTAGATGCTTTTTGCCTTCTCATATGAATTTATTTTCACATGAAACTAGGCAGTTGATGGATTTCCAAATACTTTTCTCAGATTTTCTTCACAGCACGCCAGGCTTTCTCAGCCTCAGCAGTAACCTATCTGTATTAGTGGCCCTGTATTCAGCAATATGTGTAGTACCTACAGAGTGGATTCTGGTAGTCCTCCCACCCATGGATGGTGACACTAAAACACACTTTCAGACATTCCCACAGGCCTCTGGAGTATGTATGTGTGTGTGTAGGAAGGATAAGTCAGTATATCCAAGAACTATAGCTACCCCATGGCTCAGGCTTCTGTTCCTAAAACACCTAATTAAGTGTGTCATATTTTATCTACTTGGGCTAGCAAACTATAATGTCCTCCCTGACTGATAATCAGAAAAAATAGTTTACAGTTTATACATACTATGCACCTCATCACTTAAAAATCAGTCCCAGAATATAGGTGTCTCAGGGGTAGAGGAAAGAGTAGATCCTGGGTTAGTAATTTTAAAAGATAGAATTTTCCAGAAAATTATATAATCTTTCAACACTGATGAGAAGCAAACCCAGTTATATGTTTGAAGTGTGACTCCAGTGAACCCACCCATAAGGGAAATACTGTCCCATCGACGTGTCTGTTAAATATTCACATGGTTACTTAACTATTTTCTGTTAGTCAATTATTATTTTTCAAATTACTATAGCTTTATTAATCTCAGTTCAAAGATTAGTGTTTGAGTGAATTAGTGTAATTTTTAAAAGAACAGTTAAACTCATGAGTCTTTTTCAATTCCAAATAATAAATAAGTTGCCACTATAATCTTACATAAAAGTCAACAGATAAAAGTAAAAGTGCTATAAAAGCTTTATGCCACTCAATATAGTCTTTAAAACAACTTAGTCCAGCCAGAGTGAAAAACTGTAAGAGCCTACATTATAATTTCAATAAAAATTAATAGTTCTCTTTATTATTTTGTCCAAGTTAATTTTACTGTGTCTGTGTTGTGGATATAATATGGGATCATTCTAAGACAGTAACAATGGTTAAACTTGTATATATATATATATGAATACTGTTTAAATATGTATAATTACATGTATTTGTTCTAGTTCAGGTATTGTTTTTTTTTAATTTTATTTTTCTTATTAGTTACATTTTGTTAATTCTGTGTCCCAGCTGTATCCCGCTCCCTCATTCCCTCCCCAATCCCACCCTCCCTCCCTCATCTCCTCCCTGCCCCTTTCCAAGTCCACTAATAGGGGAGGACCTCCTCCCCTTTCATATGACTCCGTTTTGTCAGGTATTTTCAGGACTGGCTGCAAAATCCTCCTCTGTGGCCTAACAGTACTGCTCCTCCCTTGGGGGTGGGGAGGTCAAAGAGCCAGTCATTGAGTTCCTGTTAGAAATAGTCCTTGTTTCCCTTACTATGGGAAACCAATTGATTACTGAGCTATCACGGGTCACATCCGAGCAGAGGTTCTAGGTTCTATCCACTCATGGTCTTTGGTTGAGTGTCCATCTCAGAAAAGACCCTGTGCCCAGATATGTTTGGTCCTTGTGGCTAGCTCAGGTATTGTAAATAAAATCTTGCTTATAAAACAGAAGCTGACAAAAATGGCAGGACCTTCAATACTGGAAAGTTCTGAGCTTGCACTGAGTATCGGATCATTTCTTGCCTCCCCGATAGATGTTTCTGTGTCATTTGTAAGATGGAATCTCAGAGTCATTTTGATTTGCATTATCATGATGACTAAGAATGTTGAGCAGTTCTTTAAGCATTCCACCTTTTGAGATTCCTATGTTGAGAATTCTCTGTTTAGTTCTGTATCCCATGTGTTAACTGGATTATTTAGCTTTTTGGTGTTTAATTTCTTGAGTTCTAGATATTAGCCCTTTGTCAGATGTAGGATTGGTGAAGATCTTTTCCAAATTGGTAGACTTTATTTCATTTTATTGATAGTGTCCTTTGCTTTACAGAAGCTTTTAGTTTCAAGAGGTCTTGTATATTTACGGTAGATCTTAGAGCCTGAGCTGTTGGTGTACTGTTCAGGAAGTTGTCTTCTGTGTTACTGAGTTACTTTTACCCAGTTTCTCCTCTAACAGATTTAATATATCTGGTACTATGAGGTATTTGATCCACTTGGGCTTGAGTTTTGTACAGGATGATAAATATGGATCTATTTGCATTTTTCTACATTTGACTATCCCATTAGACTAGTACCATTTGTGGGAGATGCTGTCTTTTTTCCATTGAATGGTTTTGGCTTCTTTGTCAAAAATTAAGTTTCCATGGGTGTGTGGGTTTATTTCTGGGTCTTCAATTCGCTTCCACTGATCAACCAGCCTATTCCTATGCTAGTGCCATGCAGTTTTTATTACTGTTTCTCTGTACTACAGCTTGAGGTCAGGTATGGCGACACCTTCAGAAGTTCTGTTATTGTATAGGATTGTTTTTAGCTATTCTCTCTTTTTTTTTTTTCCATGTGAAGTTTCCTTGCTGGGGTCACTGTTCTGAGAATTGAATGCTATCAAGAATGCTAAATATACCTTCTAGCAAAAAGCTGTATCTCTACCTTTAGAGTCTTTTTCTCACTATCCTCATCTTTTTCATGAAATTTCATCTGTTTTCTTTCAGTATCATTTTTTTTCTACTTCATCATTACCATAACCATCATTGCCATCATCACCATTACCATTTTTTTCTATCATTGCTTCATTTTTTATTTTCTATTATTGCTTTTTGCATCTTCTCTTGGAGTTGGAGGAAAGTATTGCATTTTGGTATAAATGAGAAGAATGTACTTTCTATCAGCAGAAATGTGAAGATGTCCAAATTATACCCTTTCTGAGGCCTCAGGATTTCATATATAAAATTAAGTCAAACCAAGTAATCAGTATACATTTTACTCAACAGTAAACTGTCCATAATAGAGTAAAAAGTTTTATTAACAAGGATGACTTTCTTTCTATATCTTATTCCCTTGAAAAATGCATCATGGTAATATATTAATATACAATCTAATGTGATATAATTTCACATTTTATTTTAAATCAATTTTATTTAAACTTATTTTAATATAATTTTGTATAAACTTTTATATAAATTTTGCGTCATTTAACTTTATTTGAGTCTTGAATTTTTCCAACATTTTGTCCTTTAAAACAATTATATCTCTGACTGTAAAAAACTTTAAAAAACCTACAAGCATAAATTCTTGTTTATTATTAACATAATCAAATAATTTATATTTGATATATCCAAAAGAGGTATATATCCAAAAGAGGCATATATCCAAAAGAGGCTCAAGTACACAGTAAGGAAATTTGATCACCATATTTATAGCAGCTTTATTTGTAATAGCCAGAAGCTGGAAACAACCCAGATGCCCCTCAACTGAAGAACGGATACAGAAATTGTGGTACATCTAAACAATGGAATATTACTCAGCAATGAAAGACAAGGAAATCATGAAATTTGCAGGTAAATGGTGGGAACTGGAAAGGGTCATCCTGAGTGAGCTGTCTCAGAAACAGAAAGACACATACAGTATATACTCACTCATATAGACATATAATATAGGATAAAACTACTAAAATCTGTACACCTAAAGAAACTAATCTAGAGGGAGAACTCTGGCTAAAATGCCCAGTCCCTATTGGGAAAGGCAAAGAGGATGGACATCAGAAGAAGAAGAAAACAGGAAACAAGTTAGGATCCTCCCAGAGAGGGCCTCTGAAAGGCTCTGCCCTGCAGACTATCAAAGCAGATATTGAGTCTTATGACCAAACTTTGGGCAGAATGCAGGAATCTTATGAAAGAAGTGGGAAACAGGAAGATCTGGAGAGGACAGGAACTCCATAAGGAGAGCAACAGAACCAGAAAAATTTGAGCACAGGGGTCTTTCCTGAGACTCATACTCCAGCCAAGTACCATACACGGAGATAACCTAGAACCCCTGCACAGATGTAGCCTATGGAAGTTCAGTGTCCAAGTGGGTTCCATAGTAATGGGAACAGGGACTGACTCTGAGATGAACTGATTGGCTTGCTCTTTGATCACCTCCCCCTGAGGAGAGAGCAGCCTTACCAGGCCACAGAGGAAGACAATACAGCCAGTCCTGATGAGACCTAACAGATTAGGATCAGAAGGAAGAAAAAGAAACCGTCCCCTACCAGTGGACTTGAGGAGGGTCATGCGTGGAGAAGAGGGAGAAAGGGAAGGATTGGGATGGTGGAGGGAGGGAACTAGAGGGGGGATACAAAGTAAATAAAGTGTAATTAAAAATAAAATAAAATAAAAATAAAAAACTTAAAAAACATATAAGCATAAATTCTTGTTTATTATTAACATAATCAAATAATTTATATTTGAAATGCAGCTGATATACATATACATATAATACACAAACACAAATGTACACACACACACATATATATGCATATATTTCAAAGCCCAATATGATTGTATTGCATGTATGAATGGAGTTGTTATCATATAACATATTACAAAATTTTTGAATATAATTGTGAGTAACATTTTGAAAGTAAAAGTAAATTGTTATGCTTAGTGATAAAGAATGAGAGATGTGTTAGCTCAGACAGGATTTCTAACTCTTGGAAGCTATTATTGCTATCATTCAGATTTACTGTCTTCTCTTCAAATGTGTTGCAGCTATTATCTATAAGGAGACTAACACAAGAATCAAAGATGTTTTATATACATTCTTTTGTCCGTCATGAAAATAAGAGCGACAGAAAAACATTGGGAAGAAAAATTATCTATTTTATAGCTGCCTCCCAATATTCCTGGGAATTTTGCTTGAAAGGGTAAGTTTCTTTAGACTTCAAATACTTTCCATGGAGCAACCAGGAAGCAAGGAACATAAAAGGAACAGTGGATATTTCTGGATCAGAGAGCATCTCTCTGAACACTGCAAAGGCACATGAAAGTTACCTCAAAATTCACCTTAACTCTTAGTGTTTGAAAATTTACCATGTTTCTATCAAATCTACCCCTACTCCTCCTTTCCAATTTCTTTATTTCTCCACCATTATTCCCTGCAAATTTTATGAGTTCTTTTACTTAAATCACATATGTGATTCCTCGTAGTGCTACCAGCATAGGCATAGATAGGGCCATGTACTTGGATTTGAGTAGCTTCCAAGGAGCTGTGCCCGTCAAGAAAACTTAGTGTCTCTCAGCAGCCACTAATGCCAGCCGCTCCACAATGGGTGAGATCCTGCTACTATTACTTTGCTAAATGAACATAGCACTAAAATGCCCCCTGAGAACTTGTCTTGCCACCCATAATTAGTGACCTTTCAATCCTTATCAGAAATACTTCTTTTTACGTGGATAGTGATGTAATGGCACATAACTGGTCAACACACAGAGAATAAGAGAGCGCCCTGTCCTAATGGGAAGTCTATGCTGTGTTCCTGTGTATACTTCCTCTTCAGCTTGTCTTCCTTTGTATACTTCCTCTTCATCTTGGAAATCATTATTGGTGACTACTCTAAGCAAAACTGGAGGAAACTGTCCAGCTGCTTCCATAGTCTCTCCCTAAGAAAGTTAGTAGATTGTGATCTATCCCTTGACACAGAAGTAAAGGCAGACATATGGTTATTTTGAAACTAATCATCCTCCTGAAAAACTCACAAGCTCACATTTTTACACATAATATCACCTGCCGTATGATTGATGGCCTGGGACTCGTCCATATTTATCTTCCCAGGATTGAGGCAGACATCTTATTGATTCACAGACATTTGAAATGGTGGTGTATATTCCCTTGGGTCTGTGGCTAGGGCATAAGAGAGGAAGTCAAATATTTCTGTTTTACCATCACTATGCTCTTCCCTCCTTTAACATCAGTTAGGGTTATAGCAAGCACTCCAAAAGGATCTTAAGCACAGGAATTGTCTAAACAAATATTGTAAAACTGGTCAGTATTTTCATAATGTCCAATGATACTTACTAGAGAATAGTTTTTGGAAAACTCAAAACATGTATATGACCTTGATTTATTCTAGGACAAATGTCCTAGAGTATCTCACATATCAACAACATGCATAATAGGATTTTACAGATGTAATTTTTAAAACAAATGAGAAAATAGGGTCAGTGAAATCGCCCAGTGCGCAATGGGACTTGAGTGCGTTTGAGCCTCTACATGGCAGAAGGAGAGAACCACCTCTGAAACGTTGTCCTCTTACCCCCACACTTGTGGCTTGGCCTATGTGACTCCTTCCTAAATATGTAAACTGAACGTGTTAAAAATTTAAAAAAAATTTGAGGAAAAAAAATCAATTTTGATTATAACTATAAAAAAGCAGAATCTGTTGTGGTGAGTGGTAGACTGGAGATGCTTTGATCATGAGTTGATATTAAAAAGTAATTTAAAAACATCAACATACTCAATACTGTTATTTAATCGATGGAATTTTAATTGCCTTCCAGGCAGAGTGTTGAGAAGTTTCAGTGAAACTGAGCCTCACTTTCTTCAATCCTCAGGCTTTCGAAGTTCCTGTCCTTTAGTTTTTTCAGTTGCAGAATCTGGCAGTCAGTCTGGGTTGAGGCCTTGACATGCCTTGAGGCACTTCTCTGCAGTCAGCCTCATGCAGGGAAACAGCACCTCACTTTATTTTGTTTTTAAAATCAAACCAAAAGGAGACTATTCAGAGGGCTACCTGATCGGGAATTAAGTTCTCAAGTGACGTTAAAATCATCCTATGATCCGGAGGTGACTGAAATAAAGAACCCACTTTAAACTGCTCTTAGTACAATTTATTCATCCATATGTGCAGTGGACCCTCTAACCCCGGAGGCTCCCACATTTATTTCAACAATATACTCATTGATCCAGATGTTTTTATAACTTCTCTTTGGAATTATCCTTAGACTCCATTACATCTCTCTGCTTATTAATTCATACATGTATTAACTCAGTCTTACTGCAATTATTTATTGACCCCACAATGTTTTCAGTGCCTCTCTAGCTGACGATATTAATATAGTGAATGAGAGATGAATGCAAAACTAGGTATTTGGGATGTTGTACCTCATTGCGAGACTAAAGATGAAGCAAGAAGAAGATGCCAGAGGAACAAGAGTTGGAGAGGGAAATGGAGCAGTGAAGTAGTCTCTTGAAAAAGTCTCAGATGTGGATGGCTTCTGAAGATGCTCTACTAAGAAGATGCCACTTGAGAAAATGCTGAAGATGACAGTAAGAGAGTGAGGTGTGAGAGAAGGAGTCTTATGCAAGTGCATTTTGGGTAGAGGAAAATGCATACAATTACAGTAAGGTATTCTGAGGTAGATTTGAATGCAGGATAGATCAGAAAAACAGCAATGCGTATTTATTTATTTATTTATTTAGGCAGGAAGGAAAAATATACTAGCCATACAGGACAAGTCAGTTTTGTGACAAGAAGGTCACCAATTCCTGGGCTGCCTATTCTCCAGTGCACAGGGATGGTCTCCGCAGTGAGTTCCCTGCAGACTGAACTCTGCCTGTAGCATCCAATTTACTTCCTATTCCTTCATGCATTTCAGTGCTGTCTATGACACGGTTCCTCCACACTCTCCTTTAACACCAAGAACCATAACTTCTGTGTTCTGGTTTGACATAAGGATGCTGAAAGTGAACAAAAGCAGTGCAGGAATTCTCGCTAATGTGCCTAATGTATTTATTCAGGTCCTCAGCAATGGCTTCCAAACATTCCCAACCCACCAATTACTCTTTCTTCTGGGTGGGGGCGGGGTGTCTAACAATTGTGTGCCCTGGTCTCTCAGGCTTGTGTTATCATCATTGTGGAGGCATTTATTTCAATCCCATCCCACCACTTAGCCTTACTCTCTGCTTGTCACATTAGCATTATCTATCTAAAAATAGAAGTTCAAACACACCTTTCTCCTCTTAAAGATCACCTAATATGACAACTCTTTCATCTTATCAGAGCAGTGTCTGTTTCATTTCATGCAAACCACCATTTTTAACCATTATTCATTTTCCTATCTTTAGATATCTATCATTTTAATAACTCTGTTAGATTACTGACCTCCCCTAGTCTTCATTTCAAATCAGCTTTGTAAAAGTTCTTTATAAATTACCTCCATTCTCAAGCTTGCCTGGGGACAATCATGTGGTGCTGAGAAACATTCAACATTCAGTATAAACACGTAACCTGTATCTCAAAAGACATTATATAGGGCTGTGGTGATGGCTCAGTCGGTAAAGCACTTGCTTCCATAAGTGTGATACCTAAGTTTGATCTTTGGTGGGATCAGGCCTGGGATCCTGTGCTGGCAAGGGAGGAGGCTCTCTGGAGCCTGCTGGTCAGCCAGCTTAGCTGATTCAGTGAGCTCCAGGCTCAGTGAGAGACCCTGTTAAAAAAAATTAATGTACTGTGTCACGGAGAAAGACACCTGGTAGACCTCTGGCCTCCACATGTATGCACACATCATTGCAGTATGCCACTATAGATGTACTTGCACACACAGGTACACATACATAAAGACATGTCCGTACACGTAAGCATGAAAGGTAGTAAACAGTGCCGGAAGGAACTTCCTCTTCCCTTCATGACAGTCACATGTCAAACTTTGCTGAGCTCTAGAAAGCTGCTTCTGCCTGTGCTCTCATTTGATTGACAATCCTAGATTATCAATGAAATGTTAAATATTCTACTTTATAAGGACATTTGAAAAGCAACAATCCTTCAACTTTCTGCTTCTATACTCAGGACCTCCCTGGTTCTCTTCCCCAAAGCTGTAGCATGAGGCTGATTCCATATCTGAGGCCATATCTATCTCCTCAATGTGAATTATGAGCTCTTTTCCTTTTCTTGGTGAACACATACTTTTAATTTATTTTCTATGCATGAATACATTTAAACACAGCTTCTCAGTTTCTTTCTTTCCACAGGCTATTGAAATACTTCTAACAGCATGTATTAAACTGAACTCAGGCTTCTCCCAACTATACACGTAACTCCAGTTACAACTCATCCTTTCTCTTCAGTCATTATTTAAAACATTTCTCTGTGTTTCACTTTCCTCACTGTCAGTTACCTTGTGGTCACTCTCTAGTCTACCATCCAAACTCATCATTTTAACATTGAAAATGTGGTAAAAAACAAAACAAAACAAAACAAAAAACCGAGCTTCAAGACACAACAGTGTAAGGTCATTCTCATATTCAACTGCTTTGTCGCCATCTCAATTTATGGCAGTGTTGAATTATGAATTATACTTCAAAGTATATTCTTTCCTATATTTTGTGATACCTCCCCTCTGCCTGTCTTGCAGTTTCCTTTAAGTGTCTTGGTGTTCTAACCATACTCCATCCCTTTAATTGTTGGTTTCCAAAGCCTGGTATTCTGGTCTTCTCCCCCGTTTTTCTCAAGAATCGATTTGAAAACATTCTTCCACATTCAGGATTTCTTACATCATCAAATACATAACAGCCTAGAATTTCATGTCTACCTCCAACTCTCTTTATGAAGTTCATGCCTCAATTTTTTATGCAGTACCACATTCAAAATATTTAGGAAGAAAATATGTCATAGCTCAACTCTTGACCCTCTTCCACACAAGCTTGTCTTCCATGGCTGGCTTAGTGAGTTACATCAGGGAGTGAATGGTGCACACCTGGAACCTAACAGTCATCTTTTGCTCTGACCTCTGGCTCACCTCCTAGATACAATTCATCGCAGAATCTTGTCAATGTGACATCGCAAATTACATTTATATTAATTAGATCAGATGCTGACACATAATAAATGTAAAATGTAAATTATATTAATGTAATTTTAATAAAATATCTTCCAAATATTTCTAAATTGTTATTGCTATTTATTCTCATATCTTATAAGAAGTAGAAGAGAAAAAATAACATTTTTTTCTGTTGAAAATTATTTTATTTCTACGGATTCCTTAACTTGACAGTAATGCCAAATTCAAAAAAATTTTCTAGTGATGGTGTTTTTAGTTTTCAAAATTTCAAATTGTTTATTCAGACAAGGGCTCAGTCTAGAGTTCCTGGCCTGGTAATTTTTACGTAGATTAGGCTGACCTTGAATCCTATCTATGGCTTTCAAATGTTGGGATTATGATATGAGCCAATAGCTCAAATTTCTTTTATTTTTAAGTAATACATAATAACAGAAAATCCTGAACATTTACAGACTATATTTTAACATTTGCTATGTATATTGTATAAGTCAAGTTCAAATGAAATAAGCATATATATATGTATATCAATTATTTATTATTATGATATATTTAAGGTTCTTTCTACCACATTGGAATTATGTAATACATTCTTTTTCTATGTATGAATGATATCTTAAGTAAAGGTTTTTAAAATCTTTAGTTTTGTATAGACAAAGGTCATCCTGTCTGATGTTTCAATGCTGGTTTGCTAAATCTTTAATGAATTAAGTTGTTTGGTAACTATTTGTTAAATTTTATGTTTTTTTTAGAACAACAGAAGATATTCATTAATTTACAGAAATTCTCTCTGTGTCACACGTGTGTACAGTGAGATTTTGAAAAAAAAAAAGGATGGATGAGAAAAAAATTGAAGTATAAGAGAGCAAATTGGTAGTTGGATGGAAGCTGTATAAAAAAAACAGATCAACAGCTATAAAAATGATGACTTCTTTTTAACAAGTGCTGTAGTAGATTTTCATATTCTGAAGGATGAACTTAAGTTATCCAAGTGCAGACAAGGACAAAAGCTCATTCAAAATTTATGCAATAGCAGTCCTCTACATGTTTTATAGTTAATGCAAATGTAGAGTATCCAGTGCCTTCTGATAAGGACAAGAGAAAAAAAGAAAAGGCACTTGAGGCTGCATGAGGAACATTCAGACTGAGATCGGACCTTGATATTCTTTAAGATTCCTTGCAAGAGATCACTATTATTTGCAGTTGTTAGCATAACTGAAAATAATCTGTTCATTCATAAAGGTTAAGGCTTCATGGAATTTGCATGATGGCTACAGATATTTCCCCAGATTAAGAGAGGGTTGAGATTTCTGCCCACAGATGGATTGTAATTCATATTGTATAAGCGATATTTGCCAATACACAGAGTTAGGAGAAATACGGAGAGATTCTCTAACTATGCATTTTGTATACCAAACAACTTTTCAAAGACAAGTTTCACCAAATAGCAAAAGACAAATATCACAGGGAATTGGGTATGCTATGTAGAGATTTATGTTAATTAGCAGTGATGTTAACTAATTACAATTTTAGAAATAAATCTGTTTATAAATATACCAGTTTGGAGACTAATTCTGCAAGCCTCCAAACCAATGGATTTCTTAGAATTAAGAACAATTTTAATGCTAGTGACTTTTAGTTAACATAGTGAAAGGCATATTTTCAACACTCTAATTTAAATGAAGATACTCAAATAGCCATAGAAATAGCTAAAATATGCTAATTCTAATCTATCCTCTCTACAGTAGGCTAATTTATATTTAACATATCTTACATTTAATTTATATTCATAATTTAATTTATTGTTGTTAATTTATTTTAACAAAATTAACATAAATTATAAAACGAATTATATTTGAGTCATTATCAATTAATTATTTAATAATTTTTGATAGATTATTTTAAGATCTGCATTTTATTTTGATTTTTGTTTCAAAATTCTATGACTGAGTTTCATAAATAAATGACACTAACTGAATAGTATTCAGGAGACACAGTACTAGTGTACTAGTGTGAATTATATTCTACGTGAATAAACAGAAAAAAAAATCATTTGAGTTTAGCTAATGCCCTAATACATTGAAACGCTCATCTTGGTTTTTGACCTCTAGAGCTGAGGGATGATATATTTTTTCATTTCTGAGATTTTATATATATATATATATGATATATGATATATGATATATATAATATGATCACAATATTTCCCCCTTCCATTTCTTCTCACCAACTTCTCTCATACTTTCTTCCCTGTTTCATTGAAATTCATGACCTCTTTTTATTCCTAATTGCTATTGCATCCATATATATATGTAATTAAATATAACATGTCCAGTTAATGTAATGTTACCTGTATGTATAATGGACACCAAAGCATCAATTAGTGTGCTCTTCTGGCCTTCTAGCTTTTAAAAATTTTTCCACCCCCTTTTCTGTAACAGTTTTTGAGACTTAGGCGCTCATATTTTAAATGATATTTTGTGACATGCTAAAAATTGATGAGGCCCAAGATAAATTTTAGGTACTCTCATTTTCAGTAATTTTAGAGTATATTTAGTTAATATACCTACTGGGCTTCATTTTCAAGTCATAAATTTCATTATGAAGTATATTTCTGATAAATAATTGAGTTTTTCTGAAAAAGTATGTTTTATCCACCGCAGACATAGGTTTTCACTTTTCAAAATGATATTAGATTCTCCAGTTAGTGTCTTTTGACTGAGTTGTAACATTTATGTGTACATTTATCATCATTTTTAATTCTTTCAAAGTGCAACTACAAATGCAAATAAATGGCCGGCTCTTTTTAGATTCCCCACTTTCTCCTTCTACCCACACTACTACACATGTTTTTTGGCTTTTCCCTGTTTACCTGCTATCTTTAATCAGCTGCCAAAACATGATGTTCCATACAAAGCTTTGCCAAGGATTTCACACTCAGTCCTTCTTGTAACACAGTATATTCTTGCAGTATATTCTAAACATTACACAGATTCCCCTTGAATTTATATACATTTTACTACACTTCTATTATCTGGTTTCTTCTGTAAAACATTTATGGGCTGATATATCTTTCTGGCAGATTCTTTGCGTGAAAGCACTCTAAGCCATGTTGTCCCTGTACCTCTCCTCTTTTCAAGTCTTTGTTCAGTCCCTTCCATGTTTATCCTGATTTGCACATGTGACTTAATTTGACAAATGTAACACTAGAAAATATTCAGTAAAAAGTGCCTCCTTGGTGGGTTAAGCTTTTCTAGCTGCTCTTGGAACCCAGCCCGCACATCTAAAGAAGCCCAAAGCAGTCAGTGGACTGATGAAGCAGCTGATGACTGGAAGCTTCTGCCTTCACTGCCAGTGTAACAGCATTAGGTAAAGGTACCAGACACTAGGACCACTCCACTGAATGCCAAGCTCAGTGAGGGTTTTCAAGTTTTCTCAGCTAAGGCCAACAGAGCCTTGTCCAGGCCAGCAGCACAACTAGAGCAAATTTATAACTGCGAAGACAGTCAAAGTTTGTGGTTGAAAGCCGTTAAGTTTTGGTGAATTAGCTGAATGAAAATGGCAACTGACAGATTTCTCCCAAGTAAAGACTGAGCTGCAAATGCTGTTACTCCCCCTTCTTTTCAATGGGAAGAAAAGACAGCAGAATAAAAGGAACTCTGAGAGTTATTATAGTAACATACTCCCCTTCCAACACATAGGACAACTGATAAAGTGAGTTAAAGCAATTGTCTAGATTTTGTAATAAAAATATAAAGACTTGAGTTGAATAAAAAGTTTAGGCAATATCTTAGCTATGTTAGAAAGCGATAAAGTAGAAATATGAGAGAAAACTTAAAGGACTGATATTCAGGTGAGATACTGTTTTAGATTAATAAGATTTTCTTACAGGTCAGAGAAAATACTTAGGAAAAAAAATTAAAAAGCATTGCAATCAAAGGTTCTAGGGTTGAAAGAATGTTACTCTTCACATTGGCCGAAGGTGTTATCAAGTACCCCACAGGATTTAAATAGAGAACCAACAATAAACATTCTATAGGAGAATGTAAGAGTATACAAGAGGGAAGGGGCCAATCTATAAACAGAAGGTAGTTGGATTCACTACAGTAAATTTCATACCAGATGCCAATAGGACAATGTCTTTTAAGTTGTGAAGAAAAACAATTTATAAATCTAAAATAAAATTAATATACACAAGGCATCAATCAACTGTATTAACCATTTTAAGATAAAAAGCACTTGAAAAAAAATTCACATTGCCTCCATTTACCTAAGGATAAACTTATTTTGAGGGCGCAAAGACAGAAAAAAATAAGAAAGAAATGGGAATATAACAAGAGGCACAAGTAGAAGACTGTCCTTTTCAAGCAGAAAAGAAAAGATATGTTGATATATTATGCTCCAAAGATAGCTGAAAGACACAGGGCACAAACTTAATTCAACAGGAGAAAAGCTCAGCTCAGAAGTCAGCTTGATGCCATGAGTTTCAAAAGAAGAGTTCACAGGTGAGAGAAAAACAAGAAAATACAATTATTAATTAGAAATCCGTTGAAAATCCCACTTTTTTCTTAGAATAAAATATACCTTTTTATCACTAATGGGAGAGAACTAAAGTAAAGGAAAAAATAGAAGAGAAAATAAAAAGGAGGAGAAAAGGCACACATCCAGGAGCATGTCGAGTAGCTTCCAGATCAGAGAAGGCCGCTCAACTGATGCGGAGCTCTAGTTGGGCACTGGGTCAACTTCTCTATAGTTGGAGATATGAAAGCTCTTTTCAGTAACAGGCCTTAGTGTCAGGTTGTGGAAGGTAACCAGCAGCTTTGATAAGAGTCTTCAGTGTTTGAAATGGGTTGTCTATGAAACATCATTGGCCAATGACTTAACTCAGAAATGATTACTCAAAAATGAAAAGGAAAGTGCTTGCATTTGATAGTAGTGACAATAAGGAATGAGAAAAATAAATACAAGCATTTCATAACAAATTATTATGTGATAGTCAGGGGCCCTGTGGTTTGACAGCTAATCTATTCTTTATGGCTTAGGCTCATTGACTGGGTATGTGAGAGGCTGACGCAAATGTGTCTCTGAGTTTAAGGCAACTTGACTGACACAGTGAGTTCCTGAACAGCCAGAACTGCACAGACCCTATCTCAAAAATGAAAACCAAGCAAAAAACAAAAACAAATCAATAACAATATAAATATTTGTTGAAATTGCCTTTTACAATTTCTTAAAATCAAATTACAGATACAGTATATCACAAGAAATGAGAGTTCTAGCAGTAATGAACAGTGATAACAATGCTCTATTTTTATAATGGTCTATTTTTGATAATAAACCCATCAAATTTGTGAATGAAAGAGCTACCATGTAAACTAAAAGGAAAATGCAAATGGTTCATTTGGAAGTGAGACTAAGAGTAAAATACTTAAAACTGGTATGCACACTCTCAATTTACTAATTACCAGTTTAATTCATTATCATCAGGAATGTTAGTAGAGTTTTGTAGAGTCTTGTAAACATGTAATATGTGGCAAGATTACTACCTAGGGTTACCCTTCTTTTATTTAATTTTGTTACTATCTGTGTTTGAATGTGTTTGTGTGTGGTATATACACAAATGTTTGTGGATTTGTGTATGGATGGGGAGGCACAAGAAGGAGGCTGGGTGTCCCGCTCCATTACTTGCTTATTCCTTTGAGAAACAGTGTCTCACTGAACCTAAAAGTAGGCTGGTAGCCAAGCAGCTTCAGTGATTCTCTTTGACTTCTTCCTCCCCAGTACTGGGGTGATGGGCACCCACAGCTGAGCGGGCTTTTTAGGTACGTCCAGGCGATGGTACTCAGGTCCTCATGATTACTCCTGCTTTCCCCATCTACCTTCAGGTTCTGACTCGTCTCTTAGAGAGTTGAGATAGTATTTCTAAAACTTTACAAACTGGCCTTTTAACACCTGCTTTCGGTGCTATTTCCCAATTCAAAATGCATCCATCCAAACCAGGATTTCTATCCTACTTTCTTAGATTCCCCTGCCCCTGCCCCCAACATGTACTTTCTAAAAATAAAAATAAATAAATAAATGAATAAAAATGAACGGGGTTGTGTCTTCATGAAGTTTAAGTTGCTTATTTAAAAGGTAAACGCATTTTGGGTATTGATAAGTCGGAACAGGTTACTGCATTATTTTTCCTGTGGCTGTTTCCAGTATTTCCTTCTACACTCCAACCCCCATCCCCCACAGACAGAAGCTTTCATTCACAGATAGCAGATGACACTTTCCACATCTATTACCCAACTCAAGGCTAAAATTTGTCTTTCTGACAATGACTCCTCTTTCATTCCTTTATCGTGGTGTAGTCACAAATACTTCCCTGTAACGCTGTATCTGACATCACTGCTTTTTAGCCTCTGGTTACTTGACCATTTGTAATGAAAATATCTTTCTGGAATGTTTCATCTTCTTCAAAATTGATGATCTTTTAATAAATGTACTTGCATAAACCTGTAATGGTTAATTTTAACTCCCAATTTGGTGAAATAGAGAGTTGTCTAGGGCATTATAGAAGCTCACAATTGGATGTGTTTTTGAGAGCATTTCCAGAGAAACTTACCTTCAAATAGAAGCCCTGATTTGACCATGGGTAGTAAAGTCTTTTGGGACAGGTTTCTGAACGGAATTAAAAAGGGAAGAATGTAGAAAGGCAACCAAATGGTGCTTTTCTCGTTGGCTGCTTCCTCTTCCACTGAGGTATCAAGTGGCCTCCTACTACCACAGAATGGGGTGCCATGGTTGTGTGTGCCGGGCCACAATAAGCGAGATATTCAGCCATGAGCCAAACTTCTTTTTTTTTTTAAGTTACTCTGTGTCCAACATGGTTGTAGTCATGAGAAATATCATTAACACAACAACTAGGTCATTTCTATACTTAAAAACCTAAAAATCCCAGCAAATCATGACTGTATTGATTTATCTCTGCAGCAAATTATGGTATAGTTTAAACATAAATACTATCTTTATCTGCTTCCTTTCCTTGTTATTTCTCTCAATCCTTTTGTGTTTAATTCATCATGTGAATCCAGGTTCATGCCAAAATTTTGGTAACACAATGTGTACCAGTCTCCAGTAGTTTCTAGCTAAATCTCAAAAGAGCATGGGTTTTTGGTAGTTTTATTTTCATTCTGAATGGACCGGTAACTCACTAACTTCAACTGACATTAAAATTAAAGTCTTCTAAGAAGATTCTTGTCTGGCCAACAACAAATTAAATGGCCCTAAGGCAAATAATGTTAGAATGAGATCACTTGGCTTTTAGTCTTTTACATATTATTTCAATAAGTTATTTTTAGAATAAAGATTGGAATATACCCTTGGAATTGAATACATTGGTTGTATTTGCAAAGAAATACACCTAAAAAGAAAATACAACACAGCTTCTATGCTATGTAGAAACTCAGTTCTTTGAAAAAGTTATAATGAAAGCCTAGTAAAACATGAATGTATACGTTATAAATTATTTGAAATTAAAGACAGTGTTCATAAAGATTCAATTGCCTGACACTGCAAATTAAATGAGAACAGATGAGAAAACAATATCGGTTATGTGCTAAACCCTTACTACAGTTAAAGGGATAATAATCATTGCTTCAGCATGATTATTTGAAAATATGACTTTTTGCACTGTCAAAAAGTGCTAGAAAAGAAAGTGATACTAGAAAGCACACATACAACTAAAGCCTAAAAATTCTGTCTTCTTGAAAAAGCAGTAAGTGAAGCAGAAAAAATGAAGACCTGAAATGTGGAACTTCTAAAATAAAAACGTGATGTTATGTATTTGTGACAATGTTTTGATAATGAACTGAGAAATAAGAAATGGCCTCAGGGAAACAGAAGCCTTTGAAAATAAGAATGTCTAAAAAGAAAGGGTTATCATGTTTGATGAAAATGACATTTTTCTTTGTGTTTAAACAAAATTGCTAGAGTCAATTTATCTAGTTCTCATTCCGCTCGAATCACACACTTCACTTTTGCCAAATTTACTACATGAGGTAGAAAAATGTTCTTTAGTAGTCTTCTGCTAACTTTTAACTGCAAATATCAAAAAGTGGGAAAAATGTTAATGAATAAAACCTTACCAACCAAATTCCTTAGACTCAAAGAGTGCCAGCAACAAGAGCAGCTCTATCTGACTGCTCTGATTACAATAAAGGAGTGCCTGAAGATGCGTATTGTAATGATAGACACATGCTGCAAAATAGACCATCACCTAGACCTTGAGCCAAGAAGATGCTGTGTGCCTCTGCCGAGCTCCATCTAACATGGCTCATAGCACAGTAAACCTGATTCCTCTGGACGTTTGCACTTTAGGTCTCCTCTCCCCCAAAGAAATACAATTTGCTATACATTTGAAAACAGTCAGATTAAATATGGAAACGAAATGAAAGTGGTAAGTAAAAATAAATTTCATTAGTAAATTTCCTAGCATATTTGAGATTTCCCTAATTTTCAGATATAACAATAACTGATCTAGCAAGTCACGTGTTTTATTTTTCTCTATTAGTTAATATGCACTAGTTTTAGATGTTTTAGAATGAAAGGTACTGAAAAATAATTCATTAGGCCTTAAAAATACTGAATTTTAAACTGAAAATTCTATACACTCAGATTTTATGTAAATTAGTATTCTTTATATGAAATCCCCTTTGTGTGATTGCCAAAGTATTGATTTTAAAGTCTTGGTCTCACAAGATCAGCCTTAGCCTGCCTCTCTGATGACTTGCAGGTACAGTGATAAATTTCTTGAGTTGGATTCAATATATTTGCTATCTGCCGGCTTCCCCACCTCCATTTTTTTTGATTAGAGAAGTTATTTAATACCTTTAAGTATAATTTTTCTAATTATAGCTTGAACCACAAATCCTCTAAAATCTCTTGCATTATCACTTAATGAACTCTATGAAATTAAATACAAGAAAGAAGATGTCAAGGAGAAATTCATTCTGGCAACTCTCCATTGGAAAGAAGATCAGTGCAAATAGAATTCACTCTAAAGCAATACATTTAAAAGTACATCCTTAGAACGATATTTAGAAAACAGGAAGTCTAGTGCAAAATCCTCCATCTGTCAGTAAATTCACTATGCTTTGATGACATAAAAAGTGTTGTTAAATCTGCTTTTGATAAAAAGTATGTCTTCAGTGTTGGCCTAGTTTAACATAACCACAGGCTTTATACCTGTGGTCATAGTGACAGGAGTTAGGCATATTTAGAGCACATATTCAAAAGATTTTGGTATCTATAGTAAAATTTTGTACACAAAATCAACTAATATAAATCAGTGTGAGGAAAATGTTTACTGAATCCAGTACCTGAAGCATGCATTATATATGTGTATACATGTATACACCCATATACAGATATAGATATAGGCATACGTATATATATATATATATATATATACACATACATATATATACATACATATATACATATATATACATACATATACACACACACACATATATACAGTATGCATTATAGAAAGGGTTACAGACAACGTGTTATTCTTCATTTCTTTTTTGTTCGATTATATCATTTTTCTTAAATTTTTTCACTCTACTCCTTTAAAAAATACGGGCATTCTGAAATGGGCTGCTAATAGCACTAACAGTCTGGTTACAACAAATAATAAATGGCAGAAAAGAATCACCAAGAGATTTGTCCATCAGATGAATTTTACATTAACTACCATGCATGATGAAAATGTTTGCATTTTGGTTTAATATGCAAAATTTTCAACTAGTCATAACATATATATTTTTAAAGCCACTGGATCTATTTAACATAGCTTCCAAAAGATCATATACTCTGTTATTCTTTAGTAAGAAAATTTGGTTTTAAATTCATTCATCTGGACAGAATAAATTTTTCTTTTTATTAACTCCAGATACTCTTTAGTACTGAATTTCAAACAAAATATTTTCACATGGAAAACTACTGGGAGACATCTACATATTCTTTTGAATTTATACTTCATATAGGATTTTTTTTTATATAGGATTTGTAATGGATCATTTCAAATTATACTAGGGTTATGTGAATGTGACCAGAAATGTAAAGTCCTTGATGTCATTCCCAGGGCTCACTTATTCTTCATTTGTCTACCTGAGTGAAGGGGACTTGTCAGATGACCTGGTCTCTTATTTGACTACACAGTTGGCTGGCCAGATTAGAGGTCTTCTCAGACATGCAACTGGAATGGATTGGGGGAAGGAACCCAAGAAAGATAATATGCAGAAAATGAAGTTTTAAAACATCCACAACAACAACAAACTAGGTCCTGACTCCAATCAGTTGGGGTAAAGGGGCTGCAAAGGGGAAAGGCAAAGGTATGATGTAGAAGGCACAGGAAACAGATGAAGATTCATTAGGAAAACTGCCAGTTCCTTGCACTGGAGACCTTGGGGGAAGCACTTTGTCATTCCAAATGACAGGCAACCTACACACAGGCAAAAGGAAATGAGGTAGGTTTATCCTAAATTGATTGAAACAATAATGAAGGAATCTTACATTTTATTAGTAGATAATTCACTCCCTCTAGAACCCAGACTCAGCCACAGAATTGGAATCCTTGGAGGGATAACATCCTATGTATTTCCCATCTCCAGTAAAGTCTTACTGTTTCTTTGATTCAGTTGCTGCTAGGATAATTGAGGCCCGGAGATGAGTTGAACACAAAGTTTAATTAAAGCATCTTTATGGCTCCAGACACTGGAAATACTTGGACTGTGCTTTAAACCACATGATGAAAGGTGGTGTTGCTAACCTGGGAGGAACAAATGATTTCAATTTTCACACTGGGACAGAAGAATGTCTAAAAGAAAAGTCTCTATCACCAAAACATCAACTTCGAGGTGACATTCAGTCTTTTGTGCTTCTAAGTCCAAGTCCTTTGAACACTGTGATTGGTTCCAATTTACTCTGATTTGGTTCCCATTTACTGATATGGAAACTGAGGCCAGTTAAGAGGCTCTCGCTTATTAGTTGGGGGGATTGGTAATAGAATATGAACAGTGTGCCTCCTATTTCCAAGTTAATTATAATGACAATAAAACAGTGTTGCCACTAGACAAATTTGCTTTTATACTGATAACTCTGAGAGAGTTCAGTATATTTGATGCATCATTTGCTCAAAAATGTCCCCTATGATTTTTGAATAGGTTTTTCTTTTTCTGACTCTAAGCACATGAAGTAGAAAACTCCACAAAAGTTTCAATGTATGCATTTTTTAACTGTGTACTATTCCACGTGTTGAAGGTTCATGTTGTCCATCTCATTCTATTCTTTCCAGGACATAAGTAATCTCATCTCTCACATATTCATTGCTCCTCATGATCTGTGCTATTTGAGCTATTGATCAGGTCCTTTGTGCTTCATTCCATCATGCAAAGTCAACAATATCACACATATAGTTAACCCTGTAGAGATGCAGTGGGAAGTAAACCAGCATTTCCATGTAGGGCACTTAGTCTGGCAGAAAGTAATAAGTTCAGGCTAAATATTTTTGGCCAGTCCTCAGCTCATTTCATCCTTTTATCCTGTGAGGGGTGTGGATCCTGCACATCATACTACTGAGGAAAAATTTACATAAAAACATTAGGTCTCCTGTTTAGCTTTTGCAGGCATCAAAAACATTACAAAATAAAAGTGACAAGACTTTCCCCTCTGCATACGCAGCAAAATTGTTCCAAAGTGCATGTGCTCTGAAATATTCAAGTACTAAAATGCTAACAACTTTCCAGTGTTCTGCCTGCCGAACTCCATGCCCAAATCATCTGCAGCAGTTAATTAACTGCCTCCCTTTCAGGGCTTGAAAGATTTAAGAAGAAAGGAAAAGCTGGTGTATTTAGAGGGAAAAGATCTGGAGCTTGCCAGTCACTGCATTTGAGAAAACATGCAGGGAAAAGCATTTACTAAGTGAACCCTGTTTTAAGCACACAAGATAAACATTTTTGTAAGCAGCCAGAGAAGGGACAGCAACACCAGGATTTCGCCAACTTGCTTTTGCTCCTAAATCGAACTATAAGCGCCAGTCTGAAACAGGAAGTTTGATTTAATACTCCTTGCTTCAGTGCTCACAAACACCTCAGACCTTCTGCAAGCCATAAGACTTACTTCTCAAGAAACATGCCATGGCATGGAATCAATGAGAAAACAATTTGTACACCAAATACAAGTGGACATAATAGTGAAGCAGAAGGACTTATTTAAACTGGAAAAGCCCAGACACAGAATAAATAAGCATCTTGGCAGTGGAGCCAGGAACAGACATGAGTGCCTGTGGGTTTGGGAATGTGCTTCGCTGCCGGAAATCATTCAATTATCAAAATGCTTTCCTCCTGAGACCTACAAACAGAAACCTTGGCTTGTGCTCAAATATTAAACATTAACGATGTTCTCCTGGTGTTTTGAATGAGAGGGTCCCCTTTAGCTGCTAAAGCTGTGGCCCAGTGTGTGATAAAGAAATGGCCACGAGGGAACTTTGGATAGAGTTTTGGTGAAAATGATACTGACATCAGCTCTCAGCTCTACTTTTTCCAAATAGGACAGAAGGACTTTTTGGTTCTGTTTTTAGAGAGGTGACCCGTGCTTGTTTTTATGAGCCTAGGAGTTTTATTCATTTCTAGATATCATGGGATAATTTCACTATTTTTTTTTTTTGTAAGAGATAAAACGAGATCAAGTAGAAGGTTGACAAAAGTATATTGAGTAATGCTCTACGTTCAGTAGCTCTCATGCAGAGAGTTTCAGTTTTATTTTAGGCCAGACAGAAAATTATCAGGAGGATTGAAAAGAGAAATATTGTGATGCAGTAATTCACGCTGGTGAAGATGTACATCAGGGTTGAGGGAGGGCTGTGGAAGCATGGCAACCAGCTAATCTTTTGCTTCAGTGAACTGAAAAAAAGTTGAAGGTAGCTGGCCCTGAGGAGATGACACAACAGAATGAGATAAACCTCAAATTCAAGAACATTTCAGAGGCTCAGTATAGGACCTGTTGAAATATAAAGAATTGGGACTGATGGAGAGGAGCAAATATTGGCTACTCCTAGATTTTTATAACATAATGTTATGCAACTATGTCTAAGGAGCAATTTGAATTTTAAGGAAGTCATGCATAGGAGAAAATGAAAGGGAAATGATTCCATCTAAAATACTTTGTTCTCCAGACACAGTGTGGGGCTGGAGTATGGTGGAACTAGGAGGAGACAGTGTGGAGCCAGAATTGGGTTCAGTCCTGTCCAACCTTGGAAATGTCGACTCTAAATCTGTAGGAGTGGGCACTCCTCCCTCCCTTGTCTGTATCCTGCATGTCTCTGCCCCCCCAACCGTTGCCCACACCAGAGGTGAGGCAGTTGCAGCCAGGTTAAACTTCCTCTCTTATAAGGTCATGTCCAGTAAGCACTATACAAATAAGACATTCCCAGAACCTTGTCCCCAGCCAATGATGTACACTCACCCTTGAAAGCCTGTACCTATTCCCAAATTTTTACAGTCTTTGTTCCCTCAAAGAGAACTCCTTGGTAAATCCTGCCTCCTGAGAGTCTGGAAAGTCTGTTCCCATTGTGCTCACCCCCCCCCCCCCCTGAAGTCTCCATCACCCTTGCCATTCCTGCCTTCCATATCCTTCCCTAAGGATCTTCCACCATGGTTGTACTTCCTGGCCAGGGAGAACAAAGGAAGCAGAGCCCAAACAGCAACACTGGATACTGCACAGTGAGAAATTACATATGTTCACTTACCCACTATGATTTTCTAATCTTTTATTTTATTATTATAAGAATTTATTTGTGGACCAGCAAGAAGGGTAATAAATATGCTTGCTGTATGGCCTACTCATTGAATTCAATCTGCAGGAGACCCACATGATGGCAGAACTAATTTTTGGGCTGGAGATATAGTGCAATTGCTAATGATTTGTTTAGCATGCCTAAAGCCTTCGGTTTCCCATATGTAATGGACCTAAGTGGAAGAAGTGAGCAGAAGTTCAAAGCCACACTCAGTTACTCAGTGAGGCAGAGTCCAGTCTGTCTGTGTGTACCAATTTCCTCTGAGATACAACCTTCCATCTTGGAGGAAGTACCTTGAGAGACAGGATGTCAACAGAAGGCTGACATCCTGAAAGGCACCCTGCAAGGAAATAGAGTTGGGTAGAGGAATTGGTGACACAGCTGTCTTTGAGTCATTTCTGCTGCTCTAAGTAATCCCTCATGCATATTCTTGTAAGGCAGTCTAATAAAGCCCATTGCTTCACCAAACTGGACTTTGGTGGTATCCTTAATCTAGTCTGTCATCATTTGCTTAGCTGAGATGAACAGTCGTTTGTTCACTTCTCCCCAGTAAGAATGTCACACGAAAGAGGGCCATATGAAAGGCTGTGCTAACAATAATAACATAAAGAATATATTTTCTTGTAGTTAAAATTCACTCAACTTTTACAAATGTACCAATGTAGGAGTGTTGATCTGGCTCAGTGGGTACAAGGACTTAATGCTTGTCAAAGCCTGACCTGACCTGTCAATACCCACATCTGTATGGTGGAAGGTAAGAACAGACTTTTGAAACTAGTCTCTAACCTCCTCACCTGCGTTGTGCAAAATGCTTGTCCAGCCCTCATACACAAACTGAATAAATAAATGTAGAAAATTTCAAAATATACCAAGTTAAAATAGACAAAATCATCATCATTGCCATTAGAGTGAAAGGTGGTTATGTTATGCTATGGTTTTCACCAACCTGTTATCCTTAGAGCTGCTGCGTGCATACTTAATGAAAACCTTTCTAAAACAGGTGACAGATTTCACGTCTGCAGAGTTGTCAAAAGCTATTCTCATAACGTCTCAGCAAATAAGACTGCCTAAACATGAGCTGAACAAAGATAACAGCATTGGTATGCCAAAGTGAATGAGGAAACCAATGAAACTCTAGTCCTACACAAAGAACTACAGGCAACTAAAGAATGCTGAGAGGGGAAAAAATAATCTTCCCCTGGGAAGAGCACTTGGACAGTTTATGTCATACCACACGGTCAGCGCTGAAAACATACTTCCAAGGAACATTATATAGACAGAACAGGGCATATAGACATATATACATACATATGTAGGTGTGTGTGTGTGTGTGTATGTGTATTATGTAACAACAATTAATAAAAATGAGGCAAATAATTTGAAAGAGAGCAAAGGGGACTATATTAGAGGCACTGGAAGGAGAAAATAGAAGGGGGAAATGATGTAATTATATTATAATCTCAAAAAATAAAATAAAAATATATTTTAAAAAGTAGGTGATAAATGGCAATTCCAGTGGCATACTCATCATGTTTCTGTATTTGTCTGGTGTAGAAAAACCTAATCTAAGACGTATGAGTCTTCCTTTACTTAATGCACAATGGTATCAGTTTGCACACCTTCTCATTTCCTCTGGCACTTGAAATAACTGGTGGATCATCAACAAACACTTAGTCTCCAAGTGTGAAGAAACAATCCAAGAGACATATACGGACTTTAGTTTTATTTGGTTTGATTTACAGTGCCAGGCATCCTTTCACACATCCTGCAGTTGGGTGAATTTTAACTCATATATCTAAAACCATTATATCTGTATTTTCCTTTAATTACTAAAAAATGCAATGAAAGAAAAGTGTGAATGACATTGGTATACATTCCGTTGTTTTTAATTCCAAGGTTACAGATGTGCTCTGAGGCACATTGTGGAGAGAAAAGAAATAGATAAGGCCCAAGACCTAGGGAACATTCAGATGGATAGCAAATGGTAACTAGACAGAGCATAGACTGATGAGATTTAAAAATAAAATGACAGGGGACTAAAAAAAATGTAAATTTTAAGCTCATTTTCAAGTAATTTTGAGCATCCAATACACGTGATTAATTTTTCATGTAGAGGAGATACTGATGTAGAGAAAAACTGTCGCTTATTTTTAGCAATTTGCAAAATGATTGGATCTTCACTTTTAAACATCCTAATTGCTCAACTTTGGTAAAATGAACTGTGTTTTCAAGTGAAGACATTACATGATAAAATAATTTCACACTATTTCAAATCAGTCATGTACAAGGTTAAAAGTCATTTGGAAAGGATAGCTGAGGGGTTCTTTGACAGGTGAAAGGACTATTAAACTTCGTAAGTATTTAAGTAATCCATATAGTGCCCAGGTACACAGCATGAAAGAATGTGAAAAGATGTTTGTAGTACACCATAGCTACTAACAACCTCCACTGTTGCCACTGGGAAAGCTCTCACTACCTGGGGCATTTAGAAAGCTTCTAAATATCTTTAGGAATGAATTGGAGGACCTTGTTCTCCTAAGAACACATGTTATTTTTTGCAAGAATGTATTTTGGCTCATCATAAACATTTTTGGAAAAAAGTTTTTGAAGGTATGGGAAGGAGGTGTTGCATCTAGCCACCTACAGCTTGGATTTGTTGTAAAACAGAAGGTGCCTACTTATGTTTCCTTAGTTTGAGGTTTTCCTCCAAGTCATACAGAAACTCTCCCATGTTGGCTGTAACAAGGACTGAAACAAGATTAAAAGTTAAAAGCACAGAGCAAACTAATTTGGTCTGGGGAATAGACTTGCCTGAGATATGAAATTCCTGCAAGTGCTAAATCTTAATAAAAGTGACAGAAAGAGGGTGTAATTAAGGAGTTCACCTGATATTTCAGAACTTAGAGCTTCTACAACTTACTCTCATAAGTAGTCTTAAGGATGACTGAAAACTCACATGTGTGAGCCGTCTGGATTGTTTTCCAAGTTATTAAGTCAAGTGAGACTGGTTAGTAATTCCACTTCAGCCATTTTTTTCATTGAGTGGTTTGAGTTGCTGTGTGCTTTAACATCCCTTCAATTCAACTTTCCAGTGCACCTTGTGGAGGAACTGTTACCTGGTTTTTTGTTTGTGTATAATTATCTCATATCTACACTGAATGAATGTGCGTCATTCTCCCCTTTGCAAGTGGACATCGAGACGCTTACATATGAGGTGAATAATTGAATGATAATCAAACGACATGTGAAAACACAGAGAATAATAATTTGAATATAGCAAATAGGTAAAATATTGTTATATTTATTTAAAGAGTAATCATGAAACAGGGTATACCCTCCAAAGGCACTATCTTCTAGTCCACACACCATCAGAAGGAATCTACAGTAACTGGATTGATTCACCCCTTACTCATAAGAGGCCAGAGTGAAAACACAGCTTTTCCTCTTATTAGTCTCCTTCCCACAATCCTAGTTGCAGTTTAGCCTTCAGACAAAATGACATTGTTCCTTGTAGTTGATTTTACCACTGAGATGAGTCATTTTCTGATTCAACACATAAGGGCTACATTAGGCAATCTATTTGTATTGTCAATAAAGTGGTGTTTATATAAGCAAGACAAAATTCTTCTGCATCTTAATCATTAGTGTCATTGTATTTTCCTAGTTACTACATGGAAGCAAATAACTGCTCTTGAAAGAGAGGCAAGTGCACACGCAGGCTTTCACACCCACACTAACACTTTAGTATCGGTAGCCTCTGCAAGGAGATTTCAGTAATCTGAACTTAGTCTCAAACTGCGTAATGTCAAAAATTAATCATTTCTCAGATCCCAAAACACTGACAGCAGGAAGTAGTGCAGTAAGAGAATGATTTCCCTGTACGTGAGTTAACATCTGTCTGAAAGCTGGGTTAGGAAGGAGTCTGGACCATCTCCTCAGCAAGAGCCATTCATGTGGAATAGAAGAGGGGCATACATTGCAGCCTGAGGGCTCTTTCAGGATTTGGGTTGTATACTCTGGTAGAAATGGTAATAAACCAAGCATTCTTTGGCACACCAGTTGTATGCATTGATCGAAGCCTTCTAAGAAGCACAGTTTCCATTGTGATAGTTTTTCCTTTCAACTCCACAAACAATTATAGTATCATATGTTTTATAACAAGATGCTTCCAGCCACACATTTAAATAATGAATTTCTTTAAGGACCTTCAAGGGAACAAATCAAAACTTTACATTTCTTTGTCTTTGGTTAAAATTGGAAAAAGTCACCCATTCCTCTCAGCCTGCAGATGCAGGGCACATGTGTTCATTACTCCCCTCACAATTTGAAGCAGTTCAGGAGACAGGGCTGGGATTATAATTAATGGAAACAGCCTGACCATGTTAAGGCAATTGATTAAATCGCTGGAAACTAGTTACAAGATGGTATTAACAAACAATGTGTAAGCTGTGAATGAAAGAAGTCGATCTTCCATAGATTCATGAAGAGATCTCTTTTGTTCTGTTTTAGAATGTGGGGGAAAAGTTAGCAGCCTATCAATGGAACATGCATTACTGAGGCAGTTGCAACAATGATCATTGATAAATGAGTGTCAGGATCCTCACTCACTGAATTTTTTACTTCTTCTGAATTTTGTCATCAAAGTATTCTATGAATTCTAATTAGACTTGACTTTTTAGAAAGCCATAGAGTGTACTCACTTTTTGTGACTTTTTAAAAAAGGTATCTGATAATCTATTAATGGAGACAAGGTGATAGCAGTATCATGGTTTCTATTGTTTGTTTTCTTGCGTTTCTGAGGTAGTATCTCCAAGACCTTGTTGACCTAGAGCTCAATTCTTCTGCCTCTGTTTCCTGAGTTCTGGGGTTATAAATACTTGTTATCATCCAGACATTATCCTATTTTTTTTCTTTTTGAAAACAATATAAAAAAGATGTGATGATTAATCTATGTTGTCAGCTTATCTGGATTTTAGAACATAGCAAATGCAGCGCTGGGAGCATCCCTGAGAATTTTTCTCTCAGAAAGGTTTAGTTAAAGAGGTAAATTCTACCCTGAATAGAGGTGGCACTAACGGGTGAACAGGGTCCAGTAATGAAAATGGAGAAAATTAGCTGCACACTAATAGTCATGTCACTCTTCTGCTAGGTATTTTGTCAGAGCAATAAGCAAATGCGTAGTGAGAGTTTTGGTTTCTTTAAAAACCCAGTTATGCTATGTGATTATGCTTTTGTTCTTGTCCCAGGTGTGGGTCAAGAGGTCACTTCACAGCAGGTAATTATGATTTGCCTCATGCACGAGTAGGAGCGTGATCTTTGCCAGCTGCAGATGGTTTAATTCTCAAGACTTTGGATAGGTTTTAAGTGGGAGAGTCCTGAGAGGGTCTGCAGAGGTGGCTGCTTCCCCTGCTGCTGTTCTAGTTTGGCCTGCTACCGTGTTCGCTAATGGTGGATTGGTGGATTGGTGGATTGGTGGATTGGTAGATTGCTGGATTGCTGGATTGCTGGATTGCTGGATTGCTGGTTTGCTGGACTCCTGGATACTCTGACTACTGAAGATTAGATTTGCTCCAAGGAACCCAATGGTCCTAGTCAGCATGAAGTAGCCTATAGAAGTCTATGCCCCCTTCCCCACCTAATCTTCTTTCGGTTCTACCTAGTGTTGGGAGGTTGGAAGGGACTAGGGTGGAAAGAGGGTTGGAAGGAAGGTGGATGTATAAGAACCCAATAAAATAGATTTAAAATGTCTGCAGAAATGTAACTAAGTGCTCGCTTCGGCAGCACATATACTAAAATTGGAACGATACAGAGAAGATTAGCATGGCCCCTGCGCAAGGATGACACATAAATTTGTGAAGTGTTCCATATTTTTGAATAAGAAAAAAAGAAAAGGAGCAAAAAATGTAACTAATAAAAGGAAGTTGCACAATTTGTATATTTTAATTTTTGACATTATAATAGAATTACATCATTCCTTCTTATCCTTTTCATCCCTCCAATGCCTCCCATGCAACACTTCTCAGTAAAATTTGTAATCTTTTGTGTGTGTGTATTCCTAAATATATAAATACAATGTGCATATTATTTGTATATATGCTTTCAGGGATAACCAATGGTTGTCATATTCCTTGGGAAAGACAATTTCTTATGTTCTCAGTATTCTTTATGTTTCAGCAGTTCTTTGTTTAGGGTTGAAACCTCTTGAGCATTTTTTCCTTTCATGTTAGCATGTTTGTTAGAGTCGTCCTTAGTCAAGTCATGGTTGGACAGCCATGTTGGTGAAACTTCATTTATGAAGATTCTTTGACATTTCCAGCCCTTGTAATCTTACATCAAACTTCCTATTCTCTGGCTTTTAAAATACTTCTGCCCTCCTCTTCCACAATGATCCCTGAACGTTAGTGAAGAAGTTATGATGTAGATATATTAGTTAGGATGAGGCTCTACAACATTGCATTTTGATTGGTTGTGTGTTTCTACAAAGGACTCTTTAGTTGCAAAGGGAAGTTTTCTTGATGAGGGGTGAGGACTGCAATTATCTGTGTGTTTAAGGGTAAATATTTATAATTTAATTAGTGATTATGTTGGTCTCATGAAGTGCAGGTTCTCCTCTAAAATCCATGAGTTACTAATCCTAGGTAGCTGAGTAGGTTTCCATTATCAGGAATGATTTCTCTCTTGTTGAGGTTGCCTTAGGTCTAAATAGAAAGGTGTTGGTTGCCTTCAAGTTATGCTTGCTGCTACTACATCCTTAGAATTATTTTGGCATGCTTGTCATTGTTGTGGCTCATAGGCATTATACCTGGCTAGGTCTGCTGGTTGCTTCCCTCCATAGGAAGCTTGCATGGTGTAAATCTAGCTTTATTTTTTTTGAGACAGGATTTCTCTGTGTAGTCTTTCCTGTCCTGGAACTCACTTTGTAGACCAGTAGACCATGCTGGACTTGAACTCAGAGATCTGACTGCCTCTTCCTCTAGAGCTCTAAGACTAAAAGGTAGCACATTTTTAATGTAGATACAAATATTCTGATTCAGTAGGTCATTTCACTCGTGCTCTACATTGTTGTAGGCAACAAGTCCAAAGGTAATTGAATGTGTTAAAAAAAAAAAGACTTTTCTAGATGTTAACTTTGAAGTTTGTTACTTGGCATTTATTAGTTTTAGCTATATCAGTCTTTTTCTATAGGTACAGTCTTTCTTTGTAGGCACATATGGTGTTTGAGCTAAATACGTTATGCCTTCTTAAATTATAATTTTCAGAACATAGAAACTGTCGTTTTATAGAAAAACAGTTTGAAGTTGTAATCTTTTTACACTGGTCCTGGGGGAGTGATACATTAATAAACAAATGCTGAAAGCAACTTGAAGTAATTTGTGTTTATTTAAACATACTTTTAAACCTTTGATCTGGGGATTTTGGCAAAATGTGAACTAGTATGTATCTTGATTTTTAGGTTTATGATTGATTTCTAGTAAATCTTGTGCACAACGGAGAAATTTGGAAGCTATACTTTCAGGGAAAGAAAATCCTTAAAAGCCTTCTTACTTGTTAAAAGTATCCAGTGGAACTCAAATGTACAGATTGAAGTTGACTCTGAGGCAGGAATGGTGTATGTCAGCAGACCTTGAAATAGTCATATAAATAGGAACCTGTCACTCTTTCTGCCAGCCTGGTTATAGGCCTGTAGTAAACTCTTGGTCTATACTTGGTCACGTTGCCCTCTCTACCTCTGTTCCACATTCAGTCAGTCTGTTCTAGAGCAATACTTTCTCTGTATTGAGTTCCTAGATTCTAGTGTACAGAAAATTTCAAAAATCTATTAAGTGGTTTGATTCATTAATAATCTTTAGACATAAGCTAGAAAAGTAATGTGTTCTTATTTCATAGGAATACAAAAAAGGCTCTTGATGATAAGGTTAAGTTCTGCATGGTCACATGACAAGGCAGCTGTACAACTGACACTGCTATCTTGGCTTCCTTGTGCTTTTTATTTTTTTTAATGGCATGTTCTGATTTTCTATATGAGACAACTTACCGACTAGCTTTCTAGGCCACAGATGATGACTGGAATAGGAGTTTAGGATACAGCGGCATCCACATTAGCCTCTGACTGTGATTTTGTTAAGGTAGAAGGTTAACACTCACATTAATTATAATGTTGCTTTGCGCTAAGGACATAATCTGAACTCTGGGTAGATACTAGTTATTTTTGATCCTTTAGGCTGTTTCTCTCACTCTAACTAAACTGCTTTTTTTCTTTTTTTCTTAAAGTGTGCGTACCATATTTAAACATTTAACTGCAACAACTTCAACCAGATGCCAAATTAAATTGAAAAAGTTTCCTCTGCATATCTAATTTTATGCCCTTACTGTATTTCATATATATATATATATATATATATATATATATACAACTGACTTCCTTTTATCTTTGCTGTCGCCTTTTCAAACATTTGATTTTTGACTTATATGCTGTCAATTAAATTCTTTCTCCTCAGAAAGAATATAGTGTGCATATGTGAAAAATGTTTTACTTCATAAACACAGGCAAATATCTATTTACATTCTAAAATTAGGACCAGGTATGCAAATATGATGCTGACATGTACAGATTTACTGTGTTGCTTCCCCACTTAAAAACTTGAAATATAATTTATTTTGTATTATTTTTCTTTGTTACCTCATCTTGAACTGATTTAGGCATATAGTAAACATCTCAGTTTGACTTTGAATGCCATTTTTTTTCACAAACATTTTAATGTAATGCTGTCCATACCAACATTAATATTTTGTGTCATGTCACAGCAGCACCAAGGGAGACCGAGAGCTTCAGAGTGAATTCCTCCACAAATTAATCACTACCCTGGCTTGAAGTACAGTTTGGGATTCAATTACTCAGCTCCCCAGGCTAGTGTTTTTACATATTAAATATTCAGTTTCCACTGGGAGATGCAAACACAGACAAGCACAGAATTTGTCATTGCTAAATGTCAAAATCAGCCCCCAAACCAACACTCAGGCTGTAGAGAAAAGCCTAGAGTTATAACTACAGGATCACAGCCTGAGAAAAACATAGTCAGTTGGAAACACAGTAAGTTATAATGTATTTAATGTGCCTTACCTACTGAACATCATGCCTTTGCAACATGGAGAGTGTGTTGGTTGCTCACCCTCCCTCAAGTTCCTTCAGTTACCAGGCGCTTCTCAGACATTCTTAACACATGAATCAGAGGAAGGAGGCCGCCCAGTGGGGTCAGCTGTCACTCAGAGCAGTACAAAGACCCATTCTGCCTTCTACTCTGCCTTCTTCAGGGAGCAATGTTGCTGAAATGCTACATGTGATTTCAGTCTTTCATAAAACTATCTTTCCATTCAAAACAGTACCTTGGTTTATCTGGAACCCTAAATCATGGGTTTCGTCTTCAAAGCCAATCAAATCTTCATCTGAGTCGCAGGATAATGTTCAATCTGAGAATTTTTAAACTGCATTTAAGCACATAGAATCTACAAAATTAAAATTAAATTGGTCCGATTCTACATTTAGCTTAACAAAAAATTCTATATGGAAGATTAAAAGTAATTACTGGAAAAATGGCCCAGCAATTAAAAGCAATTGTTGTTCTTCTAGATGATTTGATTTGAGCCCCCAGCACCCACATCATGAGGCTCTCACATCTCCTCAGTCAGCTGCACTCCCTTCCATATACCTGCATGTAGACATACAAATGTACAGATGAATAAAATAACAAACCCCTAAAAGAGAAAGAGAGCAGAAATCAAGCACCACAATACCTTGTAGTGTGAAATCATCTCCACTTACAAGTTACACCATATGAATTTTTCTCTGTAGAATAGACATGAATAAATATTGAGCCAGTCTGTCTGAATCTGTAGTTAATTTTGAAGGATTCACTTACTTTCAGCAAACAAGGTGTGTAGTTGATTTTAAAGAGTCATTTACTTTCAAGAAACAAGGTAGTTTATTTTGTATGTTTTCTTGTTACTTTGACAAACTAAAGGAGATTAAGACATAATATTTTTTCAGAGACCCACTTTTACATTGCATAGAATATCCTCAGTAATATTAATTTTATATATATTTTTTCAGGACTGAACAGATGGTTGATATAAAAACTAAGTAGCAAAAAATATTATAAAAATGTGTTGTATATATTCAGTAAAATATTTTTCAAACATATTGTGAATATGTTTTTTGTCTTCAATTATGTATTTTGAAAACTATTTTCTTGAGTTTGTATTACATATTTTGGGAATAGTTTCCATCCCACCATTTCTGTATCATTTATTTCAATCTCTCTGTATGTCTGTCTATATATGAGAGGCCGTCTGACCTCCAGAAGAGCCAGGGCTACACAGAGAAACCGTGTCAAAAATAAAAAAAAAAAAAGGAATTGGTCATTTAAAAACTAGGAAGAAATAATCCCCTTAAAATGGTACTATGTGCAAACATTCCTCCTCACAATAAAAGAATAAATGTACTTTGTACTTGATGAATAAATAGTAAAAAATATCAGTATAACATAGTTTAATAAGAAATTTATTTGGCTTTTTTGGAATTTGAAAAAGGAAACCTTGAAATTCAACCATCCATGGTAAAAGTCATGGTTTGGGCCAGAAGTGATCATGAAAATCTAAAATATTTCTCAGCTATAGTGATTGGTAGTGCTTAAAATTCAACATTCCAAACAGACATTCCATGCTTTAAAGCAACTCAAGTTCACTTACTTGATAGCATTTCTTTCCTACCCTTTAATGGTGTTGATTCCATGTCCTCATTGTTTTCATTTTCTTATAAGCACTTTAAATTTGTACTCTCGGTTTAGATTGTCTTAAAATTTTGGAGAAAGTTGAGCTTGAAAATTTGAGAATACTTTTATTAAAAATAATTCCATAAGTCTGTAATCTTGTCCCATAAACTTTTTTTTCTATTACAACAAAAAAGCAATGTATTCATAACATACAAACATAACCAAACCAGTTCCTCTACATGTGTGCTTAATGCCATTCTTTTTGCTCAAGGACTTTGTTTTCTCCTTTTTCATACTGTATTATCCATTATCATCATTGCTGTCTGGCACCTCCCTTCTCATTGTGTTATTTCTTTAATTCTATTTCCTTTCTTCTCTTAACTAAAATATTACAAATAAATGTACAAACATTATCTAATAGTTAATGCAAATAATAGTTACTGATATCTTGTCCAGGCATTTGAAACAGCAACAAACAAACAACCACCACCAGCAGCAAAACAAAATAAAAACAAAAACACAAAACCCTGTTAATCATCTTTAATTACTTAAAATTTCTGATTCCCCACATCCTGTTTGTTATGACGTTCTTGTATTTGTGCTTTCAAAATCTATTTCTTTTCTAAGTACTTCTCCTTATTTCAAACCATCTTTTGTCCAGATGACAACTACAAACACTAACTAATCTCAGGCTACCATACATGCTATACAAGCAGTAATGGTTTTGAATTCAACAATGACAAAGCTGGCATCTTGTAACTTTAAGCTTTGTACCAAGCTTTGATTATGTACGCTTACCGTATTATTATTATTGTTATTTTTGGTTCATTGTATTACAGACATCTTTCATTAGTTGGAAGAAATTTAACATGACAAATATTTCTCACTACAGGATCTTTGAACATATGATTCTTAGTATGTTAAATGACCCACCTCAACTCAGTACAGTCTTGTAAAATTCAAGTATATTTTTTTAAAAAATAGGGAGCGGGATACAGCTGGGATACAGAGTTAACAAAAAAAAGAATAAAATTTAAAAAATAAAAAAATATATATATATAATTAAGATTTTTCTGTATCCTCTTTTCTGTCCTGATTCTCATTATAATGCATAGTTTGGGTGTTTATAACAATTTATATTTCTGTTACATGCATGTCTTTCTGTCTATCCATTTAATTATCTGCATTTTAACTGGATTTTTTCTTAAGATATTTAAGGTCTCCAGATAAGAAGAGACAATGTATTTGAAAAGTAAGCTAGTATTCTATATTCATGCCTATTGCAAGGTTTGAGATATAGGGGTTAATAAAGTATTTGAAAACACACTTGTTATATAATTAAATAGAAAACAAACAAGCAAACAAATAAATTAAAAGCCATTTTTAGAGGCAGAAAATGATCAGCACTCAGTACTAATATCAGTTACATTGTAACTTGTTTTGCTCTTATTTTTACGAGGAGTCTTGAATTTCATGGTAGGGTGATGAAAATTACTTGAAACAGGTTTCCTAGCAAAAGTGGCAGGGGAGAACCAAGGAACACACCTTAGAAGGAGAAATGATTAGAGAGAGAGGCAGAAAAACCTGTTGCTTTTGCCAGTAGCACTTCTGATTGCTATATTCTATAAGTTGCTTTCTCATACTAAGCACATTGAGTGAGAACTTTAGAGAGTCTCAGTACTAGAGATTTCACAAGCACTAGTCCAGCTAGGAACAGAAAATCCGCCCTCAATGAAACCGTAGAAGATGCGGGACATACTCTTAAAGTTCACTTCACAGATTATCCAGGAGCTGCACAGTTCTTCTGGTGTCTTAGGAGGGCAGCAGCCTGCCTCTTTCCACACTCTCCAGTCTTTGTTGTGGAACATCGTTTCATAAAGCTGAGCACACAAAGGGATGTGACTTTTGCAAACAAAACACTTAATATCAGGGATAATGCAGAAGCTTGTGGGGCGTATTGTGCAGGTATCAGGAAGATGTTCACTGTCTACCCATTTGGACATTCTGTCTCTTTCTGGCTATTTGGATATATTTGAATCAGCACTAAAATACAAGATCTTCCTCAGAAAGACAAATGGGATGGAAATTGGAAGAAGGAGAAAACAGGAAACAGGACAGGAGCTTACCACAGAGGGCCTCTGAAAGACTATACCCAGCAGTGTATCAAAGCACATGCTGAGACTCATAACCAAACTTTGGGCATAGTGCAGGGAATCCTACAAAAGAAGGGGGAGACAGTAAGACCTGGAGAGGACAGGAACTCCACAAGGAGAGCAACAGAACCAAATATCTGGGCACAGGAGTCATTTCTGAGACTCTTAATCCATCCAGGGACCAATCATGGATATACCCCCCCTGCTCAGACGTATCCAAGTGGGTTCTTTCTTAAGGGGAACAGGGACTGTCTCTGACATGAACTCAGTGCCTAGCTCTTGGACCACCTCCTCCTGAGGGGGGTAGAGGAGCAGCTTTGCCAGGCCACAGAGGAAGACAATGCAGCCAGTCTTGAGAGACCTGATAGGCTAGGGTCAGATGGAAAGGGAGGAGGACTTCCCCTATCAGTGGACTGAGGGAGATGAGGGAGGAAGGATAGGATTTGAAGGGAGTGAGAGAGGGGGCTACAGCTGGGATACAAAGGGAATAAACTGCAATTAATATATAAAAAAGTAAAAATTTAATAAAAAATTCAAGATCTTCAATCTTAATTATAAAGCTTGAGAAAAAAAATGTCCAGTGGAAATTATTTTCAGGTATAAAATTAGAAACTTCTTTCAAGTCCTTTGCCTAGATTTGCATAACTTTGAGGGAAAACAAATCCCAAATTTAAAAATATATACAGTGCAGATTAAAAGACAAGTCAGACTGCCTTGTATGAGTTCCTTACTATGACTTCTAGCGGACACCAAAATCATCAGGACTGAGGAAGAGGTGGTCTGGAGAGAGAAAAACAGACAAAACCTCCCAGGACCATCCAGGATATCATTCCAGCTTTATTTCCCTTGCCGAAGGGCTTAGTTTTCTCACATTAATGAGCTAGAAGGTAATGTAGATCCCGCGATCAAGTTGGCAGAAGCTCCCCTCCCTACCTGGATGCTCCCAAATTGTAAGTCACAGCTTTACAAGGATTTAACTTTTCCCTTTCCAAAATAACCAAATGTTGTGGTGAGGGGACCACTAATCATGACAAAAATATACTGCAAATTCTTTCTTTTGGTAAAGAAAAAAAAGGAGAAAGCTTTAGTTGAGTGCTGGTGTTTCTACTTTTAAACTATGAGGCATGAAGAAGTTATTTCTTAGTAGAAGTACTATCTAACTTGAACAAAAGTATGTTTGGCAGGTTGCCAGTTTGGTTGGGTAACGTGGGACGTTGGTTAAGCAACATAACAGAGACATCAAAAGTTTGTATAAGCAGAGTTCTGTTTAACTACATAATTCTAAATTCGCTGGTCTAGAACAGTTGTTTGAAAGAAGAACAATTTTGACACCAGTCATACATGTGGGGTTATTTTTTATTATATTCTTAGGTAGCAATATTATATGTCTAGAACATCCAAGATAAAATTGTAAGTTGCAAAAATTATATGAGATGAGCAAACATTAAATTTAAGATGCATTTGTAAGCATTAATTTATTTCATATACCTATAATGTAGTAAATTTATAAAACACTTTTAGATGTTAAAAATGAAGCTTATAAAAATTCAAAGTTCTATCAAAAGAAAATAACCACCATAGAAATTTTGAGACTAGCAAATAAAATAATATTTATTATCATTTTAATCAAGCAATATAAATGGAATTTATAATTTTTAATTATGTTTTTACTAGGATAGAGGTATGACTACATTTTTATGGAGAAATGAGCTGAAATCAGTTTCCAAATTCAAAAAGTCACACTTTCATTGAACTTTCTCTCTCAGGCTTTAGCAAAAATACATTTGTCAATTATATATACAATGTTCAAGATGAAGCACATTTATATAACATTTTTGAAGTAAGTCTAGCTTGGGCTTTAGTGATGTTTAATATCTAGAAGGAAAATAGAAGTTAAATATATAAAAATCATATATAAACAGCTATTTTAATTGTCTTAAGTTGTATTAAGGACAATGTATGGTATTTTCAGTGATAACATAATAATTTAAAAAGAATGATGGTTAAGCTTTTAGAATTTCTTATTTGTGATTTTAATTATAAAAAGAATAAAATATATCAGTGCTCATTTAAATATTCTCTTCAAATGCAGAACACTATGTAAATGGGTTTTGTAAAACCGTTGCCTATTAGAACAACTATTTTCCCATAGTAAGTGATTCATTTTAAAGGCAGGGTCTCACTCTGTAGTTCTGTGACCTGGAACTCTCTGAATGGACTAGACTGGCCATGAGCATCCAGAGTGGTGTCCTTCCCTGCACTGCAGACATTAACAGTAGTGCTACCATGCCTGACCGTTACTAAAAGAACCTTTCTGTATAGTTTTATTAAATAAAAAACTTTACTATTCAATGGTACTATATATTGATATTGAGAGATTCATATTTCATGATACAACCAAGGGTGCATTTACACTAATCCGTAACAAAAGAGCAAAACATAAAAAAGAATATGTCATCTAAACATGTGTGCAAAGATTGCGATAAACATAAAATGTTACTATTTTCCTCTTAAACATGAGAATGTCCTTATCTATAATACACCTTTGTAAATTAATGTATTCCATTGATGGACTATTATATGCATATGTTTATAAATAACCATTTTTATTGGCTTGGAATCTCTTTTCTCACATCTGCTTCCTGCTACAGATATTTGTTTAATATGATGAATGATGGAAGTTGCATGTGAATCAGAATGGAAGCAAGTGAGTGCTCAAATACATGTAATTTGTATTTATAAAATTTCTGCTTAGTCCAGAGTGAAATGAAAGGAAGTCATGATCACATCCTATTCTTCAGTGTGATAATTATGAAATTCATTTGTAAGCATTCCCATGAGGGAATAAACCTTCAGCCAACAGTAAGAATCATTTCAGCTACCAAACGTGGATGAGAGCATCTCGTTCCTTTTCTGTGATGGTGGTTGCTGTGGCTAGCAACTTCAAGAATCTCAGACATTTCACAGTGTATGAGAATAGAGATGATGCTTTTAACCATGGCCTTTACAATTAGGGTGAGGCTCATTTTCTATTAATAATATATGTAGTAGCATAAATTTCATATCACACTATTACATGCTAGAAAGTAAATCAATTCCCAAGGCCAAATTGCTCTGTTTGGTTCATGTCTAATATCCACGAATGACCACAGCAGTCTAAAGTCACAGTCTTTGCACAGCCCTTTCTGTTTGAAAGGGTGCCCCAAGCATAGCACGCTAATCAAAGTGAATATAAACTTTGCACACCCTTAGCCAAACATTTTAACGTTAATTTTTTTTTACATACTGACATAATAAATAACTATTTAGAAGTTTATCTGCCCACACTATATAGAATAAATGTATTTCTACTGCCTTTTGAGGTTTTTCTCCATCAGACACACTTTCACACATGCTCTTTTGTTTGTTTCTATGGTTCTTGACGGCAGGTGAGAAGGAAGTGAACTCTATATACTGAGCTTCAGCCAGCAGGGCAGCCACTATCCACATGTGATTCATTCAATTAAAAAAATATAACAGATTGTTTTTATTATTATTTTACTACATTGTGTTCAAGACTTTTCAGTGTTTTAATGGGGCAAGAAAACTTTTTCATCACTATAAAATACTCTATAGGACTTTCTTCTGAGAGACTACAGATGAAACAGAATACACAGAGAATCTGTGTTCGGCTCTGCCGATGGCTCTGGGTACATCTTAGGGATGCTTGCTATTAGTCTTGCTATTGGATTCTGAGTTGAACTCATTTTTGAACAGAAATCCAGAAGTGTCTTCTAACAATACAGTAAACTAGAGCAGTTGGGGAGCTTCTTCAGGGCGTCAGAGGATTTTAAGTTGCTCAAATTATAATTTAGTTTATTGCCTTACCAGTGACAAACATGTTATTAAGATCCTGTAGGAATGGAGGCTGCTGATGCAGACCAGACAGTTTGTAATAGGGCAGGCAAAGGAGGGAATCTTGAGTAAAAAGTCAATCAATTTGAGTTTTGCTTTGCCTTTGTTGAAGCGACTATTTTTGCTGTTGTTTGAAAATACCCATTTCATATGGACTTTGGGGGTATTATTAAGTTATCATTCCCCACTACACACTGTCCTGAAGTAAATATTTCAGGTGCCTGCATGTTGTATGATTTTAGGATTTTTCTGGTATTTGTGTACTTTGCAATTATTAAGTCTTATGCTTTTTTTTTTTTAAAAAAAGTTGAATATTCATTTCATTATGATGGTACCCATAACTCACATATGTATTGCCTTATAAATAACATAAGTTATAGCATCTTTTATAACTTCACCATCCTTTACATCTGTTTATTATTTTGAGTATAGTTTTGAATTTGATATGACCTAATGTTTTCTTATTTGTCATTATATAAGAATGCAAGCATTAACAAAACAAAAATCTGTTAAGTACCATCCAGTCATTTAAGAATGTGAGAAGTTTGGGGCCCCTCTCCTCACACTGGGGAGGTGCCTAGTCTTATTGCAAGCTGCTATGCTGTGTTTGGTTGACGTCCCTGGGTAGCCTGCCCTTTTCTAAAGGGTAAAGGAGGAAGAGTGGATGGCGGGGAGGTGTGTATGGAGGAAGGACTGGGAAGCAAGGAGGAAGGGGAAACTACAGTCAGAATGGAAATATGAGAGAAGAATAAGTTTTTAGAAAAGAAAGTAAAAGTATGCAAGCAAATTAAGGATTCATGTGTCACACTTGAAAAAAAATCAGGTTTAGGTTGAATTAAGAGAATAATTGTTGACTGCTCATGAGGTAAAAACAAATTTACTGATAAGTATTTTTTAAAAATAATCTGTGCAAAGAAAACTAATCATAGGTGAATAACAGCATAGTTCACTTCTAGTTACTGTGTTCAGAGTCATCTATACCTTTCACTCAGCTGGGGTAAATCATGAACAAGTATGATAATTTTTATTATGCTCCAGTTTTACTGATATTTCAACATTTATATAAACAAATTTGGATTTTGAGATACCAGAATTCTGTTCTCAAATTTGAGTTTGTATTTAAAATGATATTTAAGGGTTCTTAAAGAATAGATTTTTTAAAAAATATTTCAAAAATGTATTTATAGGGCTAGAGAGATGGCTCGGTGGTTAAGTGCATGAACTGCCCTTCCAGAGGACCCGAGTTCCATTCCCAGTACCCATATAGTGGTTCATAATCTGCAACTCCAGATCTAGCAGATACCTCTGTCTCTTCTGACCTCTACAGGCACAGAAGATATGGGCACAGGCAAACAAACATCCACACATCCACACGAATACACAAATAGTATTCTTTGATCCATTAAAAAATACATTTAAATATTTGTGATGGCTGAAATTGTGACTCAGTGGTATCGAATTTGCTTACCATATGCAAGACCCTGGGTTTAAACTCAAGACAAGCTCTCTCTCTCTCTCTCTCTCTCTCTCTCTCACACACACACACACACACACACACACACACACACACACTTTCTCTCTCACACACATGCAGAGATTTTGGTTTTTTTCTGTGGTTTTATTTTTTTTAATTTTTTTCATTTTCTTGTATTACTTCTTGAAAGTATTCAGCAGAATTTGGTCACAACAGCTTCTTTGGTGGTTTGGAGTTCTACATCTCTTAACACATCATTGTTGGTTTAATGTTACTCTTTAGCCTTAACTCATGTCTGAGCTAAGTCAAAGATAAACTCTTGACTTGATTCCAGTTAATGTATTCTCATTGGACACTGACCATTTTTCTCTTTGTGTAATTTTAGGGAATCAACACCTGAATTATCCTGGCATTATACCTGGTCACTAGTATTGGAAAATCTTTCTTGCAGAGGCAAATTAAGTGCTATGGACATTGATTTTAAACTAAATGAATACTATTCTTATTCCAAAATAGCTATTTTGCCAACATAAATATCTGCTATATAACTTTCTGAGCATTCTTCCATATTTAAAAATAAAAGTTACCATTTCATTAACCTATTCCCTTAAATATGAGTATAATATATCTAACATAATTGAAATTATTAAGTAATGTTCTAGATTGTTATAAGGAGACAGGTTTTTCTTTCTAACAGATCAAACAAATATGTACAGAAAATGGCATCTAAAATAACCTTTACTGTATATTTCTATTATCTAAATATTCTGGACTTCATACTCACCCAGAGACTATATGTATATATATATATATATATATATATATATATATATATATATATATATATATATATGTAACTTCATATGAAGCAGTATAATGTGCAATCCCATAATTTTACCCAGGGGACAGCATTGGTGCCACTGTCATTTTGGTATTTTAAGCATTTAGCATGCTACTTATCTCCGAGTATATGTAGTATCTTAGTGAACAAATGGATAATATTGTACTTAGGAAGCTACTTAGTAATTCCCTTAAATACATTTATATAGTACGGTCACACAATGATGAAATATAATTGTTATTGTTTCAAAGTCATTTAAGAAGTATGCAGTTAGCAGGCTAATTCTTAGAACAACTGCATTTATAAGAATTAAAATTGATAATATAAAGTTTCTGAGGACACTGAATCCTCAGATCATTTTTGAGATTCAGTAATGACATCTTCTAGTGTGTGTGTGTGCTGTGTGCACATTTCTCTGTGGGTGTGAATGCCTGTCTGGATAGGGCAGAGACAGAGCTTAGAGGTTGATGTCCTGTCTTTGAAGTTTTCCTCAATCACTTCTCCACTTCTCTTTTTTTAATTTAATTTAATTTTATTAATTACACTTTATTCACTTTGTATACCCCCATAAGCCCCTCTGTCCTCCCCTCCCAGTCCCACCTCCCCCCCCCTTCTTAATGCATGCCCCTTCCCAAGTCCACTGATAAGGGAGGTCCTCCTCTCCTTCCTTCTTATCTTAGTCTATCAGATCACATCAGGAATGGCTGCATTTTTGTCTTCTGTGGTCTGCTCCCCCCTCAGGGGGAGGTGATCAGAAAGCAGGCCAATCAGTTTATGTCAGAGGCAGTCCCTCTTCCCATTATGTAACCCTCTTGGACACTGAACTGCCATGGGCTACATCTGTGCAGGGGTTCTAGGTTATCTCCATGCCTGGTACTTCACTTCTCTTTTGAGACAAGGTTTCTTCCTGAATCTGGAGCTGACCAATTTGAATAGACTGGCCAGTGATCTCCTGAGATACATTTCTCTCCATGCCCCAGTGGTGGAGGTGACTGAACCTGTTGCCACAGATGGTGTTTTTACGTAGGCTCTGGGTCTCTAAGCTCAGGTCTTCCTGCATGTGTAGCAGGCTCTTTACCCACTGAGCTGTCTCTCCAGTTCCACCCTTGTCCATCTTATTAGAAGCAAGCTTGGTGATTTACTAAAAATTAAAAATCTATTTGTGAAATCTCAAAGGAGTCCATGGAAGAAAATAAATGTCAGTATTCCTTCATTTTAACAAAACTTGAGACTATTCTTTCCTGAGATGCTGTGGAATATAAGCTACAGATGTGTTTACTCTGGTATGTATGTAGTACCAAATAACTCCCATAAACAGAGTGAAGGGCCCAACCCCTCTCTATGTTTCTATGCTGAAAATAGTACAGTTGCCAAGGAATATTTCAGTTCCATACTGCTGGATAGGTGTTAATAGAGTGCTTTCAGCAACACAGAAATAAACATATCCAAATAATTTCATAAAAGTGTGGTTATCAGTCCTGAAGAGACCTGATAGCCTAGGGTCATATACAAGGGGCGGAAGACCTACCCTATCAGAGGACTAGGGGAGGATCATAGGGGGAGAAGAGGGAAGGGTGGTGGGATTGGGAGGAGATGAGGAAGGGGAACACAACTGGGATAAAAACTAGCTATATTGTAATAAATGATAATATGAAAAATGTTCATAAAGTAAAAAAAAAAAAGTATGGTTATCTGAAAGTGACCGGCTTTAAAATTGGCAGGAAGAAATTAATTGTGACATGGCCAGTGTCTGATGATATAAAACGAACAGTGTGGCGGCTTGTGCACAACTTCCCTTCCCTACAGGACAACAAGCAACTGTGAGGACACAAGACTGCTTGCTCAACGGTCATTATGTCCACTAGAGAATTTGAATAGGTTATAGGTTGTCATTCAGTCTGCCTGTCTGTCTGCTTTTTTCATTCACTCTTCTTGATACACATATACATATTGGAAGAAAAGGAGAGTTTCCAGGGAATTGAAGAAGCTAATTTTTTCTCTTTTGTAGGGGGAATTTTAGCATACCACCTGGGGCACAATATTATCACATTAGTCATAAAAGCAGTGGTATCTCCAGTGGGCAGGCTTGTAAGATGCTCGCTCATCAGCTGGTACTGATCCAGAATTGGCCAAGTAAAATACTCCAACTTGGACCTGAAGCTTCTTGCCCTTATGAAACAGTTTGCATAAACTTACATACTAGAAATATCAAGAAGCAAAGGAAAACTCCCTTTGCAAACTTCTTAAGGTTGTTCACCTACTTTCTGCCTAGGATGGCTGTTCCCTCTTTCCTCCTGAGAAAACTCACAGTAGTATTCCAAGTTACATATGGCCTCTTGTACAAACTTTTTATTAACAGAGTCTCTTCCTAAACTGTGAAACCATAGTGTGGGTATGTATATATACATTTCCAGTATGTACATATATATTTTCTTCTAAACATGGAAAGAAATACCATTTCTATAATAGCTATGAACTTGCTATCAATAAATTGACAGTTGTTGAATAAAATAATGGTGGAATAAATAAAAGTTAAAACTTAACATTTAGTGATCAAACTTTTAAAATTAATGTGTCTATTTTAGCATATGGATTCTAGAACATGTTATCAAAAACAATGATATTGATAGTATGTTAAAAGAGCACAGGCTAACATACTTTTATAATAACTATGAAGATATTAAGAGATGTAAATATATTTGATCAATTTTTAATGGCAAAGGGCCCAAATTTTTTTTTAAAAAATCACTTATTTAGAGTCTTTATTTTTCTAGGATTTTTAGGTGTGCAGTTAAATTAAGTTGAGACGTCTCAAACTTCTTTCTGGAGGCACTTATTGCTATGCAATTTCCTCTTAGCTCTGCTTTCATTGTGTCCCATAACTTTTGGTAAGTTGTGCCTTAATTTTCATTGAATTTTAGAAAGTCTTTAATTTATTTTTTCCTCTCTTCCCTGACCAGGTTGTCATTGAGTAGAGAGTTGTTTAGTTTCCATGTGTATTTAGGCTTTTTGTTATTTTTGTTGTTCTCTAGTTGAGGTCTAGTTTTAGGCTATGGTGGTCCGATAGGTTACAAGGGATTATTTCGATCTTGTATCTGTTGAGGCTTACTTGCTCTGTGACCGACTGTACAGTCAATTTTTGAGAAGGTTCCATGAGCTGCTGAAAAGAATGAATACTCCATTGAGTTTGGGTACAAAGTTCTGTAGACATCTATTAGATCCATTTGATTTAGGACCTCTGTAAAGTGTCATTATTTCCCTATTTAGCTTCTGTCTAGATGATCTGTCTCTTGGTGAGAGTGGAGTGTTGAAGTCTTCCACTATTAAGGTGTGCCCTACATTTAAATATCTAAAGCATGGGCTATCACAATTCAGACATTTAGAGCAGCAGAGATACTCAGAGAGGAATTTTGCTGGGTGAGGAAATCTTGCTTTGAAGGTATGGTGATGGTGAAGAATAAGGGACATTCAAGATAACGTTTACAGACTAAGCAAGCTGAGTGCAGGCACCCAAAATAGAAACACCCTCATTACCCATTCAACTGTTCATTCAATCAAAATGTTTTCTGAGCATCTAATATACATCCAGGACAAACTTGAGGGTATGAGACCGATAAGAGTCTGCTATTGAAGGGCTTTCCTGATGGGAAATCTTGAGAGCAATGTCCAAGAAGGACACAATGAGAACATGAAGAGGGGAAGTGATAGGAGCAGAAGAAGATAAAGAATGTGCTTCAAAAGTAAGATGTGAGGAGCTTTTGACTGATTAGGTCTGTTGTGCCCTGGGAAAATGAGAAGTCTAACAGGAGCCAGGATTTTCGCTCAGAGAAATGGATGAATATTACTGAATAAGATGCGGCCCAAGAAATGTGAAATTGCCAGGCGTGTTGCCACGTGCCTTTAACCTAAGCATTTGGGAGACAGAGGCAGGTAGATCCCTGTTAGTTCCAGCCCAACCTCGTTTACACAAGTTTCAGCCATGGCTACATAATAGAGACACCCTGTTTCTAAGGGAAAAAGGAGAAATAAATGTTAGAGGGTTTGAGGTTTTTTTCTATGCTTTGAGAACGTCTATCAGAGACATTTAGCTATGGAGACAATAGCTAAAATACAGATATTTTGGATACTCCAGTGAGTGAACTTTCCGTCATTTAAAACCATCAACCACAGAAAGATTCTTAGATTATCCACAATAAAGTTATCAATGAAGAAAGAAGAGTGGTTAGAGGATAATAAAAATGCTCAATAGTTAATTTCATATGTAAGAAAAGATCTAAGTTATATATATATATATATATGAAATGCTATCCAATATATTGGATAGCATTTCATATAGTTCAGACTGACCTTGAAAATACCACAGAGCCACAGAAAACTCTGACTTCCACAGCTCAAGCCCTGGTATTTCAGATCTGTGACACTATGCCCCATGCCCAGCTTAGTACTACTTTAAAATGGAAACTGATCTATAGTTTCCACACTATATAATTGATAATACAGTATGAAAGCTGAAAACTCTGAATATGTGTAAATTTATTTCTGTGCAAATTAAATGATAGTTAAATACATTCAAAGAAAATTCTAAACAGTTTATACCCAGTTAACAGCTATATACTTCAGTCATTCAATATGTTTTTTTTTTTTAATTTTAGACTTATATTTTCTGTTTCATTTAGTGGGATTTAAGAATTTTCATTGCCTTGTTTATATATTTCTACTCCTGCATGCTTACAATATTGATGAAATGAAACACAAGTTTGTTATGTTAAATGTAAAAATTTCAAAAATGCTCATTTTCATTCCTCTGTTCCATTTTCTTCACTTAGCTCTGAGAATGAACTCTAGTATGTTCAGAGGATGGATATCTAGAGGGTCTGCATTTATTGATGAGGTAACAAGAAGTCATATTTGTCTGAAGTTCTGAACATTAGTGTGATTTTCATATGATGTGCCGATATATTTGACTATACATGCACATAAAAAAGTTGAGGCCAACATTCCTAACCTAAACATAAACTATCCTAACCAGAAATAAACACTTTACATTCATCCACCTTGTTGCTCTCGACACATGTATGTGTTTTTCTTCCTGATTTATGATCAATTAAGAGCCTGAGCACAGTGGGAAATAATGAAATTTTTCAATCAATATTTAACATATCTCTAATTTTTCTTGGTACATAGAGTCATTGCTAAAATTTTATACAAAGGCACAAAGTATTTCTTAAGCTCGTTCTTATAAAAGATATACAAATCTACGATATGAGATTAGTCTTTATAATTTAAAAACTATGTATTTATAGTGAGGATGCTCTGTTATGTGTGGTACTAACCTATCTCCCATGTGTTTCAGCAACTGCCAAAGCACTGCTCTGGAAAGGCGTGTTGAGGATGGTAATAGTTCTGAGCGTATAATCTTACTTAGAATTGACATAAAAGGATCAACTTATGTGTTTAGTTAATAAAGCTGCAGACTGTCTAGCTAAGCCTTAGAAGGAGGGAAGACCGTGCCAATAGTCAGCACAATGATACAATTATTGGTTCATCATCCAGAACAGTGAATTCTCATTTGTAAAAGAAATAAGAGGAACAGTGAAACTTTGAACAAAAGTAATGAAATGTTGCTTTTAAATAAGTTTAATTATTAAAAGCACTTAGGACAGGTGAGAAAACATGACTGGAAAAGGGACTATTTAGTCATATATTTTGACACAACAGTTTTTTAAAAATATTATTTCTATTTAACATATTTTTGATGAAAAATTACATGTATTAACAAGCTTGACTTTACATCACTATATCATTATATTAGGTATGATTAATAAGTGAACACATAAAATTACATTTTAATATTCATAGTGATTTATAAATGAGCATGTTATTCAAAAACACTCTTTTCAAAAGTCTAGAGGGCTGGCTATTCCAAGGTCATATTTTAGTTTTGTAAAAAAAAAAACATAAAGGAGAAGGAGTTATTAAATATCACACTCACTTGACTTAAAAATCTATAGCCCCCATGGAAGAATGTGAAATCATGGAAAGCAAACCAATGTCTGCAATGTTTTTCTTAACATATTGCCTGCACCTGTATATAACTGTAATTTCCCAAAGCATTACTAAATCGGTCAAAGGTTGTAGAGTTACTTCACATAGAAAGCCCTTTAAATCCATAATGCTAGTGTCTCATTTTAAGCATACGCTCAACCTGTGGCTAAAATTAGCAATGTGAGGAATGCGATCTGGTTTGTCATGGTCATGAATTGCTTGGTACCCAAGGGCACAAAAGAAGTCTTAAGCGTGGGGCCATTCAAGGAAGCCATGAGATAACGAGGAAGCAGGACCAATGAGACATATCAAAGTTCCAGTATTTTCCTTAACTCAGCAGAACTTTTTTAAAAAAATCACCCTAAGGGAGAGGATACAGGAAATTGTTCAGTATATTGCAAAGACCATTAAACTCTGTGTCTCTCAATAACCTGACTCATGTGAGTCCTGGCATTCCAAAGAGTAGGGTAATGTAAACTTAGTGTGCACTTTTTGTGTATTTGAGAGATGGGCAAATACTCTTAAAATTTATTATCATATTTGACTACTATTAAAATTCTCATCTAACAGTAGAAAATGTTGCTCCATGAAGAAAATTAGCAAAAGAGGAGGCAGGTAAAGCATAGATGGAACACAATGACAAATGAGGTCAAGGAGGTAGAAAATCATGCACATCCTTTGCATTATTTGGAAGGAATAATGGCAAGTGAATTAAAAAATGTCTACAAAAAGTGCTAGCTAATAATACTTTAGCAAAATATAAGTAAGCTAGCCATGAGTGAATCAATAAATATGACTTAAGTAAATCACATAATATCATACTTTATGGGTTTTTCAGAGGAGCACCAACATTTTGCTGAGATGTCTTCGTGGTACTCACTAAGAGCTTCCTAACTATGCGGTGTTAGATAACTAAAAAGTAATTTCTTCTTTTACACGAAAACTTTGCGAAAAATTTGTCATCACTCTTTGTGTGCATTTTCCACTGAAATTCCTCTTTTTTTTTTCTGTTTGTTGTATATTTGCAGAAATAGTCTGTGGAAAGATAACAATTGACTAAAAGTTACCAAGAACTTTTCCCATATCAAATGTCACACAAAAGTATATGAAAGCAAAATTTAGCAACATATGACTGTATATTATTTCTCCTCACAGTAATATGACTAGTATACCAATGCCACCAACTTCAACACACTCAAAAGCAATAAACTCCAATTTGAATGTTGTGAGAATAAGACAAAAATGTGAATAATTAATGCATTTTAAATTCCCAGGGGTCATTTCTAAAAAAGACAGTCCAAGAAGCACTGTGAGATTTCAAAATGAATGCTGGGTTGATGGATATTCTTGTGCACATGAAATAAAGGATTAATTGGGATAATAATAATAGTAATGCAATTCAAGTCTTGACAGAAGACAATGGCAATTGATTTTAACTTTATAAATTCCAGATCAACATAAGGATTTGCAATTGATTTCAATTTCATAAATTCCAGATTGACATAAGGGTTTCATTACATGAGTATTGTCTGTCAAGTCACAAAAGTTTTAAAATGAATATTAGCCATTTTATATTCAATGAACATCAATCACAATAAGACGAAGGTAAAAATACTTGTTTCTCATCTTTTACATGCACTTGGTGACATCATTTCCCATATATGTTGTTTTGTATGTCAACTTTGGGAATATTTCCAGAGCACAGTGAGTCACTGGAACTGTGTATAAAATTTAACATTATGATGTCATAGAATGGTAATACCAAATGCTTTGTATTTTTTTTCTGAGGAGGATACATAACATACCAATTCAACATCTGAATTAAATTTCATACATATGATTTGTTCGTTTGGAAATATTTTAAGTTCATGTAGCTTTGCTCTTCATTTTAGATCTCCCTTTTGTCCATTGTCTAGAAAGTTGATATTTAATCTGATAGCATAACCAATCAATCTCTCTGCTTTGGCGATTTTCTGGTCGCAAGCCTCGTTTGAGTTGTAAGTGGCACAGGAAACAAATATCTAGTCATCCCTTGACTATGCAAAGTCATTAGGTCTCCATTACTATCTTTCACTGTATATTTCTATGTTGATAAACATGTTAAATAATGCTTTGATGGACAATGGAAAGATTCCATTCCTTCATAGGCACTTTGATTTGTACCAGTATGTTTTACTGGTGCTAAATACAGGATGCCCAATGACTAAGTAGTTTTGCACATCTTTCAGATAGTTCCACTAGGGAAGTACAACCAAACTCCTGTTTTTCACTTCTCTTTTCTAGGTTTATGAAACACAATTCTGTTATTTCCATTTGCTATGTGTATTATTTTTCTGAAACTTTCTCCCCTAGGAATTTTTATTCTTGCCCTCATCACTTCTCTGTAGCTGCTCAATTTCAAAAGAAGGTAGAAGTAAAGCAAACATATGGATATTTGATTTGAACCAGAGATTCCTACTTTTTTTGTTAGATTCAATTCCTAGGATAACAGCTTTCATATCTCTCTAGACATATTTTTGGTAGCCATACTATAGTGCATAGTATTTATTTAAATTGTGCTTTGATAAATATAAAAAGATCATTCCAGTCATTTGAAATGAGAGAGATCACCCAAATCTCTCTCCCCATTCTCTTTTTTTCCTCCTCCTACCCCTGCTGTGTGTATGGTGTGTGTGTAAACTGCAACATTTTCTTAAGGATTAAATAATCAAAGAAAAAAATTAAACTTGAAATTAAAATTTGAAGATTTCTAAATATTTCCATAGAAATAAAAATACCAATCTTCTTCAACCTTTCAATCTTTGCACCTGATAAAAACACATATGAAAAATGAAACATTTCCCTTTTTTCCAAGTGAAACTTTTAAAAGTCCAGAGAGACAGTCCCTTGACATGTACAACTTCCTATCATTAATTCACATCTGAATGTGAAGAAATACTTTTGAATGACCTCTTTTTTATTTATTTATGAATGACCAGCTTTGATGAGGGATCTTGAGTCCTATTGCTAAGTTTAAAGATGGGTTCCCAAATTTAAAGCATAGGCTACAGTTAGAGTGACTACACAGGGCCAGGGTGAGGGAATGAACTAAGCTACCATTTGCATCTCAGCAGCAAGTTTCTCAAGCTTAGAGTCTCCTTTGTTGAGTGAGTCTGTGTGACATTGTGAGTTTGTGTTTTCCTAATACAATTCCTAAGTGCCTGTGTACTTTGTAACTGGGGTACAGGGTTTGCTTGGTTGTGATCTTTTGTGCTAGTTTTTACTTTATTTTATTATTAACGTTCAGTATTTTCTTTCTCATCCCCTGTTATTGCTCTTTTATATTTATTTATTTACTAGTTTCTAGATAACACTGTTAAAAAGTAAACCTCAAAAATTAAAAAAAAATGTGATCTTTCTTAGTTGTGTAGTATGGTGGGAGAAAGTAAAGTATGAGTGGGAGAAATGGAGGAGAAGGAAGGAAGTCAGACAGAGGAATTTCAAATTAGATTTCTTGGAGAAAACAACATTTACCATCTTCCTCCTTTCATTCCAATCACTCAGGCACAGTTGTGGCTGAACCTACAGAGGTATCCAAAGGACATATTTTAGTAGTATTTTTTTTTTGAAATTATATTAAATTTTGAGGAGAATGTGGATGCTTTTGCAGCAACAACGTCAACAAAACTTGTGAGTTTCTGTAAAATACAATTTGGAACTGTGTGATGTTCAGAGTATTTTCCCCTGTTCCTAAGAGACTTTTCTCATCTTCCAGAGAAAAAGGTAGTAAAATATATATATATATATATATATATACATATATATATATATATATACATACATTTAATTATATATTTCTCTGGAATTTCTTTCAGAAATTCTTTCAGAATTTCTGGTTTCAGTTAAAGTGGAAAGATACAGAGAGGGTCTTCTATATTAAAATTATAATAAAACATTAATTACTTTCCTCAGGTTCAAGACCATGTCCTCAAGCAATAAACTACATTGTTTGTGTTTGAACTTAATAAAGGCAATGATTGGTACTAAACAGTCAAAATAGGAAGAGGGGCATGTATGTGTGTGTGTGTGTGTGTGTGTGTGTTTGTGTGTATGTGTGTGTCTGGTTAGGTGGAAGAAAGTGGACAGAGGCATGGTGGGAGAGAATAAAGTATGAGTGAGAGAAATGGAGGAGAAGGAAGGAAGTCAAACAGGAATTTCAAATTAGATTTCTTGGAGAAAACATTTACCATCTTCCTCCTTTCATTCCAGACACTCAGGCACAGTTGTGGCTGAACCTACAGAGGTACAAGTTTGGGTTGGATTTCGATGAGATCCTAACACTGTAGTTAAGACTCAACAGCTAGCTGAGCCGTCTAGTTCATCTATTAACTTTCTGTCAATTCTCCTAGTTGACAGAGGACAAGAATAGCATGTGTAGCTTATGTGATTTCCAGTGACAAACTTACCCTTTATTTTATGATGAATGATTTTTTTATTCTTTTATTTATTAATTACACTTTATTCACTTCGTATCGCCCCACAAGCCCCTCCCTCCTCCCCTCCCGATCCCACCCTCCCTCCCCCTTCTTCACGCATGCCCCTCCCCAAGTCCACTGATAGGGGAGGTCTTCCTTTCCTTCCTTCCTTAGTCTATCAGATCTCATCAGGAGTGGCTGCATTTTAAGATGTAAACGCTCCTCATACTTGAGCAGCATGTACACTGCCCACTTTGCCATTTCCCATCCTTGTCACTAATATTCTAACAGAAAACACAACTATAAGAGTTTTCCCCTTGTTTGTCCTGTTCAGTCCTTACTCTTTGCCTCCTCTTTGCCTGCACTCTTCTCAGGCTAAGGGGAAATGTTTACAGCTGAAATCCAGGACGCTTAAGCCTCTCTCTTGCATTTAGTATTAGGGCTATTTTATCCCAGTGGCATTCTCCTCCCACACAGCTCAGTTCTTTTCCTTTCTGAACCCTGTTTCTTTTGGAGCCAAGACTGTTTCTTCTGCTTTGAAATCTACTGATATTGGCTTCTTTATGCCCTTCTCTCTGATCCATCATGCTTACAAGCATCTTTATTAATGGTATCTTCATTTTAGCATAAGACAAGAGAAACTTCTAGACAAAGAATGCCAAATTAAATTATTCTATTTAAAATTACTTCATTTATTTATTTATTTATTTATTTATTTATTTATTTATTTATTTGAGACAAATGCCCAGTCCTTCTCTCTTTGAAGTTTATGGCCTCTTTTAAAATTAATTTTTGTCACATGCACATATTTTTTATAAATTTATAAATGGAGCCTGCTCAGTCTGTATAATGTTGCCTGAGCCCTCAACCCTACACAAAGAATTTCACAGAACTAAGAAATGCTAAGAGTGGGAGAAATAATCTCCCTGAGGGAAATGCACACCGATTGGTCATAATATTGGTGCCAAGGTTATTGGAAGTTGAACATATATTACTCCTATGTAAATGCTCATAATGTTTGATCACTTCTAGTCATACAGCCATAAGCATTCAGAAAGATTGCTATAGGTTGATATTTACTAGAGTCTCCAAAATTATACATAGTCATTCAGAGTTCAGTGCAAGAAACAGTATGTTCTTCTAAACAGAATCAATATGTAATCACTTTGACAAACTGGAGGCTGGCTGTGATACTCATCCAATTTGCAAATCTGGTACTGAGTAATTAATGATAGACCCAAGTATTTATGTTCATGCATTCAGAGCTCTAGAGGGAAAAGATCGCAATTTGTTAGTTTCGAATCCAAAACCATGATGAAACAAAGATTTCCTAGAAAGATTTTGGTAATTTGGAGACAGCCAAATTACATACAGGCGAGTTTCTGGAAAAATGCTGGACATGCAAATAAGTGCTGGAAAGATGGATAGATGATTGAATGAATGGCCACGACCATAATTTTTGGAAAGATTTAATTCTGTATGCCTGTTTCTTTCACTTTCACCTCACCAGTATTTACATCCACAAATAAAATAACAACTCATTTTTTATTTAATTCTATAAGAAAAAGAAACTGGTTATCATGGGCAGTAGAGGCAGGAAGACTAGGAATTCAAGGGCAGTGTGGACAAAGTAGTACCTTTGAAAATAGCGTGTACTACACGAACTTCTATATCAATAAAACACAAAACAAACAAAACCAATCAATTTCACTCTTAACAGAGCACAATCTGTTATCAATCTTTTTAAAAACATTAAAGGAAGTTATTAACACTATGGCTGATAAAGGCAAAAGAAAACCTGTTCATCATAAGTTTTGTTATTTGAGAAGTTTTGCCTTCTCTTCTAATCTTGTAAATCTTTGGCCTTTTAAATTAAGCTGATTTGTAAAACATGTACATTCCTAGAGAGAAAAGACAGGTGCAAGCACAAAATCCATATAGGCCAGACTAGAGCCTACAATTGAACATATGGCTAGACTGAGGCAATGACACTGAAGAAAAGAAGCACAAGGCCATAGCTGGAGAACTCGCTTGTGTGAAAATACTCTCTCCACCAAGCACTGTGTATGATACACAAGTACACCAATATATTAAAGAATCCAGTTTACTAAAGAAGTCCGTTTTCCTTAGTGTGTAAAATTTACGAAGTCACCTCGGTTTATAACAGGATGGTTACGAGACATTCCAGCCCTACACGATAAATAAGAACACGTTGTGTATAGACTATGCAAAGAGGATTGTGAGTTTGTGGCGACACAACAGCCACCAGGTTAGGGTGAACCTAATCTGTGCCATCCCCGACATGTTAGTTGGGGAGCTACAAGTGATATAGATCTCCAGCTGAAATGGACTTAGTTTATTTTACGTGAATTAAAGGAGAGTAGCTAGTGTAGTTCTAGATGAATTTTCTACTTGGAGCTCAGTATTTGTTCGGTGATGTTAGAGCTCTCCACTTTAAAAATCCTACATATTAGGGAGACTCAGCAAGCAATGGTACCTACTGTGAAAACATGGGTTTAAAATCAGGTCTTATCTGTCCTTGTCTTTCTGCTAAACATCATTTTCCTGCCATTATATCTACACCAAAAATGCTTTAACTATAAAACACAAATTATTTTGGTGCATTTAAACTTACAAAAATGAGGTTTTCAAACCATAAACTTAGAATAACTGAAAACGTTATAATCTTTGAAGGTGGTATTTTTAAAACTTACACAATCCAAGTATAATTCTCAGGTCAGCTAGTGTTTAAAACATTTGTTTTATGATTACTTCATTAAGTAATGAGCTTTGGATCTCAAATGACACTCTCTAATTTACTTCTTTTTTCCTGTGCAAAACTAAGCAGAGAGTCTAATTATACATTTTTTAACGAACTGCATCAAATATAAACATTTAAAATAAACTGTTGGAAATATTCACTTGAAATCCATTTCCTTTTAAGCAGTTGAGTTTAGCTCAGTACTCCTCAATGGGTCATTTGTTATGTCAACTGACAATGGAGCACATCAAAAGAGCTTGTCAGGAATTGATTACATTTCTCCACCACCGTGATGCACAGTGCTATAGGGACAATTACGTAAGTGCTGGAACTGCTTGGCTTTGGTGCGACTGTGCGTTTAAGTAAACAGAGTTCTTTGTTGTTCTGCACGCTAACGGGCATATGCACAGTAAGTATCATGACATGTAACCAGATCTTGGTCTATTGTCAGTCGGACTAGACTCATGAAAATTGTGCTTTTGCGTCAACTGGAGTTCTGGGGAACAGCTGCTGATCCCACACTGAAATTAAAAACATTTGAGTTGTTTTGATTTATGTTAGCTCCCAGGGGATGGGAGAAATGAAAAATGGATGTTTAGTGTAAACAAAATACCATTTCTATAACCTGAGTAAAGCAATTGTTCTGAAAATTCTAGCATCCGCTGTTTATGGAAGCATCATGAGCCTGTACTGGCACCATGCTGTTAGCAAGGAGAACAGCTAGGCAGCATTCTAACAGGCCAGCTGCAGGGATATCTCTCAAACCAGCAGTGCTCTGGAGTCAAACTTTGTCAACTGTGATATACAATCCAGGCAACAGGATATTGTGCAAAGATGGCGTACAACTAGCAATGAACATCATTTCAGTGGTACTCTGTCTGAAAAGTCTATGAATATCTCCTTTCTTTAGAAGTTTTGTAAGGACTTGAGAGTTTCACTGTGTGAAACAACTTAAATGGGAATGATCAGCATGCTAGTAATTCTTAAGTTCACTATTACAGCCTCCTGTAGAGTGGCTACACACACTTTTAAAAGTCATATATATGTTTTGGTGAGAAAGGACCAGTCCCTTAGGAGTTAGAATTCTCTTAGTATCTTGTGAAAACAGATCATCAGACTAACCTATAACCACACCAGCTGGCATGATTGATTGGCAACACACGAACAAAAAGCCTTTGGGTTTAAAGGTACATTTCTTCCTCCCTCAGCCAGCCCCCTCTCTGCCTTTTATTCAATGTATACATCTCCCCCCGCTTCCTTTTTTCTTCCTTCCTATTTTAATGGTCTCTGACCTTGGTTAAATTGTTTGAAGGATTAAGTACATTACAGATGGTAATACACCTCCCTTCAGGAAGCAGGACTTAAAAGTTAAAATTTTCAGTAGTGCATGCTGTCTATTTCTGTATTTTATGGCCCCTTTGAAAAGACTGCACCACTCTGTGTTAGCAAATAGCAGTGAAATACTACTTTGGCATGGGTGTAGATTTTCTGTGTTGTAAGTCAGAACATCTGACACAGGGTACCAGGCAATCTGAAACTCCTGTGATAGATGTAAACTCAGTAAACAATGATACACTGTGGGTTTTAGTTTTTTAAGAACTAAAGTTTTGTAAACTCATGTTATATAATTTAAAATAACAGATGTTATGAATGTGCATCCTCAATCAAGGTAGGCATAAAACTATTCTTTAAAAATAATAAGGAGCATAATTTAGATTTTACTTTCACTGAAGGTTTCTACTCAGGAAGTAAGCAGAGAAAAAAATCAATTCTAAATTTTCAGTTTGGATTCTTTGGGAGAAGAAACTGAAAGCTTTTTAATTCCAAAAAGTTCACATAAATGTAATATACTTAAAAGGTAATGGTTACATGGAACCTGAATTGTTTCTTTGAATTCAATATATCAAGAACATCATATTAAATTCAAGAAAACTGAATCAATACCGTGATGCTTAATTGTCTTGGCACAAATGCCATTATATTCTTAAATATCTCCAAAGCACAGAAGTAATATAACTACATTCTTTTTTTCTCCACATGTATGAATGTTCTATCTCATAGTTCAAAATACATTAGTTATAATTTATGCTTTCTAATAATTTTGTTAAGTTATAAAAGTTGTCATAAATAGCAATTCTGAAAATATTCCATATTGAAACAACAGCCAAAGGATAAAAATTGAATTAAATTTTTTTTACTACAGTACCAGAGAACAATAAAACCTTCCAAATATTAATTATTGAAGCAAACAATTCTATAAATATTAGGTGAATATTTAATTTTAAAATGACATGAACAATGTGTAGTAGGTAGATTTGGTGTCATGCCCCCTTGACAAGGATATGTATTGGTTGAAGGGTCACTTGATTTGAGGAGTTTGAGACAATTCAGGAAAACCTAAGAAGATCTTATGCATAGAATTAGAATGCATGGTGGTGCTAAATGTTGAATCTCAAAACTGAAAACTATGTATAGTACCAACATTAACGTCCTGTGAGAAAACTTTATACTTTCTCTTTACCTCGTGTAAATCTTTTTTCCTATAGTTTTCTTTTTTTAAATTTAATTTTATTTATATATTTATTACAACTTATTCACTTTATAGCCCCTCTGCAGCCCTCTCCCTTGTTTCCTCCCAGTCCCAACCACCCTTCCTTCCCTTTTTCCCTAGTCCCCTGAAAGAGGAGGTCCTTCTTCCCTTCTATCTGACCCTAGCTTATAGGGTCTCATCAAGGCTGGCTGCATTTTCTTCCTCTGTGGCCTGGCAAGTTTGTATCCCCCAGGGGGAGTTTATTAAAGAGCTGGTCACTGAGTTCATGACAGAGACAGTCCCTGCTCCCCTTATTAGGGAAACTGAGTAGCCAGTGGGCTTCCTTTGAACAGGGGGTCTAGGTCCTCTCCGTGCACCTCATGTAAATCTCTGTCTGAAGAGCACATCTAACTTTCAGCAATTTCAAATTCTATATCCAAGTCTAAATACCCCTTTACGGTTTTCCACCCTTTGTAGGAGGTTTATTCTATGAGGTCTTACTTTCCTTTGTGCAAGTTACTAGGTAATTAAAGCAATCATGTACATTCCAATAGATGGAAACATCTAATAAAATTTCCAAAATAAGAATGAAAGGGGATTATTCAAATGGGTGGAAATACAGGTATTTTTCCAAATAACAAAACCACTCCCCCCAAAAAAGACCCGAATTCCTTTCATCTTCAAAAACAGAGAGCTATACTTTAATTGTAATGCCTAGAGGCACATTTTTGGGGAGGTGGGAGAGAGAAAGTGACAGGAAATATAGAACTATGAGTCTGGTTCTGAAAACAAACTTTTAAGAAGAAAAAGACTTCTGATTTCACAAAACAGTGGAATTTTAGCATTCACGCATGGTATTTGAGAATGGGTATATAAAATTATACCTCTTTTGACTGCATGAATTTATCCACTCATTCACCAAGTACAATACTGTCATTGTATAAACAGCATTCCACAATATTTCAGTTGAGTGATAAACAAAATGCTTAATGAGAACAGATATTCCACACAGGGTCTATTTTTGGCCCAAGCACAAGGAAAGACCTCAACAAAATTCCAGGAACTGAATGCTGTTAGTACAGGAACTAGACATGCCATAGACATGTCTGTTTAGTCTAATCAAGGCCAGTTCTTCCTACAAACCAAGGCTGTTTCCTTGGGGCATTTCCACATTTCCACTGCTCACTTCCTGACGTGGTCAAAATCAGGTGATGAGGCTCATAGTTGCTATACCTCACACTGTGCTTTTGAGAACAACCTTGAGAAGTCAAGATTTAAAAAAAAACAAAAACAAAAACTGTTCAATAGCATGTGTTTTTCCTCTTGCCTATGTTGTGTCAGTAGATAGAGTTACAGACATATTTTTAAAATAATTTTTTGACAGAAATGAAATATCTCTGTGATTTTCTGAAGTAGGCTTTTGCAATTTTAAAAAGGTTATGACCATGAGGAATTATCAAAAATATCATTTTGGATGTCCTGGTGAAATTCATACTGATAAACCTGATGCAGGAAACTTTATAAATTCCCACATTACAAAGAACAAATAAAGAATGAGTAGTGTTTGAAGAACTAAGAAAATTTCTTGTGTTCTTGAAAATGAAATTAGTACCTAAAACATGCTTCAATTTTTGAATAATTGAAGATTGTGTGTGTGTGTAGGATTTAAACAGTGTCTCACCTGCCTGTTTTGTAGACATTCCAGCCTGGAACTCACTATATAGACTGGTCTAACCCCCCAAATTGTTCTGATTTACCTGCCTCAAGCCTCCCAGGTGAAGTCACAGCGATGTACGCCACTGTGCCTAGACCAATATATATTTTTATTATCCTGTAATTTTATTTTATTCTACCTGAAAATGGCATAAGAGAAAACAAATAAATGACTTACTTGATCAAAAGTATGTCAACATATGAAAGGCAGTTAAACTGATGATATATGTAGATTCTCTTCCGTGATTCCACATCTCAGTCCTATCATTACAAAAACCAGCTACATTGCCATAGAATTAATGCACACTGCACTTCATGCATCTGTGTATACAGCTAGGAAACCCTCACATTCTAGACAGCCACTATGCTTGCCTGAAATATTTTTTTATGATATAATTTTTTTTTTAATTTTATTTTTTTCTTATCAGTTACATTTTATTAACTCTGTATCCCAGCCGTATCCCTCTCCCTCATTCCCTCCCAATCCCACCCTCCCTCCCTCATCTCCACCGTGCCCCTTTCCAAGTCCATTGATGGAGGAAACCTCCTCCCCATTCATCTGATCCTGTTTTATCAGGTATCTTCAGGACTGGCTGCAAAGCCCTCCTCTGTGGCCTAACAGGACTGCTCCTCCCTTGGGGAGTGGGGAGGTCAAAGAGCCAGTCATTGAGTTCCTGTTAGAAATATTTTTATGTGTTTTTTTTTCTGAATCTTTTCTATATCCCCTGTTACCTCCAACCCAAGAATTCACAAATCTATAGTCACTGCACATGACTCTGCAGTTCATAGAACACCATATAACTTGAAATACATAACATTTATTCATTATTTCCCTTCCTTTACCAAAGGTAGCTTTGGGTGACTCCTCCACATTGTAGTGTATATTGAAGATAGGTTCTTTAAATGCTAAGGAACATTTGACTATCTTAGTAGACCTTTCCCCATATTTTTTGTCTTGGTTTACTTTTATTTTTTATTATTATTTACAATTTATTGCAATTAATTCACTTTGTATCCAGTTGTAACCCACTCCTTCATCCTCTTCTGGTCCCATCCCTACTCCCTCTTCTCCCACTATGCCTCTTCCCTAGTCTACTGATAAGGGAGGTTCTCCTCCTGTACTACCTGACCGACCCTAGTCTATCAGTTCTTCCTGAACAGAACACCAACAACTCAGGCTCTAAGATCAACAATCAAAACATGGGCCTAATGAAACTGAAAAGTTTCTGTAAAGCAAATGTAAAGCAACAAAACAAAACAACTGCCTACAGACTGGGAAAGGATCTTCACCAACCCTATGTCTGACAAAGGGTTAATATCAGAATATAAAAACCTCAAAAAATTAAACACCAACAAACCAAGACTTTACCCAGCAAGATATCAAAGCAGATGCTGAGACTCATAGCCAAGCTTTGGATAGAGTGAAGGGAATCTTATGAAAGAAGGGGGAGATAGAAAGTCCTGGAGGGAACAGGAGCACCACAAGGAGAGCAACAGAACCAAAAAATCTGGGCCCAGGGATCTTTTTTGAGATTGATAGTCCAACCAAGGACCATGCATGGATATAACCTAGAACCCCTGCACAGATGTAGCCCATGGCAGCTCAGTGTCCAAGTGACTTCCCTAGTAATGGGAACAGGGCCTGTCTCTGACATGAACTCAGTGGCTGGCTCTTTGATCACCATCCCCTGAAGGGGGAGCAACCTTACCAGGCCACAGAGGAAGACAATGCAGCCATTCCTGATGAGACCTGATAGGCTAGGGTCAGAGGGAAGGGGAGGAGGACCTCTCCTATAAGTGGACTGGAGGGGGGACAAGGAAGAAGAAGAGGGAGGGCAGGTGGGATTGGGAGGGGTCTTGGGAGGGAAGGGGCTACAGCTGGGATACAAAGTGAATAAATTATAATTAATAAAAAATAAATAAATAAATGACCCTGAGATTCCACATTATACCCATCAGAATGGCTAAGATCAAAAACTCAAGTGACAACACATGCTGGAGAGGGTGTGGAGAAAAGGGAACCCTCCTCCATTGCTGGTGGGAATGTAAATTTCTACAACTACATTGGAAATCAATCTGGCATTTTCTTAGAAAATTAAGAATAGTGCTACCTTAAGATCCAGCTATACCACTCCTGGGCATGTACTTTAAACATGCTTCATTCAATAAGGACATTTTGCTCAACAGTGCTCAACATAGCAGCTTTATTTTGTAATAGCCAGAATCTGGAAACAATCTAGATGTCCCTCAACTGAGGAATAGATATAGAAATTGTGGTACATTTACACAATGGAATATTACTCAGCAATTAAAAACAAGGAAATCATGAAATGTGCAGGCAAATGGTAGGAACTAGAAAAGATCATCCTGAGTGAGGGAACAGGGAACCAGAAAGATGCACATGGTATATGCTCACTAATAAACAGATTTTAGTCATATAGTACAGGATACAACTACAGTGCACGAACCCCAAGAAGATAAATCTGATGGGAATCTAAGGCTTCATGTGGGCCCACTAGTTAGGGGAGTGGACGATATCTCTGACATGGTCAATGTTGATCACTTCCCCCTGATGGGACCGTCCTACGAGGCCACAGGGGAAGAAGATGAACTCAGTCCTCATATGAATAGATGAGGTGGGGTATCTAGGTAGGGGATACCTATTCTGAAAAATAGGTGAGAGAGGATGCAAGAGGGAGGGTGAGACCGGGAGGAGAGGAAGGAGGGGACTATGACTGACATGTAAATTGAGTTAAGTAATAAAAAAATGAAAAAAGAGTTATTTAAATACTTTCCTTTATCTAACAAATGTTTAAGTTTCAGGTTGAGAAAATGCAAAACTCCAGGATAGCAGCTGGAAGAGCATATTACAAAATCCAGATCCATTTTTTTCAGAGTAACTATACTTTCAAAGGTACTGACATAAATATGTGAACACTTAGCATAAAATTAGTGACAGGATATAATCTAAGATAGCATTTCCCCCAAGAATAAGGAAGCTGATATTTATTCATAAACGTATTGAAAAGGAAAATACACAAACATAATGAAGGCTGTACTCATAGTGCCATCTTTGAATTTATTTTGTTTTTTCACCCTTTTAAACTTAACAACGTTAAATGTGTCTTTCATGAGGGCTGTAAAAATTGTATTACTTAGGATCGTGTGTGGAACTGTAAAAGGAGAAGATGAATGGTAAATGATCTAAAACTTTAATTTCTATCTTCAAACATCACTTTTGTTAGAATTATTCCCTTCTCCCGGCACAGTAATCTTTTGTTCCCAGGAAAATAAAAACTTTCAACAACATTAAAAAAAAATATGCCATAAGGTAGTAGAGCTCTTGGAATGGGCTTTCAGAAGGGAGAAAAAGGATCATTTAAGTAGGAAGGCAATTTTCATTTACTAGAATCAGTGAAAAGGTGAAAGCGAGCCTCTATTCCAAATGCCGTTATATGATACTCATTACCCTTCATAAAAATGTAAAAGGAAAATTTGCCTAGACTACTGGGACAAAAAGTTTGATATCTATAATGAAGAACTACTCAAGGCAGATTCTTGAAAATGTCCATTAAACAGTCGTTGCTCTGATATAAAAAATGAAGAACTTCTCAAAAATGAAAATTTCCTTAGTTTCTTTCATATTTGTTTAAGAAAAAGAGGACATAGAGGTCAAGGAAAGCCAGGATTTCAAGGAAGTACTTGGAGAAGTCATCACCCCACCTCTCAAAACAAGATCGATCAGCCAGCATTATCAGAGCCAATCTGTCTACCTCAGACTGTAAATCATCTCAGTGCATAGGAGCCCTGAACCCCTCTGAGATGCCCAGTTCACACCATAGACATTATCCATTTATGGACTTCTCTTTGTTACTTTAAAAAAAATCCATGAATTTCTGAAAGGAAAAAAAAAGTTAAACAACCAAATAATTTCACATCTGGTGAAATATAAGCTGCCATTCTGCAGAAAGAAAGAAAAACACCCTGTAAAGAGTGTTGCTTAGAAAACAGTGCAGAGTCTTTTAAAGTATCACTGGAAAATAGAATAAAATTAACAGTCCATGTCAGGCTCTTAATGGATGGCTTAACTGCCTAACACTTTAACATCATTTTTTCCTTTGTTTATTAGGTGATTCTAAGCTTGGTGAAGTTACTTTTTAATAAATGAAATTTCTGTTAGTATTATAAAAATGTATAGCACATATAATTGTCAATGAAATGTTCTATTACTCTTAGATCACCTAGTAAGTACTATGACAATAGGTTTACAAAGAATAAAAAACTCTGGGTAAGACAGTGAGCTTATAACTGGGAAGCCAGAGAACTGCAGAATGAGATTTAGCTTTTGGTTAGAGTTTATTACTTTAGGAAACATATTCAGTAAATTGATCTATTAGGAAGTGATGCCTGAATCAATATGCATAACCCAACAATAGGAAGAACAAAATCAGAAACTACCATGAGGAATATAGACTCCTACATAGCAGAGCCAGCATAGTAAGTTAGATTAAAATACAGTTTCTTTTATTTTATTAGTAACAAGCTCTCTATTCATACCTAAAATATTTGTAGAATTTTTGGCTAATTTCACACCTATAAATACTGCAAACCCTGCTTCTTCATGGAGACAAACCTTTGTAGTATCAGTTTACAAGCACACCAACTGTTTCATCGTTTTAAGTGTCTTACATTATTTTACAGTAGTGGTTACAAGTATTTTATTGAACCGAAAATATAGCACCAGTAATTATTAAAAGTTAGAATTTACATAGTTTTTGTTTGTAATATAAAGCATATAGTTTTAGGAAAACGAAAGCTCAAATCATGCATAAAAGCCATCACATTAGTAACTCCAGCCTTTATGGAAAAGACAAAGTACTACAAGGGGGGATGCTATAGCCATTTGTGAAGGAGAAATTGCACACATTTCAGAAAAAAGGAAAATCTTGAGGATAAGTCATTAGTAAAGGGTAAGCATTGATAATACAGTTCGTTGATTCATTCAACAGTGCCTCCCGTGTACCTCCTATGTATCAATACTCTACACATCACCTTAGGAACAGCAGTAAGCAAAGCAAGGATGTTTGGTATCTGAAGAATAAACTATTAAAATATTTTGTATGAAAAACTTCCATTAGAAGGGAAGTTGGACAAATAAGCTGCGAATGATCTATAAATAATGCTGAGAGAAACCCTTTCTGAAGTAAAAAAAAAACAAAAAAAACAAAAAAACAAAAAACAAAACAAAAAAAAAAACAACTAAACTAAAACAGTGAATCTTGAAACCAGAATTCAGTACAGAAGTGAATCTGTCATTCATCTCTGAATTTCTTATTTAGCATTTGAAGTTAGCTGCTCTAGGATTAAATTCTAAATTGACAAGCTGGCTGAACATCCACAGTTTTACTGATATTTGTTTTTATCACGTATTTTTGAAACAGTATTACTCTCAAACTATCAGATTCATTTTTTGTGTGTGTAAAAAGGACTTGCAGGCAGCTTATTGAGCAAAGTAATGACAGAACATTCCATTTATTACCAAAAGAGCAATTGCTTTGGCGAAAATCACCTGAAAACAATTGAGAGTCCTGAAAATTTTGGCTTTAATTTATGGGAAGAATTAGAAAATAGCAAGGTGAGTTATGAGTACCACATTCAAGAAAAAATAGCCATAATGTCTTAACAGTATTATTTAGGAGATTTCTTTATAAATATTTAGCTAAGGTGAATACAAAGGTCATGTTCCAACTTTAAGTTTGAGGAAAAGAATAAGAAAAACAACTTGATGAACAAAGTTCTTTGCTTTGTAGATATCTTGAGCATTTAACTAAGCGTATTATTCAAAGCAAGTTGTTCTAATTTTAGCTGTATGAATAAATTATAAAATAATCCTAAAATATTATCTATAAAGATAAATTATAAATCTACATTTTACATACTATTCTGAGTCATACATAATAATACCCTCATGTGACACTCCTTTGAACTATATTTTAGTTATCCTTCTTGCTTATTTTTTTAAAATATCTGTCTTATTGAACATCCACAGTCTTATAAGATAAACAGCAGGCCCTGTCTTAGATTTTTGTAGGGTACAGGTTTTGTATCACTTCCAGATTTTCAATTAGATCCTAATTATAACATGCCTCATTTATAGCTACAGGAATCCGGACCTTGTCAACACTACAGGACCATAACATGTCTGTCTTAATTAGACCTGATTAGTTCTGGGCCCAGCTCACATTGTGGACCCTGACTCTGCTCTAAGCTGCTCATCTGTTTGACAGCTGCTGGGATGGAAGAACCATATTCATCATGTTGCAAGTAAGTGTGTTCACTCACTTTCCTCTCGTGGGATACGGGGCCTTTTGATAGCCATAGCTCCAAATGATCAGTCAAGTAATGCACCTCACTTATCACTGGCAGAATGATAAAGCTGGGAATGGAAACCTCAGCTGCTCAGGGGCTGCGCACGGGGGCACAGAGAACACGTCCTGTCCTACCATCCACTACTGTTACCGGGCTATCTAACATTTTCCTGAGATCCATTTAAGCTTGTGTGTTCTGTAAGCCTATGTTTAAAGATGTACAGAAAGTTGTTCCTATGAATTTTCTGATTAAGTTTGCAAATATAAAAAACTGTTATAATGCTATTCTTTTTAATTATATTTAGCATAACTAAAACTCTTGTCCTCAGTGTACAGTTAGAGTTGGCATTTTTTTTTTCTTAAGGACCTTTGCAATTTATTTATATGAGCCTTTATTTGAAAACATTAACATTGATTTTTTTCTCCATTATTATACCAATCTGCATTCATGACACGCAAACCATTGGGACATCTTCATTTACTTTGCTTTCAAAAATTTAAAAAAAAAAAAACCAACGTATTTCAAAAAATGGTTGTCTTAATATTAGGCATCCACATCTTTATCTGGAGTGAATGAACTTCTCTTTAGTTGTGTGGAGCAGCTGGACGATATTTGATTCACTAGGATTAGGACTAAAAATGGTATCCATGTTTCCCCTCTCTTAAGCCAGTAAACAGAGAGAACTGAAGGGGCTTTCTGAAAAATGCTTACAGCATGTATCAACACTATTATATAGTAAAAAGATACAAATAACAACAGAGAACAAATAAAAATGTGGCTGATTTACAGTTATTAATTGATAGTTCAAATTTTCTTAAACCTAGAAATCTGCTTTTTTTTTTTTTTTTTACTAAGGAATTTTTTTTTTTACTAAGGAAATAAAAGCATTATTATTGTAAAAACTATTTTCTCCTTCAAAGTGCGGGGAACGTGCAGTTTGGCTAGTCATATTGGTACATAAATACTATGAGGTAACTACTATAGACAAATTACAAAATTATCTGAGAACTAAAATAAATTCTAATCTTTGAGTGAGTTCCTTCCCAGAACTATTGCCTGCATCATCAATAACATAAAATCTTGTCTTGTAGATTTGCTCTATGTTAGAGTATGATCAAGTGCTGTATAGCCTATGCACTCACTGTGAGGACTCTCTGAGTTTATGTGATTAATCTCCCTAGATATGAGCTCTAGTTATAACCCTAAGAGTTGGAAAAATAACTACTTGTTCAGAATATTTTGTATCTCTCTCTGAGAGGTTAAATATAAAGCTTTATTTTCTTTTTACTCATATTTTGTCTTATTTTCTCCTTGAGTTTAAATTTTATGTTTTGTTTCTAATTTAGATAATAGACTTTAAGTAAAAAGTGTTACATCAGATTCCAAAAGTTCCCACTTACTTCTTTAACCAGCACATGTATGCAATATGAGGTGTGCTGTGTTCTCCCATGTTTCACACATGGCTAAATACTATAATACAACATATACTCTTGTCTTCTTGGAATTTACCTTTTTTCCCCTGTGGATTGCAGTAATTTTATAAGATAAACATGTAAGTATGTTGCATGTTAGATAGTGATAATTATTAAAGAATAAATAAAATTAAATAGTACAGAAACATGGAAGAATAAAGTTAATATTTAATTTAAGAGATCAAGAATATTCTCATTCAATGTGTTTTTAATAAAGGTATTGATAGAAAGGTGGACCATTCTGTATGTCTTCATGGGCCATTATAATTACCTTGCCTTTTACTTGGGAATGGTGGGAACCACAGTTTATTTTTGAACAGAATGATAACATGAAGCGGCACTACTTAAATTAGGCATTACATACTACTGTGTTGAGAACATACGGAAAGGTAGACATGGAAGCAGGAGCCACTGAGCATACTGATGTAATTGATCATGTCACCATCAAGTGACAAGGGAAACAGAGGCAATCGCAAAGATATTCAAAGACAAAATTTACTGACAGACGTGGTAGGATGAAAGATCGAAAGGGGAATGAGAGAAACACATGTGAAAGAATTAAACATACAAAATATTGTCTCCTCTGAGATCAGGAAAGAAAAGCAGACCAATTAACAGAAAGACAGTTTGGGATGTGTTTGATAAATAAGAACCAGATGTATAGCTTCTTTAGGTCTGGAGATGGCTATCCTATGTTATACAGCTAATATCCACTTATAAGTGAGTGTATACCATGCCTGTCTTTCTGTTTCTGAGTTATCTCACTCAGGATGATCGTTTCTCGTTCCATCCATTTTCCTGCAAAATTCATGATTTCCTTGGGGTTTTTTTAATGGAATTTTTTTATTAATTTATTTTTAATTAATTATAATGTATTCACTTTGTATCCGAGCTCTAGCCCCTCTAGTATTCCATTGTGTAAACGTACCACAATTATTGTATCCATTCCTCAGCTGAGGGACATCATTATTTCCAGATTCTGGCTATTACAAACACAGCTGCTGTGAACATAGTTGAGCAAATGTCCTTGTTGAATGGTGAGACATCTTTTGGGTATATGCCCAGGGGTAGTGGTATAGCTGGATCTTGTGATATTGTTATTTCCTTTTTTTCTTTCTTTCTTTCTTTCTTTTCTTTCTTTCTTTTTTTTTTTTTTTGAGAAAGCGCCAGATTGATTTCCAAAGTGGTTGTAAAAGTTTACACTCCCACCAGCAATGGAGGAGTGTTCTCCTTTCTCTACCTCCTCTCCAGCATGTGTTGTCACTTGACTTTTTTATCTTAGCCATTCTGACAGGGGTAATATGGAATCTCAGAGTTGTTTCTATTTGCATTTCCCTGATGACTAAGAAGGTTATAGCCATCTACAGAACTAAAGAAGCTAAATACTAAGGAGGACCCTAGGGAGGATGCTTACATCTCATTCTGAATGGCAAACGCAATAGACACCAGAAGCAGTGGAATAGAGGAAAAAGGATGGGAGTTTACTATATAAGGTCCTCTGAAAGGATCCACCAAACATTGGATCGAAGCAGATGCTGAGACTCACCGCCAAACTTTGGGGAGAGCACAGAGTCTTACGGAAGAAGAGAGGTGTGGGGATAGAGGGGCATGGAGGTGACAGAAGCCCCATAAGGAGACCAACAAAGCCAAAAGATCTGAGCCCAGGCGGTTCTGCAGAGACTGATGCACCAACTGAGGTCCATGTCAAATGTGGCGGATTGGCAGCTCAGTCTCCATGTGGATCTCTGAGTGAGGGGAGAAGGGTTATCTGCTCTTTGATCATTCGCCCCTGGTGATTTGGCCTTGCCAGGCCATGGAGGAAAAGGATCCAGGCAGTCCTGCTGAGACTGAACAAGCTACTACAGGCAGCTGGCGATGATGGAGAACTCCTTTCAGTGGACTAAGGGAAGGGAATAAAGGGGAAAAGAGAGGAAGGGTGGGCCTGGGGGATGTTGATGGAGGGAGTTTCAATCGGGATGCATAATGAATAAGTTGTGAAAAAAAAAAAAAGAACAAACACATAGAACCAGATGTAGTGGATATTTGCAATTAGACAGTATTCGCTGCGCATGACAGGGCTGTTGCACCCATGAATTCACAGTAGTTATGGCTGTGAATGCACAAGACCTGCGCAAGATCAAGTAAATGCAAACCCCAGCATAGACAAAGGAGAGATTCATGAGGTCTGAAGAGCAAGGAGTGCTGTATATAGTTTGGATATTAGCCCTTTGCTGTATATAGGGGTGGGGAAGCTCCTTCCAGTAGGAGAGAGAAACATGCTGAGACTCACAGCTAAACACTGGGCAGAGCATGGGGGAGTCTTGTGGAAGAGTGTGGAGGGCAAAGACAGAAGGACCCTGAGGGGAAAGGAGCTGCACAAGAAAACCAACAAAGCCAACTATCTAGGGGTTTGGGGTGCTCAGAGAGACTGAGGCACCAACCAAGGAGCATGCTTGAACTCTACCTGGGCCCGGTTCCTTACATACCTGATGGGCAGCTTGGTCTTTATGTGGGTCCCCTAGAAAGGGGAGCAGAGCCTGTCTCTGACATGTACTCTGTTACCTGCTTTTAGATCACTTTCCCCTGGCAGGGCTGCCTCTCCAGGCCACAGGGAAGAAGATGGCCTCAGTCCTGATGTGACTTGATGTGCTGGTGGGGAGGGCTTGATGGGGGAGGGCTCCCTTTATCTGAGGAATAGGTGAGGGGAAAGAAGGAGGGAGTGTGGAAGGAGAGGAGAGGCCTACAATTGGATGCAAAGTAAATTTAAAAAAAATGTAAAAAGAAATAAATATATTTTTCTACTTCAGTTTAAAATTAGTTAATTAATTAATTCAAAAAAAGAGTGAGGAGTGGAGGGGCAAGCAGGGAGTGAGGAAATAAACTTCAAAAATTCAAATTGTAAGTCTGGAAAAAAAAGAAGAAAGGCAACAAATAAGGTTGAGATGGATTTTGATGAGAATTTAGAGGAAAACCATTGTCTACTGGGAGAGGTACACACACAATCATTGACTATGTCAAATTAAGGAGGACTGAAACTGACTTCACGTTAACCACAAGAGCTGACTTAGCAACAGAGAAACCACTGTTGTTCTCTGCAGAAGCAAACATGTTACAGTGAAAGGATAAATACTTGCTGGAGATTCAGAAAAGAATGCAACTGTCTACTATGAGAACTGATTATAGGTTGTTTTTTTTTTTCTAAGGATTTTTGCCTGAAAGTGATAGCGGAGAGACATGTTAAAATGCAAGGTTTTGCTTTGTGCAAGATGTAGGGATACCATGACTGAAACACTATTTCTCAGGGTAGGCAAATCTGGTATTGTAGGAATAGGGGCAAAGAGACATTTCAGAGTACAACCAGAGAAGGAACAGAATTTCTTTTTTCTTCATTAATTAATCAACTAATTGATCAATCAATATATTGATTAATTATGATTGATTAACATCCTATTCAGATATTTGTTCCTTCCTCTCCTCCCAGTCCTTCCCCCACATGCCCTGTCTTTATCTTCAGTGAAGGGGGGACCTCCCATGAATATCAACCCACCTTGGCATATCAAGTTGCAGTAGGACTAGGAACATCTTTTCCTACTGAGGCTAGATAATGCAGCACAATTAGAGGGGGAAAGATCCCAAGGTAGGCAACAGAGTCAGAGATAGCCCCTGCTCCTGCTGTTGCTGTTAGGGTCCCACATGAAGGCCAAGCTACACATCTGTTAAGTATGTGTAGGGGGCCTAGGTCTATTGCAGTATGCTCTCATGGTGGTTCAAAATCTGTGAGCCCTTGTGGGCTCAGGTTAGTTGATTCTGTAGGTTTTTCTGTGTTGTTTTTGACCTCTTTGGCTCCTTCCTTCCCACTTCCACAAAATTCACTGAGCTCTGCCTATTGTCTGGTAGTGGGTCTCTGCATTTGTTTCCACTAGATGCTGGGTGAAGACTCTCCGAAGACAGTTATGCTAAGCTCCTCGCTGGTTATCTGATACAGACAGCTTTAGTGAGAACATTCAAATACTACCTACCACCCCAAGTTCTACCACAGGGTAGGAGAGAAGACACACTTTGGTGAGACCTATAGCAGTTTAGGGAGGACTGACTATTGAATGGAGTAATGTGATACCAAAGGGTGAAAATATTTTAGAAGACTGGAAGTGGAAATGAACGTATTAAAGAAATATGATGACTACCTTGATGGCTACCCATCAAGGTCCCTCTTTGAGTTTTTGAAACATTTTGTTACTGTACTAATTTCCAACTTTCCTTTTTTAAAAAAAATTGTTTGCATGATAATGTTCCCCCCGAAATTAAATATAGCACTAGCCAATTATCTCTGTCCCTCAGCGCATAGCATATTTTTTTCTTTTTTTCTTTTTTTTTGCTACTTTAGCTGTTAAGGAACTTAGAAAAATAATAGCCACATTTCTTAAAATTTGTTTTACATCATTAGTGACATTAGATATATTTCCTTATGAATTAACCGCTGCTTATTTATTATAGATAAATGACTGTGTAAGCACTGATATTTTTCAGTCCAAAAGGCACTGTTCCTATATGTACACACTCATTTACATTCACATATGTACTTATAGGGAACATCATTTTCCATTCTGAGCCAAATTTTTCTATATCTCTATTGTCACCATGTTTCTTTAGGTTTCTCAGACTGCATCTTCTAATGCTTTTCCTACCTTTTAGCCACCTCCCTTCAGCCAGGATTCTCCTGATTTAAATAATCTACTCATATATAGATTCTGTAGTATTCTCTTAGAATATTGATCGAGCTTCAACATCTTTACATTTTATTTTATTTGCTTAACATTATGGATTGAATCAGCTAAAATTAATCACTCACATCATAGCTGTCTACTAAACGTATTTTAACTGATTACAAGATGCAATGAAATATTTTCTTTCTGACACATTAGGCCAAATGCGATCTTCCATTCAATCCTTCATTTTCCGAGACTGATGTTCATCTGACTCTAACCATAACTGACATCCTATCCTCTTTAATATTTCTCTGACCTAATTCTGTGGATCTGTTTATGTATACTTAGTTTTGAAATGTTTAGTTCTTCCTGTTGGGCCTACACAAAGCTCACTGAGCTTCCCTAGTTTGGAGCATTAGTTTGTTACACACATCTCACACTCTCTCACACACATCTATTATTAGTTCTGTTTGTATAGTGCTTCACATGTTGAATATTTCATTAATGGCACAACTAGATGATATGTAAAAGTGCTTTTTGTAAAGATTTGTTTTATATGGCATACAGAGATTATCAAATGGAAAATTTGGTAGGTTGGTCTATGAGTTCTGGTCTGAAGGACAGCAGTTGTTTTAGAGTCAAAGCAAGCTAATGCTCTAGTTCAAGGTCAGCAGCTGTAGGCCTTGAACTCCGTGGGTGAAGCTTTATTCATCCAAACACACCCACACCAAAACACCCAGACTAACATATGACCAAATACCTGGGAAGCCCTCTTGTGGTCTAGCTGACACACACACTTACCCTTCACTCCTGCACTCCTACCATGTGATCACTTATCAGTATCCCAGTTCACCACAAAGCAGTAGCTCCCCTCTCTGAATCTCCATAGCATATATCAACTGTCTTTTTAAACATTTTTCATTCTCTAATCTTATTTGGCAGCTTTTACTTAGCAAATTTTAGCCAACATATACTTTGTGCCAATTTGCTGCTTCTCATACACTTTTGACATTATCAATATTTACAGAAGCAAAGTATATATATATATATATATATATGTGTGTGTGTGTGTGTGTGTGTGTGTGTGTGTGAGTGTGTGTGTGCATGTATACATACAATATACTATAATATACATAATTCATATATCATTACCAGGCACTGAATACACATTCTTTTTTATTTATTCAATGAAGACAGCAATTCAGCAAAAATTACAAGAGGATGGAGATTTGGATTTCCTTTCTTGAAAATGAAGCATTATTTTTACAGTTCAGGGGAGTATAAACCCTAGTGATGGGTCTAAGGAGTTCATGTGGACAGCATCAATCACATAGATTAAGTGTAGTTCGTTCATCATATTTATTTCAAGCAACACACAATGAAAGCAGCTATAAATAGAAATTCTCTGCATATTATGAAAACCAGTGGTTCTGAGATCATAGTTCTTATACCAGCAACATTAATATTATCTTGGAACTTTTCAGCAAAGCAAATATTTGGATCTCAAGCACAGTAAATCAGAAATTCCAGTGGTTGCACACAGAAATTAACAGGTAATCCTAAAACGAAATATAATTTTAAAACATTTACCTCAGCTACTAAGAATGAGAAATAGTGTGTAGAGTCAATATACTGTAGTATTTCCAAATTATGAGTTTAGGCTTGAGTGTTTGTTTAAGAAAATGGGTGTAGAGAGAATTCTACTTTGGTTTAAATTGTAATTTACTTTAACAGTAGGGCTTCTTCCTGTTGTAGATGAATATCAGGGAAGGCAAAAAAGGACTGGAAATTTCTGAATGTTCTTAGAAAGCATGGATACATTTAGATAAGTTCCTTAAAGATAATGCTTGTTTAACAGGTGCAGTACTCAAAAGAAAATCATTTTTTAACACCGAGATTTTAGTGAATATCCCCTAAATAATCTAGCAAATGAACTCAAAAAGCAGTTGAATTGAAAATCATGGCTAAAGAGCAGAATATCTACTCCTTTCTCATTTGTTCTTGTAGAAAACTTAAGCTTTCACATTAAAACTAACTTCCACATGTTTCTAGTTTGCTAATGCTTGTTTTTCAGCCTCACAGAAAGTCGCCTGTGGTTTTTTGAACATTGATATAGTCAGCAGTTCTATTCTTTAGTTTTATTTTATGCTTCTACTGTCAGTAGAAACTGTGAAGTCTAAAGGCAATCAGGGAAAACTTTCCCAGTCTCATGCATAAAATAACATTATTAGTTAATAGAAGGAAAAATTAATACATATACTTCAATAAAACATTGTTAATGTGATTTTTTAAAATATATTTTTAAATTTTTAGATAATTTTATACATTCACTTGTATCCCAGCTGTAGCCCTCTCTCTCTCTTTCCCTCCCAATCCCACCCTCCCTCCCTCATCTCCTCCCTGCACCCTTCCAAGTCCACTGATAGTGGAGGTCCTCCTCTCCTTCCATCTGACCCTAGATTATCAGGTATCTTCAGGACAGCTGCAATGTCTTTATCTGTGGTCTAGTAAGGCTTCTCCTCTCTCAGGGGAGAGGAGAAGCTCAATGAGCTAGTCATTGAGTTCATGTCAGAAACAATTTTTGTTCCCTTTACTAGGGAACCCACTTGGATGCTGAGCTACCATGGGCTATGTCTGAGCAGGGGTTATAGGTTATATCCATGCATGGTCCTGGTTGGAAAACAATCTCATAGAAGACTCCTGTGCCCAGATATATTTGGGCCTTGTGGGGCTCCTGTTCCCTTTAGGTCATACTAACTCCTCCTTTCTTCATATGATTCCCTGCGCTCTGCCGAAGGCTTGGTTATGAGTCTTAGCATCTGCTTTGATACACTGTTAGGTAGAGTCTTTCAGGTGCCTTCTGTGCTAGGCTTCTGTCCTGTTACTTGATTTCTCCTACTTCCAATGTCCATCCACTTTGTCTTTCTAGGTGAGGATTGGTTATGTTATCTTACCCCTGGTCTTCTTTCTTGTATATCTTCTTTAGGTGTACAGATTTTAGTGTATTTATCCTATCTTATAAATCTAGTACCCACTTATATATACGGTGTGTATCTTTCTGCTCCTGGGATATCTCACTCAGGATGATCTTTTTCAGATCCCACCATTTGCCTGCAAAATTCATGATTTCCTTGTTTTTAATTGCTGAGTAGTATTCCATTGTGTAAAAGTACTACAATTTCTGTATCCATTCCTCCATTGATGGACATCTGTGTTGTTTCCAGGTTCTGGCTCTTACAAATAAAGCTGTTACAAGCATGGTTGAGCAAATGTCCTTGTTGTGTACTTGAACACCTTTTAGATATATGGCTAGGAGTGGTATAGCTGAATCTTGAGGAAGCAGTATACCCGATTGTCTGAGAAAAAGCCAGATTGATTTCCATAGTGGTTGTACAAGTTTACATTCCCACCAGCAATGGAGGTTTCCCCTTTCTCCTCAACCTCTCCAGCATACGTTGTCTCTTGAGTTTTTTATCTTAGCCATGTTAATGTGATTAACATGCTAAGATTTGTAGATGACCAATGAAGAAATAAAGATAATGAAGAGCAAAATGGTCTCTCTGAGTAGTGGTATAAAATTTGAAATTTGAATAATCTCAGACTTATTTAAAAAAGATTTCTCACAACGAAAAACAAATACAAAGCACTGAGGTAGTTCTGAATATTTGAGTGAGCAAGCAAATGAGAGACACAGAGAAAGAGAAAGAAAGAGAGGGAGAGGAAGGAAGGGAGAGAGAAAAAGAGACTCAGTGTGAGAGAGAGACAGAGACAGAAAGAGAAAGAGAGAGGCAGTGAGAATTTCTCACTATAGTGAACTCAAGAGAGAAGCATACTAGATAGGGTCAGAATGCAAATGAGGATCAGGTGACTATAGAACCTTTTAGTGCACATGTAAAAGACATGGATTTCATTATTCTGCCAATAGGGTTTGAAACCAGGAACTCCGTTTCCAAAATATGCTTTGGACAAATTGTGCCCGGTGTCCATGCAGGAAATAGATTCAGGAAGACTAGAGTGCCAACTCTAGTTGATCAAAGAAGAAAATGTATTGGTTTTGCGGATCAAAAGTGGTGCAGTTTGGGTAAATGTGGAAGCAGAGAACAGAAGAAAAAGTCCACAAGACGATTACTCCACACGTGCATGTGTGTAAATCTAATGAGAGTATCTGGGGCTTCTGGAAATTGTCAGTCTAGTCTTATCCATTAGATTCTTCTTATCGATTTCTATAAAGATAGTTTTTCCTTAAATATACATAGTTAGTCATTACATATTTTAAACACGAGTAATGCTTTCAGACTTCTGAGTTAAGCTTCTTAGATCAATAATTATCCTGGTTTACTAAACCCAACTCATGTGTTGGAGAAAGTATTTGAAATCTGTAAGTGAAGCCATGCGAACGTATCAAAGATTTGGTAAAATAAGTTCATTGCCAAAGAGTATCTTCAGGGTAAATAAATTAAATAACATGACAGAAAAGAATGGCAAGGAGTTGTAAATATTTGAAGAGTAAAGCCTACAGGAAAAAGAAATGAAGGTACATGAGGAGGCAAGGGGATGGTTAAGAGCACACAGGGCTTAGTGCCCCGCGTCCTTGTCAGACAGCATTCAATTCCCCGAATCTCCAGCTCCCAAGGATGCAAAGCCTTTTGACTCTGTAGGCACCTGAAATCCCATGCACATATTCCCTCACAGAAACATGCACACACACATACACGCAAGACTCACGCATGAAGATTTGCTTACTGAGGACATGAATTTTTTTTTTCTGTGTATAGACTGAAATTACTAGAATTCATATGGCATTTTAGATAATCACACAGTTTCAAACAACCAGACTATCTATGATCATATTTCTCAAGGTCTTATCCAGAAAAAAATGATTCTTAGATATGAACAATATGACATAGGGAAAGAGTTTTAACTCTAAAGTTGTCCTAGATTTCAAATACCAGCTGTATAATCTCATTTAACCTCTGAAAACTTATTTTAGTCTCAGTAAACAAATGGTGAAAGAGATCATTTATATAAAATATTGAACAGAATTATCATTAAAAATAAAACTACTATTGACACATGTACAAACAATACACAGATTTTTTCAAAGATAATTTAATCAACATAAGTATTTTTATGACTCTGTAGCCTTTGTTTAGAAATACATGTATTATAAGGCTTTATGTTCTCTGAAAAAAAGAAACCCATTTTTATTATAAAAGAACTTCTATAAATAGACTCAAAGACAGAAATGACTAAGATGGTCATTTTTACTATAAAATTCACATAAATAAGATGCAATGTATAAGATGTGCTTTGGTGGTTAAGTATTTATTAAGATATATGTTACATATAAATTAATTTTGATGTACGGAAACCTATGGAATACATCTTGGGGAAAACATTGAATATATATATATATATATGTGTGTGTGTGTGTGTGTGTGTGTGTGTGTGTACATATATGAGTAGGTTGCATATGTGGCCTATTTGATTTTATTTTAGACTTTATTTCTTTGACTTATCCTACTCAAACAATACAAACAGGCACCGTGGCCATTAATCAAAATCTATAGCTGAAGAAGGATTTCTTGAAATAAATTTTAAAAATATGGCTGGAGAACAGGAAAATATGTAATGATGTCTTCTATCCTGCAGGAATAAATCACCATTTGCTGCGTTGTGTGCTTGTCAAGCAGTAAATTTCATAACAAAAAGGCTAGGATGGAAGGAGAAGCTCCGTGATCTCCCCTCTAGTCCTCACCAATCCACTCTGAAGGACTCATTCTTTGGGAATGATTCAGATGACAGACCAGATCCCACAGACAAAACCTGCTTCTTGTCAATGCCTGCCAAGGGGGCCCCAAGTGAAATAGCACAGCACAGTGCATCATGGGTTGGATTATGCTCGCCTTGCTTTGTGGACCACAGTGATTTACATAGTCTTCACAGTAAAAATAGGAGTAATGCAAAAGCAAGAGTTGCCATTTGATAGCTCATATATAAATATGGGCTTTAAGACAAGTGCACTTAATTAGAATTTTATAGAGCATAAAATATGAATCATTGCTATTTGTGCAACCCAAACAAAAAGATATCTTAGCATGTACTCTGTATATTAGAACTATCAATATGAGCAGTTTTTTAATTAATTTTTTTCATCTTTTATATTAGTTACATTTTATTAAATTTGTATTCCAGTTGTAGCCCCCTCCCTCATTCCCTTCCATTCCCACCCTTCCTCCCTTCCTCATCTCCTCCCTGCCCTTCTCTAAGTCCACTAATAGGGGAGGTGCTCCTCCCCTTCATTCTGACCCTAGCTTATCAGGTATCTTCAGGAATGGCTGCAATGTCCTCCTCTCTGGCCTATCAAGGATGCTCCTCCCTTGGGGGCAGGTATGAAAGAGCCAGCCATTGAGTAATATGAGCAAATTTTGATCAAAGGAGTTCACACAGGTTTCCCTCCTAAAAAAAGCATCACCCACATGAATCCACAAAGGTTTTCTCTGTGATACACTTTAATAGCAATTCTGTTGAGAAATTTCATGGCAATCAATGGTATTTTTCTCTCAGTTGTCAGTCTAAATATTGGAACAGTTTAAATGCTTGAACATTTTAATCTATATGTGATGATTTTTGTTTTTGTTTTTCATTTTATAAATTCCAGAAAGACTCACTCTCCCAAGGATGAACCACTCTGCATTTCCTACTATTGTTTTCGAATGCTTCCTGACATTTTCGCTGATTATTTTTTTTCGCTGATACTGACTCATTTGTGTGAACAATGAAATAGTTTGTATGTTCTTATACGTTTGTACATTGAAAAAAAAAAAGTTGAAGAATTATTCTTGTGATTTGAACCTGAAGTGCTCTCCACAGGCTTGTGTTCTGATCCATTTCCTTAACCCTAACTAAAACCAAAATAATTCTTGAAGCACCATTTTAAAAGCAGAGGTGACTTTAAATGGGCTAGCCTTTGGCAGTAGGTCACTAGATGTGGACCCTTGAAGGTTCTAAGACAGTGGTCCAGGTCTATATGTTGCCTTGTGAACAAATACCCACAACAGCTTGCAATGTTTTTCTCACAGTGTTTTCCCACTGTGAAGGAATGGAATCTTTTTTAAATTGGACCTCAATTATTATTTTTTTTCCTGCAGTTAAGTCTTTCAGGTTTTTGGTCATAGCAAGGAAAAAAAAGGCATGAATATATCTATCTAATTGTTTTTTTTTTTTTCTTATTTATGTCAACATTCTTAGTTCTCATAAACACTTCTCAAGCTAGCTGGTAATAGAACCCACATTTTCTGGACTGAACTCTTGAAGGTTATCAATAATGCAATCACGTGTGACTGGCAGAGTCAAAAGTCTAAATGTGGTAGCCCTTGGTTAGGAGAAACAAGAAGACATGGATTAAGATATCCTGTCATCACTTTAGATAGGGTATGCATTCTTCTCGTAAAATAGAAATAGTAACTTACAGTGAGAAAAATGATGAACGTCAGAAGACAGAGAAGTGGATTGTGAAATGCTGTCTTCTGAACTTGTCACAGCAAACACAACATGACCTCACAACGACTATGGCTGCCTTCAATGAGACTACAAGGGAATGAACCTATCAACAGTCAGTTATCGGTCAGTCAGTCTAAGCAGAGCCAGACTCCTCTTCATTGCGTTGTTGGCTGCTGATAAATGGAGACAGAAATCACATTCTTTTGTTGTATGCCTGCTAGGGAGTCCACCAGACTGTCGGATAGCTCCAAACAAATGAAAACACAGACGATCCTGATTGATTTCAGTGCATCTCAGCAACCCACCTCTGCCTTCAAAATCAAGAAAGTTGGAAAGTAACCAATAGGGACTGGGCAAGAGTGAACTGGAGGGAAATTAGAAAGGCTCAGATTCACAGTATCTTGTGAAAGAAGGGGGAGATAGAAAGACCTGGAGAGGACAGGAGCTCCACAAGGAGAGCAACAGAACCAAAAAATATGGGCCCAGGGATCTTTTCTGAGACTGATAACTCCAACCAAGGACCATTCATGAAGATAACCTAGAAATCCTGCACATATGTAGCCCATGTCAGTTCAGTATCCAATTGCCTTCCCTAGTAATAGGAACAGGTGCTGTCTCTGACATGAACTCAGTGGCTGACTCTTTGATCACCTCCCCCTGAGAGGGAAGCAGCCTTAAGAGGACACAGAAGAAGACATTGCAGCCAGTCCTGATGAGACCTGATAGGCTAGGGTCAGATGGAAGGGGAGGAGGATTTCCCCTATCAGTGGACTTAGGGAAGAGCATGGGAGGAGTTGAGGGAGGGAGGATAGGTTTGGGAGGGAATGAGGGAGGGGGCTACAGCTGGGATACCAAGTGAATAAACTGTAATGAATATAAAAATTAAAAATTTAAAAAATTATGGAGGAAAAAAGAATCACCTGCACTCAAAAACAAAACAAAACAAAACCCCTTATACACTGAACCTGATAGTAGAGAAAGTGGAGGAATAGTGCTGAATTCACCGGAACAGGAAAAGACTTTCTGAACAAACACGATGATTAAAAATTAGTTAGTGAGACCTCAGGAATCTGAAAAGTATCTGTGGCAAAGAAACACCTTCGTTCAGACAAAATGGCAGCCTAGAGAATGGGAGAAATTTTTTTACCAACTACACATCTGATAGAGAACTAAATTACAAAATATATAAAGAAATAATAAAAAAAAACTGGACATCAAGAAAACAAACAGCCCAATTTAAAAAAATGTGGTACAGATTTAAATGTAGAATTCTCTTTTTTTATAATTTTTTTTACTATTAATTACACTTTATTCATTTTGTATTTCCCCATAAGGCCCTTCCTCCCCCCTTCCGATCCCACCCTCCCTCACCCTTCCTCACGCATGCCCCTCCCCAAGTCCACTGGTAGGGGAGGTCCTCTTCTCCTTCCTTCTGATCTTAGTCTATCAGATCACCTCAGGAGTGGCTGCATTGTCATCTTCCGTGCAAGAGAGGGCCTCTGAAAGACTCCAAACAGCAGGCTATCAAAGCAGATGCTGAGACTTACAGTCAAACTTTGGCTAGAGTGCAGGGAATCTTATGAAAGAAGCCAGAGATGAAAGCCCTGGACAGGACAGGAACTCCACAAGGAGAGCAACAGGACCAAAAAATCTGGGCCTAGGGGTCTTTTCTGAGACTGATACTCCAACCAAGGACCATGCATGGAGATAACCTAGAACTCCTGCACAGATATAGCCCATGATATCTCAGTGTCTAAGTGGATTCCCTAGTAATGGGAACAGGGGCTATCTCTGTCATGAACTTAGTAGCTGGTTCTTTGATCACCTTCCCCTGAGGTGTGAGCAGCCTTACTAGGCCACAGAGGAAGACAATGCAGTCAGTCCTGATGAGATCTGATAGGCTAGGGTCAGATGGAAGAGTGGGAGGCCCGTACTCCCTGATCAATGGACGTGGGGAGGGGCATGAGAGGAAATGAAGAGAGCAGGTGGGATTGGGAGGGGACGAGAGAGGGGCTACAGCCAACTACAAAGTGAAAAACTCTAATTAATAAAAAATAAAATAAATTAAAAAATAAATAAATTTTAAACAAGAAATAAAAAAAAAGAATTCTAAAAAGAGGAAACTCATATAGCCAAGAAACAAACAAAAATGTTCAACATCTCTACTCAGCAGGAAAATGCAAATTAAAATTACTTTGAAATTTCATCTTAAACTGGTCAGAATGGCTGAGACCAATAAAACAAGTGATAACTCATGCTGGCAAGGATGTGGCGTAGGGCAACAAACATCTGTATGATAGTGCAAACTTGTGTAACCACTATGGAAATCAGTGTGGCCGTTTCTCAGGTAGAGGAGAATCTAGCCACAGATCCAGATATGCCACTCTTGTTTATATACCTAAAGGATGCCTACCACCAGGTCACTTGTTCAACAATGTTGATTGCTGCTCTATTCTTGATAGCCAGAAATTGGAAAAAAGGCTAGATGTTCCTCAACATAAAATTGTATAAAGAAAACATGATACATTGATACATTTTTTTTTCAATGCAGTTTATTCAGGAACCTTGAACAATCTTCTGACCCTGGGGAAAGCCAGCCCACAGCTTAAATAGCCTCTGGGTAGCCAACCCCAGCGTGCCACATGGGCAATGCAGATAGGTCCCCATACATGGAAGCAAGCCAGATCCTCGGCCTTAGCCAAATGTGGAGTTGTTCGTGACAGAGAGCACTCACCATGATACATTTTCACAGTGCAAAATTACTTAGACATTTAAAAAAGGAAACACACAGGTCAATTGGTGGAAATAGAAAAAAATCATTCTGAGTGAAGTAACCCAGACTCACAATGTCAAATACAGCATGTATACAGTATTATATATACAGTATTGCATATATAATACAGTATACATATAGAGTGTATATGTATAGATACAGTATATATAAATTTATATATACAGTATACTACACACACACACACACACACACACACACACACACACACACACACATATATATATATATATATATAAAATCTAATGAAATGGGAAAAGGCCAAATAATAGGGGAGACGGACCCCCAACTGGGCATCTCTTATCACCAAATAAAATTTTCAGTACATTGATTAACTCTAACTGAGTTGTCGGCCAAAGGGATCCCATGGAAACCCAGAACAACCCAGGCTGTTGGCAAGACTATAGGTTACTTTCCATAAACTGACAGCAAGGCCTCAGCACCTATAAAACACATTGAACTTGGAGATGCTGATTTAATGCCTTCACAGAGCCTTTACTCCTATGTGCTGGCCTCATTGGTAAAGGACAGTACCCTGAATGCTACAAAGGAAAAACATAAATATCAAGGAGAAACATAAATACAATTCTCAGATTTTCTCAGTTACTTTTCAGTGTATGAATGAGTAGACCAGAGACACATGTGTAGTTTTTCTCTTGATGGTTTTGGCAACGAGCCAACACCTTGTTAATGCTCAGCAAGTACTTTACTGAGTTGAATCACCGGACCTGGCACATGCATTAAAATACCCCTTCCATTGTTCTATATTAGGGATGGTCGGTCTAGCTTTCCAGGGACCAATTTTGCACATGGAATGCTTTCTCATAGTCTATGAACTTCTAATAGTTTTTGTATTTTCAAGTGGTTGACAGAAATTAAAAAGAGATCACTATGACAGGAGATTTAAAAATTATATGAAACTGAAACCATATTATATATCTTGAGTGAAAGCTATTTCTATTGAGTTTTTTTTTTTTTATTAATCTCTTTTCTAGTGACTTCTTTTATGCTACAGCTGAAGATCTGGCTGCAAAACTATATATTATGGACTGATAAGCCTAAAATATTTATTATCTGGCAATTAAAACCCAGCCTTGGGATGTGGTCTAGACCCATGTAATCCTGATTTTATTAGAAATGTGCAGACAGAATGTCTTTGGATATGCGTGCTGTTTCTGGAACTAGCTCATAGTGTGATATTTTGGTTGTATTCTTAGTTTTGTCCTTCACTAACCACGCTTATCTGGGAAAATTTTATTTGGTTGTAGTCATTCAGTTTTGCATTTATAAAATGAAGAAACTCAATAGCATCAGCTTTCTATACTGTAAAGTTCTCCAATTTAATATTCCTGAGGTATTCTGGAATGCTGCTGACATGCATACGTCTGATATAAATGGATAGAAATAAGAACCAGACATGCATGGTTCAGAGTCTTTCCAGACTTGAAGGGATTCTGAGCACAGAAATGATAACAATCAATCCTAGCATTGATAATGCAACTGATACCCTTCAGCAAACAGCTGAGAGCATTTTCAGAGTGTATTGCTTGAAGGGACAGGCTTGCAATTTTGGTAAAGAAAAGCAGCATAAGAAATAAACTGGACTATTATTATTATTATTATTATTGTCCACTTCTTTCATAAGATTCCCTGCATTCTGTCCAAAGTTTGGCCATAAGTCTCAACATCTGCTTTGATAGTCTACAGGGCAGAGCCTTTCAGAGGCCATGCATGGAGATAACCTAGAACCCCTGCACAGATGTAGCCCATGGCAGTTCAGTGTCCAAGTGGGTTCCATAGTAATGGGAACAGGGACTGTCTCTGACATGAACTAATTGGACTGCTCTTTGATCACTTCTCCCTGGGGGGCGGGGAGCAGCCTTACCAGACCACAGAGGAAGACAATGCAGCCACTCCTGATGAGACCTAACAGACTAGGATCAGAAGAAACAAAAAGAAACCCTCCCCTACCAGTGGACTTGGGGAGGGGAGTGTGTGGAGAAGGGAAAGGAAGGGATTGGGAGGGGAGGAAGGAGGGAACTAGAGGGGGGATACAAAGTAAATAAAGTATAATTAAAAAATAAAAAAGAAATAAATTGTAAACTTCAACATTGTAGAAATGTCATTCCAAATTTAACAAGGAATTAAATACTCTACCAGCAATGATCTGATTTAAATACTACAGGTGTTATTCTTTCCTTTTGAAGAATGCTTTACGTTTTTACAAACCTGATATTGCATTCTAGGTATATTATGCCTGTTTTGATTTGACTCTGCAAAAGAACTACACCAAAATTATTTTAAGCAGTTTTGAAAAATTTAATATGAAAATAAAAATTTGAAATTTATTTTTTATAAATAGAAAATGGTTGATTTTCATTGACTATGTGTGCTAATTTCAACATTTTATGCTATTTCTCAGGATTTTGTTTATGAAAAATGGTAGCCAACAGATGTTGAGATTCACAGCCAAACCCTGGACAGAGCAGAGGGAATCTTGTGGTAGAGTGGAAGAAAGAAGGACTTGGAGGGGATAGGAGCTCCACTAGAAGACCAAAAAAGCCAACTAACCTGGGCCTAGGGAGGCTTATGGATACTCAAGCACCAATCCAGGACCATGCACATACTCGACCTAGACCTTGTGCACATACATATCTGATCGGCAGCTTGGTCTTCATGTGGGGCCCCTAGGAAGGAGAGCGGGGTTTCTCTTTGAGATGAACTCTATTGCTTCTTTCTCCATCACTTATCCCCATTGGGGCTGCTTGGTCAGGTCACAGAAGAAGATGCACTCAGTCCTGATGCAACTTGATGTGCTGATGTGGGTTAGCGGGTACTCCCCTTATCTGAGGGGTGGGGAAAAGCAGACAGGGGAAAGATGGAAGGACGTTGGGATTGGAAGCGGAGAAAGGAGGGGCCTATGACTGGGATATAAAATGAATTAAAAAAAAACGATCTGAGATCTGGTAGACAGTATCCAATGGTGGTTAAGGATATATTTATATATAGATATCTATCTATCTATCTATCTATCAATCTATCTATCTATCTATCTATCTATCATCTATCTATCTAATATATATATATATATATATATATATATATATATATATATATATTTTTTTTTTTTCACCCAGGGCAGTTAAAGCGTTTAAAAGTTTTTATAGGGGAAGCATGTCAAACAACAAGTTAGATTTCCCAATGCCTGGAAAATCTCCCTCTGTGAATTTCCCTCTGTATGAAAAACATTTGGACATCTACATAAACCCTTTAATGACGATATGTTAGAAGTTTTTCCCTTGCCTTATTAAATTCATTGTCTCAGGAAACTTTGTTAGTGATAATGAAGGGTGTTAACAGTCTCAGATTTTGAGATTGTGACTATTTGTGTGCTGATCTAATTTCAGAAGAAGCAGTTACTCTACAGGTTTAGACAAGCACTAATGTATTTAGAAGCACAAGAGGAAGGTATTCGCTGCCAAGATTGCCTTGCGATATCTAAGGCATGCAATTGCATATATATGTACACACATATAAAGAGTATTTAAACAGTTATTTACAATTTTTAAAATGTCACATTTTATGTCACATTTTAATTACAAATTTGTTCATGTGTATGTGTGTGAGTGTCTGTGTGCATGCATCAGAGATACGAAGAAAATAGACAGAGTTCATTTTCTTCTTCCACCATGTGGGCTCTGGAGGTTGAAGACAGATCATCAGGCTGTGGGATAAGGACTTTTACCCAATGAGCTACCTTACTGGCCATATATATCATGTTTTGACTACAGCTGTCAAGGTTAAGTTTACACCATGAATAGCACAGTTCAGTTTACATCATGAATAAAGACTAAGGCTTAGCGTTGAGCAGTGAATTATTTCTGGTGGAAGACGTGGTTAGGAAATGAGAAAAAACTGATAAACTAAATTCTAGTCTGAAAGTCCTTCTGGTAGTGTACCTAGATATGGCTGGGAGATGTGCCTTTCCCTCTCTATTTTACTTGTAAAGGTCTAGAATCATGTCTAGGAACAAAGTGTGTACCGTGACAATATTTGAATCAAATTGGAGATGCGGTTGGTAGGGGCAGCATTAAAATAATACCTTGGGGAATCTATACAATGCCAAATTTTTCAAAAGTAATTTTATTGGCCATACTGAATTAACTGACCCTCCCTGGTAATAGAGGCCGTGTCTGAATTAAATAATTAATTTATGCTATTTTTTTTTTTTTTAGTCTCTACCTATCCAGGTGTTCTTGGCATTAGAGACAATGTATCAAACCAAACACAGTGTGTGAGCACCCAGACAGTTTTTGCATCTAGAGTCTGGAAAAAAAAAAATGTCAGCCAAAGATAAACTATGGACTTTGGGTAATAATACTGTGTCAAAGCACAGTCACAGAAGGGCTTCTGAATGTGATCAGACCACAGTTTATGAAGATCTTAAAAAATTAGTGAACATACCTTTTTTCTACTTTTATTTTATTGATAATTTTGTTCTCATACAAGCTATTCTGATTATGCTTTCCTCTTAGCCAACGCCTCCGAGAACTCATCACCTTTCTTTCCTATCCAAATCCACACCCCTTTTTTCTCTCTTCTTAGAAAGGAATTACTTGATATTGAGGATTAAATGTGTTAATGGATGCAGAACAGTTGAAACATAGTTGAATTCTTAATTTTGTGTAGTAAAATCCTTGTGATTATTTGTTATTATGTTTGATTTGAATTTAGGCTGGACAATCCAAACTAGCATATAAACCCGTGAAACTAGGAAATTCAACATGAATTGAATGGATAATTATCTTAAAATCCTACAGTTTCAAAACAATGTATTTGGTTTTATTTTTTTCTTACCTTTGTTAAATAAAAGTAGTAAATAGTTTTCTGCTCCTCTATACAATTAGTCTCAAAAATGGTCGACTTTACTCCCTAAAGTGTTTATATTCTTACCGTGTTATTTATCACACACAGTATGATCACTTTGCACAAGTTATTTGCCTATTTCTCATTCTTTTTTTCCTGTGCCAGAATATTGTCTCAGCTAATTCTCAGGTTTGGAATCAGAGAATAACTGCAAAGTCTGCTTCAGTTTCTCAGTTAAAGTGTAGGAAGTAGGAAGGATGCTGCCTTTTGAATTGCTAAGGTAGTCTCTGGTCGAAGACAAAGAATCAGAGTTTACCAAAGCAAATCTACACCTGTGCCCCAGTTATGTCAGTCATGTGGTGGTGACCTCCCAGAGAAGGCAATTCTTCAGAATCGTCTACAGAAGTTTTTCCCTTGATGATGTTGATACTACTATGTGTCAAGTTATGAACAACATTACTTCCTTAATTGTGATGCCAAGAACAGCTTGAACTGTTGATATTCAAAGATGATTTAGAGATTATTTCACCAATGGAAGTATGGTTCACCTTTATACCCAAGACTGATCATTTCATGTAATGCATCAAAAAAAAATAGTGTTGGTTATATCACAAGTTACACAAATTGAATTATTACTATTTTGGATTATTTTTTTAAGCGACTAAGCTAGATAGCATCCTGTTTATAAGCATACTGGTGGAAATTCTAGGGTCTCATATGTATAGAGTCATCTGCAAAGAGGAACAGTTTGAATTATCCATTTCTTATTAGTATGCCACTTGTTTCTTTTCTTGTTTATTGCTTTAAGATGTCAAGAATGAGGTTAATTAATTATGGGGAATAGTTAAAATGTATGGTATATTTTAATAAATTTTCTTTATTAAGCTCAACCCTATGTAGAATGTATGTCTATAAAAAGGGTGGTACAAAGCTTAAATGTATTCATTATTTAAAAATTTATGACATTATAACCATATTATGCTTTGGTATAGCTGACTTGTACCACCAACAAAGCAAAGTGATGGGTTTATTATGGCTTATTTAATGTTTTCATTATTCCTCTACTCAGCTTTTGGGATTTGGTTTTCTCTCCAGTTTCTGCACTTCTGCCTGGAGTTGCTTCCTACATCTGCTCTTTCAGTGGACTGATTAGATAGAAACTTTTCAGCTTCTCAAACTCTAAACAACTTGTGGCTCTCCTGTCCTTTGAAACTTTGTATTCAACTAACTTGCCTATTTTCATCCATTTCAAGAGCTTAAATACGATTGAAATCTATACACATTCCATTTTTTTTTTATTTTTTATTCTTTCTTTCTTTACATTTTGGAGACAGGTGTCACTGTATATTCTTGTCTGGGCTGGAGCTTATAGTCTAGACTGGCCTGAGGATTAAACGTATGCACCACCACACCTGGGGAAATCACATTCTTATGTACAGCTGCCAAAGGATATATTTGTATATCAATATCATCATACTCAAAATGAGAATGCTGCCTTCTTCTGAAGCATTTTACTCTTACCCGAGAGGACCTCAGATATCCTGCTCGGGCACCTCACATTAAAATAACCCTTAATGCACCATTTTCTCTCACTCCACATACAAATTACAGATTCTCAGAAACTTTCACTGATTATCCTCTCAAAATGATGCCCCCATTCTTCTCATCCTTTTTATTGCTACCACCAAGTTCTGTACTAACTTATCACTCCCAGTTTTTTTCCCCAATAGATCCTTGCTATTTTTTTCCTTCCATCTTTCTTTTATATTCATTATCTTTTCAACACAGCACAAAGAATTTATCACGTTTAAGTATAGGTTAGCTCCCTAAATATGCTCCACTGTAAGTAAAAATAACCAGAAGTTTTTCAGTAGTCTACATGGTTCTAGTTGATAGTCACAACCTTCTAACATCTCAGAGTGAATATGATCTTTTCTTCACTCTACTAATTCTTCTCAGATATCCAGGCCACCTTGTTATGTTTCCAAAACACATGGTTAATGCACTTGTAAATATCACTTTGCTCTGATAGAAATACACACCAATCGCTCCTTCTTTCCCTCAGCTGGCTTCTTCCTCAGGCACTTGTATGAACTTACTACAGAATCCTACATTGTAGACACTCTCCTTTCTAATAAAGTACACACACATACACACATCAGTATATATACATATACATATATGTCAGTTCTAATTCTTTCTTTTTAATACTGCTTATATAACTTTATAAATGTTAGTTTATAATACATATCAGTTACAAACATCTTACTGAAACAACATAATTTGCTTGCTTTATGATTGCCTACTTTTGTCCACTGAAATTTAAAAGTGGTACAAAGGCCAGCATTGTTGTCTTTTTAAGTTGCTCTTTCTTGGATGTACACCAGCATCTCTCCTACAGGTGATATTCAAAATATTAACTATTGGTTAATAAATAAGTAAACCATATTTAGTATAGTGATTCAAAAGAATACACCTTGGCTTCAGATTTATGTCTTTATCTCTAACCTGGGCCTGGCTTGTTTCTGTCTCTTGGCCGACTTTAAGCTCTGCTCTAGAGGCTTTTATCTTGCAACTTAATGACAAGCCGGTTGAATTCCAGGTCTAGGTTCCCTACATCTTGGCTCCACCCAGTTGGCAGGTGAGACTGCCTCTTTGCTTTGCTAGCCTTGTATCTGTCACTCTTTTCTCAATAGCATGTTATGCCTGTCTAGATAGGCTCATTCCCATTGCTTTTTAATGCTTTTTATCTCCACTACACCTGGAGCACCAAAAAAGATAGTAGTTGTCTCACTCTGTTTGATTCCATTACTGTGGCCTTTCCAGCCTGCTTCCTTCAGCTTCGTTACAAGATAAGTCAAGCACCAGAGAGTGCCTTCATTCTGTTTTTGATGCTTTTCTTCCCCTCCCTCTTAGGTATAAACTTTTCAAGGTCAACTCAGAACTTAAACTGAATAAGGACAAAGCAATTGTCCATTTTTCCAAAAGTTGGTTACAAGGATATGATCCCCTGTCTGGCAAGGGTTTACAGACCCTTTAGTGTAGGTCTCCCAAGGTGGGTTGTCTTCAGTCACTTATTTTACAAGATACACCGTAAAATATGTACTCCTCTTAACGTGATGGGATGAATAACTAAGAGACTGCATTCTGCCCACCCCATCACATGACCTGATATTTCACAGGCGTTTTATATGCAAAGCTTTGATGTTTTAATCTGTTTAGTTTCATTTAGTTTTAGATAGGACATATGATAAACAAATATTCATATTTTTCATAAAACAGGACATGTGCTTTATGGAAGAAGTAGATGGGTGGCTGGAATTTACGGTGCTTAGGAAACCTGACTGCCACATCTTTATTTTGGGGCAAATTATTGAGTTCAGCATTGATGGTATAGGGTGAGTAGAGAGAAATAATACAGATGTAAAAACAATTAGATGTGATTAGAGATATCTTAGTTTTAAGGTACACAAAAGAATATCTCATGATATAACAGAATGTACAGCTTCTCAGTGATTCTGTAAATACAACTGAAGTCACAAGGTGATACAAAAGTATGCCCACTCAACAGAATTTGGAAGTTATTTAAGTGGCAATATTTGTAAGGAAGTGAAAAACCAGAGAGAACTCTGGAACTGAAACCACCTGGATGAATGGATTCAGCATGCACGTAGGCTATCACTGGGATGGAACCTGTTCTGGAATATCTTTGCTTCAGAAGGATATGATATGGCAATGGCATAAACTCAGTTCTCTGCTCTTTCATAATTTCCTCCTGGTGAGGTAGCCTTAGTAGACCACAGAGAAAGAGGATCCAGATAGTCCTGATGGGACTTGATAGGCTAGGGTCAGATAGTAGTAGTCCTCCCTTATCAGTGGACTATGGGAGGGTCATAGTGGGGGAAGTGAGAGGGAAGATGGGACCAGGAGGAGATGAGGGAGGGGGATGTAGCTAAGATACAAAGTGAACAAATTGTACTAAATAATAATAATAATAATAATGATAATAAAATGAAAAAAGAATAAGACATGGCAACAGGAACTATCTCTGACATGAACTCAGTGGCTGGTTCTTTGATTACTTCCTCCTGAGGGGGGAGCAGCCTTAACAAGGCCACAGAGGAAGACAATGCAGCCACTACTGATGAGACCTAATGGACTAGGATCAGAAGAAAGGAAAGGAAGACGTCTCTATCAATGGGCTTGGGGAGGGGCATGGTGGAAAAGGGGGAGGGAAGGAGGGATTGGAAGTGGAGGAGGGAGGGGCTACAGGGGGGATAGAAAGTGAATAAAGTGTAATTAATAAAAATTTAAAAAAATAAAGTGACAGAAATAAAAAAGACATGGCTACGTTTAGGAGTACAATAGTTAATGTGTAGACTGTGGCTATAAAATCATAAAGTAACAAAAATAAATAATACTAATAAATTAATGTTCGTATGCCAGTAAAAGGTACTTTGGGAAGGGTTAAGAATCACCATGCCTTTCTGCAAACAGACACGAGAACCACTATATCTCATTTCTGTTACTGTGCATTGCCACCGCACCCATGTTCAATTTCAGAGTTTTATGTCTTGCCATTATTCTCCATTCACTCACTGGGCAACAGTTACACTGTGTTACAGCACCACAGATTTTAACACAAACTTTTACATTAAAAGTTTTAATTTATTTTTAGTACTTTCTTTCCTCCTAGATAGATACATTCTCTATTGAACTGATTAATAATAGTGTGATAGTTTAGTTTCACAGGTTCATTTGAAAAATAAGGCAGTGTTCCTAGTTTATATATTTAGAGGTGTGTTTTGTGATTTCTTTTTTAACCATCTGAAGGAACTTATTATAGTTCTCCTTCAATTGGCACCATCACTAGACTAATTGGAAAATTTTAATCAGGAAAAAATTTTGAGGTAGGTGATTTGGTAACACATGTTTATTGTATGTTGTGGAAATGAGGAGGAGAAATTCCAACCTCTGAGAAACTCAAAGCCACAAAGGCAAGTAGCATGGAAGAGTGGAAAGTTGGCTAGATTTAGCTGGAGGGTAGCGTCAGTCTGCAGTGGGAAAAGATAACGTTAGAGAGGTACAAAAGTGCCAGTTGACAGAGGACCTTGAATTATAGGCCAAGCGTTTAGACTTGATATGTTAGAAGTAGTTGATTCTTGAGCAGGAAGGTGATGTGATAAAACTGGTATTCGCAGAAGATTATTTTAGCAGTTTACAAAAGAATCATTGTAGCAAGAAATGGGCATCAAATCTCCAGCAAAGAAGTTATTGTAACTGCTGTATGAATAAAACAAGACTGAAGCCACAGATGTGGGAGAAAGTGAGGAATGTGGCTAAGGCTATGGAGAAAAAGAGCTTCAGAACTTGTTTTACTCACCTTCTATTTCAGAATTCCATGATGCATTTGTTAAAAATTCATATTTCAGCTACATGGGCTAGAACTTACTTTTTTGAGTGATGCTTTTACAGTAAAGAACTAGTGATTAGCACTGTCATAAGGTATCTGTAGTATGCCTTTACTAAAAATATAGTTCAGGGATTGCTACAGAGGAAAGATAGGGGAACACAGGGATCTTACGAAGGGTTTTAGAGAGAAAAATAATACAACTGGTTCAGAATTTAATGAAGATAGTACCAATATAAGTGTGATAGGATTTTTAAGAGTAGTTTAATTTAGAAGCAAAGCTGCACTAAAGGTACAGAAATATTTCACAGATACCCTGTTCCTACTCATTCCTCACACACAGCTTCCCCACTGTCAGCATCTCCTATGAGCGGCTGCATTTGCTGTCACTGATGAGCCTATATTGGGACATCACTACTACTTTGCATATCCAATTCAGGTTAGCTGGTACTAATCATAGAGTTGTATAATTGAGGGTATGTACAAATGTATATGACATGCCTCTACCATGATATTGTTATACCATAGTAGAATATTTTACACCATAGTATTCACATACACTCATGTATATCACATATATTCATGTATTTCAAGTATAACATGAGATTGTTGTGTCACAGTACTAAATAGGGTAGTTTTACTGCTCTAAAAATCCTACTTTCTCTTTCCTTTTTCTGCAAACTCTGGAAATGAGTGATTTTGTTTTCCATATATTTGACTTTTGCAGAAGTCTCTAGTTATTAAGTTAATAGGTGCAAAGAGCATGCATCCCTTTCTGATTTCATGTAGTTACTTCCAATTTTTTTCACAGCTCATTTTCTTTCAGAATATTAAATATTCTAGTATCTGGATGTGCCATACGTTGTCTATGTTATCACTGAATAAAATATTGGTTAATTTAAAGTGCTTGTGATTCTGACTAAAACTACAATATATGTTCATTTACAGGTTTCTACACAAATGTAAGTTTTCAATAATGTTTGCAACTAAATGCCAAAGAGCTTGACTCTTGGGCTTGATTTGTTCTTCAAAGTGGATCTACAGTTTTGCATTTTCACTAGCAATGGAGTACAATTAATGGACATATGAAATTAAGAAATTGAGCAACTATGGTTCTCAATCTCAATTTTTCAATCTCAAATTTTCTTGTCTTTAACATGATATACAATGTGTTAAACTTAAAATTCCTTTTAAATAGTCATGAAATTGGGCAAGGTTCAATGAGGAAAATTTTAGTGGAAAATTTCCATTAAATGTAGGTACTAAAAATTACTCTACTACTGATGATATCTGAAATGGTTAAATATTGGATGAAATTCTAAGATTCTGCATGAAGATACATGAAGTTTTAACAGTAGAAAATTCAGCAAGGTAGAACAGTAAAGAGATTGGCAAAGGAATTTCTAACTCTTGAGTTATCATTACTCTTTGCCTCCTGAGTTTGTATCTTGAACCCTATGGATTAGTGCAATTCTCACTCCTCATTCTAGAAGTTTCTCTCCCCCCCCCCCCAGGAGATGTTGATTAATGCAGAGACTCAAAACTGGTCAATGCACAAAGAATCATCGACTTGGCAGCACTCATGGCTGCTGGGACTGCATGTACTAGACTTGCCAACCAATATCACAGCGTGAATGGGAGAGGGGATCAAGAGTTCTCACTTGGAACTGGTGATTTCTGGGAAAGGGAGAGTTGGTTTGTTTTCCATATTTTATTTGAGGTTAAATCTATCTGCATTGGATGGTATGCAGCATGGAAGTCTAGAACTCAGTCGGTGTCTGTAGAAACGAAGCCCAATACTAGCATCTGCTGGCTATTTCATGTGACTTTAATGACTGAACACATACCCATTGCTCTACCAAAATCAAACAGTTCTCCCAGATCATGCTGACGAATTGTTCAATATGTAGAGAGAATTCAGGTTTAAACTATAGCCACTATTCAAAGCAGAAATTAAAGTACAAATAGACACATTTTTCTAGATTAGAATGTACCAGGGGTTCTTGGATCATGGCCTTTTCTTTTTCCTCTGAGCATGTTGAAAAATATTTGATTGTCATGAAACCAGAGCAGGGTAGTGTTACAAGCTTCTAGCAGGCAGTGACTAATGATTCCGCCAAGAATCTCCTATTGCAACGAAAACACACTTCACCACAGGAAACATTTATTGGCCCAGTATTTTAATGCATATACTCAGAAAGAATAAGATGATAAAAATAATAGTTAAATACAACGGGGAGAATCACATTTGGATTGTGCTTTTTTAAGAAAAATAACCACAGCCTTAATATGAGAGGAGGTCTTTTTGCAACTTGATATGCCATATTCGGTTGATATTCCTGAGAAGCCTGTTCTTTTCTGAAGGGAAAAGAGGAGGAGTTTATTGGGTGGAGAGAGGTCAGGGGAGGGGCTGGGAAGGAAGGGAGAAGGGAAAGTGTGGTCAGGATGTGATGTACGAGAAAATAATCCATGAATACAAAATAACCACAGTAATAGAGATGAAACACATCACTGGAATACTTGTTGAAAATATTTTATTGCCTAACTTTGCACAAAATATAATTGTTGTTGTTTTTTATAGGGTGTTATATTTGGGAATAAAAAAATGAATGATTTTATTTAAGATATGCATGCAGAAACCTCTAAACTGAAGATGGAACAGACAACACCACAAGTGGATATGACACACCACTAAATAAAAACCTGTATCTGGATAGGTTAATTATTTTTGAGTTGTTGGCTAGCGGGGTTCCATAGACATACAAAAATTATAGAGCATTGCCATTACCAGAATTTGACAGTAAGAGCCTAATGCTGAATGCACCATGTACATGGGTTATAAGCACTGACAAAGCAAGAAGTACTGACTGACCTGGATGCTTCATCCTTACTGGCTGTCATTCATATAAATGGAAGATGCTATTCATGCTACTAGAGGACAAAAGTAATTAACAGTTCTACCTAACCATGAACCTTAAGCTTGGTAACATATACTATGGGCACAATGGCATTAATGTTATCAAAATAATCAATTACATTCCAGCTATGTTTCTGGCCCACTCCACAAGACTAAACCCATACCTAACACTATTTTTTGTCACTTATAATTTTATTTTTATATCAATTACAGTTTATTCATTTTTCCCCAGCTGTAGCCTCCTCCTTCAATCCCTCCCAATGCCACCCTTCCTCCCTCATATCCTCCCTTTCTCCTATCCAAGTCCACAGATAGGAGGCTAGGATATGACCCTAGCCTATCAGGTCCCATCAGGACTGGTTGCATTGTCTTCTTCCATGGCCTGGTTAGCCTGCTCCCTCCTCAGGGGGAGATGATCAAAGACCCAAGCCTAACACTATTAATGAGGGCAAGGATCCTTGGTCATAAGCTCTGGGAGGAAAACCTGCTACTATTATTCTACCAAATGGACATAGCTTTCAAATGACTCCTAATGAATCACTGTTATACCCATAGGTCAGTGCCTGTCTCAACTCTCATCAAAGAAGCTCTTTTTAGCAGCTGGCCATTAACACAGAGACCCCAAACTGGCCCACGTGCACAGAATAAGATCCTGAGTCTTGCAATTAAATGTGATAACTTATTTTTTAATGGTGTGACCTCTAGCTTAACCATGCTCTAGGGAGTACCCCACAGTCTAGAATAGTTGCTCAACACTAACAGGACTTGATGAGTTTAAGAGTGAGAGAGAGGAAGAGAGAGAAAGAGAGAGAGAAAGAAGGGTGTTTGCTTGGTAGGGAGATGGGGTAGATCTAGGAGGAGTTGAAGGAGGGGTGAATATGATTAAACTATAGAGTATGATATTCTCAATGATTAATAATATTATGGTGTCTTAAAAGTATACATATATTTACACGGAGCAACATGTTAAATATAATATAGTAACAACTTCTAGTACAGAAAAAGGTTTACAAATGTTTCTTATTATTCCAATTCAGGGTATATTTTATTTTAGAATTTGTACACTGAAAAGCCTTGGAAAATGGAACTTAAGAACTTAAGTATTTAAGACTGCGTGCTTTATTTGGACAGGTACTTTCCTCATGCTTCATCAGATCCTGAAAATGATCTTGACTTCCACCCTTGTGCTGCTTCAGACCATGCCTACTCAGCTGAGCACTTTCCTGTTCCTTATCTTGTCATCACGGAATAATAATTAACATCAATTTGGTAAAAACTGAAATATAGATTTTTTTGAATAAATAACTTCTCCTTCAAAAAAAAAATCTCAGATGCATTGTCTGATCAAAGCAAAAGTGTAGGTAACTGACAGCAACTCATGAGGCTTCTGACAGCACTGGCCTTTATTCCATTCCCTTTCCCTCTTTCTGTTACCTGGTGGCTTTTACACTGTAGGAGCAAAAGAGTCCACACAGCTCATTTCCTCATACTTTTACTGCTGGGTCCGATGGCCACTTCATTACCCATGAGTGGGTAACTACCAGCAGCCCTCAACACCCCCTCTGTCTCTGCCTGTCTCATTCTCTCTATGTCTCTTTTTTCTGCCTCTGCCTCTGTCTGTCTCTGTCTGTCTCTCTTTTTCTGCCTTGCCTCTGTCTCTGTCTCCTCTCTGTCTCTTTGTCTCTGTCTCTCTCTGTCTTCCTCAGGCATAGAAAACAGGAAGGCAGATAAAGCTGGAACTATTTAAACCCCGCCATGGCTGCCAGCTAGCTAGTCATCCCCTAGTAGCTTCAGAGACAGCGCCCCTGTCTTGTTGAAGCTGTAATCTTTTTCTTGCTCTCCTTCGCCTGACACGCTTTCCGGGGAACAGAATGATGTTGCTGCGGCTTCCCTTTCAGCTGTGGACCCGTTGTGAGCTGGAGGCACTTGTATAAAAAATATTATTGATACTAATTTTTCTCATGCTACACGTCATTATGGTGTTTCAATATACTTTGAATACTGAATGCTTTGGAGTTAAATAAAGCACAGGGTTATTTTTGTGAATTATTCATGTTTTGTTTATCAAACCTTAGGCTTCTAATTATAAGGACATCATTTTTTTCCTCACTGGCAATAATTTTTAACTTTAGATGGTATTCCTTCCTATTTGGAATATAATTTTAATATATTCATCTTTCTTTTAATTAATTTTTTAGTTAGCATTTAAAGTAATGGGTTTTCTTATGAGTTTTTATACATATATAATTGTATCTTGCTCTCATTAAACTCTCCTTTCCCTCTCTACTCATATTTCTCCTTCCATTTTTTTGTTCTCCTTTCTTTTTTCAAACAGTACCCATCATTGCTTCTGCAAGAGAGAGAACACGAATTCTTTTGTTTTTTCCAAGTATTACCTTCTCTTGTTCCTCCCTCTTTTCTCACCTTAAACTTTTTCTCTACTTATGTGTGTATATATATCCCTTAATGTGGTATGTAAATTTAGATACTATATGAGATAAAATGTGTGATTATTGTATTTCTGAATCAGATTTGTTTTGATTAACATGATTCGTAGTTTCATTAATTTTCTTGAAATTGATATTATTAAATTTTTCTTTATGTCTAAACAAAATTTCATTTTTAGCACTGACTTTAAAAATGGTATTTTCTTCAACTGATTGATCTATTTAAACATTACTAAGAAGTTAACACAAAAGGAATTCAATGGCAAGGAGACATTTCTAAGAACAGTGTTATTAGAGTCAGGTTCATGTGTTTGAGATCACAGGCCAATAGATACAGAGAATATAAACTCATTGCTTTCCACCTGGATTTTGAGGAACATGGCTCTATAGCACTGATTATTTATGTTCATACAGAAACATTGTCATCTGAACATTTAAAGTTAAGATATGTTTATACTAAATAAAGCTTCTGGTGGCTTAACACAAATGGCTTCTGATGATGACAGGATGATGACCCTGTCATTTTTTTTTTTTTCTGACTAGGAATAAAGGCTTCTATATTCTTTTTTTCCTCATACCTATAATCTTTGGAAGGTCTGATATCTAGGAGATTTCATCTATGATGTAGAAAGCAGCCCTTTTCTTGGCTTTATTTTGTAGCTTTTATCAGAATTCAACTAACAAGGAAAAGGCTGTAATTTTCTTCTGTCTATACACTCACATTTTGGGAAAGATGTGTAACTAAATAGGTAGCTGCTAAGTGAATACCTCCATCACTGATCTTTCTTCTGTCTGGGCTATCCATCTATTTCTAAGAAGTTTCCAGCTCATTATCTATCTTCCAGTTAATGCTTGCAGCTTGCTTTTTTCCAGGTATTGTTCCGTTTCACCTTTTCTCTTCTTCTTTCTTTCTTTCTTTCTTTCTTTCTTTCTTTCTTTCTTTCTTTCTTTCTTTCTTTCTTTCTCTCTCTCTCTCTTTCTTTCTTTCTTCCTTTCTTTCTTTTTCTATTATGTGCATTAATGTTTTGCCTGCATGTATGTCTGTATGAGGACCCCAGATCCAGTCAGAACTGGAGTTACTGACAGCTATAAGCATCCATGTGGTGCTGGGAATTGAACCTATGTCCTATGGAAGAGCAGCCACTATTAATAGCTGCTGAGCCATCCATCCAGCCTCTCCAGCAAAAATTTCCAAATTAAGAAAGTTCTAATGGGGAGTCCTGTTTCTTCCACAAAGCTTCATATTTACATTTACCTTTTAACTCCTTGAAGCCCATAACTGTAATCAGAATATATTTTATGAGAAAAGACTATATTTTCAATAAAAGAATAAAGTATGTCCACAATATACATTAAATAGTTAAAGGTAAAAAAGTATGATATAACAAAGTATACCATATAAAATAAATAATTGATAATATTTAGATTTAGAATTTAGCAAATGTAACATTCTTTAATATATCAACATATTTCTTGGTTTAGAATTATTTTGATGGCAATCAAGGTCATGAATGAGCCTGTATGCTGAATAATCAAAATTATCCTCTTGATGCTAATAATATAATAAACACTGATAACCTAAAAAGTAAATTCTGTTCATTTGTCACTAAGTTAATTAAAGGATTTAACTTGAAACCTGAATGTAAGTTTTGGGACTGGGACAGAAAGTAAAGTTTGGCAAATTAAGGTATTTTAGTGGATTCAATCAAAGAAAATAAATGCCAACACACTGTCTTCTACTCCCCGTGCCATTTTTAGACTATCAGAAAGGAGATAGTATCAAAGAATACCTGTTAAGTTGATGAGTTGTTAATGGGAGACAATATGAAGGGCAGTTTGTTTACTTTATGGACTTATGAAATGGGAACATTAAATGTACTGTGTATTTTTCCAGTGTAAAGTAAGAAAAGTTAGTAATTTGATTATTTACCTGAAGTCTTCTAATCAGAACCAGCCATGTTTGATTTGCATGAACCTTCAGTCTTAAAACATGAATCCTATAGTTGAAAGTTAAGATGCTATGTGTGAGAAAGCACACACAAGAACTTAGATGGTAAAGATTACAAATTGCTTTGTTTTAGGTACTCCTGTCATATAACATGAGTACTATTGGATACGGCAAAAGTTATAAATCACATCAATATTTTAATAAATGCATTTGTTTAGTAACTTTTGCATACCAGTTATTTTCTTATAGCAATGGACAGAAATACGAATAGACTGTCCCATCCAAGGCTCACAGTATTTTTGGAGGAGAAGTCAGATAAGAGCATACTACCATGGGATAAGCATCATAATAAGTGTGTATGAAGTTATGTGGAGGGTAAGGACTGGGGCAGGATGGAAGGAGAAGGATCAGGTGTGTGTGCAAAGGAGAGAGAGAGTGCAGGAAAGATGGTTGGAATCGGGAGGTATTTAGAAGAGAGTGTGGAAAACTAGTGCAGGTGAAACTTCCTGGAAGCTGTGAGGGCATAAGGAGGATATAGAGTCTGAACTGGCCATCATTTTAGACAGAACAGGCTCCTAGTGATGGGCTGTGGTTTCATTTGGTTGAGTTGTTGGCTGAGGGGTCCTATGGAGTTCCTTGAAATAACAGAGGCTAATGGTAAGACACATGGTTACTCTCTGAAAACTGACATTGGAGGTAGAGGGCTGTTGCCAAGGACAACACCTACAAAGCTCATTGAACATAGAGAGGTCAAGCTGCTGCCCACATGGAATCTTTCCCTCTACATTTTAGTCTCATGGTGTGAGAGGGTACTCGGCAGGCTATGGAAAGAGAAACTTGAATATCAACTCAGCCACAAAACACTTGACGTACAGTCTGTCCTTTCTGCTCCTTATGATGGGACAATTGTGGTGCAGAATTTGTGCAAGTGGCCAACCAACACTATAAAAAATCATGTATGCCCATCCTTTAAGAAAGTAAATAGTTGGTGAAGATACTTTCCCAGACTGTAGGCAGTCATTTTTTTCTGACAACAGTGTCTTTTGCTTTACAGAAGCTTTTCAGTTTCATGAGGTCCCATTTATTGATTATTGATCTTAGAGCCTGTTCTGCTGGTGTTCTGTTCAGGAAGTTGTCTCCTGTGCCAATGAGTTCTAGACTCTTCTCCACTTTTTCTACTAACCAATTTAGTGTAACTGGTTTAGGGTAAGATGAAAGCAGAGAAGGTCCTCCCCTATCAGTGGACTTGGAAAGGGGTAGAGAGAAGATGAGCGAGGGAGGAGGGAGGGTGGGAATGGGAGGGAATGAGGGAGCGGGATACAGCTGGGATACAAAGTTAAGAAACTGTAACTAATATTAAAAAAATAAAAATTAAAAAAGAAAGTAAATGGACATGCTGGAGATCATGTGGAGAAAGGGGAACCCTCCTCCATTGCTGATGGGAATATAAACTTGTACAATCACTTTGGAAATCAGTCTGGCACATTTTTAGAAAATTAAGAATAGTGCTACCTCAAAATCCAGCTATACGACTCCTAGGCATATATCCAAAATATGCTTAAGTATACAACAAGGACTTTTGCTCAACCATGTTCATAGCAGCTTTATTCATATTTGCCAGAATCTGGAAACAACCCAGATGTCCCTCAATGGAGGAATGGATACAGAGATTGTGGTACATTTACACAATGAATACCACTCAGCTATTAAAAACAAGGAAATCATGGAAATTTCAGGCAAATTGATGGAACTAGGAAAGATCATCCTGGATGAAGTAACCCAGAAGCAGAAAGACACACGTGGAATATACTCACTTAAAAGTGGATATTAGCCATATGACAGCGTATAACCATAAAAAAGCTAAACAACAAGAAGGACCCTAGGGAAGATGCTTAATTTTCATTCAGAGGGGCAAACAAGATAGACACTGTAAGTGGTAGATGAGAGAGAACAGAATGAAGGAGCCTACCACAGGTGTCCTCTAAAAGACTCCACACAGCAGGGTATTGAAGCAAGTTGCAGAGACTCACAGCCGAACTTTGGACAGAGCGCACTGAGTCTTACGGAAGAAGGGAGATATAGCTGGACCTTGAGGGGACAGGAGCCCCACAGAAGACCAACAAAACCCAAAACAGCTGGGCCCAGAGGGTACTGCAGAGATTGATGCATCAACCAAAGACCATGCATACATAGAGAGGACCTAGAACCCCGGCTCAGATGTAGCCATAGACAGCTCAGTCTCCATGTGGATTCCGTAGTAAGGGGTGAAGAGACAGTCTCTGACATGAACTCGGTTGCTTAATTACCTCTCCCTTGTCGGACGGATGGCCTATCCAGCCCATAGAGGAACAGGGTCTAGGCAGTCATGTTGGGACGTGATAGGCTAGGGTCAGACGGTAGGGGAGGAGGACTTCCCCTATCAGTGGACTAGGGGAGAAGGATAGGGGAGAAAGAGAGAGGAGGGTGGGACTGGGAGGAGATGACGGACGGCGCTACAACCTGGATACAAAGTGAATAAATAGTTAAATAATATTAATAATATAAATAAAAAAAAGTAAATGGAAAAAATCTTAATTAAAATAATAATAGACTGAATCTATCAATGTGTTTAAAATGATATGTGTAACTGAGGTTTATTTAACTCAGATACATGACATTGTTTTGACATTAATACAAATTAATAAATGCTAGAGCAATGACACAGTTTTTAAGAGCAGTTGCTGTTCTTTCAAAGGACCCTAGTTTAATTCCCAGAACCCACGTGGTGACTCTCAACCACCTTTAATTTTCGCTCAAAAGCACATTGACCCACTTCTCTTTTCAGTGGGAACCAGGTACACATGTGGTACATAGACATGCATGCAGGAAAAAACACCCACTACATAAAATTAATTAATTAATGTTAAAATCAATAAATGAAGTATATATTACCAATAGAAACACTGATAATAGTATAAAATATAAAAGCCTCTATACAAGGAAAAATATTTGAAAAGTTCAACATACATACATTCGTGATTTAGATAAATTACAAATAAAAATATTAGTAGATGTGTATTTAAAAATTAAAAGAAAATAAAATTGCTGGATTTCAGTGCATATTCCTAAATCTAACTAAAAAATGATTACATTTAAATATAATCCATAATGTAAAATATTTAGAGATAAATGTTGCAAAGGATTATAAAACCAACATTTGTTAAGTGGCAAAATATTACAGAAATTAAAGTATACACAAGTATGAAAACACTCAATGTTCACAAACCTACAATTGTAAACCAACCTACCAGAATTGCAATGGGCTCATTTAGAGAAGGTGACAAGCAACTAAAAGGTACCAAGGTGTACAAATTTTAGTATGCTAATCCTATATTATATGACTAATATCCACTTATAAGTGAGTATATACCATATGTGTCTTTCTGCTTCTGAGATACCTCACTCAGGATGATGGCCATCACTCTTCTCCTTCCATGACCCTCCCCTAATCCACTGATAGGGGAGAACCTCCTCCCCTTCTATTTGACCCTAGCTTATCAGGTCTCATCAGGATTGGCTGCATTGTCTTCTTCTGTGGACTGGCAAGGCTGCACCCCCCAGGGGGAGGTGATCAAAGAGCTGGCCACTGGGTTCATGCCAAAAAAGCCCCTGTTCCCCTTACTAGGGACCCTACTTGGACACTGAGTCTATGGGCTACATCTGAGCCAGGGTTTTAGGTCCTCTCCATGCATTGTTCTTGGTTGAAGTATCAGTCTCTGTAGGACTCCCAGGGCTCAGTTTTTGTTTTGTTTTGTTTTGTTTTGTTTTTATTTTAGCTCTGTCGGTCTCCTTTTGGAGTTCCTGTCCCCTCCAGGTATTTCTATCTCCCCATTATTTCATAATATTCCATGCCTTCTCCCCAAAGTTTGGCTATGAGTGCTAGCCTCTGCTTTGATATCTTGATCAGTAGAGCTCTCTGTGGTAGCCTCCTGTCCTGTTCCCTGTCTTCTGCTTCCAATGTCTATCATGTTTGTCCTTCTGAATGAGGATTGAGCATCTTCCTTAGGGTCTTCTTTGCTGTTTAGCCTCTTTAGGAGTATAGATTTTTATATGTTTATCCTATATTATAGTGAGGTAACCCAGATGCCTGGTATATACATGGTATATACTCATTCATTATTGTACATATACTTTTAAAAGAGCAATAAATGTTGAATGAAATCCCCCCAAAAGGTACCAAGTATAGATAAACTAACCTTGAAAAAGCACTCTGTTTAAAGTCACAATTTCAATCATGAGTCAACAGTAATAGTAATCAAGATGGTCAGGCACATTACTTGGGAGAGATTAATGAGTAGAACTGAGAAAGCCAAGTAGGAATTATGTAGTCCCATGTTGTATTAATTTTCAACAAGATCACTTCAAAGGGAGAGACAAATGATGTGGGGACAACTGTATATCCACAAGAACAATGATTTAGATGGACTTTTATCTCACATATTTAAGCAAATTAACTCCAAATGAATCAAGAATTCAACCGTAACAGCTAAACCTAGAAAAAATGTCAAGGAAAAACAGGAACAAATGCATGTGACTCCGTATTTTATAATGGATTTAGGTCTGAAAATAAAGAAACACAAACAACAGTCGGAAAAGCACAAGTAAACAGTACCTCATCAAAATCAGAAGCATTATTTGTTTTTGAAATGACACTATCAAGAAAGTGTTAAAAGAACATTCACAGAATTAACTAAATATTTCTAATTTTTTTTTCTGGTTTGAGATTTGTTGGGAATTTATAGCCATTCTCAAACTCAATAATAAAGAGATAAGTGTTCTGATGAATAAGTGAGAAAATATCTCAATAGACACTTCACTAAAATTGGTAAACAGTCAATGTGAACATGAAAAAATGCTGAGCTCCTAGTTCTCACAAAAAAGCAAGTCAAAGCACAATCAGAAAGTAATTCACACTCACTAGGATAGTCTGAATAAAAACAACATAAATAACAGGCAGTGGTGCAAGTGGGAATGTTAACTTGCACAGTCACTTTGAAAAACACTCTGGCATTTCATCAAAAAGTTGAATACAGTGTTATGATTTGATTAAAAAATGCTACTTCCACTAGAATTGAAAACACATGTCCGCACAAAAACTTGAACATGAATTCACAGAGTAACTATCTTCATAACAGATCAATAAAAGTGTATACACAGGTAAGTGATATGTATATTGTCTAAATATTAAATGGTATTGTCCATGACAATTAAAAGAAAAAATATGGAAACAGAGTACCACGTCGATGACCTTCGAGAGGCTGGTGAGAAACTTAAAGGATATTATGTGTCTTGTGCACAGGTCTGTACTAGTTTTTATACATGGGAAGAGGGTTGATAGTGAGTATGTGGAACCTGTTTTTCTAGTAATTGCAGCTCAACACAGAGGACTTCTCTACCACTTAAGCACTCCTCTGGCATTCCTTAGTTAATTCAACTATATAAAATCCCAACAAAGCTTACTCTCAACACAGCATTTTGTGGCTAGATCTCCCTTTTCCTGAATTTTATTTTTTGAACCACAAAATTACCAACCAGAAATGGAAGCATTCTTTGAAGTGTTATATTTTAAATATACCATTTGTTCGTTATATTTTAATCATACCATCAAGTCACAGAGGGAGAAAAAAAGATAAATTTAAGCATAATGTCTGAATACAATGCATTTTCCTCTTTCATTGATTTGTCTCAGATATTTTGTGTATGTTTGTGATAGGTTAGTAAATATATTTAAAATAAACATACACAAAATATAGCTATTGCATGTATGTTACATGGTCCAGAAGCTATTTTAAATAAGTGAATATTTCTATTTAGAAAAGATTAAAGGCCAACACTTACTTTTGCAATTTTATATATGTATATATATATATATATGACATTAATTCTTTATAGTGATGACTAGGTGTTCATTATACTGTTCTCAATCTATCTGTAACATTGTGACACTATAGTGAGACTGTATAGCTAATTTAAGACTGGGAGGAGATGGGGGGCTAAAGCTGGACTACAAAGTAAAAGAATCGTAATAAATAAATAAATATATTTTAAGACAAACAGCAAAATTAACAATTATTCATTCTTTGTTTTATTAGTCAATATTAGATATAAAGTATTATTTTCAGTCTTTATGTCAAATTCTTAACGTTTGTAGTGGGAGGGATGGGTGCCTTTTATTTTTAAGACACCGGCTACACTCATTGCTTCAGAAATAAACTGTACTGAACTGATACTTGGTCTCAGTTTTTTAGCGCCATTAATCCAAACCTATTGATAGATTATATCTCAATTCAACATCGTTTCTAAATACCTAAGATATTTTGATTACAGCAAAATTCTTCCCTTCTGTTCATCTCATTTTCAACCTAGGGGTTTTCAATGGTAAATAGTATCTTCAGGGAGCAATCTTTATGAAGAACATAGCCCTTTGCAGTTAACAGAATAACGATAAGACAATTTCTGCCAAGGTATGTCTCACATTCTAGGAGTATAAACAAGAAAAGAATGCAATATTGCTAAACCTTTAACCTAATCTAAGCCACTGATGTTTCTTCTTTATTATGTCTGTGCACCCTGCAGATCCTGATATCTGAGTTGTTTCTGCTTCTGTGGTTCTGACATCCACTTGTGCCTGTGCTACTCAGTGGTTGGTTTTTTCATTTGTAATAAAAATCAGTGACCAGAAGAGATTGTCAGGGTCTCAGGGCTTGCCCATAAGAAACTAGAATGTCTTTGACTTGATGGAATATTTTAAGGCTTTTCGGGCTGTGCTGTGTGCTTCAGGCTTGTCTCCTTGGAAAAACATCACAGGTCTTCACTTCTGAGAACTTAAAGTTTGGCCATTGCAGACTGCTTCCTTTTATAGCATACTTGTATATATTAAGTATTTCAGACTGCTATCATGAGGCAGTTTGGCCAAATTCCTAGATTAATTTTTTCTCTCTCTCTTAATTTCTACTTTCAGAGGTCTTTGTGGTATTCACATAAGATGTAAGCACACATAGGGACCAATAAGGAATGCTATGCTATATTTATAGCCTTAAAATTATAAACATATTAGATTATAGTCTCTCTGTTTCTAACAAGGAGAGAAGCGTGTTTAAATGGTGATGGTTTAGGTTTGCAGAGCGAGCAAGAATGAACATTCAGAACAAACCCCGTTTGTGAGTCATGGCACTTCTGTGTAGACTTAGGGGAAAGACCGGCTGGAGGCACATCCCATGAGTAATGTGTGTTTCATTTCAGAGAGTTAGTGGAAATGCCTTAGGTATTAAGTTAAAAAGTGGATCATTATGTCAATTAACACATTAATTGGGGGTAATTACAAGGTGATCATAATTTATATAGATTTTAGGAACAATTTATACAATTATCTCCAGTCACACTGGAAAAAAATAATGAAGCTGTTTATCTGCAACATTTGCCTAACTGAAAGTTGCATGTGCATAGAAGCTACATATACATCTGTGCTCAAAACACCCATTTGAAGTAGAGATGCCATAAGCTAGTTTTAGGATAATGAACTTCCTGAGGGCAGGGTGGTTTGGAGAGAACACAGCCTTTTATAACCACCACACATCACCAAATCGTATTCCTTAATTTTCACTTTGTTTTAAATGAGTCTCACTTAAGAATAATTGCTCACCCCCAGAAGTAACCTTCTGCAGTTATAGACCTGAAAGGTATCCCCGTATGTATTATATTAATTTGAGTTCTCCTTCCTGGCTTTGTTCATCTTAAGAAGAGGAAGCAAACTTCACCTGCAGATCTTATAAGTAACATAGAACACATGAAATACAAGGGAGGCATTTTCACATTCCATGTGCAAACTCTCCAGCATCGTCTTTGTGTTCCCAGAAGAACCACCAGGAAGATTAGTTGGTCTGAGTCCACAGTTTATTTTCTTTTTCTAAAGGGTGGGTTTTGATATTGCATATAAGCCTGCTTTCTGGAGCAGATTTCTTTCTTTTGAATTCTGGTTTCATCACTTCCACAGCTGTGTGACCTTGGACATGTAAAATATTCCCTTAGCCTTGCTTTCTTCATCCATAAAAATGAGACTGTGAAAATAAATACTATTTACTCCATTGGGATGTTGTAAGAATTAAATCTTTAAAACCTCTTGAGCTTTAACAATGGTTTCTGGTATAGAGTAAGTACTATATAAATGCCAACTCTGATTATGGACGTAGGGAAATAGACTATGATTCAAGCTTAAGTGTTAAATCATCTGGCTCCAGGGGAACAAATGAAGGTCAGAGGAAAAAGTCTACCCTAGCATAGTCTTATTTCCTCAAGGGATTTTCCTTGAGAAAACTGATAGACACATCATAGGATCATAATGAGATGTTCCAGAAGCAGCTTGGATCTAGTAATGGATTATGATTGGGGAAGCTGTGTTCTATTTTTTTGATTTCTTGAACAAAACTGCCTTTCTTTCTTTCTTTCTTTCTTTCTTTCTTTCTTTCTTTCTTTCTTTCTTTCTTTCTTTCTTTCTTTCTTTCTTTCATTTCTTGTGTGTATGTAGTATGTGTGCAGTTATGCTTAGAGAATCCAGACGTGGAGATAAGAATGTCTTATTCATTTGCCTCTCCACATTTCTTTTGAGATAGCATCTCTTTGCTGAACCTGGAACTTACTGTTTTGGTTAGGCTGGCTGACCACAAGACCAGACGAACTTATCTGCCTGCCTCAGCCATTCAACACTGAGTTTAAAGAGGCACACTACCACACCCAGCTTTTTACAAGGATGCTGGGAATTGGAATTTAGGTTTTCAGGCTTGTATGTCAAGGATTTACCCCGTGAGATATCTCCCTAGCCCTCAGACAAAGTTTTAGTTCTCATGAATGGTTTTTTAAGATTTCAGTACATGCCTAGAATTCTAGAAGTGCTTGAGCATTTAATTATATAGTCCTAGGCTGGAAGTTTCACTAAACATTTAACAGTACTTACATATTTGAGAACTGCTTGCCATTTCAAAGTAGGAATTTAAACGAAGCACCACCTTTCTGAAACTGGATAAATGATTTTTTTGAATGAAATAATAATGGATATCTTTTTGCTTATATAAAGACACAAATGACTATATAAAATTACACTCATTTGTGTGTTTTGATGTTACAATTCAGCAATGCAGTGAAGTGTTTAGCATACATTTTACCGACCTCAACAGTTTTTCCTATGTAAATTAAAAATAACTGCAAGTTAGGCAACATATTATGATTTAATATCAAGTTAGAGGCCTCCTTTCTTTCACAAATATCTATGTATAAATCAATGGATTGTCATTTAAAATGTATTCCTTCAAAGACAAGTCATAACATATCCTCTTTGCTACTATAAGATTGCATTTTCATTTATCTCTGCTTCCAAGTTAATTATAAAAATGCTTGCAGTAAGTGAACTTTCTGCTTTTCCAGTCAGCATATTAAACTAGATTAATCCCCCAGCAACTCTTAATAGAAACTAAATCACATATCACCATGCTATAACAATATAATAATGAAATAACTCAATTAATTCTCTAACAAATATCAAAATCATGTTAGTGCTAAAGTTTCTAAAGCCAGACTAACCCTATTTCCCTTTTTGTGTCTCCTTTAAAGGGTGGTTCCATTTTGGAGAATAAACATAATGATAGGTATTCTATATCCCTGGCAAAAAGTAAATAAAACCATCATTTGTTTTCTGAGCTAATAAGCAAAGGAACTGTATTTGACTTCTCTGCTTTATTGCATATGGTTGCTTCTAAAATAGTTCTTATTTACAACTGCATTCATGGTTAGTATTGACCTAGTTTTAAGAATTTCTAACTGTCAAGAAAGCAGTCTCTGGGGCTAGAGAGATGGTTTAGAGGTTAAGTGCACTGGCTGTTCTTTCAAAGGTCCTGAGTTCAAGTCCCAGCAACCACATGGTGGCTCCTAACCATCTGTAATGGGATCTGGTGCCCTCTGCTGTCCTTCAGGCACACAGGCAGGCAGAAAACTGTATGAATAATAAGTCAATCTTAAAAGAAAGAAAAGAAATCATGTTTCTACAGGATTATATTTTTCTTTTTCATTCAAAGTGCCTGATTTCACTCTTTGCTTATTCTTTTCCAGCCAACTATGAAATCAGCTACACATGTCTTAGCCATTTAATATATAATATCATAGTTGTTGGTTTTATTAATATTGGTATGTTTGGAATTATGAAAAATCCCAAGAAGGAAAAGAAATTATAGTTACCTACATAATAAACTTCTAGTAGAAAGACTCTTTAGTGATAGGGAGAAAAATATTTAGAATGTGACATGAAGAATGCTAATGTGTACCCAAACAGTAGGTTTGATAGACTACAGAGGAAGTAAATGGAGTGTCTTTGAGACTTTTCTGAACTTGATGATTCTTGAGCTACATGTAAATAAAGAAGAGATTTCAATTTCCAGATTCAAATTGGAAGAAAATTTCAAGCAGATGTAATCATGGAAAACTTTTTGAATCTATTTCTGTTAGTGGCACTTGAGACAATACTGTGAATAGTGTCAGATAAAGATGTTGTGAGTGAACCTTTAACCAAGTTTATGTTTTAGTAAAGTTCACTAAGTGTATCTTTTAAAGGTGGTTTCAGGCAGTCATGTTGATAGAACTTTATGGATGTAGCTTCTAACATTCCTAGGAGCAACAAATCCCCCCTCTCTGTCTGTCACACACACACACACACACACACACACACACACACACACACCTTTCTCTTCCACTGGCTTTTACATTCTTTCTGTTCCCTTTTCTTCACTGATTCCTCCAGCTTTAAGTTTGGGAGTGTGCAGATATATGAATGTAACAATAAGCCAAGAAAAAGGAGGCCATAAATTTAATGAAAGTAAGAAAGAAAAGAAGAAAATAATATAATAACATTATAACCTCAAAACACAAAATAAACAGTTTATTTTTTATGTATACATGTGTATGTATGGATAATTTCAGGAGCCAGGAGAGACCATCAGATCCCCCGGAGATGGTATACAGGAAACACTGAGGCATTCCTCCTCTCCTTAACCATATAGATGCTGGGATGTGCCCCTGATTATGAAGTTTGGTGGCAAGAGCCTTTGAATGCTGAGCCATCACCCTTGTTCCTGAATTGGTAATTGGGACACACTCTTCCACAGCTTGGAATTCTCGATGGAAATTCTAGCTTTTGTCTGAAGCATGTGGCACCAAGTGAACACGCTATATGGTAAGTGAAATTAATATGTGACATTTGCTACTCATCATGAATCTACTTAAAGACAACATTAACTGACCCTCATTACATTCTCCAAGTGTTTCTTATTATATATTATTATAAATTATTACATATCATGAATTTTATTTGGAAGGAATAAAACTGTCTTCTGTCAAAATATAGTTTGCTAGATGGATACCTTTGCAATAAGGTAAGACCAACTTCCTATTTAAAACGGGATTAAGATTAAGAGTCATGTAAAAATAACACAGGAAAATAGTTAGGTTTTATGTAAGAGTTCTTATAGGTAACCCGCGTGCACACACGAGTGTAGCCAGGCCTGTTTGGTGGATTGATATTTAAATTCCTGGATCAACAGCAAAAATGACGAGTTTTCTGTCCAGCGTTTAAGGAAAGATTCATAGAGCTAAAATATTTTTGGTTTATCTTTGAGCTTTCCTGGACATACTGCAAAGGAGGGATAAAAATGTCAGCCAGAAAAGAAAACTTATTTGTTGCTTTATCTATTTTATTGAAGCCTGCAAACAAGAATTAATGTTTACTAATAACTCATTGCACATTTTAAAATTTATTGGTTAGAATATATTTTTATTAAAAAAATATTTTTTCAAACAAATCTCTGCCAAGGAAGTAGTTTTTAAAGGCAGGTCAGTGCCATCTAGTGGCCAAGCTCGTAAACAGATTATTCTAAATTTAGAAGGTGCCTGCCTTTGATACATAGTTATTGTGTGTGTGTGTGTGAGAGAGAGAGTGTGTGTGTGTGTATACAAAGGCACAGATATTCAAAGGTAAATTGTTTTTAAAAAGTATTTGTGTCCTTATATTGTGATTAGATAAACATATAATAGTTTCTATAACATTATGGTTGAACACTTAGCAAGTTGGTAACTGCAATTTCAAGTACTTAACACATACATAGCAAATGAAAGATGGAAGTAGGTAGCTTTTAAAGATAAACAAGACGCCAGATGGAGAAAACAACCTACAAAAGGTGGGAAAGAGGAGATGAATATGTCTTCAGTGTTAGAATGCGGTTCACTAAGGTAATGGAATACAGTGCAGAATGCAAAACAAATACTTATTTATTTTTTACCTTACAGAGAAATTAGGACAAAACAGGGTAAAAATCTCAGAACAGAGCTGTTGAGCTAGAGAAGTGGGCAGGAGTCTGAGCAAAGCACCCAGGAGTTGTGACGGTTCCTGAAGTATACATGATTTATTTCACTGTAGTTCCTGAATAATGTGACTGAAATTATCCTCACAGATGATGAACCCTCTTACCTTGAGAGGAAAGACATGGGCTAGAAGCAATGAAGATTCCTTTCAGGCTTTAATTGTATTAAAATCCCATGACACTCCCTCATCTTTTTGGTTTTCCAGTGATATGTCTATTTGACCCAGCTGAAATTCTGCCTTTTGTTACTTCTTTTCCCGAGACTCCAATTAACTTCACAAAATTTCTCCTTGGGGGAAATATCAGGCGGAAAGATTAGTTTAACTAACAATGCTGTGATATAAAAATCTCTACAGGCGCCTTTTCTGACCTGTTCCAGGGACTGTGCCAACTTGAACACTGCAAGGATAAAAAAAGCTCTGCACAGCTAGGAAGATAACGGAGAAACCCATCACTTCAGATTCAACTGCTTTTGAGAATTCAAAAGAATCCAAAATAGTCTTCCTGTCTGAAAATGCTATAGTCTCCAGCGAGAGTCCAGGAAGTGAAAGGTCACATGAGGTTGATTTATCAGTGATGTAATTTTGTCTCCCCGATGAGCAAAGCTTTTATGTGTTCTAAATGAGCTATCAGAAAAGGCATAAGCCATTCTTTTTCTCCACCAATTCGCAGGAAAAAGGATGGTCCTTGGAGACACAGAGAAGAACAGTCATACACTCTTCTAGCTCAAGCAGCTGTAATATCTATCTTTTCCTATGTTCTACTCGAAGCACTTTCCTGTTAGCCACATTATTCCTTTCTTATCTCTTCAACAACATCATCAGGAAACATGAAGAAAAAAAAATATGTATGGAAGGATGCTAACCATCCATTTGAATAGTTATTTTTAAATTTACGATTGATGATATTCAGGATTTTATAACATCCAAGGGAGCTATTTTTTACATAGAATATCCTTGGATTAACATTTTGATCAAAAAATGGGGATTATATGGCTGTGTTTACTCAACAAGCTTTTCTCAAAACATTTTATGATTGATGTGTTTATAGGTAAACTATGGTTGCTAACTCTTTGTAAAGATTCAGTTCCATTGGTACACAAGTTTCACATATATCTATATTCAGAAACACAGGCAAACATACATGAGAAAATGTTTTGATATACATATGTGCACATTCCTGCAAATATAAACAACTATATACATGTGTGCACAGACATATTTCTTTTTGTGTAACTATCATCATTCTTATTTATAAGTTGAAAGCCCTAATATCATGCTTGTGACAATAACCATGTTATTAGTATAATCAATCATTTTTCAAGAAGTAATTAGCATGCTATAAACTGTGGTCCAAATTCTGAAGAATTAAAATAAATTTAAAAGAATAAGGCTTATGTTTACCTTAAACATGATGAATTACTCAGAAACAGAAATCACCAGTTTTTGGTAATTGTGGATTTCATTGTAACTTACTTATATAGTCACTACATTTTAGAAACTATGTAATCATTTCGATTCCATCAGCACCATTACCCTTTCCCTGAGTGTTGACTGGGATTAGCTTCATGTCCCATTCCTGATGACTGGGACTGGCTTTGTAACATTTGCTACATATTATGAAATCTTGGTTTCTCCCTCAAACTGACTTTGCCTCATGAAATTTCTTTCTTTATAGAGAAAGAAATAAAGATGACGTGAAAGTGTCTATTAAGTTGCAAAACCAAACCATCTTTTCCTGGACTTCTGTACCAGGCTAAATTTGCTGCAGACTCTTGGACGTGAAGGCACCTATACTCACTGTCACACACTCCTACTTTATCCTTCTGCCTATAGAAAGGCTACGTTGTTGCCTTTTGGAATCCAATAGTACTGTTCTAAATTTTTTTAAAAAAATATAATTTATTACAATTATTTAGTTTGTATCCCCCTTCCTTGACTCCTCCCAATCCCACCCTCCCTTCCTCTTCTCGCCCTGTGCCCCTCCCCTAGGTCACTGTGTGTAGGCACAACATACCATAACACAGTGTAAATGTTTGGCACAAGGGTCTCTCTCGTTCACACCGTCACGCAGCAGACTAGCTGGCTCTAGCGCTCTCTGTATGACTGCTGGGTTTACAGATGTGTGTGCCTGGCTCTTCCGTGAGTTCTAGGCATCAGAACTTAGGTTGCCAGGCATGCCAAGCATGCGCTTTAGCCCTTGAGCAATTTCCCGATAGCTGCACTCTTGATAAGATGTAGCGTGCTTCACCTACGCATCACCCCTCTCCTCTTGGCACATTGGGCCCTATTCCATGTGGCACAGGAAGGGTGCCTACCCCCAAATCCATGTTTACTGGCCTACCTACACAAACGTTAACTAATGTGAACATTTGGCCTACAGGTCAGAGCTGCACCGCAGTTCTTCAGAGACCACTGGAGTCTTGAGTTCCATCTAGGCTAATCAATTCAGAATGGATTCCCGGGAAGCCGACCTACTTTCACTAGTCTCTTGAGGGACAGAGGGAGAAGAGGAGGAAAGAGAGGAGGGAGGGGCCTATAGCGGGGATACAAAGTGAATAAATTGTAATAAATAAATGAAAAGAAAATTCTCTGTATTTAAGATATCCTAGAAATAGAGGGATGCCCTTAAGGTCATATGTAGCTCTCATAGGGAGTGCCTCCGGTCAGCAATAGGAAAGACGCTCCAAATTACACTATTTTGGAAAGTTTAAAATTTGCCCCTCATCATCATAAATTATGACAGCTATATGTCGTAATTGCTTATCCTGCATTACTTGTTAAGCATCTAAATTATGTCACTTCATCAGTTTACAGGAATTGTTTGATTAGGTGTAGGTATCTGAAATAGTTGAGCACAATTCAGCATACCTTACACCCAGGAAAGCAACTGTAATATATAGCATGTGGATATTTGCTTTTGGCTCATGGACTTGTTTCTCTATCACAGGACTTAAAGGCTGGCTCAGTTTGGATGGACTAAGGTATTATCCAGTTTTTAAGTGGTATCTGTTACAGGGGTCACCCACAGCGATTTCCTCCCTACATTTGGCCCACTTTGAGATAATTCTTGCAGTGAGAGTCCCCGTGCTTGAAGTCAGCTTCAGCAGTTGTGGTGATGCTGTCCGGTATTCTGGACTGCTGGACTGTCAAGGGGATCTGGGAGCTCTGTATTCCAGTTTCTATGAAACGTGGAAGTGTGGTGGGGAAGTATTGTGAAGAAAGCCAGGAGGAGTAAGTCCAGGGTGTGGGTTTAGATTGCCATACAACCTCTCACCAGCTGGTTTTATGCTCTTAAAAAACACAGATGCTGATAGTAGAGAATTGCTGTGAATGAGTAATCACAGTGGCTTCCCAATGCTGAAAAGATGGCTGAATTACACATATCCCCTTTAGTATATTTAAATTTTATCTTCTTTTTCTTCACAATTATATTTTCACCTTTTGTGATGCTTACCCGATAAATTAATTGGAACTGAAACCCAAGAGACACTTTTCTGGATTCCAAGAGAGACTGCATGGGAAGGACCTTTCTCATTTTATTTTTAAACTATTATGCAAGGGGTAGATGCCATTTCCACCATCTGCACATTAAAAGGGAGTGGACTGCCTGTGGCCATAGAACCAGACACTCAGTGAGTGGTCTCTGGAAACCTACAAAGCAAACTCCTTCAGTCCTGCCAGGTGTGAGGCTCTGTGCCTAAGCCGCAGACATGCCCTAACCACAGGAACTTGTTCTGCTGCTGTAAACATGAACTTCGCTTTCTTCCCTCAGGCTTCTTCTTCAGCTTGCCTCACACTGGCAGCTCTCCCTGTGCCCCGCCTTCTCACCCCACATGGACTCTGATTTCTGATGTGGTTTAAGCGGCCTGTTTATATTCTGGCTGCATCCATCTATGTCTACCAGTTTTGCTCTTCTCCCACCCAGAAAGACACTAAATACAAAGGAGGCTGCTTTTATTTACTTAGATATCCAGCACAGATGACAATGTTGGCTAAGCCCTTTGCATTATATAATGTTTATATCTTTTCAGAAGCACACACAGCAGCAATGCTTCAAGCCGTACCTGCTGTTTTGTATATATATATATATATATATATATATATATATATATATTTAAATCTCCTTTGATTGGTAAGTGTTTAAGGCAGGCACAGCTTTGTAGGAAGCATTAATTGTGCATAAATAGTAACTGAAAGTGCCATGTAAATTTCCAGAAAGGCATTTGCAGACTTGAGAGTTTAAGTCTGTGGTGCTATATGAATAGGGACAGAGAATTAGAAAATCTTGGTTTATGCTTGTCTCATCTGAATGAACAGTTTTACACTAATGGCACGGAGAGCTGAGCTGCCAAACTCTATTCAGAGACATGCATCTTTTTTTTTTTCTTCTCTTTCAAGCTACAGCAAGCTGTAGACAATCTGCTAATCTTCAGTCATACAAAAACATAAATCCCTCATGTAAGAAAAATAAAATGCAAGAACAATTCAAATCAGATCCATGTGTTAAATCCCTCTGGCCCACTTACATGGGCAACTTCCCTTACACGTTTTGGAAAAAGTCTGTTAGAGTATTTACTTAACTCTATTTTCAGTATAATTCTCTGTATATCCCAACCTGGAGGAGACACCAGAGTCTGGTCCTGAATAAAACAGCACAAGGGGTGGGTGGAGGAAAGTGAGTGGACACAATCCCTTGTTCCTCTAACAGTACTTGCTATGATCTTTGATGATTCTCATAACATAGTCTAGGATAATCTTTTACTTTAATTACAGCAAGTGCAAGAAAATCATGTCAATATCATACCTGGTACATTGTTCTGCCACCTGTGGGTCAGAGAACAAATGTCTTAGAACATCTTTGGCTACGCTCTGTGTTCTTTAAACACTATATGAACATTTGCATGTTTCTTTTACTTGTACATTTTAGGGCTATTTGTTAAATTTCAAAATGAATGCTCCTTTGTCTATGTCAATATTACATATTTGTAAGGGAGAAATGCATTGTAATAAAAAAAGTTTGTGACTGTCCTTAAATATGTTCAAGTGAAACTGATGTTTTCAACATGATTCAATAATTTGACAGTTCTTAGACTATTGCAAGCAGCTACTAAGCTTGACAAGTAAAATTGTGGGTTATTTATGAAAATAAAATATAAGGAGAAAAATTTAAGACCCAAAATAAAAGTAGAGAACTCAGTCTTGTTGTATTTAATACTAGAAGTTTACATTCTACAACCCAGACTTTTAAAAAAAACAAAATAAATTGAAAGTCTTTTTCTCTGACTGTTTGCTTGTTTAAATCATATGTAGCTTTTGTATGGTAGTTTTTAATGCATATTGCTTCCTTACACCCTCACTAAAGTTTTGGCATGGTCCAGAAAGTTTATGGATGGTAAGTTTCTTGATATGGGTACAAATTGCTGCTGCTGAACGGCCACTCCAAGCCTGTACTCCCACAAGATAACAACCATGAGCATTGATATTCTGGGCTTTCCAGCATACTTGTCTATTTTTAACATTATGAATTCTTTTCGCTTTCTTCCGCACTGTTTTACAATGTATACTCAGTGGAAATAAATATTTAATACAGCTGCAATATATGTCTTCTGAAAACATAAATGATAGCTATGTCTAGAAGATTGGAATTTAGAATGAATGTAAGCAAATGTGTCCTTTAGACAACTTAGAGCATGAAAGAAACTAAGGTTCTGTGTAGACATAATTCCATTTATGCAGAAGATGGAAAACTTTGTACAGGAAAAGCAAAGGAGACGTTTTGTTCACAGTAAAGATAAGTCTGACGGAGAGGTCTTGAATGCATGTCATATGCTCCTGCAAACATCTGACGGTTTCAGGAAAACGAGGCCCAAAAGTTAATACATCTTCAATGAGACTTGAGAAAGTATACAACTGCAAATTATTTGCATTAAACCTGTTACGGGCTGAATGTTTATTCTTCCCTTTGCCCTAAATTCAACTGTTGAAGCTATAACTTGTATGTGGCTACATTTTGGGATAAAGCTTCTAAACAAGACCTCTAAGTACATAAGAAAGGTTAGAAGTGATTGCAAGAATTAGGTTCTGGATGAATAGAGTGAGTGCTGGTATAAGCTGAGATCACATTCATTCCTCCTATGTCTGTCTACTGTCTTTGTGTATATCTCCTCTCTCCCCCACCTCTCTAACTTAAACTATCTAATTTGATTGATAAAATATAAAATATGTTTATGGTTTTAAATACAAGCAGAGTCTTACCTTCATCAGTCTAGTATCTGTTCTTTTTTTTATTCTATTTTATCATATATTTGACATAAATAGATACAGTTAATGAATGATAGGTTAAGACTGATTTTATAAAATGTTATTAATCCTGATCATCTTTAACAGGATGGACCTTACATTTCAAAAAGTTTCACTGCAGTCTTACCTAATGGGTATAGCTAGGTAAGAATCCATAATATTCTGCCTACTATACACGCACACACGCATACATGCATACACGCATACACGCACACACGTGCACACGCACACATGCGTGCACACACACACACAGAGAAATACCATGTTTACATAAAATAACAAATAACTTATGAAATACTATATCAAGTAATAGTATCAAGTTCTGTCATTTTTCTAAAATTGTGCAACTACACTTGAAATTTAGCATTTGTATTAAGATGACCTTGGGTAATTTGACACAGATCTTCTGGAGTAAATTCATTGTGCTCCATACTTTGATAACCTACTTGAATGTAGAAAAAGAAGGAATGTGATAATTGATGGCTTTTGTAGTTCAAAAATCCCAACCCAAAATTTAGCGTTCTGTGGTGTGATTTGGATTCAGATATGCTTTGGGAACTTTAGGTGTATAACAATATTAGTTGATGAGCCTTGTCTATCTATGTTGTTTTCTCTTCATATCCCCATTTCCACCTGTGGTCTGACATTTTATTTTATGTTTATATTTTATTTTTGAGATTGTAATGCAACCATATCATTTCCCCGTTTCCTTTCTTCTCAGACCTCCCATACGCCCCTTTGCTCTCTTTCATAATCATAAGCTCTTCTTTCCTGTTGTTACATACAAAATTGCCTATATACAACCAAATACATAAACACAATCTGCTCAGTCTGTATGTTGTTTGTTATGGGGTTTTATGGTTTTGAGGGTGACTATTTAGAAATGGGTTACCAGTCAGTATGCTCTGTCCTGGGGCATACCATTTCTTCTGCTCCCAGCACTTATTAGATGCCCGTACTTCTCTGTATGGGTCAAGACCTCCCACAACCTCTCCAGGTTCGCTTTCGCATGTCCTTGTTCAGCTCATGGTTATGCTGTCATGTTGCTGAAACTTCATTGCTATGGCTTCTGACATCTCAGTTTTGTAGAAGAGCTAAATGCGTATCAGTTCTCACAGGACGACATAGAAAGGTGATAGGAATGGAAAGGGCTTTAAAAATAGTTCAACAACAAAAAAAAAACAAAAAACAAAACAAAAAACAAACAAACAAAAAAACAGTATCCATCCTGGCTTCTCATAGGGATGAAAGCAGAACTTATATTTTGTGCCTACTGAGGCGAATTTTCCAGATGAATTCAGCACCTAATTCCAAAAACTGTTCCAAATATCAGTCCCTGATGGGGTGTGTAGATGAGTGCCATTAAAATACTGCAAATAATTTCATACAACCTGGGTAAAAGTATAATAAAACAATTATTTTTGCAGCTAAGACATTTTTCTCGATAATGTATTCATATATTGAAGGATAGGCATGTGCTTTAAAATGGACATTCTAACTCTCTTTAGAATAAACGAACCAGTTTGTAGGCCATTCAATGATGTTTACAAACATAAACTAACTTTAGAAAAAGGAAACCATAGCATCTGGATTCTATTCTACATTTAAGTGTCAGTAATTATTAAAGGATTTTTTCAATAACACTTTTAACTGTAATATAGCTATGTAGTTAACTGGCAAGGTTTAGCAATATTTCATAAGCAATTTGTTACAAGGCACTGAACACCTAAAATTAATTGCTTTAAGACATTTTATTCAGTTCATGTCAGAGGCAGTCCCTCTTCACATTACTATGTAACCCAATTGGACTCTGAACTGCCCTGGGCTACATCTGTGCAGGGGTTCTGGGTTATCTCTATGAATAGTCCTTGGTTGGAGTATGAGTCTCTGGGAAGTTCCCTGTGTTCAAATTTTCTTGTTCTGTTACTCTCCTTGTGGAGACCCTGTCCTCTCCAGCTTGGTTTGCCTGTGGTATATATGAAAGATTAGAGTCTCACAACAGCGTAATGCAGCCATGACCATTCAGGCCTTTACAGACATTGAAGCAGGACATTCTCCCCAAGCATGGTTGGCTACCATAAAAAGCTAAAATGTTATGCTCAGGATGCGAGGCTAAGCACTGCACTCAGGGTCAGCGGCTTTGGACCCAGAGAAGAGCATGTCTGATTCCATGCGGGTTGATGCCCCAGGTCCCGCCTCTGAGAAAAAGGTATCAGACGGGTCTGATGCTCTTTGGGTGGATGACACCTAAATGAACATCTGTACAAAGTCCCAATTTATTTCTAATTTCAGAGATCAGACCTCTACTCTTGCCTGATGCGTCTAAAACAAAAAGGGGGAACTGTAGAGAGCTGTGTAATGCTATGCCTTAAAGATGGAGCTGGTTTCCACCTTCCACCTTCCCGATGGTGAGTGCTCTCTGTCACGAACAATTCCACATTTGGCTAAGGCTGAGGATCTGGCTTGCTTCCATGTATGTGGACCTATCTGCATTGCCCACGTGGCATGCTGGGGTTAGCTACCCAGAGGCTATTTAAGCTGTGGGCTGGCTTTCCCCAGGGTCAGAAGATTGTTCAAGGTTCCTGAATAAACTGCATTGAAAAAAAAAAAAAAAAGATCCAGAAATGAAATTCTCACCAAGAGTGATGCTACTACAGTTGATGAAATTAGTCCACTTTCTTCATAAAAAATCTATACTTTTAGAGATCAGCATAGAGAAGCAATTCGCCTTGAAGCCCAAGAGAAATTTGTGAAGGGAATGTAGATGTATTGAGTAGAATAGTTAATGACAAATGTGTAAAGCACTGTCAAGCAGATTGGAACCTGAGCATCACCAAGGTTCTGAGACTTTAAGTCCAGGTGACACAGACAGTTCTTGAGAACTGTCACTGATGTGAAAGTCCATCTATATTATACATTATTTACAATTAACATTACCAGTTTACCTGGTTGTGCTATTTGAGACAGTCCTGTTTATTACAATGTTTAAAGCGTTCTTTATTTTCTTTATGTTAAAATGTAATTTTGAAGCATCAACACATTGAAAATCAAGAGACACCTACATACCCTTTATTCTCCAAATCTCTCCATCCAATCAAACACCACTTATGTCTAGTTAATAAATGGCCAAACAGATGCTAACATTGAGATGATGGATGATACTTGCCTGTGGAAGTCTTTGTCTATTGGCCTTTTCTTTTGTAGATTTTTATATATAACATACATCCAGAATTAAAATAGGTTAATTTTATTTACATCAAAATAAAAATTTATAGAAGAACACTGGATAGAAAAATAATGAATAAACCAAGGTTGGCCAGGAGGTAGAAGCAGGTGGCTCTGTGTGAGTTTGAGGCCAGCCTGGTCTATAGTGTAAGATCCAGGACAGCCAGGGCTACACAGAGAAGCTCTGTCTCAAAAAACAACCAACGAATCAAACAAACAAAAAATGAAACAAACAAATATACAAAACATAAAAGAAAATCATGAATAAGAGTCTCCATTATAGGGAATCAAGAGCATTAGAGAAAAATCTAAGTTAATCATTACTAAACTTCAACATTATTTCATTTAATGGCAGAAGCTAATATGATCTCCACCAGGAGAGAAATAAAATTATATAATGATATTTAAACAAAACACACAGTGAAGCTCTAAATGAGTAAGATACTTGAGAGGTTATCTTGTTAAGAAAAACATGGTTGTCAACATGACAGTCAACCTTACACTTACTGTATTTGTGGCCTTTTAAAAAATATCCTCTTTTTATCTTTATGTGGTGACAGCCATAATTTAATCAAATAGAAGAAAATACACAACTCTTTCAAGTAAATGTCAAGCCATATTTAAAGATGCTATTTAATCTGTTGCCAGAGCATTTAAAAGTTCATTATTCTGACACCTAAAGTGTTCTGGCAAAAATTAAAAATTTAACAGCTTTTCTCCAATAATTTCTTGACAGAATATAACATTGCACAAATAATCAAATCCTGCCAAATAACTTTGGGGAAACAACAAGGGTAATTAAATAATATTCCTCCTTACACAGCTATTCAAACATAAAATGAGTTTTAGGAGTCTTCAGGGATCTAGTTGAGTAATGAGCAAAAATGTTGAGAACCTCTATACAATAATAAAATTGTAGTTTTTTTTTAAAAAGATATCACCACCTAACTTATTTCTAATTATTTCACTAGCTATACTTTTCCAGTGTTTATGTTCATTGTCTTCATTAGTTGTACTGTCATGTATATCAACACATTCTTAGTAATTCTTCACATTCTACTAATGAAGATAAGAGCTCAATAGGAATACCCATGAAGTATTTGTCTGGGATACACTTCATCTTTCTTGCTAGGGCATATACTGCAGATTCCTTTAGTCTCCTCTCTGAACATTATATTGTGTGGTATGTTCTTGCTAGCATATTAGAGAAGATGAACTTGAAAACAGTTTAAATATTTTAAATTTGATAATCTAAATATGTAAACAGAAGACATAGATATTTTAATGAAGCGGATTACCAGAATTTACATGACAGGGTAAGATGCTAATTAACTGGAAGGGTAGAAGAATAAATCTAATGTTCCTTTTTGTTCATACAATTTAGTAGGTACCTTCGCCTAAACCCAGGGTTATTTGTTAATATATTGAAAGTTTTTCCTTCTCTCTTTCTCTTTACTACAGGCAATTAATAATAGTTCCATACCTGTTTAGGGCACATGTTAAACATCTCTCTTTACACACACACACACACACACACACACACACACACACACACACACACACCAGGGACAGAAAGAGGGGGCAAGAGTTTCCTGCTTTGGCTCTTAAGTAGGGATTTCCTTATAACTATCCAGTATTGACATATATAAAAACTCACAGAGACTGTGAAAGCATGCATAGGACCTGTAAAGATCCAGTCACATGGGGTCCCAGCATTGAGATGCAGAAGTAGACATAGGGTTCCACCATTAACAAAAAAGTTATTTGCAATTGATACCATTGACAAGGGGAAATTAGTCTTCTCCATGAGAGTTTCATTGACTCCATCAACCACATTCCAGGGCAAGCCCCATGCTTAGGAGTAGTTGGTCACCACAAAATGAACTCCATGGGTTTGTTCTGTTTGCTTTTGTTTGTGTATATATGTATGTGTACTTTCATTTTGTTTTGGCATTTTTTTTGTCATACTCATCTTTTGCTTGCGTGTTTTGATTTTTGTTTTTTTGTGGGTTTGTTTTTTGTTTTTATCTTGAGAGAAAAAGAAAGAGAACATAAAGTTGGAGGTGCAAAGAGGAGGGAGGGTCTCTGTGTAGTTGGGGGAGGGGAAAACATGATCAAAATCTACTGTATGAAAAATGTAAGCGAGGGCCAGATGGAAAGGGAGGAGGACCTCCCTTATCAGTGGACTTAGATTGGGGCAGGGAAGGAGGGTGGGATTTGGAGGGAATAAATAAGGGAGGAGGCTACAGCTGGGATACAAAGTAAATAAACTGCAATTAATATAAAAAATAAAAATAATTAAAAAAGAAAAAAACTAAAAAATTAATTATAAAAACGATTCAGTTTTTTACTGTCAAGCCTTGGTGCCTTTCTGTCTCTCTGTCTCTGACTTTCTGTATCTCTCTCTCTCTCTCTCTCTGTTTCTCCCCGTGTGTGTGTATGTGTGTGTGTGGGGGGGGGGGGGCTGTCCTGTGTGCATTATTTCCAGAAGTCTTGACTTCCTAGTATATATATCATTCTTCCTACTCTATCAAAGCTTAATGTTATTGTTATTTGATTTATCTTTGTGTTGTTGCTTTTTATGTGCAAGTTCAAGCAATGAGATACTAAATCTGTGAGTGCTTCTACTAGATAATGTATTTCTATTTTCACTTCAAATCCTAAAACACCGACTGATCAGCTCTCACACTTAATTCATTCACTCCATTTCTCTGTAGAATTCAATTGCTTTTTGTTAATCAACTGTTTCCTTGAAGAGAGGGTTTTCTTCCCTATTTTTGGTATATTGCATATACCAAATATTATATTGTCACAGCTTCTTAATTTGTATGCTTTCCATAAAACTCAAGGTTTGGAAGAAATAATTATTTGCAAAAGTCTTTTTCTCTTCACACCTTACATATGATACTCTGGGATAACAGGTAAAGAAAAAGCTGCATTTCTGGGAAAGGCCTGGTATTTATTTATTTATGCCTTGCCATTCCTGGACGAGCTTGACTCCCAAGCTTCATGTTCTACCGTTGTTTTGAGACAGAGTTTCTCCCTGTCTTTAAACTTGCAGAGTAGGCTATATTAAGGTGAACAGTGAGCCCCAGGGATCTTCCTGTCTCTACTCCCAGAGTATTGGAATAAGAGTAGTGTGCCACTGTATTTGGCATTTTCTTTTTTTAGGGGAATGGGGGTTATAGATGAACAGAATCACACATGGGTCTCTATGTTTGAAAATCAAGCACTTTACTATTAGTATCTTCTAAATTCTTCAAATTCCATTAATTCACCTTCAAGCTTGACTGTCACTAACATGGTGACCTAGTGAGTTTGATGTCATTTTTCTGCAACAATATAAAATACATACCGGTGATAATATTGTTTCTCATAAGATAGTACTATAAAATAATTCTTTGCTTGGGTTATATTTATTAATCATCTAAAAATATTATATAAATCAGTAATTCTTACTTGTATAGTTTACATGTGCTTTTAAAATTATTATCCCAGAAAAAAATATTAAGAAAAATATAAAACAAACCAATAACAGACTCAGCATCATCTACTTATGTTTAGACGTAAAACATTCTTGAAATGCTTTATACACTTACTGAGAATGGATGCTCCATAGATAGATCTAATTATTTGATATTTATTTATCAAGGATTTGGGTTCATGATGCTATATGTTACTCTTTGAAAAACACTTCATTATACACTAAGTTAATTAATTATTTAATGAAAACTATATGCCCATCTCTTCCAGTACAAATCACTATGACCATCAAAATGCTTCCTTGTTCTGTTTATCCCATAAATTCTTGACATAGATAGTCTTAAATTTCCAACATTTTGCCCTTCTCCATCTCATTCTGTTCTCTCATTTTTAATGTGATATGTGTTCTTCTTTCATGAAAAGCAAATGACAACCCCTATCCCTCCCTGGACGCTCTGTCACTATGCTATCTCTCATTTCTTCTTCCTTCCTTTCAACTATAGTAGAGCATTGCCATTTTTCTTTTTTTTTTTTCAAGTGACATGTCTTTTATTAATACCAAAAAGACATAAATACAAAAACATTTTTACATTTCCAATGATAACTTTTTTTTTTACATTTAAAATGAATAAATCCACCCAGTAGAAAATGTTAAACACAAATTAGTAGTAAAAGAAAGAAATAATTTAAACATGTAGAAAGGGTATAAAGAAATGTTTAGGCATAAATAAACTAGGAAATCAAAAATAGCATTGTTAATGAACACTACTTTGTAATGACTAAACCATAGCATTTTAAATGATAATAATTGATGCCATTTTTCTTTCTAAGACCATTTCCTTTTTATGCTTATTTCACTGAAGTCCCTATGTACTCTGGTCTTTTTTTTTTCCATTTCACTTGTCTTTGATTTTCAAATGTGTACAAAGGGAGAAAAGAGTCAAGCCCATTGACTTTATAGCTACCATGTAGCCCATACTGCAATACCTAACCATGAACTCAAATTTTCTTGCAACAGACTGTCTATTACTCTCCTGGAATTATGGAAGAAGCTCCACTGAGGCTTCTGAGAATTCTTATGGCCATGTCTAGTTACAACTAGATTAACCTTTGGAAGCAATTTTATTCAGTTGAAATCTTCTTGATTTGATCTACCAGAAAAGAATACCCTCAAATGTACTCTGTGATATGGTGCATTGATTCTAATGACTCAGAATAATGCCTGTAATCTATTCTATGCAGCCCAGTGTAGTTATTTTTATGAAGTGGTAAAATCTAATGTTCTCAGAACCTCTTACACTTCTGATGGTGTTGTGAATACTTCTGACAATAAAATGCAGCAAGAATTACACTGTGTCATAATGAGCCAAAAGCCTTAAGGAGTTTTGAGCTCCCTGCTCCAGTTCTTTCTTGTAACAGGACTGTGTTAATCCTACATAGAAATATTAGAGATGATATAGAATTGAGATAAATTATCAACCTTGGACCCTATTAGACAAGCCAGCATTTGTCAAAACCTCCAGTGTATTACATATAAATAAATGGTGTCAAATATTGAAGAAAACATGACATAAATGAGTACTCAGCAAGTACTAGCAAAGGTTCATGGTTTAAAGCTCTTGATTTCTAAGTGATAGCGTCAGTAACTTTTCTGACCTCTCAAAAGGCACCTTACAGAAAGATAAATCTTTTTTTTCCAATAGTATAATTCCTGTTTACCGTTTTTGCTCTTTCATATGACAATATATTCAGAATATGCTCAGATCCTATGCCCTCCATTAGCACTCACTTGGAGTGTCAGCCCTAGACTCTTACCTCAATCATAGGATACTTGATGGTTCTGCACTTATTATTATCAGTGTTCAATGACAGGGTTTAAGATAAAATTGTACAGTTAAACATTTCTTAAGGGCTGGTGAGATGGCTCAGCAGCAGCAGAGTATACCATAAAACCTAACAACCTAAAGTCAATCTCCAGAACCAACGTACTTGGTGCATAGAAAGTACACAGACAGAAAGATAGACAGAGCCAGACAGAAATGTACACACACATACACAAAGGCACATACATAACCACAGACACACGTAAAAACACAGACACACAATCTACATGTGTTAAAACAAATAAACAAATATCACAAACTCACCCATTCTTAAAAATTACTAATTTGCCTCCACAGTAGAGAATCCATAATAATTTAATGCACACTATACATTTATATACATGAACAAATATGTAAGCATTATCAGTATTTACATTTAGTGTCTATGTCAAATATAATTCTATTCTTCTTGGATTTATTATGTTCAAACAGACATGATTCTTCACCCTAAACACAAAGGGTCCCTTTCTTCATAACCAGGATTTACAATCATTTACTAAACTTTATATCTTACATTTACTTTAATCTTTAATCTCCATTTCTGGAATCTTCAGTCTAGTATGATTGTTATCACCTCAGATCTAAGGATTGCATTTTTTTCCCTCAGGCTTTAATATAAAATGAATGATCATCAAGCCACATCTTACATTTGGATAATAGTATGTATTTGGAATATATATGTATATGTATATATGTATATATGTATATGCATGTGTATATATATATATATATATATATATTGATATATAGAAAATATAGTCAGGAAGCTACCACATTCTTCCTCATCCTTAACACTGGAAAATAAGAATAATGGACTGAAACTTCCATTATAAGCATAGTCAAAAATACATTTAACAAAGTGTGACACTTACATGTTAATAAACTTACTGAAAAATTTAGAAGTTAAGAAAATTGGCAAGACTACATAGAAGGGAAGTAGAGATAAGTGCTTATATTAAGGGAAGGCAGCATACTCATTTAGCAAAGAAAAAAAAGATTTGTGCATGAAAATATTGAAATATAAGTCATTACAGTTATGACACCACCAAACATTCAGATCCTTAAATGCTGAGGTAAAGGTGTTTTATTGGATTATAATAGACAATTCACTTAAACATTTTTTTTCTGAAATTTTTGGAAGTAGTGAACAGAGCCTTGAAATATAAAATAGATGAGATATAAAGATTCTAGATCACATGATTTTAAAATTACGTTGGATAGTTGGATACATGATTCTTATCAAAGCTCTAGTCTTAACATTTTTATCTTAGTTACATCACCATTGACCTTTCAGAAGAGTCTCATTTTTTATCCTTAAGTTCCTTGGCTAATAACAGGTGTTTCTGGATACACTATATTGATTTCCTAGGATAATGCTATCTAATTTCTGTGCCAAGGATAAGATGAAGCATGCTTTCAGATGGCAGCATTTTCCGGCAGGCTACGGTAGTTCAGCTGTTTTCTGTCTTAGAGTCTAGCTGAAGGAATAGAGTGGAGAAAGCTGTTATGGAAAACCCAAGTGACAGTTGAAAGATTAGATGCTAATAAACGGTGTAAGATAGAGTTCACAAGAAAAAGAGCAGCTCTCACAGCACTGCTTCAGACTAAAAGGGATACTTATTAGAAATTCAAAAGGAGCTTCCTATTGTACAAATCTTTATATGTAGGTTAATTGCCTGACAAGGCTTCCTTTTAAATCAAAGTTAAAATGTTCAAGATCAATGCCATGCAATGAAATGTCATTATTTTAGACTACCTGAAATACTTCAGAGAGTTTTCTTGCTGATATTCTTGTACAGGGAGATCTAAGTAGCATTAATTTTAATAATAATAAATTATTATTATTATTATTATTATTATTATTATTATTATTATTATTACAATTTTGACTCCCCAAACTTGATAGTAGGGAATACACATTCCTTATTGCAAAAATGCTCACATAACTTTATTTTATTTTCTATTAAAATCTAGTAACAGAAAGAAATGAATAAAAGACAAAATAAGAGCACTGTAGACTGCGCTTAGGTCCAGCTCAGTTTTAGGGTGGTGTGCGGGCAGTGGGATAGTTCCTTCTCCTTGCTCTTTCAGTTCTTCTTAGAAGCCAGAAAGAGGCACATTCTTCCCTTTTCATCCCACAACTCAATACCTTTTACTCACTATTAACCTACAGCATGTCTCATAAAAAATGTGAGCAGGTCAGGTTTTTCATCCTTCTCAATTTTTTTCTTCCTTTGCTAAATTTCATCAGCAAGATGAAAGCGGAGGCCAGCAAACTTTTATTTAATCAAATGGCGCTATCTCAGTGATTTATAGCTACCAAACTTTTTAAAGGAGCAGAAAGTATTCAAGTAATAGTGTGAGTTCATTTGCATTATTAAGTTGAGAACTTATTTCAAGAGTTAGTTATTGCTTTAATTTAGAGATAACATTTTTGTTGATATCAGGTGGACTGACTATGGCACACATACAGTATATAAAACTTTATCTCTTTATGAACAAGCTATTGGTAAGAACAAAATGATGAAAAGACAAAAATATCGGTAGGTTATCTTCAATGTTAACAGTATTCTACCATCATAAACATATTCATACTTAGTTTTTTAATGTCAATACTATATGACAATTGACTAATTTGAACGTGTTACTCTTCAGTTGTCTCCCATTGTTCCTTAAAACTCTATCCTTAAATTCTTACTTGTTTATTTTTTTTTTCTGAGCAGGAAATACAATGATCATAATTGGTTCCTGGAAATTTCTGCTTCAAAATACAGAGAAAATTATCACTCTAAACTACATACACATATATTTAAATATAAAGATGGAACTATACTATTAAGCATTCATGGACTAGGTGTTTATATTATGAAATAAATGGCGCTCATGGAGAATCGGAGCACCAGAGAAGGTTAGGGAAGCAATCACCTAAGCTTGAGATGCCCTGAAGACACGCTGAAGACTAAAGAGAGGTTTCAAAATACAGCAACATGGAGTAAATGAGGGAGTACGGTTAATCAATGAAGTTGAGTGTGACTGGGTTTGCTTCCGTGTAATACTTACTTGCCAATACCACTCCCCTTTTTGCTACTTAAATAAGACATAATATATCAGAATTTGCATTGATCTAATGTATGTGCGTTGAGGTTCCAGCAAATGCACACACACATCTTTCTTTTTTTAGACCTGTTCATAATTACGTGAACGTAATACTAAGCATTTGTTAAACAGTCTTCTTCAAGCTGAGACTGCATGAAACTCAGACATTATTTTATAAACCTTCTCATACATGGACTTATGAATGTTTACTTTTATTATTCCTCTGCTTGGGAAACCTTGGAAAAATTGAAACATGACACTTCACTGAAAATTGTATTCATTTTGTCAACAGTGAAATAATTGCAACAATCTGGTTCTGAAAATTGGTAAGTTACTCCAAATTGGAGGCTTGCTTGCCTCCAGTTTCATGTGCCTCTGTACCAACTAAAAGCAAGAGCGATTTTAATTTTTTAGGACTATCAGCATTTGTGTTTTTAGATGGAGCATTTGAATTTAGAAAATGTAAGCTAGCAAGAAGATTTTCAAAGTTTGATGGTTTCAGCCATCTTGAAGCTTTCTGTATATATCTGACCTTAAATCCTTATATCTTTTATAGGCAACTGTTAGTACACATGTTCGTTTAAGGCTGTGAATTCAAAATATTTATGAGCAAGATGTCTGGAGCTGATGAGCAAAAGAAACTGAATGTTGGCGAAGATGAACTCTCGCTAAACAGGACGGTTTTGTGGCGTGGTACCGTCGCTTCAATGCCAGGCAGCTGCTCAGAACACCTCCAAGCCTTTCGGGTCATCTTTCTACAAGATCATAATCCCGAAGGCGACACAAATCTTACTGGATAAAAATGTGGAACCCGAGACACATGTGATAATCAGTTGTGACCTTGTAAATTCTCGCCAACCCTGTGGGTTGGAATGCTAGATTTCTGTAACAGAAAAAAAAAAAAGGTTGTTTAATAGTGAATCGGCTTCTATCTGATAGAAGCATGGAATAAATAAAATATCTTAACTGGAAGATGTATTCTCTGTGAAAACTAATATGATAAAAATATACTTGGAAAGGTATGGGAAAATTCAGTTCAAAAGACATTGACAAACACAGATATCTTAGGTTCTTCCTATATCCATAACAGACACAGAAAAATTAACAATTATTTTAATGTTGTTTGTACCCTACATATTTAATTATTCTCTGCTTTAAAAAACACTGAATAACCACTGACTTTAGTATGAATGTGTTGCTTTTGTCATAGTTATGAATATAAAGTTTGTCTTTTTAGCAATCAATCAATACATGATGAGGAAAACATTCCTAGAATACTGTCCAGATGCTGCAAGATTTTGCTTACCATGAGCTTATCTTGTAGAAACAGGACTTTGTTATGTGTGATCTAAATTTAAAAATACACAAAATTACTGTGAAATTAGATGGATTTCCAGATAATTGATTCGTACTCATTTAGTTATTGAATTCATTTTATTTCCACATAAACTCAATGAAATCTCATGAGGTAAGCAAAGGATAGAGAAAATATAGAGACCACATTTGTTCTGGCTATAGCTATCTTGATCAAAACAGTCATTTTGCCTTCCTAGTAACTATGACAAACATTTCAAACCTTTCATAAAAATTTCATTCACATAGTAAACTGACACTGTCATTGTGTTTATATATTAACAGTTTTTGAGGCTGTAAATATACACTCTAATTTGCAATGGTGATTTGCCCTTTCTCTTGATTTGAGTATGGGCTCCTCAGCAGTGCCTGAGGTAATATTCTGTATTCCCTCATAAACTGTGCTTTGTACAGTCTTGGACCTGTCTACTTCTTTCTTTCCTAAGCACATTTCTTTTTTTATGGTCTATTCTTATCTACCACGATACTTTACAAAGTCAGAAAGGAAAATAAAACTTACAGACATTCTATGAATATGGAGATTGCTCCACTTGTAGACAAAACAGGGTTCTGCAACTTTAAAATTTGGAAGTTTGCTGTCAAGAAGTGCAGAAAAGCCAAGCTCTACTGTACAATATTGTACAATCAGGTTTGTGGTTCCTTGTCAGTGATGGTGATGGTTTTGAGGCAATACAGTTGCAGGGGAGATATTTGTTCCTCTCTCCTACTGTGCCTATCATGCATGTAGATACACTGTATGGACGAGAAGGGGATTGCAGGGAAGCACAGTGTTTGGAGGAGACGAGATGTGCTAAATGCAACTCCAGGAGGTGAACGACGCTTCTTCATAAGCACGTCCACTGCTAACATGGATAGATTATAGTCATGACCCATGTAACCTGGAGGCTAGACAAAAAACCTGAAGCTGAATTACCTAGCATAGTGTGGTGAGTTGTGATGTGAAAAGTAACAAATATATTCTTCATTTGAATCTAGGAAAGCTGAGAGAAGCTAACTCTAGTGTATTTCTTAAACACATACGGCGGGTCTTTCAGATGGTCACATGACAGAATGTCCACTTGTTATTTATGAATAGGGTAGGGTCAGAATTTTGCAATATTTATGAAGTTTCAAGTAAGAGCATTCTCCATCCATGTACCTTTAAAATTAATGAATTATTTTAAGTTAAATGTATTCAATGAAAGAAATATTGGATTATCAATTTTAAAAACTTAAATAGTTCTCATAAAGTGGTTAAGTTCATAAATGATCTCTGTAGAAGCCAATAGCTGGACAATAATGAAAACAATGCAAGAGGAACTGAACTAGAAGATGGAAGCAGAGACAAAAGTCTTAGTCACTGCTATTACTAGTCCATTGAGTTGGTAGCAGCCAAATATATAATTTAATATTTTAATTTTAATTTAAAATGGCTGTTTACTCAACATGGCTGCCAAAATATGAGCTTAACAAACCCAACAACAATAGAATTGCCTAAATGGACTGAGAAAAGCCCATGAGATCTCAACCCTGAACAGAGAACTACAGGAAACCAAGAAAATATGAAAGTGGATAAATAGTCTCCCTTAGATAAAAGGACAGCAACTAGATATTCAATACCAAATAGTCAGCCCTGAAAACACACATATGAGTAACATTACACAGGCTGATCAGATTATATTTAGGAATATATATGTATATGCTTATGTGCACACAACAACAATCAATGAAAAAAAAAAGCCATGAATTCGAAAGAGGGAAAGGAGGGGTATGTGGAAGGATTTGGAATGAGCAAAGAAAAAATAATGTAACTATATTATAATCTCAAATTAAAAGAAATAATTAAAAATGGTTATTTATGATATAAAGTATATCCAAGGTTATATAAAAAGCCTGAAAATATTATTGAATAAATTGTTAACAAGATCTTTTTAAATGTATTATTTCATTTTAATCTTGTTACTTTCAATTGTATACCAGAATAATGAGTTAAACATACAGCAAGAAATAATCAAAAAAATTCCTTACACGAATGAGTTTTAAAAAGTCAGAATCTGGGCACAGGTTTTTTTTCTGAGATTGATACTCCAAACAAGGACCATGCATGGAGATAACCTAGAACCCCTGCTCAGATGTAGCCTATGGCAGCTCAGTGTCCAAGAGAGTTCCCTAGTAATGGGAACAAGAACTATCTCTGAAATGAACATAGGGGCTGGCTCTTTGATCACCTCCCCCTGAGGGGGTTACAGCCTTACCAGTCCTGATGAGACCTGATACACTAGGGCCAGATGAAAGGAGAGGAGACCTGCCTTATTAGTGGACTGGGGGAAGGGCATAGGAGAAAAAGAGGAAGGGAGGGTGGGATTGGGAGGGAATGAGAGAGGGAGCTACAGCTGGAATACAAAGTGAATAAACTGTAATTAATAAAAAATTAATTAATTACAAAAGTACTTGTAGACATAAGTATTAAAAGTAGTTATATTTTATTTATTAAAGTATACTTTTATTAGTTCTTTCTTTTTACTATAATTTTTTAATTTAATTTATTTAAAAAAAATTTGTCTCAATGAATATTCTAGAACCCCTGCACAGATGTAGCCCATGGCAGGTCAGTGTCCAAGTGGGTTACATAGTAATGGGAACAGGGACTGTCTGACATGAACTGATTGACCTGCTCTTTGATCACCTCACCCTGAGGGGGGAGCAGCCTTACCAGGCCACAGAAGAGGACAATGCAGCCACTTCTGATGAGAACTGATAGTCTAAGATCACAAAGAAGGAGAGGAAGACCTCCCCTATCAGTGGACTTGGGGAGGAGCATGCATGCAGAAAGGGGAGGAAGGGTGGGATCGGGAGGGGAGGTGGGAGGAGCTTATGGGGGGATACAAAATGAATAAAGTGTAATTAATAATAATAATAATAAAAGAATCGAGTAAAAAAAATTGTCATTCTCTGGGAAGACCCCTGTGTTCAAATTTTCTGGTTCTGTTGCTCTCCTTGTGGGGTTCCTGTTCTCTCCAGATCTTACTATTTCCCACTTCTTACATAAAATTCCATGCACACTGCCCAACAGTTGGCCATAAGTCTCAGCATCTGCTTTGATAGTCTGCAGGGCAGAGGCTTTCAGAGGCCCTCTGTGGCAGGTTCCTAGGTTGTTTCCTGTTTTCTTCTTCTGGCTTTCAAAGGCCCTCTGTGCCAAGTCCCTAGGCTGTTTCCTGTTTTCTTCTTCTTCTGGTGTCCATCTTCTTTGCCTTTCAGGATGGGGATTGAGCGTTTTAGTCAGAATCCTCTCTCTTGATTAGTTTCTTTAGATGTACAGATTTTAGTAGGTTTATCCTATGTTATATGTCTATATGAGTGAGTATATACTGTGTGTGTCTTTCTGCTTCTGGGACAGCTCACTCAGGATGATCCTTTCCAGGTCCCACTATTTACCTGCAAATTTCATGATTTCCTTATTTTTCATTGCAGAGTAATACTCCATTGTGTAGATGTACCACAATTTCTCCATCCATTCTTCAGTTGAAGGGCATCTGGGTTGTTTCCAGCTTCTGGCTATTATAAATAAAGCTGCTACAAACATGGTTGAGCAAACGTCCTTTTTGTGTACTTGAGCCTCTTTTGGATATATGCCTAGAAGTGATATGGCTGGATCTTGAGGAAGCGCTATTCCTAGTTTTCTGAGAAAGCGCCAGATTGATCTCCAGAGTGGTTGTACAGTTGACATTCCCACAGCAGTGGAGGAGGGTTCCCTTTTCTCCACAACCTCTCCAGCATGTGTTGTCACTTGAGTTTTTCATCTTGGCCATTCTGATGGGTGTAAGTTGAAATCTCAGGGTCATTTTGATATGCATTTCCCTAATGGCTAATGACATTGAGCATTTCTTTAAGTGTTTCTCTGCCATTCAATATTCCTCTACAGAGAGTTCTCTGTTTAGCTCTGTTCCCCATTTTTTAATTGGATTACTTGGTTTGCTGCTTTTCAGCTCCAATTTTACTTTCAAACAAGATTATGTAATTTGTAATAATTATTGATGAGAGAGATAGACTCAGAAATACAATATCAGGAGTTGTTTACATAATCATGGCATATATTCTCAAGTGACTATAAGAGATCAAAGATCAAAGAGATCATTTAGAGAAAGAACATAGGAAAGAGACAATAAACTCCAAACTCAGAATCTCTTGATACTTATGCAACTAGAGAAGAAAGGAAATACGAGATGTGGAGAAGGAGATTAACTGATGAGGTAGTCTGGAAACCAGTTTATGTTTGGTGTCATAGAAGCCAAAAGAGTGTGTTTGACATAAGAGACAACTTGAATAAAACTAAGAAGTGAAAGTAAAATATAAAGAAAAAGTGACTTGCCAGTATGGTGGCTCACATCTGTAATTCCAGTACTCAAGGAAGCAGAGGCAGGCAGATCTCCATGAGTTCAAGGTCAGCCTAGTCCAGGACAGGACAGGCTACACAGAGAAACCCTGCCTTAAAAAATTCAAAAGATAAACAGACATACAGACAGACAGAGACTTTAATTTAATCACAGGAATAGCTGAGGCTCTTGAAAGAACTTTAATAGACTAATAGACTACTTAATGTGGCAGAGAGAGAATCAGATTTACATTGAGGTAGAGGGTAACCTTAAATAAAAAAATGGTTTCAGTTTTGTATAGAGTGAAGAATAAAAAAATATGGTTATAGAATTATATGGTTTGGTACATTTAGCAAATGTAAGATAAGAATAATTTCTACTTACTTTTCTTTTTTTTCTGTTAAGTAGTATAAACACGCACACACACACACTGGAGTCAGAGTTTGAAAAGCAGATGCTTGATATACACAAAGCATGAGAAAAGAGTGAATTAAATAAAATTTAGGACAGAAAAGCAGTAGGACTGACAAACAGTGTTTGGGTATATATTTGCCCTGTTTACAAAGTTGTGCTTTAGTTTGATATGAGCAAGGATGGGAGTTGTAATGATAACCGGGCAGCTGTGTTATGAAGAACTGAAATAGGAACAGACATGTCTGTCTAGACATAGAGACAGAAGAATGCTTCAAGAATACCACAAATGATGTCTTTAACAATGGTCATAGTTGATGAGTTTTTTTTTCAAAGTAGCAGGAGCAGAAACAGGCTGTGCATTAATCTTGACATAGGGTCAATAATTCTAATTTTGTTCATTTTAAATTAAATTTTGAACATAATTATAAATTAACTTTAAATTTTCTTTAGCAGGTAGAGACTCATAATTCAATTTTGAAGTGAGAAATTGTATGCGTTTGGTCATACAGTAATTGAGCAACTGTTTCAGGCCTCACACTCTCTGTCTTAAAACAGCACGAAGCTCTTCAGCTTCACCTAAGAAGTGAACACTTCAATATAGCCTTCAGATACTTTAATTTGTATACATGCATATATTCATCTTTATATTAATTCCAGAAAGTACTTTTTGAGGTCGTGGAGATTGAACTTGGAATGCTATTCTCCAGACACAGGACAAGCACTCTATGAATGGGATGCATCTTCAGAATTCATCTCTAATACATGCACTTATTTTAGCAGTGGATGACATTTATGATGTTATCTTCACTATATTGAAAGATCAATATATTGTCTTAGTCACAAATGTAATTAATAGTTATTTAGTGAAAACTATCATAATTATATACTAGTGGTATCATATGTCTGATATCTTTAGTGCTTCGGAGTAAAAAACTTGAGTATTCTCATGAATTTGAGAATAGCTTAGGCTATATAGTGAGATTGGCTATATACATACATGGAAACACACATGAATATATTTATGTATTCATATGTATATCTATATGTATGTATAGATATATTCGTGTGTGTGTGTGTGGTTATACTAAATATTTAACAGAACTATTGGGAAAAATAGTTTCCAAAAGATAAACCAAGTATCATTTATCTCTAAAATGACATTTAAATTACTAACCCACCCTAACTTTTTATATCCCAGAGTGAAACTCAGTTTATATCTATTTTAAGAATGAATAATTTTAAAACAGTCAAGACATTGGACCAGAAGCCCAGATTTCTTTTGCTTCTAATTATTCTAGATGATGAAACTATTAAAGTGAGGAGCAAGGAAGTAATCTATTTTTTTTTTATCTGAAAGAGGTTTATTGGATGGAGGTGGAAAGAGAGAGAGGCATGGTAGGGGAGGGGTGCTCCAACAGAGAGAAGGGAGAGCAGGAGAAAAGGAGAGAGGAAGGGCCAGAGTGAGTGAGTGAGAGAGAGAGAGAGAGAGGAGTGCAGGCCAGTTACTATGTACATTGCTCAGATGATGACATAGGATGCAGATACTGACATAGGATGTTGTCAGGACCCTAAAGGTCCCTAAGTAAAGGCCAGTTGAATTGCCTGCACAAGATAACATTCCTCCTTTTTTTGTTTAATTAAAAACAAATGAGGAACTAGGGAGCGGTAGCAAAATGGGAACTGTTACTCATGTAAAGCAAGTTTAGGTATAGCCAGGGGAGAATCTTTGCCCAATACCCTATTATTGTCAACAAAAGGCTGGAGGGGTGAGCTTCAGGCCCAGGACAATCAGCTCCAGGTTCTTGCAATATTCCTAAGTCCCTATCTGCTGCTAGGGTCACCCTCGACCCTAAACTTTTCAAGGTAAGGGCCTTCTTTCCTCCTCACCATGTAATCCAGACATTTTGGTGCTCTTATTTTTTTTTTCTCTCTTATCCCTTTCATGGAGGTAATCAACTTTTAATTTATTATTATTATTATTATTATTATTATTATTATTATTATTTGAGGATGCATTCTCTGAGGAATCCAGAGAAGCAACCACACACTTGGCACTGGCCTGCCAAGTGTTGCAATGGGTAAAGCTGACTTATTTCATATCTACTGTAATCAGCTATGCTTTAGAGTTCATCTGGGCAAAAGAAAACAGGTTCTGTGTCCATGTTCTACCAGAAGAATTATGCTAGAAGGTAACTACTCTCCGAGAATAATTAATAATTTGAACACATTGTTAGTATTATCATGGTCAGAAAATTTTATTTCTGTCACCTCGTTCTCCTGGAAGAAGTCTAAGTGGAGCATATTAAAGTTAAGGGGATTGGGTGATAAATACACCGTAGCCACTAGATCACACAGATGGGTTGTAACAATGGAGAGGACCACTTTGCAAAGTGTGCAACACTCTATCTTTTGCAACAGAGGACACATTAATGGCATTTACATTATCAAATAAAGAAGTACACTTCTATACCATGACTAAATTGAAAGTCTAACATAACATTTAAAATACCAGAAGCCATTTCACTATCCAATTAATATCATATGCCATTTCTCTGGAACACAGTGAAAGCAGCTTTGTTGTTCACACTCAGATAGCCTACTACCATCAAATGAGACAAGAAACAACCTAGGCAAATATATAACATTATCAAGGTAACATCATAACTGGAAGAGCCATTAGAGATCACTTATCCCAGACTGCTCGTTTTACAAATGAGAATACTGAGACCTTGAAAAATGCAGTGACTTGTTCAAGGACACAAATCAAGAACAGCTGTCAGCACCAGGCCTGGTCTGGTCAACTGAATCTGAAAGATCTCTTCCTTTCCCTTTGAAACTTAATCCACTGCTCTCTTTCACATGTACCCTTTCTCTTTGCTTTTCTTTCGGAGTTCACCTATGACAAATCACTCTAGCTCTCTCTTTTTTTTCTATCCAGGATTTTAAGTTGCTACCACACTGGGCCTGTCTTCCATACTTGTTCCATATGTCATTTGTCACAAGTGGAATTCATATCCTTTTCTAATGCCACTGAGCCCACCAGATACAGTCCATTCGAAATTTAGGAATGCTGGCTTAGAACACTATAGCTTCTATACTTTAAAGGCTGAATGGGTAATTGGGGAATATGAATTTTAATAATTGTCCACTGCAGAGACTGTAATTCTTCAATAACTCAAATGAGTAGTGGAAATTTTGAGTCAGTATTTTCACATTTTTAGATGGTTATTTTCCAAGGCTGAGAAAATATACCACCTACAAAATGTAAAGAACAGTTTCAGGAGCCAGGCTCTGGGTTCCATCCAGGAAACCACCAAAGAGCAGCCTGAGCCACCAGCATGGTGTGAATCTGGTTGTAGTTTTTGCTAGCAGTGATCAAAAAAGAAAATTTGCTCAATCATTTTTTTTCCTGTGAAATTCAGAACATGAGCAACAAAAGCCTTTCCTTAGCACTGTTTGAGGCTTAAGTGGAACTGTATCCATAACATGCTGAGGATAAATGTAAAACCTGGTAAAACCTAAGTTGCTGGGTTATTTTCTTTTTTTATTAAATTTTATTTTTCTTTTTAGTTACATTTTGTTGGCTCTGTGTCCCAGCTGTATCTGGCTCCCTCATTCCCTCCCCAACCCCACACTCCCTCCCTGGTCTCCTCCCTGCCCCTTTCCAAGTCCACTGATAGGGGAGAACCTCCTCCCCTTTCATTTGACCATGTTTTATCAGGTATCTTCAGGGCTGGCTGCAAAGTCCTCCTCTGTGGCCTAACAGGACTGCTCCTCACCTGGGGGGGGGGGCGAGGTCAAAGAACCTGCCCTTGAGATCCTGTTAGAAATAGTCCTTGTTCCCCTTACTTTGGAAAACTACTTGGTTACTGAGCTACCACAGACCACATCCGAGCAGAAGTTCAAGGTTATATCCATAGATAGTCCTTGGTTGAGTGTCAGTCTCAGAAAAGACCCTGTGCCCAGACATATTTGGTCCTTGTAGAGCTCCTTTCCTTTCCATATCATACTAACTCCCCTTCTTTTATATGATTCCCTGCACTCTGCCGAGGGTTTGGTTATGAGTCTTAGTGTCTTATATAGACCTACAAGATACGATAAATATAATGAAATCTACACACCTAAAGAAGATAATCAAGAAAGTGGACATGGGTGAAGATGATCAATCCTCATTTAGAAAGATAAATGGGATGTGCATTGAACATATGACAGGAGTCTACTGCAAAAGGCATCTGAAAGACTCTACCTAGCAGTGTTTCAAAGCTGGGTTACTTTCATCTCTCCTGAGTGCCATTCAACCCCTCACCCCCCTGTAAGACTGGTGCAGTCTGGCAATCTCTCTTTTTTTCACTGTCATTCTAAAGGAACCACTGTTGCAAAAATCACTGTTGACTCAACACCAAACTCTGGCTCATTTTTAGTTCTTGCTTCAGAGTGAATATCTTTTTAAAGATAAATTCTCTTATGCTTTGACAATTTGACAATTTCCTGTATGTATGTAATGAAACTTTAGTCATTTCCCTAACTACCTTCTCTCATCCCCTACCATCTATGGCTGAAACTCTTCTTCCAAGTACTTCCATAAACTACTTCTATGCCTCTGCCTTTCTTATTCTTCCTTCTCCCCCTCCTCCTCTTCATTCTGTTTCGCTATTGTGTGTGTGTGTGTGTGTGTGTGTGTGTGTGTGTGACACATTGAGTTGATTAAGTTTGTAGAGGTAAGCAAAGGTGGGAGATTATTTCCTGGTGCATGAGCAAATTAGGAGTTATTGTAACACTGAAGAAAACACTTCCTCCCTTGAAATAATTAACTGACAATATTATCTCAGGGAGAGGTGGGACCTCATGAGTCTGTCATCCATCTGTGATATATCTATGGGCCTAATCCTTTGCAGGTTATGTGTAAGTAACCACAGAAGTAATGATTATGCGTGTAAAATAGCCATGCCTAATCCAGATGATACCTTTACACAGTACATTTTCCTATCCTCCAGCTCTTGCATTCTTTCCTTCCACTCTTCTAGCCTTGGAGGGCATCATATAGACTTCCTATTTAGGGCTGAGGATTCTGCATTTGCATAATCTTGGTACTTTGACCAATTATGAGATTCAACTTTAACTACTTCCATTGCAAAAAGAAGCTAAACTGATAGAGGCTAAGAATGTCTGTACTTAAATAACTCCATACACATAGACCTAGTTTCAAGCTGCTTGACAAAAATATTTTATCTTAGTGAAGAATACCAGCAAATAGGTCATTAAATGTTCCAAAATAAATTGCCTTTTATTTTCTATCACTAAAAACTTCATCCCATGTACATTATTAAAACGTTTAAAGACATTTTGATTATTTTAAAAATTTTTTATTCATTTTACATCCCTATTGAGGCCTCCTCCCTCATTGCTTCATGGTCCCAACCTCTCCACCCTCTTCTCTCTTTCCCTCCCCTTCTCTTCAGAAAACAGGAGCCCCCCATCATTTTGATTATTGTGAATGATATTATATGTGATTTGATTATCAATATTAAATTACATATCAAAGGCCTATATTCTCCTCTTTTTAATACCAGTTGAAATCTTTAGACATATAGGACACGAAATATAATAGGAAATAATAGGAAAAAGATTAAGATTTTGTTTACAAGTTGATAGATAAGCTATAGCATTCATATTTAAAACTATCTTCAGGCATACTAGTTCTTATCAGAGAACTCTAATTTATTCATTGTTACTCTAGTGAACAATGCACTATTTTTTTTTTTTTTTTTTTTTTTTTTTGAGACAGGGTTTCTCTGTGTACCCTTGGCTGTCCTGGACTTGCTTTGTAGATCAGCCTGCTTCTGCCTCCCCAAGTGCTGAGATTACAGGCATGGGCCACTGCTTTGCAACAATGCACTATTTTAAGTTTATTCCACAGGCACTAAGTGTTGACAGTACAGAAATAACAATAAGCTGAAACAGAAAACACCACCAATCGTTACAATATTAACAATTCATAACCTGTATAATGCATGTGTTTTTCTAGTATTAAAAACCAAATGTGAGTACATTGGTTTTTCAAGTTCTTATGCTTCAGAGATATATGCCTAATTGTGTCTGTACCTTTCATCTGTTTTTGTTCATTCATCAAGTCCATTCGCATGCACAGGGAGTGTCTTGCCAGGTGCTAGCATAAACTTGATCCAGTGAACATTAACCAGGCATTTGCACATGAATTCACATAAACTTCAGAAAATGCCTTAGACAAGGCATTAAAATTAGACAAGGTTAAAATGTCAAATGTAGACAGTTCTTACAGTTTAGGACAATAGTGAAAGGAAATTGACAAGGACATGTAAACAGTTTGTTTATGTACAACAAAACTGTAGGATAAGTTAATTGTAAACCCAAACACCTGGTGTAGATGGTCTGTGGATCATGTATAACCGGAATATAGAAGAGCACTTATAAATCCTTCATGACATGATGTTAACAAAATGGTTCGTCTTATCTATGGCACGTATAGTTTTAGTATTTGGTTATTCTAGGAAACATATTTCTCAGAGCACCACATGAAATCATTCTGGTATCATTTTACCTGACTATAGGGAATGTGTGAGTGTCTGGATCTGTCGGAGGTTAAAGATGAGAACAACCAGAAGGGCTGAAGAGAACTGAGGGCAAATGAGTAAAATGTATGAAGTTTATGCATTGAGGACAAAGTAAGCCATCATAGCCAGAGAAATGGAAGATGACAGGGCCATGCTTTCAGTGAAATAGAGGCCGGAAAATGAAAGCAGCTCTGAGGGAGGCTGAGGAGAGAACATTTAGAATTTTGCACCCAACAGAAAGAAGTGAATTGTGTCAAAGGTAGAAATTCAAATGATATTCAATAAGCTTAAACTAGAAATATTCACTTATTTAAAGGAACAAAGCTTAATTCCATCATAAATTCAAAATACACAATCAAATAGTTAAGCAAAAAATTTAAAAAAATGCTCACAGTTAACTCTAGCTGTGCCAGCACTAAGTTGGAGTCAGATTATACTTGAATTATTTGATTGAATTATCAAACAAAAGAAAATTTTAAAAATTCAGAGAATTTTGAGGCTGGTCAGTGGCAGCCTGATGACAATGATTTGACAAAAATCTTCAAGTGAAATTGTGGGCCTTCTACTTCCTAGTAATGTTTTTTTTTTTTTTTTTTTTTTTTTTTTTTTTTTTTTTAATTATTCCATGAAGCTTTTGGGCCATAGGCTCTGGAAAAAAATCTCTTGTATTTCACAAAAAAATTGTCATGAATCGCAGTAAGTATTATTGACATGCATTGTCTGGTTCAGTCTTCATAATCATATACAGTTCAGCAACTAGAAAGAGAACATCCATTTTTAATAATATTTAAGCTTTTAATTAATGTTAATCATGCCTAAATTTCTTCCTGGGCTAGAACAAGACTTAAAAATGTTTCTTCAGTCATGTAATTTGTAAAATTTGATGGAATTGTCTCCTCATTGCCTAACTATTCTTTTGAGTTCTGAAGAGGAAAAACATTTCTGTCACACCATTTTTATTATTCTGGAAACAAACTACATGTTCCATAACCCACCACATAATTATTACACATAAAAATGTTAATATATAACTGAAATGAATAATATTACAGTCAAGTATATTTTAAATTGTAATTATTGGACATTTATATCCTGATGACATGAGGAAAAAGGTGTCTGCCCCTATCTGCAGAATCACTCTGAACCTGAGCGTCACAGATGACAGCATAACACGGAGAAAAGATGCCATGAATTTGCATATCCATACATTAGAGTCACCCTTGAGAAATACTGGCCACACAACTTAATTCATCTGTTTTAAGTCTTCTTCCATCTAGACTAAAAATTCAAACCCTTCTACTGCTTGAATAGTTCATGGTTCTCTCAATTTCTCTGTCTCCTAAGGACATACTGGCTTTGGATACACTCTCATAAACATGAGAAGCACATCATCTCCCTCTCTCTGTTTGCACAAAGTGTGCACATGTTCATGTTGCTGTGTATGCGTGTTAAGTGTGGAGGTTAAAGGTCAATTTTTAGTGTCTTCTTTCCATGTGCTTCACTTTTTTGAGGCGGGATCTCTCACCGGGTCTACAGCTTATCGATTCAACTAGACTGTCTGCCATCATAGGTCCTTCAGTTTCTGCCCATCCAGCCCTGCCTGCAGTTACAGATACCCACTGTTATGCCTGAGTTTTCACCTGGGTGTTAGGAACTTAACTCACGTCTTGTTTGTTAGTAAGCACTTTAGCCAGGAGTACTTTTCAGACCTCAACTTAGTCCAAGCTTGGTATTCAACTCTGCATCTACTGTGCCAGCAGCATGGAACATGGTTCTCACTGATATAACAAGCACAGTCCTTCAATCTTTGAAGACTTGTTACTTTGTTCATTGAATGATTAAATATGTATATTTAGGGCACATTTGACATATGAGGACTTTTACTTATGAGGACTGCCAGAATATTTTGAGTTTCTTATAAACTGAAAAATGACAGCATATCTAACACTCTATAAAATTTGATTTCAATACATCAAGATTGTTTTTAATAGGAAGAAAAGAAACTTCTGCTTTCTGGTTGACCGAAGAGGATGGAATCTTTTGATTGAACATAAATAGAAAGTGTTTCATATTCTTCTACTTGTAGACATTTTCATCATGCAAGTGCACATGTCATTACACAAATGTGATTGTAAAATATGCTGACACTGTCCTTAATTCTTAAATTGTGATACAACTTTTACAGGTGTTTTCTAAGCATGATCCAAAATGACATTAAGGACCAGCAGGCACTGCTGATTTGCTCACACTAGACCTTTGTGTAGCAAAGTAACCTCATAAGGGTTTAATTTATTGGGTTCACATTTACCCATGGTTTCATATTTAATTGCTTATTCAGAAAAGTTTGCTGTGTGTTAATCAGTTTTTCAAATTATGTTATTAAAGGTAAATTTACTTGAAAATACATTAAATATGACTTTTCAAACTATTAATTTAGAAAAATATTACAACCATCTAAAGTAAACTCACACTGTTTGTATTATTTCCTACTTGAAGAAAATGTCAAAATAAGACTCCCTGCACTCTGCTCAAAGTTTGGCTATGAGTCTCAGCATCTGCTTCGATCCTCTGCTGAGTAGTCTTTCAGAGGATATCTGTGGTAGGCTCCAGTCCTACTCATTTTCTTCAGCTGCTTCCAGTGTCTATCCTGTTTGCCTTCTGAATGAGAATTAAGCATCCTCCTGAGGGTTCTTCTTGCTGTTTAGCTTCTTTAGGTTTGTAAATTTTAGTATGTTTATTCTATATTACATGGCTAATATCTGCTTATAAGTGAGGGTATACCATGAGTTCTCTTTCTGGTTCTGTGTTACCTCACTCATTGTGGTCTTTTCTAGTTTTATCCATCTGCCTGCAAATTTCATGATTTCCTTGGATAAAAGGTCAATAAGGGGTAAAAAATTAAAAAAAAAATTAAAAGTCAAAATATTTTTACGAATTTCCTGAGAAGTACTATTACAGATATAATACCTTCTAGCTTTCTCTCTCTCTCTCTCTCTCTCTCTCTCTCTCTCTCTCTCTCTCTCTCTCTCTGTGTGTGTGTGTGTGTGTGTGTGTGTGACTGTCTGTCTCCCTTTTAAACACACACACAAACATAAACACAGGCACACAAACACTTCAGAAGGAGCATTTGAGACGTACTAATAGCAGGGCTGTGGAAATTCCTAAGAATCACTTGTATTAAAACTAGCCCCAAATTTCCAAGATTAGTGTTGGAGCCTGTTCGTCTATTTACTCATTAAGCAAGACATTATTTATTAAGAGCCTGCCTCTGCATTGAGATGCTATATTAAATTTTAATGTGAATTTGGTGCATTAAGCTAAAAATATATGAATTGATATTTAGGCTTCTGGTTTCAAAAAGCAAATGATGTTCACTGTCATAGGAGTTTAGGTACAATTTGTGATTGGATCTGCTTCTCTGCTCGTCAAATTAATAAAATATAAGGGAAAAACCCTAAATATTTTGGGGCTTCTGAATATCTCATGCATGATTTCAGGTGAAGAAGACAAAGATAGACATCCTCTGGAGTTTGAAGGATTTTAATAAATTAAGTACCTAAAACTTACTCTCATGTACATATATTTGTAAACCTAAGCACGGAGCTGACAGTGATGAATTCACTGATGTACTTTATAACCATCAACGTCAAGGAAAGGACTTGACAGTAATACAGGTATAATGCCAGGAAAACCAAAATATCTTCAATGATTTCTAGCACATAAACTGAAAAATGAATTATATAGCAATAAAATAAAGTGAATTTTTTGGCAAAGATAGACCATGGGAAATTTTCTGATATTTTTCAAAATTTAATGCTGGTATTTATGAGCTCTTTAAGTGCCTTTTCAAAGTACCTTTCAGACAGAAAGAATGCTCTGCACTTATATAAACATGTCATGTATGTATGCACAGATACAATAAGTTTTGCTTATTCATCCACTAAACTATTCTTATCAGATACATTTTGATTTATTTGAAATTTTATGTATAAATTCAATTTAACTGCGGTTTTATATTGAATTCAAAAATATAATTCTCATGACACAAAAATCATTACTTTCCTCAGAATACTTTCCTCACAATACTTGTTGTGTGTATGTTGATTATAGAAAATAAACATAAATACCGCGCTTGTTTGATTTGCCTTGGATGATTTTTGTAACATAGGAGGAATTGGTTATTTAATTAAAGATAATTTTCCAAGTATATTGCCTCACTTCCCTTTATTTAAAGGTCATAATAAACACATATCTGTACTCTTTCCTTATAATATTTAAGTTACACTCTCGAGTTGAGCACCGAGATGGATATCAGCTGAGAAATATTTGGTCAGGGGTTGTTTTCTTTTTATGGGTAGAAGGGTATGGATATGCGCTTGCAATAGGTACAGAAGTATTTTAAAAGGAAAGTAAAATTTAAACTTGATCTCAGTACCAACGGTAAGATTTATAACTGCCACAGTCTGATTTACCAGTGTCTGAACATTTTTGTGTCAAATCTTTACAATATTGTGAATCTCCATGATTTGTGCAGCAGAACAGAGAGATTATTGCAAACTCACAACACACAAAAAAGGTTGTGTTTGGCCTTGGGATACCTGTGTCATGGTCATTTGCTCCGATAGCTTTCCATTGATAAAATGGTTTTGAAAAATATTGGCAGTTTCATAGCTGTTCTCTTGTCAAATGTGTTAGGGTTAGAGTAGCGTGAAGTTTTCTCTATTTGTACACTGCTTTACACGGGGCAGTGGCTCTGATGATGATTTTCATGATGTATTTATAGAAGGTATTTTTTGGCTGCAAACAATTCTGTTGTGGAGTTCTTGATTCTCCTGACCACAGACTTTATTCAGATTACAAAGCTGCCCTTAGGACCTCTTCCTCTGTATTTTTCAGGGTAAGGGCTCTCCAAAAATGTCTATGCTTATTGCTTGCTCTCTCCCAATCCACTTTTCAATCAAGCATTTTTAGGGTGGTTTACTGACACTACATTCCTTTCTTTGTATCACATATTTTATTCAGATGAGGAACCTGTTTTAGCAAGGTTAGACATTTTAGTATTAAAAATTTCATGGCATTTTTTCCTCGTGGCAAACTAAGGGTGAATCAAAACGGTACTACGTTTGAGACTGCTTAGCATTATCTTACATCAGCTAAATGGCACTGAGCTGACATGTGGCATAAAAGTTTTAATGACGAGGGTGTTAAACAGACTCAAGGGAATAAATACAGCTACTTTGGCAGGGACTGTGGACAAATTATAGTGGTGATAGAGTCAACACCTTTCTGAGGCCTGCTATTCTCTTTCATCACACTATCCAAAACTAACTGAGTGCTTGCACATAAAATTTTTACCACTCCTGTGGTGTAAAAACTATTTCCAATGGCTCTTAGTAGGGAATTCCTAAGTACCAGAGAACTGCAAAATTATAAATGATTTTGAAAATAAAGGTTCTAAAAATACCTTATATTCCTAGGTATATATATATATATATGTATATATATTCTATCAAAAAGGAAGCTTCTATTAATTCAAATGCCAGGTTTTTAAATCAAAATCATTTGGAAAATAGTAGTCAACTAACAACATAAACTACACAGTCCAACTTGCTGGACCACGAATGTACAAGGAAAGCAAAACATGGAACCACTGTACAGACTCCCCACTCAGTCAACTTCAAATAGCTGCACAAATTCACCATTTTAAAATTATACTGAGGTCTTCTTAACCCAGATAGTTAAAAATATCTTCCTAGAATAACTGATTCATCTCTCTCTAAGAAGAAAGCCACAATAAATGCCACATTTACTGCATACAATGCTTCAACCCTTCATACTGTGGAGCCCATTAGATTTTTCGCCTTTCCGTAACACTTGTACACATTTAAGGGCTATCACTTTTTTTTAATATCAAAATAGAACCAAAGTTGTTGTCATTTTCCCTGTTTGAAGCCCTGTGTCTGCAGAGTTTGAACCTTTAAGTATGGGAGCTTTGAGAATGGATTACCTGGGAAATTGCTTTTCTATTCGTGTGTATGACAGCTGACTTCAGCTGTTTTCTTAAGCACCTACAGAACAGCTGAGTGCTTTCTGCTGGTCCTTAGATTTGAAGCTAAAGGAATTGGAATGTTTGTGATCAAGGAATTTCCTCTTTTCACACTGCTGGAGCTTTCTGTTGTTGACCTATGTGGCACAGTGATCTTCTATAACTCCTGTCCATTCTTCACATGGTGCAGATATTAACATGACTATATCCACCACACAAAAGGAAATGCAAAACAGATAAATTCCAGATCCAAGCATCAGCCTTAGCTGACAGGAAAGTGTTTATCTATGATCTAGTATTTGTAAATTCATCCTCGGACAACAGTCACAGGATTCTAGAGATACATAATAAAACAAAGTTGACTTTAGTTCCTGAGAATGCATAACTGTTTTGCTGAAGGTACTCATATTCTGGCAGAAGTTAAATCCAGTTTTCTAAACATCGAATTGCCAGAGGGAGATAGAAAGACCTGGAGGGGACAGAAACTCCACAAGCAGAACAATAAAGCCAAAATATCTGGGCCTAGGGGGGCCTGCAGAAACCAATACTCCAACTAAGGACCATACATGGAGATGACCTACACCCCCTGTTCAAATGAAGCCCAATGGCTGCTCAGTGTCCAAGTGGGTTCCCAGTTAGAGAAACAGGGGCTGTCTCTGACATTAACTCAATGGCAGGCTCTCTGATCACCTCTCCCTGGCCATGGCAGAGGGGATGAGGGGGTGAAACCTTCCCAGACCACAGAGGAAGACAATGCAGCCAGTCCTGATGAGACCTGATAGGGTAGAGTCAGATGGAAGGGGAGGAGGACCTCCCCTATCAGTGAACTAAGGGAGGGGCATAGAGGGAGAAGAGGCTCGGTGGTTGGGACTGGGAGCAGACAAGGGAGGGGGCTGCAAAGTAAATACAAAGTGAATAAAGGGTAATAAATAAATGTATAAATAAAAAAAACATTAGAAAAAAAACAAAAGAAAAAGAAAAGGAAATGCAGGAAGCACAAATCTGTGCTGTTGCAGAGCCACAATTTCATAGTTTGCAGTCCACATGCTTATTATGCTTATTAAAATTTTAGTTTCTGTTTTATTGTCATGTTTTTGTATGTGGGCACTTGTTTGGCATGGCATATCTGGGGCCAGAGGATAATTTTCTGGAGTAATTTCTCTTTGTAGCACTGGATCTAGGCATTGAACCAAGAAGTTTAGGCTAGTGAAGCAAGATTATATCCGTAGTGTTATGTTGCCAGTCCATGGTAGGTTATGGTCATTTAATGGATCAAAGAAAAAAATGGAATTATCATTGTCTTGCACATGTTATATTTATTCATGGTATGAAATGGTAACATTTTAAGTGCAACACGTTTTCCGATTTATTGCTCAAATGAAACTATCATCTTTTATTTCATTTCTGTAAACTTATAAAAGCAGATGGAGGACACTAAGGAGAAAGGTCCTTCTACACCCAGCAGGACTGACACATATTTGCACTCACGGACACTGAGGCAGCACGAAGAGGACCTGCACAGATCTGAACTCGATGGGGTGTTAGACCTGAAAAGAGAGGTGGGCACACGCCTATTTCTAACCCAGAAGTACCTTCCCTTGTTAAAGGGGAGATTGGTTTTCTCCAATGTCGTCTCACTGGAGAAACAAACTACTCTAAAAGGTAGGTCATACCTCAGCAGTAGATGCCAACAGCAAACATGCTTAAAGCTATCTTTGGAGGTTTATTGTGTCATAATGTCATGTAAGGATTTATTTATTTATTATTATTATTTTACTGTAATTTACTTTTATGGTCTTCATTCATTTTACCTACAGGTTTTAGCATATATGTTATAGCTTCCGTTTTTTGTTTTGTTTTATTTTTATGGAATCCCTGAATGTGTGAATGAGTGAGTCTCTGGGTCTGTACCTGTTTCTTGTGTGTTGTCTTGGCTCTTTTCCTTCTGTTTGATTCATCCTCTTATGATATATTTTTAAAAACTCTTATTTTGTTTTAATATTATTGCTTAGATTTCTGCTTCTTTAATTTTTTTAATTTTAAAAATTTTAATTATTATTATTATTTATTACAATTTATTCACTTTGTGTTGCGGCTGTGGCCCCTCCCTCGTCTCCTCCCAACTCCACCTTTCCTTCCTTTTCTCCTCTTATGCCCTTCCCTAGTTCACTGATAGGGGAGGTCTTCCTCCCCTTGCATCTGACCCTAGCCTATTAGGTCTCATCAGGACTGGTTGCACTGTCTTCCTTTGTGTCCTGGTAAGTCTGCACCCCCTCAGGGGGAGGTGATCAGAGAGCCAGCCACTGAGTTCATGCCAGAGAAAGCCCCTGCTCCCTTACTAGGGAAGTCGCTTGAAGAATGAGGCTATGGGCTACATCTAAGCAGGAGTTTTAGGTTCTCTCCTTGGTTGGGGTATTGGTCTCTGCAGGGCCCATTTTTTAATTTTTTTAATTTTTGGCTCCATTGGTCTCCTTTTGGAGCTCCTGTCCCCTCCAGGTATTTCTATCTCCTCCTTCTTTCATAAAATCCCATGCATTCTGCCCAAAGTTTGGCTATGAGTCTCAACCTCTGCTTTGATATCTTGATCAGTACAGTCTTTCAGAGGCCCTCTGTGGAAGGTTCCCGTCCTGTTCCCTGTCTTCTCCTGCTTCTGACGTCTGTCACATTTGCTCTTCTGAATGAGGATTGCGCATCTTCCCTAGGGTTTTGTCTATGGCCATACCACCCTGAATGGGCCAGATCTTGCCTATTTCTTTTCTAATGAGACAGAAAGGGGACAGATCTGATTTGGAGTGGACAAGGGGAGGAACTTGGAGGAGTAAAAGGAGGAGTAAAAATTGGATTCAGAATATACTGTATGAAAATTATTTCTTCAGTAAAGAAAAATGTGGGAAGCTTGAATGACTGTGTAAGTTGCTTGTAACTTTGCTGTGGACTGATCGAATTATATATTTCTTTCAACTACTGAACATAGTATGTCTTTCTTAAAGATATTTCTAAAAATCATGAAATGTGCTTGGTTGAGAAATAAAACAAAGAATAATGAATAAAATAATTTTTTTTCTATGAAAGAGAAAATGATTTATCCAAATGCCCCAGGTTTTAAAACTTGGGTACTGAAAAATCAATGAGTTGTTTCAGAGCACTGCTGTATGGGTATTACTTAGTATACATTTTTGTTAATGAAGAGGTCAGGGTGAAACACAATTAGGGAAAGTGTAATTAATACTAAGTAACATTTCAAAGCTTTGAAAACTTAATTGTACAGAATGTTGGAACATCTCTCAAAGAGACCCTCTGAGTTTCTATAATACTCAAAACAACACTGTATTCTTTATTTTGTGTCTCACAGAAGAATAGGAACAGATAGCTAAAGATAAACATGGAAAGTTCATTTTGAACTGACAACCAGGGAGCTTGCATGGATCTGTGCTAGGTCCATATGTTATGGTTGTGTAGATTGGTGCTTTTGTGGGACTCTAAACAGGAGTGGGGTATGTCTCTGCCTTATTTGCCTGCTCTTGGGACCCTTTTGCTCCTGCTTGGTTGTTTTGCACTGCCCTGATATAGGAGTTTGTGCCTAGTCTTTTTGTATCTTCTTATCCCATGTTTGGTTGTTCTCACTTAGATGCCTACTCTTTTCTGAAAGAAGAAAGGGGAGGTAGCATGGGGACTGGGAGAAGGGGAGGGAGGAGAGGCTCTAGAGGTATAGCTGTAAAAATCAGAGTATAATGGAGAAAAGTGAAATCAAATCCATTTTCCCTAACACATAAAGTTCATGTTATACTTTGAATTTCTATAGTTAAAAAAGAAAAAAAGTAGGTCTCATAGAATATTATTGTCTTCCTGAGAGGAGTGAAGATTTGGTATCTTAAGGGCACACATACTGTGTGTGTGCGTGCGTGTGATGTACTTCACAGGCAGGTTCTGTATGTATATGTTGCGTGTACATGTGTTGTATTCTTGGGCACATTCCTGCGAACAGCGCAGGCATGTAGAATCTTGAGCAGGCCATCAGATGTCATCCTTTGTTACTGTCGGCCTTACAGCTCCGAGACAGTGTCTCTCCGTGTACTGAGGCTGGTCATTTAGGCTTGGCTGGCTGACAACAAGTTACCAGGACCTGTCCACCTCTGCACCTGCCATGCTGGAGTCTCAGCCCCCTTTGCATGTAGACACCGGGATTCAAATCTAGATCTTCATCTCGCATAAAAAAGCGACCTAGACATTCTTGGGGGAACCAAGATGGTGGCGCCGGGAAAACAGCATGTCTGAGCAGCAGGACAGCACTTTCCGTGCAGAGACCAGGAGACTGAACTCGGGGCCCTGAAACTACATCAATCGTGTTTCCCAGGTGAGGGGAGGCTCCCACGGCGGGGGAATCGGTCGGGTCCACTCACAGCTACCCAGCCAGAACCCGGAAGAAATCCCGGGTAACGCGGGCTTTGGGTCTCCGGGCTGGAGCCGCAAGCGGGCGGGTCCCAGCCACTTTCCTAGGCTGATCCGTGGGCACAAGGGTACCTGAGACTGGGAGTCCCAGTCGCGGGAGGGACCCCACGGGGAAGCAGGGTTGCGGGTCTGATCGCAGGTCACCCAGTCTCTCCCCGGAAAGTCTCTGCCACCATCACAGCCGAGCTCCTGCCGCGCAGAGAGCTTTGCGCTCAACTCAGTGGTACAGACAAGCTGTGCGCCCCAGTACAACAGGGACTGGGAACCCCTGTCCAGAGAGGACCCCACAGAGAAGGAAGAAACGTGCTGCTGGGGTCACCTAGGGAAAGTCTAGCAGACTGCAGATTGCAAACAGACAGAACTGAGTGCCCCAAGACACCAGAGCAGTACTCACCCGCCACAGATTACCGCAGCTGATCACTAAATTTACAGCAAGAAACCCAGAAGGAGGGCAGCTGCCCCCAGGACTTCTCCCGGTGAGAGGAGAGCCCTCTCGACTAATCAGGACCACAGTTACCACCCAGGTCTCTAGGCCTGTGGTGAGCTGTAGCAACGCCTGAAAAACAGCGGACATCCAGGGACTATATCCAAAAAGCTGGGAAGGCTTCCTTCAGGAAAAAACATCTTCCTGCCAAAGAGATTCTCTCCACTACAAGAGTCCGGAACAACCAGAAACTAAATTCAAACAACTAAGATAGCCCAATGGGTAGAGGACAGCGTAAAAGTTCAACCAACAAAAGCCAGAGCATTATGGCATCTCCAGAACCCAGTTATCCAGGGGCAAATAGCCCTAGACACCCCAGCATAAATGAAATTCAAGGAGACGACCTAACATCTATGCTCAAGAAGATGATAACAGAGGAAACAAATAAAATACGAAAAGAAATAGAAGAAGCTGAAGCCAAAAAGTATGTGGCCTTTAGAGAGGAAATGTTTAAATCACTGAATGAAATAAAAGAAACAGTGGATTGTTCAAACAAACAGCTGAAGGAATTGATGGAAAAACATGAAAATACAGTCAGACAGGGGAAGGAAACCAACAAAATAGCTCAAGACCTGAAGATAGAATTGGAAAAATTAAAAAAAACACAAATTGAAGAAATTGTGGAGAGAAAGAACTTAGGGAAGAAAGCAGGAACTACAGAGGTTAGCATAACCAATAGGCTACAAGAAATGGAAGAAAGAATCTCAGGTGTGGAAGATACAATGGAAGAAATAGATGTATCTGTCAAAGATAATGATAAATCTAAAAAATTCCTGACACAGACAGTCCAAGAAATTCAAGACAACATAAAAAGACAAAACCTAAGAATAATAGGAATAGAGGAAAAAGAAGATTCCCTGCACCAAGGCCCAGAAAATATTTTCAACAAAATCATTGAAGAAAATTTCCCCAACTTAAAGGAGAGGCCAATAAGAATACAAGAGGCCTATAGAACACCCAATAAATTATACCAGAAAAGAAAATCCTCCCGTCGCATAATAATCAAAACTGTAAGTATAGAGAACAAAGAAAAAATACTAAAAGCTGCAAGAGAAAAAGGCCAAGTAACATATAATGGCAAACCCATTAGAATCACACCTGACTTTTCAACAGAGACTATGAAAGCCAGAAGGGCCTGGACAGATATCATGCAGACCCTAAGAGAACACAAATGTCAGCCCAGGCTACTATACCCTGCAAAACTCTCAGTCCTCATACATGGAGAAAACAAGATATTCAATGACAAAAACAAATTTCAACAATACCTACAAACAAATCCAGCATTACAGAAGACACTGGAAGGGAAAATACAACCCAAGAAAGCTAGCTACATTCAAGAAAACACAGGAAATAAATAACCTCACTTCAGTAAAACAAAAAGCAACCAAGCACACAACCATATGACCACAGCCAACATCAAATTCAAAGGATCTAACAGCCAATGGTCATTGCTCTCTCTCAATATCAATGGACTTAATTCTCCAATAAAAAGACACAGACTAACAGAATGGATGCGTAAACAAAACCCAGCAATCTGTTGTATACAAGAAACACACCTAAGTCACAAACATAGACATTACCTGAGGGTAAAGGGATGGAAGACGGCTTTTCAAGCAAATGGACCCAAGAAGCAAGCAGGAGTAGCCATTCTAATATCTGATAAAATAGTCTTTCAACCAAAATTAATCAAAAGAGATGGGGAAGGACACTTCATACTCATCAAGGGAAAATTCCACCAAGAAGACATCACAATCCTGAACATCTATGCCCCAAATACAAGGGCACCCACCTTTGTGAAAGAAACATTGATAAAACTTAAACCACATATAGATCCCCACACACTAATAGTGGGAGACTTCAACACCCCACTCTCAACAAAGGACAGGTCAACAAAACAGAAATTAAACAAAGAAACAATATCTCTAACAGAGGTCATGAATCAAATGGACCTAACAGACATTTACAGAACCTTACACCCAAACACAAAATAATTTACCTTCTTTTGAGCACCTCATGGAACCTTCTCCAAAATAGACCACATAGTTGGTCACAAAGCAAGCCTCAACAAATACAGGAAGATTGAAATAATCCCTTGTATCCTGTCAGATCACCATGGAATAAAGCTGGATCTCAGTAACAACAGAAATAGCAAAAAGCCTACACATACATGGAAACTGAACAACTTGCTACTAAATGACAGCTGGGTCAGGGAAGAAATAAAGAAAGAAATTAAAGTCTTTCTAGAAATCAATGAAAATGAAGACACAACATACCCAACCTTGTGGGACACAATGAAAGCAGTGCTAAGAGGAAAGTTCATAGCATTAAGTGCCTTCAAGAAGAAATTTGAGACAGCGCATTCAAGCAACTTAATGGCTCACTTAAAAACCCTAGAAAAAGAAGAAGCAGACACACCAAGAAGGAGCAGACGGCTGGAAATAATCAAACTCAGGGATGAAATTAATCAATTAGAAACAAATAAAACAATTCAAAGAATCAATGAAAGCAAGAGCTGGTTCTTTGAGAAAATCAACAAGATCGACAAACCCTTAGCCAGGCTAACTAAAAGGCAGCGAGACACCATCCAAATCAACAAAATCAGAAATGAAAAGGGGGACATAACTACAGACACTGAGGAAATCCAAGCAATCATTAGGACTTACTTCAAAAGTCTATATGGAACAAAATTTGAAAATTTAAATGAAATGGACAATTTTCTTGATCGATTCCACTTACCAAAGCTAAATCAGGACCAGGTAAATAAATTAAATAATCCTATATCCCCCAAGGAAATAGAAGCAGTCATCGAAAGTCTCCCATCCAAAAAAAGCCCAGGACCTGATGGTTTCAGCGCAGAATTCTATCAGACATTCAAAGAAGAGCTAACACCAATTCTCTTCAAACTATTCCACAAAATAGAAACAGAAGGAACATTACCAAACTCATTCTATGAAGCCACAGTCACCTTGGTACCTAAACCTCACAAAGACTCAACAAAGAAAGAGAATTTCAGGACAATCTCCCTTATGAACATTGATGCAAAAATACTCAACAAAATACTCACAAACCGAATACAAGAACACATCAAAGATATCATCCACCATGACCAAGTAGGCTTCATCCCAGGTATGCAGGGATGGTTCAATATACGGAAATCCATCAATGTGATCCACCATATTAACAAACTGAAAGAAAAAAACCACATGATAATCTCCCTAGATGCTGAAAAAGCCTTTGACAAAATCCAACATCCATTCATGTTTAAAGTATTGGAGAGATCAGGGATACAAGGCACATATCTAAAGGCGATATACAGCAAACCTATAGCCAACATCAAACTGAATGGAGAGAAACTTAAAGCAATCCCACTGAAATCAGGGACAAGACAAGGCTGCCCACTCTCTCCATATCTCTTCAACATAGTGCTGGAAGTCCTTGCTAGAGCAATAAGACAGTTGAAGGAGATCAAGGGGATACAAATTGGAAAGGAAGAAGTCAAATTATCACTATTTGCAGATGATATGATAGTATATGTGAGTGACCCCAAAAACTCTACCAGGGAACTCCTACAGCTGATAAACACCTTCAGCAAAGTGGCCGGATACAAAATTAACTCAAAAAAATCAGTAGCCCTCCTGTATACAAAAGACAAAAGGACTGAGAAAGAAATTAGGGAAACCACACCCTTCACAATAGCCACAAATGGCATAAGGTACCTCGGAGTAACCCTAACCAAGGAAGTCAAAGACTTGTATGAAAAAAATTTCAAATCTCTGAAGAAAGAACTAGAAGAAGATATGAGAAGATGGAAAGATCTCCCATGCTCATGGCTTGGTAGGATTAACATAGTAAAAATGGCCATCTTACCAAAAGCAATGTACAGATTCAATGCAATGCCCATCAAATTACCAACACAATTCTTTACAGACTTGGAAAGAAAAATTCTCAACTTCATATGGAATAACAAGAAACCCAGAATTGCTAAAACAATCCTCTACAATAAAAGATCTTCTGGAGGTATCTCCATCCCTGATCTTAAGTTGTACTATAGAGCAACAGTTTTAAAAACTGCATGGTACTGGCATAGAAACAGAATGGTGGATCAATGGAACCGAACAGAGGACCCAGAAATAAACCCACACACTTATGGACACCTGATATTTGACAAAGATGCCAAAACCATTCAATGGAAAAAAGATAGCATCTTCAATAAATGGTGCTGGTCTAACTGGATGTCTACATGTAGAAAAATGAAAATAGATCCATACTTATCACCCTGCACAAAACTGAAGTCCAAGTGGATCAAAGACCTCAACATAAAATCAGACACATTAAATTGGCTTGAAATAAAAGTGGAAAATACCCTAGAACTCATTGGTACAGGGGAAAACTTCCTGAACAGAACTCCAACAGCACAGGCTCTAAGAGCAACAATTAATAAATGGGACCTTATGAAACTGAATAGCTTCTGCAAAGCAAAGGACACCATCATCAAAACAAAGCGACCTCCTACAGATTGGGAAAGAATCTTCACCAACCCTTTATCTGACAGAGGACTCATATCAAGTATATATAAAGAACTAGAGAAGCTGAAAAGCAGCAATCCAAGTAACCCACTTAAAAATGGGGAACAGAGCTAAACAGAGAATTCTCTGTAGAGGAATACCAAATGGCAGAGAAGCACTTAAAGAAATGCTCAACCTCACTAGCCATTAGGGAAATGTAAATCAAAACAACCCTGAGATTTCACCTTACACCCATGAGAATGGCCAAGATAAAAAACTCAAGACACAACACATGCTGGAGAGGTTGTGGAGAAAGAGGAACCCTCCTCCATTGCTGGTGAGAATGTAAACTGGTACAACCACTCTGGAAATCAATCTGGCGTTTTCTCAGACAACTAGGAATAGTGCTTCCTATTTCAGCCATACCACTCCTAGGCATATATCCAAAAGAGGCTCAAGCACACAAAAAGGAAATTTGCTCAACCATGTTTGTAGCAGCTTTATTTGTAATAGCCAGAAGCTGGAAACAACCCAGCTGCCCCTCAACTGAAGAATGGATGCAGAAAATGTGGTACATCTACACAATGGAATATTACTCAGCAATGAAAAATAAGGAAATCATGAAATTTGCAGGGAAATGGTGGGATCTGGAAAGGATCATCCTGAGTGAGTTGTCCCAGAAGCAAAAAGACACACATGGTATATACTCACTCATATAGACATACAACATAGGACAAACCCACTAAAACCTGTGCATCTAAAGAAACTAAGCAAGAGAGAGGACCCTAACTAAAATGTCCAATCCCCATCCGGAAAGGCAAAGAGGATGGACATCAGAAGAATAAGAAAACAGGAAACAACCTAGGAACCTACCACAGAGGGCCTCTGAAAGCCTCTGCCCTACAGACTATCAAAGCAGATGCTCAGCCTGATGGGCAACTGTTGGGCACAGTGAATGGAATTTTATGTAAGAACTGGGAAATAGTAAGAGCTGGAGAGGACAGGGTCTCCACAAGGAGAGCAACAGAACAAGAAAATTTGAACACAGGGAACTTCCCAGAGACTCATCCTCCAACCAAGGACTATTCATAGAGATAACCCAGAACCCCTGCACAGATGTAGCCCAGGGCAGTTCAGAGTCCAAATGGGTTACATAGTAATGTGAAGAGGGACTGCCTCTGACATGAACTGACTGGCCTGCTCTTTAGTCACCTCCTCCTGAGGCAGAGCAGCCTTACTTGGCCATAGTAGAGGACAATGCAGCCACTTTTGATGTGAACTGATGGACTAAGATCAGAAAGGAGAGGAGAACCTGGCCTATCAGTGGACTTGGGGAGTGGCATGCATGCAGAGGGAGGAGGGAGGGTGGGATTGGGAGGGGAGGGAGGGGCTTATGGGGGGATGCAGAATGAATAATGTGTAATGGATAAAAAATTAAAAAAAAGGAAAAAAATAATTTAAGAACCTTAAATGACTTTCAAAATTGGAGGAAAACATGGAGTTAGTCTATTTACATGGAGCACGTCTCGCCCCTGGGGGCAATGGTCTCCTGAACCTACTCAGACCTCGGACACCACCACTCCTAGTTCTAGAACTGATGCAGGATGTTCCAACGAAGGGGTTAAGGCTTCTCATAATATTTCCTATAAGCCCACAGCTGTTTGTTTATATCCCCATTTTTATTCATTATTAGCCATATAGAGCCAAGTAATTGTGGTAATGATACTTGCTTTTTTGCCCAATGCTGGAATGCTAGTGAATTTAGGTATGCCCTGGTTATTCGCATGCCTCGCTGGGTGCCTGTGCCCGTTGATGCCCCTCACACTATGACTCTCTTCAGACAGAAAAGGGATCTTGGAACTACAGCCGCCATTGTTACTGCCATCTCATTGGCAGCTGTTGGAGCTACCACTGGGGCATTAGCCATGAGTCATACTGGGCAGACTTCTCAGACCCTGAATAATCATTTAGCCAATGTAGCTCATGCCTTAGTTGTACAAAAAGGAATTAATGCTCAACTAAAAGGAAGCTTGATGGTGTTCAATCAGAGGATTGACCTCGTGCAGGAGCAAATTGATACCCTATGGCAAATCGCTCAACTTGGCTGTCAATGAAAGTATGCTGGACTTTGTGTCACTAGCATACAACATGAGAATTTTCCCTGTGCTGCAAATCTGTCTAAACAATTGTCTAGCTATATTTTAGGTAATTGGACTGGAGAATTCGATACTACAATGGAGCAGCTGAGAGTGGCCATTGTCACGGTAAATTCTACCAGAGTGGACGCAGGACTAGCCACAGGATTATCATCATGGATTGCTGCAGCCATGAATCATCTGAAGGAATGGGCGGGCATGGGAGCGTTAGCAGGCCTTCTGGTGTTGGTCTCCTTGGTTTGCCTGTGGTATATATGCAAGATTAGAATCTCACAACAGCGTAATGCAGCCATGACCATTCAGGCCTTTACAGACATTGAAGCAGGACAGTCTCCTCAAGCATGGTTGGCTACCATAAAAAGCTAAAATGTTACGGTCAGGATGTGAGGCTAAGCACTGCACTCAGGGTCAGCCACTTTGGACCCAGAGAAGAGCATGTCTGATTGCATGCGGGTTGATGCCCCAGGTCCCGCCTCTGAGAAAAAGGTATTGGACGGGTCTGATGCTCTTTGGGTGGATGACACCTAAATGAACATCGGTACAAAGTCCCAATTTATTTCTAATATCAGAGATCAGACCTCTACTCTTGCTTGATGCGTCCAAAACAAAAAGGGGGAACTGTAGAGAGCTGTGTAATGCCGCGCCTGAAAGATGGAGCTGGTTTCTGCCTTCCACCTTCCTGATGGTGAGTGCTCTCTGTCACAAACAACTCCACATTTGGCTAAGGCTGTGGATCTGGCTTGCTTCCATGTATGTGGACCTATCTGCATTGATCACGTGGCATGCTGAGGTTGGCTACCCAGAGGCTATTTAAAGTGGGCTGGCTTTACCCAGGGTCAGATGATTGTTCAAGGTTCCTGAATAAACTGCATTGAAAAAAAAATAAAAAAATAAAAAAAAGAGATTTACATTCTGATCCACAGTCAACAGGTAGAGAGAGGGGGGAGGAGACATAGAATGGAGGAACTGGGTCTGGTATGGGCTTTTGAAATCTCATGGCCTATCCCCAGTGATGTACCTCCTCCAGCAAAGCCACACCAAGTCCTTCCCAAATAACTCCAGTAACTGGAGACAAACATGCAAACATATGAGCCTCCAGGGCCATTCTCATTCAAGCATCACAATAAGGGATTGTCCACTGTGTTGGCTTGTGAGCATGTCTATGGAGTGTTGTCTTAGTTTAATTGATTGATGTCAGAAGACTCAGTCCACTGTGGGAGGCACTCTTCCCTAGCCAGTGCTTCCTGAATTGTGTAAGAGTGCAGCAACAGAGCTGAATGCAAGCAAGCAAGGAAGCAAGCAACTCTGTATGCATTTGTTTTGCTTGAGTGTGGGTATGGTGTTCTAGCTTCTTCAAGCTGCTGCTACTGTGACTTCCCTACAATGATGGATTTCAACTTGGAATTGTGACCTAAAATAAAAAAAAAAAAAAAAGCGACCTAACCACAGAGCCACCTTCTTAGTTCCCAAATTTTTACTTGTTTAAATTATTTTTTTTCTATTACTACTAGAATTTAATAACTATCCAATCAGCTGTCTTATTACACTTTACATATGTATATAATATGCTTTGATTATCTTCAAACTCCAATTATAGCATCTTGCTCTCACTTTCATGGTTCTCTTTTCCCGACCTCCAAGCCCTCCTGTCACTGTTCCATAGTTTTACTGCTTTCTTTTTTAATTTTAGGTTCTATGTGTGTGTGTGTGTGTGTGTGTGTGTGTGTGCACATTCACAGATGCATGCATGTGTGTATACGCATTGGTGCACGTGTGTGCACACATGTGTGTTTCTCTGTGCATGAGCATGTGCACAAGTTTCAGTACCCTTGTAGCCTAGAAGCATCTGGCCTCATTGTACAGGGAGTTATGGTGGGCAGGATATTGAGCCCTGGTTCTCAGAAAGGTCAGTATGTGCTGAGCCCTCTCTCTCCAACCCCAAAGTTCAGAGAAAAATAAGGTTAATGCTTCTGTTATTTATTAAAAGGTGCTTAAAATTTCCTGATTAATAGTATAAGCCAGGCCTACTTTCCTTTTTTATTATTCGTACTTTTCATTTCCATAAAAATTTGCCTTTTCATCTGTAAATTTAATAGAGAGAGGAGACACAGAATCAGCAAAATATTTCTGAAAGTCTGAAGTATAGAACAGAGTAGCATGTGGACATATATGTGTTTGTGTGTGAGTGTTTGTGTGTGTGTGTAAGTGTTTGTGTGTGTGTATATAAAACTGAAAATAAGTTCTTCTCTTATATAATACATCCTGACTCCTGTCATACATCCAATGCACATCCCATCTGTCTTTCTAAGTGAGGATTGATTATCTTACCCTGTGTCCGCTTTCTCGTTTATCTTCTTTAGGTGTATAGATTTCATTATGTTTATCATATCTTGTAGGTCTATATAAGTGAGTATATACCATGTTTGCCTTTCTCCTTTTGGGATACTTCACTCAGAATGATCTTTTCTAGATCCCTCAATTTGCCTGCAAATTTCATGATTTCCTTGTTTTTGATTGCTGAGTAGTATTCCATTGTATAAAAGTACCACAATTTCTGTATCCTTTCCTCTGTTGATGGACATCTGGGTTGTTTCCAGGTTCTGGCTATTACAAATAAAGCTGCTACAAACATGGTTGAGCAAATGTCCTTGTTGTGTATTTGAGCAAATTTTGGGTATATATCTAGCAGTGGTATACCTGGGTTTTAAGGAAGTACTATTCCTAATTGTCTGAGAAAGTGTCATATTGACTTCCAAAGTGGTTGTACCAGTTTACATTCCCACCAGCAATGGAGGAGGGTTCCCCTTTCTCCACAACCTCTCCAGCATGTGTTGTCACTTGAGTTTTTGATCTTGGCCATTCTGATGGGGGTAAGGTGAAATCTCAGGGTTGTTTTGATTTGCATTTCCTTAATGGCTAATGAGGTTGAGAAACAAATCCAAAAGGAAGAGGTCAAAGTGTCACTATTCGCAGATGTTATGATAGTATACATGAGCGACCCCAAAAATTCAACCAGAGAACTCCTTCAGCTGATAATCACCTTCAGTAAAATGGCAGGATACAAAATCAACTCAAAAAATCAGAAGCCCTCCTGTATACCAAAGACAAAAGGGCCAAGAAAGAAATCAGGGAAACAACAGCCTTCACAACAGCCACTAATAACATAAAGTACCAAACAAGTGAAAGACCTGTTTGAGAAAAACTTCAAGTCTCTGAATAAAGAAATTGAAGATCTCAGGAGATGGAAAGATCTCCCGTGCTAATGGATTGGTAGGATTAACATTGTGAAAATGGCCATCCTGCCAAAAGCAATCTACAGATTCAACGCAATTCCCATCAAAATACCAACTCAATTCTTTACAGACCTTGAAAAAAAGATTCTCAGCTTCATACGGAGAAACAAAAAACCCAGAATCTCCAAAACGATACTGTGCAACAACAGATTATCTGGAGGTATCTCCATCCCCGATCTCAAGCTGTACTACAGGGCAATAGTAATAAAAACTGCATGGTATTGGCATAGAAACAGAAAGGAGGATCAATGGATCCGAATATAAGACCGAGAAATAAACTCACACACCTAAGAATACTTGATTTTTGACAAAGAAGCCAAACCATTCAATGGAAAAAAGACAGCATATTCAACAAATGGTGCTGGTCCAACTGGATGTCTACATGCAGAAAAATGAAAATAGATCCATATTTATCACCCTGCACAAAACGAAAGTCCACATGGATCAAAGACCTCAATGTAAAACCAGATACTCTAAATCAGTTAGAAGAAAAAGTGGGGAATAGCCTAGAACTCATTGGCACAGGAGACAACTTCCTGAACAGAACACCAACAGCACAAGATCTAAGCGCAACAATCAATAAATAGGACCTCATGAAACTGAAAAGCTTCTGTAAAGCAAAGGACTCCATCATCACAACAAAACGACTGCCTACAGATTGGGAAAGAATCTTCACCAACCCTTTATCTGACAGAGGGCTAATATCCAGTATATATAAAGAACTAAAGAAGCTGAAAAGCAACAAACCAAGTAATCCAATTAAAAAATGGGGAACAGAGCTAAACAGAAAATTCTCGATAGAGGAATATCGAATGGCAGAGAAACACTTAAAAAATGTTTAGTTTTAATGTAAGCTTAAATATGCTTAAAGTTTTAAATATTCATTACATATAATCTCAATGCTTGATAAGTTAAACTGTATTTTGTTTTATACATTATTCAGTCAATAAATATTCACTGAATGAATATATTTTGTGTCATTTTTAAAGATAGTGAAAGAAAAAAGTAGATTTCTTTGAGCTTACTGGTGATGAGATGAAATTATGATTAAATGAATGATATAAAATTAGCTAGTAGTTTCATTTGCTACTAGCATAATTAATAGATAGAGAAAATTTGGTGTAGCTGTTTTTAAACCAAGGAGGCCTTTATGATTTCTTATTGCTTAAAATCATATGCACCACAATTCTGTCATTTTATTATTTATTTATTATTATTATTTATTCTGTCTTCTTATGCCCTGTTTTGTTGTTATCACTGGGAGGCCTGCTCTTTTCTGAAAGAAAACAGGGAAACAGTAGATATATATGGAAGAAAGGGGAGGTGGTATGGGAACTGGGAGGAGGGGAGGAAAGGGAGGCTCTAGTCAGCATGTATTATATGAGAACATAACGTAAACAAAGAAAGGATGAAAGAAAAACAAAGAAAGAAAGATTTGAGAAACAAGGAAATGCTGGTGGGGAGAGAGGACAATGCTGAGATCATTGTTGGTAAAGCTGCGGGGAATAAGAGGCTTTGGCGTGTTCAGTTCAAATGAAGACAACCCCATGCCCAAGCTCCCCAGGCTTAGTGAATATTACAGATGAGGTTGTAGACAGAGTCAGATGTTAGGGAAGATTGTGCAAAAGCTTATTTCTTGCACATGTTCTTATGAACTCACAGCAATGATGGTTGCATCTATAAGACATCAACTACATCAAGAAACATTTTTGTAGCGGAAATTTTTATTTTCTGTAGCCTAGGCTGGCTTTTAATTTGCACGCAGCACCACTCTATGTTTCATGCCACCATTTTTAAAGGCTTGCTTCTCTCTGAAAGTAAAGCTCTACAAAATCAATTATTGTTATCTGAGTTTCTATATTTTATATTTGAAATGTTTTGTTGTATTGAATGTTCTTTTGAATATCATTGTACATTAATATTAGATCTAAGATAATATCATATTCAATAATGTTACATAGTAAAGATAATTGCATCTACTTCTGAAACTGATACTCCAACCAAGGACCATGCATGAGAGATAACCTAGAACACCTGCTCATGATGTAGGACATGGCAGCTCAGTCTCTAAGCAGGTTCCCTAGTAATGGGCACAGAGACTGTTGCTGACATGAACTCAATGGCTGGCTCTTTGATCACCTTCCCCTGAGGGGAGAGCAGCCTTACCAAGTCACAGAGGAGGACAACGCAGCCAGTCCAGATAAGACCTGCTAGGCTAGGGTAAGATGGAAGGGGAGGAGGACCTCCTCAATCAGTGGACTTGGAGAGGGGCATGGGAGGAGAAGAGAGAAGGAGGGTGGGAGTGAGAGCATATGAGGGAAGGGACTACATATGGGATACAAAGTGAATAAACTGTAATTAATATAAAAATTAAAATTAAAAAAACATACTGAGAGACAGAGGATACTGAAATGTGTGGCATTCTGGTGACTAATGGAGGAGAAATTTAATTTTCATTATTGGTATTATAGAATTCTATGAATATGATTAAAATCTGATGTATTTAGTACTCAGGGCTTTATCTATATTAAAATTTAACTTTCAAAATAAAAAAGTAAAAATAAAAAATAAATCAATTAATTAAAAAAAAGAAAAAAATAATAATTCTCTTACTTCTGAATGTCTTCCTGCATTCCTCAGCTATTCTTGCCTGTACTCTTCTGTTCATGAACATGTTTTATTTCTCGATTGCTATTTCCTGGTAGCTCACTTAGGATGCAACTGTAATAGATTTTGTTGTTTTTTTTGCATTAGAGACTACCAAACCACATTTTTTTGGACATTTTTACACTTTATTTACCTCTATAGAAATCGAGTCATTTATAACCATGACCTTGAATGTTTAGATTAAGAATAATTGTTTGATTAATTTCTCTTCATTTTGGCACTCATCCATCTTAATACTTTCCCACCATATTAACTTATATATATATATTGTCTGAAAAGCAGCAGTAAATTCAAATGTGTGTCTCCTGTGAGGGACGTTTATATCTGTTCAATCAGAAAGAGGACCTTGGAAGTACCTTCTTTATGCATTTCCATTTGAACATCCAGAACAGATTCACTTGAGAATGTTAGTTGTGGCCTCAGAGGCGATAGAGGGGCTGCAATGTGTTCCCTCTTGGATCAGTTATACATGGAGGGAAATTTGTGCAACCAGAAAGCACTGGCATCTTTGTCTATGCAGTCACACACAAGCTGAAACCCAACCTTTGTACCTGGGGACCTTCCCTGAGCAACTCACAAGTTTAGGTGTCAGTATGATGCTGATCTTCATTGTCAAGTCAACGGACTTAGATTCCCCCTTTGCATGCTTGTGAGGGTGTTACCCTCTCTGAGTGTGGGTAACATCATCCTACCCAGGCTGGAGTTATATACTTAAGGAGACGAGTAGCTGAACATCAGAATTCAATGTCTTTGGCTTCCTGTCTTCAGTCCTAGTGTGACCAAAACAGTCTCATCATTCTACTACCGTGGACATGTTCAGCCTTCCCTCCCTTTGATGAATGTACCATCCTAAATCAGGAGCCAAGCTGAATCTGCCTTCCCTTAGATTTCCAGATGTCCAGCATTTGGTTACTACAGGAAGAAAAATGAATAATACAATCGGTTTCCTCATCTTCAAGTGCAAGGTGCCATGTCTACACTGGGAATCATGGATTTCTAAAACCATCATGAAGGATATTATGAAACCATTATGAACAATGTGGCTAAATAAGTAATATTATCAATTATATAAGCTGAAATGATTAAATTTGAGGTTTAGATGATGAATAACTCTTAAGAATCCTGAGTTTGGAGACAAATGGCTCTCTTGTTCTTTTTCAATGAATAATAAGTTTTATAACTTCACACTAGAGATACTGAGGCCACATGTGCATCTAGAAAATGACTGCTCAGGATGGGAAGCTTTTTTATTTTTGTATCATGAACTTTTTAAATTAAAGTTTTATTTTTTATATTAATTACATTTTATTCACTTTGTATCCCAACTGTAGCCTCCTCCCTCATTCCCTCCCAATCTCATCCTCTCTCCCTCATCTCCTCCCATGCCCCTCTCCAAGTCTACACAGAAGGACATTGCAGGTAGTCCTGATGAGACCTGAGAAGCTAGGGACAGATGGAAAGGGAGGAGGACCTCCCCTATCAGTGGATGAGAAGCTTTTTACAGTTTTTGGTTACATAAATATATGCGCTATATCTCTGCCTTTTTCTAGAAAAAGAAATCAAAAGAAAAAGAATAAAACAGAAAAAGACAATGATTCGGTGAGGATTGAAAGCTGAGAAATTTATATGAAAATACTGCAAGTTGATTCTACGATGTCTCTAGCTTGTTCTGCTTACACTTCCCATTGGTCTGACTCCCAATGCTTTCTACCTTCAAGTCAGGTCAGTATGGCAGAACAAAGCATGGACAAGCACAAGGACCAGATATATCTGGGTCCAGGGGTCTTTTCTGAGACTGTTTCTCTAACCAAGGACCATGCATGGATATAACCTAGAACCCCTGCCTAAATATAGCCCATCGCAGCTCAGTATCCAAGGGGGATCCCTACTTAGGGGAACAGGGACTGTCTCAGATATGAACTCAATGGCTGGCTCTTTGACCCCCCCCCCAGGGAGGAGCAGCCTTGCTATGCCACAGAAGAGGACATTGTAGCCAGCCCTGAAGAGATCTGATAAGCTAGGATCAGATGGAAGGGGAGGAGGACCTCCCCCATCCGCGGACTTAGAGAGGGGCAGGAAGGAGATGAGGGAGGGATGGTGGGATTGGGAGGGGGCTACAGCTGGGATACAAAGTAAATAAACTGTAATTAATATAAAAAAATGATAAATAAAAAAAATAAAAAAAGTTGTCTTTCAGAGGACCCTCTGTAGTAGGCTCTCATCCTGTTTCCTCTCTTCCACCTCTTCTGGTGTCTATCTTGTTTGCCATTCTGAATGATATTTAAACATCCTCCCTAGGTCCTCCTTAGCATTTAGCTTCTTTAGGTCTAGATTTCAGTATGGGCTGCCTCTTTCATGAACTTGGTTAACTCTTTTTGATCATTTGCCTCTGGTGATGTGGCCTTGCCAGGCCACAGAGGAAGAGGATCCAGGCAGTCCTGATGAGACCTTGATAGGCTAGCGTCAGGTGACAGAGGAGGAGAACTCCCCCTTCAGTGGACTAGGGGAAAGGGATAGGGGAGAAGAGGGAGGGGGCTTCAATCAGGATATATAATGAATAAATTGTAAAACTAAACAAAGTTGCAATATGAGCAATTAGCTTCCCAGTTATTGTGAATGTGGAGAAGTCTCAATTTAAAAAGTTACTAACATACACCTTTTGAGCATTAATATTCAAAAGGAAATTTCCCTTTTCCTTGCAAGTTCTTAGATCCATTTCTATATCTGCCTTTTGAAGACAGATATAAAAGTAGGAACTGTGAAGTTATACTTCAAATCTTGGTAAGAAGTGCCTAAACATTCATATGTTCACAGGTAAATGTATTTGTTCATATGTGTGCAAGCACAAACACACATACCCACATTCACACATAGAGTATATATCTCATAGAGTATATGTCCTATATACCATATATGTCCTATATACTGTATGAGATAATAAAAAAAAAAAGCTATTGGTCATTTGGACTCAATAGTGCAGAAGTAAACATCAAATCCATTTCTTCCCTTTCACACTAAAAATAGCTTCATATCTACAGCATATAATAGTACTTTCAGTAATGTATAAACACAGAAACAGACTTCGTGGTCAAGTAGTGAAAAGATTGCACATCCATAAGGAAAGAATCAATAGGCTGATCCTAGAGTGTAAAATGTTTACCAACCCCCAATTATGAAGTATCAACTTTTAGTTATTAAATTAAAGTTCTTATGTTTACTATTTCTAAGTTTCCTTTCCTTCCAGCCTCAGACCAAAGTGCTTAGGCACCAATGATTCTTTTATTACATAGTTAGTGTTTTGGATTCCACACAAATACTTGTAACCCCTTTGCAGTTCATATAAGGATGGCAATTATAAAACAGGCTGAGGACCTATCAGTCTTAAGTCTTTCCAAGTGCTGGAAACTGTAAGAGTTAAAAGACAAAACAAAAGCCAAACAGAACTCTTTGTAATGAGAACCGGAACAATTTTGCCACAGTGTAGCACTTAGCAGGTGGAGCCCGTTTATTCCGCATGCATATTTAATGTGTAAAATTATTTCTACATCCTAAAACAACCTCTTGAAATGCTGTGGACTAAAAACAAGTCAGACCAGATACATTTCTCAATACAAAGAAGGAAGAAATGAGCCAACAGTAAAATAATCTGGCTACTCACGATTCTTTTCACCTCTCCACCTTGACCCAGCTTTCATTCTGCCGGAGACACCCACAGGACAAGTTATTTCAGCCATTAAGAACAGCAGCATCAGTAACAGCACAGCCATGCCAGGTAAAAATAACCTCTGTGGAGAGTCCTGTCGCAGACGAACCTGAAGGCTCTTATTGAGCACAGAAACCTGGAGCCAATCCTGTCATTTTAGTCACCAGAAGTGCAAAGATGCTGTTATCTCCATTCATTTAAAAAATAAAATAAAACAGGTATGATCCTCTCAGCCTCTATTTCAATTGTGCAAGAAATGTTTCCTTTTTTTAAATGCCTCTAAAACTAGAAGAGATGTAGAGCTTTCCTCTATACATACGCACAGATGTGAGGATAGAGACGCTGACAGTTTTCTGTGTCTTTCTGCAGCCACCAGTTCCTAACCAGCTTCTGCCATCTCTCACTTTTTCCCAAATGTTTGTCAACATCTTTCATAACATGGTAAGTAGAAAAAAAGCTGAGATTTCCGCAGTTCTCCACCTATCCATTCTGTACCACTGATTATAGTACTTGATGAAACTGAGTGTTTAATTTTGGCACTGCAAACACACCTCATTTCAAGCAGAGGTGCTTGTTAAGAAAGGGGGAAAAACCCTTACTTTTCTCAGAGCTCTATCTAACGTCTTGGAGAAGGGATTAGATGCATAAATATTGGCTGCTAAGAGATGACAAAAATACCTCTGAAAAGAGGGAGTGGTAAACAACCGTCCCTCTCACTCAGCCTGCTCCGTTCGATTTCTCTATTCAGAGAGTAATATATAAAGACAGTCTGCCAGAAATATCTCAGCACTGTGAAGCAGGCTAAATGTAGTGTGCACGGCACGTTCCGGGATCATCTGCAATGCCTCACAAACACTCGTTTGCTTTGTAAATACATGTTGGTATCTTCCAACTCTTCTGTTTCCTGCATAATCATTTTTTATCACTTTATGAGCTGAGCAGAATTTTCATCAAATCAGATTTCTCTGCCTTACAGTGAAGTGTATTTCCTGTGGGCAAATGGAAATGCTGCCTTGATTATTTTTGGAACTATACTGTAATGACATAAATGCTTTCTTCACTTTAGAACACACTTATTTTTAGTAATAAAATATTTTTTTGCTTCCAAATCATTATTTCAAAACATATGCTAATATTTTAATAAGTACAAAAAGCTATTTTCAGACACTTCTGTGCACATAATGTTCCCTAAACTGGTGCAGTTCACACAGCTGCCAAGACAGCTTTATAAAACACATACCTAAGGATGTGCAATTCATTATTCTTGTTCTACAGCTGAGAAAAATTAAAGGTCTCTAATAGGCAAGGACATAAAGAAGCAAAATGGGATTGGTAGAGGACAAGAGGGGAAGGTGGCAATTGTGGTCGTGAACAGACATGGCTCTGTGAATGGTGAGAGGAGCCACTCAACTTCAGTTGGTGTTCCCAACTGTGTTCCCAAATCAGGGTTCTCAGATGTTATATTATTATAATTGTAAATTGTACACAGGTGATAAGGTTATATACGGAAGACATAAATTGTAAACAGAAGACACAAATTCCAGTGATGCAGAATCTCCTCTGAAATCCTAAGCCAGGCATATAAAGAATTTTTAAATATAATATCAACCTAAATTATCCAGACTTTTGGATTCAAGCAATATTACTGGGTGGGGTGGTTACAACCATGATCAACTAGGAGGACAAAAGAGAAAATTTCCATGAGTTTAAACTGACTTGGCTACAAAGGGTAACTGTGTCTCAATATAAAACAAACAAATAAAGGATGATTGTGCATTATTTATGGTACTAATACCTAGTTTTATACAATAAAGTCAATTGGACACACAGAGACCCAAACCTACTCATATCTTTCAGTAATATTTTGCTATTCTGAGATAAGTGAACTGGCAAGTTCATTAGCAACATGTATGGAGGAGTCACAAACAACCAAACATAGAACTTCTGGAAAAAGCAAAGAAGGCTACTTGCATATATGTATTTTTAAATTCTTCCTTTGAACCAGAGAATCTAGCTATGAAATTCTCCCATTTTGCAAAAGAATACAAATTTTAAGAATGGTAGCTTTTTTCACCTATCATCAGTTTTCTGAAATACTCTCTCTCCGTCTCAACCTGCACAATCCTCTTAATGTAAATAGGTTAACAAGATCTTGTCTTCTCAGAGCTTATTAGAAATAATTATTCATTTTTTATTATGACTAATACACCTGCAAGCTGAGAGTTCAAAACACTAGTTTAAGATGTGAGGGACTTTTGGCAGTGTGTGGCAGCTGTGGAAGGGACAGTCACTTTTCTTTGGAGATATTACCACTGCTAGCTTGCCCATGTTCCAGTAGATTGCCAACATGAAGGCACATATAGCCAGTAGGATTTGGACCCAGAGAGTTATCTCAAAACTGAAAAGGTGGACACAAATTTCAGGGAGATTAATTGGGGATCCTAGAAGAGTTGGAGAGGAGAGAGGGGTTGGGTATGGTAAAATACATTGCATACCTGCATGGAATTTTCAAAGACTAAATAAAAATTTAAAAAATGGTATATCTTCAAAAACAGGTGTATAATTCATCGATAAGTTGACAACTTTATCTTTTCTTGACATCCTAAATTTAGTAATGATAGAAGGAATAGCATCTCTGAAATTTTATTCAACTGATATTATGTATGCTAATTCATAATATATGACTCTAAAATATAAAACTTCCTTCTTTTGTCCTGATTTATAAGTTGACTTCTTCGTTATTATGATACCAGCATCATACGATGTTACAAATAAGGAGAGAACCTTAGGGATTTCATTTCATGTCAGTTATGTCTGTCATGGCAAGAAACAAAAGAAGCATCTTAGTCTCATCTACATGTTACCCTGGCAAGGACCAAAGTTTACCTTCTGTTGTAACTTGTAGATGGTGTACATTGAGAAACTTTGAAGAAGGAATAATTACAGCTATCTCCAGTTGGATTTAGAAGCATTCTAGGGCAAACTTTCAAGTCTTCACACTTTTAGCATCAATATACTAGACATTACCAGTGCAGGGGACCAAATGGCCACAGCACTGTGAATTCATAGGAAGCCAGCTGTTTGGCAGACAAATTCTGAACTGAACATGTACAGATCTACTTCCACATAAAACAATAAAGTAGACAAAAAGCCTTGTGCTTTGTATCTTTCCTCCTCTTTAAGCACACCTCAGCCTTGCTGTGCTAACTCACCAATGTCTGAGCTCAGGAAGTAGTATAGTCTCCTTCCTGTGTGAAACTCATCAACGTGGTTGTGTCTGAAAACCTAAATAATTCATCCTGATTCATGACACTAAGTGGGAAAAATCAAAAGCTTCCTGCCATATTCCTTCCCAACTTGTTTCTGAGCACCCGATATTCATCTCTCATCCAATGACTGAGGAGTTATCAGGAATTAATGCTTCAATTTATTTTATTAGTATGATAGTTTAAAGTGTAGAAGGAATAAATGAACACAAATCCCAGTCTTTAATACATACTTTGAACATACATCTTCGGTGAAGTGTAAGGAGTGAATTCAAAAATAAATTGCAATGGAGTTTTAATTTAAAGCTTCCCTGTGGAAAGAGTGTATTATGCACAGATAGTTTGGATGAACAATTACACTAGGCAAACGTGGAAAGAGAAGAAAGTAGGTACAGCTCCAAAGACAAATGCAACACATTCAGACATGAAAGATCTGCATACTTTTTAACAATGGAAGACTAAAGAGACAGGTAAGTGAGGTCTTTGGAGCTGCATAAATTTCTGACTCAAATAGAGAAGCGTAAGAACACATGAACAGGGAAGCAGAGGCAGGCAGATCATTGTTTAAGGCTATTTGGTCTGTAAAGAAAGTCCAGGACAGCCAGGGCTACACAGACAAGCACTGTCTTGAAAAATCAAAAACCAAAAATCAAACCAAACCAAACCAAAAACAAAACAAAACCAAATCACAAAACAAACAATCAGAAAACAACAACACATGGAAATATACATTTAAAGGTTACTTTTTTTGAATGAAGAGGATAGAGTATCAAACTTGTAGTTTGACAATTTATGTTACCTAAAATATTTAATTGAAATATGTATGTCTAAAATGATGAAAAGTAATGTCAATATAAATGAATTCAAACATATTTTGCAGACAGAATCATCAAAATTAGTTGATAGAATACATGTTATAGATTCTAGGGTAAGACTATCATTGAAACAGACTAAGCCATCAAGGATAAAGAGATGTTTTTATCCTGTCAAACAACTTTCCAAAAGGTTATACATAGTCGTCTTAACCAAGAAGAAAAAGAATGATGAAAGCTATGAGAAAAGATTATATATATATATATATATATATATATATAATCTATGTAGTAGTGTATCAAATTCTATGTAGTAGTGTATCAAAGTAGATGCTGAGACTCATAATTAAACCTTGGGCAGAGTACAGGGAATCATATGAAAGAAGGGGGAGTTACTATGACCTGGAGAGGACAGGAGCTCCACAAGGACCAAATATATCTGGGTCTTTTATGAGCCTGTATCTCCAACCAAGGACCATGTAGGGATGCAACCTAAAATCCCTGCTCTGATGTAGTCCATGATAGCTCAGTATCCAAGTGGATACCCTAGTAAGGAGAACAGGGACTATTTCTGACATGAACTCAATGGCTGGCTCTTTGACCTCCCCTCCCCCCGAGGGAGAAGCAGCCTTGCTAAGCCACAGAGGAGGACATTGCAGCCAGTATTGAAGATACCTGATAAGCTAGGGTCAGATGGAAGGGGAGGAGGGCCTCCCCTATCAGTGGACTTGGAGTGTGGGATTGAGAGGGAATGAGGGAGTGGGCTCAGCTGGGAAAGAAAGTTAATAAACTGTAACTAATATTTTTAAAAAATAATAAAAATATAAATATATTATGAAAAAAATTACTAGGAATCACCTCATTTGTCCAAATGGATCAAGGATGTCATCATAAGTTCAGATACCCTGAATGTGATAGAAAAGAGAGTGGGGAATAGAATTGATCTCATTGGCATGGGAAAAGACATTCTGAACAAGACATTGTTAGCCCATTTAAAGACCAAAAAAAAAAAAAAAAAAGAGACATCATGAAACTAAATTGTTTCAACTAACAAAGAACATCATTTGCGCAAAGCAGAAAGCTGTAGAATGAGAAATTCAACTTTACCAATTGTGCATCTAGTAGAAGGTTATTATCCAGAATCCGCAAAGAACTAAAAACAAAACAAAACAAAACCTCCAAAGAACTGAATACCATAAAACAAATAACCCCATTAAGCCTCAAAGATTAGCATATGACCATACAGTTCTCAAAATATAAAACATAAATGTCTGAAAACACTTAAATGTTCAACATCCTTCATCATCAGGAAAATGCAAATTAAAACTACTTTGAGATTTTTTTTCTTATGCCAGCAAGAATGGCCAAGACCAATAAAACAGCTCATTCTGACTAGGATGAAAGAAAAGGGTGACAATTATTCATTGCTGGCAAGAGTGCCAACTGGTATAGTAACTAAAATTCATGTGGCGTTCCTCAGAAAGTTTAGATTAGATCTACCTCAAGATCCAGTTATATCACTGTTGGGTACATGTAGTAGGATATAGAATCCTAGTATAAAGATCCTAAATTTTCCATGTTCATTGCTGCTCCATTCATAATAGCCAGAAAATAGAAACATTATAGATGTCCATCAAATGAATGGATAATATACACTTACCCAATCAAATATTATTCAGCTATAATATACAAAATCTTAATTTTTACATAAAGATATTTGAACTGAGACATTGTCAGTACTCCAAACGGTAAATCATTTGGAATAGTAACAGTTGTAAGAGGAAATTGTTTAAAGATCATAGCAGTAATAGAGCAAAAGATAGTAAATCTTTTGGAGCTCTGGAAGCAGTGTGGGAAAGCCAGATGTGAATGAAAGAAAAATAAATAAATAAAAATTTATTTCATGGGAGAACATATGCCCTATCTGCAGGTCATAGATAGTACTTATTCCTCAAAAGTAGTATGGGGCTACTTCTTGAATGTAACATGTGTTACATCACTATGTATATTTAATAGGGTGGTGCCCTTGTTTGAACTGATTAAATTTAGTAAAATTGGTGATGATCAAAATATACATAAGGGCCAGGAAAATGACTCAGTGGCTAAAGATGCTTATTCAGCTACATTAGAGCCCCAAATACCCACATAAAGGTAAATGGAAAGGACTGACTTTACAGATTATCCTGATACTCACATGGATGCTGTAACACCCATGGATTCTGTCTACCACAAACACCGTAATTACAAATAAAACAAATTTATAGTATACATATTTATTCTCATAGAACTTGACCAATTGCTTGCACAAACACTTGTCCTTTAATATTCAAATTAGTATTGAGGAACTGATTATTCATACATTTCCACTCTTCTTTTTTTAAATCATCATATTTCTATTTTGTTGTCCTTGATTGTAGAATGGAATTCTGATATTACTTGAACTAGGCAGTAAAAGCCTTTTCGAATTTCTTACTTTTTCTCATGTTCTTTCTTGTTGATGTTTGTTCTGTGGCATCAAAGGTGGCGTCTGGTCTCATGTGCCAATGAGGTCAAGCCTTTTCCCCACGTTTTTTTCTAACTGATTTAGTGTGTCTGGTTTTTATGTTGAGATCTTTGATCCACTTGGACTTTAACTTTGTGCAAGGTGATAAATATGGATCTGTTTTCATTTTCCTATATGTAGACATCCAGTTAGACCATTAACATTAGTTGAAAATGCTGCCTTTTCTTTCTGTTGTATGGTTTTGGCTTCTTTGTCACAAGCACAGGCTCTAAGATCTACAATTAATAAATGGGACCTTATGAAACTGAAATGCTTCTGTAAAGCAAAGGACACTGTCATCAGAACAAAACAACAGCCTACAGACTGGGAAAGGATTTTCACTAAACCTACATCTGATAGAGGGCTAATATCCAGAATATATAAGGAACTGAAAAAGTTAAGCACCACAACCAAGTAATCCAATCAAAAAATGGGAAACAGAGCTAAACAGAGAATTCTCTGTAGAGGAATATCGAATGGCAGAGAAACACGTAAAGAAATGTTCAACCTCCTTAGTCATCAGGGAAATGAAAATCAAAATGACCCTGAGATTTCACCTTACAGCCATCAAAATCACTAAGATTAAAAATTCAAGTGACAACACATGCTGGAGAGGATGTGGAGAAAGGAGAAACATCCTCCATTGCTGGTGGGAATGTAAACTTGTACAACCACTTTGGAAATCAATCTGGAGCTTTCTCAGACAATTAGGAATAGTGCTACCTCAAGATCCAGATATACCACTCCTAGGCATATATCCAAAATATGCTCAAATATACAACAAGGACATTTGCTCAACCATGTTCATAGCAGCTTTATTTGTAATAGCCAGAATCTGGAAACAACCTAGACGTCCCTCAGCAGAGGAATGGATGCAGAATGTGTTGTACATTTACACAATAGAATACTTCTGAGCAATTAAAAACAAGGAAATCATGAAATTTGAAGACAAATGGATGGAGTTAGAAAATACTATCCTGATTGAGGTAACCCAGAAGCAGAAGACACATATGGTTCATACTCATTTATAAGTGGGTATTAGCCATATAATATAGTATAAGCATACTAAAATTCATAGTCCTAAAGAAGCTAAACAATAAGGAAGAAACTAGGGAAGATGCTTAATCCCCATTCAGAAGGGCAAACAGGATAGACATCAGAAGTAGGAGAAGACAAGTAACAAAACAGGAACCTTCCACAGAGCACCTCTGAAAGATTCTACCCATCAGGGTATTGAAGTAGATACTGAGACACATAGTCAAACTCTGGGAAGCGTGCTGGAAACCTTACGGAAGAAGAGGTAGATAGAAAGACCTGGAGGGGACAGGAGCTCCACAAGAAGACCAACAGAGCCACAAAATATGGGCCTAGGGGGGCCTGCGGAGACTGATACTCCAACCAAGAACCATGCATGGAGAGGACCTGGACGCCCTGCTCAGGTGAATGCCATAGGTTGCTGAGTTTCCAATGGGCTCCCTAGTAAGGGTACAGGGAACCTGACATGAACTCAGTGGCCTGCTCCTTGATCACCTCCCCCTGGGTGTGGGTGCAGCCTTTCCAGGCCACACAGGATGATGATGCAGCCAACCTTGATGAGATGTGATAGGCTAGGGTCAGATAAAATGTGGAGGAGGATCTCACCTATGAGGGTCTAGGGAAAGGGCATAAGGGAAGAAAAGGAAGGGTGGGTGGGACTGGGAGAAGATGAGGGGGGGGGTTGCAGTGGGGATACAAAGTGAATAAACTGTAATAAATATGTAACCAAATAAGTAAGTAAATAAATGAATAAATAAAAGTTTTTAAAAAGCTGCTGTCTTTGTGAGGAGTCAGTCTTTGGGTGAGGATTTTACTTAGCAAGAACCTGAAGGATCAGGCTGAAGTGATGGTTTAAGTTTGGCAACCTTAGTTCTGATCCACAGAGTCCCATGGGTCAGCTAAACTAATGTAGTTAGCAATGAACAAGAGAGCTTATCTTGGGCTGGAGAGATGGCTCAGCCATTAAAGGTTGGCCCACTACCACAAATTTAACATTTAAGAGATCTTGTCTAAAAAAACAGAGTGGAAGCTAAGTGCCAACACAAGTAATTGTCCTCTGAGCTCTACATGCAAAAGTCGTGAACATGCACAATCACACAAATGTGCACACACACACACACACGCACACACACACACATACACACATGCACGCACCCCTGAAGGATCACCCCTGAAGGATTAAGTCTATTGGTAACAAGATGATGAGTTCTGTTAATCAGCAATGTGAAAGAGCTCATAGGCCAAATGTCTCAAACTCCAATTCAGAGCTACACAGCTAAGCTGCGTTCTGATTCTTTTCTCTGAACCAATATGAGAAAATGAAAATTTACTGTCTAATGATGGAATCTAGGTGTAAATTTACCTGGTAATAGCAACTAAGTTAGTATAGCTTGGTTTTCTTTCTCTCTTTCTCCCTCCCTTTCTTTATCTCTGTCCCTCCGTCTCTATTTCTCTCTTTGCCATTTTCACTCAACTTCTTCACAACATAAATTTTTTTCCCCTATTCCAGTTGTCTGGTAAACCATGACTGTCATTATAGCATATATCAACCACAGTACTGTCTAATGTCTTTTGCATGAGTGGTATAAAATAAATGATATTAATATTGAGATACCAACCCATAGAGTTATATTCTAATCAATCACATAGCTTCCTGAAAATGCTTCATTAACAACACGATTTTCTTGTTTTTAGTTAGGCATTTAGTTCTCAATTTGAACAGTTGTTAGCAGTTCCTAACTTTGCACTCTGGCCAGATGGCTATGCACATTTAACTTACAGATCTGATTTCATAATGCATATTGGTTGTAGTCAAGCTATTACAAAAGAATGCAACCCCTATCTCATATATTATTCACCCTCATATGGGACATCTGTTAGTCAGGTCACCAGCTCAGCATCTAGTTCACCATAGACCCTCTCAAATATCTCATATAGATCATTCTTTAATATGATATTCATGCACAAAGACCATTGATGTGGAGGAACCACTCTTTACATTGTACTGCTGTGTGCACTTTTTTGTCCTTCTTTTGACTTCCTCCATGAGACCCTACATCAATCTCTTGTACCAGATTTCTAGGTTTTTATGACATACAAAAGAGAACTTGCTTTTGGTTAAAAATCCTGTACCTCACTGAAAATTTAAGTACCAAATTGGTAATGCCATTGCACTTTAGAGATGAACAAACATTTTAGAATTAACATTAATTTTCTCTCATCTGAAATTTATTCAGAAGATTAGATATTAAGATACATATGAGATAGAGAAAACTTTTTTGAAAATAACTTTATCATGACTCTAACACCCTGATCAATAAATTTTCTCAGCTATGACATCTTCCTGTTTATTCCCACTATTAATTAGAACAGCTATTTATATGTAGTCTCAATAATTGTTTAATTGGATGAATAAATTAGCAAGCAAAAAATAAAGTATCTGTTTAATGCAAATAGCATTAACACCAGTTTTTAAAAAGTACCTTGCTGTGCAATAGAACATCAGAAAGATTGAACTGCGTACAAATGAGAGATAGTGATGTTCATGAAAGACAAGGGGATTTTGTTGACTGGTACTAAACATATATTAGACACAGCCATCATTATAAGTCTGTAACCTAGCCACCATGACTTCAAGTGAATTTACATAAAAGAAAACATAGAAGGCTGTTAAGAATTAAAGAAGTAAAGAAATATTTAATGTTAAAAGGGTTTCGAAAATCAATCATGTAGGCAGATCTATAAGATAAGTTTGTACTCAAGTGGAATTCAAATTGAATAGTCATGAAGTGATGAACAGTGCTACAGATTTTGGTCCACAAGTAGAAGTATAAGATAAAATTTAGATGGCATTTGAAATGGAAGTTAGTGTCATAGACCAGCACTGAGAACGCTGGAAGTCTATTAGAACTTTAATATAAATTCTTCAAAGTCTGAAAGCTATGTACAGCTTTGTGTGACAGGATCTATTTTCATATGTTCCATAAATAAAATTATTTTTCAGCCTAAACAGGTGTTTTGAGATTCACGAGACTCTGCATTTTTAGAACAGGAACAGTTAAGGATCCAGTTTTACTGCTGACAGTGGAAATGTTAAAGTTTGTATATTAAAAAAATATATTGAATGCATAATAGCCTGGTAAAGAGAGAAGAGATACTTCAACTTTACCCTCTGGTTAAATAAGAGTAAACTTTTCAATCCTTGTTAGTACAAACTTATACTTCCAACATATAAGTACATACTCCCCCCAAATGTTGTTTTTCTTTAGTGGTTACTGTTACAGCTGTGTTATTTAACAGACTAGAGATGTGCTATCAATCAGGAAATTGTGCTCTCCTCCATGACTTGGACTGTCTCTGAAGATGAAGGCAGTATTTTTTTCTGTCTCATCTACATTTGCATATGATGCAAACCATTCTTAAGAGTATGAGTCTATGTCTACACTGCTGAATTGTGATTAGGCATGTATCTTGTGCTGACCAACAAAATGTAACAGAAGCAACATCAGTAAGAGACCTTATAGCAGATGGCAGTGTTGCATTGGAACTTTGCCCAGAGAGTCTAAAATCAGAACCTGGCCAATCCACCTGGTGGTTAATAGGTCACACAATGGGGAACCAGTCCATTGCAACCGATAGCCAACATCATTTGTCAGAGATGAAAGCAAAGTTCCAAAGGATCCTCTATCCCAGGTGAGAGCAGTAGTAAAGCAGTAGCCCTGAGCAGAAATATTTCTGTTGATATCCTACATGCTAATGGTCCTGTGAGCTTTAGCAAGCACTTTTGTGCTCAACCACATGTTTGTTTTGTTTTGTTTTTTTTAACATGATGGTAAAAAAAAAGTCATCTGGCATGTAGATGGTTGAAAATATTAATTGAATAAATAAATAATTGAGATAACAGAATAAATCTGTTCAAATATTACTAAAGATAAATCAGGTAATAAAAACAGGCCAAAGAACAATATTGCTACTTCTTTTGCTGGTGGAATTTTCAAAGAGACAAAAAGAAGAGAAATATAAGGCATGATACATTTTGCATGAAATCACAATGTTATCAACTTCTTACTGAGCAGTCATACTTACATGTTTCTCAGTTCATGTTATTAATTAGGTATATTTGCATCTTTTCTGTATTTCAGAGGTATAGACAATTGCTATTTATGTGTTTATAGAATTGTTAGTACTAATTTTTATTATATGATAAAATAACATAAAACATACACATAAGATTTTGATCAGTTAACATAGCTAAGTCTAACATTTAAATAACTGTTTTTACAATGTGCCAGTTCCTACCTAGATGACATCGTCGTCATTTTGAGATGGCACTTTCTGATTACCACTATGTGTGGCACCGTCTCTGCTTTTAATGTCTTTGCCATCTGGAATAACATTGACAGTTAATTTCAAGCCTGTACTGAAATACCACAGTCTCCCGCAACCTATTATATATATGTGTATTATATTATATATATTATTTCTAAAATACATGTATTGGTTTTCACGTTTCATCAATCCAAAACTTGAATATTTGTTTATTGGAAGGTGAGTGGTATGTGGACTTCCATGTTCTTGTACCTCAATGAATTCCATCGGATACACGGATTCATTAGTAACAACTCATGCAGTCATAAATAATTTTCCTTTCATGATTTTATTCACTTAATGGCATTTTCTATAGAAAACTATAATTTGGGACATTAGAGGAGAATGTCAGACTTTCTGCATAGTCTGAGTTTAGGGATAGTCAGCCCTGACTCTTACCTGACTCTGTATGTATTCACATGATGGCCCTCTCTAGTCCTGTACACTCTATACTTCAGTTTACTTCCGTGTTGTAGGGGAAATGGAAATATGTCACAAAACTCATGTGTGTAAATGAATTTTAAGATTATGAGTTAGATGAAATACATCAACACATGTAGAATAATTTGAATATATTATGATTGCTAACAGTTTAAAAGAAATTGTAAACTTGATTAATTTTTTCTAATGTGCTGGAAATCTCAGTTCCCTTTGAGAGCAAATTGGTATGAGATTCGGAAGCCCCAGATATGGAGCATCTTTCTTTCTGCCCTTAGGCTTTAATCTGATGAAAAAAACAAAAACAAAAAAAAAAACTTCTCTTAGAAACAATAGTAAAGTATTTTTCCATGAAAATATTACACACTTAAAATCTTCCAATCATAAAATTTTATTAGTGCAAATACAGTTTTGACGAAATCAAACAAGAATAAAAATAGTATTAAAAAATTTTGGTTTTTGTAACTGTTTACTAATTTTAATAAACTCAGATAGACCTATCTTTTAAAAATCATGGTGCATAGTCAACCTAAAATGTAATATACTCTATATAATATTAAAAATAAGCATATGTGAACTTGGACCATAATGTTAAAGCATGAGAAGAAACTAGGGTAACTTTATGAATTTTCTGATATTGCTATAAGCACAGTTTTCTATTGTATTTCCTACTTTCATTTTACTCTGGTGGCATTTTATACTTCCTGTTAACTGTCCTTAAGGAAGCTTTTGTAACCACATTTCTATGAGATATTTAGTTTTCTTATATTTCCGTGTCTTTGTTCAGTTCAATTGAAGCCAGTGGGAAACCTTTCTAATACTACCAGCTTTCTTGTGCGGAGAAAAAGCAGTACACTTCATGTCCTCGGTGTTTCAAGTTATAAAAAAAGATGTATAAATGCTGTCAGATGTTAAAAAAAGAATAGTTAGATGGTTGAAATTGCAGAATATTCTAAGTTTCTTTTGACTTCACATGGAAAAATTCTCTTTGAAAACAAATTACATACTAAAGATTAGCAAGTTAAGTTTTTGCCTATTGCAAGAAGCCAGTGGTCTATGATATGGCTCAGTGGGTAGTGATGATTGCCACCAAGCCTGATGGCATAAGTTTGGCGATGCAGCCCTCACGGTCCTGTGAAATCTATAGATGTGTCATTGCACACTGTGTTTTGGACACAACAACCACAATAAAGACAGTACACTTTACGTCCTTGGTTTTTCAAGTTATACAAAAAAATATGAATGAGATGCAAATACAGCTAGATGGTATCAGAATATTTCATGTCTCCTTTGACTACATGTGAAAAAAGCTCTCACTCTTAGACATGCACACTAAATAAATGAAAAGATACTTTTTAATACATACACACAAACTTAGACATACACACTAAGTACATGAAAAGATATTTTAACTACATACACACACAAACACTCTTAGACATACACACTAAATAAATGCAAAGATATTTTTAACTACAAAGAAAGGACAATGCTACTTTTCAGAGCAGATCTTTAAAGACATTTTTCTAACCTGCAATGCCTACATATGTAAATACAGTGAAGAATAATGTGTAATCTATAATTGCCTTAATTATTGCATTTATTTGCTTATATGCTAACAATTAAATGATGTTTACCGTTGGTAAAACTTTTCTATCTCTGATTTGAATTCATATTAATTTCATGCTTTTATCAAACTATGATGGCGACAAATTTTATTTAATTAGCACTGAATAGTCCACATCATCCCAATGCTTTATTTTTAAGTAGGAAAAATACATCTATTGTGGATGTAAAGCTGGGTTTGTTTGATACTAGATGTAGGATATGGAAATGATTGTACACAGCAGCAAACTATTTGCCTGGTGCAATCTCTGAGAGGGGCCCTTTGACAGCTGCAGACAGTGTAAATCTGAGGACTCTGGAGAGGGAATAAGTGCCAGGGCCCAGGAAGAGTGTTGAGAGAGTTCGTAGGAACATTGCTGCTACTGCTACTGCTACACCTCAGCACCTGCACGCTGCTCCTGATCGATGTAGGTGCAGTTTAATGAGATTTGGAGATATCCTGAAACGAAGATTGGGCTTTCCACAAAGAACCTAATGACCCTAACCAGCAGGAAGTAGCTAAGAGAACTGGGCACCCCTATTCCCATATATATTTAAAAAATTTTCATAGGGATTCCCGCCCTCCCTCCCTCTTCTACTCCCATGCCTCTTACCCAGTCCACTGATAGGGGAGGTCCTCCTCCTCTTCTATCTGACCCTAGCCTACCAGGTCTCATCAGGACTGGCTGCATTGTCTTCCTCTGTGGCCTGGTAAGGCTCCTCCCCCATGAGGGGGAGGTGATAAAAAAGCCAACCACTGAGTTCATGTCAAATACAGTCCTTGTTCCCCTTTCTAGGGAACCCACTTGGAGATTGAGCTCCCATGGGCTACATCTGTGCAGGGTTTTTAGGTTATCTCTATGTACGGTCCTTATTTGGAGTATCAGTCTCAGAAAAGACCCCTGGGCCCAGATATTTTGGTTTTGTTGTTCTCCTTGTGGACTTCCATCCCATCCAGGTCTTTCTATCTCCCTCTCCTTTCATAAGATTCCCTGCACTCTACCCAAAGTTTGGCTATGAGTCTCAGCATCTACTTTAATACCCTGCTGGGTACCAGTATTTAATTTCTTATTATAGAAAATATAAATAATGATATCTGTTTATTTAAAATATCAAATTAGTACCTTTGTTTGGAAAAGGTATTAAAAATAAAATAGGAACATACGTCTCAATCAACTTGGAATCAAGGCTAGCATAATAATCAACATTGGTTTACCAATGGCTAAGAACTGTCATCATGGAGTTGAAGTTTAATTGGTTTGGATAAATGTCCTACTTAAGCTCCCAAATTGTCTTAAAACAATTTGTGTCCTCCATCCCCTATCCTGACAGCATTTCTTTCAGGTGAATCCACATAAATCATGATTACAAAATGCAAATTCAGTAATAAGCTTTCATGAATTGCCAAATTTGTCTTCTAAGCCATAATTAAGTCTACTGGGCCTAAATTCTTTAAGCCCAAGTTTTTCATAAATTAAAAAATTTCAGAACACTGTTTTAGACAGTATTATCTCAAAATTTCAAGAGTAACAGAACTTAGTCCTTTACCCTATCTAATATCAAACGTGGTATATTGCTTACTGTGGAAACACTATTTTTTAATTCCTAGGGATTCATACCTAGGCTCCATACTTTGTGAAGTATCCAAGCAGGCAATGGTCTAGGGAATCAGGCATTAGTTCGAAGGCTGCAGGTGGGTGGTAAACATAGACAGAAAAGATATCAATTGTCATTGGCATTCTAGCTCATGCTGATTATGGTACCCAAGTATTAGACAACGAAAAAGCAAAAATGGGGAAACGGATGTAGTGTCAAGAGTATTTAGGATCATTAAGTTTTAATTTTGTGGCACAACCTCAATAAGCATTCAGGGACTAAAGAAATGGCTAAAGGTAAAGTGTGTACCTTGCAAGCTTAAGGACCTGAGCTTGTAACCTCAAAACACATATCAAAAGTCAGGAATTATATATAAGTAATGGGAAAGAGCGATGAATTTCAGAGAGAGAGAGATGTAAAGAGGGAGACAGACAGACAGAGATAGAAGCAGAGAGAGCACCAGCACACGTGGTACGTGTAATAGGTTGAAGGAACAAAAGAGATGTGCTGAATATAATTACATTATGATTTCAGAAATAAAAATATTATTAAAAAAGTCAGATATAATGTTGCATATTTGTAATCCTATGATGGCAAGATAAAAGACAAAAGCAAGTAGATTTCTGGACCTCCCTGGCCAATGGCAGTCTCTCAAACAAAATGGTAGGTGACCATGCATAAGAAATGATACAAGAGATTGCCCTCTACTCTCCATACACATGTGATAACTATGCCAGAACGAGAGAAAGACTCATAGTGTTTAAACGCCCTACACATGCTGAAACACATATGTGGATTATAAGGGAAAGAAATACTAAAAGTAAATGTTAAGTGTTCAACATAAAAAAAAAAGAGGAAACATGACTTTAAAAATGTAGCACTTTAGTTTCACCATTTGTAAGTGTAAAGCAAGTCTGGAAATAACTGGGATTAAAACATGCATTAAATCACCCTCCTATATAGGAAGAGATGTATAATCCATCCTAGAAATAAAAGCACTGAATAGCAGTCAAAACATTTTCTTTACTCTTAAGGAAATTTGGGTGTGCACTGCCAGTCCTCACTTTAACATTTGATGTAAATATGCATGAGAAATGTTGTGTGTTAGGTTGTTATGTGGAATCTCAGGAAAGAGCACTTTGGTGTATAAAGTGTTCATACAATTCCTGGTGACCATGCTCTGGATACAAAGATCTGTGTAGGTCACTGTCCCATATGGAGTCAATCTTTTCTCACCTGAGAGATGTTTTTATTATGAATGGCTCAGCAAAGGTCTAGGTGACCTTATTAATGTAAATGTTGGGACCATGTTTTATGAATGTAAAAACAATCTGCAGAGATTATTTGCATCAGTTCCCCCTAGAGAAACTGCTGAATGACTTGCTATTTACATTTTGAATGGAAACACCAGGATGTTTTCATGAAAAATCTTGTCTAGGTCCTCTGCATGCATGGTCCTTGGTTGGTGTATCAGTCTCTGGAGGATGCCCAGGCTCAGATTTTTTAGCTTTATTGATTCTAGACAACCTGCTCAGATGTAGTCAATTGGCAGCTCAGTCTCCATGTGGGGATCCTGATTAAGGGGAGCAGGGGCTGCCTCTGTCATGAACTTGGTTGACTGCTCTTTGATCACTTGCCCCTGGTGATGTGACCTTACCAGGCCTAGAGAAAAAGGATTCAGGCAGTCCTGATAAGACCAGATAAGCTATGGACAGATGACAGAGCTGGAGAACTCCCCCTTTCAGTGTACTAGGGGAAGGGGATAGGGGGAAAGAGGGAGGGAGAGTGGGATTGGGAAGAGTTGAGGGAGGGGGCTTCAATAGGGGATGAATAAATTGTAAATAATAATACAAAGAGCAAAAATAATCTCTTTGTCATTAACAAACATAGATGCATGGAAAACCTGTGGGATGACTGGATGTGTGAATGATGGAATGAAGATAGGTGAGCTGGGAAGCCTTTTAAATCCCTTCTGCTAATCCCCTCCACTTGGTCATATTATTTGTGTACAGAATATGATTTGTAGTTTTGGTTAAAGCTGTATTAAAACCTTTTAAATATGTGAATATAGATATTTATATCCTCACAAATATGATGCTGTAGGCCCATTTGTTTTCTGGTACCTAAATGACAGGATGCTTGTAGTTCAAAAGATGCCTCATGCATTACAATTATCTCATTGTATGCTAAACAGGCAAACTTAATGTATTTTAAATTATTGAAACTGTTTTCAAATATACAAATCCCAGAAAAGGTAATTAAAAGACTTTTTCTTGAATTTCCTACATTTAATCATGTACAAATTACTCACTTGATAGGCATTTATGCAATCATTTGAGAATGCTCCATATGAACAGAGCTGGGATATTTTGGTTCTGCCATTCCTAAAATGCAACATTTCTGCACATTACAGAACTAAGCTAATACAATTTATCTACAAGTCAAGTATTTAATCACAAATGCTGCAGCACCCAGAACTTCACACATGCCAGGTACTGTCCTTAGAACCAGTGACAGACTAACACATTATAAGAAGGCAAGAGCCTGCTTCTCCATCAACTTAATTTCTAATTGCTTTTATTTCTAAAGAAAGTGCACAATACATTCCTAATTAGTGGCTACTCAGTAAAAAAATGTTTATAACACATTTCATTTACAAAGCATATTATGTTACTTTTAAACCCCTAGTGAAGAATTGTTGTAAGAGTCACATTTTAGCATTAGTTGCTCATATATATATATTCATATATAGTTTCATCCCTTTATTTATATATGATATGATATACACATAGTATAGAATTATTAATTTCATATATATTACATAGATAAAATATTTACACAGGTTTTAAAACAAACTGGGTCTTTTCACAGAATCATGGCAGAGAAACTTCTACCTATTTTATTTAAAAGCCTAAAAGAATGCCACAAAATTTGAAAATCTAAATTAAATGGTCATTTTTCTTGATAGAATCCACTTACCAAAATTAAATCAAGATCAGAAAAACAGATTAAATTGTCTCATATCACCCAAGGACATAGAAGCAGTCATCAAAAGTCTCTCTTTCAATAAAAGCTCAGGGCCAGATGCCTTCAGCATAGAATTTTACCAGACCTTCAAAGAAGAGATAATTCCAATTCTCTTCAAACTACTCCATATACTAAACTCATTCTATGAGGCCACAGTCACCTAGATACCTAAGCCACACAAAGACACAACAACAAAAAAGAGAACTTCAGACCTATCTCTCTTGTGAACATTGAGGAAAAAAATACTCAATAAAATACTTGCAAACTGAATCCAAGAACACATAAAAGCTATCATCCAACATGAACAAGTAGGCTTCATTCCAAGCACGCTGGGGTGGTTCAATACCCGAAAATCCATCAATGTAATCCACCATATAAACAAACTGAAGGAGAAAAAAACAACAACAAAAAAACAAAAACAAACAAACAAAAAAACACATGATCATCTCCTTAGATGCCTCAAAAGTTTTCAACATGTTGAAACTCTTGGAGAGATCAGGGATATAAGGCACAAACCTAAACATAGTAAAGACAATTTACAGTAAACCTATAGCCAAAATCAAACTAAATAGGAAGAAACTTAAATCAATTCCACTGAAATCAGGGACAAGACAAGGCTGCTTTTTCCGTATCGTTTCAACATAGTACTTCAAGTCCTAGCTAGAACAACAAGACAACTAAACTAGATCAAGGGGATACAAATCTGAAAGAAAGATGTCAAAGTATCACAATTTGCAGATGGTATGATAGTATATATGAGTAACATGAAAATTCAACCAGAGAACTCCTTCAGCTGATAAACACCTTCAGCAAAGTGGCTAGATACAAAATTAACTTTAAAAAAATTGGAAGCCATCCTGTATACCAAAGACAAAAGGGCTGAGAAAGAAATTAGGGAAACAACACCCTTCACAATAGCCACAAAGGACATAAAGTACCGTGCTGCGACTCTAACAAACAATTGAAAGACCTATTCGAAAAAATCTTCAAGTCTCTGAAGAAACCGAAGAAGACATCAGAAGATAGCAAAGCAAGATCTCCCGTGCTCATGGATTGGTAGGATTAACATTGTGAAAATACCATCCTGCCAAAAACAATCTACAGATTCAATGCAATTCCCATCAAAATACCAACACAATTCTTTACATACCTTGAAAGAACAATTCTCAACTTCCTATGGAAAAACAAAAAACCCAGAATTGCCAAAATGTTCCTATACAACAACAGATTGTCTGGAGGTATCTCCATCCGTGATCTCAAGCTGTATTACAGAGCAACAGTAATAAGAACTGCAAATGGTACTGGCAGAGAAACAGAATGGTGGATCAATGGAACCGAACAGAAGATCCAGAAATAAACCCACACACCCATGGATACTTGATTTTTTACAAAGAAGCCAAAACCATACAATGGAAAAAAGACAGCATTTTCAACAAATGGTGCTGGTGTAACTGGATGTCTAGATGTAAAAAAATGCAAATAGATCCATATTTATCATCCTGTACAAAACTAAAGTCCAAGTGGATGAAAGACCTCAACATAAAACCAGACACACTAAATCTGTTAGAAGAAAAAGTGGGGAAGAGCCTTGAACTCATTGGCACAGGAGACAACTTCCTGAACAGAACACTAACATCACAGGCTCTAAAACCAACAATCAATAAATGGGACCTTATGAAACTGAATAGCTTCTGTAAAGCAAAGGACACCATCATCAGAGAATAGGACAGGATCCTACCACAGAGGGCCTCTGAAAGACTCTACCTAGCAGGGTATTAAAACAGATACTGAGACTCATAGCCAAACTTTGGGCAGAGTGCAGAGAAGCTTATGAAAGAAGGGGGATATGAAAGACCTGGGGGCGACAGGAGCTCTACAAAGAGAGCAACAGAATAAAAAATCTGGGTACAGGGGTCATTTCTGAGACTCATACTCCAACCAAGGACCATGCATGGATATAACCTAGAACCCCAGAACAGATGTAGCCCATGACAGCTCAGGCTTCAAGTGGATACCCGAGTAAGGGGAACATGAACTCAAAAGTGGCTGGCTCTTTGATCACCTCCCCATGAGGACATGGGGGAAGCAGCCTTACCAGTCCACAGAGGAAGTCAATACAGCCAGTCATAATAAGACCTGATAGGCTAAATGGAATGGGGACTGCTCCTATCAGTTGAGTTGGGGAGGGTTATGGGAGGAGAAGAGGAAAAAAGGTGGGATTGAGAGGGAACAAGGGAAGAGGCTACAGCTGGGATACAAAATGAATATATTAGAATTAATAAAAAAATATTCAATTAAAAAATTAAAAATTCAACTGAGTTGATAAATGCCTTTTGCATTCAGTCTAAATGTACTAGGTGTTACATTAGTATGCTCTCAGCTTTTCATTCCAATTCTTTTTGAACAGCAGTATATCAGCACAAGATTCTTTCCAAAAGCAGAGAGTGTGGGAAAGGAGAAGATAACGTAGATTCCATTTTTTCTATGGTGAATTTTAAATACTATGTAGTATAGATATACACCAAGGTGCTCTGGAAATGAACATGACTCCTATTCTCTGATTTATTCATTTATCTCCAAAGACAGTATCACTTCAAGGTGACAGGTTTTTTTTAACTCTTTCTTTTTGTACTTAACTAAATGACAGAAATATAATTTGTTTTAGTTAGAAGAAATTAAAATCATCAAGTTTTTTAATAGGTGGCCTAAACTATTTTTCAAAAGTAATAAACAAAAATATAAAAATAAGTAATTTGAGGAAACAACAAACCCACCAAAACACTTAGTGTCTATCAATAGTCTTATTGATATGAAAACAAAAGTATAATATTGATGTTTTTCTATTTTGTCAATAACCTAAGAAAATTGTCATATTTTAGATAAAACTTTGTTTCTGGATTGTCAATAGACTTTTAAAATCTTAGTCCATGCTCTCAGATGGACTAAATTGTAAATTCATAGTCTTTCTGATTAGAGATTTAGGTTTTTACATTTAGTCCAAGCCTCATAATAATTTGGTGAGGAGATCCTAATTTAAATACAGATAATTTAAATGAAAAAAAATAAGGAGACTTATAAATGTGAATAGCATATCCTTATGGCTTGTTTTCAAGAGCTTGGATGCTAACTTTTTCAGTTTATGTTCTGCATGAGATGTCTTTCAGCACCCTCCCTTAAAAGCCATTTTTAGAAATCTGTGATTTTTCTTTAGTGTAGCCAACTGGTGTTACCCCTGGTACTTATTTCAGCATTCATAGGGAGAAAGCAGAACACCATAATTAGAGGAGCCAATTCTTTAAAAAGAATTTTAACTGAATTTATTTTTAATTAATTATAATTTATTCATTTTGTAATCCAGCTGTGGCCTCCTCTCTTATCCCCTCCCAATCCCACCCTTCCCCCTTCTCCTCCCATGTCCCTCTCCTAGTCCACTGATAGGGGAAGTCCTCCTCCCTTTCCATCTGATGCTAGCCTATCAGGTCTCATCATAACTGGCTGCATTGCCTTCTCTGAGGCCTGGTAAGGCTGCTCCCCATCCTCTCTCAGAGGGAAGTGATAAAAAATAACCATTATTTTTATTTCATGTGTTCTGGTGCTCTGAGTACATGTTTGTCTGAGCACGTGTGTGTACAGTGCTGGCAGAGGCCAGAAGAGGGCTTTGGATCCCTTGGGACTGGAGTTACAGAGTGTTGTGAACCATCAAGTTAGTGCTGGAAATCAAGGTGACATTCTCTGGAAGAGCAGCTAGTGTTTTTAACCATTGAGTCATCTTCCCAGTCCCAGCAGAGACACTCTTAAAGCTAAATTCTTCATGCTTTGATGTTAGACCTACATCTTGAGAGCATGCAAACAAGTTAAGTGACATTCTTTGTATTGTAGTATCCTCATTTAAAAGATGGAAATCATGATAGCAGCATCTACCTCATGTGTTCCTGTAATGATGCAATTATTAAAGATTACCTGAGTTCTAAGTATTATTTTGCAGTATTATTTAGGTATTACATATTTTGCAGTATTCTAAGTATTATTATGCAGTATTATTTAGGTTGTGAGAATGCAGTATTATTTAGGTTGGTGCTGTTATTTTTATTATGCCATGCATACTCTAGCATGTTGTCAGTCTTGTGTCCAAGTCAACATCTTAAAACTACACAGAAATTTTCTCCAAAGTTATAAGTAACATGGACTCAGGATTTTATCTTTTCATTTTTTTTCCCCAAGGAGAAATCAAAGGACTACTTTTCATCAGGTTTAATGCATCAAATAACAAAACCAATAAGAAGAACATTGTGGCTATTACAAATAAGGCTGCTACAAACATGTTTGAGCAAATGTCCTTGTGTACTTGAGCAAATTTTGGGTATATGCCTATCAATGATATAGCTGGATCTTGAGGAAGCACTGTTCCTAATTGTCTGAGTAAGCGCCAGATTGACTTCTAAAGTGGTTGTGCCAGTTTACATTCCTACCAGCAGTGGAGGAGGGTTCCCCTTTTCCCACAAACTCCCCAGCATGTGTTGTCACTTGAGTTTTTCAACTTGGCCATTCTGATGGGTATAAGGTGAAATCTCAGGGTTGTTTGGATTTGCATTTCCCTAATGGCTAATGAGGTTGAGGATTTCTTTAAGTGTTTCTCTGCCATTCTATATTCATCTATTGAGAATTCTCTGTTTAGCTCTGTTCCCCATTTTTATATCTTTTTTATTTTTTATTAATTACAGTTTATTCAGTTTGTATCCCCCCATAAGCCTCTCCCTCCTCCCCTCCCAGCCACACACTCCCTCCCCCTTCTTCTCGCTTGCCCCTCCCAAGTCCACTGATAGGAGAGGTCCTCCTCTCCTTCCTTCTGATCTTAGTCTATCAGATCCCATCAGGAATGACTGCACTGTCATCTTCTGTGGCCTGGTAGGGCTGCTCTCAACCTCGGGTGGGGGGGGATGATCAAAGAAAAGGCCAATCAGTTTATGTCAGAGGCAGTCCCTCTTCCTATTACTATGGAACCCACTTGGATACTACACTGTCATGGACTACATCTGTGCAGGGGTTCTAGGTTATCTTCATGCATGTTCTTTGGTTGGAATATGAGTCCCTGGGGAGACCCCTGTGTTCAAATTTTTTAAGTGGATTACTTGGTTTGTTGCTATTCAGCTTCTTTAGTTCTTTATATATACTGGATATTAGTCCTCTGCCAGATAAAGGGTTGGTGAAGATTCTTTCCCAATCTGTAGGCATTCATTTTGTTCTGATGACAGTGTCCTTTGCTTTATAGAAGCTTTTCAGTTTCATGAGGTCCCATTTATTGACTGTTGCTCTTAGAGCCTGTGCTGTTGGTGTTCTGTTCAGGAAGTTGTCTCCTGTGCCAATGAGTTCTAGGCTGTTCCCCACTTTTTCTTCTAACCGACTTAGAGTATCTGGCTTTATGTTGAGGTCTTTGAGTCACTTGGACTTTAGTTTTGTGCAGGGTGATAAATATGGATCTATTTTCATTTTTCTGCATGTAGACATCCATTTGGACCAGCACCATTTGTTGAAGATGAAACAACCCAGATGTCCATCAATGAAGGCATGGATACAGAAATTGTGGTATTTTTACACAACGGAATACTAGTCAGCAATCAAAAATGAGAAAATAATGAAATTTGCAGGCAAATGGTGGGATCTAGTAAAGATCATTCTGAGTGAGTATCCCAGAAGGTGAAAGACAAACATGGTAAATACTCGCTTATATAGACCTACAAGATATAATAAACATAATGAAGTCTATACACCTAAAGAAGATAAACAAGAAAGCGGACACGGGGTAAGCTGATCAATCCTCACTTAGAAAGACAAATGGGATGTGCATTGGACATATGACAGGAATCTATTGCAGAAGGCATCTGAAAGACTCTACCTAGCAGTGTTTCAAAGCAGATACTAAGACTCATAACCAAACCTTCTGCAGAAGGGGAGTTAGTATGACGTAGAAAGAATAGTTGCTCCACAAGGACCAAATATATCTGGGCACAGGGGTCTTCTCTGAGGCTGACACTCCACCGAGGACCATGTATGGATATAACCTAGAACCTTTGCTTGGATAAAGCCTGTGGTCGCTCAGTAACCAAGTGGGTTACCCTAGTGAGGGGAACTAAGACTATTTCTGACAGGAACTCAATGGCAGGCTCTTTGACCTCCCCCCTACCCCCAACAAGGGAGGAGCAGTCCTGATAGGCCATAGAGAAGGACTTTGCAGCCAGTCCTGAAGATACCTGATAAAACAGGGTCAGATAAAAGGGGAGGAGGTCTTCCCCAATCAGTGGACTTGGAAAGGGGCAGGGAGGAGACAAAGGAGGGAGGGTGGGATTGGGAGGGAATGAGGGAGCGGGATGCAGCTGGGATACAGAGTTAATAAAATGTAACTAATAATAAAAAAATTAATTAAAAAAGTAAAAAAATAAGAAGAACATTGTGCCTCACATGGTGAGCAGCTGAAAAATTGTGGCAAATTTTCTGCAATGGCACATTCATACATCAAATAATGAAGAACAGGTTACAGTCTACACAATACTACAGATGGATCTCTAAGGCATCACATGTGAGAGAATCCAGAATTAAACAGTTACATAATGAAAAATTTGTTTCACATTACGTTCTAGAAAAGTCCACATTGTGTTCTAGAAAAGGCTATAATATAGAGAAAGAAATTTTATTGGTGTTTTTAGAAGGGCTGTCACCACATTTGGAGATGGTAGAGGTACTCTGTAGTATAACGGCAATGATATTATAGGTTTTACAAAATTTATAAGAATGTAACTCTAGCTTCAAAAGACATAATGGTTCATTAAATCATGAAACAATATTATAATTAGAAAAGACCATGTTTGTATAGCAGTTTGGTGACTCTGGAGAGATTTAGATGTGTTCATTTTAAAGGATTTCATATTGTGTCAACATTTAGCGCATTTATGAAACTCTTTTATTGATGACAAAGTTATTCAGGCTGATGGTATTCTGAGGTTGAAGGAGCCATAACTTATGCACTACAGGCTTGTCTTAAGAGTTTCAAGCTCTCAGATGTAGCCCTTGGTAGCTCAGTATCCAAGTGGGTACCCTAATAAGGGGAACAGGGACTGTTTCTGACATGAACTCGATGGTGGGCTCTTTGACACCCCCACCCCCACCCAGGGAGAAGCAGCCCTGCTAGGCCACAGAGGAGGACTTTGCAGCCAGTCCTGAAGACACCTGATAAACCAGTATCAGATGTAAGGGGCGGAGGTTCTCCCTTATCAGTGGACTTGGAAAGGGGCAGGGAGGATATGAGGGTGGGAGGGTGGGATTGGGAGAGCAAGTGGGATACAGTTGGGATACAAAGTTAACAAACTGTAACTAATATTAAAAAAAAAAGAGTTTTGAGCTAGCAAAGCTCAGGTTAAGGAAAAAACATACAAGTACAAAATTATCCCTCACAACAACCCCACATGATTACAGTAACTTACTTATTTCATTTGTATTTGTAAATGTATGTTGTCATCTATTGTTGCAAGATATTTGATCACACTGTGAACCCTAAGATTGTATACTAAAAAAAATCTGTTTCTAGTTGTGGTATTGATGAGCCCTAGTACTCACCTTTATTATAAGAACTTTCTGTTTATTGTTAACTGGTATTTGTGGTGTTGCTCAGGCCTACATCATACATCACACCTTTAATCCAAGAGCTTTCTGTAAACAGGATTAAATAAAGTCAACCATAGGTGAAGAGACAGAGCCAGCAACCAGTTAACAGGAAGCAAACAGGAGAAAACCATGGAGAGTGAGAGGAAGCCTGGAAGACAGATAAAGAGACACACAGGAAGTAGAAAAAAGGAACATTCACTTGGAATGGTTTTTTTTTTCTATTTAAAATTTTTTTATTAAATATGTTTTTATTTTAATTCTAATTAATTACACTTTATTCACTTTGTATCCCCCTGTAAACCCCTTCCTTCTCCCCTCCCAGTCCCACCCTCGCTCCTCCTTCCCCCCCACATGCCCCTAGCCAAGTCCACTGATTGGGGAGGTCTTCCTCTCCTTCCTTCTGATCCTGGTCTATCAGGTCTCATCAGTAGTGACTGCATTGTCTTCCTCTGTGTCCTGGTAAGGCTGCTCCCCCCTCATGGGGAGGTGATCAAAGAGCAGACCAATCAGTTCATGTCAGAGATAGTCAAAAGATACTCTTAATCCTATGTGGCCCTCCCACTCTTCAGTCTCTCTGAAGAAGCTGAACATACTGGGTTATACTTTTTTCCTGAAAACTGAAGACTCCACAACAAAGTATCCTAAGGAATGTTGAAAGGTCTGCTGTCTTTTTAGAACTATGTTTACACAAGTTTGGAAGATGATGAATTTTTTTTTATTTTTTATTTTTATTTATTTATTTTTTCAATGCAGTTTATTCAGAAACCTTGAACAATCCTCGGACCCTGGGGAAAGCCAGCCCACAGCTTAAATAGCCTCTGGGTAGCCAACCCAGGCGTGCCACGTGGGCAATGCAGATAGGTCCACATACATGGAAGCAAGCCAGATCCTCAGCCTTAGCCAAATGTGGAATTGTTCGTGACAGAGAGCACTCACCATCGGGAATGGTTTTAAGACAGCTTTTAGAAGGGGCCATTTTCTTCTGGGACACTAAGTGAGTAGGAATGTCACCTGGGTTCTTTCTCTGCCTCTCAGAGAGAGAGGGCTTGCTCCCTAGCATCTGGATCCTGAGCCTTTATTGGTAAAGTTGAATGTTTGGAATTTTGTTCAAAAACAACAAACCATTTTTCTGGTTATGTACTGTAATGCATGCTCTCTCTATAAATATTTAAAGATTCCTCACCAAAGATACAAACAAACACACAAATACTCTATGCTTGTATGTGTTTACAATATTTTGTCAAATAACTGTATATTTATGGATATAGTGTATATCTTGATAGGTTTATATAATAAAATGATTGACTAAAGCTAGTAACTGTATCCATCATTTCAAAACTTATTTTTAATAGTTTATTTTATGTTTGAGATTATAGTATAATTACATCAATTCCATTTTCATTTCCTCCCTCCAAATCAACCATACATCTTACACAGTCCTCTTTTCTTTTGTGGTAAGAACATTTCTAAAGCTGCTGCAATGAACTCAGTGAAGATATCTGAATGAACAAAAATGTATTTTAACATAATTCAAAGTTTTGATACATTAATAATTTTTTTGGTGGCTACGGGAAAGTATTGCACATATGCTTTTGAATTCAATGAAACAATTTATTGTTGAGAAAGTGGGGCTTGTATCATGTATCAGCTTATTTTTCCTATTATTTATAGAAGCCTAAAAAAAGACTGTTGAAAAGTTATTACTCTTTACAATTGGGCGTATCTACTGTAAAAATGTGTGAAACCATTTAGAATTATTTAATCATCAGATATTTCAATTTGCACTTTTCAAAGACAAAAATTGTAGAATTCTTATTTGTACAAAGTGATCACATTTAAAATTTCATAGGAGACAAAATATGTCTTAATTCTTGCCAAAACTAAGAAAGTCTTATTTTTTCTTTTAATGCAAGTGATAAATGTCTGCCCAGTTAACTCAAAATCTGTCCATATTCCATTACATTTACATATTATCAAAAACCTTATATATAATTTCTTATAGGAATTTTATCAAAATACCAAAATTAAAATATTTAGAAATTTAATTTGTCACTAAAAACCAAAATGTGTTAGTTTATATGCATTGTATATATAATTTTTCATTATTAAATTTTATTCCATGTTCATTTTTGCCTTTATTAATATAACATTAAAATATAGCAAGTACCCTTTTCACCAATGTGCCTTTTGTAAAACTCCATAGCTTCCAGCTTTCTCGTTGTCCTGTACAAATATCTTTAAGTGTTCCTTTTGAAATAAGTTCAGATGTTTCAATATAAGTCCAAGAGTTTGATTTGGTTGTGTAGACCACTCAAAGGAAATTCAAATCAATCAGTGGTTGAACCACTTCACTAAGCTAATAGCTATTATTCTTAAAAGTATTTCTACTTATTGTTCTCAATAATGATGTACTTTTGATAGGAGATTACACAGCTAAGATGAAATTAATAAAAATGGTTTGATAACACTGTATTTAAAAATTAATTCAACTGCAATGAATTATCTGGTATTTCTTCCACCAACTTTAAGTCTTCCTAATTGTTACACATATGCACATACTCATATGCACATAAACACAGCACACCTTTTGTAACAGCTGTTTTCTCAAATGTTGGTTCATTTGTCACATTGATTCCTTAATCATATATACATTCCTTTTGGATACGCATAGAAGTCAGAAAATTACTAAGAATTCATGGAGAAGAACTTTCAAGGGAAGATAGAAAGAAAATACTGACAAATAATGAAAAGCAATCATGATCAGAAGAGATCAATGGGGTAGGGGACGGAGGGCAAAGTAGAAGAAGAAATCTAAGAAGAATAAGGAACACTTAACCTTTCAAAAGAAGTCATATGAAAATTCAATGTTGTCAAAACTTCCTAAAGTACATCTATCCCCAGACATCTAGAGTTAAAATGAAGTATTCCCATTCCTATAGTGTGGTGACAATGTGCCTTTCAGACATGAAAGGCTAACATGTAAAAAGCCCCGTGTCATGAATGGGTTACTTCACTTGGAGCTGTTGAATAGTGAAGTCATAAAGACCTCCAGACATCCTGATTTTCTCCAGGAGTTAGCAGTAAAACCCTATTACTGATAGCACCACAGACTTGAGTCATAATACAAGGAGAAATAAAGCTGGTGCTGACCTGAAAATTTTATACCTACTGGAAATTTCCACAGGGTTGGCAGGTGCTATGCATGTCCTGGAGGAGTGAAGCATTAATCATACTCAGCTAGTAACTCTGTAAGCTGCAACAATGACTGCCCTGGCAAACACATGCCAACTGCTGAAACTGTGGCACAAACAACATGAGAGCAAATAGCCACTGTATGATTAGACTGAAGGTTTCCTAACAAGATAAAACCTGTAGACACTACCATATTTGGACCAAGAACCTATGGCAAGATGGGCAATAGGTCTTAGAAAAGAATTTACTGCTATTGTTCTGCTAAATAGTAATAATAGATATTTTCCTGAAATTATACATCTCCTATTTATTATGCCCACAGATTAAGGCACCACTAAACCTCATTAGAGAAGCTTCTATTTGCAGTAGATGGTGATCAACAGAGACCCACAACAGGCTAAGACAGACAGAGTAGGTGACTTTAGGATGTTCAGGCCTAAAGATAATATATAAGTTGTTCCCTGTTCCCAAGGCTCAGGTACCATTATGGAAGAGGGAATAGAAAGACTGAGGGTCAGAGGTCATGGGTGGTTACAAAGAAACAATGTCCTTTGTAAAGAGCAGGGTGGTTGCATGCACTTGAGAACTCACAGCAATTCTGACTGTATGCCCAAGACCACTGGAAACCTAAGCCAGATCAAATCTTAGCTTGGAGAGGGCATTATGTCATGAAGTTTCACTCTAGCTGAGTGGTCACAGGCAAGTCTTAGCTGCTGGGAGAAGATGGATCAGTTTTCTCCAAGAATGTCACCTCTAACATGTCAACTCTGCTCCAATGTAAGACCACATATTCAAAAATGCTTTCGGAACAAAATTAATCTTGATAGGAACAAAAGGATACACAATGTTATCAGAAGGAAATGGGAAGTCAGTCTGGAAAGAACTTGGAGATCAAGGGTGACTATCACAAAGTGTGTTTACCAAATATTCTCAAATAACTAAAAAAGAAGGTATTTAAAAAAAATAAGAACACATGTGATACTATAATACCATATATTCCATACATGGCAATATATTCCTTAAACAACATTAGTTAAAGTGAAATTTTAGTAATAAAGCATTTTGAATTATGCTCTTTTCATTTACATAGCCTTTGCTCTGTAAGTCTGGAGGATTTTTATACTCATTTTGAGATTCCAGAGTAATTATTCAACCACTCTAATAGTTTTTTTTTTAATTAGGTACATAACAGAACAAATTTTCTAGCATTTTAGGTTGTCTGAATTAAGGCATTATTATGAAATCCCAAGTGTAGTTGCAACACGGACAATAATCTTGAAAGAACAGTTACAGGTTGGGTTCTGAGAACCAGTGATTAAATCGAGCTTAATTCAAGGTTCCTTAGATAGCAATTAGGAAGTCTTTACTTTCTAACACTGTCAGAATCCTATTAATTTAGATTAAAAACCAATAAACAAAACAAAAACAACAAAACCTTAATGTTGAATTTCCATCTTGAACAACTTTCTTTTGATAGTTTTTAAGGACGCCAAGGACAGAATGAATGTGACATGATTGATGACTCTCTCAAAGTAACTCGAAAGGTCATCTGTGCTTTGATCTATAAAGAATAGAGACTATTCCTTACATAATTCTTTTAAAAGTGGGTTATTCCTAAACTCTGAGAGGTAGGGAATGAAAGAAACCATTCTGAATTAGAGAAACTTAAGGAAAACTCAAACCATTGTGGACAAAAATCTGAATAAAAGTTAGTGGTTCAGAAAAGACATTTCGGCTAATTGTAATATATATGTGTGTGTGTGTGTGTGTGTGTGTGTGTGTGTGTGTGTGTTTGTGTAATTACTAAGCCAGTTCTTGTTTTTATCTAAAGGAAAAGACAGTAATTTTTGAAATAATAAATAAACTCTAACAATTCAATCAGGCTATTTTGAATTTTGAAGTCTAAGCTATTTTACATGTCATCATTTGCATTTCTGCATTTATGTTGGAAAAAACCTCTATTTTCACCCCATAGTTCTGTAAAATGTTTGATTAATTTTTTTGGTTAAATATTAAAATTCCATGTTTAAAAAGAGAGCTTTTTAAAACCAGTAACTTTAAATTTCAATATTATTTCATCACCAAATATTTGCAGTATCTTCAGCCTTTCATTTCAAAGCATTTCCATTTAATATTTATTCCCAAAGAAGTAGAAGGCTTCCTCAAGGCAGTTATTTATTGATTTTCCTTTGATCTGTAGCTTGTCATGTAAACTATGCATCACATTTCTTTTTCACTCTCACACTGGTTTGCTGACTGACTGAGTTCTCAGATTTCCTTGTGGCTAAGGAGAGTTATTTTTGATACAGTGTGAGATATCTTAAAAGAGCGTTTGAAGTGTTAAAGCAGATATCTGGGCCAACAAAAATGAAGATCATGTTCTCAATTTTGATCATTTCCCAAACTACAGGCTAGGATTCCCTGTGTCAAAGGAATAATTGTGAGAAGTGAAAGTAGATATGAGAAGGTGGTTTATAACATATGTGTTACGTTAATAAAGATCAATTTAAACAGAAATTTTAAAAGCTTTTCATGGCCCAAATATGATCTTAGAGTTTTTAAAATTTATTCTCAATTCACTGTATTCATAAAAAATGATTCCTTCTCTTGTTTTATTTTTTCCTTCCTTTTTGTTATTTCATATTCATTTCAATCTCTAACCTTTTTCTTCTCTGAATCTTTGCAAAGAAATGAAATTTGTGTATTTTGGTCATGAATAACAACTGTTATGCTATTTGTCATATTTACTTCCCAAACCTACCTTATAATAAACAGATAGAGGCCACCGGCTTTACAAGAGAGGAACATACCAAAGTGAAGAGCTACAGATACTGGGAATGCACTGGCCCAAACCAGTTCCTACTCCTCAGGCTGGAGTGAGTAACAAGCTTGTCGATCCATATGGTCAGTTTGGGTACACTGTTCTCTATTCTTTACCCTGCACTCAGCCTCACTTTTACTCTCTTCCACTCTTACTTTGCCCTTGGATGACAAAAATGCAGACTATGAAATATTTACTAAAGATGAAGTATCCATATTTTAGATACATTTTTTTTAATTTAGTAGAAATTTAAGCTTATGCTTGCAAAGCATATGTTCCAAGGATTTTTATAGACATTTATATTGTTACTATCCCCAAAGTGAAAACTAAATAAATGGTTATCTACAGCAGAATGTGTAATTGAGTCCATATGCATACAATGGAACACTATCCACAACAGTACAGACAATTCTCACACATATAATGCCAAGAAAAAGAAACCAGAAAACATATTAAATCTGTACACATAAAGAAGCTAAGCAAGAATGAGGACCCTGGGTAAGATGATCAATCCACACTCAGAATGACAAACAGTACAGACATCCGATGATGGAGAAAACAGGGAATAGGACAGAAGCCTACCACAGAGGGTCTCTGAAAGACCCCAACGAGCAGGGTATCTATGCTACGACTCATAGCCAACCTTTGGGCAGAGTGCAGGGAATCTTATGAAAGAAGGGGAAGATAGGAAGAACTGGAGGGGACAGGAGCTCCACAAAGAGAGCAACAGAAGCAAGAAATCTAGGCACAGGAGTCTTTCCTGAGACTGATACTCTAACCAAGGACCATTCATGGAGATAACCTAGAACCCCTGCTCAGATGTAGCCCATGGCAGCTCAGCTTCCAAGTGGGTTTACTAGTAAGGGGAGCAGGGGCTGTATCTGACCTGAATTCAGTTTGTTGTCTCTTTGATCACTTCCCCCTGAAGGAGGAGCAGCCTTACCAGGCCACAGAAGAAGACAATGCAGCTAGTCCTGATGAGCCCTAAAAGGCTAGGGTCAGAGAAAAGGGGAAGAGGACCCCAACTATCAGTGAGCTTGGAGAGGTTCATAGGAGAAGATGAGAGAGGGTGGAGAGAGGGGTTTAGAAGGAATGAGGGAAGGAGCTAAAGCTGTGATACAAAGCATATAAACTATAATTAATAAAAAATAAATAAATTTAAAAAATAAATAAAATTAGGCAGGTATATAGATGAAGACAAAAAGGTGGATATAGATCTAAATGGAGGATTTGGTGAATATAATCAATATACCAAATTGCTTATAAATATAAATATATTATGGTTAAATTTTTCATGAAAGCAATATGAGGTGTGGCAGGAGAACTGGTTGGGCAATTAATAGTGTTTCTTTCCTGAGAACCCAGAAATCAGATAAGCAATCATATTAGGCAACTTTCACCCATCCAAAACTATGGTTCTGGAGGATTCTCACCTCTGCTGGCCTTTTTGGTCATTACCATAAAAGGGTCATATATTCACACACACACACACACACACACACACAAATAAATGAATTAATAATAGTCTTAGTAATGAAAATAATATGAAGATAAGCAAATGGGGTATTGAAATGTAAATAGAAAAACAAAATCAAAACATGGCAGCTGGGTTATATGTTCATTGCTTATGCTATCTATTTGTTTACAGTGTTTGAGATTTACTATAATGTTATTTTTGAATACATGTATTTGTTTGAAAATAAATTTATTTTATATTTGAAAAAAATTTAATCCTCTATCATTGGAACTCATAAATTATCATGGTTTGTTCTTTGCCTCCTTGCTTGTTTTTCATAGTGTGTATTTACATCATCCTAACTTGCCAACAAAGCCATCCCTGTATACAATAATGTTGTCCTTTTCAAGTTTTCAAACTCAGAAACAATAAAGCAATGCACTGCAAAAAAAAAAAAAAAAGAGAAAGAAACCAAAATCAAAATAAATAAGCACTGTATAACTGTGTAGTGTTAAAGGTAGCAAACCAATGTATAGACACAGATGTTCCTCAATGTATAGACACAGATGTTAAAGGAGCTGCAATACCTCCTGGGAGTTAATATTTTTCCCTTCCCTTTTCTCCATCCCAAACTTTACATACACTTCCCTCTACTCTCCTTCAAATTCATGTCTTCCTTTATAAATATCAATTGTTGTTACATAAGTACAGATTTAGTATATGAATAAAATCTATATGCTTTACTCAGTGGTTTACAATTCTTCATCTGGGCTTGAGGCCTTTTGCGTTTGTCCCTGTGCAGCTTGGCAGGTGTCTATTATTTCATACTTGTTATTTCTTTTTTATTATTATCATTTATTACAATTTATTCAATTTCTCTTCCAGCTGTGGCTCCTTCTCTCTTCTCTTCTCAATACCACCCTTCCTCCTTCTTCTCTCCCTATACCTCTCTCCCAGTCCCCTGATGGGGGGTTCTTCCTCCCCTTCTATTTGACCCTAGCATATCAGGTCTCATCAGGACTGGTTGCATTATCTTCCCCTGTGGACTGGTAAGGTTGCACACTTAAGAGGGAGGGGATCAGAGAGCCTGCCACTTAGTTCATGTCAGAGAATGTCCCTGCTCCCATTACTAGGGATCCCACTTGGAGACTGAGTCTGTGGGCTACATATGAGCTGGAGTTATAGGTCCTCTCCAAGTGTGGTTCTTGATTAGAGTATCAGTCTCTGCAGGGCCCCCAAGGCTCAGTTTTTTTGGCTCTGTTAGTCTTCTTTTGGAGCTCCTGTCCCTTCTAGATCTTTCTATCTCCCCCTTCTTTCATAAGATTCCCTGCACTCTGTCCCAAATTTGGCTATGAACTTCAGCCTCTGCTTTAATACCTCAATAAGTAGAGTCTTTCAGAGGCCCTATGTGATAGGTTTCTGTCTTGTTTCCTGTCTTTTCCTGCTTCTAATGTCTATCACATTTGTCCTTCTGAAAGAGGATTGAGCATCTTCCCTAGGGACTCTTGTTGTTTTTCTTCTTTAGTAGTATAGATTTTAATATGTTTATCCTATATTATATGGCTAATACCCACTTATGTATGAGTATATAAAATGTGTCTGTTTCTGTTTCTGGGTTACCTCACTCAAGATGATCTTTCCTAGTCCCTACCACTTGCTTGCAAATTACTCAATAAAATATTCACAAACCGAATCCAAGAACACATAAAAGAAATTGACCATGGCCAGGTAGGCTTCATCCCAGGTATGCAGGGGTGGTTCAATATAAGAAAATCCATCAATGTAATCCATCACATAAACAGAAGGAAAAAAAAAAAACAACACATGATCATCTCCTTAGATGCCGACAAAGCATTTGACAAAATCCAATACCCATTCATGTTTAAAGTCTTGGAGAGATCAGGGATACAAGGCACATACCTAAATATAAGTAAAGACAATATACAGCAAGCCAATAGCCAACATCAAACTCAATGGAGAGAAACTTAAACAATTCTTCTAAAATCAGGTACAAGGCAAGGCTGCCCACTGTCTTCATATCTCTTCAACATAGTACTTGAAGTCCAAGCTAGAGCAATAAGACAAGTAAAGAAAATCAAGGGAATAAAAGTTGGAAAGGAAGAAGTCAACTTATCACTATTTGCTGATGATATGATAATATACATGAGCGACCCCAAAAAATCTACTAGGGAGCTTTTTCAGCTGATAAATATCTTCAGCAAAGTGGCTGGATACAAAATTAACGCAAAAAAAATCAGTAGCCCTCCTGTATACAAAAGAGAAAAAGGCCAAGAAAAAAATTAGGGAAAAAACACCCTTCACAATAGCCACAAAGGACATAATGTACCTTGGTTTGACTCTAACCAAGCAAGTAAAAGACCTGTGTGTTTCAGATTTTTTTTTATTATTAGATACATTTTTAACTCTGTATCCCAGCTGTGTCACCCTCTGTCATTCCCTCCTAATCCCACCCTCCCTCCCTCATCTCCTCCCTTTCCCTTTCCAAGTACACTGATAGGGGAGGACCTCCTTCTTTTTCATCTGACCCTGTTTTATCAGGTATCTTCAGGACTGGCTGCAAAGTCCTCCTCTGTGGCCTAGCAGGGCTGCTCCTCTCTTGGGGAGTGGGGAGCTCAAAGAGCCTGCCATTGAGTTCATGTCAGAAATAGTCCCTGTTCCCCTTACTAGGGTACCCATTTGGTTACTGAGTGACCATGGGCTATATCTGAGCAGAGATTCTAGGTTATATCCATACATGGTCCTTGGTTGGATAAACAGTCTCATATAAGACTCCTGTGCCCAGATATATTTGGTCATTGTGGAGCTCCTATCCTCTCCATGTCATACTAACTCCCCCTTCTTTCATATGATTCCTTGCACTTTGCCAAAGGTTTGGTTATGAGTCTTAGTTCTTAGTATCTGCTTTGATACACTGCTAGCTAGAGTCTTTCAGAAGCCCTCTGTGGTAGGCTTTATTGTTAAATTAGGTTGAAATGCTGAGGAAAAAATAGAGGAAAAATTGGGGAATGTCATTGACCTTGTGTGGTTGGGATACAGGAGAAAATGAAATGTCTACTAGAAAATAGTAGAAATAAGGGTGTTATGGGGAAGTTATTAAGTGGCATCACTTTGAATTAAATTAATTCTGTTGACACATGTATATTAACAACTATAAAACAAATAACATCTTGGGAGGAGGGGCAAGATGGCGGGCGCCGGGAGGACTCTCATTCTGAGCAGCAGCAGCAGGATCAGCACAGTGACCAGTAATCAGAACTCGCGGCCATAAAACACAGTCATTGTGTTTCCCAGGTGAGAGGATACCCCATGGTGGGGGATTCAATCAGCTTTTAACTCACCCGGCTAAACCGCAGAAGAGATCCCGGTTCCACCAGACGCTTGGCTGCCGGCCGCCAGCCCCAGCCCCAGCCCAGAGCTACAAACCAGTGTCTCTGGTCATGGTCCCAGACTGAACCTTGTGCACCACACTATCAGAGACTGGAATTTTCAGTCAAGAGATAACCCCAGGGTACAGGAAACGACTGGGACCGGCCTTAGGTCACCCAGACATCCCCTGGAAAAGACTCGGGTCCACGGGCACCTCAGGAGCCAGCCCGGAGCCAGAGCCAGGGACCCAGGTTCCAGCACAGAGCCCTGCCTGCCTGCGCGCCTGACTCGCCGCCTGAGATAGAACTGTGGGCACCAGGGCACCAGCGAATGAGTTTCACTGTCCGGTGCAAACACACAGGGAGGGAAACGGCTGGTCTGATCTCAGAGCACTCAGCCGACACCCCCAACCTGAAAAGGTCCCCGGAAAATTACCCAGCTTAGGGAGGCACCCAGGTTCCCAAAGGCCGCAAAGGCAGACACAGGCAGTTTCTGCGCACCAGACAGCTGGCAGAGACTGAGCCGCCATCACACAGCTGTGCTCCAGGCACAGGCAGTTTCTGCGGCCAGCCAGCTGGCGGACACTGAGCAGTGTGCACCAGGGCAAAAAAAGACACTGGGAGTCCATGTCTCCAGAGAATCCACAGGGAAGGAAGGAAACTGTACTGACCTAAATCACCCAATCCTTCCCTAGAAAAAGTCTAGCAGACTAGTGGGGCCGAGGCACCAGCACTCAGCTGTGCTCCAGACACAGGCACAAACAGTTGATGTGCGCCTGATGTCCAACTGGGTCACAGCAGCTGATAATTAAATTTACAACAAGAAACCCAGAAACAGGGCAGCTACCCTCAGGACTTCCCTGGGTGAGAGGAGAACCCTCTCGACTAACAAAGACCACAGTTACCACTCAGGTCTATATCCCTGAGATGAGCAACTCCTGAAAACACACCAGCCTTCCAGGGACTATACCCAAAAAGCTGAGAAGACATCCTTCAGGAAAAACCAGCTTTCTGCAAAGGGGATTCTCTCCACCACAGGATCCCCAGGAACCACCAGAAAATAACCCCAAACACCTAAGATAGCACAATGGGTAGAGACCAGCGTAAAAGCTCAAGCAACAAAAGACACAGCAATATGGCATCTCCAGAACCCAGTTACCCAGGGGCAAGTAGCCCTTAACACCCCACCATAACTGAAATCCAAGAAGATGACCTAACAAGTATGCTCATGAAGATGATAACAGAGGAAACAAATAAGATTCGTAAAGACATAGAGGAAGATAAACTCAAACAGAATATTGCCATCCGTAAAGAAATAGAGGAAGCCGCAGCCAAACAGTTTATGGCCTTTAGAAAGGAAATGCTTAAAACACTGAATGAAATAAAAGAAACAGAGTTGAAGGAACTAAAAGAAAAACAGGAAAGTACAATCAGACAGGTGAAGGAAGTAAACAAAACAACTCAGGACCTGAAGATAGAATTGGAAAAATTAAAGAAAACACAAATGGAAGAAATAATGGAAAGGAAGAATCTAGGGAAGAAAACAGGAACTACAGAGGTAAGCATAACCAACAGACTACAAGAGATGGAAGAAAGAATCTCAGGTGTAGAAGATACAACGGAAGAAATCGATGTATCTGTCAAAGAAAATGTTAAATCCGAAAAATTCCTGACACAGACCGTCCAAGAAATGCAAGACAATATGAAAAGACAAAACCTAAGAATAATAGGTATAGAGGAAAAAGAAGACTCCCTTCTCCAAGGCCCAGAAAATATTTTCAACAAAATCATTGAAGAAAATTTCCCCAAGCTAAACGAGAGGCCAATTAAAATACATGAGGCCTACAGAACACCCAACAAATTTGACCAGAAAAGAAAATCATCCCGCCACATAATAATCAAAACAGTAAGTATACAGAACAAAGAAAAAAATACTAAAAGCTGCAAGGGAAAAAGGCCAAGTAACATATAATGGCAAACCCATTAAAATCACACCTGACTTTTCAATAGAGACTATGAAAGCCAGAAGGGCCTGGACAGATATCATGCAGACTTTAAGAGAACACAGATGTCAGCCCAGGCTACTATACCCCGCAAAAATCTCAGTCTTCATAGATGGAGAAAACAAGATATTCAATAACAAAAACAAATTTCAACAATACCTACAAACAAATCCAGCATTACAGAAGACACTGGAAGGGAAAATACAACCCAAGAAAGCTAGCTACATTCAAGAAAACACAGGAAATAAATAACCTCACTGCAGTAAAACAAAAAGCAACCAAGCACACAACCTGATGACCACAGCCAACATCAAAATCAAGAGATCTAACAGCCACTGGTCATTAATCTCTCTCAACACCAATGGACTCAACTCTCCAATAAAAAGACACAGATTAACAGAACGGATACGTAAACAAAACCCAGCAATCTGTTGCATACAAGAAACACACCTAAGAAACAAAGATAGACATTACCTGAGGGTAAAGGGTTGGAAGACGACTTTCCAAGCAAATGGACCCAAGAAGCAAGCAGGAGTAGCCATTCTAATATCTGATAAAATAGACTTTCAACCAAAATTAATCAAAAGAGATGGGGAAGGACACTTCATACTCTTCAAGGGAAAATTCCACCAGGAAGACATCACAATCCTGAACATCTATGCCCCAAATACAAGGGCACCCACATTTGTGAAAGAAACATTGATAAAATTTAAAGCACATATAGATCCCCACACACTAATAGTGGGAGACTTCAACACCCCACTCTCAACAAAGGACAGGTCAACAAAACAGAAATTAAACAAAGAAACAATGTCTCTGACAGAGGTCATGAATTAAATGGACCTAACAGACATTTACAGAACTTTACACCCAAACACAAAAGAATTTAACTTCTTCTCAGCACCTCATGGAACCTTCTCCAAAATAGACCATATAGTGGGTCACAAAGCAAGCCTCAACAGATACAAGAAGATTGAAATAATCCCATGTATCTTGTCTGATCACCATGGAATAAAGCTGGACCTCAACAATAACAGAAATAACAAAAAGCCTACACACACATGGAAACTGAACAACTTGTTACTAAATGACAGCTGGGTCAGGGAAGAAATAAAGAAAGAAATTAAAGTCTTTCTAGAAATCAATGAAAATAAAGACACAACATACCCGAACTTGTGGGACACAATGAAAGCAGTGCTAAGAGGAAAGTTCATAGCACTATGTGCCTTCAAGAAGAAATTCGAGACAGCTCATTCAAGCACCCTAATGGCTCACTTAAAAACCCTAGAAAAAGAAGAAGCAGACACACCAAGAAGGAGTAGACGGCTGGAAATAATCAAACTCAGGGCTGAAATCAATCAATTAGAAACAAATAAAACAATTCAAAGAATCAATGAAACCAAGAGCTGGTTCTTTGAGAAAATCAACAAGATCGATAAACCCTTAGCCAGGCTAACTAAAAGGCAGAGAGACACCACCCAAATCAACAAAATCAGAAATAAAAAGGGGGATATAACTACAGACACTGAGGAAATCCAAACAATCATTAGGACTTACTTCAAAAGTCTATATGCCACAAAATTTGAAAATCTAAATGAAATGGACAATTTTCTTGATCGATTTGACTTACCAAAGCTGAATCAGGACCATGTAAATCAAATAAATAGTCCTATATCCCCCAAAGAAATAGAAGCAGTCATCAAAAGTCTCCCATCCAAAAAAGGCCCAGGACCAGATGGCTTCAGCGCAGAATTCTACCAGACCTTCAAAGAAGAGCTAACACCAATTCTCTTCAAACTATTCCACAAAATAGAAACAGAAGGAATATTACCAAATTCATTCTATGAAGCCACAGTCACCTTGGTACCTAAACCTCACAAAGACTCAACAAAGAAAGAGAATTTCCGGCCAATCTCCCTTATGAACATTGATGCAAAAATACTTAATAAAATACTTGCAAACCGAATCCAAGAACACATCAAAGATATTATCCACTATGACCAAGTAGGCTTCATCCCAGGTATGCAGGGGTGGTTCAATATATGGAAATCCATCAATGTGATCCACCATATTAATAAACTGAAAGAAAAAAACCACATGATAATCTCCCTAGATGCTGAAAAAGCCTTTGACAAAATCCAACATCCATTCATGTTCAAAGTATTGGAGAGATCAGGGATACAAGGCACATATCTAAACATAATAAAGGCGATATACAGCAAGCCTATAGCCAACATCAAACTGAACGGAGAGAAACTTAAAGCAATCCCACTGAAAACAGGGACAAGACAAGGCTACCCACTCTCTCCATATCTCTTCAACATAGTGCTGGAAGTCCTTGCTAGAGCAATAAGACAGTTGAAGGAGATCAAGGGGATACAAATTGGAAAGGAAGAAGTCAAATTATCACTATTTGCAGATGATATGATAGTATACGTGAGTGACCCCAAAAACTCTACCAGGGAACTCCTACAGCTGATAAACACCTTCAGCAAAGTGGCCAGATACAAAATTAACTCAAAAAAATCAGTAGCCCTCCTGTATACAAAAGACAAAAGGGCTGAGAAAGAAATTATGGAAACCACACCCTTCACAATAGCCACAAATGACATAAGGTACCTCGGAGTAACCCTAACCAAGGAAGTCAAAGACTTGTATGAAAAAAATTTCAAATCTCTGAAGAAAGAATTAGAAGAAGATATGAGAAGATGGAAAGATCTCCCATGCTCATGCCTTGGCAAGATTAACATAGTAAAAATGGCCATCTTACCAAAAGCAATCTACAGATTCAATGCAATGCCCATCAAATTACCAACACAATTCTTTACAGACCTGGAAAGAAAAATTCTCAACTTCATATGGAATAACAAGAAACCCAGAATTGCTAAAACAATCCTCTACAATAAAAGATCTTCCGGAGGTATCTCCATTCCTGATCTTAACTTGTACTATAAAGCAACAGTTTTAAAATCTGCATGGTACTGGCATAGAAACAGAATTCGGATCAATGGAACCGAACAGAGGACCCAGAAATAAACCCACCCACTTATGGACACCTGATATTTGACAAAGACGCCAAAACCATACAATGGAAAAGATAGCATCTTCAACAAATGGTGCTGGTCCAACTGGATGTCTACATGTAGAAAAATGAAAATATATCCATACTTATCACCCTGCACAAAACTGAAGTCCAAGTGGATCAAAGACCTCAACATAAAACCAGACACATTAAATCGGCTTGAAAAAAAAGTGGGAAATACCCTAGAACTCATTGGTACAGGGGAAAACTTCCTGAACAGAACACCAACAGCACAGGCTCTAAGAGCAACAGTCAATAAATGGAACCTCATGAAACTGAAAAGCTTCTGTAAAGCAAAGGACACCGTCATCAAAACAAAGCGACCACCTACAGATTGGGAAAGAATCTTCACCAACCCTTTATCTGACAGAGGACTCATAACCAGTATATATAAAGAACTAAAGAAGCTGAAAAGCAGCAAACCAAGTAATCCACTTAAAAATGGGGAACAGAGCTAAACAAAGAATTCTCTGTAGAGGAATACCGAATGGCAGAGAAGCACTTAAAGAAATGCTCAACCTCACTAGCCATTAGGGAAATGCAAATCAAAACAACCCTGAGATTTCACCTTACACCCATGAGAATGGCCAAGATCAAAAACTCAAGTGACAACACATGCTGGAGAGGATGTGGAGAAAGGGGAACCCTTCTGCACTGCTGGTGGGAATGTAAACTTGTACAACCACTCTGGAAATCAATCTGGCGCTTTCTCAGACAACTAGGAATAGCGCTTCCTCAAGATCCAGCCATACCACTACTGGGCATATATCCAAAAGAGGCTCAAGTACACAAAAAGGACATTTGCTCAACCATGTTTGTAGCAGCTTTATTTGTAATAGCCAGAAGCTGGAAACAATCCAGATGCCCCTCAACTGAAGAATGGATGCAGAAATTGTGGTACATCTACACAATGGAATATTACTCAGCAATGAAAAATAAGGAAATCATGAAATTTGCAGGTAAATGGTGGGATCTGGAAAGGATCATCCTGAGTGAGTTGTCCCAGAAGCAAAAAGACACACATGGTATATACTCACTCATATAGACATACAACATAGGACAAACCCACTAAAACCTGTGCATCTAAAGAAACTAAGCAAGAGAGAGGACCCTAACTAAAATGTCCAATCCCCATCCTGAAAGGCAAAGAGGATGGACATCAGAAGAAGAAGAAAACAGGAAACAACCTAGGAACCTACCACAGAGGGCCTCTGAAACTCTCTGCCCTTCAGACTATCAAAGCAGATGCTGAGCCTGATGGGCAACTGTTGGGCAGAGTGAATGGAATTTTAGGTAAGAATTGGGAAATAGTAAGAGCTGGAGAGGACAGGGTCTCCACAAGGAGAGCAATAGAACAAGAAAATTTGAACACAGGGAACTTCCCAGAGACTCATACTCCAACCAAGGACTATTCATGGAGATAATCCAGAACCCCTTCACAGATGTAGCCCAGGGCAGTTCAGAGTCCAATTGGGTTACATAGTAATGTGAAGAGGGACTGCCTCTGACATAATCTGATTGGCCTGCTCTTTAGTCACCTCCCCCTGGGGGGGAGCAGCCTTACCAGGCCATAGTAGAGGACAATGCAGCCACTTTTGATGTGAACTGACAGACTAAGATCAGAAAGGAGAGGAGAACCTCCCCTATTAGTGGACTTAGGGAGTGGCATGCAAGCAGAGGGAGGAGGGAGGGTGGGATTGGGAGGGGAGGAGGGAGGGGCTTATGGGGGATGCAGAATGAATAAAGTGTAATTGATGAAAAATTTTTTAAAAAAAGGGAAAAAAATAATTTAAGAACCTTAAATGACTTTCAAAAGTGGAGGAAAACATGGAGTTAGTCCATTGGCATGGAGCATGTCTCGCCCCTGGGGGCAAAGGTCTCCTGAACCTACTCAGACCTCGGACACCACCACTGCTAGTTCTAGAACTGACGCAGGATGTTCCAACGAGGGGGTTAAGGCTTCTCATAATATTTCCTATAAGCCCACACCTGTTTGTCTATATCCCCCATTTTTATTCATTATTAGCCAGATAGAGCCAAATAATTGTGGTAATGATACTTGTTTTTTTGCCCAATGCTGGAATGCTAGTGAATTTAGGTATGCCCTGGTTACTCGCATGCCTCACTGGGTGCCTGTGCCCGTTGATGCCCCTCACGCTATGACTCTCTTCAGACAGAAAAGGGATCTTGGAACTACAGCCACCATTGTTACTACCATCTCATTGGCGGCTGTTGGAGCTACCACCACGGCATTAGCCATGAGTCATACTGGGCAGACTGCTCAGACCCTGAATAATCATTTAGCCAATGTAGCTCATGCCTTAGTTGTACAAAAAGGAATTAATGCTCAACTAAAAGGAAGCTTGATGGTGTTCAATCAGAGGATTGACCTCGTGCAGGAGCAAATTGATACCCTATGGCAAATCGCTCAACTTGGCTGTCAATGAAAACATGCTGGACTTTGAGTCACTAGCATATAACATGAGAATTTTTCCTGTGCTGCAAATCTGTCTAAACAATTGTCGAGCTATATTTTAGGTAATTCGACTGGAGAATTCGATACTACAATGGAGCAGCTGAGAGTGGCCATTGTCACAGTAAATTCTACCAGAGTGGACGCAGGACTAACCACAGGATTATCATCATGGATTGCTGCAGCCATGAATCATCTGAAGGAATGGGCGGGCATGGGAGCGTTAGCAGGCCTTCTGGTGTTGGTCTCCTTGGTTTGCCTGTGGTATATATGCAAGATTAGATTCTCACAACAGTGTGATGCAGCCATGATCATTCAGGCCTTTCCAGCCATTGAAGCTGGACATTCTCCTCAAGCATGGTTGGCTACCATAAAAAGCTAAAATGTTATGCTCAGGATGCGAGGCTAAGCACTGCACTCAGGGTCAGCCGCTTTGGACCCAGAGAAGAGCATGTCTGATTGCATGTGGGTTGATGCCCCAGGTCCCGCCTCTGAGAAAAAGGTATCAGATGGGTCTGATGCTCTTTGGGTGGATGACACCTAAATGAACATCGGTACAAAGTCCCAATTTATTTCTAATATCAGAGATCAGACCTCTACTCTTGCCTGATGCGTCTAAAACAAAAAGGGGGAACTGTAGAGAACTGTGGAATGCTATGCCTTAAAGATGGAGCTGGTTTCTGCCTTCCACCTTCCCGATGGTGAGTGCTCTCTGTCACGAACAATTCCACATTTGGCTAAGGCTGAGGATCTGGCTTGCTTCCATGTATGTGGACCTATCTGCATTGCCCACGTGGCATGCCTGGGTTGGCTACCCAGAGGCTATTTAAGCTGTGGGCTGGCTTTCCCCAGGGTCCGAGGATTTTTCAAGGTTCCTGAATAAACTGCATTGAAAAAAATAAAAAATAAAAAAAATAAAGGGGTAAAAAAAAAGTCCATTTTGTTGTCAACTGTAAAATGCATATATTAAATAGAAATATCTTTGGTTATGGTTGCTTGCTTTTCAATACAAAATATCATGATAGATGCTGAGAATTTGGAATACAGTACATTGTTTTATTAGCAAGAAATTACGTGAATCATTTTTGTAGAAAGAAAATAGTTAATAACATAGTGCAACAATATTCAATGACTTTTGACAATTTTAGAGAAATATTAAGCTATTTTTAGCTACAAATAAACCATAATCTCAGATTCAGTTAATTGTAACTTCCTTGGTAACTGAACATTAAGCAGTGGTTTTTCCTTCACAATTGTTTATATCTATTTCAATTTGTGTGATTTTTAGATTATCTGCTTCTTTCCATGTTAGATCTATGAGCATTTCTTGAAACCATGGCCAGTCAGTTCTAAAATAAATGTGTGTATGTTATTTCTACAGAATCTTCTGGTAATTTTGTTCTGTCGGATAAGGCATAAAGTTAGAACAGAACTGAGTTAAACATTTTACTGTAGAAGATACACTCTAAGCATTTGAGAAAAATCATTATTCGTCTCCACAGCCATTCAAATAACCACATATTGAATTACTATCCTCAGAGAAAGAGCAATTGGTCATCCTTGTTATAATGATGTGATGCCAGTGGACCTACATGAGCAGTATGTCAAAGGAAAACAAATGAATCTCATTTCTTACAGTCTGCAGATTGCTAGTGTAAAGGAAGGTTAAAAGAAAACTAACATGATTTAGAAGCAGTAATGAGGACACTATAGAGGGCTGGATATGTGCTCTAGCGATTACTTCAAAATTGATTGACCTTATAACCACAACATAAAATGATTTTGTGTTTAACATAGCAACAGTTCTACAAATTTATCTGCTATAGGCATATCAGAATTTGATTGAACCAAGTAAATTGTGCTGAGTCCATTTATGTGACAGGTTGACTTCCAAGAAAATAAGAGCTTCATTTTTATTAAAGGACAGAAAAAAAGCTGTATTGAAGCTATTTTCAGTTATTCATTACTGTGCTCTTAGTCAGCAATATGGCACGACTGAAGACCTGAAACTTACGGCAGAATATGAAATCTCAGCTTATTAATTCCTGTATTTGTTTTCCTGGATACAAATATGTAAATATTGTTACAAATACGTAAATAGTATTTATTGTTACAAATTACAGTTACTACAAATTACAAATTATTACAAATTACAATTAGGTAAAGTTAAAAATGTAAATAATGAGGGAAGGGGAGGAGAACCTCCCCTATCAGTGGACTTGGGGAGGGGCATGGGAGGAGATGAGGGAGGAAGTTAGGATTGGGAGGAGCTGATGGAGGGGTCTACAGCTGGATACAAAGTGAATCAAATTTAGTTAATAAAAAAATAAATCAATTTAAAAAGAAAAAAATTGTAAATAATGTTCATCAAAAATTATCAAAAATTCAATTGATCTAATGTTTCCCACTAGTGTAGATAAAATTCTGGGTTCATGTGAAATATTAAACTATTTATGGGCCATGCGTTTGTTCATTCATAGAGTTTCTTTCTTTTAATTGTATTTTGGTAGCATATTGTACACTGTGAGGATAGATAAAAGGCATTTTTGTACACAGTAAATCAACATGCCTATGCTGGAAATGTTAGAAAGTCACAGTACCACATGTTTCAGAATATCTGTTCATGGAGATTTCTGGTGGGAATATCTTAGTTTTTACATTATTGATTGGAAATTTTTGTTTTGTTCATTTTAATGTATTAATCTGGTTATAATCTTTGTATGTGATAATCACACTAATATTTTAGAGGTTTCTTCTCTATGTTTGAAATGGATTTAAGGCTAATGTAACTGTCAAATTTACCTCACACTTGAATAAAAACAAAGAAAGATCAATTTGTCTTAGATGCTTTTGTACTGCAATGGTAGAGTATTGATTCTGTTCACTTCTCACGCCTGTCTCTGGAAAAACACCTTGTCAGAGAAAAGTACCTAAAATGAGGAAGCAGTCAGGAACTACTGCCTGAGTAAGTATTAAAATAGGGATCATAGTTATGCTTCAGGCTGGACCCAGGCTTTAATGCAAATTGGCTTGAGATCTTTGTAAAGGACAGTAATTCCCACCTAGAAAGTTCTACTGTAGATGTAAACATTTCTTTTTAAAGTTTTTAAGCTTTATTTTACTGTATGTATTTTAGTTATTTTCTTATGGGTGTATTTGTGCATAAAATGCATGCAGTGTTCATGGCTGCCAAAAGAGAACATCACATATTTTGGAAATGAAATCCCAGATTTTTGCAAGTCACTGTGTGGGAGCCTGGAACTGAACCCTGTTCTGCAAGAGCAACGGGTGCTCTTAAACACTGAGTCCTCTGTTTGATCCCTGTAAACATTTCTATTACACAAATGAAGAAAGGAAAACTCTGAAGTATTTTATCAATTATTTCATCAAACTAGAAAAAATATAACCATATTTTGCTCCTCCGGTTTAATTTTATGAACTAGTACACAATCGTTTTCTTAGGAGAACAAAGAAAAAATTAAATAAAAAATAGCCAAGCCTCAGAACTGTTGTGGAAAAGTGGTGGTGTGTGTGAGGTGGGGTGGGGTGAGGGCGGAAGACAAAAAGGAACTGGAGGTGACAGGAGCTCCAGAAGATCAACAGAGACAACTATCCAGGCCACCTACGGGCTGGGGAAGTAGTCGGAAGCACTAACCACGCGTGGACTGGACGCAGACCGTCTCCACAGATGTAGCTGATGGGCAGCTCAGGCTTCATTTGGGCCCCTAATAAGGGGAGCAGGGGCTGTCTCTGACATAGACTCCGCCTCCTTTTTGATCACTTCTCCCTGTCAGGGCTGCCTTACAGGCTACAGGAGAAGAGCATGTGTCCAATCGTGAAGCGACTTAATGTACTCCGGTGAGTTAGTGGGAGGAGGGTGCCCCTTTTTTGAGGAACTGGGGAGGGGGAGAAGGGAGAGAGGATAGGCCCAGGAGGAGAGGAGGGAGGGGGCTAGAATCAGGTTATGAAATGAATACAAAAAAATAAATTAAAAAGAAATTGCATCCCATTAAGAAGGGAGGTTCTTAATGATATAGAATAACAAGAATTTAGGGGAAAAGCTTTCCCTATATGCAAACAGTAAAAATGAAAATATTCAGATAAATGTATGTACGAAAGACACCACAGAATCCCTCATATAAGTCATTAGTCGCTATTCAAGGTGTAAGGTCTGAGTCTCAAGCCAAAGTTCTATGTTATAAACATGCGTAGAATATTAACAGGATATTTATTACTGTTTTTAGAAAACACGAATAAAAGAAAACGTATGTTATTGTTGGATATAAATGGCTTATTAGTGAAAGACAGTATCTCCAAACCAGAATTAAAAGGGAAGAAATGGGTTTTTAACAGAAGTGGATCTGGTGGGGTTTTTGTGAACCACCTTGGTAGCAAACACGCGTGACGCCCACAGTGACAGGGTTAGTTTGAAGCACAGATGTGTTCTGTACTCTTCTACAACGGTGGTTCATTGTGCCTCTGAGGAAAGGAAGCAAAGAGAGGTAATGGAAGTCGTGCTCCAGATAGACTTCAAAAATGTCACCTCACATAGGTACCTTATGTAGATAATTATAGGTTTTCCCCTTTACATTGTTCACATAATCAGTACATTCTCTGTGCTAAGAGTAAACTTGTTATAGTTATAAGTAATGGGATTTTCAGTAAAGTTACTTATAAACAAGAGTTTATGACTCTATCTCATTGCAGATTAACTTATATATATATAATTGCTGATAAATCTAATTTTAGGAACTTTACTATTAACTGGCAATACTTTAAGCTCTTGTTTTCAAAAGGAAATGACCAAATAGGAAAAGGGTCAAGACAAGAACTATCAGAGAAGAAAGAAATGAGGAAAATATAAAAAGCGAAGGGTGGGAAGATGGAAGTAAGAAGGGTGGGAAGGAGGAAACAACAACAAAAAATGGGAGAAAAGACAAAAAAATAAGAATTGAAAGAGAAAATTATGGAACATGAATATATATATACACACATATGCATACGTATATGTATAATGTATATGTGTGTCTGTGTGTGTGTGTGTGTGTGTGTGTGTGTGTGTGTGTGATAGAGCCATTCTGGGTACATTAAAAAACTTCATATGAGTGAGTGATTTATTTTTCTTTAGCAAAATTAGACAAATTTATATTACATATTTTAAAAGATGTATTATCCTATTAATTTGAATTCCAAACCAGAAAAAGTATTCTTTAAAAGCTGCTAAAATGTCTGTGTTGGACAAAACAATCTGTAATTACAGCAAAGTACATTCCGTTCATGGGGCACACCCAGGGGAATAAGATAAATTACTATTATGACTAAGTTGTAAACCTATGCACATCCCTTGCATTTCGGGCAACTTTATAAAACAGGAAAAAAAAGGAAACTGATTTTTATTAATAATAATCATGTAGTGAAATGTGTTTGTAATTTTGTCTCAATTTAATTTGTTGTAAGGTGGGAGGGGGTATTGCTGGTTTCGCCATTTCAGATCTGTGTTGTCTAAGAGTATTAACGTTTTAATTAAGCAAAGAAAATGCGGATTTTTAATCTGTATGTAATTGTTTTAAGCACCCATTTAAAGAGAATATACTGTGCAATGAAGAAACCAGTTTAGGCATTTGCTGCAAACTGAATTATTCCAAAAGAATAATCTATAACATCCCTGTAAATTCCTTTAAAATGATAACTAACAGGGCAGTCTGATCATTTTTTAAAATATACTTCATTGTATGTGTTCAATAAAAAAAAAAGCTGCTAAAATGTTGTTTTCCTCCTTTTCGTTCTTTCTACTCTGAAAGTACAATTTAAAATATGTTTTGTATATTAGCATTAAAAATATTTATTTTTATTTTATGTGTGTGAGTATTAGGCTTTATGTATGTATCTAAACCACACATGTGCTGTCAGACCAGAAGAAGAAGTTGGGTTCCCTGGGTCTGGAATTACAGACTGTTGTGAGCTCTCGTCTGAGTGCTGGGAAAAAGGATAGTAGAATGTCTACAACATGACAGCAGAGAAAGGTTATTATAGGTTGGAAAGGTTTAAGAAGAAAGGTTCTGGGAGCACAGGGGTACAACAGGGAGCTTAAAAGGAAGGCTAACAAAGCAGGAAGATGTATGACAAAGTCATAAGGTCGCCTGTATCTTATAACCCAAGAAACCTGTCATGGCTTCCTTTTTATTTTCCTGTCTTTGATTGGTCTAAGTGGAATGCACAGCATTAGGGATTTGCAGTTAAGATGCACACAGGAAGAAGAACATGTGGAGCTTGTCTTTCTATAAGAGGGTACCCCAATCAGCGTAATTAATCCAGCTCTATCCATTAACTTGCAAAACTGATGAGTTTGTTTTTCTTTACAATTCCATTGTGTATATGCACTACACACAAGTTGTAAAAAAATGTTTAGAAATGCAGAGAAATAAAATGCATAATTCTAAAATAAATCATACAGGGAAACATGTGCTGGCCAAAGCTGCAGCCAAAGAAGAAAAACTTGAGAAAATTCTTAGCCCATGCAAAGAAATGCTTTGGTTCACATGATGACTCCTGGAGTCACTTTAACCAGTGCACCTGAAGGCAGTCGACAAATGCATGAGGAAAAGGCCAGACAGCAAGAACAATGAGGGATGGATTTTAGTTAAAAATGCTTATTATGGATACTCAGAACTTCTGTTGTGACAGAAACTTTTCTTATATTTGTAAGGCTGAACAAGTGAGTGTAAATGTCTTTCTTGAGCTAAAATGAACACTGGAAAGAGGAAGCCTGAGTGTCATTTAAAGCCTAGTTGGCTGGTTAAAATTAACTCAGTCACGGATAATCTACATTATTTAATTGTACTCTAATATTTTTTGCCAGCATATGAACTACAACTTAAAATAGAAATTATGTATAGGCATTTAGGGCATACCAGAAAAGTGGCTGGAATTTATTTAATTAAATGACAGGAAAATGTGACATTAAATCATGCTACCTTTATTGATAGGTAAAAATAGATAGGAAAAAAATCTTTCAGGTATTCATTTTCTATTCATTTTGCAAGCATGTTTTTACTCACCATTTGCTGTTTTTAGATTATTGTTCATATATCTCCTCTACTCTTGCTAAGAAGGTAAATTTACTACTCTTGCCTTAAGTTTGATTTATAGTCATAAACTTAGAGCAAATTTAAAAGTGCACACATCACATTTTCTACCCAAGCAAGTTATTCATGCTGTCACCAGTGAACACATCATCAAATTCTTAGTAATATGTTCTAACATGGAAAAAAATGCCACTCAGAATAGAAGAAAGATTGAAAAGTTTACCAAATATTAAGACACTAAAATTTCTGAAATGCCTAAAAATGCAGAGATAGCATTGTGGGTAGCCTGTTCATAAGCTTGTGTTTTTCTTTTAGTTAAATTCTTTGTGTTCTTAGATTCACTTTTTCTTATGCCAATTTACCTCATTAAGTTCTCAAATTTGATTTTTTTTATTACAATATAAACTGGCTACCCTAAAACTGGTTGAAAGATTTCCCATAAACCACGGAAGACAGAACAAAGCCCATATTACTGTGTTGATTATGAACCAGGAACTCCCAGCCTCACACAGGGGAAAACAGACTGCAATTCTTTTTGCTTGGACTATTAGTGTGCTCTGTAGACTCCCTTGGGTGAGACAGCATGACCAGTTTTCAGAGGTCAGCAAGGTTTGCTCAGGGAACTTTCTGAGTATTCTGTTTCGAGAAAGGAATTACAGTTTAATGTGCTCACTGAGTATCTTTTCGTATTACCTAATTGGTTGAAGTTATTAAAAACTTTGCAGCGACTTGAATTTCAATTCACACCTTGTAAAAGAAAAAGGCTAAAATATGCACACAGCAAGACTCTGGTAACAGAACAAGCAGTGTTACTCTTCAGAATGACTCATTAGAACTCAAAGTCAAGGGCTCAAGCTACACGATGAGGTTTAACAGCCACCTCTGCAGAAGAGGTGACGTGCAACCTTTAACATCAATCGTTGCTTTTCACTTAATACAGCTTATTATGGGCCAGATGGCTTAACTGTTCTGCCATTTTTCCTGCCTGGCTTTCAGCAAGACTAGAAATTTGCTTTTTAAAAATAAAAATTCAAAATGTCAAAGTAGTAAGGTGCAGTTTCCATGAAAGATGCTAAGCATAATTTTGGGTTCCCTTAACAAAAAATTCAGCATCCTGGTGAAATAGGACAGGAGCGAAGTGTGTCAAGGCAAAACTGAAACACTCTCCTGTAATTCCCTATGTGTGTCACTAGTATTGCCTCAGTGGTAAAGCTGCTGTAATTTTTGACTCTAAATATGAAAAAGGACTTTTGAATTTACAGGTCATTCAGATCAACCCTCCAAAGTTGATGAATAAAGTGCATTGACAACTCCTTTATGCTTTCAAACACAATTTTGCAATTATTAGTCTAATAACATGTTTTGTTTTGTTTTTTTCAGTTACTTAGCTTATGTTAACAGCTCTGAAGTTACATTTATTTAAAAAAGAATCAAGGTTTGAACATGGAATTTAAGAATGCTTACAAATATGGATTAGGACAATTTGTTAGCTGTCCAAAATTTCATATATCCAATTCCTTATGCATATTATATATTGAAAAGACAAAATAGCTGTTTAGTAATATTCCTTCTTTTTCAGTCTTTTCTGTTGGCACCTTTTTTGAGCAGCTCAAGTTTGCACATAGCTTGTGGTACTCAAGCTGAGTTTTATATTCATGGTCCACGATTCCATGTTGAATTATGATTAAGCGTAAGTTTTACAACATGACATTTTTATATGACATATTTTATTCCTCTCGTTGAAATGAATGGAATGGAAGATAATTTTTAATTCTTGAGAATTAAGAAAGGGTCTTTATAAAATTTAATAAAGAGATCTTTTGATACCCTTTTTTTAGTTTTTTTCTTTATTTATTTTTATTAATTACAGTTTATTCACTTTGTATCCCCCCATAAGGCCCTTCGTCCTCCCCTCCCAGTTCCATTCTCCCTCCCCCTTCTTCACGCATGCCCCTCCCCAAGTCCACTGATAGGGGAGATCCTCCTCTCCTTCCTTCTGATCTTAGTCTATCAGATCACACCAGGGATGGCTGCATTGTCATCTTCTGTGGCCTGTTTTTAAGCACTTCTAGAAATCTTTAGTACAGTCTTTTGACTCAACAACAAGCTAAACTTTAATGAAAGCATCAGAACAATTTTTTGGAAAAACAAGAAGGCCACAGTGTTTCTACAGTCCTACACAGTGCCAAACAAGAGTTGTTCAGGGCATCAGTAGATACAGAATGGTGAGAAATATAGCCTAAACACTCTTTCTGTTCTGTGAAAGAGCTGGGGATCTTTTGTCTCTGTTTTGCTCCGCTATCTCTTTTTATTAACTTAAACTTTAGTTAATAGCGTACTGAATACAATAAGATTATTCTATTACAAGGACCAGAAGGGATGAAATTCCATCAATCTAAATAAACACAACTTCTTATTTACTAATTTTGTGCTTTATTCCTTATATCAGACCTTTAAAATGTTGTCTCCCCAATTATTCATTTAATGAGTACCAGATAATAATTTGCTAAAGTGATTTTTTATATGAGCTGCTTGTCTTCTTATTTTCTTTGAAATGCCCCCCTTTGTAAGTTTTTAGAATCTTTATCCCCTAAACCAAAGTCAGTATTCAGTCACAATGTTGAAGATTCTTATTCAGTAGAGCTCTTGTTCAGTCACAAGGAAGGTTTTGCAATGTCTGCCTTTTCCCCTCCAGGTAAATCCATTCTTACATCCCCAAATTATATTGTTTTCCATGATCTGTAAATCATAAGGATGAATATTTCCATTTCAAAAATATCAAAGTGCTTTTCATTGGATATTTAGATTCTGAGAATTTAAGACAGTAGACCCTTCAAATTAATGGTGCCTTCCCTTAGGAAGAACTGCAAGCCCATGGTGAGTTTAAATATACTTATTTTTTAGACTTGAGAATTAAAAAAACTATTTATTTTATGATATTATGGTATAATTAGATAATTCTTCCCTCAAAAACAACCCATATAGCCCTCCTTGTAATTTTTTTTCAAAACATGACCTTTTCCCCCATTACTTTTACAAGTTTGACCCTTTCAGTTTATATAATGTTACTAGTATATCTATTGTCAGGGCTGACTATTTGGTATTATATATCAAATTCATGTGTTCTTCTATGAGGAAGACTATTTCTCCCACTCTCGGGATTTCCTGTTTGCCTGTTTGTTTTTTTCTGAGTCCATCTGCACTTTTTCCTTGTTCACATTGGCATGTCTCATTCTTGTTCAACTCAGGCTTAGGCAGTCATGTTGATGAGTCTTTGAAGCACACATTTACAAGCATGTGACTGTTAGTATGAACAAAATCAGGTTTTATTATCCTACTTTCACTAATAAACTTTGTTATAACTTAAATATTTGTATGAATGCCAATATAAAATAAAACTAAAGAAATTTATGGTTGTATTTGTGTGTGTGTGTACGTGTGTGTGCTGTGTGTGTATATGCTTTTGTCCATAGAGTCTTTATTTTCCAGGTAGTTTTTGGGCTGCGACGCTGAAATCTCACAGGTATAGTATTCACCAATATCTCACATTGTGGGAGCAGAAATAAGAATTAAGAAGGAAAAGAAGATGGAGGCAAAGTCATCTTTGATATGGTTCTGAGTTTAGGGAATGACCACAGTGTTTAAGAAATAGCAGAGTTAACATTTTTTTTTCTTTTTCTAGAATGAGTTCCTGAAGGATAAAAATTAGCTAGAGGATCGTAGGATTAAAGGGGCTCAAGTAAGGAAGTACTACAGGTTAGTATTTAAAGTTTGTTGATAATTTACATATGAGTGCTATGTTTATATAATTTTTAAACACAAGAATTAATAAAAGCAGTTTACACGTGGAAGAAGATAAAATAGGGAAAAGATAGCATAACAGAATATAAAAGAGTTGTATTATCAGAGCACGAAATCTCATTAGCATTAATGAAAAATAACTGTTACGAGATACAGTCTGTAGCATAACAAGGATCGTGGATGGTATGGAAAGAAAATGAGCAAGATTTTGTTTTCAAAGAACATTCCTCCTTTACATGATGCCACATAACTTGTTTCCTTTTCATGGAGCTGCACACTTCTTCCCAAAATGTCTTGTACTGCATTAGTGAGAAAAAGAATTTGAAAGAACTAGATCCTTCAAAGTATTGTTCAAAGAGGATGGACGGACAGGAATGTTGTAAGTTTATGCACTCAAAACATCTCTTCTGTGACACTACTAAAGTTCTCCTAACTAGCTGATGGAACACTTGAAAGATAAGCACCAAACTCAAAAGTTATTTTTTAAAGGAAATGAAAATAAGAATGAGAAAATTATTGATGGAACAGATCTTGTGAGCATGACATGGAAGTTAAAAGTGTTAAAACAAACAATGCAATTATCTGTAAGAAAAGAGAAAAACAGTTGAAAATAGGAGATACCAACACCATAATAAAAAATAAAACTTTTTTCACTTTTTAAAAATTTGGTTATATTTTTATTAATTACACTTTATTCACTTTGTATCCCTGCTGTAGCCCCTTCTCTCATCCCCTCCCAATCCCCCACTCCCTCCCTCATCTCCTCCAATGCCCCTCCCCAAGTCCACTGATAAGGGAGGTCCTCCTCCCCTTCCCTCTGACTCTAACCTATCAAGTCCATTCAGGACTGGCTGTCTTGGTTTTCTCTGTGGCCTGGCAAGGCTGCTCCCCACTCAGGAGAGGTGATCAAAGAGCCAGCTACTGAATTCATGTCAGAGACAGTCCCTGTTCCCCTTACTATGGAACCCACTTGGACACTGAGCTGCCATAGGCTACATCTGTGCAGGGGTCCTAGGTTATCTCCATGCATGGTCTTTGGTTGGAGTATTAGTCTCAGAAAAGACCCCTGTGCCCACAATTTTTTTTGGTTCTGTTGCTCTCTTTGTGGAGCTCCTGTCTGCTCTAGGGCTTTCATCTCCCCCTTCTTTCATAAGATTTCCTGCACTCTGCCCACAGTTTGGCTTTGAGTCTCAGCATCTGCTTTGATACCCTGCTGGTTGGAATCTTTCAGAGACCCTCTGTGGTAGGCTTCTGTCCTATTCCCTGTTTTCTCCATCTTTGGATGTCTGTCCTGTTTGCCTTTCTGAGTGAGTATTGATCATCTTACACAGGGTCCTTCTCCTTGCCTAGCCTTTTTAGGTATACAGATTTTAGTATGTTAAAAACTCTTTTATATGAAACAATTTGTATTTTAACATTCAATAAATAAAAATGGATGTAACAAAAATGGGAAATGGATCCATATTCAGTTTTCTAAAGTCACGTGTTAATTGAAAAAAAAAAACAAATTAAATTAAAACCAAAATCATACTATTTATATACCAGATTTATGAGGAAAGTGAATAGAAGTTTAAAAATATGCAAAGACTATCAGAGCCATATAAAACCATTATATAACTTCACAGTAACTTATAAAGCAAGTCAAATGATGAGATTGAATTCATCTCCCTAATGCAGCATCAGCAATTTCTTAAAGTAAAACTAAATCAATATTTATCACATTTATGGTTTTACAATCAAGAAAATCCATACTTCGTTTAAGATAATATACTCTTATGATCAGCTATCCCCAAAAGTAACTTTCTTAGTACTCTTACTATTTGAAGTTTAACAAATGTGAATCCAGGTATCATACAAGCATTTATTTGTTTGGTTCATGCCTGGATGAATCCGCACACAAAACTGCTGAAAGAACAGTTTCTGGCCACTGAAAACCAAGACATGCTGCTCTATAAGTCATACAACAAGTAACACTAAATGGATAGATCAGGCTTTACTTATAGATTTAGGTGTATGTCTTTAATAATACAATTAAAGAAAAAGAGGACATGAATTTAAACAGGAGAGGGAGGGGGTTCCTGGACATGATTAAAGTGAGAAAAGGGATGGGTAAGATGAGGTAATTATATTTTAATTAATATTTTAACTTAAAAGTCTTTGTACTCTGAGAAGAAAAAAGTGGCTTTATTCTTTATTTTCTAGATGGTTTTTCAGACATTACAACAGTATATAAACCCTAGTAATGCATCTGGAATGAAATGATTGGCATTTTAAAGATGCTATGTATGTACTTCATTTTTATGAATGATGTTATCGATTTAATTAATGTATTTGGAATTTATTTCAGATTTTTTTTCAAAAGAGGTGAAACAAAACCAAGTGAGTTAGAAACTGGTAGCCAGACAAACAGGAACCATCAGAGAACATCAAAGAATTCTTTGAGATAATATTATGTACTAACATATATACACTTGAGGTTCAATAAAGTTTCATTAATCAGCCTGGAGTTTAATAGTTTTATGTTGATGTGATACATTATGAATAATGTATGGAACTTGAGGAAACCAAGAATTTATTTTAGAGTACAGGGCACAATCGTCATACCAGTTTGTTTTATAAATTCGAATTTGACCCCTCCCTTTGCAGTACAGCCAGGGCTCTGGACAACTATCATTCACTTAAACAAAGAGCCAGGCAAGAACAAAGGAGGAATGGTGATCATTAAGATTTAAATTGATAATTCTAATCTACGCCCTCTCTTTGCTGAGGCGTTTTGCAATAAATAGGTGATTCTGTGATAACATTGTCCATAAATATCTAAATGCTTTTTCAATTTAGCACATGACATGTGGCCTAGAAAATCTACTACTCATCTTACCCACTTTCTCCAAAGCAGAAGATAGGTTTTAACGAGTTAAGTGCATTTTCAGCATATGCTGATGGGATTGTGTAATAAATTTACGGCAACAGAGCAAACGGTTATGCAAACAAAGGGAGCCACAATGAGGACTAAAGCAGATGCCTTTGTGTAGACGTCCAATAATCCTGAACCAAGGAAATTTATAGATCTGGAAGGAAAATAAGAAAATGGCTGCAGATAAAGCATCTAAAATTGCCCCCATTCTTCTGAGCCAGACAGAATATTCAAGTTTAGCTTTTATAAGCTTAATATAAACAGTACTGCATTGGCTCACAAACATTTTCATATATTTTAATTACTATAGCATATTTAAATTGGAAGGTTAAAAAATGCTAATCTCATCTGATCGTTACTAAAATCCGAGTGGAAGCAAAAAAATTGCAATTGAGGTATTCAGAATATAAATGAAATTGTAGGAAATCATACTATTCAAACAAAATAATGGTGCAAAGGATTTTAGAAGACCAAAAATTTTATCATGCAAAATTGTTGCCCCAAACCTACGTAACATTTACGGAACCATTTTATGTCTGGCTGTGATGAAAACACACTGTTTCATAGTCTGTCAAGGAATCTGCGGTTCCTTGTAGTTGGGCTGTCTGTATCTTAGTGCTCTAAAGAGCAGACTGGTGGGGAAATGAAAATTTACCAAGTCTGGGGTTACCATTTTGAGGACTTATAGTGCCACTTTGAACTTTTGGATACCTAGATGTCTCACAAGACATCTGATAATTGTGCAAGAAAAAAACAAATGTGCTGTAGTAAGTAAAGCGTTTAGCTGTCACTTCAAAGTCTCTGTGCTTGATGAGGAAACTTCTTTACTCCTCCATTAAGACTACGCGGTGACTTCATTTAGCACCACATGACTGTGGGATTCCTCCTGCCACACACATTTGGATCCTCTCACACAAAATTATAAGATTTAATAGCAGCATATAAGCATTATGATTTGAGTGAATAAATTATATAGCAATAACTTATCAGAAAATATTTGTTCTGAATGTTAGGATACTATGTAACAAAAGTTTTGGTGGCCTAATGTTAATATTTAGCCGTCTTTTCAATATTGAAAAAAATGTGCATGTTCTGAAATATGATTTGGACATTTATAAACAGTTATAGGGCCATAAAATTTTGGGATGATTTGTCTATTAAAAATAACACAAGCCAAGAAATTTATGCTATAAACAACTAAACACAAAAAAATACTGCAGTTAAATAGAAGGCTACTATATGTCAAATAAAACAATAACATGGAACTCTATAGACATATGAAAAATAAAAGATCCTAAAATGTCAAGTCTGTCTTGAAAGGAAACAATAGAGGTAAAGACATCAAAGTTTCTGATTAGGAACGTAAAGCAGAAATAAAGTCACAGTATACCAATTGGCCTGAAAACTTACATGTAAGTCAATGAACCAGAAAGAAACTCACATCTTTAAACTGGAATCAATAAAGGCAGCGTGAATATATATTGGGGAAATTATGATATCCTCAATCAAGGGTTCTAGAAAAACTGGATGTCAACATGAAAATGCATAAAACTAAAGATATTTATTTTTATATAGTAAAGTCATTTTTTTTTTTTGCTAGCATCACATATATTGCAGGTCAAATACAGAAAAGTAAACCTAGTATAACCTAGAAAAGTATAACCTAGTGCCTTTCATTGTAGCTACGTATAATGGATCAGTTCCCTTTCTGTTTCTGTGAATCAAAGACTCAAAAGTAAGAATGCAAATTATGAAACTACTATAAGTAAAAGTATGCAAACTCATGACATTGGAATAAACAAAGTACCTTTTTAATTAACCATTCAAAAATCATAGAGAACATAAGAAAAATTAAGCAAATTTCAAACTTAGAAGTCTCTGAAGGGAACAATAAAGACAGAGAAAGATAGTTACAGAGTGGAGAGGAGAACCTCCCCTATCAGTGGACTTGGGGAGTGGCATGCAAGCAGAGGGAGGAGGGAGGGTGGGATTGGGAGGGGGGAGGGAGGGGCTTATGGGGGATGCAGAATGAATAAAGTGTAATTGATGAAAAATTAAAAAAAATATTCTCAAACTACATATCTGATAAGAAGTCATATCAGAACATGAAGGCAAGAACTCAATCTCAAAATATCCAAATAGTAAAAGTAAGATTACACAAAAAAATCTTAATACATCTTCCTCAAAGATGACATTCATATAACTAGCTAGTTAATGAATGGTCAATGCAGAAGAAATAAATATCTTTTTTTTTTAAATTTTAATCACAGGTCATTCAGTTGCATCCCAGTTGTAGCCCCTCCCTCATCCCCTCCCAGTCCCATGCTTGATCCTCATCTCCTCCATTCCCTCTTCCAAGTCCACTGATAGGGGAGGTCCTCCTCCCCTTCCATCTGACCTTAGCCTATCAGGCATCTTCAGGACTGGTTGCAATGTCCTTATCTGTGGCCTAGCAAAGCTTCTAGTCCCTCAGATGGGAGGGGAAGATCAATGAGCCAGGCACTGAGTTCATGTCAGAAATAATCCTTGTCCCCCATACTAGGGAACCCACTTGGATACTGAGCTACGATGGGTTACATCAGAGCAGGGGTTTTAGATTATATCCATGCATGGTTCTTTGTTGGAGAAACAGTCTCACAGAAGACCTCTGTGCCCTGATATATTTTGTCCTTGTGGAACTCCTGTCCCCTTTAGGTCATACTCAATTCCCTCTTCTTTCTTATGATTCCCTGCACTCTGCTGAAGGTTTGGTTATTAGTCTCAGCATCTGCTTTGATATACTGCTAGGTAGAGTCTTTCAGAGGCCCTCTGTGGTAGGCTTCTGTCCTGTTACTTGTTTTCTCCTACTTTCAATGTCGATCCCGTTTGTCTTTCTAGGTAAGGACTGATCATCTTAACCCTGGTAAGATCATCCTGAGTGAGGTATCACAGGAGCAGAAAGACACGCATGGTATATACTCACTTATAAGTGGATATTAGACATATAGGATAAACATACTAAAGCATAGGATAAACATACTAAAATCTGTACACCTAAAGAAGATAAACAAGAAAGAAAGAAATATCTTATGTACTGTATCAATACATTGCCTGTCCAAAAGGATTCTGGGATAGAGCCAGGACAGGACATTCTCCCCAAGCTGTGAGGATGACAGGCACAAGCTATCTGCGCAGAGGTAACCAGCCACCTGGCAAAACGTAGATTAATGTAATGTTAGAGTTTGTTTGTCCATTTGAGACAGTTTCCGCCTGTGTAACCCAAGCTGGCTTTTATAGAGATTCTTCTATAATACCTCCAGTCTCAGAAACATGGAATTTAAGGCAACAGGTGCATTCTACCCCATTCAGGAAAGCTGACATCCGTGTGAAAAGTTTATTACAGAACCTTTAAAATTATTGTTTGCTTCGATCATAATCTAACACCTGAAAGTTTACACGCTTAAAACTTTCAAAATGTCAAAGCTTAAGAGTTGAATCTGAAATTGTTAAATCATCACTACAACAAAATTTGTATGGCAGGAACTAAAAGTCTGTTAGAAGTCACCCTTTGTCCTATTTATCAGGCTAGACAAAGATAAATATATGTTTATTTATTTATCTATTTATTTTAGATTTTATTTTCTGTACCTGTCCTTTTCTGTGCTTTCATTTTCTTTTTTATTAAATTTTTATTTTTTATATTAATTACAGTTTATTTACTTTATGTCCCAGCTGTAGCTCTTTCCCTATTTCCCTCGTAATCCCACCCTCCCTCCCTCATCTCCTCGTTTTCTTGTACTTGCAATCACACAATTCGAGTTCTTTTTTTTTAATTTTATTTTTCTTATTAGTTACATTTTGTTAACTCTGTGTCCCAGCTGTATCCTGCTCCCTCATTCCCTCTCCAACCCCACACTCCCTCCCTGGTCTCCTCCCTGCCCCTTTCCAAGTCCACTGATAAGGGAGGACCTCCTCCCCTTTCATTTGACCCTGTTTTATCAGGTATCTTCAAGGCTGGCTGCAAAGTCCTCCTCTGTGGCCTAACAGGACTGTTCCTCCCCTGGGGGGGGGGAGGTCAAAGAGCCTGCCCTTGAGAGTTCTTGACATGACTTGCTTCTTTTACTTTTTTGAAATGAAAAAATTATTTGAAATTAATTAATACAGATGTGGGGTGTGTGTGTGTGTGTGTGTGTGTGTGTGTGTGTGTGTGTCTGTTAGTAGATAGCAGTGAGAAGAAGGCATTGCCCCTCGGAGCCAGGGTCACAGGGAGTAGTTAGCTATGTGAAATGGATACTTGAAATCAAATTCGTTTTCTGCATGAGCAGGAGCAAGAAGCTTAAAACCTGAGGCATCTTTCTTTCACGTAGCATTATAGTTCTAAAATTCATCTATGCTGTACCCATAAATGAGTCACATGTTCTTTTTTTTCTAGCAAAATATATAACATTATTTCACCTATTTTTAAGCAGAGCCACCATTGACTACTTTGTACAGTTCTCCTAAATACATTTGTGTATAAGAATTTGTTTGAACACTTTTTTTTTAAAGACAAGGGAGAGCTTGTTGGATATATGCTTAGCTAGGTCAAACTCCACTTATAACTTTTCTGGAACCAAGACATTGTTCTCTACTGTGGATGCAGGGTTTTTCCTCCCTCCCCTGTGTGAGTATTCTAGGTCCTCAGAGTTCTCATTGATACTTTTATTACAGCTAAGTTAATGTGATTGTTGTAGGCTTAATGCTGTGATAAATATCATGGTCAAAGGCAAGTGAAGGAAGGAAGGATTTGTTCATCTTACACTTCCATGTAATTCTTCACTGTACTTCACAGAGGGAAGTCAGGGCAGGAACTTGAGCATGACCGGAACCTGGAGGTGGGAAGAGCGGAATCCAAGCAGGAGTTCTGCTTAATGGCTTGCTCTGAAATGCTTGCTCAGCCTGCTTTCCTATAGCCTCAGGAGAGCCGTGCCAAGAACAACACCATCCACAGTGAGCCACGGCCTCCAAATACAAATGAAGAAACTGTCCTGTAGGTTTGCTTACAGGACAGTCTGGGGGAGGCATGATTTCAGTTGTGATTCCCTATTCCCAGATAACACTAACCTGTGTCAGTATGACAAAATTAGTCAGGGCAGTGTGTGAAGTGATATCTCATTATGACTTTTCTTTAATACAAGATTTATAATGACTTCTGTTGTTGCTCGTCTTTTCAAGTGGTCAGCGGCCATTGCATATCCTCTTTCTCAGAACTATCCATTCCAATATTTGACAACTCTCAAAATACATTTTTATCATTGAATTGTAAATGTCCTGTATGTTTTCTGTCCTGTTCCAAGTAGATAATTTGCAATTGTTCTCCCATATAATATATGTACGTATATGTGTATAAATACATATATATGTGTTTATGTATAAATGTACATATATATCTATATATATATTGTTTATAAAACAGCTTTAAATTTAAATAAGCTATAATATATCTTTTCCCTTTTACTACATGATTTCTATCTATGGTGTATGGGAAAGGGAATGGGATAAATAATTTGGATAAAACTTCTTACAGCAAAAGGTCATGAATGTTGTGCATATGTGCAGGTGCTCTGCACACACATGACCTAAATGCTCCAGAGTCTCTCTTCTGGCTTTAATCACATACCAATGTCTTTGAGCAGCTGAGACTCACGGCACCTCCGCAGGATTAGAAAGCAGAAAGGCGACAAGAGTCCTAATCCGTAAGGCATGCATGACATGTTTCCTCCAGGCCAAGAATACAGACTCCTAAGGCCACTCTTCATTAAAGCGTAATAGTATTTTAATAATAGCAGCATAGAATTCAGCTGGGTTGTTAGTTCACTCACTCTTTATGGAAGAACTGTCATTATTGACACAATAGTATTAACTCATGTTGGTATGCAGTAGCTGTTTATTATAGATCAATGAATGATAGCTATTAACAGTCTACCTCAACAGCAGGCCTCCGGAAAAGCAGATAGATCTTTTAATTCCACTTATAAACATATGAGTAAGATAATTTCACAAGTAGTATTTATCTTGTTGGTTATGTATGTTGGTCTACTAAACAATTGTTCAGAGACTAAATGTTCTTAGCAATCCTAATTCAGGTAATTTGGACGCTCAGAAATGGATATGCTATTCTGTATCAAATGAAACTTTAATTTTCATTGTAGGATGCAATCCCCTGTCTATTAAGTTAGAATTAATTTTCTCTTACTCTTATGGTGCATTTGCCTTGCTTACTAGCAGTTTTCAGGTACACTGGCTCACCCATTCTCCCATGACCCCCCCCCCCCCATGTTATGCCAGTGGTTATCAACCTGTGTGTCATATCCTCTCTGGAGGTCAAACAACCCTTGCATGGTGGTTGCAAATCAGACATTGTGCATAGCCAATATTAACATAACAATCCATAAAGTAGCAAATTTACAAATATGAAGTAACAACAAAATAATTTCATGGTTGGAGGTCACCACAGCATGAGGCTCTGTATTAAAGGGTTACTGCATTAGGAAGCTTGAATTATGTTTCTAAAATAAGATTTAATGCATTTTTGCATATCAAAACATGAAGAGTTGTTTTTCACCGCATATCAGAAAATACATCAGAAAATGTTTCTGCATTTATCAAAACTTACACACATGAGCAGAGATTTAAGATCCTAGGATGTAGAATCCCATCATTTATCATTAAAAAAGACAACAAACCAAACTAAACCCCCAACCCCAAAACAAAACAAAATGTTTTTACTCCTTCTTTAACATTTCCTGAAGAAAAATGCCACTTTTCAAGAATTACCTGCAAACAGGATGGCTTGTAAAGTTTGTCTTGTATCTTGGCATTTTTAAAGAATCTTCCCTCGAGGCAGCTTACACATGTGATAATGAACTGCTGTTAGTGTTGTCAATCTACTCTGAAAGAAAGCAGACCTCTCTCTGTCTACAATGTTTAGAACCACCCGTACTCCCTGATCTTACACATATATTTTTCTCATTGCTGTTGAATGTTAGCGTCAGACATGAAGAACAAAACTAATATACTTGTAGCACACATTTTATAAGAACCAGTATTTTTAGTAAATTCTATGCTAAAATCAATGATATAATAGTCTATAATTTATTTTAAAAATACAGTTTTCATCTTGCTTATCTACAAGGCCATAGATACATTAGTTCAAACAACTCAGGTCACTTTAATGTCTATGGTATATTTCTCCCATATTTCAAATTATTTTTTAAGAGACAAAAACACCTAAAATACGTAATAAGATTGTCTTCTTAAATTCTCATGACAGAGATCAATATAGCTCATTTCACAGCCTAAATGAGCCAGCCTGATTTAGAGCATAATGAAGATCAATAATTATTGTTAAATTACGAAAGCAGTCCTATTAGGTAGTATATTAAAGCTGTAGGTGAAGAGTTGATTTTCCCATTAATTAGGAGAAGCAGCCCAACCCTATGTATATTTGTCAATAGCGTAGGCAGTGGAACAATGAAACATCGAATACATGAAGCACTTAATGGAGATTGAGTAAGAATGTGAGATCCACATTAATTTTTAAGGAGAACGAACTGGTGTTTTTCAAGTGTTTGAAAGAGAAATAAATAAAGTAATCCTATTTATCCGGCTTCTTTGTTAATATCTACATCGTTGTTGAAATTTAATTGTATGTGATGTAATCTGTATTTTTTTACAAATGGATTCTTCTGGGAAACTACTGGAATATGTGCATATGAAGGCTACCCAGAATGACTAAGAGGGTAGAAATGGGAGAGAAGAAAATGAGCAATGAAGAAAGCTTAAACATGGGTATTCGTGAAAGAGGGAGAAAGGAGAGAGAGACAGAGACACAGAGAGACACACATACAGACACAGAAAGAAAAACCTAATAAACACCCATCCAGGGTCACTGAAAAGACATGTGGACGTAGCAGGAAAGCCTGCATGTTTGGTAATGTGTCTTTGCTGAGAGATGTTGAGCTGTTGGAAAGTAGGACCCCTGCTGCCGCACAACCCTCCAAGGCGTGCAAACATCCTAGACCGATCATGGTTTACAATGCACACTGTCCTGAGTAAGAACAAGTAAAACACAGTTCTAAACCACCAATTTAATGTACACACATTAACGTGGCATCAGCATGAGGAATAAAATAAATATTTAACTAATGAGAAATTTCTAAACGTTTATTGAAGGCCCGGAGTCAACTTATCAGGTTTAGTAAACTGATGAGAAATCTGGATCATCCACCAAGCCGAGAAACACTTAAGAAAAGTGTTTCTACAGGCCTTCCCTAATTACTGAATCAAGTAAATTCATTGACTCTTGACAAGAAAGAAACAGCATTTGCAATTTTGTCTGTCTGATATTTGGGGCAGCAAAATGCAATCAAATTTGATTGTTGACACTGCTGTATAGCTCTGCTTTCCAAGACAGACTTCTTGACTCCTGCATGTTTTTTTTTATCTATGAAATAAAGAAAATATTTCATATGATTTTTAATGAGAATGAAATTTGAACCAACACACATAATACTTTCAATTGTTTAATTAGTAAAATATGCCAGAAATATACAATTTTCTAAATTCTCTTTATTCTGAAATCAAAGTGTAGTTAGAATAGTGTTGCTACGATATTTTTTTTCTAGACTAATGCACTTTTAAATTTCTTTTATACAGTTAAAACATGACAGTATATTGATCAACCGTGGAAAAAAAGTATGTCCATTCATCAGCCATACCACACTGAACATGATCTCAGAAAATGTGTGTCTACTCATGTCTCTATTTGCCAAGACTGATTATTTAAAATTAGTTATTAAAATAGGCTAGCCTCTGAATGTATTCAGAATGAGAAGGGATTTGACAATCATAAATTATGAGAAAAATCATTTAAGTGATAAGAGGACTAAAGGTACGCTTCTTAAAATGTTAAGAATCACAAATCTGAAAATTCACCTGAAAATATTTTAAAAAATATTTTATTGTGTATATTTGGATGGTATTTGCAGTAGAGAGGAAGAATGGGAGATTATATTTATTTAATTTAATACTTACATATTTTTGCTTTTATATGAATTTCTCTGATAAGATTATTTTACACTTTTTCATGCAATTCTTTATTGCTTAGTCATGTATTTCACTTACATAATTATCATAGTCCATATTTTAAGATATCTAATACTTGATGCATGTGTTTTTATGATTTCATGTTTTACCCTATGATATTATCAATGAGAAATCAAATACATGATCAACTCAATCAAATGAGATTCAATCAAATAAGAAAGATATTATTCATTTTCTCTGCACAAAATAATGTACATATATTTTCATGAAGTATTTTCTAATGGTAGTGTATAATAAGGCTTAGGATGGAAAATTAATTGAATTTACCTGCTTATTGTTTAAAATGATGTAGGACACTTTAAACTTTTTTTTCCAAATTTTTTGTTACCATGATTTACTGTAATGTAATTTAATATAAGGGTAAACACTATATTGAAACCCATTTTTTTATGTAAAAATATGTCTTTCTCATCTGAAAGCTTCTTTATACAGCAGATGGAGACTACTATAGAGACAACAATCACTCAAAATGTGGAATGACTGTGGTCTGCTAAGCCCCAACTAATGTATCTATAATGGAACTCTCTAACTAAGGCTCCACACCTAGATGAAAGACTATGTGACCAATGGCTTCTCAGGAAGGATGAGTGAGCTTCATCCAAGGATGAGCCCCTGATAATCTAAATGTTCAGCCCGAATCACAGGCTCATAATTAAAATAGTAAGTAGACTCAGTAGCTTACTGGTGAGTGTGTGTGTGTGCGTGTGTGTGTGTGTGTGTGTGCGTGCATTTGTGTTTGGATATAATAATACTTACAGAGGAACAGCTAATGAATTTAAAAGGGAGTCATAGAAAGGAAAAGAGAGAGCAATGAAAATGATATAGTGCTAATGAGATATTCTACAATCCCCTTAAAATGGTTTCAGAAATTTTAACTTAAATTATATACTTGTTTTCAAATTAAAAATGGGATTTTTTTTGATGAACAGAAAATTTGGCATTCCAAAATTACTTAATACATAGTTCCTCCCTTCGATTTGCATAGACACTTTCCTACAATCTTGTCCACTGTTACACTACCCAGTTTTTAGGAGACATGGGGATTGTGAAAGGCCTAAGTCATGGGCAAACTTAAAACTCATCACTGACAATTTTATAACAACTCAATCATATATATATATATATATATATTTTAACTATTCAGTAAACTGCTGCTTCTGTAAAGATTTGTTCAGAGTCTAGTCTAAAAGCAATTTGAATTTCTTCACAATGACACAGCCCATAATTAGCCCATGGCTTTACCATATACTAAGAAGCACTGGGCCAAGATGGATCCTATAAAACTAGAAAGGGATACAGTGTATCTGATGAAGACAACCACTGAACAATTTGTTGCAATGACTGGCATTTTATGGCATGGAATATGTTGCTTAATTGTGTAGCTCAGATGAGGAGTCAGACAAGCCTTCTTCATAAACTGAACTAAGATGAAGAAAAAATTATACATGAGTCATTTAAAGTTATGTATTGGGGAGTGTGAATGGAAGTAGTGGAATGTTCAAGTTGTAATGTGTCTAACTTAATTAAAGGCTCAAGTCTGCTTCTCTGTGAAGTTTGATAAGTTGATGATGCTCACAAACAGCCCTAAATTGGTACCTTTGGATGCAACACAATTTATTAGAAACTGTTTTAAACCAAAAGTCAAACTCTATTTTAAAAAAAAATGAATAAATGGAAAAGTATCCAGTCATATCAAAGTCTCCATTATGCATTTATTGAATAACAGTTTTCTATCATCCACAATGAATGAGTTTATGTGCCTAAGAATTATGTGTCAATCAAAAAAAGAAAAAAATCACCATCAAGCTCAGTGAAGTACAGCTCATCTACAAAGTAGTTACAAGTAATTAATTATTTATAAAAAGAAGTGCTGTGAATTTTTCCACTTCATAATTTGGAGGGGGTGGCATATCAGACATTTTTTGTGGCATACCTTATATACCTGTCAGTCAAAAATTAAGAGCTCCATGCTCTTTTCTGCCTTGTATTAAATTTCACAAAGATAATTCCTCAACGTTTATCAATGCCTAAGGTCAATATAAAAATTACTCAAGTAATGAGCATACTTATAAATTGTCATATGTCAGAAGAAACGGTTTTCATAACAACAAGCTATACATGATAAATGATAAAAATTTGAAGATTTATGAAGCAAACTTGCTCTGTAGATTATAGCCATGTGTTGAAGAATAAATTTTCTCTGGTATCAGACAAGCTAAATTCATTCTAATATTCCTTGGAGCCTTTTATTTTATTCTATTTCATTTCATTTCATTTCATTTTTTGGTTTTGCTTCTCTGGTACAAGGTCTCTCTATGTAGTTCTGATTTTCATGAAGCTTACTAAGTGAACCAGACTTACCTCAATCTCTAAGAATTCTTCCTGCCTCTGCCTCCTGAGTGTCTATTGGAGCTTTTGTGTTTTAAAATAATTGGCATTATATAAATTTCTTCTGCTTTGTTGAAGTAGACTAGCTAACCAACAAATGTTGTGTGATCTCACCTGGTAAAGCATATCTCACTTTCATTAGAGAGCTAGTAATTATTGGACTGTTAAAACATTTTTTTTGAATTTTATTTTATTTTTTTGCACAGGATTAATCTAGATTTAAGAAATGGTTCTAAAAAACAAAGAAAGTCGTACTTCAAGCAACTCTGAAGTATCACCCATTTGTCGAAAATTTCAAATGAATAATTATATTAATTACTTTCTTTTTAAACTTTTCCCACTTTTTAAATTGAAAATAGATTTTTTTTCCATAAAATGTAATCTGATTACACTTTCTCATCCCCTAGTTCCTTCTAGATTCTCCCACCTCTTAATCTATTAAATTTACAGCATTTCTTTCTCTCCCATTTGAACACAGGGATCTTCCGAGAGACTCATACTCCAACCAAGTACCAGGCATGGAGATAACCTAGAACCCCTGCACAGATGTAGTCCATGGCAGTTTAGTGTCTAAGTGGGTTACATAGTAATGGGAAGGGGGACTGCCTCTGACATAATCTGATAGGCCTGCTTTTTGATCACCTCCCCTCAGGCCACAGAAGATGACAGTGCAGCCACTCCTGATGTGATCTGATAGACTAAGATCAGAAGGAAGGAGAGGAGGACCACCCCTATCAGTGGACTTGGGAGGGGCATGTGTGAAGAAGGGGTCGATAGGGTGGGATCGTGAGGGGAGAAGGGAGGGGCTTATGGGGGGGATACAAAGTGAATAAAGTGTAATTAAAAAAAAAAAAAAAGCTCATGCCATTCCCTGTTAGCTTTCTCTCTGTCTCATGCTCGTGGATCAGATATAAGCTCTCAGCAACTGCTTCAGCACCAGGCCTGCCTTCCTGCATGCCTGATGCCATGTTCCCACCACAATGGTCATGAGCTCTAACTCTACCCTTCTGAAACCTCTAATAAACTCTTCCTTCTAATAATAATAATAATAATAATAATAATAATAACAATAATAAGAGACATCTAAAAATTTAATAAGATAAAATAAAATAAGACAAGGTACAAACAAGTAGTGTTGTAAAAAGTTTTCTTTAATCTAATTTTTTCACTCCAAACATATTTGTTTATAAAACAGTGTGTTCATGAAGGATTGATGAGTGTTTTGAACTTTACCAGGAAGCGCAATCTACAAGGAGAAACCTTGACTTACAAGCAGTGCTTCTCCTCGGTCAGTTTGTGATTCTGGATACTTACCTTTTAGTAAAGCAATGCATGTTGGAATGGTCTAGTTTTCTGTGGACGATGATAGGGGATCATTCCTGTATTACATAATGATGCTATTATCCTAAATAATAATGAAGTAAATACAACAAGAGCATGGCATAAGCAAACTAACAATATTTTTTTTCCACTTCTGATGAGAACTGATAGACTAAGATCAGAAAGGAGAGTAGGACTTCCCCTATCAGTGGACTTGGGGAGGGGCATGCATGCAGAAAGGGGAGGGAGGGTGGGATCGGGAGGGGAGGAGGGAGGAGCTTATGGGGGATACAAAATGAATAAAGTGTAATTAATAAAAGTTAAATAAAAAATTTAAAAAAAGACTTAAAAATCTTTGTTTTATTTTAAATATCAAATCACCATTTAAATGTGGGAAACTCAAGTAGTATACAGGCCGTATTTATATTTATTATAGAGGCTATATTCTTCCGAAGTGAGTGTAGACTTGGTTTATTATTGTTTCATGTTTATGTTGAAATGCAGACATGAAGCTTCCTCTGCATGTAGTTGACTCTGGTACATTGGGGCTCTGGTTGTGTAACTGGTAGATCTTCCTCTAGATGTCTTTACTTAATATAGTTTACTACGTAATGCATAATTCTTCAGCTTCCAAATACATGTTTCTGCTTAAAGAGACCTGGACCTAAGAGAAAATCATCCCTTGGCTGTACCCTGGACATGAATGCTGGCAACAGGAGCATTATAAACATAGGTTTCATTGGCATTTAAAGCAAGCATCTTTTTTGGAGGATGTTATTTTGGATTAATTCATTAGATTGTTGTGTCTTAAGTCACCAAGATACACTATTCTTTGAATACAGTACCACCTAAATGACTTCATTATTGTTTCAAATTTTCTACAGAAAATTTCTCCATTGCTTTAATGTAGGGTGGGTTATTTTTCTTGGACTTCCTCCATAGTCTGTACACAAGCAAACTTAAAACAAAACAAGAAAATAGATGTAAGAATTGTTTTTAACCTTTCAATTCCAAAAAATGGTGAGATGTCATTACACGACACCTCTAAACTTCACTGAATTTACTGGTAAGCATAGGACATAATTTCTTCCATGTCTTTTATCAAAATACGTCTTTATAGAATTACTGCGAAATCTGGGTATCTTTTTTAACTTTTATTAATTACACTTTATTCACTTTGTATCCCCCCATAAGCCCCTTCCTCCTCCCCTCCTAATCTCACTGTCCCTCCCCCTTCTTCACGCATGTATCTTTTTAAGGATGTTATATTTATTTTTTGGACACATATAGGACACAAGTAACACTGCCATCCACTAGCAGGGAGCATTGACTTTGTTAATTAATATTCAATTTACACATTAGAAAACGATGTATTAGTAGAAAAGTAACTGATTATGCTATTAATATTGAGGATTATAATTGATATTTTGTCTTTTTTGTAACAATGGAAATGCAGTATAAATAACTAGTGATTTTTATTAGTGAGAGATATTGGTACTTAACATAATTCTCGTTTATTTTTGCATTAATAAGTGGATTTTATATATCTTAAAAATATATATAGAAATTAATATAGCTATACCATTTTTATTCAAATTCAAACATACTGTGATTTTTATTGAGAGTTGTTTGGGATTTGAACTTTCCAAGTGACACACCCTGAGCAGCTTACCCTGGGATTAAAAGTTTCTGAACTTCTTTTCTATCTCAAATATTTACTCTGCTCTTTTATTTGGGAAATTCTTATGAACAAGCCTTTAAATCCACCATTTTCAAAAGGATGTACTGGGGATTTAGGAGTGGCAAGCATTCAGTCCTAGCGTGCTATGCTTTCTTCTTTATTTGACATACACGTTTATTGTTCTAAAAATGATTTTTCAAAGAGACTTGAAGGAGTAAAACCCCAAGAGTGGGCAGTGTTGATCAGATTGCTTGCACCACTGTGGTAAGTGCAAACAAAAGATGGATATATATCCATCATTTTTGAATATAGCTTATTCTGAAAGTGCGATCTTAGAGAAAAATAAAATATATATTTTTGTTTTTACATGTGCATTTTCTTTTTGTCTGTCATTTTTTCTGTTTTGTTTTGTTTTCAAGATAGGGTCTCACAATGTAGCTCTTGTTTTTTGGGAACTTATTATGTAGATCAGGCAGCCCTGAACTCCACAGAGATTCACCTACTTCTGCCTCCTAAGTCCTGAGATTATAAAAAAAAAAAGCATGCATGACTATTCCTTGCTTAATGTGTATTTTTTTTAAACAAGTCAAATTTAGATGCAAATTGTTGCACAAAAATCATTACTACATATTATCAGTTTATGATCCTTGGATTCTGTTTCTTTGCTAGTAAGGATTACTTGTTATAGTCTTATAAAATGGCTGAAGTGTCAAAACATGGTATAGATTGGGAAGATGTTACGTTTGAACTTATTTATTATAATTAACCATCTTCCTTCCTTCCACCCTGTCTTGTAAAATGAATGTAACCTCCAGTGATCAAATAAAAAGTGATGATGGAAAGTAATCACATGCAAAATGATCTTCAATTAAGCTTAAAAGAGGTACAAAAAGGACTGGACTAAAGCTCATTGGATGTCCCAGATGTAGAATTTAAATATGAATCAATGTTTGAACTGTTGCCTCACTGTAAAGGTGACACATAAAGAAAAACTGCCGTAGCAAATTAACGCTCATTTTTTATGGGAATTTTGAATAATTCACTGTTTAAATTCTATTAATTTAGTTAAGATATTTTTTCTTTGACATTAATCAAGTATGTTAAGATGACCACTGATCTCCTGGTCTTCCAGAAGAAGGTCATTCATAAAGGTTTTTGTGGTGTGTCAGTCAGTCCCATTTATTTTCTGGAGAGAGAGAGAGAGAGAGAGAGAGAGAGAGAGAGAGAGAGCACAGAAGGAGAGGGAAAGGGGGAGGGGAGAAGGACAGATGAGGGGCATGGGGTTACATGCATGTGGATGGGGAATTGAAGCAATGAGGAGTTGAGAGTTGGGAAACCATAATCAGAAAACATTGTAAAATATTTTATTTTCAATATATGAAGATATCTGTGGTGACCTGACATTCAGCATGGGTGCCACAGAGCATTTTATGCTATTATGTTATTTTAACTTGATTTTTAAAAACCGTGTGTGTGTGTCTGTCTGTCTGTTTGTATGCACATCACAGTATTAGACCCTTGAAACTTGAGCAACAGAACACTGTGAGCTGCTGTGGACGCTGGAATCTGTGTCTTTTGCAGCAAGTGCTCTTAACCACTGATCTGTTTTTCCAGCCCATATTAGACTATATTTAGTCTAATATGTTTTTGCTGATTCAGTCTTCCTAAACACTGAAGTTCCAAGTTTTCCTATTATAAGTTGGATGGGAAATTTGCATTTATATTACACATTTTGAGTTCTTTGACACTGAAATGTAAGGAAACCAAAATGATAAAAAATGAAATATAAAAAAATACACAAAAGTGGGCACTCAAAAAGCTATTTGCATCGATTCGCACTGGTTTTCATTATGAGAATAATCTAGTTTTACCTACACTGTTTTAACACTTAAAATGTTTATTGGTATACTGCCAAATAATTAAAAAACATCAGTTATTCAAAAGATGTATTTCCTTTCTTATATATTTTCATACTATGTTGTAATAGACAAATTTTATATAAATAGTTTGATTTTTTTTTAAAATGAAGCAAACTGGATATCTAAGAACATTAAAGTTTATTATTCAAATGAATTCCAGCCCTAGATTTAACCTTTACATTACAATTTCTCCAGTAGATCTATAGAGGATTCACCGAAATCAATACGGGGCTAAAGAGTTCTTCCATTCTGTAAGGACACAATTTGTATTCAGTTTTCCCTGATGATTTTCAGGCTTTCCTGAGTGAAGGAGGCAGTAAGGAGGCGATGCTTTTGCGTGCACTGCACGCACAATAGTGAACTCACTAAGTGCTATGATTTGTTCAGTTGCTGATGTCGTCCTTTCACTAACTATTGATTACCAAGAAAGAAAAAAGGGAGTAGGGGAAGTCTGTAGTGTGTGTGTGTGTGTGTGTGTGTGTGTGTGTGTGTGTGTGTGTGAGAGAGAGAGAGAGAGAGAGAGAGGGAGAGGGAGAGGGAGAGAGAGTGCATGTGTGGGTATTTGTGTGTATATGTGTGTGCTTGTACAGGCACAATCACATGCATTGTTTTGCTCATTTAATAAAAATAAACTATTACGATTTTTGGTGATATTATCAAATCACAAATCTATAAACACTAGCTCTGGAAACTGGTGCACCTGTGGAAAAAAATGGGGCTCATTTTAGTACAATGGAGGGGGATGTTATTACATTTACTTTATCCGAGACCCAGCTACCTTCCTGCCATCGCAGCTCCTCTGTTCATGGGTCAGTCTGAACAACCATACTGCATATGCTCTTGTTGTGTTTCAGTATGTGTGATTCCAGAGCTCTGAAGAATATAGCTAGCTGTTCCTACCCATCCAAGAAGAGATGTGAGCTCCTTTTTCTCCATGCATTTTGTATTTGCTCTCACAGTAACTAATTTTGCTTGCCAAGTTTTATAGCCTTTTATTGGTTGTGCAGCCTTATTTATATTCTTGCTTGTTCCTAATTATCACACTCTGCATAATTTATACTGTATCTCTCTGCTGGTGGAGTATGAATAATGAAATCCATCTATAGAAAGAAATCGACTGCTTCCCAATGAAAATGCCAAGAAGAATAAGCAGACATTGTAAAAGAGTTAGAAGTTTATATATAAGGAAAACTCATGTCTTTTATTCAGCAAAAGAAAAAAGAGAGACACTGCGAGAATAAAAGCAACCAGTTGAATTTTAAACACCATTCATCTCCTTTGAAATCATACACGTTATATGTTGATAATTTTAAGTTTTTACCTTTTACTTCTGGCTACTTAGGAGTGAAAATTAAGTCATAAAAAATGGGGTTTAAAAAAATGTTTTGCTCTTGCTGAAGACTTGAGTTTGGTTCCCAGTATCAACATCAGGCAAATTACAGTGGCTCTCACACCAGTCCCAGGTGTTTGACCCTTTTTTTATGCCTTTGAAGGCACACACACACAAATCAAAACTAAACCTTAATGAAACCAGTTACAGGAGAAGATTTAGAATTTGATAATGGTACATGCATACTTACATGCTCATTATATAGAAAACAGAAAATAGATTTATTTTAGGAAGTAAAATTAATTATCCTATTAATACATTCATTTATTAAGTTTAGCAGTTATTTACACTGCTAAAACACACACATAATAAAATGTTTTCTGTGTACTATTGTTGAATATTTCTTAAATCGTGCTATGGGAAATTCAAATCATTTAAGTCTAATTTTTATTTTAACCCAAAATTATGGTTTTGTATCCTTATTAGACACTGATGTGAACAATCTCTTCTACTTTCTATGAACACCTTTCTTTCTATTGTATACTAATAGGTCATCATGCATTTTGATGATGATGTATGTATAAGTGTGAGGGTAAATTTGTGTGTTCATGTTTGGATCTTAGAGGACATTCTACCATCATTCTTTCTTTCCGACTGCTTTGAGATAAAGTCTCTCCACTTAAAATCGTAGTTTAAGTGCTCTCTGAGCTTCTGGAATTTTCTTATTTCCACAGCCCACCTGGCCAGAAGGAACAAAAGATTGACAGAGCTCTACTAAATGCCAAGCTTTAAATTAGTTCTAAGGATTCAAACAGCTGTTAATGATTGCATGCCAAATAATTTCTTCATTGACCTATCTACTCAGTCTATTTATTTTATCTTATGAAATCACACCAATTATCACACCCCTTTTCATTTTTGATAGTACAGACAGGTAGTTCTCAACCTTCATAATGCTGTGACCCTTTAATAGAGTTCTTCATGTTGTGGTGACCCCCAACCATAAAATTATTTTGTTGCTACTTTGTAACTGTAATTTGCTACTGCTATGAATCAAACTCTAAATATCTGATATGCAGGACTCTGATATGTGACTCCCAAAGGGATCATGACATGGGGGCTGAGAACTGCTGGTATAGACACTTCTGGACAGTAAGATACTTCTTTTGCTAAACTATAATTACTTAGAGGTATAGAAATGTATCAAGAGTCCTATCCTTTAAATGACTTTTTTGGCAAAAAATCATATACCCTGTGTTTCTTCTATAATGATTCAAAAAAATAGATATTGGAAATTCAGGTTCATTTAAACTTAAATAAATATTTGAAGAAGAAACACATCCAATCTTTCACACATATATTCTGTCTCCAACATATATTCATATGTGAAAGTGCTGAAAAACGTGACAGTATTGGAAGGAATGTCAAAAGTAAAGATTGCCATTGCAGAACATTCTCCTCTCTCCATTCTCCATGCTGTTCTTCAGTACAAGACATGGAATTTAGAATTTCTTTATCCCCAGGGAGGTAGAGATGAGAATCCTATTTCTCCATATTTAAAATACTAACTTCCCCCTTCTCTTCTGTGTGAAAATGTGACAGCAAGTAGTGATCTCAACTGCCTTGCTGACTTCAAGGGTCATAATGTCCCCATTTTTTGGCTTGCAGAGATGTTTGAGTGGAAAAGGTGCTTGTAGGTTTAAGTATGGAGAACTGTATTGCCTTCCCAGAACCCAGGGGGAAAGGCTTGTGCTGTGATACAAGCTCATAACACCCACAGGTGACCATTACTCCAGGTCCCCAAAGAAAGGTCCATATGCCCATTACATAAAGGGTTCTATACCCTTTCTGCTTCTACCAGAGGTAGAAGAAACTCACAGCCTTGCTTGTTTTCCTGCTCAGTCTGCTTCTATTTGCTAATCATTGCTTTTACATTTCCAGCTGGAGCTTCTGACTCATTGGCTCTAAACACAAAATTTGCTAGTTCTCCCTGAATTTTTTTTAAGAGGAAAGCTCCAATACGGAACCATGATTGAAAAAATACATTATTAAACTGTATTCTGTGATAGGGTTGTCAGCCTTGACTTTTTGTGCTAGAAAGGAAAGGAACAGTTGCCTTTCTTACTACCTCTACCATATGTCTACAGTAGAAGAATGCTGACAAAAATATTGAATTTGTCATGATTACATAGAACACCAATAATTTATGTTTATTATACTCTTTGCTTCAGATAATGTACTATTAATAAGCTCAGCCTCTGCAAAGAAATATAAAATATACTGCTTGCTTTCAGAACCAACATTTTCTGGGAATATGTGTTTAGATAAAAAGAATCTCTTATAAACAGATTTCCATAGAATACATTCATAGTATGAAAAAATAAATATGAAGTAAATATGAATAAGTAAGATAAAAACTAGAAATCAGTATTTTGTCAATGACCACAAGAGTCCAAAATCACATGGAATTTGATCACAACAGTTTGGACTAAATGTGAGAAATTCTATTTATGGTATGTCTGCATAGCTGTGCTGGATCAGTACGAAAATTCATTATCTACATTCTCCAAAATTTTTCTTGCCTTTATCCATAATGTTTTGTTATTGTTGTTGTTGTTGTGCCCTTTACCTCGTTATATACCTCAGTGGATCTCTGACTGTGTCCAAGTGAGAGGAAAGTGATCAGAAATCACACACATCTCTTCTGCATGCTTGCCTCAGTCTTTCAGATCTCTAATCTTTGCTTTCTATATTCTAGAAAGAATAGAAGAGAGCCAGGCTCATTTCACTGTGTCAACTCAACCATTCCAAGTCATGATGGAGAAAGGAAAAATAAGAACAAAAAGTGTGACAATTAATCATTGGTGCTCTCTTAAGGGAAGGAAATACATGTCTTCAAGGGGATTTTCTTGAGGAAACAACAACCAAAAGCTTAATTTTTAACACATCGCCTGTGATCTAAACATTCAGTGTTGGGCTTGATATACTCCCCCGCATGCTGGGCTAGCAATTGAAAAGAAAGTCAGGAAAGGGATCTCACAGACGAAATTCATTTGTGTAAGACAGGCAGTGTAAACTTGAGAAGAAATGCTTTTCCAGAGATTCTGCTGAAAAGAAAGAGGTTGGCCTGATGAATGACCTAGCCTTGAGCTACGGCAGACCTCATTGCTCTCAAAGACATAATTAACAATTAGAAATAGGCACGTATCTCAGATGTTAGCCAAGGTCACTACACTGAAGGACACAGCTTCCTGATGGTAAAAACAGTGTCAGGCTTAATGCTTATGACCTCGATCCTGGCTGTGCACTGAGGCTTAGGGGCTCCTGGGGATCAGTGGAGGCACTGGGCTTTTGTGTCTGTGAGTTCTGTAGACCACGGACATGTATGTATAAAGTGACCATGGAATGTTAGCCTACTTATTTCCTTCTTCTATCCCAATAAAAGCTTAGCTATTTTCTTTAAGAAAACATTCATAAACAAGCCTGATCCCTGAAAAAAAAAGTGCAACTTTTTATCTGGAAAGCTCACAACTTAAATGCTGGCGAATCCTGTGCTTACTGTTACACTGTTTCTTGTCTATTTCTCATAAGTATAAAACATATGTAATATTACAGCATGTTTGTATCTGTTACCATAATTGGCTGATGTGTTTAAAGAACACATCAGCCTTGATAATGTAACCTTGATAAATTGCTCTAATGCTTGCTGAGAATTTTTAAAGTGATAATATGCATTAATCATTTTACTTTGATGCTCTTTGATGTATAAAGACTAATAGAATAGAATACAGAAAAATTTGCCTTGGAAATTACATATTTTGTGTGCTGAACACTGCGCTCACTACATTTCCTTGCACGCTGACTCTGACTTCCCATAATGACGGAACCCTCTTTTATTAATCTCACCACTGTCTATGTTGAGCAAGATTACTGTTATGACATTAAAAAGCTTCTGTTGAATCAAAGAGTATTTGAATGAGTCTTTTAGTCTTTTTGTTTTATTACTAAAATATACATTAATTTTATTAGTGTACCATCTTCAATTAAAAAATCCCTGGAGCGTTTAACAATAATATATGCTTTATCCAGTATTTCTTTTTATCAACATGCTACTTATATTTATTATATTTTAAAATCTGTAAGTATCACATATAATTTTAAAAAACATATTGGGAGAATTATAAGAAAATAAATGTAATCATAGGCTTTCTAAAGGTTAATAATATTTGCTGATTTAAAACCAGCCTTGTAAGTGGAGGGACATACGGGAGGAAGAAGGAAGGAGGGTAGGATGGAAAGGAGATTAGGGAGGGGTCTACAGCTGGGATACAAAGTGAATAAATTGTAATTAACAATAATGATGATGATGATGGTGATGAAAAATTAAAAAAAGAAAAACCAAAATTAAATAAATCGATATGCACATGACTCAAAGGTTTTTTTTTAATATTCTCTTTTTACAGACAATTTAAGTTTTATGTCCTTGAAATAACTTGTTTAACCAACATGTAGAAAAGGCACATGCAATAAGGTGTTGATTTTTATATATTAGAAAGAACTCCTTTAATGTTTGTTGGAAGACCCTGCTATTAAGGTTGCAGTTCTCCATGTCCAGTCTGCTGTGCAAGCAAGGCACAAAATGGAAGCCCCCTTTCCCAGCAGGGCTCCTCTTCTCTGCCTGACTTTATCTCCAGAGCATCTCTAGGAAAAGATACCTGACCTTGTTTGGAGAATGACCCTGCCCAGAGCCTCCTGCAAGTCCTTTGTGACGTGGCACATGACTCACTACCTTCCTTCCTTCCCCTTGCCCAGATGATAAATAGGTACTATGTTACGACCGATCAGTTCTTCCTGTCTGTATGATAATTAGGTACTCTGTTACGTCCAATCAGCCCGTCCCACCTGTAACCTTAAAACCCTTTCTAGGCCTTACCCTAAAACAATAGGATGCACTGCCTCTCTGAAGACGACTCCCAGAGGTCTTATCCATTGTATTCAGCCCATTCATCACCTCTGCTCCCTTTGTCCTTGTGGGTCAGTAGCCAAAAACCCCCAGGGAAAGAGAGGATGACAAATCATTGTGATGACTCATACTTATTTCAGATATGAAGAAAACAAGTTTCAGAAAGATCTAGAATTCCTTCAAGGTTAACTGCCACCAATAACTATATTGCTGCAGATACACATTTACAAATTAACACTGCTAATCTATCTGCCCTTCTTCACAATATGCTCAGACATGGACGAGAAAACACAATTTTAGGGTCCGTTGGCACCAGAAATAGTAACATATCCTAAAATTAATATATTAATTTTAAAGACTTTATCACACAATTCTGTATTCTACTCTTAATCAACTGTCACTCTCAACTCAGACTTCGAAGACAGTCACTTTTTCATAATTTACATCCCATTAGTTTTCTAAATTTGAGGGTCTCTATGATCTACAGAGTGGAGAATTAATTGCACATAAAACACCCCTACCCTTATTTTCACTGCATAGCAATTTCAGAGAAGGTAGACTGCAGAACTACTTAGCTGTATTTTAATTATGGTTGTGCTGTTCAGTAACCATATATCTTTGAAAAGATTGTCCCTCTCTCAACGCTAGTTTCCTTATCTACAAAACAGAGCTTCAACACCCCAAAACTAATTAGGAACAGAATTCAGTGAAATATCTCACGAAGTTTTACTGCTTTTGTAATTTTATTGTAGCACTTTTACAATTTCATCATACACACATGATGAACTCTTTATAATTCATTATCAATATCTCTTCTTTACTGTGCAAATGCAAACATAAAAAAATATTTTCATATGCACTGATACTTAATCTGTGCACTCCAATTGTCCTGCAAGCCCTCTCCTGGCCATGAGAATGAGTAGCTCTGATTGGACTATCTGTCAGTATTGATTCTAGTCAGCCTGGTTAGTTTTTGTCTAAATACAAACTTTAACTCCTTTGTTTATATCTGGTAATAGACAGGATATCTTGGTAATCTTTATAAATCACTTTCATAATTAAATGTTTACTTTTCTGTTATGTGGCAATATTTTTATGGTGGGTCAGAGACATGTCTACATCAAGTAGATCAAGTATATTTTTAGGAGTGAGGGGTTGAAGAATGTCACCTAAAAACTTTTTTGCATGAAGATTGCTTTGTGCTAATGATAACTTAGAAGCTGCCATTATAATAAAACTCCCCATAGCTTCGTGATATGTCTAAATGCAAAGGATATATTGATAAAGATGCCTTTTTTCCAACTGTTGGGCAGGTGAACGGAATTTTAGGTAAGAACTGGGAAATAGTAAGAGCTGGAGAGGACAGGGTCTCCACAAGGAGAGCAACAGAACAAGAAAATTTGAACATAGGGAACTTCCCAGAGACTCATACTCCAACCAAGGACTATTCATGGAGATAACCTAGAACCCCTGCACAGATGTAGCCCAGGGCAGTTCAGAGTCCAATTGGGTTACATAGTAATGTGAAGAGGGACTGCCTCTGACATGATCTGATTGGCCTGCTCTTTGATCACCTCCCTCTGGGGGTGGGGGGGGAGCAGCCTTACCAGGCCACAGTAGAGGACAATGCAGCCACTTTTGATGTGAACTGACAGACTAAGATCAGAAAGGAGAGGAGAACCTCCCCTATTAGTGGACTTGGGGAGTGGCATGCAAGCAGAGGGAGGAGGGAGGGTGGGATTGGGAGGAGAGGAGGGAGGGGCTTATGGGGGGATGCAGAATGAATAAAGTGTAATTGATGAAAAATTTAAGAAAAAAGGGAAAAAATAATTTAAGAACCTTAAATGACTTTCAAAATTGGAGGAAAACATGGAGTTAGTCAATTGGCATGGAGCACGTCTCGCCCCTGGGGGCAATGGTCTCCTGAACCTACTCAGACCTCGGACACCACCACTGCTAGTTCTAGAACTGACGCAGGATGTTCCAACGAGGGGTTAAGGCTTCTCATAATATTTCCTATAAGCCCACACCTGTTTGTCTATATCCCCCATTTTTATTCATTATTAGCCAGATAGAGCCAAGTAATTGTGGTAATGATACTTGCTTTTTTGCCCAATGCTGGAATGCTAGTAAATTTAGGTATGCCCTGGTTACTCGCATGCCTCACTGGGTGCCTGTGCCCATTGATGCCCCTCACGCTATGACTCTCTTCAGATAGAAAAGGGATCTTGGAACTACAGCCACCATTGTCACTACCATCTCATTGACGGCTGTTGGAGCTACCACCAGGGCATTAGCCATGAGTCATACTGGGCAGACTGCTCAGACCCTGAATAATCATTTAGCCAATGTAGCTCATGCCTTAGTTGTACATAAAGGAATTAATGCTCAACTAAAAGGAAGCTTGATGGTGTTAAATCAGAGGATTGACCTCTTGCAGGAGCAAATTGATACCCTATGGCAAATCGCTCAACCTGGCTGTCAATGAAAGTATGCTGGACTTTGTGTCACGAGCATACAACATGAGAATTTTTCCTGTACTGCAAATCTGTCTAAACAATTGTCGAGCTGTATTTTAGGTAATTGGACTGGAGAATTCAATACTACGATGGAGCAGCTGAGAGTGGCCATTGTCACAGTAAATTCTACCGGAGTGGACGCAGGACTAGCCACAGGATTATCAACATGGATTGCTGCAGCCATGAATCATCTGAAGGAATGGGCGGGCATGGGAGTGTTAGCAGACCTTCTGGTGTTGGTCTCCTTGGTTTGCCTGTGGTATATATGCAAGATTAGAGTCTCACAACAGTGTGATGCAGCCATGATCATTCAGGCCTTTACAGCCATTGAAGCAGGACATTCTCCCCAAGCATGGTTGGATACCATAAAAAGCTAAAATGATACGCTCAGGATGCGAGGCTAAGCACTGCACTCAGGGTCAGCCACTTTGGACCCAGAGAAGAGCATGTCTGATTGCATGCGGGTTGATGCCCCAGGTCCCGCCTCTGAGAAAAAGGTATCAGACGGGTCTGATGCTCTTTGGGTGGATGACACCTAAATGAACATCTGTACAAAGTCCCAATTTATTTCTAATATCAGAGATCAGACCTCTACTCTTGCCTGATGCGTCTAAAACAAAAAGGGGGAACTGTAGAGAGCTGCGGAATGCTATGCCTTAAAGATGGAGCTGGTTTCCGCCTTCCACCTTCCCGATGGTGAGTGCTCTCTGTCACGAACAACTCCACATTTGGCTAAGGCCGAGGATCTGGCTTGCTTCCATGTATGTGGACCTATCTGCATTGCCCCCGTGGCACGCCTGGGTTGGCTACCCAGAGGCTATTTAAGCTGTGGGCTGGCTTTCCCCGGGGTCCGAGGATTGTTCAATGTTCCTGAATAAACTGCATTGAAAAAAAAAAAAGATGCCTTTTTTCATCTACTAGGGGCACAAAGATGATAAACAGAGATATCCTTAGATAGATGTCATCAGAGCACAAAAGAAAACCACACAATGGAATTTACCTAACAATGCTTATATAGCATTTTTTAAATTGATTTGTCTTCTTATAAATTGCTGACCCATGAAATTCAAGTTCTTTCCTTTTGTCTTAAAAAAAAATCTTATTAAGCTCCTCTGAGATCACTGAGTCCTTAAACACATAGGGCACAATTTTTAATTAAACAACCATCTTGTTTTTCTCTTCTCAATTACTGTTTGTTACAAGGTGCATTCCAACTAAAAATTTAAAAGACCTTTTCTCCCTCAGGTAGCATGGTATCTATATACACTAAATACATAACATGTAGCACACACATTTTTTGTAGTTGTTGAATGCGTAGAGATGACAACAAATGTAGTGTGACTTAATTTTGATTCTCATGAGCACCATTATTCTATTCACTCTTAACTGGTAAAAAGTAGAACCAATGGTATTTCTATTGGTTGAACCTGATAAATCAGTAGTCAATTTCTACTACTATGCCTATTCTATTTTATTAAAATGAATTTTAATATTATTTTTAAATGATGGGATGACTGCAATTTGTGTGACATGATGCTTTTTACTTAATATGGATAATAATAAAAAAACCTTTAGTTGATGGAAAGTGTATTAAGTTAATATCCTTAGACTTTTTTTTTCTATAGCTGACTACTTAAGCACAAGGCATAACATTTAATAAGCACTTAATGAACATTCAAAAATCGCAAACCCAACTCTTTTAAAACCCCCAAATGTCTTAAACATTGCATATTTCTTAGTGTAGACAAAGATCTGTTCATGCATGCAAAGCGACAAGGGCATTGGCTTGATTTGTTACCAGCCAACTTCTGTCCTTGGATGTTTTTTGCATAACTTTTACTGAAGTTGATTTCCGCCAACTCTCCAAGGTCAGAATGGGAATTCCCTCTTTCCCTTTGCCCCTAAACAATCATAAAGAATAAATCATTTAGCTGAAATCAATATGCTTGATTTTCATCTCAGATACTATTTCTTAAATGATTTACATACGTTATCGGTGAATAAAACATGCAAGTATTAATATGTAGTTTTATATAACATTAAACATGAAAATATTTTAGTGCAAGAGAGAAAATAGGTAACTATGATTATGACTTTAAGATGTGTGTAGCTGTATTGTAACGTAAGTTTGGATAACAGCATTTTCCCAGTGTTAGAATATAGATACTACTTTTATATTTATACAAAAATATGTTTACACTCTACAAATTTCTAGATTGTCATATTGATATTAGACAGACGTTGTGTGATTATAGTTTTCTTCAGGTCCTATGTAAGCTATCTTTACCCTCATGTTTTTCTTCTCTACCATTTTACTGGTCTCTCTGTGTAAAATCACGGCACAGTATCCCTATTTTATTCTACATATAATACTTTTATATAATATATGCTCCAAGGGAAAATATACACAATAACAAAAACTTAAGACTATTGAAAGCATATTTGTTATTATTCAAATAGTCTCACCCGGAGATGAAGTCATCTAGATATGAAGTACTCCTGCCACACTGTCACAAAAATTTGCATAGTCCTTAAAATTGTCTTGTTATTTGCTAAACTCCAAGGTTTTATACTAAATAAACTGGAAAGTTTCTTAAAATTTTTATGATCATATCACTCACTGCATTTTAGTAGCATATATTAATTGTGCATAGTTATATGTTTCATGATGACCATCACATAATTCCATATAATTAATGCCCTTTGATTTTACTCATGCTCTTCCTCTTTCTCCTGTATTTCTCTAACTTAAACTGAAAATTTTCCTTTTTTTGTTTTGTTTTATTTTGTTTTGTTTTTCAAGACAGGGTTCTCTGTGTAGCTTTGGCTCTCCTGGCACTCACTCTGTAGACCAAGCTGGCTTAGAATTCACAGAGATCCACCTGTCTCTGCCTTTCAAGTGGTAGGATTGCACGAGCCTGCCGGCAGAGTTAAACAGTTTCTGAGTGGGGAGTCTTCCTATTCTTAATAACTCTCCCACTTTCATTTTTTAAAAGATCTGTTTATTTTTACTTTCATGAATATACCTATTTTTTCATGTACGTGTGTGCAATACATGTATGCCTAGTGCATAGTTACATCAGAAGAAAGCATCAGACTTAGATTTGTGGGATGTTTACAGATGGTTGTGAGCTGCGATCTGAGTGCTGGGAACTGGGAACGGAATCAGGGCCCTCAATGTGGGCCCTCTGCCAAACCATCTCTCCAGCACAGCAACTCATTTTTTTTGACCAGAGTTTGTTTGTTTGTTTCTTTCTTCCTTTCTTTCTTTTTTTTTCTTTTTTTACTTATTATGTGGATTCTTCAACCTGTTCTCTTTAAAATAGGCTTTATCTCCTTTATATTTTTAATATCAGGCAAACTCAATTCATCATTATTACTCCTATTGTCACAACCTGTGTATGTACTCTTCATGGAATCTACTCTTGTTTTCTCCCATCCAAAAGAAGGTGATCTCCTGCATAACAAAAAAGCTGTTTTTACTTCCTGACCTGAAATTTTCTTTAAACTTATTTGTTTTCACAAATTCCAGATATGTTATAACTAATGGAGAAAAATGAAAGCTGCTATTCTAGAGGCCTGGGATAGTAAAGACATCATGGTTAAAACTTGCATGGGGACTTCTCTTTAAGCTGCCTACAGGCAATTAAGTTCCCTGGGCAGGCCTCCCGCAGCAAGAGGCCTTGGTGCAGAGTCGGGGCAATGTACCTTCTGAGAGTTCTTTTGAGAGGACTCAGCTGCTCTCCCTCCAGCTTTGTTTATATGCATTAGCGTTCCTAGTGTAAGAGAATTCTTTCAGACTCTACTTTATCTGTTATCCTCAGAGGAGGATAAGTAACGAGGTAAGCCTTGAAAACATATTCTTCACCCTGACTCACCCCTCTGTTGCCTTTAACTCTTTCTTCCTACCTCCTAGTTCTCTCCTCATGATTTCCTGAGAAACATTTTGGGCTCTCCATCAAGGAGATGAGCCTCAAGGCTTTGTCAGCCCATTGAGTCTTAAACTGCTGCCATACTCTGTGGAAAACACAGAAGTGGGGGAGAAACGGAGAGGCATGCTTCTCAGGTTCTTGCTTCCTGTTTACATTTCACAAGTAAGTGACTGAACACTGTAGCGTGAACTTTTACTTTGAATGCTGACTTAATTTGCTTTCTAACTTCCCATGAGGTGAGCTCCAGAGAATTCAGATGCTCTTCTGATGATCCACAGGTAACATAGCAGATTATGTTAGCAGAGAATGATTTGCTTGCAGGGACATGCAAATGGGAGAACAAAAGAGAACTCAAAGAAATTAGTTAGTTCACATCCTTAGAAGCAAAGTAGATACACCAGAGATATTCGCATTGAATGAATTAAGCCAGTGTTAACAAGCAAGCAAGCAAACAAACAAACAAAAACAATACTGAATGGTACTGTGCTAATGAATTCACAAGCAAGTTTAATTACGATGAAATAAGTAGTAGGGAAAAAGGAGAAGAGTAGACATGTTTGAAAGTCCACAGGAAAAAATATCTTGTTTATTTAAAAATGCATGGATATAACCTAGAACCCCTGCTCTGACATAGCCCATGTCAGCTCAGTATCCAAGTGGGTTCCCTAGTAAGGGGAACAGGCATGAACTCTGAGCCTTGCTCTTTGACTTCTCCCCCCAATGGGAGAAGCAGCCTTGCTAAGCCACAGAGGGGGACATTGCAGCCAGTCCTGAAGATACCTGATAAGCTAGGGTCAGATAGAAGGGGAGGAGGACCTCCCCTATCGGGGGACTTGGAGAGGGACTATGGGAGGAGATGAGAGAGGGAGGGTGGAATTGGGAGGTGATGAGGGAGGGGGCTACAGCTGGGATACAAAGTAAATAAACTGTAATTAATATATAAAATAAAAATAAAAAATCATTTATAATTTAAATGGAATTATGCTACATAGAATGATAATGCTCCCATAAAAGCCACAGACAATAAAACAAACAAACAAACAAATACTCCAGTGCCAGGCATGGAGAGAAGTGTTGGTCAAGGGACTACAAGACTCCTAAACCATTATAAGCTACTGCTTTGGCCCTTGTTTGCCTCCAAGAACTTCAAGGTAAGAGCTTCCATAAGACACCACCAAAACTGGACACAAGACTTTACATAATTCAGCTGGAGCTGACCTGGAAGCCTCCTCTAGACCTCATGTCATGTGAAGGCGTTATGAAAGCTGTCAATAAAGAATATCAATCAATAGTCCTTATCAGTCGTAAAGCCTATGTACCACAACAATGACTAGTATGGCAAGGTATATTCAACAGTGCAATAGTGGCACTTTTCTCTTAGGGGTAACCAACAACTGTCTAATTCAACTTAAACTTTCTCAGTGAAGGGAAAACATACCAAGGTACTGTAAATATAGCCAACTACTCATGGCTGGAGAGTTCAGGCCCTAGAAGCCTACCAACTATTACAGTTTTATGAACCAGTATGATTTCTAATTTCATTATAATTTCTTCTCCTTATTACTCCAGTTAATTATAGCTCTTATCCATTGTCAAAGAAGCTTCCTTTTGCAGCCAATGGAACAGATGACAGATATTCACACCTGGTCAAAATGCAGAGAACAACATATTTTGGTGTTCATAATCCAAATTGATATATCATAAGTATATGAATTTTATTCATTCATATATTTACATATTCAAATATTTATATATGAATATATAAAATTCATATACTTATGACTCTGGGATTGAGGAATAGGTGGCATAAAGATTTAAAGACTCAGAAGGTAGCTGGCCGGTTAGCTCAGTTGGTTAGAGTGTGGTGCTGGTAAAGAAGACACCTGCTGGAACTGGAAGATAATGTCGTTTATACAGGATAGGAAGCTTTATGCTTGTGAAATCCTAATACTGTGGCTGGATAGATAAGATGTGCATAACATAACCAACAGTTGTCTCATCACGTCTCTCCCCTAGATGAAGTATAGGCAAGCAAATGGGTGCCGAGAGAAGACTCCGTCTACTCCAGGGACAAATCCATCACAGAACATCTCATATCAACTCATCAGCTACAAATACTGCAGACATGAGCAACACCAATAGAACTCAGTTATGTATACTGACTATGTATACATATATGTGTACATATGTATACACATACGTGATCATATATGTATGTCCACACATCATACATGTATATGTGTGTAACTAATAGTTGAAGAGGACATGAATTTGAGAGGGAATGGTATTAACAGGTGAAAATGACATGAATATAGTACTCATGAATCAACTAATAAATTCATTAAGAAAAAAGAAAGTGGTAAGTTTATTACAGAGGAACTGTTTCAGAATATATATTAAATGACGTAGCTGACATAGCTGACAGTCATTGCTTAAAATTGCTTGCAATCTTTAACATAAATGCAATCAATATGTATACCTAAAGTTGATTTGTCTACTTTTTTCTAAAGTCTAAAACATTTTCTAAATCATCAAAATGTAATATTGTTGTTTAAATTATCATATTTATTTGTAACATTATCACATCTAGTCATCCAGTCAACAGAAATTTAGAGCATGACAATTTCACTTTTTATTAGTTGAATAAACTATTTTTATTGTGTTAAATCATAAAGAAAAGAACAAATTATTTTTAAGAAGGGAAGATAAGCTATCAACTGACCAGGACTGATGGGAACTAACAGATGAGGGAACCTGTAAGAGGTCTGACTTATGTCATCTGCATATATGTTATGAGTGAGTAGCTTGATGTTCTTGTGGGAATCCTAATCCTAACAGTGAGAACAGGGACTGTCACTGACTCTTTTTTCTACTGTGAGACCCTTTATCTCATACTGAGCTGCTTCACCCAGCCTTGATGTGATGGTCTGTGCCTGGTCTTAATGGAGATTTGTTATGAAGTTTTGGTTGATGACCCTGGGAGGTCTACTCTTTTCTGAGGGCTGGTAGTGAATGGGGTAGGGCTGAATCTAGGAGAAAGGGGAGGTGGGGAAGGGGTGTTTAGGTGTGGAGGGGGAATAAATTGGGTCAGGATGTAATGTATAAGAGAAATCTATAAATAAACAAGTAAATATATAAATAAGTAAATAAAAAATAAAACAAAATTTAACAATATAGAAAAGTAAGATATTTGAAGGTTAAATCATTTTCCAACAATGAAATAGTGTGTCTATTATTTCATACTTGTTATTTCTAAATGAGTCTACTGAAGCACACCCAGTCATTTTTCCAAAATAATTGTTATTTCTAAAACTTTTGTTCCTTTACAGAAAATTTTGTAAAACAAGGAAGCAAAGTCATCATGTTTTTTTTTTATTATTATTATTTCATTTTGTTTTCTGATGAGAGTATCTTAATGACATCTCACTTTGGAATTGTTTTCTTTAGTCAAACATAACTTGTAGATGGAAAAAAGAGAGAAGTGAGCGCAGGCAGCAGGCGGTGGTGTTGGGAAGCATTAGCATGGTGATACTGGAAATTTTCCTTTTTACAGTGAGCATCAGAAAGTATTAGTCAGATGCATGACATTCAACCAGTCTCCCCAGTTCATTGTAGAGATCTTGCTTGAGAATTCCAAACTGGCAAAACCTTTTATTTCACCAAATGTGAGTTTTATATTTAGTACCAACATCTCCTGCGGTATGTATTGTATTGGCCTGAGAGTTGTTTAGATATATTTATAATTCAAAGTACAGAAGTCATTGACTACCTCTCAACCATGAACTCATTACATATAAAACGGTGTCTTTTCTTTCCTTTTTTTTTTTTTTTTGTGCTACTTTCGCTTCTAGTAATTAAGGTAACTGAACAACAAGGGTTGACTAATGGAGATCAAATGAAGTAAGCCATCACACAATCTTTTCTATGCTTGATGATGCTTACTGAGAGACACGTGCATCACAGAGATAACAATGTGGAGATGGTCAATGTTAAATCAGTGATATTTAATCTTGAAAACAGACACAATGGCCATCCCCTCACCCCTTGAAACATAACAGGAACATTTTGGTCCATGTTGCCCTCTAGTGAAACCTTAAATTGGTCATTGAATGTGGTATCTGCAGGGCAAAGTGACAAATGTTTTGAAAGCACCTTCATCTGTGCTCTTTGGAAATGGTGAGGATGATAACATTGTCCTTTTGATTGATGATTAATCCATGTGGGGTATTTTTAAACAGCAAGAAGTAAACAAAGAAAAGAAGGCCCATGACTCCTATTAAAAAAAACAAAATGTAGCCTACATAAATCAAAAGGAAGAAATAAAGAATTTAGGCACATAATTCTATTATCTTTGAATTTTTGCCAATTTTTTTTTTTTTGTCAATCTCACTCAATAAAACTATCATTACAACCACATCTTTCGACAGCTCCTCTGGCTGAAATAATATTTAACCATATGGGAAAAGTAGTAATTTACAAAGTATAAATTAGCTATGACTCATGCAGACATAAAGGAAATATTTTTTTTTCAGAAAAATATTCTCATCTTTTAATTTGTTATCCTGAAAACACATTCTAGTATCCCTTATTTATACCAGATTATATGTTATGTTAGGGTGTTCATTTATACCAACATAGATTATTTTTCCATAATTGTTTATTAGCATGGATGAATGGAGGGCATGGTACTATAGAAATTATACTCTATTTAAAATGGACTTTTAAACTCATGCGTTCAGCATTATAACTAATTTTTTGCTCCTACATTAATACTGTTTATCTTCTAAAATGCCTAATTTGAGCCTGCGTACATTTATATAAAGACTCATACTTTTGTATTTATGTGGATTTCCTTACCCAAAACCTCATTTTAAAATATGTTGACTTGGACAAATAATCTTGGTTGTCAAGTTGGTTGTCTCTGTGATCTACCACTAGGCATTTCTCCAGGCAGGTCTGCACAGGAATGTCATAGAATGATTAACTAAGAGTAGAAGATCTTCTCCCAGAATGGGCAGCAGTATGCCTATCGTCCTAACATAGGTAATTTTGAGGGAGAAAAAAAAAAAGGTAGTTTTTATTTTTTCCTCGCCTACTTTTTTTCTTTGTTGGTGAGTGTATCTATATTGTGCTTGCTGCTGCTGCTGCTACTGCTGCTGCTACTCTTAGCAGCCTTCACAGCAGCACCATGACTAATGCAGTGCCAAAACTAATTGTGAAGGAAATACAAATTGCATATATGCTTACAGGTTGAAAGGCTTAAATACCGATTATGCTATCCGTGCTTATTGCAAGTGTTCTCATTCCAAAAGAAATTTTCAGAAGCAACAGTGAAACCAAGAGAGGTAATTCTTGGGATTAATTTTTTTTCCAAAGAAATAAATTATATGAAAAACTGATACAATGTGATAATAAATAATGGGGATTATACAATGTGATAATAATCTTTGTAGTATAGATAATGATCATAGATATACATTCATGATTATCAGAAATATAATTCAAAAAGTAAAGTATGAGAAATACAAGTACTTTCTTTTTTTATGAAGAACACCAGTATGAAACAAATCAAATGAAATAAAAAGAAACTTGACTTAGAAACCCTGCTCAGAAGTAATCCATTGCAGCTCAGTGTCCAAGTGGGTTCCCCAGTAATAGGAACAGGGGCTGTCTCTGACATGAACTGGTGGGCTGGCTCTTTGATCACCTCCACCTGAGTGGGGAGCAGCCTTACCCATCCACAGAGGAAGACAAAGAAGCCAGTACTGATCAGACCTTATAGAGTTGGGTCAGACGGAAGGGGAGGAGGACCTCCCATATCAGTGGACTGGGGGAGGGGCACAGGAGAAAAAGAGGGAGGGAGGATGGGATTAGGAGAGGATAGGGGAGGGGGCTACAGCTGGTATATAAAGTGAATAGACTGTAATAAAAATAAAATTAAAATAAAAAAAGTATTTGCCACAGGAAACAAAAGAAAGTTGAAGGTTATCTTTGTTTAAATTTAGAAATTTGGAAGAAAGCTGTATGCAAAACAACTCTAGATTTCTGATAATTCTTCTAAGAGCATTAGTCATATGAATTTTTATTTCAGTACTATTTTCAATTAATATATGCCAGAGAATTTGAGTTGATATTGCCCTTAGGGTTCTTTTTAATGTAACACAAAACAACTTGTATAATTAATGCTGTCATTTCAGATTCATATTGCAATTTTTAAATTTCCTGGTTTCAGGTAGATATTCATATTTACAAAACCAATTTATATATGTTTAATAAGAAGTGACCATAATTGTGTGTGCGCGCCTCTATCTCTATGTGGCTATGTAAGCACATTTAAGTTTTTATGTGATATATTCTTAAAATACCTCATGTGGTGTGTTTCATGCCCTGGGTATTATTTCTAATAATGCTACATATTAAGTTAGACAAAATTTATGTGATGTTGCTAGAAGGCACATTCCATTTTATATCTTTTAAATTATTTTATTCGTGCTAAGAATAACCCTACAGATAGACATTTTGAATGATTAATCCCTTAACAATTAAGTTCTCACATAATCTGAAATAAATTATTGCATCATTTTTCATTAAGGGTGGATTAATGTATAAATTTGCAGAATACAGGGTCACCACTAATTGAAGAATTCATTGATAGATTAAGTCATTTCTAATTTCTACATTTTCTTTTAATTGGCTTTCTGTTTCTGTCAAGATTCTTTTCTAGTCATCAATCAAGAAACAGGATGATAATCATAAAAAATGAAGATGAAGAAAAATAAAGAGAAATGTTAAAGAAGAGATTCCATCTCTTTCAATCTGTTGAATGTTGATTAATGATCTAAGAAAATAGCTTTATTCAAGTAAAGCAGAATGATAATAGTGGATATAATGCTATGAGGTTTCAGGTAAGCAATAGTTTCCAAAGCCAGAGGCCTACCTCATTTATATGCCATTATGACAGATCAAGCACAGTATTTGGCATGATAGCATCCAAAAGTCAGTGTTTGGAGAGCAAGGTGTCATGGTGCCTAGAAACAACTGTATTGACACTCAGTAGTTGACAGTGGTTGGCGAATGACTTAACAGCTTGCCTACTAGATAACAGCCATAAACAGAGTAACATGGATGATGAGCAGTCACAGATTCTGTGCCTGTTACAGAAGCGTACATAAGTAGAAAGTTGAAGAAGGCATAGGACTCATGACTGAGGGGATCTTAACAATGAGACTTTCTAAACTGAACATCATCTTAAGACTCACCTTGAGGAAAGATTAGCGTTTTGATCAAGATCTTAAGGATGGTTTGCTGAAGGTTCTTTGCCAAAATCCATTATATTGGAGACTTTCTGTGTTAATCCTAAAATTTGTATATTGAGGTACTAGTACCAATCACCTCATGATATAACTATCCATATATATAAGTTTTATAAACACATAATTGGATATTCCGAATAAAGCTGCTACAAACATGGTTGAGCAAATGTCCTTGTTGTGTACTTGAGTATATTTTGGATATATGCCTCGGAGTGGTATGGCTGGATCTTGAGGAAGCACTATTCCTAATTTTCTGAGAAAACCCCAGAGTGATTTCCAGAGTGGTTGTACAAGTTTACATTCCTACCAGCAATGGAGGCGTGTTCCCAATTCACCACAACCTCTCCAGCATGTGTTGTCACTTTAGTTTTAACCTTTGCCATTCTGATGTGTGTAAGATGAAATTTCAGGGTCGTTTTGATTTGCATCTCTCTGATGGCTAAGGACTTTGAACATCTCCTTAATTGTCTTTCTGCCATTTTATAAAAATCTGTACACCTAAACAAGATAAACAAGAAAGAGGATCCAGAGTAAGATGATCAATCCTCACTTAGAAACACTAACGGAATGGACATTGGAAGTAGGAGAAAACAAGAAACAAGGAACCTAATGCAGAGGGCCTCTAAAAGACTTTACCTAGTAGTGTATCAAAGCAGATGCTGAGACTAATAACCAAACCTTCAGCAGAGTGCAGGGAATCATATGATAGAAGGAGTTAGTATGACCTAGAGGAGACAGGAGCTCCACAAGGACAAAATATATCAGGGCACAGGGGTCTTCTGTGAGACTGTTTCTCCAACAAAGGACCATGCATGGATATAACCTAAAAACCCCTATTCTGATGTAGCCCATCGTAGCTCAGTGTCCAAGTGGGTTCCCTAGTATGGGGGATAAGGATTATTTCTGACATGAACTCAGTGACTGGCTCATTGATCTCCCCCTCCCCTCTGAGGGACTAGCAGCCTTGCTAGGCCACAGATAAGGACATTGCAGCCAGTCCTGAAGATGCCTGATAGGCTAAGGTCAGATGGAAGGGGAGGAGGACCTCCCCTATCAGTGGACTTGGAAAGAGGCAGGGAAGAGATGAGGGAAGGAGGGTGGGATTGGGAGGAATGAGGGAGGGGGCTATGGCTGATATATAAAGTAAATAACCTGTGATTAATATAAAAAACAAAAATTATTAGGTGTCCATAAGTGTGTGGGCTTATTTTTGGGTCTTCTGTTCGGTTCCATTGATCCAACATACTGTTTCTATGCTAGTACCATGCAGTTTTTAAAACTGTTGCTCTATAGTACAGCTTAAGATCAAGGATGGAGATAGCTCCAGAAGACCTTTTATTGTAGAGGATTGTTTTAGCAATTCTGGGTTTCTTGTTATTCCATATGAAGTTGAGAATTTTTCTTTCCAAAAGAGGCTTAAGTACACAATAAGGACATTTGCTCAACCATGTTTGTAATAGCTTTATTTTTAATAGCCAGTAGCTGGAAACAGCCCAGATGCCCCTCAACTGAAGAATGGATGCAGAAATTGTGGTACATCTACACAATGGAGTATTACTCTGCAATGAAAATTAAGGATATCATGAAATTTGCAGGTAAATGGTGGGACCTGGAAAGGATCATCCTGAGTGAGCTGTCCAAGAAGCAGAAAGACGTGGTATATACTTACTCATACAGACATATAATATAGGATAAATCTACTAAAATCTGTACATCTAAATTAACTAAAATGCTCAATCCCCATCCTGAAAGGCAAAGAGGATGGACAATCAAAAGAAAAAGAAAACAGTAAATAACATAGGAACCTCCCACAGAGGGCCTCTGAAAGGCTCTGCCCTGCAGACTATCAAAGCAGATGCTGAGACTTATGGCCAACTGTTGGGCAGAGTGCATGGAATCTTATGTAAGAAGTGGGAAACAGTAAATCTGGAGAGGACAGGAACCCCACAAGGAGAGCAACAGAACCAGAAAATTTTAACACAGGGGTCTTCCCAGAGATTCATACTCCAACCAAGTACCAGGCATGGAGATAACCTAGAACCCCTGCACATATGTAGCCCATGGCAGTTCAGTGTCCAATTGGGTTACATAGTGATGGGAAGAGGGACTGCCTCTGACATAAACTGATTGGCCTGCTCTTTGATCACCCCCCCCTGAGGGGGGAGCAGCCTTACCAGGTCACAGAAGATGACAATGCAGCCACTCCTGATATGATCTGATAGACTAAGATCAGAAGGAAGGAGAGGAGGACCTCCCTTATCAGTGGACTTGGGGAGGGGCATGAGTGAAGAAGGGGGAGGGAGGGTGGGACCAGGAGGGGAAGAGGGAGGGGCTTATGGGGGGATACAAAGTGAATAAAGTGTAATTAATAAAATAAAAAAACCTCAGGTCATCCACAGAAAAAAAATAAATAAAAATTATAAAAAATAAAAAATAAACACATAATTGAATGACTTAAAACAAAGTCTTAGATTGGGACACTGTGTTTGATATTATGATAAGAACAGAAAGATATAATTAGACACTTACAAATAGAAGAGGGCTATCTATCAACTAAGAATAATCCAAGAGAAACATAATGTAAACAATTATTATATCTTAAACTTCTTGTTTCCAGATTCATCAGAAAACAAATTTAACTTTATTTAGACACCTGACTTTTGGTTCTTTGTTATTTTTGTCTTGAAAAGAATATTCTTAGAAGAGAAAACTATAACTTTTATATTTGTATTACTTGTGAAAAGAATAGCGATGAGTTGATAAGTGTTTTCATATTTTAAATAGCTTTAAATTATATTAAATGATTATATTATATTACTGCATATCTCTTAGAGATTACATTTTGAGTGACGAGTGACCTTTATTGTAATGAAACAAAACGTAGCCTCTGATATTTATTTTCTAATTATCTCTGTGAGAATATACATATGAGGGAAGCATATGGATTCTACATAAAAATAAATGAGCTCATATGTACCATAGAAAGAAAAGTTGGCCTCCCTTCTGGCGGAATGAAGAAGGGGATGTGAGAGTAGGACTGGGAGGAGAGAAAGGAGGAGGCTGCGATCAAGTTGTAAAGTGATTAAATAAAAAACAAACAAATAGAACCAAACTATTGCAAGATATTTCTGTGCCTTTGGCTGGTTATTTTTTGTTTTGTTTTATTTTTCTAGGAAGGAAACTAAATATTCGAACTCAATACTTGCAACTTGATCACATCTGATTTTTGATAAGTTAAAACAACTTTTTTTTTCAGGTCCCAGTATTTCTTGTTCACTTCAGGGCTAATCTACTAAGTGGAAACCATTTAAAAAATATAGTGATGCTAGAATTAATTATTCAAGAAAATCAGATTTTATTATCCTAAAAGATTATTCCCTGAATGGCAATATTCCAAATTGCCACTTTCATTTTCAACCTAAATACAAAATATATATATATATATATATATAGAATTATACATTCATTTATATGATATTGCACTAATTTTATCTAATAATGACAGTAACATGCCATGCATGGTTTTAGCTTATGCACTGGGGCACTTAGCCCAACAGCTTATAAAAAGCACTTCCTGCATTCTAGTTGCTGAAGTTATAAGCTAATGAATCTCAGGAAATAACTTTTTCCTTGAGTTTGGTATGTTACCTGGATTTGGTATACTACTCATTTATTTAAATAGTGGTGAATAGCTGAGTAATTTTGTTTCCTATCAACAGTAAGTTAACTGATTATTTGCAGAGCATACATGTGAGTGGCAATAGTCTTTTCACCTTTTGAACATTTACTGTGTATCTATCAATATATAAAACATGGTCACTAAAAAAACAACAATAGCCAACTATTAAAATAAAAACAGATCAGGATAGTGAAAGAAGAAGCAGAAACAAATCAGGTCTTGGGGAAAGAGGAAATGAGAAAATAGGAGGAAATATGATGGGGTTGTATTTATGTCTTTGTCAACAAAGCGATTTACAAGTGTAAGAACATGTTCTGTTTCTCTCTTTCTATGTGCCTCTCTTTCTCTTTTATTCTTCCTCTCTCCCACTCCACCTCCTCCTTCCTCTCCTCTTTCCCTGACTCACTTCTATTTTTCTCTCTCAGGTTGTAAAGCTTCTTAAGTTACTTTTAAATTCCAGTCATTTAACAGAAAAATCACAATGGACAGGCTGTGCTCTTCTAGGAAAATAAATCACTGAGACTGGTGAGGATACATTATCTTTAGATTGGAAAGTTGTCTGCTGCCAGGCCATTCATTGGAAAGAATGAAAACTATACACAGTGATGTTGGCACATTGCAAAGTTCTGAGGTCTGGTACTATTTCATTCTGATACTGAAAGATTTCAATATCACTCCAATATTTCCTAGAAAATCGGTATCATGTATGTATTGTGGAATAAAACGATTGAGAGTGAGAAATATGGTTAGAAGTTTTTATAGTCTCCTTTATGGCTCAGAGTTCCATAGTATTGAGGGATCACATTCAGGCCACATGCTTTCCCATGTACAAATCTCAACACATCTATTGCATTAGTGTGTGTCATGTGCCTGTTATTTGTAAGAGATGGTTTCTGGTGCTTTTCAGCACCATCAAAATAACATATCTGTCTCTGTTACAAGGTTGATGTTATAAAGTAGGGGTCTGGACAAAGAGGACTTGAGAACATAGACACATTCTTTTTCATTATTGCTTATTTTGTGGCCATGGGATACCCTAGGCTGGACATAATCCTTACTTATTGCTGCTTTGGATACTAGTCATCCAGCACCTCAGAACCTCACAATTTTAATCTTAATATATAAAGTGAGCCAGATTTAAATATTTTCCAACACTTTTCATTAAGTAAAAGAAATATTTGGGATTACTATACTCATAAAGAAATCTCTTCAATTTCTTTTACTCTCTTTAATGTTATTTGTTTCTATGAAGTAAAACATCTTACTTAAGTCCCTGAAATTCTAACAACATAGATTCTGCCATTCGTGCAGTTCACATTTAGACATGGAACTCTACTAATGTCACAAGTAAATCTTCTGTAGTGGGCAGATTCAGCTGGCAGATCTAGCTAAGGTGCGATGTCATAAGCACTGGGATGGTGACCAGAGAGCAAAGTTCTCTGACACATGATGCAACTTTTTAAAAGAGTCCTTTTATTGAAAAAAAAAAAGTCATTAAGATCACTTTCATTATTACTTATTTTATGGCCTTGCAAAACCATAAGCTAGATCCAAACCTTGCCTATTGCTGCTACTAAGGTCTGGAGAAATTAGTCCATTCATATCACACAAATAACCTTGGGTAGGCCTTTAATGTAGTATCATTTGAACACAGCAAATATAAACTAAATTCCCAAAGAGATTTCATGATTTCTGAGTAAGTCTAGACATAAAAGCTCAAAATCCAAGTGGGTTCCCTAGTATGGGGAACAGGAGCTATCTCTGAGTTGAACTCACTGACTGGCTTTTTGAACACCTCCCCCTGAGAGGGAAGCAGCCTTGCCAGGACACAGAGGAAGACAATGCAGCCAGTCCTTGTGATACCTGATAGGCTAGAGTAAGATGGAAGGGGAGGAAGACTGCCCCTATCAGTGTACTGGTGGAGGGGCATGGGAGGAGAAGAGAGAGTAAGGATGGGATTAGGAGGGGGCAAGGGAGGGGGCTATAGCTGGGATACAAAATGAATTAAGTGTAATTAACAGAAGAACTAAATTAAAAAATTAAAAACTATTTTAAAATCAAGTGATTATTTGCTTTATAGAATTCATCTGTTTTTGTCATTTATCTTAATATCTAAAACCAACATAGCTAATACCTACATTCTACATATTTCAAAGGTACACACACATAATTCAGGAATCCTTCCAAACATGGAAGGAAGGGACAGATGCAAGGCGACACCTTTCTCAAGGATGAGAAAGGAAGTTCTAGGAGATGTTGCTAATTTCTTTGAGTTCACTCATAAAAAGTGCCAAGAAAGACCTCTATTACTGCATTTCTTTATTCTGTGTCTTTGCCCTTCCTTACAGAGTTGAGTTGCTACTACAGAATGACCAAACAGAAAAAATAAACAAAACCCTATGGATACTTTCCTGTTTCCAAACAGGAACCATTTTATCACATAGACTTAATTATATTCAGCGGGATAAAATAATATATAATAGAACTAATACCTGGCATTAAACTGGAGAGAGACAAACAAACAAGAGACTGAGAGCTCAAGGGAGGGAAACCCCGTATCAGGCATTTAGAGATAAACAGCCTGAAACACAAACAATATCATAGAAACAGGATATACCATGAGGGAATTTTATCCAAATAGTCTTTAGGAAATTATGATGTGTCTTTATCCACTAATGGAAGAAGCAGACCTTCAAACTTAAAGTGCCCATTATGTATAAAAACAGACACAAAAAAATAATGAAAGAAGTCGTGATTTAAAGGAACTCAGAACTGCTGTTTGGATCAACCACAATGAATCAGCAGTAACCTGACCTTCACAGGTTACATTTAATATGTAGCAGAGGACTTCAGCTTTAGAAATCAAATTCTTATTTCCAATTACTGATAAGTAAAATTCCAGAAGATATTACAAACTCCCATGAAAAATAACAAACAACCGGAGGAGCTATAGCAAACAAAAAGACAGTGCATTTAACAGACTGTAAGAAACCATTTCCAAGAGTTTTGACTGATCTGTACCATTTTTACTATTATATTTTATAAGAAAACATGAAATGATACAACCTAACTTTATGTATATTCTGTGATATAAAACTGAAGCTAACAGACTATTTGGAGTAACTTAATTGCGTAGTAATACACATGTAGACATGGACAAATATTGTAATATTTCATTTATGGAGAGAAAACACTCAGACATATATTTAAAAATAGCCTTTCAATTTTATTTTAAAGAATATCAACAGAGAAAAGTCATTACAGGAAGACAGCATGAACTCAAACTATACCTTCAGTTACAGGAGAGGTAATTAAATTACTGTTTCATGTAAAGTCCCTCTGCCCCCATCTCTAGTAAATTCTCTACATAACTGAGAAGTAATTCAATTTATACTGACATCTTTATAGAGCAATTAAGTCATTGCTTGACCTACATAAGCGAAGGAGAATGCTGCCTTGACAGAGCTAGTTTACACTGCAGGGAATTTAATCAAAATATCCCGAATTAGCTATGGTTGAAAAGAATTTCTTCTCTGGGCTTTCAGATTGTTGTTTGCTGGGCTACTGATTTGCTTTCCATAGGATAGTGGTGAAGTCCAAAGATAATGCTATTGTTTAATTTATATAAAAGTTAAGATCAATCTATATATTTCATTGGTAAAACTCTGTTGTTCAAATATCCCCCAAATTATAATTTTGAAAGTTCCTGAGGCACTAGAAGACATAATTCCAGTGTAGCACATTTTCAGATACAAGACTCACTATGCATTTCATTTTTCAAGATGGAAATCACTGGAATAAAAATCCCATGTTCTCTAGACTACTCACTTTGCCTGTCATTACACATGATGATTATTATTACATGTATACTGTGCTTTTGGGAGTCAGGAAGCTGGACCATTAAGAAGCTTGGCTAGAGGATATGGAGAAGACAGTGAGAGGTAGGCTGTCTGGGAGATAGTAGGAATGAATGAGAGAAGTCATGGATGAAGGAAACACAGACAAATTCAGAAGCTTGTCTGGGCTAAGGGAAAGAGAACATTCCTAAATACTTTTAGTTAGTGGCCTCGATTACAACATTTCACTCAGAATTACCCTTCTTCCTCTGTGTATGTGTGTGTGTGTGTGTATACAGGGCTTGTGTAAGCCTCTCTGATATTCTTTTTTTAATTAAATTAATTTATTTTTACGCTTTACATCCAGATCAATCATAGGCCTTCCCTCCTCCCCTCCCCTCCCTTTTCATCCTTGCTCCCTCTTCCCCTATCCCTCCTCCCCTACTTCTCAGATAAGGAGGAGTCCACCGTACAGGGTACCTCAAGTCACATCAGGACTTAGGGTATTTTCTTCCCTTATGGCCTGGTGAAGCAGCCCCACCAGGAGGAAGTTTCAAAAGCAGGCAACAGAGTCCATGTCAGAGACAGCTCTTTCTCCCCTTTCCAAGACACCCATGTATTAGTCGAGCTACCTGTCACCTACTTCTGTATAAGGACCCTATGTCTAGTCCTTGCATGGTCCTTGGTTGGAGCTCCTTAATCTTCCCTGAGCCTAGGTTAGTTGGCTCTGCTGGTCTTCTTGTAGGTCTCCTGTTCCCTGTGGGTCCTTCTATTCTTTTTTTTACCCCTCTTTTTCTTTATTTTCCTCTTCTTCTTCTTCTTTTTAATTTAATTTAAAAAACATATATCAACTTTACATCCTGATTATAGCCCCCTCCCTCATTTCATTCGGGCCCCACCCTCCCAACCTCTTCATCCCCAATTCCTCTCCCCTAGTTCTCAGAAAAGGAGGAGAGCCCCCCTCCCCTACCAACTGACCACAGCCTATCAAGTCTCACTAGTACTGTCTGCATTCTCTTCCTCTGTGGCCTGGCAAGGCTGAAAACAGTTTGTTCTTGAGGTATTTCTTGAAGAATTTAGATATGACAGAATTATGTTAACTCTCTTGTGAAAATTAGTGGATGTAGGTGTAGTTTATCAACCTGTTGTAAGTTTTGTTTAGACACTATATTTTTCCCTTTGTCATTTTATATGTAATATGTTTGTCTAAATGTTAGGGTCCACAATCTACATGACTTCTTTAAAAGGGTTAGAAGAAACATTCAATCTTTCTCTCTCTCTCTCTCTCTCTCTCTCTCTCTCTGTGTGTGTGTGTGTGTGTGTGTGTATAGAGAGAGAGGGGGAGAAAAACAGACAGACAACAGAGACAGAGAGAAACAGACAGATAAACAGTGTGTGTGATATAATGAACATATATTGATTTCCATTCAATGTTTGTGGTACTTTGACTTATACATAAACAATTCTCAACACTAAAAATGAAAAATACACTAAAATTCAAACAAAGAAACTAAAACAAAAGTACAAGTATATATGCAATTAAATATTACAGCTGACACACTGGATTTTTATTGAATCTAAAGAAAAGATTCCAACATGCCTGCATTCTTAAAGTACCCCTTCTGTAAACAAGAGTTTCAATATTTGACAGAATTCAAAAGCCTAAAATTAAACAATTTACAGCCTTTCCACATAAAATGCTGCAGAGACATGAATCTGTAAAGTTCAAATAAATGTTTAGTCAAGGTTACACTTTCAAATTTCAAACTAAGTTTGATTTGAAAAGATAGCTCTAGCCAATGAAATTTAAAATCTCACAAGCCTTGTTTGCTGACTTTCCTTTCCTAATAGAGCCTGAAGTGGACAGACTTCATGGCTCATAGCAGCATGCATGCAGTCAACACAAGAGGCTGAAAAATCGTCCAAACCAGCCCTCATGTATTATTAAAGCCAGCCCAGCTTTCCTGCACTGCTGAACAATGCTAACTGTCCTCCGCCAGCAAATTCAGTCTGCAGGCCGTCTGAATATTCGCCAAGGCCCCGCATTGCCTGCACATGGCAGATATAATTGGTAAAATGAATGAAGAATTTCCTATTCTTGCTAGGCAGTAGTCCAGATAGAAGATAAGAATAACTTCAATAGCTGAGCTAGCATGTGAAAAGAGCTCTGCTTTTCATATAACACTTATTATGAAGATGCAAATTTCCCCCTCAACCAGCAAGGCTCTCTGGGGCTGTTCACACACATTCATTTAACTGCTAACACTTTGTGTTTTCAGTGGCTTATTTTTTTTTTCTTGAGATAGTTCAAATTACATTTTGAGATAATCTAATAACCTCTCAGAATTTTACAGAGATAGAGATGGACAAATATTTACAAAATGTCTTTTTGTGTTACATCATTTACACATTTAAAATGCTGTATAAAAAGACTTTTATTCAACATTCACTGAAATGATGCCCAGCTTGGTGAAAGTGAATATAGTTATTGCCTCGAAATGTTTTAAACATGCAATATTTACTCTAAAGAGGTTGTAAAAATCTATAGATTATCTCTGGCTAGGAGGCTGTGCAGTACTTTTCTGAGAACTTCAGACTTGAGCGTCAGGTCCAAACCACTCTATCCCTTCCTCAGCCTATAAGTGCTTTTCTATCTTTCCTACCAAGTTACAATCTCTCCTTTAAAATTAATATTACACGTGCAGCTATAACCGTGTGTGTGTGTGTGTGTGTGTGTGTGTGTGTGTGTGTGTACACTGCCTACTGAGTCTATCTAGTGTTACTGATATATATGTTAAGATTTACCACTGGGGATAAATAGTACAACCCCTGGAGGAGCTCATCCTTGGATGAAACTGTTGGTCTCTTTTCTGCAGCCATTAATTTATGGATGATTAATTTATAAGTGTAGCTCTTACCATTCATTCAGTGGCTTTCTTTTGCAAAAGGTGGAACCGTTTTCAGAGATTCAAAAATGGTCAAAACAAGTGACCGTGGAGTACCCAGCACCAACTGACATATCTCCAATGCAACTCTGACACCCAAGCCACACAAAAATTTAGAATAAGAAGCAGAAAGATTATAGAACCAGACGTCCAGGATGCCTGGTGCTAGATAGTGTCTGCTAGGTTGGGTATGTAACCATATTTTAAAAGAGGATTTGACTAATGTGGTCATGTATTCAGTTGTAATCTTTATCTCATATATATTGTATTAAATATGCTACTGTGTGTGACACAGGCTAAAAATAATCACATCCTGTCATGTATTTGACTTTCTGTCCAAAGCATGCTGAGATATTGGGCTTCCTTATAGAAATTGTCCATTTATTTAAAGAATAATGCAGTATTATTGAATTGTATCTTTGGGTATTGTATATATGATTGCAATATTTTAGTTTGTGCAGTGAAACAAAAGTTAAAACCTGAAAAATTTAATAACACCCGTATTGATTATCAACTTAATTGAAAATAAAATAACTTTCAAATAAATATAGCTAATACTAGTTGTCTGAAAGTGTATGTTCTCATTACTAGATGATACATTTTATGTATAATTGTAAATTCTCTGTTACTACTTCCTTTATTACTCTCTCCTCACTTATATATAATTTTTATAATACAAGGAACATACATATTATATGTCCTATATGATACTTTAAAACTAAAATGAGAAAAAATTGTAACATTAAAAACAAGCTCTAGAGAAGAGGGAAGAGACTTGTTAGAAAAAGAAAGGGAGGCAAAAGGGTGTTACAGAGAAGGGAAAAATTGTCAAGACATGATATAGGCTATATGGAAATTTCCCTTATAAATTAACATCCATTAATTTATAACATTAATATATTTGAATAATTATAATACAATTCACTTTCCAATTTTGAATAGGAAGTATTCAAAATTTAAACACGATATATACTCACTTATAAGTGGATATTAGACATATAATATAGGATAATAATACTAGAATCTGTACACCTAAGGAAGTAATCAAGAAGGAGGATCCTGGTAAGATGCTCAGTCTTCATTCAGAAAGACAAACGAGATTGACATAGGAAGAGGGAGAAAACAGGGAACAAGACAGAAGCCTATCACAGAGGGCCTCTGAAAGACTCTACCCAGCAATGTATTAAAACATATTTAAAACATATTCAAAATTAAAACAGTTTTAGGAGGGACTTTATCTATGATTATCAGCAGACTACCATCTAACTGGTCTTCCATCTAACTAATATTCAATGATTTTTGCTCAACACCATTCTCACACAAAGCTTACCAATATTTTAGATGTTTAAATGTGTAAGCGTTTTAGAAAAAGAAGTATTAAATTTATGTTCAAGAATACAAAAGCTATGATAATCCTTTGCATACTAGTATACATTAATTTAGTGGAAAATATTATGGAAGTCTCTCTATACTCTAGCTTAGTTATTTTTCCTTATGAATTGCATTCTAATTATTTTCCAGTAACATAAATTAACGAAATCACTCCATTTAACAGCTTTTCCAGTTTAAGTAGAAAGAAAGAAAGGATCAGGAATACAGTACAATTGAGTATATGAAAGGGGTGAATTTCCCAATTGGTGTCCTTGATAAAACTTTACATGAAGTTTTTATAAAAATGCATTATTTTATTTTTATAAATATTGGCTATATCTTTTTATCTTCGCACAAATAATCTATTACAAAAGTAGTTTCCTGATTTTATTTTATTTTTTTAATTTTTATTTTTTAAATATAGAGTTACAGTTTGTTAACTTTGTATCCCAGCTTTAGTCTCCTCCTTCATTCCCTCCCAATCCCACCCTCCCTCCCTCATCCCTCTCTGATAGGGGAGGACCTCCTCCCCTTCCATCTCACTCTAGCTTATCAGGTATCTTCAGGACTGGCTGCAATCTCCTCCTCTGTAGTCTAGCAAGGCTGCCCTAATATATTATATCATATATATATATATATGTATTTGTAATTTATATATATATAATTGATAACAAAGTATAATAACCTAAGTGAAGATAAAAGGCTTCAGAATGGTCATTCTAATTGTGTATTCACAGAGATACATAGGGTTCAAAGCTGTTTTTATTTGTGAATTAATTATAATCAAATGACCTTTCAAAATAAATCCTTAAATAAAAAACAAAAGTAGTTTCCTATAATCTTGTCATATCGAATGGCAGAGAAACACTTAAAGAAATGCTCAATGTCCTTAGTCATCATGGAAATGCAAATCAAAATGACCCTGAGATTTCACCTTACACCCATCAGAATAGCTAAGATCAAAAACTCAAGTGTCAACACATGCTGGAGAGGTTGTGGAGAAAGAGAAACCCTACTCCATTGCTGGTGGGAATGTAAACTTGTATAACCACTTTGGAAATCAATCTGGTGCTTTCTCAGACAATTAGGAATAGTGCTTCCTAAAAGATCCAGCTATACCACTCTTGGGCTTATATCCAAAAGATGCTCAAGTATACAACAAGGACATTTGCTCAACCAGTTCATATCAACTTTATTTGTAATAACCAGAAGCTGTGAATAACCCAGATGTCCCTCAGTTGAGGAATGAATAGAGAAATTGTGGTACATTTACACAATGGACTCAGAAATTAAAAGCAAAGAAATCATGGGGTTTGCAGGCAAATGGTGGGATCTAGAAAAGATCATCCTGAGTGAGGTATCCTGGAAGCAGAAAGACACACACGATATATACTCACTTATAAGTGGATATTAGACATATAATATAGGATAATAATACTAGAATCTGTACATCTAAGGAAGTAATCAAGAAGGAGGACCCTGGTAAGATGCTCAGTCTTCATTCAGAAAGACAAACGAGATTGACATAGGAAGAGGGAGAAAACAGGGAACAAGACAGAAGCCTATCACAGAGGGCCTCTGAAAGACTCTACCCAGCAATGTATTAAAACATATGCTGAGGTTCATAGAATGTGGGATCCAACTTAAAATTCACTCTTGGTGGGGTATCAGTCACCCCACCAAGGACCATGTATGTATATATCCTAGAACCCCTGCTCAAATGTAGCCCATGGTAGCTCAGTAACCACTTGTTTTTCCCTAGGAAGGGGAATAGGGACTATTTCTGACATGAACTCAATGGCAGGCTCTTTGACCTTCCCCACCCTCCAAGGGAGGAGCAGTCCTCCTAGGCCACAGAGGAGGACCTTGCAGCCAGTCCTGAAGATACCTGATAAAACAGGATCAGATGAAAGGGGAGGAGGTTCTTCCCAATCAGTGGACTTGGAAAAGGGCAGGAAGGAGATGGGGGAGGAAAGTAGGATTGGGAGGGAATGAGGGAACAGGATACAGCCGGGGTACAGAGTTAATAAAATGTAACTAATAATAAAAATAAAAATAAATCTGTCACTTTAATAAGTAAAGTTAATACAGTATATTTTCTTTCTATTAAGTGTTAATATCATTTTTTGGGTATCTTTTCTTCATTGAAAAATATGCTCAGTATTTCTTCACTATAAACATTGGAGCCTTTTGACCAAATCCTGCTCCCATTTCCATGTCATTTGTCTTTCTTCCTTCCCTTTATTCCTCACATATGTGGTCATTTCAACCTAACTAATGCCATCATTGCACAATTGTTTATGCTTTTGTGACATTTACTAATAACCTAACTCCTATCAAACCATTTTATATTCCTACAAGATTTCTTATTGACCATAATTCTCTTTCACTCAACAGCTTCTTGATAACGATTCTAGCAAGCAAATCCAAACAAAATAAACTCTCCTTTATCTTCAGCAAACTCTTCAATTGTACCATGGCAATCTCCTTTGAAGGAAAACTGTATTCCATTTCACTTATCTAATTGTGTTCTCATGTTCTGGTGTTTTTTCTTAGTCCCTTTTTATATTTCTTCCTGCTTGACTTTGTCTAACTAGTTCTCAAACTGTGTTTATCCCTAGTGTTCCTTAAATCTTTACCTCTACTCCTCACAATCTTTTCATTGTTTATACACTGATCTGAAGTTCTACATATTATATAGAGAAGAGCAAAACCTCCAAATATGTTAAGATTCTCAGCTATTTATGTGATAAAAAGAATTATTATTAACAATATATAATAATTATTGATGGTTTGCTACATGAAAGCAGTAACCATTGTAGTAGATAATACTGTACAGGGAAATAGCTTTACACAGAATCTCAATCAAACCTTTCATTGCCAGGGAATTAAAGGGAAAACCGTGTAAATGAATGAATATTTGGGATTCTGAAAAGTGACTGAATCTTCATGTTTAGGAAAACAATTATCTCCTGTAAATAAAATGTAATTAAATGTCCTTTGTGTGTTTATTGACGAGGTAGGCTCAGAGAGCCATCTGGTGGTAAGAGAATAGCAGTGTATGAGGAAATACTGAGCTTGTTTGCTGTAAAATCAAAGAACAAAAGTTGTCTTCCCCCTTGCTGAGAATAACTACAATCAGATGATCAAAATGTAATGACATAACACATGGGACTTACTCTCACATCAGTTTAGCTGCCCATGTATATCTCGGCAAATATGCTTTTTCAACAGATAATCAGATGAAGAAGAAAAAGTTTTGAAAAGAAGAAAGAGAATATAGGAAAAAGAGGAAAAGAATGATGTTTGAAATTATACAAACAGGATGTAGAGATGAGGCTGTGATGAATCACCCTCCAGTCTCTCTTCTTTTTTGTTTGTTCGTTTCCTTTCTGAAATGATCACAGAGTCATGGTTTTCTTAAATACATGGCTTTTTGTTTTTTGTTTTGTTTTGTTTTTATAGAACTGTACTCAGAATTTGTATAAAAATTCTGTATAAATGTATAAATGAATGTATAAAAATTCATAGAAGGAGAAAGGAAAGTTTTTTTTTTATTGAGAATTACATACAGAAAAGGTAGTAAGGACTGGCCAATAACTTGCATCTCTCATTCACCTTATACAGGTTAGGTATATCTCTGAGCTCTGTGCCAGGATGGAATTCTTCAATTCAGAGCCCAGATTCAGGGTTTTAATTCTCTTGTGAGTCATGCCATGGGATTCTGCCTTAGAGGGAATGATCAAGAAATCTTAGAAATAACTCTCAATGGTCACTGCAGCTTCTGTGACTCTCACCTTCATATACCATTGGGCCAACTGTGTTACATAGATAAGTTTAACATGGAAAGAGAAACCGTTTCGCAGTAAGACAAGTCACATGAGGATATACCATAAATAAAGTAAAAATATATTATCTCAATCATCAGTGAAAAGTGGGATAATAGAAAACTAGGAAACCTTATCAGTGACCCATGGGGTAAAGGAAGCTCATGGCTGATAATACTAACTAAACTGACCATGAATTGTACTTAAGGGACTTAGCAAACACATTAGGATGGGGCTCACATGCTGAAGGGAACAAAGGAAACAGGCTAAGATCAGCAAGAAGACCAATTGAAAAATAAAAGGCGAGAGATATACAACTAAGCGATTTACTTTAAAGGCAGGTCTCCACTGAAGATGGCATCTTAGGAAAACCAAGAAGGTGCCAAAGTAAGCAAGGAAGCTACAGACTCTGTTGCTTGAAGCATCCGTGAGAGTAGAAACACCGAGCTAAAGTAAAGGATTCTAACATTATATCAACAATTACCAATGTTTCACATAGAACACAAGCTTATATTCCACATGGGGGAAGCTGAGGTGGTTCATAGACAAGTTACATTGAAAATTCAGCTAAAGGTAGGGAGATTTTGGAGTCATGACTACGTCCAGAAGACTTGAACAATGGCATAATGACGCGAAATGGAGGCAGACTCTAGTTAAGAGGAAGAAGAGTGCAGTTGGAGGGAGAGTAAGGGGAACGAGAACAGTGAAGGGTGGGTGTGATCACATTGCACTGTGTATAGGCAAGAAACCGGCAGGACATTTTAGTAAAGGGGGCATAAAAACAAAAGTAATTAAAATATAACTAAAATCTCACAGATACTACATGTTTCTTTGAAATTTAACAGTGGCCAGGAAGTGCATCTGGGAAGACCAATTAGCAGACACATGGATTCCAAGTTAATTTATCTTTTTTTTTTTTTACCTCTACTAATTGGTTTCAATGACCCTATTGTTTCTTAATTCAGGGTACTTTCAAAGCACTAACTTAAGAGCCACTCAGAGCTATTAGGAAGGTGTTGCTAAAAAGGTAAAAAATATTTTAAAATGAGAGAGAAAAAAATTTTTTTTTCTGTTAGGATGTAAGACAAAAGATTTTTGATCAAAGAAGAGAAAAACAGTTACTGGAGTTTTCTAGACAACAACTGACATGTTCAAAGTGTAAAATGAGTTCTCTAGCACCTGATAGACCTTAGCTATTGCTATAGAATTAAGTATATTCTTATCTTGATGAGTTCTACAATACCCACAGAGCAAGCACACAGGAATGACCTAAAGTCCACTGGAAAGGCAGCACTTTCAGTTCCCTCCATTGTTCGTTTAACAAATCCAGAGTGATGAGTTATTCACGATGTCACACAGATAGCATTATAATTTTGTATAAATTAATTTTCTTTTTAAAAATTTGTTTATTTTATATTAATTACAGTTTATACAGTTTATACAGCTGTAGCCCGCTCCTTCATCCCTTCCCAATTCAATCTTTCCCCCCTCATCTCCTGTCATGCCCCTCCCCAAGTCCACTGATAGGGGAATCCTCCTTCCTTCCATCTGACCCTAGCCTATCAGGTCTCATCAGGCTGGCTGCATTGTCCTCCTCGGTGGCCCGGCAAGGCTGCTCCCCCCTTTAGGAGGAGGTGATCAAAGAGCCAGCCACTGAGTTCATGTCAGAGAGAGTTCCTGCTCCCATCTCCTGGGAACCCACTTGGAAACCGAGTTTTCTTTTAATATGTCCCAACCTTATGCTATTCTTCTGAAACAGGATGTTCACTAAAGTTAAATAGTTCAAATAAAGTACTCTATTATCTTAGGTAGTGAATATTTATCAATTAAAATTAATATAAATCCCCAGTGTCGTTAGGGACTCCTTTTGGTAAAATACTGTGAATTCCTATACAAATACTGCCAAAGTGATGAAAATTTGTGTTTTGGCCACAAGGTGGCAGAATAAGCTAAGACCTCCTTAAGCCCTATTGAAAGTCTCTTCTCATTTCAGTCATCCAGGTTTAGCGTATTTCAATGAAAAATGCTGAGACAACTGGATTATGTTCCTCTCTTAATCTGTACAAAGAGTGAGTGCAATAGAATTCACAATGGAAACTGCATAGAGGACTAGACACTCGTTCCTACCTTTCACAGAGAATCCTCAAACCCACTCCACCTTCCATCACCTGCACTGAGAAAACAGCGGCCTATTCATTTTTGTTCTGTTCCTGAAATGAAGGGAAAACTCCTGGACAGGTACCGCTAAAGGATGATATCTTAAATGTATCTTTAAGGCTGACAGTACCAGCCTAAGGAATTGGTCGCCTTCTACCCTTCTCCTGTGCAACAGGCACATGAAGCACATCTCCACAGTGTGAAATTAGCTCAGTGTACTGCAAACACACGAGCATAACTATCAATATGGCCAGATACACAAAATTAACAGAAAAGTGTTCACAATGTCACTGAGAGCATTATAATTTCATGGATTTGTGCAAACTCCATTTCATTATCTTAGTATCTCTACTTCCTATGGAGGAGTTTGAATTGGAAGAAGCCCTCAGCAAACCCTCTGCTAGAGGCATGAAGACTATATCTATTTTAACACTGTCCATATGTCAGGATCTATGCAGTACCATGTCTATCTTAAGATGATATGTATATGGAAAGCTTAACATGCTATTAGGGTATAGTTTAACTGTTTCGGTCTTCTCTAAAATGTGAAAAATACTTAAATTTTACTAAAGTTGAAGAGCATTAGCTTTTTAATCTTTATCTTGTCTGAAAATCATGCCTATAAGGGTTCACAATGGTGAAATTGGAACATACAGACCACTTTGGTTGTATGTAATTGATCTTAAGTAAAAACATGTGTATTCCCTTAAGACTTGAAGTGGAAGAAGCTGTTAGTAGATTTGTAAATATTAATGGTTATATGTCAAGTGTGCCATACAATCAGATAGAAAACACTGTGTATTTTTTCTCATGTTCAAATGCAGATGAAAATTACTTATGTACTTTAAATCACAGGCTGAGCTTAATCATTGTAAGATTTTACAAAACATGTAAAACAACTAAACAATGTACATCTCCAAATAAATTAGTACATGTTGATGTGTTTCTCAATTTTTAAAATTTATTTATTTATTATGATTTATCCACTTTGTATCCTGGCTATAAGCCCCCTCCCTTTTGTTTCCTCCCAGTCATATCCACCTGCCCTTTTCTTCCCCTATGCTCTTTCCCTAGTCCCCTGATAGGGGAAGACCATCTTTCCTTCTATCTGACTCTAGCCTATCAGGTCACTAGCATCCATACAAAGAAAACCAAAAGAAAGGACTTGATATTCTCAGGCAAAATCTTTACCAAGAAAATTGTATAAGGATAGCTTTGGGGAAGGACAAAACTGTTAGTATTCATTTAGACCTGAGAGATTCCAATGCATAGGAGCTTTGTCGCTTTTCTCAGTCCATTGCTGTGCTCAGGAGAATATATTTATATTTTGAAAATTTAGATATGTAAATGCTAGGCCACAGGACAGGAGCCTTCCACAGAGGACCTTTGAAAGACTCTACCCAATAGAGTATAGAAGGAGATACTGAGACACATAGCCAAACTTTGGACAGAGTACTGGAATCCTTATGGAAAAAAAGAGAGATAGAAAAGCCTGGAGGGGACAGGAACTCCACAAGGAGAACAATAGAACCAAGGAATCTGAGCCCAGAGGCCCAGTCCTGAAGATACCTGATAAGCTAGGGTCAGATGGAAGGGACCTCCTCGGACCTCCCCTATCAGTGGACTTGGAAAGGGGCAGGGAGGAGATGAAGGAGGGAGGGTGGGATTGGGAGGGAATGAAGGAGGGGGCTATGGCTGGGATACAAAGTAAATAATCTTTGATTAATATAAAAAAATAAACATTATAAAAAAAGAAAAAGAAGATTTATGCAAAAAATGTTTAGATTATAAAGCATTAACTTTCCAGTCTTAAAAAGTTTGGAAAATAACTATAAATGGCACCAGTTATTTGCATTAAGATTGATATTACTAAAAAGATGATCACAGAAGGAAAATTTGAGATCATTATTGTCTTACAGAAAAAAATATATTCATTTATTCTCCAGTTCTGACTTGGGACATCTATGTGAGTGTGTATGTTGTGGGTGTGGATAGGTGTGTGCTTGTTTTCGTGCACATGTGTTTATTTGGTACATATCATCATTGAACAATATTTCTATAAAATATGTGAAAAATGTATTCATTAAATCTGAATGGCAAAAGCATTATTATTGCCACTTCACTATAAAGCCATATATCTACAGCACCTCAAATAGAAACTTTTTAATTTTTAGTAAGTTCAAGATTAACCGTTATCTAGGAACAAGTAGAACTGATAGTTCAACTTGGATTAGAAATGAAATTCATGTAAGTCACTAGCATCCATACAAAATAAGAGCTATGTTTTCTTGAAATAATATAGGACTATTTGTTTTCTTCCATATCAGACTGAGTGGTTTCAAAAACAGGGGGCATGCTACCATAGCTTAGGTGTAGAAAGCCTGTGCTACAAATTTTAATTGACTTGAAATTGGTTTCTTCAATAACAATTAAGTAGTAAATTCAAGTCTAACCTGGGTATTAGCAGTAAAAGAGAGTGAAGGGGACAGAAGTGCACAGAGAGATTTCAAACTAGTGTTTATCTGATAACCAGAAACTCATCAGATACACAGAAAAATATGTTCACACACAGAGAAATTCCATAAAAACACAAAAATAGAATTGATAATGTATACACAAAGTACTTGTAAGATAAAAACAAAAAGCCTTGACAAAGCATTATAGACAAAGAAACCCCCAAAATGTCACTGAGTTAGCTTTGGATTGGCCATTTCCTGCTGGGCATGAGGTCTATCTTTAACAATGTTTAGTATACCCAGTAAAACTCCATTGGAGGAAACAAATATTTAATTGCAAGCGATTATCAATTGGAGATAGCTTCCGGATTAGGGGTGGGACTAGTGTTCTTTTCTTCTCTCAGGGCTGGGACCCAATGTGGCCAGCCTGCTGCAGGCTCTGTGTATGGGACCTCATTCTCTGCGTTCATATGGTAAAATTTTTATTTTATTAAGAAACGATAACCTGTTGCGCTTAGTTTCATTTTAGAACTCTATGCTTAGTTCAAGGCTTTCATTCTCTGCATTGCTACAAGAAAAAAAAAAACTTATATGCTACTAATAACAAAATTGCCTCCAGATTTTCAGCAATTTATTTCAAAAAAATTTCATAGATAATTTAGAGAAAAAAATGCACTCATTCAAATTTATTTCCTAGAGCCAATGTCAAAAGCTAGAATCTTAACAGGGCAGATAAGTCTGCCTTCTCAAAGGAATAACTTATGGAAGGGCAAATGATTTTTAAAGTTTTGAATCTTGTTTTATTAAGTTTAAAAAAGATGGAATGTTTTAAATGAATTTCTCTAGTAGAATAACTACTCCAGAACAAATCTAAACAGAATTGAAATAATAACGTTCATAAACTTTGAATACAACTGAGCAGTGGTCACAGTTTCTAATATTAGGGATGCTTTCCTTGCCCTGCCCTCTATGCAGTACAAAGCAAGTGGTATGGCTTCGCATGAGATACCAGAGTCACTGTGTTATACATTGGGTACATTGTTATTCACCTTGTAGGAAGAACTGTTAGGTTCATAAGTAACACAACTAAGCACACTGCATTGCGCTTAAGGAACAGGTTGCATGGTGCTTACCAATGTTGAAATATTGTTGTGGTGTTTAGTAGGTTTATGTTGTCTTACTATATGGCATGTGATTCTCTCCTTATACACAGAGAAAAACATTCAGAAAAAACATACCAGTTAACGTCCAGTGATAAACCGGTGGGTATAGGCTTTGAATCTACAGCTAAGTGATGTGAATTTATACAACTGGTTATAAATAATTGTTTTCTAACTCCACTGATCTGGAAGCCTGAATGCTTTTTGCTTTGACTTTAAAAATCTTTAATCCTTTTGTAATTTCTACACTAATGAAAAGTAACACGTTAGAAGATATATACGAATCCTGTTTTTAAAAATATAAACCAATATAGTATGCTTCTCTGAATTTTGTACTGTAGCAAGTTGTCAGAAAGGAGACAGAAATCCGCATCATCTTGCCAGGAGTGTGGGTTCTTATTGCTCTTGCAAATGAGTGAAATCGTTTACGTCTGAAGCCACAGGAGGTTCTATGCAAGAGGTATGTGAGATCTAATAGTAATTATTTGAAGAAATAAGCGGTATAGCTGCCTGGGAGTATATTCCCAAACCAATTTGAATAGATATTACATTATTTAATTTCACGCAAATAAATCCATTCAGTAAGAAGTAAAATTTTCCAACAGATAAAATGAAATCAATGTCTCAAAGTTTTTTTATCAGCTGCCTATAATTAAATACAAAATTATATTTTAACAAATTTTAGAAAGTTCTTTATCTTAGCTAAAGAGACTATTTTGATAAAAGCATTGAATAACAGGTTATATAATACAATACAATTTTTAAAATTGCTTTTTTTTTACATGATTGACCTAAATAATTCAGTTGTTAGTTTAGTAAATTCATTAATCAGTGAAATTTCGCAAAATTGTTAGTAACAGTTGTAGAAACACTGTCGTCCTCAAGCTATATTGTTGAAACTAGGACATCTGGATTGACACATTGTATTAAAGTGTGTTTGAGCTTCATTAGACAGGTAAATACAGATTTAAACTCTGAGACACACTAATATTCCCATGTGCTATGTTTAAATCATCTAGCCTCTCTTAACTGATTCGTTAAGAAACAGGTGACAATTGAATTCAAATATTTACAAAGAGCTGACTCTAAGAGGCTGGACATTGTTCTCCCCATAGATGCAGTGTACAGAGTACAGAGAGCAAGCGGGGAAGAGTGTAATGTGACTTTCCTGTGCCCTGGAAGGAACACTTTCACCTGAACCACATCAGGCTCACCACAATACAGCTCTGACATAAAGGTTATTGGTGTAGGCAGATATAGAGGTTTCTACCCCCAAATCTAACACCATGTCAAAATAAAATAAACCAAAATAAAAATATAATTATTACACGTCACTGTGCTATTTAACCATATCTTGATTTTTATATTGCATTTATTTTTGCTATAACTTCACCAAATGAAATGATGAAACCCCTAAGTATGACAGGGTAGCTATTTTATATCTTAGTAAAAAAGGAATATTGTTAATATCCTTCATTTCTTGGTGAAAGGAAATGATACATTTGTTTATATAATTCAGCAGAACCGATGAGATATATGAACAATGAGGGACAGACAAATCTACTTTGTCCATTTTTAGCTGGAGTCAGGAAGGAGGAACCCAATCCAGAGATGAATATGGAAGTCTAAGCTTCTGCCTCTAGGATTTAAACAAATGGGAAAAGATGGATCTTAAATAGAGAACCAGACCTGAGTTCAGATTTTTCTCATTCTAGACTTAGCCTCAGAGATACCGAGCATGAATGAAACAATTTAAAAGAAATGCAGTTCTACATAGCAAAGAAGAAAAATAGACACTTCAAAGTAAGACTGCTCCTGGCATCAGGGAACCCTAACCAGGCTCCACAACCACTTTGAAAAGATAATTTATTTCTAATGCAAAAGACAATTTTCTGAATACAAATGAGGGTGTATATTTTGCTTCTGCATATTTTGTTTGATGATTAGCTATGAACTTTTACAATTTATGGGTTCATGTCCAGTTACTTATATTTTATAGTAGATTAATAAAACAAACATAATAGCATTTGTCACTTTTTAAATGCATGAGTAATTAGCAAAACCAAAAGCTTATTTAATTATTGTTTAGTAGCCAAAAATCATAAGTGACCTGAAACTTTTTCTTTCCTTTTTTTTTATGATATAACTTCTGTAAAATGTTTTCAGGGCTATCTTATAAACCTTTATTTTTATAACTTTGCAATATGTCTACTATTAAATAAATTTATGTGTAAAGATATTAATTCACAATCCTTCCTAGAAATAGAAACATAATTGTTTTTGCATTATCTATACTTTTTAGATCTTTGGAATATATTAGAGATGAAAAATACATTAGAATAACTACATACATGTGAGTTTGGAAATGCATCACATATTCAAAAGTTGAAACTGCTTTGTTTATTCTTTAGGAAAATCTAACCTTCATTTATCTAAAAGTCTTTCATAGTTTCAGTGGGAGACCAAGACCCAGAGATCAGTACTTACTCATTCCATGAAACATTTCAATTATTTCAGCCTGTAGAAATCCACTACATTGAGTAGTTCATTATCCTGAAACTTCTTATAGGTAAACACAATTCAGTCCAGTGAAAACCTTGCTCATCTCTGTCTTCTATATATATCCTCTTTTATTTATTTATTTACTTTTTTATGTTTGTCTGCATGAGTTTATACTCTGTGTGTACAGATACCACACAGGCAGTAAGAACATGAGAACTCAGAAGCTGTAATTACAGGTGACTGCCATTTTGACATTCTTCAATGGATCCTCATTATCATTAGAGTTAATATGAAGGTCCTTGTCACAATTAGCAAAAGTCAGAATGATCAGTCCCCAGCTCACTGTAGAAGAGATATAAGGCCCTTCACTCTCTGCTTAGCTGTGTGGGACAGTGTGCAAGTCCTCGCATGAGTCATACATCTCTGGTATAAATGCATGTTGTGATCATTGATTTAGAAATTTTTTCACCATCACTTACCATTCAGTTTTATTATTATAACAGATCTCATTTCTCTGGGAAAAACATTTTCTGAATTTTTTGATTTATTTAGTTTGTGGTTTGGTTTCATGTCACCAGATACTTTCTTACTTTCTTTTATAAATTACATCACAGCTTTTTTTTTTTTTTTGATGAATTTTAGTTTTCTATTATACCCAAACTTCAGTAGACAAAAAACAGTAGTGGTTGTTGTAGGTGTTCATTAAATGGCTGGTAAAAGCGAATGCTAGGTTATTCATCATGAATAATGCTGAGCAAACCCAAATATAGTGAATTAATTGAGATATTATGAGTTGTCTCTGGGTCTTAACACATAAAATTATACAAACATTGAACTGAATTTTGGGATATTTTATTACCAGTAGAATTCCTGTCAAATGTAACAAGTGAATACTTAGCCTCAGTTTGGGGTTTATTATTCAAATCTTTTGTTCAAGTTATTAGTATAGTGCAATTAAACAATGTACACTCACTATATGAATTCATTATGTTATAAAGGATTTTGCCTTAAGAATTGCTAATTGTATCAAATAGAACATCAGTAATTAAATATTCATCATAGTATGAGTTTGGAATCATTGATCAAAAGCTATCACTTCTCTTTGATATAGTCTTGAAGGAAGCAAGATCAACATACATAAGTGATATCGTCACGCTCATGTTCCTTGTGGACATTCACAGCATCTAGGCTATAGAGTGCCTCAAGGTGCCCACGATCAGATAGATAAAATAAGCTGTGAAGTATATAAACAGTGGATTGTTATTTATTGTTTATGGGTTGTTCATCCCAAAAGAATAACAAGGCTCTTCCATTTGTATGAAATACACTAAACAAAGTAAAACTAATAATCCATATAGACTCATGAAAATAGAAGTACCCTTATTTCAGGTGAGGGCTGCAAGTGTTGGGGAGAATAAGAGTAGGTTTAGGGAGGTGAATATGACCAAAGTAAATTGCAGTCTGGTATGAATATTAATGCAATGAAACCCTTTCCTATAGGATACTTCCCTGAAAAAATTCAAAAGAAAGTTTCCTCTAAGACAGTGCTGAGTAATGATCAAAGTGTATGCAAGAGGGTATGAGCAGAAGAAATTAAATGGAGCACACAGGTTTGTAAATTGAGATGTTATCTCAAGGGATCTGAGTTGTATTATGAAGCATGATGACCCCTTATTTCATCATAAATAGAGGCAAAGTAAGAGAATCTTAGTTGAGATATACTCTAAAATTGGCACTGGTGTAAGTACAACTGCAGAACAAGTAATGCTGGGAAATGAGCCCAAAACTTATGAAACAGGAGTGACCGTGCTTTTCAACGCATAACAGTCAAACCAAATCCAGAATTCTCTAGAGCATTAAAACCAAAGAGTGATGAATACAGAGGATATATCTTTTAAAATATTCTTATTATTCTTGCATGTGAGTTACTTTGAAATTATGTGGATAAAGGAAATGCATGATACTTTTGTGAAGGACTGGATTACTTCTGAGCCCCCTTAATGCCCCCGACACATATAGTTTGAAGAAGTACTGAGGACTTCAAGGACATCATCTTGATTGAATAGAATACAGATTTTTCTTATTATTAATGCATTTTAATAAATTGTAGGTACTTTGGAAGCTCAGAAATATATTTCAATATGAGAAGAAAACTGTTTAAATACAATTCACAAGTGTGGCACCCTCAGTTTAGTTCTGTTTCTATGCAGTGGGTGGAAATTTGTCAGTTTTGGGAAGCTGTGAATATCTTTCTATGGAAAAATGAGAACTGAGTGAGATAAGTTCAACAATTAACTATCTTTAAAACAGGGGATTATCATGGACCATCTGTGTAAGACCGTTGTATTGTAAAGCATTCATAGATATAGGAGAAGGAGGCTGACCAGTGAAAGGCGGAGAGACACAGTGCAGGAAAATTCCAGTCAGCGCTAGTGTTGAGGGTGAAAGGTAAACACTAGTGATTGGGCAGAGGTTGGAAAAACATGCAGGATCGTGGACTCCCAGGAATGCATCCTAGGACTGTGGACATCTTCACAGTATTCTGGTGGAAGATGCAAGGTGTGCTGGCTGCAGAATTTTAAATTAATAAACTAACTCCGTGACTAGTCACTGAATTTATGTTCATTTTTGTGAACCAAGATATGAAACACCCATACCATTTTTTCTATACAAACATAGTTAACACAACACTGAGAAATTTCTAAAGCATCTTCCTAGAGTTCTCCCTGACTAATTATTTTTAATATCCAGCAGACATCATTCCATTTCTCAGGTAATTTGAGGAGGGTAAGACCTTTTGAGAATATTGCTACCGTCAATCTCAGTGAGAGCCTGTAAATCTCCATAACTCTGTTTTGAAGAAGGTAAGTGCTGGTAATTGCTTCTTTGCACTTTGTCCAAGGTAGAAAATCTTAATCATTTGTTCTATACCAAGTGCTATTCTTTTGGATAGATTTCAAAAGAACTAAGTAGCCAGCACATTCATGGACCAGTTCTCTGCCTTGGGCGATGTTGTTCCCTCATCAAACAGCCAATCCATCTATTGGCAGATTTATTAAGGCTATTTTAAAAATTAAGCTTCCCAGATTTCTCCTCTGCAAATAGAATTTGAATCTGAACCTGCAGGCACTCACCTGACCTCCCCTTGAACTGCTGTAGAGGGCTTCGTCTTCTCTGAATTTGCCTCTTAGCTCTGCATGCAGATGGCTACAGCTTTATCTCTGCCAGATAGGGGTGGCAAGCCTGTGCTGCCTTTGGCATGTGATGCTCATGATCTATCTTGTTTATGTTTCCCCTAGGCCAATGCAAATGCAAGCTCTTTATACAATTTTTCTTTGATAGCACACATAAAGCTAATTCCCAAAACTCTTGAGTGATGAATTTACTATTATATTTCAAGTTTAAGAAAAGGGTTAATTGATTGACTGGGAGGAAAGAGAAGAGGACTTGGAGGTGACAGCAACTCCACAGGAAGACCAACAGAGACAACGTACCAGGGCCCAGAGGGGCTGCTGAGACTGAAGCACCAACCAAGGACCATGCATGAACTGAACATACATCCCTTACAAAGGTGTAGCAGATGAGCAGCTTAGGCTTCATGTGGGTTCTCTAGTAAGGGAAGTGGGGACTGCATTGGACATGGACTCACTTGCCAGGTTTTTGATCACTTCCCCCTGGCTGGACTGCCTTGCCAGTCCACAGGGGAAGAAGATACTGCTCAGTCCTGATGCAATGTGATGAACTGGGCTGGATGAGCTTTTCTGTAGAAAAGTAAAGGAAAGAAAGGAGTGGGACTGGAAGGGGAGGGTGGGATGGGGCTACAACAAGGTTGAATAAAAAATAATGAATAAAAAATAAAAACAATTTATAAAAAAGAAGGAAAAGGTTAATTGAAGAATTATCAGCAGGTTATTACATATAGGTGTTTCCTCTGCTGCTTTTTCAGCAGTTTATTTAGAGGCACAGAATACTCAGAGCAGTGAGATTAAATAAAACCACAGCAGATTACTTAGAGATAAAATTGCCCAGATTAAAACAACAACTACATTTAGGAGATCTATTCACTGTCATTCTTTATAAAATGTTGACATTGATGACTGGATCTGTGTTAGCCATATGTGGCCATGATGGAAAGTTATGGGAGCCTTCATTGTCACCTTTCTTGATCTCTTTTTTTCCTCCTTTATATTTCTACTTTTTCCTTGCTACATAGAATTAGCATTTAATAGACTGACATGAAGTAATACTTTTTAAACCTTCCTTCTTTTTTATCTTAAAGATTAATATCCATCAATACAAACACACACATGAACATAGGTACAATCACTTATGTTTTATATGTACTCAATTGGTTACTCAATATTTTAAAATAAGTATATACACTTTAAAAAATAACAAAATAACTTATGGAAGGATTCCTTTTCTTTAGAGATTAGTTTTAAAATAACCATTTGTTTGTGGTAGAGTGCTTTTCAGAACAACATATGTGGATGAAAACATAAAAATGCATATACAAATTGCGGTATACTATGCTGGTTAGTCTCAAGTCCTGCTTTATCTTTCACAACTCTAGAATCAGTGACATGCAATATAATTTTATGAACTGCCTCTAATAGAGAAAATTTCATCTAGTTATTTATCTCCCATCAAGAAATTGGTGATTTAAATTTTTTTTTACAATCTTCAAGTATGTTTTTTTTTATTTTATTTTTTTTTATCAGTTACATTTTGTTAACTCTGTATCCCAGCCGTGTCCCGATCCCTCATTCCCTCCCAGTCCCTCCCTCCCTCCCTCATCTCCACCGTGCCCCTTTCCAAGTCCACTGATAGGGGGGACCTCCTCCCCATTCATCTGATCCTGTTTTATCAGGTATCTTCAGGACTGGCTGCAAAGCCCTCCTCTGTGGCCTAACAGGACTGCTCCTCCCTTCGGGGGTGGGGAGACCAAAGAGCCAGTAATTGAGTTCCTGTTAGAAATAGTCCCTGTTCCCCTCACTTTGCCTAGAGAAAATAAGGAAATCGGCTAGTTGTATTGGTTTAAGATTCCATTTGTATCAGAGCAAATTTGCATATTAATTTATAAAATGTAAATCTGTTTAAGGAATAATTATAAAATAATAATAGATTGAAGATTTTGTAATACAACAATCTTAGCATCTTTGGTGAATAGTCTTTTGACTTCTGAATAGTTGAGAATTCTTTATCTGAGAGATGTTACACACACTAATGAATTGGTTATATTGAAAGGTAGACTGAAATGGTTTACCAGATTTCTTTCAGATAATTTTCAATTCTATCCTTAAGATAATATAAGTGCCATGTTGTGGGGGTCAGGAACCAAGGGGAGGGGGGGCTGATTGGTGGCAGATCCTACCCAGAATCCTGGGAATCAGACTGTGGGGACCAGACTCAAAGGTGCAGATCTAACTTTATTGTACCCTGTAACAGCCTCTAAATGATTGAAAGGACAATCAGACCACCCATGATAACCTCAAGCAGCAATAAAAATCAATCAGGTTGGTGTGACCATAAGGAAATGTGGGAGACGTGGCGGGCAAGGTCACCGTTCCCTAAAGATGGAGGAAGCAGTCACTGCTCTGGCCTCAGATCCTTTTTTGAGACTTCACTACTGTGCTAGGAGTTCCTAGTGGATCAACACTGTGAGCAGTGGATCAGGACCTTTAGAGGAGTCTTACAAGTCCCTGATGCTTTACTCGCCATTTCCTATGGGACTCCAAAAGGCTTACCTTGGCATTACCCACACCAGGTGATACAAAATGTTTCCTGAAAACTTAGCACAATGATACTCACTTTTAAAATTTGATTTTGCTAAAAAATTTTAAAGTTCTATTCATATTGTCAGGAAAATGAATGTCCTCCCCCAAATGGGCTATATGGCTGGTGCTTAATTTACTCACTTGCTTCTTTGTTGCTTACATGTTCACTGAGGTCAACAACAACTCAAAAAATGCATTCTGCACCCTTCACATCACACATAGCAAGGACAGGTAGTGTTTTCTAACAGTATGAAGATTTGCTCTTTGAGATTACTTGTTCACAGATGTTTTGTCTTCCCTCCCTCTGTATACTTGTACTTTCATATAATCCTTATTATTTTAGGATTTATTTCTCTTAGTGCTAAAAACAACCCCCCTGCTCCTCTTAAATGCTTCAGCTTTATTAATAATGTGTCTTCTTAGAATTCTATGTAAATGCCATGTTAAATTTTAGATTTTGCAATCTCTTTAATCAGAAACAAGGGAATTAGACAGCTGTGTGGAACTCATGTTAAGATGTAATTAAACATCTGATTGAATTTCTGTACATATTAAATAGCGGAGGCTAGGGTCTGTGCACAAGACAGACCATGCTTATTACAATTTACAAAGGATCCACTTCCAAGACAGAATGAGGGGAGATTAGGGACGCCTACAATGGTTTGTTTTTTTCTGTAATAACCAACACTGCAAAAGAAAAGTAAACAACAATTACACAAACCTTATCATAATATATAAGTCAAGTCAACTAAATTATAGCCTGAAACATGTTTATACCTCATTGTAAGTATTTTTCTGATATGGTATCCTTTTGAAAGGCTATAAACTTAAAACGAAATTATCTATTTTGGGTGGTTGGAAAGGTTTTGAGACAGGCTTTCCCTGTGTAGCTTTGGCTGTCCTGGACTCACTTTGTAGACCAGGCTGTCTTGGAACTCACAGGGCTCCCCCTGTCTCTGCCTCCCTAAGTGTTGGTATTAAAGGTGTGCACCACCATGCCCAGCTTCCATTTTTCTCATATAACGTTTTTCAGTGCTTTCTTGTATTTGGGGGTGTAAAAGTAACTTTTATTGGCCTGCTTCGGTAATTGTCTTGGAGGCTCACTGCCTCCCTCTGCTAACCTAGGTCTAGTCCTGGAAGCTTCTGGCCTCCACACAATCTAACCTAAGCCTAGAATGCTTTCAGCCTAGGAGAATTACTGATTAATAAACTCACCCTTACTTGTTTCTTTTTTTTAAATTTAATTAATTAATTTTTTATTTATTACAATTTATTCATTTTGTATCCCAGCTGTAGCCCCTTCCTTTTTCCCCTCCCAATCCGGCCCTTCCTCCCTTTTCTCCTCTCATGTTCCTCCCCCAGTCCACTGATAGGGAAGATCCTCCTCTTCTATATGATCCTAGCCTATCAGGTCTCATCAGGATTAACCTTACTTGTTCTTACTGAGCTCTGGGATGGCTGGTTCAATTCAGCTGTTTAGTGTCAAACTCCTCTCCTAGCTGACTGTTTCAACCTGGCTTTTCTCTCTGCCTCTGAATTGCTCTGCTTGGCAACAAACTAACTCCAGCAATCTGCTCTGATCTTCTGGCTCCTTTTCATTCTCTGGCTCATTTGGTCCTCACCTGAGTACTCTCTTTGCAACCAGTATCTCTATTACTATAAGACTGCCTCTTCTCTCTGTATTGGTCCTTAAGTTGCTTCCCTTTCCTCTCTCTTCTCATGAGAATTGGGCCTACCCTATTCTGTCATGTCTTTCTCTGATTCATCACCGTTTCTGCCACTCAGATATCACTTTCAAACATGGGTGTTTTCTTCTACAAACTAACTTTACCTTCATTGCTTATGAATAAAGGCATGTACCACAGTGCCTAGATTTAAGTTTTTCTTTACCTGTCACTTGCTCTATACCAGGCTGGCCTTAAACTCAGATCTGCTTGCTTCTGTCTCCTGGGTTGAAGGCGTCTTTGTATTCCAGCCATGTTCTGAATTAAAATAAGATAGAAGGAGAGGAGGTCCTCCCTTATCACTGGACTAGGTGAGGGGCATAAGGGGAGAAGAGAGAGGGTGGATGGGACTGGGAGGAGAAGAGGGTGGTAGCTACAGCCTGGATAAAAAGTGAATAAATTGTAATAATAATAAAAATTCCTCTACATTAGAGTAAGTAATAAGGAATATGCGAATAAATGATGTTTAAAAATAATTTACTTATATATGCATACTATTTTAGGTGTTTGCAATATACAACATTGTAAGGTAGTTGTATGATTTTGATAAATCCACAATAATCATAGAATGAGTAAATGTGATTTTAGATTATATATACATATAATATATTCTTAAACATTCTTTGTCTTTTAATTATGTATATGCAATGATGAAGATGATAGTAATAAGTATATATTTAATATTGTAATATTAATATCAAGAGTTTTATTAAATCACATCACTCTTAGAAAAACAAAAATGTTCATTTAATTTGTTGCGGTTTAGAAAATAAGTAAATTTCATAAGTCTTTCATATTTTTGCAAAGATTTGCATAGAGAATCATGCCATTAATTCTTTTCATCCCATATCATATAGTGAACAATTTTTCATGCTTAAGAGGAGGATAAAATACTCCACAGCACATGTGCCCAATCGTGCAATGAAATTTTATTTCCTGGACTTCTTCAGCATAAAAACTGTCTATTAATCATTATGTTGATTTTATGATGTGGACTATTGCCCAGAGGGATTATGCAATGATCCAAAGACTAATTTTTCATGCAACACGGAGGTGGACTTGAATATAGGGCTTTAAAGATATAATAATTCCTTCATGAATATGGTGTTTTTCAATTCCTTGGTAGTTACTGTAATTCCAGTATACAAGTCAATATCATTTGATAAGTCAAAAAAATGCTACATTTCAGAACATTGAAACTAGACATCTTATTCAAATGATATCTAAGGTCTACGGTATACAAATAGAAAGTAATTAAAACAAATAGGTCAAGATGTCACTATATTACATGTAGATCCAGTATGTCAGGACACCAGAGTTTAGGAGTATTGAGCAACATTTTGACGAAATGTAATTTAATTTCATTTTAGCATAATTTTTTTGTATATATATATATATATATGCTCACTGACACATATATGCATATATATATTTACTGACTATAAGCTCAGACTATCACGTAGGTTCAACTGGTAAGTACACACCAATTTAAATCTTTCTCAATTTTATAGGTTATAGTCAATGCACTAAATAACGTTCATTTCTACAGTCTTTGGTAATGTCTCGTGTTCTGTACTTATATTAATTCCACATTTCCAATATTAATCCTAAGCCTTATAGTTCATGAAAGTACATGTTAGCAAGACAGCTTGGTCTTGGCCTTTGCAGTTTCACTGTTCCAGCTGGTGTAGTGCTCCAATAAGATAAGGGGTGCTTCTGGACCAGATGTTCAGGGTTACCCCTGAGGACCCTGTGCTGCCTAATACCATCCTATCATAAAGATGCAGCTACTTACATAGAACATTGCAGTAATGCTGATGAGCTATGCTTGCTATAGCTAACACAGCCTCAAGCTCTTACCCAAATAAGACCTAATACATCAAGATATCAGAGTAAATATAGATGGTCTTTCAGGAGGTCTAGTGGGACCTTTCGACTCAGGCATCTTATTTATAGCACTGGCTGTCAGGACTTGCATAAAAAAGAAATTTCTGTGCCAAATGAAGACATAATTGGATCTTCACATATAGTATGTGTTTGAATCTCTATAAGGCTACTATTAAAATATTCACTGTATCTTTCACTGTAATAGTTGTGTAGTAGCTAAGCATGGATAACTTAAATCTCCTTGATGACACGAGTGAAAGTATGTGTGCCCCTGAGAATATACAAAGATAAATTTGATGCATTTGTTAATAATGTAAAAAAATCTAAGAATGAATAGTGAATTTATATACATCCTACACACATAGCAAAATCTACCATTCTTTTTTCAAAACTGTTATACATTAGCAACAATCTGCTCTTTTGTGAAACAATAGGTACATTTTAACCTTCCTTATTTTAATCTCCTTACCTGAAATGCTTTCATTTTCTCTATTCTTCATTTCAGCTGGGCAGATTCTGTCCAACTTCAGTATTTTTTTTTCATCTTAGCTAACTGTAACCTGCAAACTAAGTTGCTCTTTAATTTTCTCCCCCAGCAAACTAAATCCCCTTCTACATGTTAATGTATATTTTTTCCATTCATAAGCATATTCTTAGTTGGTAGAGGGTATGTAGGACTGTGAACACTGCTTTATCTTTTTTATGATTTATATACTATCCATAATTCACATATGTTTGAATACATAAAATCTTAACATGTGATATGTGTTACATCTCACAAAACAATATATATAAAATTTTCTACATTTATTACTTTGGTCTCATTGAATGAACTAAAGCTTTATTTGGGCAAACTTATTGTAAATAATATTCATCTTTCAGGCATTATCTGACTGAACTAGAATTTCCAAAGGATTAACTATTCATTACATAGTCCATAGGAAAAGATATTCTGGTTTTGCTGACTTTAGATCAAAGCTAATATTTGGGAATTGTACAAGCCTAGAAGCTACGGTCCCCACACCACACATGTCACTCCACTCATGCTAATCTATTCTATGTCTGTTCTTTACTGTCTGATGCTTGGAATTGTTGAACTCATGATAGTTCAAGTAAAGTGACAGTTGAGTTAGAGCAACTTCTACAGCTCTATTCCTGTTCTCTTATTTTAATTGTAACAGCCACAACAATCAATGTTCCAACACAGTTTCAACATAGCAAAGTTTTCCTCCATCCTTCTCAGTAGTGTCTTAATCACAGAGACACATAGAAACTCAATGGTGTATTGTCTTGCTTGAGAGGGATAAATATATGTGCAGTTAATTCACAGTTTCAACAGAAGTACATCTTTCCTTAAGGACAGAAAAATGGTTGTAGCTATAAACACAAATATCAAATAGTCAAGCTTTTATTACTTACTTATCTAGTCAAAAACAGAACTAACAAGTCCACCAAAGTGATTTAGGAACTGTGTCAATTCGGTTTTCCCAAGACATTTTGGTAGTACATTCTCTCAGTAGAATGCATATTAACATGTATAAACTGGTTATGATATCAGATATCAATTTAATTTTAATATTTAATATATGAAATTTATAATTCTAATTAATTTAGTCAAGAGTGTGATGGCTTTTACTGGTTGGATTTCTAAATTACATTTTACGCTAGTTGAACTTCTGAATGCATTAATCAGCTAAGTCATCAACTCTGGGTTTATAGGGTAGTTCTTCAGTTAAATTAGATCACCCACTGGTGAGGAATAACATTTTTCCACAGCCATTGGGCCAAACCTGAAATACAATGATCTTTAACATCTAAGAAACTGTCAGTTGCAATTAATGGGATTTATTATTAAAGTGTCTAAAATCATAGATTTTAATTTTCTGCTTCAGTGTTTGACTCTATGCTATTATATCTGCTCAACAATTTACATAATTTTAGCTTAACCCAGTATGAAACTTTAAAAATTTGTACTTCACTGGGGCAAAATAAACTTTCATACATTTGTAATTTACCTTTCCTCGTTAATAAAACTGTAGTAAGAAAGAGTAAAATTGTAATCTCTAAAATAAGTCTAATTGTTAGACATGAATTAGACAAAACCTCAACATTATTTTTTTTTTAATTTTAGCTTAGTAGCATAATAAGAGTTTTCTCAAGGCACACCTATACCTTTAATATATAATATTTGTAGAAAAATGAACTTTCTGTAACAAATCATATTATTAGTAATAATGATTTTTAAATGAAAACATTTGTCCAGCCAGTGTGAAGTACATTCAAGTACTCACAAAGTGAAGAGGATAACTGATATTATTCAGACTGCACTTGGGTATCGTAAATTCCTAATGATTTGGACAGGTAGCTGTTGCAAGACCTTCATACTAGTCAAGTTCCACATCTTTATTCCTCACTCCTTGATTTCAGTTCTCAGAAGAGTGCAAGGCTGTACTTTCAGCTATTTCCATATTTCCACTCAAAGCCTATCTTGCCCTTTAATGTTTAATATACTGAAAAAAATAAAATCCTCTTCTTTAAGCGTAATAAAATTTCACAGAAACAGGATAGGATCCTACAATTCATTATGGGTTTTAGATGATAATGATGGAAAATGGTTGGGTAATTATTCGGTTAAAATACTAACCATAATGCACATGTTGTTCCACAAGGTTAAAAAGCAGAACATGTGTGAATTACTGGGGAAGGCTTTGTTTTACATACCTGAATGTCAAGGTAGCTCTTCATTAGCTGGCATCTTCTTAAGTAGCTATACACCATAGATCATGCTGACAATGCTTTGGGGAATATGTAACCAGGGAACAGTAGAAAAAATTACTTGAAACATCTCAGTACCCTAAATTTGCTTTTTCTAAGGTTCAAGCTTAGTCTTAGAAACAGACATTTGCTTTGTTCTCTTTACTATGTGGCATTTAAACAGATATATGCTTCCTTTCGAGTTGATTTGTGTTTCCTGACACAGGGGCATCAAATTATTATGAGGGACCCCAAAATTTGGTTGTCTAGGAATGTAAAATGGAAGGAATATTATGCATCTGCTGAAAGGAAGCACAGAGAAGAAGCATTGGCTTGACCAGTTAAGTAGTTTATCCGGGCTACATATAAAACTTTCCCATATCTTTATGTTGTCACTAGATTGATTTACGATTAATGCTGGGTGAATAGTTCAGAGTAATAAATCTGAACTTAATCCATACAAAGGCATACTCATATATTTTCCTACGAAGAGAAACGAGGTTGTTTTGTTAGCCGTGTTCACGTCTCCCTTGTGGAATACTTCACTCTAAATAATCTTCAATTCAAAAGAACTAGCTCATCGAGTCCTTAGTCTATTTCTTCCCAATATCCCCTGGGATCACCAAAGTGTGTCTGTGAAAATGGACTCTGGGGTTCAAGGCGCCCATGTGTATGTAAATGTACATTTTACATTTTCATCACCTGGCCCCTGTGTACATTTGTTATCTTTCCTTTTAAGCTTGATGGAAGCAGAGATAAGATAACAGGTACAGACTAAAATGAGAAAGGATTCTAGAAAGTGTGGTAATCTCACATTATAAAATGTGACAATTTGAGGTACAGACTACTTCTAGGGGCTTTTAATGCAATATGTGCAGCAGTCAACAAAATTTCATCTAGGTGTAACCAGCTCAAGATTAAAACCAGAGCACTATCAATAACTGAAAAAGTCTATATTAAACAAAACATATTAAACAAAACATGAGCTACTTAAAAGCATTTTAAATGAGGAAACTTGGAGAAATAATTATATCACTAGATTCTTTTGCAAAAAAAACCTTAAAAGTCTCTCTCTCTCTATATATATAGATAGATATAGATATATACATATAAATATATAAATACACACACACACACACATATATATATATATATATCAGGAAGAATATTTTATAATTTATGCTGTTGTCTTTGTATATTAATTTTGCTTTTCATTCTTTTATTCACTGGGCTTATTCTCTATGAATTTGAATAATGGAATGATAAATACATTTTTTTATTATTTATTATTATTAGTTACATTTTATTAACTCTGTATCCCAGCTGTATCCCACTCCCTTATTCCCTCCCAATTCTACCCTCCCTCCCTCAGCTTCTCCCTGCTTCTTTCCAAGTCCATGGATTGGGGAGGACCTCCTCCCCTTTTGTCTGGCCCTGTTTTATCAGGTATCTTCAGGGCTGGCTGCGAAGTCCTCCTCTGTGGCCTAGCAGAACTGCTCTTCCCTTGGGGGGTGGGGAGTCAAGGAGCCTGCCATTGAGTTCCTGTCAGAGATAGTCCCTGTTTCCCTTACTATGGGCATCTGAAAGACCCTACCAAGCAGCGTTTCAAAACAGATACTAAGACTCATAACCAAACCTTCGGCAGAAGGGGAGTTAGTGTGACAGGGAAAAGATAGGAGCCCCACAAGGACCAAATATATCTGGGCACAGGGTTTTTTTTTCTGAAACTGTTTCTCCAACCAAGGACCATGTATGGATATAACCTAGAACCTTTACTCGGATAAATACATTTTTAATCTTTAGATTTTATTATTAAAAATAAGAAATATTTAAAATTTTCTTATATACTTTATTTTCAGATTAATTTGAATGAATGAATTACACAAAGTACTTTTTAATAACAAGGAATTCTTCTTTTCAATGAACTACTAGATGTTTACAATACTGGTGTGAGTCACCAAACTTTAGTACTTGCCAAGAGAAGAAACGATTTTCTTTATTCAAGACAAGTTTTCTTTGTGTGTATTCCAGGCTGTCCTGGAACTTTCTCTGTAGAACAGGCTGGCCTCGAACTCACAGAAATTCATCTGCCACTGCCTCCTGAGCACCGGAATTAAAGGTGTGTGCCACCAACATTGACAGCTGATGACCCAACACAAGGAGAAACAGAAGGCACCAGTCTTTGGTGATCATGTCACTTGCTGCCCTATGGCTTAGAGACACTTTATCTCTAGCTGCATAATAGAGGCTTCATCTTGGAAGATGATTATAATGAACATTAGGCCAAAGAGTTCCAAGTACTTAATAAGTGATTGTTATTTTTTTTAAATTTTTATTTTATTTTTATTAATTTCAGTTTATTTACTTTGTATCCCAGCTGTAGCACCCTCTGCTGTCCCCATCCAGTCCTACTCTCCCCTCCTCTTCTTCTCCTATGCCCCTCCCAAAGTCCAATGATAAGGGAGATCCTCCTCCCCTTCCATCTGACCATAGTCTATCAGGTCTCATCAGGATTCTTTGTCTTCCTCTGCAGACTGGTAAGGATGCTCCCCCATCAGTGGAGGTGATCAAAGAGCCAGCCCATGAGTTCATCATAGCAGAGACAGTCCTTGTTCCTATTATTGGGGAACTCTCTTAGACACTGAGCTGCCACGGGCTCCTTCTGTGCAGGGGTTCTAGGTTATCTCCATGCATGGTCCTTGTTTAGAGTATTATTTTAATAATGCCCACAAAATTTGTTGGTAAAGAGTAGAAAGCAGATGTACACAGTAAGATTAAAAGGCTTAGGCAGCAGGAATTTTGTATGTCATTTATATAGCTGACTCATATACTAACATGTATTTCTTTCTTGTATCTCTCTGTTTTTAGAAAATAACTTCAGTTCATTTAACAAAGTCAGAAGCTAGGAAGAAGCCCTGAGGAATTTGCAAGGGTAGCCTACTAGAGTTAATAGCTAAGTGTATGATAAAACTATTTATCACAGTAAAATAAGAGTGAAATAACAAAAAGTGAAATAACAAAAGATTTCTTTAAAAAGAAAAGAAAACGGAGAACAATACCAGTCCATTTAGTTCTTGTTTCAATTAATAATTGTACCCGATAAGTAAGAGTTAAAGATTTTAGAGTGGAAAGTATTTAGAAAGTCTACTTATCAAGAGCAATTAGCATAGCAAAGTACTGATTCTTGAAGTTAGATTCTTAGCTGATTATAATCTGGGCAAAATTTTATCACAGGGGAAAAAAAGACACAAGATTGATTGCAATAATAAAAAAAAAGGAGAAATGCTGTGGTGCTTAGGACTTAATGCAAGCTGTTAATTATGAGAGCTATTAAAGTAGTTGTAAAAGGAGGAAAAATTACCACTAATGGTGGGACATAATCTGGGCTTTCAGTTTGCAGTGTAGTGAACACGAAGAGCACAGTGAAAGAATGGCTTATTAAACACAGAAGCAGACCTTTCCATAGATTTTCACACCTAAGCACCATCTGTCTGTCTGACGTACTTCTCTTGATTTTAGGCTACATTTTGTATGTACATAGGGAGAGAGCCTAAACAAGTAAGCCTGATGAACTCTCTGACTAGCTTCGTTTTCTTGCTAGACAGAACAGGCCTAAGATTTACAGGAAAACCACAGAAAAATGGCAAACCAGTCAGAAACAGCCCAACATCTGGCCTGGGAAAGATAAGGTTGCTTAACTGCCAGTTTGCAAAGCACCTAAGTCCTGATCAGAGTCATGTAGCCTCCATGGACACTAGCCAATCCCAATTGAGGTTATATAGCCACAGTAGGAATTCTCCTTTCTGGCTTTAAAAGGAGCCTTCAAGCTCCCCTGGGGCCTTGGCCATTTTGAAGGTGGTGACCCAAGCAAGCTGGGATTCTATGAAGAATAAACGCTCCTTGCTTTTACACATTGCTTGAGTATGGGTCTTTCCTTCAATGAATTATGGAACCTAACAATATATTATTTTCATTCTCTTTCCAAATATAAAAAAATTTTAAAGGGAATATATTTACTTGGTGAGTGTTAAAACCTAAAAACATAATAAGGTGATAAAATTTCCAGGGAAATGATTTTTTTCTGCAGGAATGAGAATCTCACTGATGTTGAGGACTTATAAATGCAACACATCCAGAATTTCTGATTGAAAATATAAATTACACTGATCAGGTTGCTGGGATACTTCCGTATTGCACAATAATGGACATATTAACCTAGAATAAATCAGAACATCAAATAAGTACTTTAATTTTTATTCTTTGGTAAATTCCAGTTTTTAAGAAAAAAAAACTATGGCTATAAGAATTTCTGTTAACCTTAAAGGCAATTTTAATCGCATTTAAGAGAAAAACAGTGAAATCCTAGTAGCTGTGCAGGTGAGTAGGTATGTGTTAGAAATACTTTATTAAGAAGAAAAAGCACTCTCAAGAGTGGAAGAGAGCTAGTGGAAAGAGTCCAAAAGCATTCTGCCTTGAGGTGTGATCTTTGTGTTGTCCATTTGTATTTTGAGCCTTTGCTCAAAGGGATGTTCCCTTCCTTAAGTGACATCACCAGAAGGCGGGCTGTTGTTCTTCCTATGCAAATTAGCTTCCTTCAAATGCTCATCATGGTTTTCACTTCCTATTGTTCTTATTTTCCTATCATAACTTCTGTAATGGATGGATCAGAGTTCATGTGAAGAGTATTAGCACAGCTCTGTCAAGTTCTAATACCAGATGTATGCTCTGTTACAGGATTTCCTCCTCTGTGAGAATAGTACACTGGATGCAAATTTCTTGGATTCTAGAAGCATTCAGGCTTTGCAATCATTTCCTCTGTCACTGAACTACGAAGAACAGGTAGTCAACACACTGGGAGAGACTGCACAATGAAATTATTTTATTTATATTAAATATATATGCTGTGAATTCACTGAACATCTTCTTTCTTAAGACTTGAAAATAAATATTTCATACATAAAACTTTAGAAGAGTTAGAGGACAGAATAAAAAGAGCTTCACACATAATGTGTGCTTTCCCATACATGTACATATGCATGTGTATATGCATGTGGTATGTACACACAATTAATTATATGGTTTTGTGTATATTTACACATACATAATGCCAAAGACACATATAAAGAAGCCCACATTATACTAAGGGACACACATCAATTCATATAAGGTAGCTCTGGGACACAGCTTCCCCCAAATTAGCAGTATCCCTTATAATTTATTATTTATTTTACATCTCTTCTTGTGTGTAGTGTGTGTTTATGTGTGTATTCATGACTGCATGTGTGTGTTTATACAAGCATGTACAGATGCATGCATGGCTTGTATGTTGTTTGTGGAATTACAGGTGGCCACTAAGCCCACTTGACATTTATGTAGGTGGTGGGTTTTTTAGCTGTTTTTTCCTTGCTTGAGTAGCAAGGACTTTACACACTGGGCCATCTCTGTGGTCTTCATTCTGTATATTGAAAAGTCATGTTCTGGATCTTAATAAAAGACAGCTATACCACTCCTAGGCGTATATCTAAAAGAGGCTCAAGTACACAATAAGGACATTTGCTCAACCATATTTGTAGCAGCTTAATTTGTAATAGCAAGAAACTGGAAACAACCCAGATGCCTCTCAACTGAAAAATGGATACAGAAATTGTGGTATATCTACACAATGGAATGCTATTCAGCAATTAAAAACAAGGAAATCATGAAATTTGCAGGTAAATGGTGGGATCTGGTAAGGATCATCCTGAGTGAGCTATCACAGAAGCAGAAAGACATACACGGTATATACTCACTCATATAGACATATAACATAGGATAAACCTACTAAAATCTGTATGCCTAAAGAAACTAATTAAGAGGGAGGACTCTGGCTAAAATGTTCAATCCCTATCCAGAAAGGCAAAGAGGATGGACACCAGAAGAAGAAAACAGGAAACAAGTTAGGAGCCTCCCAGAGAGGGCCTCTGAAAGGCTCTGCCCTGCAGACTATCAAAGCAGATGTTGAGACTTATGGCCAAACTTTGGGCAGAATGCAGGGAATCTTATGAAAAAAGTGGAAATATCAGTAAGAGCTGGAAAGGACAGGAGGTCCACAAGGAGAACAAAAGAACCAAAAAATTTGAGCACAGTGGTCTTTCCTGAGACTCATACTCCAACCAAGTACCACGCATGGAGATAACCTAGATCCACTGCACGGATGTAGCCCATGGCAGTTCAGTGTCCAAGTGGGTTCCATAGTAATGGGAACAGGGACTGCTTCTGACATGAACTGATTGGCCTGCTCTTTGATCACCTCCCCCTGAGGGGGGAGCAGCCCTACCAGGCCACAGAAGAGGACAACGCAGCCACTTTTGACGAGAACTGATAGACTAAGATCAGAAAGGAGAGGAGAACCTCCCTTACCAGTGGACCTGGGGAGGGGCATGCATGCAGAAATGGGAGGGAGGGTGGGATCGGGAGGGGAGGAGGGAGAGGCTTATGGGGGATACAAAATTAATAGTGTATAATTAATAAAAAAAAAACAATGGATTGAGCTAGGGGAGTCTTGTGGAAGAGTGGGAGGAAGGACTGAAGGACCCTGTGGGGTCGAAGACACCACAAGAATACCTACAGAGTCAATTAACCTGGGCCCATGAGGGCTCACAGAGACTGAACCACCAGCCAAAGAGCATGTATGGGCTGGACCTAGGCCCCCTCCACATACGTAGCAGATATGCAGCTGGTTCTTCAGGTGGGACCCCTAACAACTGGAGCAGGGGCTATTTTTTACTTGGTTGCCTGCCTCTTTCCCCTAGCTCGGCTGCCTTGTCTGGCCTCAGTGGGAGGAAATGCACTTGGTGCTGCTGTGCCTTGAGGTGCTGGGGTGGATTGGTATAAATGGGGACCTCCTGTTCTCTGAGGAGAAGGGGGAAAAGGGATGGGGAAAGGGGGTGTGAGGGTGGGACTGGGAAGAAAGGAGGAAGGGGGTTGTAAAATGATTAAATGAATACATTAATGAAAAAGAAAGACACACAATCAAAAAAAAAAAGTTTCCCTCGTGCCACTGACTAGTTCCTGCTCTTAAAGGAGGGCTGCCAGTCACAGAATACCTAGGCATGCTCTGCTGTGTTTGGTCAGGGCTTGAAGACACAGAGAATCCCTTCAAAGGAGGTCACATATGTCTAATATTTCAAATTTGAAAAGACCTCTATTCACCTCTTTGTAAGCCTGAACCCATGTAGTATGAAGAGATTTGTTTTAGAGGAAAAGTGCCATTTAGGCTTATTGCTTACACTTCTACATTTCTATGCGTGGTAATAGAGAAATGCATTTCCAAGGCAGAAGATTGCTTACAGATAGGAAATTCAAAATCATAGCCACATCTCTTTTATTTTATAAAACTTGTAATAGTTTGATGTCAGAATAGTTTTAGTTCCTTAACTGTGAAGTTAAGTATACTATTAAATCTTTCTTGGTCCATTAATTTGTGCTGTTATACTGAAAAAAGAAATATGGAGTTATCCATGGTAATGAGAAATGCATTGTTTCATTGTTCAGAAGGAGATTGAAGTCCAAGCCACTGAATAGTTCAGCTACTTGTAAGCAAGGGTTCTTGGAATACAGATGAATGTGACATAAAAAAACAATCTTTCCAAAGGTATATGGGGGACACCTATAACTTACCTCTAAAAAAATGGCATTGATAGATGGTGGGGCAAAACATAAATGAATTTGGTATGGTTTGAATTCTTTCACTAGTAGAAGGTTTACAAGTCCGATTCATAATGCAGCAGGGTTATGACAGGATTTAAACTGTGAGGCCTTTGCTTTCTTGAAGGTTTTGGTGCCAATATAGTGAGATAGTATTCCCTATAAAAGTGTTAGTTCCACCCCAACTTGCTATTTCTTTTCCATCTCACTGGAAGATGATGCAGTAACCGGGTCCTGCCCTATGTTTGCCCACAGTCCTGGACTTCTCATTCTCCTGAAAAATGAGTCAATGCATTTTTCTTAACACAAAATTCTCCATGAATTCTATTTCAGCCCAGCAGTACAGAAAATGGAACAAAACAGACTTAATAAAATATACTATCTGTACAGTTAAAGAATGAAAATTATTCTGATGGCAAACCGTCACACTGTCACAAGTTTTATAAAATAAAAATGTTGTGATTATGATTTTTGGTTCCCTATTCAAACTGAGAAACTGTAAACAACCAATTTCTTCAGTGAAAATAATGAAGATTTTGTGGAGAGTGGAAAAAGAGACGCAGTGTTAAACTATGTTTAAAAACGATGCTAACTATTCTAGTTGACTTCGCTGTTCCTGCACTATTCAGCTGCTGGCCACACAGAAAGTCCACATGACAATTACCCTACAGGGGTACTTCAACTCATCACTTACCCAACAAAATACATACTCAGTTTTATGTGAGTCAAGAAAGAAGAGAACCTTGTAAGGGATGATCCTATGGAACATCTTCCTTCATGAAAATGAAGCCTCACAATCAAATGCTTTATATACTAATAAACAAAGGACACTGGAGGAAAGGGTTTTTAATGGCTGCACTCAAGAATTCTCCTAAGATGTAAAATGGAAGTGAATGGTGCACATAACTAGACAATATAGGTCTGATGTAAGGCCTTCTCCAGGAGATTCAGACCCAGTAAAGCTTGAGTGACCAAGAACCAGAGTTTAGTTAAAGATATCCCAGGGATATAGAGTGAAACCAAATACTACCACTCTTAAAAAAGAAAGTAGTGAGAAAATAACTCCTAATAATATCCTTCTGTAATCATGGATCAGTGCCTTAGTCAGTCATCATCAGAGAAGTGTCCTCCTGCAGCAGATGGGAACAAATACAGAGACCCATAGCCAGACATTGCACACACACACACACACACACACACACACACACACACACACAGCTCTAAATGGGGTATCTCCACCAAATCTCTCCTCTCAGAGCCCAGAGAACCTCAAAGAAAAAGATGCAGAAAGAGTGTTACAGCCAAAGGAGAGGGAGGACAACAGTAGAACAAGACCCTCTGAATTAACTGAGCTAAAATGCTTGTGAATTCATAGAGACTGCAGGAGAAAGCACATTTCCTAAAGGGTTCTGCACCAGCTTCACTGCACAAATATTATGGTTTTCAGTTTAATGGTTTTTTAAAAACTTTTTATTTATTACAATTTATTCACTTTGTATCCCAGTTGTAGCCCCTCCCTCTAATCCCCTCCACTCCCACCATGTCCTCTTCCCATGCCCATCTCCCCTAGAATCCCTGAATGGAGGAAGCCTATAGCAGCTCAGTCTCCAAGTGGGTTCCCTAGTAATGGGAACAGGGGTTGTCTCTGACAAGAGTTCAGTGGCTGGCTCTTTTACCCCTTCCCCCGGGTGGGGAAGCAACCATACCAGGCCACAGAGGAAGACAATGCAGCCAGTCCTGATGAGATCTGATAGGCTAGGGTCAGTTTAATGTTTTTATGGGACACCTGAGTGTGTGACTGAGGGGTCTCTGATTCTTGTCCTTTCTCTTCAGATCTTTTTCTTTTATTTGTCTTGCCCAATTTCAATGTAATAGTTTTTGATGTATCATACTGTATTTTATTTTGGTAAAAAATAGAGACATTTTATTTTAAAAAAATAATGGGAAATGGAGAACCTCTTAATCTTGTATCCCATGAAGACTCCATAGAACTAAGAAAAAAAATGGGCTTGAGGATTTTAATACAGGAAAACAAACAGTGGAAATTGAGAAAAATATCTCCTCTTTCAACTTGAAACCAAAGACCTATGGACTTAGCCTTTCTGAGGTAACAGAAAAGCTCTAAGATAACATCACCTAAGATAAAAGGAAGAAGACAGATATAGAGAGGGAACAAGACAAGAGCCTAGCTAGCATAGCTGTCTTCTGAGAGGCTCCACCCAGCAGGGCATTGAAAGAGACGCTGAGACTCACGGCCAAACATTGGGATAAACATAGGGAATCTTGTGAAAAAGTGGGAGGAAGGATAGGAGAACCTGGAAATGTCATGAGCTCCACAAGAAAACCAACAGAACCCAGAGTGGGTTGTGGATACTGAAGCACCAACCAAGAACCATGCACAGACTGCACATAAGCCCCCTACACAGAGGTAGAAGATGGTAGTAAGGGGAGTGGGGACTGTCTCTGACATGGACTTTGTTGCCTGCTTGGCTCACTTCCCACCCCCCACACTAGTGGGGCTGCCTCATCAGGTCATAGGGGAAGAGGATACACTCAGTCCTGATGAGCTGGGGTAGGTGGTGGTGGCGTTCCCCTTATCTGAGGAATAGGGGAGGGGGATAGCAGAAGAGAGAAGGAGGGTAAGACCAGGAGTAGAGGAGGAAGGAGGCTACAATTGGGATCTAAAGTGAATAAATAAATTAATTAATTAAAAGTAAATATATTCCACAAAACAGTAATCACATTCCACACCCTTCCTCCCTTATGACCTGTGCTGTTAAATAGACTTGGTTTATAATAAACCCTATATTTAACATTCACTGTGATTATAAACCTTAATATCCATATGTGTTTATGAGAATCAATTTTTTAAGTTTCTCATGTGGGATTCATTCCATCTTTTATATAAAATAAAACAATCCTTTCTACTATATAGCATATAATATAGTCTTCACATTTATACCAGAATGCTTCCTGTGCATCTAAATTGAATGTGGACCTAACAAGAAGGCTGTCATCAAATAGAATTTTAGAGAAGTAACCTTTAGTTTAATTTTAACATTTACCCCAAACTGAAGTTGTCTGAATCAATAAAATTTATTTTTCAATGTAGTAGTTAAAGCTAACTTATCACTAGTTTGACATTGCTTGATAGTTGGCAGTTTTTAGAAGGAATCAGATTCAGGCCATTTTTGTTGTTGTAGCTATATTTCAATTCCTCCTGGCATCTGCTAAACCCTAAGAAAATAGAGTAATAAACTTCAGTAAGTTTTTCAGAAATTGCTTATAGTTTGAACATTTGTTAATACAAATCAGTATTTCGTTAAGAGGGCATATCTGATTGAATATAAGAGGCACACATTAACTCATTGTTTCCTGGGAAGATCACTGTGGTTCATACCCACACATTAGTATTATATATTCCTTTTCCAGTCGCTATCACCAATGAGAATGTCTCTCTTCAATGTGTGTAAAATTTCGCTTTAGGAACAAGCTTCTCTAATTTCACAGTTGAATCAGAATGTTGTCAGAAAGTTCTGCTGAGCTTATTTCACGTGTGCACGAATTCTAGAACATTATTTAATGTAATCTAATGCGATTGGACACTTCCATTTATTTGTCGTCATAGAGGGATTTACTTATTCCATAAACAAGGGTCATTGCTTCCTTCACCAATCTTAACAATAGCTCTATTGTTCTATCAAAGAATATATTCAAGTCTTTGATCAGATTTATTGTATTCCTGGCTCTATTCTGAAATTATTATACCATATAAATTCACAGTTTACAAGCATTTCCCTTTGAATGATTCCTCTCAGAAACGGCCATGAGTTTAAGGTACTAATGTATAAAATTCTCATCCAACGATAATCCCAATCCTCTTCTGAGATAAAATTTGACAGAAACAAATTTGTTTACTTGGCCATGACAATTGTCTTGAACAGTATACATGACCACCAATTAGACACACTTAAATTTCTCCTCTGAGGACAATGGGATTTTTTTATGCAAAGGCATTTTGAGTAGGAAAGGATTGAACCCATGCATCAAAATTTAATTGCATTAGGTTTAAACAGAGTTTCATTTCTGGTGTTAGTAAAAAATGATGACAACTTCCTAACAATAAAAGTGGTTCAGGCTAATTTCACAAGTAATAACATTAATTACAGAAGATTCTCTAATCAAAGCAAAAAGCACTCATGATGTGTGAACTAAACTTACATTTACGGATAATTTATCTTCTTAGTGAGTGAGTCAGAGACAAATCTATGCATCTCTGGATATTTTATATAAATTAAGACCCATTCCACATAACTAAAAATGAAACGAAACATGAATTGATTTCTTGTCATTTTTATGAAAATTTATTTGATGCTGATAGTGAAATGAGAAGGAAATCAGTAAACTTACTTAATTCAGCATTTTTGAAGCACAGTTCCAAAACATGACTGCATGCTTTTTTTGTCAATAGATTTTAATCCCATTTTGCCTTTATCCTAGTGTTTTTTTAATTAAATAATCTATGTGATAGCATAAGCTCAGTGCAATTTATTATATAGATTCATTTTCAAATAAATACTTTTGCAAATGCACTCCTCTCTTTGCCATTTCATAAAACTAGATCATAATGGATTTAGAAATGGCAAAATGAATTTTATGTGTTGATTTTTAAATGTCAGAATTATGTTTCTTTCTAAATAATATGCTATTATGGCAATGTGCAATGTACATGTAGAATGCTTTGGTATTGCTGAAAAAGAAACATTTCTACCTGGCTATCACAAAGAAAGAAGGGTTAAAAAGAAAGTGAACATTTAAGCAACAGATTAAAGGATAATTATGCTTCATGCATAGGGCAATGGAGAACACAGAGGGGTGCCTCAATGGTTTTAGTAAAATTGGCAGAAATCAAGGAAGCAGAAAGATACGGTTCATCTATGTCTAATCGTGTATATGTAGTAAAAGATAAATCTGAATAGATATATTGACCAAGAACGCAGAAACGTGTAATGACAGGGCAAGAAGAATCAAATTATTCACAGGCCAAAGAGCTGAGAAAAGGAGAATTTAAGTGGGCTTCTTGACATGGAGGGTAGAGCATTGCATTCAGAGTAAGAAGGGGCAGACTGTCGCAGTTTTGTAAATGACAAAACCCTTAAACTGTTAAGCCTGAATCAATCTGTATTCATGGCCTCACTCAGAATTTTCTTTAATAAGCAATTGAGGGAATAACTTTTGGAAATACTAGCAGTGAATATGGCATTTAGGAGACACATTTTTATACGAAAGGTGAAATGAAGCAATTTTTTCCCTGAGCTTTGGAGTGGCAAAGGGAGAAAAAAAGAAACACTGTTATTAAGAATATTCAAGACTTGTGGTCAAACAATTTCATAACTTGTTAGTAATTGCTCTATGTTATTATTCACATTGCTTTAAATATTTCAAAACATAAATATAAATATCAGCCTATCTGAACCAGTCTGCTCAGCCAGAGTCAGCCCAAACAGGAAGAACTTGAATGAACAATGAGTAACAAATGTTTCCATTAGTTTTCACGTGAATTATAAAATCCTTCCTGATATGGAGAGCAGATTCTGAAATACACAGAAATAAGAAATGGGCAGCGAGCTGCTGATTCATATTAAGGAGCAGTAGATGCAAACATGTCAGTGAGGTCAAATATCTGTCAATATGGTGCTATATCCAGGCAGATCTAGTTTCTCAGCGACATTTTTAGTGGTACAGTGGTCAATACAAACTGAAATTTCTTCTTTGTTATGAAGCTTTTCTTGGTTTTGTGAGAAGGCTGGTTGCATGGTAAGAGCCCTGTCTTTATTGCTGGGAGTTTCCTCTCAGGAAAATCTCAAATATTTCCGTCTATGTCCTGAATCTTCCTGAAGAGTGAAGCCTACGTATTAATAAGATCAGAACTATCTCAGAAACGCCTATGCTAGCTGGAGTGACAGACTGCTGATATTAAAGCAAATATTCAGGGATTTGCTTATAACCCATGATTTATCTTATCAGTGTGTTTATCCAGCGAAGCAAGTAATGCAGGCTAGCGAGGTTTACCATGAGTACTAACGCAGACTACAAAATATAATTATATTTTGTAAAATTCTCTTAGCATTAAACTGCTCATTTGTAGGATTTACTCAACAGAATGAATACATTCTATTTTCACTAAGATTATTACATTCAGAAGACCCCCTGAATATTAAAAGGTTATAGCATATTAGTACACATTTGTATATTTTCAGTTCTAAAAAGGATTTAAGTACTACATATTATCTTATCTAAGGTCCAATGGTAAGAAATGCTATAGAAGCATATTATTGTATATTTTCTTTTTTTTTTTTTTTTCACATTGAAAAAAAACAATTATAAATGCTAATATATAAGGCATGCAGTGCTTGAAACAGAATAAATCATATTGTTCAGCATTTTCTTTTTAAAGAGGGTCAAACTGGGTCAAATGACCAGTATTCAAAATTGATCATTTGCTACTATGGGTATTATGGAATAATAAAATCATGTATTTATTATCAGGGAAAAAGACAGCATTTTTAAAGAATGATGCTGGGCCAGCTGAATGGCTACAAGTGTAAGAATGCAAATAAAGAATTGTGTTGGTAATTTGATGGGCATTGCATTGAATCTGTAGATTGCTTTTGGTAAGATGGCCATTTTTACTATATTATACTATATTGCCAAGCCATAAGCATGGGAGATCTTTCCATTTTCTCATATCTTCTTCTAATTCTTTCTTCAGAGATTTGAAATTTTTTTCATACAAGTCTTTGACTTCCTTGGTTAGGGTTACTCCGAGGTACCTTATGTCATTTGTGGCTATTGTGAAGGGTGTGGTTTCCATAATTTCTTTCTCAGCCCTTTTGTCTTTTGTATACAGGAGGGCTACTGATTTTTTTGAGTTAATTTTGTATCCGGCCACTTTGCTGAAGGTATTTATCAGCTGTAGGAGTTCCCTGGTAGAGTTTTTGGGGTCACTCACGTATACTATCATATCATCTGCAAATAGTGATAATTTGACTTCTTCCTTTCCAATTTGTATCCCCTTGATCTCCTTCAACTGTCTTATTGCTCTAGCAAGGACTTCCAACACTATGTTGAAGAGATATGGAGAGAGTGGGCAGCCTTGTCTTGTCCCTGATTTCAGTGGGATTGCTTTAAGTTTCTCTCCGTTCAGTTTGATGTTGGCTATAGGCTTGCTGTATATCGCCTTTACTATGTTTAGATATGTGCCTTGTATCCCTGATCTCTCCAATACTTTGAACATGAATGGATGTTGGATTTTGTCAAAGGCTTTTTCAGCATCTAGGGAGATTATCATTTGGTTTTTTCTTTCAGTTCGTTAATATGGTGGATCACATTGATGGATTTCCATATGTTGAACCACCCCTGCATACCTGGGATGAAGCCTACTTGGTCATAGTGGACAATATCTTTAATGTGTTCTTGGATTCGGTTTGCAAGTATTTTATTAAGTATTTTTGCATCAATGTTCATAAGGGAGATTGGCCGGAAATTCTCTTTCTTTGTTGAGTCTTTGTGAGGTTTAGGTACCAAGGTGACTGTGGCTTCATAGAATGAATTTGGTAATATTCCTTCTGTTTCTATTTTGTGGAATAGTTTGAAGAGAATTGGTGTTAGCTCTTCTTTGAAGGTCGGGTAGAATTCTGCGCTGAAGCCATCTGGTCCTGGGCTTTTTTTGGATGGGAGACTTTTGATGACCACTTCTATTTCTTTGGGGGATATAGGACTATTTAGTTGATTTACCTGGTCCTGATTCAGCTTTGGTAAGTCAAATCGATCAAGAAAATTGTCCATTTCATTTAGATTTTCAAATTTTGTGGCATATAGACTTTTGAAGTAAGTCCTAATGATTGTTTGGATTTCCTCAGTGTCTGTAGTTATATCCCCCTTTTCATTTCTAATTTTGTTGATTTGGGTGGTGTCTCTCTGCCTTTTAGTTAGCCTGGCTAAGGGTTTAGAAACAGAATGGTGGATCAATGGAACCGAACAGAGGAACCAGAAATAAATCCACACACTTATGGACACCTGATCTTTGACAAAGACGCCAAAACCATACAACGGAAAAAAGATAGCATCTTCAACAAATGGTGCTGGTCTAACTGGATGTCTACATGTAGAAAAATGAAAATAGATCCATACTTGTCACCCTGCACAAAACTGAAGTCCAAGTGGATCAAAGACTTCAACATAAAACCAGACACATAAAATCGGCTTGAAAAAAAAATGGGAAATACCCTAGAACTCATTGGTACAGGGGAAACCTTCCTGAACAGAACACCAACAGCACAGGCTCTAAGAGCAACAACCAATAAATGGGACCTCATGAAACTGAAAAGCTTCTGTAAAGCAAAGGACACCGTCATCAAAACAAAGCGACCACCTACAGATTGGGAAAGAATCTTCACCAACCCTTTATCTGACAGAGGACTCATATCCAGTATATATAAAGAACTAAAGAAGCTGAAAAGCAGCAAACCAAGTAATCCACTTAAAAAATGGGGAACAGAGCTAAACAGAGAATTCTCTGTAGAGGAATATTGAATGGCAGAGAAGCACTTAAAGAAATGCTCAACCTCACTAGCCATTAGGGAAATGCAAATCAAAACAACCCTGAGATTTCACCTTACACCCATGAGAATGGCCAAGATCAAAAACTCAAGTGACAACACATGCTGGAGAGGTTGTGGAGAAAGGGGAACCCTTCTCCACTGCTGGTGGGAATGTAAACTTGTACAACCACTCTGGAAAGCAATCTGGCGCTTTCTCAGACAACTAGGAATAGCGCTTCCTCAAGATCCAGCCATACCACTACTGGGCATATATCCAAAAGAGGCTCAAGTACAGAAAAAGGACATTTGCTCAACCATGTTTGTAGCAGCTTTATTTGTAATAGCCAGAAGCTGGAAACAACCCAGCTGCCCCTCAACTGAAGAATGGATGCAGAAATTGTGGTACATCTACACAATGGAATATTACTCAGCAATGAAAAATAAGGAAATCATGAAATTTGCAGGTAAATGGTGGGATCTGGAAAGGATCATCCTGAGTGAGTTGTCCCAGAAGCAAAAAGACACACATGGTATATACTCACTCATATAGACATACAACATAGGACAACCCCACTAAAACCTGTACATCTAAAGAAACTAAGCAAGAGAGAGGACCCTAACAAAAATGTCCAATCCCCATCCAGTAAGGCAAAGAGGATGGGCACCAGAAGAAGAAGAAAACAGGAAACAACCTAGGAACCTACCACAGAGGGCCTCTGAAAGCCTCTGCCCTTCAGACTATCAAAGCAGATGCTGAGCCTGATGGGCAACTGTTGGGCAGAGTGAATGGAATTTTAGGTAAGAACTGGGAAATAGTAAGAGCTGGAGAGGACAGGGTCTCCACAAGGAGAGCAACAGAACAAGAAAATCTGAACACAGGGAACTTCCCAGAGACTCATACTCCAACCAAGGACTATTCATGGAGATAACCCAGAACCCCTGCACAGATGTAGCCCAGGGCAGTTCAGAGTCCAATTGGGTTACATAGTAATGTGAAGAGGGACTGCCTCTGACATAATCTGATTGGCCTGCTCTTTGATCACCTCCCCCTGGGGGGGAGCAGCCTTACCAGGCCATAGTAGAGGACAATGCAGCCACTTTTGATTTGAACTAATAGACTAAGATCAGAAAGGAGAGGAGAACCTCCCCTATCAGTGGACTTGGGGAGTGGCATGCAAGCAGAGGGAGGAGGGAGGGTGGGATTGGGAGGGGAGGAGGGAGGGGCTTATGGGGGGATGCAGAATGAATAAAGTGTAATTGATGAAAAATTAAAAAAAATAATTTGGGGTTAATCTGGGTAAATCCTAAAGTAAATGTCAAGTGTCCTTATAGAGAAGGTGGGAGATCTGAGATGAGCACAAGAGGAGAATGTCATTAGAAAAGCATGGGATTACAGCAATGGAAGCACAAACCAAGGAATCCTGGTAGCCAATAGAAGCTGGGGGGAAGCGGAAATGACCCTCCACAAGGACCTGCAGAGTTAGCACTACTCTGTCAAGACCTCTCTTTGAACTTGGACCCTTCAGAATTAAAAAAGAATACATTAAAAGAAAGAATGCAAATAAAAACAATATTTATTATTATGCAAAAAATTCAACCAAAAGTGAATCAAGGACTTCAACATAAGACCCTGACTCTTAAATAACTGAAAGTCTTGAACCCATTGGCACAGAAAAGGACTTTCTGACACTACACAGCCAGTATAAGCGCTAAGACCAATGATTAATAAATAGGACCTCCTGAAACTGAAGAGCTCCAACATTAAGCAGGATACTGCCATCCACACGGAGTGTAGAAAAGAAAAAGATCTTTATTAACTGCACATCCAAAAGAGGATTAGTTTCTAAAATATATCAAAAAAAAATAAGATCTGGACATTAAAAAGGCAAATAATCCAATTAAAATAGTATATAGAGCTAATCAGAAAGTTCTCAAATAATAAAACACATGTTGATGAAAACACGAAAGAAAAGGTTCAATATAGTCCAAGTAGTCTGACTTGTGTTTATCTCATGGACAGTTTATCTTCTACCAATTAGAAGGTCTAAGAACAATAAAACAAATGACAGCTCATGATGGTCAGGATGTGGTGGGAGTGCAAACTAGTACACCACTGTGGAAATCAGTGTGGTGGTTCCTCTTGAAGGTGGAAATAGTTATAAGTCAAGATCCAACTACACCACTCTTGGGTAGACACACAAAGGATGTTCCATCCTACCAAAGAGACAATGGTCCAGCCATGTTCAGTGCTGCTTTATTTATAAAAGCCAGAAACTGGAAATAGACTAGACATTTAAAAAAAAAAAACAAACAAAAAAACAAACAAACAAACAAAAAAACAAAAGGCAGTACATTTACACAGTGGGATATTATTCATCCACTATAAAACTGAAATCACAAAATTCACAGGCAAATGAATGGAGCTAGGAGAAGAGGGAGGGAGGGTAGGACTGGGAGGAGACAAGGGAGGGGGCCACAGCTGGGATACAAAGTGAATAAATTGTAATAAATAATAATAATAATAATAGTAATAATAATGAAAAAATAAAAAGAATAACTCATTTTCATACAAATGCCTAAAGCAGATAAACCATCAACAAAGATATTAGTGAGTGAGTTCAAAAGCACGAATATTATAGAGTGTCTGAGAGTCTGTTTTCTAGTATCTTATTTATATTACCAGTATATCTGACCCATTCATTTGTGAATAAACTTAGGGTCAAAGTGAGGTATTGTCAGGGAAAGGCTGCCCTTGAGGAAAACCCCTGGTGTGTCCATTACATGTTCTTTTTATTTGGCTTTACTTCTACTCTGAAGTAGCTCACGTCTTTTTATATCACAGAAGGCTGGATGTTAAAAATAAACAAAAATGGATGGCAAATAAACTATCTTAAAATAATATGGATAACTAGATCACAGATTTGAAATAAGGAAAAAAGTCAAACATCAGAGGGGTGACATTAGAAATCCCCCTAAATGCAAGTTTAAGCAGTCAATACCTGCTAGTTCTGGTGAGTTTTGATGAACGAATGCCATGGTTTTCTTTCCAGTGATTTCTTCTTATGGCATCTAACAGCCATGTTAGTGATAAGTGTCTGATGTCCTCCTTGGAATTTCTCTGATCCTTACTTTCCAGCATTGTAGACTTAACGCAAATAAGAGATACAAACGGTGGGAGTAGCCGCTAGCAGCTATATACAAAATTCAGTGAGAAACCTGTGCTATAAAATATAATCATCTCTTTTACATTACACGAGTGCTCCTAATGAAAGGAACATATCTGAAAGACTGTGTGAGATCAAACTTAAGGCTCTCCACAAAGCATGCCAAGGTAAACGAAGAGTTAAAAATCAAGAATGAAAGTGATTTAGTACATTTTTATATTTATAATTCATCATAATAAAACTACCTTTTTTGATATGATTTTTTTAAAAAATAAACACTTTTTTTTTTAACAGAGAGTGGGATAGATTTTGGTTGGTAGAAAAAATGCCTAACATACACAAGGCCCTAACATTCCTCTCCAGAACTTCAAAACAAACAAAATCTCCAATTAAAACAAAAGAATGACTTCATAGAAATTTATTCCATAATATAGATGTGATAAATTCAGCAATGAATTTTGAAATCCACATTCTATACTAGTCTGTCTGTTTACAAGGGATACCAAAGTGTATTTCATATTGTAATGAAATTTGCATATGTTTTCAGATGTCGTGTGCAAGGCCAGTGCACTTGGGACAGCACTGATGTGTATACTGAAGTCTTGCTGGAACAACTACATTGGATAAAGCAAAGTCAAATAAAACATTTGATGCATTTTTTCTCTGCAATAACAAAAGGCCTACTTGTGTGCAACTCCAAGGTTTTTCTGGCAAACTGGTTCTGACATATTTCCATTTACCACCCAAAGACATAGCTAGACACATTCTAGCATGGAGCTCCTGGACGTGCAGAGCTGAGCACGGTTCACTGCACTGAGCGATCCCTTACCTATTTCAGGAAACAGTAATCGCATGTCATCCTGTGATCTACTGCTGTGCCGTGCTGCCGGATTCATAAATAAAGTTGAGAGGTCATTTCTACTATAAATTCCTGTTTGTCAAAAATCTTCAGTCAGAGAGGGTAGGGAAGGCCTGAGTCAAACTCTGATTTATCACTAAGATGATCTTTATGTGTTTGATACTGTTGAATTTAATGGTAACATTACCGAGGACTGTAAAATGTTATTTTGGGTGTAATTTTTAGAACGTATGATTTCTTCATTCAGACAGACAATACTAATATGTTGTTACAATAGAGCATTTTTTTTTTCTATTTTAAGGTGCTATTTAGTGAGAAATATTTCAATAATTAAGATGTGTTGTTAAGTTTCTAAAATTTAATATTGATAAATTCGTAAATTACTTAAATGATTTATATTTTAGATAAAATTAAAACACCATAATAAATGGTATTTGTATTTATGGAGAATTGTGTTTTGATAATACTCTTAAGTATAAGTGAAGCCTGTGATAAAATAATTTATATTATCACTCTGTACATATTGACTTCAGATATCTAATATAACTTTAAAGGAAGAAGTCAGGTAAAAACCTGCTTATAGATTTTAATCAGGTTGCTATAAAGAATATGTGAATATAAACATGCCTAACATTTAAAAACACTAAGAATGTATTATATAAGCTGATGAAAAATGTCCAAACCCTCTCTAGTCTATAAAGACATTGTTTTTGAAACACTGTTAAAGAAAAAAAAAAAGGAATATTTATTATGTGCTTCTGCACTATGTGTGTAATATTATAAGGGTCATTGCATTCAAAGGACCAATGTCAACTTCACACATACTCTACTATTCACATAGCTACTTTGACTCTTCCTTCTGAGTCACTGGCAAGCAAAATGTTACTTAATTTTAGTAGTTTTTTTCCCTCCTGTTTCAAAATCAATGCATCAACTCCCAAATAGCAGATTTTAATAAATAGTGAAATATCTAAATTATTATAAAAATGATCATTAAGCAATAAAATGAATTTATAGCACTGACTATTATGACTATTGAGATAAAACCTAGGCTACCTAAGAAAAGTCTGCTCAAATTGCATCCTTTTAATAGAGATTATTCTTGGAGAAAATCTTTAAGATATTTCCTGATAAGAGACTAGAACACTAAAACAGCAGAGAAAAATTTTAAAATATTTCCAAAGGAATAAGCATGACAGTAGAAGCGGAGTGTTACCTACTCTAACCCACATGCAGGTCACAGAGTGGTGTCCTAGTGCTGACACACACACGAGCCTGCTGGACCTTACATACTTTCATATAACTCTCCAAGCTTTTACTTATGAAGCTATCATGTTCTATAAAATATTCCAAGGTAATATAATATTTTAATAACATTCTATTGAGGCAACTTAAGACATGTATACCCTGTAAATTGTTGCCCATGTGAAACTGTTCATTAATGTATATATTCAAGCACTTATTAGACAGTACAGGATCAATGTTTGCTCAGTGCTCATGATTCTACTTTATTTAGCAGCTATGCTCTCTGCTTGATGTGTTGCTTACATTAGTTTACAAGCAATTGTGGGTCTTCTCTTTGTAAATCTCCTCCTGTTTTTATGCCATCTATTTACTGATTTCCATCTTTATTCCATTTAGGATGAGATCAGCCTTTTAGTCTTTTTGTTATTGCTTGTTCAAGAAGTTATTAAATTCAGCAGATCAGCATTTGGCTCTGATTTTCATTTTGAAATAGAACAGGGCATAAATAATAAAGTTAGATGACAAAATAGCTTTAGTTTTCTTTTTGAATATCACTGCAAAAGAAAAAATCTGCACAATGATACCTCATTCAATTTAGATTACATTCCCTCCCACTATGAATTAGTTTAAGTGCAAAGAAGATGACTCTAAACTGTAATCATTAAAAGAAACTTAAATAAGGGAGGAGAAAAGACATATAAGGTATTCATCTTAAAGTTAAACTTTATTTGTATAAATAGTAAAATGAATCAAGTAAATGTGTTCACCATGGGAGGACTTTAAAAAAGTAAGAAAGCAACAGCTACTTGGTTAATACAAACTGAGAGTTCCCTGTAATCTTGTGGGAAAAAAAAATCAGTGTGGGGCTTTTAGATATAAGTGGATGTAAGTGTTTAGATTGTTTAAAACCAAGGAGAGAAGGGAAAAGGGTTAGAGTTGGTGCAATGCTCTTTATCATTAAACCTCTAAAAATACAGAACTCTAAACTCATTTCTAAAGCAGTTGTTCCTTGAAACTCTACAAATACTTATCTGCATATCAAAGTAGGCTACTCCAAAGTGAAGCTGATATTCAATTTTATTCAGTAGAAAATGAAGTACTATACTTTTGTTGTTTATGCATACATGGCCAATTTTAACATCTTCTTCCTGATATTAATCATTCATTTTTGTGCATTATACAAAAGGTTTTCACTAGAAATCTTGCTTATTATCTCCATTTTCTTGTCACAAACTTGAAAGATTTGGAGACTTAAAAGAAATTAACCTTGCCCACATCCTGTTTTTTGCAAATGTGCTTAAGACAGAATTACCTAGAAATATCTCTACTCACTTTAAAATAAATGGGTGTGGGAACAAATACAGAGACTAACAACTGGACAATGTTCAGAAAATGAGAGACTTTGAAACACTGAATTGTAAATGCAGTTGCCCATCAAATCCCTCCCACAATACCCAGGGAGCTCTGCTCAAGTGGAAATGGGAAGATTTTAAAAGCCAGTGGGCTATTTACAAATAAAGCTGCTAAAAACATGGTTAAACAGATGCCCTTGTTGTAGACTTGAGCATCTTTTGGATATATGCTTAGGAGAGGTATAGCTGGACCTTGAGGAAGCACTATTTGTAATTATCTGAGAAAGCACCAGACTAATTTCCAAAGTGGTTGAGTTTACATTCCCACCAGCAGTGGAAGAGGGTTCCCGTTTCCCCACATCCTCTCGAGCATGTGTTGTTACTTGAGTTATTCATCTTAGACATTCCGATGGGTGTAAGTTGAAATCTCAGGGTCATTTTGATTTGCATTTCCCTGATGACTAATGATGTTGAACATTTCTTTAAGCCCAGATGCCCCTTACTTGAGTAATGGATACAGAAATTATGGTACATCTACACAATGGAATATTACTCAGAGATAAAAAAACAAGGAAATCATGAAATTTGCAGGTAAATGGTGGGAACTGGAAAAGATCATCCTGAGTGAGGTATTCCAGAAGCAGAAAGACACACAGGGTATATACTCACTCATAAGTGGAAATTAGACATATAATATAGGATAATAATACTAAAATCTTTACACCTAAGGAAGCTAATCAGGAAGGAGTTCTCTGGCTAAGATGCTCAATCCCCATGCAGAAAGGCAAAGAAGATAGACATCGGAAGAGGGAGAAAACAGGGAACAGTACAGGAGCTTACCATAGAGAGCCTCTGAAAGGTTCACCATGTAGGGTATCGAGGCAGATGCTGAGACTTATAGCCAAACTTTGGGCAAAGTACAGGGAATCTTATGAAAGAAGTGGGAGATAGTAACACTTGAAGAGGACCGAAGCTCCACAAAGACAGCAACAGATTCAAAAAGTCTGGGCACAGAGGTCTTTTCTGAAACTGATAGTCCAGCCAAGGACTATTCAAGGAGATGATCTAGAACCCCTGCACGAAGGTAGCCTATGGCAGTTCAGTTTCCAAGTGGCCTCCATAGTAACGGGAACAGGGACTGTCTCTGACATGAACTGATTGGCCTGCTTTTTTATCACCTTCCCCTGAGGGGGGAGCAGCCTTACCAGGCCACAGAAGAAGACAATGCAGCCACTCCTGATGAGACCTGATAGACAAAGATCAGAGGGAAGGGGAGGAGGGCCTCCCTTTTCAGTGGACTGTTAGAGGGACAGGGGAGGGGAAGAGGGAGGATGGGACTGAGAGGTGAGGAGGGAGGTAGGTACAGGGGGGATACAAAGTGAATAAACCATAATTAATAAAAATAAAAATAATTTTTAAAAAAAGAGCCAGTGGGTATGGATAACACCAAAGAACCAAGGCCTCTAGACACAGTAAGGTTGAAACACATACAGACTCATAGAGACTATGTTAACATGCACAGACCTGTACTGGTCTACAGAGATGAGGTTCCTGTACTGGGACAGGAAGTGGACAGCAGACCTCATTCCTCACCCTGAAACTGTCTGTAGTTGATAACAGTATAGTCCAATAGAGGCTCACTGGGTATGCACACCACAGCTAATGGCAGGCCTCATAACCAGCAGTAGATTGACAACACAAAATGAAGTCAATGGTAATTTTGGAGGCCTTTGTCTTGTAATGTTCTATATGGACATTTTTATTATTTTGTTTTTTAGCTTGCTCATCTTTTGCTTGTATATTATGGCTTCTTTATTCTGGATGAACAAATGTGCATCTCTTTACGTGTGTGTGTGTGTGTGTGTGTGTGTGTGTGTGTGTGTGTTTCTTTGACCTTTTTGTTTGTTTGTTTGGTCCTAATGGTAAATACATTTTTATTTTATTATCGTTATTTTTAAAGGTGCCTATTTGTTTTCTACTGAGATAAAACAAGAAAAGGTATGAATTTGGGTGAATGGGGAAGTAGAGCAAATCTTGGAGGAGTTTGGGTAGGGGAAAACATAATCAGATTATAATGTATGAAAAAAATCTTTTTTTATTAATACTTGTAATATAGATAAACAGACTTAGTTCTTAGTTCGGGGGCAGCTTCAAGTTAAATTCTTTTGTTAACTAATTAATGAATATAACCCATACGGGACAGGAGCTCCACAAGACCAAAAAAGCCAAAATATCTGGGCCCAGGGGGCCCTGCAAAAACTGATGCATCAACCAAGGACCATGCATGGAGAGGAATAGAGCCCCTGCTAAGATGTAGCCCACAAACAGCTCAGTCTCCATGTGTGTTCCCTAGTAGGGGATCAGGGGCAGTCTCTGACATGAACTCAGTTGCCTGCTTTTTGATCACTTTCTCCTGGCAAGGTGACTTTGCCAGCCCACAGAGGAAGAGGATCCATACTGTCCTGATGAGACTTCATAGGCTAAGGTCAGATAGTAGGGGAGGAGGACTCCCCCTTTCAGTGGATTAGGGGAGGAGGATGGGAGTTAAGAAGGATGAATGGTGGGACCAGGATGAGATGAGGGTGGGGGCTACAAACTGAATAAATTATATAAATAAAAACAAAAACTACCCCCCCAAACAAACAAAACATCAAAACAACCCTAGATTATATCTTACACTCACCAGGATGGCTAAGTTTAAAAACTTAAGTGACAGCACGTGCTGGCCAGGATGTGAAGAAAGCAGAACGAACACTCCTCCATTGCTGGTGGGTGTGCAAACTTGTACAACAACTTCCGTAATAATCTGTTTTCTCAGAAAATTAAGAATAGGGCTACCTTAAGGCCCAGCTATACCACTCCTCGCATATATGTGAAATATGCTCAACCATACAACAAGGATATTTGCTCAACTATGTTCGTAGCAGTTTTATTCGTAATTGCCAGAATCTGGAAACAACCTAGATGTCCCTCAAACAATTTACACAATGGAATACTACTCAGCAATTAAAAATAAGGAGATCATGAAATATACAGGCAAATGATGGGAACTCGAAAAGATCTACCTAAGTGAGGTAACCCTGAAGCAGAAAGACACATATGGTATATACTCACTTATAAGTGGATATTTGCCATACAATACAAGATAAACATACTAAAATCCACAGACTTAAAGAACCTAAATAATCCATGTTGATAATCCTGTGGCTAGTCCTGCTTCCACTCCGGTAGAATTTACTGTGACAATGGCCACTCTCAGCTGCTCCATCGTAGTATCGAATTCTCCAGTCCAATTACCTAAAATATAGCTCGACAATTGTTTAGACAGATTTGCAGCACAGGAAAAATTCTCATGTTGTATGCTAGTGACACAAAGTCCAGCATACTTTCATTGACAGCCAGGTTGAGCGATTTGCCATAGGGTATCAATTTGCTCCTGCAAGAGGTCAATCCTCTGATTGAACACCATCAAGCTTCCTTTTAGTTGAGCTTCCCGATGGTGAGTGCTCTCTGTCACGAACAACTCCACATTTGGCTAAGGCCGAGGATCTGGCTTGCTTCCATGTATGTGGACCTATCTGTATTACCCCCGTGGCACGCCTGGGTTGGCTACCCAGAGGCTATTTAAGCTGTGGGCTGGCTTTCCCCAGGGTCCGAGGATTGTTCAATGTTCCTGAATAAACTGCATTGGAAAAAAAAAAAGAACCTAAATAATAAGGAGGACCCTAAGAAGGATGCTTGATTCTCATTCAGAAGGGCAAACAGGATACCAGAAGTGATGGAAGAGAGGGAACTGGACAGGAGCCTACTATAGATGTCTATTGAAAGACTCTACCCAGCAGGGGATCTAAGCTGATGCAGAGACTCACAGACAAAGTTTTTTCAGAGCTCAGGGAGTCTTGTGTAAAAGTGGGGGGATAGAAGTACCTGGAGGGGACAGAGGTCTACAAAGAGACCAACAAATCTATCAAATCTTGGCCTAGGGGGCCCTGCAAAGATTGATGCACTAACTGAGGACCAGGCATGGAGAGGACCTAGACCTATTGCTCAGATGTAGCCCATAGGCAGCTCAGTCTCCTGATTGGTTCCCTAGTAAGGAGAGCAGGGGTTATCTCTGACATGGACTTGTTTGTCTGCTCTTTGATCACTTCCCTCTGGTGAAGGGGGTGACCTTGCTAGGCCACAGAAGAAGTGGACAGAGGCAGTCTTGATGAGATCTGATAGGCTAGGATCAGATGGAAGGATAGGAGGGCTCCCCATTTTGGGAGTCTACGGGGGAGGAATAAAGGAGAAGAGAGAGGGAGGGTAGGATTGGGAGGAGTCGAAATGGGGCTATAATTAGCATATAAATTGAAAGAAAAATTGTAAGAAGTAAATACAAATACATAGCAGAAAAAGAAAAGGAAAGAAATAAAATAAAAGAAAGAAAGAGTGAAAAGAAAGAGAGAAAGAAAGACAATAGATAATCCCTTGGCAAATGGGACTTGTTACAATGACTCTGAAGGTGTCAATCTGAGTGCATTTCAGCCATCTCAAACTTTTGGTAAGTGGAACAACTTGGATGTTGCTGTTACTATTTGAAATGGAAAAACAGAAAATTCTCTGACATGAACTCAGTGGCTGGCTCTTTGATCACCTCCCACTGAGTGGAGGGGGAGCCTTTCCAGTCCACAAAGGAGGACAATGCAGCCAGTCCTGTTGAGACCTCATAGGCTAGGGTCAGAGGGAAGTGGAGGAGGACCTTCCCTATCAGTGGACTTGGGGAGGGGCATAGGAGGATTTGAAGGATGGACAGTGGGATTGGAAGGGCGTGAGGGAGGGGCTACAGCTGGGATACAAAATGAATAAACTGTAAAAATAAAAAAAATTAAAAAATCTGTATATTTGGTTCTACCCTAGGCCGCTGGGCCCTTGAGCTTCCTGTTCCTGGCCATCCAGGCAGTGTTGGGCATGGGCTTCCTCTGGTGTTGTGGGCCTCAAGTTAGCCCAGTCATTTGTTGGACACTCCACAAGTTCTGAGCCAGCATTTCCCTAGCACATCTTGCAGACAGGACAGGCTGTGGGTAGGTTTTGTGTCAGGAGTGCACAGCACACAAATCAAGTAAGCAAGGTTCAATAAAGCAGGGCTTATAAAGACTGAGGAAGCAACCATGGAGCTTGAATAGGTCTGCAATAGATCCTTTATACATACTATGGTTGTTAAGCTTGGGGTTTATGTATAATTACTATCACTGACTCTTTTGTTTGCTCTTAGCTCTGTTTTTCTCTTACGAGGTTGCCTTATCCAGCTTTGATATAAGGGTTTGAAGCATCTTGCCTTATTCCATCTTGTTATGCCATCTTCAGGTCATCCCAGGGAGACCTGCTCTTTTCTGAAGGGAAATGAAGGAACAGTAGATCTGGGGGAGGGAGATTGGGAGGAGTGGAGGGAGGCAAGACTGCAGCCAGGATGACTTGTATGAGAGATGAATAAATAAAAAGAAAAAAAATTGTATTTTGTATTGAAAAATCAAAGCATAGATAAACAATTTTGTAAAGAAAATTGCATGTCAATCAACAGAGTTGAGAACAAGAGAATATACATGTAGCAATGAGAAGAAAATTCATGTGAAGAGCATTTTAATGTAACATGACTGAACTGACTCTCTCTCTCTCTTTCTATCCCCACCCCCCGTTAAAATCATCAAACAATTAAAGAGAAAAAGTTGAACTGGGTGATTGTTGATGCCTGAACTTCAATTTCAGCCTTGACTAATTCATGAGGTTTTTTTTCTTCTTTTCTACTTGGAAGAAAAGACTGATTGCAGAGCACTGTTCTCATCTTTGCCTTTCTCTGCATATTGCTTTTACTAAACGGACTGTAAAGCAGCTTCGTCTTCCTTCCCGTTTCTCTTAAATCAGCACAAATGACTTTGGGAACTTGGGAAGGTGCATGGACTTCTCTCCACCCACTAGGCAATCTATCAGTGTGCTGCTCTAACTCAATTAAATTCTGACACTATCACCAAGGAGATAGCATCCCATTTCTTAGGCTGAAGGTTCAGTCACCATGACTGTCATCCAACAGATACTCTGAATGCCTGTCACAAGCCCCTTATCTGTGCTCTTGAATGATCATCTATAAATCAGGGCTCCCACAACACCCTGCAAAAGTTGAATTCATGTGCCTGACTGGTTCACCAAACTGAAGGAAAAAACAAAAACAAAAACAAAACAAAACAAAAACAAAAACAAACTTTAGCAACGTATTTTAAAGACTAGTACATTGGATGAAGACATATGTAGCATGAACTGTAGAAGAAGGTGCATGGGTAGTCTATGCAACTGGTTGTACAATTCTCTAAAGATTTTCATGTATTCTTGTACTAGAAAGTCACATGGCCTCTGTTCTTTTGGGGTTTTTCATGGAGACTTCATGGCATAGATTTGGTTACTAACAGACAAGGTATGACAACACAGCAAGTCCCAGCTAATGAAATTATTATTTATTATTATTTTGCTATCTGAATAGTATCCTTTCATTCAGCAGGTGGCACACGACAATGCTTATTTGTAAGGAGATCAGTACATCAGCTAATCAGCTGAGAGAGTTTGAAGAATTTCTTTATGAATATTGCAGACAATATCAGTACTTTTATATCTTGCCTTTGAGAGAGCTATAAATGAGTAACCATGGTCAAAACCCAAATATGCACATAATGGTATCTTACCCATGAATCAACTTTAAGGCAGTTTTGTACTCTGAAATTATCTGAAACTTATTTTAGTTGTCACCTCCCCCACCCACACCCCACACCCCTGAGATTCAGTTAAAATATTTATTGCAGATATGAAACTAAATAACTCCATTTCCCAAAAGACTACATTTGATTCAACCAAATTTCCTTTGTGCTACATTTAGTGTCGATGGTATCCCCCTAAAAGTCAAAGCCAGGAGTTAAAACATAATTTCTAAAGTAGTGCTCTTATGGAATGAATGAATAGACGTTAAGACAGTTCCTCAAGCTTTTGAAGTCATGCCTTAGTGAGGAACTTTTGGACACTGTCTTCTCTGTGTGTGTCTCTCTCTTTGTGTGTGTCTCTCTCTCCCCCTTCCTCTGTGTGTGTGTTTCTGTCACTGCCTTTCCCTCTCTATTTCTCCCTCCTTCCCTCCTTTTCTTCTTCCAGTTCCTTTTCTGACCCCATCATTATCCCTATCCTCATTATTTCCCTATCTCTTTCTCACCCTAATTTCCCCCTTCCTCCCTCCTTTAGCTCTCTTCTTCTTCACACTGAATGTGTATGCTATAACTCTGTTCTAGCAAATCCTCCGATGACTACTATCAACCGTTCTTATCAGTGATTCAAAGCATGAAGACATCTACCTTAGGTTAATACTTCCCAAAAGTTAAGCTAAATATAACTACAATGGTGTTTACGTGTGTGTGTGTGTGTGTGTGTGTGTTAGTAGACACTGAACACAGAGCCTCACACATGCTAGACAGCACTCTACTACTGAGTTAAATATTTTTTTTAAAGATGAAAATGGTACTCATAGAAACATACCTGAACTATTTGTTAAACCAAAGCTCAGAAGAAAGGATATATGTCTCTTCACTGACAGCATACTAGGGACCTCTCTATTCACAGAAATTAATATTGAATCAAAATAAAATTTCCTTAAACTAAGAGAGTTTTGTAAACCTATGTCAGGACTCATAAAGTACATATTAATTCAATAAAATTATAACAAATTAATATTTAACAATTAATATTCAGTCATATTTTCCTTCTATCTAAAAATTATTTTCTCAATTATCTAAAATGGCATCATAGATGGTATATCCCATCAAATAGATATGACTCATTGCACACACATATGCCATATTGCTGCACACATTAATAAATCAATTCAATTAAAAATGAAACATACCAACAGTTGATGTAGGCCCACTAGTAATATAAGACTAATTCATCTGAAATATTCATAGGAACAACCACTTTCCGAAGTTTCAGTTGACCCAGTGTCTCTGAGGTAAACCAAAAGGTAAGGTAACATCCTAAAATAACCATGTGCATGCCTCAGCGGGTACATGGACAGTGTTCACACGGATGAGATGAGCAATCTCCTCATAGCTCTGGAAAACTGCATTATAGATGTGTCTTTGTGAGCCTGTGGGAATGGAACTGACTGAAACCCACCGATAACAGGATTAGAACTATAATGAACAAAAACTATTTTCTGATTGCTGTTATTTTTACATCCATGCCTAGTCTCCCAAGAGAGAAAGTTTCCATTTTTCTATTAGAATCATGACAAACTGTGGATTAGTGGAAAGCCCTCTCACAATGTCAAATATTGATTGTCATAACACACAGTGAGAGAGCAAATGTTGAAATGGACTGACAAGCTTGGCATGGACAAGAGAATGTAGCTGAGAGAGATAAGAGCTTTTGTGCTTAAGAGTGAAAACATGAGCTGAAAATTTACTAATGAAAATGGGAAATTTAAAAACAGTATAAAATATGCCAGTAAGAAGATAAAACTTAGAGAATGTGTATCAAATATTGTTTGTTCAAGATATTATTAGTAGGAAGATGAAAGGTAATTCTAGTCAAAATCAACATTCTATAGAGCAATCTTTAGCATACTAAAGCATTCATGCCCTTTCTTTTAAAACTTATACTGGTAATTATCTATTGTATACATTATTCTTTCAATATATAATGAATGAAGTGATTGATCTCTAAAACATATAAGTCAAAGCAAACTTTAGGTTTGATTATGCAGTCTAATATAATGGGCCCCATTTCTAGCTTTGGACAGTACTGTGAATGATAACTGTCAGAGCATTACCATTGACAAATTAAAGAGGATTATAATAGTGCCGAGATAAAATCATTCAAGCAGAGTCATGTTTTATAAACAGTACCACAAGCTGAGGGATAATATTACATGTACATTATTGTTATGTCTGTAGTCCTGGGTGGTAATGATTTTGACTGTAATTCATGGCGTGTTTCGGGGTGTAGAAGCAATAAAATATTGATCATCAGCATGCCCAGCCATTATTCAGAAGATTAGATCAATTTATGAGAGGCAATAACTTGCAAATGGGTGACCTTCCAGAGGCCTAAAGCAATACCCTGGTGAAGCCATTGTGTGTGTAGGGTGCCAATAAAAGCTAAATTAGGAAAACAGGGCTATTTAAATAAAATACAATTTTGATTTAAATTGCATGTATTATTTAGTCTCAATATTTTTGTAAGCATGATATTTAAAATGATGCTGACTTTTAATACCAAATTTAGAAAAGTGTATAATCTTGGTTAAATGGTAAGTATCATTTTTTAACTCAAGTGGGAGAAAAAAAACAAAAAAGAAAGATAAAAAATATATTTGTTGGTATTCACAGAGAACTAGTAAGCTTATTAAATATATCAATTGTCTAAAAATATAAAACAACAGGAACAGGTTATTTTAAAAATCTAGTAAAATTCTTCACTTAGACACACCAAGAGGGTAGCATTTTCTTTTGTCTATTTGACATTTTTTTTTATTAGCCCACAGAGGCATTGAGGCCTGCTTAAGTTTCATCCAGCACCAGTACTGACACATCGCACGCCAGAAAACTCACTGAAAAAAACACTCTACAATATTTTCCAGAGTTTCCCCAATTTAACCTCATTTCTTTGGCTTTTGTCTTGTTTTGTGAGAGATCTGTCTCAGTATAAGTTTTCAGAGCAGAGAAAATACAATATAAGTAAGACTCACAAGGCATGATCCCTCCAGAAAGTAAAACTGTAAAAGAAATCACACTACATCCATGTGAAACCTTTATGATGAAAAGAGAAAATCACACAACAAAAGATGTTAAAAACATTTCATACACAGTAGAAAATTCTTTAGAAATAAAGCAATGCCTCAAGAGGAATGAATATGCATCATTCAATGAAGACTATGCCTTTCTTGAAGTACTTATGCATCATTACAACTCAACCCTCCTGATTAGAAGTACTTTACTCTGATATATAGTTGTTAGAGGCTACATATTCATGAGGTAATTCAAGAAATGGCAAATTATAGCTTTACTGTGCATATTTAAGATTTCTATATTGAATTTTAAAGAGCTTATGATCAGGCAATGAAAATATATCTATAAAATGTATTATTCACCTATAAACTATAACCAAAATGACGTTTCTTAAAAAGATAAGTTATAGCATGGCTCCAATAATAAAAGAATGGCATGCTGAAATGAATAGTCAATGGTAATACACTCATAATATTTTACAACCCATGAATATGATAACATCAACTATCAAGACATGAAAATCATAGCAACAAAGGAATATAATTTAAAGTACATTTTAAATGCAGAATAAACATAAAGATTAAATCAAGAAAATTAATTTAAACTTAAACAAATGTATTTTATGTGGACATACAGAATGATTTGGTATAATTTAGGTAGTATTTTAGTTAAGTTTTTGTGTATGTATGTTTGTGCACTTGTGTAGGTAGGTGTGTATGATCATGGATGGAGAACAATTAATAGTCTTCCTTTATGACTCTCTACTCTTTGCTTTATTGTATTGAGGAGAGGTCTGTCATCAGTACTGAAGCTATCTGTCTAGAGCAGCCTTTCTGCCCTATATCTCTTCAAATGCCTGTCACAGCTGCCCAAACACTGGCATTACATTCCAGAGTGGCCACACTACATCATTTTCCCTTTCCCTTTCTTGCTTACAGCCTTCCCATATACCCCTCATATTCTTTTTCAAATTTAAGGCTTCTTTGCCATTAAATGTTGCGTATGTATATAAATGTATGTTTCTAAATATAACCTTCTCAAGATGTGTAATGTTACTTGTATGCTTTCGGGGCTGTGAGACCTTGTCTCCTAATAATGTCTGAAGATACGCCCATGAAGGTTCACCACCTTAACTGCCTAAACATGAGCTGAACAAGGACATCGAGCATGCCAAAGTAGACGGGTGAAAACCACGCAGTCTTAACCCTATGAAAATAACCACAGGCAACTAAGATATGCTAAGAATTAGAGCAGTAGCCTTCCCCAGGGAAAAACACAATCGGTTATTGAATAACAAGAGATGAACGCTGGTCTTGGCTGCTAGCAATGGGAACTCATGTCCTTTTGCTTGTTGAGGCAAGTACTCGCACAAGTTGAGCAACATTGTCATGTGTTCATATCATGGCTCTACTTGTTGTAAACAAGAACAGAAATAATTTGGTTCCATAAACACTTTTCTGTCCCTTAAGTGAAATTAAGTGCTGACAACACATACAATTGTTCAATAAATAGAATTCATTGATGATAAAACTATTAATTGTTATTCAGAAATTAAAGATCTAGTAAGAGATTCATGTAACAGCCTCTAGTTCAAATGTGGATTCAGTAAAGTTTGCACAAATTTTAACTTTAATTATTAATTATCAATAGCTAAATATTCTAAGTGAAAATAGAATATTCATGCACATCTTTAGGAAAAAATTTAGAAACAGTCATGAAGGGTTTACAGAACATTGCAGTATTTTTGCTGCCAGCAGTTAGGCTTTCAGTGATGCTCAGTGTCTCTTCAGTTTACATTTCATCTTCAGCGTGTGCATCATTTTCCTACAATACCTTAGAGTACCTTCATTGAAATTGCTTTAAATTCCCAGATGAATTGTTGCCATAATGTTATTTGATCATTCAAAATGTAAGCTATGAAAATTTCATAAAACAAGTCCTTCTGAACAGATCCAATGAGAAGAATAAGATGGAGTCCTTAGCATAGTTTTGTACTCAGTCATGTTCAACTAAACTTTGGTGAATTGATGTATAGTGTATGAAGACGCTAAGCAGAGAAAGGAGCTATATTAGAAAACTAGGTAGGTGGTCCTTGCCACCACTGATATTAAATATATGACACAAAGAGAGGCAAAATATGCACAAGTCTTTACTATGTTTAAAGTTTTGTTTTCGTAACAAGTCTTCAAAGATTTTATTGTTCCATGACTTGGTTTTTTGTATATTTTTTTAGTATATGTGATTTATTAATGAAATAATGAAATTATTTTGTCGGTTATTTCTAGTTAATGTTTTATAATTTTATAAAGTACTTGGAATATACTCATAAGAGTTTTTTTTTTTTTTTTTTTTTTTTTTTTTTTTTACTATTTTCTCTGTGTAGCCTTGGCTGTCCTGGACCCACTTTGTGGATCAGGCTGGCTTCAAACTCGCAGGGATATGCATGCTTTTGCCTCCATGAGTGCTAGGACTAAAGGCATGCACCACCATGCCTTGCTCTCATTTAAGATATTTTTTTTTAATTTTTCATCAATTACACTTTATTCATTCTGCATCCCCCCATAAGCCCCTCCCTCCTCTCCTCCCAATCCCACCCTCCCTCCTCCCTCTGCTTGCATGCCACTCCCCAAGTCCACTGATAGGGGAGGTTCTCCTCTCCTTTCTGATCTTAGTCTATCAGTTCACATCAAAAGTGGCTGCATTGTCCTCTACTATGGCCTGGTAAGGCTGCTCCCCCCCCAGAGGGAGGTGATCAAAGAGCAGGCCAATCAGATTATTTCAGAATCAATCCCTCTTCACATTACTATGTAACCCAATTGGACTCTGAACTGCCCTGGGCTACATCTGTGCAGGGGTTCTGGGTTATCTCCATGAGTAGTCCTTTGTTGGAGTATGAGTCTCTGGGAAGTTCCCTGTGTTCAAATTTTCTTGTTCTGTTCCTCTCCTTGTGGAGACCCTGTCCTCTCCAGCTCTTACTATTTCCCAGTTCTTACCTAAAATTCCATTCACTCTGCCCAACAGTTGCCCATCAGACTCAGCATCTGCTTTGATAGTCTGAAGGGCAGAGGCTTTCAAAGGCTCTCTGTGGTAGGTTCCTAGGTTGTTTCCTGTTTTCTTCTTCTTCTGATGTCCATCCTCTTTGCCTTTCCGGATGGGGATTGGACATTTTTGTTAGGGTCCTCTCTCTTGCTTAGTTTCTTTAGATGGAAAGGTTTTAGTGGGTTTGTCCTATGTTGTATGTCTATATGAGTGAGTATATACCATGTGTGTCTTTTTGCTTCTGGGACAACTCACTCAGGATGATCCTTTCCAGATCCCATCATTTACCTGCAAATTTCATGATTTCCTTATTTTTCATTGCTGAGTAATATTCCATTGTGTAGATGTACCACAATTTCTGCATCCATTCTCAGTTGAGGGGCATCAGACAACTAGGAATAGCACTTCCTCAAGATCCAGCCATACCACTACTGGGCATATATCATTTAAGATATTTTAACTGATTTGATGGTACAAACTCTCTTGTTTTCCAACAGGACCTTAACTGTGTATACATGATACTAGTATTTATTACTACTTTCTGTGCTTTCTTAGCTTTTAGGTTTATTTCAGCCAATACTGAAACTGAATTACTTTAGAACTTTTAGTCTGTAGTTTTAATTTACAATCGTACTTTACATTAATTTCAGCTCTCTGATTATTATTATCAATGTCCACTTGAATTATGATATTATGTTACTTTATTTTCTAATGCCTAAATTTTAACTTCATAAAATGTATTAAGTCAATAGCTGTTGTATTAGTTGCTGTAATTATCGTCATTTTACTTATTAGAATTCTTATATGCGTCAAAGAGTCTTGTCTAGGTTGTAGCTCAGTGGAAGAATACATCTCTAATATCATGCATGTTTTTTTATGTTCAATCCCTAGCAATACTTCGTTTATAATATACAGGGTTTATACACAGGAAAATACACAGGAAGATCAGAAGTTCAAAACTGCATCAAGGATTTTACCAAAGTAGATTTGACACAAAAGTAATATGATAAAATTAAGATCTGTACTTCTCCCTGTCTTTTTTTCAAATGTGTAAATATTTGATGGCATGTTTGAGCTTTAAATTTCTCATCATGATTAAAGTCCAATATATTGTGCAAAATAGTCATTGTAGTCTAAGAGGATATTAGACTACTTTATGAAATATTCACAAATTGAGTTTCCTTGTTTGTCCTGACATGTAATGTAGGAACAACTGGGGTGATCGTTTGTCTAATAGCTGTCATCTGGATTTCTTACATGTTAAGACAGATGTTTCATATTTTGTCAAATTTGAGTTTATTTATTTTTGGGGATTGATGAGAAATTATGTCATATGCTTGTCATATTATGAATTATCCAACCTAATGTTTCCTGCTCACAAAATATCATGTCTGACATTATACACTAAATAGTTCCAAACATCTGTTAGGGATTGGTAGCACTGTTTAATATGTTATTCTGAAAAGGCTATTATGATTGTGAAACAAAATTTTCTTGACGTTATCCACCACCTCTGGCTCTTAAAGTCTTTCCATCTACTCTTTTTTCATAGATTCCTAATCTTGGAGGAAGGGCTGTGATAATGACATCCCAGTTAGGGCTGAGTGTCCCAAACTGTCACACTCTCCGCATGCTGTCCAGGTATGTGTCTCTATGCTTATTACTACCTGCTACAAGAAGTTTCTATGATGAGAGTAGTCTCATGAACTGATCTATGGGTATAGAAATATGTCTTTAGAAGTTATTTAATCATGTGTTCATATAGTAGAATAATAATAATGAGCTTCCATCTAGGATCCTTGACCTACATAAGTCAAGGGGTTTGGCCTCATCACTAGTGTTATTAGGTACGGCATCTCATGGAATGTTTCTTAAATTCTAACAGTGGTTGGTTAGTCCCATAACATTTTTACTACTCCTACACCATTTGCATTTTCTGGTGGCAGATCACTATTGTAGTTCATGTTTGTTGCGAGGCGATATTGATGATCACTTTTTATTTTGATAGCATGTATATCTGCTTCCAGCACTAGAAACTCTAGTCAGTAACTGTGAGGTTTCCATGTCATGGTCCATGACACAGAATGAACTGTTTTCCAGACATAAGAAGTCTGATGCACATATGAATACACAAAGGCTATGAGAGCATATAAAAATCCTCCATAAGTTAAGGCCTGTCATAATTCTAGCTTAGAATGGAATCTGCTCACATTCTCATCATTAGCAAAGACATTACCAGCAATGGATAACTTCTGTGAGAGGGGGAAGTCAGTGTTCTTCAGTGGAGTGACATTAGATGTATCAACCATACTGCAGGCTAGGCAGGTCTCATGCCCAGGGGTAGAACAAATCAGACTCCAACCAAGACTATGCATGCAGATAAACTAAGACCCCTGCACAGATGTAGCCCTTGGCAGTTCAGTATCCAAGTGGGTTCCATTGTAATAGGAACAGTGACTGTCTCTGACATGAACTGATTGGCCTGCTCTTTAATTACCTCCCCCTGAGGGGGAAGCAGCATTAACAAGCCACAGAAGAAGACAATGCAGCCACTCATGATGAGACCTAATTGACTAGGCTCAGAAGGAAGGAAAAGAAGACCTCCCCTATCAGTGAACTTGGGGAGGGGCATGCTTGCAGATGGTGGAGAAAGGGAGGGATTGGGACCGGAGGTGAGGGGGAACTACAGGGGGGATACAAAGTGAATAAAGTGTAATTAATAAAGAATTAAAAAATAAAGTAATAAATAAGAATGCAAAAAAAAAAAAAAACAAATCAGACTTTGTGGAGATTATGTGCTTTATTTCTACTTTGCTTTGCTTTGGCTCTGATTTTGGTTTTACTTAATAGACTTAAATACAAACTAGAAAACAAAAATGAATTTGTGTAGATATGGTAGGAGCAAAGTACAGGAGGAATTGAAAGTTGAAGGAAAGAAAATATTATAATAAAAAAAATTACTGTATGAGCCAGGTGTGGTGGTACATATTTGGGGAAGCAAGGGGCAGGTGGATCAATGTGAGTTCAAGGCCAGACTGGTCTACAAAGGGATTCCAGGACTGCAAAGGCTACACTGAGAAACTCTGAAAGCCATAAAAAATTATTGTACAAAATTCTCCTGACAGGCCAGGGTCAGATAGAAGGGGAGGAGGTCCTCCTCTATTAGTGGACCAGGGGAGGGGCATAGGGGGAGAAGGTGAGACTGGGAGGAGACAAGGGAGTGGGATACAGCTGGGACACAAAGTGAAAAAAATTGTAATAAAAATAAATAAAAAAGAAATTATCAAGGAATGAATAAAATAATGTGATGCTATACGATCTTCATTTAATCTTCATAACAACACTATAAAACAATAATTTCTCCAAGATACCTACAGCAAAAAAATAAATTAAATTCTGTAGAAGTTTCTTATGCTCACACATTTCTTATAGGAAGTGGCAAACCCAGCAAACTCAGTGAAGCCTGAAGATGAAGCAAATATTTTTTGTTAATATCATCAAATTCATTTACTTTAAATTAGGCAGTCTGTTTAATAGATAATTGTATATAAATGTAAAATATAAACTTGCTTTCAAGTTTATAAGCATATCTCAAACTATCTCTCAACTCTCCTGGCCATAATTACACAGCCCAGCCTAAATTGTAACTCCCGACAATTCCCTCTCCCTCCTGATTGCAATGAAGGCATTCTTTTCAATATCATTGATTTACACTAAATACTTTTCAAGGGAGATGATATTATTTATATTTAATGTATCCTAGGAAAATGAGGAAAAGACAACTAAAAAAGATTTTAAGCAAACTTATATGACCTGACTTTTTATTGAATTATTTATTACTCTGTCAAAAGATTGGATTTATGAATAGAAAAATATACGAAGTATATTTCAATACAGTAAAAACTTTGACTCCACAAATGATACTATAAAATAGGAACAGGTCAACTTTACACTGATGAAATTAGAGCACATGGATGATGAATGACTTATATAAAAAAATCAGAAGGAATTTCAAATCTCAACAAAAATAACATTATATAGTATGCCTGACCCCTCCAAAAGCCACACGTTATTTTGCTCTAGCAACAATGAAAGTTGATGTGCACATAGCAAAAACTGGGAATTTAGACATAACTTTTGTTTGATTAAATTCTAACAGGTAGTATCAATTTTTATAAAACTAATTCATGAAAATATAGCAACTATGTTTCTCTATGTATAACTATGTTTAATACACTTATGAAAATAAAATATGATAAAAAGTTTTTGTTATTAAATTGACATTACTAGGAGTAAACAATCTTGTGAATAAAATCAGAGTATCTGAATTTATAATCTGGCTTCCAAAGAATTTCTGTGAAAATAGTTTTACTGGTACCTGATAAAGAATCATAATATCCATTCAGTGTTCCATACACTCTTTAGACATCTCAATGGTCATGGTGGTAGCATAACTCTAAGTATATGGGTCTGTTTTTTTTGAAGGGGATTTGACACATGGATTCTCTGTGTAGCCTTGACTGTCCTGGACTCTCTTGGTAGCCCAGGCTGGCCTGGAACTCACAGAGATCACCTGCCTCTGCCTCCTCAAGTGCTGAGATTATAGGCCTACTCTACCGTGCCCTGCTAACTAGATAAATTCTTATGAGGCAAAAGAGAAAGTATTCAAGAAAAGATGATACTATTTTATGGAAGCAGGTACTGAGACTCACAGGCAAACTTTGGGCAGATCTAGGGAGTCTTAGGAAGAAGTGGGAAGAGATAGAAGGACATAGAGGGGACAGGAGCCCCACAAGGAGACCAACAAAGCTAAAAAACCTGAGCACAAGGCTCCTGCAGAGACTGATGCACCAATCAAGTATTATGCATGAAGAGGACCTAGAACTGTGAACTAATAAAATATGCTAAATTAGGCAAAGTTGAAAGAATAGTAATAAGAAAAAGTAAACCCAATAAACTGTAATTAATATAAAAATAAAAATTTAATTAGAAAGAAAGAAAAAGTAAAACCATGTGTTGATTAGTTCTATTTATAAAAAGTTCTGCATTTAAGTGGTGTTTCACCCTACTATCTTACCTTGAGAAATTAAAACCTCTATTAGCAATGACCATACAATTATAATATCATGATGTAGCTTATCTTAATTTTAAGAGGACAAAATTTCGTTGCTGAACAGTATCTAGATATTAGTTATGCATAGTGTTTTATAAATAAATATATTTATAAGTGATTTTTAAATTTTTTTATTAATTATTTATTTCAATTGACTGACTTTGTATCCTGGCTGTGGGCTACTTCCTTGCTTCCTCCCAATTCCTCCCTCCCTCTTATCCCCCTATGCCTCTCTCCTAGTCCACAGACAGGGGAGCTCCTCTTCTTCTTTATATGACCCTAGCCTATCAGGCCTCATCGGGACTGGCTGCATTGTCTTCCTCTATGGCCTGGCAAGACTGTACGCCCCCCCCAGGGGGAGGTGATCAGAGAGCCTGCCACTACGTTCATGCTAGAGACAGTCCCTGCTCCCCTTACTAGGGAACACATTTGGATACTGAGTCTAGGGGTTACATCTGAACAGGGGTTTTAGGTTATTTCCAGGCATGGTCCTTGGTTGGAGTATCACTCTCTACAGGGCCACCAGGACCCAGTTTTTGTATTTTGTTTTTGGTTCTCCTTGTGGAGCTCCTGTCCCTTCCAGGTCCTTCTATCTCCCCATTTCCCCCTTTCTTCCATAAGATTCCAGGCACTCTGCCCACAAGTAGTTATTCAATATATTCATGTATGTAAATATTTATGTAAATGCATAGATAAAATGTGATACATTATATATACTTGTAAATTTCAAATATATCGATACTTAAGACAGACATTTCCATCATGATTTTATACATCCAGGACCTTCAGGTATTCATCTTTTTCTTAAGCCAAGTTATGAATATGTTTTTTCATATCTCAACAGCACAAAATAAAAGTTTTATTTAGTGAAATATTGAATCAAGAGAAGCATTTTCAAAGCAATTCTCTCATGCGAAGTTATGGCAGAAGTATGGCTATTTATACAACAAAGGGCACTTGCATTTGGAAAGAGAATAGAGTCATGTAACAAGAGAAAGCAGAATAAATGAAGGCTCACTACAAAACCAAGGGAAAAGCAGTTGAATGAAGTAATGACAATGTCCAAGGCAAATAGAAAGCTTTTCCACCAACAGCTTTCTCAACCCGCAGGCATAATTACCACATCTGTACCATATAGACACTATCACTCATAATCTAGGATGGTGCCTTTTTCTATTAACCCAGCGATAGAGGAACAAAAATCACTTAGACCAGTCCATATGAGGCACCCCACTTGCTGCAATGAATTCTGATGGCTTAATTAGGGGGACTGTGTGGTACACGGCGTTTTCCAAACCAGTTTTACCACAAAGGCCATGTCATGAGATGGAATGTGCCTGTGTTCCACAGCAGATTGCTAATAAAAGTGTTTGCTTTGAGTGTCTTTGGGCTGATTGTGCCTGTTTGCTTCCATCTACTCAAACAATTAAACAAAGCTTCCCACTAGAAAACCAATGCTAACAGAGACATGGAATTCAACTACATACAGCTAGAGATTTCAGTTATTAAGATCTCTTCGTCACCTGTTTGAGGGTTGCTGGGAGGTAACAAACACTGATTGTTCTCCCTTGCATTTCTTCTTACAGGAGTGGATACTTGCAACGATAGATGTTTGATTCTTGATAATGCTCAAAATGTTTTAATTAGAATGTCATAAAACATACTAATCAAATAAATTAAAAAAAACGAGTTTCCATATATTTCCTAATACAGAGTAGAACTCTTGAGTGACAGAATTAAACCAAAAATATTTTTCATATATTTTCTTAGCCGTTAGTGTGCAGATTTTATAAAATTAACCTTTATGCATATTCTTGTCAACTAATAGTATTGCAAAGGTTACCAAAGCTTTTTTATTCATACTGATAAAAAAGCTAAGAACAAATTCTTCATACAAATGAATATATGCAAATATGGGCATGGTGGATGTAAAAAGCATTTGAGCTCATTAGGAAACTATGTTTATGCAAATACACAAGCCAAATACCTATAGAGTTACATGCTGTTTCATTTTGAAATGTGTGAGTGGTCATGTGACAGACATTCAGTGATGATTTATACTAAGATGAAACACCCCATGAAATTTTGTGTCCCTTTATCATAAGAAGATGCCATTTACGGATCATAGTTAATATTTTTCATCTCTTGTTTTCATTATCATTCAATTCATTGGGAAGCATATCTTAAAATCTTTATAAAACTGGTCTCTTTTTACATTTCTATTATTCCAAAATTCAAAGTCTTAAAATTTAACATTCCCTACTAATTAGAAACACAGGGTAAGCTTCTCAGCATGAACGAAAATTCCTTTACAATATAAAACGAGATTATTTGTTACATTTGCAAAAATCCTGCAATATATACCCTTTCCAATCATAAAATGAGCATGATGCCTTCTTGTAAACAAAATTCTGCCCTTTGGCATGAACCTACATTCATCTTTCCACTTACAACTTCCAAACTTTGTACAAAGCTTCTAATGCTAAAATCTCTATTAAATTCTCTGGCACTATTAGTGCTTTTTGTTGATGTTGTTATTATACTGTCTACACGCTCTGTGCGTATTTATTCATCCCATATGGAACTTTTCTGGGTTCCAGTAAACAGTTGGCCACGCGTATTATTAGGAAATACAATAGTACCTTCTCTCTCTTTTTAAATTATTTATTATTTATACAGCATTCTGCCCGCACGTATGTCTGCAGGCGAGAAGAGGGCACGCGATCTCATTATAGATGGTCATGAGCCAGCATAGTACCTTCGCCTACCAACACTCCTCCTTGTCGTTGCGCTTTGATACTTGCCACAGGTTTTTTTATTTACTTTTTACAGTTATTGTACTTTTAGTTATGAGTTATTAAATTTCTTCCTTAGTTATTGAGTTAAATTAAAGATTTGAGTTTATGCCATGTCTCTAACAGGAAAGAAACATGTGACAAAAAGCAACATTATGTCTCCTACACTAAACGTCTCCAAACATTTCCCAGATTTCTTGTAAGAAATCAGTCTAAGGGTGACTATTATGCTCATTTACGTTACAAAGCATGATTTTTATTTCTTCACTAAATTTAATTTTAATTAAAGGTAAAGCAATTAAAATATGTTATTTTGATTTATTCAAATATTTTGGAATCAATCTTAAAATGAAGAAGGAGAAAATGATTACACAAGAGAAAGCAAAATGAAAAACACATAAGAATGATCTAGGAACTGCCTTGAGTATTAATGAAGATGTAATTTTTATCACAATCCTGATTTTCAGAAAATTGTTGTACAACTAAGAGTCATCTAGTATTAATAAGCATCAAAGTTTAAAGAAAAATATATCAGTATGGATATAGAGAAGTAGCAGTAGTATATTGTTAAGCATATTAATGACTTCAAAAATAAAATAACATTATATTTTAACAATAGCTATTATGAAACATAACTATCTAAAATTGTATAAAATGGGAATTTAAAATAAGGGAATACTTCCGGAGCAAGGCATTGTTTCCTGCAGGATATTTACATTGATCTGTATAATTTTAAGAAGATGTTTTATTGTGAAAAATCTGAATATTCTAAGCCTCAAAAATGACTAAAAACAAATATTTATTTAGTGACTAATAAATTTAGCTGTTTGATGATAGTTTTCAGAAATGTAAGATCCAAATATAGTAAATATTTTAGGTGTATGTAACATACTTTTAAAATTAACTCAAACTTTGACTAAATTAATGGTTTTCTACTTTTCTATGGTAAAGAGTAATTTGAAATTCTTAGATAACTGTAAAACTATACATTCAGAATCAAACTCTTCTTTTCTTATTTTCTGCCAGCTATTTATGAAAAGCTAACCCATGAGACAATGCAGAGATAAAATTCTTCAGTCACTCAGAGACTGATGCATCAACCAAAGACCATTCAAAGAGAGGACCTAGACCCCCTGCTCAGATGTAGCCCATAGACAGCTCATTCTCCATGTGGGGTCCCTAGTAAAGGTAGAAGAGACAGTCTCTGACATAAATTCTGTTGCCTGCTTCTTGATCACTTCATCCTGTTGGGGCAACCTAGACAGCCCACAGAGGAAGAGGATCCATGCAGTCCTGAAGGGACCTCATAGCCTAGGATCAGACAGTAGGGGAGGAGGACTTCCCCTGTCAGTGGACTAGGTGAGAGTAATAGGGGAGGAAGAGGGAAAGAGGGTGGTACCCGGGGCAGATGAGGGGATACAAAGTGAAGTAATTGATAATAATAATCATAATCATAATCATAAACTCTGGTCACAGAGATACTGGATTGAGGACCTAAAAGCCAAGTGGTTGGGTTCAGCACATCTCTCTCACTGCACAATTGCACTAGATAAGTATTCAGTATTTTAACATAAGTATAGTGTTTAAAAAAAAACAACTAACTTTGAATGTTTAAAATAGTGTTGATTGATTCTAAATGGATAGTGCAGTTAAAAATAAAATAATAAAAGTGCCTACAACTAAGTACTCTCCATAGATTTTAAACAGCCACATTTAATATTCATTGTGCATGGTTCATTTATCATTAAAGTTAATCAAAACTTGAGAAAACTGCTTGAGGATTAATATATAAAATTATTTTTAAATATTTTGAAAGAAAAACTTAATTTTTCTGTCATCTTCAGATCCCAGAAATTTTTACTTTTAAAATATTCATATTATAAAAATATTTAAATGACTTATCTAACTTTTCAAATTAATTCAATCCAGAATCTGTTAGTCATAGGAAATCTCCAGTGTAAAAATCAAGAATAAACATGGATTAGAAAGATGAACTACCATTTCTTGCATTTTATAAAAAGCCTTGTTTCCTGCAATATTATAATTATAAGGAAGATCAGATAGTAATCACACTTAGTTCCTACCAACTATCATCCTTGAGATATAATACCGAGGTGCTGAAGTGTTGGAGGACAGACAGGTGAGGAGAAGAGGTAGTAAATCATTTCAGAACATCTCACACTCAAGGCTGCTGACATGAGCCGGTCAAAGGAAATGACCCTGTCAGCACCTGCACTGCTAATGAAGGATAACGCTGCTGCACAGTCACAGAATGAAGAGGAAATATAAATCACGCTTGACTTTGAAGTGGTCTGTCTACTGTTTTCATACACAAACAGAACCTCCTCTGCTTTTCTTATTTTGCTATTTTTAACTTTGCCATATAAACTAAGAATGGAACACTTTCGCATTCAGTTTCACCATAGGTAAAGTATTGTTTAACATTTGTATTTATTGTCTCTTTTACATCTGTTGTAACTAAATGTGGAGGTTTAAAGTATAAAGGTTAGGGATCTGTAAACTGTCACTTTACCAGCAATTAAAGGAACATGTGTTATAACTAAGACTTAGAATGCTTCAAGAGAAAATCTTGGCTCATTTACACACATTTTCTTTACAAATTGGACATGAATAAATTAACAAACAAATATCTACCAGTGTTTTAATGAAAAGGTGGTAGGTTTTGGTGGGCTGTGAATAAAATAAAGTCAACTAAAATTGTTGGAACATTTACAATAGTCTAAGAATTTACTTCATCAGTCTCTCTTAAAACCTATTCAGTCTTTTCCAATGAGAGTCTTCCTTGATTTAATGTACAAATAATTTATGTTTATGCCTCTTTCATGAAAATAACTTTGCAAATATAACATAAAGCCAAATCAAAAATTATAAAGGTAACACATACAGGAAAACAAAACAAAAATGAATAAAATAACAACCTATCAAGCTGAAACCTGTATTATTGGTGTGATATAAATAGCTCCTATTAAGAGAATTTCTTTAATTGTCCTTTTATACTGAATTCTATTATATCTTCCTTAAATAGGTACATCTTCTGATAACTCACCAAATCTAAGACTAAAAACATATACCTAGCATCTCTTTAAAAACAGTTAACACATTTTTATTTACACCACCATTGAAATATATTTCTTCTGTGGTGAAACATATTTTCTTAAAGGAAAGTGGAAGTGATCAGTTAAATTAGAAACTGCTTGTTTTCAAAGACATGAATGTTTAATCTTTAAAGCTGCTCTGATTTTTGTTCCCTCTGAGATATGATAATCATTCCAGACTCAGAACTTAAAGAACATAATAAAGCCAGAACAACAAAAATTAGTTTTTCAACTGATGAGAGATTAATGAGGGAGCATCATCCTGAAGATGAGGAGTCCTTTCAATAGATTTTTCTATTCTTACCCTGAACCCAAAGTTAATAGGCAGAGGTAGTTATCAAAATGGCTACTGCTCTTCAGGGGGTCCCTGTGAAAAGCTAAAAGAATATTTCTTTTGACAGACAAATTACTTCGCAATAATTTTGAACTCTATGTCATTGACTATGTGAATTTCTTTCACGGGTATCCTTGTTTCCTTGGAAGAAGAAGCTGCCATAAAATGATCTCACATAACCAATATCTTTGGCACATCTTTAACTGATAACCAACCTATCTCATTTGTGACAAGATATATATTTTGTTGGACAATATGTTTATGTATTTTAAACTCGCTTCAGCTTTACGTGTTTTATTGTAAACACAAACGTTCTTATGAGTCTTATAACAGAATGCTTTTGTAGGGTACTGTCTCAACAATACATGTATAAAAAAATTCACTTGGAAAGGGGCACGGTGGAGATGAGGGAGGGAGGGAGGGACTGGGAGGGAATGAGGGATCGGGACACGGCTGGGATACAGAGTTAATAAAATGTAACTGATAAAAAAAATAAAAAATAAAAAAAATTCAACCTTCATTTGACAATTTAACTTTAATTTTCTAAATCATCAACAAAATTGTTCACACAAAAAGTGTTAATTAGCCTCAGGCTTTAAGTATAACTGTAAGAAAAATAATAGGAAAAATCTCTGTATATTTATTTATTTGTAACCACAGGTAGAACATCCAAACTTTCCATGTATCAGTTTTTCATGTTTTCACGACAATGAGACAATTTCTTGTTTCATATATTAAAAGTGTGGCAAATAACTTCATATGAAAGTTTCACAGTCTGTTCATGTTCTAATATTTATTGATATTCGATGATCAGAAGCAAGAATGAAAATGCTAAGAATAGGTCAAACTACAAATCTGTGAAAATTTTAGTATGTTAGACCAGTCCAGCACAAATATTTTTAAATTACTGCATACTTAAATACTATGGATATATTTTCAACAAATAGAAAGAAAAATCCGGTTGTTTACTTAGAACCTGTTGAATCATGTAGCTCAATTGTTAATCTCTTTCCAGTATTTGAGGACTTTGAGGTCCTTAGAATTTTCCGGTTCCTTAGATTGTGTGTGGACATGCATGAAAAGCAACACACATTTGCTAAATAGAAAAAGAAACTTCATACTTAACACATTAGATGTCAGACTTTTACAAACAGTATGACTAAGTTATAACAACATATTAAATAGACGCTACTTAACCACTGTTTCCCCAATTGTTTTATCTAAGAAAATTGTGAAGTTATATTTTGATAAGACAACAATATATTTTTCTTTTATCATAACATTGAGGTTAGTTAATGTTCTACAAAACAATACAAGGAATGCATTTTATAAAAATGCTGTTTGATTTCATTAGCAAAATCATGTCTTCAAGAAAACAGTGTTCTCACTTTACTCACACCAATGATGGTAACTATGGAAGCAACACAGCATCATTTTACATTTGCATTTTTACATTGTTCAACTGGTTAATTAACTTGGCCCTGTTCTAGAGCTATTTTCATTCTAAATTTTTCACTTTTTTGATGTCCTTTTTCTATGGTGCTTGCATACAATGAAGCCTAGTCTTGTCTTTTCAGTTATCTAACTATCTATCTATCTATCTATCTATCTATCTATCTATCTATCTATCTATCTATCTATTTTGCAAATCTTTCCTCTCTATAGCTGTTCTTCCAACACCCAATTAACTTAATTACTGTAACTCTCGATGCTTTCTCAAAAGTAAGTGTTTTGCGGAGTTTTTTCTTGAAGGACTGTATGCAAATAGTTACTTCTATCCTGAATCAGGTCACCACACACACACGCCCTGAAGCAGTCATTCACACAGACATATAAGTTACACAGAACGTTAAGACATTTTGTTTAGGGTACATTAAAACTGAGTTTAAAAGCAAAAATAAAAAAAAAATTAAAAAAAAAATACATGGCACAAAGCATCCACCTTACCTGGAATAAGCTGGGCCAGAAAGAGGTGTTTTTTGGACAGAGTGAGAAGAGATACCATGACCAGAAGAGGAAGATGTTTCCATTTCATCTTTATCTCTCCCTTACATTACACCAGGCAGCAGCACCGATGTATGTTACCTGGGGAGAAGAAGAAAACACAAAAATTGTTTCTTTAAAAGGAAGTAAATAGAATACTTAAAGTATTTGGGTGAAAATCTGTAATTCACATACATTTGAAAGTCCACTTTTAACATGATAAAAGATTTTTAAGTGAACACAGCTTATACATAATATATTCCATACGTATTGCTACCCATCTCACACTCACCCATGTTTTTGTTTTCATAGTTTTAGTTTACCAGAGTCAACTGTTATTTAGATTCTGGGACATATCATCGAAGGAAGGATGGTAGAAATTTGTAATGAAGTAATTTGAGGGTTTAAAAACATATTCTCATAGTTTGATTTTAGAAAAGTGCTGCTCTAGACTGTTAGTTGTTAGCTCCTCACTGCACTTGATTTATAAGGTCAGCTTTACACAGATGCACATCTGCAGTGAACAGAAACAGCATAGACCTTGGCTCTATGGCTCAGACAATTTATACAGTTCTTGGTATGTTTTCCACGTATATAGGGACAAAACTGACCATTTAAAACAAATGAGCTATTCATTAATTTTAATTCATTTTTCAGACAGATATTAGTCACAGTCGATTCCTTGATTTCCCTTAAATTTCACAGGATTCTATGTATTGTTTAATTTTGATTTCCTTTTAACTTAGATAAGACACTTATCACATGCACAAAATTTTGAATTTGTTTTTCAATTTTCAGTCATTCACAAACTTCTCATTATGAACCAGGAATGTAGATATGATAAAGAAACACTCGGATTTTTCCCCCTGACACATAAATAATCTGAAATGAGTAATGATTTCAGTAATGATGTCAATACTTTAATGACAGTAATTCAGAAAAAAAAATGTTAAAGAATTGAGCTGAGTTTCTTCTATAAACAAGGAAGCCTGAAGTGCTCTTGAGGAACATTGACAAATGTCAGATAGTATCTATTTTTGTAGACTAGAACCCATAGCCTACTTACCTCATGAGGGCAGCTGTAGAAAATTATGGAATGAAGTTATAGGAATGGTATAAATGTTTTACTAATTTTCCATAGGAGTAACAGCATACCTTAAAAGTGATACGTTTTTATTTTAAAATTTATTTATTCACTTTACATCTCAGTTGTATCCCACTCCTTCCTCTCCTTCCCACCCCTCCACTCTGTTCCTCCCTCATCTCCTCAACACTTCTTCTTAACCCATCTTCCAAAGAAACATGTCCTAATACAACCAGTCTCATCCTCTTTTACAGTGTCCTGGCAAGGCCTACCATACCAAGGTGAAGTGCTGAAAAAGCATTCCACAGAGACCATGTCAGAAACAGTCCCTGAGCCTCTTTCTGGGGTATCCACATGGAGACTGAGCTGCCCATTGGCTATACACGTATTGAGAGTCTAGCTCAAGTCCATGGATGGTCCTTGGTTGGTGCTTCAGTATCTGTAAGCCCCTCTAGGCCCAGGTTAGTTGGGACTGTTGTTCTTCTTGTAGAGCTGCTATCCCCTCAGCATTGTTCTCTCCTATCTAATATCCAAAATATGTAAGAAACTTAAGAAATTAAATACCAGCAAACCAAATAATCCTATTAAAATGGGGTACAGAGCCAAAAACAAAATAAAATAAAAAGAATTCTCAATACAGAAATCTCAAATGGTCAAGAAGAACTTAAAGAAATAGTTAATGTCTTTGTCGTCAGGAAAATGCAAATCAAAACAACTCTGAGAGTCTATCTTATTCCAGTCAGATTGGCTAAGATCAAAAACTCAAATGACAGAACATGCTTAAAAGGATGCTAGTGAGATTGCAAACTTGTTTAGTCACTTTTGAAAATCTGGGTGTTTCTCAGAAAATCGGGAATAGCTCTACCTCAAGACAGAACTTTATCACTCCTGAGTATATACTCAAGATATGCCCTACCATACAAAAAGAATATTTGCTCAACTATGTTTATAGCAGCTTTATTTGTGATAGCCAGATAATGAAAACAACCCTGATGCCTCTTAGCCAAAGAACAGGTAAAGAATCTGAAGTACATTTCCACAACGGAATGCTACTCAGCTAAGAAAAACAAGGAAATAATGAAATTTACAGGCAAATGGATAGAACTAGAAAAAATTATGCTGAATAAGGTGACTCAGACACAGAAAAACACTGGGTATGCACTCACTTATGAGTATATATTAGCCATATAGTGTAGGATAACCATACTACAATTAACAGACCCCAAAAAGTGATATTTTTAAAGGATATAATTGCCTTATGAGAAATGTGAAAAGAACTATTTATATTATGAGAAAAATATTTTAAATGTCTAATTATATGCATTTAATAATCATTCTATAGCTCGTGCATATAAATTATACTATATAGAGACTTCACAGCATACACATGTATGTATATACTCTTGCATACATTTTCCTAATAATATAATAATATGTTCTACACACTATGATGGGAGTTGTTCTTTGTGTAGACGAACAGATTTTCAGGATATAATGGCACAGAAAGTGGAGAAAATGAGGATGGTGTGATGGGTCAGCTAATAGAGGTGCTGCCAACAATCCTGACAGTCTGAGTTCAATGCCCTAACCCACGTATCACTCTAAAGCTGTGTTCTCTGTTCTCTGTACCACACTGCTGTACACATCTGTTGACCTGTATACACAGAAGCAGTGTTGGTGAATGGGAGGAAGGGAAATGAAAGTAAATTTATTTTTAAAAGAAAGAAAACTGAAAAGAATGAAACAGGAAATATAAACACTGGTAATGAGGAGTCATTATAGAGTATACTGATAATCAGATAATCTAAATGACTCACAAGGCTACAGATGACCAGGAAAGGACACATTAACCTTGTGGAAGGGTCAGCACTGAACACTATAGAAGCATTTGTAGCTGGTGCTTTCAAAGAACTTAGAGGTAAATGAGGTTTTAGGTATTTTACTCATTATGCCTATATGATAGAGAATTTGGCAATATTTTAGAGTCCCAAGTTGGGAAGTAGAAATATTTTTTTAATTTATTTAACAGTATTTGTTTTGTTTTGTTTTATTTTTTAACAGTGTCTGTTTTGAAAGACCTATCAATACAATACTAAATAAAGAGTACCATGTATAAAGTCATTCTACCTTTAAATGTTTTGTGATGCTCAAAATGCCAACTGCAGAGAAAATGACTTAAAACTGTATGTTTATCTGCACATGGCTACTGCCATTTGGTCTGTTGGGGCGGCATTGTCCTTGCTGTAATACTTACAACTGCAGAGTTGATTTGCCCAGGGTGCTTCAGCAACGTACGAAATCCTGCCAGAGAGCTCCAATCATCTGCCTTTACCTGGGATTTTGGGGGACGTATTCCATGATCATAAATGCTGTAAACATGTATTATTAGAGCTAGAATTTCACCTCAAATAAATAATATCTGCCCCAGTGTTTACACATGTACTACCTGACTTCTGCGTCTTGAGGCTGTTATTGTTGAATCAGTCCTGACCCTGATGTGACAATCCTAACTGATATTCTGTGCCTACTTATCTTTCAGACATTATATGTGCTAAGTGTCAAGTGATAGACTAGACTGACAGATAAGTACAAGCATGGATGAAAATCTCACTGTTGTTGGTTTGTCCCAAAGGCTCTTTTTCGAGGTTCTTTTTTTTTTCTTTTTTTTTTTTTTCAATGCAGTTTATTCAGGAACCTTGAACAATCATCTGACCCTGGGGAAAGCCAGCCCACAGCTTAAATAGCCTCTGGGTAGCCAACCCAGGCGTGCCACGTGGGCAATGCAGATAGGTCCACATACATGGAAGCAAGAGGTTCTTCATTCAATATTTTCCCTTATAGTAATTTTCCTAAGTGAAGAAGGATTACTTTTCTTCAGAAAATGTGTAAGATGCATCTAAAGCATTTCTGCTTGACTAGGCTTTCATATCACATTTTCCCTTTCCTGCTTGTGCTTGCCTAGGATATTTCTGTTTCCATTTCTTCTCAAATATTTCACTATTTCAGAGGGCTTTAGACATCAGAGATGCCCCTTTAGAATAAACAACAAATCTCTGATTTCTTAAATTTCTGTAATCACTTTTGCCTCAACCTGCAGTGCAAACAAAAGTATACATGGATCTAAATGCTTTTTAATATTTGAAAGGGTAAAATGATTACTTGTTAAATCACTGTTTCTCAACCTTCTTAATGATGCAACCCTATAATTCAGTTCCTCATGTTTCGGTAACTCCAAAACATAAAATCATTTTTTTGTTGCTACTTCATAAGCTTAATATTGTTACTGTTATGAATTGTAATATAAATGCAATGTAATGTAAATGTATTTTCTGATGTTTTCTTAGACAATTCCTGTGAAAGGGTCATCCCCCCCCCCAAAGCAATAATGACCCACAGGTTGAGAACTTCTGTGTTAAATTATAGTGGCATATTTAATAGCCTGGATTTTCTTCTTCTGTGAGACTGATGTATACTATTTTGTAAAACATTATATTCAGCTCACTAGATATCTAGTTGATTTAACTTGTCCAAATAATATAGCTCCAAGGTGCATACTAATAAATTTCTACTGTATTTTGTATAGTCCTCAAGTAAATTTGTATGTACTAGTTGTAGAAGAATTTTAATCCAGAAACATGGCTTCTCTGATCACATCCTAAGACTTTCTAGGTGTGTGTGATTTGGCTGAAATGCAGACATGCCCTTAGTATATATACCTTTAACCCCCCAAAAAATGAAGATAAAGTTAGTTTGGCAAAGGAAGCATCCATGTTTGAAAGTGATAGCTAATTGAGTGGCAGACAAAGTGACAAATCAGAGAAAGAGTCTACAGAATAGGATGTGCCCAACTCTCACTGAGAACACAGAGGAAAGAGAGGAACAGCCATACCAGGCCACAGAGGAAGACAATGCAGCCAGTCCTGATGAGACCTGATAGGCTAGGGTCAGAGGGAAGGGGAGGAGGATCTCCCCTATCAGTGGACTTTGAGAAGAGCATGGGAGGAGATGAGGGAGGGAGGGTAGGAAAGGGAGGGAATGAGGGAGGGGGCTACAGCTGGATGCAAAGTGAATAAATTAACTTATTTAAAAAACAAAATTAAAAGACAGAGAGAGCAGTGGAGAAGGGAGGCAGTTTCACTGTAGAGGTTTTTTTTAAGATTATTTTATTTATTTTTTATTTATTCATATTACAACCTGATTCTAGCTGCTCCCTTATGTCCTCCTCCCTCTATTCTTCTCCTTCTTCTTAGAGAAGGAGTGGGGTACTAATGGGTATCAACCTACCCTGGAACTTCAAGTCACAGCAGGACTAAGCCCCTCCTCTCCCATTGAGGTCAGACAAGACATCCCAACCAAGAGGAATGGATCCAAAAGCAGGCAACAGAGTCAGAGATAGCCCCTACTCCTGTTGTTATGGGACCCACAGGATGACAGTGCTGCCATTATTGGGAGAGTTTTACAGAGAAAGGTTGAAGACAGAACAAGAACAGTTGAAGTCAGAACCAGCCATGGTATGAGAAAGAGCCAGGAGATTACAACAGATTACTAGAATTTGAGGCTAAGCAGAGCAATTTTTCAGAAGCTAAGAGAAGCTCTTTTAAATCAGTCAGTTTGGTGAGGAGTTTGAGCTAGAACACAAAACTTGAAACATCCAGCCAGAGTTCAGAAAGAGCTAGAAATCCTAAGGTTATTTAGCAGTAAGCCTCAGAGGATCAAAGAATTCTAGGACAAGATTAGATTGTATGTGGTTAGAAGCTCCCAGGATGAGGCTGAGGTTAGTCAATGAAAGCAGCAGGCCTCTGAGATGACAAAGAAATGTTACGTTTACAATTTGAGGTAAATTATTCAAAATTATATATTAGGTGTCTACTAATATCATATAACTTTAAGGTAAAGAATCCAAATCCAAAATGGCACTTGGATGGTTTGGAATAGCCTGGAGACCCAAAGTAGAACATAAATAAACAAATAAACAAACAAACAAATAAATAAATGATTTCTAATGATATTCTGCTATACTCATGGATCAATGCCTTGCAGGAGTCAGAGGAGGTGGAGGTGAAGTAGAAATTTCTGGTTTCCTTGAAGACTGATGTGATGTTTTGCTGCAAGTTGGGCATGTGATGTTTTGCCCAGGTTGGCTTGTAAGAGGGCATGTGATGTTTTGGCATGAGCTCTCATGTGCAAGCAGAATAACATTGGCCAGCTGAGAACACCCTTGGGTGGACTCTAAGGAAAGGACATATACAAAACCTATATAGAGGATATATATGCTCAGTAAGACTTTGCTTTTTGGAGCAACAAAGCTGTGCTGATCTTTGTGCTTTGACACTTGACTTCACAGAAACATTCCAGAGAGCTTCTCCAGGCAATCCTACTGGGTCTTGTAGCTTTTGCTGACTTTGTGTTACTGATTCCTGTTGGCCTTTGGACTGGATTTGTGGTATCCTGTTGACTAAGTCTGGTAATCCCCTAATGACCCATGGTCACTAATCAGCAGGAAGGAGATAAAAGAGGACTACAGACCTTTCCCTACTAATCACCTACCAAAGGTTTTGGAGGGTTAGAAGGGAGGTAAACGTGTTTAAGAACCCTAAATAAAGTGGGTTTGGTAGAAAATCTAAGCCTACATGGAGGACTCCAGGGAACATGGTTCATGAAATCTGTGGGATTCTTCTGGATAAGGTTGAAGTCAGTCATCTCTGGTTAGCCAATTATTTGCGCTTGGTCTAAGATGATAGACTCCTTTTTCTCAGCAGGTTTTTAAGGTTTTCGTCTATCTGGGTGATTCCAGGACTTCTAAGGAGTGTCACATAGCTATTAGGGCATATTACAAAGCCAGACCCTTTCCTGGTAAGAAATTGCTCTAGCAAGTATCTACAGTGCTAGAGATCTTAGGTCTAGCAGTGACCTTTAGCTGTACTTGGAAATTCTGGCCCCCCTCACCTTGGATAATTCCATATTGTATTTTCCTCTGGTAATAGGACTATTTAAATATCCCTGACTTCAATGACTCAGTCACATTCACCCTCAACATCCCTCCCTCTGTCAAGGCTTACAGCGCTCTGGATCTCACATGAATAAAGGTCTGCACGTTTGAGTTTTCCCACTTCAAGACCACCTGAAATTCCACATTTATCCTTCACTTCTCATGGGCCACGGAGCCTCCAAGGCCTGAGTCTTAGCTGCAAGCCATCCAGGCATGAGCGTTGGTCCACACCTCTGCTATGCTCAGCACAGCAAGAGCTGTAACACTTTAGTGTCACCATAGGCTTTGGAACACAGGAGCTTCCACTGCCACCACATGCTAACCTGTAACACTCTATGGAAAATCTTTAACACACCCCAGCTTAGTGCACTCAGGTGTCACCCTAAAGTCCTCTAGCTGCTCCTGAGAGAAATGGACTCCCTTCTCCAGCACCGCAGCTGAGATCCAGGCCCCTGCCAAACTGAGAAAGACAAAATCAACTAAGGAGGGCTCACATGGACTCACAGAGACTGAAGCCACAAGCACCGGAGTTTCATGGTCTGCCCCAAGTCCTTAGCATGTATTTTATGGCTGTTAGCTAGGTGGTTTTGTGGGATCCCTAGTAGTGGGAGCAAGTATGCCTGTAACTGTTTTCCCTGCTCTAGAGACTTTTCTTCTCCTACTGGATTGCCTTATTCATCCTCCTCATGAAGGCTTTAGCCTTGTCTTATTGTATCTTTTTTTGACATGTTTGGTTGTTGACTCTTGAAGGCCTGCTCTTTTCTGAACAGAAACTGAAAGGGAGATGACTGGGTGGTGGTGGGACAGCTGAAAGGAGCAAAGGGAGGAGAAACTGTGGCCAGGATGTATTGCATGAGCGAAAAACCCACTTTCAATTAAAAAAAAAAAACAGAAATATTGTAATATATATTATGTTTTGGATAGTTTAAGTTTTCAGCAAAATTAAATGGAAGACTAAGGTAAATGTTCTCATATCTCTTGTTCTGCACACACATACCTCTTCACTTACATACCTCATCAAGTTATTACATTTGTTATGGAGAAACAAACTATTAGCCCAAAGTCTACAGAGTACATAATGTCCAACACTGATGTTTTGTATTTTATGTATTAGAAAAGATATTTTAAAAAATCACCATTACTTTATCCAACAGAGTAGTTTTTTCTTTTTCAAATATCCTCAGAGCTTTGGCTCTTCATCTCTCTCCCTATCTCTCTATTTATTAATACTGATTTCTTGACTGTCTCCATGGTTTTGCCTGCTCTATAAGCGCCCAGAATTATAATCAGACAGTACATAGGTTGTCAGAATGGTTTTCTTCATTTGATTATACAGATGTAAGAGTCTCATTGTATTTTCATGGTTTGAAAAATTACCATGTCTTCAGCACTGAGTAGCATTCTGTTGTCTGCATGTCCTATAGTTTATATCTTCAATCAAGAATGTATAAATTTTGGCAACCGTGATTTAAGTTGCTATACACATCCATGTACAGACTTTTGTGTGTAGATAATATATTTAGACACATGTGATTGAATAAAAATATTTCTTTTTGTATCACATGGTAATATTAAGTTGAGTGTTAAAAAAAACAGCAAGGAATCTTTTAATACAATGATGCCACATTGCATTTTCTCTAAAAACAACAACAAACCATACTGCTGCTCCCTGAGCTTGCCAGCAGTTGGTATTATCAGTGGTCTGTTTGTTGTCCGTTCTGTTAAGCGTGAAATAGAATGAGCTCTTTAAAGACTATGGCAGTGGTGGTATGCACATTTGCATTTCTGGGTAATCAATAGTGTGAAATTCTTTGGAAATCTGTCTGGCAACTGGAAATCTTCTTCAATAACACGCAAACTGAAGATGGTTGGCTCACTTTTTGATTGTTTATTTCTCTCACTCACTATCCAGTTTTGGAGATTGAAGTGTTTTGTGTGCTTTGTATGTTAAAAAACAAAACAAAACAAAACAAAAAAATCCCTTGATTATCCCTGTTTATTAAAAACATTCCTTATTGTCTTTTCCTGGTTTTTTCATTTGCCTGATTACTCGATTTTGGAGCAGTGATGTGTAATTTTAATAAGGTTTAGCTCTTTTACTCCCTTTGACATATCTAAAAATGTTTTATGTTTAGATTCCATTCTATCAGTAAGTATTCTTAATTTAGGGTGTAGCCTTAGTAGTAATCAATCACACTTCTTGGGAAGTAAACAATAGGACAACTTATTTTAGGGTAAATGCCAGCTAACTATATTTAAAAATATATATAATTTAATTGTGAATGACAAGTATGTGTAAGTTATATGAGACTGAATTTTGCAAGAATAGATGGTTAAAATAACTATTTGAATGTGACTGTTGGCTTTATTGTTCAGCAATATCATTTGACTTTTAGTAAAAAAAAATGCTCTTTTAGTTGTTTTTATCTAAACTATGTGATGAAATAATAAAAATATCAAATGTGTGACTGAGTCATCATTTTCATAATCACCAAAACCAGCACATAATTGACTGAGATCACTCATGTAGGTGACTATGAGAATGTGTGCTTTATCTTCAATTTCAGTTAAAATTGGAATTATGATCACCAGTTTCAAATGGGATCTAATGAGCTTACTTGAGGGTAGTTAATGAACTGAACTTGGATTGGTACTTACACATTATTTAACAAGGAAGTAGTGTTTTATAAAGCTTAATTTGCATGATTTTATGATTATGACTTGTATTAATAACATTTATTGAGGCATGATTTATAAGTGACCAAATAAACTCAGAATAAGTATAAAGTTTAGTATTGAAAAGTTAATGAAGGCATAAAGCATCCACTTGAATACAGTAAAGATTCTTCAAAAATAAGACTGGTTGTTGAAATAAGACCATGCAGTATATGTGCAGTCATGTACAAATCTGGTCAAAGCATTTTTTAATCTAATAATGTGTGTTAATTTCTGCTTTATTTATTTATGTAATTTATTTTTTGATTTGTTACAGTTTATTCACTTTGTATCCCAGCTGTAGCTCCCTCCCTGGTCCCCTCCCAATCTCAACCTCCCTCCCTCTTCTCTACCCATGCCCCTCCCCTACTCCACTAATAGAGGAGGTCTTCCTCCCCTTCCATCTGATCCCAGTCTATCAGGTCTCATCAGGAGTGGCTGCATTGTCATCCTCTGTGGTCTGGTAAGGCTGCACCCCCTCAGGGAAAGGTGATCAAAAATCAAGCCACTGAGTTCATGTCAGAGACAGCCCCTGTTCCCCTTACTAGGGTACCCACGTTCTGCTTTTAAGACAGAGTTTCTTTTTAATTTATCTTGCGGAAGTCCTATTGAGTTGAATATTAGTTAAGTTTCTCAAGAAGAAGAAAAACTAAATTAAGCTTTAGTTATGTATATAGTACAAAATGAGATATGTTCACCTGGGCACATATTCTATATTTCTTCCAAAGCAATGTCTACATGTTCATTTCCTAAATCAAAAGCTTGGTGTCTATTGCTCACCATTTTCTTCTTATAATTCTTTTCCCATTTGTCTTCCACCAGGTTTTGAAGTATTGACAGTAGAAACAAAAAGATTTCCTTGTAATTAACCAAAATTTATCCTCCCACAATTTATATTGCTTTCTTCTATTTTTGTTTTCCATTAAACACTAAAAGACATCTAGGAAACTAGACAACTTTGAAGATCTTGTATCCTCAGAGTCACTGTGAATTTTAAATGAACACCATCTTATGAGTCAAAAGCTGATAAACAAATCAACAGCTTGCTATCTCTGTCACAGTTATTGGTAATAGAGGCAAAATAGTTACAACTAAAGGTTGCCATTAAAGATAAAATGTTAGACTCATTATAGACATTTTTGTGAAAAGAAAAGTTAGCCCTACACAAGCTATTAAAATATTTGCCTTTCTAAATAAGACTAAATGGAGCTGTATATCCTGAACTCATTCATACTGGGACATAAACTGCCTCAAATTAAAGACATCCATTCAAATCAAATTCTGTAATTTTCTAGATTGATTTAAAAATTAAAAATTCAAAGTTTTGTCTCCTAGACTGGACTATAATGAAAATAAATATGTTTGAACAGCTAATCTCTTAGGAGCTGCCTGCCTCATAGTCAATAACTAAATGTGTGTAGAGTATGTTCTTTTCACATCGAACAGTAGGTAATTTATTGCATATGGTTGGCAAGAATATTGAAGTATAAAACTGCTTGTGAATGATGGGTTACCAAGAATGAGAAGAAGATGGACATAGGCCAGGCTTTAAAGAGACTACGGACATCACACAGCTAGAATTACAGAGAAGCATTTTCTCTGGGGGGAGGGGAGGTTCTGTACACAAATAGGGCTACAACAACAATGTGGACTACCAAGGTAGAAACAAAGAATATGGGATGTACACATGGCACTTAGTAGCTTACCTATGTAAGGGCCCATTACATTTATTTATGATAGAATGTTAGTTATGCAGGATGCAGGCAGAGATGCTTCACAGACCTCATCTGCATGCATGCTTGTAATTAGTAAATTAGTGAACTGGAGCCTATACTGCCATCTCCTCCTAACGCTGTTATTATCATGGAATTAAAAGGTCATTCCCTCAAGGTCTTTCTTACAAGGAGAGTGATGGAATATAGAAGTTAAGGCTTGACAAGAATTGATTACTTGAAGATGAAAGTAACTGAATATTAGTGTATGTGCAGCCAATAAGATCTTTTTTTTTTATGCTTAAAATTTTTTATTGTTCTACAAGTCAAGAAAAATAAAGTATCTTGTCCAATTGAGTAGAAATAGAATATTGTATGGAACACAGAGAACTTGAGGAAGACTCAAGGGCCATTTATTAAACAAACATCTGCCTGGAATGGCTTAACTATCTGCAAGCAGACACAATGTATACTTTTCTCTGTTCTTTTAGATTTCTAAAAGAACAGAGAAAAGTATACATCCTTAAAAGATATAGCAGTGGTGTGGCAACAGTTTGGTAATTACCAGGAAATAGGGAAAAACAAAATAATATTTTTATGGTGGTGATTCAATGTTTCAAAATTTTCAAGCTACAAAGTGGAATACTGGTAAAAAAGGACCCATCTGTATTTATAAGCGTGTGTGTGTGTGCACATGCCTATTTATGTGTCAAATACGGATGCAAGTTTTTTATATATTACCTAAAAAGTTTTTATTTTTTATAATAATTTTCTTTTTTTATATTAATCACAGGTTATTTACTTTGTATCCCAGCTGTAGCCCCCTCCTTCATTCCCTCCCAATCCCACCATTCCTCCCTCATCTCCTCCCTGCCCTTTCCAAAACCACGGCAAGATTTTTAAGATGCTACTTGTTAACTGATTTTTATTTATAGTTCTCTAGAATAATATATGTCTAGGTCTACAGTTAGGAGTAATAGTGCTCCTAAGAACTGTTTATGGCTTCTGTTTAATTGGATGTACATTTAACTCAAAAGAGCAAGAATTAAGAAGTGTATAATAGCTTGCAAAATGCAGGTTTAATGCTTTCAAATAGACAAAGAAGAAAATTGAAAAAAATTACCAATGTTCTGCTAAGTGGGAACGTTTTTATGACTCCTAGAAAGAGTCTATTATTTGAAAATAGTCTGCATATAAAAAACAGAGTATATAAAGCACAGTTTTAGGGTTGAATTTTTAAACCATTTTACTTCTTTTTGTATTTTACTGACACTTATAATTTATTCATATCATATTTGATTTGAGTATAGAATACATTTAGAGAATTCTTTCATTACAAAGTAGACAAATACACATCAGAAAAATATCTAAATTGTCATAAGCTCTGAATTATTAAATCCTAGAAAGTGCCATTATTGGCATCCCAGTTTTCTTTATGTACTTGGAAGGTTTGTTACCAAAATAATAATAATAAAACAAACAAACAATAACAACAACAACAAAAAAAAAAACAGGAGAAAAGAGAATAACTTGAAGCAAAAAGAATTTTAGGGGGAATTCTAGGAATTATAATTGAGTTTGAGAACCCTAGAAATGAAAAAAACATTAAGAAAAGCTTGAAAAACTAAGCTACAAGGGCCAAAATGTGAGAGTTTTTGTGAGGGACCGCTGTCTCAGCAGTTTATCACCTCAGGGCTAAGGGTTCCCAGCTCTGCATGTACAGCCGCGTTCATATTCATATAACGGTTCTGTTTGGGCAGATCATAGGTTTCCATTAATTGGATAAAAGGCTAGATCATTCTTAACACATGCCCGAAAACAAAACTGTTTAAATAGATTCAGAAGCAATATGCAGGAAAAATGAGATACTATGAGTTTCTTATAAATCCACATTATGCTAAAGTATGTGGTTAAATTCAGATAAAGAAAACAAACCTCTAAGTTCTTTCTTTCCTTCCTTCTTTCTTTCTTTCTTTCTTTCTTTCTTCCTTTCTTTCTCTCTTTCTTCTTTCTTTCTTTCTTTCTTTCTTTCTCTCTCTCTCTTTTTCTCTCTCTTTCTTTCTTTCCATATTTTGTCAGAGCACTTAAAATATTCTATGAGATGCACATATTTCTGTCAATTTATATTTGGATAGAAGATAAGAAAGTAATTCAAAGTGTACAACCTTTTAAAATTCACTCTTTAGCATATATAATTCAGAAGTAAGTATTTTGCCAAATACTGACGGCTACGACTTTTGAATCCACAGAGGTATAGACCTATATCATGGAGACCAGAGTTTACCTCTAGTGGTTAACATTTTTCCATTTTTAAAATATTTCAAGGCTTAACAAAGGCACTGGGTACTAATATTTATTCATTCTTATAAAATACGAAATGCTACAAATACTAATTTATTCTCCTATTGTATGTAAATAAAATTTTACCCCATTAACAGTCTTAGGATAGTTATGAAATTCAAGAACAAATGATTGTTTTATTTTTTATTTTGGAGCAATGATCATTGTTAAAACATGAAGCATCAGAATATTCTTCCAACACAGAATGTAAAGCACAGGCCAGACTGATTGAAATCTTCAAATAAAGTACTATGAGAAAGCCTCAGTGGAGTCAAGCTGATGATCACTAACAATTTTACTTAATGTTTGGTGTCCAGGTATCATGTTGAAGACAACTCTTCATCAGTACTTTAATGCAATGCTAGCACTATCTGTGGACTAGATACTTTGAATGCACTTCATTCCTAGAATGAATATATGCATTTCAAGATTAAAGTATAAAATCAATAAGACAGTAGGAACGTTGTCAGCTGCTGACTAAGGTGTATCATCAAACTGATGGAGAAGCCACCATGTATAAAAATAAACGCTATGTCCTATCCAGAGTATGATGAAGATAAACACTAGTTTCTCTAATGCAGTTACCAGAATCATTAAAGAATCAATGACAAATTAAACTGCATAAATCCTTAGAGAGAAGAGGAAGGTGGGGAAGCACAGAAGTAAAATCAAAAGACTTCAAATCAAGTTCTGCTCCTAACCATGAGAGGCTCATTAGTATTGCTCTCATATAGACAAAAGCATACAGCAGAATGAAGATTTTTTTCTTCTTTTTACTATAATTATACAGTGGCTATAGGCAGAACAAGTTTCAAGAGTTGCTGAAATGATTCCACTTGTATTTCTAGAATTAAAATTGAACAAAGAATTTTATATAAATAATTTTTAATCAATTTTCTTACATCTCCTATTTTTAGTTTAAATAAAAAGTGTCTACTTCAAGCACTTTTTCCAGAATAAATGTTCAATTCACAAAGATAGTTGTTTAAAAGTACACTCATGCATGTATGCTAAGACAAAAGGAGGCAGTTTTCAAACAAAAGCAATTTTGAAAATGCTGTGCTCATATTAGCTCAGCCAGATGAATTCTCTGCCCAATTGACCTTCAATCATATTCTTCATTTCATCATTCTGATGAAAATTAGTGGGACACATGATGTTTGCGCATCCTAGCTGAAAGGACATGCAGTTGCAGACAGATATTTCTGAACAGTGTCATTCTTCAACTAGCATGGCACGGAAACACACACTAACAGTCTCCCTATTCCCATAGTGAGGTTTCAGAAAAAATGGGGAAAAAATACCCTAGCATTTTCCTAATGTTATACATAAACTGGTTTAGCTTAACATATTGGAAGGGAGATTAGAAGAGAATTAATGTAAGAAAAAGAAAATACCAAGTGGGAAAATTTGGCAGAGATGAGAGAGTAGAGACAACAATGTAATCAAGTTTCCAGCAAGTGAGGGTTATTTTATGCAATCTTTCTGCATAATCTCCTTTGCTGTTAGAAAATACCATGGACCTCTTTTTCTTGTGCTTAACATGATTGGAAAAGATTCTTTTGACATTATTTTTACTTGTAGACTGAAAACTTAACTAAATTTAGGTAATTAGCAAGTTAAAGGTGAAACACTGTGTTATGTCTACATGCCAAGGAATACGAGTGTCTGAAAAGGTTTCAGGAAAAATTAACTTAATTCATGATTTTACCATTAGAATTAATCGCTTTAAAGCAGCATAAAACAATATTATAACAAAATGTATACTAAGATGGACATACTTACATGGTTCTCCTTCTTCATTTATTTTGTCTAAAATTGTTTTAGAATTTTCTGTCTGCCACCATAGAATACAAAAATGAGTAAGATAGTATGCTGCTACTGCAGATTTTCCACTATAATATAGGACACTGACCCAGATAAGTTAAATATGTGGGGTTGAAGTTATTTCTGCAATAGATTAGAAAGGATTTGTTATGAAGATATTAAAAATGAGAGAAAACAAAGTAACTGGGCATCTTGAAGATTCAAAAATGTCTATTATCAATGGAAATATTCGAATGGGTCTGAGAAGAGTAGTTATGGATCGAGCCAAGAAGCATAAGTACTGGAGAAGTAGGGAATTCTACAGCAAAGTAGTAATTGATAAAGGTTTGGAGACAAGAACCTTTCTATTTAAAGGTCAATAAATGTGGGAACACTTGACAGGGCTTCAGCAGACCTGCATGCAAAGGGCAAGAGGCTGACAAACTAGAGTGAGGCAAAAAATGTGATGGGCTTTAGCACAAAACTTGCGGAAGAGAGGCTTGAATGAACAAGACCATTTTATTTCACCTGAGTTCTGTGAACTTTAAGAGAGAAAACACAATTCATGAGGTCTCTAGTACAATATTTTGCAAATCTTATACACTGCTTTCTATGTGGCAAGCACGAAATAGTTGTTGAATTAGTGCTTGGTTGAATGGACAGAGTAATATGAAGTAATCTACTTGCAGAGTAACAAAAGTGCAAACATGGAATCTATAATGTTCAAGAAGTCACTATTTGTGATGATTGCTTTTTATATCAACAAGGAATCATCACAGTTAAAGACAGAATGTACTTCCAGCCATACTTTTCCATATTGGCCAGAATAAAATGTATTCTCATTTTGTTTTTACTTGCTTTTACTTTATATACTAATTACTATCAAAGACACTTCATTGAATATGTATGGGGACCTAAAATTAATCTAATACTATTAAGAAAACAGGTGGTAGCATCATTTTAAATAGATGTGACATTTAAATTAAAATCTTTTACAAGGGGTTTGCTTTTTTTAGAGATTAAATAACTATGTTTCTATAGCTATTTGTATTAAAGAATGGTATTAATTTCTAAGCTGTGAGTATATTGAACATTAATACTTAAATGAGCTGTAAATTTTTCAATTACTTAGGAACAAATCGCTCTAGAGATACCATTATCCAAAATGCACATGTAGCCTAGTCAATCTTAGCAATTGCCTTCACTTCTGTTGGGCTAGTTTATGAAGCGCTAGCAGCAGGGTGAGCACAAAGAGAGCATTACCTTTCAGGCTATTAATAACAATACAGTAAGAATGACATTAATGAAGTAACAGAAGAGTGGGTCAAAGGTAATTTTCAAATGTCAACATACACAAAGGCATAACAAAAAGATTAACGCACAAAAGACAGAGAAAGAAAAGTGAGAAAAAAATTTTCTCTGACTGGCAATTGTGTGGCATACATTCTTGAAGGCAAAGGGGTTTGAAAGGCATTCAGCTTTCAACCACTCAGTGTTCCTTTAAATGTCCTCCACAGGACCAGAAATGCGGGATTCAATTTTCCGAGATAATTGTGTCCGATAACTGTCTCACTCCTTTTCAGTGAGAATCTGATAAACACCTAATTACTGCCCAAGTGATTTTAGTGTTTCACAGCTGAGCTGGTAAGACGAAGAGAAAAGGCACGACCATCCAGTGTATCTGGAGGAAAATGCAGTTAAATTATAAATTCATTTCATTTATTGAGCTAATGAAATCTTACTAACCTACCTGAAAAATCTTTTATTAGTTTAACAAAAGAACATCCATTTAAACATAAAATCAATGATGGTTATAAAATTCACTATTACCAAGCTTCAACTAAAAAATCCATGGTAGGAAAAACATATATGAAGATACAATTACCGTTGACATTACATGGCATTATATGGCAAACTTTGATCAACTACACTGATCATGTAGGACATGATGCAAATTTCAATATATTAGTGTTTCTGATGTTAGTTCAGCTCTCTAAATAAAAACAGACATTCATACTAGTATATTAATTTTTACATATACATGCACACTCAAGAGGGCTCTTGACTACTTTTGAATGTCATTTTCCATCTTATTCTTAGTTTAACCCTTATGTCCTTTATATATTTCAGGTTGTCATGTGAATTTTATGGTCTTAAACTAAGGACCAAGATTGTCATGTTGTGGGCAGGTGTTGATCAAGATCCATGTGATAAGGGCTTGGTCTCCAAAGTGATGGTAGTAGGACATTTTACAATTCCTTGGAGTAATGGAAACTTATGGAAGAATCTTAAGTCATTGTGGGTGTTTACTTCAACAAGAGTTTTTATGGGGTTTTAGAGAAGATGATATTTATGAGTTTGTCTCTGCCTTCTGATTTTTTTCTGTGATTTTTGCTGTTGGTATATACTGTATGAAATGTTCTTTCCATTTCTACCTAGTCATATGAATGGCTTAACCAATGTTTGCTGCTCATCTCCCAAATTTAGACTTCAAAGCTCTCCATCTATGACTTAAACAAAACCTCTGCTTTCCTCATTAGAAATCTGTCTCATATATTACATTACACTAACACAAGATGACTTACAGATTTGGCATCTAGTAAAATTGGCATCAATCAGCTAATGTAAGTTTGCCTTTTCACTCTGCTCTTGAGAATGATGTTCTTCCTCCAAATCACCTCTACCACTGCATCCCTAAGATACTATGATCTCCCTTAGTAATAGTATGTCTCAGAAATGATTAAAACACTATAAAACCACTCCAACTGGAATGAAGCCAAGATATTTCTAATCTTTAAGGGAATATGTCACAAGATTCTTGTGATTACAAAAGAGTTGCGGAACTGTGAAGATCTACCAGAACAAATTCAATGATGAAAGGTAACAAATAAAATGATCTCCTTTTTCCAGCATAATATTTTTTATTGATTCTTTGGGGATTTCACATCATACTCTCCTATCACATTCGCTTTCCAGTCCTTCCCAACCCTTGTTACCTCCCTCACAGAAAATAAATAAATAAATAAATAAAAATTCCACTTTTTTTTCTCTATACTCACTGAGACATGGTCAAACTCAATGGCCTGTGCCCTAAATGCACTTGAGTCCTTCCTCTCCTGTATGGCTGCTATAAGTCATCTACTGTGGATGGTGGCCCCTGCCCTCCAATCACAGTTTTTAAGAGTTCTACCTGATGGTTTCCTGTCTAGGCTGTTACTATTTTAGGGGGTGGGATGGGGTGGAAGTAGGGGTTGTCACAGAACTTTTCCATATACCCTTTTCCCAGCTGTGCCTCTGCAGTCATCAGCTTCAGGCTGCAGCACAGGGCAAGGATTTACCTGTGATCTTCAATGGTAGTATAGGCCATGGACATCCACACAGACCCTGCTGCAAAGGACCATGGATCCAGACAGAGTGCTCAGCAGCATCACAGGCCGGGATATCACCATGGACCCGGGTGGCAGTGCAGGCCACCCATAATAATACGTTACCTAGCAGCAGCATTGTCCATGGACATTAACACAGATACAGTAAGACCATGTTAAAATGATCTTATGCAGAGGAGGATTACATACTGACTTGCAGTAAACACAACTTCTTAATAAACTTATATGTAACTAATGTTCTCGTGCATATTTTTGCAAAACGGTGGATTCTATTATCAATGAACAATTAGAAAGTGATTCATCATGAAAGTTATTATATTTCAGCAACTTGTATATAAGTTTCATTCGTGTATGAATTTCCAATAAATATTTTCATTTTAAAGATAAGAGAATCACCATTTGGCAGACTTAATTTTGTTTTCTTTTTATTACTTTTTGCATCTTCTTTAACAATATTTGCCATGATTTCTACTTTTATATATTCTCGTCGCTCAGAATATAGATATACACAAAAAAGAGAAACTTTTACAACCCAAGCATTATATGAAAATAATGTGATTTTGAAAAATATTCAAATTTGAAAAAATATTGCTACATTGCTTCACTAACTTCACTTTCATTATTTCATCAACAATGAAAATGACAGGAGTAGAGGCAATAGCTCATTTTGTAAAGTAGTTGCTGTGCCAACATAAGAAACCAAGCTTGGGTCTAAGGTTTTATGGGTGGTGTCCCCTTCCCTCCACTAGAAGTCCCACCTGGCTACAGGAGGTGGCCACTTCAAGCTCCTTAACCCCTTCTTCTAGAAGTCTCAGCTAAGGTCACCCCCATAGACTCCTGGGACCTCCCCTGTCCCAGAGATGCTCCTCTGACTGATTTCTCTCTCTCTTCTTCTCCCCATCACTCCTCACCCGTGCTCTCAGCACAACCGACCCACACTCCCATTACCTTCCCTACCCCCCTCACATCTAGTTTTCTCTCTTTATCTACATCAGATGTCTAAGTTGTTTCCTGTTCTGAGATTCAAGCATCTCCCTTGGGCACTTCTTGGCTTCTTTGAATCTGTGGATTGTAGCATGATTATCCTGTACTTTAAGACTTTATACCCAAAATCTGTTTTGCCTACAAGTATAGAGGCAAAGATGGAGCAGAGATTGAGAGAATGGTAAACTAATGACTAACCTAATTTGAGACCTACCTCACGGGAGCAGGCCAACAACCCCTGACACTATTAATTATACGCTGCTACGATTGTAGATAGGAACCTAGTATAACTGTCTTCTGAGAAGCTTCATCCAGCAGATGATGGAAACAGAGGGTTTTCTAATGGCATTATGTACTCTAACTCACTGAGCCAGTGTTTTTAAAATATTGCATTTTAAATATTTATTTAAAAATATATTTATTTAAATATTCTCTCTTTAAAGAGAGAGAATAAAAAGAACTGTCTAGCAAGACTTGGTCTGCACAGGTGGGTTTAAATGGCTTTTCCTTAACTTAAAAACAAATGCCAATAGAGTTTGTTCGAGGAGGAGAGTGCAAATACTCTGTAGACACTAGACCCAAGACTGGTCCTCCTCTATTCTGGAAGGTCAAAGGTTATCCTCTTCCTCCAAGCTCACAACTTCGGGAGAGATAAGTGAGGGAGGAAGGGGACACCCACCTAGCCAGCCAGATCAGCCGCATCAACCCTGTTGATCAATGAGGTGACAGGTGTTGAAGCGATATTGCCCTCACTTCCAAGCTGAGAGAAACAGGTGCAGAGAGTCACAGCCAAACAAAAGACTGAACTCGGGGAGTGCTGTGGAAGAGTAGGGGAAAGGATAGAGGGAGCTGGAGGAGTCAAGGACACCACAGGAAGAGCTACACAGTCAACTAACCTGGGCCCACAGTGGCTCACAGAGACTGAACCACCAACCAAACAGCATGCATGGACTGGGCCTACACATCTACAGCAGATGGGGATTGTAGCCAACATGTGGGTCCCTTAATAAGGGGAGCAGGGGCTGCCTCTGACTGTTGCATGCCACTGATCACTTTCCCCTAGCTGGGCTGCCTTGTCAGGCCCCAGTGAGAGAGGATGCACTTAGTACTGTTGAGACTTAAGGTGTCAGGGTAGATTGATATGCACTGGGGCCCTCTCCCTCTCTGACAAAAAGGAGAGGCAGTATGGGGGAGTGGGTTGGAGGTCAGAACTGGGAGAAGAGCAGAAATGGGGCTGGGATCAGGCTGTAAAGAGATTAAATTAATAAATAAATGGGGAAAAAAGGAAGCTAAGTTTGAATATCTTGAACATGTAAAACAATGTTAGGTTAGCAAGCATGTAATATTCTAGCCCTCCAATGGTGGTATGGGAGACAGAGACAGGGGAATCCTCAGGGGTTCATGGGACAGCTAGCCTGGTGTTCATACATAGTTGCAAACAACAACAAATAACGCTATCTATAACAAGGTTGAAGGCAAGGACTAACAGCCTAGGCTCGCACACACATTGTGCCACACACACCTGAACTCACATACATGCCGTTGTACAAATACACATAGCCTTGACACAAAATCCAGAATTTCTAAATAAAAATTTCACTGTTTTTGCTCACATTTCTTGTCACTGTGGCTAAAGATAAACATCTTCAGCTCATAGTGCAGGTCATTTCACGGCAAGTGTGAGTGGCATTTTTGTGTTGACAATAATGCTCAATAAAACATGGTATGTATATATCCTACACTGTGAAAGGGGCCTTACTTACTAAGAATATCGAAACCTGGAAAAACACCTTGTAGGAAAACAGATTTTTTATATTGCTAAGGCTAATCTGTATTCTTTTTAGACAACTTGTTTGCCGATAATTAAATTATGGAACATAATTTATCCACATTCCTGATATTTTTGAGTATTAACGTGATTTGAACCTTTAAGTTTTGGATCTAAACTTAGATTCTCTGAATCTAAAAATACAAACAGATAGAAAAATCTGCAAAGTGTGGTTAACACTAAGTAAAAAAACCTTAACCGTAAATGTTACCAGAGACACAATAAAAGCTTTGAATTTTTCATTTATTATGCCTTGCTCTTTAAAACTGTTAAATTGAAAACTTCAAGTTTGTATATTTTAAGACATATTATTTTTTAAATCGGCTATGGGTTCAACCATATCCAGGGCTTATTTTTATCTATAACTTCTTGGATTAACTTTTTTTAATGAAAATGGATTTCGATAAACGTGGCACTTTAATGAGCTGGAGGCAGGAAATGATTCTAGGTGTCTTTTAATTCTTAAAGTAAACTCTTCTTCACTCAGGCTGTTCAGAGCCCTACTCAGAGCCCTACTCACACACACACAGCACTCCTGGCAGAGGACGCTTCTAATTGAACATGATATTTTACAGCCCTGAGACATGTTTTTCATAACCAGGGTACTGAATATTTACAGTCATTATAGAGGCTGATGTGTAATAAAAGTCTCACATGATTTAAACCAAAAAGAATCTAGAGACTGAATCCCATTTATGCTATATTTATGTGATACTGTATTGATCAATTAGTTTCATTTCATCATACAAGTATGTAAGCTCTATTCTTTACAAATTCTAAAGAAAAATACATATTTTTAACTATCAATAGTCCTTGATGTACAACATAGCTGAGCTGTATAAATTTGCTTACAAATTCATTATTTGTCAACATGGTTGTATTTTCTTATTGAGATTATTAGGTTCACTGTGTACACAAAACACTTTTTAACTCAAAATGTGGCTATAATAATTATCGCTCCTTTAGCCTCTTTTTGATATGTTTACTCAGAATCCTACATTTCTCAAGGCATTAAACTTTTCAGGCCCTGAACCAATTTAATTTCAAGCCACATCTCTTTAAGGATGTTATCATTTTTAGGTACATCCCTCCTGATAAGTTCATGCTCCTGACAGGGAACATGAAGTGAATTGTAGAAATATTGCCCCCTGTATGAGAACAAAAGATGGATGCTTCAGCATCCAGTGACACTGAGAAGAAAGGATTTCTCTTGGGCTAAGGGTTTTAAGTATATAGGATAGGTTTCCAATCTCTTAAGCATACACTCTGGAATAAAGTTCAATGAATTTTGTCCATTAAATTAACTACATTTCTTAATAAATACACACAGCATACTAACCAGGTTTTCATATTGCAGTTGAGGCACTGTCAACTAAACAGTTACACTGAACCAATACATCATTTCCTCTTGATTCCTAATCTGCATTTAAAGCACTCAGGTTGTTTCATCTTGGATCACTCTTGTCTTTGATCAGTTTTTCACGATATGATCGTTAATCTTTGCTGTCATCTTGATTAGACTGAAAATTAGCTATGAGATTAGCAAAGCAAAGCCCTGTGCATACCCAGGGAGGCTGAGATGGTTAGGACTATGATAAAAACTAACTTCATGACAGATCTTTTGCATAGTATCATTGCTGAAAGACGGTAAAAGTAGAATGTCAGTCACTTGAGTCACTGCTTCCTATATACCCTTTTCTTTCCATATCATGTCCTTCATGATTCCTTCATGTTCTGCTCTGCTTCCTGTCCAGAATGGAATGACAACATGAGAATTGTCAATCAAAACAACTTCACTCCTTTAAAGTGTTTACATCAGATATTATGTCACTTCATATAAATTATTCTTATATTTATGGTCTCGATATTTACGAGATACAAAGGTCATGATCTAAAATAACTGAAATAGTAATTTGAAGAAAAACTAAAAGCAACCACTGTCCATTAGTAGATGAATAGATAAGTAATACATATATATCATGGAATAGTAGTAAGGTATAAAAAGGAATAAAACTCTGATAGACGCTATAACAGGTTGTATGAAAAGCTATTCTCTATTATTTCTATACCTAGAGTAGAAAAGTCAGTTGAAATGAATGCATATTAAAATGCATGAAAGATTTAGAAAGAGCAGGATGAATAATTTCTTACTGAGTACAGAAACGTGGTTTTATCATACAAACACTGTAAGGTAGACTTGTATATTTTCATTTATTTATTTATTTATTACAATTCATTCACTTTGTATTCCAGCTGTAGCCTCCTCCCAAGTCCCCTCCCAATTCCATCCTTTCTCTCTCTTCTCCGCCCATGCCCCTCCCTCAGTCCACTGATAGGGGTGTATCTTCTCCCCTTTTATCTGACCTTAGCCTATCATTTCCCATCAGGACTGGCTGCACTGTCTTCCTCTGTGGCCTGGTTAGGCTGCATCTCCTCCTCAAGGGGAGTTGATTAAAGAACCAGCCACTGGGTTCATTAGACCTCTATTCTTTTTTAAATATGTTTTTATTTATTATAATTTATTCACATTGTATCCTAACTGTAACCTCACCCTCATCCCTTCTCAATCCCACTCTCCCTCTATCCCTCCTTCATCCCATGCCTCTTCCCTAGTCCACTGATAGGGGAGGCCCTTCTCCCCTTCCATCTGACCCTAGCCTATCAGGTCTCATCAAGACTGTCTTTCATAGTCTTCCTCTGTGGCTGGGTAAAGCTACTCCCCCCTCAGGGGGAGGTGATCAAAGAGTCAGCCACTGAACTCATGTCAGAGACAGCACCTGTTCCCATTACTAGAAAGCTCATTTGGAGACTGAACTGCCACTGTCTACCTCTGTGCAGGGGTTCTAGGTTTTTTTCCTGAATGGTCTTTGTTTGGAATATCAGTTCCAGAAAAGATGATTGGGCCCAGATTTTTTGGTTCTGTTGTTCTCCTTGTGGAGTGCCTGTCCTCTCCCGCTCTTTCTATCTCCCCCTTCTTTCATAAGATTTCCTGCACACTGCCCAAAGTTTGGCTATGAATCCCAGCATCCACTTTAATGCCCTGTTGGGTAGAGTCTTGCAGAGGCCCTCTGTGATAGGCTCCTGTCTTGTTCCTTGTTTTCAGCTTCTTCTGATGTCTTTCCTGTTTGCCTTTCCGAATGAAGATTGAGCATCTTACCCAGGGTTCTCCTTCTTGCTTAGTTTCTTTAGACGAACAGATTTTTAGTATGTTTATATTATCTTATATGTCTAGTATCCACTTATAAGTGAGTATATACTATGTGTGTCTTTCTGCTTCTGGGATACCTCACCTAGCATGATCTTTAACTAGAGCTGTATTGTTAACATCCAGGAAACTGATGTATAAAAGAGCATGGGGTATAGACAAAGCTGGAATTTACATAGGAAGACATAGTCTCAAAACTTGATTGTTCCATGATGAAATAAACACTAGGGAATTTTAGTGATTACTTCACCTATGAACACATTTCATGTCATAATATGCTTTGCTATTGCTATATTCAGTTTTATAACAATCTAAATATGTAAGCAAATAGACTACGGAATAACTTGCTTACTGGCCCCTATATTTTGTCTCTGAGCTGTTGCCTTTTAGATTGTAGGGAAGAAAGAATTCATTGCTAACCTGTAACTCATTGTTAACCTGATGCTGTTTCCAAAACCACTGTCACACAGAATGTTTTGATTAACCCTCATGGGTATCAAAACAAAACAAATAAACATGAACATGAGAAAGTGATTTGTGGGGAGAGAAGAAAGAGAACAAAAGTGATAGAAAGTAGAAATATGAGGGTGGTAAATATACAAGGCTTGCATATCTGAAACTATAAAAACTAAAATTAAAAATATTAAATTACTAAAATTCAATGTAAAAAATAAAAAAATTAAGAACTACTATAGTTGGTTAAACTAGAAGTTGTAAAATGATTGATTTACTTTAATCCAAATCCAAGTAGCACAATACAAACTTAGCAGGTTAGATTTAGAAACTTTAAACTTTGTGTAATTGTGTATAATAATAATTATTTTTTTAAAAGGCCATGGCATTGAAGGAGAGCAGGCAGCTGTGCTTGAGAGGATTTGGAGGGAGGAATGAAAAAAAAAAAATAATTAAATTATAAACTCAAAATGAAAAAAAAAAAAACATTTAGTTTCCTTAGGGGCCTTTCTACTGTGATTTAGAATTGCAAACCTAAAATAACATAGCCAGATTTATATCAAATCCACTAGACTTTATTATTTCAGAATAATTTAGAGTTATAAACATGCTGAATACATGTCATTTAATTTCCTGTGCATTTTATTAACTACTTCATCATGATTTTTAAAATTGGGATTTTTTTTGGTGTCTTCAGTACTGGTAATGAGGCTGTAATTTAATAATATCATCACTTCTTTTTAGAGGATAAGAACAATATGCAGCCATCCTGTTTCATCCCCTTTCCTTAACAAACCAAAGGCCACTTCGGTAGTTTCCTGCCTTTTATGTGTGTTCCAATCTAAACACGTGCTTTTAGATATTCAAATAAAAACCCATATATGAAAGAAAAGTGCATCTATTCACCTGTTAATTTCACTTTCGTAACAGCTGAGCCCTATTTTCACCATGTATCCAGGTAGTTTGAAAGGGAAAAGGGGAATAATGGAGAAGAGTCTAATGGGATGAGGGATAGGAAGCTGGAATGGGCGATGGAGTAGGGGAGGTATGAATAACAGTAAAGACATTTGAAAAAGTCATATGGGAAACTGGTACTGCAGGAGCTTCCTGAAATATACGCATAAGCATGTATGAAAGAGGTTTAAAAGGAATTACCCTATAGTGAGTGTATAATGGCTCCTCCACATACCCTAGGTTGTCAAGTAAATAGCCCAGTGCCAGGTATGGGTTACCTCTCTTCAAGTTGTTGGTTGGTGTGGACTGGAGAGATAGTTAAGAGCATTGACTGCTCTTCCAGAGAAAACGAGCTACAGATCCCAGAACCCCCATGGCAGCTCCTAATTTCAGGAGATAATTCCATTCTTTAACTCTAGTCCCAGGGGATCTGGCACTCTCACAGAGACATATCTACAGGCAAAATATCAATGTGTATAAAATTATATATATATATTGCTATATGTATCTTTTTTTTGGAGAAAAGATGTTCCAGTAATGTGATTACATTTTGTATTCATTTAAAGGGTACATTATACAAGCAGTATAAACACACATATTGAAAACGTTTCCTCTTCAAATTTTGTATTTACCATATTTTCTGATATGTATTGCTTAACTAGCTGAAATCCTAACATACAATTCATACATGTTAACCCTAACCAATTAATGCAAAAATAATGTTTTAAAGAAGAAAGAAAAATGACTGAAAAATTCTGTATAGAACAATTTGGTTTATTTTAGAGAAAACTGGAGATTTTAGAGAAAATTGGATGTGATATTTGGCTTTTTGAGTGCATGAATCAACTTGCAAAAGTTTCACTCTTGAATTTATTTATGAGATTATAACTGCTGAAAGAAATAACTGTAAAAAGGGGAGAGGGAACGAAAATCCTTGAATTTATCTCCAATAAAGACCAGAAAAAGAGAGCTTATCAAAAAAAGAAGGAAGCTTATCTTGATATACCTTTTGATAAGATACTCATTATCATTCTTCTCAAATTTCCCAAATCAATTGACTTTCTACATTTTTCCACCCTGTACTTAGATCATAATGTTGGAGGCAGACACAATGCCCATCACAGAAACCTGTCACATTCGCTTTCTCTGAGGCTTTCAAGGGCAACTTCTCTTTTAAACTCCTCTATTGTTGCTGAAGTGTTCCTGGTTGAAGACACTGACAGAACAGGGCTCCTCTCACATGTCCCTTTCATCCCTACACCATAGAAGCCTGTCGAGAAGAAGACTGAAAGCTCACAAGATATAACACAGGCAGAAAGAAGCAAAAGTTTGATTGAGACTAAGAGTATTGCATGCCTTGTCCTTATATCCAAAGGAGGATTTGAGGGACAGCAGAGATGCCATTAGAGTAATGTTTATAAAACTTAGATTTGCAGCAATGGCTGGAAGAGGTTCGCTACATAATAAAAATATAAGCTGTAAAATAGATATTTATGTTATCCATATGCATATCTTTAAAATAGTAATATATTTTGCACATGGGAAGTTCTGAGAGCTTTGTAAATGAGAGCTAGAGTGGTTGATCACATTCATAAATCCAACAAAGTGTGGGCCATGACTTCATGGTTATTGAAATTAAAATTAGGTACAACAAAAATAACATCACACTAATATCCAAGGCTCAGCAGTCACATGTGACAGGAAGCTATGGTGTTTAAATAGCACAATCACCATACCAACCATTTTAAGGTAATTTTGTGCAGTCCCATTCAAGACACGCAGTTAATATGATGTGAACAAATTTCAAAATTCTGTGAGGTAATACTACAAATGCATACATTGGTAGGTTGAAAAATTACTTTTAACAGTGTATCGTTATAATGGTTCTTAAACTGTGGATCCTGATTCCTTCGGGGTCACATATCAGATCTGTACATTATGCTTCATAACAGTACTTATTTCTCCTGTGACTACAGAGGAGGAAGAAAATGTCATATTTGTGTTAGATTCTTTACTGTGACCACAGATGTGAAAAGGAAGAATTAGCCTCTCAGTAGAAACTATTTCCAGACAAGAGACTGTTTTCCATTTTCATCTTAGAATTCTGAAAGCTCAACATGAACACTGACATGAAACTGAAACAGGAATTTGTACCTAGTGTATAACAGCGCTTTCCTGAACTTTAACTGCATTTGGAAGAGAAAGACCCATACTATGTTCCCTGATACAGTCAGCGTCAGGCAATCCACGACTGCATGTTGTATTCACACCAGCAGGAAAATGCAGTCTGATTTCCCCCAAGCCATTCTAATTTATTTATCGCAAATCTCAGCTTCTGGTTTGCCAAACACAACCACACATATCTTTTTAAATTACATCACCAGTCTGATTTCCAAGAATCCATTTGGCAGGAAGACCAGCTTCTGTGTAATGAGATGCGTCTCATTACTTTCTCAAAGTAAAACAGCAGAGTCAAAAACTCCAAAAGAAAGGCTGTTTTCAGATTCAGAGCTTGAGCAGCCCTGATGAGATATTGTTCTCCTTTCACTGCTATAACGGAAAAACAGAACAAGGGAGGAAGTAAAGCTGTGAGTATTCTCTAATATTTGTTTCAATCAGATTCCATAAGGCCACAACTGGTACCGCAGAAATAAATATCTTCCTAAATTTTAACAAATAAATTCCTAACTTTCGTTTCATTAAAACTCTAAAGCAAAAGCTACTGGATTTATCTGTTGAAGCCAAACAACTTACAAATATTAATATAAAATGATGAAGTATGTGAATCAAAAATTAAAATAATGTTTTCTGTCACCAAGACAGGGGGACTAAAGACATTTATTGCCTTTAATTCCATCTGTAAAGAAAATATGTTTCAATGTGTGGTAACATTCTCCTATACAGCAATTACAATTTTTGGAATAACATGGAGCATATAATCAAATAATTTTCATGTTGTATGTTACAGTTTAGAGAAATAGATCAACTAAATAATTTATTCTCACAGCACTCTCACTTTTCAAATGAGGATACAATTTCTAGATGAATCTGTATGTGCTCCTTTCTAACAATATTTTTAATAGGGAAAATGTTTTTATAAAGACTTAGTGCATACCTCTATTTTTGAAATGAGAATGACTAATTATAAATTATTAGATAAGTTATAAGAAGAAGAAACAGGAGGGTTTATTGTTTGTTTATTTGTTTGTTTTCAAATATAGCCTACATCAGTGACTTTTACAGTAACTAAAAATCATTCAGGAAAAAACTGGAAAGTATTATCTCTATAACTACATTTTACTCCATAAGACATATATTTTTATTTTTGTTGCTGGCTGAAGGTTACAGAAAAGCCACCGAAGAGTTTAATGGCATATCAAAACTCATTTCATTTACTGAAGATAAGCAAGCCTAGTTGATTAGATTTTACCATTTTGTTCATTTTTTTTATATTTACCAGTAAGGTAAAATTAAAATTTTCCATCTGAGAAGCTATATTCTGCAACTCTTATCATGGCTGAGCTGGTGCTCTGCTCCTTATGTGCTGTTTCCATACCTCATTCCTTACAAGATTATCACCTATAGGTACAAAGGACTAAATGATTTGATTATTTGATATCTGAGTACAATGGTTTAAAAAAAATAGTACTTAACTTTAAGCACACAGCCAAAGTTTCAATTCTAGTATTAATATATTAAAGGAAACATCAGACATTGGTCTTTCTGGGTCTGGGTTACTTCACTCAGAATGGTTATTTCTAGCTACATGCATTTATATCTATACATTTCAAGATCTCCATCTTTCTCTATAGCTAAGCAATGCTCCATTGTATACAATCACAACATTTTCTTTATTTGTTAACTGGGCATCTTACCAGAGAGATTGGAGAGGAACTCACCCAGCCCATCCCTACCTGAGACTCTAGTAGAAACCAATGACTAATGGGGGAGAAAGGGTTGGTTTTATGAAGCCATGGAAAGATTACCTATTTTCCTCTTCACACAAACAGGCAGCCCTCTATAGACTCAGTTGGTGGAGGACAGGGAGAAGGAGAGATATAGGACGAGGGAGAGGAAGAGAGAGAGAGAACATATACATAAAGTAGGAAAGGAAGAGTTGGAGGGAATAGAAGAGCAGGTAAGTAAAGCGGTGACATGGGAGATGGGTTTGATTAAATGTGTTACATACATGTATGAACTGCCTTATCAAATTAAAATAAATAAATAAAATTTCAGTTTGACATGCTAAACTGAGCTTTATTGTTTTAAGTACCATGCACAGTAATATTATTTTCACACCACCATTGAGAAAGGGGGTGGGGCTGAGTCAGTTTTTAAGAGAAGACTCTGCCTTTTGTAAAACCTCAGATAGATTCCCTGCACTTATGTCCAGAGGCTCACCACCTTCGTAAGTCAAGTTCCAGAAGACAGGATGTCTCTGGCCTCTGCAGACACATGCAAACAAGTGCACAAGACAACACACACATATACATACCTAGAAAGCACAGCCTATTACCCTTCCCTACCGATCAACTTCATTGCTTTGTGAAACCTGTGAACGTACAAATAACACTCTCCACCAGAGACCTCCAGGGCCCACAATAGACTAGGACTCAGGTAGGAAGCCTTTATGATCTTCCATTCTAAATTTTCCAGAGTTGTTCTTAGTCCTGCTGCAAGTGGCCTCTCTCTCCCAGGCTAGCTCTGTACTCTGGGAAGGCCAACAGTTGGTGTGGACCCTAAAACTAGGGTCCCCCTTGTTGTTTGCTGCAGAGTGTGAAATGCCAAGTATTGTGTTTTTATAAGAACCATGAAATACATATTGGATTACTCTGAATTTTTATTGAACAATTATGAGATAGATAAATAATTTAAAAATTATTTATATAATCACTTATAAGTGAATATTAAACATTTAATATAGGATAAACATACTAAAACTGTACACCTAAAGAAGCTAAGCAGGAAGGAGGACCCTAGATAAGGTGATCAATCCTCACTCTGACAGGCAAACGGGACAGACATTGGAAGAAGGAGAAAACAGGCAACAGGACAGGAGTCTACCAAAGAGGGCCTTTGAAAGACTCTACCCAGCAAGTTATCAAAGCAAATTCTGAGACTCATAGCCAAACTTTTGGCAGAGTGCAGGGAATCTTATGAAAGAAGGGAGAGATCGAAAGACCTGGAGGAGACAGGAGTTCCACAAGGAGAGCAACAGATCCAAAAAATCTGTACACAGGGGTCTTTTCTGAGACTGATACTCCATCCAAGGACCATGCATGGAAATAACCTAGAACCCCTGCTCAGATGTAGCCCATGGCAGCTCAGTATCCCTAGTAGATTCCCTAGTAATGAGAACAGGGACTGTCTCTGACATGAACTCAGTGGCTGGCTCTTTGATCACCTCCCCATGGGGAGAGAGCAGGCTTACCAGGCCACAGAGGAAGACTAAGAAAGACAGACCTAATGAGACCTGATAGTCTAGGGTCAGATGGAAGGGGAGGAGGACCTTCCCTATCAGTGGATTTGGTGAGGGACATGGGAGGAGATGAGGGAGGTAGAGTGGGATTGGGAGGGAATCAAGGAGGGGCCTACAGCTGAGATACAGCAAGAATAAACTATAATTTATAAAAAAAATAATTAATTAAAAAAGAGACAACACACACATAAATTATTTAGAGGAGATAAAACAGTGACCAGTATGTAAATCATTGGTAACTTTGACTATACTTATAAACAGACGATTACTACAACTTGGCCTCTCTAAATTAAATATGTGATTGGTGGAAAATAATGAAATATACAACTAAAGCAGGAAACACTATTCCTAATTGTCTGAGAAAGCACCAGATTGATTTCCAAAGTGATTGTACAACTTACATTCCCACCAGCAATGGAGTAAGGTTCCCCTTTTCTATATACGCTCCTGCATGTATTTTCACTTGAGGTTTTTATCTTGGCCATTCCAATAAGGGACTGTCTCTGACATAAAGTCAGTGGCTGGCATATTGAGAAATTCCCAGGACCTCTTTGAAATGCAGATCATTAAATGGTAACAATAGTTAGCTAACTCTAACCTGGTCTTAGAGAGCATAGTGATTTCAAATTGGCAAATTACAGGTTCATTTTTTAAATAAAAATCCCCAAAGTTCCCACTCAAATGTCCCACAAAGGATTTCCAAGTATCTCCATTGTCCGGTGTCTAGAAGAAGTATCAAAGTGACAGCAAACCAAATATCCACAAAAAAATAAAACATCATTGACATTTCAGGATGAATTCTTGCTGAGAGGTAGAGAAAGCTGATTATGTTTGTGAAGTATGGGAAATTTAACAAATAAAAGACAGTAATAAATTTCCTCCAACCTGTAATTTGCCAATACTATCTATGGGTGAAGTGACTCTCCTAGAAACTCACTGCTCTCAATTACTGAAATCACCTCACCAGAGGTTGTGGAGCAAGGGGAACCCTCCTCCACTGCTGGTGGGAATGTAAACTTGTACAACCACTCTGGAAAGCAATCTGCCACTTTCTCAGACAACTAGGAATAGCGCTTCCTCAAGATCCAGCTATACCACTCCTAGGCATATACCACTTCTAGGTACACAATAAGGACATTTGCTCAACCATGTTTGTAGCAGCCTTATTTGTAATAGCCAGAACCTGTAAACAGCCCAGTTGCCCCTCAGTGGAGGAATGGATGCACAAATTGTGGTATATCTACACAATGGAATATTACTCAGCAATAAAAAAACAAGGAAATCATGCAATTGCAGGTAAATGGTGGGATCTGAAAAAGATCATCCTGAGTGAGCTATCCCGAAAGCAGAAAGATGCACACGGTATATACTCATTCATATAGACATATAATACAGGGTAAACCTACTAAAATCTGTACACCTAAAGAAACTAATCAAGGGGAAGGACTCTTGCTAAAATGCTCAATCCCTATCCAGAAAGGCAAAGAGGCTAGACATCAGAAGAAGGAGAAAAGAGGGAACAAGTCAGGAGCCTGACACAGAGGACCTCTGAAAAGCTCTGCCCTGCAGACTATCAATGTAGATGGTGAGACTTATGGGCAACCTTTGGGCAGAGTGCAGGGAATCTTAGGAAAGAAGTGGGAAACAGCAAGATCTGGAGAGGACAGGAACTCCACAAGGAGAGCAACAGAACCAAAAAAAAAAAAAAAAAAAAAAAAAACAAAAAACTGAGCACAGGGGTCTTTCCTGAGACTGATACTCCAACCAAGGACTGACTATGCATGGAGATAACCTAAGACCCCTGCACAGATGTAGCCCATGGCAGTTCAGTATCCAAGTGGGTTCCATTGTAATAGGAATAGGGACTGTCTCTGACATGAACTGATTGGCCTGCTCTTTAATTACCTCCCTCTAAGGGGGAAGCAGCATTACCAGGCCACAGAAGAAGACAACACAGCCACTCCTGATGAGACCTAGTTGACTAGGATCAGAAGGAAGGAAAAGAAGCCCTCCCCTATCAGTGGACTTGGGGAGGGGCATGCATGCAGAGGGTGGAGGAAGGGAGGGATTGGGACTGGAGGAGGGAAAGAACCATGGGGGGATACAAAGTGAATAAAGTGTAATTAATAAAGAAAAAAATAAGAACAACAACAAAAAAAAAAAAAAAAAAAACAACGCTATGTCACTGGAGGTGTGCGTTTGATGTGATTGTGGGTTCCTGTAGAGTCTTCCTTCACTTTTGTTTCCTGGGAGATGAAGTAAAGGTTTGTTATTTGGTTATAGCTATAACATTTTACTATTATGTTGTGGCATATCACTGCAGGAAAAAATGTTCATTCGCCATGACAAAGCCAAATGAGCACAGAAGGAAACCTCGAGAAAAATGAGTTATAGCAACTCTAATTTGTTCATACATTCTTCAGTGCATTAGCTTTGTTATTTAGCTTTAGTGTTTAAAAGCTGACTAACACAAATAGTATATGTGGCAGGTCTGCATTTTTAATACACTGTTGTTATATGCTAACCATAAGTAATTTGGTAAATTGATCAAGAAGCAAGTATATGTATATATAAAGAGCGTAAATAAAAGTATCCATACTCCCATCAGGGCTGGCTAAATAAAATTGATAATCCAAACTATAAAATATATCAGTGAGCATATTTACAGAATCTCAATAATTTTTAAAATAATGTTTAATATAAGTTAAAAATAAATGGTCACTAATCTATAGTCACTAAAATTAAGATTTGAAAACTTTCAGACAGTTTTACCTATATACTTGTATAACAGACAAGTTGTGTCAAATATATATAAAAATAATCCCAATTTTAACTATGTTCTTCTATAATTTCAAATACATAAGCAAATATTCCTAGGTAAAGTATATGACTAGAATCATTGCTTCTTTAAATAAAAATATATCAAAATGTATTATGCAATAAGAGGAGACTGAGAAAATTTTAATATCTCACATAACAAAATAGGATAGAATTTTAAATAAGGTTATCTATACAACCCATGTTTGGATAGCTCTCCAGGAAATGATACTGAGCAAATGCATAATCAGGAGAAAAATACATGTGCCATGGTACCACTTCTAAAATATTGAGTAACATAAAGAACACACTAAATGTATAAACAGCATTAGGAACATTTTTGAAAATTAGTTATAGAATACTAAATCCAAATTCTGGATGATCATTTTCCTCTCAAAGTTGAGGAGACTCTCCAAGAGGTCTTCATAGTGGACTTTAATTGCTTTCTTACAAAACACTGTATCAAAACACAAAAGAATGATTCTTGCAAGGGAATTGGTAAATTATGACAGATTCAATTGCCTGTATGAATGGTCATAGCGTTTTCTGCAGATATGATGAACTTACAAATTACTTAAAGGAACGGATACTGCTATTTAAAAGAAGCTCCTGCAATATGCATTAATTTTGGAGCAGAAACATTTATATAAATTTGAACGTTCAACTTTACCTCAGAAAAATGAGGCAAGTTGAAAGCCACATCCCTCAAACTGAAGTCAACTGATTTATTTGCAGAACTCAGTGGTGCATCGTATCGTTGGCAGCCCTTTAGTCCTAGTTCTGCACTGTGAGCACCCGGGGAGACCAGTCATTGCACCGTTTGCCTTCGCATTAGGTCTGGAAAGCCCAAAGCGTTCATGGATGAAATGGACACATACAGAGTCTCTCCTTGGCATAGTTTAATGTTTCATTTGATGCCAAAAAGTATTAGAGTTTCATTTCACTTACATTCTTTTCCTATTTGTGCATGACTGAAAAAATCTATTAAATGTCAAAGAAGATCAATGAAAAGAAACTAATATTGCTCAAAATAAAATTTATCTTCCCATAATTCACTGACATTTTTATTCGACTGCACTTTGATTGAAATCTGGGTCACAGTTCAACTTATCTTCTTCAATGCCAAATTTGTATAGATAGCAACTGTTCATTTTCTTCCCATGAATTAATTTCACAGGTAAAGCTATGCCTGTCAATGAAACTGAGGCTTGACTAGCACGTTAACTGTATGAATAGTTTATTATTAGACTATTTTATACTGAGGCTGGCTTTCCCTGTGATGGGTTCTAATGTACCACTTTAGTTACTAAGAATAGCTGGGTGATTCTTTTGACCATGATAATATGGTTGAATCAATACAGGAACTTCTAAACACTATTATCTACTTCTCTTTGGAGGTGGCCAACCAACAAAGACTCACAGAAATGATGGGCAGAATCTCCTTCGTCTTCTAGGTTCCTCTTCAATGAGAGCCCACTTCCTTCTCATGCCTATTCTATACTTGCCATTGGTCTAGCATTTACTAGAAGTTATTCCCAGTACATTCGGACCCATAACTTACAGTATATAATGAGAATATTATAAAATCTAAAATATTTCCAAAAGACTTTGATTTACAGTGATATTGGATTGCCTTTATTGTCATTTATGAAATCATTATTGCTCATGAGTATTATCTACATAGTACAGTCTGATGCATCCAATTGTAGCAAAAATGCAAACTAATCTAGACAAATCAGGCAGTCTGTGAAATGGCCTATAATTTCTATGCAGAACATGTTAATTTAGATATCGTCGTTGTGGTAATAAATTTATGTACTGGAGATAATAGTATAAAGAAAAATGAACAATACTGAAATGGTTATCTGCTATTACTTCCATAGTAAAGGATGGAAATAATTACAAAAATAATCACACAAACTGTCCCACAGGACATAAATAATTTTGTATCTTTACTTTCTATATGCTCTATTATTCTGTATTTATTTTCTTGTTTTCTATTTTAAATTGGGTAGTCATAAATAAGAAAGTCATTAATAAAGAATCCATAATGCTTATATATGTGACCACAACACAAATATTAAAATAGGCTTGCCTATCATCTTAATGGCCATCAAATATATTTGTCCATTACCAAAACACAGAAACCACCAACATTTTTATTACAATATTTTTGTTACTTAGTTTATCTGAAGAAAAACTCAAATATCATATAATCATTTACAGGACGACCCTTATGAAAGCTGAAATCTGACATCCATTTATTTATAATTCTTCCCTGGTTCAAGTTCATTTCCAAGGATGTTAAGACCCATCTTATTTTTCACTACCTTTTAGACTGAATAAGAAAATGTTAATTTGTGCCTTATGTCAGTTTCCTTTATCCCTACAAGGGTCTTGGTATTGATAGGAATGGTCATTGTAAAGAATCTTCCACAGAAGGAAGACAAAGAAACTTCCTTTATTCATTCCTTTAAGATTTCAAGATGAAATGATGTGGAATCCCATTAGGATATCTTTTCTAAAGTGAATAGATCACTGTCTTAAATTGCTCAAATGCCTTGTGTAACATGTCTGCAGCTGACCCAAGGATAAGCAGCTCCAAAGGTAAGAGGCTGTTCACTAATGCCATGAAATCCCTTGAGCCCTGCACTTTCCCATATTATTTCTGCTAATGTTGATATAGATTAGACGAATCTTCTATTCATCTCTACAAAACTATCAAAAAGGCATATGATAACTGTACCAATGTTCAAAATTGACCCTGTAAATTGTTTTAAGGAAGGAGAAATTCTACCCTGAACTACCACAAAATTAACAGTGGTAAGAGATTGTTTTCTTTGTGTTCTAGAAAAAAATACCAACAAAGAATCACAAATCTATAAACCTATGGAAATTAGGATATGACAGACAAATTCTTGTGAACTTTATTTAATACATTTATTATTACAAACACAATTAGGTTTACCAAAAAGTGATAAATTTGTGGCTAATATACCTATTCTGAGCATAGATGGTTGTTTAATTTACTTAGGGAAAAAAGATTTGAGCTTACAAATATAAATTAAGATTAAGAAAAAGTTAAATAACAAGTGTAAAAGTGTTAGAAATCAAACAGCATCACAAAAGCACATTTGTCAAAAATTATAAATTAAATATAATATAATTTGTGAAAAATTATAAATTAAAACAAAGCTTCTCCAGAAGTGAGGGATATAAACTAGCAAAAAACTTTCAAAATATAAAATTTTATGCACACATTGTGAGACTCTATTATGGTCCTATTGCTTTTACAAGAGAGAAGACTAAATTTTAGAAAAAAATAAGTCACTTATTATTTCAGCAAGAAATAAAGTGGGTTTCTATTTAGTTTTTTTTTTTTTTTTTTTTTTTTTTTTTTTTTTTTTTTTACAAGGAAAAGTAGAAATTGCATTCACTCTTTTGAGGGTATATTCTGAAATATGTATTCAAAGTGGACCCTAACTAAAAAATAAATAGAAAACAAAATTTTCATACTGTCATTCTTGATGACAACTTTTCAATTTTTATAAAGCATTGATAGGAATTTCATTTGATTGAGCTTTACTTGGTAACAATTCACTTTCTTCTGTTGCTCACAGGATGTATATTTTCCTTTAGCCTTCTTATTATCATTTTGATTTAAATCCTTCACATTTTTGATTGCCTGGTTCTGATAAACTATTTCTATTTCATCTGCTTCTGTTGGGCTCTGGTGATCCGCAGTAATTTTGTAGCCTTTGCTACCTCACCACTACTTAGGTCTGTGTAATGAGGTATGCAGTGCTTTCATTTCTCTCTCTTTATGGTTCAGTCCTAGAGTATAATGTGGGAAGAGAGACTGATATATTTATAGTTAGGAAATCCGTTGAGGTCCTGCTAATAATGTACTGCTTTATAAACTGTCAACTGTGATAGGAAATTTTGAGAGTAATTGTTATACATAATTAATACCTCCTCTTCCTTAAGAACAAAATAATTATGGGACTACGTATGCCCATACATTTTATAGTGATGTTACAAATAGTGAACAGTGTTCTTAGATATTTAATGATAAATTGGCATAAGTTTATATTGCTTCCTATAGATCATAATACATACAAGTAGGAAATCCTAAAACATGTTCATCCATGTATATACCTTTTCTGACATTCTCATTAGACTCTTTCCTAACATGAATGATAGACCCTTGTAGAGTGTAAATTCAGTTCTAACTACACATTCTTTTTATATAAAATTTAAAATATAAAAAATTTAAAAATATAAAACAATTTAAAGTATTTTATTTTCCAAAAATGTTGGAAAATATTGATTACTTTTCAGTAGAAAACCAGTTAAGTTTTTAACAAGTAAAATGTATATTTTATTATAAAATTCAATCAATCAACTTTTAGAGATCTGATGAAATACTCACTTGGCTTGTGAACATAAGAGGCAGACACATACCTTAGTACCAATTTATCTTAAGAGCAGTTACCTGGCAGTACATACTAGGAGAAGGAAGTTGCGAACAAATGAAGAAAAATTATGACATTTACTGAGTGCTTAGCATATACCACAACTTCGAATACATACTTAGTTCAAACTCTAGATGAATCATTTGAAGCATAGACTATTAATAAAATAGCACAGGTTAAGTGATGTGTCCAGGGTTATAATACTAAGTGTGGTAAAAACTCAGAGTTAGGCCCTGTTATTCCAAAACAAATACTTACACTATCATACCATGCAAGAAAATATTAAATATTTTTGAACAACAAATATAAAATGAATACATAAACTCTCCCTCTCTTCTCTCTCTCTCTGTATATATATATATATATATATATGTGTGTGTGTGTGTGTGTGTGTGTGTGTGTGTGTGTGTAGGACAGAGGTCAATTCAGGTGTCTTCCTTTTATACTCTCCCTAATATTTTATTATTGTCATCATCATTCTTATTACAGGGTCTGTCATTTAAGGCTGATCTATTTGAAATGCAAAATCTATATCGTTATTATATCCATCTACTTCTCCAATATTTTCTGTCTTGCTTTGACTCAAAACTGCAATCATTAAAACTCCAGCACAGTTTATCGTATTGTATCTGTGTTCCGGTAGTTCTGCACTCTCACATTGTTTTTCTAATTTCAGTATAATTTACTCTAGCCACTATGGCCCAGGGTATCTCCAGAAACCACAGAGTCGATTCCATTTTTAAGAGTCTTAGCGTTGTTCTTCCCTAGGCAGAGAACCTGGGTGGTGTGTAGCTTTTCCTATTTTTCTATCTATCTCTCAAATTTAATTACAGAATAGTATTTCCCCACTGTCATATTGTAAATTATGAGTGGTATTGCAGTCCCCCAAACACAGACAAACATTAGATATATATTTTTTAACACCCTCTACTCCTGGACTACAATGGAAAACCTTATTTAAAAACCATATCTTTTCTATTCCTGGATTTGCTCCACAACATTATTAGCATTTTAGTTTCAATAGCCAATCAAAGACACAGAAGAAAACATGTCAAGTACACAAGGATCTTGTTTGCATTAATCTGTCCTCCAAGATGGCTTGTGTCATTTCCTAGAATTGATAGGAAGTAGAGAGTGCAGTGTTACGTGCTGTTACCCCAAAACTCTTGTGAAGTTTTGGTCCACAGTCCAACACTCAGGGTGGTGGTCCTAGAAAGTGAGTGGACCATAAGGGCTCTTATGTAATCAGTAGATTGATCAATTGAAATATCATAATCTCATGCTATGATTGGGGATAGCAAATGATAGGAAGTGGTGCCTCGTGGTAATGATCGGGTTAATAATGAAGCATACGCACACTCTCTCTCTCTCTCACACGCATACTCTTTCTCTTTCTCCCTCCCTCCCTTCCTTCTTCTCTCTACATCTTTCCCTCTCTTCATTCTTCCTTCCTGAATTCTACGATGTTATTAGAATTTTTGCTTTGCTACCTGATACTGTCCTGATGGTCTGCCTACCTTATTCCCAAAAGCTATGGAGCAGGCTATCCCTCAATAAAAACAACTGAAAGTGTGAGGAAAAAGAAACTGTTCTTTTCAGTTGATTTCCTCAAGTGTTTTGTTACAGTACTGAAAACTAACAACATGTTCCTAATATCACCCATATCTGGGTGTATATCTGACAGACCAGATGGTTTTATGTCTCATTGCTGATACAAGCAGTTAAGGCTGTATTCTAAGAGAAGAGAAAAGGGTCAGACAGGCTGCTCTAGTCATTTTAGATGTGGGACTGGGGATGTATGAACTTGATGCTTTTCCAAGAATAGGAAGGAGCATCAACTTTACTCTTGTTCTTTAATCCACAGTGCAAGAATACAACAGCAGACAGAGATAGTGATTAGAAAGAATGCAAACAGCAGGAAAGAAGGCAGTCATCTATATGTAATCTACCAAGAATTTATGACTAGAACTCTATTTGTATTGTTACAGAGATGTATCCATAAACAAGACTGAAGAGGTCCCCCACATCCATAGCCAGACTGAGGGGTAAAAGCTTTTCCACACAGATAAAGAAATTTTCCCATTCATGCAAGTATTGATGTAAATCTTACTGAAAGATGAATACAAGGAAAGAGTGACCCAACATATATCAGGTAAAGTTTCATATAAATATGAAAGACAATATTCTGCCAGACAAAGAAAACCTATGAAAAGTTATCACCTCTGTATATGTCTAAAAAAAGAAATACTGAAAGCAATCCTCCCAGCTGAAAAGAATAAGGACACAATAAAGCACAACTAAAAATGATAATATTACTCTATCTTTATGAAGAATCACAATGAATGTTAACATGTTGGTTTTTTTTCTATTTCATTTACCTGCAATATCTCAAAAGACAGAAAAATCAGGGGAAATCTGAGGTGCAAGCAAGATGCTCAATTTACATTTATCTACATACATAAGTTGAACATGAAAGGGTTGAAAAAATTGAATTATGTAAAAAGTACAGAATTTGGAGGAGAAGTTGTAGTTTTATTGAATAAAATAGAAATTTGCTATTTAACACTCATAACAGACATTAGTACCTAGAAAACAGCTAATACACAAGAAACCCAAACAAAAATAATAGGTAAGTCCAATAAATCCAGGTTTAATAAAGGATAGAATTTATGGAAAGAAAAGTAATGACATAATAGTGGGTTGAACAACATAAGACATCCAATAGACAGTGCAGCTAACACAGAATATATACACACATATTCAATATGCAATTATAACCACACACTGAGTATTCTCTAGGGCAGGAAACATGTAAGAGAATCAGAAAATTAAATATCAACCACTTTAAATATTGAAATGATGGGCAAATATACTTTATTCATAACACAATGGATTGAACTTGCATCAAGAATAAAATGAAAGCCAGGTGATGTACAAAGTAAATAAATTATAATAAATTAAAATAACATTAAAAAGATAATAGATTTTGAGAAACACATTATTACACATTTTTATAATCATGAAAACATCATAGTAAGTACTTACCGAAACCATCATGGTTAGCATATCATGAGGAAATACAGTTTGATAGAACATTGTCATGTAGGCAGTGTGTAATAGACAAAAAGGAGATGCAGCAAAAGATTATGCTGTTAAATAGAAACCAACAGCATGATGAAAGAATAATTAGCCCTAATTTAATTAGGTGCCTTATCTCTGAAAGTAAAGATTATTATCAATGAATTTATTCTAGGATAAAAGGCAGAAGCTCCATGGGTCCCAGTGATGGAATACAAGGATACCACATAAGACAATGAGTATACTACAACAAAATAAAAGATGTAGTCACAATATTGTCTCAAGGAATGGAGAAAAGGCAATGGTAAATTCAGTGTACTACAGATGAAGAAGCAAAGTACTTCACGAGAGCAAAGACCACATACGAAAATCTTAGTGGCATCTCATTCAACAGAAGAAAACTGAAAACTTTTCCAAGACATGGAACATTTGCCTCTCCTACCCTATACAAAGAATGCAGGAGTATGAGCAATTAGACAAGTAAGAAAAGACAGAGAAATAAAAGACTGTTAACTAAAGCTGTTCCTGCTTGAGAGGGCATAGCCTTATACAGAAAACACTGATGATTCTGCTAAGATGCTGTTAGCATCAAATAATCAGTAGGGAAGTTGTAGACCTACATACACATATAAACCTCCATGTTTCTTCATGGTAAACATAAATATATAAAAGAACATTAGTAAAACAATTTTACTAATATAAGTGTATTATATTAAGGATTCAACAAGAAAATTGATACCCTGAAAAATCACTAAACAGTTATTATGGGAGTACTTGCCAATGTGATCAATAGCAATTATGCAATTCCAAAGACATCTCTTTTAAAAAGAGAAAAAAAATATCTTTAAAAAATACAGATGGATCCTCTGAAAACTTTTTTAAAAAGAAGGCATATTTAAACAGAATAGAGTTTAAGATAGTCTACCTCTTTTCAACATAAAAGATGGAAAAAGGCTAGAGAGAAATATCAGTGGTTGAGAACACTGTTTGCTCTTACATAGATTCGATTCCCAGAACCCACATGGCAGCCCACAGATGTCTGGAAGTCCAGTCTTTTGGCCTGTATGGGCAGTGCAGAGTGGGATACACAGACACACGTGTGGGAAAATTACCAATTCACATAAAACCAAAAGTTACAAATTTAAAGAAAAACTGATTTTATGTAAAGAGCAGGCTTACTCTCCTATAAACTACCACATAGGACAATGGGGCACACATAAGTTCACATGTCTGTAGTCAATGACCTTCAAAACATGGTGAGGCAAGGATGGCATTTGGAATGAATGGCTTTGGTACAATTAAATATCCACTTGCAAAACTGTGAAGTTGGACTTGCTCATGTATTTTCCAAACAAAAACAGAGATAATAAAACCCCTTGAAGAAAACAGAAATAAAACCCTCTAGACATTGGCTTTTACAATGTAAAAGATTTCTCTGTTGTGATGAAAGCTGAAAGACAAGCAGATCAGAACTCTGGACAAAATGCTGAAAGTGATTACATGGAGAGTGATTTTTACTTTACTAAAAACAAGTTAAATATCAGAGATGTTAAATGATGCTCAGGAGAGCCTGTCTCTGTACTCTATAATCCATGAAAGCATGCTGCCAGGTTGTTGAAATAAATTCTTAATCAACTTTTGTAATTTCATATAAATATTACCTTAAATATGCATCTATACCATATGATGCACATAAAAATAACCATAGAAACACAAGTGAAAATTATTATCTTCCTCGAGGATCTGAGATGAAGTAAGTTGCATACAAATAGTATATTGCCAGGCCATATATTTAATTTCTGTTTGAGCCATACCCTATCTGATAACTCTGTTTATTGGCATGTCATCCAATGGAAATGACTATCCTAGAGTCTGATAATTAAGAGACATGTACATTAGGGTTGGTAGACAACTACCACAGGAAAGCATTCCAAATAAAAAAATGTCATTGTCTCGTCAAAAAAAAAATTCTTAAAGTGTAATCAAATAAAACAGGTGGAAAACTTTTTAGTCAAATGAGAGGCGCCATTATTTGGGAAATTGACATGGGTGCCTTGCTTGTGAGGTTTGGATTCATGAGATTTAGTTTTCCGTTCTTGTATATGCATCATAGAGATAGGTAAGCTGGATTCGGCACATTGATTGTGACGTCACTTTGAAACGTCTTTAACTGCTTGTCTCAGCCTCTGGTCTCGAGGGTGTGCTGAAAGTCAGTGGTCAGGCATCTGGCCTTGAGAAGAACCCATGGCAAGTGTCTCAGTCTCCTCTCGTGTCAGCAGTGTGATCTTTAGGAAACAGCTTTTAGGAGATTTGGTTTAATTCTTATCTGTACAGTAAAGCTAATTGCTATAGAAGAAATAATATCTATGTGATCAGATAAGAATATCTAAATTATGCAAGGTATTGCTCAGAAAATAGGCAAAATATGAGATGCATTATCATAAAGTGCTGTTACCTACTCTATTGTCATTTTAAAATCATGTCTGATTTTACTATATCTTTGTATATAGTTTTGGTGGACTTCTGGGTGATTTGTACCACATTAGGACAGTAAAATTATATTGCCTGTTACTAGCCATGTAAAGAAAGAGAATAATGTCTTTTTTTTTTCTTTTTTTAGGTTTGGTTTTGCTATGTCTTAGACACCTGCTGCTATACAACAAGTACAAAATATTTGGTAAAACATGTATTTCAAAGAATAATAGAAATTACAAGTTTTCATCTAGCCCACAGCTTCTTAAATATTTTAAAGTAGGTATCTTTTCCCTGAGACATTTTTATGTGATCTTGGAACATATAAACAAATATTTATGGATAATAAAATATACATAAAGATATTTAAAGTAATCTCTTGTCATTTATTCCATATTAAAGTAACTTGCATCTTTTTTTATTAATTTTTATTTTTTTTAATATTAATCACAGGTTACTTACTTTGTATTCCAGCCGTAGCCCCCTCCTTCATTCCCTCACAATCCTACCCTCCCTCCCTCATCTCCTCCCTGCCCCTTTCCAAGTCCACTGATAGGGGAGATACTCCTCCCCTTCCATCTGACCCTAGTTTATCAGGTATCTTCAGGACTGGCTGCCATGTCCTCCTCTGTAGTTTAGCAATTGCATCTGAATGCTATTGATGCATTGTTCATTTTTTACATAATGCATTTAATATTGGCTGTATATTTGGCACTGCAGAGCACAGTGCATCTTCAATATATCTCAGAATTGTTAAATATTTTGATTTTATAGTCATAAATGCTGAGGATGTCATCTTGCACAGTGGCACAGTATCGAATAGTTATGGACAATTCAGATACTGCTGTAAATCCTGTCATAATCTCAGGGGAAATGGGAGAGTGGAGAGGAGTTTGGGGTGTGGAAGGAGAGTGCAGGCAGCAGGCAGCAGTGTTGGGAAGCGTTAGCATGGTGATACTGGAAGTTTTCAGTACAGACTTTTTTTGGTAAGCATCGGAGGAGGTATTAATCAGATATATTTCTTCTAAGTCAGAATAGTCTGATTTATATTTTTAATGTCAAAACTAATACAAACAACTATAACTAGTGCTCAATGTTGCATTTTCTAAATTTTCTTTCTTTTTGAAATAAAGTTTAAATGTCCTAATCATAAAGAAATACAGATTTTTGAAGAAATGTAGCAACTTGAGAAATTACTAAAAAGTTTTGAGGAAATCTAGTCATGTTTTGAAATTCCATGCCTGAATTCAAACAAAAACATGCCCAAACTACAGTTCTGAAGTTAAAATATGTTATATATATTGGAGATCAAGGGGATACAAATCGGAAAGGAAGAGGTCAAAGTGTCACTATTTGCAGATGATATGATAGTATACATGAGCGACCCCAAAAATTCAACCAGAGAACTCCTTCAGCTGATAAACACCTTCAGCAAAGTGGCAGGATACAAAATCAACTCAAAAAAAATCAGAAGCCCTCCTATATACCAAAGACAAAAAGGCTGAGAAAGAAATTAGGGAAACAACACCCTTCACAATAGCCACTAATAACATAAAGTACCTTGGTGTGACTCTAACCAAGCAAGTGAAAGACCTGTTTGAGAAAAACTTCAAGTCTCTGAAGAAAGAAATCGAAGAAGATATCAGAAGATGGAAAGACCTCCCGTGCTCATGGATTGGTAGGATTAACATTGTGAAAATGGCCATACTGCCAAAAGCAATCTACAGATTCAATGCAATTCCCATCAAAATACCAACTCAATTCTTTACAGACCTTGAAAAAAAGATTCTCAGCTTCATATGGAGAAACAAAAAACCCAGAATCTCCAAAATGATCCTGTACAACAACAGATCATCTGGAGGTATCTCCATTCCTGATCTCAAGCTGTACTACAGGGCAACAGTAATAAAAACTGCATGGTATTGGCATAGAAACAGAAAGGAGGATCAATGGAACCGCATAGAAGACCCAGAAATAAATCCACACACCTATGAATACTCGATATTTGACAAAGAAGCCAAATCCATTCAATGGAAAAAAGACAGCATCTTCAACAAATGGTGCTGGACCAACTGGATGTCTACATGCAGAAAAATGAAAATAGATCCATATTTATCACCCTGCACAAAACTAAAGTCAAAATGGATCAAGGACCTCAATATAAAACCAGATACCCTAAATCAATTGGAAAAAAAAGTGGGGAAAAGCCTAGAACTCATTGGCACAGGACACAACTTCCTGAACAGAACACCAACAGCACAGGCTCTAAGAGCAATAATCAATAAATGGGACCTCATGAAACTGAAAAGTTTCTGTAAAGCAAAGGATACCGTCATCAAAACAAAACGACTGCCTACAGATTGGGAAAGAATCTTCACTAACCCTTTATCTGACAGAGGACTAATATCCAGTATATACAAAGAACTAAAGAAGCTGAAAAGCAGCAATCCAAGTAATCCAATTAAAAAATGGGGAACAGAGCTAAACAGAGAATTCTCCACAGAGGAATATCGAATGGCAGAAAAACACTTAAAGAAATGTTCATCCTCATTAGCCATCAGGGAAATGCAAATCAAAACGACCCTGAGATATCACCTTACACCCATCAGAATGGCCAAGATGAAAAACTCAAGCGATAACACATGCTGGAAAGGGGAACCCTCCTCCACTGCTGGTGGGAATGTAAACTGGTACAACCACTCTGGAAAGCTATCTGGCACTTTCTACGACAAATAGTGCTTCCTCCAGACCCAGCTATACCACTGCTAGGTATATACCCAAAGTTTGTTCAAGTACACAAAAAGGACACTTGCTCAACCATGTTTATAGCAGCTCTATTTGTAATAGCCAGAACCTGGAAACAACCCAGATGTCCATCAACGGTGGAATGGGTACAGAAATTGTGGTATTTTTATACAATGGAATACTACTCAGCAATCAAAAAGGAGGAAATCATGAAATTTGCAGGCAAATGGTGGGATCTAGAAAAGATCATTCTGAGTGAAATATCCCAGAAGGAGAAAGACAAACATGGGATATACTCACTTATATAGACCTATAAGATATGATAAACATAATGAAATCTATACACCTAAAAAAGATAATCAATTGAGCGGACATGGGGTAAGATGATCAATCCTCGTTTAGAAAGACAGATGGGATGTGCATTGAATGTATGACAGGAGTCTACTGAGCGCATCTGAAAGACTCTAACTAGCAGTGTTTTCAAAGCAAAGACTCATGACCAAACCTTTGGCAGAGTACAGGGAATCATAAGAAAGAAGGGGAGTTAGTCTGATGGGGAAAGGATAGGAGCTCCACAAGGACCAAATATATCTGGGCACAGGGTCTTTTCTGAGACTGACATTCAACCAAGGACCATGTATGGATATAACCTAGAACCTCCACTCAGATGTAGCCTGTGGTAGCTCAGTAACCAATTGGTTTCCCAAAGTGAGGGGAACAAGGATTATTTCTAACAGGAACTCAATGACTGGCTCTTTGGTCTCCCCACCCCCGAAGGGAGGAGCAGTCCTGTTAGGCCACAGAGGAGGGCTTTGCAGCCAGTCCTGAAGATACCTGATAAAACAGGATCAGATGAATGGGGAGGAGGTCCCCCCTATCAGTGGACTTGGAAAGGGGCACCGTGGAGATGAGGGAGGGAGGGAGGGACTGGGAGGGAATGAGGGATCGGGACACGGCTGGGATACAGAGTTAATAAAATGTAACTGATAAAAAATTAATAAATAATAATAAACAAAATAAAATAAAATTCCTACTGTAAGAAAGTGAAATATAATAAAATCTAAATATGCTGTTGTTACTTTAAGGAATACATTATTTCTTTTTTTAAGCTATATATTATTGATTAAATAAATATATAACAGTTTAAAGAAGGATTTGGAGAATGTTGGTATCAATTCAATGAAAATATGTTCATACTTAAGAACAGACTGAACAAAGAAAATAAGGATTGTATTAAAATGCTATAGAATGTAAATTTAATTCAGAAATCAGCAGTTTGTGAACTTAATGTTGTATAGAGCTGTATTTGTTTCCAGTAGTTTATAGTACCTCTAGGCAAAATCTTAAAAGTACATTTAATAAAAAGATACATTTCTGACAAATGTCACTGTGGGTCCCTTATATTGAAAAATGGTTTGGATTATCTTCTCTGTGGATTCTTTGTGGTACTGCAATAAAGTAGGACTAGGAGGAGAGGAGGGAGGGTGCTGGAATCAGGTTGTAAAAGATTAAAAAACAAAAAATAAAAAAAAGCAAAAATATATATATGTTATATTTTGATAGTGTATAGATTTATAAAAATTAAAGTAGTTGATTTTGAAAAATGATTTTAGAACAGGACAACTATTTTGTTAGGTCTGGAATCTTTCATGAAACTCTACTGTATATAGATTCTTATGCAAAAACAAAAAAATGAAAAAAAATGCAAGTTTGAAATGGTCACCTCGATTTATTCCTACTTTTGCCTACTATCCTTCATAATTTATATCCTGAATAAATTAAAAGGGAAACTATCCAGACTATGGTTTTAAATAAAATCAAACACTGACAGAATCTCTTTGGATTTTTTTTTTTTGCTTGAAATGTAGCTTGAATCTTATATATGGAAGCATGGCTCCAGGCTCCTATGACACCATTGATGAAATTAGTAAGTCAGTCCACACTTCTGACTTGAGGGAACCATAAAAACCCATCTATCAGAGATGGCAGGCAATGAAGGGAGAATTGTATGTAACGTCAGGTGGCTGAGCAGAGAAGGAGGATGGATGGTAATGACACCACAAGCACACATTTGCAGGTAAGAGAAGATTATTGAAAATGACTGACAAAGTAAAAATATACAAATCGCCCACTGCAATTTACTTTCTTTGATTGGAAAAAGAAAGTATTTACATCTTAAAGATAATGTTTAGATCAAAGTTGACAGCTTGAATAATGAATATCAGGTGCCATAATTCTTGCTGACTTGACAGAGGACCCATATGTCAATGACAAAATGACCATGGAATGAGAATTATATTCCTGGGAGCTGGGAGTCTAGTAACCCTGATGCTATAGAAGATGTGGTTAATTATTTCTTGAGAGTAATTGTGGCAATAGTCCTATGATTCAATATTTTTTTGTGATTCTTATAAAGATAGAGTCATGTTTTCTATACACCAGATTTTCTTCTAGGAGAATATATCCCCAATTTCTTTTCCACATACTTGTTCAGCAGCATAGCACACTGCTTTACCACTAACAAGTCATGTGTCTTTGTCATATTTTTCAGCGTTTATTTTATAAAATGTTAACTAAGGTGACATTAAGAATTAGCACATTGCAGCTCAGTGTCCAAGAGAGTTCCCCAGTAATATAAATAGTTGCTGTCTCTGACAGGAAGTTGTGGGCTGGGTCTTTGATCACCTCCACCTGAGGGGGGAGCAGCCTTACCAGTCCACAGAGGAAGACAATGAAACCAGTCCTGATGAGATCTGATAGGCTAGGGTCAGAGGGAAGGGAAAGAGGACCTCCCTATCATTGGACTCTGGGAAGGGCATAGGAGAAGAAGAGGGAGGGAGGGTGTGATTGGGAGGGAACAGGGAGAGAGCTACAGGTGGGATACAAAGGGAATAAACTAATTAATAAAAATAAAATTAAAAAGAACTGTTAATTTTAATAATTTCAAATCTTTTAAATTTTTATTTATTTTTTGTCATAATTACAGATTATTCACTTTGTATCCCTGCTGTAGCTCCCTCCCTCATTTCCTCCCATTCCTATTTTCCCTCCCTCATCTCCTCCCATGCCTCTCCCACAGTCCACTGATAGGGAAGGTCCTCCTCCCCTTCCATCTGACCCTAGACTATCAGGTCTCATCAGGACTGGATGCATTGTCTTCCTTTGTGGCCTGGTAAGGTTGCTCCCCCATCAGGGGAAGGTGATCAAAGAGCCAGCCACTGAGTTCATGTCAGAGACATTCCCTGTTCCCATTACTAGGGAACCCACTTGGACACTGAGCTGCCACGGGCTACATCTGTGCAAGCGTTCTAGGTTATCTACATGAATGACCCTTGGTTGGAGTATCAGTCTGAGAAAAGACCCCTGTGCCCAGATTTTTTGGTTCTGTTGCTCTCCTTGTGGAACTCCTGTCCTCTCCAGATCTTCCTATCTCCTCCTTCTTTCATAAAATTCCTTGCACTCTGCTCAGAGTTTGGCTATGATTCTCAGCATCTGCTTTGGTACCTTGCTGGGTAGAGTCTTTCAACAGCCCTCTGTGGTAGGGTTCTGTCCTGTTGACTGTTTTCTCCCTCTTAATATGCTTTATTTATACAAAGATTGAAAAAAAGCCCTGAACATTTCAGCATCTTACTTTAAATACACAAATTATTCCTATGCATTGAGAGATAAAATATGTTTTGGTAATTACAAAATGTGATATTTAATTTTTTTTTGTTGAGTTGTGTGGGGCAGTTACTAGTGGAGTCATCCTCAGAACCTATTCATAGATAAACAGATGTGTCTATATAACTATTAACTAAATTACAGGAAAAAATCATAAAGAAGTATAATGATAACAAACAGCCTTCTAGGATTTAAATTTAATTCCAAAAAATTTTAAATTAAGGCTCTTCCCCACTTTTTCTTCTAAGTGGTTGAATATGTCTGGTTTTATGTTGAGGTCTTCTATCCACTTGGACTTTAATTTTGTGCAGGGTGAGAAGTATGGATCTATTTTCATTTTTCTACATGTAGACATCCAGTTGGACCAGCACCATTTGTTGAAGATGCTGTCTTTTTTCTATTGAATGGATTGGGCATGCATGCAGAGAGTGGAGGAAGGGAGGTATTGGGATGGGAGGAGGAAGGGAACTACAGGGGGATACAAAGTGAATAAAGTATGATTAATAAAGAAAAAAAAAAGAAACAGACCAAAGGCCAAAAAAATTAAATTAAAAACAAGATTAGAATCTATATTTGTAGAAAAATTTTTAGTGTTAACCACCAATATTAATGGCCTGGTGGTTTCCAGTGGCCAATCATATGTCTTTTGCTTGAAATAGGCATTTTTTGGATATACATTTAAACCCCTATTGCTTCAAAGGACATTCTCTAAACAGCTGTGGTTTGCCACAGAGTGAGAAAGAAGAATAATTTTGAACTTATAGAAGACACATTCAGGCATTGTTTTTGAATGGTTGAATAAAGAATAGCATTAGTAGGTTGATTTTTATGTTACTTGATATGGAAGATAAAATTAACATTTGTATCTCTATATGGAGGCACTATGGCTATAAAATATGGTCTTTGCTTTTCATATTAATGTCTAGCAAGGGATGTCTAAAATGGAAAAGGAACTACCCAAGAAATAGGAAGATTTGGTCAGTTGACCCAGTATAGCCACCACAGTGTGGCACAATGGGAAGAAAAGGACTATAGTGGCAGAGATGCTGGCTACATGTATGCTCAACAACATAGGCCTATTGTTCAAATATGATCTGATGTGCTGCAACATTTCTTTCTCAATATGATACTTTATCTCATAGATACTACATGACTACTGAGGAGGAATCAAAGACACTCTCACATGAGCATTTCATCTGATACCAGCTTTCGTTCTCTTCATTGGGCATCAGAAAAATCATTTGGGCTTAAATATTTGATGCAACAGCATGAATCCCCTCATTGTATTGTCCAGGCCAGGTACCCATCCACATAATAGCAATGAAATGTAGAAGCAGGCTCCAAAATATTTTTATAAGTTTTTTTATAATAAAGTTTTGATAGTTTTTAAGTGAGCTCATATAATGCATCATAGGTTGTAAAGCCTGCAGAAGTCATCACCGATTGGCAAGTTCAAAATTATACTTTAGAGCATAGATAGATCAACACATTCTCAGAAATACTGTAAAGTTAGCATTGGAGACACATAAAATACTATGTCTGCAAAGGGTACAATTCATAATGAAACTGGTATGCAGACTCAGAGGCTCTAGTATTCCACAATAATTTGATGACTCAGATTTCCAATGGTTCTTCTTCCCATAAAACACAGCCCTGAAATATTAATGTTGTAGTCTCCACAATTACACCAATGGGTATTGTATTTAGTTACAGTCCATGTCTTTCACCCAGGAACTTTGGCTTGATTCTGGAAAGGATTCCTGGCTATCAGCCTCAGAAGACACTATAAAACATTCAATCAGAAAAAAAAAAAAAAAGACCATGTTTAGTGTCTAAGTGACTCAGTTGAGTGTCTCTGAGCACTCTAATACCCACATGGCCAATAAGTGGCAGCCTCGCCCTGAACACACAGAACCTGGGCAGCAGAATGCTCTAGAAGGACCTAAGTAATGCCATCAATTCATTATCAAGAGTAGCTAAGATACTAGCAAACTATGAAGTAATGTGGAATAGATAAATAAATAAAACCATAACTGCCGGCTGTGTAACCAAGACAAGCTTCCCCACTGGTGGCTATATCCCTTTGTCTAACTTCATCTTCTAATATATCCCCAGAAAAAAAAATGTCCTTTAGAAATTGTCAGGGACCTACTACAAGAGTATATGTTAACACATTGAGTGTAATAATAAACAGAATTTGCTCACTCTTTGGTTGTGTTCACTTCCATCATCTTTAGACTAAAAAGTACTTTTATGATGCCTTCAAGGAGGCTTCTTCTACAGAGCATGTTCAGCTTGAACCCTGTCATCTATCTATCTATCTATCTATCTATCTATCTATCTATCTATCTATCTATAATTTATTCAGTTTGTATCCTGGCTGTAGCTTCCTCACTCATCTTATTCCAGTCCCATCCTCCCTCCCTCCCCTCCACCCATGTCCCTTCCTTAGACCACTGATAGGCTAGGTCCTCCTCCCCTACTACATGACCCTAGACTGTTAGGTCTCATCATGACTGTCTTGATTCTCTTTCTCTATGGCCTAGTAAGACCACTTTGCCAAGGGGAGGAGATCAAAGAACAGGCAAAGGAGTTCATACCAGTGACTGCCTCTGCAAACCCTTGCTAGAGTACCACGGAGACTGAGCTGCCTATGGCTACAATGAACCCTGATAAGATTACAATAGTTACAGAGATCCATTCCATGGTGGCTTACAAGCACATTTTTTAAGTTATGTCAAAGCTGACAGTTTGATATCTGTTCTTAATTGTTCTTTCCCACAGGCATCCAACCCCAAACAAGTTTCATAAGCTTCTCATATGCCTATTCTGTCATGGTCCTACTGCATGTACCTATATGTTATCTTCCGAATCACAGAGATCATAACCATACTATAGTGCTTTCTTATAATTGCTCCTCAAGAGTTCTGCATAGTTGAATGCAAAAGACACCCCTTACCTTTAGATTTTTCCTTTCATTTTTCTGTTACAATTTCTTTACTTATTTTTTCTGATATTTTCCTTGCTTATTCACATGTCTCTTTTTTTGATACCTTCTACCATCTGTGCCTGTCTTTTTATTTTATTTCTGCATTTTATATTGTTAGAGAAACAGCTGCAAGTACAAAGATTTTCCAGTGCCGCAAAATATTCTGCTACAAAATTGCTCATGTACCTCTTTTACATATAAAATTTCATTTCTCAGAAAGATGTGTCTTCTATAACATATTGTATATAATTGTAAAAACAAGTTGGATGATATCAAGCTGGTTTACCACACAAAATGTGGCAAACACTCTAGTTAAGATACAATGTGCTGTGAGTTTAACTGAAATTTTCATGATGCTTGTTTATATTTTTCCTTAGAATTTCAGTGCCTCAATATGATAAGCTCCTTCCAGTAGTACCTGTTCAGTTTAAAATGCAAAGAGCAGTGCTGTTTTCACAGGTTTTCTCTGATAATACCTCGAATGAGTCACTCATCCTGATAGTGGCCTTCTAAATTACTGTGAAATAACCGTGGATGCTATTACACACACTTACAGATGTGATTTAAATTCTCTGGAACTCTGCTGCACTTTGAATGAGAATAAGCAGCTTTGAAATATTCAACTTCACATTGAAAAAAATGATCAAAGGAAGCAGCAAAGTGATTCCGAGCCATCCTCAACAAGAAGATGTGCCCACTGAACCTCCCAATGTTCCAGCACGTGCAGGTTTTCTGTACTCCAGGTAATTTGACTATCATATAAATGCATGCTAATTAAAGACTCTAGATTTTATCTCATCAAACCTACATTCATTTTACTGAACATCTCCTTTAAAATAATCCAAAACAGAAGGATGGGGGATATTAGTCATGTTTTAATTGGGGCTTTCTCCCAGGAGAATCTCTGCCTTGTCAAGAAATGGACTTCTCCCAACTTTCAGGAGATTTCCTCCGGGCATCACAAGAATTACAGAATCAAAACCTTACCATTTGAAAGGGACTTTGTAAATGATCAGTTCATGCTTCTTTTTGGATGCTGCTCAATCTCCAAAAAAGCCCAGCAAGCCTCCCAGATTTCCAATGGGCCTGCCAGCCACAAGAATTTGCTCAGAAAAAAAAAAAAAAAAAAAGAATTTGCTCAGCCAGTAATATCAGTGTTGTACAAGGGGGAGGAATATGAGGCAGAAATCTGGGCCCATGAAATGCCAAGCAGCTGTGGAAGGATGCGTATCTTTGAAAGATACTGAGATCTCAAAGTGAAAATCTGAAAGGAGTTGCAATCCAAGACAGTAACAAGGTGTATTGGCAGAACTGCAAGATGAGCCAAAAAAATAATCCTGGCGTATAAATCCTGGTATTTTTCATTCATCTATCCATTCATTCATTCCCTTTTTTTTTTACTAATATGGATATAATTTTCTCCATATCATTGGTTAGCTCTTTCAGAATTTTTAGCTTCATATAGTTATTGTTGTTACTGCAGGTTGTTACAATATACCAACAATAGTATACTCTGGAAATTGATATCACCAAATTGAATAAAAAAATTATGCTACTTATATCAATAATAAAATTATACAGAAATGCACATGAAAATACAGTGACAGACTGGGAATAATCAAATAAGTCTTTGGATGGCATTCTCATGAGAAGGCACACTTGCTGTTCCTTCTTGACAAGACTCAATGAATATTCCCTTCGATTTCCCATCTATGAAAACAAAAAGCTATTTTTCTAAGTAACTGGCAATTATCATCATTTCTTTTTTCATAAATTCTACTTATTTATTAATATGTCATTTGCCATTACAGATATAATGACACCTCTACTGAGTTTTACTAATTCACTCTTCCTAATTAGCTTTGAGCCCTCATTTCAAGATTGATTTCAGTGACTTCTAACTCCCGGAGATACTTCTATCAATGCCTTTCCTCCAAACCTGCCATTTTTCTACTAATAAGCAATACCTCAAAGTAAATGTTTTAGACATTATGTTATTGTACTTTCGTAATCAAAGCTTTTGGTCATTCACTAAGACAAAATACTTTAAATCACAAAATTTTGGTTTGCTGTAGGGGCTTGGAAAATCAAGATGAATTTTTGTTATTTTATATGTGTAATTGATTTTTCTGTAAACTGGGAAATTTGCAAGGACCGTGACAACATCTTAGTCACTCTCTCCCTCCCTTTCTTTCCAGCTCATTTGCTTTGATTTTAATGAAAAGGCCCAAGTTTCAAAATTATATTATAATACTTGATAAGTGGAATGTTGTCCTATTTTCTCTTTATATTGGTAAATTTGATGTTTCAGTTAGTAGATAATTAGTTGGTATCATTAAATTGTGTCCATTTCATGTATGTGAGCACCTACCCTGTTAAAATTACTGTTTTATCTCTAAATGAAACACATGCTATCTATGCTACAGACGCCTCAGGCTTCCAGAGGTATCAGCTGCGATTATTCTTCCCTGCAGTTCATGCACTTCTCACATACCTAGTGTGTGCGGTGAGGTGAGCAGTGCTGCTCTGACAGGACTTCTCCACCACAGATCTAAAAACAAAGAGGCCTCAGAACTAAAACCTCTGACCCCGGGAGTGAAAATACACTTTTCCTAAATTGTATCAAGAGTGTATTATAATGGCACAAAGCTTCTTAGGAAAGCTTCACCTCAGTTGCTCTTGGAAACAAAGTGTCTGGTTCTTTGCAACAACCATTGTGTCCCAAAAGAGAGCTTTCACTTTCTTGTTTACTACAAGAAATCTGGATGAATATCCTTACACTTTTTTATGCATGTAATATAAAAGGAAAGTTATAAATTAAACAACTGTATGTATTAAATTTAGTTTTATTTTCTTGCTGAAATAATTCTTTAACTTGGGAGACTTAACAAGATATGATAAATTTTAACATTTAACTTTCATATTCTTTCCATTCCACTGGAGCATATTTGTACAAAAATATGAATATAGATTAAAACATAATCATTAAACATATCCCAATGGTGCTGTTTAATCAAAACACATTTTATATATTTTAAAATTATAGGTACTTTAAAAAAATCCATATGAGTACTCATAAAATCAGTCTTAACATAAAACAAACGTGATTTCATATACTGTTGCAGCTCTACCCAATTTAATTTTACTGTCATTTTTATTTTAAGTTATTTATTGATTTATTTTGTGTGCATATGCAAAAGAGCTTCACAAATGTCATGAGGTACATATGGAGGTTAGCGGTTAACTTTCCGGGGTATGATCTCTTCTTCCACAGTGTATGCTATGACTCTATCCAACTCAAGGTGTCATGACAGCCAGTGTTCTTGTTACTGAACTATCTTGCCTTTTTCTATGTTATTTATTATCAAAATATGGCCAACTAAATATTTTTTAACTAGACCAGTTCCCCATTACTTGTTAAATAGTTTCATAAAGCCATATTATCTCAGCCTATGGAAAATAAGCATTGATGTATAGAGGAAGGGCAAGTACTATGAAAGTAAGATGTATTTTTATTTGACATTTATTTAATTATGCATAAGAGAATGTGTATATATTTGTGTGTGGACCTGAGTGGGTATGTGCACTTGAGTACAGGTGACCTTGGAGACTAAAGGCATAAGTTTTCATGGAACATGAGTTATGGGCAGCTGTGAGCAGCCCATCCTGAGTACTAAGAACCAAAATCACATCCCCTGTCAAAGGAACTACACACTCTTAATCACTGAGACATATCTACAACCCCACTTTTCTTTAATGAATAATATTTAAAATAAAAATTCTAAAGTATTGTTCTAAAAATCTTTGAGTTTTTACAATTTAAATCTAATAGTCTATAACAACAGGTATAAACTAAAATCTTGGGTGGGTTGCTGAGAGTTCTCTTAGGCTATATAATGATGGCCTTAAGGTCTCAGAGAATTATTTGACTTAGTAAAAATTTCAAAAGATCAAAGAATGATCTCTGTGCATTATGGAAATGATTGATACCCTGAGGTTCATATATGTTGGAAGCTTGGTACCCAATGCACCACTGTGGAGAGATGTTGAAATCCTTTGTGAGATGAAACACATTAGAAGATAAAACCCTTAAGAGTGATCAATGTCTTTGTCTTGTGAGTACATTTATTCACTAAATGAAAGTTGTCACAAGCAAGTTGTTATGGAGAAGCCTAGTACCTCCTGTTTGTTTCTATCTTCCTTGCACAAGCACATGCCCATTCTTTACTCATCACTCTTCCCTTTTGTTTCTTTGTCATCTGACATAGACAAGGGATACATTATCAGTATGTCAGCATCTCATCAGACTATAGAATTATTAAGTCTTTATAAGTAAATCTACTGTCAGTTATTTAGTGATAGTAACAGACAACAGACTAAGGTAGAAAGGATGCTGGAAGAAGAGAAGATCACGTCTAAAATCAAACTGAAATCATACAGAATAAATGTGAAAAATCCTTGAATGTAGAAAATGATCTTTAAAGTTGTTAAAAAGTTGGCAACTGAAAGTATATTCTAAAAATTTGTGGCTGTTGGGGCCCATAACATGATACTTGTCTTGGCTTGCAGTTACCTCAAAACATGTTATACAAATTAAAGATGGAAGTAGAGAATCTTTTTATTGAAATATGTAATTTATATTAAGCAACAAAATATAACAAAAATAATCTTATGTACTAACACTATGTATACCGTGAAAGCAAGTGTGGTATATGTATGCATACAGCAACAAAATTTCGTTAATGTCTTTAGTTATTGATATCTGGTAAAAATAATTTGTCGTGGGAATCCTCTCAGGAGTATTTGTTTCATACATCGTAACACCTGGGTAGATAGGAATGCAAAGTGAAGATGCCTATATGTTTCTTGGATAAGTCTGGTGGATTTAGAGCAGGGGCACTTAAATATATCTTTCCTAGAGCCTACACTATTTCCCGGTACATGAACTGAATTTCCTCTTCCATTTCTTATATGTGTTTCCAGAAGATCAGCCATTCGTTTTTATATTCATCTGGCTTTTATTTTATATGCACCTCTATGGCTTACAATCTATTACTCATTCATAAAGCAATAAGGGTTGAGCTGGGAGTCTCACAGTAGACAGGCAAGTACTCTAACACTGAGTTACATTAGCCACACCCTGATTTATTAATTTTTTGATGTTAGAGATGAGAGCAAAGACTTCCTATACGTGAAGCATCTGCTTTACCAACAAGTTCTTATCTTTATCAACACTACTTACTTATTTTATATACTTTGTGTTCAAATCTCAGTAAAAAAAATCATTTTAAACTTTGAGTTTCTCATATACTCCTGGTGATATTTAGCAAAAAAATTCACTGTGTTCATTATACTTTTTAATCTCCAATATGTTTTTTTTTCTAGTTGCAGACTTATTCAGTTTCGTTAAGGAGCTGTCTTAGCCATATGAGTAACATTTTCCAATATTTAGCCAAAATTTCATCAAGAATTATTGAAACAATGGAAAGTTATGTTTATTTAAAACTCTTTGCTAACAGTTAATAATAATACATAATACTCTAGTAAATCATGTATATGATTTTTTATCCCAAAATGTAAATGTTTTTTTAATTTAAGAATAAAAATTTTAAAACATATCTAAAACCAAAAAAACCCATATTTAAATTCCTATACAATATATAGTCTATACAACTACCATATCAGTATGCAAATTGAGAATTATATGTCAAGCACCCAGTGAGGGTGGTTTAATATCAGTTTGCTAAGTTGCTAAAGTAACTGTCTTTGATGTTGAAATATACCGTGATCTATTATAACTGGATGGCATCGTTTAAGGATTTAAAATATTTGAGTAAGAATAATACACAATAATTTAGTTGGTCTATTTCAATTTAATAAAACAATAGTATTTATTATAGCTTTAATTTAAAACTTAAGGTATTTTCTTTCCCTATGTGCCTCCCCTAGTCCACTGAAAGGGGAGGTCCTCCTCCCCTTCTATCTGACTCTTGTCTATCAGATCTCATCAGGACTGGCTGCATTATCTTCCTCTGTGGCCTGGCAATGCTGCTTCCCCCTCAGGGGAAAGTGATCAGAGAGCTAGCCACTGATTTCATCCCAGAGACTGTCCCTGATCCCCTTACTAAGGAGCACACTTGGAGACTGGGTCTATGGGCTACATCTGAGCAGGGGTTTTAGGTCTTCTTTATGCATGATCCTTGGTTGGGGTATCAGTCTCTTCATGGTACTCTATGCCCAAAGTTTTTAATCTGTTTGTCTTCTTGTGAAGCTCCTGTCCCCTCCAGGTCTTTATATCATCCTCTTCTTTCATAAGATTCCCTCAGTGGACTAGGGGAGGGACATAAGGGGAGAAGAGGGAGGGAGGGTAGGGATGAGAGAAGATGAGGGTGAGGGCTACAGCTGGGAAACAAAGTGAATAAATTGTAATAAATAATAAGTAAACAGAAAATCTTAACATATTTTAATATATGTTTAATCATATAAAACTTTTATTGTTAAAAAATTTAGTGAAATTTAAAGTAAATGCATATTTTATTCCAGTAAGTCCCATATAGTCCCAAGAGAACCTGATACAATAAATAACAGGTTATGGAAAGCTATCAAGAATTTTTAGTAGTGAAATAACCCTGCATCAGAAAAATGAAAATAGATCCATATTTATCACCCTGCACAAAACTAAAGTCAAAATGGATCAAGGACCTCAACATAAAACCAGATACCCTAAATCAATTGGAAAAAAAAGTGGGGAACAGCCTAGAACTCATTGGCACAGGAGACAACTTCCTGAACAGAACACCAATAGCACAGGCTCTAAGAGCAACAATCAATAAATGGGACCTCATGAAACTGAAAAGTTTCTGTAAAGCAAAGGATACCGTCATCAAAACAAAACGACTGCCTACAGATTGGGAAAGAATCTTCACTAACCCTTTATCTGACAGAGGACTAATATCCAGTATATACAAAGAACTAAAGAAGCTGAAAAGCAGCAATCCAAGTAATCCAATTAAAAAATGGGGAACAGAACTAAATAGAGAATTCTCGACAGAGGAATATCGAATGGCAGAAAAACACTTAAAGAAATGCTCATCCTCATTAGCCATCAGGGAAATGCAAATCAAAACGACCCTGAGATATCACCTTACACCCATCAGAATGGCCAAGATGAAAAACTCAAGCGATAACACATGCTGGAGAGGTTGTGGAGAAAGGGGAACCCTGCTCCACTGCTGGTGGGAATGTAAACTGGTACAACCACTCTGGAAAGCTATCTGGCGCTTTCTAAGACAAATAGGAATAGTGCTTCCTCCAGACCCAGCTATACCACTGCTAGGTATATACCCAAAGTTTGTTCAAGTACACAAAAAGGACACTTGCTCAACCATGTTTATAGCAGCTCTGTTTGTAATAGCCAGAACCTGGAAACAACCCAGATGTCCATCAACGGTGGAATGGGTACAGAAATTGTGGTATTTTTATACAATGGAATACTACTCAGCAATCAAAAAGGAGGAAATCATGAAATTTGCAGGCAAATGGTGGGATCTAGAAAAGATCATTCTGAGTGAAATATCCCAGAAGGAGAAAGACAAACATGGGATATACTCACTTATATAGACCTATAAGATATGATAAACATAATGAAATCTATACACCTAAAAAAGATAATCAATTGAGCGGACATGGGGTAAGATGATCAATCCTCGTTTAGAAAGACAGATGGGATGTGCATTGAATGTATGACAGGAGTCTACTGAGCGCATCTGAAAGACTCTAACTAGCAGTGTTTTCAAAGCAAAGACTCATGACCAAACCTTTGGCAGAGTACAGGGAATCATAAGAAAGAAGGGGAGTTAGTCTGATGGGGAAAGGATAGGAGCTCCACAAGGACCAAATATATCTGGGCACAGGGTCTTTTCTGAGACTGACATTCAACCAAGGACCATGTATGGATATAACCTAGAACCTCCACTCAGATGTAGCCTGTGGTAGCTCAGTAACCAATTGGTTTCCCAAAGTGAGGGGAACAGGGACTATTTCTAACAGGAACTCGATGACTGGCTCTTTGGTCTCCCCACCCCCGAAGGGAGGAGCAGTCCTGTTAGGCCACAGAGGAGGGCTTTGCAGCCAGTCCTGAAGATACCTGATAAAACAGGATCAGATGAATGGGGAGGAGGTCCCCCCCATCAGTGGACTTGGAAAGGGGCACGGTGGAGATGAGGGAGGGAGGGAGGGAGGGAGGGACTGGGAGGGAATGAGGGATCGGGACACGGCTGGGATACAGAGTTAATAAAATGTAACTGATAAAAAAAAATAAAATAAAAAAAAAAAAAAAGAAATAACCCTGCATCTATCACTGACTTTATGTCACACTTTAAAACCTTTGAGAACACCTCAGCTTGGTTAGTATTCCCATTCATTGTATTAAAATGAATCTTTCAATAACATTTTCTAATATTGTGTGGTGTGTGAATGAATGTGTGTGTGAGCATGCCTGCACATGTGTCCATGTGTGTATGTGACTGTGTGTACGTACATGCATGGGACGCTTGCACATGCCTGAACTTTTATGTGGAGGCCTGGAGGTCAATGTCAGGTTCCATTTAGCAGGTACTGTCATATTTACACTCCCCGTTGACCTGGTTTGAACAATCAGGCTGCATTAGCTATTCCAGGGAGCCTCAACTTGCTCACTATCTATATCCTCGGTGCCACTAATAATGCAGTTTAGAAATAGTGGTCTGGATATTGAACTCAGTCCCCTAGGTTTGTGTGACAAATATTGTATCAACGGGGGTAATTTTTCAGCTCTCTAATTTTCTTAAAGCCATCTATTTTTATGTTTAATAATATTCCTATCTCCCCAAAGTTATTATATTAAAACTGGGAAACTTGTACTTTATAACACATACATAAAAATCTGAACTTTACAAATTAAGAGCCAGGACAGTCAATCCCTGTGGCCTTTGCTTTTCAGTGGGAGTTGTCACCTTTCCAGTGAGTAGACTTGATTGTTCTACAAAGTAACTAGAGACATCCTTACTGGAGAGAAGAAAATGAGAGTGGGCAGGATATAAAAACAGACTCCTTTAAATGTCCACGTCATGATACAGTTTTGAATATAAAATGTGTAGAAAAGTGTATAGGTCATTTCTGTAGCTTTTACTTTGAAGTGGTTTCAAAATGACTTTGTATGTATACAGTATTGGTAGAAATTAAATGTGTGGTGCATTGCATCCCCATTTGGGAATAACAGACTTTGCTTTCACAAAGTTAGAGAGCCATACCGAATAACATGCTGTATGTTGCTTACCTCGGTAATTTCCTACTTTTATACTAAATTTGTTCAACTTTATTAAAAGAAATTCAGATTTAGGGGAGAAATATTGAGAGGAGGAATGATGTGTAAATATTCCATACAATGGCCAAAATAGAGCTGTTAAAAAACAAACAAACAAGCAAACAAAATAAACTTGTGTATTCGAGAATGCAGGGAAGTTTCCTAAGTAGGTGTGGTTATTTATATCTGTAATCTCATCCCTTGAGAAGCTGAGACTCAGATACTTTGACTTCAAGGCCAATGTGGACTACTTAGTGAGTTCTGTAAGAGCCTGGATTTCATCTATCATCTATCTATCAGTCATCTATCATCTATCTCTATCTGTATAATTTGTATGTGTGTTCCATATAAAAGAATTTAACTGGAATTAACCCTACACAAAAGCTTATGATTATCTCTGGAGTCATAAGTTGCCAAATAAAAAGATCAGTGCCAATTATGGGATTCTTCATGTCACCTCAACTTGTTGGTCATAGGTATTCTTGAGCACCCCCAAAAAATAGAGCCTGTTGTCATTGCTGTTGGCCACCCACTAGAACTTTATGGGAAGATTCTGTTGCTGAAGATGCTGCATACACATAGAACATGGAGACATCAGGTTGGTACTAACTAGGAAGCTTCTTTGCTTCTGGGTAACTAGCATAGTAGTGAAAAGTGAGGTGACAACTGGAGAAAGAGGGACCATCATCCAGAATCGTATCCAGCTGTGATTAGATAGATAATAACTTAAATAAGTGCTTAAATAGCAGGGTATGCTCATGTGTATGACAGTGGCATGGCCATTACGAGGGTAACAAACCTCATTCTGATCCGATTGAAGGTGCACTGCACAAAAAGAAACACATGTTTGATGCTGCAAATCTGTCAAAAATGGATGGTTGGAGAGTGAGCATAGGCCCCAGGAGTAAACTATGAGTGTCTTTTGCTAACCCTGTATAGTATCAAAATATCCTGTAATTGCCTTTGTAGTAAACCTGTAGTTTTGTGTTGCCCTCCATTCTAAGAAACATTTCTTTGTGTTGTAAACAGAACATATATATCATACTCCCTCCATGAGACTCAGGGGCCACTGTGGAAAGGGAGAGAGATTATAGGGAATACAGTAGCAAAAAAAAAATCTTCTGGATATTCCAGGACACATGCACTCATGAACTTGTAGAAGCATTCATTGCCAACATGAGATCAGGCCAGGCAACATTCTCTCATAGAGTTGGAAGGGGTTCATGAACCCCCACCACAGTCTGAGGAACTGCGGTCAGTTGGTAGGTAGCCTCTGGGAGACAGAATATCAGTTTTTCTAAGTTTGTGGTTGCTGGTTGGTCCAATACACTCCAAGGGAAAGACTTTATACCCTGAAGCATTTGAGCAGTACTAATTTGAGTTAATGAGGTACTAAATTTTTTAAATGAAGATGGAGAGGGAGTCTGGTAGAAGGTAAGGGAAGTAGTTTGAGATAAATATGATGAAAATACATTGTATGACTTTCTCAAATAATCAATAAAAATACTTTAAATGATGCTATCAAAGATAGTAATTCTAAAAGATATCCTTAGAGTCCAAGAGGTATTAAAAAATAACCTTCCTTTGTTTGACAATAAAATGTGGAGAAAGAAAGCAAATTTCACGGTGTCATTTAGAACCAAAATATTTAGAAATTGTTTCCTTGGTAATGGTAATATTTTACATTGCTGTCAGTAGGCTTTTCATAAATATATAAGGAATATCTTTATGAAATATGATTCAATATATGCAGTTGATATAAAATTAGTCATTGTTCATATTCACCCAGTCCAAGAAAATTTTCCAAGGACATATAAATTAGATTAAGTGTTAGAGTCACTACCTGCTGCAGGGCAAGGCTGCTATGCCCTGCCCTCCACCCAGGGGTTGGCTTCTCTCCCAGAGGCCCTTCACTAGATATCCAGACACCATGGTTCCCTTGACCTTTTCCAGCCTTTCTTTTCCTTTCCTCAGTCCTTGCCCTCCCCCACCTCCACCACAGCAGCACACACTCCCCTTCCCCTCCCTCGCTGCTTCCAATAAACCTGCATTTATACAATATAGCTTCATCTCTCCAGTAGCTCATTCTGTTTTATTTAATCAATCAATAAGCCCCACAAAATAAATGAAGGTAAGAGAACTCTGGTTATGGATTTTTATATATGAATGTCCAACCAGCAAATCATACATACATATATATATATGTATGTAAAATATAACAACTCAAACTGTAATATATTTTGATTGTTTATAGATGAGTGATTATATACCAAGGAAATGGAAAAATGCTATATTTTCTCAAATTATAAAGTTGATTGCTATCACAATAAGAATAATCTGGATATCACACATTCACTGAAGAAGCTATCCTTTTAGGTAGACAATGGCATGCTTAAAGGAGACTCAAGGAGAACAGGGCACATGCAAGTCTCATTACCACTTCTGAAATGATTTGAGTAGAACTTGGCCAGAAACACACATAGGCCTTGCTGTCTGGTCACATAAATGTAATTAATGAGCAGGGTTTAAAACCAATAGCAACATATTTAGAGTCCCATTTATGAAAAAGGGCTTGACCAACAATTTAAATCAATATATTAAGTTATGCATATTATTTATTCAGGATGAAGAAATAATATAATTACTTTCAGTAACTGATTTTGTGTTGACAGGAAACTGGAAAGATTGTTAATTGAACTTCCAATGCTCTTGCAAATGCTGAATGGAGGTATAACTTGGTGAGCAAAGCAGATTCTCAAAAAACCATGGAAATAAGTACATGGGAATAAAATAGTCGACTTGTGGGGACATACAAATGAGACATTAATGTTTAGCAATTATTAGTTGTATTCCACGCTCTCAGTAATCATCAACTGCATATATTACTTTAGTTTAGAGGAAAAGGCTTAGGTTCAGTGTCTGTGGTTTAGTCATGCTTGTGTGAATGAAGGGCAGTATATCAGGGTAAAAAGCCAAAAGGAGCCAACTTTGAAAGAAGGTGAAACCAAAAGGGTTTCTGAAAATGAACAGCTACGCTGAATAAATACCTGGTAAAATTCATAAGGGAGCTGCTTTTCATAAACCTTAGACTGAGCATCCGGAAACAGAGTAACTAGTAAAGTTGCAAACCCAGCCATACTGAAAGAGTCACACAGCTCATTCTTAAATACTTTAAATGGCTAGAGACGTTGCTTGGCGCTGTCCTACCTGGCATTCAAACATCCCTGGGTTCTACCTCAGATCTTAAAATAAAAACCTAGTATGTATACTAACCACAAATACGATTACTTCTGAAACAACTGATAAACATTTAGAGACCTAAAAAGAAACTACATTTAATGAGAATATAATAATAGTATGATTAAGTTTGCTCAATAATTCATAATGTCTAAAGTCAAAAAACAACATAGATCTGAAATTTACATTACTAGTAATATTAAAAATCATGGATACATTCTTTATTTGTTCTTAATTTTCATAGATAAATATACCTGGAAAACACTAACAGATGCCAATTAGTATAAATGAGTGTTCAGAAAAATGAAATTAATGCCTATATTACTCAAAATGAATTCACCCAAATGTTTCATTAGCTTGCTAATGCAATATTAATGAGAGGAATAACTAAATTGCGCTGGTCCCACCACTGTGAACTGCAAGCTAATGATGAAGCGCTCTTCGGTCTCCACCTCATTCCTGGACTGGTTTTCTGCTAGATTCTCAATCACAGATCACAAAAGAACAATGTGGGTCACTTTGAGAATTAATTAGACATTTTCATAGAAGCCACTAGAACAACTGCTCTCCCTCTGAGTTCATGAAGCTGCTTAATTTGCTCTTATGTTTCCATTCATAGAGGCTGGCAACCTCACAATATCTGCACAGCAGGTACAGACAGGAAGCCAAATTTCTCACCAGATCATTTCCTTTTTGTCTGTGCCTCTCTTAAAAGACACACAAACAACTTTGACTTCTGTGCTCACACAGCTGGGCACTCTTCTTTCAGCCATCCCGAAGAAGGACTTAGGATAATGTTCCATCTGTCAATCTTTGAAGTTCTAACTATACTTAATATTCTCCATTCAAAGTCTAGCGGAGGGACTTACCCTGTCTTCAGAAAAATTTGAATATTGATTTATTCACTGTCTGAAAACTCAGTGAATTAGCTGTTGACTTCAATTGACTTAAGCTGTGCATTTGAAACCTTAGAAATTAAAGCATTTAGCATACTTATCACGTTAGATTTAAACACTTTATATATTGAAACTACAAGAATGGCCCTGGGATAACTCCATTGTACTCTCCTTTGATTCCTGAAACAAATATAGATCTTGGAAATTTCTCTACTTGGGCAATTTATATCTCCAAAATAATATGTGATTCTGCTTAATGTCTTTACAAAGATTAAGTTGCTTCAAAATTCCAGTTTATCATACTCAAGTAAAAAATAAATACCCCTGAATATCTGAGTGAAATGATGGTAATTTCTCAGCGTAATGCAACACCTGGGCCCATCTGTGAGGAGGGCATTGTGCCATGAAGAAGGTAGTAGTCAATTTCAGTAGCATGTAGGTGCCAATATGTCGAATTTCAGAGTGATAGCCTGTGGAATTCATCAAATAGCTGATCTTTTGTAAGAAAATCCTCTCAAGAGCAAGCAATGCCAAATGAGGGCCAAATGCTTCATTACAGAGCTTCGCAGCTGCTGATGCTCCTGGGCATGTGCAGCATCAAAGAGCATTTCCCTCCTTATGTCTGCCTCCCATCTCCCCCAAAGCCAGTAACTTTACATAAGAAAAAAACAGCCAGGCTTTCAAAAACAAAGACAGTTCTATCTGCTGTATCCTGTAACAACTTCTTCAGATTTTTTCATTTAATATTTTTGGGATAGGTCAGATCCAGAAATTAGTAGCAATTTACTTTTAAGGCTGTAGTAATAGTTAATAGATTAATTAGGAAGTTTCTAAATGAGAGAGCATAAATGCTACATATGTGAGTGTATCTGAGTCAGAATGCATAAAGGCTTTTAGATTTACCATTGCATACACAAGGATGAAAGATTTCATGTATGGGGACTGACTAACACAGGTAAAGTATTGTAGGTAAATAGTAAAATCAGGGCAAGTGGAGCATAAGAGTTACAAATGTGAATAGTGCTGAGGTCAGTTCAATTGGCCTAATTGTAGCAACTACTATGTTGCCATATAAAATATCTGCTACATGAGACATAGCTACAGAATGGGATGAAAATACTATGTCTGAAAATGATATTAGGCAAACACTTAGGGAGCTCATTTTGTGAAATGTAAGAGTGATTTTTTTAGGATTCTTACGTTTGAAGCATGTGGAGACTTTTATTAATAATTTCTGAGCTCTAGTCTCATACAAATAAACACTTCATTTCTAAACATTTGACATTTTTATGTGATTTAATTGCAAATAAAGTTGAAAATAGGGTCTAAGGATGCATAATACATTAAATTTTCTAAATAAACAATTATTAGATTGCAAAAATTTGGATTTAAAAGGTGGATTTGCAATGTTTACACCAGAAATAAAAATATTTGCTAGGTACGAGGAGCTCCTGTGTTTGCTTTCCTGAAAACAGAAAGTGGGGTGGGGTAGACCAAGGCAGACCTCTTAGTGACTTAGGAAGAATCACATGCGAATAATCTAATTGTTTCCTGGAAACATATTAATTTTATGAAATAATAAATAGGTTATTTATGTCTCCACTAATTATTTGTCTTAACAATGTCAAAGCAAATCGAGATAGCTCTTCTTGCTTAGGAAGATTATTTGAGCAGCTTTTAAACTTCATTTTCCTCATCTGAAAATAAAAAAGAACATGGGGTGACTGTGACACAAAAGCAAGTCATGTGAAACACTTCACATTCTATGTATTTGTTAGTATCTCTAACTAGCAGTTTTTGATTGTCATGTAACATTTTAAAAATAACATGTTATAACATATTTTTAAAGCTACACTCTTTATCATGAAATTTTGAAAAGTAAGATGTGGACATTAAAAGCCAAAAACATGAATAGCAGAATGATCATACCATATTATCAGTGTTTTTTTCTATGTGTTACTTGATGGCTATTTTTTCCTTCCATGTAACTTTCAGAATTGATCTGAGTACAAGTTCATATATTGGTCAAATATATAATTTCTGCACAGAGAAAAATAAAATTATAATTCATATTTTACAGATATAACTTATTATTTCAATGGTGATTTTTTATAGTCTACCTTTTTATTTTGTGCAAGGTAGTAACTGAATTACAATCTCAAATTGTACTGAAATAAAATTAGATATATAAACTCATTGTTTAATATATTCAATTATTGTTTAGTTAAGAAGAACTAATTAAAGACATGTTTTCAGTTGAAAGTATAATCATTACATATATAATTTTGATAAAAACGTTAAATAATTCCTGCTGACATTTCCAGAAGAAAAATGAAAATACCATTTTATTTCCAATTTCATCTTCTGCTCCCTGAGGCCTGGCAAATCTTACTGTTGATACCATAAATATTAGTTAAAAATATCAAACTTGAACAAAAGTTCTAAATACCTGTGAAAATTTTAAAAAGACTGTCTCATATTAGACAGTCTTCTCCACATGTGTGCATAAGTCTATATGTCACTCAGAAACTGGGACAAAACACGAATAAATAAGAATATCTCTTTCATGTATAGGCTTGCTTTTAATTGTGCATTTTATCTCCTTTATATATTGGCTTAAAATTAAATCTTAGGTTTCTCATAAATACTGAAAAGTTGTAGAATCCAGCATAGAATTATTTGGTTTAGTGGCAGGCGGAGATGACACAGATAATTGAAATCCACAGACAATAAAGATGTCAGGGCAAAGTTGCTCCAGCATCTCTCGCTGCTGCCTTTACAAGATGTGCCGTGAAGATCAGGGCGAGTTTTCTCTCCTCTCCATGCACTTGGACAGCTTCCAAGGGAGAAGACAAATGACAAAATGGCAGGTAGCCGGAGGGTAAAGAAAAATAGCAAGCTGATATGAATAATCTATAGACGAATAATCAGTGCCACCAGACAGAGCAGGGTCTGGGAAAGCTGTAAATAACATGTAGTTCAAACTCAAAGATCTCCCTCCTGACTGGAGAACACACCGAAGTCACGAGAGTAATCATGGGTGATTGACAGCAAGGCATACAAATATTTATTAATTTTCCTCTCAGATGAACTTCAAGGGAATGAAAAGCTCTCCCATTGTCTTAGGAAAGAATTTGCATTCTGGAGATAGAGTTAAGTCGTTTTGACTGGGTACTAGGTGTATTCTTCAGTTAAGTACCACCAAATCTCAGTGCCTTTTCTCCCAAACATACTTTTAGTTAACTATTCATATAATACACAGACTTTAATGAATGTTCATTTCCCATGTAAAACCAACATAAGACCAACTTCTTACGAATCGAAGTAATGGGTATCAATTGATAGCAAACCACTTAAAATTCAGAAGATATGCCAAACTTAGATATGATTCATCCGAGAAATGTATTTTGTTTTCAGCATTCATTGTTAGCAGAATAATCATGGAGTGTAAGAAGTTTAAGAAGGCTTTATAAAAGTCAGGATAATATTAGGGGATGAAATTAAGTAACAAGACAAAAATAAGATTCATATTTTAAAATTAGTTCATACAAGAGAAAAATTAGGCCATTACATAGTAGAAGGGAAAGCAAATTTAGTCCTGTTTGAGGGATATTTTGATGTTTTTTTTTAACATACAATTTTAATTGATTGTTTAGGAATTATACATCATGCATCTCAAACATAATCATTTCCCAGTCCTTCTACAGCTGCACCCAATCTTGTGCCCCTCAAAATAAAATTTGAAAAGATGTTCAATTTGTGCTACCTCTACACTTGTTGGAGCATGGTCAAACTCAGTCTACTGTCCCTCAAATAGAACTGAGTCCTTCCCCTTCTGCACCCACTCCAGATCCATTAACTGTGGAGAGCTAACTGTAGCATCTTTATCCTACTGAGTTCTCTTCAATGGCTTCCTGTTTAGGCTGCTACTTTTCTAAAGAACCTAAACAACAAGGAAGACCCTAGGAAAGAGACTCAATCCTCATTCAGAAGTGCAAACGTAATAGCCATCTGAAGCAGGAGAAGACAGGAAGCAGGCTAGGAACCTACCACAGAAGGCCTCTGAAAGACTCTACTGATTGACATATCAAAGCAGAGGCTGAGACTCATAGCCAAACTTTGGGCAGAACGAATGGAATGTTATGAAAGAAGGAGAGATAGAAAGACCTGGAGAGGACAGGACCGCCAAAAGGAGAACAACAGCCAAAAAACAAAAACAAAAACAAAACAAAACTGGGTCCTAGGGTCCCTGCAGGGATGATACCCCAACCAAGAACCATGCATCGAGAGGATCTAAAACCCCTGCTCTGATGTAGCCCATAGACTTAGACTCCAAGTGGGTTTCCTACTAAGTGGAGCAGGAGCTGTCTCTTACATGGACTCAGTGGTCTGCTCTTTGATCACCTCCCCCTGGGGCGGGTGTATCCATTCCAGGCCATGAGGAAGATGAGGCAGCCAGACTTAATGAAACCTGATAGGCTAGGATCAGATAAAAGGGGAAGAGGTCCTCCCCTATCAGGGGACTAACTGAGGGGCATAGGGGGGAAAAGAGGGAGGGGATGGGACTCAGAGGAGATGAGGGAGGGAACTACAGTCAGGATACAAAGTGAATAAATTGTAATAAATAATAATTAAAAGAAAAAAATTAAAAGAAAGATTTAAAGAAATTCCTACGAAGGACCTTCCCTATCAGTAGACTTGGAGAGGGGCATGGAAGGAGATGGCAGAGCGAATGTGGGATTTTGAGGGAATGAGGAAGGTGGCTACAGCTGGGATACAAAGTGAAAAAATTGTGATGAATAAAAATGAATAAATTTAAAAAAGTACTACCTGAGGAAAACTATAGAAACTTCAAGTTTCAACAGATGTTATTTTTTTTTCTAGAAATGGATATATTTAGAGCAAGATAGCAAAAGATTACAATTAACAGTCTGAGTAAACAGGAAATAGTCCATCATTCTCCATGGACTGAGAAAGAATGTTTCTTTATGGAATTTAGCACTGAACGCTAGAAGCAAAACCAAGGTGTGCCAACACAAGTCACAAGACAGTGTCAGAAATGCTTTTAGTCTAAAGGAACAGCAGTGAGAGAGAAAAGCCTGTGTGTACATAAGGATTATTTTTAACATATTGCTTTCTTTATGTATGTGGAAGAGGCATTTCAGTTTTTTTTTTAATTTTTCATCAATTACACTTTATTCATTCTGCATCCCCCCATAAGCCCCTCCCTCCTCCCCTCCCAATCCCACCCTCCCTCCTCCCTCTGCTTGCATGCCACTCCCCAAGTCCACTAATAGGGGAGGTTCTCCTCTCCTTTCTGATCTTAGTCTGTCAGTTCACATCAAAAGTGGCTGTATTGTCCTCTACTATGGCCTGGTAAGGCTGCTCCCCCCCCCAGAGGGAGGTGATCAAAGAGCAGGCCAATCAGATTATGTCAGAGGCAATCCCTCTTCCCATTACTATGTAACCCAATTGGACTCTGAACTGCCCTGGGCTACATCTGTGCAGGGGTTCTGGGTTATCTCCATGAATAGTCCTTGGTTGGAGTATGAGTCTCTTGGAAGTTCCCTGTGTTCAAATTTTCTTGTTCTGTTGCTCTCCTTCGGAAAGGCAAAGAGGATGGACATCAGAAGAAGAAGAAAACAGGAAACAACCTAGGAACCTACCACAGAGGGCCTCTGAAAGCCTCTGCCCTTCAGACTATCAAAGCAGATGCTGAGCCGGATGGGCAACTGTTGGGCAGGTGAACGGAATTTTAGGTAAGAACTGGGAAATAGTAAGAGCTGGAGAGGACAGGCATTTCAGTTTTGCTAAAACAAATACCAAAAACTTTCTACCTTTAACATTTACATAGATTTATGACACATACACACACATATACAGATATATTAATAATCTAGGTTCTAGATTGGGGACTGAGTTGAAATTGCATACACTAAAATCAAGTTAGATTTCAGTGTCTTTAAGGAAGAGTAAGTAGATGAATATAATGAAAAAGTGCTCAAATATAAAAAAGATTTACACAAAAAGAATCCCATTGTGTAAATGAACCACAATTTCTGTATCCATTACTCTGTTGAGGGACATCTGGGTTGTTTCCAGATTCTGGCTATTACGAATAAACCTGCTATGAATATGGCTGAGCAAATTTTGGATATTTGCTGTATACTTGAGCATATTTTGGATATATGCCTAGGAGTGGTATAGCTGGATCTTGAGGCAATACTATTCCCAATTGTCTGAGAAAGCACCAGATTGATTAACAAAGTGGTTGTACCAGTTTACATTCCCACCAGCAATGGATGAGGGTTCCCCTTTCTCCACACCCTCTCCAGTATGCATCATCCCTTAAGTTTTTGAACTTAGCCATTCTGATGGGTGTAAGGTGTAGTCTCAGGGCCATTTGATTTGAACTTCCCTGATGACTAAGGACACGGGCATTTCTTTAAGTGTTTCTCTGCCATTCGATATTCCTCTATAGAGAATTCTCTGGTTGTCTCTGTACCCCATTTTTAAAATGGATTACTTGATTTGTTGTTTTTTAACTTCTTGAGTTCTTTATATAATCTGGATATTAGCCCTCTGTCAGATATAGGGTTGATGAAGATGCTTTCCCAGTCTGTAGGCTGTTGTTTTGTTCTGATAAGGCAGTCTTCCTAGGTCACAGAGTAAGACAATGCAGCCAGTCCTAATAAGACCTGATAGGCAAGGGTCAGATGGAAGGGGAGGATGACCTCTCATATCATTGGACTGGGGGTAGGGCATGGGAGAAGAAGAGGGATGGAGGGCGGGATTTGGAAGGGACCAGGAAGGGAACTACACCTGGAATACAAAGTGAATAAATTGTAATGAATAAAAAATAAATAAATTAAAAGAGCTATTACAAAAAATAAATAAAAAGAATTGTATAGATAATTTTTCCCAAAGGCATATGGACTTTATTTATTTATTTATTATAAACTACATACACTAAGAAAAGTTAGGAAACAATTAGAAAGCCATATGTAAAAGACACTGCAGCCACTCCTGATGAGACCTAATTGACTAGGATCAGAAGGAAGGAAAAGAAGCCCTCCCCTATCAGTGGACTTGGGGAGGGGCATGCATGCAAAGGGTGGAGGAAGGGAAGGATTGGGACAGGAGGAGGGAGGGAACCACAGGGGGGATACAAAGTGAATAAAGTGTAATTAATAAAGAATTAAAAAATATAAAGAAATGTTACATTCAAAGTGGTTAGCTCATTTGTATTTGGCAATCTTGAAGAGAATACCATCTCACCTTTAGGTAAATCTAAAGTTTTGTACTTAAATCATTCTCTATCACATCTTGTATTTATCAACTTAAAAAAAACCATCTAGTTATAGTTTTACATTTAGGCTTAAGTTTTTTATAGGGATCTACTGGTTTTAAAATTCAAACCAAAGCACACTAGAAAATGATTTTCTTTGTTGTTGTTGGTTTGTTTTTGTTTTCTTTCTGAGGTCATATGCTTATATAGTTTCCCTTTCTCATGCCTCCATATGCCTACAAAACAATTTCTGCACCGCAATTAAGGCCCTGGGAACGATGTGGAAGAGGGGCAGCAAAAACTGTAAGAACTGGAGAATCTGGGAGGTTTCTGTTGTATTTTGTCTTCTAATGTCTGAAACATATAGCTGAATGTGGTATGCCTGAAGGAAATCACCATCATCCTTTACCCAAATAAAAATACAAAATCTGGCAAGATATAAGTCTAGAAGTAGACAAGTCCAACTCAGCATGTCCACTATGAATGTATTCAGTATTTCAAACCATGAGAATACACAAATTTGGGTAGACTTATTGTTTGAAATGAGAATTGCTTGAACAGTTTTGAAAAATGGTGAAAGTTACCAAAAAGAAGTTCAAATGTCTAACAAAGATGTAAGTAATTCAAATTTAATGTCACAATAACATATCAGTTTTCTAAAGCCCAAAAGGCTTAAAATATGCCTGGCACCAATATAGAAAGCTTTTAAGGAAGTGTCACAGAACCATTATAAGCATCTTGTAAAGAACCACATAGTACAAAACAACCAAATTTTATCAAAGGGTCCCAAGAAGATGGAGAGATGGCTCAGTTGTTAAGAGCACTGGCTGCTCTTGTAGAGGACCAAAAAGTCTGGGCCAAAGGGTCTTTTCTGAGACTGATACTCCAACCAATGACCATGAATAGAGATAACCTAGAAGCCCTACACAGATGTAGCCTGTGGCAGCTCAGTCTGCAAGTCCAGTCTTTAATTTCATGAAACCTCCATATCCAAAGGTACCATGCAAGGTGTTGTATAAGAAAGAAGAAGAGAAATAACATCAGTTCTTAGAGAACAGTACTAAGGGATGACACACACGCTGGGCATTTATTTAGCAGGATGGATGTTACAGGTCACAAACACATGTTCATACTATAAAAACAGTAAGGAAACCAAATGCAATTGTTATCAGTATGCTAAGAGAACATCACTGTGGAAAGTACTGAATAATCACTGGAATCAAAAGGCAGTGAAGTTTTATAACATGGTTTTCAACTCATGGTAATAATTCCATAAAAAGGAAAAGGGAAAGCTAACAAAGAACATCATGTAGAACCTTGCTGAAGCCGACTCTTCCTGATTGTAAGAGGTGAAGTGTGGCCTAAAGCAGTGGTTCTCTTAATTAGGGTTGACAATGCTTTCACAGTGTTGGTCTAAGACCATGAGAAAATGGGGGAACTTACATTACAGTGCAAACAGTAGCAAAATTGCACTTATGAAGTAGCAACAAATAATTTTATGCTGGGGCAATCACCACAACAGAAGGGACTGTGTTAAAGGTTCACTGCATTAGAAGGGTTGAGAACTAGTCTTATAGAGCATGCTAGGCTTCATATTAGAAAACTCTTGGTTTATTATTATGCTTCAAGCACCCCTTAAATTACATATGATTATAGGCTGAATTTTTGTCTTATGTTATGTACTTTTCAGCTGCTTTCTAAAGCAACCTTTGCACAGTACAGGATCATACAACTGTTGTTCTGAGGAATCCTGTCACTCTACAATCAACAAAGAGACATCTTTACAGCATATTACTGTCATTTATCTGTTCCTGAAGAAAGAAGTGTTTTCGTTCTCAGTTCATTGGCAAAACTAAATCCCTGAACCTGTCCAATCCAAAGGAAACATTCAACTTTTTGTACCCAGAAGAGCAGAAAAATCTATTCTTGGAGAACAGTATGAAAGAAAGTCAACCAGGCAGGCATCTATTTAACAGGAATGCTTTCAAAAGACATATGCTTCTATATTTGTAGATGTGCTGGGGAATGGCTAACAGATTGTTTTGTTTTGTTTTTCATTGTTCCACAAGAAACAATTGTTTGAAGAAGGAATAAGAAAGCAAAAGAGAGCCCCGTAGAATATAACTGTATAATAAAATTAGGGAAATACTGATTTTTTTCATCATCACAGTCACAAATTAAATGAGGACTAAATTGCTAGTTTTTCTGTTTTACCTTTATACCACCAACACAAATGGAAAATTATTTTCAACAGATTGTGGCTAGTTCCAAGGCAGTGTGCCTATCAGTGAAACATATGTATGATTATGATAGAGCAAAGAGTGTCATAGGCAAAAAGAAAAAAAATGTATATAAGGATAAAGGGAGTAAAAGCATTTTTAAATAGATAGAAGGTCCCCTTAGGTAGAGTTCAGAAATCAGAAGTGAAATGGAAATAATTGAAATGGTGGTCACAAGAGGACATTTTAACAGAAGCTGACGTAGATGATAGCTGTTGACACTGACTGGAGAGCATGCTTTGATACAACATTTAAAGACTGGTTAGAGGAGCTGAATCCAGTAATTCAACAGAAATGTGTTTGGAAGTATCCTTTATCTGTGTGATGATTAAATCATTTGGAGATAAAAAGCTATAGAAGAAACTGTCAGGAAGTAGTCACTGAAGTCTTTAAGACTTCAAGAAGGGAAGAGAACTGAAGTAGCAAAGGTGTAATGCAACTGCATATCCAAACATGGTACAAGGATTTATCTAGGACTGTATCCAGAAGGGCCAAACCCTTGAGACTAGGACATCTGCCTGACGTAAACACTGATCTGAGAAGAATGGGGATAGACAGAGACACAGTCTTAATATCAGGATATATCTAGGTTTCTATTACAGTTGGGAAACAAAATTATCTGGTCAAGAGGCAGTTGATTCTAGAGCATATTGTACATGGCAAGAAAGTGTCAGAGGTTGCTATAAAAGGGAAATACAGAAGCTGGATATAAAAGGAGAGAAGAGAATTGAAATAAGAAAATACAATATTAGATATATAAATGACATGACTTTGAATCTGGGTTTAGCTACCATCACAAAGTAAAAGAATAGGGCCAGATATTCTGATGGTCTTCTAGAAGATATGAGTATCAAGGTATGAAGAAGAGAAGAGGTTAAAACAAAAATTCCTCTTAAAGCAGATATGGAATCTGTGGATTTCATAGTATTAGCTCTAGAGCACTAGACTTCCTTTGAGATCTTTGAAATACTGAGATTTTTGTTGAGAGACTGTAACATATGATGAAAGAGAAAAAGGCAGTAGTCAAAAAAAGCATCAAAGAATGACCGAGTCTGCCAAATATGCTAAGTAATATCAGGAAGATTTGTTTATTTAATTATATCTATGAACCTGTAAGAAGCAAAACATCAATTGTCTGTTATACTGCACATATAACTTGCTTTTATCATAGCAGTATATTAAAATTCAGACTTAGGGGCTTTAAAATTCTAAGCTTTTAGCGTAACATGAACCAATCAAAGAAAATGTGATTTTCCTTCGTTAAAAGTAAATCTCGGCTTCAGGCATTGAATATTGTATTACTTTCTCTCAAATAAATAAATAAAACTAACACTGTATCTTCAATTAAGCAGACAAATTCCTAACGGCATTTAAAATAACCAGCATCAATTTCAGGAAACTCATTTTTTACGGGGAAAAAAAGTGATAATTCTCACTCCCTTATCTTAGCACTTTCAGCTTTAAAAATGGGCAAAAATTTATATCTTTTCAATTTAAAAGACAGTTGGAAAATATCTTTTTTGAAAAAAGGCAGTGACTATTTAGCATGAAGGATAAATTAAAAATATATGATTTCTACTGAAAGCATATAATTTGTCTTATTTTTTTTATTCTGATTTTAGCCACCAATAGCCGGCATGTAGGAAATGAGCAACAGGATATGGACAAAGCCTGCTTTGGGCTCCTAGAATTATATATCACATCCATCTAACAAGAAAAAAAATCCTCAGTATTGGGAAAATGGAATATTTTAAATCCTTTGTACAGCACTGTATTCTTACCCTACTTGATACTTGATATCAGCAGAACAAGAACACCTTGCCCAAAGGTTCTCTCCTTGTCTGAACACACAGTTACTGCAACTAGAAAGGAAGGATTCAGAAGCTGACCAAATGCTGAAGAGAAATAAAACAATCTTATTGAATACTGTTCTTATATGAGCAAAACAATATCTACTGCATTTCTTTCACTTGTTGATGTTCTTAGAGGATATCAAACCACATGAAGATGTTTATGAAGTTTCACAGTCAAAGGGCTGGAAGGAACATAATTGCACAGGTATAAATCCACAGCGCCTGAAAACACATTGCAGTGTGGAAATTGTGAAGGAAGTAAGTCAAGCAGTGAAGAATCATCATTATGACCCTTAATTTTCAAGTCATGTGCCAAGGTAAAAGACATACAGAAACCATAGGAAAAAAAAACAACTTAGAAATATATTTTGATCATCACAGCCAAAATTTCTAAAACAACATGCAGTCATATGACATTTAAGTTTATGCAATAATTGAACAAAAAAAGTGTAACTTACTGTGTCTGTTTGTTGGTGTTTAAAGCCTTGGTGAACATAAAAACATCTGCATTTAAAGTGAACAAAGAGAAGCTCCTAACAGTCATGAGGTACCTCCATTCTCTCTTGCCCCTTGACACTGCCTGTAGCTCTGCTCTTTTAAACTTTCATAAAAATAGAATTATAAAAATATAAAGCCACATGTGTTGTCTTTCACTTACTATGCATTCACAGTTTTCTCATGTAACATACATGCTTCCTTCCTTTTTTATCACTGAATCGTTACCCACCACATGGACATACCTATCATGCTTATCCAGTCATAAGATGACAGAGTTTACATTTCCCGTGTATGAAGAGCTAAGTTCCATGCTTCTACTTTTAAGTGTTAGCAAGCTTGTCTTACAGGCTCTAGCTACTTCTGGTACATGTAATATTAAAACAGTTGCCTCAGACTGACTCATAAATTCCAAAGGATAAAACATGAAGACAAGTTGTGTGGTTGCAGAATGTCAGGTAAACATCAGGCAAATTAGATAGTGACAGTCCTCTGCACACTGGTTTCATGGAGACAAAACCAACCTGCCCACTACAATCACTATGAGTCTGCTCATTTTCTGAGGCGATGGTTCACATCTTCTGATTTCAAATTTACGATCAATTTTGGTAGAGGGAATTGTGTGCAGGGCATCGAGAGGACTCATTCATTATACAATATTTGAAACATTTTAGTGTAATGCTTGAATTTAATACAAAATAAAATAATACTAATTGTCTTTTATAACTTAAAGAATATAGAACATTTTATTTCATTTAATCCAAAAGGATATATCTTTCTATTTTTTTCATTGTAATCCACAGAAATTTAATGATGAAAGTTTGTCCCTGACTACTAATATCCCATGATTATATTTATCTTATTTATGATTTGATAATTTTTCTACATATCTAAAATATGAAAGAAAAATATTTGTGAGGCATTCATAGGCATACCAACCACTGGCCTTCACATATATGTGTGCTGGACATATAGGCACATTCTCTGGTTATCTGAGAGAACCTAAATTGTGGTACTATCTCCATAGTTCTGTCCTTAGGCAAGTCTCTAGGGGCATTCTTTTTCATTAATGATTGATGAAGATGTTCCCAGCTCATAGTAGGCACTGACACCTATGCACATGTGGACCTGGGTTGTAAAATATAGGTAACTGAATAAGATAAGGAGAGGAAGCCAGAAAACAAGCATACATCCACTCTCTCCTCTTCGGTTCCTGACTACAGATTCCTGCCTTGAGTTTCTGCTTTGGCTTTCCTTTACAATGGACTATAAAATGAAGGTATAATAAACCTTTCTGTCCTCCTTTTGCTTTGATCATGTTGTTTATCACCATTATAGAAACCCAACTAGGATAAACATGAACAATAAGCATGAATGCACACATACACACATTAAATGGAGTGTAACAAAGTTAGAACTACTAAAGGTAACTATGGCTTTTCCATATGAGTGCAAGGCAGGCAGTGTTAGAAGAATTAGGCACAGATCATAATGTGGTAAGTTCCGTGAATACATGCACATTTGAGATAATTGAAAACATACTGTGAAAATATCACTATAAACAAATTGACTGTATCTATTTATGTACTCTGGTTTGGAGTTGGAGACTGGTTTCAGAGATGTGAGCTAATGTGCTTCTCAGCTGTGATACCAACCCTACAATTCATGTCCTGAAATAGGAGCAAGCTGATGGAGACTAAAGTACCATAAGAACCCTTAAGATGACTGAGCCATTTGAGGACCACATTGTGAGTATCATGCAAGTTGGATGCAAAATAATAAAATGATATGATAGAAAAACAGGCATGTTATCTCTCTTATATGTGGAAATACAAACTGAAGCCATAGCAAAGAAATTGACAGTTTGACCAGAGGCAGGGGTTTAGGCCGTAGAATGAGGTTCAAATAACTCTCTCTATATAGTAATAATATTTATATTCACAAAACATATTATTCATCATAGAAATGGCTAAAATAAAAATATGGTTTAAATTTGCTGATGGTCACAGACAATTATGAACATATGAAATAATACATATATTAACTTGAATATGAGCATTTAACAAAATCACACTGAATGCTTCATATACATATGCAAATGCATATACAAAAATATTTATACGTATATAAGCATATATAAGTGTGTATATATAAATGCTTTGTGTATATATTGTTATTTTTTCAGTTGAAAACTTCAAAAATACAGAAAATACAAAATTAACTTTATTGATCTATCTCTATAGTTAGTCTTGTGAATCAAATACAATATTTTTGTTTTCTTTTTTCCCAAGAATACAAAATTTAAAATGCAACACTGAACTAACATAACAAATTTCAAGATAATCAAAATGAGACTATGAGTTATAGCACTTATGTTTCTCAAATATCGTTTTTAAAATGTAATGTTTAGGTCCAAAAAGTTGGATTAGCAGGTAAGGATATTTTTTGTCAAGCCAAAGGATCTAAGTTCAGTTCCCTGAACCATGTGGTGGAAGGTCAGAAGTAACTTATCTCCTTCAATTTGCCTTTGACTGCCCCGGCCCAGACCCGACAAACACAAACATACACAACAAACGTGTATTATTTAGTTTCAAATGTATGTTTAGAAATTATTAAGATAGTGATCACAAACAGTAGACAGAAAATTTGAATACAGGGAAACAGCTGAAATTAATGACTGTTTGAAGGGTTGTATGGAAAAACTATAAATTCCTAAAATGTGAAGGTGATCTAAATCAAATTATGAAACAATGGAGTCCCAACTGGAGACCTCTTGTGACCAAGTGAAGCTTTCATTACTGGGTTTGAGTTACTTCTAATTGAGTTGTTAGCAAAAGGGGTCCCATAGGAATTATCTAAACACACAGCCTGTTGCTGAGACTCAAGGTTGCTCTTTTCAAACTGACAGAAAGGTCCTATTGCTGAAGAAAACTTCTACCCAACTTACTTAACTTGGAGAAGTAGAGCTGGCACCTCCAGAGAACCTTCTTACCTACAGTGTAGCATCTTTGGTGCAGGGCGGTACTATGCATGCTACCAAAAGAGAGACATAGATACCAGCCAAAAACTCTTTGATCTACATTGGTGCCCTGCCTACATGATGTGCTAGAGTAATGGTGGCCCAAAACTTCTAGGGTTAACCAACCAATATCTGATTTGACTTAAAGCCTAATCCATGCGAACCCACCCTGAATCCACCCCTGATGCTGCTTCGGTGACCAAGAACCTGAGACCAGACAGGGCAGAGAGTAGATAAGGTAAAACCAAATATTACCATTCTACTAAAGGAAGATAGCAATAAAATTACTTCTATTGACATTCTGCCATACTAATAGATCAGTGCCTTGATCAACCATCATCAGAGAGGTTTCTCCCTACAACAGATGGAAACAAATACAGAGACACAGAGCCGGGCATTATGCAGAGTGAGAAACCTTGGAACACTCGCTCCAATTGGGGTATTTCCGACAAATCCTTTCCCTTAAGGCTCAGGGAACTTGCTGAAATGGAGACGGAAAGAGTATGGTTTTGCTCTGTCCAATTACAACGTACTACTTTTGTTTATCTTATTATTTTTATATTTTATTTTAATTGTCAAAAGAAAAAAAAAAGGAAAATCTCACAGTAGTTTTTCTCTCAGAGCTTTGAAAATGAAGTAATTTTACCTGTGGAAGTCTCTTTCTCCCATGCACATCACTTTTTAGTTGCCTACAGCTCTGAGTGTAGGGCAGGGACCTCTGGACTGTCTCCCTGCCTCTCCAACCCATCCACACCATTAGGCCTATTTGCACAGTCAGTCCATCATATCAGGTTTGGTCAGGTCTGTGTGTGTCACTTTCTAGGTGTAAGTTCTGATATTTTTTAGAAATGCGGTCGCACAGGACTCTTTCTACTCCTCTGGGTGTTGAAGTTTTTCTATGATAATGTCCAAATTACAAGTTAGAATCATGAATAAATAAATGCTTACGATAGATCAAATAGCATGCAGTTATTATCTAAACGCTTGGGGAAAGGTGACAGGTTAATGAGTATTCAAGGCCAGCACTGCCTGCTGGGCTGGTTTGGAGCACACTTGGTTTCCTTGAGTTGTTTCTCAGAAAAGCAATTAAATTAAATTAAAAAATAAATAACGGCTTTATAAAGATGAAGAAAGCTAATTTGGATCTTAAATGAGAATTTTAAACAGCTTTGAAACTTTGAAATAATACTCAGATATTAAGAATGTATTTTCATTAGGATACATAAAAGTCTTCAGAAAAACAAAGAGAAAACCTGGAGATTAATTACAAAATGAGACCCACATGTATTATATATGGATATGTATGTTTAAATTTACTTAGATAATTAAGCTTACTTTAAGATCAAGGTGTGTAATCAGCATTCATTTATATTAATAGAAAGAATTCATTAGGAACACACAGTAAAAAATAGTCTATTGACAGAGCCCTTTTGTAAATCTGCTTCTTCATAATAACTTTAAAAGATTAAAAGCTTTTAAATTAGATTTATGCTAACATGACAGTGTTTACAGTAAATATCTGAATACAGAGTTTGCCACACACCAGCCTTGTCTCACTCTTAGAGCTTTCTGCCATGATTTTACTGTTTAATTTTGTCTGAAAAAAAGGTACTTCAAATTAATAAAAATAACATTTATGATAAATAACATTTCACCATTATATTAAAATTAATTGGGAAAGGAAAGTTACTTTCCAATGTTATATCTAAATCATGATTGAAGAGAAATGAATAAAAATGTTAATTTTGCCTAGACAATAACATTCTCATGTTTTAGAATCTCTTCTTCAATGTATCCATTTTGTCATTCCACATGCTGGACTTGGAAAGGGGCAGGGAGGAGATGAGGGAGGGGGGAATGAAGGAGGGGCTAAGGCTGGGCTACAAAGCAAATAACCTATGATTAGTATTAAAAAAAATAATAAAAAAGAAAGATAACAGGGAACACTAGGCCAGAGAGAAAGAGGATCCAGAGAGTCCTGATGAGACCAAATAGGCTAGGGTCATACAGTAGGGGAGGAGGACCTTCTCTATCAGTGGATCTGGGGAGGAGCATACGGGGAAGAAGGAGGGTGGGACCTGGAGGAGATGAGAGAGGGGCTACAACTGGTATATAAAATGAATAAATTGTAATTAATAACAATAATAATAAACTTAAAAAATAAATTATGGAAAAAAAAGAAAACGGGGCACACAGTCATTCCTTAACAAGTATTTGCAAATGTAACTATTCAAGCTATTTGAATATTTGATTATAAATACAGCATCTAGATCCTTAGCATAAAGAATGAGAATAACATTAAATTGAAGCATGTAATCAATGTTGTTCTCCTATTTTTGCTACTCCAACTCCAAAAATAATGATAAGGACATCCTCTAGGTGTGGTGGACACAACATTAATCCCAGCACTCAGGGAGGTGGAGGATGGGGGTTCTCTGTGAGTTCCAGGACAGCCTGGTCTACAAAGCAAGTCCAGGAAAGCTAAGGCTACACAAAGAAATCTTGTCTTGAAAAACCACTACAGATATTTTTTTTTCCTCTGTGCAATTTTCATCTTCATAAGTTCTAGATTCACCTAGGAGATCCATCCTCACTACAGACAACATGGGCTAGGTTTCTGGACTGAATAAAATTGCGTTTCAAAATTGGACATTACACCAAATGAGAATAGAAATGAGAGATAAGCAAAGAAAAGGGAGGTGGAAAAAGGCAACAACAACCTGAGCCAGGCACCAATGTCTGCAACAAGTTCCATCCTGCATGTATGAACAGACTTATGTAACTAAGAAAAGTGCCTGTATTTTGAATACATTGTTTGTTATATGATTCGTAACAAAAAAAATTATATTCAGACAATCATATGATCACTATTAAATAGATATGTAGTAATTTGTATAAATGATTTACATATGGATAAGAATGTGTTCCAACACGGTAGAAATCTGAAACATATCCAGCCTATGGAATTTTAAATGATTAAATAAGAAAATCATTGACAAAGATGAAGATTTTTTCTTTGTTTTTGAGGTCTGTGTTAAGCTGACTCCATAAATAGGAAAATATGAGAAGTGCATGAGAATAATAATTTTATATACTTGGCTTTCAGGTCAGAAGAGCTAAATTGCACCAACAGACAAACATCTATAAACTGTGTGGAGAAAATGCGTTCTTACAAGTTGTAATAGGATGTGTAAAAACAGCCTTTCAATTTTTTCCTCACTAATTAGGCTTCTGTAGTTTTCTAATAATTTATTGGTTACAATGAGGAACCATTGTACAATTATTTATCTCCACCATATTGTGTCTAAGGAATAAAGAAAAAAAGTAAGTTGGACATACTAATGATGTTAAATGGCCAGCAGCAATGGACATAAGGAGGGCATTAAAATAAATATTTCTCAGTTTTGAAAGACATTAAATTTAAATTTAAGGGCATCCCATTAAATAGTGCAAGGCACATGAAAGTCTTTCTTTTGAACATATAATGGTGTTGCATTCTGGGAAAGGTAATAATGAAATTTTATGCTTGTGTATAAAATTCTATAGCACTACTAACAGTTCCATGAAATCAATTATAGCTCAAAGATTCTGTAATCTGGGTAGCCATTAATTTTCTTTTGGTCACTTGTTGAACTAGAAAAAAATGAGAGAGCAAGAGGTATCCATCAAAGAAAGAATATCAATAGTCACGAAAACTATAAATTAGAGTGTCAGGTTGGGGTTTGAAGAAAATTAAGGTTTTATTAGTGTTTAATGGCAGATCCTGAATGGTCACAAACAAGAAGAAACAGAAGCAGAGAGAAACTGCATGATTCTGTAAGAAATTCAGTATAGCTTGAATTAACTGTTGTAAAGTGAGCAGAATATCATAATTGGAGGAAATATAAGTAATAAGTTATTATTTCTATTAAGAATATCACAGATATAACTTTACTTATAACTAAAATAACAATGTGTGTAAATATACTTATGATTTTCTAAAAATCCATTTGATTGAAGTTTAAAATGTTCCACTGAAAATTAAAGAATCCTTACATAAGATATATATTTCTTATAAGATATATATTTCTTAATTGTTTCCCCATTGAAAATGATGGCAAAGATATTGGTTATTCAGGATTTGGGTCAATGAATAGAAATGAATTACAGTATGCAGCAACAATGAATCATATTGTTTTGCTATACTATAGCGTGCTACAATTGAAAGTATTGTATTAAATATTTCAAAATAGCTATAACATCTGATGTCCTTCTCACAATGATATAAGTTAATGATATACATACTACAAAGTATTTTGATTATTTTAGAATGTATACATGAATAAAATATGACACTATCATTGCAAATATGTACTTATATATCAAGCAAAAATAGAAGTTTCATGAAATATTTTACATATTATTTAAATAATGTCATCTAACAATGCTACAAAACATTCTATGTAAATAAAGAAGTCATCATTGAAACTAAACAGATCATGTAGCTTTAAATTGTTCAGTCGATAATGAAATAAAGCAATATGAATTTTGAGGAAATGGATCTTCCATACATTAATATAAAATGTACATAATCTCAGGTTGAGATAATGGATTTTATTAATTCAATTTCTAAGAATTTGTTATTTAGTTCTTTGAAAAGGGGAAAAACTACAGCTAAGAATAAAAATGAACATTTTCTAGAAGTCTTGCCATTGTACTTAGTAAATTTATATTAGATAAGCAATAAGAAAATACCTGGTTATTATTGATTTACTAGTAGATGACAGAAAGCATTTTAAAGCTATACCTTGAGCATGTGAGGCTGGAGAGAAGGCTCAGAAGTTAAGAGCACTGGCTGTTCTTCCAAAGGTACTGAGTTCAATTCCCAGCAACCACATGGTGGCTCATAATTATCTCTAATGAGATCTGGTGGTCTCTTCTGGCCTGCAGGCACACATGCAGTCAGAATATTGTATAAATAAATAAATAAGTAAATCTTTATGAGCATGTGAAGTACTCAAAAATATTTTCATTGATGAATAACAAATTTAAAATGCTGAAAGTAAAATCTGTTTAAAAGAATTTTGGATATATACATAAATGAGGATATAGCATACGATATCTCAAGTAAAAGTTTGAAAAATTTCATACCTTTTGGAAATCTAATTTTGCAAAGATTCCTACTCATTCTTTCTTTCCCATCTTCTCTTGATTGTGAAGCTTCTGAAAGTTAGCTAAATATTCCAGTTCTATCTGACCACAATATACAGTAAAAGCAATGATTCATGCATACAAAAATGAATGTACTAAACACATTCAAAAGTGATTTCTTTGCTCAACTTGGCTGTCAATGAAAGTATGCTGGACTTTGAGTCACTAGCATACAACATGAGAATTTTCCCTGTGCTGCAAATCTGTCTAAACAATTGTCTAGCTATATTTTAGGTAATTGGACTGGAGAATTCGACAGTACGATGAAGCAGCTGAGAGTGGCCATTGTCACGGTAAATTCTACCAGAGTGGATGCAGGACTAGCCACAGGATTATCACCATGGATTGCTGCAGCCATGAATCATCTGAAGGAATGGGCAGGCATGGGAGCGTTAGCAGGCCTTCTGGTGTTGGTCTCCTTGGTTTGCCTGTGGTGTATATGCAAGATTAGAGTCTCACAACAGCGTAATGCAGCCATGACCATTCAGGCCTTTACAGCCATTGAAGCAGGACAGTCTCCCCAAGCATGGTTGGCTACCATAAAAAGCTAAAATGTTACGCTCAGGATGCGAGGCTAAGCATGCGGGTTGATGCCCCAGGTCCCGCCTCTGAGAAAAAGGTATCAGACTGGTCCGATGCTCTTTGGGTGGATGACACCTAAATGAACATCGGTACAAAGTCCCAATTTATTTCTAATATCAGAGATCAGACCTCTACTCTTGCCTGATGCGTCTAAAACAAAAAGGGGAAACTTTAGAGAGCTGCGGAATGCTGTGCCTTAAAGATGGAGCTGTTTTCTGCCTTCCACCTTCCCGATGGTGAGTGCTCTCTGTCACAATCAACTCCACATTTGGCTAAGGCTGAGGATCTGGCTTGCTTCCATGTATGTGGACCTATCTGCATTGCCCACGTGGCATGCTGGGGTTGGCTACCCAGAGGCTATTTAAGCTGTGGGCTGGCTTTCCCCAGGGTCAGATGATTGTTCAAGTTTCCTGAATAAACTGCATTGAAAAAAAAAATTACTTAAAAAAAAAAAAGTGATTTCTTCCTGGGTCAGCAGGAATTAGTGAAAACATTAAGGTTCAACTGCCAACTGTTGCCTTATCTTTGGGATTCTGGTCATTCATATTTATGCTCATTGTCCTCGGAGAATACTCCCATTGAACATTTATCTTTGCTTGCTCAGACTTAATATCTCATAACTTTCATACTATTTTTTTCAGCAAACTTCAACTGAATTCATTTAATCGACGCTTGACTTACTTCCTCCTATGAAATTTGTGTTGTTGCTTTCTCTGCCTATCCCCTTATCTTTCCTTTCCTCTGTCTTTTCACAGTAGTGTTTCAGCGTCTCATCCAGATTTTGCAGTGTCTGAGAACTGACATCCAGATTGCATAACAATTCGCAGCTACCTCAGTGTTCTTGATTAGCGTCCCTGCCATGCAAAGCAGTCATTCATAGCCACAGCCAAGGGAACAAATGCATGCAGCTGTGTTCATAACCTTCACAAGATATGCTCCTCGTATTGCATCCGATATGCTGGTACTATAGTGTGTGATGGGAATGATATGTTGTTCAGTCAGTTTAATAGAAAATATTTAATAGTTTACTGAGTAAAATTCAATTAGTATTATAATCTGTCTTTTCATAAGAGAGTCTACTCTATATCAGGACCATCACTCACACCTAACGCCTGGCAATGTTGGTTGCACAGGGAATAAGCAGATGGAATATGCTGTGGAAGTGACCTTCTTTTTGACCTGAAAGCATTCTTCCTCCCCTTGGGATAGAGGGTGGGCTTATTTTCCATGCTAACTCATTGTCCTGAGGCACCGTCTATCAAGTATGTGACATTTCTGTTGAATGATGAGAAGCTTTCCAAAGGTATGTTGAGGTTCCCTTGAGACTATACTTTAATCAAATTAATTACACTGGAATAGTAACTTTCTAATAACAACATAAACTGATTCATTTATGGCTGATTGAAGAATAGATTAAGCACCAGATATACTTCAAAAAACTTTGAATTAATTTTCAAACAAATACAATAAATCTTCTCCCTTAAACACGTATTTTTAGTTTAAGAGCAATGATGGCATTGCATGTTGTATAATTTAAGCCCTTAGAGACCTCCTATTGTGATCACATATTAATCATACTAGGATTTATTCTGTTGGACATTTTGATAAGTCAGTATTTGTGTTCAAGTCAATGAGTCAATGATATTAAATCAGTCATATAGATAAAATTATTCCATTTTAGTCATAATTCATGAAGCAAAAGATGTTCTGCTTACTGACATTTAATTAAGACTTTAAAAGTAATAAGATGTGTTTTCACAAGGTTTATTTTCAGTTATAAATAATATTTATGTTTATATGATAAAGTCTTTTGAGTTGTGTATTAAATTATTTTATAAGAGGTACGATTCAGGTGACTTCAACAATGAAGTATACAAAGGATGCATTTGTCTGTGTTTTATGGTAGAGACTAATTAGTGCTTTAGAAGCTCTCTCTTATATTGCCTACATAATTCTATTGAACTCCCTTGCTGCAATAATACATCTTAGTTTAAGATAAAACTATATATATTTCACAATTCATCAATTCTCACATTTTTTTGTTTTTACTTTTCTTATATTTAACAATTTGGTGTGCATGTGTATGTGGATTTTTTTCACAGCGTGAGCCTCCTGGATTGAATTTAGATAATCAGGCTTGGCATGAGGTGTGTTATTCCCCTGAAACATCTTTCAAGTCCTCTCAGACATTTGCTTTAGAATGCCCCTAACATACATGGTTTCCTGTGGTTATATATAGACTTTTATGCTTGTTACTGCAATGTTTTCAATTTTCTCTCCTTGACTTACTGCAATGGACATACAAATCATTAACTTTTTATTGAAAGATTTTAATTTCTGGAGTGATTAAACCAACTCATAACCAATCAGACTCCTCCAAAACTCAATTTATCCTAAATTTTAGTCATTGAATTCATATATTATTATCCATTTTTCATGTTTTCATGTACACATGAAGACTGATTACCTGAAATTCTTAGCTTTGTTTTATTTCCTATTCTTCAGTATCTTTCTTTCAGGTAACTGAAAAGGGCAAGGATGAGTGGATGGCATGCACCTGCCTAAGTTACAAAGGAAGGGAGGCAGTAACGTAGTGTCTTGTCTTCTTGGCCTGTCTTCGTAGTGAGGCAATGACAGAGAGGCCTCAGAAAGCAATACTTCAGCTCCTGGAAAAAAGTGGCAGAAACTTAATTCCACTTACTTTATGAATAAAAACTTGGGATGATATCCAATCCACAGCAAAAACCTTGATTTTTTTTCCCCATGAAAAAACCAAGAAAGTAAAAATCATCTAAATAATCTCAGTTCCTAATATCCTGAGAATAAAATAAATAAATGTGTTTTCAACAACTAGATTTTGGGATACAGCTTGAGTAACACTTATCTGATAAGAACTGAAGCCAGAAACAATTCAGATTTTGGATTATAAAAATATATTATTTTTCTATATGGTTTTGAGACGTCTTAGGGATGTGAATTTGTGTATGTTTTATATATCTTATACATGTAGCTTTCAAGTAATTTTATTTTTATTATTTTAAATAGCTGTGCATGCAACAGAATTCCATGGCATGGGCTTTTCACTTTTTAATGCCTTGATACTCAAAAAGCTTTGAGTTGCCAGAATTTCAGGCTCTAGGCCTAGGGATTCAGCACACTCAATGTATATCTGTAGTGTATCACTGGTTATTTATCTAGACGAATTTACCTTAGTAATTCCTGACGTCTTTCAAAGACATCAGTGTTTGCATTGTCCCACATAAATTTCTCAAGATATCTCAGTGTTTTTCCTTGCTCTCTTTTGCTCACTTGCCATCATTCCAGTTTGGGTTCAGCTACTGCTATTTCAAAAACTACCGAACACACCAATATAGCTTCATTGTTAGCCAAATTCAATCACTGCCCATTGCTTTTACTTGAGGGAAAAAAGAACTGATGTCAAGCCCAATTTCTGCTAATGATGCTAGAGCGTAAACCCACTGGAGATCTTATAAACCTCATAAAATCATGCAAAGCATGAGAGTAATCTCCTTTCTTATATTCTCAGTTGATGTGGCAGCCCTGTAGTTTGGAAGACATCTATTACCCTTTAAAATGCAGCAGAAAAAGATAACAGATATACTTACTTATGGTGATGTTAAGTTTTGCAACTAATCAGCCTGGATTCACACTAATTCCAATTTTTTTTTAAGTGAAACAATACAATTCTTAGAGTTGAGATAATTCCATAGGAGTCTCTTGCAATCTGCAGTTAGAAACATCTTTCCTGATGTATTACTAAAATATATTACTTTAATTAATACCCATAATAAACAGTCTCTATTCTTTTGTTGAGTCGTGTCCTGAGTTTGTTTGGAAGCACTGCTCATTTAACACAATAAAGTCTACAGAAGCGGGGACATCCTCTGAAGTCAACTCAGCCGTAACACTCAGTTGACCTCAGTTGTGCATTCGTACCTCCGCAATTTGAGGATTATTTCAACAGGTGAAATCATGAAGGAAGGCTCAGTTCAAGCAAGAATCTAGGAATCATTGTGAGAGGAGGTTTCCTTACCTTAACCTAAGAACTCAAGTTGGAGCATGAACTATAGTTGATCACTTGTATAGAGGGTGGTTTAGGTCTATAGCACTGTCGCTGTCTTGAGAGCATAAAAGGAGAATGACAGATAAAGGGTGGCAGAGAACATGCAGGCTTAACTGTTTTCACAGTTAAGAGTTGGGACAGAGTGTTCTGGCTGTGGACTTGATACTTCAGAACTCTGGTCCGTCACTCCCACTCCATCACTCCATTAATTTAGTTATCTCCAACAAAAGCTTTACAAAGTAAAAATGTATGGATCCCTTGGTTAAAGGATCAGACTTTATAATAATATAATAATAGTTCATCAATTCATCTTTAATCTATACCCATATATTTATTATAAAAATGGAATTTTAGGAATATCATTATTAAAGTGATAATGAGGGAATTTGTAGATTGATGTGATTATGAATTGTGATTCTTTTCTTTGTTTATTTGTTTTTCTGAGACAGTGTTTCTCTCTATAGCCTTGGCAACCCTGGTGTCACTTTGTAGACCAGGTTTGGCCTCAGACTTACATAGATCCACCTGCCTCTGTCTTCCTAAGTGCTGGGATTACAGATGTGCACCACTGTGCCCAACCATGAATTGTAATTTTTTTTGTGTGTAGTTGTCACCTAAAAATCTTTTAGATTTTACCTTTTTAATGATTTGCTAGCAATGTGTCTCATAAATCAGAATTCCTCTTCAAAATATTCCATTCCAGTTGCTTTGATGGAGTAAGGAATATAAGCACTAAAATCCAAATGGAGAGTATCCAATATTGAATTTTCAGTAATAATTTTAAAATGGTAGGGAGAGAATAATAGGGACATTTCAGATGCAAATCTTAGAGTGCTTTGCAACACGCTGTGTGCTCAGTCTCATAGTCTTAAAGGTGACTAATTGAATTGCTATTGATGAGATGTCACTACATGAGACATCTCTGCAGTGAAGCATGAGTCTGCTGTAAATGACCTGTCATTAAAGTCTTGGGCAATGTCAGTGTCTAGACTGAATTAAAATGTAGCTACCAGCAGTGGGCTCAGGAGGTGTTAAACCTTCGAGGAAAGGACAACTCAGTGTCCAAGATCCACTAAAGAATTATGCCTCAGGTTCTATGCTAATTTACTGGCTGGCAAACATTAATTGAAGGAAATCAATAAACCGGGAGGAAAAGCTAGAGATTGAAGTTATATTCATTTGGCATCTATTTTTTTTTGTCTAGGATATCTGAAATAGTTTTTTTAAGTTTTATAAATCCTGAACACATAGTTAGATTTTGTGTAACGTCAAATGCCTTAATAACAATACTACAATTTTTTTTAAAGAAGGCTTTTTGATAAATGTTCCATATATAGTCAGGAATCAGACACCTGCATCACAAAATCAAGAGGATATGCACATTCTTCACCCATGCCTATGCATTCATTTAGCATTCACTTTGACAAATTTCACCATAAGTATTTGTGTGTCAGAGCCAGACTTCAGTCATTGTGATATTTTAAAGAAATACTACCAATGACTTCTATGGGTAAAATGGTTATCCAACTTGTTACCCATACTAAAGTTTATGTATTTTAATTACTTATATCCTTCCTCCTTTTCACAAATCTAAACAAATATAAAATCAAGATCCTGATTTTATGATCATGGTTAATTTGCAGTATTGTACAAAACAGAGTAAACCCTAGTATTTTTCAAAATAATGTGCATTAAAGAAATAAGTGCTGCCTCTAAAAGTAGTGTTAAGAGAAAAACTTACATTTTCTAGAAAAAAAAAGCATGTAATTTTGTAAGGCAAAGCTCTCTGATTTTAAACTGAGTTGCTTCTAAGCTTGTATCAAAACTTTGAAGATTACAAAAAATAATTCCATCCTGAGTATTTATCCCACTTACCATAGATACTCTCAGGAAAAGGGTGCTAACTCCTGGAGAATCAAATGTGTCTCTCTGTTGTACATATATGTAGAGTGTGTGTGTGTGTGTGTGTGTGCGTGTGTGTCTATCCTAAGGAAGACTGCCTTTTGAATTAATTCATACACACGTTATCACATTTTTCATTATCTGTTATTAATGGTTAACTGTCCATCAATTCTAATGAAAGTAGGAATGCATTTCATAGTGAGAGGTATTACCTCTCAATATATACCAGAAGCAAGATCTCAGTAGTCTCAGAACTTCACCTCAAAAAAACCACCTTCCAATACTGACCTATCATTTGAATGAGGAAGAGATACATGGCTCAGGTCACATTTTAAAAATTCCAAATTACTCCCAGGAGTTTTTCTCTACCTATACTCCAGCATACCTTACATGCAGGACAAATTGTAGGTCAAAGGTTTTGTGCCTCAGTACCTGTCCCTTGTCTGGGTACAGAAAATAGCCTCTTCTGGTGAACCAATGGCTGGTCCAGCTAGAGACCCACGCTATGAGTGGGAGCCCAAAATGATAGGAAACAGAAGCTGGATATCTCAGAGACCTAGGATAGAACCAAATACAACGGACTAAAACAAAACAAAACAAAATAAAAAGGTCAATGAAATGATTTTTAATGGTACTCTGTAATGCTTGTAGACTGGAGCCTAGCAATCATCACCAGAGAGGCTTTATCCAGCTACTGATGGGAGCAGATGCAGAGACCCACAGCCAAACATTTAAGCTCAGGGAATCTTGCAGAAGAAAGGGAAGAATCCATTAAAGGGTTGAAAGGGTTCAAACCATTAAAGGGGTCAGGAACACCTCAGGAAATCCACAGTATCAACTAACTCACATCCATGGAGCCTGCATGGGTCTGATCATTTTATTTATTTATTTATTTTTAGTGTTAGTTACAGTTTCTTAACTTTGTATCCTGCTGTATCCCCTTCTCGAATTCCCTCCCAATCCCACTCTCCCTCATCTCCTCCCTGCCCCTTTCCACGTCCAATGATAGGGGAGGACCTCCTCCCCTTTCATCTGAGCATGGGTCTGATCTTAGTCTTTGGCATATGTTATGACTGTATAGCTTGTTCTTGTGGGACTCCTAACAGTAAAAGCAAGGCTATACTAATTCTTTTTTATTATTATTAATTACAGTTCAATCACTTTGTATCCCCCCTGTAGCTCCCTCCCTACTCTCCTTCCATTCTCACCCTCCTTACCCTCTTCTCCACCCAGGTTCTTCCTCTAGTCCACTGATAGGGGAGCACTTCCTCTCCTTCCTTCTGATCCTAGTCTGTTAGGTCTCATCAGGAGTGGCTGCATCGTCTTCCTCTGTGCTCTGTGGCTTGGTAAGGCTGCCCGCCCCCCTCAGTGGGAGGTGATCAAAGAGGAGGCTAATCAGTTCATGTCAGAGACAGTCCTTGTTCCCATTACTATGGAACCATTACTAATAGTTGGACATTGAACTGCCATGGGCTATATCTGTGCAGGGGCTCTAGGTTATCTCCATGAATGAACATTGGTTGGAGTATCAGTCTCAGAAAAGATCCCTGTGCCCAGACTTTTTTGGTTCTGTTTCTCTCCTTGTGGAGCTCATGTCCTCTCCAGGTCTTACTAACTCCCTCTTCTTTTATAAGATTCCCTGCACTCGTCCCAAAGTTTGGTTGTAAGTCTCAGCATCTGCTCTAATACTGCACAGGGTAGATCTTTTCAGAGGCCCTCTGTGGTAGACTCTTCCTGTTCCCTGTTTTCTGCCTCCTCTGATGTCCATCCTCTTTGCCTTTCTGAATGGGATTGAGCATCTCAGCCAGAGTCTTTTGCCTACACTTGGAACTCTCTTTCTCCAATTGGGTTGCTTCATCCAGCCTTGATAAGAGGAGAGGTGTTTAGGTTTATGGTCAAATTTACATGTCATTAAGTAAATGTCCGTTTCATCTCAAAACCTATTCTTTGGCATGGAGATTCCCTGCCTAAAAGGTTGTTGATGGTATTGGTGTTGGTGGTTTTGTTGTTGTTTTCACCTTGAATTGTAATGTATGGAAATCCCTATAAAACTATTTAAATTCCCTTTATGAAGTAAAAGGCAACAATCTGAACCACAATTAAAAATTGTTACTACATAGCTATTTGACAGAAACAATCTTTCTTAAGGAATAATGCATTATTAGTTTGATAGGAATTGTGCTCAATTGTACAAAGAATTGTATTTAATTAAAATCAGGAGAAATTTAGGAGACATTCTTGTGTTAACTTTCACACACAATCTCTGTTTCTCTCATTTCTACTTGTTCAACATTTTTACTCCTAATTTTATCTTTATTATGTGTTGTACCATTGTTAAAATTGCGTCAAGTTTCATTATATGAAGTAAGTAGATGAGAAGAGTAAAACACACATGCACATTGTCTGCCACTAAAAATGAACGGTTGGCATTTGGCTGTCTGCTAACTAATTAAATGTCACTGAGTCCAGAGGCTAAATATGCGTCAGCTGATGATTTGGGAGATTTCACTGCTGCATATGTAGATTTAATTATAGAGCAATAGAAATTAATAAAGTAGCAGACCTTCCCAGAAACATATTTTATGCCTTATGATAGCTCTGTGAAAGTATGTGCTAACCATTGCCCTTTGTACGATGTTATACTCTGCCAAGTTCATTAGAAAGACAATGTTATAGCAAATCCAGAAGAATTCACCTGAGTATTACCCATATGCAGAGTTCTCTAGGACTTCCAAAGTTAACATTTTGTTTCCTCACCTAATCAGTGTCAAGAATGATTCTACAATTAGATAGTCCTGAAGGTTCTCCATTGTGGGGATCTCCCCCTTTCCTGAGGAAAAAAAGAGGGGAGGATGAGGGAGAGGATGTGTGGGGAAAGGAGAGTACTGGGAGAAGAGGGGAGGTGGCAAACATGATGTAAAGTGAATGGATGAATTTCAAAAATGTTCAAAAAAGACTCTCCATTGTATTATCATATACACTCTAGTCTTACAAGTTTGAGTGACTCTTTCATGAGTATATAAGCAAATACATTTTCTACTAATCATATTTACTATAAGATGGGAGTTGATATGATTTTGAGAGTATATGTTTTTTTATTGTTTTGATTTTTTCTAGACATGATATTTAATGCAGAGGACAAATGTACAAAATTGAGACTTAACACAAAATTGAAATATAAATGTTACATATTTTATATATGAATTGCAAAACCTTGTATAGTTGTTAATACTTCTCACTTCAAATTATTTTAAAGAAATTTTGCAATGAAATACAAGAGCATTTTTTTAGACAAAGCATTTAGGAAATTCTTCCAAAGCTGTACATATTAAACAGAAGGTTTCTCTGTATTCTTAGTTCAAACATTAAATATATATATATATGTATATATATATTAAATTTTAGGATTTACAAGTCTAAAATCTCTCAGTCTCTCATATCTATGTTGTACAGATGTTATAAGAAAGAGTACAAGTATTATTTTTAACATTTTTTTTGAACTGAAGACATGGCTCTTCAGTAGAACTGCATTTAAGTCCTCCGGAGGATATAGGTTTGGTGTCCTGCACCTATGACAGTGGCTCATTTCTGCCTGTAACTCTAGCTCAATAGGATCCCATGGCCTAATCTAGCTTCTGGCCTCCATGGGAATTTTCACCCACAAGGAATATACTACCCATACATTACTAAAGAAAAAAACATTTTAAATAGAACTGTATCCTCCATTGAAGATTGAATTGCCATTTTAGAAACCTTTGCATACTTCATGTTTTGAAAACAGTTGATAAAATCTCTGACTTCTTTATTGTAACGTTTTCCTATCATATTTCTCTAGCATGTCTCTCTAATCATCATTTGAAGTTTCTCACATGGCAAACCATGAGCACTGAAAGCATACATACAAGTAAGATCACACAGGCTGAGAAGGTTATGGTTAGGAATATGTATGCATAAAAACACATCCGTGTAATTAGTAGCAAAGTCAAAGGAGAGTGGAGGAGGCATACATAGGGGGGCTTGGAAGGAGAAAAGAGAAGGGAAATATGTAATTTTCTTATAATTTCTAAAAAGAAAAGGTATTTTGAAAAGATATTCCAAGACCTTTCTTTTTTTTTTTTTAAATAAACTAAGCCATTTTAATCTTTTAAATTCTTTCAACAATGGAACTTCAAAAGCCAATAGAATCATCTGTACAGCTATTATTTTTTTTTTCAATGCAGTTTATTCAGGAACCTTGAACAATCCTCAGACCCTGGGGAAAGCCAGCCCACAGCTTAAATAGCCTCTGGGTAGCCAACCTAGGCGTGCCACGTGGGCAATGCAGATAGGTCCACATACATGGAAGCAAGCCAGATCCTCAGCCTTAGCCAAATGTGGAATTGTTCGTGACAGAGAGCACTCACCATCGGGAAGGTGGAAGGCAGAAAACAGCTCCATCTTTAAGGCATAGCATTCCACAGCTCTCTACAGTTCCCCCTTTTTGTTTTAGACGCATCAGGCAAGAGTAGAGGTCTGATCTCTGATATTAGAAATAAATTGGGACTTTGTACCGATGTTCATTTAGGTGTCATCCACCCAAAGAGCATCAGACTCGTCCGATACCTTTTTCTCAGAGGCGGGACCTGGGGCATCAACCCGCATGCAATCAGACATGCTCTTCTCTGGGTCGAAAGCGGCTGACCCTGAGTGCAGTGCTTCTTTATGCCTTAGTTTCTACTTTATTTCGACTTTGAATAATCTTCTCTGTTAGTGATTCCATTCATCTGATTGGAAGAACATCTGTGCTGATGACAACCAATCTGTACTTCCCACATTCCTTTGAGCTTCAGACATCAAACTCTCTGCCTACAGACATTATTCTACAAAGCCAACCTACCATGAATAACACAATACCAGCTCACCAGTGACCATGCCACTAAAAGATGTGTGTGCTGTTTTCAAAGTAAGGCTCCTTCCATCATGTTGCTTGGTTCAAACAGCTGAGGTGTTATTCTTGAGCATTTTTGCTTCCCCAGCTCAGTCAGTCTACAGGAGGCTACAGTTCATATTTAATAGATTATGGACATATGGACACAGTTCATCAAATTTCCATTATGTTAGATTCCCATTACCCTGGCCTGTATTATTTTAACAATATAATTATTTCTTTACTATTTCTGGTTCCAAATAACTTTACAGTAAGAAAAACTTGGTAATAAAAATATTTATTTTTGTTTATATTTCTGTTGATATGTATTTGTCAGTGATATAGGATGACCTTATTTCCCTTAAGCATAAAGAGTCACCTTATGCAAATTCTGTACTCCCCAGTTTAATCTGTTGTACTGTCAATTCTTTTTGCCAAAGAGAGGTTAAAATGAAGTTAAAATCCTAAGTGCCATTTCTTCATTTCTTTCTCTCTGAACATCTCTTTTTACATTCCTCTGGTCTTCACGAGCTGTTTTACTTCAGGATTTTTGTTGTTGTTTTGTTTCTTTCAGAAATGGTTCTTGATCAAAGAGTTACAGAGCACAAATGGCACTGGTGCACTGTTATATTCTCTGCACCTTATCTGTCATATTACTGTCACGCTGGTGTGTGTATCTTGGTTGTTTTTTTTTTTTCTTTGTGCTTTCCATTTATTCCACATTCCCATTAATATCATACATAATTCATGTCTGTGTTGTCACACATATCCAATTATGTCTCTTTCTCCCTTTCTATAATACCATCTTGATTTGCTATCCTATAAAAAGTCATTTTTATCACCATCATTTAATGCTGCCTTTTCTAGTTTAATCACTTTTTTTCTAATTTTTAACAGGCTTCAAATAGCCACTAGTCTGTCTTGTTCATTCATCCATTCTTTTATTATGTATACATGTTAATGTGGTATATGTATGTGGGGTCTAGTGTACATGTGGTGAGGGGAACAAATTGGGTATCTTTTTCTCCTGCACTGTACTTTATCATGTTGACACGGAGTATCTCACTCAACTTGGATTTGGGCTGACTGCAAGACTCACATATGCTCTGGTATCTGCAGTGCCCCAGCGTATGTATCTAGTGCAGCTTTTACAAATTTGCTGGGATTTGCACTGAGTTCCTCATGGTTAGGCAGTAAGCATGCGTACTCATTCCTAGTCTCTCTTACATAAAACAAAGAGAATTAAACATACAATTCCATGACCGTGCAGAAAATCAACTTTAATATGTGGATCTCACCAACTATCTCTACTATATATATATATATTTTTCTTCTCTGAATTTTGCTACTATGTGCATTCCAATACTACTACAGATCAGTGCAACTATAGCATTGCCAAAGGTAGTAAGCACCATCTTTACTACTTGGGCTGCTTTCTAAAGCTATTTCTCAGATAGCTCTTAGACACTGGAGTCTTTCTTTCCTGGTTACTAAGCTAGAGCTTAGAAAATAAGACAACACAAATGACTAGACTTCATTTAAGTTGATTGCTACTACTGCTGCTATTTATTATTATTATTGTGAGTGTGTACCACCTAGGTATCTTGCAATTTAATTAAGGCTGGGTTAAGACCTTAACAAACTATAGCATCAATACTGCTGGTCTGTCAATTACATTTAGAATAGCATGCCTCTGTTGCTATGAGTACAATGGAATAACTCAAATGTTTGAAATAGCTCTTTCTAGGCATCTTAGGAACTGCTTAAACCAGTTTCTGTGCAGAATGGTTTGGGGGGGCTTTAAAAGCTTTATAGAGGGTTATAAAGTGAAGCAATGTTCAAAAACCATTGTAGTAATGCAACCTGTTCTCCTGCAGTCATCCCCAAGTCAAGCAGAATGGTTTATGTGATTAGAAAAATGAATTGATTTAAGCTAGGGCATGCTTCTCAGGAGGTAAAAGAACATCTATCTATGTTCAACGCTTCACTTAGACAATTTGGGAAGGCCCGGGTGCACAGTCAGTTTGAGAAGTACACTTTGGAATGTAAAAATCTCAACCTACGCTAACTTCAGTGACTAAATGAGGAATTCTTTGGTTAATTTCATTTAGAATACAACTCCGCGCTAATTACAGTTTTCCTCATTACAATGGGTGCTGATTCTTATTTAAATGAATGTCTGGTTGGAAGCCTGGTGGGGCAGACACAGAATGAAAAGTATTCCAGTGAGACTGACGTGGGTCCAAATTATTTCTTTTATTCTAAGGAAGCCATTAGCTAAACTCCTGCACATGCTTTTTCTTCCTTTAAAAAAAATTCTTGCTGTGTTCTCTAGTCTGGTCTCAGCCTCCTGCACCTACTATCACATACAGCTTTTACATCTCATCTCCTTGGTGTATGAAGTAAATATAAATCTTGAGGACACACTAGTTGCTAATTGATATACTATTTTTTATTTTTTATTAATTATTATTATTTATTACAATCTATTCACTTTATATCCTTGCTGTGGCCCCCACTCTCATCTTCTCCTAACCCCACTCTCCTTCACTCTTCTCCCCCTATGTTCCTCTCAATGCAACAGAGTTCCAAATGGAGACCAACAGAGCCAAAAAGACTGAGCTCTGGGGGCCCTGCAGAGACTGATACCCCCCACCAAAGACCATGCATGCAGAGGACCTAAACCCCTGCTCAGATGTAGCCCACAGACTCAGTCTCCAAGTGGGTACCGTACTAAGAGGAGGGGTTGTCTCTGGCATGAACTCAGTGCCTGGCTCTCTGATCACCTGCCCCTGAGAGGTGCAGACTTGCCCGGCCACAGAGGAAGACAATGCAGCCAGTCCTGATGAGACCTGATAGGCTGGGGTCAGATGGAAGGGGAGGAGGACCTCCACTATTAGTGATACACTAATTTTTATAAAAATATGCAATCAGTCATCAAAATGATCGGCCAGGGGTCCCCTATTTGCTTATCCAACAAGTATTTATGAGACACTAAAAATTAAAATCCTGTGAATAAGAAATTAAAACAAAAGTATAATCTAATTTTCACAACATTCACATTCAAGTTTGTACGGTAGTGTGTGTGTGTGTGTGTGTGTGTGTGTGTGTGTGTGCACGTGTCTGTGTGTGGGTGTAAAATCAGAAAATGGAATAAAGTAAGGGAGCTCAGGGGTGAATCAGAGAAGTCTTCCCTCATAGCTGCATGATGGAAAGGTCATCCCTGGAACATGTGAAGAGCACTATTCCAAGAAGAACAAAGCAACACTGACACAACAGAGAGAACACATGAGAATCTCTATCTATTGGTTGGAAATTGATCTAGTCTATATTACGATACCATTTAGGATCTAAAATGAGAATTTACTATCAAGTGTAATGAGATACTTGAGAGAAACTGGCAGAGTCAGAGATTTAAATACATTTATGCACTAATAATTGCTAGGTGATTAAAGGTGAGCTCCAAGTGGTTCCTTAAATGCATAGCCTTTGGTTTTTGTATCATTAGGTAAATTACAGTATCTGTATTAGTTTTATTTCCTGATGATATGTAGAAATAATGCTTATTTAATAATTACTTCTTGAATAGTTTCCATTCTATCTCTGATCACAGTGACTACAACAAACTTTAATTACAATCAACATTATATGTTTTAAACAGGTTATATTTAGAAATATTACATACAATTATGCATGCAATACCTGGGAAAACAAAAGCTATGTGTTTGCAGGAGAGTGGAAAGATTTATTTAGGAATGTTTGAGAAGAGGAAAGGGAAGAAAAACCTCTAATAGATTATTATTATATTCAGTGGCCAGGAAACACGGTGGTTATTGTCATTGCATTTACTTTCTTCTAGGAGACTATTACCCAGGATGTAGGGTATGCCAATAAAAGACGGTTTGGAATGAACACCTTGAGAGCAATAGAAAACTGAAGTTCAAGCTTTTGTCTTAGTTTCCTTTCCTGTTGCTTTTAAGAAAGATCATGATCAAAAGGTCTATAAGAGAGAGGTTTTATTCAGTTCACAATTGCAGGCTGCAGTCCATAACTTCACAAAAGTTCAGAGAACAGCACATTAACTCAGTCCTGGGCTCAGCCCATAAAATGCTGCTGCTCACATCCAGGGTGAGTATTCTCACCTTGAGTAACAACATTAGGAAACTTCTCATACCCATACCCGTAAGTCAACCTATGCTAGATTCCTCAGAGAGATTGCCTTCTCAGGTGATTTCAAATTATATCAACTGGACAAGCAAAATTACCTATCACAGTTTCTTATAAACAAAGAAAAATATTTTAACTATGCACAAAGCATCAGGAACAGAAGAAATGACAACATCCAATTAGAAGAAATTATGGCATCGATAATGTTAAATATACACATAGTTATAGTCAACTATTTTTGGCTGGTACTTATTCTCAGTCTTGTAATAAAACAGGTCAGACAAAATTAATTTGCTCATGTCATTTTGGCAATTGTAATTGAGTGCCAGCAACAAAAGAAGCACTTAAGAATAGGAAACAAAGCCATGAAAAATAGAAAACTGATATCCTTGCTCTTAATTCTAATAGTGGCAAAAATGAGATCCAGAATGTAAAAAACAGACAATAAGATGCCTTTCATTTCCCCAACTTATTATTTAAGAATAAGAAGTATGAATTATAACAGATGTTCTTTGTTCTATCAAAAATCCCACCTGTGGGATGCCCTGCAGTTTTTTTTTTTTTTAACAGTTCTGTCAGAAAATAAGTGATTCATAAAATCACCTGGCAGAGTTAAGCATGTGAACCATTTGACAAGCCTGTCAGACCTTTCCAGTTTACCAAATGATGAATGCCATAAGGAATAAATCTGCTTCAATTATTTCCCCCTGGCATCTTGGTTTAATAAAGAATAAATAAATAAATCTTCCTTTTTTTCATCATTTGATTTCCATTTAATTATTCCTTTTGTCATCCATCTTTGCCTCCTCCAACTCTCATATTCCCAGGGAAAGTAGCCTCTTCACCACTTCTTGATTCACACTTTTTTTTTTCCACAAAGATGCCAGAGGGTACTGTTCACGCTTCAGAGTACTCATAAGTTTCATACAACTGATATTATTCCGTCAGAAGAGCCTCTAGAATAACTGAGTAAATACAACACTAGCACAGGAAGAGTTTCACATTCAACTCAGCAGTGTGCTATCTCAGGATCCAAAACCCTAAAATGAAAGATTCTCCAACCAAGTAAAGAAACAATTCACTGATATTTAAAGAAAATGTGAGGAAAGAACCTAGAAAGTCATTAGAAATTAACCAGTGGTTTAAAATCATAAACAGAAATGCCAAAATAAAATCTGAATTTTCTCAGGCACGTTACAGATGTGATACAAATCAATGGTGCACAAGAAATCTTTAATATTCTCACCACTTTAGCCTGCAGATCCAATTATCTACCAACATTTTCTGTTCAACCATGCTGAGCTTATTCACCAGCCCTCCGGTTAGAAAATAATAAAAGGTCTGCAGGTGCATCAATACTCATAGAAAAAGGTATAGGTGTGAGAAATGTAATCATTTTCTCCAGAGATAAAAAACAATAAAGTGTTTGCGACTAGCAGACTTTCTATTCACAAGAAGTTTGACTTATTTATAGTATGCTGTTTTAGTTAATGTATGGGTTGGTATTTTCCAATGGAGTTTTGTAATAAAAACACTAAGGTGATTGCACTGTGTTGTAACATTTAGAATTTTCATTCATATAATTCATTTGTTAGGACACAGTCCTCTGAAGAATACATTTTGAGGCATCAATTTACTGGCCACTAGTTACTTATACGCTACTGGCAGAGAGACTTCCAAAACAGGGGGAGCACAATGTGACATAGATATTAAATTTTGTACCATTTTTCCTACTGGAAATGGAAGAGAAAATGGTTACTCTATTCAGGTTTTCTGTGCCAGTGGAGAGAAAACTACAAAAATAGCACATGTTAATGACAGTGATGAGCACAAACACTGCCCCTCTTTTTCTCAGTTCTTCAGAGTGTAAAGAAGAAGATGTGGGTCCAGTGTTGTTTGGAAACACGGTGCGTTAGTACTCGGTGCTAATAGAACTGAAGTAGAAAACACAAGGTCTTATTAAAAACATAAACACTGGCAATTTCCTCAACATTTGCCATTAAGATTACTGGCTTCTTCCACACCTTCAGAACCTGAAATAAAAGCTTGGTGGCTTAAACAACGACCTTGTGTTCTATCTCTCCTGAGATTAAGGCCTTGCTGATGATGATAGACTAGCTCAAAAAATTTCTAGATCAGGGCATGTTTACCTAACAGTTGAAGACCAGTGAGCCAACCCTAAGTTAAGGGAAGAGACCCTTTAGAAACACAAACCCTCAAGGAGGGACTAGAATTTGGCTTCCTGACTTGCCCCTCTAATTTGTTGAGGGCCTTTATCCTTGTGTGCCTGCTGTATTTCCTCACACCCAATGAAAAGCCTTTCTTCATCTGTGCTGGGAGGAGGGAGGACACGCTGAGCAAACAAGCCACTAAGCAGTATACCACCTTGCTTTCTGCTTCAGATCAGAACTCCAGACTCCAGTCTTGGCCTCTATTCATGAGAGACTGTAAGCTGTAGGTTAAATTAAATCCTTCTAAGATGTTTTTGATCATGGTGTTCCATCATGGAGATAGAAACCTAGCTAAGACAAGTATCATCCTAGACATTGAAAACTACAAAATCAAAATGTCGATTAATTCTGGAAAATTATGAAGGCCCTTTATGTACTGCAGCATCAAATATTAAGATTTGCTTTTATTCTTCATATAAAAATAAACAATGTAGTATTTCTAGTAGCATCAGATCTACTTCGTTGTAGTATTGATAAAACTTTTAGTGAAGCATTTATTTTTTTTCCTTCTATTTAACTCTTCATATTTTCTTGTATTTAGGTTACATAACTCTGTGGGGCTAAAATGGAATTATTATGAAAGGTCATTTTTTTACATATGTCATCAAAGTAGAGAATACTCAAGAATCGTCTAAACTTGTGATGGAATTTTATAGCTATTGTAGGTTTCCTATTTTCTTCTCTGCTTACTCTTGCAGGATTAAATTTTTTATAGGAATTTACCTCTAATATAAATGTATTTATTAAATATTCTTTTCACTGGGACTTAATAATAGAACACAGACTTAGGCATTGCCAGAACAGTGGTTAATTTCTTAAACAAACCAATTGACCTAGTCAAGCAATAGCATGACATTTTCACACTTAACTAGAGCTGTGGACTGTGCTCTTAGCTCCCATATCCAATATTTTATTTTTTAAGCCAATATCTTCCTAATAAGTTACTTTCTTTTACTGAAGTAGAGTGTTATCTATGTATAGCATCTATGTGCTCATTTATTTTTTAAAAGTAAAAACTTTCATCTGGATAAATCAGAATAACAAATAAAACCTATTTTTAAAATATTTTTTCTTCACTGTGAAAGAAGTTTTGCTTATTTTCTATTCAGAATATGAGCTCAGTTTTTAAGAAAGGTATGTTGAGCTTGCCCTTAAACATTAATAAAGTGTATACTTAATGTATAGCAGTACCCTCTGCTAGTGTGGTACTAAATAAAACACAAAGGGTATCAGTGGATTCTTTACTTGCCATCTTCTCCTGTTTTGCTCCAAATTCATGTATAATTAAACAATAGTTCTTAAAAAATACACACATATTTTTAAGAACACAATACATAAAATATTAAAAGTATTTAGGAGCTTGGATGCTAGATATTCAAAGCATAATAAGAAAAGTGCTTAGATGGAACGTTTGCATTTTAAATTCATATGATGAAATCTTACACCTAATGCACGGGTAACTGAAGATTTGGTCTTTAGAAGATAGTTGAGTCTTGATAGTAAAGGCTTCATGGATGCGATTCATAAACAAACAAACAACAACAACAAAACTAGGAAGCACATGAGTTCACAGGTGTCATATGGTGGCCTATAAATCAGGAAGACTGCCTATAGCACAAGGCTGACCCTGCTGGAATTCTGACTGCAGATTTCAGTTCCCATTATGGGTAAAAGAAATGTTGCCTAATATGCCAGTTTATTTCATTTTGTTATGGCAGTTAAAGATGACTAAGAGGGGTGTTCTCAATGATAACTCGTATTTTTTTTCATCTCTCAAATAAAACAAATAACACATGGAAAATAAGAAATAATTAGCAAAGGACCTTCCATAAAAACTCATGGAATTGTGACACCAAGAATCTTGTGGCTTATGAAATAATGGGAGAGAGGAAAATCATAATTTCAAGAACATACCCACATATATACTTCTCTTTAAATATCAGAGAACCCATTCTCACAGAAACATATTCTCTGAGCAAAAAGCCTGTTGCCCAGGATCTTACAGTGTTCCCCACAGCACTTCCACAGTGATCCCTGAACCTGAGATGTTTGTGTTGTATTGGCTGTAGACGTATCCATTGGGACTGGGATCAATAACTGCATTTTGATCAGTTGTAGTTTTCTGTAGAGGTCTTTGTTCATTGCAAAGTAAAGCTTCCATGATATGGGGTGATTCTTATCTCTGGGTATAGAAATAAATACATAGAATTTTATTATGGATTACGTTGGTTTAGTAAAGTTGCAGTTGTGTGTTCTGCAATGCTTACGTCTTCACAAGATCCAGGGAGCCAGCTATGTTTCCAGTACTAGGCTTGAATTCTCTCATTTTGAATGGGCTTTAAATCCAACAGGAGTGTCTAAATGGATTATTTTGTGGGGAACAATAGAGGGGGGTAGAGCAAGAAATGGGATTTGAAAGAATAGATGGAGAATAGGAAGGCTTTAATTATTGATAAATACAGAAAAAAAGGAGGAGGATAAAACAACAGTAAGGATATATGAAAAAGGCTACATAATAAATCTTATAACTACATAGCGAAAATGTCCTACAATACCTATAAATCTATATATAATAATACATAAAAACATTTAATAAAAGATTCTCATGGCCTGCTAATGCTTCCTAAAAGAACCATGGACTTTCTAGAAAAAATCCCAACTTTACACATAAGAAAGACTCTTTTGAGTTGTTAAACTTGTCAAAGATACTCTCCCAGCATTATAGGCTACAGCTACTGCTCTTGGTTGGCCTCCTCCACCAGAGGTAGAGAGTAAGTCTTTTATTTTTAATTTAATTTTAATTTTTTCTTTGCAATTTGTTCATTATATATTCCAATTGAATTCTGCTCTCTCCACTCTCCCCAGTCCTACTCTCTCTCTCTCTCTCCCCCCCCATGCCCTTCCCCTAGTCCACTGAAAGGCAGAGATCTCCACTATTGCCATCTTCCCATAGCCTGTTAAATCTCATCAGGACTGCTTGGATCCTCTTACTCAGTGGCCTTGCAAAGCTGCATGATCCAGAGTCAGTGATCAAAGAACAGTCAACTGAGCTCATGATAGATATAGCCCCTGCTCCCCTCACTCAGAAATCCATATGGAGACTGAGCTGCCAACTGACCACATCAAAGCAGGGAGTCTAGGTCCTCTTCATGCATGGCACTTGTGTGCTGTATCACTCTCTGCAGGACCCCTGGGCCCAGATCTTTTAGTTTTGTTAGTCTCCTTGTGGGGAGTCTTGTCTGCTCCATGTCCCTCTAATCACACCCATTTCTTCCTCCATAAGACTCCCTGCACTCTGCCCAAAGATTGGCCTTGAGTCTCAGCATCTGCTTCAATCCCCTGTTGGGTGAATCACTTCAGACACCCCTCTATTGTAGGCTCCCATACATTTTCCTCTCTTCCACTACTTCTGGTGACTGTTCTGTTTGCCATTCTGAATGAGATTTAAGCATCCTCCCTAAGGTCCTCCTTGTTGTTTAGCTTCTTTAGGTCTGTAGATGGCTATCCTATATTGCATGTCTAATATCCACTTGTAAGTGAATACATACCATGCATGTCTTTCTGTTTTCTGGGTTATTACACTCATGATGATCTCTTCTAATTCCAACCATTTTTCTGCAAATTTCATGATTTCCTTGTTTTTAATTGCTAAGTAGTATTCCATTGTGTAGATGTACCACAATTTCTGTATTTGTTCTTCTGTTAAGGGACATCTAGGTTGTTTCCAGATTCGGCTGTTACAAATAAAGCTGCTATGAACATAGTTGAGTAAATGTCCTTATTGAATGATGGGGCATCTTTTGGGTATATACCCAGGAATGGTATGGCTGCATCTTGAGGTAGCACTATTCCCAGTTTTCTGAGAAAGCTCTAGATTGATTTTCCAAAGTTGTTGTACAAGTTTGCACTTCCTTCAGTAGTAAAGGAGGGTACCCTCTTCTCCACATTCTCTCCAGCATGTGTTGTCACTTCAGTATTTGATCTCAGCCATTCTGATGGGTGTAAAATGGAATCTCGGAGATGTTTTGATTTGTATTTCCCTAATAACTAAAGATGTTGAGCATTTAAGTAAGTGTTTCTTTGCTATTCTATATTCCTCTGTGGAGAATTCTCTTCTTAGCTCTGTATCCCATTTTTTAAATTGTATTATTGGTTTTGTTGGTGTCTAATTTCTTGAGTTCTTTATATATTCTGGATATTAGGCCTCTATCAGATGTAGGGTTGTTGAAGATCTTTTTCCCAGTCTGTAGGCTGTTGTTTTGTTCTGTTGACAGTGCCCATTGCTTTACAGAAGGTTTTCAGTTTCACAAGGTCCCATTTATTTTTTCACTTTTTTTAATTTATTTATATTTTATAAATTACAGTTTATTCGCTTTGTAGCCCAGCTTAGCTGCCTCCCTCATTCCCTCCCAATCATACCCTCTCTCCCTTATTTCCTTCCATGTCCCTCCCCAGGTCCACTGAAAGGGGATGTTCTCCTCCCCTTCCATCTGACCCTAGCTTATCAAGTCTCATCAGGACTGGCTGCATCCTCTGTGGCCTGGTAAGGCTTCTCCCCCATTAGGGGGAGGAGGAGGTGAGTTCATGTCAGAGACATGAACTGTTACTGTTCCCATTACTAGGGAGCCCACTTAGAGACTGAGCTAACATGGTTCTAGGTTATCTCGATGTATAACATTTGCTCAACCTTGTTTGTAGCCACTTTATGTGTTATAGCCAGAATCTGGAAACAGTCCAGATATCCCTCAAAGAGGAATGGATATAGAAATTGTGGTATATTTACACAATGGAATACTACTCAGCAATTAAAAACAAAGAAATCATGAAATTTGCAGGCAAATAGTGGAAACTATAAAAGAACATCCTAAGTGAGGTATCCTAGAAGCAGAAAGACACACATGGTATATACTCACTTATAAGTACATAGTAGACATATAATATAAGATAAACATACTAAAATCTGTATACCTAGCTAAGCAAGGAGGAGGAACCTGGTAAGATGATTAATCCTTATGCAGGAAGGCAAAGGGGATAGGCATTGGAAGAGAGAGAAAACAGGCAACAGAACAGGAGTCCACCACAGAGGGCCCTTGAAAGACTTTACCTAGCAAGGTATTGAAGGAGATGCTGAGACTGATAGCCAAACTTTGGGCAGAGTGCAGGGAATCTTATGAAAGAAGAGGGAGAGAGGAAGACCTTGAGGGGACAGGAACTCCATAAGGAGAGCAGTAGAACCAAAAAATCTGGGCACAGGGGTCTTTTCTAAGACTGATACTACAACCATGGACCATGCACGGAAGTCCCATTTATTTTTTTTTAATTTATTTATTTTTTATATTAATGACAGATTATTTACTTTGTATCCCAGCCGTCGCCCCCTCCCTCATTCTCCCCCAATCCCACCCTCTCTCCCTCATCTTCTCCCTGCCCCTTTCCAAGTCCACAGCTAGAGGAGGACTTCCTTCACTTCCATCTGACCCTAGCTTATCAAGTCTCTTCAGGACTGGCTGCAATGTCCTCTTCTGTGGCCTAGCAAAGCTGCTCCACCCTCGGGAGGGGGGGAATGTCCAAGAGTTCCCGGTGAGTTCATGTCAGAAATAGTCCCTGTTCCCCTTATTAGAGAACCCGTTTAGAAACTGAGTTACCATTGGCTATATCCAAGCAGGGGTTCTAGATTATATCCATACATGGTCCTTGGTTGGAGAAACGGTCTCATGAAAGACCCCTGTGCCCTGAGATATTTGGTCCATGTGGTGCTGCTGTACTCCAGGTCTTATTAACAGATCTTAGTAGCCTGAGCAGTTGGTGCTCTGTTCAGGAAATTGTCTCCTGTGTCACTGAGTTTGAGGTTCTTCCCTACTTTTTCTTCCAACAGATTTAGTTTGCCTGGTTTTATGTTGAGATCTTTGATCCACTTAGATGTTAATTTTGTGCAGGGTGATAGATAAGGGTCTATTTGCATTTTTCTACATGTGGACTTTAATTAGACCAGTGCCATTTATTGAAGATGCTCTTTTTTCGATTGTATGGTTTTGGCATCTTTGTCAAAAATCAGGTGTCCATTGGTGTATGGCTTTTTTTTGGGGGGTGGGGGTCTTCTATTTGATTCCTTTGATCCACTGGTCTGTTTCTTTGTCAGTACTGTGCCGTTTTTATTACTATTGCTCTGTAGTCCTGCTTGAGATCAGGAATGGATATATCTCCGGATCTTTTAGTTTAGAAGAGTGTTTTAACTATTCTGGGTTTCTTACTATTCCATTTGAAATTGAGACATTTTCTTCCAAGGTCTATAAAGAATTGTGTTGGTAATTTGATGGGAATTGCATTGAATCTGTAGGTTGCTTTTGGTAAAATTATACATTATAATACATAATATATAACACATATTATTTTATATATTATATAATAATATAGAACATAATATTATTCTTATATTTAATTATGTGTAATTATTATATATGTTACTTTCATATTATAATTAATATGTTATATATAATAATAACATATAATGTAATCCTCTAAGAAGGATATTTTACATATTCTTCAGATATGGAACTTTCAATTATTTATAGCCACAGTGTGACCCAAAGTATATGTAATAGAAACTCAGAATGGTAAATATGACTAATAGTGGGATGGGATTAAAATCTGAGAAATGTGCAAAACAGATATTAGTGTCCATCAAGAAAAATGGTATGAATGTTTGAAGATGTTCAGTAAGAACACATATTTGAACAAAAAATAGGACATCAAGGATCAAGGAGATAGCTCAACAGCTAAGGAGGCTTGTTTATATTCCTGGAGAATTGAATTCTTTACACAGATTAAAAGTAAAAGTGAACTAGAAAGCTGACTCCACAAGATGTCCTCTGATCTACACATATACACACAAATACGCAAGCACCATGTTTTTAACTGAGGACAGAAATTATACTGTATTAAGCTCCACAATCATTTAACAATAACAAAATATAAAATAGTTAAATTATTGTGGATTTAAATCAACATATGAACATAAAATACTGATAAAATTGTTGGAAAATATGATTTTCATTTATATGGTTGTTTGGGTTTCTGATTGTTCATGAAACATATAGCCATTCACTAAATATTGCAGAATATTTAGGTTCAAGCATACTTTAATTTCTAAAATTAAGATATTTTATGAGTTCTTGTCAAACACACACAAATGCACAGTATGTTTTGTGCCTCTCTATGTATAACATATATAATGCATATATATGTATATTATATTTTATGTCATAAATATATATTATACATATATATGTATTCTATATTTATTACAAAAAGTAAATCTAAAGGAGTAAAATTTTCAATAGATTCCCATAATAATAATAATGAGCAATTAGCTAAATAACTGACCACTGATGAAGCACGCCCTTGCATAATATTGTTTAGAGTACTCAGGTTTGGAGATTTAGAACTAATAGCATGTACATTTCAGATGACATTAAATAACATAAGCATTTGAAGTCTTTTTAAAATAACTGAATTATGTCATAAGACATTTCAGTGCATTGAAGCAAATGGAAGACATTGATTGTCTTTGCAGTTTATCCTCACTCATTTTTACACACTGGTAACTACATTGCGTGCATATATCCTTTCTTTAAACATTGTATAGTTTACTGCACATTTCTCCCTTGAAATAGTGAGTTTCTACGCCTTTAATTCCAGAACTTAGGAGACAGAGACATGTAGATCTCTGTCGGTTCAAGGGCAGCCCTTTTCACAGCAAAGTCCAACCAGGGCTACACTGTGAGACTCCGTCTCAAAACAAAACAAAGCAAACAAACAAAAAAATAAGAAACAACAAAAAATAAATAAATAAAGGAAAAATAAATGGCACTGCACACTGCAGTTCCCTTTTTTTCTTAAATATTCTGCATTTTTAAGATGAAAAACAAAATACAAACACAGTAAATTATTTATATGCCTTAATAAACATAATATCATTAAAGCCAATCATCTGTAGTTTCAATACACTTAGTTCAACAATTCACCATGAAGTTATCTGTACAGAAGTAAATTGTCATAGGTTGCCAACATATCAGTGTGCTCTGAATGTGCTGAACAGTAGCTTGGGGATATATTCGCCATTCTAACAGAAAACATCACCTAGTAACACAGTGAACACAGTTCCAGGGATAATTTCATTCCTCATGCCCCAAAGGAAGAGTAAATGAAATATATCTGTGTCTTAGACAGTGCCAGATTTATAATTGTGAGGCTCATATGGGAACACTTTTCTTTTTTGTTGTAAATCTCAGTTTCTATTGTTCTTCTGGAATTTATTCCTCATTCTAAACCTCAGTACACAGGTAATTATATTTGATTATATTGAATCAGTCATTAGTTTTTTGTACTTAAATAGAAATTTCATATACTATTCATATATTATTCATATACAGTCTCACTGATTTTATTCTTAAATAGAAAAATTATTGTGCTATGTTTTTAGAACTATTAAAGGCAAAGACATCTCACATCAAATGAATCATAATCTTAGAGTGCAACAATCTAAATGTAGGGCAATCATATTAATTAGAAGAAATCTAAAGGATCAATTTTTAAATTCATCCTATTTAAGATATAAGAAATAAGGTCAGTAAAATTTAACAGGTAAAATTGCTTTTTATGGTTGAATATTTAGCTAAGTATTATGATGTAGGCAAACTATAAATTGAAAGTGTGGTTTAAAATGTATAATCAAGGTGAAATGGAAACTGAAAATACCTGAGGCCCAAACTAAGGTTTACTGAAATCTGTGTCTCCCCACACTCTCTTGGTCCCTACTCTACAGCCACACCTGATTACTGTCACTCTGATTCCCTTCTTCCCCCAGTTCACACGCAAAATTTACTCTATTTCCCCTTTCTAGGGAGATATACTCACTCCTCTCTTCACCTAACTTCTTGGAAACTGTGGATTATAGATTGGTTATCATTTGTTTAACAGCTAATATCTACTTATAAGTGAATACATATTTGCATAGCCAGGAACCAGAGACTTGATAGCCCAGAGATCAAGAACCAAACATGACTAACCAAAATAAATAAGTAATTTAGCAAACAAACACATAAATAAATAAATCAATGAAATGATTCCTAGTGATATTCTGCTGTACTCATAGACTTGTGTCTTGTCCTGTCATCATCAGAGAGGCTTCCTCTGACAGCAGATAGGAGCCTGCACAGAGACCCACAAGTAGTCATTATACAGCGAGAGAGAGAGAGTAAATTGAAGTTTTGTAGAAGAGGAGGAGGAAAGACTGTAGGAATAAGAGTGGATGGAGGACACTAGGAAAACATAGCCCTCTGAATCAAATGGCAGGGTCACATGGGCTCACAGAGACTGAAGCAGCAAGCACAGGCCTGTTTAGGTCTGTACCAGGTCTTCTGCATATGTGCTGTGGCTGTTAGGGTGGTGTATTTTGTGATGCCTTACAGTGGAAGTGCATGTGCCTCTGACTCTTTCGTCTGTTGAAACAGACATGTCTGGTTTATTTGAAGACTAAATATTGTCATGTGATATTTTGCTACAAGCTAGGCACATGATGTTTGGCTTGTGAGAGGGCATGTGATGTTTTGCTGTGATTCATCACGTGAAAGGGGGCATGATTTTGGCCAGGTGAGAACATCCCTGGGTGGATTTGAGGAGAGGACATATTTAGAGGCCCATTAAGACTGAGAAATCAATTTTTGGAGCGACATTGCTATCCTGATATTCAGGCTTGGACACTTGACTTGGTAGAGAGACACATTCCAGAGAGATTCTCCAGGCATTGGAACTGAGTCTTGTGTCCTTTGCTACCTTCATGTTGCTGCTTCGTATTGGCCTTTGGACTGGATTGCTGGTATCCTGATCAGTGAATCTGGTAATCCCCTAATGACCTGTGGACCCTAATCAGCAGGAAGTAGATGAAAGAGAACTGTAGTCCTTTTCCCTACTAATCTCCTACCTAAGGTTTTAGGGTAGTGGAAAGGGTGGGGGACGGGATTGGAAGAAAGGCAAAGGTGTTTAAGAAGCCTAAATGAAGTAGTTTTGGTGAAAAATCTAAGCCTACAGCTCTTGGTACTCTTTTTGTCCTATTGGATTGGCTTTTCCAGCCTCAATGTGAGGGCTTCTGTCATTTCTTATTGTTAGATAGTCTTCTCTTGAAGACCTGACCTTTCCTGAAAAGGAAATGAAGAGGGAGTGAATCTGGGGAAAAATGAGTTGAGGAGTAGCTGGGAGGAGTGTAGAGAGAGAAACCTGTGGTAGGGATGTATTGTATGAGAGAAGAATCTATTTTTAATAATAGTTATTATTGAATTAATAATATGTATTAATTATGAAATAACTATGAATTAATTATTTTTGGATTTAATAATTGTTATTATTGAATTAAGTAGATATATATTAGACTAAGGTGTATATAGGTACTATTGAACACAAATGTATAAATGAAGGAAAAATATTTTTCTTAGTAGATAAGGTAGAAAATTTTGAAGTTATTTCTTCAACTGGGGCAACTTGTAATTCTGTAAGTTTTGCTTTCACTTTCCTCATTGCAAACCTTCTCATATACCTGCTCCATGCCATCTTTCAAACTCATGCTATTTTCGTTAACTAGATGAGTTCAATGATTATGCTACAATTGTCTTTTAGTTTCTACAGCAATGCGGAGGAGAGGTTTTCTATTCTGATTATTCAGCTCTTAAAGGACTTTTTTTTCTTTTCTCAAAGGGTCACTACATACTTCCAGACCTTCAGACACCACTGTATTTCCTCCTTTATTTTCCCCAGAAGAAAGCTTCACAGCCTCACTGTTAGACTATAGTAGATGTAATATTGGCCACAGCGCTCAAAACATTCGATAATAAAGGAAACCAGCCATCCATTCAACAAAGATAAGAATTTAATTATCACCTGTGTGCCAGACAGTGTCCTATGCGCAGTGGTTACAAATAGAAATGATACATGCTTCCTATCTTCCAGTGAGTAGTCTTAGCTCTGGGGAAAGTCAATAATTTCCTACTTGGTTTAAGTCTTTTGGTTGTAAAAAACATGTTGAGAAAGCTTAACCAAACTACAGAAATACTTGATATGCACGTCTAACATTAAATGTATTAGCTTTTCAAGAAAACAATTGGAAACAATGGCTATCTGCTTACTCTACTCTGAGGGAAAACTATGAAATGACAGAGTAGTGTTAAGTTTTATATATATTCCACCACATAATCATTCAACACTATAAATCACTCTGTTAACAATGGGAAAACACTGATTTAGATAGCATTTTTTGGTGGTGTTAGCAGTCCATTAATAAGACAAGTACAGAATAAATATGGTGAGTCTTTTTTGAGAGAGAGACAGAAAAAAAAAGAAATAGTGTCAGGGCCTTGGAAGGATGTACATAGTGTTTCACTATCTAGAGACTTCAGCCAAGTCAGGAAATTATGTAAGGAGAAAAGCTGGATTCAGGAGTTAGAGTGACTCATACATTTTATTGAGAAGAGCAACAAAATTACAGCCTCAAAATTGTAATAAAGGGACAAGCCAGGATTAAACAAACTCATAAAACTTGCTTCCAGAGATTTTTAAAGGACACTTAGAGAATTAAAGAAACATGCCTGAGACACAATTTTGAAAACTTCACAGATTCACAAACACAGGGGCGTGAAGGTCTCTCACATATAGGACGTGGTTCTAGATGCTTAATGTACAGGATGTGAGGTAGGAGAGAGTGAGGAGGCTCAGATGAAACTGAGGGTTGATTGCTGCATGGGCTTTTAGCTGAGGTCAAGTATAAAACTGGTCATTGATACTAAAGGATAAAACCAAAATAAAGTGATCAGGAAATAGGATATTTTAAATGGATTGTCTTTTCAAATGCAGACTGATGATCACTTTTGTTCAAAATTTTTGTTGAATAAATATATTCAAACAGTACAAATAGACCAAATATCCAGACAGTACTTCTTCCACTGATCATTGAATAATTGTGAATTTACTTTATGACAGATGGTAGTCTAATGAAGACATGCATTAAATCCCAAAGTTTTTAGAAAATATATGCAGATAAAGCTTTTTAAGAATGAGTTTTCTTTGGATTATCCATTACAATGGACTGTTGTTTATAAGCCTATTTGGAAAACCGTATTTTTGCCACATATGGCTTGCTTATCGGGTTGGCTTGCACTTTGATTGTGCATTCTACTCATGGGACTCTTCTTAACCCTTAGGGTATAAATTGTCTGCTGCTCTGAGTAATGGTGGCTGTTGCATGAGACTGTAGTCTGCCTCACTTATTGGCTCCCTTCTCCCATGTCTCACCACCTCTGTATCCTCTGGCTGGCATGTAATTAGCTCTGTATTGTACAAAATATAATGGATCTCAAAGAGTTTTATTTTATATCATTTTCTGTGAAGGAAAGTTTCAGTAAAAGTTCAATTGCACCTACACTACAAGGGTGAACTAGAGGAATGTTGTAAAAATGTGAATCATTGAACTGTGGGGTGTAGGTAGAAAAAAAGGATTTGATTGCAGCATTTAAACCTCCAGAAACAAGTATAGAATTATAATATTTACATGCGATCCATGCTTGTCATGTCTTGCTCCCACCACCCCAGAGGTGAGCAAAGGAGCAGATGTGCCATAATCTGCAATTCCCCATTTTCGCATACATTTGTGTCAGTGCAGTAATCCCATTTGATCACAGTCATCTTTGATCTGCCAGCTTGCTTGGGCTGGTGGCTCATGCATTCCCTTATTGGCCACCCTGTATCAGACCCAACAGGAAGTTCTCCTGGGGTTTCAGGGCTACTTCTCTACATCTAAGTTTGCATTTGTTTTGTCCCATGAACATCTTTTAATTCCTAAACCTCCATCTGACATCCAGAAGCACAATCCTCCTGCATCGAGAGGCAAAATCTCTTGATTCATTTCATTCCTGCTATTGAATGGCTTTTTTAGCTCTGTCTATTTCAAAGAGATGATTGTATGTGATTCAATTTCCGTAAAAAACATTATTGACTTAATGCATTTATCCTAATATTAATAGGCAGAGCGATTATGGTGCTCTCTTTAAAATTAACATTTTAAAAGGCCTTGAAAGAATGTACTAAAATAGAAATTTTCCTCAAAGAAAGTGAGTATCTAGTAAGTTTTTTACAAAGTTGTTTTTTGTTCTAGAAATATATAATAGCATGAAACTCATTCTTGCTGACATTAATTTCACTAATATGGTTGTACAGCCATCATCAGATTTCTTTTCAGCATCCCAAACTGAGATAGTAGATAACAATCCTCTGGCATCCTCATCCATCTACTGTCATAATTTTTTTTAATTTTTTTTTACAGTTCATGAATTTTATTATTCTAAATATTTTATTAAATAGAATCATACAATATCTGTCTGATCTATTTCACTTAGTGTAATATATTCATGGTATAAAAATATCAGGATTTCTTCCATTTTAAGACTGAATAAAGTTCTCTGGCATGTAATATACCATATTTTATTTATATGAGGTCTGCAGCAGACATTGGGTTGATCCTGCCTTTGAACCATTATGAATAAAATACCAAGGGTATAGGTACATTTCTGTGGTTCTGGCTTCCCAAGACAGTGCAGCAGGAAGGTCCCAATTGTATGGACAGAATGGGCAACATAGAGAGGGCTTATTTCTGATAAGAAATACATGAAAGTTGGAGCACAGCTCTGCACCACAGTGTATGTTCCAGGCCCTGGCTTTGACAAAATAAAAATTACAAGTATTTGTGAGTCATGATTTAACGTTTTAAAGAAATGGCTCTTTTAAAGACTATTAATGTTAAATAAAATTTAGGTTTTTGGAAAAGAATGAGTGAATTTAGCTCTCTGTGTAACTGTACCTTTGATGAAATTGATTATCACTGGTGGAAGCTTATTAATTGCATGGCTTTGTAGTAAAAGACAATGTTGGTTATATGGTAATTTTGGTGAGGGTGAATGATTCATCAATAATAAACTTTCAGGGAAAACAAGTAGGCTACCTCAGATCCACACCTTTCCCTTCTCCCTTCTAAATACACCCCCCCCAATCTTATGCCCAGCTTTGTAGCAAATTATCTGTTGTGGACACTCTTCACAGTCTGTTCCCATTTCCAGAGGACTAATCAAATCCAGGTGGAATACCCTGCTTTCCTCTCTCCAGTGGATCCCCTTGGATGTCCCTCCCATCCCCAGCTCTACACAACACAACACATCTCAGCTGTGCTGAGTGTCAGTTCCAAATACCCAAAACAAATTTTACATAGACACAGTGGTCAGACCTAGCAGAATTTCCCCTATTTTTTTTTTTTTTTAGCGCTGAAACACAGCCAACATACCTTTTTTTAGAACTAGAGAGGGCAATAGAAACCAAGGAACAAAGCACCAAACAAAGATAAGCCTGGATATAAGTACGTAGAATTACAATCTTCCAAAACACAGATGCCCAGAAGCCAGCATAAATACAAAACTGATAACAGACAGGGCAATATTCTCCACTGGGGCATTGCAAATCTACCACAGAAGGTCCCAAGAACTGCAACGTAGCTGAAGCTCAAGACAAAGACTTTAACAAAGCATTTTTGAATAAGCAAGAACCTTAAAGAAAAAATAAACATAAAGAAATCTATGGAAAAAAAAACAGTGGAAGAAAGTAAATAAAATAGTTCCAGACCTGGAAGTCAAAACAGAATTTAAAAAAACAAAACTGATAAAACAACAACAACAAAAAATAAAAATAAAAAAACAAAATCCTAAGATAAATCAGGAAATGAAGACTTCAAGAACATAAAGAGAAATCTCAGAGGCAATTCTCACCAACACAATACAGAAATAAGAGAGAAAATCTCAGTTAGTGAACACACTATAGAAGAAATGAATACCGCAGAGAAAAAAATGTTAAATCTTAAAAAAATGCTTGTTCAAAATATGCAGGAAATCAAGGCCACTATGAAAATGGCAAATCTATAAGTTATAGGAACAGGGAAAGTAGAAGAAAACCAGGTTTAAAAAAAAAAAAAAAAAAAAAAAACAGAAAATACTTTCAACAAAATCATGTAAGAAAATTTCTTTGACCTATCAAGGTATAAGAAGCATACAGAATACTAAAAAGACTGGAAGAGAAAAGACATTCTCCTGAGCACACAATAATTAAAACACTAAATGTAAAGAACAAATAAATAGTGTTAAACATTGCAAGCGAAAAACAGTAACAACAAAAACTAAGTGACACATGAAATCAGACCTATTGGAATAATAGAACTTGACTTCTCATTGGAGACTTTAAAAACAGGGGAAGACCTGAAAAAAAAAAAAGTTCTATAAACCATAAGAGACTACAGATACCAACCCACAGTACCAGAAGAAGCAAAACTTTCAATTACAGTAGATGGAGAGGAAAACATTTCATGATCAACTAAGTTTAAGAAATATATCTCTACAAATCCAGTGCTACAGGAGGCAATACATGGAAAAATTCTAAACTAAAGAGGATAAACACACCTAAGAAAACAGAGAAGATAAACAATACCATATCATCAATACAAATTGAGGAAAACACACCACCACTACCACCTTCTCCTCTTCCTCCTCCATCTACACCAGCACAACAACAAAATAACAGGAATCACAAACCCTACTCACTGATAGCTATCCAAGTCATTAATGTCAATTTTCCAATAAAAGACAGAGACTAAAAGAAAGAATGCAAAAACAGAGTCCATTTTCTGCTACATCCAAGAAATACACCTTAACATAAAGAATAGACATTAGTCTCAGAAAAGATACCTGTGTCCAGATTTTTTGGTTCTGTTGCTATATTTGTGGCGCTCCTGCCCTCCCCCGCCCAGGTCTTACTATCTCACCCTTCTTTCATAAGATTCCCTGCACTCTGCCCAAAGTTTAGCTATAAGTCTCAGCATCTGCTTTGATACACTTCTGGGTAGAGGCTTTCAGAGATTGGGGAGCAGCCTTTCCAGGCCACAGAGGAAGACAATGCAGTCAGTCATGATCAGACCTGATAGGCTGGGGTCTGATGGAAGGGGAGGAGGACCTCCCCTATCTGTGGACTTGGAGAGGGACATGGAAGGAAATAAAGGAGAGAGGGTAAGATTGGAAGGGAATGAGGGAAGAGGCTACAGCTGGGATACAAAGTGAATAAACTGTAATTAATATAAAAAATAAATTAAAATAAAAGGAAAATAAAGAAAAAAAAAGAATAGACATTACCTCAGGATTAAAGGTTGGAAAAAGATATTACAAACACATGTACCTAAGGAGAAAACCAGTGTAGTCATTTCAATATCTGTCAAATTAGGCTTCAAACTAAAACTAATCAGAAGAGATAGGGAAGAACACAACATATTCATCAAAGGAAGTAACCCCCTCCCCAGGGGGCATTGCCATTTTTAACATTTCTGCACCAGAGTACCCAGGTTCATAAAAGAAACACTATTACATATTCAATCACATATTGACTCTCAAATACTGATAGTGACAGATGTTGCAATACCCCACTCTTGCCAACAGATAGGTCGTCCAGACAAAAACTAAACAGAGAAATGCTGGAGCTAACTGGTGATATAAAGAATATGGTCAAAACAGATATTTACAGAACATTTCAACCACACATATAGGAGTACAACTTTTTCTCAAGACCTCATGGAACTTTCTTCAAAACTGAAGACATACTCTGACACAAAACAAGTTCCAACAGATAAGGGAAAATTTAAATAACACCCTTTATCCTATATGACACCATGGATTAAAGTTGGATATTAATAGAAACAGAAACAACAGGAACCTTACAAACTCATGGAAACTGAAGAACTTACTACTGCATTAAAAAAAAAAAAAGGTCAAGAGTCAAGACAGAAATTAAAGACTTTCTAAGACTGAGTGAAAATGACTCAACATACCCAAAGTTTTGGGACACAATGAAGGTGGTTCTAACAGCCCAGTTGAAAGCACTGAGTGCCTACTGTTTAAAATAATTGGAGAGACTTAATACTAGCAACTTAACAGCATACCTGAAAACTCTAAACAAAACAAAACCAACAAAACAAAACAAAGTATACCCAAAAGCATGAGACAGAAATAAATACAACTCGCAATTAAAGTAGAATACATATAATCACTCAAAATAAGAAAAAAAATGATTCAAAGGATCAATGAAACAGAGGTAATTCTTTGATAAAATCAATAAGATTGATAAATTCAAAGCCAAATTAAATAAAAGGCAGAAAGATAGAATTAACAAAATTTTAGGGATAAAATGGGGACTACAGACACTGAGATAATCCAGAGAATCATAAGGAAAACTTAAAAAAACCTATAATCTACCAAATTAGAAACTCTAAGGACATGGATAATTCTTTTGATATATACCACTTACCAAAAATAAATCAAGATTCATTAAGTAACTTAAACAGACCTATAACTTCCAGTGAAATCCAAGTAGTAGTTAAAATCTGCCAAACATAACAAGTTCACAGACAAATGGTTTATCTCAGAATTCTACCAACGATGAACACCAATACTCCTCAAATTATTCCACAAAAATAGAAACTTAAGGAATACCATTGAATTTGTTTAAAGAGAAATAGATACACTGATACCCAAGCAACATAAAGACCCAACAAAGAAAGAGAACTAGAGAACTACGGACCAAGTTACCTTATTAAGTAGATGCAAAAATTCTCAATAAAATATTTGTAAGTCAATTCAAAAGACACATCAAAAAGATCATCCACAATAGTTGTCTGCATTCCAGAGATGCAGGAATGGCTAAACCTATATAATTCAACAAATATAATTCTCCAGATAGGCAAACATAAACACACATATACACACAAACACACACGCACATACACAGAAAACAATAATAGTAACAATACTGTAAATCCTAATGCCATTCTGCTATATTCATCTGGCAGTGCCAGCCATCAGCAGAAAAGCTTCCTCCTGCAGCAGCTGGTAAAAAAATACAGAGCCTCACAGCCAGACAGGAAGCAAAGAGAGAGAGACCTTGAAACAACCTGTCTTAAAGGAGACATCTCCACCAAATCGCTCCTTTCAGGGCTCAGGGAACCATGTGGACAATGTGGTGGAGTGTGATATTGAGACAGTATTGAAGACACGGAGGAAATAAGGCCCTCTAAATCAACAGGATTAATGTACATATGTATATATAAAATAATATAATATATTCATATATTTCACATATACTTGTTTGTTTTTTTATTCTACAAGTAACTTTTGTATATATTATGGCTTACAGTTTAGTGTTTTTATGGGACTCATGAATGACAGTTTAGGTGTATGTTCATATCTATTTCATGAGTATTTTCTAGGACTCCTTTTCTTCTTCTTCTTCTTCTTCTTCTTCTTCTTCTTCTTCTTCTTCTTCTTCTTCTTCTTCTTCTTCTTCTTCTTCTTCCTGTCTTATCCTGACACTTTAGATTTTGTTTTATCATATTATATTATCCTATTATATCCATCCCTTAGAAGCCCATTGTTTTTTTCTAATGAAAGACAGGGGAACAATATCCAGATGGAAGGAGTGGTGGATAGGAAATTGAAAGAGTAGAGAAGAGAAAATCATGAGGATATGTTACATGATGAAATAATATATTTCAATAAGAAGGAGAAAATAATGAACTTTCCTGTCCATCTTTATGTTTGTGGTGCTTGGCACCAGTGGCTATCTTCTTTGACTGGGCTGAGGTTATATTTTTCATGTTAAAGTTTGAAAGATACAAACTTATTCTCACTAGCACGATCATGAATACATTCTAAATGGTTGTCATCTGTTTATTAAACTCATTAACGTTTCATATAAACCTCTTCATTAATTCATTTTTTCCAAATTCTCCTGTCACTTTATTTATACTAATAAATATTCACATAACAGTCCACAATAAAAATACATTCTATATCTGCTGTAACTGCAGTATGGAGCACAGTAGCCACTATCCCCATATAGGTGACTATTTAAGTTGGAATTCTAATTAAAAACAAGAATTATGTATACATATCAATAATTAAAGAATGAGAGGTCATAGATTGGGAAGAGAACAGGGACCGGAGAAGATGGGGATTGGTGGAATTATGTAAATATATTTCTCCTATATGAAGTTCTCGAAGCATAAATAAATAAACGTCTAAAAGTAAAGGAGAGGTGTAGTGTTGTGAGTTTGGGTTTGAAATGTCACTAAAGCCATATTTTAAGTACTTCTTCAAAGCAGAAACATTCAGAGGTTGAGTGGAGGAGAACTGGTTCATGAGGCACTGATCTGTCTAATGCTGTGCCCCACTGAAGACTTCATAGTTGAGAGGACTATGAGAGCTAATGCAGTCTGAAGGAGAGAAGACCTAACTGGAGGAAACAGGGCACTCTGGGCATGATTTTGTAGGGTATATTTCCTCAGATCCCTATTTTTCTATTATTTTGTCCTCCAATCCTTGGCTAATTTGAGATGAATAGTGTTCTCTGTGATGCTTTCTACTCTCATGATATATGTCATATCCAGTCCCTGAAAGAGTAGACATAGTTATAAAATCTTGAGCCAAATACTTTTTTTCTGTTTCAGACTGAATTTTTTTGAAATTGTAAAACTTGTTTATTATGCATATCAATGCAAGAATGTAAATTTAGCCATCGTTTATATTCTATAAGAGCACTTTTAGATTTTGCATATTCTTTCTTACATATTTTTAACGTTTTTTTTACATTATTATTATTATTATTCAATTTATTCACTTTGAATTCCAGCTGTGGCTCCCTCCCTCATCTCCTCCTAATCTCACCCTCCCCCCATCTTCTCCCCTTATACCCCTCCCTTAAGCCACTAATAGAGGAAATCTCCTCCCCTTCTATCTGACCCTAGCCCATCAAGTCTCATCAGGACTGGCTGGATTTTCTGTCTTTTGGCCTGGCAAGGCTTCACCCCCGCCCCCCAGGGGGAGGTGAAAAGAGAGCCAGCCACTGAGTTCATGCCAAGAAAGTCCCTGCTCCCCTTACTAGAGACCCCACTTGGAGACTGAATCTATGGGCTACATCTGAGTAGGGGTTTTAGCTCCTCTCCAAGCACTGTCCTTGGTATCAGTTGAGGTATTGTTCTCTGCAGGGCACCCAGGGCCCAGTTTTTTTTTTTTTTATTAATTACACTTTATTCATTTTTTATTCCCCCATAAGCCCCTCCCTCCTCCCCTCCCGATCCCACCCTCCCTCCCCTTTCTGCATGCATGCCAGTTCCCAAGTCCACTGATAGGGGAGGTTCTCCTCTCCTTTCTGATCTTAGTCTACTTGGCCTCTGTTGGTCTCTTTTTGGAGCTCCTGTCTCCTCCAGGTCTTTCTACCTCTTCCTTCTTTCGTAAAATCCCATTCATTCTGCCCAAGGTTTGGCTATGAGTCTTAGCCTCTGCTTTGATACCTCTATCAGTAGAGTCTTTCAGAGGTCGACTGTGGTAGGCTCCTGTCCTGTTCTTTCAGACTGATTTTTTTAACACTTTGTCACAGCTATAAAAAGCTGAGGCTAAATGATTGGGGGGATCTGGGAGAGAGTGGGAAGGTAGGGGAAAGCTGGGAGGAATGGAAGGAGAAAAACGGCTGTGTTCTAGATGTTTGTATGAGAAAAGAATCTATTTTCAGTGGGGAAAAAAATGAGTATGTTCCACATAGCTAAGTCATTTCAATTCTAGACGCACCTATGAAAATATTAGACATTTGCATAATGAGATATGTAGTCACATTGTTTCATCAATTTTCATACTGGGAAATTCAAATGTCTATGAACAAGAATGGGAAGCAAAAATTATAGTACATGTGTTATGCTCAATACTATAGAGTAATGAAAATGTATGAAGTGAGTCTACCTAAGACAACTTGAGTAAATTACGAGAAAAATATTCTTATAATAATTAAAGCTTAATTAAATATTTTAATTGTTCTTTGCGTACATAGATATCATATCATAAGAAGCTTGTAGTGGAGTACAGAGATGTCTCTGTGGTTAAGAGGAGCCAAGTTGTGTTCCCAGAACTCAAGAAGGAAAACTCACAGTTGTCTCTATCTCCGGCAACAGAGGATCCCATGACTCTGACCTTGACAAGCACCTCCTTGATGTGCACATGACCACTCAGAGATATGTATATTTACATATAATTAAAAATAAATAACAATGCAAATGTTTAAAACTGCAAATGTTGTTAGAAAAATAATGTATCATGAGCTTCCTGTTAAAAGAGTGGACAGGAAACGATTTTATATTTACTCTCTTAATGCTTAATGAGGGTTATAAGTATAGACATGCTTTCCGTCTGCCTTGGTAAGCAAAGTGATATGCTTATAAAAATTCCATAAATGTAAAACTCCAAACACATGAACAGTAACACCTGGACTCAAATGCTCTTCATAGGGAGCCCCAGATTTTCCGCCATTCAAGCATGTGCCTTTCTGGTGAAACACTCGAGTCATTTAATGCCATAATCTATTTTTTTAACATAAAGATCTTCTGAGAAAAAAGCAATAATGTTAATGTGATTACAAAATGATCAAGGAAATGAGAACCATTGTAGAGAAATGCTCTGACATAATCAAAAGCAAGAAAAGTGAATATCCCAAATATTTAAGATGACAGAACAGATTAAGGCTGAAGATGAAGAGAACAATTCAAGGTTTATATCATGACATCTCAAGGAGTTTATATTTCATCATTTATGTAGCTTTTACAGACTCAGCAACAAGACTTCAAGTTCCAACAATGGAACGCAAGTGACATCATGTTGACCATGTAAGAGGTAGCAGGGAATGGGGTAGGCCTAGGAGAACAGAACCATCATGAAGCATGACAGAAGCATAATGATCCCCACCAAAGGACAAGGCAAAAGCAGATTTGTCTGGGTATAGGATGCATTATTTAGAGACTAGAAACTCAAGCAGAAAATAAAAATTGGCAAAAAGAATAATGGATGTTGCTTTAAGACCTTAAAGTTTAAGTGGGTTTTCTTTAAGTCAGATCCTATGAAATATTTGTGGTACTTTTCTGCATCCAGTGGTTAGTTTAGAATATAGTATAGGCGTATAATATATATATATATGTGTGTGTGTGTGTGTGTAGCCAAACACAGATTAGAAATACAAATTTTATTTTGTTATTGAACCTCCAGAAATGTATTATAACATCTGGGTTCATATGGACAAGAATAAACTCCAAATGCAGAACTATGATGAAAATATAAAAGAATTATTATAGCTGATCATAAATCTATGCAAAAAATAATTTCTTTAGAAAATCAGAGGTCACAACATGTGTGAGTTAGCACAATCAGAGAAATCTTATGATAGAAGACGAACATAAACTAATCCAGACAAATGTGCCCAGCTTGATAAACTAGTCAAGGCATCCTCTATATTACTGTATCCAGGGATGTAGTGATGTGGACAGTTTCTGACATGATCATTCATCTGGTAGGTTTCAACCTTTAGAATCACATGGGAGGGTAAATAGTATGGTGGAGTTTACCAGAAAAGTAAGTGACTACCTATGAGGTCTTGGCAATGCCATTCCTTAAAAAGGTTTGGTCTGATAAAGGAGGTCCTCCTCCCCGACTATCTGATCCTAGCTTATCTGGACCTAGGAGACGGACGTAGTGGGGAAGATGAAGGGAGGGTGGGACTGGGAGGAGATGAGGGATGGAGCTACAGCAGGGAGACAAAGTGAATAAATTATAAATAATAATAATAGTAATAGTAACAACTATATAGCAAAAAAAAAAAAAAAAAAACCCAGAAAGTTTGTTCTGGGAAAATGCAATAATGTTGTATAAGTTAAAGGCTATTTGGGGTATTTTGAATTGTTGATCATTAGAAGAAAGATAGGAAGAACTGTCAAACTCTTTAGTTTTTTGAGGGAAATTAAGTAGGTATAGTTCATTGAAATAGTAGTATTGCCTCTTGGACAGATAGAAGGGATCAATGATCTTAGCTGAGATGGGAGGATTATGAGTTAGAGAACAGCATGGGATATGCAGGAATTTGAAGACCAGCAGGGGCAACATTGTGAGTTCCTGTCTAAACAAACAGACAACCAGATAAACAAGACAATATTTATAATCATTCTTTGATGCCCACATGGAATTTTTTCCAGAAAGCCTCTGGATTCCAAGACTCATTAATTCTCAAGTTTATTAAATAGGGCCTTAATTTCTTATATAGTGAAGAGAATTAGTTGACTCCTAAGGCATTAATATAGGTAGATATTACATGTGTGAAGGGAACAACAATGACAATGCTCATTTTAACATTGAGTTTAGGAGATGAATGATTATATAACAAGGTTATAATTTAACCTACCAAATACTATCATGCTTTTCTTCTAAATTTATATGTAAAGTTACGTATTTTAGGGAAGAAAGTGAGAAAAGTCAGTTGAGGTTTCTAGGCAAAAGCTTCCTTTTTGTCAGGGAACTGGTGGACATTCATCTCAAATTACATTGCAAGTGGTGCAATGCACCTGCTCCTTTATCATGTTGCCAAGGCTCAGCGGTTTTTAGCCTTGCTTTTTTGTTTTTCTAGGTTTTGTTTTTCCCCTCTTGTCTATGCAGTTCCTTGAGTTGCTGAGCCCCCAAAGGAGAGTAACATATTACATCTTGCTTAAAAAAATAACCCTAATATATCAAGTATAGATAGGTGCCAAAGATGAGACTGCTGAGCAAAGTACACAGCAGTAGCCTCCAAATACTGCACACTGCACAGGAGTGCATAGCCCCCCTTTCACCTTTCATCAATGCTACTGCATATGTGAATTGATTTGGTTATGATGTGAAATAAAAGACAATTACACAGGAGGAAATGCTTGTCTTTGGGGAGACATTATGATATTTATTCTGTATTTTGTGCAGTGTGGGGTAAGAAAAAGTCATCCTTAAAGCTATGTGACTCCCTAGGCAGCTGCTCTATGGCCGACTCCCACCCCCCATGATTAGCACAGTGCTACATCACTGGAAGCAACTAAGCTTCAGTGGATATAGCCCCGGAGATGGTAATATGAGTTCAAGGACAGGGGAAGGGAATGGAAGCCAAAGGGAGGAAGTAGGGGAAAAATGCAGTAAACCTGTGATTAAAAGCTGTTTGCTACAGCAAGCCTCCACAAGGGATCTGCAGCTGTGTCACAGTGCTTTAGTTTTGCAAATTGAACAAGGATAAATTCAAAGATGCTTGGAGCAGGAAGATGTGTTGACAGATGCTAGGAGAAGTCCAAACTCATGGTAATGACATGAAGTGCACGCATTCATCCTCATGCACACCTCATCTTTAGTCTCTTACTCATCTTTGGGTACACAATAGATTCCTATTGAATAAGCTATTACCAACATAATATTGTGTGGTTTCATATCTCTCTCCTTCTCTCTTTCCTTGTAGGGCTAAAGGAGCCTCATAGGCTTGCTTCTGAAACAGGTCTTGGATGGCAAACCCAGTATCCCACAAAAGTGTCCTGGAGCATTGCAGTTGAAAATCCAGTTACTAGAGTTCTGGTCGGTCTCCAGATGGCTAGTGATTTCTCCAAACAGTGCCTCTAATATTAATCCTAATTCTAAAATAGTCTAAACAAAGAGGGCACAGAAACAACACAGAAATGAGGGTAAATTGCAGAGACAGTGCAATCCTCATCATGTTCAAAGGAATGTATTTCTATTAAGTGTTCCTTCTAAAAACGGTTTTATAGAATACTTCATTCAGGTTCCCCCTCCAGATTCTTAATGTTCAGCGAAAGGGGGTGAACAATGACCAAAATACTCTCTGGCACTCCTTACACACACACACACACACACACACACACACACACACACACCACTTTTCACACGCTATTGTAAGGCTCTCAGCTTCATAAAGATTCTTAAAAAAAAAAAAAAAAACAAAAAAAAACTAGATAGCTACACGGGGGGAGTCTACAAGGCCAGGCACTCCCTAGTGAGGGCGTGAAAGGGTGGGAGGTGCTGGGGTCAGGGTTAAATGACACTGCAGAACGAAGCCTCTTGCCTTGCCCTCTCCTTCCTTCATCTACAGGAGTCTCTAGTGAGCTTCCGCATCTGGAAGCCTGCTTCTTAGGTTTCTAGAGAGGGCAGAGACAGCGTTTCAAAGCCCCGCATCTAAAACCATCCACTTCAAAGAGCCCGGAAAGCCTGACCAATAGCCCGAACTGTTTCCCTTCTCCCCCTAAAATCTCATCTGTATTTCTCCCCCTGAAATCTCATCTGTATTTTCCTTTTTTCCTCTTGGGTCATTCCCCTTTTGATGTGCAGGTCTTCCAGGTTGCTTGGGTGCAATCAAGGAATCTCTGCATACCAGTAGATTTCTCGGATCCCCAGTACGAATAGAAAGAATAAGAGGCGAAAGACTTCCGCCTCTCCAGGCGCTTCTGCCCTGCAGCGGTGACCTGCTACAACAGTAATCAGAGACCTTTAAGCTCAGGTGTGAGATCCCAGTGCTTTATGTAGTGCCTGGCAGCTTCCAACGCCCCAGAGCTAAGCTGCCCGGGCTGCGGCAGCAGGATTTTCCCGGGCGCCTCCCCGCATCCCGCATTGACTGCTCCCAAACCTCTCCCTATTGTGTCCGCAGAGCTGCGGGACTGGCTAGAAGAATCAGAAAGAGGAGGCAAGAGCGTACTGGGAGAAGGAGCTGAAGAGCCCCCGAAAGGACACAGCGTTTTATCAATAATGCAGAGGCTCCCAAACCTCCCTGCAATATGTTTTGCGGCTAAACGCCACCAACTGGAGCGCTTCCTGGCACGTCCCGCGAGTGAGGTTTTTGTGTGTGAAAGATGGGGTGTATCCTGTTCATTCAACTATCAGCTTTCCTTATTCCTCCTCCTTTGCCGCTTTCAGATAAAGTCCCCTCTGGTTTGGTTTTACTTCCTCAGTCTCCGCCACGCCACATCACTACTAGCGCTTCCAAACAGAAAGGTGCAGGTTGGAATGAAAGGTCGCAATAAACTCTATTACCTACCTATCTCCAACAGAGCAGCATAGTCCCCCTAGCAATGCTTAATTTCAAAGTCCCCACTGTCACCTCCTTCTCGGGGAACGCCTTCAGAGTTTGGCAGCTCCTCAGAACATGCTTTTTGCATCTTTCCACATAATGCAAACCACTGCCCTCAGAGGCAGAGATCATTGGATCAGGCAGCAAACTTGCCTAGTCCGAACCCAGCAGGACACTGAAAATCGGAACTTCCCATGAGCCAGTTCTCCTGCGTCCCCAAGAAACCCAAATGCTGCACAGAACCTCCTCAAATAAAAATCACCCCGACCACACAACACAGGCAAAAATCCAGAAACTTCATTGTTAAGCAAGTACAGCTCACTCATAAGAGACACCTGGCCCAACTTGTGGGGCAACAAAACAGTCTCGCCTCTGCGGGGAAACTTGTTGAATCCCGCCAGAGCTCAAGGCTGCAGTTTCCCAGTCAGCCTGAAGGTTTTCGATTCCACCCTCCCCAAATCCCTGGTGCATCCCTCACAATTTCTGGGCAAACTGCGGAGTCCTTTCCGCACCCACGCTCCACTCCCTCGACCACCACCGTAAAACCAAGCGCTCTCTTTAAGGATTCCAAAGCCCGAGCTGTTTCTGCAGTCATTTGAAAGACTTACCTTTCCATAAGACTGTTTTCCGAAATCCAGCAGCTCCGAGATGCAGGCACAGCCCTCTAACTTTGCTATGCAGAAGAGAGCCTCTGGAGTTTAAACCTAGCAAAGGCCATCTGAGACTTTTCAGTATGAGTGATGAACAGGCAGAGTAGAGTCAGGTTTCTTCTCGGTCTCAGCACCCTGGAAAAAGATTCAATCCTTCTTCAGTAGAGAATTCTTTCATACCCGTTATCTGTATTACTATTAATGCACAGAGCACACGGCATTGCATACAAATAGGTCCAAGTGTGCGCTTCTATTGGTGGCTGCGGAGGCCCCTGGGTCCTAGCTCCAGCTCTAAACTACACAGCAACACTCGGCACGCAGCTTTGGAGACGCCAAGGGGAAAATGGATTTAATTGATTCGTTACCTCTGGTATTGTAATGCCTGCTGCGATGTTTAACCAAGGGGGGGAAAGTCTGAACGTTTAAACTCGGGTCATGTGATCTATCATTTCATATCTGCTTTTAATTGTCTGTGGAGCTGGCTTTGATAATACAAAGGATTTTCAAAGAACATTTCTGAAGGAAAAAAAAAAGAATCACACGGATATTTTGGCAAGAAAATCTCCCTTTTGCTTTCTATAGGGCAGGACTCATATCAATCCAGGTCATGTTCTTTGGTCGAACGTTCTGCATTTCACAGAAGTAAATTAGCACCCAGGTTTATTCATGAAAATGCACGGCTATTCCAATAACTTGACTTAAGTGGATTAAAATGGCAGAACCCAAAATGTGTGTGCCAATTATGAAACCAGAGAAATTTCCACCAATAGTTTAAAAGAGAAAAGGCATTGGCATCATTTGTACTTTACAAAATGAGAATTTCAGAAATTTGGAATGCTGGCATAAAATATACATCCTCATAAAACTTCAGTAAGGTTACAATTTGTCAAATACACATTGTTAATTGCCATGTGTTCTTTCTGCATTTTTCTTTTTCAGCTAATCTGTCAGAGGTATGAATGGGAGAACCCATTCAGAAATACAGTTAGCCAGACCTTTATGATTGGTGACTCGAAGCATTTTTACATTGCCAGAATATATTTCAGTATATCATCACAAAAGAAAACTTTTAGATTTTTACTTTGTGTACACTAACTTTATGTTTTAAAGCTCTTTTATATTTGAAGTTATAATATAATTACACATCCCTTTTCCACCCTCCAAGACCTTCCATACACCCTTCCATGCTCTCTTTCATATCCTTGGCCTCTTTATTTCACTAAATATTGTTATATAAGTATGTATATATGTACAGTATTTATATATGCAGTATATATGCATAGACATACAGATATATATATCATGCATATGTATATACATACCTATCCCTAAATACATAAATACAACTTGCTCAGCCTGTATAATTTCACTTGTTTGTCTGTGTTCAGGGCTGCCAATGTGTTTGTTACTAGATAACTGCTTGAAAGAATGTTAATAGCTAAATTTCAGCTTTTAAGCAAACTACTCTCCTTGCACTTTAATTTTGCAAGCAGACAAATACTTATCCCTACATGACCCAGACTTTCCGGCAAGTCCCGCCTTTTTTTCTTTCTTTCTTTCTTTCTTTCTTTCTTTCTTTCTTTCTTTCTTTCTTTCTTTCTTTCTTTCTCCTGATGTTATAGTAATGCAGAATAAAAGGCTTCTTGTACTTAGATATACATATTAATAGAGCATTTAAATTTGATTACAGAATTATGAGATACATATTTTTGGCTGAATGATGTTAGCAAGTGATGCACAATTCCACAGGCAGCTGCTATAAACCCACAAATGTACCAGTCATGTGTAAACTAAATAAATAAAAATGCAAAAAAAACCCAATATGAACAGAATCCAGATCTTATTCCAAATACAGGTATAACATTTGAATTTATGTAGTGTGTGCCAGGATCCTTTTTCATTTCCATAACTCTTTTCCTTTGCAGTCCTCCCTTCCCCCACCAGTAACCCTTGACAACAGAAGTGTTACTTCAAGTCCAGGTTGCCTTTGCTGCCTTGCAGACCTGACTTACGGATTGCAGCCTGTAGGAAAGAGGTTTAACTATTACAGGGCAGTGAAGTGCAACAAGACTTTGCTTTCCAGCTTGGTAAATCCAGTGTTCATAAATGTGCATTTTTCAACACGGAACCTGTACTCTTAAAATGTCTAACTGGCCAGTGATTCAGAGAGAAAAATCAAGCACTTTGGTAGTAAATTTTCATCAGTTCCCTTACCTCTGCTTTGTTTCTGAAACACCCTTGGTTGTGAGGTCTTTTACTCAGGCCCGTTAAACATTTTCTACAATCGATTTATTTTTTACCTTACACTAGTTTTTACATGAACATTCAATGTATTCTCATGTATGATAAAGAATTTAAAGTGAACTGGTTGTCTGTGAAGGACAACAAACTACAAGACAAAGAAGAAAGAGATAATGACCACACAAAGTTGTATAAAGATGATTAACATTCAAGTTTTATAAGTATATTATTGGTTGATATTTCAATTGATTACTATATGGAAACCTCAGAAAAGAATAATTTGCTATGCAATTATAAATTGAAGACTGGTTAAAGTGAATCTTTCTAAAATTAAAAAGAGGTATGTCCTGCTCAGGTAGATTTGTTTTACAGAAGACTATTGCAGTTTACATATAATAAGTAATAAGTATGAAAGTTGAAGAATGGACAAGTATGAGCGTTAAGAGTAAAGAAACACAAAAACCCTAACATGTGTCTTCAAGTGTAACATTTGTCACTCTCAACCTAAATTCTGACACACTCAACAAGCAAGACAGAATTTTTAATTGAATTTTTTCAGAATAAATATTCTACATTTATTTGATAAAATCTTTCTATTTGCCCAAATAACTCTTATAGGAAACATATGTTACAAGTGATAACATATCATTATGTATGTTATACTATATTAACTCCTTGCAAGTAATGATTTTAAAGCCACATAGTTGTCATATTTCAACATCAGCAGATCTGCCCTTGACATTCTTTATTACAGGAAGTACTGTTGAACCCCTCATTTTGTCTGTGCAGATTTCAAGGACAATACACGCTTGTCAGAAACTGATTTCCATTATGTCCTTGGATCATGATGACAATGTCTTCTTACTGTCGCTAATGTGAATACCTATAAAAGTAAAAATGAGAACATTCCTGAACTAACTTCATGTGTCATTAGTATGATTAGTTTGGTTAAGGGAGGTTATCTTAGAATACACTATTTGGTAAAATTTAATGAACTTTAATGGTATTGTTACTATTACACAATTAAGTTTACATTTCTAAAACTCTGGGTCTATTTTGTGTGTGTGAGTTCATGTTAAGATGTCACATGGGAGGAGATGAGGGAGGAGGGACAGGATTGGAAGGGAATGAGAGAAGGGGTTATACCTGGAATACAAGGTGAATAAACTGTAATTAATATGATAAAATAAAAATTTTTAAAAAAAGATTTCAAAATAATGATTGTCTGTTGGTATGTTTTGAATATAATAGTTATTCAAACATAATCTCTAATAAATGATAAGGAAGATTACTACAATAAGTTTACACTTTGAAAATAGAATGTGAAATTAAGAATGAGCCTAAATGACTGTATAAGTTGCCGGTATGACTGACTATTAAGTAGCAATATTCACAAGAGTTGTAATGGGGTTGTGATTTACTAAATACTACACTAAAATGTTTAGAAGACAATATTTAAATATTTGAAATACAGGTGAATTTGGACATACATACTACTGTGAATGTCAAGGATAACTATTTTGAAGAGTAATATGGAACTTAAAAGGCTCAGTTAAATGAGATATAAAGAGAAAAGGATAACGTACTATGTGAAATTTTTTTTTTGTCGCCATGAAAGGAATGTTTATAATACTGAAAATTCTAGTAAAAAATTCACAAAGAATGTTGCATGAAGGAGACTGTTTTACACCATATCAAAGAGGATTATAAAGCAAGCAAGATAAAAGTTGATCCTAAAAGTGTAGAAGTGAAACACTTTGGCAATGGATTAAAGAAAAATCAACAAAACACAAACAGGCAGGCATCTGTTATAAGCCTTTGAAATGGGAGAATGTGTTGATAGAAAATGCTATTTTTTAGAGGAGAGTTCTATTTACTCATGTATTGAAGCTTCAAATATTTTAGTTCTGGTTTAAGAAAAAATAGGTAGATGTCGACGCTCTGCCCAAAGTTTGGTTATATCTATATCTTTTATCTTAAACCTGTACTATCTCTAAGAAACTATTGAAGCTGAAGAATAGGCTGCGTTTGTGAAGAAAATACACAAGTCGATAAAAAGAAAGGTGTACTGAGCCAACGTGTTGCATTGATAATAAGACCAAGGACAACCAGAATTTGATTCTGTGCCTTTAGAGTTGGTGCATCCTGTTGCTAAATCCGCTAGGGAAGAACAGCCTTGCTAGGCCACAGAGGAGGACATTGCAGGAAGTACTGAAGATACTTGATAAACTAGGATCAGATGGAAGGGGGGGAGGACCTCCCCCAGCAGCGGACTTAAAAAGGGGCAAGGAGGAGATGAGGGAGGGAGGGTGGGATTGGCAGGAAATGAGGGAGCTGGGTACAGCTGGGATACAAAGTAAATAAACTGTAGTTAATATTAAAAAAAATAAAAATTAAAAAAATAAAATAAAGTAAAAAATAAAAACCTTGTTTCAAAATAAAACATGAGTTTTGAAGGACAAAATGTCATTCCAGTAATATTCTAATAATGAGTCCAGTTAATGATTAGAAGTAATATGAAATCATACTGAGAAAAAATTTAAAAGAAAGATTTGTTGATGCTAAGTGAAAAGTTTTTCAAAGGAGACCAGGCCTAGAGATGAGGTTTGAACTGCCAGTATCCTGTTTCTAGGATAACCAAACTATTTTTACAGGTACTTAAAAATAGAAATAGATATTCAATTTAGATATTTAATTATATTCTGTTCTGTACTTTGAGGTAAAGTATATTGAAAATTAAAAGTGACTAATACTCAGCAATTGTGAAGGATTAAACTTGTTAATAATTATTAATATCTGTGTTTTGTGGTTACTGTTACATATTAATTCATGTTCTAGTTTTGTACAAGAACTCATTAAATGCCATGTGGTAATAAATTCTTCTTATTGTAAGACTAAATGTGTGATTCAAATCTCTTAAGCTTTCTATTTTAAGGTATTGTTAATCGCTACTTCAAAAGCATCTAAATGTTTAAATGCATTATATGTAATCCTACGAAAGTATTCATCTGTCATTGCAAGTTACAGGTGTGATGACCAAATTTGCCTGACATTTAAACGAAATCATGGAGATGTATAAAAGTGTCTTGCTTTTCTAAAACAGAAAAAAAAAATTGAATAAATAAAAGTATTGCCAAATCTGGGATATTCCAACAATAGGCTCCTTGAAATAGCTGGTAAAAAAAAAAAAAAAAAAAAAAAGTTAGATTATTAAGGTGTGGATAAAGGGCATACACAGGCTTACTGAAAAAGAATTACTTATAAGAAATATAGTGTTTGCTATATTATGCTTGCTTTGTTCCTTGACATGTACTAAGCAGCAATTTATCTTGATTTCAGCTAAGCATTTGACAAGGACCTTCATTCTTTGAGTATATTCTTGTAGAGAAGATCTGTCTGGATGATAGTATGTCGGTGTGGATTCGTAACTAACTAAACAAGCGGTGTTTCAGTGTTGATTCATCAGTGTCAATCTAAAGTACCTCCAGTGGCCTGCCACAAGTCTGTGTATCTGATCCCAGGTGGGTTAAGAGGTTTATAGCTAAAGAACTTCATGAAACGCACAACTGGTAGCAATGCAAAGTCACCGTACAAAGGAAACCAAAACTTACAAAAGAATAGGTGGACATATAAAAGTTGAAATGTATCATTTAGCAACAGGATATTTGGAAATTGGGTTCAGAGATCAATGTAAAACCACTTAGGGAGTTTGAGCTGACCACTAGCTCAATATAAGTTAATGGTGTGTTCTGAGAGCTAATAAACCTGTTAGGGTGAAATTACAGAGTACTTGTGTTATGATCAAGACACATAGTGTTCACTCTGCTTTTTGCAATTCAGAATGTATCAAATTATAGGCTTTGTATTAAAAAAGAAAAAACCAATTATAACAGATGGAGAGACTACTAAAGAACAAGAGAGAAACCAAATGATATATTTGATAATAGCACACGAAAGTTAACTGAGAAAATAAAGGTATTTAAAGCCACTTTTAGAAAACATGATAATAAACTTTCAATAGAATCTGGAAATATTTTATAAAATTGGATACTGGGCATGATGGCGCAAGCCCCTGACACCCACCACTTAGGGGATGGGGCAGGAGGATTGCCAAGAGTTACAAGATAGCCTACGCTATAGGTTCAAACCTTGTCACAAAACAACAAACAAAAATAAACAAAAAGGATATATGGAATATTACTGTAACAGTTTGGGTCTAAAGTTTTGTGAGTCTTACAGTCGTTTTTTAAGGGCGTTGGATTTGCACCTGCAGCTCATGACCAGCTTATGAATTCTGAGCTTTGGCATTTTCTGATAGCAAGAGTTATAAAATCAAATTTGTTTAGATTATAATAGCTTATTTAAATTAAAATAAGTGTGACTTATCTATAAAAATTCTCAATAATAATTATGCACATAAATTGTATAAAGGAGGAAGTAAGAAAATGAAAACACTGTGTAACTCATAGTGTTGCATCTACCAATTGGTAAAATATGAAACAGAAGGTAAGTACGTTCTCAGACCGGAAAGTTCATGGTGATTGCATGAATTATGGCAAATCGCTGTGAATCCGAGTTAGATGATTATTTTCAGATTTACTTACGTTTTTAGAAAGGATAACTTAACTGACATGGGTTCAGCATACTTTACCGGTAAGTTACTACTTTGAAACTGATATAATTTTCCACTAAAGAAGTTGGTGGGAAAACCTACAGGCAATAATTTTTTTGAATAATGGAAATAAAATAATCTTTTGACAATTTTACATAAGGAGTAAATTCTACAATTATGCATACAGAATCAGTATTAATTTATGATAGGAAGGAAGAACTATAATGATTTTCTTTAATTTTATTCATGGTATTTCATGATGTAGATAAGACCAACAGTGTGTTAAAAACATTATTCAATGAACTTAATTTGAAAGTGATAAGGCTTTAATAAAGGGAATAAAATTCTTACTGATTGTTATATAAGGAAGAAAATATTAGTGAAATAAAATTCTTTAAACAGATAAGAGCATTGGTTATATTAGCAATAATTGTATATTTTTCCAGGACAATAAGGCAAATTTATAAAGGAATTAAAATGAGATAAATTGTTTATGTAGTTGCTCCACACAAATTGGACTCCACATTTTTTACTTTATTAATATTATTAATTACTGTTATGATTTATTATTAATTCACTTTGCATCCCGGTTGTAGCTTCCTGCCTCATTTGCTCCCAGTACAACCCTCCACCCTCTTCCTCTCTCTATCCTTCCCCTAGTCCTTTGAAAGGGGTTCTCTGCCCCTACTGTCTGAACCTAGTATATCAGGTCTCATCAGAAATGATTGGATCCTCTTCCTTTGTGGGCTGGCTAGGTCACCCCACCAGGAGAAGTGATCAAGGAGCAAGCAACTGAGGTCATGTTTATGTCAGAGACTGCCTCTTCTCCCCTTACTAGGGAACCCACATGGAGACTGAGCTGTTTATGGGCTACATCAGAGCAGGGTTTCTAGATCTTCTCTATGGATGGAATTTTGTTGATGCATCAGTCTCTGCAGTTCCCCCTGGGACCTGCTTCTTTTGGCTTTTTTGGTCTCTGTGTTGCTCCTGTCCCCTCCAGGTCCTTCTGTCTCCCCCTTCTTCCATAAGATTACCTGTACTCTGTCCAAAGTTTGGCTGAGTCTCTGCATCTGCTTCAATAGGCTGGTAGGTGGAGTCTTTTTAGAGGCCATCTGTGGTAGGCTCCCATTATGTTCCCTCACTTCTACCACTTCAGGTGTCTATCCTGTTTTCCCTTCTGAATGAGAATGAAGTATTTTACCTCCTTGTTGTAGCTACTTTAAGTCTGTAAGTTTTTGTATGTATATCCTATATTATATGGCAAATATCTACTTTTTTTGTGAATGTATACCATGTGTGTCTTTGTGCTTCTGGGATACCTCCCTCTGGTTGATCTTTTTGACTTCTCTCCATTTCCCTGCAAATTTCACGATGTCTTTGTTTTAAATTGCTGTGTAGTATTCCATTGTGTAAATATAACACAATTTCTGTATTTATTGTCAGTTGAGTAACATCTAGGTTGTTTCCAGATTCTGGCTATTATGAATAAGACTGATATGAACAGAGTTGAGCAAATGTCCTTGTTGTATGGTTGAGTATCTTTCAGATATATGCCCAAGATTAGTATAGTTGGATTTTGAGTAGCACTATTCCCAGTTTTCTGAGAAAGCACCAGATTGATTTCCAAAGTGATTGTTTAAGTTTACATTCCCACCAACAATTGAAAATGGTGCCCTTTCTCTACATCCTCTTCAGCATGTGTTGTCACTTGAGTTTTTGATCTTAGCCATTCGCATGGGCGTGAAAGGGGATTTAAATGTCGTTCATTTCCCCTTGACTAAAGATATCAAGCACTTCTTTAAGTGTTTCTCTGACATTTGATATTATTCTGTTGAGATTTTTCTGTTTAACTCTATACCCCATTTTTAATTGGATTACTGTTTTGTTGGTGCTTAACTTATTGAGTTTGTTTATATATACAAGATATTCGCCCTCTGATGCATTTGGTGAAAATCCTTTCCCGCTTTGTAGACTGTCATTTTGTTCTGTTGACAGTGTCCTTTGTTTTACAGAAGCTTTTCAGTTTCATATATTGATATTCATGTAATCAGTCCCATATATTGATTTTTGTTTTTAGAACCTGTGCTGTTGGTGTTCTGTTCAGGAAGTTGACTTCTGTGCCAATGAGTTCAAGGATCTTCCCCACTTTTTCTTCTAACAGGTTTAGTATGTCTGCTTTATGTTGAAGTCTTTGATCCACTTGGAATTTAGTTTTGTGGAGGGTGATAAGTATGAATCTATTTGCATTTTTCTACATATAGACATCCACTTTGACCAGAACATTTGTTAAAGATGCTCTTTTTTTTATTGTATGATCTTGGTTTCTTAGTTAAAAATCAGATGTCTGTAGGTGTGAGGGTTTAATTGTGGGTCTTCAATTTGATTCCATTGATCCTCCAGTCTGTTTCTATGCCAGTGCCATGCCATTTTTATTACTGTTCCTCTATAGTACAATTTGAGATCAGGGAAGGAGATACCTCCAGAAGTTCTTTTATTGTACAGGATGGTTTTAGCTTCTGTGTCTTTTTTGTTTTTCCATATGATGATGAGAATTCTTCTTTCAAGGTCTGTAAAGAATTGTTTGGTATTTTGATGGAAATTGCATTGAGTCTGTAGATTGCTTTTGGTAGGATTCACTGTTATTCCTACCAATCCATGAGTATGGGAAATCTTTCCATCTTATGATTTCTTCTTCAATTTCTTTCTTCAGAAACTTAAAGTTTTTTTTGTTTGTTTGTTTGTTTGTTTTTTTTTCATACAAGAGTCTCAGAGACAGCCTCTGTGCCCATATATAGCCAAATGCTTTTTCAACACCTAAAGAGATGATTTTTTTTCAGTTTGTTTATATGGTGGATTAATGGTTTTATGTATATTGAACCACCCTTGTATTCCTGGGATGAAGCATACTTGGTCAAGGAGGATGATATATTTGATATGTTTTTGGATTTGTTTTTGGATTTGTTTTATTGAGTATTTCTGGGTCAATATTCATAAGGGAGATTGCTCGGAGATTCTCTTTTTGTTGGGTCTTTGTGTGGTTTAGGTATCAAGGTGACTATGGCTTCCCAGAATGAGTTTGATAAATTTCCTTCTTTTTCTGTTTTGTAAAATAGGTTGAAATGTTTTGGAATTAGCTCTTTCTTGAAGGTCTGGTAGAATTATGCTCTGAAACCATCTGGCTGTGGCTTTTTTGGATGGAAGATTTTAATGACAGCTTCTATTTCCTTAAGTGATATAGGACATTTAATTTATTTACCTGTTCTTGATTCAACTTTGGTAAATGTAATCCATCAAGAAAATTGTCCATTTCACCTAAACTTCCAAATTTTTGGTGTATAGGCTTTTAAAGTAATACCTAATGATTCTTTGGATTTCTTCAGAGTCTGTTGTTATGCCCATCTTTTCACTTCTAATTTTGTTGATTTCTCTGCCTTTTAGTTAGTTTTGGTCAAGGGTTTGCCTATCTTACTGATTTTCTCAAAGAAGCAGCTCTTGGTTTCATTGGTTTTTTTTGAATTGTTGTCTTTGTTTCTAGCATTGATTTCAGCTCTGGGGTGGATAACTTCCAGCTGTCTACTTCTATTGGGTGTGTCTGCCTCGTTTCTTTTGTTTGTTTGATTGCTTGTTTTTTCTAGTACTTTCAGGTTTGGCAGTTAAGTTGCTTGTATGAGATGCTTCAAATTTCTTTATGAAGGCACTTATTGCTATGACTCTTAGTACTGCTTTCATTGTGTCCCATAAGTATGGGTAATTTGTATGTTCATTTTCATTGAATTCTAGGAAGTCTTTGATTTCTTTCTTTATTTCTTCCCTGAACCAGCTGTCATTGAGTAGAGAGTTGTTCCGTTTCCAAGCGTGTGTAGGTTTTTGTTATTTCTGTTATTGTTGAGGTCTAGTTTTAGACCATGGTTCTCTGATATGATACAAGGGATTATTTCTTTTTTTTTTCCTGCCACAGTCTTCAAAAATAATTTTTATTATTTGAATTTAAAATACAATTTTTTAATTTTTTTTTAAATATTAGTTACAGTTTGTTAACTTTGTATCCCTGCTGTATCCCACTCCCTCTTTCCCTCCCAATCCTACCCTCCCATCCTCATCTCCTCCCTGCCCCTTTCCAAGTCCACTGATAAGGGAGAACCTCCTCCCCTTACATCTGATACCAGTTTATCAGGTGTCTTCAGGACTGGCTTCAAAGTCCTCCTCTGTGTCCTAGCAAGGCTGTTCCTCCCTGGGGGGAAGGGAGGAGGTCAATGAGCCCACCATGGAGTTCATGTCATAAACTGTCCACAAGGGATTATTTCAATCTTCTTGTATCTGTTAAGGCTTGCTTTGTTCCCAACTATATGGTCAATTTTGGAGAAGGTACCATGAGTTGCTGAGAAGAAGATATACTCTTTTGTGTTTGGGTGAAAAGTTTTATAGCCATTTGTTAGGGCCATTTGATTTAAGACCCCTGAAAGTGTCATTATTTCTCTCTTTAGTTTCAGTCTCTATGATGCGTCTAGTGCTGAAAGTGGGATGTTGAAGTTTTCCACTATTAAGTTGTTGATACTGATGTGGAATTTAAACTTTAATAATGTTTCTTTTACAAATTCAGGATCCCTTGTGTTTGATGCATATATGTTCAGGATTGTGATGTCCTCCTGGTGGATTTTTCCTTTGATGAGGATAAAATGTCCCTCCCATCCCTTTTGATTAATTTTGGTTGAAAGTCTATTTTATTAGCAATTAGGATTGCTACTCCAGCTTGCTTCTTGGGTTCATTTTCATGGAAAAACTTTTTCCTGCCTTTTATTCTGAGGGAGTATCTATCTTCGTTGCAGATGTGTGTTTCTTGAATGTAGCAGAATGTTGGATCCTGTTTCTGCTCCCAATCTGTTAGTCTGTGTCTTTTTATTGGAGAGTTGAGTACATTGATGTTGATAGATATTAATGACCAATGATTGTTAGTTCCTTTTCTTGTGTAGTTGGTGGTGATTGTGAGTTTGTGTGCTTGTTTTCTTTTACTTTTTTTTTTCTGAAGGTATCTTTATCCTGTGTTTTCTTGGGTGTAGTTGATCTCATTGGATTGGAATATTTTTTCTAGTAACTTGTATAGGGCTGTGTTGCTGCGTATATATTGTTTAAACTTACTTGTGTCTTGGAATATTTTATTTTTTCTATCTATGTTGATTGAAAGTTTTGCTAGGTATAGTAGTCTGAGTTGGCATCTGTGGTTTCTTAGTGTCTGCATGATATCTTCCCAGGCCTTCTCGCTTTCATTGTCTCTGTTGAGAAGTCTGATGTGATTTTGATAGGTGTGCCTTTATATGTTACTTGGCCTTTTTCCTTTGCTGCTTTTAATATTTTTTTTTCTTTGTTGTGTAGATTTAGTGTTTGTTATGTGGCAGAAGGAAATTCTTTTCTGGTCTAGTCTATTTGGTGTTCTGTAGGTCTCTTGCATGTTTAAGGGCATCTCTTCTTCAGGTTGGGGAAATTTTCTTCTTTGGTTTTCCTAAAATATTTTCTGAATCTTGGAACATGGAATATTCTTTTTCATCTATGCCTATTATTCTTAGGTTTTGTCTTTTCATCGTGCTCTTGATTTCTCAGATGTTTTGTATCTAGATATTTTCTGATTTCAATTTTTTCCTTTGGGAGTTATATCATTTTTCTGCAATTGTATTTTTAGGGGCACCAAAGAGAGGCCTAATAACTCCAAAGCCCCTGAGAGACCCTCAGGAGACCCCAATTTGTTTGGCTAATCTGTCTAAAACTGCAGCTCATAGGCAGCCAATCAGCTTGCAGTTTAACACATGGGTTTAAGCTAAATATAATGTTTCGGCAAACCTGAGGAAAATTCCTTAGCAATTCTGGAAAGATCTTAAATGTTTAGCCAATCCTATAGCCCTTCTCTACGTCCTGAGTCACTACTAACTAATCAATCAAATGAAAGGTTACCTCACCCCTTCTGGAAATCTCCCTAATTACCTTTAAATTGAGCATTTGTGCTCAGGTTGTATTCTCATTCTAAGGAATGGTGGCCCTGGAATGCCGGTAAATATCTGCAGAATAAATGTTCTTTGTTTTTGTATGCTACTTGAGTCTGAGGTCTTTCTTCAGCTTTTCTCAGATCCTAACATCTGGGACCTCATCCGGGATTGCTGGGGACCCCCTTCTCAAAGTGGTGGAGTGTTTGAGGGGACTCCTTCTCTCCCTGACCGATCGTTATCTTTTTGGGTGGGCCCTGTGTCTTGTCTGATGTCTTTTTGTCAGGTCTGGTGTCTTTGTGTTCTGAATGCCACTAGAGAAAAATCAGGAGTGCCAAAGAGTACTCAGCAGGCTCGTGGATAGTCTAAAAGCACCCTCCTGTAAAGGTTGCTGGAGACATACCGCACCTTTTTGCCTTTTGACCCTACTGCTCAAGAGAGTAAGACTGCCATCACCATGGAGTTTGTCACCCAGTCTGTACCAAATATTCGCAGAAAGCTTCAACAACAAATGAGGACCAGGCTGCCTCAAGAGTTCAAGAATTCACCCTCCATCTTCGATGAAGCATCGCATGAGGACTTGGGTGAGTACAGCCATGCCCACCCAACATTTCTTTTACAGTATGTGGATGATCTAGTGGGCTCTTCAGAACTAGACACCTCATGTCAAGCTACCACAGACCTGCTGCAAGAACTGGCCCAACTGGGTTACAAGGTATTGGCTAAAAAGGCCAATTCCGCTGTAAAGAGCCCACTGTCAGCAATCAATCTGGCCACCCTTTCGCAGGATCCGGACACAAATACCAAGCATGACTGTCCATCATGCTACAACATGTCCAAAATCTCCAACTGGATCTGACTGATATCCCATGGTCAGACGCAGCTGAAGTCCTCTTCACCAATGGGAGCAGCTTCATCTGAGAAGGCACCAGGCTTTAAGAGACCAGAGTCACAGTGGAAATTTTCTGGGAAGTGTTTCCTCTGGGTCAGCACACAGAGTCTGTATTCCAGAACTGGGTGAGATTGTACCTGCTGACATTTGAACTTGGTAGTGTACGAGTCACCCAGGTGGTACTGGTTTGAAAGGCATGAGGGGGTCATGGAGAGCAGCTGAGGATTGACGCCAGAAAGAAAGGATGTGAGAGGCTACTGGTGAAAGTGCAGCCCAATTGCAGCAGAAGACCCTGGTATTTTGGAAATGCCAGTACCATGGGATGACCACCAAGAACAGCAGCAGCAGTGGAGTGAAGCCAGATGGAGCCTAGAAGACAAGCTATGAGTGCTGCACAGGACAGAGCAGGAGGAGTGACCAGAGTCCTTTGGAGGAGTCTAGAAGACTGTGAATGGATCCCAGACACCGGGCAGTCAGAGTTTAAAGATACTTCCTCAGGATAGGTAGAAGCTTTCCCACCATGAAGGAAACTGCCACTGCAGTGGCCGAGAAGATGCTGGAAAACAACATACCCAGGTATGGATTGCCCACTCTCATAGGGTCAAAAAATATCTATGTTTAGTACAGTATATGTGCACATAAATATACATGTTCTAAGAGATATATGTCTATGTGTTAAATGATACTGAATTTCTAAGTTTTCTCTTTATGTTTTAACAGTTTGTATTTTCTTGCCTGGAATGGCCGCTTAAATAGTCCAAATACCTGAAACCGATGATGAAGTGTATGAACAGAGTAAACTAAAGTCTGAGGAGTAATCCTGGTGACTTTTTAATCCTTTTCAAAACATCATGCTTCCCTGTGTGTACAGCTACAGCTAATAAAACTTTGTTATGTATTTTAAGAACAAGCCTACAGCTAACCATGCTATTTTCCTATCACCAGATGACAATTAACAGCTTTTGTTCCTAATACAGAGTACTAGGTTCAGTGTTGTTAGGATTAAAACATGAAACCGCAAATGTTCCAAACAGGTCAGATTAGAAGAGGGAGCTAAGAACTATAATAGGAAAAGCACTGAGACTTCAGGATGTTGTCTAAAATAGAACCACACAAGGATCACTGATAAATATGTTATGGAACTGAGGTAAGGTAGATAGATAAAACAAAATCTATTTCATGGAGGTGCCTTGCTGAGTTTAAAGATGATGGAACAACCACACCACACTCTCCATCATAAATATACCCATCATTCCCCAAATTTCCTCCTATTGTCATTCTTTAAAGTGATTTTTGTGTGTGTGTGATCGGTATCACAGTAGCTGTAAGTGTCATCAAGTATATACTCCTAACATTCTAGCTATGAAGAACGCATTGCAAACTCTAGGTCAGTGGTTCTCAAACCTTCTTCATTCTACGACCCTTTATCCAGTTTCTCATGTCGTGGTAACCTCCAACCATAAAATTATTTTTGTTGTACTCCATAACCATCGTTTTGTTGTTGTTGTTATGAATTGTAATGTAAGTATATGTGTTTTCAGATGGTCTTAGGTGACCCCTGTGAAAAAGCCCCCAGGAGGATCACAACCATAGACTGAGAACTTCTACTCTAGGTGTTATTCTGTGGAGTAGATTTCTAGTATTCATCACACATGAGCTGGCTATATCACAGTCATAGTGAAGAGACATCATTTAATATTTGTCCACTACCTGGTGTAAATGCAGCTTGATGTTCGTGAAGGTGGAATTTCCTTCTGTTTTTAATTTTGATTTTTGAGATTATATTATAATCACATTTCTCCCTTCTCTTTCCTCCCCTCAACCTCCCAAACACACCCCTTCTCACTCTTCTTCAAATTAATGGCTTTTCTTCACGAGCTGTTATAGCACACATGTGCATAAGTGCATATATTCATAAATACCACCAATCGGTCCATATCAGTCCATGTAATGTTACTTGTATACATGTTCTCAGGACTGACTGTTTGGCACTGGGCAACCAGTGGGGCGTGCACATCCCTGGGGAGTGCCACCCTCCTGCTCCCCACTTTAATCTGTTGCCTGTATGTTTTTATGTAAGATTGAGACCTGATTACCTTGTTTTTTTGTTTGTTTGTTTGTTTTTTCATTGCTGAGTAATACTCTATTGTGTAGATTTCTGCATCCATTCTTCACTTGAGGGGCATCTGGGCTGTTTCCAGCTTCTGGCTGTTACAAATAAAGCTGCTACAAACATGGTTGAGCAAATGTCCTTATTGTATACTTGAGCCTCTTTTGGGTATATGCCTAGGAGTGGTGTAGCTGGATCTTGAGGAAGTGCTATTCCAGTTTTTCTGAGAAAGCGCCAGATTGCTTTCCAGAGTGGTTGTACACATTTACAATCCCACCAAAAGTGAAGGAGGGTCCTGCTTTCTCCACATTCTCTCCAGCACGTGTTGTCACTTGAGTTTTTCAATCTTAACCATTCTGATGGGTGTAGCCACTCCTGATGAGACCTGATAAGCTAGAAACAGAAGGAAGGGGAGGAAGACCTCCCTTATCAGTGGACTGGGAGAAGGGCATGGGTAGAGAGGGGGGATGGAAAGTGGGATTGGGAGGGGAGGAGGGAGGAAGCTACAGGGGGGCTACAAAGTGAATAAATTGTAATTAATAAAAATAAAAAGAAAAAAGATTGAGGCCTGTTTATTGGTGTCATCCTTGTTCAGTTCATGTTTGGAGAGTCGTGGTGAGACTTTATGTGAGGAGCTTCTGATAGTATCAAGAGACTCAATCTCATCTCAGTCATACAGTTTTGCCATTCAGTCTTCCACAATTTTCCCTGAGTGAAGACTAGGACATTTCAATCTTTGATCTCAGAAACTAAGTAGGGTTATTTATACCTGACAAGTACTTGGATGAGTAACCAGATTTTAGTGACTTAAGTAGTTATTCAAAAAAGGTGCACATATGTATTTTCTCTGAGCCTGCATGTGCATAGTCATGAATATAGTTTTTCTCAGAGCAAACAAAATATTCATTTCTATTTTAAACTGTTTCATGACTGGGGTTCTTGAGGTTTCCAGAATCTCATTTAAAATGGTTACTTTTACTGTGGTAGCACTGATAGATGCCACAGTGGTCATGACAGCTTGACCTCATCTGGAGTAATTTTATAGACTACATTAAATGTTACCAAAATAATAAAGAAATCAAAAATAAAAAGATTAATATTTAACAAGAAAATTAATCTAATTAAACTTATAATTTATATAAAAAACTAATTTGTCAAATTATAGAATTATATACATTTTAATGTCTCTTTAAAAATCAGTAAATATTTAATAATGTGAGTTAGGTGAAGGCCTGTCAAGAATGCTCTAGGTCCCAGGATAATCCATCTTCAGTACAACATAGAAGTCACCAAGTTCAACCAGCTCAAAATAAATGAAAATGATAAATGTAGTAAAGCAAAGATAAAGATTACAAACAAATTAAATCACCTAAAAGATGACAGAGCCATAGCTAGAAACAGATGCAGCTAATGCATCTGTCCTCAAAGTAGATATTGATAAAATTTAAATGAAACAATTTTCAGTAGACACATCAACAAACTACACATTTCCAAGTGTCTCTATGTAATTATTTCTGGACAAATATGTTTTAATTGAGTATAGGTTCGCAAAATTTATAGGAATACCAAGGTAACATATCTCACGGGAAGCTGATTCAGAGAAAGGTACCACAGGTATCCAGTTGTCAACTCCAGTTTAATGCAGGTATTCACTAATCACTTATGAACAAAGAAAACATTCTTTAGATCAACAAAACTCAAATTGCTATCTTTTGCCTAAACGTGTATATTTTCAGTTTTTAAGAGAAAGTTAAACAAGCATATAAACACAGTGATATTGACATCAAGATCTTCAATGAGGAGTCTCTGAACTTGGAGAAAGAGTTTCACTTGATATAAATCATGTTTAGCACTTATACAGCAATTCAGTGATAACATCTGAAATCTGGCAAACTGAGTCACAGTATCCCTCTTCAAGTTACTTGGCATTCTGTAATGAATCATTCATGCATGAAAATAAATTACCACTTTAAAATCCCACTATAGTAACTTTTATCCTGTCTGTGGCTTTCCTTAGAGGAAATTTTATTTCACAAAAAGCCTCTGTAACACTACAGAACAAACCACAGCTCCAACTTTTTGCATCATGCAAGAAGGATATGGCTCACACTGAAACAGGTTTCAGATTGAGTTTCTATATATTAAATATCTCAACAGACCTATTTACGGGTATAGCATTTACTGTGTATTTGAGGTTCAACAAAACTAAGGTGTGCAGTGTTTCCATTAGGTTCTTTCATTTGATGTGGATTGCTATATATTTTCACCAGAACTTCTGAAGAATGGAGATTTAGAGCCTTACCAGAAGGATAGGCCATGGGTAACACTGCTCTGTGTCTGCAGCGCTTTTGACACATTTGGTCTCCTCCTACCTTTCCAGGCTGTCCAGGTTACATTGACCAAAATAATCTAATGATTCTGCCATTTTTGCCTTAATAAAAAGATGTTTCTAGCTCCTTTTCTCCGCATGAACAACCTTAACAAATTCTCTACATTCTCTTCTTAATGTGAGCATTAAGCTTTTCAGTGAGAACTAAATTATTTCAACTGATAAACGTTTGCTTGTATTTTTTTTTGCCATCCACTTCCTAAGATTTTTACTTTCATATGGAAATCATCTTCATATGATAGACTGTATCTCTGTCAAATGTAAAGGAATAATACTTGGCTGCATGACAAACAATGCTGAGATATGCTTATGCTTTTTTTTAAACCATTTTATGTTGTAAAAAATCAAATGCCTATTTGGTGAGAGGTAGGTTACTGTTATAAGGAAATTCATAGAAATAAAACATGTGGGGTCTCTGCCATAGATGATGACATACTTTTTGAAGTTTATATAGTGCCTGGCTACATGAAAACGTACATGGTCTTTAAAATGAAGTAAATATAAAATTTTAGTAATGCTGTAGGTGACAGAAAAGATGTAATTAATCCTGTTATTGAATTTGGATTCAATGTGATTACATTACTATTGGAAAAACTTACACATTAAGGAGAGCATAATTAATTATATAATTAAAAAGTGAAACTTGGGCATAATTTTTCAAGAAAGTAGACCAAAGAATGACCTCTGGAAGGTAAGATTAGACTAGCCAAAACTAATGCCAATTAATTTTTTTTTAAATCTCTCAAAAGTCCGAGAAGAAATAGTGATTTTTTTAATGTGAGAAAAAATGTGGAGACATGCAACTTCAAGAAAGAACAATAAAAATAATTAAGGGTCTAAATGGAATGATTAATGGGCAGAGATTAAAAAAAACAGTTCCATTTAATCTAGTGAAAAGGCTAATGGGAAATTCAATCACTTGAAAGCATATGTAGAATATAAAAAAAAAAAGTAGAAGGAGGAGCAAATTTTAAGGAAGGCCAGAGAAAATAGCCAGAAGTAATGGGCTGAAATTGAGTATAGAAAATCTGTGAGTGATGGAAGAAAAGGCAGCCTTCCTAGGTCTATTAAGCAATGAATTGTTTCCTAAGGATGTAGTAAAAGCTTGAGTCATTTATACAGGCCAGACAAAGAAGAGAGTAATGGTATAGAGACCAATTCTACATTCACAAAATTATGGGCATTATGATCTAATAGTGTCTATCCTACCAGTAAAAGAAATGTCTAATGCATATAATCCCTTGAGTTTTGCCTTTTATATTTCCTGACTTTAGAACTTTAGAATGACTGCAACACTGAAGAAGAACTCAAAATGAAATCTTCCATAGTATCCTTCAATAGCTTCTGTAATTGTATCAATTCTGTTTCTGTGTTATTTATGTAATAGTTTTATGAACCACAATGCTTTTAGTAAGAAGGTATTCAAACACATGGTTTATAAATAGCTGCTTCTTGCCCATATAAAGATCTTAATGACATATTTTGTTATTCTAGAAATCTATTTAAAACTCAACAAACACATTTCTATTCCTAGTTGGATAAGCATTTAAGGTTACCTTAAAATAAAATAAATATATAAAAATAAATTAAAATTAGTCAAAAAAAAAATAAAGATAATAACCACCTCAACATTTTTAGCCATTAGCAAAATGCAAATTAAAGTTGTATTGAAGCTCCATCTCATCCTGTTAATAAGAAAATAAGCAACTAAAAAAATCTTCTGGAAAATAAGCATCTCATACTATATGAAAAGTGAAATTTTAGATTAATAATCTAAATGTTACTCTTTGTATGCATTTACATAAAATAAATTTAATGTATTATTTAATATTATATATATGAACAGTAAAGTGGGTGTAGGGTAAGAGGATTTCTATTGAAGAAAGGGGACTTGCAAGCTAAAAACAGGAAATGTATGGATTTGATAACATAATTGTAAAAAAAACTTTGTTAAAATTAAATTAAGTAATTTTCAGGAAACAAAACAGAAAATAAACAACAAATTCTAGTGAGACTTTCTTTTGGATAAAGGGAACATAACTATTTTTGATGTAAATTACTATGACCATTTTCTTAATAATTATGACAGTCCTTCAAACCTCGAAAACTAGTAGATAATCAAGCCACAACACACACACACACACATACACACACATATATTTATATGTGTATGAATGTATACAGAAAAGAATGAAAATAAGACAATTATATGGCTATCTGTACAATAATTTTTATACCAAACTGTTTATAATAAACAATGGGATAATACCATGTCAGTAGATGAATAATAAAAATACTAAAATATTTTATACATGTATATAATTACACATATGTATATAGCTGTTATTCACATAATGGATAGAAATCATCACATAAACATAGCAAAAAAGACCCCAAAAGGACAATATCATATGATTTATCATACATACATAATTTAAAAAGAAAGAAAAAAGTCATGCGAGAAAAGAATATTAAAGCTTTGGAAGAGAAATATTAGTAGAGAAAAGAAATGAGAGAAGATAATAAAAGAAGTGAATATGATGAAAACAAAATGCATGCATCACAAAAATGTCCCAGCAATGTCCACTTGGGTAATTAATAGGTAACCAACAGAAAGGACAGGTGCATGATAGAAGTAAAGCAACCTCAGTACAAGGATGAAAAAAGAGAAAGAGTGGCTTTAGGAGGTGCAATTTAAAAAACAAATTAAAATGCCAGTAAATAGGGAGGGTTGGTTTAAGTACAAGTATCTTCACAAGAAGACAAGACACGAGTTAGGTTAGATATAGGTTTACAAATAGAAAACAAATATACAGGTGTTATAACTGAATGACTTCTGGTCATTCCTTTTAAATTTAATTATTTTTCTATTAATTACACTTTGTATCCCAGCTATAGAGCCCTCTCTTGTCACCTCCTAATCTCACTCTCCCTCCCTCTTCTCCTCCTATGGCCCTCCCCAAGTCCACTGATATGGGAGGTCCTTCTCCCCTTCCATCTCACCTTAGCCTATCAGGTCTGGCTGCATTGTCTTTCTCTGTGGCCTGGTGAGGCTGCTCCCTGCTCAGGCATCAAAGAGCCAGCCATTGAGATCATGTCAGACACAGTCCCTGTTCCTATTACTAGGGATCTTTTCTGAGACTGATAAAGGTCCATGCATGGAGATAACCTAGAACCCCTGCATAGATGTAGCCCATGGCAGCCTAGTCTCCAAGTGGGTTCCCTATAATGATATCTACCCTTAAACACAGTAAATAAAGAATTTAAGAATATTATTAAGTCTTAAAAACTTATCATAGAAATACATTGAAATTTGAAATGACCTTAGCTCCCTACTTGTGCTTTATTTGAAGTTATCCAGAAAAGTGAAGGTATGAGTGAGGGAAAAGCCGAATGATATACAGGGCCATGGGACTGTTTAGTTCTTTGTTATGGAAGGTGAATTTTGAAATCAGTTAATTGGATACTCATTCCTCTAATTGATAAGGAAGTTATTAATTTTAAGTGTCCACTGGGGTTGAGTCATGATTTGAAATGTTTGGATCACTTATGTAAACTGATAAATGTACAACTGGTTGCCTGAAGCCCCACTTTCAAAAAGCTGAAGCATGGATGGCCTAGATGGCAGTTCTTTTTCTCAGAATGAGATACATGTTTTGGGCATGTCTATGATGCCACTTTTAGATGAGAAAAATAGATGAACTATAAACCAAAATAGGTTTTTCTCTCTGTAGTGAGTGTTTTTTATCTATCTGTCTATCTCTCTATATATATATGTATCCATCTATACCTATCGTCTATGTATTTTTCTTTCTTTATGTACTATATTTCCATGTTGCATTTAATAATATTTTATTAGTCCAAAATAGAAGTAATATTCTGAAAACATAATGTTTCTAAAGGGCTATGTCTTAAGTGTACCTTGATCATCCATTCAAAATCTATTGCTTACTTTTTTCTTGAAATTTATTTTAGCAAAGAAAGAAAATAGGAGACCTGTTTCATTTTAGGAGTTGTATATTTTGGTGGAAGAGACACACAGCAGCAAGTTAAATATGTCTTAAAGCTGTGATAGCTGTTTTCATGCTGCATGTCAGATATATTTCATCTGCTTCCTGTCTAACCTTGTTTTTCAGGTAATTACAATCCCATACCTTCAGTGTTTTCAGTGTTTTGTTTTTCCAGATGGAAGCCTCTGACCATGAGGGAGAGGACTCTCGAATGTTTCCTTCCTCTTTCTACGTTTGGAGGCTTCTCCAGCAGCAGCTGGGCCTCTTTCTCTCAGACTGTGACTCTGCTTTGGCAGCCCCTCACAGAGATGCAAATTAAATGCAAATTAAATGCAAATTACAAACATAATGAGATGCCATTTCACATCCAGATTGACAAAAATTTAATAATCTGACAAAACCAAATGTTTCAAGGATTCAAAGACTTTCAACCTTTTGGTAGAAGTTAAAATTGGTAAAAACACTTTGAAAAACAAATCTGAATTTTAGAGTTAATTATTAATAAACAAATCATTCATTTTCCTAGTTGTATTCTCTAAAGGAACACCTGAACATATTTAATATGAAGCTATAGAAACATACATGAATATTTCTAGCATTATATTTTTTATAATAGAAAAAATCTGAACACTAAATCTTCGTGAGAATGACTCACTGAAGTTTGTTTTTATACACATAGTAGAATATTATTTCAAACAATAAATGAAGCAGTGACTCTTCAATGAACATGTGTGTGTTTTGTAAGAGTATAGTGACAGAGAGAAATCATGACCGAATACACTGTGTGTATTTACATGTGTGTATATAATAGAATTATATCTATATAACAAATATGTAAGCATAAATAACTCATATTATCTAAAATTGAAATCAACATGTATTCTGATAGTTTGGAAAAGTTTTTTAGGAAGGGAAAACATTTGAATATAAAAACTCAGAAATATTCAAAGTAATTGATGATGTCCTTCTTAAGGAATGAATGTTTCCTTTTTTTGTTGTTGTTAATTTCCTTGTAGTTAGTCCTTATCTAAGTATTATTTTGTATCATGTTCATTTTTATAATTATTTAGATAGGAGGGATTTAAAGCAATTTCTCAGTCCTGTAGTATGTCAAATTTTTGACATACTACTCATGATTAGTTACATAAAACCGTACTTGTCAAATATGACAGGGTCATTGTATATATAAACGCAAAGCAGCCATGGCTTCACCATAAAATTTGTACCTGATCAGGGAGGCCAAAATTCCTGCACAAATGATGGAGTGTCTCATGACGCTTCCCCTCTAGTGGAGGAGTTATTGACAATTTCTGCCTGATGAAGGAGGAGTAAGTTACCTTTGAGATTAAGCCAATAAGAGGCTACCCATGTGTTATTGTAGAGAACAGGACACTGATACATACACAGAAAACACTGTATGGATTTGGCAGATTAAAAATATGAGTATCAAAGGGTAAATACAGATGTATAGAGGAGGAAATGAAAGAAAGAAAAATAGGGTTAGATGTGATTCAGCAAGCGTGTATGAAATTTTCAAACAGCAGCAGACAGGGACTGTTATAAAAAAAGCACAAGTGGACAAGGCAGAAAACCACAGATCATGTGGTGCCCACTCCAATTAATACATTTACAACTCAGCCTCTGCATCTAAGGCTAAGAAGAGAAGGAGAAAAAAAGGAACCAAAGATCCAGGAGGACAGTGTATATCGAGTCTTCTACATACGACAGGAAAGCTATACACATGAAATTTCAACAAAATAGCTGCTAAACAAGACCTGAACATTGACAACACCAGCTGAAATGGCATCATGAATAGGGGAAATCTCAACAGGACCCACTGCTACATAAAGAATTACAGACAATCAAGGACTGCTGAGAGACGAAGAATTGGTCATCTCCGTGGACAAGCACACTATTGGTTATTAAATACCAAGTGGTTAGACGTAAAACATATACATTCTAGAAATACTGAACAGATTCAGCAGGTTGTTTGAAGAAAAATTGTATATATATATATATACATATATATGTATGTATTTATATATATACACATATGTATGTATTTATATATGTATAAATATATAGTAAAATTAATAGTGAATTATATTTTTTCTGTTTTCCTTCTAATGTGTTATATGTGCTATCTATATAACAAATACATCCATATTTATCAGTATTCAGCCAGAATATTTACATCAGGTGATCATCCTTATTGAAGCTTTGTAATTATTCAGTTTACCATTTATCCATGTATTCAGTAAATACTTTTGAGCCGTTAAGTTTTTCTGTTAGTTTTTTTTTAATATTTATTTCACTTTTATTTTTATTAATTACAAGTTTTTCACTTTGTATCCCACCTGTAGCTTCCTCCCTCTTACCCTCCCAATCCCACAGTCCTTCCCTCTTTTCAACCCATGTCCCTCCCCCAGTCCACTGATAAGGGAGGTCCTCCTCCCCTTCCATCTGACCCTAGCCTATAGCCAGGACTGGCTGAATTGTCTTCCTCTGTGGCCTGGTAAGGCTGCCTCCCCCCTGAGGGGGAGGTGGTCAAAGACCCAGCCACTGAGTTCATGTCAGAGACAGCCCCTGTTCCCATTACTAGGGAACCTACTTGGAGACTGAAGTGACATGGGCTACATCTGTGTAGGGTTCAAGGTTATCTCCATGAATGGTCCTTGGTTGGAGCGTCAATCTCAGAAAAGACCCCTGTGCCCAGATTTTTTGGTTCTGATGTTCATTTTAGCCTCTCTGCAGGCTTTTCAAGGATATGGAGAAGAGTAAGAATTTATACATGTTAGAGACCATGGCATTTAGTCAAACATTTTATCTTAGTTACTTTTCTATTGTTATAGTAAAACACTATGACCAAGGCAATTTATAGGGAAAAATATCACTTAAGTTTTATAGTTGCACAGGGGTTCCATCACCATTAATTTGGGGACATGACAACAGGCAGATATAGGGACAGAACTTGAGAAGGCACCTAATTTTTAAACTTTTTCATTTCGTCCCCCTCCATGCAGACCAAATCCTTTCCCATTTGAACGTAAAAGGGAAGTTAGGGAACAATAATAAAATAAAATAAAATATCTTGTCCACAAACAATAACAGAGAGCAAACTGAAAGTCACAAATCATTTGAAACAGCAAACCCTGCCACCAATAACACAACCTCATCCAACAAAGTTACTCCTCACCCTTTCGAAATAATTCCACTAACTGTGGACAAAATATTCAAACATTAGCCTAAGGGGTGCATTTTCATTCAAACCACCACACATTTCCTTAGATAAGGATGAAGAGTTTATAAGAAAGAAGTATTTTACAATTGATCTATAGAGCTCTATTGGGTATGGGCCCACAGATGTCTGGAGAGAGATTTTTGGCTTTGGCTCTGCTGAGTTATGAGAAACTGTGGTTACATGAGACTGTCTGTTCTAGGATCTGACTGAAGAGCAAAGAAGATTAACTTTTGCCACACCAAGATGTGCAATTCAAGAGACTTTAAGGGAAATTTAAAAGTTGCCTGAGAATAAAAATATACTGCTGATAAACTTCTTTGCCAAGGTTAAGGAAATCTTCATGTCTGCTTCGTTCCTTGTTACTTAGCTTAAATAATATTTGGACATGAACTGGAAAAATAGAAAGGAGAGATAAACTAGATAAAAGACAGGAAAGATCATTCCATGAAAAATTACAAATGCAAAGAAATCTGTAGTATGATATAGTAAAGTTTTTACATAAATAGCATCATCTTTATGTGATAAGCATTCCTCTGTGGTTAAAGATTGGGAGTACTTTTCAGAGAGATTTCAGGATATATCAGAAGAATTTCAAATCCTTGCTATAATGCTGAAATTTCTAAGTCATAGTCATGAATTTTCAGTCTACCATTATTCAGCCTGCATTTTAAAATTGCATATTATTCCTGTGGATAATAACATTTTTGCCAACATTCCTTCTAATCATGTTAAGGACTATGATGAGATCAAATTAGATGGAATCACCAAAGGCTTCTAAAAGAGATGGAATTTCAAAAGCCATACTGTTTCAGCTTTTGGAAGATCACATATGTTAGAGTAATTTTGCAATAATAATTTAGATAGTAATGAATGTTCTGGGCTGTTCAAATGAGAAGCAAGTGATGCAAAATTTCAGAGAAGCTTTCTTTTATTTATAGTGTTTTTGTCCTAGATTTCTGAGTTTCATTGCATGGCATTCACAATATTTTTTTTTTCTGAAATTTCTTAATAGTTGTCCATTTGCAACTTTGCCCTTGATGTCAAGTTTCATGAAGCTGATGTTCTAATGCTTTCTATTGATTGGTTCTTCATTGCTCAGGTTTTCTTTATCCTGTCTTACAGGGATGTTGTTTCATCCACAGATAACTATAAAACAAATTAATATTTGTAATGAGATTGAAAGTATTTATTTCTTATAATAATAATTTTGGAGCTTTACTCCAAAATGATGATAGTCTTTTCTTAGGGTTATTATTGCAGTGATGAAACACAATGACAAAAAAAAAAAAAAAAAAACTTGGGAAAGAGTTTATTTCCTTTTTATTATTTTAATTCTTATTAATTATACTTTATTCACTTTGTATCCCCACATAGCCCACTCCCTCCTCCCTCCCAATCCCACCATTCCTCCCTCTTCTCCATGCATGCCCCTCCCCAAGTCCACTGATGGGGAGGTCTTCCTCTCCTTCCTTCAGATCTTAGTCTATTAGGTCTCATCAGAAGTGACTGCATTTTCATCCTCTGTGGCCTGGTAAGCCTGCTCCCCTCTCTTTCACAATTCCCTATAAAAATTTATTATTAAAAGCAATAAAGACAGGAACTCACATAGGGCAGAAACCTGGAGGCAGGAGCTGCTGCAGAGGATAGGAACAAGAGAGCAGGCTTGCTTACAGGCTTGCTCTCTTTGGCTTGCTCAGCCTGCTCTCTTGCAGAACCCAAGACCACCAGCCCAGTGGTGGCATGACCCACAAGAAACTGATGCCTCCTCAATCAATCACTAATGTAAAAAATGTCTTACAAGCTTGCCTATAACCTAATTTTATAGAAGCATTTTATTTTTTTAATTAATTTTTTTATTTATTCAATTTACATCACAGCACCCTCTGTCCTCTCCTCCCAGTCCCACCCTGCCATCCTCTTCCCACTTGGAGGCATTTTTTAAATTGTGCTTATGTCATCTCAGATAACTTAAGCTTGTATCAAGTTGACATAAAGCTATCATGTACAACTAAGGCTTCATCTAAGAAGTTAATCTTACACTTATTAACTTCACTTAGTAATTGTTAACTTAAGGTTAACAATTATAACCTTATTTTCAATGTAAAAACTCATCTTTACATGTTTCTAATTATGACTAAGATAAGCCAATGAGCTATAAGAGGAAGGTAATACTGGCTCTGAAATATCAAAAATTGGAATTCAATGAATTCCAAAATGGTTATTGGGACAATAACATTAAATGATGGTTCCTTTTCATTAATGGACTTACAATTTTCAAAAGTCTCCACTAAGAATTCACTTTTAAATGATAGAAGTCATATTTTAACAAAAATTACTTCTTTTAAAATTAGAAGGTATCAGTTTTGCATCTATTTTAGATGTTATAATTTTTAATAGCCATAATATTTTAATTTAACAAGCATATAAACAATAGGACAACACCTCTAAGTTTGAAGCTATGTTTTAATTCTGCAGAAACCATAGGTGTTTTTCAGGAACTCTGAAGGGTGTACACTACTCTGGATTTCTTCCAAGATAGTATGGGAAACTGCCTTAATTGTGCAAAGAATTTCACTTTAAATTCCCTGAGTTTACATATGAATTCAGCTTGATATTTTTGCATAACTTATACTGAGGTGAAATCTGTAGCACTACAAAAAGAGTAATGTAAGTAATGCAAATGTAAGCTTAAAATTATGTGTTTTAAGATTAATAAATATTATTTACATACAAAAGTCTTTGCTAAAAGAAGGTTTGCAAGCTACCAAAGGAGAAATACAAATAAGAACTCAGTTCCTAACCTTTTGGTCTAAAATGATGTCTTGCCTGAAAGATATGCTAATGATGCGATAGTGGCACAAAGCTTCTGCGAATAACAAACCAATATCTGATAGGACTTACATTCCTCCCTATCAGATGGGCTCATATTGTATATATCTTGGGTGGCTAAGAAATTTATACTAGAAAACCCAGGTACCTAGGATAAAACCAAATAATACTTTTCTAAAAAAAAATAAAAGTACCAATAAATGACTTCTGATGACATTCTGCTATGCTCATTGATCAGTGTCTTGTTCATCCATCAGAGAAGCTTTTTCCTGTAACAGATAGGAACAACCACATATTTACAATGAGATGTACAGAGAGACTTTGGGACACTCAGTCCTTAATGGGATGTCTCCATCGGATCCCCTTCCTCTGGTCTCAGGGAAACCTGCAAAAGAAGAGGCAGAAATAGCATTCTTTGCATATATATTATGGCTTCCAGTTTAAGGATAATGGGATTCCTTATTGTGTGAGCGAGTTGGTCTGTGTTGTGCCTGTCTTTTCTTCTTTTCTTACTCTTGGTTTGTCCAATTCTGATGTGTTAGTTTTTGTTTTATTTTATTATATTTTATCTTATTATCATCCTTTAGAAGACTACTTGTTCTTTAATGAGAGACAGAAAATGAATGGATCCATCTAGGAAGGAAGAACTAGAAGGAGAACAGAGAAGATACATCAGAAAATAACAAAAAGATCAAAACAGGTCACACATAACACTTTAAAATCTCAAAAAATTCAAATACAGATACTACTTACAAGTTTTGGGAAATTTCACCAAATTAATACACTTTGAGGCAGAAGTGAGGACCCTGAGGTTTCTGGATTGAGTTGAGTAAACATTATAAAATTCATTATAAGTAATAGCAACACTAGTTGTCATTTCAAAATAGATAAGAACAATCTCACATGGCCTGCACCATGAAATAAGAGTTTCAGGCAATTAAATGCTGTCAAAAGAGGATTGTTGGTATAATGTTCTTGTGCAATATATACAATTTACCCTTGTTCATTCAAATGCTGATTTCTCTACCCCCCTATCTGGTTTCAATCTGGACATTGGCATCACCTCCCTCAAGTTTGTGTGAACATGGCACCATTTGTTCTCTGTAATTGTTAAACAACCAGCCAATGCCACACAATGGAGAGAACAGGGTAGGACATCCTGGTCTGGCAGGGAGGAGAAGGAAGCGAGTGAGAGGAGTTGAAGAGCAGAGGTAAAGAGGCGAGGACTTGGAACTAGGAGGAGAGATGAACCAGACCTAAGATATGACTAAAAGCATGTATAATGTGTAAAATCTGTATGGAAGGAAACTATGCTGGCTTGGAGGTTTAGGATGGAGTAACTATTGCCCAGCATTGTGCTCTTGGTTCACTAAATACATCCTAGTCTCTGTGTGGTAATTTGCATATAGAGCTGGTTTAAGAATAGCCACTGTTTAACTAAAAGATAAGTCAATAAAAAATACTGATAATCTACAACAGAGGATGAATCAACCATCTTTGGAAATGAGCCTGGTAGGTTATCCCATGAAAAGTATTTGAGCCCAAACATGTATACATATGAATTACACTAAATTGACTCATCAGGTTATATTTCTAATTATATGAAACTGATAAATAATTAGAGAGAGAATATAAGGGACATTTGAGGAGTTGGGCAGGTGAAGAGGGGAGTATAGAAATGATGTAAACTCAGCACTTACATGAAACTCTCAGAAAATTATAAAAATGTAAAATTCATTGATTCAAAAGGCAGAAACATAAACCTGCTTTCAATTTTTAGGAGTCATTTAGAATCTGACTGTGTTTAGAAGAATCCAAATAGAACCCTAATTGTCACACAGCACAAAGGTCAATTCCGAATAGATCAAAGACCTCCACATAAAAACAGATACACCGAAGCACAGAGAAAAAGCGAGGAAAAGCCTTGAACTCAGTGGCATAGGAAAAGACCTTCTGAACACCATGAGCACAAAGATCAACCATTAATGAATAGGACCTCATGAAACTGACAAAGAACATCATCTCTCAGACAAAGCAGCAGCCTACAGAACGGGAAAAGATTTTTACCAACTACACATCCAACAGAGGGTTAATTTCCAAAATATGTAAAAAAAAACTCAAAAAATAATTATCAAACAAATAAACAAATACAGATACTACTACTTGAAAAATGGGGTATAGATCAAAGCAGAATTCTCAGCAGAAGAAACTCAAATGGTCAAAAAGCACTTAAAGAAATGTTCAACATTTTTGATTCATTAGGGAAATGTAAATCAAAACTACTTTGAGATTTCATCCTATACCCATCAGAATAGCTACTTTCAATAAAAGCAATGACAGCTCATGCTGGCAAAGACGGCAAGTAAGGCAAACTTTCATCCATTGCTTGTAGTACAACAAATTCTTACATCCACTATGAAAATCAGTATGGCATTTTCTCAGAAAAATGGAAACTTGCAGAGAAATGGATAAAACTAGAAAAATTACTCCAAGTGAGGTAACCCAGACCAAGAAAGACAAATATGGTGTGAATTAGCTTATATGTGAGTTTCAGCTGTTAAGTCAACGATATCCAAGCCGTAATCTGTAGAACCACAGATGTTAGGAATACAGTAAGAGAGCAGAGGAGATTTATTAAATATATTTCCCTAGTATAGAAAAATAGAATAGATAGTAATGGATGGATTGGGATTGCTGGAACAGGACGATAATGTGAGGAGGGGTGGAAATAAAGAGGCAAAGAAGGAATTATGGGAAAATATAGCTAAAACTAAGGGCATCTTGAGAGGTACTATGGGAATCTAATGCAATAGAAACCTCCTAAAATATGTGCATAAATCAAGGTGATCTAAATGAAATTGCCAAGTAACTTGTGAAACATAACTCCAACTGGATATCTCTCCTCACAAAATAAAGCTTCCTGAATTGGGTTTGGATTACATGTAATTGAATTGTTGGCCAAAGGGGTCATGGTCACCCAAATATACACAACAAGCCAACATAAATCATTGCATTGTAGTTTCTGTAAAAATAATAAAATACAATGTTTACCCCTGAACCAGAGACAATATAGTACCATCTCCTAAATAATGACCTGTGAGTTTAGTCTTAATAGATTAAAAAAAAAAAAAGAAAAAAGATATGATGTTGCATTAAAAAGATGAAAAAATGTTGCAACATACAATATGACATGTAGTTGAAACATAGTAAGATGTCAATTGATTTAAACCTTTATTTACTGGCCAAAGTAAGTAGTTAATATTTAAGTGCCATAGTTTAATACTAATGCACTGCATACATTGAATTAGGAACAGGCAACTTACTTACATTAGTAATAATGATGCTAAGATCACAGCAATGGTTAATTAATTTGTTGCATAAGCTCGAGGTACTGGCCTGTTACAAGTCTTAGAAAACATTTATAGCATGACACACAAATAATGTAACTTCCTCATGTAAAGTTCCTCAGTATGGTGATTCCAAAGAACATTTAGTGGATTAAGACTGGGCCAAGAACATCATCCTTAAGACTATACAGCTGGCAGGAAGAATTTACCAAGTACATTGTAAGAGCAAGTTATTCTCTGAACTCCTCAGAAAGTGTTGAACATAATATTGGATCATATTTGTAAATGTTTTTTATTATGCATGAGTATTCTATTGCATTTACCTATCTATACAAACCAGCAACTGTTCGTCAGATGTTTTAATATCTAGTGAATAAGGAGTAGCAACTTTTAGAGCTATGAGATTTTTTTCAGCAGAGAAAGGTTTTTGTAACCGGGGTTACAAACTGACTTTGTGCTCCGGATTTCCCAAAGTGGAAGAGAACATTGCCTTCCAGAAGTTGTCCTCTAACCTCCGCATGCACTCTAGTCACAAATCTCCACATGTGTGTCCATTCACAAACTAAGTAACTAAGTAAATAAATGTAAACATTGTTTGTAAAAGTGGCCATTGTTTCCTTAGCAAGGACATATTGACATTATGCAAATTTAATGTCATGTTTCATAATGGACTAGGCATTTTTTTTATAAATGTATATTCTAGGGCAGTAAATTCAAACTATTAAAAGATGTTAAGTGACTGGGAATCAAAGCTTGTTAAAATAAGAGAGTCTTGTGGATTATCTGCTCTTTGTTCTTATGATGTATAAACATCATTTACGATTCACAAAAACATTTTCAATTTTGAAAGGTCTTGGCCCTTGTTTTCTAAAATAAACATTTTAACAATCGTGGCCATGTAGTACGCAATAGTGTGATTTGCCACTGTAATTTACCCTAAAATCATATGAGTTGTTGTGGTTCTTCCATGATATCTTTGAAAAAAATCATAAAAGATATGATTTTTTTTAGTGCCCAGAGAAGAAAGAAGATTTCCCTAACCTAAGGAACAGTCAGATAGAGAATGTAAGCTACACCCTGCTATCCTATCTCTGGAGTTCTCCAGTGCAGACTCAGCTTCCCCTTTCTTTTGCCTTTTGAATTAGCAATATTGATCCTGCATTACTGATGTTCACAATATTCATTGTCTAGAGTTTCTTTGTTGTTTATCCTTTCGTAGATTCTTACTATTCCTAGAATTTATCTTCTGTGCTGCAAGTCTCCATGATCTGTCCCTTGGTGAGAGGGGGGTGTTGAATTCTCCCACTATTAAGGTGGTGGGGTCGATGTGTGATTTTAACCTTTATGACTGAGCCTGCACAGTCAGGTAACATGCACCTATGGGAGGGAGTGAAGACTGAGAAAAGAAAGGAAAGAGTAGAGAAAAGAAAGACAAGAGACAGATATCAGGAAATTTATTTTTTCCAGTCATCTCTTTATGCCCAACAGACCTTATATAAGCTTCTTGTAGGTGTATAATTAATACAATTAGTGATGTCTAAACCAAGGCAAAAAAATGTGTGTTTACAGAGAACTAATCAACTTTATCATACTTCCTTTTTTTATTTTGTCTTCTCTTGAAATCTTTTTTTTTTATTAGCTACATTTTTTTAACTCTATCCCAGCTGTATCCCGCTCCCTTATTCCCTCCCAATCCCACCCTCCCTCCCTCATCTCCTCCCTGCCCCTTTCCAAGTCCACAGATTGGGGAGGACCTCCTCCCCTTTCGTCTGGCCCTGTTTTATCAGATATCTTTAGGACTGGTTGCAAAGTCCTCCTCTGTGGCTTATCTCTGACAGGAACTCAATGGCAGGCTCTTTGACCTCCCTACCCCCCAAGGGAGGAGCAGTCCTGCTAGGCATACTTCCTTTTGATGCATCTTAAAGTTCATGGAATGTTTACTCTATTCTCGCTCAGGCACCAAGATAAGGCCAAGAATGAATCTTCTCATTCTTAATCTCTTGCAAGAATGCAAGCTATTACTAAAGCCTTATATGACTCATACATTGTTTAAACAGCTCCCAACAGCGTTTTTTCTTCTTTTCCAATTTTTAAATTTTTTTTAATATTAGTTACAGTTTGTTAACTTTGTATCCCTGCTGTATCCCACTCCCTCTTTCCCTCCCAATCCTACCCTCCCATCCTCATCTTCTCCCTGCCCCTTTCCAAGTCCACTGATAGAGGAGGATCTCTTCCTCTTTCATCTGATACTAGTTTATCAGGTATTTTCAGGACAGGCTGCAAAGTCCTCCTATGTGGCCTAGCAGGGCTGCTTCTCCCTGGAGGAAGGGGGGTGGGAAGGTCAAAGAGCCAACCATTAAGTTCCTGTCAGAAACAGTTCCTTTCCCCCTTATTAGGGTACCCACTTGGATACTGAGCTACCAAAGGCTACAGAGGTTCTAGGTTATATCCATACATGGTCCTTGTTTAGAGAAACAGTCTCATAAAAGACCCCTGTGCCCAGATATATTTGGTCCTTGTGGAGCTCCTGTCCTCTCCAGGTCATAGTAACTCCCCCCCCCCATTTTTTATGATTCCCTGCACTCTGACAAAGGTTTGGTTATGAGTCTTAGTAACTGCTTTGATACACTGCTAGGTAGAGTCTTTCAGAGGCCCTCTGTGGTAGGCTCCAGTCCTGTTACTTGTTTTCTCCTACATCCAATGTCCATCTCATTTGTCTTTCTAAGTGAGGATTGATCAGTGTACCCTGGGTCCTCTTTCTTGTTTATCTTCTTTAGGTGTATAGATTTCAGTGTTTATCCTATCTTATAGGTCTATATAAGTGAGTATATACCATGTGTGTCTTTTTGTTTTTGGGATACCTCACTCAGGATGATCGTTTCTAGGTCCCACCATTTGCTGGCAAATTTCATGATTTCCTAGTTTTTAATTGCTGAGTAGTATTCCATTGCATAAAAGTACCACAATTTCTATATCCATTCCTCAACTGAGGGACATCTGGGTTGTTATCAGGTTCTGGCTATTACAAATAAAGTTGCTACAAACATGGTTGAGCAAATGTCCTAGTTGTGTACTTGAGCATCTTTTGGATATATGCCTAGGAGTGGTATAGCTGGATCTTGAGGAAGCACTATTCCTAATTGTCTGAGACAGCGCCAGCTTTAATAAAGTTTCTTTTATAAATTCAGGAGTCCTTGTATTTGGTGCATAGTTATTCAAGACTGTGATGTCCTCTTGGTGGAGTTTTTTTCTTTGATGAAAATGAAGAGTCCTTCCCCATCTCTTTTGATTAATTTTGGTTGAAGGTCTATTTTTATTAGTTATTATGATGGCTACTCCAACTCGCTTATTGGGTCCATTTGCTTGTTTAACCATTTTTCCAGCACTTTATTCTATCATTTTTTGCAGAAATGTGTTTCTTGAATGCAGCAGAATGTTGGATCCTCCTTCAGCAACCATTCTGGTATCTTGTGTCTTTTTATTGGAAAGTTGAGTCCTTTGATGTTGATAGATATTAGTGACCAATGATTGTTTTATTGAGAAGTTGGTGATTGTGTTTGTGTGTTTGTTTTCTTTTGCTTTTCTGTTGTGAAGATGTCTTTATCCTGTGTCTTCTTGGGTTTAGTTGATCTTTTTGTGCTGGGGACCAAGAGCCCTGGGCATCTAGTTCTGGTGACTGGAAAATTACTGACGCCTGGGCATGTAATCAACTTCAACCACCTGGACTGAACTTCTGGAAAGGTTGCTAAACCACCCCCTGCCCTGACTGATTTTATCTATCCCAGGAAGAGCCATGGAATGAGCCACTTACACAAGAGATTTGCCCTCTTTCCCTGCTTTGGAGGGTAGTCGCTTCCTTATTTCAAAAAAATATAAAAGTACAGCTCCAGCGAGCAATAAACAGACCTCGACAAAATTTTGCCTGGTCTTGGTGTTTCTTTCCCGTCCGTTTTTTCTTGCAGGTACAGTCCTCCTTTGAACCCTGCGAATAACTGAGTCCCGCGGATCGGGGCATCTTTGGGATGGAGTTTTTCTTCTAGTATCTTCTGTTGGGCTAGGTTGCTGTGTAGATATTGTTTAAGTTTAGTTTTGTCATGGAATAATTTGTTTTCTCCATCTACATTGATTGAAAATTTTGCTGGGTATAGTAGTCTGGGTTGGTATCTGTGATTTCTTAGTGTCTGCATAAAATCCGCCCAGGCCCTTCTTGCTTTTTTAGTCTCTGTTGAGAAGTCTAATGTGATTTTGATAGGTGTGCCTTTATAAGTTACTTGGATTTTTCCCTTGTTGCTTTTAATATTTTTCTTTGTTTTGTAGATTTAGTGTTTTGATTATTATGTTGTGGGAGAAAATTCTTTTCTGGTCTAGTCTATTTGGTGTTCTGTAAGCTTCTTGTATGTTTCAGGGTATCTCTTAAGGTTGAGGAAATTTTCTTCTATGATTTTTTTCGAAAATATTTCCTTGGAGCTTGTAATCTTCCTTTTGTCTATTCTGTTTATTCTTAGGTTACATCTTTTCATGATGTCCTTGATTTCCTTAATGTTTTGTGTCTGGAACTTTTCTAATTTTATTTTATTTTTCTATGAGAGATGTATCAGTTTCTGCAACTGTATCTTCAGCACCTGAGATTCTCTCTTCCATCTCTTGTACTCTGTTGGTGATGCTTACCTTTGTGGTTCCTGATTTCTTCTCTAAGTTCTGCAATTCCAGGGTTTCTCTATTTGTGTTTCTTTATTGTTTCTAATTCTGTTTTCATGTCTTGCACCACTTCCTTCATATTTTTGAATGTGGATTCCTGTTGGTCCTTTATGGCCTCTATTTTTTGTTCGTTTTCTCTTTATGTGTCTCTATTTCTTTGTTTTCTCCTTTGTGCCTCGAATAACTTCATGGTTATAGATTTAAGATCATTTTCCTGTGTTTCAGCTGCAATATAATATCCATTTACTTTTGGATTCTGGTGAAGCCATGATATCCTGGTTTTTATTACCTGTATTCTTACACCAGCCTCTAGCCATCTGGTTGCCTGTAGCCTTAACTAATTGATTGTTCCTGGAGCCTGTACTGCAGATTGGGTCCACTTCTTTCTATAGTCTCCAGTAGTCTCTGCTGACTCACTTTTTGTGACCCAGGTATGCTAGATAGCTGGGGCTTAGGTGGAAAGATCTCTGAGTCTAGAGCTGCTCCTGTGTCCCACAGGCCTCCTTGGTGAGAAGGACAATGGAGCTTGGGTCCCATGTGTAGATCATCTCCGCTGGGTTCTCTGTCTGTGCTGGGCTTGCTGTTTCTGGCCCAGGTGAGCCAGGCAGCATGGGCACAGACAGAAAGATCTCTGTGCTTCAGTGCCCCACTGGTTTCCTCGAGATGGCAGACAATGGGACTTGAGTCTCACACCTAGCTCAGCTCCATTGTGTCCAATGTCTGTGCTGTACTGGGTGATTCTGACATGGATGAGCCAGGCAGCTGAGAAGCAGGCAGCATGGAGCCATGCCTCCCCCACAGTATTGGAAGGTAGCTCCTCCACAGGATGGTGAGAGTTAGTGGGCTTCACTTGCGACCAGGGAGGTGTCCACAGAACTGTGAGAGTCGGAGCCATGGTTTGAAGCTTCACCCTCAGTACAGGAAAGTATTCATTCCACAGGCAGTGAGAGTTTGTGCCCAAGCAGCAGGTACCAGAACAGTATCCACAGATACCTTGGGCAGGTGGCCTAGGGCTGCCACAGCGCTGGGCAGTAGCCTGGGACGTTTTCCATGTATTAGCGGGGTGGCCTGAAGATGGACCTTTGGGGATGCCCGGAGATTCTCCTCTCACCTGAGAAACACAGACATCAGGGTTTTGGTTTCCACAGAATGGCCTCAGGTTACCCTGCTTTCACTGCTGAGCTGCTGTTCATATACCCTGTGTGGTGGACACTGCCATCTTACAACACCCCTATATGAAATATTTTAACAACACTATCCTGGTAGGATTCACTTCTCTTTTCTAATTATTGTCGAGGTTCCTAGGGATAGACTACTGGAGTGGGATTTGTACACAACAGGGTACAGAATATATTTTAACAAAATTAATGTGTTTTACTGTGCTTACTATTAAAATGTCACAAGATGTGACTTACCCGTGGCATGTTCAAACATAAATAGTCCATCAAGAAAGTTCCCTGTACATAGCCCCCTGTAGAAAGGAGCCCAAATGATTTAGATTATTGGAAAGACCTTTTAATGGATCACTATTATTTGAATTTTCTAGAAGTCGTTAGAGAAATACAATTAATTTTAACTTTGTTCTAAAGGTAATTCTTTAAATGGGCTCTTGGCTGTCTACCAAAGATGCTTATTGATTAAATTTCCTGACTAATTGATAACAGAGTTTCTAGTTTTTCTGCCTAAAAAGAATGCATAGGCAAAACCAGTTGGATTTTTTTTTTATTATAAAGGAAACTCAGGATCTATTAAATACGATGAAATATATTCTTTCTTCTCATGGTTCTTAAATAGGGCTGTCATTAAACAGCAACACAAGTTAAAATCATTTATAAAATACCTAACTGACAAATTAATGAAGGAATGATCAATTATTGAAGTTGTACATCTTGGATGATTGCAGGGTGGGTAGAGTAAAAGAGTCTAAAATACCCAGCTTTGGGCTTTACTTAATTGCTAGGATTAACTGATAGTCCATAGCTCATAGCTGCAACTTTGAAGTTACTCTCAAAGTCAGGAGATAGGAAATGTTAGAAAGAAGATATTTTTAGGAAAATTGTCTTAACTCAGGGAGAAAAAATATTGTGAAATTTTAATGGCAAAGTGGCTGCTTGTCCTAAGAGCAGTAGCATCAGCAAGCACTGACTCAGGATTCTCCTTCAGATCTTTTTCTGTTGTTTGAGTTTTGTCATCATTCATATTCATAATATGCAATATATTATAGTGCACTAAGAATTATGTATTGCTTTCTTAAATGCACCAAAACCATGTTTTATGGAAATGATAAAAGCTGCCTTTACTATTAGTGAGAAAAATTAATCTTAGCTAGGTATAGTAATTTGCCCTATTATATCAAATAGAAGGTGAAAAAAGCAAGATATTTATCTGGACAAAAGATTTGTAGTTTCCTCACCACCCCAAAGTTTCAAATATGTACATAACATCAGAGAGCAATGTAATTTCCTGCATCTATTTAAATAAGATGACGAAGTTACAAATGTCACATGATATCTACTCATAGAAAGATTAGCACACTTTGCACTATAAATTGCTTGAGCGAAGAGAGATCTAGGTATGGCACCAAACAATCAGTGTTCATAGTGAAAACTGAGGAACCGAAAGTATTGATAGCTGGGTGAGAAAAGAAAAGCCTTCATAAGTGTATGCAAGTTACCCTCTTATCGTGCTTTTAAAAGACTGGATACCTTACAAGATCATAAGCCAAAGTTTTACCAATAAGAAAAAAAAAATTGCCACCCCATATCTATTTTTGTTTTTAAGATTTATAATTTTTTATTTGTATGCCTGTGGGTCTGAGCATGAGTACATGCACCACATAGGCAGAGGCATCTAAAAATTCAAGAGGATTTGGAATCCCTTGCAAACATAGTCACAGGGAGAGCCTCCTGGTCTGGGTTTGAGTTGAATCCGAGCTCTCTGCAAGAAGAGCTGGTGCTTTTCATCACTGAGCCAAGTCTCCAGCCTCAGTCTTTACCACACGTTTTTTTTTTTAACACCCTACAGTGATACACAGAAACTATTTCTTGAGAACTCTCCTACAAGGGCAGTGACTGAGTGAACATTTTAATTGATCTCATACGTTTTAAGATCTCATACATTGTCTCAGCAAGTTGACTTTTTATTATTATTATTGTTATTATTATTATTATTATTATTATTATAGCCACCTCATAAGCCTGATCTCAATCTAGTGCAATATTTGTAGAGAGCAACGGACAAAATGTCCACCAGTCTCGGCCAGTTTCTTATTCCTTGGTGGAATTGGAACGGCACATCAATCCTACTTTAATATTCCTTAATTATCCAATTGTCACAAGAGAGTTGTAATGGAGATTATATCAATGTATTATATCAATATATTGACTGTATCAATACGGAAAGTACTAGCCATAATACATACAGATACTCACACATATACATCATTTACATATAAATCATAGACACACACACATACATATATACATACTTAGATTTCAGTGTAAATTTCAAAAACTCATAATATTTATTGGCTATGAATTATTATGAAGATATTGATTGTGGAAAGGAAATTAAAATGTAACAAATTATGTTGTATAAAACTAAATTATTACCACCTGGAAATGAGGAGGTAAGTATTTTAGCTAATTCTCTCTTCACTTTCTGTTTGTGATGATTTTAAAATGTGGTTTCACCTGAATAACCATGTGAAACCCCATGCTAGGAGATGACTCTGATGTACTTGCAATAATAGCTCTATTAACTTACTTTTAATGCTATTTTACTCCCCGGTTGTTCACCATATGTCCCTGAAGTTTAATAAAGCTGAAAACATTTTATTTTATTGTCTCAAACTATTGATTATCTGTTTACTGTAATGTTGAGAACCCTGTGATGTATGGCCTTTGCCACTCTGATTAAATCAATTATCTTAAAGAAATAAGAGATCTCCTCTAAAACAAAGAATTCTAATACAAAATAGCATTGCTTCTTTCCTATATTACTTGTAGCTTAATTGGAATGCACACAAACCTTATTTTCAACATTGCAAAGAAAATAAATTTGATTGTTTCACAACTGATTTAGATATTCCTTAGGGCATGACATGACAATTTAGATTTCCTTTTCCTTGTTTTATTGCCTGCATAATCTTATTTAAGGAGATAAATAACAGACTCACTGACTTCAGCAAAAGAAAAGCATAACTAAAGGAAAAATGCTTGGAGTTTAAAAAAGAATTTAAAAGCATTTAAAAAACAAAAACCTTGGAGAACTATGGAATTATTGAATAAAACAGATAACAGTAGGACACAAAACTTACCCCAAGGTCATCCTAATTTTTCTAGAGATTACAAAGGGAAATGGCACTGCCATATTGCTTAACCTGGGAATGTCTTGAGGATGTTGTATTTAGATATGATGTTTGCAAACAGATTTGATTTAAAGTCAAGGATGCAATAGAACTACAAAAGTATTATTGTCCTTTTATTTCATTGAACAACTTTAAACATTATACAGGCTAACAACTTCTTTTTATTCTGGGAAAAATTATCTTCTACAGTGTTTCACTCATACTTTCCTATCAAAATTAATGCAAGTCACAAAACAGGAGGACCTAATGTTTACATACATTGATGTATGACTGTAATGACTGTTCAAGAAACAAGCACTTAAAATAATTCTTCCCATTATAATTTTGATTCAATGCTATGAGAGTGAATTTGCTTTGCTCAGGAGGGGTACTGGAGCTCAGATATTCCAAATTCTCCTAATTCAAGTCTAGAAAAAGACAGCCTGTGATTGAAGAGGAAAAAAAAAAATCACTGTTTAGCAAAGTGGGTTTTCAGAGTTACAAAGCCTTGTCTCATAAGGACAACATGCACTAATCACTACATTTTATTTTATTAGAGGTTAAGATTTCTAAATTAAAATTTCCAGTTTGGTAGTGGCTTCCCCAGGTAGTCTGAATGGTGACTATCCCACTGTCCTCTGTATAAATGACTCAGTTGGAGGAAAAATTGTGAGTCACAGGATAGGGAGAATTGATAGTGGTGTCTTGATAATTCATTTGCTCTTAGTACAAAGTTTCATACTGATTTTTTTATATTATTCCAGAACTCAAGTTTGATACAAATTTTATTTCTTCACAATAACTAATTTAAATTTAAAAACAACAAAACTTAAAATCAAATGAAAATTAAAAAAATAAAACAGACATGTTACCTTAAATATTCCTGTTTAGGATATGTGCTACAAGAGAACAAACAACAAATGATGACAATTTGGCATTTTATTAAGCTATGTTTCAGTCCTTCTATAAAAGAAATGTGAATTAAATGAAGAAATTAAGCATCAAAGAATTTAAAAGAATTATAATTTTCTAACAGACATCTTGACGTAAAAAGTTTCATGATTTGTGGGAAAAGATGATTGTCATGCTAATACTTCTACTCATTCTGAATGATCACGACAACTACAATGACCAGTAAAAATATTAAAGATGGGCACAGTTTAAACATTTTACTCTTATTCTTTAAAAGTTTTATTAGGTAGGCTTTATAATATAAATAACATATTCATTTAGTTGTACCTGTTTATAATTTATTCATAAAACTATATAAGTGTGTGTATATACATATTTTACATGGTTAAAATTTTTAATAATGTAGTATGCACTCAGAAAGGACTATATTTGAAAGGGTTTTAAAATAAGTCAGTCTGATGCACAAGGATACACAACTTGCTCACTCATCATGCTTCATTAAATTACGGACACATAATCAAGTATATTTATTCATTCTATTCATTCTTCTGTATACTAGCTGTGCTAATTAGGTTATTGCTATGATGACACACCACGACCAAAAGCAAGATGGGGAAGAAGAGGTTTACTTGGCTTACACATCCATATCATAGTCCATCACGGAAGGAGGTCAGGACAGTAAATTGAGCATGGCTGGAACACGAAGGTATGAATTGATGCAGAGGTCACAGAGAGGTGCTGCTTACTGGCTTGCTCTGTCTGCTTTCTTATAGGACCCAGGCCCTCTAGCCCAGGAATGGAACCATGCACAACAGACTGGCTCCTCCCATATTACTAAGAAAGAAAGTGGTCTACAGGCATGCATACAGACAGATTTTATGGGGTCATTTTCTCTATTGAGACTATAGCTCGTGTCAAGCTGACATAAAATTACCCAGCACAACTGACCCCTTGCGAAATTGATGCACAAACATAACCCTTTCTTTCTTGTTCATCCTCAAGCTCACATAACACTATGAACATCACAATACAAAGCATGTTCATAAACTTCAGTTGTTTCATAGTCTTTACAGATTTAAATACTTTAAAATGTAGTCTATTTGAACTATTTGGAAATTCAAAGTCTATTTTAATACTTTCTACGTCAACAGAGAAGAACCAAGGCGCAAATGTAAAACAATCACAATCAAATCAAAGCAAAACCAAAGCAACTGTGAAGTTACTCAACATCCAAAGTCTGGGATCTACTCTCTCTCTTTGGGCTTGGGTCAGTTCTCTGGTCCTACCCTCTGCATCACACACAGTTTGTCCTGTAGGCTCTGGAAGGCTCCGCTCTATTGTTGCTGCTATTCTTCATGGTCATCCCAGGAAACTGGCATCTCCAATATGCTGGGGTCTCTTGCTGCACCTGGGCTGTACTTTCACTCAGAGCCTTTCCTTGGGCTCTCCTCAGGGGCTGCAGCTGTGCCTCACAATGCTAAGCTTTAGCTCTTCTCTATAGCACCGCCCTGCCTTCAAAACCAGTAATCTGGGTGACTCTTACACTGCTTAGTTCAGGGGTCAGCAAGACACACTTTGCTGCCTCTTGATCATAGCCTGTGTGTTGACTATGAAGAAACCTTTCTCACAAGACTTCACCTCAGTGATGCTAGTCTCTTCTAACTTCTCAGCTCCAGCTGACTAGCATCCAGTAACACAGGTGTATTACTTTTTAGTGATTTTTACTATCTTGTTTATCACAGCTGATTCTTTAACTCCAGCTAACCAGATTCCACAGATTCTCCACCTAAAATACCTAGTAGAGTCTTTGCTTTCCTCCAAAGTTTTACAATCCAGGTCTCCATCATCTGCATGGTACTCAACATTCTCAACTTCCAAGATGCTATAACAACATCTAACCACGCTATGAACACTCAATGTCTTTTCTTGCCCAAAGGTCCAAAGTGTTTACACAATCCTCCTAAAATCAATATCTTAGGAACTTTTACAGCAATAATCCAATTCTGGTAACAACTTCTGATGACTTGTCCTAGTTAGAGTTCCTATTGATATAATAAAATATTATGACCAAAAGTAAGGTGGGGAAGACAGGGTTTATTGCACTTAAACTTCCACATCAAAGTCTTTCACTGAAAGGGGTTAGGACAGGAATTCAGGCAGCCTGAAACCTGGAGGTAGGAGATGAGGCAGAAGTCATATAGGGGTGCTGCTTACTGGCTTGCTCCTTATGGAATGCTCAGCCTACTTTCTAAACAACTTAGTACTACAAGCCCAGGGGTGGCTCCACCCACAATAGACTGGGCATTTCCCTATCAATTACTAATTAAGAAGATAACTTACTGGCTTATACTATAAACCTTATCTTACGGGTGCATTTTGTCAATTGAAGCTTCCTTGTCTCTGATGGCTATAGCTGGTGTTAAGCTGACATAAAACTACTCAGCACACTAGCTAAATAAAGATATTAAAACAAAAAACACATATGACAAGAATGAAATTTCAAGGCAGCCTTTTCACTAGTGGTTATTCATCACAGTGTTAACAGAAGCTAGTCTATCTAAATGAACGTATATTAGATTCTTTAATCCTAGAAGGAGCCCTAGGAAAGTAGTTTCAAATGTATTTCCTACTATTTCAGATCAATGCTTTCCATGTATAATACCAGAAATTATTTAATTATATATTTTATATGTATTGATGGCCTTTCCTTTTTTTCTCTTTTTGTATCTGTATCTTTCTCACTCTTTTTCTTCCTCCTTACTTCCCCTCTCTGCTTCTGGAAAATTCCGTAGGGAGACCTGGTATAGCTTTATCCCTTACAAAATAGTAAGTCTTCTGAGTTCTGTCTTTGATTTGACTCTTGGAAACATGTTAATATTTTACTATTTTACTGCTTAGTAAATAAAATAAAACCAAAACACATAGATCTAAAAAAAAAAAAAAAGAAATTACTTATAAGTATAATCATGAGATTCTCCTTTCAAAAACTCATTTAGATTATAAGTAAGAACAAAGTAAAACTTATAAATTATAAAGGCTTAAACTGAGTAAGTGTGGGTGGTGCAGTTAGTTTATATTTTCTGTTTATGCCATTAGTTAGTACTTACGTACAACGAACCGAGAAAACTGAAGCTGTGTTCTCACAGTTTAAAACAGTTACTGAGAAGGGAGAGCAGAATCAGTTCATTGGTATTGGGTTAACATTGTCATTTTTAAGCAGTTATATGAGCAAATAATGCATATATTTCTATTTCTGAAGAAACTTAATTGATACGGTGCTGACCACTGTGAGGAAATAAATTTCTAATTCTGTCTAGTGAAAGGGGCTACAGGAGAAGCCAGACCGGTGATGATAAGTTACTTACCGCTCACTTAAGGAAATGAAGACTTCTTGAAATGACGGATTTCAAAGCTGGGGCAGAAAATGTAAGACTAAGCCTGAAACACCATATGCCAGCAATTATGTGTGAAAGTAAAAGTGTTCGAAAGTGTTGGAAAAGTGTCAAAGGACACAGTAATTAGACCGAATGTGCTCTCCCTTGCCAAATACTGGCCAATTTGAACAATTAATGACAGTAACAGATTATTACTCATTTAATGAAAAAACGAACACCTCAGTTGGTACTGGCTTACAAATTAACATATACATATAAGAAGACATGCTAAAACTTTAAATTATTTTAGCATAATTAATACATCTAAATGAAGTGATAGCATTTGAAAAATCACCTTTTGCAATCATCACAAAAATAATGCTGGCAATAAACAGCAACAGATGTATTCCTAATGGGTGAAAATACGATGAGAAGTAGGATAATTTTTTTTTCTTTTTAAAATATCTCCCTACAAATATACTTAATAATTACAAAGGTGAAATAGACATCTTGTACTGCAACCTGGCAGTCACTTCTATACTCAAGTGATTAAAAGTTGCTTGTTTTGAAAGAAGTCAGAATTCTTTATCTTCTGATGGAATTCAGAGAGAAATGCACACTATCAGCATCTCAGTTTTCTTTCAAAATATGTAACCTGAATCTACTTAATCATGCTGAAACATGAAACAGACCCCAAATGAGACACAGTCTGGCTATATTCCTGAAAAAATGTTAATACAATGAAAGACCCTCATAGATTTCACAATAGAAATTCAAGTATGCTAAAGGCAAGAACTTCTTAATATGATGTTTTGATTGTACCCCAAAGTAGGAGGATATGATGATGAAAGACTATGAAGTATTTGGTCCTGACCTAGCAAGAGAATTACATTGTAATTTTAGTACTATACGTTGGTAATGCAAAGGAATTTAACATAATGTAATGTACTTGGTTAAGATATACACTGACTTATATAGATTTTCAGGCCAAATATAAATATATTATAGAAATCTTAGACAAAACACACACACACATATACACACATACACATACACACACATATATATGTGTATATATATATACATATATATATATATATATATCAAACATTGGTGATGTACAGAAAAAGAAAGCATAGAATGAATAAAAAGAGACTTAGACTCTAATTTATAATTTTAAAGGTCAATCATGACTTTCCATTTTTAGATTTTTAAAATGTTATTTCATGACTGTGAATGTTTTGCTTGCATGCCTGCTTGTCTATGTATCAGGTACATCATCTTGAATCTGGAGTTACGGATAGTTGTGAACCACCTATGGTGCTTTAAACTCAACCTGCATACACTCAAATAAGAGATTTTGTTAACTCCTGAGTCATTTCTCCAGGATCCTATAAAAGATTTTCGCCGGGTCTTGAGGAAGCACTATTCCTAATTATCTTAGAAACTACTGAGCGCATCTGAAAGACTCTAACTAGCAGTGTTTTCAAAGCAAAGACTCATGACCAAACCTTTGGCAGAGTACAGGGAATCATAAGAAAGAAGGGGAGTTAGTCTGATGGGGAAAGGATAGGAGCTCTACAAGGACCAAATATATCTGGGCACAGGGTCTTTTCTGAGACTGACATTCAACCAAGGACCATATATAGATATAACCTAGAACCTCCGCTCAGATGTAGCCTGTGGTAGCTCAGTAACCACTTGGTTTCTCATAGTCAGGGGAACAAGGACTATTTCTAGCAGGAACTCAATGACTGGCTCTTTTGCCTCCCCACCCCCAAGGGAGGAGCAGTCCTGTTAGGCCACAAAGGAGGGCTTTGCAGCCAGTCCTGAAGATACCTGACAAAACAGGATCAGATGAATAGGGAGGAGGTCCCCCCTATCAGTGGACTTGGAAAGGGGCACGGTGGAGATGAGGGAGGGAGGGAAGGACTGGGAGGGAATGAGGGAGTGGGACACGGCTGAGATACAGAGTTAACAAAATGAAACTGATAAGAAAAAAATTAAGAAAAAAAAAAGATTTTAGCCACTGCATAAGTGGATACCAATAATGATAATAGGAGCGTTTTTTTTAAACCAGCTTTGTAACACTTCTACTTACTAAACATATGAAAAAGAGGTACAAATAATGCAGATATTTATACCATGTATTAAAAGTAGAAATGTTCAGCATACCTGATGGCACACACATGTAATCTGCACTTGGTGAGGCAGACTCAGGAGATTCTCTGTGAGTTCGAGGCCAGCCTGGTCTACAGATTGAGTTCAGGACAGCCAAGGCTACATAAAGAAAACATGTCTCGGAAAAAAAAAATATATATATATACACATGTCTTGGAAAATATATATATTTATATATAAATATATATATATATATAAATGTTCAATGACCCGTCAAAAAGGTGCTTGTATAAATGCATATATAATATTATATTATTTTGCTACAATAAGTGGCTTTCACTTCAACATTTTGTGGACTTTTTTCTCTTTCCTTCTTTTTATCTTCGCTTCTTTCTTTGTCTCTTTCTTTCTTATAATTTACCTTCTATCCCTTATTATTTATTCCAGTTTATTCAGTTTGTATCCAGGTTGCAGCCCTCTTCCTCATCTCCTAAGAGTCTACTGATAGGGGGGTCCTCCTCCCTTGACTCTAGCCTATCAGGTCTCATCAGGACTTATCTTTTTCTGTGACCCGGCAAGGCTGCCTCCCTTCATGCCCCCTGCCCCAATGGGGGAGGTGATCCAAGAACAGGCCGAATCCATGTCAGAACAGCCTTACTAGGAAACACATATGGAGACTGAGCTGCCCATGGCTACATCTGAGCGGCTGGGGTAGGGGGAGAGGTTAGGTACTCTCTATGTATGGTCCTTGGTTAGCATATTCGTCTCTGCAGGCACCCCTGGACTCAGAATTTATTTATTTATTTATTTATTTTTGCCTCTGTTGGTTGGTCTTCTTGTGGAGCTCCTGTCCCCTCCAGATCTTTCTATCTCTTTTGTAAGATTCCCAGCACTCATTGGCACAGAGAGACAACTTCCTGAGCAGAACACCAACAGTACAGGCTCTAAGATCAACAATCAAGAAATCGGACCTCATGAAACTGAAAAGCTTCTTTAAAGCAAAGGCCACTGTTGCAGAACAAGACGGCAGCCTACAGACTGGGAAAGGACCTTCACTAAACCTATATCTGACAGAGGGCTAATATCCAGAATATATAAAGACTCAAGAAGTTAAAACGCAAGTTTCTTTATGGTCCATGTTTTTCCACTGGTGTGTCCTTGGCATTCACCACCTCTAAGTGTTAAGTATTGCTGAATTCTTTTCAGTTCCCATGATCCAGATTCAAGACATGGATTATACAGAAATAATCACATTGTGTCCTGCTTTTGTCTTTTAAGTTAGCTTCTGAGGATATCAGCAGTGTTGTACCATTCAACTTTACCATGAGAATAATTTTTCTTCTTCACTATGGACATGCATATCATGCTAGAGATTCCAACACTGTTTTAAATCAAATTTTGACTTTTCTATACAACTGTCTTTTTCAAGATTTTTTTTTCTGTTTTGTTCACATTAGCGGATACTGACAGCCACCTGACCCCTTCCACACTGTAGAGAGGGTATGGCTTGATATGGTGGAAGTGTGATGGGAATGGGATAGATGAAAACCCTGTACACCAGGTACCCAGTCTTGATAATGACTCAGCCAGATTAGTCTGCTCTGTACAAATAGTTAAAAGCATGAGAGTATGTGCATGAATTTAAAGTTCAACTATTTTGCCTGTGAAATAGCTCTAAAATAAGGCTACTGGATTTTTAGAGTATTATGGAGGCAAGTTGAAAAAAAAATCAAGTGTTTTAAGGTATTATAAAGTGTACACAGTACTAACATAATTGTTTTTATAGAATTAAAAGAGGGAATATATATATTAATTGTAATAAAATACAAAAGTTTTAGGAAAACATGTCTAAGAACTTAGAATAAATGTGATTTATTTTATCCTTAATGTGATAAGCTTTTAGTAATTAAACAATAATAAATAATCACCTACTTAAAAGAAAAAGTTTAAAATAAGATAAAAGATTATTCAAAGAGTATTTGTTTATAAAATGTTCATTAAAAATTAAAAATACTCAAAGAACATTCATGAAAACCTGTTTTTGATCCAAGCACAATAAAACCCAGGTGGTTGCTGAGTAGTATTCCATTATGTAAATGTACCACAATTTTAGGAAATCATGAAATTTGCAGTCAAATGGTGGGAACTAGAAAAGATCATTCTGAGTGAGTTATTCCAGAAGTAGAAAGACATATGGTATATACTCACTTGTAAGTGGATAGTAAACATATAATATAGGCTAAACATATTAAAATTTGTACAACTAAAGAAGCTAATCAAGAAGGAGGACCCTGGGTAAGATGTTCAATCCTCATTCAGAAAGGCAAATGGGATGGGCATTGGAAGAGGGAGAAAACAGGGGACAGGACAGGAACCTATGGCAGAGGAACTCTGAAAGACTCTACCCAGCAGGGTATCAAAGCAGATGCAGAGACTCACAGCCAAACTTTGGTCAGAGTGCAGGAAAACTTATGAAAGAAAGGGGGAGGGGATAGAAAGACTTGGAGAGGACAGGAGCTCCACAAGGAGAGCAACAGAACCAAAATTCTGGGCATAGGGGTCTTTTCTGAGACTGATACTCCAAACAAGGACCATGCATGGAGATAACTTCGAAACGATCGCTTGCATAGAAGTAGTCCATGGCAGTTCAGTGTCCAAGAAGGTTCCCAGTAATAGGAACAGGGACTGTCTCTGACATGAACTCAATGGGCTAGTTCTTTGATCACCTCCACCTGAGGGGGTAGCAGCCTTGCCAGGCCACAGAGGATGACAATGCAGCCACTCCTGATAAGATCTGATAGACTAGGATCAGGTGGAAGGAGAGGAGGACCTCTCCTATCAGTGGACTGGGGGAGGGACATGGGAGAAGAAGAGGGAGGGGTGGTGGGTTTGGGAGGAGACAAGGGAGAGGCTACAGCTGGGATACAAAGTGAATAAACTGTAATTAATAAAAATAAATAAATAAATTAAGAAAAAAAAACAGATGGTGAAAGACATACCTGTAGTTTCGGAACTTAGGAGGCAGACTCAGTAGTTTCAGAAGGCTTAGCCTCATCCTAGACTACATATGAAGTTTAGGGTTAGCTTGGGATACATCAGATCATGTCTCAAAACAAAAGAGAAAACAAAAGAATTCAATGGCATCTTGCTGAAGCAGGCAGAGGCAGGAGGATCACCAGTTTTAGTAAATATAATAGTTGTTTGAAAGCACTCGGTAGTAGCATTGACCTTGGGAAGAGGATGGCGTGCTTCATGTCACAGCATTTAGAGTTAACATTAAGTAATGAAAATGGCAGAGATAAGTATCAAATAAAAATATAAGTGATTACTGCAGCAGTATGAAGTACATACATAAATCTGGGAAATGAGCCAAGATAAAGGTTATAGTAAGTGTATTTTTTTAAAATGATAGACAGGTTCAAGAAAAATTTGGTGCCAAGAAAGTATTGTGGCATTAATTCTTAATTTATGACTTTATATCATAGAAACTCCTTACAAAAAACAAAAAATCACAGTTGGCTTATAAAGTGATTTAAAAACTCCCAATTAATATAACTTTTAAAATAAATATGTAACTACTTTTCTAATTAAAAACAATTATAATCTCATTTATTTTAAACAAATATGTTAACAATCTAGCATCAATTAAATTCATTTAATGTGTTAATGCATGTGGATTAACAGAGCACCTTGAATTTACATTTTAATAATAAATGTAGCTATGCTGGACTCCTCTAGAGGACTCCAAGATACTTCTTAGTAAGTAAAGGGTGGAGGGATTGCCTTAGACAAGAGACCTATGGATATGTTAAGGAACAGGAGGATTGTCAATAAACTGAGAACAAATGAGGTACTTATGCAGCACAGATTGTAGACAACAAAATAGGTAAAGTCAGGAGTACGAAAGCCTGGCGAGAAAGAACCTCAACTGTAATGTAAGCATTTTTATGGGTATTTTTCTGAGATATATAAGATATTGAATGAGATATATAAGAAAAGAAAAAAATTGAGAATGAGACATAAAGATGGTGTAGTGGCTCAAGGTGCTTTGCACCAAGACTGATGCCCAAATTTGGTCACTGGAAACTGGAAACCTTAAAGTAGGAGAACATCAGCTTCAACAGGTTGTCCTCTAACTTCCTGATAACTACATGAGAGCCATGGGACATAAGTTTGCCCTCCCCCCCACAACACATACCTTAAATATAAAAATGTACTCAAAATAATTTTAAGAAAAATTTTAAGCAAAACAATTCCAGAAAAGTTCACAGAAAAGAGTGATTTGAAATTTTGCTTCTGATATTAATCCTACTCCATATAATGGCAGAATAAAATGTTACAAGTAGTCAGATATTTTTCTTAATGTATCATTTTTCTATCAGTCTACCATCTATCTATCTATCTATCTATCTATCTATCTATCTATCTATCTATCTATCTATCTAACATCTATCACCGATCTACCTACTTATCCAAATATCTAAAATATACATTTTTTTTTGAGGCATGGAGACAGGCTTCCTTGTGTAGCCTTGGCTGTCCTGGCCTCTCTTTGTAGACCAAGCTGGTCTAGAACTCACAGTGATCCACCTGCCTCTGCCTCACTGAGTGCTGGGATTGAAGGCATAAACCACCACACCTGGCTTAAAATATATATTTAAAACCGAAACATACTGAAACTTTGCTTTTTTTTTTAATTCAAAAAATATTTCAGAAAGAAATACTTTATTTAATGTTCTCAATGCCTCTGTCTCCCTTCCACCCCCTACTCCCCACTATAGGTAGGATATTAGTAGGAAAAGGTGCTGAGGACCTTTTTTTAACTACTGCCTGATGATTAGAGTCATTGGGTTCTTTGGGCATGTAACAATCTGAGTTGTCAGGATACCAACAGTTCAGTTCAACAGCGAAGAAGTAAATCAAAGCAGCAAACAGCAAGCAACAGTAACAGGGGCAGTATGCCACTCAGCAAAAGTGGCAAGATTCTGCCCAAAGGGCATGAATCTGCCAAAGTGGCAAAACTCTGCAAAAGCAGTCTGAAAAGTTCTCTGGAGTGTTCCTCTCTGGGAAAACGAGCAAAGCAATGTAAACCGTTGCAAAGCATAGCTATGTAAAACTGTTGTCTCCCTGTCTGTGGGTTTTTCTTTATCCCTTTTCAAAGTCCACAGAAGGATGTTTTCCAGCTAGAAAACAAACAAGAAACAAACAAACAAACAAAAACCACGCCCCTCATAGGAAGTAGTTTCCAGTTGACAAACAAACATCATGCACCTTTCCATGGAGGCTGTTTTCTGTGGGGGTGAAGGTGGAGGTGGCGGCTGGAGGGTGAAGGGGTGAGGGTGGGAATAAAACATTCTCACATCCCACAGTTGGGAGCAAAAAAATAAAAATAAAAAAATAAAAATAAAAAAATTCACATGACACAACTGAGTTTGCAAAGAAACCAGAAGTTTCCACTTCAATAGGTTCTTCAAAATTATGACACATCCCAAATAAACTTTTGAAGCTTTTATGCAAATCTAGTTACCATATTCTAAATTTTTTTGACTGCCCTAGAAATTGGGCTGAGAATTACTTAAGCTGTGTCTTAAGTCCAGTCATTGATTTCTTTGGTCCTCTACCTGCTGGATATGATTAGGGAAAGAAAAGCATTAGGTGGTATTTCACACCTAACGTACACAGTACTAGCCTGGCAAACTCATCATTGATGTCTCCCAGCTCCACTAGATCATCTTACTAAGTGAAAAAAATCCATATCATTTTAAATTTTGTTAATCCGTAATTTTATATATTAAGCAACACTTTCTCATTATACTATTACAATTTTAAAAAATGCTACATTTATTAACTGGTATGTAGAGATATGCCCATGTATGCAGATATGTATGCTCCATGGCCCATGTCTCAACCAGAGGACAATGCTTCTCTCCAACTACCATCTGCGTTCTTGGAAATTATATTAATATATTAATTATATTAGTGTTGACTATAAACCAGAACCGATAGATCAACAATTGAGAAATTTCATTTCTAAATCTATTTATTAAAGATAATTTAGCACAGAACTACAGTCTAACAATTAGTTTCAGATCTTTCTCATGTAAGTATTTGTTATTAAAATTGAAAATTTATCTCTTTAAACTTCCACGGATTGCATAGGATCAGTTGTTAGCCTTGTCATTGATGTTAGCAGAGTCATTGATGCCTCTGATTAATAACATTTGTCCTTGCTAGAGTAGTTGTAACAAATACATATCTAAAACCATTGGAAAATTAACAATAAGTAATTCATATACTAGTAAGTCCATAAATAATCACATAGGTTACAATCTTTACAGTATACTTTAATGAATATTCAATTGGCTTTAAGATTAAGAAGAAAGATGTTCTTATGAGAGTGAAAAGAAACCAAAATTAACAATCGTGGCCATTTTTTTCAGTAAAAGAAACTTCTAGTCAAGATCATTATTCATCTTGTACTGACAGTGAAATCCCCCAAAATATGGCAAATGGCCTAGAGAAAATATTCCTAAAAATTTTTCTTTACTTGGAATCTAACTTTAAAGTGGGAAGTTTTCTCTCAAACAAACAAACAAACAAACAAACAGAATGTCTGAAGTTAAAGCAGTGCAAACAAACAAAAAGTAAACACACAAAAATTATACGACCATGACTTACAGAAAAAAAAACATATCATCCTTCCCATGCTTTACAAGGAGAAAATTTTTTAGCATCTTGTAGCAGAGAAGTGTCTTGCAACCTATGCAACTGTAAAATAGTTTAAGCTAACAATTGAGGAGATTGTCAAACATTCTGTAATACCTGTGTTATAGTTAGGTTTAGCATTAGAAGATGAGAATTGATTTAGACTGCTAACACTGTGCAGTGTAAAGCAGTTTACTAAATATGAGAAAATTATTTTCTCATTTGGAATTAAAGATGGAGTGGGAAATTCGAGTAATAGTAATAACAATAATGATCCTGAAGGCTTGTTTCATTAAAAAAAATTACAAATGAATGCAATGGAGAAAATAACTTGTTTCTGATCTGATGAATCCAGTATTCAGCATCAAAGAAACCTAGGAAAGAAGGTCAGAGGGTTATAGGTAGACAGGTAAACCAGTTTTATAGCTGCCAAGAGAACCTGATGGGAAAATTCTCTCTCTCTCTCTTTTTCCTTTAAGATGAAAAAAAAATCAACCCACATCTGGGGGTGTCAATCAGTTGGGGGTAATATTTTCCTCTTTGAAAGACACTCAGTTCTTGATATTTCTTGGTATCAGTAAGGTCAAGAGCTATTCCAGGGACCATGAAGTGATACCTAAAGAGGATAAGGATGTGTGAAGCTATCGGGAATTGTAGATTGAGTAATACATGAAATGAAAATATTTCATGTACTGGAGAGAGGATGGATTCCAGACATTTTACAAAGGTTCTATTGGTCTCTAAAGAGAGCTGGCACGCAACATATATATCAGATACTTATGATAAATGCTCACAAAATTAGAATAACATTTTAAGTCTTTAAGAAGAGCAAAATGTAGAGTGAATGGGTGGCAGGTAGCAAGGAAACTTCAAGTTAGCACAAAAGATCTTTGTAACAAGTGTTCTCTTCTCTTCCTGTTGTGTATAGAAAACTCAAGATTCATGTTAGAGACAGCCCTGTACCCCTTACCAGGGAACTCACTTGGAAACTGAGCAGCCAATGAGCTTCCTTTGAACAGGGGGTCTAGGTCCTTTCCATGCATCATCCTTAGTTGGAGTATCAGTCTCTGCATGCCCCCTGGACCCAGATATTTTGGATATGTTGTTTTCCTTGTGGAGCTCCTCCTGGAGGCGGGGGGGGGGGGGGGGGGGAGGAGCCATGCCAGGCCACTGAGGAGGAGGATACTGTCAGCCTTGATGAGACCTGATAAGCTAGGATCAGATAGAAGGAGAGGAGGTCCTCCATATCAGGGAACTACGGAAAGGGCATAGGAGGAGAAAAGGGAGGGTGTGGGGGGCACTGGGAGGAGATAAGGAAGGGGGCTGCAGAGAGTATACAATGTGACTACATTGCAATAAATAAATATACAAATAAAAGTAAATAAAAAAAGAAAACTCAAGACTCACATTCAATTAAAACCAAAGTCATTCAAAGTTCTTTCCTAATTGAGAATTGAGACAGGATTATTAAGACGCTTCTCCTTTCTTATTTTTCTCCCTTTTACCTTTTATTTATTCTGAGACCAAGAGCTTATCTTATTAAGCAGCCTTGAAGAAGAAACAAAGCAAAACACAAAGCCAGTAAACTACATCTTGACAGTATTCTCAATAACATAATCTCCGAAGCAAACAAACTTCAAAATAATTTCCCAGGATGCTGGAGCTCTGGGTCTCCCTTAGGAAAGACTTAGCAGTGTTTTTATTTTGTTTGTTTATTTATTAATAAAAGGATGCTTTTCATATTGATTTTTTTTATCTTCTTGCTGTGTATTCAAATGTCTATGTGGTCTGCCAAATAATCTATATTTCCTTGTTGATAGAGTGATCTAAAGTTATCACTTTGCAAATGACTAAGAAAGGACAAGTTCCATACCTGTTTTCGAGGGAATAATAAGTATGTGAAAGACACGTCCCTTGCCATAACTTGATGAACCAGTATTTTAGCATTATCAAGAATAGTGCTAAAATGATGAACACAACTAGAACGCATCTAACTTGTAAAAACGTGGGTCTCCAGTTGCTTGCACAGAGGGCACTAATGTTAGTGATAAATATGGGATATCTGGGGTGGCTAAAAAAATTTATTACTAAAGGTAAATTTTAAAAGTTTTACACTGATGTAATCAACATTCTCGGGTATATTCCACTAATTTTTGGGTGGCATTGATGTTCTGCCTAACAATTTAAAATGTACTTTCACATATCTTGGTACATATGTGATGAATTATCATGTCTGACATTTCTATTGTTTGCCTATGTTTCTGTTTTCAGTGGAAACACACACACACACACACACACACACACACACTCACACTCAAACTTAATCATTGACAATTTACAAGATTATAAAGCAATAATGTTTAACTAAGTAAACTCAATTCACAGTAACCCTGTGTTTGGCTGTGTGCTCTGCAGACATGGAGACAAGGGGCATGACATCACAGGAGCACAGAGTGTGGCTTTGTATGCCTCCTCAACACTAGATCTTACTTTACTCAAAGCTACTCTGGTCTTTATTATCTTATTTGTCCAAATAAGCTGACTGAGTCTTCTATAGTGGTCCTAAAGATTATTGAGATTCTTGTGTGTTTATAAGCTTAAAATGGACATATGTTCCATTGCACACAATTTTCTGTCTCCACAGGTTGCTTTGGCTTAAAGAAAGAAAAAAAATGTCATATGAAAGAAACGAAAATGAGCTTTAAAAGACAATAATAGACTGCACTTCATAATGTTCATTAAATCCCCCTAGCTCATTTTCTCCAAATATACAGACACATGCTGCTGTGAATGACCTATAGCTTAACTGTATCATTGCGTAGGTCTCTGTGCCTGGAAACTTGGACTGTACTAGCATTTGGAAGGTAGCAGGAGTTTTTAAGAGATGGGTCTTAGTAGAGATCAGGAGATCAGGAATCAGCAGGAATGTTCTCTCAGACATAGTTCCATTTTGGTATCCATCCAAAGGTAAAATAAATATCTTGCTTGTTGGTAAATATACTCAAGACTTTGCTGTTTGTGCAGTAAGAAGAAGCAGCTAAAACTTGATCGTGGCCATTAGGAGATGCTACACCATCCCAGCAGAAAGTGACAAAGATGGATAAGAAGCAGAGAGATAGTGCATTTGAGACCAGCCTAGGCCTTTCCTCAGGCAGGATAGGTACCACAATATTAGAGAGCTTATCATGTATGTTCTAGGCCTTGAGTTCTGTTTCCACACTACACAAATAAAACAATTATTTGTAGAAAGAAAATAGTCCGGGGCCACAATCACATTGAATATTCTTTCTTCAGTGGCCAAACTCTCTCATTAGACATTATTCCTAAATTGCTTTCCCACACCATAATATAGTCCTATGAGCTGACACACAGCCTGGGTACACAGGCTTTCAAAGCACATTGTAGATCCTCACTATATATTTGGAAATATCACGTACAATTATATGTGATATAATTATTGTATATTATCTTACAAAACAGTATATAATAACTATGCTGGTACATTTAACACACTTCTAAAAATCTATACTATGTAAACATATTTTAGAGTTTATGTATACATAATTCACTCAAATACTTCTAATGTATCATTTTAAATGTTCTTTTTTATTAATTATTTTATTTTTATTAATTACAGGTTATTCACTTTGTATCCACCCCTCTGTAGCTCCCTCCCTTTTCCCCTCCCAATCCCACTCTCCCTTCCTCTTTCCCACCTGTGCCCCTCCCCAGTCCACTGATAAGGGAGGCCCTCCTCCCCTTCCCTCTCATCCTAGTCTATCAGGTCTCATCAGGAGTGGCTGCATTGTCTTCCTCTGTGGCCTGGTAAGGCTGCTCCCCACTCAGGGGGAGGTGATCAAAGAGCAGGCCAATCAGTTCCAGTCAGAGACAGTCCCTGTCCCCATTACTATGGAGGTCACTTTGACACTGAACTGCCATAGGCTACCTCTGTTCAGGGGTTCCAGGCCATCTCCATGAGTGGTCCTTGGCTAGTGTATCAGTTTCAGAAAAGACTCCTGTGCCCAGACTGTTCAGATCTGTTGCTGTCCTTGTGGAGCTCCTGTCCTCTCCAGATCTTACTATCTTCCATTTCTTTCATATGATTCCCTGCACTCTGCCCAAAGTTTGGCTAAACAGGGAACAGAACAGGAGCCTAATGTATTATTTTTACATTATTCCATGGAATTCAGGTACATGGCTTGCCTTCACTAAATCTTTTCTGTGACAGCTTCAGATTATTATATCAAGAAGGAATTACAGATTATATGGTATGCTATATAAAATCCCAGAATTCAAAATTTCATGTTACTCTTGAGATATTTGTTTGAGCTTTTCCTACTTTCTTATACAGAACACAATGTGATATTTGTAACATTATTCGTAATAAAACTATCTGTCCTGGGATACAAAGTAAATAACATGTGATTAATATAAAAAATAAAAATAAATAAAACCTGTCATATAATAAAATCATTCCCCTTAGCTTTTTGGTCCCTATCATTAATAATCCTGGATAACAGAGAATTTCTTGGAGCTATAAAATAACTGTAGAATTTTAGGTAGTCTGTATTCTTGACAGCTGAGATATTATTGTTTTAAAAAATATTTTGGTGCTGGACTTTGAAATAACATGGCATGAGCTTCATGCAGGGCCATCTGCTTAGTGTGGGTTTGAAGCCTTATCTTGCAATCCATAGAGTTTTACAATCTGTTTGTGGTTGTCTCCTGTTAAAGCTCCCTCTCGGCTCATTTTCTCAGTGTATTAGAAAGACTAGCCGGTCCTTTCCAAACCAGATGCTGTAGACTTTATTAGTATTATCTTGTGCATACTTAAAATCATCTAAATAATTTGATAATTTCTAGAGTGCTCATGATGATTCCAGCAACAGATAGGTCCAATTCCAGCGCTGGCACAGGATCTAAATCACAGCATATGTTTACTCAGAAATTTGTCTAATATTTCTCATACAGTAAAGTATATTTGTGGTCCAGTGGGATGACTCAGTGGATAAGGGCACTTACCACTAGTCTGAGGACCTCGGTTTTATACTTAGGATTCACATAGTAGGAAATGAGAACTGACTCCTAAACCTTGTCCCGTGCCAAGGCACACAAAAGCTGTACACACATAGGTGTACGCATAGAAATAGATTAAAATGTAATTAAAACCATGGCATTAGCCATGAGTCATACTGTGCAGACTGTTCAGACCCTAAATAATATTTTAGCCAATGTAGCTCATTCTTTAGATGTACAAAAAGGAATTAATGCTCAACTAAAAGGAGGCTTGATGGTGTTCAATCAGAGGATTGACCTCGTGCAGGAGCAAATTGATACCCTATGGCAAATCTCTCAACTTGGCTGTCAATGGAAGTATGCTGGACTTTGTGTCACTAGCATACAATATGAGAATTTTTCCCATGCTGCAAATCTGTCTAAACAATTGTCTAGCTATATTTTAGGTAATTGGACTGGAGAATTCAATACTATGATGGAGCAGCTGAGAGTGGCCATTGTTACGGAAAATTCTACCAGAGTGGACACAGGACTAGCCACAGGATTATCATCGGTACAAAGTCCCAATTTATTTCTAATATCAGAGATCAGACCTCTACTCTTGCCTGATGCGTCTAAAACAAAAAGGGGGAACTGTAGAGAGCTGCGGAATGCCGCGCCTTAAAGATGGAGCTGGTTTCCGCCTTCCACCTTCCCGATGATGAGTGCTCTCTGTCACGAACAATTTCACATTTGGCTAAGGCTGAGGATCTGGCTTGCTTCCATGTATGTGGACCTATCTGCATTGCCCACGTGGCACGCCTGGGTTGGCTACCCAGATGCTATTTTAAGCTGTGGGCTGGCTTTCCCCAGGGTCAGAAGATTGTTCAAGGTTCCTAAATAAACTGCATTGAGAAGAAAAAAAAAAAAAAACTTTAAAAGAATTATTATTGAGTATTCCATATATAAAGTCGAGTGGTGGCTACAAAAATTATAGATCCCACCTTGTCTCTGTAGAGCTTATACCCTAGTATAAAGGATGAGAATGTCTGTCACAGAGACATTGGCAAATTGTAAGGAACTTACACACACACACACGCACACACACACACACATACACAAACACTCTTTCTCTCTCATAGATAGATGTAAGGTCAGTGTGTTAGACCACTCGTCGGGTATGTGTGATGCAGTGGGTTGGAAAATCCCAGTTTACTTGGAGAAATATATATATATATATATATATATATATATATATATTGTCATGGACAAGACACTCAAAAGCCTGTATACACATAGACATATTCATAGAAAGTAAATTAAAATATAATTAAAAATTTAAAAGATTATTATGGTGTATATCATAGATAGAACATTGTGTGTGTGTGTGTGTGTGTGTGTGTGTGTGTGTGTGTGTGTGTACAGTTTTAAAACAGTGGCAGGCATTTGATCAAATAAACAGTCTTGTACTGTTGACAACAGCCAATGAACAAAAAATTAGAAAAAGAAGACACTGAAAGTACTGTGTAGGATCCGACTTAAGAAACACCTTTAGAATCATGCTAATGTTTGATCTTCAAGTGTTGAGGGAAGTAAATAAAGGATCCCATGAGTATTAACATGTGGGTGGTTGGGGGAAAATGCCTGATATTAGCTAGCACTAGGTTTTTAGTTGGAAAAGGACCTCCTAGCAGCATTGTGAAAGGCATAACTCTCTCAAAGAGCAAAGGGAACAGCTAGTGGGTTACTTCAGAAGAGAGAGAACTAAAGTTTATCTATTTACAACAAATAGAAACACCCCTCAATTTAGCACAACCAAACTGGTAAATGTTGGCAAACTGGAGTGTGGAGAGAATAGACACAAAATGTGTCTACAGTGGTTTCCAAGCGTCTTTAGCTCCTGTATCTGGTTTGCTGACTATGCCACAGACACCCACAGCCACACAAACATGTGTGCATGTATTCAGATAGACATATAGTCACATATATAAATAAGTAACCAAATGAATGAGGCTTTACATAAGTGAAATTTGGGGAAAATCAACAGAATATATATGTGGATTCAGAGTCATAAGCAATTGTTGAATAATATAAGTAACATATTATCTAGCATATTATTTTGGGCTCCCTAAGATAATAGAACCGAAAGAATGAGTATCTATTTTAAGAGGATTTGTTAAATAGGCTTATAAATGAATTGGTTTATTTCAAACAAGAGAGGGAGAATCTGAGACCTGAGCTGTACAGTTTGTGAGGAGTGAGTTTCATCTTTCAGCAGTGTAGTCTGGTTCTGAAAGTCTGAGAAATTCTTGCAGAGCTTTTGAGCTTTAGTCGACACAGGAGGGTTGACCAAGCTATTTTCTGATGTTAGCTAGGAATGGAGGCAGTGCTCACTATCTCCACACAAAGGCAAGCTCTCATAAACCAAGAAATTTTCCTTTGTTTATCTAGGCTGCCAACAGAAGGTGTTACACTTAGAGTATGTCCTTCCACTTCAAAAAACCTAATCTATAAAATCTCACAGAGGTGTCCTGAGAGATTGGTCTAATAATTGATTTAGGGAAAGAGTACAGCAACAAAGAAACATTTCCCAGTTAAAATCTCAAAAGAATGTCAAGATATACCAGCTAGATTGACAAGGAAGGATGCTCAGATTATCTGAGAAAGAATAGCCAGAGCTGCAAAAAAAAATCTTTAGGACTATTTAGTATATATATATAGCAAGAAAAGAGTTGTAGTTGCTGAAAGTTAATGTCAAAAAGTAATAAACAACATAGAAAAGTCGAATAAGATGGGGATTATTAAGTTTCCACTGGTTTTGTTTATAGAGGTCTCATTTTCACCTCAGCAAAAATATTTACATTGCAATAGTAATAGCAAATGCCAGACCAGAGTAGTCTGAGAACATCTTGGGGATGTACAGATAATAATAATCTTGAGTTATCCAAGAGCTATGCAAAAGAAATTTGGTTTTGAACAGTATCAGAGAGATAGAATATTGCTTTGTAGACTTGAAGTAGAACTCTTACTGTAAAGTGAAAAGGTATAGCCCAGGTGCAACTTAGTTGTAGGGGGATATAAGAAACAGAATGTATTTATAATGATATGAAAACAAGCAGCTATTCCACTTTTCATGAAGCCCAGCACGCTAAAGAACAGAATAAGTTGAGGAATGTTGCACGTCCTTGGATTTCATCTCTCTTATTTTGGAAGAACAAAGTCTGCTTTTCTACTTGTTTCTAAAGAAAGCAATCCTTTTAGTTTCTGCGAATTCAGTCTTGCCTGGAGGAAAGGAAATGGAACAGATAATTATCTTCACAGCTTCCCTTCCATTCTCCAGTTCAGAATACCAACACTGCAGTGGATTAGTTTCTTATGGAAAAAAGTGCAATAGGCAAGATATATTATGCCCTTGTTTTTCAAAAGATTTCTGCTGGATGCTGTGAAAATTTCTTGCATGTAGTTAAATACAGAAATTCTCCATCAGAAATGTTGTTTAAGTTTTAGATTGAATGTTTTAATATATGGGAGACTTGGACAACAGAAAACCTATTGTTCCTTTGTCAATCCTAATTCAGTGTTTTAAAGAAATGTTAAGAAAATGCTTTATTATTGTGTCTGTATTTTTTCCTATATCAATTGAGTTAGTGATTCTATATCAATTCAGTTAGTCTACAGTGATGCCATAGTGTTAAAAATTAAATATTATATGTTACTTGAGGTTAAACTCTAAATGCTTGTATTAAAGTTGGATGATTAGTGTCTCCTTGTATTCATTTTTTAGGATAAATAAAAATTAGATTCTTTGCCAGTTACTTGATATTTCCCACAAGAGCAGGCATAACTTTAGTTACGCAAAGCTCGCGAAATAGATCCCATTTCTAAGTAAATATTTAATCAAATATTTAAAATTTCTACCTCACTGTTCACAAATGCCAATAGTTCTTACTGTGTAGATTAAAATTTTTTGATAAGGAAGAAAACATACATATGAAAATGTAACCTGGGCACATAAGAAAAGACAGTTATGTAGACTCTCTAAAGATGTAAATTTTCCTTTCTTCTTGATTCCTAGGTAGGCAACAGTAGCCATTTTGTCTATTCAAAAAATTTGTCCAGTTGCCAAGGCAGAAAATACTATAAGAAAATACGTCCTCCAGTTTTTCTCTCATCACTTAATTTTCCTCCAAATTCCAAACGCATAACTTTTATAAGTCATAAATAGTCTAGCTATGCCAGTTTTAGAGCTCATACAAGAAAATATAAGGTCCTGGTGTTATTCATGAGATTACACTGATCCTGAAGGAGTTCAATGAAAAACTCCATAAATTGTGACACATCTGTTGAGCATTTGATTGAACCAAATTATTTGGGATTTGGAGGTTGGCCTCTTAAATATGACTCAAGTAAAAGAGCTTAAAACTATAGCTATAAACTCATAGTCAGTGCATGTTTTGGAAGTTTTGTAAAAAGTGGAATGACCTGGGAAAGCAAGTAAAATTGAGGAGCCTTGGTCATGGGCTTGAAGGGATATCTCAGTGACAGAGAGCAGGAACTGCTCTTGCACAGGACAAGAGCACAGTTCCCAGCACCCTCTGAAAATGGCTCTTAACCATCTATAATTCCAGCTTCAGGAAACATGACATAATCTTCTGCCCTCTATGTGCATGTGCATACAGGCATGGAAAGGCATATATACAAATGAATAAAATATATTTTTAAATGAAGCCTTTGTTGGAAGGAGAATAGGGTACACATTCATGAACAGGGTTTTTTTAAGTTAGTTATGTTACTGTAGATCAAAATCTTGCCATTTAAAAATTTTGAAAGGTGTTCCTGTCCTCTCCAGATCTTACTATTTCCCACTTCTTACATAAGATTCCATGCACTGTGCCCAACAGTTGGCCATAAGTCTCAGCATCTGCTTTGATAGTGTGTAGGGCAGAGCCTTTCAGAGGCCCTCTGTGGGAGGTTCCTAACTTGTTTTCTGTTTTCTTCTTCTTCTGATGTCCATCCTCTTTATTTAAAAACAAAACAAAACAAAATGAAACAAAACAAAACAACAACAACAACAACAAAAAAACAACAACGCTATGTCACTGGTGGTGTGGGTTTGATGTGATTGTGGGTTCCTGTAGAGTCTTTCTTCACTTTTGTTTCCTGGGAGATGAAGTAAGTGTTTATTATTTGGTTATAGCTATAACATTTTACTTTTATGTTGTGGCATATCACTGCAGAAAAAAATATGTTCATTCGCCATGACAAAGCCAAATGAGCACAGAAGGAAACCTCGAGAAAAATGAGTCACAGCAACTCTAGTTTGTTCATACATTCATCAGTGCATTAGCTTTGTTATTTAGCTTTAGTGTTTAAAAGCTAACAAAAATAGTATATGTGGCAGGTCTGCATTTTTAATACACTGTTGTTATATGCCAACCATAAGTAATTTGGTAAATTGATCAAGAAGCAAGTATATGTATATATAAAGAGTGTTAATAAAAATATCCATACCCCCAATAGGGCTGGCTAAATAAAATTGATAATCAAAACTATAAAATATATCAGTGAGCATATTTACAGAATCTCAATAATTTTTAAAATAATGTTTAATACAAGTGAAAAATAAATGGTCATTAATCTATATTCACTATAATTAAGATTTGAAAACTTTCAGAAAATTTTACATATATACTTGTATAACAGACAAGTTGTGTCAAATATATATAAATAATCCCAATTTTAACTATATTCTTCTATAATTTCAAATACATAAGCAAATATTCCTAGGTAAAGTGTATGACTAGAATCATTGATCTTTTAAATATATATCAAAATGTATTATGCAATAAGAGGAGATTGAGAAATTTTTAATATATCACATAACAAAAAAGAATATTAGACATATAATATAGAATAAACCTACAAAAATCTGTATACCTAAAGAAGGTGAGCTAGAAGGAGGACCCTGGGTAAGATGATCAATCCTCACTCAGAAAGGCAAACAGGACAGACATCTGAAGAAGTAGAAAACAGTAAACAGGATAGAAGCCTACCACGGAGGGCCTTTGAAAGACTCTACCTAGCATTGTATCAAAGCAGTACTGAGACTCATAAAGAAGCTTTGGGCAGAGTGCAGGGAAACTTAGAACAGAAGGGGGAGATAGTAAGACCTGGAGTGGAGAGGAGCTCCACAAAGAAAGCAACAGAACCAAAATATCTGGGCTCAGGGGTCTTTTCTGAGGCTGATACTCCAGCCAAGGACCATTCATATCTGAACCTCTGATCAGATATAGTCCATGGCAGTTCATTATACATGTGGATACCCTATTAAGGAGAACGAGGACTGTCTCTGACATGAACTCCGTGGCTATCTCTTTAACCACCTCCCCCGAATGGGAGAGCAGCCTTGCCAGGCCACAGAGGAGGACAATGCAGCCCATTCTGATGAGATGGGGATAAGCTAGAGTCAGATGGAAGGGGAGGAGTCCCTCCCCTGTTGGTGGACTTGGAGAGGGGCATAGGAGGAAACAAAGGAGGGTGGGCGGGTTTGGGAGGGAAAGAGGGAAGGGACTACAGATGGGATACAAAGTGAATAAACTGTAATTAATATAAAAAATAAAAAATTAATAAAAATTGTGGACCAATAGCTATTTAAACCTTTGGGTGTGGGCAGAGGTTTCTGGGGTGAGTGTACATCATTGGCAGTGACCAAGTAGCTAGTAATGCCTTATTTGCATGAAGGCGAATTCCGGTTGTTTGCTGTACATGGCCTTAAAAGGAGAGAGGAAGTTGAACCTGTAACCTGGCCTCCAGGCTCCATGTCCACATTAAGGATGGCAGAGGAAGGGGTCATCAGGCTACAAGAGCCAGAACATGAAGGCCCAGGGCAGGGAGGGAGGAGTCCTAGTCTTGCAGGTCTCAAGATGAGAATTTTTGGGGGGCTGGACATGCCTTGACCTCACTTGTGTTCCAGGCCAACTTCCTAGGTCACAGGGATCTCCAGCCTAACAAATATCCAGCTCTGAGAAGACATTGATAATCAAGGCATGAGGTCTCGCCAGAGCTTCTCATTTAAAGGGTCAGTGTATTCAAATGTAAGTACATCTTTAATGTTAGCTTCAATTCCAGTCTTTCTCTCTAATTTTGATGGGGAGAAAACCCAAGGCTTTATAGTCTCCAGCCAAAAACAACAAATAAGCACTAATACATTGGTGTGGAGAAATGTCAGACATCAATACAGCTACACAATTTGGTAAATATCTATCACATGTTTCTTTAATTACCCATTGCAGCTCCTGTAGTAACCAGATGGGTCTTATAAATGGCTTTGAATGATTTCAAGCTTAAATTTCTAGTGACACATGCATAGTTACTGGGTTTGGAATGATACCTTAGCAAGCGGAGGCTAATATGGCCTCAGCTGTATGGCATGTGCACAGTGATTTAAGTAAATGTGTTCTTTTATCTTTTCAGGAAGACAAAGAGTGATGATCAAACTGCATTAAAAATTCATGCATGTTAACATGATAATATTTTGTCATGCTGTCATCCAAGATATGTGAATATATATATATATATATATATATATATATATATATATATATGCAGAATATCCTGAATATATTTCCAATACGTTGTGAAAATTTAGTAATTAGATAAAAAGACCAATCAGTGTCTAGGTAAAAGAAGGTTAAATATATGACATATGTGACCTATCGGATAGAAAATAACTTATGAAAAGATTGGACTCTCTTCTTCTAAGTATTAGAGGTCCAAGGATATGGGGCATACAAAGCACCTCCTACAAATTAAAATTGCATATTTTTACAACAGTAGGCTATTTTGACTCATTTAACAATCCATATTCAAGATACTGTAGATACCATCTGTTTATATGTAATTGAATAAGATGATGCTTGCTGAAAGGGAGGCTACTATCTCAAAATAGGTACCCGATTAATGTGTATGAACCTTGTGTTAATTTCTTATAGCAATCAAGGTACATCCTTACCATAAGTGGACAAGTATGTTTTTCTTTTTTTTTTTTTTTTGCCTCAAAGGGCTGGATTTTTTTGGTTTTTTTTTTTTTTTTGGTTTCTATTAAGACACATCAGGACGAGTATTTGAGTTACTCCTTCCATGTAAACTACTGTGGCAATCAGAAAAAACAGCCAAGCAAGTAAAACCTTAAAACAGACAGAGAACTATCAAGGAAGAAAGACCAAGTGTGAAGCTGAGCTCAAGAGAAGCAGTGATTTATTCTTCTTTCACCTATTGGGGTTTCTCCCTTGGGAAGTAGATCTTACCAGGCAGAGCCATAGAAAAGACCCTTTCCAAAGAAGGACCAAAGACTCTGTGATACAACATGCTTTGTTTTTATTCACCTCTATCCCCTTTTACCATATCCCATGCTCTTACCCTCTCTTTCTAGTCCCCTTCTTGCTCCTTAGTAGCTCCTACTTTGCTTTCTTATGACCTGTAAAACATGGACTAGACACTGAGCAGTAATGAATAATGACTCACTGTGTCCAACAATCTCCAATAGAACTTGTTCTATGTCTGCTTAGAATGTTTTCAGCCAGTGTTACAACTAGCAGTAACTAGAGCTGTAAATAGAGAGCTGTTCATAGGTTTTCCCTTGTCTACTTCAACATGCCTATTAATGTGTATCCTATATCAGCTCATCTTTCGGCAGTCATGATGGTGAGATTTTATGGGTATAACTGACATTCTTAGGAGACACAATCTCATGGCAAACTCTCCTTTCTCAGGTTTTTATAATCTATCTGCTTACTCTTCTGTAATGATTCCTGAGGCTTAGGTGAGGAAGTTGAGTTGAGATATATATCTTTTGTGTCTGGCCTCAACAACTCTGCATTTGGACCGGGTGAGGTTTTTCTATAATCATCTCCATATGTTGTAAAGAAAAATTTCCTTGATATGGAACTTATCTATGAATATAAGTACATCAATATAGTTAGGCACAATACTGGTTTCATAAAGTTTAGGCTGTAGTTTCTCCTCCAAGGTCCATGTCAACACCAGCTCCAGATAATTTGCTGGATGTTCAGTATCAGGCATGATTTCCTTCTTATTGAGGTAGCAGGGGTGGGGGGTATGTGCTGCAGTTCCATTACAGAGCTGTTAGTTACTATTAACGTGTATGTAACACTAATATACTCTAAGATTGATCCTACCCATGCTGGTTGTTTATGTTGTTCATGGCTATCATAGATGGATAGGACTGTTGGTTGTGTCCAACCTTTAGAAACTTGCCTCAACCCTACTCAAAGAATGACAAGAAACAATGAGAGCAGGAGAAATTATCTTGTCTTCCCAAAGGAAGAGAACACATTTGATTATCCAATATCAAATGCTCAGCTGTGAAAACGTATACATACATGTAACATTGTATACAAACTGAGAAGGTTTTAAAAATATATATATATATATATATATATATATTTCTATATATGTACAAAAATCCATATTAGAATGCTGGCTTCCTGAAGCCAAGGAGCACATCTAAATCATCTGAGCACCCCAAATCTAGCAAAAGAGTGTGTCATCCAGACCCATCACCTACATCTTGTGTTGCCAAACACCTACATCAGTATACATAGAACAAATTCTGAAAGAAAGGTCAATTATGACCCTCTCTTCTGATTTTTAAAAAGATTATGGCTGAGCATATGGTGAGTTTCCTGCTTCTATCATCCAGGATAGCCTTACATATGAAGAAGTACTGAAATATCAAACCCTTGATGGTTCGTAATAATGACTTGTCTTCTCAAACATGCCTTACATAGCTCCTCTATCCTGATTTTCAGGGATTTTTACTCTTGCAGTCAGTGAAAGCCCTAAGCTGATGCCAATGGCCAGTATTTTTACAAATGCTTGTTGCTATGCACGAATAGAAGGGATGCTTTCTCACCTAATGGCTTAAAGGCTTCAACCTGCAGTGACTATGAGCACTTCATATATTGCATTAGCCAAAACAAATGGCAAGGCAAAACTTGACTCCAAAGGAGAATTAAATCCAAAAGAAAGCAGGTCATCCAACCACTTGGCAGAAAGTGTAACCATATACTGTTTTGCTAAAAGTACTCAAGGATTTTTTCAAAAGAGATTATTAAGATAATATAGTGAACATTAATATCTCTCATATTGGCAAAATGTGTATAGAAGTGATGAGAGTAGGAATAGATACTTGCTAATATGAAATACTGATCATGATTTTAATGCTGGAACAATTTGAACCAGATGCAAAGATGGTTGCCAATTTTATAATAGACACCACATGCATTTCAGTAAATTGAGAATTAGCTTAAATGATGCATGCTTTATATGTTCATGCTTTATGTTAGAGTTGAACTATGGAATGCTCAAGCATACAGATTTTAACATCTGAATCATATCTAATATCAAATCTGCACAGAGGAGGCAACCAGACAGCACATGGTTATGGTGATAAGGTTTTTTGTTTTTCTTACTATTACTGGTAAACTGAATTTCATTCAGATTTCACCCTCCATTTTTGCTTAATCTTAGAATAATAGTAAACACAATGTTAGAAGTGTTTTATTTGAAAAATCATGTTACTTTCATGAACACACTTATAAACTTAATATTCTTGCATTTCACTTCAGAATAAACTTAAAAATAAATGTACAGTAATACATAAAAATAAATTTGTTTCAAATACTAATTGCAGCAAGGCAAATGTCAATATACGTTATTAAAAATAACAATTAAACAATGCAATTTTATTAATAGTTATTTTTAGAAAATATGTTTTGTACTCATTTTGCTTAGATAATTAAACAATTATTGCATTGAGTTGCTTTAATTTTAGAATGTTCAGGATTCTGAACTGTGGAGCTGTACACCTGTGTATGTAAACACCTTGCTAAAGTGAGCTACATTCCAGGAAAGGATTCTTGGGTCACATACAGGTCAACTCCCTCCTACATGCATTATTGCAATCAAAATCTCATCATAACAAAGAGTTCATATAAGTGCTGGCTGTCAGCCTAAATTAACAGTCTTCCTGTCTTGCGACAGATAACAGATCCTGACATTAAGATTAGAAGCATTTTAGCATCTTATTCAGTTCTTTGCCTAATAATTTTATTGAGTTATTGAGTACTTCAGTGTTTTCTGTATAGAAATATAGGTGAATTGCTTGATTTGTAGCATATTTTTCTTCTTAAAACAAAACAAAACCAAACAAAACAAGAAAACATTTTACCCAGGGTCCTCCTTGCTTAGCTTCTTTAGGTATACAGATTTTAGTATGTTTATCCTATATTATATGACTAATATCCACTTATAAGTGAGTATATACTGTGTGTATCTTTCTGCTTCTGGGAAACTTCACTCAGGATGGTCTTTTCTAGATCCCACCATTTGCCTGCAAATTTCATGATTTCCTAGTTTTTAATTGCTGAGTAGTATTCCATTGTGTAAAAGTAGCACAATTTTGGTATCTTTTCCTCAAGTGAGGGAAATCTGGGTTGTTTCCAGGTACTGGCTATTATGAATGAAGCTGCTAAAAATGTGGTTGAGCAAATGTCCTTGTTGAGTACTTGAGCATCTTTTGGATATATGCCTAGGAGAGGTATAGCTGGATCTTGAGGAAGCACTGTTCCTAATTGTCTGAGAAAGCGCCAGATTGATTTCCAAAGTGGCTGTACAAGTTTACCTTCCCACCAGCAATGGAGGAGGGTTCCCCTTTCTCCACAACCTCTCCAGCATGTGTTGTCATCTGAGTTTTTGATCTTAGCCATTCTGATGGGTGTCAGAGGAAATCTCAGGGTCATTTTGATTTGCATCTCTCTGATGGCTAAAGACCTTGAGCATCTCTTTAAGTGTTTCTTTGCCATTATGTATTTCTCTGCTGAGAATTCTCTGTTTAGCTCAGTACCCCATTTTTTTTTATCAGATTGCTTGATTTGTGTAAATGTGTAAATGTACCACAATTTCAGTATCCATTCCTCCATTGAGGGACATCTGGGTTGTTTCCAGATTGTAGCTATCACAAATAAAGCTGCTATGAACAATCTTTACTCAGAAACACAAATGGGATGAACATTGGAAGAAGGAGAAAATAGTACAGGAGCCTACCACAGAGGGCCTCTGAAAGACTCTATCCAGAAGGGCATCAAAGCAGATGCTGAGACTCATAACCAAACTTTGGGCAGAGGGCAGGGAATCTTAAGAAAGAAGGGGGAGATAGTAAGACCTGGAGAGAAACAGAATCAAAAAATGTGGACATAGGGGTCTTTTCTGAGACTCATACTCCAACCAAGGTTTGAGCATGGAGCTAACCTAGATAACTTAGAACCCCTGCTCAGATGTAGCCCGTGGCAGCTCAGTATCCAAGTGTGTTCCCTAGTAAGGGGAACAGGGACTGTCTGTGGTGGACTATCTGTGGTATGAACTCAGTGTCTGGCTCTTTGATCACCTCCCTCTGAGTGGGGAGCAGCCTTGCCAGGCCACAGAGGAGGACAATGCAGCCAGCCCTAATTAGACCTTATAAGCTAAGGTCAGATGGAAGGGGAGGAGGTCCTCCCCTATCAGATGACTTAGAGAGGGGCAGGGAGGAGATAAGGGAAGGAGGGTGAGCTTGGAAGGGAATGAGGGAGGAGCCTACATCTGGGATACAAAATGAATAAACTGTAATTAATATAAAATAAAAATTTAATTTAAGACATTTCAGACTCTGTCATTCTCAGGGAAACATGGAAGGGCATTCAAATGCCTGTGACTTAGAAGATGGACAAAATCTGTTCATGGCTAAGCTTCCTCTTTAAGGGATTTATTCATTTCCTCTTTAAAGGTCTGTATCATATTTATAAGATTGGATTTAAGGTCATCTTCTTGTACTTAGGCTGTTATGATATCCAGGGCTTACTGTAGTAAGATAGCTGGGCTCTGGTGGTACCATATTGCCCTGGTTCTTGTTGACTGTGTTCTTATGCTGGCTTTTAGCCATCTGGTTGTCTCTGGTGTTGGCTGGATATTCTTGATGCTGGCATGACTCCACAGGGAGGCAGGCATAACCGTGAACCTGACAACAGACCTCAAGGAACAGCACACTGCTCATATCTGCTGGCTGTGTCTCATGTGGACCTGAATGCTCCTGGGGTCCCAGAGCCTCCTGCAGGCCTCCTCAGTTAGGGAAGCAGAACCCTGGGCCTAACAGTGTTGCTCAGGGCACAGAGTGCAACTCACCTCTGCTGGCTAAGCCCCAGGTGGACCAGGCAGTCGGGAGACTGGAGATGCAGGGTGTCCGTGTTTAAGTTGTATGTTCCTGGAGCTTGGAAGGCCGGGGCGTTCCTGGGGTCCTGCTGGCCTCCTCAGGAGTGCAGGTGAAGGGTCCTGCTATGGTACAACATGCAGCTCACCCTGCTGGCTGTGGCAAAGCTTTCTCACTTCTCCATATTTCTTCCTATATTTGTGTTCTTATATCATAATGAATAGGTAAACAATGACAGACATAAACTTGTCTTATATTTCAGAGAAAATATGTGTTTTTCCTGGTGAGCACAACACTAAAGATGAAAGCTTGACATGACATACATATGAGTTATTTGAAGTATTAATCATTCCTACATCTTCCCTTACGAGAATTATCTTTTCTGCCTCTGTCTGCTTGACCTCTACCCTTTCGTGCACGTGAGAATTTGGGTTCTCATGTATTAAAGGCAGTATTGTGTTGACCTGAAATGCTGTTTCAATATGTTTGGTTCTAAAACAAGGACACACAGAGAACCAAGAGAACATACTGCTCAAGGAAAATATTTACTCATCAAGTTTTGTTTGTTTGTTTGCTTTTCTGTTCACCATTTCATTTGAAATTTTTGTTTAACTTTTACCTGGACTTTCTTTGCTGTCCCTTTATAATTCCCACCTACCCATGATTATACATATGATTCACCAAACAGAAAGAGACTGTTCCTCAGGGATCCATGGGAATTATGCTGGTTACAATTGTTACATTACAATTACATGGAGTTTTGGACTCTCAATTCCCTTTGTATTTAATTGAGTATAATTAGACAAAGGGTTTCATACCCTAAAAGATTTATATTACCCAGACACATCACAAGACATATAATCATATTTTGTGTGGTTTTCATGATAAACAGCCTGAAGAAAGCCCTTGGACATTGAAGATAGATGAATGTGTGTTAAGATAATCAGTCTCATAAAAGTGTCAATGGCTACATCCAAGATGTGGGGTGAGGAAAGCAGGAGATATGGGTGGTAAAATAATTTAGGGGGTGACTGGTTCAGAATTGGAAAAAATTCAAAAGCCTACAAAATCATGAGTATGGCAAAGATGAATTTTGTGAGAATAAGGGAGGAAAAGTTCTGGAAGGTCAAGACCGGAAATGGTGATCTGTAAATGACCTCTACAGCAAGGGTGCAGAAATGCACACATGCTACAGGATACCAGGGCAGCAGGGCAACCCAGCAAACAAGAGCTCAGCCATGAATAATACAGAGAACACTGCAACTGGGCAATTGAGAGCTCGAAAGAATTGATGATTAAAAAAAAAAAAATCTCTGGGAGCTATTGTTCAGAGCAGTGGTGAAGTCATTAAAGTAAATAGTGTTTGGAAGATAGATGAGAGTGGGAAAATTAGGCTGAGTAATTATACTCCCATAAACCAAACATAATTTGAAATGGTCTTAATTGTCTACCCAACATTAATTTCTATGTGCTTCCATTGCATAAGAACTGTGATTGAGTTTTGCAGAGCAGCGAGCTAAGGTTCCCAGTTATAGGGACTCACAGCTAGGCCTCTTGTATAGTTTAGCCTGTGATTTAAATCCTTTCCACAGAACACAAATTCAACAAGCAATTGAGCATTCTGGAAAGAAAGAAGAAAATTTTTTTTTCATTTTTTTTATTTTAATTTTTTATTTTGTCTCTTAAGAGTCCGTGCTCCACATTGCATGCATGACTAGGAAATGGAGGCTGAGCTGCTCAGAGACCTAGAATAGAAAAATATAAATAATAAGTAAATAATAAATACAATTATTCCTGACAATATTCTGCTACACTCATAAGTCAGTGACTTGCCCAATGATATCACAGGGGCTTCCTTTAGTAGCTGATTGTTGCAGATGCAGAGGCCCACAGCCAAACATTATGCCCAGACAAAGTCCAAGTTGGACACAACTAAGGCAACAACTAAGTGGGGTTCTTAGGTGCTCAGAGAGACTGAAGTGGCAACTAAGGAGCCTGAATGGTTCTGCATTAGGTTCTCTGCAAATTTGTTTGGGTTATTATCTTGGTATTTTTTTTCAGTTTGTTTTTGTTTTGATTTCTGTTTTTTATTTTTTGTGGTAGTGGGGGTGTCTCTGACTCTGCTTGCCCTTGGAATCATTTCCCTCCTACTGTGTTGCCTCATCCCGTGTGGTTATAGAGGTTTGTGTTGCTTGTAGTTTGTTATACTGTCCTCTCTTGATATACCTAGAGGGCCTGCTGTTTCCTGGAGGGCAGTGTAGGAGAGATTGGGAGAACTTTAGGGAGGGGAAACTGCGGTTGTGATGTACTGAATAAAAGAATAAAGAAAAGGATATTGACCTAACTAGCTGCTGTAGCTTGCATGTGTGTTACTCAACCTTACATATGTTTGTGAGATGAGTTGTGTACTTTGAGTTAGGTGGTCTTAGTGGGTAAAGAGGAATTTGGTGACTAAGTAATGAGAATGTGTCCTTGTGTTTGGCATTAGTTTCACATAGAGCCTCAAAGGATGTTTCTTCATCATGTGAGAAGTGCACCTTATGATGCTGCTGTGAATAAGGAAGCCGTTCCTCATCCTGGTGGGTCTGCTCATCCCTGTATGTGTGGCTTCCCTATGCTTCAACACTGTGAAAAAAAGATATGTATTGGTAACTCATTGTCCAGTCTACAGTATTCTGTTTCAAAATCCTGAACAAAAAAGACAGTGTATTTGATTAGTATTTCCTTTTATCCGTTATCTTCCCCCTCTTAACATTGTAATATATAAATGAGAGGAAGCTATATTTTAAACATACAGATGAAGATATACTAAAAATGTTTTGACTGGGGTCTATATGGAGCTCAGACTCTGAGAATTAAAGAAATTTTTTGATATTCTTGCTATGTAGCCAAATTAATTTGTATGTGATTAAGCCACATTAGGCAGATGCTTGCTATAGATAACTAATCATGACCCTTAAAAATCTAAAAAAAAATTAATAATAATATCACATAGTTACAATACTGTTTCAACAGAAAATTATAACTTAAGGTAAGACTGAAGTGACATAGTAATGAATTCACTGGTAAGGAAAGGCAGTGGTTGGCTAGTGTCCTACCATAGCAAATTTTCTTGTGCCTGTGTGCAGGAATACTCATAATCAAAAGAATGTTAATTCATTTATGATAATCCATACTGTGCTATTCAGTCTTAGGAAAATATTATTACCCTCAGAAACTGATCTTAAGCTTAATTTACAGGAGAAGAAAGGCTTGCCAGGTCAAAGTTCAAATAAATCAGAAGGTAAATGGCTGCAAGAGCTCTAGAAAATCCCAACATCAGTTACAAAGGCACAGTTAATTTAATTATCTGATCAAACTTCTTCAGTATATTAATGCAAAATGATTATTATAATAAAATTAGTTCAAAACCTAGCCCTTAGAGAACATGTGGGGGGAAGTAAAATGATTCTATTACCTATTATATTAATTAACTATAACTTTTAAAAATAAAATATATTAATTTAATAATAACCCTCTGTTTTTCCTAAAGTGTTATAGTCTTATTTCTTTGGTGAAATCTACTAAATTTGTTTATTATATACCATTATATACTTTTAATTGAAGTGTTCAAATACAGATATGCAGGCCAAAGATACAGGTTCCACTAGTAACTTCAGGGATAAACAACGTGTATTCTATGAGTGCAGTTAAGACAAACCATAAAGTATGGTAATCCTGATAAATATGCTGTCATATCTGGTATTTTATTTTAATCTCACTATGTGAACTCTGGAAATTCATTACATACACATGATTTTAATTGTTTTATAGGTTAAAGTTCTAAACATTAAATCCGGCTTTAGTGGTAGCTGGGAGTGTGGCTTAAGGGGCACACCTTAGATGACCGTTAGAACAGTGAAACTTTTATATACAAAAATTCTAAATGTGCTTCGCATATTTATCCACATCTATAGAATTTTTCACATCAGGGTTGTACTCTAATAGAACAATGAACTTTGGGTGATATTGGTACAGCAGTTTATATTCATTGATTGTATAAAACACATGAGTCTGGTGCAGACAGCATGGTACAAGAAGATAGGAAGTATTTACGCCATCTTTGTACATCTGCTTGATATTCCTGGGAACTTAAAATTGATCAGAAAATAAAGCATTAAAGACGTCCCAAGACCTGTGTCTTGACCATATACCTTTCTTATGAAAGTAATAATAAAGCAAAGAATTAGGGTTAAAAAAAAAGCACGGTTCTGAAAGCCAAACTAAGACTATATATATATTTTTTGTGGTAGTAATAGTTTCAAATAAAAACACAGGGTAGTTGAAAAATAAAAGTTAATACTCCCAATGTCATCACTTGGGCTGAAATTACTGACTCTATTGTTCTTCTACCACAGCACACAACAATTTATATTTAGTTATGTGTTGAAAGACTATCTTGTGTCTGTATGGAAACTTCACCTGTCAATAATAAATGTGATGGCCTATAGCTTAGGTATGAAATAGCAGGGGACATTTAGAAGGCAGAAAGGATTCTGGGATACTACCAGGTGCAGGAGATTCAGCAGGCAAGATATGAGGAGGAGAGATTTATTGTACCTGAGCACAGCTAACCAGCCATGTGGCAAAATGCGGATTAATAGATTTGGTTATTTTAAGTTATGAGCTAGTCAGAAAAGAGCTTAGCTATATGGCCGAGGCATTTGTAAAAATATTTTGAGTCTAATGAATCCTTATTCTGGGGGATTAGGGCTGAGAGGAGAACTCCCTATAACAGTTGTTTCATTAATTTTATTGTTGGTGAGTGTTGCCTAAGTCACCAAGCAGGGAGGCCCGTGCTTGTGGCAATGGGAAGTGCAGGTTGCTGAAGCAGTTCACGGGTTGTCCCCTCTCGCCACAGAGGCTCAATGTGGATGTTCTGGTTTCAGCTGCCTCAGCCCCACACTCACCAATTTTGGAGTTTCAGACCCTGAGTCCCCCAGATATGGTGTATGCTGGTTGTCACCATTTTAGACTCTTCCTGTTGGTGAGTTTTTAAGGTAGATTGCTCTGACATTTGACTTCACAGAGAGAAGCTTTCCCTAGAGCTTCTCCAGGCAATCCAATTGAGTCTTTAGGCAGTCTGTGCTTTGTGTTGGCCTTTGGACTGGACTGCTGGTATCCTGAGGATTGAATCTGATAATCCCCTAAACAGCCACCAACCCTAATCAGAAGGAAGTAGATAAAAGAAGACTGCAGTCCTTTTCCCTACTAATCTCTTACCTAAGGTTGTGGGCAAGCTGGAAAGGAGGTAAAGGTGCTTAATAACCCAAAATAAAGTAGGTTTGATGAAAAATCTAAGCTTACAATGTGTCATCAGAAAAAACACTACTATTCTAGTCCCATTATTCAATGATCAAGGTTGGAAGAAATTTTACATCCAAAGTATAACATGAAGCTATTTCTAATTTATTTTCTGCTGCATGTCAACACTTTTCCATGCATGACTTACCTTAGTAAGTAATTATTAAATAAATAAGTAAATGAATAATTAACAAAAGCCTGTCTTGAGTTAAAGTGATCAGATATAATGCTGGTCATCTTAGAGCCTCCTCTGGGATACAACACTAATTAGAAATTGATAGTGAGATAAATGATATGATCTAAAGAGCTTGGAGACATTTCTTAAATTCTATGATGCAAAGAACAACATTCAGTTTTGTCTTCCCACCATTTTTAAGTAGACTCTTTGGAAAAGATAGTGTCCCAGAAAGAAATTGGTTTGGTATTATAAATAGCTTAGGAAAGCTAGGAATTAGGAAACAATGAGAGTTAGCTACCCACAGAAATAATCTTGTGCAGCTCAGAAAAAGAAATCCTTATATTAAAACCTCGAAGGAAATCAACACTGGCAAAGCCCTACCTAATATGAGACTTGTTAGATCTTATTCAGCCTGCCTAACCAATTTACAATGACTTTATTCACATGTAATATAGATGAAAAGCTCACCATGAAATACTTTTACCTCAAAAGTAACTTAGAAAATAAAATCTGTAGTGGAAATCACACATTTTTATTCTAATGCCAGTTCACACTTAGAGTATAAACACATCAAGTTGATTTAAAGCAATAGTGCAAATTCCTATACCGTAAAATAAGGAACCTTAAGCAGGGTATATGTGTATATGTAGATCTTAGTGCGGAACTCTGTGTTTCATGTTATTTATTTGGTCATAGTTAATACCATGTTGAGCATCCTAAATTTGCACAATGGGTTTCAGGAATAAACAAACAACCACAATTTTTGTATATTGGTGCCTACTAGAACTTAGGATGGCAAATCAGTCTTAATAAAGTATGATGTCTACAGGGTGCAAATCTTTTTTGGAATATTCTATTTGTTGTAACATTAGCACATGAGAAACAAGAGACCTTAGCTCACTATAAAATATTGCTGTTGGGGCAAAAGCATACTCACTGGAATACAGCATCCCCTGAGATATCAGTGGGACCTGAGGAGAATTATTGCTTCCCCCATCACTTTACTGCTCTATTACCTGAGGGCTCCAATGCATCCTAAGGTGATATATCAGAGCATTTAAAGCTGAATTACCCTTCATGAAATGTTCCAAATAGTTCTGCTTGGCCCAATCCCACGAGATCTAATATTTTCCCAAAGAATTATGTCTTAATGTCACTTTTACCCACTTGCTTTCCAATGAGGGTTTCTGATGAATGTAATCCCAATGCTTACACTAGCAAGCTAAGATTGGAATGGTGTGGGGTGTTGTCCTCTGAGAAAGTCCAATATCAAGGGACTCACCCATCATCAATAAGACAGAGGGAATTTAAGAGGAACAATGATCTACATGTTGATGAGCAGATCTCAAAAGGAGAGGCCTGGTGACAGCTGGACCTGGTAGTTATTTATTGACAGCCAGACTTTCAGTATTTATCTGCATAATTGAGAGTTAGGGTAAAGAGTTAATACATAACATTGAGAATAGAAATATAAGAAATATAAATGTCCAAATATTAAAAAGGTGGACATACATGGGAAACCTGAAAGAATGATTTTTTTTAATGGGGAAAATGAAATTTCACACAAAGAATATTTTTCCAAGGTGGGATTGAAAATTATAATGAGTTATCTATTGACAAAGCAAGTAATAAAATGGTACAGAGCCCAGGACTGGGTCCAGAGTCTTCTACGCATGTATTTAAAATCCATGGATAATTGTGTGGTTTTGAGTTTCCTGAACTATTCGCTTTTCACTTTTTTTTTTTTTGCCTCATTCTAGTAATTTGTATCTTGAAATTATTTTTATGTGATTTCTTCCAAAATTATGTCTGTGGAAATCTGACCAATATTATTCTTTTGCTTGTATTATGGATGGCTGACCTCTTTGTTTTCCATTTATAGCAAGCAGTATTAAGTGAGAACTTCTAAGTATTGTGTTCATGACTGGGTCATTGAGTAGCAAAACAATGGTTCTTGCCCAGTTAACAAGCAGAAGCAAGCCTACAAAGCTTATCATGAAGGGGATAGATTAGAAGATAAAAGGAAGACTAGAAATAGCTTATAGCCTAAGCTGACTTGTCACAATAGCAGTTGAGAACCCTTTAATCCTCTGTCCTCAAAGTTCCCTGGGAGTAATTTTCAGAGCTGTGTCCTCAGAACCTTTGGAGGGAATGATTAGGATTAAAACAGTTTAAACAATGTTTGTGTAAAGCCATTTTCCTTTGCACTTGCTTCCTCTCACTCATAGACAGAATGCATTTTCCCTGCCAGAGGTGATCTATTATACCCTGCCAGAATGAAAAGAGAAACAAACAAACAAAAGCCAATAATGCTATACTTTTCCAAATACGAGTTATGCCGTATTCTTAACCAATTTACCTAATAGAATGAATTTGAGCCCAATAATGATTGTACATACAAACCAGGGATTTGTGTAGTGCGCTAAGAGTATTAGCACATGTCTGAGGCCATCCTCAGCTACACAATGAGTTCCAAGCCAGCTTGGCAAAGGGTGAGACTGTATCTCAAACAAACAAGCCAAATAGGCATATGTTACTCATATAAACATGTAAGAGCTTGAGTTGATTACAAAAAATTAGTTGTATAGAAATGAATTTTGTGTCCCGTTTAAACCTGGTTTGAACAGGCTAATACCGATTGATCTAATTCAAATATACAACTTAAGTTTGGTGTTCTAAAATAAGCAAACAAGAAAATAGGAGTACAAAGAAAAAAATTCCAGGACCAAAAATGTTGAAAATTGATGTTTTGTAGGATTACAGGTGCTTTGAGACATTCTGAGTCTCAAAAGTCCCTAGAGGCAGAGAAACTTTCCAAAGATGTGCACCAGACAGAGACCATCTTCATCCATGCAACATTTTCCCAAACATATTAAATCAACAAGATGCATGTTCTGAATTAGCTGAACACTGTCACCCTTTGTATCCATTCACACATTTAGAAGACTGAAATGGGCTTTCTTTAGTATCCCTAGCTCTCCCATATGCGAGCTGCTGACCATTGCAACTGAATTCTCGTGTTGATAGGAACACTCCTTGCTTGCAGGGCTTGATAACACCATACAATAAAATATCCAATTAATTGTTCCTGCTTTATTCCCATAGTGGCTATGAAATCATAAAATTATAATTTAACTTGCCTGTAGGGGAAGAATATGCTGATGAGTAAATAGAAATAGTCAGTCCTCTAGATAGCTATATGCTTTATTTAATAGTTATGTCTCAGTGGGTTGTCTTATAAATTAGATTGTAAGTGTGGTTAGCTTACTTTAATCCGCTGGAGACTGATTGATTAGGGTACATAGAGAGATTCATGTTTTAAACCTAAAATTCTTAGTACCTTTGGATAGACATGAAATTCCTGGCAGGCAAGGACTTACTGTGGAAAGCTAGCTTTCCCTTCTGTCATAACAATGTACTGGTTTGATATTTTCACCCTTGAGTTAAGATTGCTTTTCCTTGGCTAGGAACCCATTAAGAAAGAGCAAAGGGCCACCAACCTTTTTAGAAACCAACATCAACCTGCTCCCATAGTCTACATTCAGTGTTGAAATATTTGTTTTCTAGACAGATTTTCACCAAAGATTTTTTAGGTTTCTTAAATACTGTCGGAAACATACCATCATTCTTCCTCATATAGAAACAATAAAATGCAACTAAGGCATGAATTGCCCCATTAATCTCCATAAAATGCTTTTAGGCTGTTTGAGCTATAAACACACTCAGAAGCATATTGACCTTTTGAGCTGTAATGTTGGATTTGAACTAACAATTTACAGCCATGATTTTCAGACAGTGAGATGAATGCTTCAAATCAGAAGTACCCCAAACAAACCAATACAACAAAAACAAAATTCCATTCACATTTTCAGGTAAATTATATTATTTTCTTAACTGTGAAACAGAAAAAAGAAAAAAAAAATGTGGCCACATAGGAAGGATGCTATAGCCAACCCATTGTTGTGTGGTTGCATTTTATGGAATGATGAACTTGTGCTGAGGCTACTGTAATCTTCACAGAGTCGCCTCTGTGTTGTGCTTCACGGTCTTTCATCAAGATGGCTATGGCTGCTGTTAACCTCTGCTAACAAAATAAAGACAAATTCTCTCATTATCATAGAATTACCTACTTTTATAAATTAATTAAATTATTTATTACAATTTATTCACTTTTTATCCCTGCTGAGCCCCCTCCCTGTCTCCTCCTTGTCCCACCCACACTCCCTCCTCTCACCCTATGCCCTTTCCCTAGTCCACTGATAGGGGACTCCTCTCCTTCTATCTGATCCCAGACTATCATGTCTCATTGAGGCTTGCAGCAGCATCTTCTTCTGTGGCCTTGCAAAGCTGCACCCTTCAGGGGAAGGTGAACAAAAAGCCTGCCACTAAGTTCATGTCAGAGACAGTCCCTGTACCCCTTACTAGGAAACCCACTTGGAAACTGAGCAGCCTATGGGCTTCCTCTGAGCAGAGGGTCTCGGTCTTCTCTATGCATGGAACCTGCATCCCCTTGGGCCCAGATTCCTTGGCTCTGTTGTTCTTCTTGTGGAGCTCCTGTACCCTCCAGGTCTTTCTATCTCCCTCTTTTTCCAAAAGGATTCCTGCACTCTGTCCAAAGTTTGGCTAGGAGTCTCAGCATCTCCTTCGCTACCCTGCTGGGTAGACCCTTTCAGAGGCCCTTTGTGGGAGGCTCCTGTAGAATCATCTTCTTAATCTCATAAGCTGATACAGGCAGTTTACTTACCTCTCACACAGTTGCCATCATTTTACATGGAATCCTCCTCCCCACATCATTACTTTTTTTTCTATGCTGTCTGGATGCCTTACCGTCAGTGAAGAAAGTCAGAGTCATCATGATCCTCTAATTTTATCTCTGTTTTCCCCATACATTCCCTTAGAAGCCATGGATCATATTTAAATGAGTTAATAGAGATCAAATATATATTCTCAAAAGTGGAAAGATTTCCTCGGTGGCTATTGAAACATGCCGTCCACTCAGGAATGAAATAATTGACCTAGAGATTTCTGCCCTAAGATGGTCAAATATACACCGGCAGTTGATGGCCTGTTCATTTATATGAGAATTTTGCAAGCAGTGAAAACATTATTGTGTCTCATGCACATGTTTCTGTGGTTTCATTCATAGGAGACATTAAATTTATCCAGAGGGAATTTTTTTTCATCAATTACACTTTATTCATTCTGCATCCCCCCATAAGCCCCTCCCTCCTCCCTTCCCAATCCCACCCTCCCTCCTCCCTCTGCTTGCATGCCACTCCCGAAGTCCACTGATAGGGGAGGTTCTCCTCTCCTTTCTGATCTTAGTCTATCAGTTCACATCAAAAGTGGCTGCATTGTCCTCTACTATGGCCTGGTAAGGCTGCTCCCCTCCAGGGGGAGGTGATCAAAGAGCAGGCCAATCAGATTATGTCAGAGGCAGTCCCTCTTCACATTACTATGTAACCCAATTGAACTCTGAACTGCCCTGGGCTACATCTGTGCAGGGGTTCTGGGTTATCTCTATGAATAGTCCTTGGTTGGAGTATGAGTCTCTGGGAAGTTCCCTGTGTTCAAATTTTCTTGTTCTGTTGCTCTCCTTGTGGAGACCCTGTCCTCTCCAGCTCTTACTATTTCCCAGTTCTTACCTAAAATTCCATTCACTCTGCCCAACAGTTGCCCATCAGGCTCAGCATCTGCTTTGATAGTCTGTAGGGCAGAGGCTTTCAGAGGCCCTCTGTGGTAGGTTCCTAGGTTGTTTCCTGTTTTCTTCTGCTTCTGATGTCCATCCTCTTTGCCTTTCTGGATGGGGATTGGACATTTTAGTTAGGGTCCTCTCTATTGCTTAGTTTCTTTAGATGCACAGGTTTTAGTGGGTTTGTCCGATGTTGTATGTCTATATGAGTGAGTATATACCATGTGTGTCTTTTTGCTTCTGGGACAACTCACTCAGGATGATCCTTTCCAGATCCCAACATTTACCTGAAAATTTCATGATTTCCTTATTTTTCATTGCTGAGTAATATTCCATTGTGTAGATGTACCACAATTTCTGCATCCATTCTTCAGTTGAGGGGCAATTGGGTTGTTTCCAGCTTCTGGCTATTACAAATAAAGCTGCTACAAACATGGTTGAGCAAATGTCCTTTTTGTGTACTTGAGCCTCTTTTGGATATATGCCCAGGAGTGGTATGGCTGGATCTTGAGGAAGCACTATTCCTAGTTGTCTGAGAAAGCGCCAGATTGATTTCCAGAGTGGTTGTACAAGTTTACATTTCTACTAGCAGTGGAGAAGGGTTCCCCTTTCTCCACAATCTCTCCAGCATGTGTTGTCACTTGAGTTTTTGATCTTGGCCATTCTCATGGGTGTAAGGTGAAATCTCAGGGTTGTTTTGATTTGCATTTCCCTAATGGCTAGTGAGGTTGAGCATTTCTTTAAGTGCTTCTCTGCCATTCGGTATTCCTCTACAGAGAATTCTCTGTTTAGCTCTGTTCCCCATTTTTTAAGTGGATTACTTGGTTTGCTGCTTTTCAGCTTCTTTAGTTCTTTATATATACTGGATATGAGTCCTCTGTCAGATAAAGGGTTGGTGAAGATTCTTTCCCAATCTGTAGGTGGTCGCTTTGTTTTGATGACGGTGTCCTTTGCTTTACAGAAGCTTTTCAGTTTCATGAGGTCCCATTTATTGATTGTTGCTCTTAGAGCCTGTGCTGTTGGTGTTCTGTTCAGGAAGTTGTCTCCTGTACCAATGAGTTCTAGGGTATTACCCACTTCTTTTTCAAGCCGATTTAATGTGTCTGGTTTTATGTTGAGGTCTTTGATCCACTTGGACTTCAGTTTTGTGCAGGGTGATAAGTATGGATCTATTTTCATTTTTCTACATGTAGACATCCTGTTGGACCAGCACCATTTGTTGAAGATGCTATCTTTTTTCCATTGAATGGTTTTGGCGTCTTTGTCAAAGATCAGGTGTCCATAAGTGTGTGGGTTTATTTCTGGGTCTTCTGTTCGGTTCCATTGATCCACCATTCTGTTTCTATGCCAGTACCATGCAGTTTTTAAAACTGTTGCTCTATAGTACAACTTAAGATCAGGGATGGAGATACCTCCAGGAGATCTTTTATTGTAGAGGATTGTTTTAGCAATTCTGGGTTTCTTGTTATTCCATATGAAGTTGAGAATTTTTCTTTCCAGGTCTGTAAAGAATTGTGTTGGTAATTTGATGGGCATTGCATTGAATCTGTAGATTGCTTTTGGTAAGATGGCCATTTTTACTATGTTAATCTTGCCAAGCCATGAGCATGGGAGATCTTTCCATCTTCTCATATCTTCTTCTAATTCTTCAGAGATTTGAAATTTTTTTCATACAAGTTTTTGACTTCCTTGGTTAGGGTTACTCCGAGGTACCTTATGTCATTTGTGGCTATTGTGAAGGGTGTTGTTTCCCTAATTTCTTTCTCAGCCCTTTTGTCTTTTGTATACAGGAGGGCTACTGATTTTTTTGAGTTAATTTTGTATCCGGCCACTTTGCTGAAGGTGTTTATCAGCTGTAGGAGTTCCCTAGTAGAGTTTTTGGGGTCACTCACGTATACTATCATATCATCTGCAAATAGTGATAATTTGACTTCTTCCTTTCCAATTTATATCCCCTTAATCTCCTTCAACTGTCTTATTGCTCTAGCAAGGACTTCCAGAACTATGTTGAAGAGATATGGAGGGAGTGGGCAGCCTTGTCTTGTCCCTGATTTCAGTGGGATTGCTTTAAGTTTCTCTCCGTTCAGTTTGATGTTGGCTATAGGCTTGCTGTATATCGCCTTTACTATGTTTAGATATATGCCTTGTATCCCTGATCTCTCCAATACTTTGAACATGAATGGATGTTGGATTTTGTCAAATGCTTTTTCAGCATCTAGGGAGATGATCATGTGGTTTTTTTCTCTCAATTTGTTAATATGGTGGATCACATTGATGGATTTCTGTAAATTGAACCACCCCTGCATACCTGGGATGAAGCCTACTTGGTCATAGTGGATAATATCATTGATGTGTTCTTGGATTCGGTTTGCAAGTATTTTATTAAGTATTTTTGCATCAATGTTAATAAGGGAGATTGGCCTGAAATTCTCTTTCTTTGTTGAGTCTTTGTGAGGTTTAGGTACCAAGGTGACTGTGCCTTCATAGAATGAGTTTGGTAATGTTCCTTCTGTTTCCATTTTGTGGAATAGTTTGAAGAAAATTGGTGTTAGCTCTTCTTTGAAGGTCTGGTAGAATTCTGCGCTGAATCCATCAGGTCCTGGGCTTTTTTTGGATGGGAGACTTTTGATGACCGCTTCTATTTCTTTGGGGGATATAGGTCTATTTAGTTGATTTACCTGGTCCTGGTTAAGCTTTGGTAAGTCAAATCGATCAAGAAAATTGTCCATTTCATTTAGCTTTTCAAATTTTGTGGCATATAGACTTTTGAAGTAAGTCCTAATGATTGTTTGGATTTCCGCAGTGTCTGTAGTTATATCCCCCTTTTCATTTCTGATTTTGTTGATTTGGGTGGTGTCTCTCTGCTTTTTAGTTAGCTTGGCTAAGGGTTTGTCGATCTTGTTGATTTTCTCAAAGAACCAGCTCTTGGTTTCATTGATTCTTTGAATTGTTTTATTTGTTTCCAATTGATTGATTTCAGCCCTGAGTTTGATTATTTCCAGCCGTCTACTCCTTCTTGGTGTGTCTGCTTCTTCTTTTTCTAGGGTTTTTAAGTGAGCCATTAGGGTGCTTGAATGAGCTGTCTCGAATTTCTTCTTGAAGGCACTTAGTGCTATGAACTTTCCTCTTAGCACTGCTTTCATTGTGTCCCACAAGTTTGGGTATGTTGTGTCTTCATTTTCATTGATTTCTAGAAAGACTTTAATTTCTTTTTTTATTTCTTCCCTGACCCAGCTGTCATTTAGTAACAAAGTTGTTCAGTTTCCATGTGTGTGTAGGCTTTCTGTTATTTCTGTTATTGTTGAGGTCCAGCTTTATTCCGTGGTGATCAGACAAGATACAAGGGATTATTTCAATCTTCTTGTAACTGTTGAGGCTTGCTTTGTGACCCACTATATGGTCTATTTTGGAGAAGGTTCCATGAGGTGCTGAGAAGAAGGTAAATTCTTTTGTGTTTGGGTGTAAAATTCTGTAAATGTCTGTTAGGTCTATTTGATTCATGACCTCTGTCAGAGACATTGTTTCTTTGTTTAATTTCTGTTTTGTTGACCTGTCCTTTGTTGAGAGTGGGGTGTTGAAGTCTCCCACTATTAATGTGTGGGGATCTATATGTGCTTTAAATTTTATCAATGTTTCTTTCACAAATGTGGGTGCCCTTGTATTTGGGGCATAGATGTTCAGGATTGTGATGTCTTCCTGGTGGAATTTTCCCTTGATGAGTATGAAGTGTCCTTCCCCATCTCTTTTTATTAATTTTGGTTGAAAGTCTATTTTATCAGATATTAGAATGGCTACTCCTGCTTGTTTCTTGGGTCCGTTTGCTTGGAAAGTCGTCTTCCAACCCTTTACCCTCAGGTAATGTCTATCTTTGTGTCTTAGGTGTGTTTCTTGTATGCAACAGATTGCTGGGTTTTGTTTACGTATCCATTCTGTTAATCTGTGTCTTTTTATTGGAGAGTTGAGTCCATTGATGTTGAGAGAGATTAATGACCAGTGGCTGTTAGATCCCTTGATTTTGATATTGGCTGTGGTCATCAGGTTGTGTGCTTGGTTGCTTTTTGTTTTACTGAAGTGAGGTCATTTATTTCCTGTGTTTTCTTGGATGTAGCTAGTTTTCCTGGGTTGTATTTTCCCTTCTAGTGTCTTCTGTAATGCTGGATTTGTTTGTAGGTATTGTTGAAATTTGTTTTTGTCATTGAATATCTTGTTTTCTCCATCTATGAGGACTGAGTGTTTTGCAGGTATAGTAGCCTGGGCTGACATCTGTGTTCTCTTAAGGTCTGCATGATATCTGTCCAGGCCCTTCTGGCTTTCATAGTCTCTGTTGAAAAGTCAGGTGTGATTCTAATGAGTTTGCCATTATATGTTACTTGGCCTTTTTCCCTTGCAGCTTTTAGTATTTTTTCTTTGTTTTGTATACTTACTGTTTTGATTATTATGTGGCGGGAGGATTTTCTTTTCTGGTCAAATTTGTTGGGTGTTCTGTAGGCCTCATGTATTCTAATTGGCCTCTCCTTTAGCTTGGGGAAATTTTCTTCAATGATTTTGTTGAAAATATTTTCTGGGCCTTGGAGAAGGGAGTCTTCTTTTTCCTCTATACCTATTATTCTTAGGTTTTGTCTTTTCATATTGTCTTGCATTTCTTGGACGGTCTGTGACAGGAATTTTTCGGATTTAACATTTTCTTTGAGAGATACATAGATTTCTTCCATTGTATCTTCTACACCTGAGATTCTTTCTTCCATCTCTTGTAGTCTGTTGGTTATGCTTACCTCTGTAGTTCCTGTTTTCTTCCCTAGATTCTTCCTTTCCATTATTTCTTCCATTTGTGTTTTCTTTAATTTTTCCAATTCTATCTTCAGGTCTTGAGTTGTTTTGTTTACTTCCTTCACCTGTCTGATTGTACTTTCCTGTTTTTCTTTTAGTTCTTTCAGCTCTGTTTCTTTTATTTCATTCAGTGCTTTAAGCATTTCCTTTCTAAAGGCCATAAACTGTTTGGCTGCAGCTTCCTCTATTTCTTTACGGATGGTAATATTCTGTTTGAGTTTATCTTCCTCTATGTCTTTACGTATCTTATTTGTTTCCTCTGTTATCATCTTCATGAGCAAAGTTGTTAGTCATCTTCTTGGATTTCAGTTATGCTGGGGTGTCCAGGGCTACTTGCCCCTGGGTAACTGGGTTCTGGAGATGCCATATTGCTCTGTCTTTTGTTGCTTGAGCTTTTACGCTGGTCTCTACCCATTGTGCTATCTTAGGTGTTTGGGGTTATTTTCTGGTGGTTCTGGGGATCCTGTGGTGGAGAGAATCCCCTTTGCAGAAAGCTGGTTTTTCCTGAAGGATGTCTTCTCAGCTTTTTGGGTATAGTCCCTGGATGGCTGGTGTTTTTTCAGGAGTTGCTCACCTCAGGGATATAGACCTGAGTGGTAACTGTGGTCTTTGTTAGGTTCTCCTCTCACCCAGGGAAGTCCTGAGGGCAGCTGCACTGTTTCTGGGTTTCTTGTTGTATATTTAATGATCAGCTGCTGTGACCCAGTTGTACATCAGGTGCGCAGCAACTGTTTGTGCCTGTGTCTGGAGCACAGCTGAGTGATGGTGCCTTGGCCCCACTAGTCTGCTAGACTTTTCTAGGGAAGGATTGATTGACTTATGTCAGTACAGTTTCCTTCCTTCCCTGTGGATTCTCTGGAGACAGGGACTCCCAGTGTCTTTTTTTGCCCTGGTGCACACTGCTCAGTGTCCGCCAGCTGGCTGGCCGCAGAAACTGCCTGTGCCTGGAGCACAGCTGAGTGCTGGCGGCTCAGTCTCTGCCAGCTGTCTGGTGTGCAGAAACTGCCTGTGTCTGCCTTTGTGGCCTTTGGTAGCCTGGGTGCTTCCCTAAGCTGGGCAATTTTCTGGGAGCCTTTTCAGGCTGGGGGTGTCGGCTGAGTGCTCTGAGATCAGACCATCTGTTTCCCTCCCTGTGTGTTTGCACCGGACAGTGAAACTCATTCGCTGGTGCCCTGGTGCCCACAGTTCTATCTCAGGCGGCGAGTCAAGTGCGCAGGCAGGCAGGGCTCTGTGCAGGAACCTGGGTCCCTGGCTCTGGCTCCTGGCTGGCTCCTGAGGTGCCCGTGTAACCTGTCTTTTCCAGGGGATGTCTGGGTGACCTAAGGCCGGTCCCAGTCGTTTCCTGTACCCTGGGGTTATCTCTCGACTGAAAATTCCAGTCTCTGATAGTGTGGTGCACAAGGTTCAGTCTGGGACCGTGACCAGAGACACTGGCTTGTGGCTCTGGGCTGGGACTGGGGCTGGAGGCCAGCAGCTGGCAGCCAAGCGTCTGGAGGAACCTGGATCTCTTCCGCGGTTTAGCCAGGTGAGTTAAAAGCTGATTGAATCCCCCACCGTGGGGTATCCTCTCACCTGGGAAACACAATGACTGTGTTTTATGGCCGCGAGTTCTGATTACTGGTCACTGTGCTGATCCTGCTGCTGCTGCTCAGAATGAGAGTCCTCCCGGCGATGCCATCTTGCCCCTCCCCCTTGAGGGAAATTAAAAAAAAAAAATAAAGATGTATGTGGCCACTAGAAACAAAGCCTAGGCAGCACAGGTAATCCACCACTCTGCCTGGTGTGTATGGAAAGGGAAAGGAGCCCATCCCCATGTTCTCAGAGGGACTGAGAAAGCTCTACATTGTTTGAAAAGCCGGGAAAGATTTCAAGTCAAATAGAGCTAAAGATAGTGATAGAAAGACAAGACAGCTCTCCACACAGATCACAAGGAAAGCAAAGTCTCTCTCTCTATGTCTACCTCTTGCTCTAGGCACTTGCCCAGCAGCAAGTGTTAAGTATGCAAATCAAAAGTGGTATTAGGGCCTGGGCTTTGCCCTTTCATTTCACTTCAGTGTCACCTTTAGCTATGGAGGTTACCATTCAAAGCATTCCTTCACTGCAAATTTATCTGAATCAAGAGCCACCTTTTATATGATTTATGCCATATATATGAGATAGAGATGTTGCCTCATGAAACAAAACATTAAAAGGAGTGTTAGATCTTTATAGTAGGTAAAAATGTTTCAGTGTAAAACTGAAAGTAAAAACACAGAAAAGATACAGACTATCTTATGGGGCCTCAGCATCTATTAATGTCTGCGGTACAGCTCTTCCTGTGGTGCTCTAGTTAAAGTGACAACTTGACCTTTTGAATGTACAGGTTGGAAGAGATGGACAATATCACATTGTCCTATGATTGTCACAATAATCATAATCTATAAGAACATTAAAAATTGTACACACACAAACTCACACAGCTAAGTTCACACACCTAAGTTTAAATAAGTAATGTATTTAAATAACATATAGACCTTTACCCCTCCCACTGAAATAAAATAAAAAATAAATAATTGAATAATAAATAAAGAATAAATAATTGAATCATAAATATTACCTGAACCTTTGTGTATGTTATATGTTGAATATACCATGATATGGATAATAACATAAATATACTTTGAATTCATAACAAAAACACAATAAATGATTCGAGCCACACACAACCTTTATACCTTTTACCTTTTAGTCTGATGTCCTTGGAATTTACTTTTATCCAACTATGAGTGAACCAAAGAACTGATTAATATTGACTCTCATGTAAAACAGTACAGGGTTATTTCCTATATTTGAGGTATAGAAAAGTTTTCATGCACACTGACATTTCTATTGTTTTCATCATTCTTTTAGTTTTCCTTTTTAAAAAATAATTAACTTGGAAAATAACATGTGTGCTTTGCTTACAGTAAGCAAGTACTGTGCCAACACTCTGCATCTTTAGCTCTTCTTTTATCTCTAAACCCATAAAAAGGTAAAATATTTGAATTTCTGCAACATGGACCATGTGTATTTGCTCATTTGACTTGTATGTAACACTTATTTATGTATGTGTATGCTTTGCTTCTTGTGTCTTTTACTTTACTGCATCATCTCTGCTTCTTTCTTGTATGGAATTCTGTACCCAAAATTGGAATATGGTATAGTGTTGCATTGCAGCATCATGCCATTATCACTTTATTAGTCTCTCTCTCTTGATAAGTTTCAGATGTCTGCATTGCTACAATTAACTCCTATGAATAGTTACATACTTAGCTTTGGTTAAATGTGCTACTTATTTTTATTAGATATGTAGATAAATTGCTAGAACCTGCATTATAAGATATGACAAATTTCATAGGCTAATGTGTCTCTCTTGGAATGTGAAATTTACATGACCCTAAGTGTGATCATTATTTTTTCTTTATTTATTGTCTTCCTGTGATGTGGCTACGTTATTTTGGCAGGGAATGTGGGACAAGTCACCACTAGAAATCCTTGCCAACACTTATCATTTTCCCTCCAACACTTAATTTGTTACTTCTTTTTCTCTCTTATTTCAGATATTCTAGAGGATATGAATGAACAGTACTTTTAAATGCTGTTCATTGAGTTATGGAGCTGTTGATGCATATCTGTTTCCTTAATTCCAGGAGATCTCTTTATTCCCAGTATGATTCTTACTTCACATATGCATAGGATAACTATGTGTATTTCAAAGATAGATAGATAGATAGATAGATAGATAGATAGACAGATAGATATTTACAAGAGGATCCAATTACTTTCTTTGTCTTCTATGAAATTCTGTTTCTTACATGATTCTGTTAAAGGGAATCATAGAACAGGAGAGGTTTAATGGCGTTAGGAGACAGTCAGGGAAGAAGAAATATGAGGTATGATCACAAAGTTTTCAAGAGATTTCACACATTTTGATGTAGTGCTTGGAAAATAGAGCTGGAAGTGACCTGGAGGCTTTCTCTCTGAGGAAGAGTTTGCATAGGATCTGAAGACGCTGTGCAAGCTGCCAATGGCAAAAACACGAACACAAACCACACCAAAACAAAACAAAACAAAAACTTATCAACAGTCATTCCTAGTAGTAAAGGCTATGAACTCCAACAATGACCTGCAAAAGATTAACCCACAGATGAAATAGTGGCATTTTCATGTTATGAATATATAACAGCTGTCTAATTCAGTTACGAATTGCTCAGAATGAGATGATCTGTACCTTGTGCTGTAAGCTCAGGTGTTGCTGGTATTTTATAGGTAGGGTCTAATAATGTTCATTATTAGACTATAATTATTATAGTGGTATTATTTAACCCACTATCATAACCAATAAAGGACACACACTCCTGATAGATTTTTTGTTTGTTTGTTTTTGTTTTTTTATTTTGATTTTTTTTATTTTTTATTAATTACACTTTATTCATTTTGTATCCTCCCCTCCCTATCTCACCCTCCCTCCCCTTTCTTCATGCATGCCCCTCCCCAGGTCCACTGATAGGGGAGGTTCTCCTCTCCTTTCTGATCTTAGTCTATCAGTTCTCATCAAAAGTGGCTGCGTTGTCATCTTCTGTGGCCTGGTAAGGCTGCTCCCCCATCAGGGGGAGGTGATCAAAGAGCAGGCCAATCAGATTATGTCAGAGGCAGTCCCTCTAATTGCCTTATATCACCTTAGAGTGGACAGATAATTCCATTTACATTATCACATATCAATCAGGCCCACCCCATCTGCTTTAATCATTTTTATCTGGCCAATCTTCCATCCATAATTCCATAAATTCTTGCTTATTTGTCATCTGGTTGCTTGCTCCATCCAAACCATTATTGGAGGATTCCTTCCTCCCAACCCATGTGGCTCATTCTCCAACTAACCAATGGTGCCTTCCTTCTTCTTCCTCTCTTCCTTTCTGTGTCCTTCTCAAGATCCTCTCTGTCCTCCAAGCCCGAGAACCTTAGCCATGTCTACCTATTTCAACCTCTGCCCAGGTACAGGCTTTTATTATTAAACAATTAGGAATAATGTGTTAGGCAGGTTTACACAACACAGATCGGTGTACCTGGGCAGTAATCAGATCTTGAGGGCCAGTAATTAGCATCAAAATACATAGCACCAGACCAACCTACAATGTCCAGTCAACTCAAAATGGCTTGTGAGACCACAAAATCCAAATGAAAATGTTAGTACAACCACTTTACTAATTTATTTTTTTAATTTCATTTATTCATATTCATAGGTAATAGTGTCTCCTACTCCTCATCAAAGAAGCTGCCTTTTGTAGAAGGCAGAGATCATCAAAGAAATCCACAACTAGTCAAACTGCAACGTTTTTGTTTGTTTGTTTGGAATTATTTTATTACCTGGGTTTAAGAGGGCACAAGTTAAGACAGGTAAAAATGGGACAGCCAATTTGGAAGGAGTCAAAGGAAGGGATACATATGACTCAGAATACACTGTAGAAAAATCTGAAAGGGGTAAGGGATGATGGAGGGAGGACTTGGAGGAGAGGATGGTGGAGGTACCCTTGGGATGTAAAGTAAATAAACTTAAATGAAACAAAAATCTAAAGGGCCAAGTCAATGACATCCTGATTAATCTTGAAATACAGCATTATACAGAAATATTAGGTTAGATAATGAGCCCCATTTGATAAAGTAGTAACTTGTCTCTATTTCCATAGTTGTTTACAAGTTATGTTTTCAAAGATATGATGGACCAAAAAATTTTCATTTTGACATGAACTCTGCAGAAGATTCAATCACTTGTCCAGGACCTAAGGACAGGAGAGGTGGTGAGCTAAGTGGGATTACAAGCTGTCCATAAGGCTGTTGTCCACACTGATTAACATGACGACAAAATCCACTAAAAGTCCTGCAATGAAAGGAAACAGAAGTAAGCACATTTCCTCCAGAAAACACAGTTCAGAGCAATCAGATCCTCCCCACCACCCAAATTTACATATTTTTTCCTCTCTCATTCTTTAAGAAAAGAAACAGATCTCAAAATAATAGAAGAAGAAGAGGAGGAGGAGGAGGAAGAGGAGGAGGAGGAGGAGGAGGAGGAGGAAGAAGAAGAAGAAGAAGAAGAAGAAGAAGAAGAAGAAGAAGAAGAAGGATCAGAAGAAGAAAAGATAAAATCAAAACAAATAAACCGGAATAGGACAAAATGGGCAAACAAACAGAAGCAAAGTCTCCTCTGAAACAACTCCTCTTCTTGTTAGAGCAGGTGATCAGGAGGACCTGCCTGTCCTGAAGGCTAAGGCATGCAAAGAAGCATCATCCAACAAAGATGGGCTTCACTGAGGCTTGCATTGGAGCCTTAACTCAGAATATGGCTCTGCTCATTTATGGCCATTTTTAAACTTGATCTCTAAAAATAAAAATTCTCTTTTTGTTTTAGACGCATCAGGCAAGAGTAGAGGTCTGATCTCTGATATTAGAAATAAATTGGGACTTTGTACCGAAACAAAAAGGGAGAACTGTAGAGAGCTGCGGAATGCTATGCCTTAAAGATGGAGCTGGTTTCCGCCTTCCACCTTCCCGATGGTGAGTGCTCTCTGTCACGAACAACTCCACATTTGGCTAAGGCCGAGGATCTGGCTTGCTTCCATGTATGTGGACCTATCTGCATTGCCCACGTGGCACGCCTGGGTTGGCTACCCAGAGGCTATTTAAGCTGTGGGCTGGCTTTCCCCAGGGTCCGAGGATTGTTCAAGGTTCCTGAATAAACTGCATTGAAAAAAAAAAAAAAAGAAAACAATAATTTTGATATTGTTTTCTAACTCTCCCAACTCCTCCCACATTTTACCCACTGAACTTCATGTGTTTCCTCTTTAAAACAGAATAAAAATTTTAAAACAAAAAAAAAAATAAAAAAATAAAAATTCTCAGCTCATAGACATGAATGGTACATACCCTGTAAACTCTGTGCACTGTTGAAAATTCATATTTATTTTCAATGTTATTGTAGTGCCTCTTTTTTTTTTTTTTCAAGACAGGGTTTCTCTGTGTAACCTTGACTATCCTGGACTATCTTTGTAGACCAGGCTGTCCTTAGGCTCACAGAGATCTTGCCTCTGTCTCCCTAAGTGCTGGGATATATATGCAAAGGACCTGTAAGGTTAAATATCAAAAGCCCTGAGAAAGAGAAGTAGATTTTTTATACATAAATGTTTATTATGTAAACATTTTTACATACTGTTTTTTTACAGTAGTTTTACACACTGTTTTTTATATACTAAATGTCTGAAGATACTGTGATAAGTTAAACAGCACATAAGTTGCTCTGGAGGAAATGTTTCTTGCTTCTACAATTTATATGGAAATTAATATAGAATCCCTTAATAGTGTACACTGTACAAAAATAATTTCTCACAATGCATCTTTAAATTTTTCCTTATTCTATTAATCAAGAAATAGCAAATTAGAATATTTTTTTAAATCTTATTAATGAACAGATTGAAATATTAATTACTCTAAATATAGAATTGTATACCACAAAGGTCTCAGCAATTACTTTTATTAGCCCAAGAATATTATGATTCTGAATCTCTTTTGTACTAAATGGCAAATATTCTAGAGGTAATTAAAATATAATAATTGGTCATTCAAACCAAAGAGTCATGTATAAATTCTGAGATGCAGGTTATTAAAAACACAATATTTTAAGAGACTGTGCTGTCTATAGGAAGGTTGTGTAAAATCAAGATGGGCATTCTTCAAATCTGGCTGGAGAGATGCCTCACAATTTTAAAGCACTGGCTGTTCTTTCAGAGGAGTTGGGTTCATTTCCTAACACCCATATGGAATATCACAACTACCTGTAACTCAGATATAAGGGGCCTCATGCTCTCTTCTGGCTTCCACACACACATATTCATCCCAAGGGTAATCTTGTATTCTACTGTATGGAGAAATTTCTTATAATTTTATTATCATAAAATTATTTATTTCTTATAATTTTATTAGAATAAATATACTCAGGATTATGTCCATAATTTGACTTGTAGCTATGACAAAAATTTCCAAAGGTAGAAATATAGGAAGACTAGGACTACTTTAGCTCATGGTATGAGAGTACTGTCCATTAAGACAAAGAGTTTCTAGGCAAGGACTTGAAGCACACTGTCATTTTGTATTTGCTGTTAAGAAGCAGAGAACCAAGATACCACCAATCATTGGGCAGAACATAGGGAGTCTTATGGAGGAAGAGAGGGGTGGGACATGGAGGGGACAGGAGCCCTACAAGGACCAACAAAAGTAAAAGATCTGAGCTCAGGGGTTCCTGCAGAGATTGATGCACCAACAGAGGACCATGCATAGAGAGGATCTAGACCCCCTGCTCAGATGTAACTTATTGGCAGCTCAGTCTCCATGTGGATCTCTGAGTGAGGGGAGAAGGGGCTGCCTCTGTCATAAACTTGGTTGCCTGCTCTTTGGTCATTTGCTCCTGCTGATGCAGGCTTGCCAGGCCACTGAAGAAGAGGATTCACGCAGTCCTGATGAGACTTAAACTATGGGCAGATGGCAATATTGGAGAACTCCATTTTCTGTACACTGGGGAACAAAGAGCAGGAGAAAGAGAGAGGAAGGGTAAGAAATGGGGGTTTGATGAAGGGGGACTTCAATTGGGATATATAATGAATAAATTTTGAAGAAAAAAATAAAAAAACTAAAAAAAAAGTAAAAAACAATGAATCCTCATTCTTAGCTGCTTTCTCTTTATAATTTGTCCTAGGAGTTCAATGCGTGGGATGACACTGCTTGCATTTAAGGTGGATCTTCACACTTGAGTTAAGCTAATCTAAATAATAATCCTTTACAGACATGCCCGTAGGTAATTTTGTTTCCATAATGAAACCAAATCCCGACATATTGACAAAGTTAGCTATCAAAAATATCATTTTACATTCATGAATATGTGTTCCTGTGGTGTTAAGAACATTTACAATGGTGTATTATCATTCACAAATGTTCACCACTAGAAATTTTAATTTCCTCAACTAATACTGTGTAGTATCAATTAATCCAGGCTGGTGTGATGACTCAATAGGTAAACATAGTTGCCTGTAAAATGTTCAATAAGCACCTGGGTTTCCTGTATTAAATTTCATTTTTTGAGACAGTGTTTTTTGTTTGTTTGTTTGTTTGTTTGTTTTGTGTGTGTGTGTGTGTGTGTGTGTGTGTGTGTGTATGTGTATCACAGAGATTTGCTTGACTCTACTTCTCAAAGTTCTGGGATGGGATTACCGGCGTGAACCACCAAACCTGGCTCTAAACTCTTATTAATAAATACACATGAAAATATCACAATCTGTTTGAGACTATACTTTCAAGTATGTGCACAAATACACATATACATATACACATATATATGCAGAACTAAACTGTCTAGATCACATGTTAATTCTATGCTCATTTTCCAATATTCTCAATGTTCATTACTTCGTATGATTTTGAAAACAGCCATCTTAATGCATGTTTCATTTCTTTTGATAGATATTAAATATCCTCATTATGTCTGATCTTCATTATTTCATTTCTCACAGAGTAATTGGAATGAAAATAGTTTTATTCTTCTCTAATTTGTTTGTTCCAGAACACTGGTGCCCACCACACTTGTTAATGTTGTTTGCAGAATGTCATTCTCTTATTTGTGAATTATCAATGCTTACTTCATGGCAAGTGAGAAATTGCAAATTTTAAAAATGCCAATTTATAGTCTACTTAATAGTTATACTTCAGGTATAAAGCAGTGAGTATTTTTTCTCAGTTATTTTTAGCATAAAAAAGAGAAATGCTGCCACATCACTGAAAGGTTGAATAATATTAATTATTCATTTACCAATAAATATTGATTAACTGTGACCTAATGTCTGTGTTTCTAAGGTATAAAATAAATAGTATAATGTATATTAGATAATATCTAATATATATATATAATCTCCACATATTTACACACTCACATATATATACTTAAACAAATGTAAGTGGATGAATTTGAGAGAAAGCAAGGGAAGAGTGTTAAGTACACTAGAATAGAGAAAAGGAGAGATATGAATGATTATAGTTCAATTTCAAATATTAAAAAAATTAAAATTCTTTCTGTGATCTCTTCCAATTCTGAAATTTTATGTTTTTGAAATTTTTATTTGCCTTCTTATACCTATTGTATGTTTTTACAGTGTTCCTTGTTTTAAGACTTTGCTGTAGATAAGAGCTTTTCTCCAGTGTGGCACTGCCTTCACAGGCAGATAGACTATCTGAACTTACAGCTATTGCTTTCAGTTTTCACACACTCAACACTCAACTTGATATTAACTCTCAGAACACTTACACCAAGAAATCTTCATATTATGTCCAAGGTTGCAGAGTTAAGCTGCTCCTCATCATTGTGCTGGAAAAAAAAGCAATGGAAGACATTAATCTTATGAATTAATAATACATTACTAAGAGCGTTGTGTCTACTGACTTTAAATCAATTTTTGGTCATGTTGTACTAACGTTTCAACATTAACATGGGAAAACATTATAGCAGATTGTTTTTATTTAAAGTTCAATTCATTAAAATGAAAAGTGAGTTAAAACCATGAAACAATTTTTTAATAAACCAACCAAGACTAACTTATTTTATTTCCACATTTTAATATTTGAGAAAGTAATGTGGGGAAAGCAATCATTATTTGTGGAAAAGATATTTTCCCATAAAAACAAGATAAGAAGCCAGCATGCACATCTTAGGGTAGACAGGAATAGTTTTCATTTTCTTCTGGAATTTGTTACACGCTCATCTTAGATGAACCCTTATAAACAGATGTGTGCATTGAATCCAGTGTTATTTGAGGAAAGCCGGTTCCCTATGAGAATTTGATGGCCCATCTAAACTCCAGGGGATTTTATACCTCAGTAAACATCAATACAATGCAAATGATGATTTACTGGTTTCCTCTTATCTGTGATCTTTTATTCATTGCCTCGTGTAGAGCAAATGTGAAATCCACTCTTTGTTCCACAAATACAGAGAAAAGGAGCAGAATTCTTATATCAATTTTTTTTCTAGTGAGTTGGCAGGCATTCAAAAATTTTTTTTATTATTATTTCAGGGCAAAACTCTTCAGTATTAAAAGAAAAATTACTGCAGAAAATATTTGTCATTAGGAAATGAACTTGATTTTTATTTTAATGTTACTTTTAAATATTTTCTTATATTTTTGTTAATAAATGTTTTTGCTAATAAAATTAAGATGCTTTTTAAAGTTCAATTATAGAGTACTTACATACATAAAATCACTTTACATTTTCTTCATGTGAGTTGTTATGGTGTGATTAGTATCAGAGACACAACAATTAAGAAAAGAAAACACATAAGATTCCATGCACTCTGCCCAACAGTTGGCCATAAGTCTCAGCGTCTGCTTTGATAGTCTACAGCGCAGAGCCTTTCAGAGGTCCTCTCTGGCAGGTTCCTAGGTTGTTTCCTCTTTTCTTCTTCTGATGTCCATCCTCTTTGCCTTTCAGGATGGGGATTGATCGTTTTAGTCAGGGTCCTCTCTCTTAATTAGTTTCTTTAGATGTACAGGTTTTAGTAGGTTTATCCTATGTTATATGTCTATATGAGTGAGTATGGAATCTTATGTAAGAAGTGGGAAATAGTAAGAGCTGGAGAGGACAGGAACCCCACAAGGAAAGCAACAGAACCAGGAAAAAAAAATTGAACACAGGGAACTTCCCAGAGACTCATACTCCAACCAAGTACCAGGCATGGAGATAACCTAAAACCCCTGCACAGACGTAGCCCTTGGCAGTTCAGAGTCCAAGTGGGTTACATAGTAATGGGAAGAGGGACTGCCTCTGACATAATCTGATTGGTCTGCTCTTTGATCACCTCCCCCTGAGGGGAGAGCAGCCTTACCAGGCCACAGAAGATGACAATGCAGCCACTCCTGATGTGATCTGATAGACTAAGATCAGAAGGAAGGAGAGGAGGACCTCCCCTATTACTGGACTTGGGGAGGGGCATGTGTGAAGAAGGGGAGGGAGGGTGGGACCGGGAGGGGAGGAGGGAGGGGCTTATGGGGGGATACAAAGTGAATAAAGTGTAATTAATAAAAAATAAAATAAAATTATACATCAAAAAAAGAAAAGAAAAGAAAACACGTATTGATGGTACATGTTAGAGCATGCTGCTCTTAAAGGTTAGCTCTTTTAATATCTAACTTTAGCATTTCACTATAAACATGAGCTATAAGACAAGGAAAAATTCTCAGTTGAAGGCATCCTTGCTTATCATAAAACTAATGTGCTTTTAGTGAAACCATCTATCTTACAGAGTATTCTCCAAGAAGATTCACCATCTCTTATGCCCACATCAAACATCCATGCCACACCTGAAAGGTCATTGTCTTCTTTTGCCAATGTTCATGATTTCTGTTCTTTGCTTTTATGTTAAGGAATGTATATTTGGGATTTCTGACCACTCACCTCGTTTGTACTTTTCTGTGAGTGACTGCTAAAATGTAACTTCCATATGCACAGAGAAGGCACGTAGACAACCTGAACTCTATTTTTTTCTGTTTTTTTTTTTCAAAATTTTTATTACAGTTTATTCACGTTGTATCCCAGCTGTAGCCCCTTCCCTTATCCCCTCTCAATCCTGTCTCCTATCCTTCTTCTCTCACTATGCCCCTCCCCCAGTCCACTGATAGGGGAGGTCCTCCTCCCTTTCCATCTGACCCCAGCCTATCAGGTCTCATCAGGACTGGCTGCATTGTCTTCCTCTGTGACCTTTAGGCTGCCCCACCTTCAGGTAGAAGTAATCAAAGACCCAGCCACTGAGTTCATGTAAGATAAATATACTAAAATCTGTACAACTTAGAGAACTAAGCAAGAAGGAGGACCCTAGGTGAGATGATCACTCCTCACTCAGAAAGGTAAACAGGGAGGACATTGAAAGACTGAGAAAACAAGGAACAGGAAAGGAGCCTACCACAGAGGGCCTCTGAAAGACTTTACCCATCAGAGTATCAAAGCAGATACTGAGACACATAACCAAACTTTGAGCAGAGAGCAGGGAATCTTACGAAAGGAGGAGGAGACAGAAAGACCTGGAGGGGACAGATGCTTCACAAGGAAAGTAACAGAACGATCCTGAATCTTAGGAGTCCACTGATCATCTTCACGTCTGGCCTTGTTCCCCTCTCTCTTCTTTCATTACTTTGATTTTACTTTTTCTCCTATCTTGTTGTTGGCAGGTAGCTAACTATAATCTATTGTTACCTGCAAGGAACCTTAATAAACTGCATAGTGTAAACTACACAGGTGATTATAAACCCACAAAACAATGGCCAGGGTGGAAAAATACACATTGATTATTATTGCATTCAACATGTCAATCATACTCTAGGAACTGATATTCTGGTCTTCATTTCTCTGCTTGTGAAGACAACACGTGACTTTTATAGACATACATGACAGAGTTATCATAAAAGTTCTTGTTACTGGCGTAAAAGCTTATTCGTTTAATTAGTGTCAACAATTTGCTAAGTAGTTTGTATATAATGTTAAAACTTCCACACAGCTTTAAAGTGTGTTCTTCATGTTGTTGTCGAGGGTGAAATGTTAAACAAGGTAGTATAAACCCATGTTGTCTAAAATTTCTTGTAGGAGACCATTGGGAGTAACAAGAGTGAACAGAATGTTCAATTGTTTGGCAAATGACCTTCAACTACATGCACAGCGAATGATGAATAATTAGAAAAATGTCAGTCATTCTACATTGTTTCTGTAGGAAACTTTTCCACATGTAAGATGTGACATTCTGAGCTGCCATCACCCAATCAGGAGTTCTAGGTTATATCCATGCATGGTCCCTGGTTGGAGAATCATTCTCATACAAGCTCCTGTGCCCAGATATATTTGGTCCTTGTGGAGCAGCCAGTCCTGATGAGACCTGATAAACTAAGGTCAGATGGCAGGGCAGGAGGACCTCCCCTATCAGTGGACTTAGAGAGGGGCAGGGAGGAGATAAAGGAGAGAGGGTGGGATTGGGAGGGAATGAGGGAGGGGGCTATAGCTGGGATACAAAGTAAATAAACTGTAATTAATATAAAAAATAAAAACTTAGTTAAAAGGATGGAACATTCTGCTGTGTTGACATGATTCAGTGCCAAGGGAGTAATGTTTGTGAAGCCATGAAAGGTTGAATTGTAGTGACTACAAAACAGAAGTTTCACTAAGCAGACTTCTTTCAACATTTAAAGTTAATTACTATTAGCTAAACATCAATGTTTCTGGGTTATTTTACATGTTCAACAAAACAAAATATAAAAAAATCGGCTTGCTGTATAATGTCTTTACTACGTTTAGGTATGTGCCTTGTATCACTGATCTCTCCAAGACTTTAAACATGAATGAGTGTTGTATTCTGTCAAATGCTTTTTCAGCATCTAAGGAGATGATCATGTGATTTTTCTCCTTCAGTTTTTTTTTTTTAATATGGTGTATTACATTGATGGATTTCCATATATTGAACCACCCCTGTATGCCTGGGATGAAGCCTACTTGGTGCATCCAAGGAACATTCATGGATATAACCTAGAACCCCTGCTCAGATGTAGCCCACTGCAGCTCAGTATCCAAGTGGGTTCCCCAGTAAGGGGAGTAGGTACTGTCTCTGACATGAACTCAGTGCCTGGCTCTTTGACCACCCCTGTTGTGAGGTGGGAGCAGCCTTACCAGGCCACAGAGTAGGAACATAAGGCCAGTCCTGATGAGAGAGACCTGATAAGCTGGGGTCAGATGGAAGGAGAAGAGGACCTCCCCTATCAGTGGAATTGGAAAGGGGAATGGGAGGAGATGAGGAAGGGAGAGTGGGATTTTGAGGGAATGAGGGACAGGGTTACAGCTGAGATACAAAGTGAATAAATTATAATTAACATAAAAAATAAAAATTTAAGTAAAAATAAATTAATATAAAATGTAAGACTAAAAAACAGTTATTGGTTTTCCAAAGTGAGGGGAACAGGGACTATTTCTAACAGGAACTCAATGACTGGCTCTTTGGTCTCCCCACCCCCGAAAGGGAGGAGCAGTCCTGTTAGGCCACAGAGGAGGGCTTTGCAGCCAGTCCTGAAGATACCTGATAAAACAGGATCAGATGAATGGGGAGGAGGTCCCCCCTATCAGTGGACTTGGAAAGGGGCACGGTGGAGATGAGGGAGGGAGGGGGGGAGGGAGGGACTGGGAGGGAATGAGGGATCGGGACACGGCTGGGATACAGAGTTAATAAAATGTAACTGATAAAAAAAATAAAAAAAACAGTTATAAACATTGTTTATGAGAACTCAGTATTGTAATCATTTTAATAAAACAGGAATAAAAATATACCAAATAATTTTGTCCTTATTCTGTTTGATTTAGATGGAAACTATTTCATATATGATTGAAGAAAATGTCTTGCTTCCCAAAGAATGGTTTTCCCCATCTTTTCACAACTAAAAAGAATCAAGTATTACAAAACCTACACACACATGTACAGTCACCATCTGAGTTTTATTAACTTGTGATTATGTAAAACTGAACTGTTTGTTATTTTTTTAACAAATACAGTATTGCAAAGTTATTTTTAAAGATCAATTCACTCATCACTAATTAAGTTTTTAAAATGGCTTGAAAATTGTTTCTGAAATTTTTTTTTCAACGTAACATATATATTAGCTTTCCCATGCAATTTGGAATTAACCATTTTAGGAGAATTAACATGGCAGTGATCATGAATGTCATTTAATCTCCATGCACTAATTTATATATTCATCATAATATTTAATATATGCCTACTTTCTTATCTGAAGTGAGACACCTGCAAAGACAGAGAACAAGCAAGATAATCTGCTTTTGTAGAACTCATAAACTATAAGAAGCAATAGCAGTTATGTAATATTAAGTAGCTGCACATGCTACAGAAAATCAGCTGTTTATAACACAAGCGAAATAGCAGTGATTAGAGACAAAGAATGACAGGACTATTATTTCAGATTTAATGATGTAGTTGTCACAGAGACTTTAAAGTGATAGGAATAAGGGTGAAGGCAGATCCACACAGGAACCTGGAGTGAAAAGGTATACAGAAAGAACACCCCTGAAAAATTGTTGAAACAGAAAGGGTTACCTTAATTATAATATTGTTCATGTGTCTGAAACAACATCTACAAACTGGAAATTGAGTAAGCATGTAGGAGGTGGGGGCTATCTCAAGGAAATATGACTGGAGAACGATGCATGATAATTTGGTAGAAACTTTGGTATTTATACTAAAGATGTGTTATAATCCTTTAAATCAAACACATGCTTTAATTTGAATCAAAGATTTTACACATCATATTGAGGAATATACAGTTGATTAAAGGATCCAATTTTTCACTCTTAATGAAGACACTCAGAGGCAACATTGAAATAATGCCTCATTAAACTTTTTCTGTAATGTAATCTGACCTTTGCATGTGGACAGCAACTTCTTCTCTAATTACTTCATTTAATGGCACAACCCATCTGCCAAAGTTTTATTTCACTGAGCTGTTTCTCCCTCACACCCTTGCAGCTCCAGCAGTAGCTGTTTATTTCTTGATAGCTTAGTTTTGTCTGTTTCATGAGGAGAGGTGGAAATTAAACATCACGGAGAAAGTGATTTTCCCTTCTTGTTGGAATCATGTGGGAAAAAGAGGCTAAATTGGTGTCCATTAGCTGGTAAATTTATGAATTAATGAATACAGCTTGGTTTAGCCTTTTCCCAGTTGCTATGAAAGTATTCTACACAAGGAATGGTATTTTATGAAACCAAAACCAAAAAGAAACAAAAACTATTTATTTCTTACTATTGTGGAGGCTGAAGTTCTAGAAGGTCCGGAAGCTCTGAATATCACAGCTGCTTGCTGTGAAGGTTTTCTTGCATAAGAGAGGCCAAGATCAAATGTGAAGCAGCCTAAGAAAGAGCTGAACTAAGAAACAATTCTCACAATGATTCAACCACTGTCACTAAAGTAATTCCACTCCGGTGCTAAATTCATTAACACATTTTGAGGGAAGAATCACCATGATCTATTGTCATCTTAAAGATCTCACCTCAGTGTTGTCTCATTGAAAATTAAATTTCAACATGAGTCCATGAATTCTGAAGGGGCAACCTAGACTCTGCTAAAGAGAAGATCAGCAAAATCTTTGGAGGATGTGGAGAACACCGTAGATCAACAGGAAACTCTGATACAGCAATTTATCTATTTACACTTCAAAGCTACAGTCCCGAAAGCCTGATAGGACCTAAAATTGTTCATTTATATGAAAAGCACAAAGTACAAGTTTTTATACATAGAGAAAGAAGCTGTTTAGATGATCTCATGACAGGTTAGAGTTAGGAGGTAAACCCCAAAACCACCTTGGGGAGTTTTTTTGTTTTGTTTTGTTTTTACGTCATAGAAAAAGCAATTGTTTTAGGGATGGAACATATGGAGGAAATAACAGGTTAAAGATACATGTTAAATTGTAGATAGAGATAGATTGAACAGAGGAGTAAGATAATCAACTAAGATGCGAGGATGATGTGGAAGAAATTTGATTAATACCAAATGCATCTGTCTCTTACATTAAGGAGTATCAAAGTGTGCAATAGAGAAACTAAATCAATAGAAACAGAAATGAATCTGATATAAAAAAAACATGACACTTTGATAGACCACTGACAATTACTGCTATTTTTACAAAAGTTCTCCTTTGCTATTGGTTAGATGTATAAATTATAATTATTTTTTCACGTTGAACATATTTGCTTACTTAGTATGCTTTCTGTATCTTTGTGTTGCTTAATTTGAGAAAGTTAAGATTAATTGTATCTCCTATGACAATAAACTTTCAAAGAACAATTAATTACCTATAATTTCTAGAATAAAATATTGTACTATTAATTTTAAGAAAGAAAGTTTCTTGTGATTATCAAGGTCGACAAGATGTAATGTAACCTATCAGTGTGATGTGGGATTTACATAGTAATTGACTTGACACACATGCTTTAATGTAGCCCATAGACAGCACATTCTCGCTGTTGGTTCTCTAGCAAGGGGAGAAGAGACAGTCTCCGACATGAACTCACTTGTCAAAATAGCTTTTCAAAGGGGGAATGGATATAGGAGTTTTTTAATCCACAGATGTAATTATGTAATTCACAGATGGAATTTCCTGGGTCAATTTATAGCTTTCAATGTGCCTTTCTCTGTTAGCTCCTTCTCCCACAATCACCTCGACCAGGGTCATTGCTGTTGTCAGGCAGACTATATAACTCATTGTTTTTGGTAAGCTATTATTTTTAGTTATTAATATGTAGTTAGTGTGAATGAATGTTTCCTAGGAGCATGAGCAGACCCAGTTTTATCAGGGGTTTTCTGTAGAGAAAATATTTTCAACATGAGAACCAGAAATATTCATATATTTTAAAAAATACAGTGCAGACTAGTAACATAATGGCAGACTTTAAAAATTGCAGTGTAGTATAAACTTCTCTTTCATTTCTATTTTCTTAGTAGAAAATATATTGATTTAAGCTAATCATCCCACGTCTATGTTAAAACTAGTCTAGAGCTAATGTGTTTTGATTGGACATTTGGGAGAGTGGGAGAAAATGTCATCTTTAGAATTCTCTAGAGATTTGGCTTTATACATAATCAGATACTCACAATGACCTCTAAAATAGTAGAAATTTCCCCAAACACTGGAAAATGAGCAGGAAGCCAGATGTTTTATATAACAAACTTGGAGCTAAAACTCAGTTTGGTTGTCATTCATTGTCCTTTGATATTTAAGGAGAAAATAAATCAACAAAAAAGAGAAAACAAAGACGAAAAGAATATTTATTTTAAATTAATGTAAAATGTATATTCACATTTATACTCTGAAGCTTGCAAAGCATTTAGAAAGAAGGGAATGTTATTGCATATTTTTCATAGTACTTGTGATTCTGAGAATATGTTTTTTTTTTTTTTTTAAGTAACTGACCACCTAACTGCAGTTCACTTGTAATTTTTCTGTCAATCACGAAGATGGCTGACCTTGTCCTTTGTATTGAATTACTCTGTGTTGTAATTACATCAATGCCACATTTATTCCATGTATGTTTTTCTTGTTGACCCATGGTCATACCATGTGTTCCGATGAGAAGGAATTCTGCAATTTGTAGGCCCAGATGCAGGAGAAAGGAGGTTAAGATGGACTCTTATGTACTTAGAATGCCTTCAGTTATAGGATCCTCAGCAGACTGCCTGTCTTCAATCTTGGGGTGGTTGGCCATCTCAAGGATGTCTTACACTGATCCTGGGAAATACCAATGAATAAAAAATACGCTCTTATGTCTGATTGCATGCGGGTTGATGCCCCAGGTCCCGCCTCTGAGAAAAAGGTATCAGACGGGTCTGATGCTCTTTGGGTGGATGACACCTAAACGAACATCGGTACAAAGTCCCAATTTATTTCTAATATCAGAGATCAGACCTCTACTCTTGCCTGATGCGTCTAAAACAAAAAGGGGGAACTGTAGAGAGCTGCGGAATGCTATGCCTTAAAGATGGAGCTGGTTTCCGCCTTCCACCTTCCCGATGGTGAGTGCTCTCTGTCACGAACAACTCCACATTTGGCTAAGGCCGAGGATCTGGCTTGCTTCCATGTATGTGGACCTATCTGCATTGCCCACGTGGCACGCCTGGGTTGGCTACCCAGAGGCTATTTAAGCTGTGGGCTGGCTTTCCCCAGGGTCTGAGGATTGTTCAAGGTTTCTGAATAAACTGCATTGAAAAAAAAAAAAACGCTCTTTGGGAGAAAGGAAAGAATAACATCTAAAAATGATCTCATATTTCAGGCGTTCCAATATGAATGTTCATTTCTTTCCTCCTTCCTTCTTTTCTTTCTCCAATCTTCACTTCCATCTTTTTGCTCTTTTGTTAATATTTTAATTGCTGTTTTTTGCAAAATACAACCCTGAGCAAAGTATATTATTACTATGGTAATGGTTATCAAAGAAGGAATAATTTGCTACATTAAAGTTGTTTCTCGTAGCTCTAAGAGAAACTCTGTTCTCTAGTTTTCTTGTCGCCACAGATAATTATTTCACTTATTTATTATTTTTGCAATCAACTTGTTGTTATGAGGACAAAATACAAAATGTAGTTAGAAAGGTAAGAAAGACATCAAATAATCAGTCAAATACGCAACAACTGGCATGAACTGCTGTTGCTTAACACAGCCAATTGCAGTCTTTTTGCTTTCAAAGTTAAAAATGCAGATAGAATGTACTTTCTGATTCAATGTGGCTGGCTGCCTTCAGGATCTGCTACTAGGATTTCTTTTTTTACCTTGATGTACCATAATCTTGGACTGTGAGACAAAAGTAAACCCATTCTCCCCTATGTTGCTTTTATTATAGTTTATTATGGCAATAGGGAAATAAAAAAACAACTGATAAATTGCTGATAAATAAAACAGGCATCATCCATGCTTCTCTGAAAATAAGTTTGTTGTTGATGAAATATCATCAGTCCCAGAAGCCCCTGTTCTGAGCAAGGTCTATCAACAGCAGCTGGTAAGTTCTTCTCTTGGATATGAATCTAACCACAAGCAATGCATCTGTGTTATTTGTTCAGAAGTGGATCTTCATGTGATAAATGAAGACCTGATTAGAAATATGAATGTAGACCCGATTAGAAAATAACACTTTCCAAGTAGTTTTGTGCTTTTTAACACTGTGATATGAATCCAGCTTTAGGAAGAAACAACAAATATCCATCATAGTTCAGAATGAGTAGTTTGGGGCCTTGAGGCTTACACAAGGCTGGTGTAAATGCTACCTGTCCTGCTCCCTGACTAGTGTCTCGGGTAGCTCTTCTGAACTTCCTACTCTGTTCAGTAGACATGTGTCAGTCATCTAGACACTCAAGAGTTCAGTGGAAGAAGAATTACACTTATGTGTTTCAATGAACAGGAGTGGTATGAAGAATGGAATAAGGCTGCACAGATCACAAAATGAGGAAACATAAAATTCTCTTAAGATATCATTTGGAAAATTCAGGCAAGCCTTCAGTAAGTCAGCTGCATCATTAAGTATTTACAACTAAAACATTATTACTCATTCTAAATTATGAATATTTAAATTTTCAGTCAAGCCAAGAAATATATATCTAGCATATAAAGGACCATTAAGTTGATGAACAATTTGAAAGGAAAAAATAAAATATTTTTTAAATAATTGTATTTTAATTGGCTTCATTATGAAATTACAGAAATCAGCAGTACTTTAAGTTATGGAGAAAAAACACTGAATACATTATTGTTCATTATCAAACAATGAAACTGTAAATCTTCCTAAAATAATGGGCAGTAAATAAAATGTACTTAATATATAAAAACTAAAATTATAGATTTAATCCAATTAGCTATTTTAAATAACTCATTAAGCAAAAGAAAAGAATTGAACATTTTGTTAACATATTATTAAAAAATAGTAATTCTAAAAAGTTTGTTAATTGATCACAAAATATTCTTTAAAGGAAACATTACTTCTTAGCACACTGTCATCATGATATTGTAACCAACTCAGTTCAAGCTAGGGTTTCATTCACAGCTTTGGTAAACATGTTTAATAATTCACCTCAGGACATGTGCTGCCCCAGGGGCTGTCGCACTCATTCCTCTCCCCCATGGTTCACTTTCTGATCTTCGTCCTGCTGTTTCTGTGACTCCATTAGGGCTAACCAAGGAGATTATGAGGACATTGTTTCTTCAATTTCCAGCATCTGAACTTCCTGCAACCACTTTTACTTTATAAAGCAGAGACCAACGTGGAGAGTTGAGAAATCCTCAAGATAGATTTATGCCCTACGAGAATCGTTTCATCTTATCAAAAGCAGAGTTCTTTCCAGATCTTGGCCTCTCTCTGAGTATCTCTAGTCTATTGATGGATAGCCACTGGGGTAGATTAGAGGCAGCTGGTTATTTAAATGCAATAGTGTTTCTTCAATGACTTCACACTTGTAAAGCAACCTGTAATTTATCTCAAGTCCAGACTTTTTCTAAGTTAAGTCTGTGCATGACGCTCTGTTAGTTGTATAGTCCATTGTCGGCTTCCTTCCCCACCTCAAGGAGCTAACAACACAGGGAAGAGAGAACATGAGTATTAGAAAGGAAATATTTTAATAACTTAAACATCATTTAGTAATGATTTAAATGCATCATTTAAACAATTTAATGGTTAAATGCAGTCACAATAATAGTAAACTATTAGTAAAGCTAATTAGCAAAACTTTGTCTCCAGATGTAGAAGAATATGTTTCATTTTAAAGATTCTAAAGATATTTGCCTTTTTTTTTGTTTTTTAGTTTGTTTGTTTGTGTTTTTCCAACCAACTGCCATTGTGAGTAAAATACCCTTTAATCACAAGTGATCCTGCCCATTACTGAAGAGCATCAGGGCCAGTGCAATTTAAGAATGTAACTGAGAAGCCTTAGCATACTGCCCTGGCTCAGACCTTAATTTTAGGCTTAACTAGGATATTAATTACTGACAGTCAGTCTACATTCTGATTACAAAAGCATTTGATCTCAGTTTTACCTCAGAGGTATGACCCTGGTTTTATAAACAAAGTAGGGCAAAGTACAAAAAAAAAAAAAGAAGGAGAGAGATTTTTTTCTTGGAGTATAGAAATGCAGATATTGTTTTTAAATGCTATATGAAGTATACCATTTAGAATATAAAGTATCTTTTTTACTAAAATGCATAATCATAATCTTATTCTTCATTTTGTTGAAATTATAGACAAATACCCTGACTTAAGAAACATATACTTGGATGCAACGAGAAAAAAAAAATCATCCTGAGTGAGGTAACCCAACACAGAAGACACCCATGACAGGAACGTAGTGTCTTCTGAGAGGCTTCATCCAGTGCTGATGGGAACAGATGTAGGATACCACAAGAAGACCTACAGAGTAAACTAATTTGGACCCATGGGGCCTCACAGAGACTGAACCACCAACCAAGAGGCCTACATGGACTGGACCTAGACCCCTACATGTATGTAGCAGATGTGCAGTTTGGTCAACATGTGGGTCCCGTAACAATGGGAGTAGGGGCTGTTTCTTACCCTGTTGCCTGTCTGTGAATCCCTTTGCCTTAGCTGGACTCACTTGCCAGGCTTCAGTGGGAGAGGATGTGCTTAGCCCTGCTGTGACTTGAGATGCCAGGATGAGTTGGCAGCCCTTGGAAGCCTAGCCTTCTCTGAGAAGGAGAGGGGAAAAGGGGAAGGAGGCCTGAGGGTAGGGCTGGAAGGAGAGTAGGGAAGGGGCTGAAAAGTGATTAAATAAATAAATACTGGGAAATATAAGAAAATAATATTTTTTCAGGAATATAGACTTTATGTAAACTGACCCCTTGTTCAATGTTATCTTTTGTTCAATCCAGAGCAGCACTATTTTATCTCCTTTGTATTATCTATGCAATGGTTTTCATACCTGGCATCAAATATCTATTAAGTAGATAAGCTTGTATGTTTGTACACTAAAGGCAGCATAGAACTAACAGGGATTTGTTGACTAAATGTATGTCTCAGATCATTCTGACCACTTGTTAATGTTAACCTTAATGATCAAACTATACCACTCCCAAACATGTACTCAACAGACTCTTCATTTTCTATGCTCTTTATTTTCTATATCCTGATACATGTATTTGTTCATCTTTCTTTATTGCTGTTCTTCTCACAACAACTAATAAATGGACTGAGCCTAGATATCTATCAATTGACAAATGGATAGTAAAAAAAAAAAGTACTACATCTTTTCAGTGGTATTTTATTCATTATCAAGTAATAAATGGGTTGTATAAAAGGTACTACTTATCCCCAATGGCATTTTATTCAACTGTAAAGAAAAATGAAAACATCAAACTCTGTGCAGTAACACAGGTAACAATGGCCACATGCTCTTCATCATATGCAGATCTAAGTTTAGAATTTTCAGATTCGTGTGTTTGAGGTAGAGAACATATAGCTGTCAGGAAACTACAAGGCAGACAGTGGGAGTGTGAGGTTCGATGCAGCAAGGACAAAAGGATAGTCAAACATGGGAGAAATAAAGCAGAGGGTGAGAACTGGACACAGGAATGTCTAAATGGGACAGAAGGCTGTGTAAAACAAGAGGATAAGGACAATGGCTGACCAATAAGAAGGCTATACAGAAAACTACTATTTTTAAGCCTATGAAAGTGTAAGTTAGAGGGGAAATAGTTTGAAAAGAAATGTCTGGAATGGCTGGATAATTCCTTTCTTAGAAGAAACAGGCTATTAAAGAAAAAGCCCAGTGCCAGTTTGGGATACTACTTTCTGAAATGCTGGGTGTCCATCAACACCAATACAGACTTCAGTTAGAAGCTTCCTTACTGCTGGCTATGAGGCTGACAGGTGAGAAAAGACATCACCAGACGTACCCAGCTATGGCCCATGTGAACTATAATACCAGCCTTCGAAGAAAGAAGGCAAGGCAAGTTCACCCCTGTTAAAACAAATAATAATAAATGGCCTGAGTGTTGTAAAGAGAAACCAACTAATGTTTAGTACTATGCGCTTGGCCAATACTGATGAATGAGAAAGTCATAGACCCCAGGAGAGAAAGTCCTGTTGTTTGGAGAGGTGGATATGTCAAACTGCCCCACAATTATTTGTGTACACACATAGATTAGTTATGTTCTCTGCCATGTTCAAGGAATTACTGTTTCCAGTAGGTGGAGGTGAATGTGGAGACTTAGACTAGTAACTGGGCAATAGGTTAAGAACATGTGACTTTTATGCTTAGCTCTAAGTGAGACACCTATTTCACTCCTTGGAAGTACAGGGAATATTGGAGAAGAGTGGGCTAAAAGAACGCAAGTGTTGGAAGTTAGAACAGAGCACAGTAAAATACCATCTTCTAGACCTGGCACAATTGCTGTACCAGCAAGCTTACTGTGGTTTAAGCAACCTGCACAGACCTCCTTAAGACTTAGTCTGTCAGCATTCCATCATGGAGGCGGGAAGGACTCATACAGTTTACAGTTTGCAGGGAAATTTATATTTCTCAGTGTGTAGCGAGTAGCACTTTGCTCTGACTGAAGCATCTAACCTTTCGCTTATGTTCATGTCTAAGGAGAGGAGCTGGGCTCTACATCGTGAGCACCTCAAGGATCTAGCATCAGAGTTGCTGGGATCTAGGCTGTTTTTCATGCCCTGTCGTGTTCCTTTACTGTGTGTACAGAAAAGTATTCCAGAAGCTGTATTTTCCCTTCCACTGTCCTCACCATCTGTCCTAGTTCCTGCAGAACTAGGGACTGACGGCCTGCTGAGACTTCAATCCCAGACAAAGCCACCGAGTCCTTAAGGCTGCCTGAATCCAAGGAAACCCCACTGTTTTCTTTCTTTGTAACTCAATATTATTTTATTAATTATACTTTATTCATTTTGTATCCCCCCATAAGCCCCTCTCTCCTCCCCTCCTGATCTCACCTTCCCTCCCTTTTCTGCATTTATAAATGCACTGGTTTTTAACCTCTGGCTGTATTCACTTTTTTTTGGCTGCTCACACTATCTTCTAACGTGTTGGTATTACTCTTGGTCTTACTACTTTATTATTTCTTCAACCACATAGCTTCATGACAGAGTTTTTTTAGTCTCAAAATATGATTCTGTCACTGCTTTAAAACCCTCAAAAAATCCCAGCACCATGCATTTTCATTGTCTGTTTTCTTGTCAGCTCTCTTCAAAATCTCTGTCTTTTTATGTATAACACTTAGCATAATGGCAGGCCCTAATTACATACTTGGCAGGATGATAAATGAATTATTTTAAAAAATCTGAATCGCGAATATTTTTCTTCTCTCTTGTGGTTGAAAAATACTAAAACAGGCAGTCATGGACAAAACAGGAAAAAAATGGAGTCAGAGACCTTTTAGGTTATGTGTTTTAGAGTTTAATGTTCATCTACTCTCTTAATGCAGACACTGATTTCCCATTGCTGATTGACTTCCCACTGATTTCCTGTAGAATTTTTTAAGAATCTATGAAATCAGTTTTTTAGAATGCAGCTGCTTAGCACACTGTCAAAATGCATTTTTAAAACATTAAATATAATATTGATTAGGGAAATTTGGGGGGTTTTGCTTAAAAGCAAAGAACTCAGTTCTAGAAAAGACCCCAGGACCTTCTATTATATGATACTTACTTCAAAAGGGCTGGGATAGCATGATTCGCAGCACATATTACTGTACAGAACAGACTACATGTGATCCAAAGCTTAAGTGACCCTCGCATGTTTGAAGATGTGTCAAAGGCTCAGCTTTTGTTATTATTAATGGAGGCGAAACACGTGCACAGATATGTGAGAGAAAATGCATCCCATGAGGACATGAATGATTTACACACATATTGTGAATGTATCATTGTGTAACTAAGATCACTTCTGTGTCCTCTCCTGGTGCAGGCCATGGTTACACACACCACTAGCCCAGATACACACGGTCATATTCGTAATGATCTTTATCAATTTAGCTTTATTTCTGTTCAGTTAAATGCAGCTGAGGGCCTAGAGAAATGCATTTAGTCACACAAACATTCTCTGTGGTAAGTGCTGACTTGCTGCCGCTGTGACTCTCTGTGAATCATTTTCATGGATAAGATGATCAAATGGCATTCTACCATTGTATTATGAAAACTAATTTTTTTTTCTTTTTTTTTTTGGACAGGAGAATTATATTTTTTCAGTGTTGTAACAAATAGTACTTTGGTTTCCTGGAGGGCAATCAGTGGAATGACAAGAGCCTGTATTGTTTTGCTGAACTTTATGTGAGATTGTGTGTGTGTGTGTGTGTGTGTGTGTGTGTGTTTCCATGCGAGGCTCTGTCCAAAACTGTGAACTTTCCAGAGGCAAAGATGGCAGCCCAATTATTATTACCCAGCATACTGAGGGAAATTGGAGATGAGGCTTGTGTGTATATACATGAATAAATGTAAGAGCTAAGCCTTAGCTAATAAATTCCATACAGTTATACATTCATGAATTCAAATATTTAAATTTTACAGACTGTTTTAAGGTATTCACTGCATTCAATTTATTTGTGCTCACTTATCTATATGTGTGCTCATTTGCACATGCAGATTCTGAATTCTTACTCTGTGCCAGGCATTACATCAGCATCACAGGTATTAGATCATTCTACCCTAACTTGACATTCGAGAGAAGTGACCCATTTGAGGCATAAAATAATTCTCATTTCACACCCTGAAAAATCACATACATACTGTGCCTTTGGGATTTCCAGATCTATAAAGATATTTATTGCACAGTGATACAAAACAGCAATATTCTCTAATGTGCACTGATAAAAAATTCTATATTATGCACTAATAAAAAAACAAGAGTGAATGCTGTCTCTCATTTATCTCATGTACATTAGGCTTGCATGGTAGTGAGCTCCAGGGACAGAGCTGTTGCTACGTTCTCAGATCTGGAGTCACAAGTGCAAGGCATTATCCCCTACATTTGCATCAGGGGTCAAAATCGCTTCCCCATGCTGGTTGAATAACTGTTATAACAACTGAATTATCTCATCAGGAGTGATTTCTCTTCTAACATAAAACTGAACACAACTTACTGCATTTGTAGATACACGTTCATCATCAGAGCTTAAGAAATGTGCTGTGAAAACTACCACCACTCTCAAAAGTGACATACAAACAGGACTTCCCAGAGTGTTCTCCTTACCTACGTGCTCCATGGTATTTTCTTACATGATGGTCTGACTCCAAGACCATTTTATTTTATTACTTATTTTATTGACTTAAAGGCACTATGAAGTCTAAAGAAACACGGTAAAGAACCCATAAAGTACAGTATTACAGATACTTTCATAAACTTAAGAAAACTTTTGTAAATCACTAAATTTTGTGAATTAAGGACTAATTTAAAAAATAGGTTATAGTAGTGCAAATTGAATGGAAAAATTGTTTTCACATCGAAGGAAGCTATGTATCATATGAGTTTACTATGGGAAAGGTGACATGACTGCAACCCAGTCTCACGTAATATGTTATGCAGATGGAAATTCAGACAGTGTTTATGTTCCGGAACACTCAGACATGCATACATATATACTGATGGCAAAAATTCATACAAAACACTGTTATGATGATTAAATGGGGAGGTTTTTAATTATGGGGAAATCTCATCACAACCAGTTCATACGATAATAAGAATCTGTAAAGACAGTTCACTTGACCAATAAGATGAACAACAACAATAAAAAAACCCTTAGGAAGTAGAAAAACTGAATATTCTTAATGCCAGGCTTATTTTGAAATATAGATAACTGACTTACTTTAACTTTTCTTAAAATCTCCATAACCTTAGTTAAGAGTTTTAATTATGGTATGATGTAGTTGTACTTATCCTCGGGAATTGCTGTGAGAGAAATCCATAAAAGGGCAGATTTTTGAATGAATCTATACTATACAAATTTATAAATTATTAGTTCTTATACCTTTAACTTGTGGTAACAAACCTTTTTTAATTAAGGAAGATAATAAAAAGAAATATAAAAAAACACAAGGTAGTTTAGATAAAACCAGGAAAATGCCTTTGGAAGTGGTGATGGCTCTACTTCATAGAGGAGATTTCTAACAGAATCACCTCATTACTATTGAATAGTCTGCTGTAGGTCACTGGCAGACAATACAATTTTCAGTCCTGGTCTTTTACACTTCTACTATTTTGTGTTTATTTAGTAAGGAAACATACACTCAGTCATTGCATTCCTTTAATCTTGTAAGTAAGAAAATAATAACTGGCTATCAAACACATGTATTAAATAGAAAATCTACTCAGTACTATTCTGATGTTTTTGATTTCTTAACATTGGAATTTCTGTAAAGCCAAGTTATGTAAAGCCAATTTCTGTAAAGCCTTACTGTTATTTATGTTTTCCTCATTGTTAAGAATTATTCATAGTAATGTCTTCTATTTTTATGAGTTAATATAAGTGTACTTATTATTAATAATGTATTTATTATCTTACCGTTCCTCTGTCTTTGGGTATAATTGATACAAAACTAAGAAAGACTATGTTCATTTATAAATTTAATTATTAGAAAAGAAAATTATGTAAGTAATAAATATAAGAATTATGATACATGAAAAATGTTAGAATAATTATTCTTCATTAAACATTTAAAATCATTTAATTTAAAAAGTATAAATCTGATAAAGGGTTGGTGAAGATTCTTTCCCAATCTGTAGGCAGTCGCTTTGTTTTGATGACGGTGTCCTTTGCTTTACAGAAGCTTTTCAGTTTCATGAGGTCCCATTTATTGATTGTTGCTCTTAAAGCCTGTGCTGTTGGAGTTCTGTTCAGGAAGTTGTCTCCCGTGCCAATGAGTTCTAGGATCTTTCCCACTTTTTCTTCTAACAGATTTAGCATATCTGGTTTTATGTTGAGGTCTTTGATCCACGTTGACTTTAGTTTTGTGCAGGGTGATAAATGTGGATCTATTTTCATTTTTCTGCATGTAGACATCCAATTAGACCAGCACCATCTGTTGAAGATGCTATCTTTTTCCCATTGAATGTTTTTGACTGATAGAGGGCTAATATCCAGTATATATAAAGAACTAAAGAAGCTGAAAAGCAGCAAACCAAGTAATCCAATTAAAAAAATGGGGAACAGAGCTAAACAGAATTCTCTATAGAGGAACATAGAATGGCAAAGAAATGCTCAACGTCATTAGCCATTAGGAAAATGCAAATCAAAACGACCCTGAGATTTCACCTTACACCCATCAGAATGGCCAAGATGTAAAACTCAAGTTACAACACATGCTGGAAAGGTTGTGGAGAACCTCCTCCATTGCTGGTGGGTATATAAACTGGTACAACCACTTTGGAAGTCAATCTGACGCTTTCTCAGACAATTAGGAATAGTGCTTCCTCAAGACCCAGCTATACCACTGCTAGGCAAATACCCAAAATTTGCTCAAGTGCACAATAAGGACATGTGCTCAACCATGCTTGTAGCAGCTTTATTTGCAATAGCCAGAACCTGGAAACAACCCAGATGTCCATCAACGGAGGAATGGGTACAAAAATTGTGGTATTTTTACACAATGGAATACTACTCAGCAATCAAAAAAGAGGATATCATGAAATTTGCAGGCAAATGGTGGAATCTAGAAAAGATCATTCTGAGTGAAGTATCCCAGAAAGAAAGACAAACATGGAATATACTCGCTTATATAGAGCTAAAAGATATGATAAACATAATGAAATCTATACACCTAAAGAAGATAATCAAGAAAGCAGACACGGGGTATGATGATCAATCCTCATTTAGAAAGACAAATGGGATATGCATTAAACGAATGACAGGAGTCTACCGCAGAAAGCATCGGAAAGACTACCTAGCAGTGTTCCAAAGTAGATACTAAGACTCATAACCAAACCTTTGGCAGAGTGCAGGGAATCATATGAAAGAAGGGGAGTTTGATGTGGAAAGGATAGGAGCTCCACAAGGACCAAACATATCTGGGTACAGGGTCTTTTCTGAGATGGACACTCAACCAAAGACCATGAGAGGATAAAACCTAGAACCTCTGTTCGGATGTGATCCCTGATAGCTCAGTAAACAATTGGCTTCCGATAGTAAGGGGAACAAGGACTATTTAACTCAATGACTGGATCTTTGACCTCCCCACCTCCTAAGGGAGGAGCAGTACTTTTAGGCCACAGAGGAGGACTTTGCAGCCAGTCCTGAAAATACCTGACAAAACAGAGTCATATGAAAGGGGAGGAGGTCCTCCCCTATCAGTGGACTTGGAAAGGGGCAGGGAGGAGATGAAGAAGGAAGGGTGGGATTGGGGAGGGAATGAGGGACACAGCTGGGATACAGAATTAACAAAATGTAACTAATGAGAAAAATAAAATTAAAAAAAGTATAAATCTCTTAGCCATCACAAAGATGCAAATCAAAATGACCCTGAGATTTTTTACCTTACACCCATCAGAATAGCTAAGATCAAAAACTCAAGTAACAACACATGCTCAGAGGTTGTGTAGAAGGGGAAACTCTTCTCCATTGCTGGTGGGAATGTAAACTTTTACAATCTCTTTGGAAATCATTCTGGCGCTTTCTCAGACAATCAGGAATAATGCTTCCTCAAGATCCAGCTATACCACTCCTACATATATATAGAAAAGATGCTCAAGTACACAACAAGGACATTTGCTCAACCATGTTTGTAGCAGCTCAATTCTTAATAGCCAGATCTTGGAAACAACCCTGATATCCCTCAATGGAGGAATGGATACAGAAACTGTGGCACTTTAACAAAATGGAATACTATTCAACAATTAAAACGAGGAAATCATGAAATTTGCAGGCAAATGGTGGGATCTAGAAAAGATCATTCTGAGTGAGGTATCCCAGGAGCAGAAAGACATACACGGTATATACTCACTTATAAGTGGGTACTAGACCAATATGATAGGATAAACATACTAAAGTCTGTACACACAAAGAAGATAAACAAGAAAGAGGACCTGGGGTAAGATGATCAATACTCACTTAGAAAGACAAATGGGATGGACATTGGAAGTAAGAGAAAACAAGTAATGGGACAGAAGCCTCCTGCAGAAGGCCTCTGAAAGACTCTACCTACAAGTGTATCAAAGCATGATCTGAGACTCATAACCAAACCTTGGGCAGAGTACAGGGAATCATATGAAAGAAGGGGGAGTTAATCTGACCTGGAGAGGACAGGAGCTCCACAAGGACCAAATATATCTGGGCACAGGGGTCTTCTGTGAGACTGTATCTCTAACCAAGGACCATGTATGGATATAACCTAAAACCTCTGCTTGGATGTAGCCCATGGTAGCTCAGTATCCACGTGAGTGTCCTAGTAAGGGGAACAAAGACTATTTCTGACATGAACTCAATGGCTGGGTCTTTGCACCCCCACCCCCGGAGGGAGGAGCAGCCTTGCTAGGCCACAGAGGAGAAAATTGCAGCCAGTCCTGAAGATACCTGATAAGCTAGGGTCAGATGGAAGGAGAAGAGGACCTCCAAAATCAGTGGACTTTGAAAGGGGCAGGGAGGAGTTGAGGGAGGGAAAGATTGAGGGGGGGATGCGGGAAGGGGCTATGGCTGGAATACAAACTAAAAAACTTGTGATTAATATAAAAAATAAAAATTATAAAATTAAAAAAATAAAAAAATATAAATCTGATGGAATAAGCTTATTTTGGGGAATTTTGAACTTTTAAGTGATCTTTATAGTAACATGAACATATTATTGTCATAATTCAACTCATTTAACTTTGTCTACATAATGTTGCTGACACACTAATGGTCTTAATAATGCACTCAATACTATTTGAAACCTGGTACTGTGTCAAATATCATTCCAGGAATAATGAAAATATAACACTGAGCACTAGAAGGTGATGTAATTTTAATAACGAAGCAGTTGAAGTGTTTGAATTATAGTGTGACTGAAGAAGAACTTTGTAAAACATCACAATTAAACTATAGTGCTATTTTACCGCAACTAAGTAAGTGTAATTTAATTCTTCTTTAGAATTATATCACGGACCCTCATAAATCTGGGAGCATTTTACTTTCCACTGTTTCTATAATAGTTGATACTAACAAGGATATGAGAAGTCTTATTGCTTTCTGAGAGCCTGTGAAAACTGCTGTATGCATACGCTGAGCTAAGATGAAAATAATTGAGAACGACAATATGTGACCCTACATTACCAGTACCTATTCGCTATAATATGCTATTTTGGTTTGCATAAATTAATTTTTAAATGACAATAAAATCTATATAAACAGAAATGCTACGGCCTTTATAACAATGAAATTTGTTGAAAATACTAAAAAAAAAATATATGTAGGAATCAAAATAATGTAGCTGATCTTCAGAATAAACAATTTTCTATACAATTTTTAACGAATGGTGTTGGTAGTAATATAGGAAAAATGTTTCAATTCTTTGTTGCGGATGTATAGTGTCGGTATTTCACACAGCTTGTTCAATTTATAGTTTAGGAGGCAAATATTTGTACCTTCAAACATGTGAAGTATCATGCTGGGACTGTGTGAAACAATGAATCAAACACAGATATTTCCATGAAGGAATCCACAAGGAAGTCTTTGAATAGCAACAGCAAGTCTTTCTTTTTTCCTTTATTAATTACACTTTATTCACTTTGTATCCCCCCTGTGGTTCCCTCAGTCTTCCTCTCCCAATCCCTTTCTTCCTCCACCCTCTGCATGCATGCCCCTCCCCAAGTCCACTGATAGGGGAGGTCTTCTTTTCCTTCCTTCTGATACTAGTCAATTAGGTCTCATCAAGAGTGGCTGCCTTGTCTTCTTCTGTGGCCTGGTAATGGTGCTTCCCCCTCAGGGGGAGGTAATTAAAGAGCAGGCCAATCAGTTCATGTCAGAGACAGTCCCTGTTCCTATTACAATGGAACCACTTGGATACTGAACTGCCATGGGCTACATCTGTGCAGGGGTCTTAGGTTATCTCCATGTATAGTCCTTGGTTGGAGTATCAATCTCAGGAAAGACCCCTGTGCTCAGATTTTTTGCTTCTGTTGCTCTCCTTGTGGAGTTCCTGTCCTCTCCAGATCTTACTGTTTCCCACATCTTTCCTAAGATTCCCTGCACTCTGCCCAAAGGTTGCCCATAGGTCTCAACATCTGCATTGATAGTCTTCAGGGCAGAGCTTTTCAGAGGTCCTCTGTGGCAGGCTCCTGACTTGTTCCCTCTTTTCTCCTTCTTCTGATTTCCATTCTTTTTGCCTTTCTGGATAGGAATTGAGCATTTTAGCAAGAGTCCTTCCTCTTGATTAGTTTCTTTAGGTATACAGATTTTAGTAGGTTTATCCTATATTATTTGTCTACATGAGCGAGTATATACTGTGTGCATCTTTCTGCTTCTGGGATAGCTCACTCAGGATAATCTTTTCCAGATCCCACCATTTACCTGCAAATTTCATGATTTCCTTGTTTTTTATTGCTGAGTAATATTCCATTGTGTAGATATACCACAATTTGTGCATCCATTCCTCCACTGAGGGGCATCTGGGCTGTAGAAAAATTCTCACCTTCATATGGAACAACAAGAAACCCAGAATTGCTAAAGCAATTCTCTACAGTAAAAGATCTTCAGGAGGTATTCCATCCCTGATCTCAAGCTGTACTATAGAGCAACAATACTAAAAACTGCATGGTACTGGCATAGAAATATGATTTATTTATTTTTTAAATTTAATTTATTTTTTATTATTAGTTGCATTTTATTAACTCTGTATCCCAGCTTTACCCAGCTCCCTTATTTCCTCCCAATCCCATCCTCCCTCCCTCCCTCATCCTCCCTGCCCCTTTCCAAGTCCACTGCTTGGGGAGGATCTCCTCCCCTTTCATCTGACCCTGTTTTATCAGGTATCATCTGGACTGGCTGCAAAGTCCTCCTCTGTGGCCTAGCAGGACAGCAATTCTTTTACTAGAGGTGTTAAGGGTTTAAGAATGAGTAGACCCTGACAGCCCCAGGAAGCCATGTTCAGCCACTCACACTGTGTCAATTGACAAACAAATATAGTAACAGGCGGCAAGAGGGATGTTTTTAATGTGTCCACAGTAAGAAGAGGGAAAAGGAGATCTAGTATGGCATCATTTTTCTTCCCAAGTTTTTCTTCTGAACCCATGAAGGTAATGTCTAAATAGTGGGCCAGACTTACAACAGCTCAGACAGTCAGTTGGTTGAGTTGTGGTCTTGCTCAGCATTGTGTCTGCTCCAGTATCTGTGGCAACTTGGGCTGAATTTTTTTTCTCTCTTGCCTGGCACTAAGTTTTAGCCTTTTCCTTCTCCCACATGAAATTCTTGGGAGGGAAGGTTCCAGTTCTCCCAGGTCCTCTGTTTCTTAGTCAGATAGCCAATGCATAAATACCTTTTTAGAATGTTCTTATTCCAAAAATCAGTTACGGTGTCATGTGTCATAAGAGAAGGGGCAGGCATGAGAAAATCTGTAATAGGGTAAATCTGTCTTTGTCACATCATGTAAATGGGTTTACAGTTTAGAGCAGGCAACCAAGGCTAGTATTGTAGAACATTTACAAGGTAGGAATCTGAAAGGGCACTTTTGGAGAAATGAGACAGAATTATGATGGAGGGAAATGCACCATAAGTTTCCATATGAAGCATAAGGGAACACTTAACTGTAGCAATGGAATGAAAATTCAAGGGAAAGCCTTTTGATGATTTCCTTGGGCATCTGTTCTGAAAGGGATGAAGAACCTTAGAAGAATTGCTACAGGAGCATGATAAACAGCCATTACATTTATAACAATCACCAACAATAAACATGTCATGCATTCAGGCAGCTCAGTGAGATAGTATGGTAACAGCATTGTAATCCTTTTAGGAGTAACTTTTTGCTTAGTGTAAAATTAGATCACTCGTATGTATAGATTAAGCAATTGATGTGTTTTCTACACCCTACTTATATACAAGCTTGTTATAGATGGAAACAACAATTTTATTTGACACAGAATGTTTTAAAGAACATGGTATCAGCAGCCATGTCTTGGAATCATGCATGGGGTTTTTCAGACTTGCTGTGCTGCTAGGTGCAAGCTAGATTATGTGGTGTACTGTTTCAATAGAAAATATTCTGGCTAGTGTGTGTGTGTGTGTGTGTGTGTGTGTGTGTGTGTGTTTGTGTGTGTGTGTTTTGCTGCCCTTACCCTCACAAAAAAAATCGATTTCACTAGCTTCTATTTTATTCTTTATTTTTTTTTTGTTGTTAAACTAACAAACATTAATTATAGACATCTCAGTCAGATAAGAAGATGAATTGACTTTCTTTGCTTCTACCTATCAGTATCTTGGTGGTAAAATAAAGTGTTTTCCCCTCAGTCTCTGTTAAACGGGATTATTTTGTAGCAGTCTAAAGCTACCAAGAAATAGGTAGTGTTTATTGCTTGTCTCTAATGGAAATTACATTTTATAGGGAATTGAGATAGATTACCCTTATCTTGACAAGTGAAGATTGAGGGCATATACTATAGGATCGTGTAGTTTCAATAGCAACAGGGAAATGTTTAATGTCTTGGTTACTAGGGTTATAAGCCCAGCATTATAGACAGGGATCTATTTAATGCAACCATTTTTAATTTTAAATTAATTAAAGTTTTTTTGAGAGTTATTACACGTATACTAATTTATTTTCTAAAAGCAACATGCAATCTGACTTTATTGATTAAATAAACCTAATTAGATGTCTACTTTTTCTAGATGTCTACTTTTTCTCTCATAAGTATTGAGAAAGAAGAAGCATAGATAGGATGGAATTTAGAAACACATTTAACATGAAATTTTAATCATTTATCATCCCAACATCAGATATATGAAAGCAATGTAGAATTTTCATTATATTAATCTCAGTTATATATGCCTACTCATTTCAAAACTGAATTTTTTGAAATTAGAAATAAATTATCATTTTTAATAAAAATATCTCTGCTTTTTAGCATCTGTCAATTATGAAATTCTCATCTAATTAAATTACAATTTAGTTGTACCTGTAAAACCAAATAAGAACTTATTGAACTATTTCAATCATTTGCCAAGCCTAATATTTTAATTGACCTCAATGTTAAGGTCAAAGGGGCTAATGTAAAAACGACTTAACATTGTTAATGTAATATATTTCTGAAAATTGTCTGTATTCTGAAATTAGAATTTAAGAAATGAAAAAAAAAAGAATTTAAGAAATGTAAAGCCATATAAGATATAAAGATATTGTGCCATGTCTCACAATATTATCTTTATCTTGGCCAAGGTAGTGATTACTTCTGAAATAAAATTTGATACAATTCACAATGTGACAGGTGTATGGAACTCCTCACAGGTATAGGAGAAGGTTTATGTTTTTCAAGGTATTTTCATACTATTCTCTGAACTGATACAATATTTTTAAAAAGCCATTGTTGCAAGATAATGAATATACCTAGAACAAATCTGCAATTTTGTAGCCGTTTGGAAACATCTTAATATCATTTCTTCTTCCAATCATTTTGATGGGTAATATATAATTGACATTAAATTTTGAAGGAAGGAAAAATAGTACCTTGAAGCATGAAACAAAGAGGAGCCTCCTATCGGGGCTCTGTGCATCAGAAGAGAAGCTAGCTTCCTAGGGAAACAAAAATAAGAGCCAGTGAAGTGAATCAGGAGAGCCTCAGATGAATGAGAGAAAAATGACTTCCGGTTTGTAATTCATGATTTCGGCCAAAGCAAGATTCCACCTGAAGAAACAATATTTCTCCATTCCAATCAGAAGAGAAATAATGTATAACATTAAGCTCATTTGCTTTACCTTCTAAATATGACAGGTTCCTTAGTCAACTACAAATTTACTTCTACAATGTATAACATGTAATACCACAAAACAAACAGAACCTTTGGGAAATCGTGGGGTTTAAAAACAATTTATCTGGAAGATCAATCGACAAATCTCCTTCAATTTGAATTATTGACATCTTTAAATTATTAAATATTTATACAATGCCTGAAAGGACCGATCCACTGACCAATAATATAATTCAAACTAGAGATAACTTCATTTGACAATATACCATGTTGGATTTTATAAGGATTTTTATATGAAGCACCTGCATATTTTTTATATTTTATTTTTATGTTAATTACAGTTTATTCACTTTGTATCCCAGCTGTAGCCCCTTCCCTCATCCCCTCCCAATCCTACCCTCCATCCCTCATTTCCTCCTATGCCGCTCTCCAAGTCCACTTATAGGGGAGGAGGTCCATCTGACCCTAGCCTATCAGCTCTCATCCTAACTGGCTGCATTGTACTCCTCTGTGGCCTGGTAAGGCTGCTCCCTGATCCAAGCATATTTTGAAATGAAAGTAATATGCTATTTCATCATAAAATAGAGATTTAAATAGTGACTTATTTAGAAGTTTATTATTGAATAACATATTTAGTAAAATGAATTTTCTGTTGTTGAGAAGGGACAAAAATAAGTGTTACCTTTCAATTCCTAAGAGAATTTGTGAAATGCTTTTGTGTTTGTTTAATTGTATGTTAAAAATAGTAAATTTTAAGAACTGTGTCATAGTTTCCAATAATTACACATTTTCCCATTGTAATTTGAAATGGAAGACTACATTTTAAAAGCAATAATGGTATAATTGTAAATTAACTTTATTGCTATCTTTTAAGATTTTTGAGGCAATAATTACATTTCTCCTTCCTATTTTTACTTCAAATCCCTCATATACACCCTTCCTTGCTCTTTTGCACATTAGAGACCTGCTTTTTTATGAATTGTTCTTATAAGTATGTATATGTCCTTATGCATATATATGTTAATTTTAGCACAAATTTCTAATTTCACTGTAAACATAGAATTAAAGAATAAATATCCATTGACTAAGAGCATACACAATTACTGATTGAAAATGTTTTATCCAGATGCTATGGCACACAAAATATCATTTTCAAATAATAACATTAAATGTGTATAAAATTAGAATTGTATGATGAAAAGCCAGTTTACAGTTTGACGAAGAGCATCAGAGTTTATGGAGCTGGTTGTCTCATCCTTCATTCCTTTCATTGCCACTACATATGCGGAGCTTGATAACTCCTACTTCATTTCATGAATCTAAATAAATGTAGTATTAACCCTGTAGCGATTGCAGATTCAACTGTATCCATCACCACTGCTAATGATTATTTGGCTCAGAGGATTAAGTATATCCCTATTAGTGTGCCCTAGCCTGCACTTTGTGAATACATTAGCTCCTTTGACCTTCCTTACTGATCTGGAGATACAGTTGTTAAGTTCCAGATTGGGAGCAATTCTTTCTGCCTTTGATGTTTTCAAAGCAATTTAATAATTCCATGCTGAGTGTAAAGAAACTGGAGGAAAAGACTGTTTCAAGATATATGAACCAAAATGTGTGCAACGGATGACTAATAATTCACAAAACAATGAATTTTATCTCTTCTACTTAAAATGAGTCCATCTTAGGAAAAATTGCCATTTTCTGCAATTCAAAGGAAAGATCTTAAATTATATTTTTAATAAAAATTGTATGTTGCACTTTACAACTAATATGTAGTAGCTATTATGAGTAGGATGGCTTTTTTTTTTTTTTTATCAAACAGAAAGCTATTTGAAATGAAAGCAAAGGTTCTATAAAAGATCTAGTATTTTCTGCCAGTACTGGGGAAGCCTAACTTCCTTGAGAGAACCAGGAAAATATAGCTATTTTACTTTTTAATATTAATTTGGGCAAAACATTTATTATCATATTTTTAGTGTCTTATGTCAAAAGGGAATTATCACACAGGACTCAGTATTGTCATAAGCTATAAGTATCCAATATACTGACTCTTACGTGATGCTGAGTACATTGGAGATGTCCTGAGAGATCAGTCCTTCCTCTAGTTAACTTCCTTCCTCATCTACTCTCCTTTTCCATGTTAATTCCTTCCAAAATTTACCTTTAAATTTTTTGTTTTACAGTTATTCTCTCCATATCCCTGGGATATACAGAATATTTTCTTTGAAATTAAAATAAATAGAATATGTATTTTTTTTTTACCATGGATTCTAAGCAATTTGTAATCAGAGATCATGTAAAGTTGCCTCAGTTGTTGTACCAAACCAAGCATTACTCTTTAAAATGTACTTTTGGCAAATTTATACATGCATTCCAGGTCCTCTGACCTGATTCTCAATCCACTACTCTCTCTTCCCCTCCTTACCCTGCACAACTTCTGCTTCTCTCCAACTAGCCTCCTCCTGCCTTCACATCATGTGTGTATGTGCGTGCATGCACAGTTATGTGTGTAAAAAGTGAGAGAGAGGGGAGAGTATGTTTGATAAGGATATATTTACTGGTGTTTGAAAAAACTTAATAGAATTATACTATGTGATACTGACATAACAAGCTTGAACTCTCCGTAATTCTCTATGGACCCAGATTACTTAATTTTGCAGATTTTCTTGTGGTATCCTTGACCATGGCTCCTACAATCCTTCCTCCTCTCATCTGCAAGATTCCACAAGTTCCACCTATTGTTTGGCTCTGGGGTCAGCTGTTTCCATCAGTGTCAAGTGTGGACTCTCTCTCATGGCATGGGCCTCAAGCTGGCCCAGTCATTGGTTGGATCTTCCCTCAATTTCCTGCCCCTACACATCTTGTAGGCAGGCGTGTTGTAGATCAAAGGTTTTGTGGATGGATTGCTGTTCCAACCACTTCACTGGAAGTCTTGCCTGGTTATAGCAGGCGGACATTACAGGTTTCATACCCCAAAGCTAGGAGTCTTAGCTAGGATCATGCTCATAGATTTCTATGAGTTTCCATTGCCCTACATTTCTAGTTAGCCCGAGAGACCCACCCCATTCCAGTTGTCCCTCCCAGTACTCTCTCCATCTGTCCTCCCCCCAACCTGTTCCCTCCTGATTCCAACCCCAGCCCTGGTAAGGTCCCACATCCATTGACAGTGTCCTCTGAACAGCCAGCCAAAGAGCATGGATAGGGATAAGCTGCGCTTTACATGAGATTCTTAACAATTGCCCTGCTTTGGGGACCCTTTCCTCCTACTGGGGTGCCTTGCCAAGCCTCAGCAGATGCCCTAGTCTTACTGCAGCTTGCAGCTTGATATGCCCAGACTGGTTGATATCCATGGGAGGATATTTCTTTTTCTGAAGAGAAAGGGAGGAGGAGTGGATAGAAGTAGGGGAAGTGATGGGGAAGGACTGGAAAGAGGGAAGGGAGAGAAAACTGAGGTCCAGATGTAAAGTAGAATGATTAATTATTTAATAGAGAATTTTATAAATGTTTCCTGTAAGTAAAAACACATTGTGTGTCTCTAAATATTTTTTTTTGTTTGTTTTGAGGATAAACATTTAAAGAGAGTAAAGTCAGCTTTGGTGAGTTTAGGCAAATATTAGCTGAATCATGGCTACTCACATTGTATCATCTGTTTAAATCATATTGTATATAAAGAAAATCAAAATTAAAATGTCTTCTCAAATTTAGTTTGATCCTAAATTGCAAGATCAATTTTTTTGCCTTCTTCATTCTATTTGCATTAATACTTTTGTTTTTTAATTTGTACAATTTTTGCTGATTTTTTTTTTGTATTCAATCTTGGTTAAATACATTAAATACTTAACAGTAGTCAATTTTGATAGTATTTTATGGACTAGACTTAAATTGCAACTCCTTTAGAGAAATCCTTTAATTCTGTTTTTAAAGATAGAGTCTTACTGCATAGCCCGGGCTAGGTACAAGTCAAAGGTCTCCTTTGTTCATTCTCTAACATGCCAGGTTTATAAGTACGCAATATTATGGTTTGGTTTTTATAGTGTCTGTTTTTTATTTTGTTTGGTTTTAATTTGAGGCAGGATTGCTTGTTTAGCCCTGAGTGATCTGGAATTTGCTCAATAAACAAGGCTGGCCTCAAACTCAGAGATCTGTCTGCCTTTGCATTCTTGACATCTGAGTGCTAGGTTGAAAGGTCTGAGCCACGACACCTAGCTCTATTTTATTTTGTTTTGCACATTCACCAGAGATTATATTGCATTTAATAATAAATAAAATATCTATATTCTCCAATTCTGTCTTACTTATACATATACTCTGAACCCACTTATATACAAGTCTAATTTAAACACAAAATTTCTAACACTCTTTTATAGCTATCTCTTATAGCTTATGATCATGTAAAATACTACATATTAAGATTAAATATAAGCTCATAAGTAAAATTTTAAATTTAACTTATAATAAGCTATTGTTCTCATATAAGTTGGTGCTTTCAGAAGGTTTGGCAGATAAAGGTGCTTACTGTACAACAACAGATCCTCTGGAGGTGTCTCCATTCCTGATCTCAAGTTCTGCTACAGAGCAATAGTAATAAAAACTGCATGGTACTGGCATAGAAACAGAAGGGTGGATCAATGGAACCAAAATAAACCCACACACCTATGAATACCTGATTTTTGACAAAGAAGCCAAAACCATTCAATGGAAAAAAGACAGCATCTTCAACAAACGGTGCTGGTCCAACTGGATGTCTACATGCTGAAAAAATGAAAATAGATCCATATTTATCACCCTGCACAAAACTAAAGTCCAAGTGGATGAAAGACCTCAAAATAAAACCAGACACACTAAATCGGTTAGAAGAAAAAGTGGGGAATAGCCTAGAACTCATTGGCACAGGAAACAACTTCCTGAACAGAACAACAACAGCACAGGCTCTAAGAGCAACAATCAATAAATGGGACCTCATGAAACTGAACAGCTTCTGTAAAGCAAGGAACACTGTCGTCAGGACAAAATGACAGCCTACAGATTGGGAAAGGATCTTCATCAACCCTACATCTGACAGAGGGCTGATATCTGGAATATATAAAGAACTAAAGAAGTTCAAAGGCAATAATTCAAGGGTTTTTCTTTTTTTTATTTTAATTAATTAATCAATTAATTAATTTACTGCAGCACCTTCCTCATCTCCCCCCAGTCCCACCTATCCTCCCTCTTCTCCCCCTGTGCCCCCCCCGTCCACTGATAGGGGAGCTCCTCCTCCCCTTCTATCTGACCCTAGTCTATCAGGTCTCCTCAGGGCTGGCTGCATCATCTTCCTCTGTGGCCTGGCAAGGCTGCACCCCAAGGAGGATGTGATCAATGAGCCAGCCACTGAGTTCATGTCAGAGACAGCCCTGTCCCCTCTTGGAAACTGAGCACCTATAGGCATTTTTTTTTTACCAGCTGCATAAAGCTATACAGTAGACACAGCTTTATATATACCTGAAAGAAGGAGTCTCAGACCTATATCACCTACGAGAAGGAACCTGTACCTTATGTTTTCTGCACGTACTGTCAACATCTATATCTGTACAGGAGAAAGCCTTGACTTTCTGCTGATCTTGACTTGAGGAAAACTGACATTGCCATGGGCCTGAGATATTGGGGTCCTTGGAATGGTCATGCTTATGTAAATAATGCAAATTCACTTACAATGTCATCTCCTTTGGCAGAATATTATTTCATAATATATGTACAAATAATTTCACGTCATTGACTATGCCTGTATTGCTCTTCCAATCCTCTATTTCTAAAATATCAACTAGGATTGTAAATTAAGATTCATGTATTACCTGTTTCTACTCAATATTTATACTCCCTTTTTGTTTTTTCTAGGTTAATTAATTAGTAGTATGGTTTCCCAGTAGGCATCGTAATTTTAGCATTATACCCTTAACATAATTACCAATACATTCATGAGTTTCCTTAACTGGATTTTAGCTTTAACTCATCATTGGGTTCTGCTTTATAAAGCATATAAGCATATGGTGAATGAACAATAAATTTCCTATCAAATTCATTACAAACTACCAACAATTTATAAAAATAATGATTTTATAAAAAAAAAAACCCACTAGTTTCACACATGGTTTTATTTAAATTCCTTTAGGAAATAATATTCACAATTTATAACTTTAAAATAATTAAAACCTTTTAAAAATTATTATTTAATAATAACCTTAAGTAAAACAAAAATTTCCTAGTAGTTTTATGTTTTTAACTTAAGGAGTTCATGCAGTATAATTGGCTGAATAACACTACTTCATGTGTGCCTGTATAGTTATTTGCCTTCTGTATACAAAAGTTAAAAAAAGACTTGTGATATATATTAAAATTGTGTAACTATAGGTCCTTCAAAACTGCTTTGGAAACGTGTCAATTGTACTTATTATTTAGCATATTAGTAGTACAGCACAGGGAAGAGAGGCTACTTAAAAAGGGTGCTGTGTGTCTTCTAGTTATTCCAGGAAAGTTTGGTAGTGGTGGTTGGCAGGGAGAATAGGAAAGACAAAACAAGCTGGAGAATGAGAAGGAGCCAGAACGTATTTTCAATATTAGTTTGAGGTCACGAAAAGCAATTCAGTCAGAAACTGAGATACCAACTTGAGTCAGTCAGTTTGGAGAGGAGTTTTGGGCCAGAGCAGGTGAATTGAAGCAGCCAAGAAGAGTTGAGAAAGAGCTAGAAAGAGTTGGGAATGGCTCTCATTTCCTCCCCTCATCTGAGGAAATAAGGACAACATTTACATAAGATAAGCATGTAATTATAGTGGTGCAAAAATAAATTTAGCGCTTACGTGTTTGCTTTGGTTTGAATGAGCATGGCCTTCCCTGCCCCATATGTTTGAAGGCTTGGTCGGGTTAGTGAAAGTGCTTGGTAAGGATTAGAAGAAGCTGCCTTGTTAGAGGAAGTGTGTTATTACAGTGAGCTTGGATGCTTCAAAAGCCCATACCATTCATTATCAGTTAGTTCCATCTGTCTTCCTGTTGGGGGTCTTGATGCAGGCTCTCAGCTACAGTTCCAACACCAAGCCTGCCTGTCTACTGATCTACTCCCTGCCATGATGGTCATGGGCTCACACTGTAAAACTCATTATTAATGAATGCTTTCATTTATAAGTTGCCTTGCTCATGGTCTTTCACTTACAGCCATGGAAAAGAAACTGAGACAACACTGCTCTGACTTGGGTTAAAACAACACATGTTATGGAAAGTAGTTAATTTTATTAGCTATTGTTTAGGGAGTGTTGTCATTTACATGTGAAAATTAAATATGAAGAACTTTTATACATTCTTTAGTAAGTGGCATATAATATTTTTTTTCCAGTTTTTATTGGATCTTTATTTCAAAGACACAAACATCATATAAAACTCCCAATTTACAGACTTCATTCAATGCTTGACTTTTAAAGTAATTTTTTTTTCTTTTCTTCTCAATGCAGTTTATTCTGGTACCTTGAACAATCTTCTGACCCTGGGGAAAGCCAGCCCACAGCTTAAATAGCCTCTGGGTAGCCAACCCAGGCGTGCCACGTGGGCAATGCGGATAGGGGGAAACTGTCCTGCTTCAATGGCTGTAAAGGCCTGAATGATCATGGCTGCATTACACTGTTGTGAGACTCTAATCTTGCATATACAACACAGGCAAACCAAGGAGACCGACACCAGAAGGTCTGCTAACGCTCCCATGCCTGCCCATTCCTTCAGATGATTCATGGCTGCAGCAATCCATGATGATAATCCTGTGGCTAGTCCTGCGTAGACTCTGGTAGAATTTACCATAACAATGGCCACTCTTAGCTGCTCCATCATAGTATCGAATTCTCCAGTCCAATTACCTAAAATATAGCTAGACAATTGTTTAGACAGATTTGCAGCATGGGAAATATTCTCATGTTGTATGCTAGTGACACAAAGTCCAGCATACTTCCATTGACAGCCAAGTTGAGCGATTTGCCATAGGGTATCAATTTGCTCCTGCAGGAGGTCAATCCTCTGATTGAACACCATCAAGCCTCCTTTTTAGTTGAGCATTAATTTCTTTTTGTACATATAAAGCATGGGCTACATTGGCTAAAAGATTATTTAGGGTCTGAGCAGTCTGCACAGTATGACTCATGGCTAATACCTCAGTGGTAGCTCCAACAGCCGCCAATGAGATGGCAGTAACAATGGCGGCTGTAATTCCAAGATCCCTTTACTGTCTGAAGAGAGTCATAGCGTGAGGGGCATTAACAGGCACAGGCACTCAGCGAGGCATGCGAGTAACCAGGGCATACCTAAATTCACTAGCATTCCAGCATTGGGCAAAAAAGCAAGTATCATTACCACAATTACTTGGCTCTATCTGGGTAACAATGAATAAAAATGGGGGATATAAACAAACAGGTGTGGACTTATAGGAAACATAATGAGAAGCCTTAACTCCCTCGTTGGAACATCCTGCATCAGTTCTAGAACTAGCAGTGGTGGTGTCCGAGGTCTGAGTAGGTTCAGGAGACCATTGCCCCCAGGGGCAAGACGTGCTCCATGTAAATTGACTAACTCCATGTTTTCCTCCACTTTTGAAAGTCATTTAAGGTTTTTAAATTATCTTTTCTTTTTTTTTTCTATTTTTAAATTTTTAATCAATTACACTTTATTCATTCTGCATCCGCCCATAAGCCCCTCCCTCATTCCCTCCCAATCCCACCCTCCCTCCTCCCTCTGCATGCATGCCACTCCCCAAGTCCACTGATAGGGGAGGTTCTCCTCTCCTTTCTGATCTTAGTCCATCAGTTCACATCAAAAGTGGCTGCATTGTCCTCTACTATGGCCCGGTAAGGCTCCTCCCCCCCAGGGGGAGGTGATCAAAGAGCAGGCCAGTTAGATTATGTCAGAGGCAGTCCCTCTTCACATTACTATGTAACCCACTTTATTTTTAAAAGATATCTTCTTTTTGATTGTAAACATACTTTTAAATTTCTCTTTCCTTATATCTGTAACATTTTGATCCAGCTTTTTTCTAAAAGTTTTGTGTTTTTACTTTATTTCTGTATAAAGTATTCAGTATAACTATTTTTATATAGTATTTGTTCATATTATATTATACTTATTTTATTATATTAATAAATTACATTTATAGCACTGGTTACCTTATTATAAATTTTTATATTTATATTAATATAATTTACATATTGCAATCTATTAATATTGCATATATTATTAGAATAATATATGTATTATATATTATTACTCTTCTTTTTATACCTTGATATTCAGCTTTACCACATATTTATTTTTTAAAATAATTTCACAATGTAATCTGAAGATTAAGTATATCAATACTTTGTATCTGCAAAGTATAGACTATTGGTCATCATCTTCTATGATTGTTTGAATGACATATGCCCCTTAAATCTCAGTTATAATTTTTTAGAACAATTTTGAGAGGCTTTAAAGGTATAGCTTTGCTGACAGGAGTATGTTCCTGAGTGTGAGCTTTTTGGTTTCAAAATCCAACAAGGTAGCTCTCTGTTTCAACCATTAGCTTTGAATTATGAGCTCTCACCTTAGGTTCTACCTACTGATTTCATGGCTACCTCATGCTGGCCCTACTTTTATGGGCCCCAACTTTTTGGACCCATAACCCACTAATAATCTTGTTCTTCTATAGGTATACTCAATATGGAACTTTACCCCATCAATAGAAGTATAACAATTAAAACTTCATTTTATGAACATAAAATGCCAACTGTACTGCTTTGCATTTTAGTTACTTTCATTATCAATATATCATATAACTGGATAACTCTTATTTGATATACAAAAATTACCAAAGTTGTCTACATACATTAGGTCTTAATTTTTTTCTCATTGCTAGTGTTTAGAATGTTAATGGAAACAATTTAATCATTGAATTTATTTAGTGTTATAGACAAAATTAATTTTAAGATATCTATTTATTTTTATGAATAACAGTATTTGTCCCCATTGATGAAAACATACTTGTTTTGACATTGCCAAATTTGATTACGTGGTCTATGCTGCAGAATCTCTCTTTTTTTATTCTTTCAGAATAATGAGACTTTTGTGTTCTCTGATGGCTGTTTAATTCTGGTAGAAACACGATGCTGTACTTCATGAGCTTTGAGGAGTAACCTCTTTCAAGTTTTCTCTAAACAAATAATGTTCCATAAAGCAATTTAGCTTTCTTTAAGGCTAGTCATTAAGCAGACTGTATTTTAAAGCAAATATCTGGACAAATTAACCAAACATGATAGTTTAATGAACACAAAAAAATTATACAGGCCCTTACCATAGAAAAGTTATTTCTAAGATCAATAATGTTGTTTATTATGATTACAAAATTATATTTGTATTCAAGTAAAATGCATTTAAAATTTATACAATTGTCAATTTTTTTATTTTTTTTATTTTTTATTTTTTTATCAGTTACATTTTATTAACTCTGTATCCCAGCTGTGTCCCGATCCCTCATTCCCTCCCAGGCCCTCCCTCCCTCCCTCAGCTCCACCATGCCCCTTTCCAAGTCCACTGATAGGGGGGACCTCCTCCCCATTCATCTGATCCTGTTTTATCAGGTATCTTCAGGACTGGCTGCAAAGCCCTCCTCTGTGGCCTAACAGGACTGCTCCTCCCTTCAAGGGTGGGGAGACCAAAGAGCCAGTCATTGAGTTCCTGTTAGAAATAGTCCCTGTTCCCCTCACTTTGGGAAACCAATTGGTTACTGAGCTACCACAGGCTACATCTGAGTGGAGGTTCTAGGTTATATCCATACATGGTCCTTGGTTGAATGTCAGTCTCAGAAAAGACCCTGTGCCCAGATATATTTGGTCCTTGTGGAGCTCCTATCCTTTCCCCATCAGACTAACTCCCCTTCTTTCTTATGATTCCCTGTACTCTGCCAAAGGTTTGGTCATGAGTCTTTGCTTTGAAAACACTGCTATTTAGAGTCTTTCAGATGCGCTCAGTAGACTCCTGTCATACGTTCAATGCACATCCCATCTGTCTTTCTAAACGAGGATTGATCATCTTACCCCATGTCCGCTCAATTGATTATCTTTTTTAGGTGTATAGATTTCATTATGTTTATCATATCTTATAGGTCTATATCAGTGAGTATATCCCATGTTTGTCTTTCTCCTTCTGGGATATTTCACTCAGAATGATCTTTTCTAGATCCCACCATTTGCCTGCAAATTTCATGATTTCCTCCTTTTTGATTGCTGAGTAGTATTCCATTGTATAAAAATACCACAATTTCTGTACCCATTCCACCGTTGATGGACATCTGGGTTGTTTCCAGGTTCTGGCTATTACAAATAGAGCTGCTATAAACATGGTTGAGCAAGTGTCCTTTTTGTGTACTTGAACAAATTTTGGGTATATACCTAGCAGTGGTATAGCTAGGTCTGGAGGAAGCACTATTCCTATTTGTCTTAGAAAGCGCCAGATAGCTTTCCAGAGTGGTTGTACCAGTTTACATTCCCACCAGCAGTGGAGGAGGGTTCCCCTTTCTCCACAACCTCTCCAGCATGTGTTGTCGCTTGAGTTTTTCATCTTGGCCATTCTGATGGGTGTAAGGTGATATCTCACCCTGCACAAAACTAAAGTCAAAGTGGATCAAGGACCTCAACATAAAACCAGATACCCTAAATCAATTGGAAAAAAAAGTGGGGAACAGCCTAGAACTCATTGGCACAGGAGACAACTTCCTGCACAGAACACCAACAGCACAGGCTCTAAGAGCAACAATCAATAAATGGGACCTCATGAAACTGAAAAGTTTCTGTAAAGCAAAGGATACCGTCATCAAAACAAAACGACTGCCTACAGATTGGGAAAGAATCTTCACTAACCCTTTATCTGACAGAGGACTAATATCGAGTATATAAAGAACTAACGAAGCTGAAAAGCAGCAATCCAAATAATCCAATTAAAAAATGGGGAACAGAGCTAAACAGAGAATTCTCGACAGAGGAATATCGAATGGCAGAAAAACACTTAAAGAAATTCTCATCCTCATTAGCTATCAGGGAAATGCAAATTTTTTTTATTTTTAAAAAGTATTTTTTTAGTAATTACAGTTAATTTACTTTGTTTCCCAACTGTAGCCACTGACCCTGACTCCTTCCAATCCCACCCTCATTTCTTCATCTCCTCCCATTCCCCTTTCCAAGTCCACTGATAAAAGAGGTCCTCTTCCCCTTCTCTCTGACCCTAGCCTATCAGATCTCATCAGGACTGGATGCATTGTCTTCTCTGTGGCCTAGTAAGGCTGCTGACCCCTCAGGAGGAGATGATCAAAGAGCAGGCTACTGTGTTCATGTCAGAGTCAGCCCCTGCTCCCCTTACTAGGTACCCCACTTGGTCACTGAGCTGCCATGGGCTACATCTGTGCAAGGGTTCTAGCTTATCTCCATGAATGGTCCTTGGTTGGAACATCAGTCTCAGAAAAGAATCCTGTGCCCAGATATTTTTGATTCCTTGCTCTCTTGTGGAGCTCCTGTGTCCTCCAGGTCTTTCTATCTCCCCCTTATTTCATAAGATTCTGTGCACTCTGCCCAAAGTTTGGCTATGAGTCTAAGCATCTGCTTTAATACTTTGCTGGGTAGAGACTTTCAGAGGCCCTCTGTGGTAGGCTCCTGTCTTGTTGCCTGTTTTCTCCCTCTTCTTACCTAAGGTCATTTTACCTAAGGTCCTCCTTCTTGCTTAGCTTCTTTAGGTGAAGAAATTTCAGCATGTTTATCCTGTGTATGCAATCTTTATTTTTATTACTTATTACAATTTACTCACTTTGTATCTGCCTGTAGTTCCTCCCTCATTTCCTCCAGGTTCCATCCTCCCTTCCCCCTACCCCCCAACGATAAGTCCCTTCCCTAGTCTACTGATAGGGATGTCCTTTTTCCCTTCTATCTGACCCTAGACTATCAGGTCTCTTTTGGGAAACAGAATACTACTCAGCAATTAAAAACAAAGAAATTATGAAATTTGCAGGCAAATGGTGGGAACTATAAAAGATCATCCTAAGTGAGGTATCCCAGAAGCAGAAAGACACACGGGGTATATACTCACTTATAAGTGGATACTAGACCTATAAGAGAGGATAAACATGCTGAAGGACAATTGCTCAACCATGTTTGTAGCAGCTTTATTTGTAATAGCCAGAACCTTGAAACAACCCAGATGTCCATCAATGGAGGAATGGATACAGAATTTGTGGTATTTTTACATACTACTCAGCAATCAAAAATGAGGAAATCATGAAATTTGCAGGCAAATAGTGGGATCTAGAAAAGATCATTCTGAGTGAGCTATCCCAGAAGGAGAAAGACACACAAGGTATATACTCACTCATATATTCCTATAAAATATGATAAAGGTAATGTAATCTATACACCTAAAGAAGATAAACAAGAAAGAGGACTCAGTGATATTCTAAATGCTAAATAGAAGAAATTTCTCAAGCAGATCTGCTGCTTTCATATGCTTCATTCATAACAGAAAAGGCAGCATGGAGTGACACAGGCAGGGAATGTTCAGGGATTTAGGACTGCAAACTGCAATATTTGAGAGCATTGTCCTGCATGCTTTGTATACACTGAAGGGAAAACTCTGATAAATTCTGGAGCCTGTGTCTTTCTTGAAAAGCTTACGCTGTACTCCTTCCACATGAGTTAACTTCATCTTTCTTTCATTTTGCTCGTTATTAAAGATACGATACTACTTATAACACATTTGATGACTTCAGTCTCATTATTTGAATGTGCAGTTTCACTGCTTCCTCTGTAGGACTTTGAGGCAATAGAAGAGTGGGAGGTATTTGACCATGAACAGTGGCTATTTCTGCACCGTGAAGTTTCCATCAGAATTTTCTGAAAAAGAATACTAGCAAACATCTTCAGCTTTTTGTAGGATTCCTATTTCCTTGTTCAGCTGGCTTTGTTATATGAGTGCAGATGCAGGGCTGAAGCCTAGTTCATGCTTTCATTCATGGCATCCTCATTTCTCTGTAATCACTTTTCCTCCAAACAGTCTGGCTGTAACAACTGTTTACAGGCTTGCTTTCCTCTCCTTATCATAATCATCTTGGGACTTTCCGGAAAAAGTTTCTATAAAGAAATTATAAAAAAGCTTAGCATTCATTGTTGTTATGGACTGTACAGCACTTGTCTATAGAGCTCACTAACCTGTCTGCTGTTGTCACTTCCTGTGACCGTAAAGCGTAAAGGTATTCTACTTTCTGTTTACCTTGCACTACTATATTCTGGCTCATAAAAGAGGCAGCCATTGGTTACCGGTTTTGTGTGAGTATTGATAATCCTGAAGCGTTCTTTGAAGCTTCCATTCCCGTTAAGGCATGCTGATTCACAGTGCAGGGTGTTACAGCATCCTTGTTGATCTGCAGTATCTTACCGGCAGTCCCGAGTGCTCTGTGAATTGAATATTCTGACCATAATAGTTTACATCAGCTCATTCCCTAAGTCAGACACCAACAGTTCTCCTGCTGATGCTTGCCATCTGGGATGAGATAACAGCTCAAATTACAACTTTTAAACTGAGATGCCATAGATGGCTGGTGGTAACATTCTGTATTTAGCCATGAGATGAATTAAGTTTCAAATGGAGGCAGAATGGATAATGGGAAAAGGATCAGAAATCAAAATATCTCTCTTATCCTTCCGAAGCACTCATTTTTTTTTATTTTTTTTTGTATTTTTTATTTTTTTTTAATTTTTCATCAATTACACTTTATTCATTCTGCATCCCCCCATAAGCCCCTCCCTCCTCCCCTCCCAATCCCACCCTCCCTCCTCCCTCTGCTTGCATGCCACTCCCCAAGTCCACTGATAGGGGAGGTTCTCCTCTCCTTTCTGATCTTAGTCTATCAGTTCACATCAAAAGTGGCTGCCTAACAAAATGTAACTAATGAGAAAAATAAAATTATGGAAAAAAAAAAAACTGGCTGCATTGTCCTCTACTATGGCCTGGTAAGGCTGCTCCCCCTCAGGAGGAGGTGACTAAAGAGCAGGCAAATCAGATTATGTCAGAGGCAGTCCCTCTTCACATTACTATGTAACCCAATTGGACTCTGAACTGCCCTGGGCTACATCTCTGCAGGGGTTCTGGGTTATCTCCATGAATAGTCCTTGGTTGGAGTATGAGTCTCTGGGAAGTTCCCTGTGTTCAAATTTTCTTGTTCTGTTGCTCTTCTTGTGGAGACCCTGTCCTCTCAAGCTCTTACTATTTCCCAGTTCTTACCTAAAATTCCATTCACTCTGCCCAACAGTTGGCCATCAGGCTCAGCATCTGCTTTGATAGTCTGAAGGGCAGAGGCTTTCAGAGGCCCACACTTATGGACACCTGATCTTTGACAAAGATGCCAAAACCATACAATGGAAAAAAGATAGCATCTTCAACAAATGGTGCTGGTCGAACTGGATGTCTACATGTAGAAAAATGAAAATAGATCCATACTTGTCACCCTGCACAAAACTGAAGTCCAAGTGGATCAAAGACCTCAACATAAAACCAGACACATTAAATCGGCTAGAAAAAAAAGTAGGGAATACCCTAGAACTCATTGGTACAGGGGGAAACTTCCTGAACAGAACACCAACAGCACAGGCTCTAAGAGCAACAATCAATAAATGGGACCTCATGAAACTGAAAAGCTTCTGTAAAGCAAAGGACACCGTCATCAAAACAAAGCGACCGCCTACAGATTGGGAAAGAATCTTCACCAACCCTTTATCTGACAGAGGACTCATATCCAGTATATATAAAGAACTAAAGAAGTTGAAAAGCAGCAAACCAAGTAATCCACTTAAAAAATGGGAAGCACTCATTTTTAGACTATAGAAAGGGATTCAAAATTGTTATATACTGCTAAAAGGAATGTGATTGCTTTTTATTCCCTTACAGATTAGGTAGAGGGTGTTTGTTGAAAAACTTCAAGGAAACCACTCTGAATATTTCCACGTAGTTCCAAGAGATTGTTGAAGATGGGTAAGCCAAGGAATGCTAAAGAGCCACAAGAATTCACCACAACTATCACCATGCCCAAAGTTCAAGTGGAATCTTACATAGCTTCTAAACTGATAGAATATTCTTGTCTTCCCTCCTGCTCTTCAACTTTCAGTTTAAGTTAGCAGGTAAATGAACAACAGACACTAATGTCCAATTCAATGTTATTCTGAGAAGCCCAGATTCTCACTGCCTTCTGAGAAAAGGATGAATGTAGAGGGAAAGACTCTCCCCTCAATGGAAACAGAAGTATTAGGAAGGGTGAACCAAACAATCAAAATCTGGGAAAGAGACTTGATTTTGTTACTTTATGAATCTTGCTAGGATTGTAATTTCATGTCAATAGAAATGTATTCCTTCAGTTGAGGGTCAGTAGGAGACAAAGTTTTAATGAATGAAATGTAAGTTGGACTCGTACAAGTCTAGAAATGGCTTCTTCACAGACGTTCACTGAATAGACTATGGTTTTCTAGCAGGTATAGGTAACGTTGAAAAATGTGAACTGTGAAGCTCATATCTTTTTAGTTGACAAACAGGGTCAATCTTGCTGGATGGTGTAGTGCCTAAGATTAAGATGAACGGGAATGCAGGCTGGTCCAGCTACTGGATAGATATTAGGTAAATGTAGTTATCTTCATGGGAGACTTCACAGAGCCAGCTTGTGTGATGTCTGTGTTATGTGAATAGTAAATGCCTCTATAAATATTCTGAGAATTATTTTAGCTAATTTTATAAGCACTATTTTTGAAAGCAAGTTCAAAAAGTACTTCAACCAAATCTATGCCCTCAAGATAAGAATATAATTTCCACATGATTTTGTATCAAGATGCTTATGTATTTGCTGTTGTTTGCTTTGGAATAGCTTGGTTTGGTCTGTACTTTTTGAGGCAGAGTCATATCTAACCTGCCTGACTTTGAGCTTATTGGTGACCAACAAGAATCTTGAATTCCTGACCCTCTGGCATTCATCTCCAGAAGGCAGAACTGAAAAAATTCTACAGTAACATTTATAAAGCTTGACTAATACTGAGACGCACAGAGAAGTTAAAGCATAAACCAGAGACAGTATCTTAATCAGTGACTGTGTATAGCTAGAAAGAGCATATTTATAATACTGTGGAGAGTTTCATACACACTAAGCCAATGATGTGAAATCATCTAGTCATGTCCCTTGTTTACTTGTCTTTGATAACAGAAGTTGAAAACGGAAGCTCATGTATAGATGGAGGCAATTACTGACTCAGAAAAGCTTTAGATGACAAATCAAATAGACATTTTATACCCTTCATTTCTAATAACTCACTTATGGATCCTGAGAAAGCAAAAAGCCAAATAAATAATTGCCTCATTAAATGGAATAGCTCTAAAGGTAGATATTAATTTCCTTTTAAATACTCCTGGTGCTACCAACCTGAATTTGGGTGAATAACGGAAGAAAAAATAACACCCGCCATAACTGGAGGAGTGAGGACAGGGAGATTTGCTACTTGATCATTACTCCTCTGGGGTGACCTAGCCAGCCCTCAGAGGAAGAAGATTGAGACAGTTCTGACAGAACCTGGCAGGCTAGGTTCAGAAAGTAGAGAGGAGGACTTCCACTCTCAGTGGACTAGGAGAGAGGGATAGGGGAGAAGAGAGAGGGAGAATGAGACCAGGAGGAAGTGAGGGAGGGGGCTACAACCATGATACAAAATGAATAACTTGTTAATAATAATAATAATAGTAATAAAACTGCTAAAGGAAAAAAAGAAGAAAAAAAAAAACAAAGAAGAAAAAGAAAAACTGACAATGAATTGTGACTCAAAAGTTACCCAGGATCTAGAAAGATGGCTTACACAGTGAGTATGGTCCTAGTACTGAGGAAGAAAGATGGGCAAAAGGAAGGAATGGAATGGAAAAAGAAACACAACTGCAAGAGTTTCTCAGAACTGGATGCCAGTAAAACTGAGCAGTTTTCCTCCCAGAGACCTGGCAGTAGAGCAAGACTATCTCTTTCTTTAAGTGGCATCATTTCCTCAAGACACCAGGAACATGTTGGCTCAGGCAACAAAAGGGAAACAGGAGAAACAACAGATAAGGAAGAAAAGAGTGAAAAAGAAACATTCTAATTGGCTAGAATTGCTAGCCAATTAGAATGTTCTTGTTGCAAAACGGATGTGTAACCTGGTACTGGTGACATTGGAAGCATAACAAAATCTGCACAGCAAGAAGCAGGGAACATTTTCTATCCTAATGTTGCCATAAAATGATCTCTTGCACCTCAAATGGGAAAAGGTCGTTGGCCTCAAGCTAACTAATCAGATTTGGCCTACTTCTACCAAACAGCCTTGCACAGTGTGACAACTGAAGGTGATGAGTGTTTACTCCAGGTGTTATCTGTTGCATCCTTTATCTTTATGTGTTGACTTGATCTTTCTTTTCCATTTCTAAAGTAATGTGCTATCTAAGGTTTCCTGGGATTTAAAAAGACAGTGTTTCTACTGTGTCAAGTAGAATCTGAAGATATGTGTTCTTATTCAAGCCTGATCATTAATCACACATAGAAGGTCCTGAAATGCTAAAAGTGTAACTTCTAAGCATTCTGAATATTTGTTTAGGTCTATCATTTGTCAAAAGGGATCTTAGGAAAACATTAATGTTCTTAATCTAAAGTTGGGAAAACACATGATCTCTCTTTCTCTCACACACACACCCCTCAAAACAAAGCTTCCAGTGACAAATAATTTTAACCATTTGTGACACTGAAATTAGGATGTTTTTAATATTTAATATTCTTGCTGCACTGCCAGGTCTCTGGGAGTAAAACTGTCAACATGCTGACTAAGATCCATTGAAAACATCAAGGAACTATGTCAGTGTTACAAGTAGTTGACTCTTGAACTTGATATTCTGAGGGAACATGAATTTTTATTTCTTAATTAGAAAACATAGAGGCTCCTGTCAAGAATGTAAAACTCAGGTTCTTTACTTTAACAGGAATCGTTCATAAAGTCAAACAAGAATGTCCGATACATACTCAAATGTCTCCCTTTCTGTTTGTGCGATATGACATTTGTCTTATTTAGGATTCTATTATTCTGAGAAAACACAAACTAAAAACAAGTTGAGGAGGAAAGGTTTTACTTCCTCTTATTCCTCTGAAGTCACACTCCATCTCTCAAGGAAGTCAGAAGAGACACTCAAAGCAGAGCAGGACTGAAACAGAAGCCATTGAGGAGTTCTGCTTACAGGCTTGCTCCTCATAGCCTCCTTAGCTTGCTTTCAGTATCACCTGAACAAGGATGGCCCTACATCCTTGTGGGCTGGGTCCACCCTCATCAGTTATCAGTCATGAAAATGTAGTACAGGCTTGCCTATAGACAATCTGATGGAGGCTTTTTCTCATCTGAGGTGCCTCTTCTTAGATAACTATAGCTTGTGTCCAAATGACAAAAAATACCAACCGTTACAACATTTCATTTCTTTTCTCAAAATAACTTATTTCTTAGTTGGTTTGTGGTGCTTCCTTGCTAGCTAGTCACTTCCAACAAATGTGAGTGTCTACCCTTGATACCAAAAATATCATTTATTTTATATTTACATTTCCTTGAGACCAGTTTATAGTGTCCTTGTTAATAAAAAATGCTGTTTTAAAAATAAAATCTCAATTTGAATGGTATGAAGTTATAATGCTATTTTATAGTATTAATGTTTAATAAAAGTGAATTCTATTCCCTTCACTGGTTTTTATGTTTTCATTTTAAAATTGTCTGACAAATATACAAATCTTGACAGTAAAAGTAAATGTTTATTGAATTTTTACTATTGGAATTCTTTCTTGCAAGTGTTTTTTATTTGCTAATCTATTAATATTTAATAACTAATGTTTTATCTTACTTATTTTAGTTTTATGAAAGGCAGAATGAATGCATAGCCAACAAATAGTACTCAGAGACTTAGGATTTTGGTTAAGGATTTTACTGTGGATCATGAATTTTTTGTGTGTTTGTGTGTATGTGTGTACATATGTGTTTGAGACAGGGTTTTTCTGTGAATACTTGGTTGTTCTGGACTCACTTTGTAGACTGGGCTTGCCTCAAACTCACAGAGATCCTCCTGCCTCTGCCTCCCTGAGTTCTGGGATTACAGGTGTGTGCCCGGGATATCTTGCATTCTAAACTACACATACTGACTCTGAACATTCCCAGTTGCTCAAGTCATCATGATACATCCAAAGCATATTGCAAGAAGATTATATATTTTATTACTGTTAATTGATAACATATTTGCATACATTTATGTGAAAGTGATTATAGGATTTAAAACTTTTTAATAAGATGCTTAAAGAAACTTCACTAGTATACCACCTCATAAATTTATTTTTTTATTGTTATGAGTTTTGATACTTCCTCTCAGAAATCCTGAAAGGTAAAATGTACAGATTAACAGTATCCACTCTGATGTGCTTTAAATCTCCAGAAAGTAAATCCCTGCAACCTCTGCTCCACAGAAGAGAGTGTTGTACTACCTTTCTCTGAGAATTTGAATTTATTGCTTAACATCATGTCCTCAAACCTACCTTCTGACTTCCTGTAAACAACCTAGTCTGCCTGTGTGAGCCTTTAGCTTTAGAAGCCACATACGATGCTTGTTTTTCTTTGTCTGGTTTATTCAGCTTTTCAGAGGGCTGGCCAGTTCTTACCATGTTGCTGAAATGAACAAACTATTTTTCTGAAATAGGATTCAAAAGCCAAATTGCTTGTGAATTTGCACATGCACTGTTTATCTTCATGCATAAATACACAGATGGACATTTAGTTTGATTATACAGCTCATGTATTATGAATGGTGACTCAGGGAAGATCAGAGTACAAACTGCTCTTCAAAATCAAGATGTCAGATTCATTGGATAAATGCTCAGAAGGTGATTGATGATCATAAATTAATTTTATTTTTAGTTTATTGACGTAATATTAGTCATACAATAATGGTTCTATTTTTAGTGTGTTTCTAGCTGTCCAAAATGGATGCACTAATTTACCTTTCTACTGGTGTACAGAATTCTCAGTGAGTTACTTCAATGTGACAGATAACTGGAAGTTAAGGAAAAAAAGGTCAGTATACATTATGTCTTAAGGCCTGAAGGAATACTAGAGCAGTAACTGCCATGCTTCATTAAGATGGATTTATGGTGAACAATTTACACTACACATATACTCCCTTGGAGGCCTGGGGGATGGTTCAATACTTTACAATGCTTAGTCTTGCAGAAGATCCAGGTTTGGTGCCCTGCACGTGTATGACGGCTAACCACTTCCTCCAAATCCAGTTCTAGTGATCCAATGGCTTCCATGGGCTCCGGTGCTCCATGTGGTGTACATAAACTCATGTAAACAAACACATGCACACACACACTCTCTCACACACACAATTAAGCAAATAAATGTTTAAAAGTCCTCAAAAGTTTCATGTTGGAAGCTGAAAGTGTGGAGAGAAAACTTTTGTGGAGGGTGCAGTAGCTCCAGTTCTGTAAGCTCTTTTTTGTTTGTTTGTTTGTTTTTCCATACTTCTGCAGACATCCCCAATTAAGAGAACACATCACACTCACACTTCTTAATGACAGGAAGCTCTCTTTGGTTGTTGACAAAAGAGCTGTTTTTTGTTTGTTTGTTTTTTTATTAGTTACATTTTATTAACTCTGTATCCCAGCTGTATTCCGCTCCCTCATTCCCTCCCAAACCCTCCCTCCCTCCATCATTTCCTCCCTGACCCTTTCCAAGTCCACTGATTGGGGAGGACCTCTTCCCCTTTCATCTGACCCTGTTTTATCAGGTATATTCAGGATTGGCTGCAAAGTCCTCCTCTGTGGCCTAACAGGACTACTGCTCCCTTGGGGGGTGGGGAAGTCAAAGAGCCTGCCATTGAGTTTCTGTCAGAAATAGTCCCTGTTCCTCTTACTATAGGAAACCAATTGGTTACTGAGCTACCACATGCTACATCCGAGCAGAGGTTCTAGGTTACATCCATACATGGTCCTTGGTGGAGTGTCAGTCTCAGAAAAGACCCCTGTACCCAGATATATTTGGTCCTTGTGGAGCTCCTATCATTTCCACACCATACTAACTCCCCCTTCTTTCATACTCTGCCGAAGGTTTGGTTATGAGTCTTAGTATCTCCTTTGATGCACTGCTAGGTAGAGTCTTTCAGGGGCCCTCTGAGGTAGGCTCCTGTCCTGTTGCTTCTTTCTCCTATGTCCAATGCACCTCCCATTTGTCTTTCTGAGTGAGGATTGATCATCTTATCCCAGGCCCTCTTTCTTGTTTATGTTCTATGGCACAGGAGACAACTTCCTGAACAGAACACCAACAGCACAGCTCTAAGAGCAACACTCAATAAATGGGACCTCATGAAACTAAAAAGCTTCTGTAAAGCAAAGGACACCGTCATCAAAACAAAGCGACTGCCTACAGATTGGGAAAGAATCTTCACCAACCCTTTATCTGACAGAGGGCTGATATCCAGCATACATAAAGAACTAAAGAAGTTAAAAAGCAATAAATCTAATAATCTAATTAAAAAATGGCGTATGGAGCCAAATACAGAATTCTCTGTAGAGGAATATCAGATGGCAGAGAAACACTTAAAGAGGTGCTGAATATCCTTAGCCATCAGGGAGATGCAAATCAAAATGACCCTGAGATTTCACCTTACACCAGTCAGAATGGCTAAGATGAATAACTCAAAGCTACAACACATGCTGGAGAGGTAGTGGAGAAAGGGGAACCCCCCTCCATTGTTGGTGGTAATGTAAACTGGTACAACCACTTTGGAAGTCAATCTGGTGCTTTCTCAGACAATTAGGAATAGTGCTTCCTCAAGACCCAGCTATACCACTGCTAGGCATACACCCAAAATTTGCTCAAGTACACAACAAGGACAATTGCTCAACCATGTTTGTAGCAGCTTTATTTGTAATAGGCAGAACCTGGCAACAACCCAGCTGTCCCTCAACGGAGGAATGGATACAGAAATTGTGGTATTTTTACATAATGGAATACTACTGAGCAATCAAAAACGAGTAAATTATGAATTTTGCAGGCAAATGGTGGGATATAGAAAAGATCATTCTGAGTGAGGTATCTCAGAAGGAGAAAGACACACATGGTATATAGTCACTAATATAGACCTATAAGATATGATAAACATAATGAAATCTATACACCTAAAAAAGATAAACAAGAAAGAGGACCCGGGGTAAGATGATCAATCTTTTTTTAAATTTTTATTATTACTTACATTTTATTAACTCTGTATCCCAGCTGTATCCTGCTCCCTCATTCCCTCCCAATTGCACCCTCCCTCCCTCATCTCCTCCCTGCCCCTTTTCAAGTCCACTGATAGGGGAGGACCTCCTCCCCTTTCATCTGACCCTGTTTAATCAGGTATCTTCAGAACTGACTGCAAAGTCCTCCTCTGTGTTTTAACAAAGCTACTCCTCCTTTGGCAGGTGGGGAGGTCAACGAGCCTGCCATTGAGTTCATGTCAGAAATAGTCCCTGTTCCCCTTACTAGGGAAAATCAATTGGTTATTGAGTTCCCATGGGCTTCATCCAAGTAGAGGTTTTAGGTTATATGCATACATGGTCCTTAGTGGTGTATCAGTCTCAGAAAAGACCCCTGTGCCCAGATATATTTGGTCCTTGTGGAGCTCCTATCCTTTCCACATCATAATAATTCCCCCTTCTTTCATATGATTTCCTGCACTCTGCCAAAGGTTTAGTTATGAGTTTTAGTATCTGCTTTGATATACTTCTAAGTAGAGTCTGGAAATCATGAAATTTGCAGGCAAATGGTCGGATCTAGAAAAGATCATTCTGAGTGAGGTTTCCCAGAAGGAGAAAGACATACATGGTATATTGTCATTTATATAGACCTAAGAGATATGATAAACATAATGAAATCTATACACCTAAAGAAGATAATCAAGAAAGAGGACCCGGGGTAACATGATCAATCCTCACTTAGACAAATGTGATAGGCATTGGATGTAGGAGAAAACAAATAACAGGACAGGAGCCAACCGCAGAGGGCCTCTGAAAAAGAGCTGTTTAAGCCTGTGTTCTGGGAAGTTATACTTAAAGGTAAATGCCAGTGTTATCATTCAGAAAGGTTCAAAGGCGGAAAGTCTGCTGTCACGATAAAATGCATGCAGAACAGCACGGTCTTCTCTGCCTCTCTTTGCACAGGAGCAGCAGTGAGGGTCACATCTTGCTGTATGCTGCTCAAGGTGGTTGTCTAACATTGCTCTCCGATGTCGCGCTAAGTACCATATCATTCATTGTACTTGACTCCTTGAAAATTGCTTTTAAAAGTTTGTGCCAAAAAATGTTCATGAAAGGAACAATTTACTGTCCTTTAGCTATTAAGATACTGAAAACTGTCACTTCAGGAAATTGGATACTGTACTGTGGAAAACATATTCTGATGCTTTCTTTTAGCAGTTACTACCTTCCATCTGTCATTCTGTGAGTACTGCCCTTAGTCAGTTGTGAAACTGAACACCGTAACAACATCCAGGTGTCAGACAAGAGGACATCCAGGTCTTAGGGGCCATTTTAAACCTGAAGACGTTGAAAGAGCTTATATCTGCATTAGTTCTGTGCATTTATCATTAAGCTAGTGCAATAAATTAAGCCATTTCTACAAACTTGTATTCTTCCTGTACAGTTTCCACTAAGGATACTGTAGTTTAACTTGTAAACACTGTTGCTTATTACTTGAAAAGGGTCCACAAAAGGATACATCTTGATCCCCATTTTTTAATTTTTCCAGCAGTATCTGCTTATTACGTTCCTGATATAAATTTTATATTGTACTATATTTATTATTATTTTTAATTAAAAAAATAACATGAGCTCAAGGCAAATAAAACATATACACTAACATTAACAGAAAATGTAAGATTGGACAATATTTAAAAATCATATCCAATTTGACAAGACCAATTTAGTTCTTGTCCCACCATGATTCTCTATTCCACAGTTTTCTTCTTGGAGTCACTCCCCTCTGCCCTGAAAGGGCATTTATCCTCTTACCTGACAATTAGCACAGGAAAGCCACTTTATACCTTATGAAGTATGATAATGCTATTTGATGTGTTGCCAAAATTTTAGAATTCAATCATTTGTTGTAAAAAACCTAACAAATCATAGGCCTTTAATCTTCTCTGTAAACAAACCAGGAATGGAAAAGTTTAGTTCTGAGTCAGCTTATATATGTAACAGAAAAAAAAAAGTATATGCTTTTGAAAATGAAGCTATGTCCCTCTCCCACTCCAGTCCCTACCTTCCCCTCCTCCAGTCAATCCACAAAATTTATTTTATTTTTCCTCCCTGAGAAAGTCCATATGTCTCCTATTAGAGCCCTCCTCTTTACCCAACTCACAGACAAACAGGAAGTACCCTGGAATCTTGTTTCTCATATTTATAAAGTATTTGTCAGTCTTTCCCAAATTTGACTACATTCAAACATTCTGCACATACACACACACACACACACACACAAACATGCATACACACATGATTAGCAATCACCACCACCATCTTCTCTTTTCACATTTACTTTTAAGGACATAAACTTTTCTAAACTTTTCTTTAAGCTCTGTTAGGTACATCTCACATATTTTAAATGATTGTTCTTAGTGAGATACAAAATGACAAACTTTCCTCCTATCTTTTCATTTCCACACAGTTGTCTTTCTACTGCTAGTCTACTACTGCTCCAAGATTTCTCTATAGTCTTATTTTGCTTATGTTAAATTAACTTTTCTCCCTAAAAACTCCACAAGCCATGCTCCCATCTCTAGTTACCTAGTTTCTTAATGCCAGTCGGTTTAAACACACAAAATCAATATGTTTGAAGCTAAGGGATGTAACAGAGAACAGGAGACCTGCCTGACCTTAGTCTCATGAATGTTTTACAATTTCATCAATTTACTAGAAAACATTTTCTTCACAGTTCTGTGACCAGCATTTCACCATGCAACATCTTTCTACAAAGATCTACCTGTAAAGAAAGCACCATTCTAAACATACTTTGATAAACTTCCTTTTGGTGATTGGTCAAGTTCTTAGGATTTCTCCAGTATCGGTTTTCTTCTGTTGCTCAGAGAATGAGCACATTGAAGATTCTGGTTTAACCAGGAAAGTAGTAATTCTCTGCTAGTCACATGAAATGGTTTGGCCATTCTGACTGTATCTTAAGCATATGACTGAGTTATAAAAAGAGGTCAAAGGCTTTTTAAAAATATATATGGAATATAAATTATCTCACATTTAGTAGCTCTGTAAATACAACACAGTAAATTTTTGAAGTCTGTTTCTCATAAAAATACTGGTGTAACCATTCATATTATCCCAAATGGGCCATTGCCTCAAAAAATGATATGATAAGATGGTGCATGGGAAATGAGGCAAGAATGTGGTTCCACGTATGTAATAACTACTTAGATATTTAGAAATATCTTAAATGGAAAGTAGAAGAGAAAATGAACATGGCTACTAACACTCAGGCTTCATACAAATTATCTTGATCACGTGATGGAACTCAGAGAGCAGTACATACTGAAAACTATTAATTACTATAATTGTGGGACGTTTGGAATAGTTCCAATAAAAGAACATTTATTGAAGAAAATAAAACAAGAAAGGAATATTATTTACAAGAACAACTTGCCACTGATCTTGGAATACTTGGTACTGCATAGAAATTCAAGACAGCATTTTTCCTGTGCCAGAAAAAGAATGATTATTCATTAACTTCCTTATTAGTATAGATACTTAAACAAAAGAAAGGGGAAAATGAGTTTTAGATACAAAACTTGCAGAAAGAAAATTGAAAATATAACTAACACCTAATATCTTTATGAGAAAAAAGCAGAATCATTGGAAAAAATAACTTGTAGAAAATGAAATATAGACTTTAAGTTGGGGATTTTTTTAACTCTTTATTAATTACACTTTATTCACTTTGTATCCCCCCTGTGGTTCCCACCCTCCTCCTATCCAAATCCCTCCCTTCCACCACCCTCTGCATGCATGCCCCTCCCCAAGTCCACTGATAGGGGAGGTCTTCTTTTCCTTCCTTCTGATCCTAGTCAATTAGGTCTCATCAGAAGTGGCTGCATTGTCTCCTTCTGTGGCCTGGTAAGGCTGCTTTCCCCTCAGGGGGAGGTAATTAAAGAGCAGGCCAATCAGTTCATGTCAGAGACAGTCCCTGTTCCTATTACAATGGAACCCACTTGGATACTGAACTGCCATGGGCTACATCTGTGCAGGAGTCTTAGGTTATCTCCATAGTCCTTGGTTGGAGTATCAGTCTCAGGAAAGACCCCTGTGCTCAGATTTTTTGGTTCTGTTGCTCTTCTTGTGGAGTTCCTGTCCTCTTCAGATCTTACTGTTTCCCACTTCTTTCATAAGATTCCCTGCACTCTGCCTAAATCAGAAGAAGGAGAAAAGAGCCTGACACAGAGGACCTCTGAAAGGCTCTGCCCTGCAGACTATCAATGCAGATGCTGAGACTTATGGGCAATCCTTTTAAGTGTACATTCTGTATCTTGATGCTGCTGTTGAAGGAGTGATAAACTGCATCTTTAAAAAAAAGTCTCTAAATATTAAAAAAGAATGTATATCTACTATGAGAAAGAAGGGGATATAGAAAATAGTATTTATAGTCTCCTCTCACTGATTTGGTCTCTGATGAACACTGAGGCTACACACAGCTGTTATTCAGTCACTTGTGAAAAACACCCTTTGCTCAAAATGACTAAATGTGGTTATCACTCTACTTGTGTCCTTATGATGACCCTGCAATTTCAGAAGAAACTTGTGTTGTTGTCAAAAGTAATGGCTACAAGTGTTATATGTATAGCCTTAGGGGAACAAGTGTAACTATGTTTAGTTTTGAGTTTGGTGTTTTACAAGTAGCCAGAGGTCTGTTAGTCAACTATGGCTTTCATTTATGTTTGTCCTATAAAGTAGAAGATTGCAAGGGAAGAGAGCTAGACCCACAATATGACAGCTGTCATGTTTCTAAGTTTACCAGCATGTATTTCATGATCTCTATCAATAAAAGGTAGATGGATAGAATGTAAAATGAATGATACTAGGTCAGAGAACTGCTCTTCTCTAATGGTAGCAGGACTTCATTATGTGTTAGAAGAATGACAAATTTAACACAAAGAGTAAGATCAAAGAAAAGAGCAAGGTCAAAGTACAGCATTGGTTATTTCACATCAGTCTCGCAAAAGAACAATGACTTTCATTTCCAGGCATGTTGCTGTCACTGTGATTGAGTCTTGTTGCTGAATTCAATATGGCAGTCCAATGTGCAGTGTATACTGGCTTCAATACATAACATATAAGGAAAGTGTAAACAAAGACTTCCTACAGGGTCCATAGATGATCATTAATGATTATGATTAAAAAGGAAATACCTGCTGTTATGCTGACTCATTCATGGTTGAGATGTATAGAATAATTTTTTACCCTAAGGAATGAATATTGTCTTTGCTCTCAATAATGATACTTTATTCAAATGGCTTAATTGCATATTCTAGTTTTATAATTGGTATCAAACACTAACTAAATTTCTTTCTCATTCAATAATAGCTCACGTTTAATTAGAAAACTCATAAAATATAGTATTATGTTGCAAAGTTTTATAAGTACTTACAAATCAATTGGATTTGTATTATAATTGAATTAAATTAAAAACAAAACAAAGCAGTCAAGAGAAGGTACAGAAACATCTCCTATCATTTTTATCAGGAAATGAATGATTTCCCTCATTGTTTCCATATGAAATTCCTGTTTCATTACTCCCTATATCAGTAACAATTTTTTCTTGTTAGGTAATACTTTTATTTGGGTTGCCTTGTGTGATTCTTAGCAGAATTCCACGTAAAAATAGTTTTACACACAGAAAGAGTATAGATGTGTCCTCTGTCTCTTGATGTCTGTCTCTGTGTCTCTCTTTCTACATTCTCTATCTCTTTCTCAATGGCTTATTTTGGGCAGTTCTGTTAATGCAACAGTAGCTTGGACATAATGTACTAAAACAGACTACTTTAAAGTAGCCACTCAACAAATCATTAACAGCTTATACAAAAGGAAACTAGCACATATACACTACCACTTTTATGGCTGAGATATGCTGTTCAAGGTGGAGAGAAGTCTTTCTTCATTAGCAGCATGACTGAAGCACTTAGGGATTTCATTCCCTCACATCCATTATTTCATCTATTGTCCTAATTTAATTTTCCATGGTTTTCCTGACAGTGAAGGTTGGCAAGTCTTAAACACAGTATAAAAGGTCTGCAGCACTCATGTTCATAATTACACAAGCTGTTGAAGCTTTCTACTGAAGGACGCATTGTCAAAAATATCAAATTTAGACAAAGGCAGAAGGTACAGTTTTGAATAGAACTGGAATCCCTGAGTGCCTTTGTTTTTATTCATAGAAAAATCCACCTCGTGAGGTCGAAATGCTATTAAAGCATTCAGGCACCTTGAAGCCTCCAGAGAGCTTTAAACAGGAAAACAAGACCTTTGGAGAATTGCTATCAAATTGTTGCTTCTATTGTCTCTATGTCTCTATGGTTGCTTACTGGGTCTTCTGACAATATAACAACTGTTATTTATGAGACATTTTTAAACCAAATTGATTTGTTTTTTTTTTTTTTTTTCCAGATACTTATCAGCAAGTTTTAGGAAAGTTTATTCAGAAAATGAAGTGAGTTACTTGTGGAAAGAAGTGATCTTTAGTCTGATAACCTACTTTTTCACTAAGGATGCAGTCTCTTGTCCTTCATATATTATTGTTTGTTTTGAAAGTCCAAATTACTCTTTTTTATTATCATTCATTCAGTTTGTACCCCAGTTGTGGCACTGTCTCTCATCTCTCCCCAATCACACCCTCCCTCACTCTTCTTCCCTTATGCCTCTCCCATAGTCCACTGATAGGAGAGGTCCTCTTCCCTTTCTATTTGACCTTAGCATAACAGGACTCAACAGGACTGGGTCCATTGTCTTTCTCTGTGGCCTGGCAATGCTGCACACCCCCAGAGGTGGTGATCAGAGAGCCTGTCACTGAGTTCATGCCAAAGAAAGCCCTCGTTCCCCTTATTAGGGCCTCACTTGGAGACTGAGAACAAAGCAACAGTTTACTGATTGGGAAAGGATTTTCACCAACCCTATATCTGACAGAGGGCTAACATCCAGAATATATAAAGAACTTAAGAAGTTAATCACCAACAAACTAAGTAATACAATTTAAAAAATGTTTACAGAGCTAAACTGAGAATTCTCAATAGAGGAATATCGAATGGCAGAGAAACACTTAAAGAAATGTTCAACATCCTTAGTCATCAGGAAGATGCAAATCAAAACAACCCTGATATTTCACCTTACATTCATCAGAATGCCTAAGATCAAAAACTCAAGTGACAAAACATGCTAGAGAGGATGTATTGCTAGTGCAAATGTAAACTTGTACAACCACTTTGGAAATCAGTCTGGCACTTTCTCACAAAATTAAGAATAGTACTAGCTCAAGATCCAGCTATACTACTCCTAGGCATATATCCAAAATATATGCAAGTACACAACAAAGATATTTGTTCAACCATGTTTGTAACAGCTTTATTCATAATAGCTACAATCTAGAAACAAACCAGATGTCCATCAACTAAGGAATGGATACAGAAATTGTGGTTCATTTATACAATTGAATACTAGGACATCAGAAGAAGGAGACAAGAGGGAACAAGTCAGGAGCCTGATAGAGAGGACCTCTGAAAGGTTCTGTCCTGCAGACTATCAAAGCAGATGCTGAGACTTATTGCCAACCTTTGGGCAGAGTGCAGGGAATCTTATGAAAGAAGTGGGGTGGGAAACAGTAAGATCTGGGAAGGACAGGAACTCCACAAGGAGAGCAACAGAACCAAAAAATCTGAACACAAGGGTCTTTCCTGAGACTGATACTCCAACCAAGGACCATGCATGGAGATAACCTAAGACCCCTGCACAGATGTAGCCCATGGCAGTTCAATGTCCAAGTGGATTCCATTGTAATAGGAACAGGGACTGTCTCTGACATGAACTGATTGGCCTGCTCTTTAATCACCTCCCTCTGAGGGGGGAGCAGCCTTACCAGGCCACAGAAGAAAACAATGCAGCCACTCCTGATGAGACCTAATTGAATAGGATCAGAAGGAAGGAAAAGAAGACCTCCCCTATCAATGGACTTGGGGAGGAGCATGCATGCAGAAGGGGAAGAAAAGGAAGAATCAGGAGGAATCCACAGGGGGGATACAAAGGGAATAAAGTGTAGTTAATAAAGAAAGAAAATCCTGTAAATCATGAAAATTGCAGGCAAATGGTGGGAACTAGGAAAGATCATCTTGAGTGAGGTAACACAGAAGCAGAAAGACACTCATAGTATATACTTACTCATAAATGGTTATTAAACATATAACATAAACATACTAAAATCTATACTCCTAAATAAGCTAAACAACAAGGAGGACCTTAGCGAAGATGCTCAATACTCATTCAGACGGGCAAATGTAATAGATATTGGAAGCAGGAGAAGATGGACAAGACAGTAGCCTACCACAGAGGGCCTCTGAAAAACTCTCTACTGATTTAGGTATCAAAGCAGAGGATGAGACTCACAGCCAAACTCTGGGCAGAATGAGTGGAATTTTATGAAAGAAGGGGTAGAGAGAAAGACCTGGATGGGACAAAAGCTCCAAAAGGAGACCAACAGTGAAAAAAAACAAAAAATAAAAAACAAAAAAACAAAACAAAACAAAACAAACAAACAAAAAACTGGGCCATAAAGATAATGATACCCCAAATGAAGACAATGCATGGAGAGGACCTAAAACCCTGGGCTCAGATATATCCCAAATTAGTTTTAATGTATAATTGTCCTATATGCCCACAACCTAAGTTTCCAAATATTCACACCTGTGAACCAGACCTTGAAGAAATTAGCTAGTTGTGAGTTGGATGATTTAGGAATCATCCAAGATCTTCTCTATTATATATTGAGGATGATACAAATAGATAGTAAGCTTATTTGTATAGGAACAACTCTCTTAAATATAAATAGGAGCTATGTGAGTGATAATGTACCCATGTGTTTAAGTAAGATAATAGTATTGCTTAGAGTAATTCTTTGAACTCCATAAGGCAGACAATAAGAAAATATATACATATGATGAAGTAACTTTGTCAAATTCATCCAGATAATTACTGAGAAAATGTAGCTCAGTTTCCATGTGCGTTTCCTAGTAAGGGGTGCAGGTAGAGTCTCTGACATGGACTCAATGGCTGGCTCTTTGATTCCTTCCCTCTGGTGAGGTGGCCTAACTAGGCCACAGAGAAAGAGAATCCAAACAGTTCTTATGAGACTTGATAGGCTGGGGGTGGGGGGAGAGGACCTTCCCTATCAGTGGACTAGAGGATGAACTTTGGGGGGTTGCGGAGGAGAAGGAGCGATGAGGGAGGGGCTAAAGCCGGGATACCAAGTGAATAAATTGTAATAAGTAATAATTATAAAGGAAAAAAATTTTAAAAGGAATAAAGAAAAAAATTTCAACTACTATGAGATATGCATAATTGGATAGATGATAGTTAAGTAGAACAAAGAGAATGCAAGCAGAGAACTTTTAGTGACTGTTTATACAGCTGAGATATTTTCTATTAAATCCAAAGAATGAACTCTAAGGACAAATGCCCACTGATAGATGATATTTACCTGAGCAAAACAACCCCCCCCCCCCGCTTCAATGTAGCAGTGGCAGGAATACTCCAGAGAGGTGATCTTTGTGAAAGGAGTTTTGTAGACTGCATCAGCAGAGAAACCTCTTATTCAAATAGAACACAGGCAGCATCTCCTGTGACATTTAACAAGGTAGAAAATAAGACCCTGAACAGCCAGAAAAAAAAAAGCAATCTCATTTCTGAAATCTATGAAATTCAACTAAAAAGCTCCTAAAGGTGAAGCCTGCCATTTAGTCCAAGTCTGAGAAAATTTCATAGAGCAATTGGTTAGCAGAGAAAGCACCAAGGGATAAAGTCTGGGCTCCTGAGGGCATGGGAGCTCTTTTGTGTACCATGCTTTCATTACCTTCGGTCTCGAAACTTCCAGGAGTTTGTTTCTTCATTCTGTTGTGTCTGTGGCAGGACTTATTTTCTTTGAATGCTATTTGATTCCTTTAGGCTTCCTGGTTCCTGAGATTCTGAGTGAGTTAGTTGACCTGTCTCAGACTCTCATCTCATTCTAAAAACACCCTGATTTCAGATGTACTCTGTTACTACTTCTTGTTTGTTTGTTTTGTGTTGTTGGTTTTTGTTTTGTTTTGTTTTTGTCTTTTTGTTTTTATTTCTTAATGTATATTTCTGGGACCAGAACTCAGGTTGATAGGTTGCAAAGTGAGTTCCTTGTCTCAACAAGCTTTCTCTTCAGTTACTTTGTCTTTGTAGGTATTGCTACTATGAGGATACTTGTTTGTGGTTTTACAATGTGACTAGCTCTGACTTCTTCCTAGTTCAGCTCACATCTCATTACATCTCCTGAAGCTTGTTCCAGATATCCAGCTTTAATTAACGTTTTGTTTTCATCTGCAAGTACTTCTATATCTAATAACTAATATTATTGTTCTTCTAGTCTTTCATCTCTGGAGAATACACAATTTGATATTGGTGATTGTGCTATTTAAATTTGTAAAACCACTGTGCAAATATTTGGTTATATCTCTTCTAACTCATATATTATGCAACTCAATAGCAATTAAATAAAGAATATAGTGATGTGCTAAAACAGCCTCGTTAAAATCATTGTCTTTGTAGGTATTGCTACTATCAGTGTACTTGTCTGTGATTTTACAATATGAATAACTCTTGCCTGTCCTTCCTATTTTATTTCAAGTCTCATTACATCTCATTATATTGATATAGTGTTGAGGAATCTTAATCCAGCGATATGGCTATTCTAGCAAGGGATCACATAAAAAGCCCTAGGTTTATGTGATCCAGCTGGAATATTGAAATGCCCTTAGTGTATGCCTTTAATCCCTCTGGCTGGAACACACACCTCTAATACTTATGGCTGGAATAAAGACATGACATATCTTTAATCAGATTATTGAATAGGTACTTAGTGTATAAAATATATGTAATACCTTTGACAAAATTAAATAGATGATATATAAAGTTTTAGAAGTACAGATCATATTGTTATTTTATAACTACTTAAAAGTCAAATATATCATTTGGCTTTCATGAACAAACTTGTAAAACAATTTCTTTATAAAGATTAGCTACAAACTAAGTAGGGCATCAAAATTATATCTTTTAATTAGAAGATAAATTTTAAGTAATAAAAAGTAATGAAAGCAGAGACACAACATAAAAGGCATATGAACTATACCTACAGAACACTACTGTACTCTCAGAAACATTGTTTTTAACAGTCTAAACTTATCATTCTTTCTTTTAAATTTATCTGAACAAAGTATGTATGGATAGAATGTGTTCAAGATAAAATATGATAGCCTCAAAACTTGGTAAAACAAAAGCATGCCTGCTCATTCTCTTAAAAACAAAAAACAAACAAACAAACAAACAAACAAAACAAAAAAAACAGAATTGAAAGTCCTACCCAGAGCAAACACAAGAAAAAGAAGGAAAGGCTTAAAAATAAAATGAATACATAAACATCGTCTTTGTAGAAATTATGGTCCTGGATATTAAAACTGAATAATCCCAAAAGTATTGAAAAGTATTGAAAAGAATCATCACATTTGTCAAAGCTGTGGCATGAAAAATCCATAAACAAATTAGTTATGTTTTTACACTAACAGTGAAATAGTCAAAACAGGATTGAAAACAAATTTCTATTTGTAACAATACATAAAAGAATAACCTGAATAACTATAGCCTTGAAAGCAAAATACACTGCATATTAAAGCATAAATGACACAAACTATTTGACAAAGGCATGAATAAGTGCACCAATAATCCATTTAATTTTTATCATTTTTGTTGATTCTTTGTGAATTTTACATCACGCATCCTAATATCACTGATCTCTCCATCTTGTCTCTCCATATCTGCCTTCTACCTTTGCAATCTTCTTCCCTAAAGAAAACAAAATAAAACATAACAAAACAAACAAACAAAAAAACAAGAATTAAAAAAAAAATATCTCCCTGTGGGAGCTATATAATCATTTGTCCAAGTAGTGTCACTTTCAAATGTTCATAACAATGAGTCATCGGTGTGGTTCAAGGCCTCAGGCTTCTGCCACACTTTCAATACTGAAAACTCACTGGCACTCCACTCAGATATCTTGTTTCCCTGTGTCATGGAGGTTCTGTATTTTTACATTTGTAAGACAGGCTCCTTCATGGACTCCAGCAGTTCATAGATGGGGTAGATGTTGGGGTAGGCCAAAGTCCTGGAGGTAGTTTACAGATGAGTTAGTCTGCCCATCAGTGTTCCTGCACCAGGTCATGGGGGCCAGCTCTCCAGCTTTACTCAGGTGAGGGCTAGGTCCAGCTCATCTGAGTGATGCAGGCAGTGAGGGGCAGGTTCAGCTCTCTTGAATACTGCAACCTGTGTGGTGGGGGGGGCAAGGTAGGAGGTAGGGGGTGCGGGTGTCTCACATGCTTTCCAGGTAGGGAATGGGACCAACTCTAGAAAAGGAGACCATGGCCAGATTAAGTGTTTGTGTGTGTGTGTGTGTTTTTAATTCTTTCTAATGAAAGATGCTTTCAAATAAGAGCTGCTACAGTTCAAATGGCAACATTTAAACTCAAAGCCAATAATTACCCATTGTTTTCTTCCATTAAGCACTTTCTAGACAAACCAAAGACCAAAAAACAAAACAAAACAAAAAAAAGAAAGTAATATAAAAAGAAACAAAACAAAAAACACAAAAAGCCAGACCAGACACTTTACTAAGCCATGTACTCTAATTGCTCTGGAACACAAAACATGGGTAGAAATAAAATATATATGTAAATAATATTTACTGCATAGCTGGGCTTCTCTTAGCAAAACAAAATTGACACATAACCATTACACATACAATCCCTTGAGTTTTTAACAAGTGTTTATTTTTTTTTTTACTTGATCTCAAAATAAACAGAATAACAAGTTGATAATTCCATCTTCTGTCATGCAACTCTATTGGATACAACAGGACATGTAATAATCACTTTTACTGAAAAGCCAGTGAGTTCCTTTAATAACGTTTACTCTTCTGCTGATAACCTGGTTTGCTTTCATGTGCTGGCATACAAATTTGACAGTGCTAGAATACAAATATAAAGCAAACTATCTCATAAAATGTTAGAACATAGAGGCGATTAAAAAAACTGATTTCTTATTCATACATGTACACAAATGCATATGTATTCACACATCAAACTTTACAGGGGAAAATTTTGCTAAGGTGTATGAATACAGCATAAATTATTTTTAGCTAGTGTCTCCTGTACTAGGGATAAAGCACTGCCTAGTCCATGATGAAAGTTCAATAAAATCCTCCAGCCATCAAGCAGCTGGCTGAATACTTTGAGATGATACTTTATTGACAGCTCACTTTTTGAGCTCACTTACTTGCTTACTGCATGATAGCCCGATTGGACATGGTGACTGACATGTTACTGAGTTCATGTACAACCTCCAGCCTAGCCACATGCCCTCTATGCTGATAAACCCCTCTTGTGATAACAGAGTGCCTCGGGAATGGGATTACCTGAAAGACAAAGAGTGGATCAACTTACTCACTCAACAATGATCAATCTTCCTCCGCTTAAGTCACAATCCTGTAAATATTCACGTATTTTTGAGAGTTCTATGTACATACAACTTCTCCAGTTTTCTTCATTAACAGTTTTTAATCTAGTTTTCATTAACAGTTTTTAATCTATTTGCCCTCCCCCCTTTCCTAGGAAAAGTGAATAAGGAGGCATATTGATTTATCTTCTGGGAAGATTTCTCTTCTCTTTGTAGTTTAAACACATCACAGTGAAAGACAAGGGTGTAGGAGTATCTCAGTTTAGAGTAATATCTCACACTATGCACAATGGCGTGTAAGCCTGGCCTGCATTGCCATTATTCAGCAAATTATTGTAGTGAGCTCATTTGGAGCTTACTGGAAAAGAAAAACTTTTTGCAATGAACTCCATATAAGTTATTTGTACATTCAAGGTTTTCTTGATCCATATCTGGTTATGTTATTTCTATTGGATAATATAATGTTGGTGCATAAGGCAAATAATAATCTCTGGATTTAAGAACAAGAACATTTAAAGCTAGGGAGTATAATTTGTGGATTGAACTTTCACATAAGTTACATTTGTGAAATATTTTTTGTAACACTGTTTGCATCTAGGTATGTATTTAATTTTATTTAACTGGACTCAAGGCAGGAACCCAAGCTCTCATCCTGTTTTGTTTTGTTTTGCTTAGTTTTTCTTTCTTTTGCTAACCATTGATCTCTACTGGTAACTCTTCCTAACTCATTTTCATTTGTTATATCACATTTAAAATTCCATGCCTTTATAACTATAGTTTTTGCTTTCTTCTATGCCTTTATTTCATAGATTTAGTTTTTGTCATCGTGCCATGAGTATAATTTAATTTATACTTACTGATTTTGAACATGTTATCTTATCTTTGCTGCTTCTGTTTTCTCTATCTCATTTTCAAGATCAGAGAGTTTCTATTCTTCTTTCTTCCCTCTATTGATGCAATATAGGGAATTTGTTTTACTAATTATGATTTCATTACTAACATTGCAGTTTGTTTTTCTTCAGTTTTTCTTTGTTGAATTCTTCCTTCCATATTTTAATATTCTTAATTAATTTATTTATTACAATTTATTCAATTCGTATACTGCTATAGCTCCCTCCCTCCTTGCCTCCCAGTCTTACCCACCCTCCTTCTTCTCCCTCTATACCCCTTCCCCATTCCACTGATAGTGGCAGACCTTCTCCCTTTCTATCTGACCCTAACCTATCAAGTTTCATCATGGCAGACTGAATCATCTTTCTCTGTAGCCTGGTAAGGCTGCACCACCCAGGAGGAGGTGACCAAAGAGCCAGCCACTGAGTTCATATCAGAGACAGCCCCTGTACTCTTTACCAGGGAACCCACTTGGAAACTGAGCAGCCTATGGACTTCCCCTGAGCAGGGGTTCTAGGTCCTCTCCATGCATATGCCTTGGTTGGAGTATCAGTCTCTGCAGGCCCCCTGGGCCCTGCTTTTTTTTTATTTTATTATTTTTTTTTTCTGTCTCTGTTGGTCTACTTGTAGAACTCCTGTCCCCTCCTGGTCTTTCTATCTCCCTCTTCTTCTATAAAGTTCCCTGTACTCTGTCCAAAGTATGGCTATAAGTCTCAGTATCTCCTTCCATACTCTGAAGGGATGACACATGCTGGAGAGGTAGTGAGAAAGAGGAACCTTCCTCCAATGCTGGTGGGAATGTAACCTTCTACAACCACTTTGGAAATCAATCGTGCACTTTCTCAGAAAATTAATAATAGTGCTACCTTAATATCCAGCTATATCACTCCTAGGCATAGAGCCGAAAGAAACTCAACCATAGAAAAAGGGCATTTGCTCAACTATGTTCACAGCAGCTTTATTCAAAATAGCTAGAATCTAGGAACAACCTGGATTTCCCTTAACTGAAGAATGGGTGCAGAACTTATGGCACATTTACACAATGGAAACTACTCAGCAATTAAAAACAAGGAGATCATAAAAGTACTAAGCAAATAGTGGGAACTAGAAATGATCATCCTGAATAAGCTAACCCAGAATCAGAAAGACACATGGAATATACTCACCTCTAACTGCATATTAGCCATATTATAGGATAAACATACTAAAATCTTTAGTCCTAAAGAAGCTAAACAAGGAGGACCCTAGGGAAGAGGCTGAAATCTCACTCAGAAGGACAATCAGATAGACAAAAGAAGTAGGAGAAGACAAGGAACAAGGCAGCAGCCTTCCACAGGGGACCTCTGAAATTTCCTTTCAGAATTTTCATTGCTTCCTTTATTTTATTTGTTTTTCAACTAGAAAGTTATTTTTCCTTAATTTGTTTTAGTGTGCTTTCATTTATTCTTTGTAATTATCTGTGTGATATTCTATCTAAAACACTCTCACTTGATGTCATTGATGTAAGCTCAGTAATTTTTGGAGAAATAATTCTATTTTTTGCATGTCTCTGTGCACTTTTTAATGTTACTGTATTGAGTTTTATCTGTTTGCTGCTATTCTCTTGATTGCTTTATTTTCTTAGCTGTAATCTTTTAGTGAAAGTATTTGCTATGTTTACAGTGGACTTGGGTTTGGTAGTCACGAGTTCATAGTTCAAAAAATAGTTCAGTCCAGGACCTCAAGGAGCCTGGTATAAACTTTATATCATTTCCCAAATAGGGAATTAACTGGAAGAGACACTAAGATTGCTTAATATACCACTATGCCAGTGTCATAGGACCCAATTAGTAACAGTCGGGTTTTAATAACTGTCGGGCGATAAGCAACCAAGGATAGCATGGAATACACTGAGATTTTAGTTAATGAGCTTAGGAGTGTGTGGAAGCATGGTGGGAAGAAGAAGCATGGTGGGATCAAGTATTAATTAGATTGACTCTGAAAGGAAAAAAAATCAGTCAAGGTGGATAAAGCAGATAGAAGATGAACTGTAGGATGCTGTTAGGAACCACAGACTCTATAGACTATGTCATGGTGTAAGTAGTAACAAGGAAAAAAAAAAAAGACAGACTGGATAAGAATGAAAGAAAGTGACCAAATAGAAAGTAACAAGAGGTGTATATAAAATGTGGCTGAAGAGTACTACAGAATGTGTGTGTGTGTGTGTGTGTGTGGTCATTTGATAAGATTTCATCACAATTTGAAAAGATTCAGACATGTGACTTTGTAAGAGTAGGTGTGGTCTTATCAGAGGAAGTTTGTCACTGGGGGTGGGCTTTGGGGTCTCAGATGCTCAAGCCAGATCTGGTAGCACATTCTCTCCTTTTGCTATGTGCCAGTCCAGATGTAAAACTCTCGGCACATTCCCCAGCACCATTCTGCCTGCATGCCACCATGCTTCCTGCCTTGGTGCTAATGGATTAAACCTCTGAACCTGTAAGCTAGGCAGCAATTAAATGTTCTCCTATGTAAGAGTTGCTGTAGTCATCAAGTCTCTTTACAACACTAGAAACCCTGAGCCACTTGGTGTTCCTGGGGGTTCTGGTGTGTGGTGCAAAGACGGTAAGTCCTCTTCTAGTAGTTCTCTTGGACTGGTGAACTTCTCCAACGACCCTGCTGGTCCTGTGAGTTGAGTTCTGCTGTTCTCTCTCGAACAGCTTTATTCTTCTGACAGGCCAGTCACCTGAGGCCTTCCAGCGAGATATGATTCTCAGTGTCCTTGCCTGGCCCTCTCTGAAGTGTTCCCTCAAGCTTAACATCTTCTCTTACAGAGTGTGCATCTTATAGTATAATAGCTTACTGTGTTACATCTTCTCTGTTTTCTTTCCATATGTTTCAATGCAGAATCTACCATGATACACAGAAATCTAAAAGAAATTACTTTAGTAATATGTAGTAAACACAGAAGATTATCTTACAATAGAAATCACACTGAAAAAAATTAATATATGTTTTGTGTGCTACAATCATGAAAAAAGTTTAAAAACTGTTCAACACAAAAGAAAACTATTCTAGTTTTGTATGTTTTACTTAAAACTTATGGAAAACTAAGCTAGTGCTAGAGCTTAGTGGTAGTGTATATGTTTAACATGTAGAAAGTCTTATGTACAATCCCAGAACATATGTAATGAATGATTAATATATTTCATTCAAGCCCAAAATTAATTTCAGAGAGTACATTATTCATTATAATATGTTGAAATTATGAGAAGAAAATGAGTGTCTTATCCATCATTTTTCCTAGATATTATAAATACAGATATGTATTGATAATGAAGAGTACAGGCAGAGTACAGCATGGAGAGATACAAGTTCATCCAACTGAGCACCAGTCCTTATGACTCCAGATTTCAGAAAACTTCACTGTTTTTTCATTCCAGATTTCGGGAAACTTCACCCTTTGTAGGAACTATTCCTCCTCTCTGTACTGAGGAACCAGATTATAAATCAAGCAAATAACTTCAGTTTAATAGATTATGAAAAATATTTGATCTTTGAGCTCATGGAGTTACACATCCAAAATGCTTTTACTTCCTGGCATGAGGCCCAGACTCCAAGTGTCATTCAAAGAAAATGTTTTCATGATATAGTGTTTGGTATTTTACCTCTTACAAAAACTCCTTTCAAAATAACTCCTTTATTTTTCTAATCTTTCCAACATATAGATGCAGAATATGTTAAGAAGTGCGACAATATATGGAATAAAATTAATTTTTAGAATATGTCACCTGTTAAAATGTTATAGAAAGTGACAGACAGACAGAGAATGAAATATGTAATAGAACAATATCTGTCTGCTTTACTGCTGGCTGTGCATAGAGGTTTATACCCAGTCCCTGAGCACAATGCAGGCCCACCATGTCTGTGAACATCATGAATACTTGATAAACCCACAGCAACAATACCAGAATAAAATCTGTGTTAATGTTTGCACAGTCAGAACTGCACAAGATTTATACGTTCCAAGGTTAAGATTGGAATATAGAACATTTGCCTCTTTTTGTTTGTAGACTTGTAAAACATTATGCCATTGAGAAATGAAAATTATGTATTTTGATTATCTTCAGTTCATTTATTGTTATTTCTAAGAATTTTTAAACTCTAATGTATAAAATAAGAATAATAAATGAGTTGGGCTAAAAACAACGTAGAATGGTGTTTATGAAGTATACTTTTATATCTTATTCATTGTAAAATGTAAACATGTCATATAATTTATGAGAAAGGGATAGTATCTCATAGCGAGAATAAATGTTGAGTGGTTTTTTTGTCATTCAAAGATGCATGAGAAATTGGAAGCATTTCACAAAGAAGGAGAAGGGAGAATCACTGACACTGAATACAGAAGATAAAAGAAATTTCAGAAATAATTATTAAATTGCAAGAAACTCCAGTAAAGAGATAAGCGTTCTCATCCAGTTAGGGACATCTGGGACACTGAGACCAGGGCCATATATTAAAACACTGGGGAAAATAAAAATAAAAAAACAAAGAATCAAAAGTCTTTAATCTCTGTTCCTTGTTCTTAAGGTAAATATAATCTTCTCAATAAATATCCTGGAAGGAAACAGATTGTACATTTGGCTTGGATTATAAAAATAGGTGAATATATGAGAGAGAATTTAACAGCAAGCTTTCACAGGCTGAATACAGAAGAGATCCACCCCCAGCCTTGATGGTCAAGGAGAGGACAAGACCAAGACCAGTTGAAAGCCAGACCAGAGAACAGCAGTTAGTTGCAGCTTTGAAGCATATTAAGAACGAGCAATTCCTATTGGCGTTGTGGCAAAGGGAAGGAGCTTATAGAAACTTAGATTATATTTGGTAGCGCTGAAGATATTAGGAGAATATAGGAAATTGGGATCAAAGATGAGACTAATGACACTAAGCCCGTCTGAACTGACAGTTTGGAATTGCTATAGAGGCCATAAACAAACTTCCTAAGTAGTATGTGATAAATTGTACATCTTTATATTCAATTCTACTATGAATGATTCTACTTTGGATTATAGATAATGAATAGACTGAATGTATATCACACTGTTGGAATAAAATAATGATATTTAATCTTGTATCAAGTAACATATTAATTTATAAGATATCATATTGAAATTTAGTCCTTTGGGTTATACAATATACTATACATATTGAGTCTTTAATCTTTCAGCAATTGAATATTATTAACTTATATCTATAATCTATCTATCTGTCTACAATCTATCAATCAACTATTACATTATTGTTCAAATCTTATAATTTCATAATACGGTTGAATCAATCTTCAACATATGCCATTCCCTCTTGAATTCTCTATGAAAAGATGCAGTTCATTGGTGTTGACCCTAGGGTCAAATGTCTTTGGAACTAGTATTAGGTCAAGTGTATTATGTAATGTAAGCATTAACACAGGGCCAAAAGAGCATCTAATAGTAGTTTCAAAGGCTCCAAATGGCAGAAACAAGCAATAGTGATTCATTCTGTTAAAGACTGATGGTGTTTGCAAAGTAAAAGAGATTTATTGACTTATTTATTGATTTGATTTATCGGTTTGGAATGAGTTTTTTTTTTTTTTCCAAGAAGCATTCATAAATGTGCCACCAATACAATCGTAGAAAATGCAGCGTCTGCATCTCAGTAGAATACAGCTCAGCGGGCACCTGCAAGAGAAAAAGATTTAACGAAGAAGGATGGTTTTTGTGGCAGTGATATATTACACACCACAGCACTCTTCTGAGTCAATAATGATGACTAACCAGCACGAGACAAGAATAAGAGTAGGAAACAATGCCTGTGCCCCAAATGCTGTGGGACTGAATGAAAGACAGCTGGTAATTTGAGTTTAATTTTGTATTTTTTCTCCAACTATGAAATACTATGCAATAAAAACTGGTGAATGGAGTGGAAGTGTCACACACCAAAAAGAAAATCAATAATGCATTTCTGTTGGAATAGATACTGACAAACATACATTTCCATTATAAGTGAGTAAAGTACAATGAGATGATGCAAAATACTGAATCTCCAATGATGAGTCATGTAGACTTTGTCTATTGGAGAAAAATAGAAGAAATAGGGAATAGTTGATTTGACAAATAAAGATTTGTGTTTGGTAGGATAACGATATCCAATGTATCAGGTTTGGAGGCCAAATGATCCAGATCTGAGTTTAATATTTCCAAGTGTCCACCTAGAAAAGCACAGACACAAACCTTCTTCTGAGTTGCCAAACGGCAACATATAAACTGTTGAGTCTTGTCTCAGAAAGTGCTCATGTTAGCTGGCATCCTTGATACCCTTTGGCTTTAGATCACTTCCTCTAGCTTCAGTCAAGATTCAATCAGTTAAATCTCTAGTTCTTTCTACTTTGCCTCTATGGGACTAGCAAAGTCTCAACATTTGGAAATTTTAAGTTTAAGACAGCAAACTCCGTTAGCTAGGGGTTCTTTGAATAAAATATGAATGCAGTGAAGAATGGAATTTAAAATGATAATAATTCCAAATTACCACTGAAATATACAAGGAGAACAAGTTTTCCGGCAGCATGTTGCATTATAAATAAAGAAGTCCAGGTTTATGCTGATCAGAGTGTGGAAGGAATAGCTATAAAACCAGAGAATGAAAAGTAAGACAAGAGAAAGTTGATTTGAGAATCCATCCATGAGCTTCTTGTGTGGTTCTGTTCTTGTCTTTCTAGATCACACCTGTGTCTTAAATTAATAAAATGTGATTGTGTAAATCATCCTTCTTAGAGGAAGCTTTCCTCTTCAGGTTACATCAGATGACTTATTGTTCAACTGTCACTCTGAACAAAGTTCCTATCTTCCTACTTTCATTCTTCTTTCTTTCCTTCCATACTTCTTTCCATTTTTCTTCCTTCTGTTCTTCCTTTTTCCTTCATTCCTTTCATTTTTTTCTTTTTCATTGTTGTCTCACAACTTTCATCCATTCACTTTTAAATGATTTTCTTTTTATTTAAGTTCTTCTTAGTTTGCTGAATATTTTTTTCATTACATGTTAAAAGTAGTTTAAATATTTGTATTTGATATGCTATCTTTCCAGTAAAATGTTTATTTGATTTGAATTGCTTTTTTCGATTTATGATCTTTCTTTGTTTTTTTTTAAATTTATTACAATTTATTCACTTTGCATTCCAGCTGCAGTCTCCTCCCTAGTCTCCTCCCAATTCCATCCTTCCTCCCTCCTTTCCTCTTATACCCCTCCCCCAGTCTACCAATGTGGGAAGTCCTCCTTCCCTTCCAGCTGACCCCAGCCCATTAGGTCTCATCAGGACTGGCTGTACCATCCTTCCCTGTGGCCTGGCAAGGCTGCACAAACTTCAGTAAGAGGTGATCAAAGAGCCAGCCACTGAATTCATGTCAGAGACAGTCCCTTTTCATATTACTAGGGTACCCACCTGGAGACTGAGTTGCCGTGGGCCACATCTGTGCAAGGGTTGTAGGTTATCTTCATGCATGGTCCTTGGTTAGAGCATCAGTCTCAGAAAAGACCCTTGGGCCCAGATTTTCTAGGCTCTGCTGTTCTCCTTGTGGAGCTCCAGTCCCTTCCAGGTCTTTCATGTCCCCCTTCTTTCACAAGATTCCCTGCACTCTGCCCAAAGTTTAGCCAGGAGTCTCAGCATCTGATTGATACCCTGCTAGGTAGAGTCTTTCAGAAACCCTCTGTAGTAGGTTCCTGTCCTTTCCCTCTTCAGATGTTTATCCCATTTGCCTTTCTGAATGAGGATTGATCATCTTACCCAGGGTCCTCCATCTTGCTTAGCTTCCTTAGGTTTACAGACTTTAGTATGTTTTTCCTATATTGTATGTCTAATATCCACTTATAAGTGAGCATATACCGTGTGTGTCTTTCTGTTTCTGGGATACCTCACTCAAGTATCTTTTCCAGTTAATTCCATTTGTCTGCAAATTTCATGATTTCCTTGTTTTTAATTGTTGAATAGTATTCCATTGTCTAAATGTACCACAATTTTTGTATCCATTCCTCAGTTGAGGGGCATCTGAGTTGTTACCAGATTCTGGCTATTACAAATAAAGCTGCTATGAACATGGTTGAGCAAATGTCCTTGTGTACTTGAGCATATTTTGGATATATGCCTAGGATTAGTATAGTCAGATCTTTTTTTTTTTTTTACATTTTTTAAAAAATGTATTTTTTTTTATTTTTATTAATTGCAGTTTACTCATTTTGTATTCCAGCTGTACCCCCCTCTGTTATCCTCTCGCAGTCCCACCCTCTCTCTCTTATTTCCTCCCTTTCCCCTCCACAAGTCCACTGTTAAGCAAGGTCCTTCTGCCCTTCCCACTGACCCTAGCCTATCAAGTCTCATCAGGACTGGTTGCATTTTCTTCCTCTGTGGCCTGGTAAGGCCTCTCCCTCCTCAGGTGGAGGTGATTAAAGAGCTAGCCACTGAATTAATGTCAGAGAGAGTCCCTGTTCCTATTACTAGGGTACCCACCTGGAGACTGAGCCGCCATGGGCTACATCTGTGCAGGGATTCTAAGTTATCTCCATGAATGGTCCTTCCTTGGAGCATCAGTCTCATAAAGATCCTCTGGGCCCAGAATTTTTGGTTCTGTTGCTCTCATTATGGAGCTCCTGTCCCCTCCAGTTCTATCTCTCTCCCCTTCTTTCATAAGGTTCCTTGAACTTTACCTGAAGTTTGGCTATGAGCATCTGCTTTGATATCTTGCTGGGTTAAGTCTTTCAGAGGCCCTCTGTGCTAGGCTCCTGTCCTGTTCCCTATCTTCTCCCTTTTCCCATGTCTGTCCTGTTTGCCTTTCTGAGTAAGGTTTGATCTTACCCAGGGTCTGGAGAGATGGCTTAGCCATTAAAGGCTAGGTTCACAACCATAAATATAGCTCCATCTTGAATTAGCACTATTCCTAATTGGTGATGGAGAAAATAATGTCTGTGGACAGCATATTCTCTTATGTGAGAAATGAGCAGCCACCTTAAAACTGAAATGAAAGCTAATAAATTTCTTGATCATATTCCCTGCATAATAAAACAGATTAAAGCAGCTTGGTCTCCAAGTGGATTCTCTGGTGATGGTACAGGGACTATTTCTGACATGGCTCAAGGGCTGGATTTTTGACCACCTCCCCCTGAGGGGAGAGCAGCCTTGCCATGCCATGGAGGACAATGCAGACAGTCCTGATAAAACCTGATAGGCTGGGGTCAGAGGGAATGGGAGGAGGATCTCCCTATCAATGGACTTGGGGAGGGCCATGGGAGGAAGTGAGGGAGGGTGGGTAAGGTTAGGAGGGGATGAGGGAGGGACCTACAGCTGAGAAACAAAGTGAATAAACTATTTAATAAAAAAATTAAGTTAATTAAAAAAGAATGTTCAATAATTGTTTCAGGGAGAATACAGAATTGATGGACTGAAAATCTAAGCTACAGGCTACACAAAAGCATTATAAATCAAGCTAAGAAATATGTTATTTTATCTCCTAGGCTAATGGTTGTCAGCCCTTATTTTACTTGAGAATAAATAATTTATTTTTTATAAGACATCCTTTTTCATGTTTCAGATTTTCTTTTAGAGGTTCTTATTTAGTAAAGGGAAGATCCCTGAGTGAGCAGTTGCATTTAAGATAAGCTTTCAGGTGGCTGGAATGATAAAGTTTATTTTGAGAAATGTGCCTCTAGGCTTTAGGAAGTGGATGCATGTTTTAAAAATTGAAAGATAAAAACAGAATTATCTGTTGTCCTTAAGTGCTAAAGGGAATATAAAAGATATCTTACCACATGTGTATAAATTTGTTATATTGCTTTTTATAAAAAGTAAATCCCTGAGTAAGAAAATAGTTTCCTTTTTAGTATACTCCAAAAATCACCAACTTTTATAAAAGCAAATATTTATTATTTGAATGACATATGACATATAAATAGCATTACATATTTTAAAATTAGGCCAATGTTATTGTTTCAAGTCTACCAAAGAAATATGTCTTGTTAACAATCTACTTTTTTTTTTTAACAATATACCGTGGCTAAAGCATTTACTTTTGTAATTGGTATGTGAATGTTCATATAACTGAAATATTCGTAGGCTAGGAAAAATGTTTTATGAATAATTAGAAGTTGATGGATGCTTCTGTAAAAACTGAATTGTCTGCATTAAAAAGTGACAAGTTTTATAACTATGGATAATGGTGATCTCTTACCAACTATAAAGTATTTAGCAATGTAAAAATCTTTGATAATAAAGAGTCATCACAATTTATTACATTCTAGAAAGGCCTAGCTAGACTCACTATTAATTTTATTCATATATGCCCTTTTTATTTTTATTCTAATATAAATTTAATTAAGCATATTTAAATATATAATAATTTATTAAATGCCAGTGTTTTCTATTTTTCACAGAAGTCTCCAAATTCAAATATCTTCTGTTTACACTGAAAGCTATCATCATTATGCAATCTAATAATATAAAATACCTTAAATTTCATAATATATTCATAATATTAAAATCAATTTTAAGAATTCCAATTTTTGAATGAAAATTGCAATCAAGTATAGAAATACATACCTATATTCCCCAAAGCAGAGAAAGATGGTCCAATGTAAATTTATACTTCCCAGGAAAACAATATCTCAATATAACACCATTACCAAAAACCGATTTTTTTTTTTGGAAATTACATTCAATCCAATATTTTCTGTATTGTAATCGTAGTGTTTTTGATTATTTCTTTTATTTTTGGTACAATATTATTGCATTATCTTCCATATATTTCCTCCATCTAAATTCTCCCATGTAACACTCATTGTCTTCTTTCAAATTCATGGTATCTCTTTTTTATTGTTTTTAAATGTGTATATGTAGACACATATATTCCTGGCTATAAACTGCTCAGTCTATATAATATTTCACACACACACACACACACACACACACACACACATACACACACACACGATTCTTTTACTTGTCATTTCAAACTTGAATACAAAGAATCTCTTTAAGATGTATCTATTCTCTTGATTTGATTTTGTTCGAGACTGTATACCTAGAAGTTCTTGAGGTTATAGTTCAGGAAACAGTAGAACTCATTCCAGGGTGGAGGTTTTGTGGTTAAGATGCTGCCCTCAATTTTATTTTTTTTAATTTTATATTAGTTTATTTACTTGACATCCTGATGGTGCCTCCTACCTTTCCTTCTCCTAGTCCCCTCACCACTTACTCTCCTTCCCCTCTTCTTTCACCTCAGAAAAGGGGAGCTCCCCCATATTAATCTTCCCCAGCACATCATGTCACATCAGGAGTGAGCATATGTTCATTCCCTAAAGCCAGGCACTTCAGTGCTGCAAGAGGGAAGTGATCCAAAAGCAGGCAATGGAATCCATGTTGGAAACAGTGCCTCCCTGACTTTCCTCAGGTGCCCCTTAGGAAGAACAAGCCACTTGGTGGCAACATGTGTGCAGGGACGAAGGTACAGATAATGCATGCTCTTTAGTTGATATATCTTAGTCTCTGAAAGCCCCAGTGGGACCAAAGACAACAATAGTTGTCTCTGTTGGTCTTCTTGTGAGGTACCCTGTTCCCTCCAGGTTCTTTCATCTTTACCCCAACACTTCCACAGGACTCCCTGAGATCCACCCCATGCCTAGAGGCAAGTTCCAACATCTGTCTTGTTCAGCAGCTGGCTAGATCTCCAAGACAACAGTCAAGTTAGGCTCCTGTCTGAAAGCATAGCAGAGTATCATTATTATTGTCAGCCTAGCTCTCACTTTTGGGATAGGTCTCAGGTTGAGTCGATTATAGGTTGGAATTTCCCTCGAACTACCTTACCACATTATCCCTGCACTTCTTGTAGGCAGGGTAATTTTTGGATCAAAGGTTTGTCGGTGGGTTGTTGTTTCCTTCTTCCACTAGTCCTGCCTGACTAAGAGATGGTCGCTTCAGTCTTCATTGGACCCGCTGTTAGGAGTCTCAACTACAGTCACACACATATCCTCCAAGCAGCTGCCCTGTCACAGGCGTCCAGGTTGATGAAGAGCTCCCCCCCAATCAACTTTCCCTTCTTGTTCCCAGCTCTCTTTCTTACCTACCATCCCTGCTCTCTCCAAATCCGATCCCCACCCTTGTTTCCATCAACATTCCATCTCCTTCCCAGTACCCTCTCTTCATCTACTCCTGCTGCCTGTTCTTTTTCCCCTTCTGAGTAACCCTTTTGGCACCCTCCCGTGACACTCCTTGTTATAGGTTTTGTGGATTGTAGTATGATTATACTAGGTCTAATATTTTTAGGTCTAATATTCACTTATAAGTGAGTATACTATGTGTGTCTTTCTGGGTCTGGGTACCTCACTTAGGATGATCTTTTCTAGTTTCATCCATTTGCCTGCAAATTCCATTATTATTATTATTATTATTATTATTATTATTATTATTTTTACTAGCTGAGTGTATTCCGTTGTACAAATATACAACAATTTCTATATCTATTCTTCAGGTGAGGGACAGCTGGTGTTTCTAGTTATTATGAATAAAGCAGCTATGAACATAGCTGATCAAATGTCCCTGTTGCACAATGGAGCATATTTTGTGTGTATGCCCAGGAGCAGGGTATCTGAGCCTTGAGGTAAAACTATTATTGAGTTCAATTTTAAATGTGAGTGGCTGATAATTTGATGGCATAAAATTCATTGTCAAAATTTTGTAAGAAAAACCCAACCAAGGACTATGCATGGAGATAACTTCAGACCCCTGCACAGATGTAGCCCATGGCAGTTCAGTATCCAAGTGGGTTCCATTGTAATAGGAACAGGGACTGTCTCTGACATGAACTGATTGGCCTGCTCTTTAATTACCTCCTGTTGAGGGGGAAGCAGCATTACCAGGCCACAGAAGAAGACAATGCAGCCACTCCTGATGAGACCTAATTGACTAGGATCAGAAGGAAGGAAAAGAAGTCCTCCCCTATCAGTGGACTTGGGGAGGGTCATGCATGCCGAGCGTGGAAGAAGGGAGGGATTGGGATGGGAAAAGGGAGAGAACCACAGGGGGGGATACAAAGTGGATAAAGTATAATTAATAAAGAAAAAAAAAAGAAAAGAAAAACCCAGCACATGTTCTCTTGATCAATGCTAGGTGCCTTTGGTGTAAATATATAGAAAATAACATCAAAGAGACTTGTTCAACAAACTTATGCAAGACCTGTACTCCTTAATACAGAACTGATTATTCCTCATGTACAAGGGTGTTCATACAACATTTTTCATTTCAATCCCTATGAATTTTAGGAAATTATTTTACTGTAATTGATAACTATAAGTATCTGTAGTTATGAATCCATAATGCTTTTAATCAGGTCTCATGTATTTCAGGCTCATCCCAGACTTATTATGTAGCAAAGGACACCCTTGAAATACTTACCTCGTCTTCATTTATTGAAAAATTAGCAATGGGGGGTCCTGGTGTTGCTGGTATGAAGCTCTACAGCTGGTTTATGCAATGATGTATTTCTAACTCCCAAGAAAGAGATCTATCACTTGAATTATATCTTTGGCCCTCAAAAATATTTTTAAAAGATATTTATTTTTGCTTTATGTGTATGTGTGTTTCCTTACCTGTATGTATTGCAGCACATGCATGCCTAGTGCCCTTGAAGATCAGAAGAGGATGTGATGTCTTCTGGAACTAGAGTTATAGATGGTTGTGAGCTGAAAAGCAACAAACCAAGTTATCCAATTAAAAAATGGGGAATGGAGCTAAATGGAGAATTCTCTGTACAGGAATATCGAATGGCAGTGAAACACTTAAAGAAATCCTCAAACTCATTAGCCATTAGGGAAATGCAAATCAAAACGACCCTGAGATTTCACCTTACACTTATCAGAATGGCCAAGATGAAAAATATGGATGCTAGGAAACAATTAGAGGTCCTTTGTAAAACTAGCAATTGACATTCACTGAATAGCCATCTACAAGTATCCTACAATTGATTTTAAAGTGATCTTATATATACTATAAAAGTACATTTAACTTAGAATGATCTTTTCTAGATCCTACCATTTGCCTGCAAATTTCATGATTTCCTCATTTTTGATTGCTGAGTAGTATTCCATTGTGTAAAAATACCACAATTTCTGTATCCATTCCTCCGTTGAGGGACAGCTGGGTTGTTTCCAGGTTCTGGATATTACAAATAAAGCTGCTATAAACATGGCTGAGCAAATGTCCTTATTGTGTACTTGAGCAGATTTTGGGTATATACCTAGCAGTGGTATAGCTGGGTCTTGAGGAAGCATTATTCCTATTCGTTTGAGAAAGTGCCAGATTGATTTCCAAAGTGGTTGTACCAGTTTACATTCCCATCAGCAATGGAGGAGGGTTCCCCTTTCTCCACAACCTCTCCAGCATGTGTTGTCACTTGAGTTTTTCATCTTGGCCATTCTGATAAGTGTAAGGTGAAATCTCAGGGTCGTTTTGATTTGCATTTCCCTAATGGCTAATGAGTTTGAGGATTTCTTTAAGTGTTTCACTGCCATTCGATATTCCTGTACAGAGAATTCTCTGTTTAGCTACATTCCCCATTTTTTACTTGGATAACTTGGTTTGTTGCTTTTCAGCTTTTTTAGTTCTTTATATATACTGGATATTAGCCCTCTGTCAGATAAAGGGTTGGTGAAGATTCTTTCCCAATCTGTAGGCATTCATTTTGTTTTGATGACGGTGTCCTTTGCTTTGCAGAAGCTTTTCAGTTTCATGAGGTCCCATTTATTGATTGTTGCTCTTAGAGCCTGTGCTGTTGGCGTTCTGTTCAGGATGTTGTCTTCTATGCCAATGAGTTCTAGGCTGTTTCCCACTTTTTCTTCTAACCGATTTAGAGTATCTGGTTTTATGTTAAGGTCTTTGATCCACGTGGACTTTAGTTTTGTGCAGGGTGATAAATATGGATCTATTTTCATTTTTCTGCATGTAGACATCCAGTTGGACCAGCACCATTTTTTGAAGATGCATACTTGCTTATATAGACCTACAAGAAATGATAAACATAATGAAATCTATAAACCTAAAGAAGATAAACAGGAAAGGAGACACAGGGTAAGATGATCAATCCTCACTTAGAAAGACAAATGGGATAGGCATTGGATATATGATAGGAGTCTACTGCAGAAGGCATCTGAAAGACATTACCTAGCAATGTTTCAAAGCAGATACTAAGACTCATCACCAAACCTTCTGCAGAGTGCAGGGAATTATATGAAAAAAGGGGGAGTTAGTATGATGTGGAAAGGATAGGAGCTCCACAAGGACCAAGTATATCTGGGCACAGGGTCCTTTTCTGAGACTAACACTCCACCAAGGACCATGTATATATATAACCTAGAACCTCTGCTTGGATGTAGCCCATGGTAGCTCAGTAACCAATTGGTTTCCCATAGTAAGGAGAACAGGGACTATTTCTGACAGGAACTCAACGGCAGGCTCTTTGACCTCCCCACTCCCCAAGGGAGGAGCAGTCCTGCAAGGCCACAGAGGAGGACTCTGCAGCCAGTCCTGAAGATACCTGATAAAACAGGGTCAGATGAAAGGGGAGGTGGTCCTCCCCAATCAGTGGACTTGGAAAGGGGCAGGGAGGAGATGAGGGAGGGAGGGTGGGATTGGGAGGGAATAAGGGAGTGGGATACAGCTGGGATACTGAGTTAATAAAATGTAACTAATAATAAAAAAATTAAATTAAAAAAGTATATTTAAGATTCCCTGAACTCTGCCGTTTGGCTATGAGTCCCAGCATCTGCTTCTATACCCTGATGGGTAGAGTCTTTCAGAGGTCCTCTGTGGAAAGCTACTCTCTTGCTTCCTGTCTTTTCCTACTTTTGTTTCTCCCGTTTGCCCTTCTGAATGAGGATTGATTCTCTTCCCTAGGGTCCTCCTTGTTGTTTAGCTTCTTTGGGACTATAAATTTTAGTATGTTTATGCTACATTATGTATGACTACTATCCACTTATACCATGTGTGTCTTTCTGCTTCTGTGTTACCTCACTCATATAAATTTTTCTAATTCCATCCTTTTGTGACTAGGAGTGGGACATTGGGGGGGTGGATGAAGGAGGAGGGGTGGGATCAGAAGGAGATTAGGAAGAAGGCTGTAGCTGGGATAAAAAGTTAATAAATTGTAATAAATAATAATAATAGAAAAAAGTAGATGTAACAGATATCATCCAAAAAGTGGAATAAAGTTTAACTGATATGTTTATCAATTGTAGCACTGATATACTATCTGATAAGTTTTAATACATATCTGCTATGAATATACATAGACATAGCATATTTTGATTTTCTCCTTTTCTATTTGTATTTCCTTGATATCCTTCAGTTGTTTTAATGTTCTAGCTTATACTTGAAGCACTCTACAGAATAGCAACAGAAAGGATGGAATTATTGTCTCATTTCTGGTTTTAGTGAAAAATCGTTGCTGAACTACATTTAGGTTGATGTTGGCTCGGGTTTTGGTTTTAATTCTATTCTATAATCTTCAGTTAATTTGACAAAACTAATCACAGCACACTCACACTTATACTTAGCTCACAATGATTATTAACAACCTACATACTGATCATGTGTTTATTTTCTATGTAATTTAGCTTGTGGTCTTTGTTTTGTGCTACAAAGATTATAAAATTCATGTTTGCAATTGCAGTTTCAAAACCTAAAGTCCAGAACTAAAAGGAACCATCTCAAATAAATGGTGAGAAAAAATACATATATACAGCTCAGCCAAAAATTATAAATTTCCTTCCAAGACTATCATTGGCTGGAGAGATTGCTTCTGGCAATTAATTAACTCAACTTTGGAGGTGTATTTTTTAAATATATTTTACAAAATTGTGGAAGACAAAGCCAAATAAAATAAAACCTTATACTCATTTTTTAAATATATCAAAATAGGTATAAAAACCATGCAAAATAAGACTATTGTTAAGCAGTTGATATGTAGTTCATTTTTAAAAAATATATACAATTGTAATTGATGAGGTGAGGGAAAAATATATAAAACATTAGTAATTTCTGGAGTCTTAATATAAAGGGTATCATGTCCCTTGTGTGCGGGACAGACATGTGTTTGGCAGGCACCTTGAATTTTTGCCCAGGCCCTATTACAACTATCCTTATCTGCATTTCATACAGAGAGGTAGGAAAGAGAGCCAAATCCCAGTTTGCTGAGGCAGGAATACACGCATTGTGCATCTAACACAGTCCATTCTTTCCAATGAATGAATTTCTGGCAATTTACCAGTTCACAGTAAAAAAAAAAAAAAAAAAATGAATAAAATAAAAGATTTCTTTTCAGAGGAAAAATTAATTTCTAGTATATTTGAATAATTCCACCAGCAGCTTGGCATTTGTTAAGAATAGCAAATACTTATTTAAAAAATTGGTGCTAGCAGGAAGAAAAAGCAATTGAACTTAACAGTATTATATGTATTTCTGCGGCAAAATTATTTATTATTAAGTTGTTCATGAGTAATTTTGAGTAATTTGAACAATGCCAAGAAGATAAAACAAAATATTTATTTAAAATATTTTCAAGAGTCTTTCATGGGCCTTCTGTGGTAGGCTCCTGTCCTGTTACTTGTTTTCTCCTCATTTATCTTTCTAAGTGAAGATTGATCATCTTACCCTGGGTCCTCTTTCTTGTTTATCTTCTTTAGGTGTACAGATTTTAGTATGTTTATCTTATCTTATAGGTCTAGTATCCACTTATAAGTGAGTATATAACATGTGTGACCTTCTTCTTCTGGGATACCTCACTCAGAATGATCTTTTCTAGATCCCACCATTCGCCTGCAAATTTCATGATTTCCTTGTTTTTAATTGCTGAGTAGTATTCCATCATGTAAAAGTACCACATTTTCTGTATCGATTCCTCCTTTGAGAGACATCTGGGTTGTTTCCAGGTTCTGGCTATTATGAAAGCTGTTACAAATATGGTTGAGCAAATATCCTTATTGTGTACTTGAGCATATTTTGGATATATGCTTAGGAATAGTATAGCTGGATCATGGGGAAGCACTATTCCTAATGGTCTGACAAAGCGCCAGACTGATTTCCAAAGTGGTTGTACAAGTTTACATTCACACCAGCAGTGGGGAAGGGTTCCCCTTCACAACCTCTCCAGCATGTGTTGTCATTTGATTTTTTGATCTTAGCCATTCTGATGGGTGTAAGGTGAAATCTCAGGGTCATTTTGATTTGCAACTCCCTGATGGCTTATGACGTTGAACATTTCTTTAAGTGTTTCTCTGCCATTCTGTATTATACTCTGTTTAGCTCTGTTCCCCATTTTTTAATTGGATTGCTTGATTTGTTACTTTTTAATTTCTTTAGTTATTTATAAATTCTAGATATCAGCCCTGTGTCAGATATAGGGTTGGTGAAGATCCCTTCCCAGTCTATAGGCTGTCTTTTTGTTCTAATGACAGTGTCTTTTGCTTTACAGAAGGTTTTCAGTTTCATGAGGTCCCATTTATTGATTGTTGCTCTTAGAGCCTGTGCTGTTGGTGTTCTGTTCAGGAAATTGTCTCCTGTGACAATGAGTTCAAGGCTCTTCCACACTTTTTCTTCTAACTAATTTAGAAAGACTCTACTTGGCAGTGTATCAAAGCAGATTTTGAGACTCATGACCAAACTTTGGGCAGAGTTCAGGGAATGATATGAAAGAAGTGGGAGTTAGTAAGACCTGGAGAGTACAGGAGCTCCACAAGGACCAAATATATCTGGGCACAGGGGCCTTTTGTGAAACTGTTTCTCCAACCAAGGACCATGCATGGATATAACCAAGAGCCCCTGCTCAGATGTAGAACCATGGCAGCTCAGTGTCCAAGTGGGTTCCCTAGTTGGGGGAATGGGGACTGTCTCTGACATGAACTCAATGGCTGGCTCTTTGACCTCACCCACCCCCCAAAGAAGGAGGAGTAGTCTTGCTAGGCCACCAAGGAGGACTTTGCAGCCAGCCTTGAAGAGACCTGATAAGCTGGGGTCAGATGGAGGGGAAGGAGGACCTCCCTCATCAGTGGACATAGAGAGGAGCAGGGGGGAGATGATGCGGGAGGGAGGGAGAGATTGGGGAGAATGAGGGAGGAGGCTACAGCTGGGATAAAAAGTAAATAAACTGTAACTAATATAAAAAATAAAAATTTAATTAAAAATATTTTCAAGAAATTGTATTAGAAATGACTATGGTATTACATGTTAAGTATCTAGAAGGTGTTTCAAGCATCTCCTTCATATGTAATGTATGTAGATATATAAAAATAGGTATATTACTAAATATGATAAATAGTCCTTATGAAATTTTGTAAATATTTGCTAGATAGCAATTTTTTCATAATAATATGGTAATAATAATAATTATTATTCATAATAATTAGCTGCTGGTGAGAGTAAATTTTAATTGTTATATACTTTAGTGATTAACAAAAACTATAATAGATACAGAAATTTTTTTTATGTGCAGAAAATGCAGAGAAACTTTGTTACTAATGGTATTAGTTCGTTGTTATTGTTATGGTGACAGCAATAGCATCATTGATGCTTGGTTATAGTAACTACTCACAAAGTTTTCCTTACATTTCCATTCACGGATGGACCATTCTCAGAATAACAGATGCTATAGAACACATTTACACATTGTAAGACTAACTAGGGTATAGTGTTTATTCTATGAAAACACAGATGTAGGCAAAAGAGGAAGTCCATATGTTACTAAATAAATAAAATATTTATAGGGGCACATGAGGAATACACACACACACACACACACACACACACACACACCAGTATGTCTCTAAAACAATAATCTAGTATATTTTGTTGTTGTTGTTTTTTTATACGTGTAGACAATATAATGTCTTAAATGATCTTTTGCCTTTATATTTAACTTGGAGCAATATTTTCAGGTCTTAGACACATTTTCTCCTTCTCCAAAAACATATACAATGACTAGTTAAGTTACTTCATTTATAGAAAACTGTTGATTTTAAAATGCATTTTGTTATTCAAGTTATGTAAAATTATTTAGCAAAGTCACTAAATGCTAATAAAGTTACTCTATTACATGTAAGTAAAATATTTATAAAATTAATTTAACAAATTACAGTTTTGTATTCATAGAACACAAAACCTTAACTAAAATACTTTCAAAGATTAAATAAAGATTATTCTTCAAACATCATCTACATTTTATTATTATGTGACTCGTATATGATTATTTTTGATAAAAAGTTTAAAACATTTGAAAATAGTTTGACAAAAGTTATTCTTTCCGTGTTTCACTATTAAGCATAAATCATCCATAGTAAAACTATATATTCTTTTATTGATCTACTTATGCACTTTCATTCATTAATGAATTATTAATTTACTGACTAGATACTACTGAGCAAGAGGATTCTGTAGTTGTTTTTTTTCTAAAATATGTTTATTTTTAATTAGATTTTTCTTTACTTGAAAAATAATTATAATCCATTTCAAGAACCACACATTGACAAAAGAGTTTATACATATATGTCCATAATTACTCAAACATATTGAATATAAATTAAATAGAAATATTGTCATCAGATATACACACCTGAAGGATGTGTTTTCATAGATCATTAAGAAAAGTCAGCAAATATGATTTACAGGTTGTCAGAGTCAATGTGAAGTTACTTATGTAAATTTAATGAAATATATATAAAACTTCCGATGGTTGTGGAGGAAGAGTTTATGATCTCATAGCCAGTGAGAGGAAAGATTCTACTAGGGCGTGGGCAGCAGGGGTGGCTGGGGTGGGGGGGGTGGTTTCCTAGAAATTTCAAAGCAGTTACACAAAATAAACTTCTAGGATATCAAATGAACAACTGTTTATACAAACTTCAGCTGATGATTTCGTGTGGATTACTGTACAATTTCAGGAAAATTATAATGGCAGCATTCAGCACTAGGATGAAGTTATGTATATGATTGCTTACAAACCATTTGTATTCATATACACTCAATATAATTAATTCAAGCATAATCACCAGAGACATTGTTTGGAGTGGGACTTTCCTGTTGTGCTATATGAAAGAAATTGTTTTAACAGCATAATAACAACCTCGCTTTTATGCTGAAAGATAGTGACATTATACATGTAACTTTAAAGATGTTTGTTCCCTTTACCTCAATATCTTTGAGTTGCATTAGTCTACTAAGACATAAGTATTGGTCTTCACCTTTTTTTCTGCCAATCCAAAATGCTTATTATTCTTAGGAAACTGCTTTCTTGCTTTTAAAAGTTTTGTATTGATAAGTGTATAATTTGAGGACAATTAGAATCTCACTTCTCAGCATTAGCAAAGGTATTTATGAACCATTTGTAATTGTATACACTAGGAATATAATTAACTCAGATATAATCATCACAAGCCATTAATTTTTTTGGCTTACCTGATGTGTTATATGAGAGAAATTGGCTTAACAGCCTAATAACAACTTTGCTCTCATGTTAAAAGACAGTGCCATTATCCACGCAACTTTAGGAAGTAGGTTATTCAGGTGTACTGTCTTGTTTCTGAGAAGTCATATCATTCACCACATTGGCACTTGAATTCTTGTGTTGTTTTTGTTTTTCCATTAGGACAGACTTCCTTCTGATTTTTTGTTTTGTTTTGTTTTTGTTTTAAATCAGGATATACCATTGTGGCTAAGTCATTATTTAGGCATGAGAAAGTTTAAAAATTATTACCATGTTGGGTTTGGGCCACTCTGCTTTGCTTTAGCCTTTAAGCGTGGTTTGTTGATGCTAATTCATGGCATCCTGGAGTGACTTCCCTGCTCCCTTGCTCTTTGACTTTCTCTTTTGTAACGTTTCACATGTAGAGCTCTGGTGATTAATATTTTATGCTGGTGTTCTTATGTACAGCATGACACAGTGAGTTCCATTCAACTCTCCGGTAGCCCTGCTGCCACAGAAAAGTAACTAATAGCTGGAGCCTAACATCATGTGGCTCTGGGAGGTCTCCTGCGAGAAAGAAACAGACAATATCTTGTCACATCATAAATTTATAAGGAGTTAATTAAAGGCCTCCTTTTGCATCTCAAACATATCCAGAGTCCCCCATCACCAGAAATGATTCCCATTTAATTACCAAAGGCTTGTAAGAATTTGCAGCTCAAAGTGTGCTTTAATGTCAAGCAGAATAGCAGTACAAATGCAAAACTGTTTCTGGAATATACCACGAGAATATGAGGCTGCACAGAACTATTTGCACTGAGTTTTATATTAATTATTTGTGGATAGGAACACGTAGTTTAATTTTTAAACATGAAGCTTTCACAAGTGTTTATGAGTTCTCATGCTGAACTAAAAACCTAATGTTGATTTATTTTATCCTGTTCACACTTTCCAGATTGAATGTTTATTAATCTTTGCCTGGCTTTGCTCCACATATTGCTCTAAACAAGCCGCTCTATACATTGTTCTGTTCCTGAGTTGTTGACCAATTCTACATAACTCAAGAAAAGCCATATTACAAACAGTTTTGTTTGATGCTGATTACCGTGAATTTTCATACATTTTGGATGGAAGAAACATGATAAAGATCAGATTCTAACATGGTTCAAGGGAAATGGAGAAATGAGTTTTAAAAACCAGTTTACATTAATTTAGAAGAAATTTACCCTAAAGGCTTATTTGATTATTTCTGTTAGATGACCTATTTGGGCTAATGTATAATGGATAATCCATTTAGGTGTTCTTTTCTGAAGCCCTGAAGCTGTCTGCAAAGATCTCAATGGATTATAGTTCTTCTACTGAAAAGGAAATAATCAAAATTACAATAAGTAACCATGAAGAATGCTAGCTGTTATATAATTGAAAACATTTTTCAGCACCATGCAATTGATTATTCAAAAGCATTTTTTAATTTGTGATACTCTCTTTTAGTAGATATAATTTAGCACAAAAGAAAATTTTATTCCTATACTTATTTTAATTTGATTGCTCATTGTTGTCATGGTGACAAAATATGAACTCTAATATATATATATATATATATTGCTATATAAAAGAATTCTCAGAAGTTAGGCAACAGTGTTAAAGGTAACAGAAGTCTACTTGGATTCTTTTGTTCTAAAGTAGTGTAAACATCAGAAGAAGTATATTTATTTCTTAGACAGGTATATTAGCAACATGAGAATTTTTTTTTTCCTGCAGTTCAATCATCCTTTAAATTTACTGAGCAAAACACCCATATTTGGCATTGGAAAACATAGACAATATTTTGGCTTTGAAGTAGGTTCTTTTTTTTTATGTATGTTTATACTTAACCTCAATCTTCTTAGTATCTAAAATATAGGAATGTAAGGTCAAGGTTCTCTAAAAAAGAAAAAAAACGAACAAGAAATGAGTGAAGGAAATTTGTGTCTGGTCAGGAAAACATCAGCTCTCTGCAACAATGGTGGCATCACGTTGTTCAGGGAGACTTATGAGGCACTGCATCTTACCCACTTTGGGGATGGGCCGGGCCTTTATTCTGGCAATATTTTGCTCTGTATTTCTCAGGAACTCATAAATGACCAAGGACCAGTTTAACAAATTAATTGTTTACTTCTTTTGGAAAGACTAAATTCTGTTGGAAAGCAAGAAATTGTATGAGAATCTCCATAAGTGACACTGGGGAAGCAGCAGTGTGTATAATTTTTATTGTTGTTGTCTATCAAAGTGTCAAGAGTCTACTTGATAATTAAAAAAACTCTTTTACTGTGCCTGCTTTCTTCTCTGTTTTAAGGTTGTTTCATACAGCACATTGTGGGCAGCTTTATCCCAAACTGAGCTGCTGTACTTTAACATGACTAGGATTTTGCTTAATTGGTGAGGTGAGAGTTGGAGAGAATATGATGGAAGGTTAAATTACTGAATTAGGGCTTTGGTAACTCATTTTATATCCTTTGCAACTTGCCTAAGGCTTTCCTTAATTACATTCATTTACCAAGTACTGTTCCTTCTTATTACCTATTTTACTAATTGAGTTTGTATCTGGTGTATATAGCCATTAGAACCCACAGAGAAAATTGAACAAATATTGGATACCGTAATGCATGCCCACACATCTTAATCACCTGCCCATTGTAACATTCTTATGGCACGTGGATATTAGTTTTACAAGAAGGAAGTTTAGAGAATTTAGTTACTTTTCCTTTCAAGGTAATAGACCTTATGAACCCGTATACTAGATCCCAAACTAAGCATACATAAATGCCTCAAAACACTCAATGTATCCACACAATAAACTATGCTACAGTATGCTTATATGAATTGACATGCTTAGTATTTCATCGTCTCTTATTTCTTACTGTAGAATATTAGAATGCATGCATAAAATATCTTGGAGATGAGATGCATTTTAAACTCAAGATTAATATCTATTTTAATACCTTTTCAACACATTCTGAAGACAACATTATAAAACACTTGCTGAGAATGCTTGCTTTTGTCTCTGATGACTATGAACTGTCATTGGTAGAAATTTTCACTTATGGTGACAAGTTATAACATAGAAATTTTTAGTTTTTTGGAACATTTTGTATTTCAAATTTCCCAGGTTAGAGATTCCCAGGCTTAATTTCAAGAAATATTCTGTGAATTTTTATGAAGAAACAGATGCTATCTAAGGGTCATGTGAACATTTGCCAAATATGTGACAGCTAATTAAAAAGGGAACACAATTTAAATCCCCTTGGGGTTTCTGAATCGCATTTCAGTACTGTTTGAAAGAAGCAGCTCTTTAATGAATGTATTTCTACTAGAAATTTGATAAAATACATTATTTTTACATTACAAGTAGTCATTCCATAATATACCCCAGAATAAAGTTTAGAAAAAGAAGTAGGGGAAAAAGAAAAAACGTTTGGAAGTAAGAGGGACAGACAGGTACTCCTGGTCTATGGCATGGATTTGGGCTTAGGGAGTGGTAGGTATAAGGCTATTTTTTTGGGTTTGTTGTTGTTGTTGTTTGTTTGTTTTTTGGGAATACTTCAGCTTACTTTCTGGTTTTGGAAAATAAATTTTAAATAGATTTAAAAATAAAATTCTCTACTAATTTAAGTGTGCTTATGAAGGAATATGATGACAGACAGTTCCTTTAGACGCTGTTTGCTCTGTCAGGCTGGCCGCTGGTCTGACCTTGACAACACTCAAACCTCCACACCAATCTCCTTTCTCTAAGTTGTGCAACTTTATTACTGAAGTGCTTAGAGCATGGCTACTGGGACATATTCACCGCTAGTATCCCTCAGCCATTACGGAGGGAAATCGATGTTTCTTACATTTTGCGTTTTGCAATTTCAATTCACGTTTCAGTTTTCCACCGTCTTCCAGAATTCAAAACTAGCGTTGTGTTCTGCTTAGTTACTATGATACCTTGTTTAATAGCTCACACCTGACCGGCTGCCTTTAAATAAGTGATTAAGTACCATCTGCCCCAAACTCTCAGACATGGTTTTTCTCTCTAAATAGATTTTTTTCAGATTAAATTAAATAAGTATTATGAAATGAGATCATATTATGGTAGAGTGGGCTATAAAGATCTTCCTAGAACTATTTCTCAAGCAAAAAAAAAAAAAAAAAGAGACACAGAAAGAATAAAGTCACATGAAGAAAATTATGAACAAAATAATTTTAAGAGCTTCTGGAAACTGAAAGGAGTGATAATGAATTTCCTTATACATTTTTTTTTTCAATAAGCATGTCTTTGTTGTACCATGACTTCAAATGCTAACCCACGAGTGTGTGAAAGAAAAACAAAACAAAACAAACAAACAAACAAAACCCCCATCAAGTTCAGGGAATTCATTATGGCAGCACCATAAATCTACCTCAGCTGCCACCCTTTCCTTAATTCCTAAATCTTCTATAAAAATCTCATAGTCTAGGTTATATCCATACATGGTCCTTGATGGAGTGTCAGTCTCAGAAAAGACCCCTGTGACCAGATATATTTGCTCATTGTTGAGCTCCTATCCCTTCCATGTCATACTAATTCCCCATCTTTCATATAGTTCTCTGCACTCTGCAGAATGTTTGGTTATGAGTCTTAGTCTCTGCTTTGATACACTGCTATGTAGAGATTGGTTTCCCATAGTAAGGGGAACAAGGACTCTCTCCAACAGGAACTCAATGGCAGGATCTTTGACCTCCCCAGACCCCAAGGGAGGAGCAGTCCTGCTAGGCCACAGAGGACTTTGCAGCCAGTCTTGAAGATACCTGATAAAACAGATGAAAGGGGAGGAGGTCCTCCCCAATCGGTGGACTTAGAAATTTACACAGAGAAGATGAGGGAGGGTGGGATTGGGAGGGAATGAGGGAACGGGATACAGCTGGGACACAGAGTTAATAAAATGTAACTAATAAAAAAAATCTCATAGTCATGAAGACACAACAAAGTAGTCAACTACTTATACTCAAGCTATTGAGTCAGGCCTGGTTACCATCCCAAGATCTGGCCCAACTTTTACCATGTTTTTTTCTGCAATTTAATCCATTCTTGAAATTGCTGAAATGGAGTATAGACTGGTAATTGTCCCTTGTTCAAATCTGGCTTCATATTATGAGCTTTCTATATGGACCGGATAATCTATAGAAGGACTAAATCCAATAGTTTCAACAAAGACAAACTCTTTGTACCCTCCTCCTCATATTTCAGAGAGGCAGGTTAGAATGACAGTAATGGAAGTTATGCTCCAGTCTTTGGCGGCAGCACGATCAGCCTGAGCCAACTGGGCTGCTTTCGGCTTTGCTTTAGAATAATAATTATTGTTGACTTGAAAAGAGTCCAGGAAAAGCTTCATCAAGTGCCATCCACATCTAGCCATGTAAAAGAAAGTTATTTTTTGGTTTTGTACTTTGAAATGTGCTTCTCTAAAAGAGAGGTAACTTTATTTGCTTTAATGTATTTATTTTTATTCTACCAAAGCAATTTCATAATTTATCAAAGTTTTTCGATTACTTGGGATACAATCTTCTAACAGAGACCTATTCCTTTCCTATTTAGTTATTTGCATTCATTAAAGTAAATGTTCATTAACTGTGGCCATTCAAACATTTGCCTGCTTCTCAAGATCAAGTGTATTGTAATTCTTTTTTTTTCTCTAGAAAAGAATAATACATTTCTACCAAACTTTGAGGTATACCAAAGTCATACCATGTAATTTAGATATTTATTAAAAACATAAAGTGCAGCTAATTTAATTAGGGATTTTGATTCATGCTGTGATTTCTCATGAAACCTTTGTGAGGAAATCAAGACTTATTGTATTGAATGTTGCTTGCATTTATTAAGCACTTCACTTGCTGTTAGCTGCTCTTAAGACGTCAGTTGCCTACTAGGGAGAGTAATTAATAAAGGAGGTTAAAATGTACACAGGCTTTTTCTTCACTTAAGCATTGGATAAAGCACTACCTCTCAGATATCAGAAGAAAAGCTCTTCCTTTTCATTTTTTGTTTTTTCTTTTGTTGTAACTATTAAGAGTTTATTTTCCTGTGTTCTTTGTCAATATGTGAACAATTAAAAATAACATTTTATATTCTTTATTTTTAAATCAAAATATAATTATATCATTTGATTCCATTCCCTTTCTGTTTTAGGCTCCCCCAAATTTACTCCCTTTCAAGTAATTGTTTATATATCTTCATTATTGTTACATATACATATAACACAAAAATGTATGCATTGAACTTATCAAATATTTTTTAATTTTTTATTAAATTACACTTTATTCATTTTGTATCCCCCCATAAGCCCCTCCCTCCTCCCCTGCCGATCCCACCCGCCCTCCCCTTTCTGCATGCATGCCACTCCCCAAGTCCACTGATAGGGGAGGTCCTCCTCTCCTTCCTTCTGATCTTAGTCTATCAGATCACATCAGGAGTGGCTGCATTGTCATCTTCTGTGGCCTGGTAAGGCTGCTCTCCCCTCAGGGGGAGGTGATCAAAGAGCAGACCAATCAGATTATGTCAGAGGCAGTCCCTCTTCCCATTACTATGTAACCCAGTTGGACACTGAACTGCCATGGGCTACATCTGTGCAGGGGTTCTAGGTTATGTCCATGAATAGTCCTTGGTTGGAGTATGAGTCTCTGGGAAGTACCCTGTGTTCAAATTTTCTGGTTCTGTTGCTCTCCTTGTGGAGACCCTGTCCTCTCCAGCTCTTACTATTTCCCAATTCTTACATAAAATTCCATTCACTCTGCCCAACAGTTGGCCATCAGGCTCAGCATCTGCTTTGATAGTCTGCAGGGCAGAGGCTATCAGAGGCCCTCTGTGGTAGGTTCCTAGTTTGTTTCCTGTTTTCTTCTTCTTCTGATGTCCATCCTCTTTGCCTTTCAGGATGGGGATTGAGTGTTTTAGTTAGGGTCCTCTCTCTCTTGCTTAGTTTCCTTAGATGCACATATTTTAGTGGGTTTGTCCTATGTTGTATGTCTATATGAGTGAGTATATACCTTGTGTGTCTTTTTGCTTCTGGGACAACTCACTCAGGATGATCCTTTCCAGGTCCCACCATTTACCTGCACTTTTCATGATTTCCTTATTTTTCATTGCTGAGTAATATTCCATTGTGTAGATGTACCACAATTTCTGCATCCATTCTTCAACTGGGTTGTTTTCAGCTTCTGGCTATTACAAATAAATCTGCTACAAACATGGTTGAGCAGATGTCCTTTTTGTGTACTTGAGCCTCTTTTGGATATATGCCCAGTAGTGGTATGGCTGGAACCTGGGGAAGCGCTATTCCTAGTTGTTTGAGAAAGCGCCAGACTGATTTCCAGAGTGGTTGTACAAGTTTACATTCCCACCAGCAGTGGAGAAGGGTTCCCCTTTCTCCACAACCTCTCCAGCATGTGTTGTCACTTGAGTTTTTGATCTCGGCCATTCTCATGGGTGTAAGGTGAAATCTCAGAGTTGTTTTGATTTGCATTTCCCTAATGGCTAATGAGGTTGAGCATATCTTTAAGTGCTTCTCTGCCATTCGATATTCCTCTACAGAGAATTCTCTGTTTAGCTCTGTTCCCCATTTTTTAAGTGGATTACTTGGTTTGTTGCTTTTCAGCTTGTTTAGTTCTTTATATATACTGGATATGAGTCCTCTGTCAGATAAAGGGTTGGTGAAGATTCTTTCCCAATCTGTAGGCAGTCGCTTTGTTTTGATGACAGTGTCCTTTGCTTTACAGAAGCTGTTCAGTTTCATGAGGTCCCATTTATTGATTGTTGCTCTTAGAGCCTGTGCTGTTGGTGTTCTGTTCAGGAAGTTGTCTCCTGTACCAATGAGTTCTAGGGTATTCCCCACTTTTTTTTTTTTTCTAGCCGATTTAATGTGTCTGGTTTTATGTTGAGGTCTTTGATCCACTTGGACTTCAGTTTTGTGCAGGGATCTATTTTTATTTTTCTACATGTAGACATCCAGTTGGACCAGCACCATTTTTTGAAGATGCTATCTTTTTTCCATTGTATGGTTTTGGCATCTTTGTCAAAGATCAGGTGTCCATAATTGTGTGGGTTTATTTCTGGGTCCTCTGTTCAGTTCCCTTGATCCACCATTCTGTTTCTATGCCAGTATTTTAATTCATTGAAAATTATATATAATATATTGATCATATTGCCTCTTCCCCCAATTTCTCCCACATTAATCCTCCACTCACTACCCACTTAACTTTTCTTATTTACTTATTTATTTTCCCGGTGGAGTCCAGTTTGTGTTTGCCAGTACAGCAATGAATTCTGCTGGTTTTTGACTGACCACTCACAACATTAGAGAAAACTTTCTTCCAGGAACTATCAAGTGTCAATGGTTCATCCTCTGGTGGTAGTATTATGGTAGTACTATGCTATCTCCCATGCTAGGATTTTACCTGGCATGAGTTTGTATGGGCAACTGCCTTCTTTTGTCCAGAAAATACTGTTTCTACCACCACTCGTTCTTAGTACCTTCCTGCCTCCTTATCCATGAAGAGCCGTGAGCCTAGAGATCGGGGGAGGGGTGATGTGTTGTCTCATTTATAGGCAAACAGTCCATGGTCTCTTATTCTTTGTATATTTGCCTATTACAGCTTTCAATATTATTTGCTAACTACATCAAAAATAAGCTGCTCTGCTGAAGTTTAACATATGCACTAATCAATGGCATATCAACAACTCACTAAAAGTCATTTAAATATTATGTCCATTTTGCATTAAATATTAATTTCTCTCATAGGGCCTATGACCTACTTAGAAACAGTCTTCTAGTCCCATTAACAGTGACAAGCATGGGTTCTAACTCATGTAATAGGCCTTAAATACAATGAGGAAGTTGTCACTCTTTTAACATTTATTCCACAAGTATGTCCATTTTTTCCAGAGAAGTTGTTGTTGAATCATTGACTCTTGCAAGGTTCACAGCTGGGTGAGATTAGTGGTTAATTTTATTTTTTTTAATTATTATTATTATTATTTTTTACCTTGGGAAGCAGACATATCCTTCAGCACTGTCAAAGTCAGCCAGCTGGGATTAAGCTTCAAGGTGAGTATCAGATTGATTTCTCCATGTTTTACAATTCAAGGGCATGTGGTCTTCAGCAATAAGGTGTGATATTCAAATGCTGGAAGAAAACAAAAAGCATTGACAGTGGCCTGCAATGCTTGAGGGCCTGGAAAATACCCATGTCAAACAGCTCAGTGAAAAAATTAGCTCTAAAAATTTTTATTACATGATGTGATAAGGTTGGATTTTGGGGGGGGGGGGGGAAATTCATATTAACTTTATCCCCTGAAAGTCACTTATCTAAGGAAGTTACTGAAATTTTCTATGAACTAAGTCCACTTTGCTGTTCTTATTCTTTAATATGGACTATAGAAACTATAGAACTATGGAAAGAGTTTGATAATGAATATAGAGTGGAATTGTGCGATTAATATATTTCCTAAATATGGGCCTTGTAGGATGTGAAGAAGTTTCTATTATAGGTAATAATGAATTAAGGCTAATTTTTTTCTTTATGCTTTTAGCTATTATGTTATTGAATTAAGATTCTTGCCATCTTGGTGGTTGTAAAGTCACTGACACTGAAGGTTTATTTAATAAAATAAACTCATTACCTGTAGTTGAATTTTAATTCAGTTACAAGGCTGCTCTTGTTCTGGCCTGGTATAAAATCCGAAGACATTCTAGGTCTACGTGATCCAACTGGAATGCAGACATGACCTTAGTACACACCTTTAATTCCAAATAATGAAAGTAAAATTAGATTATGGAAGGAAGGAGCCATGTTTGAAAGTGATATCTAAGAGAGAGGCAAAGTGATGAATCAGAGAAAAATTTGACAGAACAGGATATTTCCAATTCTCAGCAGAGCAGAGAGAAAAGAGAGGTGATGTAAGAAAGAGCAGCACAGAGGAAGAGAGCAGCAGGCAGTTTTACTGGGGCAATTTTACAGAGACAGGTTGTAGAGATAAAACGCTAGACACAGGTGAAGACAGAGGAGCCAGAAAATGATAATGAGCCAGATAAATAGAATATATTGTTAGAGGTAGTTTGAGGCCAGGCGGGGTAATTCAGTCAGAAGCTGAATTCAGATGCCACATCGAATCAGTCAGCTTGAGGAGAACTTTCAGCCAGAACAGCTGAGTTGAACCAGCCAGAGCGTATAAGGAATTAGAAAGGGAGAGCTTATTCAGCAGCAAGCCTCCAAGATGGAGAATTAACGTTACTTTTACATTCCACTTCTTTTCTCATGAAATATCCTTTCTATGAAGTCAAATAACTAGTTTTAACTGATATCAGTGAGTGAGTGTATGTGTGTTTGTGTGCTTGCACTGTGTACGCATGTTCTTTTGTGTGGGCACACATATATGAGGATGCACGTGTGAGTGTGTGTGTGTGTGTGTGTGTGTGTGTGTGTATGTGTGTTCATACATGCGAAGTCCAGAGATAGAATTCAAGTGTTTTCCTTGATTAGTCTTGACAACAGAGACTGAGGAAGCTTCCGTGGCTAGTCTTCTTCACTCTGAGGGAACTCTGCCTTTGCCTCCTGAGTTCTCAGAGTATAGACGGGAACCACTAATACAAACTTAGGTGCTGGAGGTCTGAACTCCAGTTCTTACTTCAGGGTGTCAAACAATTACTCATTGATCATCTTCCCAGCCTTCGTTTAGTTTTTTCTTCTTTTTCTTTTTATAGAAATTTCACTTTATTGTTGCTTCATGTTCTTACTATTTTAGATGCATGAAGAAAGGAAATATTAAGAAATTAATGCCTATTCATTGACTTCACAGATTACACCTTATATAATATTATATACAATATAATATTTCTTTGGCTTTTTATCACGAAATGACTATCAAGAACATATTAATCATGTGCTATATGCTACAAATTATATAACAATTTTACATTGCATCCTCTGCTATAGCTATGCCATATCTATATTCACCAGTTTTGGAATATCTAAGCAATAGCATCTAGTCATTTCAGTAATAATTTACAGAATTGCATGAATTATTTCCTAATGATTTCTGCACTACAATTTTTTTTGTTTACTGGTTAATTGTAAAAAAACTTAATTGTAAGTAAAAGACACAAGGAGACAGTGAATTAGAATGACAGAAGAGGAGACCTATGTAAAGAGAGATTTGAAAATACTAAGCTGCTATTGCTGAACATGGAAAAACTTTCATACCCCATTGAAGGAGGAATCCAAAAGGGACAACAGCAGAAGCTAGGTATGCAGAAGCAATTGGTTCTTCCTCAGAACTTCTGGAGCACAAATAAACCTACATTGTAGCTTATGGCCAATAATGCATATTATAGGTTCCAATGTTCCCACACTGTGCAACAATGAACATTTGTTATGATAACATATGATTGCAGCAACAAAGAAACTAATATAGCATATTCAAGAGAAAGAAAATATTCTCATAAGAACATGTTTGTCATAATTAAAACCAGTATTGATCACTTTATGAACACCTGTTCTCTTTCTCACCCTCTGTGCATTTATTATGATTTGACTATTTTCTTCTCATTTTATTTTTTATTTGATAAGTTCATCCATGTAAATAATAGATTAAGGTGATTCTCAACCTAGCTACTTTCTTTTACTCCACTCTACCTCTTGCAGACTAGTTTTGTTTTTTTTTCTTACTGAATTGTTCCTCTGTTACTTTTTGTCATTTTCTTTCTGTAATTACTGTGCAAGCATGTCATATCTAAAAAACAGTAGTTTATAACACTGTTATAAACTCCAGCCTTAAGTACTTCCACCTCCTTTTCTGTGATGTTCTTGGACTTTGGGTGGGATAATATAGAATTCTTGTTTAGGCCTGAGCCGTAAAAAAAACATTTTATTCTTACCACCTTGTCCAGTTATGAGTCTTGGTATTAATAGTTGCCATTGCTATAAGAAACTTCTTTGGCCGAAACAGAGAGTAGTAGCAGTGTAACCATATAAAAATAACTATTTAAAAAGTCAAAGAAGTTACATGTTTATTTATAGAGGAATTTTAAATCAGAACATGGCTGATCTAGCAAGAGATCACATCCAAAGACTTTCTAAGTTTGTGTGATGTGGCTGGAATACAACACACCTTTAATCCATAAGACAGAAGCCAGCAGATCTGAGTTCAAGGTCTGCTTGGTGTAGATCAAGTTTCAGCTAAAGGGAAGCATAGGTCCAGGTGTGTTGGTACATGCCTTTAATTCCAAATAATGAAGTAAAGTCAGTTTGTAGAAGGAAGCACCCATGTTTAAAAGCGATGTTTAATTGAATGGCAGAAAGAGTGACAAATCATAGAAAGATTTGATAGAGTAGGATATGCCCAACTTTCAGGAGAATGGAGAGAAATGGGAAGCTAAGTAAGGGAACAACACAGAAAGAATAAGAGAGAGAAGAGGACGCTTTAATGGGAGAGTTTTACATTAAAAGATTGAATGAGAGAGCAAGCTAGACACAGGTGAAGACAGGATGAGTCAGAGAATGAGAAGATTGCTGGAGTTAGTTTGAGGCCAAGCAGAGCAATTCAGAGGCCAAGAGAAATGCCAGATTGAATAAGTCTGCTGAGAGAGGAGTTTGAGCCAGAACAGCTGAATTGAACCAGGCAGCCCAGACAAAGTTCAGTAAGACAAAGAAAGGGTGAGCTTATTAAGATTTAAGTCTCAGACGCTGAAAACATTCTAGGTGTAGGTTAGACTGTATTGAGGCTAAAAGCTTCCAGGACTAGGCTTAAGTTAGCAATAAGCCTCCCAGACAGCAACTGAAACAGGCAAATAAAAGTTCCTTTTACATTTATTACATAATATCAGTAGTATTTGCCCTGCTATGGCCTATTCCATAGGTTTTTCCAAAACTGGGCCTCGAATTCAATCAGGAAACAGTTGGTTACACCCAAACCATGCGGGCCACTATTGCATCAATAGGGACATCTTTCCAGGCACGTCATTATTGTAGTTCACAGGTATTGTAGCCAGCAGGATGGCTGAAGGCTTCTTTCACACAGAAGCCCACAAATATATGTTCTGGATTTTTGAACTCTAGCCAGTAGAGAGATATAGTTTGAGTCTTAATTGTTTTGTTAATCCCGAGATTCGCCCTAAGGGGGGAAAACAAAACAAAACAAAACAAAATTTCCACTATTTTGGGCCAAATTTAAACATGCTTTATTAAATACTAAATACTGACCAAGAGGCAGACTTTGGTCAGGACTATTCCCTGGAATCTTCCAGCTGAGAGTAGCCTTGAGCCATGAGTGCAGGGGTTTATAAGGACAAACATATAGCTTGTTGTACCTACCCATGACGCTTTGATATTTTCCAAGAACTGCAGTTCCAAGCACTCCAGGAAGTTACCTGGTTCCTGGGCAGTTGAGGCTTACAGGTTAATTTTAGACAATACAGTCTCTTAAAAGTCACATATATCAAATAAGGTCTACAGTAACCTCGTTGACGCCATTGGACAGAGACAGAAACTTTAGAGTACAGGCCCTAATGGAAAGAAGTTGCCTCATTAGTACAATGTTCTAAAACACTATGTTGAGGGGCCACTTCACTCTCATTCTGTTACTTCCAAAATGTATGAGATTAACAGTCCCCAGGATCTTGTTGCTACCTACAACAAACTATGCTATTAGCTGGCCCATGTCATACGGCTCAGCAGTGATAAACTCAAACATCTGAGACTGTGAGTCAGAAATCAGCCTTCCCGCCTTCAACTAACAGTTGACTCTGTTATAGCAGCAACAGCAAAAGAATTCTCTGTTGCATTGTTATTTTAATGAATTTTAATGGACATTTTAAGTGATGTATCAATAACACTGTCTGAGACGCTTTCAAAAAGAGAAGGTAAAGGCACCCATAAGGAATTGTTTAGGTCCACTCATTTCTAACCTTACATATACCTGTAAGCCCTAATTGTCATTTCTCCACGGGGCTACACTTGAGAGGCAAGAGTAAGATGGAGACCTCATGAACCAGAATAGAAGGTAATTAGCCAAACAAAACAAAGGTAGAAAAATACTCCTATAAAAGTGAGTCAGAATCAAGTCTCCCAATCTCAGCCTTCCTTTGTTGCTTGTAGTTCTTTGTGTAGGACTGAGGCCTTGTGAGCTTTCTCCCATCTATGTCAGTGTGCCTTATTGTTGTCCTTGCTCATCTCATGTTTAAACAGTCATGTCAGCATAGAGGCATTGAATCACTTAGAGACACATCCTCACAGTAAACTCCCTCCTCTCTTCATATTTTGCATAACACTGAGAAAGATCTATCAGTGTCCTTCAGGAGATTGTTGTTTTACTTATCTAAAAAAACCCTATGCCTCAACAGTACTTTATAAACAAAGAGCTCAAGATATGTTGAATTACTAAGTTAGTAGGTAGGTGAATAAAATATAACTTATAACAATGTCCAGACACTACCTACAATTAAGTACAATATTTATTGATTCTGTGTTAAAATAGATATTTTTCGAATTTTGGAAAATATTTAGCTTCCCAGGTTTTATGTCAGACATGGTGCCCTTTCCAATGCATTTGGTATCACAATGACCTTTTCCAAAGGTGTGCAGGACTCAGAAGTGCTCCTAAGAATTAGTCATTACCCGACTGAAGCTTCTAGTTGTATTCTTTCCTTGGCAATTTATTTCTCTAAAGTCTGTATCTCTACCATTCTTCTGAATTTGTCTAGAATTTGAGGGAGTAATCAAGCTGAGCGCATTAAAAAACAGACAATGCTTCCCAACCATGTGATAAGCCTAATTGAAAAAGCTTTTTTTTGGCAAAGCTAAAGTTTTCCTGATGAATTAAATTATACAGTCCTTTACAAAAAGAAATTTATATCAAGCCAACTGTATTCAATACACAGATCATGTGTCTGGTCTTAAAGTTACATACTTTCAATAGTTGCTATTAGGTTGCTTCCTGGAAGAAACTGTCAGCACATGCCCAATCTTTAAGACATTTAGTCACAGCCTAGAGATGTAGTGGAGTAATGCTACAGAGAAGCTCATATTCTGTGAGAGAATATTTGTCTTTTCAATTTTTATTATTTTAACTTTTATCTCTATGAGTGTTTAATGTACGTATGTGCACCATGTGTGTGCCTTGTGTACTTGGAATGCAAAAGAGGGTCAGATCCCCTGGTAAAAGAGTAACTAACAGTTGTGAATTACTATGTAGCTTTTAGGAAGCAAACTTTGATCATCTACTAAAGCACAAACTTTTTTAAACTACTGAGCTTGTTCTATCCCCAGAATTATCTTCCAAATAGTGAAAAGTTCCTATAATTTTTGGTCTTTAGTTGGTGGCACGTTTAGGAAATGTTGCAGAGACTTTGGAGATGGAGGCTTGTTGGAGGAAGTTGTTTACCGAGAGCGCTCATTAAGTTCTGATAGCTTAGCCTGCTTCACCTCTCAGCTGACAAGGCACTCACTCCTACTGCCTCACATTTCTCATGTGATAGAATATCATCCCAAGTATTGAGAACCAGAAGAAAATTATTCTTTCCCTAAAATGCTGCTTATAAGGTATTTTTTCATAGCAATTAGAAAAATAGTTCAAATAGAAAATATTTATCAGAACTGTGGCTGTCACAGTGATTCATCTAAACAAGTGGTCTAAGACATTTAGGATGATTTTCGGGAAAAAATGCAGAAAAGCTTGGAACTTTGTAATAGCAAACATCCTCAAATGCTGAAATCAGAAATTTATGGGTCATTTTCGAGGAAAATTGGAAGATCAAGAGGCAAAGCATAAGCATAAGATGGACAGTAGAGGCCCAGCTCATAAAATCTCAGAAGGGAACAAGGAATCTACTGGGAACTGGGCTTAAGGTTAATTTTGAATCTACTGGTACATTTTTAAGAACACAAGTGACTCTGAATATCGCAGTACTGAACTAAGTATAATACAGCTATAACAATATGTTCGGAGTGACCATGATACATGTACGTGAAGAGAGTAAGTTCTAAAACAAATGACCTTCTTAGCATGATTTACTCTGCATAACCCTTTACAAAATGGAGACTTCATATGATCTTAAAAGTAAAAATCATGCACATAGTTATAAAAGTGATGAAGGGAATTGTTGAATTCAAATTGTTCACTAAGTAAAGTTGTAACCCTTTAAATATGATCACTGTGTAATATCTGACAGAATAGCAGAGCATTCCTATTGAAACAATGTTTGTGATGCTTCTTACTTGAGTCCTACTTTGATTTGGACTTTATTATCTAATACTTTTTTCTTAATGGAGTACATTTTCTTTTTATTGTTGTCATGCAATTTATGACTAGTCATAACTGGTTTACACTACCTTATAGACTAGGGTGCTTTTGTTTACAGGATAAATATTAATATAATTTATTTTCCATGACATTTTAATGTGGAAAATACACAATGAACATAATTAGAAGATGGTCTGGGGCTATTAATTCTGCAAGGTTAATTTCTGATTCCTTTAGAATTCTGAGAATTATTATGATTGACTTTTAATTTATGCAGTATAACTAGTGTTTTATATTGCCAACCAGGTAGTAAAATTTGTCTACCATATAGCCTTTATTTCAGAGGCTCAGTCACCCTGTTACTGTTCTAGTCACAGTAAAATTGGTTGCCAGATTTGATGCCTTCAAACTGGCATTAAGAGTAAAGAAATAAGCAGCTGCAGAAATAGCTCATGAGATACTAGCACTGGCTGCTTTTATAGGAGATGCAAGTTTGAATCCCAACACCCATATGGAGGTTCACCACTATCTGTGACTCCAACCTCAGGGAATCTGGTACCTTCTTTTGTCTTCCATGGGCTCCAAGCATGCACATGGTGCTTGGACATACATGCAAGCAAAACACGCAAGCACATTTAAAAATTTTGTAAAAAGACCAACAGAGTATGAATAAAATTTCTTGAGAAGGACATTGCAGCCATTCCTGAAGATACCTGATAAAACAGTGTCAGATGAAAGGGGAGGGGGTCCTACCCTATAAGTGGACTTGGAAAGGGGCATGGAGGAGATGAGGGAGGGAGGGTGGGATTGGGGAGGGAATGAGGGAGCGGGATACAACTGGGATACAGAGTTAACAAAATGTAACTAATCAGAAAAATAAATAAAAATATTTCTCTTCTGTAAAACACTTTTAACAAACATTCTATTACTTTCAATAAATGCTGAAGTTTTGAGTGGTCAATGAATTAGTTTTTTTTTTTTTTTATAAAATATTATTCCAAACTTACCTTTGTTATTTAGACACGTTTAGTAATATACTAAACATTGACTCCCACTTGGAAAGGAGTTATTTGCAATGTAGTTTCTTTTACTGCCTGTTTCATCTTGACTGTGACACCACTTTTCCTTCTGACCAAACTCAGTTAAACTTCTTTATCCTTCCCTTTCTTCTATCCAAACCCTTCTATACCTATATATCCTTTCTTTCTATTATATTTTTGTTTTTTCATCAGTTGTTGTTATATGTATTTATGTATGTGTACAAACATATATATTCCTAAATATAACATCCTATTTCTTTCAATCCACTTTAACATGTTTATAGTATTTGTTCTTGTTCAACTCATTTTTTTAATTTTTTAATAGTTTATTATTTTATTTATTTATTGAAATTTATTCACTTTGTATCCTAGCTGTAGCCCCCTCCAACTCCTCCCAGTCCTACCCACCCTTCTTCTTCTCTACCTATACCCCTTTCCTAGTCCCTTGATAGGGGAGAACCCCCTCCCCTTCTCTCTGACCCTATTCTATCAGGTCTCATCAGGGCTAGCTACATCATCTTCCTCTGTGACCTGGCAAGGCTGACCTCCCTGCCCCTGATGATCAAAGAGCCAGCCACTGATTTCATGTCAGAGAGAGCCCCTGTACCTCTTACTAGGGAATCCACTTGCAATTTGAGCAGGGAGTCTAGGTCCTCTCCATGAATGGTCCTGTTCAACTCATTTTTAGGCACCCATGTTGGTAAAAACTTTTGATTGTAGCTTCTGACATTACCAAGACACACAATCTCACAGCAAACTCCTTGCTCCTGATCTACTTGCTGTAACAGTTTTTCTACCTCTTCTTCTGCAATATCCTTGAGCCTTAGATGAAGAAGTTGAGAATTATATTGTAGATGTATTGGTTAAGACTGGAATCCATAACTCTGCATTTCAATTACTTATTGTTTTACTTAATGGTCTTTGTTGCAAAAAGGAGAGTATTTGCTGAAGGTTGATAACTTCAAAGAGAGAGATGGATAAGTCATTTTAAAAGTACTGAAAACCCAACTTAAAACGTACATTTGTGTATATATATATATATATATATATATATATATATATTTACTTTACAGTAGGTGAAATTTTCTCATATGCACTGACAATGCTCCTTTCATGCACCAAAGACCACCTAACAAAAACCTTAATAAAATCCATAAAAAGCCCTCTTTGAAAATGTTGGCCAGACGCTTTCTAAGACAAATAGGAATAGTGCTTCCTCCAGACCCAGCTATACCACTGCTAGGTATATACCCAAAGTTTGTTCAAGTACACAAAAAGGACACTTGCTCAATCATGTTTATAGCAGCTCTATTTGTAATAGCCAGAACCTGGAAACAACCCAGATGTCCATCAACGCTGGAATGGGTACAGAAATTGTGGTATTTTTATACTATGGAATACTACTCAGCAATCAAAAAGGAGGAAATCATGAAATTTGCAGGCAAATGGTTTGATCTAGAAAAGATCATTCTGAGTGAAATATCCCAGAAGGAGAAAGACAAACATGGGATATACTCACTTATATAGATCTATAAGATATGATAAACATAATGAAATCTATACACCTAAAAAAGATAATCAATTGAGTGGACATGGGGTAAGATGATCAATCCTCATTTAGAAAGACAGATGGGATGTGCATTGAACGTATGACAGGAGTCTACTGAGCGCATCTGAAAGACTCTAACTAGCAGTGTTTTCAAAGCAAAGACTCATGACCAAACCTTTGGCAGAGTACAGGGAATCATAAGAAAGAAGGGGAGTTAGTCTGATGGGGAAAGGATAGGAGTTCCACAAGGACCAAATATATCTGGGCACAGGGTCTTTTCTGAGACTGACATTCAACCAAGGACCATGTATGGATATAACCTAGAACCTCCACTCAGATGTAGCCTGTGGCAGCTCAGTAACCAATTGGTTTCCCAAAGTGAGGGGAACAGGGACTATTTCTAACAGGAACTCAATGACTGGCTCTTTGGCCTCCCCACCCCTGAAGGGAGGAGCAGTCCTGTTAGGCCACAGAGGAGAGCTTTGCAGCCAGTCCTGAAGATACCTGATAAAACAGGATCAGATGAATGGGGAGGAGTTCCCCCCATCAGTGGACTTGGAAAGGGGCACGGTGGAGATGAGGGAGGGAGGGAGGGACTGGGAGGGAATGAGGGATCGGGACATGGCTGGGATACAGAGTTAATAAAATGTAACTGATAAAAAATAAATAAATAAATAAATAAATAAATAAAAAGAAAAAAAAAAGAAAGAAGAGAAAAGAAAATGTTGGCCAGAGCTTTCAGAGCACCCCCAAATACACAGCTTTCTGCTACTGCCTGTTTTTTATCTCTCAGTGAAGACAGTAAATCCCAATTGGTGAAGTTCCATGCACTTTTTCCAACATAGGTCCCAGAAGCCTCAGAACTGGAACTAACCTAAATGTCTCCTCCCCAAAGACTAGCTTATATGGTAACACAAGATATTATGCAAGCTTCTAAATGAACAAAACAAACATATCCAACAATGGCGAATGTTAAAATTGCTACTGCTTTTCCATATTATCTTTCCCAACCTCCCGTCTTCCTTTATGTTGCAATAGAAAATATCCTAGACCAATGGAGCATGTGCACTAGTTAGTATAACAGAAATGCATTTCTCGTATTTCTGTAGGCAGTGAGGTAGGAGACCAAGCATGTGTGGGTTCAGTACTCTTTGCCCACCGTGTGTGCCTACCTCCTACAGAGAAGGCTAACTTTGCTATTTCACATAACAAAAAAATAAGGTACATAAATAACTCCCTGTCCTAGTTAGGGCTTTAGGGTTTCTGTTGATGTGAAAAGACACCATGACCATTACAACTTTCATAATCAGGGTGACTTAAAGTTCAGATGTTTAGTACTCATTGTCATGGAGGAAAAAAATGGAACATGCCGGCAGACATGGTACTGGAGAAGAAGCTGAGAGTTCATCTTGATCTTCAGACAGCAGCGAGATAAACAACTTGAGCTTTTGAGACCTCAAAGCCAGCCTTCACAGTAGCATACTTCCTTCAGCAAGACTGCATCTCCTGATACTGCCATTTCCTATGAGCCAAGCATTCAAATACAGGAGTCTACGGTAAAAGCATTCCTATTCAAAGCACCACACTTCCTCACAATATTTTCCCAAAGCTGCATTTATTTACTTAAAGTTCTAATATCCCAATATCCTTAATAATATAATGTTAATAATTTGTTATATATTAATATGTCAAGACACACCATCATTTGTTTTCAGCATATTATTTTTATAGGTCATATTCAAACCATGCCATACTAATGTGGGGACAGAGTAATGTGTCCATGTGGTGTGTGTGTATGTGGTGTTTGAACATGTGTTTGAAGATCTTGTACCACTGTCTATGAAAGGGTCAGTGGGTACTTTTTTCTATCACTCTTCATCTAATTGCTTTCAGACAATACTTCTCCAGAAAGGGAGTGGATCCTTATGGGAGGATCAGAGAAGAAAAACTTGGGGGAATAGAGGAATAGAAGGAGGAGTATTATACCAGGATATACTGTAGAAGGAACAAACTTATTTTAAAAAGTGTAGGAAGACAGTGCCTTTCACTGAACATGAAACCTTCTGTTTTGGCTACTCTGGCTGCTAGAAAACTTTTGGCATCCTCCATATCCACCCAGAGTGCTGGAGTTACATGTGGGATCATGTTTGGCATTTACAGGCATGTTGGGGATTTGAATAGAGAACACTACGTTATTATAAGGGTCCTTATTCAATGAGCCATACAACCCCTGGAACATACACTTTTAACATTTATAGGAAGTTTCCCTAGTTCTTCTCAGTCTGTTTAACCATCAATTTCCCCAATACCAGAACTAACATAAAACTGCATTTTCTTTTATCTTTACAAATACATATTTCTTCTCTTTATGCACAATGCTGATCTACAGAGAAACAAAGTTATAAACATTAAAACAATGCATGCTTTTTTTTTTTTTTTAATTGGTGACAGGACTGGCTGTGTTGTCTTCATCTATGGCTTGGCAAAGCAGCACTCCCCAGGGGGAAGTGATAAGAGAGCCTGCCACTGAGTTCATACCAGAGAAAGTTCCTGCTCCTCAGGCCACAGAAGAAGGCAATCCAACAAGTCTTGATGAGACCTGATAGGCTAGGGTCAAATAGAAGGGGGCTAGGAACAACTCTATCGATGGACTAGGGAGGGACATAGGGGGAGGAGAGTGGGATTGGGAGGAGACAAGGGAGGGGCCACAGTTGGGATACAAACTGAATAAATTGTAATAAATGATAATAATAAAAAATGTTTTAAATTGGTGACAGTAAAAATGTAATACCAATCACGTTTGCCATGGGATAATAGCTTCATTGTATATTTCTGGAAAATCTTTCTGTCTTTGGACATCTAATAAGAGACTGTGAAGTTTGAAAACTATGTATTTAGAATACAGTGGTAAAATTGTTTTGGAAGTGATTTTTTTATTAATATGGATTTTTAAATACAGCCTTTCTTTAAAAAAATACTTTACATTACATTTATTTACATAAGGCATGACAAGTCACACATGAAAATTAGAGAACAGCCTGCAGGCTTCAGTCTGTCACTCCCCGTTTTGGTTCCTGATGGTCTAACTCAGGCCCCCAGTCTTGTCAGCAAGATCCTTTACTCATTGAGCCTTCTAACCAGCCCAAAGCATTCTTCCTTTCGTGACTATTTTTTTTTTATAATACAGTTGGTATTTTATGAGAATTACTGAAGAATATATTTGTTTCAAGCCTTGTGGGGCCTTCCAAATTATTCTGTACCATTATCATAGTCAAATGAAACTAAATTATTTGAAAGACCAAGGTCACAGTTATTACTAGAAACAGGATTCAAATCAGCAACTCTAATCAGCATGTTTTCATGTGTAAGCGTTGACCCATTGTTTTATACTAGGAACTCCTTTCAAAGGGATTTGCACAAAGCTTCTCCCATTATTCCTGTATCAGGTATCCAAATGCATCTTGCTCTAGTGACACAAAGCAAATCTACATGTATTACAATTCCTGATAAAGGGAGCTCAGGATTAGGGTAGGTTTGTTAATTGTGGCAAAATTTGAGTTCTCTAGTTTAATGAAATAAGAGATTATTAATGGATGCAGAATGCTCCAATTCAGCTGAATACATTCTGTGTACATGACAAGTCCAATTATCATTTCATTTGACTTTAAGTGCTAAAATTCAATTTTCCTTCACCTTTGTTTATAATCATGGTTTCATTAATCTAATTTCATTGTTGTATATGATTAAATATTATTTTATTGAATGCATAATGCATTCTTTTTAGATATTACTGATACAATGATGAAATTAATGATTGTTTTATTTGATTAATATTCACATGCTTCAAAACCTTGTTTTCTCAGAGTTTATGTTAATAGGTAGTAATCTTTTAATCCTGTAGAGAGCTACAAGTGTGAATTGGGAGGGGCAAAATTCTGCATGCTCAATATATGTTAATTCCAAAGGGATAGAGAGGGATCATAGTGTTCTAAATGCAAATTTTATACGGGCACACAAAAAACTCACGGTAAAATCTGCTTCAAATGAGAAGGATTTCCATTAATGATGAGAAAACATGGGTCATGGTCTCTGGAGACATTTGTAAAAGTCTACAACAGTAATCTCAAACAGCAAAGCCTATTAGGCATCAAGCATCCAAAAAAAAAAAAAAAATGGAGTCAAGAGTTTAGGAGAAAGAAAAATAGAACAGTCTCCAAAGAAAATTACACAGAGATTGCCTTCAGGAAGAAAAAATAAATAAACCTTGGAAAGCACAGATTTCTAAGTGGAAAGACTTAAAGAATATTTCAGTCATGATATAATTAAAAGAGAAGACAGAGAAAAGAGGTTAAAAGTAGAATATTTGAACTACTACTGCATAGAATTTTCAAAATATATTAACCAAAAACTACTCAGTATTTTTTATAAACTTAGCTCTAAAATAGGAATACCCCGATTATGACTTTTAGAAGCATCCAACACTCTCAAGTAAGGAAGTCCTAGTCTCCCTTTACTTCAGCTTTCATCTGATCATGCACACTTACCTCTAGTTTTTACTTATAATTTATAAATACATAGTGAGGACAGCATTCAATATTTTCAGAGCCCTAATTTAGTCACAAATAAAATTGTTGATTGAATCTCCCAATAAATTCCGCAAATTAAAATTGCTTTAACATTGATTTCTCAGTGTCAGGATAACCTGGTTATCTTAAAATTATCAAATAATGAAACTAAGATTCAATAAAGTAAAAATGATTCTAAGTTCCACTTTCTAGACAAAGATTTCTGATGTTTTAGAGAAATGCTTTCTGATATTGGTGCCATTCACATATTTTTTTTTTTTGTTGTTGTTTTAAAGATTTATTTATTATGTATACAACGTTCTGCCTGCATGTACACCTGAACACGAGAGTCCATTACAGATGGTAGTGAGTCACCATGTGGTTGCTGGGAATTGAACTCAGACCTCTGGAAGAGCAAGCAGTGCTCTTAACCTCTGAGCCATCTCTCCAGCCCAGCCATTCACATCTTAAAGTAGGAAATTTTCATACACTAGAGAAGAATAGATCTAGTTTATGTGACCGATGATGACTTTTGTATCTTAACAATATTACATATCAGATCCTTGCTACGTCTGTTTATCATCTCTGAATTACCTCCTCTTGGTGAATACTTCTATGTTCAAGGCATATAAACTAGTATGCAAAAGTTGATAATGATAATTATTATTTGTTATATCACCAATATTTTGTAAGACTCAATAATTTTAGAAATTATTAATTGTCTTTGTTAAGGAATTTTTACTGGGCTCAAAGTGACATTTCTTTATCCTCCTCTGTAATTTGGAGAACATTACGTGCTACCCCTGTTTGAATCAACTTGATTTAGCATGGGGAATATTTTCTAGTTACATATTTGCCATTTTTCTCATGTTACTTCATCTAATATTTTAACATTTATATTACTAAACTTTGCCTATTTATACTGCTACTACTTGCCAGACTCTATGTTTGAAAGCTAACGTAATATAGCAGACCTCACGTGACATGCTTGATTGTTTACATTTACATTTACCAGGACTCTTTTTTTGGGGGAGGCTATTGATGACCGCTTAGATTTCTTTAGGTGCTACAGGTCTATTTCAATTGTAACCTGATCTTGATTTAACTTTGTTAAGTGGAATCTAATCATCATTTTCCTTTAGATTTTCTAATTTTGTGGACTACAGGCTTTTGAAATACAAGCTAATGATTCTTTGGATTTCCTTGTTGTCTGTTGTTATATTCCCCCATTTTGTTCTGATTTTATTAATTTGGATATTCTTCCTTTGTCTTTTATTTATTTTGGCTAAGGGTTTGTCTGTCTTGTTGATGTTCTCAAAGAACCAGCTCCTGGTTTTGTTGTTTCTTTGAATTGTTCTCTTTGTTTCTAGGTTATTGATTTCAGCCCTGAGTTTGATTATTTCCTTCCTTCGACTCCTCTTGGTTGTGTTTGCTTCCTTCCTTTCTGAGCTTCCAGGTGAGCTGTTAGATTGCTAGTAAGAGCTCTTGTCACTTTTCTTATGAAGGCTCTCAGTGCTGTTAGCACTCTTCTCACTGTGTCCCATAAGTTTGGGTGTGTTGTGCCTTCATTTTCACTGAATTCTAGAAAGTCTTTAATTTCTTTCTTTATTTCTTCCCTGACTGACCCAGCTGTCAACGAGTATTGAGTTGTCCCAGGTTTCTTGGATGTGTGTCAGAAACATTTTAGGTTTAACATTTTCTTTGACTGATATTTCTCCTTCTTCAATCGTATCTTCTACACCTGAGATTCCCCCTTTCATTTCTTGTATTCCGTTATTGATCCTTGTATCTGTAGTTCCTGTTCTCTACCTTAGGTTTTCCATCTCCTGGATTGCCTCAGATTGTTTTCTTTATTTATTTTCTATTTCGATTTTCAGGTCTTGGACAGTTTGATTTATTTTATTCTCCTTTTTGGTTGTGTTTTCCTCTATTTCTTTAAGGGATTTACTCAATTCTTTCAATTTTGATTGCATTTTTCTGTGTTTCTTTAAAGGGTTTATTCAGTTCCTTTACCTTTTTGGTTATATTTTCCTGCATTTCTTTCAGGGACTTATTTTCTTTTAAGGCCTCAATCATGTTTATAACCTCAAATTTGAGATCAAATTTAAGATTGTTTTCTTGTGTTTCTGGGCTTGCTGTGGTAGGATACCCGGGTTTTGCTTCTTGTGTTCTTGCACTGACCTGTAGTCATTTGGTTGACTTTGGCATTAATAGGCATCATGGTCTCTGATGGTAGTAGGTGTCTGGGGTTGTAGGTAGAGATCTTGGTCCTAGATGGCCTCAGTTCACTGGTTTTCCTGCTCTCCCTGGTACGTGCTGTTCGGCTGCTCCTTGATTCACACTGGTTATCCCTGAGCTGTGCTGATCTCTGGGGCCACAGATCAGGGTGGGTCCTGAAAATGGTGCAGGACCTGGAACTGCTGGGAGGGAAACAGAGAATGTGGAGCACGAAGGCCCGGGGCAGACTTTGCCACCGTTGCTTCCTGGCTGTAGCAGGCCAGTAGATGGGCAAGGCCAAGGGTTGTCTCACCTGCGGCTGCTCACTGATCCCTGCTGTTCTCTGGGTCAGCAGATTGGAGTGGGTCACAGGAAAAAAACCCTTAGAAGATTTTAAATGATCTTTTTGATATGTAAATTTTAATTCAATGTCTATTCGGAAAAACTATAATAACTAGAGTCAGACAGAAGGGTAGGAGGAATTCTCTTATCAGTGTAATAGGGGAGAAGGATAGAGGAGGAAGAGGGAGTGAGAGTGGGACCAGGATGAAATGAGGGAGGGGTCTACAACCAGGATACAAAGTTAATAAATTGAAAATAATAATCATTAACAATAATAATAATGAAAACTACAATAACAAAAGTTTTTCATTGTTCAGACATTTGTTTTGACTTGTTTTTAAAAAAACAAACAAAAAATCTAGATAACTCTATTGTGAGTATAGATGTAGAACACTTGTGTCACAATTGTTGAGAATCAACCAGGGATCATATACCAACTTCCAGGAGAACAGATTCTTTTAAATGCAATGATTTTTTGAAAAAAATATGTACAGTGATGGAGATTTGAGTAAATCAATGTAATCTGTTTTTTTTTTTATTTTAAAAAGGTATACAAGTGTACAAGTTTGATTAGTTTTCATTGTCAGCTTGACACAAACCAGGTTCCCTTAGAAAAAGAACCTCAATTCAGAAATTGTTGAGATCAGTACATCCTGCAATCTTGTCTTTGGGCACTAGGGTCATTGCTGTTGTCCTTGGCTTCTTCCTGAACTTAAAGATAAGATCATACTGCTGAAGACTTCATCTTGAAAACAGAGAAATCAGGTTGACCTGGGAGCCTTCTTCCTTGAGACTGTCTCTCAAACAAAAGCAGAAGGTATTACACAAACCACAGTGAGAAACAATCTGTAGTCTTATGAAACTGCACATCCTAGGAATCAAAATGACTAGACTATCAAGATAACCTCAGTGGTTCAATAGCGGAACGTTTATCTTTGGGGTAATCAATGTTTTCTAATTGGAATTAAGCTGAATCAAACAGGAAGAGATTTATACCTAGTGTTGTAAACCTAGCCAACTACCTACAACTGGAGAAATTACAGATCTGGGATGAGAACCTCCTGTAGCCAATTTCTTAAACCAATATAAATTTCAAATATATTCTAAATGCCTATATTTATACACAGAGATGATAGTGGTTATCAGTCCTTACACCAGATGGGCATCTCAGGGTTCATGTGGGTCTCACCTGCTGCTGCTCAATGACCCCTGCTGCTCCCCTTGCAGAGGGAGCCAGGGCTGATTTTGATATGGAGACCATTGATGACTGCTTTGTGATCACTCCCCCCAGCAGGGCTAACTCACTAGGCCTCAGGGAAAGAGAATGAGCTCCTTCCAGATGCCACTTGAACTGGAGTGGGTGGGAGGAGTCCCCATTTCTCAGGAATATGGAAGGAGGGATGAGGGAAGACAGAGATAAGGTGGGGACCAGGAGGAAAGGAGGTAGAGGGCTATGAGTGGGATGTAAAGAGAATAGATAGATAGATAGATAGATAGATAGATAGATAGATAGATAGATAGATAGATAGATAGATAGATACGTATATTCGCCGGTGTGTGAATAAGCTTTAATTGGTCCACCTGTAGAGACTAAAGAACTGTGGGGTGCTCAGCTCCCAACTGGAATATCTGCAGTGCTACCCTACACAAAAGGCTCAGGAGAAATGAAAGACTGTTAGAGCCCGGACTCAAGCTGTCTATTGTTGGTATGCAGGGAAAACATACCAACACAGAAAGGGGAAATTCCAAATGGTCCTACACCTAGATGAAAAACTGCAAGTAGTAGATGGTTACTGAGGGAAACTCCGTTTCATTTATGAACACGCTCCTTATTGGGATGTCTAATTCCACTGGTCATCCCTGAACACATATTCTTAAGCGCAATGTTAAATGGAATCTGTGTATTGCATATAGATATTGACTGAATTAATTTGCTTTCTCTGGCTATGATTAAACAACCAAGATCAAAAGCAACTTGGAGAGGAAAGTTTGTATTTGGCTTACAGGATTTAGTCTATCATCCTGGGAAGCAGAGGCAGGAGACAGAAGGCAGGAGTGAAGCACACACTGTGGAGGAGAGCTGCTTTAGCGGCTTGCCCTAAAGGGCAGCCTGCTTTCTTACACGGCCTCAGACAACTCGCTAAAAGCAACTTCATGCACAGTGGGACTTGCCCTCTCGAATCACATAATAATGAATAAGATATACCCACAGGTTTGCTGACAGGCCAATTTGATTCGGTGCAGTTTTTCAACTGAAGTACTCTCTTTGGATGATAAAAAATAAAGAAAACACTATCATATCATCTGCAAATAGTGATAATTTGACTTCTTCCTTTCCAATTTATATCCCCTTGATCTCCTTCAACTGTCTTATTGCTCTAGCAAGGACTTCCAGCACTATGTTGAAGAGATATGGAGAGAGTGGGCAGCCTTGTCTTGTCCCTGATTTTAGTGGGATTACTTTAAGTTTCTCTCCGTTCAGTTTGATGTTGGCTATAGGCTTGCTGTATATCGCCTTTACTATGTTTAGATATGTGCCTTGTATCCCTGATCTCTCCAATATTTTAAACATGAATGGATGTTGGATTTTGTCAAATGCTTTTTCAGCATCTAGGGAGATTATCATGTGGTTTTTTTTCTTTCAGTTTGTTAATATGGTGGATCACATTGATGGATTTCCGTATATTGAAGCACCCCTGCATACCTGGGATGAAGCCTACTTGGTCATAGTGGATAATATCTTTGATGTGTTCTTGGATTCGGTTTGCAAGTATTTTATTAAGTATTTTTGCATCAATGTTCATAAGGGAGATTGGCCTGAAATTCTCTTTCTTTGTTGAGTCTTTCTGAGGTTTAGGTACCAAGGTGACTGTGGCTTCATAGAATGAGTTTGGTAATGTTCCTTCTGTTTCCATTTTGTGGAATAGTTTGAAGAGAATTGGTGTTAGCTCTTCTTTGAAGGTCTGGTAGAATTCTGCGCTGAAGCCATCTGGTCCTGGGCTTTTTGGATGGGAGACTTTTGATGACCGCTTCTATTTTTTGGGGGGATATAGGACTATTTAGTTGATTTACTTGGTCCTGATTCAGCTTTGGTAAGTCAAATCGATCAAGAAAATTGTTCATTTCATTTAGGTTTTCAAATTTTGTGGCATATAGACTTTTGAAGTAAGTCCTAATGATTGTTTGGATTTCCTCAGTGTCTGTAGTTATATCTCCCTTTTCATTTCTGATTTTGTTGATTTGGGTGGTGTCTCTCTGCCTTTTAGCTAGCTTGGCTAAGGGTTTGTCGATCGTGTTGATTTTCTCAAAGAACCAGCTCTTGGTTTCATTGATTCTTTGAATTGTTTTATTTGTTTCCAATTGATTGATTTCAGCCCTGAGTTTGATTATTTCCAGCCGTCTACTCCTTTTGGTGTGTCTGCTTCTTGTTTTTCTAGGGTTTTTAAGTGAGCCATTAAGGTGCTTGAATGAGCTGTCTCGAATTTCTTCTTGAAGGCACTTAGTGCTATGAACTTTCCTCTTAGCACTGCTTTCATTGTGTCCCACAAGTTTGGGTATGTTGTGTCTTCATTTTCATTGATTTCTAGAAAGACTTTAATTTCTTTCTTTATTTCTTCCCTGACCCAGCTGTCATTTAGTAACAAGTTGTTCAGTTTCCACGTGTGTGTAGGCTTTTTGTTATTTCTGTTATTGTTGAGGTCCAGCTTTATTCCATGGTGATCAGTCAAGATACAAGGGATTATTTCAATCTTCTTGTATCTGTTGAGGCTTGCTTTGTGACCCACTATATGGTCTATTTTGGAGAAGGTTCCATGAGGTGCTGAGAAGAAGGTAAATTCTTTTGTGTTTGGGTGTAAAGTTCTGTAAATTTGTTAGGTCCATTTGATTCACGACCTCTGTCAGAGACATTGTTTCTTTGTTTAATTTCTGTTTTGTTGACATGTCCTTTGTTGAGAGTGGGGTGTTGAAGTCTCCCACTATTAATGTGTGGGGATCTATATGTGCTTTAAATTTTATCAATGTTTCTTTCACAAAAGTGGGTGCCCTTGTATTTGGGGCATAGATGTTCAGGGTTGTGATGTCTTCCTGGTGGAATTTTCCCTTGATGAGTATGAAGTGTCCTTCCCCATCTCTTTTGATTAATTTTGGTTGAAAGTCTATTTTATCAGATATTAGAATGGCTACTCCTGCTTGCTTCTTGGGTCCGTTTGCTTGGAAAGTCGTCTTCCAACCCTTTACCCTCAGGTAATGTCTATCTTTGTGTCTTAGGTGTGTTTCTTGTATGCAACAGATTGCTGGGTTTAGTTTACATATCCATTCTGTTAATCTGTGTCTTTTTATTGGAGAGTTGAGTCCATTGGTATTGAGAGAGATTAATGACCAGTGGCTGTTAGATCCCTTGATTTTGATATTGGCTGTGGTCATCAGGTTGTGTGCTTGGTTGCTTTTTGTTTTACTGAAGTGGGGTTATTTATTTCCTGTGTTTTCTTGAATGTAGCTAGTTTTCCTGGGTTGTATTTTCCCTTCTAGTGTCTTCTGTAATGCTGGATTTGTTTGTAGTTATTGTTGAAATTTGTTTTTGTCATTGAATATCTTGTTTTCTCCATCTATGAGGACTGAGAGTTTTGCAGGGTATAGTAGCCTGGGCTGACATCTGTGTTCTCTTAGGGTCTGCATGATATCTGTCCAGGCCCTTCTGGCTTTCATAGTCTCTGTTGAAAAGTCAGGTGTGATTCTAATGAGTTTGCCATTATATGTTACTTGGCCTTTTTCCCTTGCAGCTTTCAGTATTTTTTCTTTGTTCTGTATACTTACAGTTTTGATTATTATGTGGTGGGAGGATTTTCTTTTCTGTTCAAATTTGTTGGGTGTTCTGTAGGCCTCATGTATTCTAATTGGCCTCTCCTTTAGCTTGGGGAAAATTTCTTCAATGATTTTGTTGAAATTATTTTCTGGGCCTTGGAGAAGGGAGTCTTCTTTTTCCTCTATACCTATTATTCTTAGGTTTTGTCTTTTCATATTGTCTTGGATTTCTTGGATGGTCTGTGTCAGGAATTTTTCGGATTTAACATTTTCTTTGACAGATACATAGATTTCTTCCATTGTATCTTCTACACCTGAGATTCTTTCTTCCATCTCTTTTAGTCTGTTGGTTATGCTTGCCTCTGTAGTTCCTGTTTTCTTCCCTAGATTCTTCCGTTCTATTATTTCTTCCATTTGTGTTTTCTTTAATTTTTCCAATTCTATCTTCAGGTCTTGAGTTGTTTTGTTTACTTCCTTCACCTGTCTGATTGTACTTTCCCGTTTTTCTTTTAGTTCCTTCAACTCTGTTTCTTTTATTTCAATCAGTGCTTTAAGCATTTCCTTTCTAAAGGCCATAAACTGTTTGGCTGTGGCTTCCTCTATTTCTTTACAGATGGAAATATTCTGTTTGAGTTTATCTTCCTCTATGTTTTTACGTATCTTATTTGTTTCCTCTGTTATCATCTTCATGAGCATAGTTGTTAGGTCATCTTCTTGGATTTCAGTTATGCTGGGGTGTCCAGGGATACTTGCCCCTGGGTAACTGGGTTCTGGAGATGCCATATTGCTCTGTCTTTTGTTGCTTGAGCTTTTACGCTGGCCTCTACCCATTGTGTTATCTTAGGTGTTTGGGGTTATTTTCTGGTGGTTCCTGGGGATCCTGTGGTGGAGAGTATTCCCTTTGCAAAAAGCTGGTTTTTCCTGATGGATGTCTTCTCAGCTTTTTGGATATAGTCCCTGGATGGCTTGTGTTTTTTCAGGAGTTGCTCACCTCAGGGATATAGACTGAGTGGTAACTGTGGTCTTTGTTAGTCGAGAGGGTTCTTCTCTCACCAGGGAAGTCCTGAGGGCAGCTGCCCTGTTTCTGGGTTTCTTGTTGGAAATTTAATGATCAGATGCTGTGACCCAGTTGGACATCAGGCGTGCAGCAACTGTTTGTGCCTGTGTCTGGAGCACTATTTGCAGATGATATGATAGTATATGTGAGTGACCCCAAAAACTCTACCAGGGAAATCCTACAGCTGATAAATACCTTCAGCAAAGTGGCCGGATACAAAATTAACTCAAAAAATTCAGTAGCCCTCCTGTATACAAAAGACAAAAGGGCTGAGAAAGAAATTAGGGAAACAACAGCCTTCACAATAGCCACAAAGGACATAAGGTACCTCGGAGTAACCCTAACCAAGGAAGTCAAAGACTTGTATGAAAAAAAATTCAAGTCTCTGAAGAAAGAATTAGAAGAAGATATGAGAAGATGGAAAGATCTCCCATGCTCATGGCTTGGCAGGATTAACATAGTAAAAATGGCCATTTTACCAAAAGCAATCTACAGAGTCAATGCAATTCTCATCAAATTACCAACACAATTCTTTACAGACCTGGAAAAAAAAATTCTCAACTTCATATGGAATAACAAGAAACCCAGAATTGCTAAAACAATCCTCTACAATAAAAGATCTTCTGGAGGTATCTCCATCCCTGATCTTAAGCTGTACTATAGAGCAACAGTTTTAAAAACTGCATGGTACTGGCATAGAAACAGAATGGTGGATCAATGGAACTGAACAGAGGACCCAGAAATAAACCCACACACTTACGGACACCTGATATTTGACAAAGACACCAAAACCATTCAATGGAAAAAAGATCGCATCTTCAACAAATGGTGCTGGTCCAACTGGATGTCTACATGTAGAAAAATGAAAATAGATCCATACTTATGACCCTGCACAAAACTGAAGTCCAAGTGGATAAAAGACCTCAACATAAAACCAGACATAATAAATCGGCTTGAAAAAAAAGTGGGAAATACCCTAGAACTCATTGGTACAGGAGAAAACTTCCTGAACAGAACACCAACAGCACAGGCTCTAAGAGCAACAATCAATAAATGGGACCTCATGAAACTGAAGAGCTTCTACAAAGCAAAGGACACTGTCATCAAAACAAAGCGACCGCCTACAGATTGGGAAAGAATCTTCCCTAACCCTTTATCTGACAGAAGGCTAATATCCAGTATATATAAAGAACTAAAGAAGCTGAAAAGCAACAAACCAAGTAATCCACTTAAAAAATGGGGAACAGAGCTAAACAGAGAATTCTCTGTAGAGGAATACCGAATGGCAGAGAAGCACTTAAAGAAATGCTCAACCTCACTAGCCATTAGGGAAATGCAAATCAAAACAACCCTGAGATTTCACCTTACACCCATGAGAATGGCCAAGATCAAAAACTCAAATGACAACACATGCTGGAAAGGTTGTAGAGAAAGGGGAACCCTCCTCCACTGCTGGTGGGAATGTAAACTTATACAACCACTCTGGAAATCAATCTGGAGCTTTCTCAGACAACTAGGAATAGCACTTCCTCAAGATCCAGCCATACCACTCCTGGGCATATATCCAAAAGAGGCTCAAGTACACAAAAAGGACATTTGCTCAACCATGTTTGTAGCAGCTTTATTTGTAATAGCCAGAAGCTGGAAACAACCCAGATGCCCCTCAACTGAAGAATGGATGCAGAAATTGTGGTACATCTACACAATGGAATATTACGCAGCAATGAAAAATAAGGAAATAATGAAATTTGCAGGTAAAGGGTCGGATCTGGAAAGGATCATCCTGAGTGAGTTATCCCAGAAGCAAAAAGACACACATGGTATATACTCACTCATATAGACATACAACATAGGACAAACCCACTAAAACCTGTACATCTAAAGAAACTAAGCAAGAGAGAGAACCCTAACTAAAATGTCCAATCCCCATCCTGAAAGGCAAAGAGGATGGACATCAGAAAAAGAAGAAAACAGGAAACAACCTAGGAACCTACCACAGAGGGCCTCTGAAAGCCTCTGCCCTACAGACTATCAATGCAGATGCTGAGCCTGATGGGCAACTGTTGGGCAGAGTGAACGGAATTTTAGGTAAGAACTGGGAAATAGTAAGAGCTGGAGAGGACAGGGTCTCCACAAGGAGAGCAACAGAACCAGAAAATTTGAACACAGGGAACTTCCCAGAGACTCATACTCCAACGAAGGACTATTCATGGAGATAACCCAGAACCCCTGCACAGATGTAGCCCAGGGCAGTTCAGAGTCCAATTGGGTTACATAGTAATGTGAAGAGGGACTGCCTCTGACATAATCTGATTGGCCTGCTCTTTGATCACCTCCCTCTGGGGGGGAGCAGCCTTACCAGGCCATAGTAGAGGACAATGCAGCCACTTTTGATGTGAACTGATAGACTAAGATCAGAAAGGAGAGGAGAACCTCCCCTATTAGTGGACTTGGGGAGTGGCATGCAAGCAGAGGGAGGAGGGAGGGTGGGATTGGGATGGGAGGAGGGAGGGGCTTATGGGGGGATGCAGAATGAATAAAGTGTAATTGATGAAATATTTTTAAAAAAGAAAAAAAAAACAAAAGAAAAATAAAAAATGAAAATCAAAAAAAAAAGAAGAAAACACTACACACATTTGGATACATGTGTGTACACATGCAACAATTATTAAGGAGAGCCCATAAATTTGGGTGATGGAGCAAGGAAGGTGTTTGAGAGAGATGGTGGTAATACAGATACAGTCCTCATGGATGAAGTTTGAAAAATCTTAAAAGAATTTAAATTTAAGAATAAAAGATTTACCTTCAGCTTGTTTGGAGGTTCTAGTAGAGGAGCATATCTATAGGAATGTAAAGTGAATAAATAATTTTTTAAAAAAGACTTCCTTCTCTTGGACTCTTTTCCTTTTGTTGGTTTGCTTTGTCCAATTTATATGTACAAGTTTTTTGCCTTATATTTTATTTTGTTATGGTTTTTAAATGAATGAATGAATGGATGGATGAAACCTAGACAGTAGAGTAAATGTTAACAACTGAAAATCATTTATCCCTACTGAAAGAGTTAATATCAATTTTCTCCAATGGAGTAACACTGAGTATAATAACCACTCCAGGGCAGGCCTAGAGTTTAGATCTCTTTGAGGAACCGATAATGGACTACACACTTTTTCTATTTGCGTTTATTTGGTTATTGTTTAATAACCAAGCTTTGTTTCGTTTTTTTTTTTTATTTCTTTGTTTCATTGTTTCTTTCTTTCTATTTTTTTATTTTTTAAATACTCCTTTATTTATCTAGTTATTCATTTATTATAGTTAATTCACTTTGTATCCTGGCTGTGGCCCACTCCATCATCTCCTCCCAATCTCACGCTCCCTCCCTCTTCTTCCCCGATTTTCCTCCCCTTAGTCCACTGATAGGGGAGGACCTCCTCCCCTTCTATCTGACCTTAGCATATTTCTTTCTTTCTTTCTTTCTTTCTTTCTTTCTTTCTTTCTTTCTTTCTTCCTTCCTTCCTTTCTTCCTTCTTTACTTCTTCTTCTTCTTCTTCTTCTTCTTCTTCTTCTTCTTCTTCTTCTTCTTCTTCTTCTTCTTCTTCTTCTGATTCCTCTTCTTCTTCTTTTTTAAATTGTGTTTTCTTGGTTTGGAGGGCTTTTGTTGCTTTCTCATTATTTTTTTCCTCGAGAAAATACTTAAAAATTAGTGGGTAGGAAGGAGTAGCTGATATGGAAAAACATAAGTAAGGAACAGAATATGATTAAAATATATTTAAGTTAAATATATTTTAATATATTTAAGGGAGGGGCTTATGTGGGGATGCAGAATGAATAAAGTGTAATTGATGAAAAATTTAAAAAAAAAAGGGAAAAAAATAATTTAAGAACATTAAATGACTTTCAAAAGTGGAGGAAAACATGGAGTTAGTCAATTGGCATGGAGCACGTCTCGCCCCTGGGGGCAATGGTCTCCTGAACCTACTCAGACCTCAGATACCACCACTGCTAGTTCTAGAACTGACGCAGGATGTTTCAACGAGAGGGTTAAGGCTTCTCATAATATTTCCTATAAGCCCACACCTGTTTGTCTATATCCCCCATTTTTATTCATTATTAGCCAGATAGAGCCAAGTAATTGTGGTAATGATACTTGCTTTTTTGCGCAATGCTGGAATGCTAGTAAATTTAGGTATGCCCTGGTTACTCGCATGCCTCACTGGGTGCCTGTGCCCGTTGATGCCCCTCACGCTATGACTCTCTTCAGACAGAAAAGGGATCTTGGAACTATAGCCACCATTGTTACTACCATCTCATTGGCGGCTGTTGGAGCTACCACCAGGGCATTAGCCATGACTCATACTGGGCAGACTGCTCAGACCCTGAATAATCATTTAGCCAATGTAGCTCATGCCTTAGTTGTACATAAAGGAATTAATGCTCAACTAAAAGGAAGCTTGATGGTGTTCAATCAGAGGATTGACCTCGTGCAAGAGCAAATTGATACCCTATGGCAAATTGCTCAACTTGGCTGTCAATGAAAATATGCTGGACTTTGAGTCACTAGCATATAACATGAGAATTTTTCCTGTGCTGCAAATCTGTCTAAACAATTGTCGAGCTATATTTTAGGTAATTGGACTGGAGAATTCGATACTACGATGGAGCAGCTGAGAGTGGCCATTGTCACAGTAAATTCTACCAGAGTGGACGCAGGACTAGCCACAGGATTATCATCATGGATTGCTGCAGCCATGAATCATCTGAAGGAATGGGCGGGCATGGGAGCATTAGCAGGCCTTCTGGTGTTGGTCTCCTTGGTTTGCCTGTGGTATATATGCAAGATTAGAGTCTCACAACAGTGTGATGCAGCCATGATCATTCAGGCCTTTACAGCCATTGAAGCAGGACATTCGCCCCAAGCATGGTTGGATACCATAAAAAGCTAAAATGTTACGCTCAGGATGCGAGGCTAAGCACTGCACTCAGGGTCAGCAGCTTTGGACCCAGAGAAGAGCATGTCTGATTGCATGCGGGTTGATACCCCAGGTCCCGCCTCTGAGAAAAAGGTATCAGACGGGTCTGATGCTCTTTGGGTGGATGGCACCTAAATGAACATCGGTACAAAGTCCCAATTTATTTCTAATATCAGAGATCAGACCTCTACTCTTGCCTGATGCATCTAAAACAAAAAGGGGGAACTGTAGAGAGCTGCGGAATGCTGTGCCTTAAAGATGGAGCTGGTTTCTGCCTTCCACCTTCCCGATGGTGAGTGCTCTCTGTCACGAACAATTCCACATTTGGCTAAGGCTGAGGATCTGGCTTGCTTCCATGTATGTGGACCTATCTGCATTGCCCACGTAGCACACCTGGGTTGGCTACCCAGAGGCTATTTATGCTGTGGGCTGGCTTTCCCCAGGGTCAGATGATTGTTCAAGGTTCCTGAATAAACTGCATTGAAAAAAATATATATTTTTTCAAAAAACATAAGAAAAATATTTACTAACTTATTTTTAATCCATTTCTTCATATCTTGAAACAAATGTGTTATGCTCCAGAAGCATGGCTTAGTCAGGAATGGCAGGATCCATGGTATGGTATACCTTTCTTCTAGAAAGGCCCTATATGTCCAACAATAATAAGAAGAGTAAGTTCCCCAACCATGTTTTCAAAATCGAAGAAAGCAATTTAAAAAACAAAACTTGTTTGGTCTATATAATGCCACTAGTATGTTTGTATTTTTAGAGATGATCATTTTGTATTACATGACCAATTGATGTGCTCTTCTATGGGGAACATGATTTCTCTAGCTCTTGATTTTCTGTAGTTGCCTGTAGTTCTTTACCTAGGGCTGAGGCCTCATGATCTTTGCAAATGCACGTTAGCATGTCTATTGCTGTTGCATTTTTAAAGCTCATGTTTATACAACTGTGTTGGTTCACGTATGTAGCTTCACATATGTAGCTTCCGAAATTTCTAAGAAACAGATGAAAGTTTTTTTTTTTTTTTCCTAAACAATCTATTGTGGAGCTTCAATCATTTAGGAATTACAGATAGTTAACTCATTAGTAAATACTATTATATATGTTTTTTAAATATATTACATGAATTATAAATTTCTAGACCTCTATTTCACTGCGTTAAAGATTAAAGTTCAGCCCCAAGCAGAACTATTTGGTAGTATGACTATTTTTCCCTTACCTGTCTTTGAGCAGCTCTTCAATGTCCATTCAATCCCATCACCTCTCATTGTCTATGACTTTCTGCTTGAAGAAGCATTCTTGCAAAAAAAAAAAAAAAAAACTCAAGGAAGTTCAAAGAAAAAAAAACACTTTGAAGAAACAGAAAAAATTTTCAAAGGTTTCTTAATACGAAAACTGAGGAAGCTTTACTAGGTTTGTAAAAAAAAAATCATATCTATGTGTGTATATATATATATATATATATACATATATATATATACATAATATATACACACAATACACATAATATATATTATATATAATTATATATATATTCATACACATTATATATATATATATATATATATATATATATATATATATATGAACACTCTGTTTTCACACACACCAGAAGAGGAAATCAGATCTCATTGCAGATGTTGTGAGTCACCATGTGGTTTCTGGGAATTGAACTCAGGACCTCTAGAACAATCAGTGCTCTTAACCTCTGAGACACCTCTCCAGCCCCAAAAGAAACATCTTAATAAGTAATTTAAATTTTCTTTGGGAGTCTTAAGCAAGATGCTGCATCCTAGAAATTCAAATATTCCATTCTAAGTTCATGGAAATAGTGATGTAGGTTACACCTTACTAATTGAACACTACAGTGCTTGTTCAGGTACAGTACAGTTCTTATTCTAAATGAGAGACATAGCCAAGCTGCTGATTATCAAGAATATGAGGAACAATTAATCCTCGTGGCATGAACTGATTTATATGTGTGCCTGTAGGAAAACAGATTTCACTGTGTTCTCTTCTGTTAGAGTATCCAGTGAGTATTTATGCATGAGCAGTGTTTTCATGCAACACCAAACTCAGAATCTGGATATGGATATTTGGGTATATCATAAAGAATGATATGAAAGAGTTATACTTATCAAGCTGGGTGGGTTGGGAATGGAGAAGTAGGTCTGGAAGTTGTTGGGTGAGTTGGAAAGGTGAATAAGATCAAAACACATGTCATGCATGGATATAATTCACAAATAATTAGTCAAATATACATATTTTAAAAACAGAAAAAAAAAACTGTAATGCCAAAACTATTGAGCAAGAATTTAAGCCACCCATTTCATACTTTGCATATTTAATATGCTAAGTATGCCTACAGAGTGGGAATTACAAGTTGAATTTCAGTTAGTACATTTCATTTCTTTAAAACAAAATTTTGAAAGTACTTTATCTTTTCTAGGTTTGATGTCATATCCATTAAAAATCCAATTTTTCTTTTCGGTTTTACCAGTTTCTCAGAAGATGACTTGCTAACAGGCTAAAAATAAGTATTTATTGTGCAACACATAGTACTCTAAGAGTGGGAAGTACATTAGCATGCAATAAATGTTCGAAAGGCAATTCAATACTGTAACATGGTAATTATCAGCTCTAACTATGATACATAATTAGTGTAAGTACATATAATTACAGAGTTACATGAAACTTCCATGTGATAATAAAAATGTCGTATTATTATTGCAGATGAAAATGGAAAATTCAATAGTAATGTGAATTAAATTCGACAGAAATATTCATTGCATTCTCAACATACTTACAAAATCTCTTCTTACTTACATTTAAATGAGTTATGTTGTTGGATGTGAACTTGTTGCTCAGAATAAGGAAAATAATTCTCCTGTTTTATTTTTGATAATTATAAATAAAACAAAAGGAAAAAATGAGAAAGTTGGATGAATATATCAAGTAAGGTAGAACTCAGGTGACTATCTGATTCACAGGAAATAATTTTCTCTCTTGCAGAAATGAAATTTCATAATCTCAATACTAACAAATAGGATATTTAAAGAGACTAATTTTCAAATAACTTACATTTTAAACCACTCATATATTTTAAGGAAATTTAGATTTCATGTATAATTATAATTATAAAATTTATTTTAAATAAGTTAAAGTATTTATATAAATGATTTCGACTAGAATAATGTTGTTTGCTGCTATAAATATTATATGTCATAAGTACTGAAATTAATACAAAATAAGAAATTAGTAAAAGCTGTCTCAAAATTCATTAAGGTAAATTTATGGACTATATAATGTCAAAAACCTAATTTAATAATTTATGTGTATGTATATATTCATAAAAATTCATATTATACAGTGAAATACTTATCAGTCAAGAATGCACAGAACTATACAAAAATAACTCCTGAGTCATATTCAGGCACTTGATTTCCTGCAAGGACAAATGAATAAATTCTTTTTAAGAAGTAAGTATAGTCTAACAGGATAGGCGCTTAAATTGTGTTGTCCTGAATTGCTTAGTGCTTTCAAGAGAATATCCATTGCAGTTCCTGGAACCTGTACAATAATAACTGTGCTGTTAATGTCTAAATGGACAAACCTTTGTCAAAAATATGTCTGTTTGATGTACACACACTGAAAATATCTGAAAAGTAAGAATCACACATAGGAAGCGTAGACAGTCTTGTTCTGTAGGAAACCCACAACTAACCAAATCTATGGAGAACTGCATATTCACAGCTTATACAGTTTTCTTGGCATAAAATCGTCTTATTAGACCTTTCCTTGTTTTATAACTGCGATATTTGTCTTCACTTTGAGGTTACAAAGACCTTTCATCTCAATATGGCAATGCGACAGATAAATGCATGGGGGAAATTGCCTGTGCCAGCATGCAGAAAGTACAGTTGCACACACAGTTTTACTATTGTACTGGGTTCTGTGTTCTGAAGAACACACATACAGTGATTGTTTATGTTATAAATTTTTTAACAGAAGATATTTTTAATTTGGAAAAGGAGTCTGGATGGAGTAAAAAATACAAAAACAATGAAATATTTTATTTTATTATTAGAGTGTATAAAGTAGGAAATACAATTTAGACTACACCACACACACACACACACATACACACACACACACACACAGTAACCCACATTTAAAATTAGAACTTGCAAAGATTTCTTATATTTTCCCTTTAAAATATTTTCTTTTTGTATTTTAATCTTAGTAGTATTTTGAATCTTTTCTTCAGTGCTGGATTTATCTTGCATTGACCTTCTGATTACTTGGAAATGATTCATGGAAGGCTGTTAATGATATGAATGTGGTATTAAAAACTGAGCATCTGACCCACCAAAGGAATGCTATAGAGTCTCACTTAAAAAGGAATTGAGTGTGCTCTGAAATTTGGAAGTAAAGTACTGTATGCTTAAATTTTCTTCTTTAAAATGTCAACGTATAGAATAACTCTCATATTAATGTTCACCACATCTTAGTCAGACAGCATCTAATGAACAAATTGCTCCACTATAAAGTTAAAAAGCAACAATCAAGCAATCCAATTAAAAAAATGGGGTATTGGGTTAAACAGCATTCTCTGTAGAGGAATGTAGAAGAACAGAGAAACACTTAAAGAGATGCTCAAGTCCTTAGCCATCAGGGAGACGCAAATCAAAACGACCCTGAGATTTCACCTTACACCTATCAGATTGGCTAAGATCAAAAACTTAAGTGACAACACACATGTTGGATAGGTTGTGGAGAAAGGGGAACCCTCCTCCATTGCTGGTGTGAATGTAAACTTCTATAACCACTTTGGAAATCAGTCTGGCACTTTCTCAGACAATTAGGAATAGTGCTTCCTCAAGATTCAGCTATAGCACTCATAGGCATATATCCAAAAGATGCTCAAGTACACAATAAAGACATTTGTTTAACCATGTTCATAGCAACTTTATTTGTAATAGCCAGAAACCTGGAAACAACCCAGATGTCCCTCAATGGAAGAGTGGATACAGAAATTTTGCTACATTTTCACAATGGAATACTACTCAGCAATTAAAAACAAGGAAATCATGAAATTTTCAGGTAAATGATGAGAACTAGAAAAGTGAGTATATATATATGTGAGTATATATATGAGTATATATATATATGGTAAGGATTGATCCTTACCTCATCATCCCCTAAGAATGCCAGCTCTTGGTGCCATTTCAGTGAAATTACACTCAGTAAATATACTTTAGAGTTCAAAATACAATGGATATTTGGAATTGATGTTATCAGCATTCTACTGCACTGTTAGGTCAAGACACATAAAATATATTTCCTGACTGAGGTATCCCAGAAGCAGAAAGACACTCATGGTATATATTCACTGATAAATGGATACTAGACCTAAAAGATAGGGTAAAAATACTAAAGTCAGTAATATTCTCAAAATCCTTTATTACCACAAAGGCTGAAATACTTTGTAATTGTCCAAACTTCTGTCTTAATTTGTTTGGCCTGCTACAAAAAACATTAGATCAATGTTGGTATAATGTTCTTGTGAAATGTATACAATTTACCCTTGTTCATTGAAATGCTGATTTCTCTACCCCAGTATCTGGCTTCAATCAGGACATTGCATTCTGATATTTATTCTAAGTAGCACCTGTCTCAAGTTTGTGTAAACATGCCACATTTGTTCTCTGAATTTTCAATAAAAACAACTGGCTAATGCTGTGCAACGGAGAGAATACGGTGGGACATCCTGGTCTAAACTGGTAGGAGCGGAGAGCAGCGTAGACAGGAGAGGACTTGGAACCATGGGGAGAAATAAACTGGACCTAAGATAAGACTAAAAAGCAAGTATAATGTGGGAAATCTGAATGGGGAAAAACTAAAAGGGCTTGGAGTTTTAAGATGGCATAACTATTGCCCAGCATTGTGCTATAGGTTAATTAAATAAATCCCAGTCTCTGTGTGGTGATTTGAGTATACATCTAGTTTAGGAATAACCACTGTTTAACTAAACTATAAATTGATAATAAATATAAATATTGATAATCAACAACAGATGAACAAATACAGCATGACCTCTGACAATTCTGGAACTTAGGAAGTCCCAGATAAAGATGCTTCTGTCTGATGAGGGGCAAACCACTCCTGAAGGGTTGTATGCTGTCATGTCCACACAGAAGATCAGAAGAACAGAACTACTTCTGTGTTTTGAACATAAACTTATAACATTTGTCATGAGAGTGAAATTCATAAGGATTGACCCTTACCTCATCATCCCCTAAGAATGCCAGCTCTTGGTGCCATTTCAGTGAAATTACACTCAGTAAATATACTTTAGAGTTCAAAATACAATGGATATTTGGAATTGATGTTATCAGCATTCTACTGCACTGTTAGGTCAAGACACATATGTTTTTGAAACTAATTTCTAATATTATGTCATGAAAGTAGTAGTAATCAAGATAGAGGTTAGAGGTGGGACAGTTACTTAACTATGGTTGTGTACTAAGTACAGGGGCAGACAGTATATTTCATACCACTCACAAGCCATTTAATAACTCATTTCATCTTTAAATAGAACCCGGTGAAATATACTGAGCATATAACCACAAATGTTATTGCTGAATCTTCTCATTCTAATTTTAATACCTGTTTTGTTTTATCTAAAAAAAAACACTCAATCAAAACCAGTAACTATCTAACAATAATAAAACAAACAAACAATGAACATGTACCACTGCCTTTAATAGTCTGAAAATTTCTCTATCATGTGCCACAATAGATGATACATATCTGAACAGTATAATCACTAATACATAGTGTATTGTCAGCTACATTCATACCACCCACACTTACAGATGGAGCATTTGAAAGAAGAGGAAGGTAATTTTATGAAGCCCAAACTAGCAACTTGACATGATAGCATCATTACCTTCTAATAAGCATGAAGCCTAAAGAACCTTCACACAAAACACCTGTGTTTACATGCAGAGTCTCTTCGTCATCTGAGGCATGATCTGCAACTTTGCCTAGTATCTACAGCTACTTAAGATAAGGCTAATCCTTTACCTTTATTTATGACTGTGCCGATTTCTACTTCTCTTGTTTTCATTCAAGATCAGCAGCTGAGGGCTGGTTAACTTTTCTTTCTTTTTCTAGGGGACTTGATTGTTTTTCCTTTGTGTAATTAATCATTCAGTAATGAGACAAAAACACACATGTGTATTGCCCTCTGTCAACTAATTTATCTTTAGCCCATATTTCACAATTTGTTTAGGCTTCTGTGATAAAGACTCATTGAAATCACCGTAATTTAGCATTTATCTTCATAAGACAACTGTTGACATTGGTCTCAAGAGGCAAAGTTTCTGAGTTTGGACCGAAGATGAATTCTATTACTTTAAAGGAATGCTCATTGCTTATTTTAGATACTCGACATATCTAACACAAATCTTCAGTGGAGCTTCTCATTTTTTAATCTCAAAAACCACGCTTACATAAAGTAATTTATACCTTCACATTGATATTACTAAGAAAGAAATATTCTCACCAATAGAAATGCCTCCATCCTCAAACTGAGAAAAACTGAGTCATATACAAATAAGAGACTGATAGCTCTCCAGTCCCTCATCCTTCCTTTGGTTATATCTTTTTTTTTGTGATAGCTATTATTTGAAACATATAGGTAAGTATAAAAATACTTCATTATATAGGAATTAGTATGCAAAAATACATCAGAGAAAGACAGGATAATAGACTAAGGATGCTGGATAAATCCAGAGACTTGAATTAAAATAAATATAAATGTTTTCATTCAAATTATCTCTCTCATTGGAAAATACAGGTTGTCCTTCCTTTACTGGGATACTTCCCCAAGAGCATCACTGGGCTAATGATAGGATATATAAATAGGCTGCTAAAGAATAGGTCATATTCATCACGATCTTTTTATAAAACTTGAAAGAAATGTTAAGCTTCTTTTATTCCCATCAATTCCTGTTCTTCTGAATCTCATAGAATCTTTATTAGTGGACTCTGATCTACAGTTTTACCGTTACTCACGATATAAACACATTCTGCATTTTGGTGTCTAAAGCTTTCCCCAAGTTTGTTCGGATTTCTGTGTACTTACATGTACCACATACTAGGTGGTTTAAAGACTTAAGCATGTGTTCCTCAAGTTTTAAGAGAGGGATCGGGACACGGCTGGGATACAGAGTTAATAAAATGTAACTGATAAAAAATAAGAATAAAATAAAAAAATAAAATAAAATAAAATAAAGAGGGGTTGGGTGACCCACAGTCAAGGGTGGTGAGCAGATGCGGAGGTTATAAGGGCAAATTATCTCCTAAAGTTACACTTTAAAAATGTGTGAATATGTATAAAAAAAAAAAGAGTGGTAGATTAGTATCTTTCTCAAGCTCAATTTAATAGTAAAATATGATGTGAATCTCCAGTGAAAATATGACTGACCCCGAATTTGACCCAGATGTGTGACAATATGATGTATATTATATGCTCTTTGGTCATTTCCTGATTGAGGACATTCCCCTTAGAGCATGCTCCTTCTGCACTGACGGCTCTTTTCTGAGAAAGTGTAACATCATAGTTTCAAGACAGATGTAGAAGTTACAGGAAAAAAAATTAATATGACAATGTTTGAGGACAAAATTGAACTTCCCTACACAGAAAAGACACAGAACCAAAAAATCTGCGCAAAGGGGTCTTTTCTGAGACTGACACTCCAATTAAGGACCATGCGTGGAGTTTACCTAGAACCCCTGCACAGATGCAGCCCACGGGAGCTCTGTGTCCTAGTAGGTACCCTAGTAAGGGGAACAAGGGCTGTCTCTGATATGAAATCAGTGGCTGACTCTTTGATCACTTCCCACTGAATGGGGAGCAGCCTCACCATGGTACAGAGGAAGACAATGCAGCCACTCCTGATGAGATATTATAAGCTAGGGTCAGATGGAAGGGGAGGAGGACCTCTTATATCAGTGGACTTGGGGAGGGGCATGGGAGAAGAAGAGGGATGGAAAGTGGGATTGGGAGATGATGATGAAGGTGGCTACAGCTGGGATAAAAACTGAATAAATTGTAATTAATAAAAAAGTAACAAAATTGTTACAAAAATAACTCTCATAAATTCATAGTATTCTAATATACTCACATTGGGAGGATCTTGTTTTCAGTTGGGCCTTAAATGAAACAGCTTATAGATTAATAAAATTGGACTTCCTTTCAAGAAAAGTCACTTTGAAAAATGAAAAGATAATAGAGGAGAGTTATCCTAAGTCTCCCCAACTTTGGGAACCACCAGTTTGCCCTGCAATGCTAACCCAAGCACTTTGTCATGTATAGGAAAGATACTCTGTGCTTAGATATCATGTCCTCCCTTCATCACTCAATGCAAAGTTGCCAATATGACACAAGGTATTTACAAATTTCTTTATTAAAATTATGCTATCTTACCTGAGAGCCTGCAACTCTATAATAAAGCTTTATAAATACAAAATTTATTACTTAGTAGCATTACATCGTTACCAGAGCAGAAATGTTTGAGTAAATCGAGTATCTACCATCCCCAACTAATGAAAACTTTGTACTATTAGAGAAATTGGAGTTTTCAGTTTTAATAAGTACTGAAATGGATATTAATTTAGATTTCCTCTAGAGTAATGTAGTTTTAAAATACATGAACCATTTCAACATGCATATTTATGACCAATTTAAATATAATTCAATTTTCCATGTCGCCTACAGTGATGATTTATATTTCAGTGAATTTTATCAAGTCATTTTTAATATGTAAATTCTGCATTAGTTAAAATTTTACCAAGAAGTTATTGAATATGAACTTATTATCTTTGGTACAACATAATTATGCACAGTGGTGACTGCCAAAAATAAACCTACCATAGCTGATGCTGTTTTGAACAGCAGCATTCCAACGTCTTAATTTAATTCTTGCTTCTTTCATTGTGCTGTGATGAAATCTATGTTTGTCAATAAAGTGGATACAATAAAGCTTAAATTTTGTTATCTGAAACCTTTCCAAATGAGTTCAGTTTTGAACACTGGAGTACTTTCTATGTAGAGGTAATTTTTCTATGAGATTCTATCATCACTAATGCTTCTTTGCTTAAAGTTGCTTTTTCATGTGTGTGTGTGTATGCATAAATATATGTACCTGGATATAAACTCTACTATTATAAAACAATGATACAGTAAATGCTACTAATATTAACAACAATTTTACAGAAAATAAAGTTTTAATTTATTTATATTGGTAATGAATAAATGAGAAATTTTGTTGAGCCTTCTTACAACAAAATCAAAGAGCCATGATATTTAAAACATAAAATTTAACTGAGAGAGAATACCATATAAGCTTTAATGTAAAAACTGGTGAGAAATTTGCTCAACAAATATGATCTTATCACAATTATAGGATACTACCTCCAGAAGTCTCATCATATAAAAACAATCAAATAGCTGAATAATATAGTGTCCCAAGTTTTTTAAAAATAGTCCTCTGATAAACAGTTCATTAAAACTAGGTTATATCCATTTAATTCTCGAAAAATACTTCCTGGAGTTTAAATAAATCAGCCTCTCCAGGGTATAAATGAATAAATAAATAAATAAATAAATAAATAAATAAATAAATAAATGACTTTGTGGGAAGAGGTTACCGAAAGTCAACTTTCCTCTTGAAAATACATTTTTAAAAATAAATTGCAGTTTATTCACTTTGTATCCCTACTGTAGTCCCCTCCCACGTTCCCTTCCAATCCCAACTTCCCTCCCTCTTCTCCTCCCAAGTCCCTCCCAAGTCCTCTGAAAGGAGAGGTCCTTCTCCTGTTGCATCTGACCCTAGCCTATCAGGTCTCATCAGGACATGGTGCACTGTCTTCCTCTGTGGCCTGGCAAGTCTGTTTCTCCCACAGGGGGAGGTGATCAAAGAACCTGACACTGAGTTCAAATCAGAGATAATTCCTGTTCCCATTACTAAGGGGACCCACGTGGAGACTGAGCTGCCACGAGCTACTTCTATGCAGGGGTTCTGAATACAGTCAACTGAACTTGAGCTCTAATAGTTTCACAGGGTATTAGTGCCTACCCACTATGGAAAGCATAATGACATAATCTTTACGCACAGAGTTCCAAAATGCAAGATTGAACAGGAAAATAAAAGGCCATAATCAGAAATTAGCTGGGAAAAAAATTGCATTTTGGTATAGACTTTAGGATAAATGATGGAAAGTAAAGCAAACAAATAAAATCTTGACTGCAAATAACCATATTCAAGCCAATAAGTTAACAGAGTTATGGCATAAATTTAAGATGTCTAGTATATAATCACATTGATTTTAAGTAAAAGATTAGTATCAATTTTACTAAAAATAACAACTTCAAACCAACTCAATGGAATCGTTTAGGATCTTGTGAACTCCACAGCCCATCCTCCCCCCCATCCCCGGTCATATGCCCAGCACTGCAGCAGAACAGATGAAGATCTCCTTTCCCACTACTTGCATCTCCTGAGGATCACAGAGTCCACCATCTCTTAACCTCCCTACCCCTGCTTGGTAGTTTTATCTCAGCCCTCAAATCCAGAAGGTAGCTGCTGCTAACCCATAGGCCTCAGCTGTTAGAAAACCTGGGAGGCTGCCCACAGACCTCTTCTTTCTCCCCCTATCCAGATCTAATCTCCTAGCTTCATCCTTATCACTGTAGCAGAACCACAGTAGCAGCCTTCACTGGACCTCTTTTCCCAGAAAGTCACACACACACACACGCACACACAAGACAGTATTAAAAAAATGTTGCCAAGTTGGATGTCTTCATGCTGAAGAAAGCAAATTGAACCATACTTACCACCTTGCACAAAACTCAAGTTCAAGTGGATCAAAGAGGAGAACACAAAAACAGAAAAAGGGAACTTGACAGAAGAGAGACAAGATTTAACCTTGGATCCATTTGTACAGCAGATGACTTTCTGAACAGAACACAATGTTCTAACAGAGCACATTACAGGCACTAAGATCAACAATCAACCACTTCAGCCATCTATTGTGTTTTCTCTTCTGAGTAAGAGAGGGAGTCCAGAGAGAAATGAGTGTGGAAGTCAGATCTGGGGAGAGCAGGGTCTGGAGGACAGAAGGCCTTCAGGGAGAAAAGAAACTGTGGGGAGGGACATCTCTGTATCTAGCTGAAGACCTAAGACAGGGTAGTAGGCTTCCAGAGGATATGGGGTGACTCTAACTGAGACTCTTAGTATCTGGAGTCATGGAAACTGAAGAAGACACCCTCTAATAGACAGGACTCCTAGAGGAAAGAGGAACACCAACCTTCCTACAATGACTTGACCCAAAATTTACTCTGCCTATATGATGTGCAGGGATAAAGATAAAGCAGAGATTGAGGGTTGGGGCCACAATCAGGATGTAAAGTGGATAAATAAATTAATTAATTTTTGAAAAGATCAACAATCAATAAATAGGACTTTATGAAACTGAAAATCTGTTACAAGGATGAGGAAAATGTCATTTGGACAAAGGAGTAGCCTGAAGAATGAAAACAAATTTCCAACACTTTATCTGATAGAGGACTAACTTCGAAAATATATAATGAACCCAAGAAACTAGGTATCAAAAACCAAATAATCCAGTAAAAAATTGGGGTACAGATTCAAATATAGACTACTCAATAGAGGAATCTCAAACTACTAAGCAACACTTGAAGAAATGTTCAACATTCGTAGCCCTCAGAAAAACACCAATCAAAATACTTTGAGATTTATTTTACACCTTTTCAGAATGCCTAAGATCAATAAGACAAGTGACAGCTCACGCTGGTGAGGAAGTGGAGCAAGTGAGAGTATAAATTTGGACAGCCTCTGTGAACATTAACATGGTAGTTCATCATCATGTTGAGAATCAGTCTACCTCAAGATTCAAGTCTGACACTCTAGGGCATATACTCAAAGGACACTTCACCGTGCCACAAGGACACTTGCTCAGCTCCATTCATAGTGTCTTTATTTATATTAACCAAAAAAATGGAACCAACCTAGATGTCCCTCAACAGAAGAAAGGATGAAAAAATTTGGCATACATTTTCACAATGAACTATTACAGCTGTAAAGAAAATGAAATGGAGTTAGTATGACCTGGAGAGGACAGGAGCCCCACAAGGACCAAATATATCAGGGCACAGGGGTCTTTTATGAGACTGTTTCTCCAAATAAGGACCATTTATGGATATAACCTAGAACCTCTGGTTGGATGTAGCCCATGGTAGCTCAGTATCTAAGTGGGTACCCTAATAAGAGGAACAGGGACTATTTCTGACATGAACTCAATGGCTGACTCTTTGACCAACCTCCTCCCCCTGAGGGAGGGGCAGGCTTGCTAGGCCACAGAGGAGGACATTCAGCCAGTCCTGAAGATACCTGATAAGCTAGGGTCAGATGGAAGGAGAAGAGGACATCCCCTATCAATGGACTTGGAAAGGGGCAGGGAGGAGATGAGGGAGGGAGGTTGGGATTGGGAGGAAATGAGGGAGGATTGGGAGGAAATGTCATTTACAAAATACATAACCTGTGAGTAATATAAAAAAAATAAAAATTATTTTTAAAAATGACGTCATGAAATTTGTTAGCAAATGGATGAAACTAGAAAAAAAAATCCTGAGTGACATAACCCAGATCCAGAAAGATAAACATGGTCTGTACTCATTAATAAGCAAATACTATCAGCTAAGTAAATGATAACCATGCTACAAACTACAAATCCAGATATGTTAAGTAAAGAAGAGGGTCTAAGGGTCTAAGTAAGGAAGAGGCTCTATGTATCTCCCTGAGGAGAAATAGATTGATTTCTCTAGGTGGACTGAGGACATGTGGGAACACCTAGGGGAATAGGTGTGCATGGGGTTGGGATGAAAGAAGAGCATGCAGGGAGAGATGCATGAAACTGGGGAGTGGGGGAGCATTTGGGTTGTGATGTGGGATCTTAATGTAGTGAAAACGTGCTGTAACGTAAAGGGTTGGCTCTCTCCCATGGGGTGGGTCTCAACTTGGGGCAGTCATTGTTTGGCCCTTCTTTCAATTTCTGCTCTACCTTTATCCCTGCACACCTTGTAAGCAATGTGCATCTTGGGTCAAAGGTTTTATGGGTGAGTTGATATCCCCCTCCCTCCCTTGCGGAGCTATAAGGTGGCCACTTCAGTCTTTATAACTATCACTACTAAGAAGGAATACTGTTTTATAAATGATTGCAATATTTTTTTTAAAAAGATTCTTACTAGGGACCTAGGAAAGGGAGCAGGGTCTTCTCTGGCATGAACTCAGTGAGAGGCTCTCTGATTACTGCCCTCTGGGAGGGGGAATATAGTCTTACCAGGCCATAGAGGAAGTGCAGCCAGTCCTGATGAGACCTGATAGGCTAGGGTCAGATAGAAAGGGAAGGGGGTCTTCCCCATCAGTGGACTAGGAGAGGGGCATGGGGGAGATGAAGGAGAGAGGGTGGGATTGGGAGGAGATGAGGGAGTAGGCCACAGACAGGATACAAATTGAATAAATTGCAATAAATGATAATGATTTTAAAAGATTCTTAATTTATTTGTAGTTACATAGCTAAAATAAACACACATATAAGTAAAGATGAAATGAGTTTAGTCAGTAGCTAAACCCAGTGGTTTCTGATGCTACAGGACACATATGAAAATGAAGTTGCTTGAATACTGAAAAGGAACTTATGTGTCAGAATTCATGACTGAATCCTGAATTTGTACATTCCTTAAGTCACTAAACCCCCTTGTGTGTAATTTCCATCATAAGCAGTCTTTCCTCCCAAGCAACATTTTCACTTCCGCAATACTGGAAAACCATGAAACAATTCTGCCAACAGGAAAAAAAAAAATCAATTCCCCTCATGCCCCAGACCTAATGCCAAAGTCACTATTCATAAATATGTATAATGATAGATAATAACATTTTATCTGTTTTAACTCCAGGGTTTGAATGTGAGAAAAGGTTCATGTAAGAAAATATTGGAATGTTTACTGTTCACAACATACTTTCAGGAATTCATATATTTAGCATAGATACTAAGAGTATTAGAACCAGGGATGAAGAGTGCAAATTTAGATAGGATTAGAATTATTCCAGTGAATGAAGTTATTATAATGCCTGGGTATATTGTGGCAGATTTAGAGGTGATAAATAGTTCCAGGTATTTATTGGTTGATTTTTTTAAGGACTTGATTTTGATAATAATTACACTGAGATTTTAAAAATCCTTCCTCTACTACATAAATAATGATTTATGCTTTTGAGTTATGAGTATTTTAAAAATTATTTCACAAATGTTGTGTCCTACAGATCCAGTGATACTACTCAAACATCCAAAAATTAATTTCTTTATCATGACCATGTTACAGCAAGGAGGGCTATAATGTTTAAGTACATTACTACTGACTATTAATACCTATGTACTGATAATGATATAATTAGAACTTTATCATATATTTAAAATAAAATAATGTAGATATAGCCTACCACCATATCCATTTATTGAAATTTTAACCAACTGAGAGTCAAACTATGATGCTAATTTTAAACTTCCCATTTTCACTTTCAAGTACTTGCACTCTTTTTCTTTAATGTTCTTTAGAGACAGTGTGTGTGTGTGTGTGTGTGTGTGTGTGTATGTGTGTAGCATAATGGGATTTTTTTTAAGCTAGTTTGTAGACCAAATGCATTACCAAAGATTTAACCTGTTTTTGTTTGTATAATTATGATTTTGTTGCTCTTCTTGTTTGTTTGTTTTGATTGGTTTTTGGTTTTTGGCTATTGGTTTTCAAGACAGTGTTATTCTGGGTAGCCCTAGTTATCTTGAAACTTATTCTGTAGACCAGGTTGGCCTTGAACTCACAGAGATCCTCGAGAGGCTTCTGCTCCTGAGTGCTGGGATTAAAGGCATGCACCACAACCATCTGAATTAATTAGTATTTTTCAATGATAATTTGATATTATTTGTATAGTGCAATGATTGCTGAACAAAGTACACATTCTATACCTTGTGTAATTCTGAAATCTTGTTACCATATCTTAGTGATAGAAGCTTTTGATTCAAAGATAAGATGCCATGTTTGTAAACCTGAAATAGCCAATATCCTCTCATATTTTCCCTCAAGGCTGCTCAATGGATAAAGAGAAGCATACTTATGGTGTCAGAAAGCTAGATTTTTGTGAGTATAGGTTATAAATACCATAGATTCTTAACCAGGATTGATTTTACTCTTCCCAGTGTGAACTGCCTACTAGTTAAAAAGTACAATACCTAATTCCTGTGTTACCATTGGGAAACCAGTCCACTATCATTTCTTTTAGGTTTCTTGTCTAGATAATTCAGACAATAAAATTATCTGTGCAATTACCGATGACCTAAATCACTACCACTAATTCCTACTTCTATAGAAACATTACAGAACGTTTAATGGGCTACTGACTGAGCCTAATGAAGCAAACAGTATTAGTATGTACCTAATACAGCAGAAAGACAAACTTTTAGAGAACCCTTAGTGTTTTCATTTTAAATAATAGCTTGTAAGGGTTGCTATCTCCCCTAATGTGTTATGTACTTTCAGCCACAAACCAGTACACTGTTTTTCTACTCATAGCTACTGTGTGCAGATTAAAAAAAAAAAAAAAAAAAGAATCACATTGTCATTGTAAAGTTTACATCTCGTTTCCATATTTATTAGCCTTCTGTTTTCAGGAATTTAGGGTTCAAAAGTTTAGAAAAAAAATAATTTGTAATCTATGGCCTATAGGGCAAATTTCACCTAACAATTGTGCTTCAAAATTAAGTTCTGATTGGCGGTACCTGACAGTAAAAGACAGAAGATGCTGTAAGAGCCAATAAAGAAGAAAACAGCTTGAGATTCTCATAAAGTACAATGTGCAAAGAATGAGCAGAATTCAGAAGCATATCAGTGCCTCCACATCAGGAGGACCCCTGTACTCCAAAGCAGGAAGACGTTTGTACACTAACCTGGAAAAAGGCGGACAAGACCACTAGAATGGACTCACCTGAGAACCTTTCCAACAGCTTCTAGGAAAGAGCCCTGTAATTCAGTGGCCCGGTCAATGTGCCCGACAGACTGTCTTACTACCTGCCTGCGCTGCAGAGCTTGTAATGCATACCGGGGTTATTGATAGACAGAAAGACTGAAGAATGTCAGGCTCAGTCCCTGTATGGTGTTTTAAAAATCTGGAGCACAGTCAAATATGTTTGTTTACATGTTGTCTTTGACTGTTTTCAGGCACTAAGAGTAGAACTCATTAGTTGCAAAAAAAGACCATATGGCAGAGAAAGCATACAATATTTACTATCTGGCCCTACAAATAGTTTGCCTGTTCCTGGCTTAGCTCTCAAAATATTTAAGGAGAAACTATTAGAGTGTTCAATAGGGAGTAAAATAGTTGCTGTATTAAAAGAAAAGGTACAATTACTTTTTTGGGAATGTTTGGTATCACTATTTGAACTGATAGACCAAAGGTTCCTACTGTGGAGTTAGGTAAATATACTCATTGTGATATCAAGTATGTTTGCTGGTAAATAACAGAAAACTTGTAACTGATTTTAGCAAAAGCTGACAATCTTTATCTAGGAATAGCATGAATGTTTGTTTTTCAGGCTAAAGGTATGGGCCATTTCATACAATGAATATATCAGCTGAGATATGGACGGGAAAGTGGAAGAAGAGATCAAACAGTAACTGTAACCATGTGACCCACTGTAATGGAAAGCACTGAGTTCTCTTATTACACTCCCACAGTACATATACTAACCTTAAATATTTTTATTTCCCTTAATATTATTCTGCATTATTTTATATATTTATATTTACAATATTAGACTTTAAATGTTTCATGCAAATATTGAGAAAATAAGCTACAATTAGAGGAATTTGATGATAATCAAAATCCAATAAATTAGTCAGTAAATAATAAAACTCCTAGTTACCTCACTTTTTTTTTAAATCGAGAGACCAGGTGACCATGTTATAGAAATTATGCATCTTATTGTTTACATTTTAATCATCCAACATAAACCATGACTAGAACACCCTGTTTGTCACATTCAACATGGTGGCCAAGAAAGTCACATATTTTCTTTCACTTAGGTAAGAGATCAACATCTTATTGCCGCTGTGGGATTATGATTCTAAGTGGGAGAATGTAAGATATTTATCATGAACGATGTCTTTACCTCTCATTTTCCTTCAGTGTGAAGGCTTTCCTGACATTAATTACTAACTCGTGATTTACTTCCTACAGCCTTTGATGGTACGACAGGGGCACATAATTTGGGGCACTCAATAATCTAAGCTCAAATACAGTTTTGGTCTATAACAAAATAATACAATAGTGCAAAAGTCACATAGAATCCAGAATTTGGGAAAGTGATTGGTGTGGTAATGTTTAACATGTTGTGCTGGACTATATGGGATCAGTGGATTAGAGACAACATAAAGGTAAGAATGGAGAATGTTCTCAGAACTGTGGGTTCCACTATGGCTCTCTGTGCGCACTGTGAATCACAACTGAATTGTATGTTTCTCTAAAATTCTTTTGTGTTCTGAACTAGATACGGTGCCATTTGTTGCAGGCATATGGGTCATGAGAAATAAGTAAAAAGCTACAAATTACATTATAAGCACATTTGACCCTTGGTATTTGTGACAGTGATAATAATGAAAGGAATGGATGATAAACATTATTTTATGTGCAATTTCTACTTGCACATAATCATGTTGATATTTATGAAAAATTTGTATATATTTGAATGGAGGGATTAAAAAGATATAAATCTGTATAAATGTACTTCTGCACTCACTATTCCATATGCTATTTAATATAATAACAAAACCTCTTCTCTTTGAATATTGGAGATGCAGTTTGAAAATTTAAATTACAGAAATAAATAATCTGTATAAATCATGCCACTGGTATAATTTACCATAAGGCATTCATTTTTCCCGTTATGTTAATATAAAATCTTGTATTTAAATACTCCAATTTATACTTTTTATCTGAAATTTAATTTAATAAAAATTAGCAGCAACTTATACATCGTGTTTTATTATAATTTTATTTCATGTACTTGAATCTACGTTGACAATTCTGTATTCATTCTGGGTCATTTTATTATTTTTATCTGGTTTACAGAGTATATTTATAAAATTGTAAACATGGATGCATAATATTTGTGGCAATTTTCCAAAGTAACAGACTAATCAACATGCCGTATGTAGAGTCTACCAGTATGGATGGCAGTGAACCAGCATCTGTGTTTGTATGCAAATGTGTGTTAAGGAGACGGAAGGCAGTAAAAATTCAGTTCACCTTATTCCATTTTAAAGGTCATGATATATGTAAAAGTGTGCAATGAAGAGATTAATGGCCGAGAGGATCTACGTGATGGGTTTGATATCTTTCACATCTCTCTCTCAAGTCCTTGTTTGAGAGCAGACATAGCTGATGTCAATTAGCATATGCTTTATGTTTTTTTACTGCTGCAATGAAACTAATAGGCTATCATGGTGAAATATTTCAATAAGATATTAAGCCAAAGATATAAGCTAATTAGACCTCAGAATAGAAAATAATATATTAGTTTTTAAAAATTGTCTCCAAATATTCTTTTCATGATTAAAGTAACAGAGTCTTTGTTAATTTTTTTTAAATGTATGACACCTTAAATATTAGAGAAATTTTTTTTCTTAGGATTCCAGGATTTGTACACCTCAGTAAACTGTTTTGGGATGAAGCAATTTTTTGATAAATGAAATAATGTGAATTGTTATCGTTTATTTTCAATAAATACGATTTTATTAATAAATTACACATTTTGATGATTCACTCCACTTTGATTGTATATATTTATAAGCAATATAAGGTATTTTAGCCAGTATCTTATAAGCCCCAAAATTTATGTATTTATTTATTTATTACAATTCTATCCCCGCTGTGTCCCCCTCACTCGTCTCCTCCCAGTCCCACTCACTTTCCCTCTTCTCCCCCAGTGCCCCTAGTCCACTGATAGGGGAGGTCCTCTCCCTTCTATCTGACCCTAGCTTATCAGGCCTCAGCAGGGCTGGTGCATCATCTTCCTCTGTGGCCTGGCAAGGCTGTTAACTCCCTGGGGAAGGTGTTCAAAGAGCCAGCCACTGAGTTCATGTCAGAGACAGTTCCTGTTCCCATTACTAGGGAACCCACTTGGAAACTGAGCAGCAAATGGGCTTCCTTTGAACAGGGATCTAAGTCCTTTCCATGGATGGTCCTTAATTGGAGTACAGTCCCTGCAGGCCCCCCTGAGCCAGTGTTTTTTGGCTCTGTTGTTCTCTTTGTGGAGCTCCTGTTCTCTCCAGGACATTCTATTTCTCTCCTTTTCCATAAGGTTTCCTGTACTCTGCACAAAGTTTGGCTATGAGTCTCAGCATCAATTTCCATAACCTGGCAGATAGAAGCTTTCCAAGGTCCCCTGTGGAAAGCTCCTGTCCTATTCCTTGTCTTCTTCTGTTTCCAATGTCTGTCCTGTTTGCCCTTCTGAGTGAAGTTTCAGCCTCTAGCTCACTAAACCCGGAATTTATACTAAGAATAAAACCATAGGCGTGTGTTTAAAATGTGATGGTTATCCACTGGTATGATAATGAAAATATAAGAATAAACAAAGTTGTCATGCTAAAAGCTGTTGTTACACATCTAAAGGCTAGCAAGATGGTTTAGTGTGTGTGAAATGATGTCTTCTTCCAAGCCTGACAACCTGCCTGAGGCTGATCCTTTGAGATTACATGGAGAAAGAGAGGAACCAATGCCTCAAGTAATGCTCTGACTTAACAATTGTACACATATACACTGAATGAGTAAGACAGAAAATACATAATACATACATTTACATATATGTATATATCCATACACACATTATATATCATATATAAGGTGTGTATGTGTTTGTGTATGTCTGTCCACCTATTGAAGTAGAGCTGAACCTGGTTGCAGAGAGGGAGTTGCAGGTGAGTTGCTCGATGCAGGCATGAGAACTTGAGAGCCAGCAAGCTAGGCAGCTCAGATACTTCTCAGATACAGATACAAGGCTCTAAATTGGCCCACTCTAACATCTACAACATTGAGGAACTACTGGAGTGCCTGAAGCAGCCTGTCCTACAGCTCCAAAACTATAGGATTTCCATGATACAGGACATCTACAGGATATCCAAGAGGAGTCCCAGTGTGTTTCCAGTATTGACAGAGTAGCAAAAGCCAGAGGCCTCTTACATACCAATGAGTCATTGTAATGAATATTTTCAAGCAAAGAATCATGGACAAAAGTGTATACTATAGGATAGACTGAGACACACTACATCTTCCACAGCAAGAGTTCTTTTTTTATTTCTGTTTTTCTTTTGTTTTTTTTTTTTATTAATTACACTTTATTCATTTTGTATCCCCCCAAAAGCCACTCCATCCTCCCCTCCCGATCCTACCCTCCCTGCCCTTTCTGCATGCATGCCACTCCCCGAGTCCATTGATAGGGGAGGTTCTCCTCTCCTTTCTGATCTTAGTCTGTCAGTTCTCATCGAAAGTAGCTGCATTGTCCTCTACTGTGGCCTGGTAAGGCTGCTCTCCCCTCAGGGGGAGGTGATCAAAGAGCAGGCCAATCAGATTATGTCAGAGGCAGTCCCTCTTCCCATTACTATGTAAGCCACTTGGACACTGAACTGCCATGGGCTACATCTGTGCAGGGGTTCTAGGTTATCTCCATGAATAGTCCTTGGTTGGAGTATGAGTCTCTGGGAAGTTCCCTGTGTTCAAATTTTCTTGTTCTGTTGCTCTTCTTGTGGAGACCCTGTCCTCTCCAGCTCTTACTATTTCCCACTTCTTACATAAAATTTCATTCACTCTGCCCGACAGTTGGCCATCAGGCTCAGTATCTGCTTTGATAGTCTGTAGGGCAGAGGCTATCAGAGGCCCTCTGTGGTAGGTTCCTAGTTTGTTTCCTGTTTTCTTCTTGGTAATTAGCCTTTTGAGTCATTCCCAGCAAGCAGAAGCTCAGAACTCTGAAAGATTTTTTACAGTTTATAGTGAGTAAGGAGTTTTGGAGGTTCTATGCTCATTCAATGAAGCTATTTGCTGAACTTTTTTTGCCCACAAATTAATATTATTTTCTTAACTGTGTATTTTCTTCTTGCTGCATCTTGGTTTCTACTATGCAGCAGAACAAGGAAGACTTAATCAGACAATAACAAATTTCAGTGTTATGTTCTTAAGCTTACCTGCCTAGAAATCTATGTTAAATAAATCATTTTGTTTGTTTGTTTTGGTGGCTTGCAATAGCCCATGTGTGTTGGTGTGTTGTGTTATTTTCTTTTATTTAAACTAATTTATTTATTTTGCATCAGGATTGTAGTAGCCTTCCTCATCTCCTCTCAGTCCCATCCTTACTCCCTCTTCCCCTCCTACCCCATCCTTCCTTACCAACTGACCCTAGACTATCAAGTCTCTTCCGCACTGCCTGCATCCTCTTCTTCTGTGGCCTGTCACGTCTGCCTTGCCAGGTGATTGAAGAGCAGGCAACAGAGTTCATGTCAGATAAAAGCCCTGATCCCCTCCACCAAGCACGGGATAGAAGGAGATGCTAAGATTCACCACCAAACTTTGGAAAGAGTACAGAGAGTCTTACAGAAGAGTTGGGGAATAATAGGACCAGGAGGATAGGAGCTTCACAAGAAGACGAACTGAGTCAAAAAAATCTGGGCCAAGGTGGTCCTACGGAGGCTGATGAGCATTCCAAGGACCATCCATGGAGAGTACCCAGACTCCATGCTTAGATGTAACTGATAGACAGCTCAGTCTCCAATAAATCACCTTTTTAACTTTAAAGAATACCCAATATTTGGGATCCAATTAAAACAAGAGACCGCGTTAAAAAAAGTACTATGTAATGCCTTGTCAATAAAATGTTTTTACTGTGATTGTGTAACACACTATCTTCTTTTTCTAAGCATGAGTTCAGTGCCATTCACTACAAAATTGAATTTAAATTATTGGACCTATATTTGTAATATACTTTGAATTCGGCATAAATTTGAATTAAACACAGTAAAATGTAAAGAAAACAGATACAAAAAATCCTATCAAAGTCACTTTCTAACACTTAAGTCATATTCATAACTATTTAAAAGTTTAAAAATATTTTAAGCTCTAAGTTTGATTGTGGGCATCAAAGAAATCATCTAGTTTTTTTTTTTTTTTTTTTTCCTGCTACAGCTACAAGATCAGGGACTTTACTCTCTCACAAGATAGGCATGTGTTTCACCACATGGTTATTTCTTCAGGAAACCAGCAGAGTCCAACCGTTCCTGAGTGGAGAGTGAGGATTGAAAATAATAATAATAATAATAATAACAACAACAACAACAACACCCACAACATATGGTTTCTGTCCCAGAGGGCTGCTAGCAGAAACTGTTGCACCAGTTTATTCCATAGTCCTTCTTTATAGTCAGAGCAAAGCACCTTGATACAATAAAGAGGTTCATGAAGAAGTCAAACTCGTTTACCTCAACCACCTGTCTGTGTGATCCTCACACAAACAAAAGGAGGTGAACTTGGCGAAGCAGCCTGCTTATCCCAGTCTCCAGGTGGACAGAGTGAAAACAAGCAGCTCTCCACAAGCTTTCAAGGTAATTGTCTGAAAAGTCAAATGGAGGGAATTTTAGTTTTGTTCCTTCCGTAGCAATGTTGCTGGATTATGGGGAATTCTTTGCTGAAAATCAACTAGCTTTCCAACTTAAGGAGCCACGAAAGATACTGGTCAGGCTAGAACTTGAAGAATTTTAGAAGTCTGATTTTTACCAGGCTGACTGATGCTTTTGGGGGTCCTTGAGTTACTGTCCATGATTCTCAGAGCTCTGAAAAGCCTGTTTTGCAATTGTGCTGTTGTTCTCACTGCAATTAATGGGACAGTGGTGTGTGTGTGTGTATGTGTGTGTGTGTGTTCTCATTTTGCTGACTCAGAAATGCTACACTCAGAAAAAAACCCAAATTTGCATTTCTTTCACACTAATGATGTTGAATGTCTTTTCATATGTATCAGCCAGTTGGATTTCTGTTTGAGAACTGCTTGATCAAAACTTTTGTCCCTTTTTCTGCAATTAAATTGTTGATCTTATTATTCAATTTTAGTTTTTTCTGAACTATAGAAAAGTCATACTGTCAGTTAAAGATGTTAGATACAAAGAGCGTTTACTACATTAGAAACTGACATTTAGAAATATACTTCATAATTTTTTTTTACTTTTTGAAAGTTAAAATAGATACATTACTCTTCCTTATTCTTCATTCCATCCAACCTCTTCCATGCCCCCAACATCCTCTGAAACTGATAGGCTCATTTTCTTTGATCATTGTTGTTTTTTTCTGCATGTGTGTGGTGGCAGATGGTTTATTGAAGTCTATGACATACTTTGACAATAAAGGGTCACAGACACAGTATTTTTTTCAGCTTCTTATTTTAAATTTTAAAAATTTATTACAGTTTGTTCACTGTGTATCCCATTTGTAGCCCCTTCCCTAATCCCCTCCCAATTCCACCCTCTCTCCCTCTTCTCCCATGCCCATTTTCCGGTCCATTGATAGGGGATGTTCTCCTCCCATTCCCTCTGACTCTAGTCTATCAGGTCTACTCAGGACTGACTGTATTGTCCTCCTCTGTGGCCTGGTAAGGCTGCTCCCCCTTAGGGGGAGGCAATTAAAAAGCTAGATGCTGAGTTCATGTCAGAGGCAGCCTCTTTTCCCCTTACTAGGAAGCTCATTTGGAGACTGAACTGCCATGGGCTACATCTGTGCAGGGGTTCTGTTCTAGGTTATTTCCACAAGGAGAGCAACAGAACCAAAAAATCTGGGCCCAGGGGGTCTTTTCTGAGAATGATACTCTGGCCAAGGACCCTCCATAGAGACAATTTTTTAATGATTTATTTTTATCATTAGTTTTTGATCATCAAGATTATGCATTTCACACACCTCATAGAAATGTACTCAAAAGAAAACCTTGATATGTGTAAATTAAACTTTAGAGTTTTAAAGTTGCTGAAATATTAACAGACAAAGGTTAAATGATGCTCCTTTGTGAGAAACATTTATATAAAAATTTTCAGAGACTTGTTAGTGAATTTGATGATGAAAATAGCATTACTTAAGGTTGTCTTTGAACACATTCATTTGTTCTCAGTTATGTTTTTATTTTAAATTTCTGTGTGTTGAGGTAGCACCTGCATTTGATATTAATAGTTTATAACGTGTTACTCTTCAATTCTTCAAATGACTCCTGTAGTTTGCTGTTTTCACTTTGCTTAGTTTGTTAATAGCATATTGCTCCTTTTTACTTCATTTTTAATTCTTATAGTGCTTGTCTACTCAAGATCGTACCATGTAAATGAGCTCTGCTCTTGCCTCTGGAACTTGCCCCCTGTAAAACTTCAGCCTACTAATGAAACACTGTGGGTTTCATAACCCCCAGGGCATTGGGAAGAGATGAAATGTGAGCTGAATATTTTGGGCATTTCATGCTATTCTCTATTCTTTACATGGCATTTCCTTCATGTTCATTTTTTTTTTCTTTTTGCTCAATCTTAAAAGTCGCATACAAGGAATCTATACATTTGTTCTCATCAAATTGAAACACCCTGTACAGTAGTCTCTAAGATGGTTCTCCAAGAAAAAATAAAAAGAAAAAAAGAAAAAAAAGCAACCAAATAATTTGTATCACGTAAGAATGTGAAAGTGAAGTGGTAGTGAATAAAAGAATGAATTAAGTGGTGCTTTTAGTGTGCTTCTGACTAAATAGAAATAAATGTATGTGCAAAGCTACAGCACAAAAATGAGCATGGAAAACAGCAAAAGATGAAAAAGAGAGAAATACTTTCAAAGTTGATATCTGTTATTTTTGAACCACATCTGATGCAGGTTTTTACTTCCTTTAAATACTTCTGTGTGTATCTATGAAGTACTGTTATGTAAAATCAAATAAAGAAAACTATAAAGTTCTTTTGAATTATTGCTCAAAATAACCAAGCTGAAAGAGATGGTTCAGAACAGGTAAGATTTTGAACTTTTGTTTTCAGAATGTTGAATAGAGCTAAAGGCATGTTTTTTCCTAAGGCAAAAGAGAATCTTGTAGTATCAATGCTCAAGCTGTAAATTTATCAGTACACATTATTAGTCTTCAGAAATGAAGAAAAATACTGACTTTTATTCACATGAGAAATGTAAAAAGAAGATAATTTTAATGAGAACTATGATTCCATCTTTGCCCATTAGACTACACAGACTTCTTAAACTTATATTTATAAATTAAAATTTTACTATGCTATCACTTTATAAATAAATAAATAAAATTAAAGTTATCCTAATTATTCTAATGAATATTGTGTGAACATACATTTCATTTATATACCAAATAGTAGGGCATAATTAAGGAAACACTGACTTTTTCCTTTGTGTTCAATGAAGTTTATTTTATTTTCTTCTGTTATTAAGCTGTATCAAGTTTTATATTACTACCCATAACAACTAATGTTTAAAGCGAAATACAGAGATGCATATCTCATTTAAGAATAAAATCAGGAGGGGGCGGAGCCAAGATGGCGACTAGCACACACAGTTTCTGAGCAGTGGGATACCTGATCTTCTGAGTTGGAGAATGGAAGGACCCCCAACCCAGGAAAACCACAGCGAGGCTTTCTGAACACCAGAGAACATCGCAGGAGGTGAAAACTTTGGCCTCCGGTGACCCAGAGACTTGCTTGGGGAGGGAGAGAAAAGATCCTTTGTTCTTGCTGCACTCCCTTCCCCCAGACCTCCTTCCTCCTCTGCACAGCGGCACAGCGGACTCATCCTTCTCAGCGCAGACCTAACTGCCTGGGGTATACAACCGCTGAGACGGAGCCCCAAGCACTTTAGCGGCAGACAAAAGCCAGCAGTACGTACCCCGGAGTCCCAGATTCGCACAGCGGCTGCACCATCCTCCCAGGGCGCGAATCTGCTAGACACCATACTAGCTCCGCAGGATCGCCATCACTGACAGTACCACCCGCCCAATCCCACAGTGACAGAGAATACGCTATATACTCACCGAAACCAGGCAGAAACGTCATACAACCTGGACACACCAGGCACTGGGCCTCCCAAGCTTGGAGAGCACAACAAAGAGATCCCAGGACTTCCCAGAAAGCATTGGGACTAGCAAGCCAGTCTCCAGTTACAGCAGGACGTGGCAGCGGAGCAGTACTGAACTGGCGGGGCACCACAGCCCTCCAGTTTAAGACTAACCAGGGCCAAACCAGAGAACAGAGAGCCTGATTACCCCATCCCTGCTGAAGTGACCACCCTGAAATCTCCAGCTGCAGCAAGACCTCAGAACCTGGCAGTGACAGCAACACAGAACTGGCGGAACACATCAAAGAAGCAGGGCCAAACCAGAGAGCAGAGAGCCCCGGATACCACGATCTCGGCCAAGAGACCTGCCTGTAAGTGAGTGCACCCTTGAGAATCTGCAGTTCCCCAGATCCTGGGTCCTTCTAAATCAGAAGCCAGGCATCGAACCCCCCTCCCACCCACATACCCACTTTGGGAAACAGAGGGGCACTAGGGACATTGAAGTTCCTGCCCTGTGGGCCTGATTGAGGAGCTAAGACAGTTAATACCAGAATTTGCGCTGCAATCATCATTAGCGCCAGCGACATATACAGTACAGAGCCCCTCCCACACACTCAAGGGTTCAACATTAGCCATCACTCTGTCCCTCGAGAAACTCATCCACGCACACTTACACACACAGACACACACGCGCGCGCGCGCACACACACACACGCTTGCATTTGCCCCGTTTGCGCCTGCGTACTTTCCTCCCACAGGTACAGCTAGTCCTCAGCACATGCTGAGAGTGCTCAGCTTCCTGAAGAACTCTCCAGACACCAGAGAGAGACAGCACCAGTCTGATCTGCAGAATCCAAAAACAAACAGGGAAGGTTTCAGATAAGCCAATGGCCAGAGGTAGGCGAAAGAACACTTCCAACATAAATCAGGACATCATGACTTCACCAGCAAACCCCAAAATCGATGAATACACCAATTCAGCAGAAGCACAGGAAAATGATTTTAAAGCCATGCTTGCCCAATTATTTGAGGCTCATAAGGAGGAAATGAACAAGTCTTTCAAAGAGATGGCCAGTCAATTGGAGGCAAAGAAAGAAGAAATAGACAATATCCTTAAAGAAACACAGGCAAACATAGCCAAACAAATAGATACACAAGTAGAGGAAAAATTAGTGGCATATAAGAAGGAAATGAAAAAAGAAATAGAGGCCATCGTAGAGAGACAGGAATCCAAATTCAAACACATGAAAGAAATGGTGCAAGGCATGAAAACAGAATTAGAATCAATAAAGAAAACACAAAATGAGAAAACCCTTGAGCTGGAGAACTTGGAGAAAAGATCAGGAACCACAAAAGTAAGCATCACCAACAGAATACAAGAGATGGAAGAGAGAATCTCTGGAGCTGAAGACACACTTGCAGAAATGGATACTTCTCTCAAAGAAAAAGTAAAATCAGAAAAGTTCCAATCACAAAATATCCAAGAAATCAAGGATGCTATGAAAAGACAAAATCTAAGAATAATAGGAATTCACGAAAAAGAAGACTCCAGACTCCAAGGTCCAGAAAATATTTTCAAGAAAATCATAGAAGAAAATTTTCCCAACTTAAAGAAAGAGATGTCCATAAATATACAAGAGGCCTACAGAACTCCAAATAGACTAGACCAGAAAAGAAACACATCACGTCACATCATAGTCAAAACACTAAATCTACAGAACAAAGAAAAGATATTAAAAGCAGCAAGGGAAAAAGGCCAAGTAACATATGAAGGTAGACCTATCAGAATCACGCCGGACTTCTCATCAGAAACTATGAAAGCCAGAAGGGCCTGGGCAAGTATCATGGAGACTCTAAGAGATCACAAATGTCAACCCAGACTACTATACCCTGCAAAGCTTTCAATCAACATAGATGGAGAAAACAAAATATTCCATGACAAAACTAAATTTATACAATATCTACACAGCAAACCATCCCTACAGAAGATACTAGAAGGAAAACTCCAATCCAATGAAAACAAATTCACCCAAGAAAACAGGGCATACAGATAATGTCCCAACAAAAATGAAAAGAAAACAAGCAATGAATCAGGGTTAGATCATCGACTCCATTACAAAAGGAACTAACATGCATTGGTCACTATTATCTATCAATATCAATGGACTCAACTCACCAATAAAAAGACACAGGCTAACAGAATGGTTAAGGAAACAGGATCCAACATTCTGTTGCATCCAAGAAACACACCTATGCAACAAAGACAAACACTACCTCAGAGTAAAGGGCTGGAAAACTGTTTTTCAAGCAAACGGTTCCAGAAAACAAGCTGGAGTAGCCATCCTAATATCTAATAAAATAGACTTTTAACCCAAGTTAATCAAAAAATATAAGGAGGGCCACTATATTCTCATCAAAGGAAAAATCCACCAAGAGGACATCACAATCTTGAATATCTATGCCCCAAATACAAGAGCACCGACATTCGTAAATGAAACATTATTAAAGCTTAAATCATACATTGATCCTAATACCTTAATAGTGGGAGACTTCAACACTCCACTCTCACCAAGGGACAGATCAACTAGACAGACACCAAATAGGGAAATAAAAGCACTCACAGAATCCCTAAATCAAATGGACCTAATAGACGTCTACAGATCATTTCACCCAAACTCAAAAGAGTACACCTTCTTTTCAGCACCCCATGGAACCTTTTCCAAAATAGACCATATAGTGGGCCACAAAGCAAGCCTCAACAGATACAAAAGGATTGAAATAATCCCTTGTATACTATCTGACCACCATGGACTAAAGCTCGACCTCAACAACAACAGAAACAACAAAAAGCCGACACGCACATGGAAACTAAACAACTTACTACTCAATGACAGCTGGGTTAAGGAAGAAATAAAGAAAGAAATTAAAGACTTCCTAGAATTCAATGAAAAGGAAGGCACAACATACCCAAATTTATGGGACACACTGAAAGCAGTGCTCAGAGGAAAATTTATAGCACTAAGTGCCTGCAAGAAGAAATTCGTAACATCACATACAAACAACTTAATGGCCCAACTGAAAACCCTAGAACAAAAAGAAGCAGATACACCCAAAAGGAGCAGACGGCTGGAAATAATCAAACTAAGGGCTGAAATCAATCAACTAGAAACAAATAAAACTATCCAAAGAATCAATGAAACAAAAAGCTGGTTCTTTGAGAAAATCAACAAGATAGACAAACCCTTAGCCAAACTAACTAAAAAGCAGGGAGAAACTATCCAGATCAGCAAAATCAGAAATGAAAATGGGGACATAACCACAGACATTGAGGAAATCCAAACAATTATTAGGTCATACTACAAAAGCCTATATGCCACAAAATTTGAGAATCTAAATGAAATGGATAATTTTCTTGAAAGATTCCATCTACCAAAACTAAGTCAAGATCAGGTAGAAAGACTGAATAGCCCTATATCTCCCAAGGAAATCGAAGCAGTCATTAACAGTCTCCCCTCCAAAAAAAGCCCTGGACCAGATGGCTTCAGCGCAGAATTCTACAAGACCTTCAAAGAAGTGCTAACTCCAATTCTCCTCAAGCTATTCCACAAAATAGAAACAGAAGGAACACTACCAAACTCATTCTATGAAGCCACAGTCACCTTAATACCTAAACCACACAAAGACCCAACAAAAAAAGAGAACTTTAGGCCTATCTCTCTTATGAACATTGACGCAAAAATACTCAATAAAATACTTGCAAACCGAATCCAAGAACACATCAAAGATATCATCCACCATGACCAAGTAGGCTTCATCCCAGGCATGCAAGGGTGGTTCAACATACGGAAATCCATCAATGTAATCCACTACATAAACAAACTGAAGGAGAAAAACCACATGATCATCTCCTTAGACGCCGAAAAAGCATTTGACAAAGTCCAACACCCATTCATGTTTAAAGTCTTGGAGAGATCAGGGACACAAGGCACATACCTAAATATAGTAAAGGCAATATATAGCAAGCCTATAGCTAACATCAAACTCAATGGAGAGAAACTTAAATCAATTCCACTGAAATCAGGGACAAGACAAGGCTGTCCATTGTCCCCATATCTCTTCAACATAGTACTTGAAGTCCTAGCCAGAGCAATAAGACAACTAAAGGAGATCAAGGGGATACAAATCGGAAAGGAAGAGGTCAAAGTGTCACTATTTGCAGATGATATGATAGTATACATGAGCGACCCCAAAAATTCAACCAGAGAACTCCTTCAGCTGATAAACACCTTCAGCAAAGTGGCAGGATACAAAATCAACTCAAAAAAATCAGAAGCCCTCCTATATACCAAAGACAAAAAGGCTGAGAAAGAAATTAGGGAAACAACACCCTTCACAATAGCCACTAATAACATAAAGTACCTTGGTGTGACCCTAACCAAGCAAGTGAAAGACCTGTTTGAGAAAAACTTCAAGTCTCTGAAGAAAGAAATTGAAGAAGATATCAGAAGATGGAAAGATCTCCCGTGCTCATGGATTGGTAGGATTAACATTGTGAAAATGGCCATACTGCCAAAAGCAATCTACAGATTCAATGCAATTCCCATCAAAATACCATCTCAATTCTTTACAGACCTTGAAAAAAAGATTCTCAGCTTCATATGGAGAAACAAAAAACCCAGAATCTCCAAAACGATCCTGTACAACAACAGATCATCTGGAGGTATCTCCATTCCTGATCTCAAGCTGTACTACAAGGCAACAGTAATAAAAACTGCATGGTACTGGCATAAAAACAGAAAGGAGGATCAATGGAACCGCATAGAAGACCCAGAAATAAATCCACACACCTATGAATACTCAATATTCGACAAAGAAGCCAATTCCATTCAATGGAAAAAAGACAGCATCTTCAACAAATGGTGCTGGACCAACTGGATGTCTACATGCAGAAAAATGAAAATAGATCCATATTTATCACCTGCACAAAACTAAAGTCAAAGTGGATCAAGGACCTCAACATAAAACCAGATACCCTAAATCAATTGGAAAAAAAAGTGGGGAACAGCCTAGAACTCATTGGCACAGGAGACAACTTCCTGAACAGAACACCAACAGCACAGGCTCTAAGAGCAACAATCAATAAATGGGACCTCATGAAACTGAAAAGTTTCTGTAAAGCAAAGGATACCGTCATCAAAACAAAACGACTGCCTACAGATTGGGAAAGAATCTTCACTAACCCTTTATCTGACAGAGGACTAATATCCAGTATATACAAAGAACTAAAGAAGCTGAAAAGCAGCAATCCAAGTAATCCAATTAAAAAATGGGGAACAGAGCTAAACAGAGAATTCTCGACAGAGGAATATCGAATGGCAGAAAAACACTTAAAGAAATGCTCATCCTCATTAGCCATCAGGGAAATGCAAATCAAAACGACCCTGAGATATCACCTTACACCCATCAGAATGGCCAAGATGAAAAACTCAAGCGATAACACATGCTGGAGAGGTTGTGGAGAAAGGGGAACCCTGCTCCACTGCTGGTGGGAATGTAAACTGGTACAACCACTCTGGAAAGCTATCTGGCGCTTTCTAAGACAAATAGGAATAGTGCTTCCTACAGACCCAGCTATACCACTGCTAGGTATATACCCAAAGTTTGTTCAAGTACACAAAAAGGACACTTGCTCAACCATGTTTATAGCAGCTCTATTTGTAATAGCCAGAACCTGGAAACAACCCAGATGTCCATCAACGGTGGAATGGGTACAGAAATTGTGGTATTTTTATACAATGGAATACTACTCAGCAATCAAAAAGGAGGAAATCATGAAATTTGCAGGCAAATGGTGGGATCTAGAAAATATCATTCTGAGTGAAATATCCCAGAAGGAGAAAGACAAACATGGGATATACTCACTTATATAGACCTATAAGATATGATAAACATAATGAAATCTATACACCTAAAAAAGATAATCAATTGAGCGGACATGGGGTAAGATGATCAATCCTCGTTTAGAAAGACAGATGGGATGTGCATTGAACGTATGACAGGAGTCTACTGAGCGCATCTGAAAGACTCTAACTAGCAGTGTTTTCAAAGCAAAGACTCATGACCAAACCTTTGGCAGAGTACAGGGAATCATAAGAAAGAAGGGGAGTTAGTCTGATGGGGAAAGGATAGGAGCTCCACAAGGACCAAATATATCTGGGCACAGGGTCTTTTCTGAGACTGACATTCAACCAAGGACCATGTATGGACATAACCTAGAACCTCCACTCAGATGTAGCCTGTGGTAACTCAGTAACCAATTGGTTTCCCAAAGTGAGGGGAACAGGGACTATTTCTAACAGGAACTCGATGACTGGCTCTTTGGTCTCCCCACCCCCGAAGGGAGGAGCAGTCCTGTTAGGCCACAGAGGAGGGCTTTGCAGCCAGTCCTGAAGATACCTGATAAAACAGGATCAGATGAATGGGGAGGAGGTCCCCCCCATCAGTGTACTTGGAAAGGGGCATGGTGGAGATGAGGGAGGGAGGGAGGGAGGGACTGGGAGGGAATGAGGGATCGGGACACGGCTGGGATACAGAGTTAATAAAATGTAACTGATAAAAAAAAATTACACTAAATAAAAACAAAGTGACTCTAAAAAAAAAAAAAAGAATAAAATCAGATGAGGTGAAACTGAACAACTTTCTTCTTTCTGATGTTATGTCTTTCAATGATAACAAATTTTAAAGAATTTTTTTTTTCAAATGAGTGAACACAATATTCTTCCAAACAAAATTCTGGATCAAAAAACTGTAAATGTTTGCTATCAACCTTTTCATTTATTTTCTACCTTCTTTACTAAAATGACACTGGCCAGGGACATGTTCAAAATATCTGGTAGGATGATGCCTCTGCATACACTTAACCAAAGAATATAGTTTATATAAACACAGGTACACTTACAATAAAAGTGTTAGCTTATTCAAAAATGTAGTAATTATTCCTTTTGATAAAAATTCATGAAATAATAGAAAACACCTTTCATTTTCCTTATTTTCATGTAGTGATTACATTCACCTTGAAGAATCTAAAGGAATTTTAAATAAATGCATCAAGATGAATAAAAAATTATAAACCAATCAAAATAGATATACATTTCAATTGAGGATTGAGGATTGCCTCTGAGTGTGCAAAATAATAAAATGACACAAATTTCTAATGAAATAATTTGGTTTTATTGATATATTTTCATCAGAATTTTAAATAAAATTTATTTTTAAGTGCAATATCCATAAAATTAATTAATAATGGTAAGTAATAATTAAATGCAACAAAATAAGTAACTAAAATTTCTTCACCAGAAATGTGAATTGCCGAGCTTATGTTTTGTGAAGATCTATCACATATTAATTATCATCATAAAGAAAGTTAATAAAGAAATATTTCACTTTAATATTTCAAAATTGTCAGGTAGTTCAAAAATTGCTCCTAAATTTTATTACTTTTCTATGTATAATGATTTACTTAATATTAGAATTTTTTTTCAAATTCATTCCTATGCATTTAGAAGCATTGCTTTAGGCTTCTATGTTTACCTTAGATGTCATCATCATAATTTATGGCTAAGAGAATGTTGTCCCAAAATGTCACAATTATCATACAGTTTATTAACTTGTTATTCCTTGTGTAGTCCATGCTGACCTTGAACTAATGAAATTCCTCTTGACTCAGCCACTGGAATACTGAGATTATAGCATGCAGCACAGTAAATTTGAGACAAGACTTTTTTCTATTATGGATTTCCTCGAAAATTAAAATTTTCTCTGCTATTTTACTGTATACCTACTCTAATTTCCTTTGTATCTTTTCTGATTATTTAAATTTTAACTGTATGGAAATGTGTTAGGTCATGTAAAAAAATGTTATGAATTTAAAATTTTGTTTTACTCCAATGGTACAAAAGCATCCAGGGACAACACATACAACACTTACTTTCTTCATGTGCCAACAAAACTCCAGCTATAAATAAAGACTTCTGTAATGTTGCACTCTCTCCTATTACTAAAAAGTCATTGAAAATTCACCAGTTTTAACAGAAATTCTTCCCTAACTCAAGTTTTATGAAGGACATTTTATCAGAAGGTATGCAAATACAGTCCTATATGAATTTCTAATGACAATAATTGATAATGATAAACTATGCCATTGTGAATAGTTGAGACAAGTGGAATCCTTAAAACTTGGAGAGGTTTTTATTATTATTTAAGAAAAATCACTATGAAAAAAATTGAAATAATGTGCCTTATTACAATTTAATTAAAGATATAGAGTTATGGACTAGACTAACTCTTATATTCTATTAGGAAAATTTCATATAACAAAAGAACAACTTTATATATAATGTGTGTGTACATTTTTACATATTTAATTCTTATATGAATGTTGTTACTTAAATATCCGAATAAGTTTCCGTTAATTTGGTGTCAGTGATACCACGCAATATTTATTTACCTTGAGTTCTAATATCTTCTGCTGAATTGAGTGAATACTGTATGTATGATTTTTAAATACTTACGGTGAGTTTTATTTTTTCTCACAAAGAAAAAAATAAGTAAGAAATAGGAACTGTGCCTTTTGACTATGCCTACAGGAACATCACTGAGATATACCGAGTACAGTAACTCAAATGCTATGGAGCTCACACTGGATTTCAGTAGCTGTCTTTAAAACTCCAGGCATGGTGCAATTTTCTGAATTATTCACACATAATAACTACAGGGTATTACAGTTAAGCTTCATGAAAAGTGCCTTAGAGCAGACAGCCACGAAGATCCTTGCCTATGGGTTGAATGCATTAGTATGATGATAACACAGCATTCGCTGCCTTAATGTGTTAAATTTACCTGTTCACTGATGGTGGCACAGATAATGATGATTCCAGATGTCTATGGTGAGCATTTAATCATCATTTTCTCCACTTATTTGTTATTAGAGGAATATAGACTCTAAAATGAAGAAGAAAAAGACTAATTCCCTAAGTGGTGCTGATTATGCATTACAGAGTCTGAGGTGCCCATCAGAGGCATGCCTAGCAAAAATCATGGATTAGGTAAGTTCCACCTCTTAAGCTATGAAGAATACTACTATTACAGCTGCACACAGCCCAATTTTTGAGAAGGCAGCACATTCTAGCCCTAAATCTAAGAGATGTAAAATTCACATATGAAATGATGTCTCAATTTAAAAATCATAATTAAAGTGTTTATTAAGATTGGCATAAATAGTATCTCATGTTTACAAATATAATTAAATTTTTAATTTTTAGAGTATTATGAAATGTAAAATACTGTCTTGAGATAAATTAAATTAGAAAAATTACTAATTTATTTACTACATTTATGCAGCTGAATATAATAGGAATGCCCATCCTCTCAATTAAGAAACTTGAGAGCTCTCATTATTTACACATAAGATGATGTGCACATTCTTTGGGATTTAAGTATGTGAAGAAGACTTGATACTAGACTTAGTTCAGCATAAATGAGGTTTTGAAATAATTGCATATTCATAAACAAAACAACTGGTAGAATTATGAAGAGCTAGATCCTATAGGCTATATAAACAACAGATGTCCATTGATGTCTAATTAGAACATATACTTCAATTTAAGAAAAAGTTATTTTTTTTTTCAAAATGCTCAACGGACTCTTTATAGAAAGCAGCATGAAGCATAAAGAGAAATATAAAGTAAAATGGATGGATTAAAAAATATAAGAACTAGGAAAGAATACTTGGTCTAGTTACTTTTCTATTGCTGTAAGCCAACAACATGACCAAGGCAACTTATAAAAAGAAGTATTTAATTTGAGGCTCAGTGTTCCAGAGGGTGGTAGAGTCTGTGCATGCAGATAAGCTCAGAGCTTATCTGTTGAGACAACAAACACAAAGTAGACAAAGGCTACGTGGGAATGGCATGGCTTTTTAAATTTTAAAGCCCACCCCCGAGTGATACACCTACTCCAACAATGCCACACCTCTTATTCCTTCCCAATCAGTTCCACCAAAGGAAGAATTCAGATAAATGAACATCTGGGACTTTTCTCACACAAACCATCATAGTATGGGGTTTATGATCATGAAAACATACAGGAGATACAGAGTCAACAGTGATAGAAGCCTACTGAATACAAGCTTAAAAAATATCCAAGATGGGGGAATGTCAGGTACAGAGCTAAAAAGAAAATACTTAATAGAGAACTATTGAATGACAAAGAAACACTTAAAGAAATGCTTAACATCCTTAGTTATCAGGGAAATCCAAATCAAAACGACCCTGAGATTTCTCCTTACACCCATCAGAATAGCTAAGATCAAGTGACAACACATGCTAGAGAGGAAGTGGAGAAAGGGGAACCCTCCTCCATTGTTGGTAGGAATGTAAACTTGTACAACCACTTTGAAAATCAATCTGGGGCTTTCTCAGAAAATTAGGAATAGTGCTATCTCAAGATCCAGCTATACCATTCCTAGGCATATATCCAAAATGTGCTCAAATATATAACAAGGACATTTGCATAATCATGTTTGTAGCAGTTTTATTCATAATAGCCAGAACCTGGAAACAACCCAGATGTCTGTCAAGGAAGGAATGGACACAGAAATTGTTGGTACATTTACACAATGGAATACTACTCAGCCATTAAAAACAAGGAAAACATTTGCAGGCAATTGGTGGGAACTAGAAAAGATCATCCTGCGTGAGGTATGCCAGAATCAGAAAGACACACACTTTATACTCACTTATAAGTGGATATTAGACATATAATATGGGATAAACATATTAAAATCTATACACCTAATGTAGCTAAGTAAGAAGAAAGACCCTAAATAAGATAATCAATCCTCATTCAGAAAGGCAAATGGGATGGACATAGGAAGAGGGAGAAAATAGGGAACATGACAGGAGCCAACTATAGAGGACCTCTGAAAGACTCTACCCAGCAGGGTATCAAAGCAGATGCTGAGACTCATAGCCAACATTTGGGCACAGTACAGGGAATCTTATGAAAGAAGGGGGAGATGGAATGAGCTGGAGGTGACAGGAGCTCCACAAGGAGAGCAACAGAACCAAAATATTTGGGCACAGGGGTCTTTTCTAAGACTGAGATTACAACCAAGGACCATTCATGGAGAATGATCCTGTAACCTAGAATCCTTGTTCAGATGTAGCCCATGGCAGCTCAGTATCCAAGTGGGTTCCCTAGTAATAGAAAGAGGGACTGTCTCTGATATGAACTCAGTGGCTGGATCTTTGATCAAATCCCGCAGAAGAAGACAATTCAGCCAATCCTGCTGAGACCTGATAGGCTAGGGTCAGAGGGCAGGGGAGGACTTTCCCTATCAGTGGACTTGGGGAGGGGCATGGGAGGAGATGAGGGAAGCGATAAGGGAGGGGTCTACATCTAGGATACAAAGTGAATAAACTGTAATTAATAAATAAATTTCAAACATAGAAAAAATCAGAATCATTTAAATAAATGATTGGAAGAAAAAAAGAAAATAATTCCAAGAGGCTTCTGTCCAAACCATGTCCTTCTATCCCCTACCCCACCCTCTTCTTCCATAAGACTGCCTGTTGTCTGCCCAAAGTTTGGCTGTGAGTCTCAGTATCTGCTTAAATCTCCTACTAGGCGGAGCCTTTCAGAGAACTCTCTATATTAGTCTCCCATCCTGTTTCATCTCTTCCACCACTGCTGATGTCTATACTGTTTGCCATTCTGAATGAGATTTAGGCATCCGCTCTAAAGTCTTCTTTAGTGTTTTGCTTCTTTAGGTCGGTCGATCTTATTATGGCAGATGACAGAGGAGGAGAACTCCCCCTTTCAGTGGACGAGAGGAAGCAAATAGGGGGAAGAGAGAGGGAGTCTAGGACCCGGAGGGAGGCAGGGTTCAATTGGGATATAGAATGAATATATTGCAAAAAAAAATGAAATTAAAAAAAAAATCCAAGAGTTGTGGCCATTCCATTGCATGAATATGCAGCTTGTGTTTACCCCCAAGACAGGAAGTAATTGTCAATATAGAAATGGCATTTAAAATGAAAGGAAGGGAGCAGAATCAAGGACTACCCCATATGTGAATATTCTGATTGTACCAAAAACCTAATATTTACTCTCCAACATAACCAAGTGTATTCCAATATCATTTTGCTAAATTTCATGTTGTTTTGGTAAAAACTGAATGAGGTAGGTGGACAGGGCCTACCACAGAGGGCCTCTGAAAGACTCTATCCAGCAGTATATCAAAGCAGATGCATAAGCTCATAGCCAAATTTTGGGCAGAGTGCAAGAAATCTTATGAAGGAAGGGGGAGTTAGTAAGACTTGGAGGGGACAGGAGTGCCATAAGGAGAGCAACAGAATCCAAAGTTCTGGACAGAGGGTTTTTTTCTGAGTCTGATACTCTAATCAAGGACCATTCATGTATATAACCTAGAATCCCTGCTCAGATATAACCCATGGTAGCTCAGTATCCAAGTGGATGACCTAGTAAGGGGAACAGGGACTGTCTCTGACATGAATTCTGTGGCTGGCTCTTTGATCACTTTCCTCTTAAAGAGGAGCAGCTTTTTCATGCCACAGAGGAAGACAATGCTCCTAATGAGACCTAATAGACTAGGATCAGAAGGAAGGAAAAGAAGACCTCCCCTATCAGTGGACTTGGAGAGAGGCATGGGAGGAAATGAGGGAGAGAGGATGAGATTAGGAGGGAATGAGGAAGGGAGCTACAGCTGGGAAAAAAGGTGAATAAACTCTAATTAATATAAAAAATAAAAATTTTAAAAAGCGAAAAAAAATTGAATGAAATAAAAATGAAACCGTTTGCTGAACTTTGTAGAGTCCATCTTCAGTCCTAACATTACAGAGGCAGAGGCTGGCAGATATCTATGAGTTTAAAGCCAGCCCGTTCTATGCAGGGCAAGTTTCAAGCTTGCCAGAGTTTTAATAAGACTAGGTTTCAATTGATTAACTAAAAATGAAGAAAGGATAGAGAGGCTGCAGAGTTAAAGAGAAGAGGAAGAAAAGACAGGGAGAGGTTTTAGTCCGGCAATATTTTTGTTCAGTTTTCATCTTAACATTTAATTAATTTTCTTCACCTTAGTTAAAATACTTATCTAAGTTCACTCAATTACATTGACCTTTCCTTATTTTTACAAATACAGTCTACAATATAAAAAATGTAGTTCAACAAAGAGGATGGACATCAGAAGAAGGAAAAAAACAGGAAACAACCAAGAAACCTGCCACAGAGGGCCTCTGAAAGGCTCTGCCCTGCAGACTATCAAAGCAGACGCTGAGCCTAATGGCCAACTGTTGGGCAGAGTGCATGGAATCTTATGTAAGAAGTGAAAAATAGTAAGAGCTGGAGAGGATGGGAACCACACAAGGAGAGCAACAGAACCAGAAAATTTGAAGACAGGGAACTTCCCAGAGACTCATACTCCAACCAAGGACTATTCATGGACATAACCTAGAACCCCTGCACAGATGTAGCACATGACTGTTCAGTGTCCAAGGGGGTTACATAGTAATGAGAAGAGGGGACTGCCTCTGACATAATCTGATTGGCCTTCTCTTTGAACACCTCCCCCTGAGGGGGGAGCAGCCTTACCAGGCCACAGAAGATAACAATTCAGCCACTCCTGATGAGATCTGATAGAGTAAGATCAGAAGGAAGGAGAGGAGGACCTCCCCTATCAGTGGACTTGGGGAGGGGCATGCGTGAAGAAGGGGGGAGGGAGGGTGGGGTTGGGAAGGGAGGATGGAGGGGCTTATGGGGGATACAAAGTGAATAAATTATAATTAATAAAAATAAAAAAATTTAAAAAATGTAGTTCATGGGAAAATAACAAAGTAAGTACAATTTTCACCTAATTTTTGTTACCCCATATCATTACTGAAGATTTTATTATATATGCTCACTATATTTCTTTGACAATTAGCCGAGAAAGACAAGTCATACTTTAAATAGGTGCATATTTTACACATATGATTTTAGACATAGAATTAATATTTTTTCTCAAATATTATATTTTATAAAAATAGTATATCAAGATATTTTATTTTTTATTCTTTGGAGTAGAGAATTTATGATATTCTTGACTGCCTTTAGGCTGAAAGGTACAAGAAAAATAATAGGCAATGAAAAGAACAGATAATTTCATGTTGGGAAAAATGTTTGCTGGAATTTGTACCATGAAAATCACATTTTAAAGTTTAAATAACTATAATCCCTGTAGCATTACTGTATTTCTACAGTTTCTGAAACCAGCTCACTCAAAAGGAAACATTTATATTAAAAACTAAGCTCTTAATTCTAATAACATATTAAATTGTTTTTGAATTGACACTACTTGATACAAGTAGGTGAATTGTTACTCAAATTTGAATAATCATGTAATTACTAGTCTTTATAAGTGTTTTTAATAAAAAGTCATGCTTTTCCAATAACTTTAACATAAACATTTTTATAATTATCCTAACTCTGGAAGAAAATAATACATGAATGAACCACAGAAATAATTTTTGAGAATTATTTTTAGCAATAAAATAATTTCTGTATTTTATATTAATTTTCTTTTTTTGTAAGAATAATATGTTTATTGTGGCTGCAAGGGTTGAATTAGGTTCATATTCCATGTTCCCATGTGAGTGTTAAATACAAACACTTTTGGTTATAAAGAAAATGAGAAATAGGCAAAATTTTAATATTTTGTTATTTATACCACAAGAGCTTTCACTTATGGAGTGTATTATTGAATAAGTGCACAGAGTAGACAGTTTGAGAAAATACAGCACTGTATTGTTTTAAAGGACAAAGAATCATAAATAAACAGAAAACACAAAATAGGCAAGGGGAATGAAATGAGATAGAAGATCTCAATGTTTCAGAGATTGGAATTTTTTTCTTTTATTTTTTTAATTTTTATTAATTATAGTTTATTCACTTTGTACCCCCCTGTAGCTCCCTCCCTTCTCCCCTCCTAATACCTCCCTCCCTTTTTCCCACCCATGTCCCTCTCCCAGTACACTGAAAAGGGAGGTCCTCTTCCCCTTCCCTCTGATCCTAGTCTATCAGGAAGTTTTAACTAGATAGTGAAATGGATTTGGAAATAAAAGTTATCCTAAGTTAGAAAGACAGTGTGAGATGTAGGGTAGTGTGAAACCATAAACAGTTGTGCACTTTCAAAACTGGGAACTTCAAGTTGAACCATACTACATCAGAGCAAACAAAATTATGAGTTTAAAAGGTATCCAAATAGAAAGAGAAAAACGTACATTTCAGAGCACAGGGCATGTGGGTGTTGGGAATTGAACTCAGGACCTCTGGAAAAGCAGCCAGTGCTCTTAACCTCTGAGCCATCTCTCCAGTTTAATTTCTTTTAAGTTATTTTTTGTGGTTATAAGGTGGATTTTTAAAAAGATACTTACTAAGCTGCGCTCCTGCGTATAAAACCATTATGTTAACTAGGTGGTTGCTCAGTTCTGTAATTTGTGGAAATACTGCTCAGAGAAAATGACCTCTTCTGAAACCCAGGCTTTCAGTTCTTCTTACATTCCTAGAAAAACTGATTTCATGATACTATTTAAGTGATTCCAGGTGGACCAGCTAAGTCACAATTCTCAAAGAAGATGTGTTTGCTAGAATCCACAGCAATCTCGGGTGTGTTTTGACATCTAATGGAGGTCCAAAAGCAGGCTATACACCCCGCAGAGAGCCTCCCTCAAATACTTGCCCCACACTAAATGTCACAATTGCCACGGAAAGAACTACATTATGGTAGTTTATTCTAAATTCATTCATTCACCCAACAGTGTTGATAATCATGATACGAAATTGCTCATCATGCTTCCTTTTATGATCACATCATGAAAATGAAGTATAAAGCAATACAATAGATTATTTGTGTAGTATATTTATATCTTGTTTTTAATCTTATGTGTTGAAAAGGAGTATAATCTCTAGCCCATTCCTAACTAAGCTAGTGAGAAGGTGAGAATTGAAGCTAAACTCATAGCCAATGCCAGTTTCACTCTAAAATGGGTTCACAGTTGCTTTTACTGCACTGTGATGTGCACCAACAGTATCAAGTTGGGTAGAAAAATTCTTGGTCATTAATGACGTTTAAATCAATTAGTTGTTCTACTAGATATGTCTCATCCAATAGTAGATTTTACGGTGTGTGCTTCCTGAGTATGTGCCAATATGAAGTAGTCAGAAGTAATCGGTTTTATGCAAACTATATATATATATGTGTGTGTATGAACTATATACATTTTTATACATGTATTGAATGTTACCGCTTATCACCATTTATAAACTTACATCATAGATAAAGCCATCTGAACTAAAAAACACTTGTGAATTCACCAAATAAAAATGATTCTATACTAATTCTCTTGACACTATCCGTTTCCTTTCAAGTTGCTCAGTTATATGTTAGTCAGAATGAAAATTTAAAACAGAGGAAGACAATGCACTCCTGATGAGACCTAATAGACTAGGATCAGAAGGAAGGAAAAGAAGACCTCCCCTATCAGTGGACTTGGGGAGGGGCATGCATGGAGAATGGGGAAGAAGGGAGGGATTCTGAGGGGAGTGGGGAAGGAGTTACAGGGGGATACCAAGTGAATAAAGTGTAATTAATAAAAAAATAATTAAAAAACAAATAAATAAGCACAAACCAAAACAAAAAATAGAAGTTATATCTACCTATAGGCACTTTGTCAACAATAAAAAAAATAAGAATATGCTTTTTTCTTGCAAAGCTTTAAAGTATATTTCTATCATACATACCATCTGAATGTAACAGATACTTCAAAAAGACATTATACAGGTATTTAATAAGCCTTTATTTTTATTTTTTTCAATGCAGTTTATTCAGGAACCTTGAACAATCATCGGACCCCGGGGAAAGCCAGCCCACAGCTTAAATAGCCTCTGGGTAGCCAACCTCAGCATGCCACGTGGGCAATGCAGATAGGTCCACATACATGGAAGCAAGCCAGATCCTCAGCCTTAGCCAAATGCGGAGTTGTTTGTGACAGAGAGCACTCACCATCGGGAAGGTGGAAGGCTGAAACCAGCTCCATCTTTCAGGCGCAGCATTATGCAGCTCTCTACAGTTCCCCCTTTTTGTTTTGGACGCATCAGGCAAGAGTAGAGGTCTGATCTCTGATATTAGAAATAAATTGGGACTTTGTACTGATGTTCATTTAGGTGTCATCCACCCAAAGAGCATCAGACCCGTCTGATACCTTTTTCTCAGAGGCGGGACCTGGGGCATCAACCCGCATGCAATCAGACATGCTCTTCTCTGGGTCCAAAGTGGCTGACCCTGAGTGCAGTGCTTAGCCTCGCATCCTGAGCATAACATTTTGGCTTTTTATGGTAGCCAACCATGCTTGGGGAGACTGTCCTGCTTCAATGGCTGAGTCATACTGGGCAGACTGCTCAGACCCTGAATAACCTTTTAGCCAATGTAGCTCATGCCTTAGATGTACAAAAAGGAATTAATGCTCAACTAAAAGGAGGTTTGATGGTGTTCAATCAGAGGATTGACCTCGTGCAGGAGCAAATTGATACCCTATGGCAAATCGCTCAACTTGGCTGTCAATGAAAGTATGCTGGACTTTGAGTCACTAGCATACAACATTAGAATTTGCCCTGTGCTGCAAATATGTCTAAACAATTGTCTAGCTATATTTTAGGTAATTGGACTGGAGAATTCTATACTACGATGAAAGTGGCCATTGTCACAGTAAATTCTACCAGAGTGGACGCAGGACTAGCCACAGGATTATCATCATGGATTGCTGCAGCCATGAATCATCTGAAGGAATGGGCGGGCATGGGAGCGTTAGCAGGCCTTCTGGTGTTGGTCACCTTGGTTTGCCTGTGGTATATATGCAAGATTAGAGTCTCACAACAGCGTAATGCAGCCATGACCACTTAATAAGCCTTTAAACACAGTCAGAATCCTGTGGTATCGGAGACATAATACCAAACAACAGATTCTACCATAGTATTAGAATGAGGCATCCAAATTACCAAACAAAGCAAATGTTGGCAGGTTATGAGGCAAAATGGAAATCTGCTAAATGGCACTATGATAATTATGAATCAATTTTCAGTAACAGCAGCTTGTTTTTTTTTTATTCTACTTGACGGGTACCTAGCAAGCTACAGTGTGTACACACAAAAGATTTTCCCTGAATATTTATAGCCTCTTAATTAATATGACTGTCCAAAATTGAACCCAAATGAAATGTCCTTCAGAAAATGAAAAAAAAAATACTAAAATACATTATAGCAGTGGAATATTATTTAGAACTAAAATAAATGACATAAAAATGCTGAAAACATACGGATAATAGGAAACAGAAAATCCATGAGAACTAGAGTGCATTTGTTTGATTGTGCTCCTACCACACAATATCAGAAGCTCTGTGACCTCAGTCACAAATTTATTTCACAACTGTGGGAGATGGATCTTTAAAGAATAAGTCACCAACAGGGTTCTGTTGAGGTCTCCTCAAATTACTGAGGCTTCTTTCTTTTATTGTCCCATGTAACCTCTTATACAGTTTGTGGTGCTTTTCTCTTATTTCTGTGGCTACGATCAGATCATAGTACATCATATACCATTTAAATGCAATTATTTAGGTAACTTTGCCATCACATTTGATGTGGTTTTGGACGTAAATAGCTTACAAGTTTCAGACTGTTTTTTTGTTGTTTTTTTTTTGTTTTTGTTTTTTTTTTCTTTTTAATGATGCTATATACTGTTAAATAACTATGGAGAATTCTAGAAAAGGAAAATCTAAGAAAACAATGATGAGTGATTTCCACTATTCTTTTGTCTAAACTCAATGACACTGAAAAAAATAACTTTTAATTTAACAATAAACTTTGAAGGAAAACAATGGGTTATGGGGGTCCATAGACTATACTGAGTTTATCATTCTTTTTGTATTTTGTATTTCCTACCAAATGTTATGGTAAGCATTGAACTATTCTAAAATAAATGATATTTTTAAATGATACGATCACTTTGCTTCCTGAGGATGTGGCTTGCATACTGTTCTTTTATAACAGCCATTCTCTCTCCCATATTCTTTCCAACCCTACACAGAACTTTATCCCAAGACACTTGCAACTCATAAGTATTCTCATGATGACCTTCATAAACAAAGTACTGCCATCTATAGTCCACATACAGCTCTGGTCTGCTCATTCTGCTCAGTAGTGAATGGCTTTTGCACATCTGCCCATATGGCTATAACACCCTCCTGTGACTAGGAATAGCGGTTGATGAAACAGCTGCTCGGGTTTAAGATTAGAGGCTGTGAACAGAACAAACTGTACAATCTGGAAACAAATCCCATGACTACCCTATGGTCAGAAGAGACCTCAAATGAAACAAATATGTATGCTAAACTAACTCAACTATACCTAAGTCTATATTCTTTTTATTTATATATGATTTTTCAAATTCATCAAAATATCAATGTTGAAAATTTTCTCACAAACATTTACATAACTTAGAAAAGTAAGAATTTCAGGGCATTCCCTTAGCACTCAAGAAACCCTGACGTGAAGATATTAAGCTTGGAAATTTTATTAGTCCTGCATGATTTAGTAAACAAGGAATCAAATTTTTATTCTGTTTTTACATCTGGTAAACTATTTCAACACATTAATATAAGTGAGAGAAATTCTCAGACCATAACAACTGTATCATTTGGTATACTAGTTAATGTCCAAATTGTTTTAAACTGGAATGCCTAATTCTGGGAACTGTAGGAAACTTTAAATTATGAGGACTTCTTGAACAATAAAAAGGTGTTATTAGAGATAGCATGAAATCCTGAATCATTTATTTTGCAGTATTTGCAATAGCAAACCATATCTCTGAATTTGACAGTGTAAAATGTTAAGTGAAATGAAATGATTCATACAGATACAGACATAGGTTCTGAATTTTAAGCAATTGAGGAGAAAAGAGAGACAAAAACTTTATTATATGTATCAAAATGATATTTATGTATAACAAATGTAGATAGAGTGTGATAGAGGGCAAAGAATAACACATCCGATGAAAGACAAAAATCAGTTCAAACCATAGCTCCACTTATAGTTGTTTACTGATATTAGCAATGTCCTAGCCAGTAGATATGATTGTCTTCACGTGGAACTCATTTGACCAACCCCATTCTGTTACCTACAATTGATTTTAATCTAAAATTTACTTAAAATGTTAATACTATTCTTATAAACATTTATACGGGTAAATTGATCATTGAAATTGGCACTCAGCCTCTGGCTGTTGTTTCACATATTTAGTCAGTCTTTGAGGTATAATTCCGGGGTTACACAATATTTCCATAGTGTATACTGTCCGCAGTAAGTTTAGCAAAATTACAGCAGTACTTGAATTTAGGCAGAGAATGTCTTCAGAGATTTCTTTGTGGAACTCTTTGTTATTCTGTTATCTTAGCTTCTAACATATATTTACTATTTAAATAATATTTGTGTTTATTCTTTAAGAATTCCAAACAAGGGATTTTTTTAAAAATTTTATATATTATTATCATTTATTACAATTTATTCACCTTGTATCCAGCTGTGGCTCCCTTCCTTGTCTCAGCCCAATAATAACCTCCCTCCCTCTTCTCCCCCTATGCTCCTCCCCTAGTTCACTGATAGGGGCGGTCCTCCTCTCTTTCTATTTGACCCTAGCCTAGCAGGTCTCATCAGGACTGGTTGCATTGTTTTCCACTATGGCCTGGCAAGACTGCACCCCCCAGGGGAGGTCATTAGAGAGCCTGCCACTGAGTTCCTGAGTTCCTGCATCGTGTCTGAGTGCTGGTTCTGAATGAGCTCCTCCTCCATGCATGGCAAGTTGGTAAAGTCTTGTGCAGGTCTCAGGTAATGGCAGCTTCAGAGCATCCATGGGTACAGTTGACATGGCATGTCCAGAAGGCAGTGTTTTATAGAACACCTCTCCAATTCCAGGCTCTTTCATTCTATCTACTTCTCTTCTGTAATATTATCTAGTTCTGGAAGGAGCGACGTATATGAACAATGTTAGACGACCATCTCCCATTTTGATCAGTAATGGATGTTTTGTGAGAATAGTTTTAGTGATGAAGCTGGGCTAAGCTGGGCTTAGTCTGTACTCAGTGGGAGAGGATGTGCATAATCCAGCTGTGATTTGATCTGCTAGAGGGTGTTGGTGCCTGTGCGGGCCCTCCCCTTCTTTGAAGATAAGGGGTGAGGTTGCTGAAGGGTGTGACTAAGGGGAGATGAGGGAGGGGGGCTGTGATCAGAATATAAAGTGAATGAAAATATATTTTTTAAATTATTAAATAAAAAATGTATGTGATCCTAGCTGTATAATAAACTAATTAAAAATTGAGTTTCGAGACTGACATTCAACCAAGGACCATGTATGGATATAACCTAGAACCTCCACTCAGATGTAGCCTGTGGTAGCTCAGTAACCAATTGGTTTCCCAAAGTGAGGGGAACAGGGACTATTTCTAACAGGAACTCAATGACTGGCTCTTTGGTCTCCCCACCCCCGAAGGGAGGAGCAGTCCTGTTAGGCCACAGAGGAGGGCTTTGCAGCCAGTCCTGAAGATACCTGATAAAACAGGATTAGATGAATGGGGAGGAGGTCCCCCCCATCAGTGGACTTGGAAAGGGGCACGGTGGAGATGAGGGAGGGAGTGAGGGAGGGACTGGGAGGGAATGAGGGATCGGGACACGGCTGGGATACAGAGTTAATAAAATGTAACTGATAAAAAAAAATAAAATTAAAAAAATAAATAAATAAATATAAATAAATAAATACTTTCCATTTAAAAAAAAAATTGAGTTTCTGCACAAGAAAAGAATTCCACCATTGATAAGTATTGACACATGCTGTTCACAGTTAGCCAAGCAACAGCAACAGGTGCTACCTAAGGTCTATGACCTCCCTACTTAGGACTTTCTGATCTAGGTTCACAGTGCAAGGCAAGTTCCCTCTTTAAAGAGGCATGTCCTACTATTTTTTTAAGCAAGCATTAGTACTTTATTGAATCTTATTACTAAATAGTATTTCATTATATGGACACAATATGTTTTGCTTATTGATTTATGACCTGATGTACATTTGGACTGACATCAGACTTTGGCTGTAACACATAATGTTCCCATGAATATCAAAATACAAATCTTTGCATAAAACACATTCAAAATTTCCAGGTGGTAGCGTAAGTTTCTGTGTTATTATGAAATGAAGTGACAAACTTTTGTCAGAAAAGCTTCATCATTGTAGATTTCCAAGGCAAAACACAATTGTTATTCTCCACATCACACTAACAATTCACATCTATATTGGAAAATTAAAACTAGTCTATTCTGTTCACAATAAATCTATTGTATGGAGGGATGGTTCAATATATGGAAATCCATCAATATAATCCACCATATAAGCAAACTGAAAGAAAAAAAAAGTATCATCTCCTTGGATGCTGAAAAAACATTTGATATAATTCAATACCTGTTAACATTTAAGGTTCTTGAAGTCTCCATGTAAGTGTCCGAGTAAGGGGAGCAGGGGCTGTCTCTGTCATGAACTCTATTGACTGCTCTTTGATCACTTACCCCTGGCGATGCCGCATTGCCAGGACACAGAAGAAGAGGATCCAGGCAGTCTTGATGAGACTTGATAAGTTATGCACAGGTGGTAGAGGAAGAGAACCCCCCCCCCTCTATGGGAAAGGGGTAGGGGGAAGAGGGAGGAAGGGTGAATAAATTTTGAAAAAATAAAAATTTTAAAAAGAAAACATAAATTAAAATATGTTTGAATAGATCTACCTTTCATAGGTAAATTATGATTTTCCCAGAAACAAGAAGTACATTTTTTATTGTTTAAGAGTTTCTTAGATGCATATAATGCATTTTGATCAAATCTACTCACAAATGTTTTCTCTCTTTCAATTCTTTCCTGATCCCCTAACAACTTTCACCCTCTCCTTTTATTAAAACCTGCTGAGCATAAGCAGAGCTGCCTGTGCGCACATAGACACAGGACATCTGCAATATTTGCTTCGTTGCTAAGGACAGTGACTCTCACTTCTCCAGCAGCCATCAATATCTCAATATCTCCGCAGCTAAGGGGAGAACCTCATGAGTCCTTTTCTTGTCCATGTTGGTATTGTATCTGGTTTAATCCTGGGAAAGTTTCTGCAGGAGTCACAGCTTTTGTGAGATGATGTTTGTCAGAGCATCACCATGTCTACCAAGTATTGTGCTGAAGACACCCACTAACTCTGGTTCGTTTATAATCACTCTTTTTTGATTAAGGTCGAGAGGATAAAATTATCTTTGTGAGATAGGTTATAAGATATCCCCTTATATTTTTGTTGTCGTTGTTCAAGGAAGCACTAGAATTCCTCACAACATTTCAGTTTATTGTCTTTGGTTGCTTATCAGCTGGGACCCTGTTGCTTAAAGACATCACATACTGTGTTAGATACTGCAAAATGAAGCTGGATTAGAGCTGGAGGTTTCTTCCTGCTCCTTTGCATAGTACTACAAGGTGCTAGGCAAACTGGGCATGGTCAGGGAAAGTAAGCTATCCATTGTCTTTCTTCCCCAGGTCTAGACCAAACCAGATACAGTGGTTTTCCTGACAATGCTACAGAAATGGTACAATTATATTAAAAAATAAAATAAAAAAGTTCAGTAGTGACTTGACTGATACGAAAATAAGCAATCAGCTTCTGATTAGACACAATTTATATTTTATCTATATTAGTCATGATGAAGTTGTGTTTAAGTGCTAATTGGTCTTTCATATATAGTATGACATATCAATGAAAAAATTTTCCTATTTTCAGTAGTCACTTGTTTTACTATTGTCATTATCTTTTGAATTAGCAATTTTGTTTAACCTACTATAAGCCATTTAATGATACTTATCATTATTTTGTACATGTAGAAATTATCTTCTTTAGATTCATTTGTCTAATGTTTTCATAACTAATGTTAATCACTTTTAAGGAACACATTTTTGTTTCAATTTTAAAGATATTTTTATTTTCATATTAAGTTATAGGTTGACAGATATTTTCATAGTCTGTGTTCAAATGTATAAAATAAAAATTTAAATCTACTTCTCTTTTCCAGTATTTTTTTTGCCTTTTTTAAGATCTATAAATTTCCACATAAAGTATAGAATCAACATTGTACATAGCACATATAAAGAACTTGCTAAAATTTCCATTATATTAATTTTAATGATTTCAATATATTTAAAAACTATTTAAAAATTTAAAATTTTGCATGTTAATTTTATCACCTCTATAATATAAGAATGTGCTTTTACTGAACTGATTGAGTTTTTTTTTTCCAATCCTTTTTTTTCCTGTATATTAAGCTTAATGTCATGGATTATAGATGTTACATTTTTAATGTCCACTGGGTTTTCAAGGAATATTTCCATAAAGTGATGAATGTTTTCTGAAAAGTAATTAATTTGATTACAGTTCTGTTTGATCCTTTTAAGATGAGTTGTTAAGCTCTTTGGTTTGAGCCCAGACATCCTTAGTTCTGGTAGCTAATTAGTCTAGCTTTCATGGTAAATCCCTTCTAGACTCCCTCTGGAATAGCCCAAGAACTCAGGCTGATTCTCCCTATTGGAAAGTACTCAAATATTTCAAAACACTAGGACACTTTTGATTTTATTTCTCCCCCTGTAATCATGCTCCAAGATGCTATTCTTTGCTTAGTTTCACGGAGGAATAAGTTAGTGGATGGCAGTAGTTGATAATATCACCCGGGGAAGAAAGTGAAGCTTAGATCCATTTGTCATCTCCCCTGGAAGAACAGAAGAGCTTGGTAAAACCTTGTGTCTAATAACACTTCCTGTGAATCCATGTCCTCTTTTTAAACAGCCACAGCCTAGCAGCAAAAATGAGGCTCTAGCATACAAAAGCAACAAGTTCTATTTTGTATTGTGGAGTCTTTTGCTAATGAAATAGTCAATTAAAATTATGTTAGATGTGTTTCTATGGTAGAAAAAAAATTTGAGATTGTTGATATTTCTGTTTGCATGTAAAGTATTTGTATTTCATTTCTCTTTTGGAAGCATATTCATTCATACATAAATATATCTGTCTCTTATCAAATTGACATTCTTTTGATAGGCTTTTACACTCCACTATTTCTTATTGAAATTCTACTACTGTTAACATTTATTTATAAACTATTTTATTTTGTGTTTTATATATATATACCATGTTTGATATTGGACTGAAAAGCTAAAGAAGATAAACAAGAAAGAGGACCTAGGGTAAGATGATCAATCCTCACAAATGGGGATGGACATTGGAAGTAGGAGAAAACATGTAACAGAAAAGGGTCCTACTGCAGAGGACCTCTGAAAGACTCTACCTGGCAGTGTATCAAAGCAGATGCTGAAACTCAAAACCAAACCTTTGGCAGATTGCAGGGAATCATATGAAAGAAGGGGGAGTTAGTATGACCTGGAAAGGACAGGAGCTCCACACGGACCAAATATATCAGGGCACAGGGGTCTTTTATTAGACTGTTTCTCCAACCAAGGACCATGTATGGATATAACCCAGAACCCTTGCTCAGATGGAGCCCATGATAGCTCAGTATCCAAGTGGATACCCTAGTAAGGGGAACAGGGACTATTACTAACACTGAACTCAATGGTTGGCTCTTTGACCTCTCCCCCTCCCTCCACCCGAGGGAGCAGCAGCAGCCTTCCTAGAGGAGGACATTGCAGCCAGGCCTGAAGATACCTAATAAGCTAGGCTCAGATGGAGGGGGAGGAGGACCTCCCTTAACAGAGAGGACTTGGAAAGGGGCAGGGAGGAGATGAAGGAGGGAGGGTGGGATTGGGAGGGAATGAGGGAGGCGGATACTGCTAGAATACAAAATAAATAACCTGTGATTAATATAAAAAATAAAAATTATAAAAAAGGACGATTTTCTCTATGAGTTTACATACACATTCATCTTTTTAACTTTCATTTGGTATAAGCTCTCCCTAATTGCCCCTTCTAGACTTGAACTTGCTATAGTGAAGATTGGATGTGAATTCACTATCCTTCCTGTGGCCCTTATGAATCCAGGGAAACAGACACATGCCACCAGGTAAATGTAAATTTACTCTTACTTTCTTCATTCTGAAATGTTAGTCATATACAGCTCATCTTCTAATATTCATTCTGATACCCCTAATGAAATCTGGAAACGTTTTTATAAAAGGTAATTCAGACATTTTCATGTACCTCACCATTGTAGTGAATGACTTTATAAAGAAAGATCTTAGGCGCTTACAAAATAAACTAATGTAAGATTCTGGAGACTAAATATTTTGAGTACCGTAGAAAAGTTTAGAAACTATCCTGACACATCATTAATGCTAGGTTGTTTTTCATACATTATTTCAGAATGATTAAAAGCTATTCAGGACAAGAATAATGCTGATAACAGTGTTAGACAGTTGATACAAAAGAGTGTAGACTGAATGTACACTTAAGAAACTAGTGCTTTCTTTACAGAAGCTTTTCAGCTACAAAACGACCGCCTGCAGACTGGAAAAGGATCTTCACCAACCAATTTGACAGAGGCCTAATATCCAGAATATATAAAGAGCTTAAGAAGTTAAAATTCAACAAACCAAGTAATTCAATAAAAAAATGGGGTATAGGGCTAAGCAGAGATTTCTCAATAAAGGAATAACAAATGACAGAAAAACATTTAATTTCCGGAATCTGGGAAAAAAAAAAAAAACCCGAAGTCCCTCAACTGAAGAATGGATACAGAAATTGTAGTACATTTACATAATGGAATACTACTCAGCAATTAAAAACAAGGAAATCATGAAATTTGCAGGCAAATGGATGAAACTAGAATAGATCATCCTGAGTGAGGTATCCCAGAAACAGAAAGACACAAATGGTATATACTCACTTATAAATTGAGATTATACATAAAATATAGGATAAACATACTAAAATCTATAGTCCTAAAGAAGCTAAACAAGAAGGAGGAGCCTAGGGAAGATCCTCAATCCTCATTCAGAAAGGCAAATGGGGTGGGCATCAGAAGCAGGGAGGGCAGGGAACAGGCCAGGAGCCTAACACAGAGGGCCTCTGAGAGACTCTAGTGATAGAAGGAGTGGGATACAGCAGGGATACAAAGTTAATAAACTTTAACTAATATTTAAAAAAATTAAAAAAAAGATATGTTCAATGAAAATTTTAAAGAAGTATCAAAGCAGAGGCTGAGACTCATAGCCAAACTTTGGGCAGAGTGAAGGGAACCTTATGAAAGAATGGGGAGATAAAAATACCTGAAGAGAACAGGAATTCCAAAAGTAGACCAATAGAGGCAAAAAAATAAAAAAGAAAGAAAGGAAGGAAGAAAGGAAGAAAGGAAGGAAGGAAGGAAGGAAGGAAGGAAGGAAGGAAGAAAGAAAGAAAGAAAGAAAGAAAGAAAGAAAGAAAGAAAGAAAGAAAGAAAGAAAGAAAGAAAGAAAGCTGAGCCCTGGGGCCCTACAGCTACTGATACCCTAACCAAGGACCGTGCATGGAGAGGACCTAAATCCCCTGCTCAGATGTAGCCCATAGACTCAGTCTCCATCTGGGTCCCTAGTAGGGGAGCAGCTACTTGACTTTCTCTGGCATGAACTCAGTGGCAGGGCCTTTGATCACCTCCACCTGTGGGGTGCAGCCTTGGCAAGCCACAGAGGAAAACAAAGCAGCCAGTCCTGATGAGACCTGATAGGCTACATTCAGATGGAAGGGGAGGAGGACCTCTCCTATCAGTGGCCTAGGGGAGTGGCATAGGGAAAATGAGGAAGGGGTGGGATTGGGAGGAGATGACAGAGGGGACCACAGCCAGGATACAAAGTGAATAAATTGTAAGAAATAATGCATAAATAAAAAATGATTGCTCCCCCAAAAGAAACTATTACTTAAAACAAGATGGTCACATAAACTTTAAATAGATAATTGATTTCTAAAGCACTGACAAAAGTTAACAACATTTAAGTAAACAATAGAAAAATTACAATTTCATGCAACTGAAATAAAGTGAAAATATAGCACACATAAGTAAAAATTCAAATGACTGAATTAACTGTTACCAATAAAATATAGATAGCTAAATATGACTTATTAAATAAAAATATTATAGAAAAACCTGAAAAGCAGATTACTTTTTTAGTTTATTGTAGTGAGGCAGCAGAAGGCAGCTATGACTCTCTTCATAGAATGCGCAACATTTCTTTGCTGTTTGTTCTATGGCACAGCCTCATTATTAACTACATGACTTTTTGCTCTCCAAACTAAGTGGCTCAGTACATTCAGGCTGCTGTAACAAAATATCATTACCCAGGCAGCTTATAAGAAATTGAAACTGATTCTTTTCTACTTGGACAAAAGTAGACCTTTGCCAATAAAGATCTACTTTCAGGAAAAAGAAGGCATCTTCTATTTTAAAATAAATGTTTCTCCTATATTCTTATAAATACATTTTTCCTCCAAGTCCATTTTATTTATTTTCAATGTAGCTAAACATGAAGAACAATATGAGAACCTTACTGTAATTTCAATGTACATACATTAGGGTATATGCTCTGTGTTGTGTGTTTTCATCTACAGAAGAATATTTCATGTATAATGGATATTTAAAATCCTATGTGAAATGACATTTTTTTCTATTTTTAATTAGCTATTTCTTTGAATCCCCTTTGATCAGGTTATAACCCATCACTAAGCTTTCAAGAAATCACAAGGGAATGTTACACACCCTTATTCTAACTAGCTTCATTAGAAGCTGTATCACATGTCTCTGTCTGGCCATGATACTGATTACAAAGCAGCCTTGTGATTATTTAGTTAATAAAATAGTTAATAATTTTTTCTATACATCCAGTTAAAAAATATAACACTTCATACGTAAATGAAGCTTTAGAAGTATTAGAAGTCTGTTTTAGTCTTAAGTTCTCTTCAAATCATTTCAGTCGAAAAGGTTGTCAGATTTTCAAGTAAACATATAATTATCAAGCCTCATGCATTATGGATTTTTCTTTTTTTTAAGTTTCACATTTCATGCATTGCAATGTTTCTCATCTGGCTGGGATGTGCTGACTCTATGAGGCCTATGCTGTGTGTCCATGTGACATGCATAGTTGAATTAAGGGTGCAATGCCAGAGCTAGGCAATTGTGCTTAGGTATTTTACAATTAATTTAGTGTAACAATGCTAATTTAAGCTTGCATTGATATTCCACGTCAAGCATGCTGAAAATGTAATTGCAGTGTACACAGGACAAATAATAAGAATGGCTTGCCTAATTTATTAGTCTAGAAAGGAATTAGTGTGATGGCCAATTAAAGGATACATTTAAATATAGTTATTATATTGTTTCTCATGCAGAACTAACTCTGGGAAGGTTAAAGGTGTTATTAAAATCATTAATTTGATTCCCTCTATAGATGACATAAAATTATAATAAAATATAATATATGGTCATGAGAGAACGTTTTAACGAAGCCTTGGAATAACTGGGAGTTACACCAATTACATGGTAGTAATAAGATGAGAAAACTAATAGCACATTTTCTTTTGTCTATTCTCAAAGTAATGTGATACATTTGAAAAACTGGTTCTATATCAAATCAGCACATTGAATATATACACACGTTATTTTATTAATGTCTTTTGTCAAAAGTTACGTTTTTTTGCTTGCATTACTATATATCACTATTTTTGTTTTAAATGTGTGGGACAAGTTTGGTAGTATGGTGGAGAGCACAGCTACCTTCCACATCCATAAAGTAAATAATTTTCATAAAATCAGGTATTAACACTGATGTTTGAATTCTGCAGAAATGTTAAAACCATCATAGGCAAAGAGCTTAAAATTATCAGGGCAAAGCAAGAATGGAACATCACACTTGTTTTTTAGTGTTTTTTTTTTTCCAAAAATATTTTCTTGAAATGTTTTTAGTTAAAAAAGAATTACCAAATTCTTTCCTTCCCTTTCTAACATCCAGCTTCTACCAGCAAACCATCCTCAACCCCCTTCCATGCAACTCTTGCTTAAGCTGGTAACCTTTTATCTTTAATTATATCTGTTACTTACATACATATGTTTGTGTATGCACATACACTCACACACATACACAAACACACACACATATGCGCAACATACTTAATCTGTTTCTGACATTTGTGTGTATATGGTTTTTGAGGCTGAAAACTCTGCACTGAGCAACCAACCAGTAAGTGGGCTTCTCACTGGAAGAGCCTAATTCTCTTTCTCCCAGAAGTCAATACTGTATTTTCCTGTAGTTCTTTGTCTAAGGGTGGAAAGCTGAATATATCTCTTTCCATGTTAACATATATTTTTTATCTCTCCTGTGCTGTTATTCAACTCAGTGGAACATATTGTTTACATTTGAATTGTTTTTTATTTAACTTTACTTTTTAATTTATTCATTTTATATTTGAATTATTAAAGAGCAACAGCAATAAACCCTGATTCTTGCATGTTCTCATTAACTTTCCTCCAGATATTTTTAAATATCTAGGTAATTAGCAATTTAGTGAAAACACTGTGCATTTTACATTCATTAGTAATTGGTTATATGTATATATATGCATATACATACATACAAATTTTAATAACTATTAGCAGAATTTCTAAGATTTATTAACTGTGTGCTATCAAACCTAATAGATTTCTAAAGAGAGATGAGACAGATATAAAGATCTGCCAAAATGAATTCAATACAAAAAAAAAAATGCTGTCTCCTCTGATACTTCAATCAAGGCCCATTCATGGATATAACCTAGAACCCCTGCTCAGATGTAGTCCATGGCATTTCAGTATCCAAGTGGGTGTCTTAGTAAGGGGAACAGGGACTGTTTCCGACATGAGCTCAGTGGCTAGCTCTTTGACTGCCTCCTCCTGATGGGGGACAGCCTTGCCAGGCCACAGAGGAGGACAGTGCAGCAGGTTCTGATGAGACCTGATAAGGCAGGGTCAGATGGAAGGGGAGGAGGACCTCCCCATCCTTGGACTTGGAGAGGGGCATAGGAGGAGATGAGGGAGGGGAGAAGAGAGGGTGCTACAGCTGGGATACAAAGTGAATAAACTGTAATTAATATAAAAATAATAAAATAATAAAAAATGCTGTCTCCTGGAAACGCTTCTTTTTCCTTTTATCATTTATTACAATTTTAAAAATATTATCATTTTTACAATTTATGCTAACTGTATCCTGGCTGTGCTCCCCTCCTTTATCTCTTCCTAATCCCACCCTCCCTCCACCCTCTCTCCCTATGTCCCTCCCCTTTTCCACTGATAGGGAAGGTCCTCAATACCTTCCATTTGAACCTAGCCTATCAGGTCTCATTAGGACTGGTTGCTTTGTCTTCCTCTGTGACCTGGCAAGGCTGCACCACCCCAAGGGGAGGTGATCAGAGAGCCTGCCACTGAGTTTATGCCAGAGACAGGTCCTGCTCCCTTTGCCCCCTTACTAGGGGCCCACTTGACGACTGAGTCTATGGGCTACATCTGAGCCTAGGTTTATGTCCTCTCCATGCATTGTCTTTGGTTGGGGTATCGATCTCTTCAGGGCCCCCAGTGCACAGTTTTTTTTTTTTTTGTTTTTTTTTTTTTTTTTTTTTTGTATGTTTGTTTGGGCTCTATTGTTCTCTTTTTGGAGATGCTGTTCCCTCCAGGACTTTCTATCTTCCCCTTCTTTATAACATTCCCTGCACACTGCCCAAAGTTTGGCTATGAGTCTCAGCCTCTGCTTGGAGCAGTAGAGTCTTTCAAAGGCCATTTGTGGTGGGCTCCTGGCTTTTTTTTCTGTTTTCTGCTTCTGCTATTTATTGCATTTGTCCTTCTGAATGAGGATTGAGCATCCTCATTCATTCATTGAGGGTTCTCCTTCTTGTTTAGTTTCTTTTTTTATTAAATTTTTATTTTTATATTAATTGCAGTTTATTTGTTTTGTATCCCAGCTGTAGCCCCATACCTTATTCCCTCCCACCTGCTATCCCTCTCTCTTCCCATGCCCCTCTCCAAGTCCATTGATAGAGGAGTTCCTCCTCTCCTTCCATCTGACCATAGCTTATCAAGTCTCATTAGGACTGGCTACATTTTATATATTATCCTATATCCTATTATTATTTGTCTAACTATCCTATATTATATGTCTAATAATAACTTATTTGTGAGTATATACCATGTGTGTCTTTCTGTTTCTGGGTTACCTCACTCAAAATGATCTTTTCTAATTCCAAACATTTGCTTGAAAATATCAACTGTACTCTAAAACAACAGTAATAAAAACTGCATGGTACTGGCATAGGAACAGGACAGTGGATCAATCAAATTGAATAGAAGACCCATAAATAAACCCACACACCTATGGATACTTGAGTTTTGACAAAGAAGCCAAAACAATACAATGGAAAAAAGAGCATATTCAACAAATGGTGCTGGTATAACTGGATGTCTACATATGGAAAAGTGCAAATAGATCCATATTTATCACACTGCACAAAACTAAAGTCTCAGCAGTTCAAAGTCCTCAACATGAAACAAGACACACTAAACCTGTTCGAAAAAAAAAAAGTGTGGAAGAAGTTTGAACTCATTGGCACAGGAGACAACTTTCTGAACAGAACACCAACAGCACAGGCTCTAAGATCAACAATCAACAAATGGGAAAAGCTTCTGAAAAGCAAAGGACACCGTCATCAGAGCCTAGTAACACTAAGAATGTTAAAATATCCATGTAAACTTTTTTTTAATTGTAAACTTTAACATAAAATAAAAAATACTAGTTCTCAAATACCTAACCATTCATACATATCAATTTTTCATTATGACTGTACCATTCAGTTTTTTTCTTTTTTATTCTTTCACTTGTTTTTATTATTATTATTATTATTATTTATTTTTTTATTTTTTTTATCAGTTACATTTTATTAACTCTGTATCCCAGCCGTGTCCTGATCCCTCATTCCCTCCCAGTCCCTCCCTCCCTCCCTCATCTCCACCGTGTCCCTTTCCAAGTCCACTGATGGGGGGACCTCCTCCCCATTCATCTGATCCTGTTTTATCAGGTATCTTCAGGACTGGCTGCAAAGCCCTCCTCTGTGGCCTAACAGGACTGCTCCTCCCTTCGGGGGTGGGGAGACCAAAGAGCAGTTTTTAAACATTTCAGAAGATGCTAACTTGTTTATCAATAGGTTGTATTTGAACTATATTCTCTTCCTTTATCCTGTCCTCGGAAAATAGAAAATTTACAAGCATGTACATACATATATTGGTTCTTGAAATAACATAAATATTGCAATAAGATACATTTTTATATTTCAGTACAAATAGTAAGTTAAAGGTGTTACTTTTATATCCACGTTTCAGTCAGATAAGAAGTGCTAAGTCATGGATTATAGTGATCAATGATGAGTAAGAGAGAACTTCCACTTGAATGTAAGTATGGTTTGTTAGATATATTTCTAATGTTATGATAATAAGATGACATTAATTTAGTTAGATGTATTGATGTTGCTGCTGTTTGAGTACAGTATTTATTCCAGCACATTTATTTTACAGCTAGCTTTTCTGAATAATGATTTTCATATAGTTTGTGCTTTTAAAGTAATTATATTTCAGTTAGTCTCTTGTCTCTATTGACTGTTCAAGCTTTTCATAAAATGTGTCTTCCTCATGACTATGAAGTGGGAAGCTATGATTTGCCTAGTTTCTTTATTTTTTATTTGTATTTTTTAATATTAGTTACAGTTTATTAATTTTGTATCCCAGCTGTATCTGCTTCCCTCATTTCCTCCCAATACCATCTCCTCCCTGCCCCTTTCCAAGTCCACTGATAGGGGAGGTCCTCCTCCCTTTCCATCTGACCCTAGCTTATCAGGTATCTTCAGGCCTGGCTGCAATGTCCTCCTCTATGGCCTAGCAGGGCTGCTCCTCCCTTGGGTGTGTATGCAAGTGAGGTCAAAGAGCCAGCCATTGAGTTCATGTCAGAAATAGTCCTTGTTGCCCTTACTAGGGTATCCACTTGGGTACTGAGCTACCATTTTCATATGAAAAAAATAAACTGTGAACCCAAAAGCCAACATGAAAAGACAACACATTGAAATGCCATCAATATTGGTTGCTATTTTAAAGATAAAGTGAAATTGTACACAGGATAATGACAAGTAAAAAGTTAGTTCTTGTTCGAAGAGGAAGATACATGAAGGTCTTTTTGGACATGAAATGCCATGGTGATTATAAGAAGTCCTGTGCAACCTTCTGATCAAAAGCTTCAGCTTACCTCCGACATGTTGGGGGCATAAGCAAATTTCACAATAAAAAATCATTTTCTGTGAACTGTTTTGTTTGTATTTACCACTCTTTGTTTACTCTTTACTCTGAAAATGAGTTTGTGCAGTTAATTATGAAAAGTTTGTCTTTGCTTTCTGATTGCTAGAATTACATGCATGAAGTATCTTATGGATCACTGTATCCGTACGTGCACACTGATAAGTAATAAACAGTGGGAAGTTCCTTGCTTTTCCTTACAGTGTTCTTTCACCATATCAAGAGATGTAGTTACAAAAAAGGGATCCAGCAGTTCATTAGACTCATGTTCTACAGACCAGATAGCACAAGTTACCACAGTCAACATAGATCACCTCTTCTGAGATGAATAAAGTTTAAAATTTTCCTCATGCTGTTGAAAAAATTGTAACTTAGAAAGACTTAAATAGAAGCTGGAATGGTGACTTGCTAAGCCGAGTGCTTGCTTAGCTGAATTTTGTCCCCCTGTTCTCAAATAAAGCTCAGTGAAGTCCTACAGGCAGTGAGAGGATGAAAGTGGCCTGGTAGAGACAAGAGGATCCTTGGAGATCATCATCCTGCCAGCATAGCCAACTGATGAATTCCACCTGGCACTGCTGTCTGTCTTTTACATGTATACACATGCACCTACAAGCATAGTCACATGCCGAGTGTCCAAATGTACACTGGGAGTTCAAGAATATACATACACTACAAACACCCCCCTATACATTACAGAGGAGCCACCAGCTTGAAGATATTAATGTAGTGCTTTTGTTTGTTTATATTCATTGATCCTTTGCTGTCCCACTATCCCTACAAGGAAATTAAACAACTGCATTGTTAGACTAATTTAAGCTTATTTAAAACACATAAATTAATATCACATGATGTAATTTTTGATAATTAAAAACAGTTTAACTAAGTTCCTTGGGTAGGCTGTCTTCTTCATTGTTTTGCAGGCACTTGTGTCTTGAATGATATCTTCTCTACTGTAGGTTACATTGTTTACCTGAATAAAAGTAAATAAAAAAATAAAGTAAAATTGAATTTCTGAAGTTTACATTTTTGTTCCTGAATACTTCATGTCAATAATATATAACAATTATTTTTTATTTCTTCTCAAGTTGTTCTGTTTTTAATTATTGTTGTTATAAAAGACAGGCTGGATACACCAGTGCAAATATTTTCATAGCATCCAATATGGAGTCTGAATTCTGTTACAAATATGTTTAACTGGGTTTCGTCTTCTATATTATATTATTCTGTTTTCTGTCAGTATAACATATATTTATCGGTGACAAATTCATGGAGGAAATGATTTATATACCATGGTGGTAGAGAATATAAGACTGAGTAGTAGCTCAACTGAAAGCATGAAATAGTTAAAATAAAGACATGTGGGCCAATATTGGTTTGTGATAACATATCCACTCCAAAAAAGTAGTTGGATTCTACTGTGTGCTATACAATTTTTTTTTTTCAGGGCTACATTTCCAGTAAAAATCACATTTGTGTAAATGTGTACAACTACTTTGGAAATCAATCTGGCGCATTTTCAGACAATTAGGAATAGTGCTTCTCCAAGATCCAGCTATACCACTCCTAGGAATATATCCAAAAGATGCTCAAGTACACAAAACTGGACATTTGCTCAACCGTGTTCAGGATAGCTTTATTTGTAATAGCCAGAACCTGGAAACAACCTAGATGTCCCTCAATGAAGGAATGGATGCAGAAATTGTACTTTTACACAATAGAATACTACTCAGCAATTAAAAACAAGGAAATCATGAAATTTGCAGGCATCCTGAGTGATCTATCTAAGAAGAAGAAAGACACACATGGTATATACTCACTTATAAGTGGGTACTAGACCTATAAGATAGGATAAACATCTTAAAATCTGTACACCTACAGAAGATAAACAAGAAAGAGGACCCCGGGTAAGATGATCAATCTTCACTTAGAAAGACAATTGGGATGGTCATTGGAAGTAGAATAAAACAAGTAACAGAACAGGAGCCTATCACAGAGGGCCCTTGAAAGACTCTACCCAGCAGTGTATCAAAACAGATGCTGCGAATCATCACCAAAACTTGGGAAGAGTGCAGGGAATATTATGAAAGAAGGGGGAGTTAGGATGACCTGGAGAACACAGGAGCCCCACAAGGACCAAATATATCAGGGCACAGGGGTCTTTTCTGAGACTGTTTCTCCAACCAGGGACCATGCATGGAGATAACCTAGAAACCCTGCTTGGACATAGCCCATGGCAGCTCAGTATCCAAGTGGGTTCTCTAGTTAGGGGAACAAAGACTATTTCTGACATGAACTCAATGGCTGGCTCTTTGACCTCCCCCCCACACCCGAGGGAGGATCAGCCTTGCAAGGACACAGAGGAGGACATTTTAGCCAGTCCTCAAGATACCTGATAAGCTAGGATCAGATGGAAGGGGAGGAGGACCTTCCCCATCAGTGGATTTAGAGAAGGGCAGGGAGGAGATGAGGAAGGGAGGGTGGGATTGGGAAGAAAGGAGGGGAAGGGGCTATGGCTGGGATACAAAGTAAATAAACTGTAATTAATAAAAAACAAAACAAACAAACAAACAATAATAAACAGGGGAAAAAGAAAAAAAAATAAAGAAAATCTCTGTTCTCAGCACAATGAAATCTCTCAATATCAAGATGGAAAACCAGCCTCTATTTCATGAACCCCTCCCCCCCTCAAAAAAAAAAAAGAAAACACTCCAAAACACACTTGCATCACAGAAATATCTGCAATAACTTATTCACTGTTTGTTTCTGGTCTTCTTTTGTTCTCTATTCACAGGGATTTCTCCACCTACAGTGAATGAACCAAATGTCCCATGGTTTGTACCTTCTATTATCAATTTTCTTATCATTTTATTTTCCTTTTACACTTTATCCATTCAAAGCCTGATTTTCCAGTCTTCAAAAATAAGCCTATATAAATTATAGTGAACATAGTATTTGCTTTATATCCTATGTGCTATGCTTTGGCTTCAGTAATAGTCCAATCTCTGTTGACTATTCTACAATGCTTTCTGTGGACTATCTACCCAGAACTCTAGAGTGCTTCCTCTTTCTCTTTTGCTGTCTGTCTCTCTTTTTATGTGAGCCTCTGCATTGAATTTTATCTGGTGGTATCTGTTGTTGTTCAAATTCCAAAATAGTTTCTTCAAAGAGAATTTTTAGTTTAGATTTGGCCTGAAAGTATTACACTGAAGAACCTTGGGAATTATAAGTTCAATCACAGTTACTTGCTTCAAGATGATTAGATTATCATAAAGAACTCTTTTACTATTCTTCCTTTTACATCTCATTTTATCTAATGCCACATTGGTAAGTTTCCTCAAGATATTTATCTATTGGTTGAGGTTTACATAAACCTTTCCCTGCAAAATTAATCTCAATATGTCATACTATAAAAGATCTGATTTTCTTCAGCATTCTAAAATCCAATTTCTCACCCTTCAAGGGCATCAAGAATTACCTCCTGTTCCTGACATGTGGCCTATTAAAACCTTGGCAATGAGCCAACAAAACACTGGCAGTAAACATAGAGCAAATTCCAATATCAGCTTCTCCTTAGTTCTTTACATTCTACTGATATTTTAAACTGATCTTTGCTACATTTTTATAATTTTGTTAGTTATTTGGTAATTTTTAATTTTGTTTAAAATATATTTTAACTTATACTTTGGTATGCAATGTATAATTTTCTCTGGATATTTAAAAAAGTTACAATGTTTTATATACTGTTTTAAATACATTTATATTCAAATGAAAAGTAATATAGAAATTACCCTGTTAAAGGAGATAAAATTTCAGGCAATGAAAATTTATGAACCCTTTTAAAAGACAAGTGTTATAAAATCTATTTTGTGACATTGAAAAATATTTTATACAGTGAATTTTAAAATGAAAAGAACCTTAAAATCATATATTGATTAAAAACATCATTAAAGCACATTATATTTTCTTCACTGTTTCTGAGTTTCAGCAGTATTTCCTGTTTTAACATCCAAAATATTCATACTGAATTTAAACAGCAAAGAAAACATCCAGAGACTTTGAAGTAGTCTGGACCCTTCCTCTAGTTTCAGATACATGAGATATCTTCCTTCCTTCTTTCCTTCCTCCCTTCCTCCCTTCCTTCCTTCTTCTCTCCTTCCTTTCCTTCTTTTCTTACTTCTTTCCCTCCTTCCCTACCTTCCTTCCATTCTTCCTTCCCTCTTTCCTTATTTTACTTTCTTTCCTCTTCCTCTTTCTCTTCTTCTTCTTCTATTTCTTCTTCTTTTAGTATCTTTGAGACAGGGTGTCTCTGTGTAGCCCTGGCTGTCCTGGACCTCACTTTATAGACAAGGCTGGCCTTGAACTCAGAAATACACCTATCTCTGCCTCCTGAGTGCTGACACAAAAAGCATATGCCAACAAACTCAGCTGATGGAAGCTTTTCAAACATATATTCATAACAGAAAATAATGAGATGTCTTCTGAAATTTTTATGGACATGTTTCATATACTTTGAACATATTCACACATCTATCATTACCTCGTGTCCATCTTCTTTCTCTGGTAGCATTCCTCTTTCCAAGAAATTTCTCATCTTGAATCATGCACTTAGATTTTTTCTGACAAAAAGATCTGAAAGAATGAACAATTTATTATTAAATAACAATTTCATGGTATAGATCACCATGGAGAGGAAGACCATAATGGTAGGAGCCTAATATAATATTCAGGGAAGTTATTTTTCATTACCAATCAAGAGAAAAAATGTGATGAGTACAGTTGATCAACTGCATGTCTTTTTCTATTGTTTGAGAATCCCTAGTCAATAGAATTTAGGTGGGTGCCACCTATATTCAATGTACACTCTCCCTCACTAACATGCCCAGAGATTTTATTCTAAATTCTGTCAACATTTTTAAGAGATGAAACATGACCAAATGCAACTGTATGTATGTATATATGTATACAACTGTATTTATTGTTAGCCCATACAAATTAACAGAGAAATGAAATGGTCTAAGATACCAAGCAATGGTATACAGGAGAAAGAATGAGTGCTATGTAGACATAGTAGAATATTGGTCTACCTCAAAGGAGATGGAAAGGATCTCATTCAAAAAGAAATATGAATGCAAGCAGAGATTATCATGTTAAGCAAAATAGGTAGGTCACTTTGAACCACGTTTGAATATTTCATACTTCATTACCTCAAGCAACTGTTCAAGGAGTCTATAAAGGACTGACACACTTGGCTATGAAAAACTGTGTCTGATAATCATGGGGTTACTATTGCAGAACAGCTATGTATGTGATGCTGTTTCCTGTTTTATGCCCTTTCTTGAAGCTTAGAATAATTGTTGTTGACTACAGATTTATAAATGGGACATGTATAAGGCCACTCTGAAGGCACAGCCATGGCTTCTACCAAATAAGAGTAGAAAAAAAAACAAGGTATTTTGTAAATAGAAGTTAAACTGTTCCTTGTAATCTTTCTTCAGAAATTTCTCAAAATAATTTTTGAGAGAAGTAGACCTAATACACTGTATGATTTTTAGTTTATAGTAACCCAGTTTTATATTATAGATTCATATGAGATTTACTGGATGAGTATATTATGTTGATACATAAAAGGAAATAGACAGGATTTTAAAAAATATTAGGGTTTTAAAATTTAATATTCTTAATAAATAAGTATTAATAACTCCTCTTCCACTTTGGTTTCAGTTGTTTGAAGTGAGTTATAAAAACTATTGTTCTAAACACTTGCAATAGTTTAAATGATTTAGAATAATAGAATGTGTCTTTTGCTCTAGTAGAAAAAAGATGTTAATAGACTTAATAGATCCCTATAGAAATACACTCTAATAATAAAATGTGTAATTTCTTATTTTCTTCTCTTCCACTGACAATTGTTTCATTTCGTTATTGCAAAAGTTATCACCCTATTACTTATACTTCTATATTAGTCTAAAAAATCATGTGTTTAGATATTATAGGAGACCTAGTGTGAAAGTTTTATGTTAACATTTTGATTATGCAGAAAAGAATGAAAATAATAATATCGGCAAATACAATGCATGTTCATTAAATATTTAAATCACATTGGGGAAGCTTTTCTTATTTTAATTTAATTTCATTTATATATTTATTTATTATAATTTATTCACTTTGTATCTCTGCTGCAACTACCTCCCTCTTCTCCTCCTAGTCCCATCCATCCTCCCTCTTCCTTTCCCTAGTCCCCTGAAAGGGGAAGACCTCCTCCCCTTCTATCTTACCTTAGCCTATCAGGTCTCATCAGGACTGACTGCATCATCTTACTCTGTGGCCTGGCAAAGATGCACTCCCCGAGGCAGAGGTAATCAAAGAGCTTGCCACTGAATTTATGTCAGAGACAACCCCTACTCCCCTTACTAGGAAACCTATTTGGAAACTGAGCAGCCAATAGGCTTCCTTTGAATAGGGGTCTGGGTCCTCTTCATGCATGGTCCGTAGTTGGAGTATAAGTCTCTGACCAGGTATTTTGGCCCTGTTGGTCTCCCTGTTGAGCTCCCGGCCCCTCAAGAACTTTTCTTTCTTTTTTTTTTTTTCTTTTCTTTTCTTTTTTTTTTGTAGAAATTTTTTCTCCTCTTTACTTCTATTAAAACAGACTTTTTTTCTTTCTTTTTTTTTTAATTTTATTTTTCTTTTTAGTTACATTTTGTTAACTCTGTGTCCCCGCTGTATCCTGCTCCCTCATTCCCTCTCCAACCCCACACTCCCTCCCTGGTCTCCTCCCTGCCCCTTTCCAAGTCCACTGATAGGGAAGGACCTCCTCCCCTTTCACTTAACCCTGTTTTATCAGGTACCTTCAGGGCTGGCTGTAGACTCTGTGACCTAACAGGACTGCTCCTCCCTTGGGGGGGGGGGGGTGGAGTTAAGGAGCCTGACCTTGAGATCCTGTTAGAAATAGTCCTTGTTCCCCTTACTTTGGAAAACTATTTGGTTACTGAGCTACCACGGGCCACATCAGAGCAGAAGTTCTAGGTTATATCCATAGATGGTCCTTGGTTGAGTGTCAGTCTCAGAAAAGACCCTGTGCCCGGATTTATTTGTACCTTGTAGAGCTCCTATCCTTTCCATATCATACTAACTCCCTTTTTTTCATATGATTCCCTGCACTCTGCCGAGGGTTTGGTTATGAGTCTTAGTGTCTGCTTTGAAACACTACTAGGTAGAGTCTTTCAAATGCCTTTTGCGGTAGATTCCTGTCATACCTTAAATGCACATCCCATTTGTCTTTCTAAATGAGGATTGATCAATTTCGCCCGTGTCCACTTTCTTGATTATCTTCTTTAGGTGTGTAGATTTCATTATGTTTATCATATCTTGTAGGTCTATATAAGCGAGTATATACCATGTTTGTCTTTCTCCTTCTGGGATACTTCACTCAGAATGATCTTTTTTTCTAGATCCCACCACTTGCCTGCAAATTTCATGATTTCCTCCTTTTTGATTGCTGAGTAGTATTCCATTGTGTAAAAATACCACAATTTCTGTATCCATTCCTCCGTTGATGGACATCTGGGTTGTTTCCAAGTTCTGGCTATTACAAATAAAGCTGCTACATACATGGCTGAACAAATGTCCTTGTTGTGTACTTGAGCAAATTTTGGGTATATACCTAGGAGTGGTATAGCTGGGTCTTTAGAGAACTTTTCTATCTCCACGTTCTCTCATAAGATTCCCAGCAGTCTGCTTAAAGTTTGATTTTCAGTCTCAGAATCTCCTTTGCTGCCATGGTGGGTAGAGTTTTTCAGAGGTCCTCTATGGAAGGCTCCTACCCTTTTTTTTTCTTCTCCTACTTTTGATGTCTATCTTGTTTGCCCTTCTGAATGAGGATTAAGCATCTTCCCTAGGGTCCTCCTTGTTCTTTAGCAGTATAAATATTAGTATGTTTATCTTATATGATATGGGTAATATCCTCTTATAAATTAGTATATATCATATGTGTCTTTCAACTTCTGGGTTACTTCACTCAGGATGATCTTTTCTAGCTCCATCCATTTGCCTGCAAATTTCATGTTTTCCTTGTTTTTAATAGTTGAGCAGTATTCCATTGTGTAAATGTGTAAATATGCCTAGGAGTTGTATAGCTGGATCTTGAGGTAGCACTATTCCTAACTTTCTGATGAAGAGCGAAATTGATTTCCAAAGTGCTTGTGCATGGTTAACATTCCCTCTAGCAACGGAGAAGGGCTCCCCTTTTTCCTTATCCCTCCAGCATGCATCATTCCTTGAGTTTTTGATGGAGCAATAATGATCTTATATTTAGTCCCCCAGCATAGGCTCTTTGTATAATATAAAGATAACATATTGTTGTAGGTAGTGCTTGATTAAATATTAGTATATTTTATTTCTTGTGAACCATATCACTTACTATATCATCTGTTTGTGCTTTTCAGTATTTCTCCATGTATATATGTACATAGGTCACACAAAATATAAGTAAAGATTGGACTGCAGACCATTTTAAGCAAGTGCTTGATTTTTCATTAACTATGCAACTTTTTGAATATTACTTACCCAATAGCATTTTGTCTGTACTTCAAACAAAAAAAAAAAAAAATCAAGGTAATTTTCTGTTAAACCTTTGAAAGGAAAAACATATTGATTAGCATTAAGTAGTAAAAAATTATTGCATTGTTGTCAGTTACCTTATGTCAGATCAATATAAATCTCACCCAAAGCTTCTTAAATGTAATAAGAATCTGACAAGACCTTTTTGTCACCGATTAGTGTGAAAGCCATGAAAGATCCCCCAAGGAAAATTGTTTCTCTGGCTTAAATGCCAGCTGTACCTTGTTTCTAAAGTTATTCTGTGTATGTAAAACATCTTTATTGATATGTATGTGTCTCCAAAATCCTTTAAACATATTGTATATTGAGGAATTCAAATGAGCCTAACAACTTGAAAGCTTAAATGTAGGTTCATTATTTGTATCAAAATCCACTAGTTGAAGCATATTAAATTGTTAAGAAGAATTATGATGGAGAAGTACAACCTCATATCATATGACATATTTGCGCTGGCCTAGCATCTAGCCTTGAAATTAAAAAGAAGACTATGTCATATTTTTATTAAGTTTCAAGACTAGGTTAACAAAATATTTATGTTTTCTATATAGGATTTTATTGTATATTGGATATAACCCAAAATTATAATTCACCTAGAAGAGAAACCATTTAAAATAGCAAAATCTAATTTGGGGCTGAGATAGTTCTCAGGAGCCCAAGACAATCTAATTTACATGAATTCTAATAACATTAGAATTTAGTCCTTTGGCAGGACTCTCAAATCATTTTACAAAGAGGATCTGTTGAAGCTATTCACTTAAGTCCATGTTTCTTATGGTACTTTCTCTTATGTTAATAAAGCAAGAATGTAAAAATTTAAAAATATTTATGTGATTTAATTTTATAAAATGTATCAGTTTAACCTGTCTTTTCCAAATGGAAGGCAGATTTGATTTGTAGATTTTGACTACTACTGAAAAAATTCATTTTAGCAAGATCATTAAAAAAGAAAAAGGGTACTTTTTTTTAATGCTCATCTTAGTTACCATTTTTTAATCTATAGATTCTAACCTTTTGAGTCTCAAATTATTTACTTTGCTGACTAGGCCAATGTAGCTCTGACAACTGTAATTTATATTAATTATCATTATTAATATTATTTCAAATATATTAATAGCCTTTAACCATATTAACATTAATAGAAATATTATATTTAATATACTCATATATAATTTTGCACTAATATAACTGTGATAAACTCAGAATGCTATGACAATCATGCAAATCTATCAATACATGAACCTTACATATATATTGTCTATGTATTATTTATATATGTTATATAACTACTTGAAACATTGATTTTATATTATGTTATTATAATGAATTTGTACAAATAATAACATCATTCTGCACACTCATTAAAATTAATATTTTAGAGTTCATTTAATATATGCTTTTATTAACTCAGATATTTCAGAAATTTAATTTTGAAGTAAATGTGTAAGAATCTTATTTTTCAAAGAATTCTAATAGTTTTTTTTTACTCTAATTTCAATTCCTTTTTAAATTGAACTACATTTTTTCTGTCATATAATACATGTGGAACACAATTTCCCCTCCCTGCATTCTTTCTAGATCTCTCACAATTCCCATCATCCCCAGATTCACCCTAACTCCTAGTTCCTTTAAAAACAAAAAACAAAAAACAAACAAACGAACAAAAAAAAAACAGTCCTCCAAGACACCACACCAAATATTACAACACAAGATACAGTAAGACAAGCAAAGCCCTCATATCTAGGATGGACAAGGAGAGGAGGAAAGGAATGCCAAGAGCAGGAAAATGTGTCAGATATAGGCCTACTCCTACTATTAGGTGTTACTAGGAAAACTCGAAGTTATGAGTTATAACATACACTCTGAAGACCTGGTAAGGAACCATGCATGCCCTGTGCTTGTCTCATCAGTATCTGTGAACCCACATGAGCCCTGTGTAGTTGATTCAAAGGGCCATGTTCTCCTGGTGTTCTCAATTACTCTCTGACTCTTACCATTTTTCCTCCCTCTCTTCTGCAGGCTTTCACCAGCTCTGAAGGGAGGAACTCGATGGAGACCTCCAGTATGTAGCTGTGGATCTCTGAACCTGCTACCTAATTTCCCCTAGGAGAAATTCTCAAAATGGTATCTGAAAAATTATTTACTGGGATATGAGAAAATGTGGAAGAGGGGGATTGTTTAGATTTTAAAATATATCAAGGAGAATTTAGCCATGTTTATAGTGTGATGGCTTATAAAATTGGTTGTTGGTATCAAACCTCATATTAATAAACTCACACAAATTTGGATTTTAGTTATTGGCATAACAGATCCCATCCTTACCTGAACCTGTTGTTTTATTAGTATTTTGGAAGTCAAGACTTGATAAATGTTAAATGACTGTATAAAAGTGCATATAACATGAATGCACATTTGAGAGGAAATGCTATGTACCCTAAATGCAGGCTTTGTAACTAACCAACTCTTTGAACACATGAAATTAGTAAAGATCTTTGGCCCCAGGGACCTGGTCATTAATTGTGGAAGTCACAACATGCAACTTTGAGAGGGTATTCAGGTCTTAAGTCTTTGAATTCTCAGTTTCCAGCTGGGTGATTGTTTCTTTATTTGAGTCCTTTACTGATAAACGAAAGAATCATACAGTGGTTAGTTACATTTATATTTCTTGTTTATTGGTACAAGCTTTAATCCTTAAGCTTTTCAACTGGAGCTTCAACAATTGTTCTCTTAGACCTGAAAAACATTCAAGGATACTATCAGTAGCTTTGGAAACTTGTAGACTGGGGCTTAGGAAGCAACCTGTATAGAAAAATGTCATACCTGGTTGTTTATGCCTTGTCTCTGGCTGTTCTTCCTGTGAAGAGAGAGGTTGTAACAGACACTGTGGCTTTAAAGCCTAGAATAGTTCCCACATGACTCTTCACAAAATGTTTGCAGATCTCTGTTCTAGACCTGGTGGTGTTAGATTACAAGCTATTTCAAGTACAGTCCATCTACATATGGAGGTAAGATATGAATGCCTCCCTCAGCTGTATGATTTCATTGTCACTGCTGGTATATCAGCTATTGAGAATCATGAACTACTCATGTTACATGAAAAGATTAAATAAAAACGTACCTTCTGGATGTTTCTGTCATGTAAAATATCTTCTTATCCTAAAAAAATATATCTAAATAAAGATTATTATAGTAAACACATGAAACAATAACTGGCCGCATTTCATCTCCCAAGAGTTAGTTTTCTTTTATTTATAAAATAATTCACACATGACAACTATCTTTAATTTCATATTTTAGAGATGTGAATCCTTAACCAACATGCTTACATCTTCAGTTACTCGCTCAAGTACTTTTAAGATTTTTATGTGTCTTTAATTTATCATGATTGTAATTCTGAGAAAAAAAATGCAGTTTTTATTCTTATAAATATTGCACCTTTTGTGACTACAAAAGCTGGTGTAGGAATCATTAAACAGATATATTTATTCCTTGAGATATCACGCTCCTGTGGCTATGTTCATTGAATAAATCAGGCTGAGCAGGCATGCTCTCCCTGAGGGCGTCCAATTGGGTTGAAATATCTTTCTGCCTGGAGTCATATGGTTTGGAATCTAATCAAAATGTGTGGATTAGAATTCCTGAGCATTTTGACAGTCTTAAAAACAGATAGGGCAGGAAAGAGAGTCTCTAAGTAATTTCTGTGTCAATGATTTTTTTCAGACATTGACAACAGTAAAGGGAAAATATAGCTTATTTTAATTTCCAGTAAATCAAGTATGGTTGCTGTATGTCAAGTGTGTGATTCAGTGTGTACATGTTTAACCGCCTTCAAAGGATAACCTTAGAGACAGAAATGACAAGAAAACAAACTGAGTTTTACAAAAGTTGTTCTAAAAGTAATTTATATAGAGGTGACTTCAATAAATGCAATATAATTTTTAAACTTACAGGACATTTTTACCATCAATCACATACCTTTACAAAATTTCTCCTTTTGATCATATAAAGTTATATTTTTTCAAATCACTGAATAACATTTAAAAAATAATAAAAATAAAAGACCTTTCATCACTAGACAGTGCAAAAATTAGGAAAGTTTTAGGAAGATCAATACAGTCTTCTATATGAAGGATCTCTTCAAAAATATTGCTATTTTAGATATTATATTTAATGTAGTAAGGGTTATTGCTTCATAGATTATCTGCAACAGATAAATAACAGTACAGTAGCTGAGAGACTCCCTCATCTAATAATCTGTCTTCATATAATAAGCGTAATTTTGATAACCTCTAAAATAATCATCTTTAGCCAAATTGATTTCTTCCTACTGTTCATGAATGTTTTATTCAACTCATTGTACTCCTTCTTTCTTGAATCCTGGCTAGTCTTCAAGCATTATTTTATCAATAGACTTAGTTACTATCATTTTTAAGATAGAAATTTGCACAAGTCCATCAGTAATGCTTGCTTTTCTTCTGTGACAGTCTTTAATGCACCTTACCTTCAAATGTGCCTGACTATGGATAGCAGGAATGGACTGGTTGTGTAGCTAAGTCTAAGGCTGGATTCTTCCTATCATCTAGGCGGGGTCCTTTACTGTGTCTGTTGCTAATGCTCAAGTTGCCCTCTTCACTGCTGTCGCTGCTCCTGAAAAGGACACAGGGTGGCTGCCCAACTCTCACTCTTGGTGCCCTCAACATGGCTTGTCTGGACCTCTCTCACTGAGCAAATGGTTCCCAGGACAGTTGGATTTTCTGTGAGTTTTCTCAGAAACCATAATGAAAAGCTACTTTTATCTGAAAATTCAGTAGTCCCCAAGGTCACTTTAATTATAGTCTATTGATCAAATAATCCTGTAAGACTAGGCAGGATTCAAGAGAGAGGACTACAATGGATTGGACAAAACATGCAGTCACAGTAGGGAGAAATCGTTTATGGTTAGAGATGGTTATTTTGGAGAATATCAGAGTTAAGCTTGATATGTTAAAACAGACTATTAGATGATGGGGACCCTTAGATACTTCACTGTTATTCTTACTTCTATTTGTCACTCTTCCAGAGAAAATAAAAAAAGAATCCAACAAAATGAAGTAAAACAAAGAAACAAGCAAACAAAATGGGCCTGGGATTGAGTTCCAGAAGTGCAGCCTATATTTCCTGTTGTGCACTGACACCTACCATCATCTCCTTGAGGATGTAACTGATGTGTCACCTTATTGATCCTTACCAAATAAGAACTGTCATTCAGGCTTTGGTAAGTTCAGTATTGCTCTTCTCATCTCATAAATGCAGAATGTAGTTGAAGAATATAATTATTACCTGTTACACATGAACGTGTAATCCATTTTCTTTTTTTTTTGATGAACATATTAATAACACAATGTATGGTGTGGATATCTTAAAGGCAGAGGGAAGACACAAAAGATGGGGAAGTCAGTGGGCTAGGGGTGCATAATATGAAATCCGCAAAGAACCAGTCATTTTTAACAATATGACTTATAAGTGTTAGAAGCTGTATTAAGCATGTGTTTTTATGTTACCGGAGGAATTAGAAAGAAAATTCATAGCGTTGGTCAGTGTGCCGGGAGCCTGATGTGAATGAGCATCTGCCCTGTGCTGTTGTGCCTCTTGCACAGCATAAAAGGTAGAGATGCGGCTCGCTGAAGTGAAGGCTTTCAGAATTCAGAACACAGCAGGTAACAGATGTTTCAGTCAGATGGTCAAGCTAAAATATGTATTATAACTGGCACTGGAAGCAGGGAATAAACTGGATTTATAACTTACACGGGGATTTAATTACCCTGCACTCAGGAAAGTTTTATTGTTAAATTTAACATTTTTTTTTTAATTCAAAGGCTATGATGGTGAACTGTGATAGGCTTTTGTTTACCAGTAATGGTTTTTACTTTAACTTTAAAAAGTATCTTGTACAAATTAAGACTGGCCTCTATATTGCTGCCTAGGTTTAATATTTATGAAGCATTGCATAAATATTTATAGTAAATATTTTATTTAACTTTTATAGTGAATGGGCAGAATTGAGAGAAGCAAAATCCCAGCAATATTGGGTAGTTTTTAAATGTAGAAGGTTTCAGCCTAACTCCACTGCCTTCTCAGATGCAATGATTTTACTTAGTGATCAGTCTTATATGTCCATTACAAACCACTTTTGGAGCGAACGTGAAACCACTTTAAGTATGAATGTGAAAACTGTAAGAAAAAACAAAAAAGCCCACAAAGGAGAATTAACAAAGTAAGATGATTAAAAACTTAGGTTATTTGTGAGCTGTAAATAATACTATGATACTATAAAATATAAAATAACCCAATTTTCAAGGTTTAAACTTATGACTAAACACTGTTATTCAAAAACATAATAATTAAGTAAAAAATTGGTCAATTTATAGACATCACACAAGTAAGAAATTGTGTTTAATTTACCCACCTGAATATTAATACACAAATACGTGATTTACTTAATCTCCATGACAAAAATGCCATTTCCAAGCTGTACCTCTTTAGGTACCCTGGCAGCATCCTTTGCAAACCTGGTTAACCTGAAGATGACTCCAACTCCGCCTGACTCGGGAACTCATTTTGAATGCTCTTGCTGTAGCTGTAGCTGTCTCTTTTCATCTTGAAACTAGCACTGATTATAATTACCTAGTCTTTCCATTGCTAAGTTTTCTAAGGTGTCTTTGACAAGCACCTCTGCAATGTTTCACCAACCATCATTCACAGACACCCTCACCAGTCATAGATTATTGAACTTAATTTCAGGTGAGCTCTGACCTCTCTGATAGAAAAAACAAGAGGCCAGAAACAAATTGCCCCACAATTATTATAGAATGTCATCTTCACTGTACATACCAGGGAGATAAGATGAACTTAGAAAAGGGAGTATGCTTTTAAAATATGTTCATTTTATGTAGTTCATTTTAGGAAGTGTCTTCCTTCTGTTCTTAATAATGAAATCTTATCTGCTTAGAGCAGCCTCTTACTAGAACCGTTTCCTTTATTATAAAACTATTACATCAAATCTTCACAGTTGGAAAAAGCATCACATCCTTTATCAGCTCGCACTTCTACAGACAAAGTACAGCCAGTAAAGATGTCATTCTTGTTCTTTGAAACAACTAGATTAGTCTATTTTCTCATGGGGTTTAGTGAAGTCCTTCAACAGACGTGACTGGCAGGAGAAGAGGCTGAAGATTTTGGCTCCAGGGAATAGATTGCTGACTTGATAAATCTTCTGGTCACAAAAGGTCATCTTTTGATGTTTGGAAGCAAGATTGACTCACTAACAAATACCAGCAAAAGATCTTTCTGTCATGTAAAATATAAAGAAAACAAACTAATATTGAAAAAGCATTTACATGCTAGCAATGTCCTTCCCCAGACAAAGCAACGATGCAGTATTTTCAGCTGTATATTATGTGAGTGATATTTTTTTTTCACTTAGTGTCACTGCTTCAGGAAAATAGATTCTTTTTCTAGCTGCTCAGATCTACAGTGGGCTTTGCAAAAATACATAGCATAAGCCCATACAGAAAATTTTAAGAAAAAAAGTAATTATGGATACTCCTGGTAATAATAATTTAAAATATAGTAAAAGAAACATTTAAAAAATAAAATGACATTGTTAAAAATTCTAGAAATTAAATCTTTGGCCTACTTATTATTAATAAATGTATAAACTGAACTGTAATAATATTTTAATATTGTCATTTCAAACATTCATTTCTACCATTCAAAAGAAACAGAAACAAACAAAAGCTATAGCTATTCGACCCTTGGAGCCACTTCACCCATTCAGCTAGTCTCAATTTGGAAATAAATCATTCTTCTTGTGTGTTCTTGGGAGAATCAATTAAAAACTGAAATGGTCAGAATACATGATGGCAATGTTTAGAGTTGTCTTTGGAAATAATGGCAGCAATATGCTTGTAAGCCATTTCATTCCTTTTTTTTTTAATGTAAAAATTGTATTCTTAGCTTTACATTCTAATCCTGGGAATAAAATAGCAACAAAGGAAAATACATTCACATCTTAAAGAATAGCTTTACTGCTTAAAAGGTGAAAATAAGAAAAGCAAGTGCAAACCATTGACCAATAGAAGCCTTTGCTTAGATGATTCAAATATAGTTCACACACAGTACAAAGATGAGTTAGTAATTCTAGCACAAACACACAAACACGCAGGATTTCTATATTGTGGTACCTGGCAAGAATTCCAAAACAGAACTTGGTATAAATTGACTTCTAATATTTTAAAAATTTAATAATTTAATCAAACCTGAGAATCATTTATAAATCACAGGCTGTACCTATTATCATTTGTGTCTCCAAAGCTCTTTCACCAAAATGAAACTTCTTCTGAACAATAAATGTAACTAGAATTATATTATATTTAAATAGAATTTTAAGAATCTCTAAAAATCAAACAATGTGTAACTTATAAGAGCAATAACACCTGCAACTGGAGTTTACTGAAGAATTTATGCAACCACATAACGCTCAGTACTAACGACAGAAGGCTATGGTGTTAGTTAGGCTCTATGTTCCATCCTCAAACTGTGTACATGATGTTCATAAATACCTAACTATTTATTGGGGCACAGGTATTTTCAGGAGAGCACTTACATTTCCACTTTGCGTCTTTCTCTCTGATTTAAAATGTTTGAACAATCGAAGATCGATGTAACACATGTTTTTGAAATAAGACAAGAGCAATAATAAGGCAGTGTGATTTTATTAAAGAGGCCAGAATTCTTGCTTTGTATGTAGACAAAAATCTTTTATAAGACAAAGGGTCCAAAGGATGCACAGAGATACCTAAGACTTTTGGTAAAACTGTTATTTATAAATTATTACCTGTAACTGTGAGAGTAAGCTCACAGTGATGATTGCTGCTGATGTTCTGACTCTCTTTAGATTGACTGAAAAAAATGGTCTGATGCTCTATGCTTCTCAGTAGCTGTATTCCCAGATAGTAAAACATCTTCCTTCTGAGGATGGCTTTAAATAACATGAAAGAGATTATAGAAAATTGACTTAATTTTATCAAGTATCTCATTTTACACCCCACACCAAATCTTAAAGAAGTTAAATAATTTTCACTTGTCATTGCTTAGTGATAATTCTCTGGACATGCTCATATTTTCTGCAAGTGTTTATAACACTTGCATTTGAGTCAAGCATAGTTTCCCACCATGCTTCAGTGCAAACATGAAGTTTCTTTTAGTTGATAATCTTTCACAATTTTACTTTCTGTCAAGCCTCAAAGCACTCTGTGAGTGATGGGCTTAAAGACCCTGCATATCCCCTCCCCCAGCAAAATCAATGGCTAAGTAAATAAATGATCTTAAAATTTGCCATTTCTAATGGAATTTTCTAGATAGAAGTTGCCCATTGATTTCTGTGGCTTGGAAAATGCCTTTAATCATGGAAATGATTCAAGTGTCCTTTGGACTGAAAACTGTATTAAGCAAATGCTTTGTCTACAACCTCCTTCTAAGTTAAGCCACTCAGAAGTTCCATATGGTATATCTCTATGAGTTGTTCACAGTGCCCTTAGCAGACGCTCACAGCCAGAGGGACCAGGCAACAGTGTGTAAGAACTGCATCAGAGTCAGATTCTGAGAAGACGATAGTGTGAAGTGTATGACAATTTTCTTCTTTCTATTCTGATTCTAAATGTACTTAAGTACACTAGATGATACCTAAAACTACTGAATTGTACATATTCACAATTTTATCATATATAAGCATTATATAATGGTTAATTAATTATATAATTCTATTTATCTCTTCACTTATCTTTTATTATAATGCAAACATTTAAAATTCTTTTCCCCCCAGCTTTCAGAAATGTTAAGTATGTTGCCATTTTCTGTTGTTGTCCTACTATGTGATAACACAGGAAACTTTCTTACTTCTGGATGTAACTTAACATTCATTGGGCAATCTCTTATCCCTAGCACTCCAGTCCCAGGCCTTTGATGCATGCCATTCTGTTTTAAATTTAAGCATACACCATAGTCTAGATTGTGAGTTGCTAGTTTGTAGAGCTCCCTCTGGTAGTTTCCCTGTGAGGTACAAAAAGGATATAGACCAGCTTTGAATTGTGTTCTGATTAAAGTAGAAAAAAAAATGACATAAAGGAAATGTCATCAAAATGACCGAAAAGTAGAAATGGTGTCATGGTCATAGACTATTGTTTAGGAGATTGAGAATATAAAGATGAAGGTGGCAAGAAAGCTATGAAATTCTGGCGATGATGCCAAGGCTGTTATCTGGAGGTTTCTAAAACTGACATATCATTGTGTCAATTGCCCCACTTCGGGAATTACATGGTCCTAGTTCTGCATCTTGCAGTTCTTCCCAGGGGCAGTCAGGCAGCGTTTGGAGGAATTAAAGCAATCCATTTTGTTTCTCATAGTTAGAAACAAAATGGGAACTTTGCCCTAAACACACAAACTATGTTATCAATATCATATGTGTTTCATTTGAAAAATAATGTACTAAATAGAAGAGGGATGATATTTTAGTGTTCAAGACATCATTACATCACTACATTGTTGACTTGCTAATTCTATTTGTGTAATCTCTTCTGTGAATTAGATTAGATAGAATAATTGCATGCAGTAGTCTGATAATGTTATTCATTATCTTACCCTAATTTTGTAGAAATTCATAAATTATCAGCGAAAAGGTAAAATGCATTAATACACTATGTTATGTTTTTTTAAAGGAAAACAGGTGGTGCTGCTTAGAATTATCTATATAGAAAAATATATAATGTTAAAGAAATTAAGACACTGGCTTTTGCCTTGTTACTTTACCTACATTGAAGCTCACAGTGAACAGAAACTCATTGAAGATGACGTGTGCATTTGCATATTAAAACTCAACTTACAAAAGCCGAAGCATTTATCCAAATAAAATATACCTTTATGCTTATATACGCATATTACTTACTGCCGCTGTAAGGAAGTAAGATAATTCAGTTTATTTCCAATAGATGAGAATTAGTCATGTAAATGTCCCAATCACTAATAGAAAGCATAGGCATTTACTTACTTTGTAACTAGGAACTAATTTAAATATATTCATAGACTGAAAACTGTTGCTTGGTTTATGCTCAAAGCAATTAGGCAACCATGAAATTAAAGAGAACAGTTTGATTATATTTCCAAACGACATTTTATTTTTTTTAGGATTAGAATAAGAAAAGAAACTGATACCAGTCTTATTCAATTCCCTTCCTCTGAATTATTATGATCTCTCAAAGTGGATTTTTTTTTTCAGCTAAACAAACAGTGACTGCCACATACCTTTCATCATTTATGTGAAAGAAAATAGATTTCTCTGTAATGTCTAAATTTCTGATAATTGTATGTTGAAAATATCATTTTGACAGGGTGAAAAAGAGACATTATCTGTTTAGCTAATACTTTCACCTCATTTATTTGTCAGGTTTGACCTTTATAAGAGTGACTTCTCACACCCAATAGAGAGAATATTTTCGTGCACCCTGCCCCCACCCCTAACCCTGGCACTTAAATCTTCCTGTCTTCATTCTTTTCTATAGCATTTATCTTCATTAAATATACCATATAAGCTATTGGAATTTACAATGTTTCCCTCACAATAAACAGATTTCTGGATTGGAAAGTACTTTGGTTACATGTCATTTAACAGTGCTTATTTAAGAAATAAATATAGTCATAATAGTGTTTCATATTTTTGCCTTGTATTTGAAATTCTGTCACAAAGCTTGCTTAAAAATACTTAATATTTAGTATATACTTTACATTTCATTAGGGAGATTACCTCGTAGTAATCTAAAATTTTTTCAGCCAATACTGTTCAAGCTAGAAAAGAAAAACAATTCCGAAGTTCAGTTTAAAAGTAGTTCATTTAAATTGAGATCAGTTTGTTAATGCTATAAATATTGATTGTCTAAATTTGTGATAATTTCAGTAAGAAGTATGTCATATAAAAGTCTTTAGGAAATTGGTCTCATTCTATTATTGATATTTTAACAGATAGGTAGATGATAGATAGACAGATAGATAGATAGATAGATAGATAGATAGATAGATAGATAATGAATATTTAAAATATACCTTGACATGGATTTAAGAAAATAGATTTTTTTTTTCAAACCTGTCTTCAAAACAGTGATAGCAAAACAATGGAGAGTTTGGGAAGTCAAATGACAAATACTTTTTCCTTGTATTAGCTTAATTCGTTAGACAGAACATTCTATTATGTCATACGTTATATATAAATTGCATTTGATTGTTGTTTATGCCTAAGATAAACTCTCTCACTTTTGTAGGGAAAACACCTTATTATGTATGTGTGGTGGCAGAGGTATATGTTTTCACACTATAGCTAAGATTTTTTTTTCTTTACTTTTTGTTCGTCTTTATTTACAGCAAAGTACGTAGGATGTGGTCATTTCATAGCACTGACAAAGACAGGGCAGTAAAAAGCAAAGAGGGGAAGAGGCAGCAGCTTCTAGGGAAAGAACAGCCTAGGTCTCCATCTAGCCACTCACCCTTGCTCCCCGAGGCAGGCCTGGGTGGAAACTCCCGCCTGAGAGAAACAGGAAGCTACTGAAACACATCACCTGTGCCTGGCACCATTCGAATGGAGCAGGCCCAGAGCCAGAATGTTAAAGGGGACTTGTGCACACCACAGGCATCCAATTGAGCCTTTCCCAAACCACGCTCTTCCTTGTTCCATCTGAAACAAAACATAGCGTAATGGCCTGGAGGAAAAGTTTAAAGAGTAAAGGAGACAGAGAAGTCCTTCTGGTCCTTCCCAGAAGCACCAGCCTTCATGTACCCAGGACTGACCCTAGCTTTGCCAAAAGCAGCCCAATCTTTGGAGATTCTTGAACATGAGCACAGGTTCCAAAGGGCAGTGAAAAACATTTCCCTGCAAGAGGACACATTCCCCCACATCTGCGGGGCTTTGCAGGCAAGGTTGATCAGTCTCTCTACCTTTGGCTACTCAGGGACACGCCTGATCCAGTGGCCACCCAAGAGACAGACAAGTCACCCTGGATAGACGGAGCTGGAGCCAACTTCCCTATGATCTGAGTAGCCACCATCATAATTAGTTCTGGGACAGGTGACTTGGACACTCGCTTCCCCACTCTAGATCAGAGTCCTATCTTTTTTTCAGCCTCTGGTTACCCAAAGAGAAATCACAGGCCAGCAGGAGTTACGCTAGTGGGATGAACTGTGAGGTTGGGCCTCTGGACACCCAAAGAGAAGTCACAGGCCCAGTAGCATTTGCTTTAGCATGAATTATGAGGCAGGGCCTTCCTGCCTGTGACAAAAGGCTTACAACTTTGTTTCCTAAACAAAGAGACAGTGGGTGAGCAGGGAGGGGGAAGCAAGCACAATTGGTTGGCTCTGAAGCCAATAGGATTTGTGCACCTGAGGTCACTGTGACCCTGCCCAGCTGCGCTCCCTCTCTGGCCAGCTAAAAGTCCCCAGGTGACAAATGTCATGGTTTCCTGATGAGTTTACCTCCAACTCTCCAGTGGAATTGGAAATCCAGAATCTCAGGACTGATCACAATGCTTCCTATGGAAAGTTCAAGTTTAAATGCACAATTGGCCAAAAGCTGGGCGGCCTCAGAGCCTCCATCCCTTCCCTGTAGCCAGCAAACACTGCTTCTAGCCAAGCCAGAACTGGTTACCATTCCCCAAAGAGGTAGGGGTAGGGTAGTCCTACAGCTGTGTCCAAGCTAAGAGTGAGCCGCTCAGAGGTCCTGGAGCCTTGGTCCTAACACCGTAGATACACGAGGAAGAGGCTAAGTAAAGGCTCAGAGATGTGAAGAATCCGTCTTCCATGGCAGTGGGATAGATAGCCAAGGCACTAAGTGGTTTGGCACCTGGGGGCTTCAAGTAAAGTTGAGCATGCTACCCACTGAGAGGCCAAGGCTCTTGCAGACAGGAATGGATTTCCCATGAGCATGCACAACCCCAGCAAGGCCAGGATTCTAGTCCTTGGAATCCCAGGCCAGGCCCTAACCTACCCCTTGAATCTCAGAACTGCATAAAGTCGATGTGATGAGGACTGCTCCCCAAACACTCTAGCATGCATCTTGGTGAGTGTGTGCCCTCCCCACAAGCGCCTGAGCTGACCTCTCTCCCGCTCCAACAGCAGCTGCGGAACAGCGGCAGCTTTCTGCAGAGCCTGCACCATGGCCTGATGCCGAAGAAAAGTGGCAAAGCTCTACTTAGGACTAGGTTAATGTCTTTTCAAGAGAAAAACAGAGCTGGAGGCAAATTTGAATCCTGATTGGGGAACTGGACGGTGCTGAAACAGCAAGGGAACTTCAGTGTGCTTCATAGTACCTCGATGGCTCCTGAGAGCCACCCAGGCAGGAGGCTGTTGTGTCCAGGTGGAGTGACTAAGCACCTGGCCCACAAGGTGCAGGATGGTGGCCACCGACGTGACAATCCTGGGCTCTTCTGTAGCTAGGCACAGACGAGGGCCTCTATCTCATGCCTGCCTTCTTGTTTGGCCCCCTTTTCCTCCAGCACTCTTCTCGGCATGCCATGAATCAAATTCCTCCTGGCCAGAGTTCCCAACCAAAAGGAAGTGCTCACTCAGGAAGGCTGAAAATCTCTACCTTTGGCATCTTCAATCTAAAAACCCAGCTTAGGCACCATGATTTAAATACCCTTCCCTTAATACCTTCTAAGAAATAACTTCCCCCAACCCCTTCCTGCTGGGCAGGCACCACGCTAACATGGTGGCGGTGTAGTTCGGGAAATCCTGTCGCTGCTGCTCACAAAAGTCTGCTAAGATTTTTAAAAATTCTGAATAATTTGTCTTTTATCTTCAAGCTGTGCCTGCTAAACTTTTTGAATCAACGGCCTAACTTTTAGAGTTTTTGCACACTGAAAAGTGGTAGAGCAATAAATGCAGTGTGATCTATGGGACAGTCGGTGAAAAACAAACAAAACCACGGGAAGGGCCAAAGTGTTCCTAGAACCAGGCATTTGAAGTATTGTGGCTTTCTAATCTCTGTACTTTCATCTTTAATACCCTATCATGTTTCCCCTAATTATAGCCAAATGCAGCCGTAAATTGAAAAGTCCTATGTGTTTATCTTCAATTGCCCTTAGAAAAATAAGGTAATTTTCTGCTTTTGGGTAGGGCTGGAAAGCAAAAGTCTTAGAATGGACTAGCTTTCTGAGAGGGAAGTTTGATATGTCATCCCTGCTGCCAGCATTAGTGGAGAGGACAAGACTTAAATCAGAAAAGGGGCAAGGGCCCCAGGTTTAAGGCACCATAGTTTGTACTCTTTCTACTTTTCTTAAAGTGTAAGTTTTCTTTATCTCTTTCCTCCAAGGGTGCTTTCCTGAACACTTTATGCTTTTCATCAAACACTCTGGGCTTCCTTATCGTCCTTCGTGCCCTGTGGCTTCTTTTATATCAGATGTCTGGCCTTCACCTCAGGTAAAAACGCCATGGTATATACTCACTTATAAGTGGATATTAGCCATATAATATAGGATAAACATGCTAACATCAACAGACCTAAAGAAGATAAACAAGGAGGAGGACCCTAAGGAAGATGCCAGGAAAGATTCAGAAGGGAAAACAGCATTGACACTGGAAGTGGTAGAACAGAGGGACAGGGTGGGAGCCTACCACAGATGTCCTCTAAAAGACAACTATCAGGGGAGCGCAGCAGACACAGAGACTCGCAGCCAAGCTTTGGACAAAGTACAGGGAGTCTTATGGAAGAAGGAGGACATAAACGGTCTGGGAGGGGACAGGAGTCACACAGACCAACACAGCCAAAAAAAGGAAAAAAAAAAAAAAAAAAAAAGCAGGCCAAGGGGAGGCTGCAGGGACTGATGCATTAGCCAAAGGCCATGCATTGGGAGGACCTAGACCCACTGTTCAGAAGTTCTGCATAGACAACTCAGTCCACATGTGGATTCCCTAGGAAGGGAAGAAGACAGTCTCTGACATGAACTTGGTTGACTGCTCCTTGATCACTTCGCTCTTGTGGTGTGACCTAGCCAGCCCACAGAGGAAGAGGATACAGATAGTCCTGATGGAACCTGATAGGCTAGAATAAGAGAGTAGGGGAGGAGGACTTCCCAATCAGTGGACTAGGGAAAAGGGATAGGGGAGGAAGAGAGAGGGTGGATGGGACTGGAAGGAGATGAGGGAGTGGGATACAACTGGGATACAAAGTGGAAATTGTAAATAATGATAATAACAATAAAAAGAAAACAGAAAAAAATAGTTGGCAGGACCATCCCTTGTCTGGGACATCTAAGGTGTGTATGTGGTTGAATTTCTATTTGGAATTTAATCTAACATCAGGCCCTTTATTATGGAATTTACTGGTTCTTTTTGTCCTTCTTTCCAATGGACATAATTTTTTTTCTCATTTTCACCATTAAAAATAAAATTAAAAATTAAAGGATATTTGGATTTCTCTGTTATAATTACCCTTGCCCAAACTTTTTAAGTCTCTGTTACTGCCACTGTTTATTATTTTTGTTATAACTTCATAGAAATGTGTCTGAAATATGTTCTAGTTAGTCCATGCATACTCTTGAAGATAACCTGATTTCAAAAGGAAAAAAAAAACAAGCTAACATATTATTCCTAGATAAGACAGAATATTTTAAAAATAATTCCTACTCAGTTTTCCAAAATTTGCAATTTCAGTGGTCTAGAGGAGAAAAATCAAACTAGCCTTGCCTAAAAATACTTACATTCATTCTTTATTCAGTCTAGATTTGCAAATAATCTTATATGATTAAATCTGAATTTTGCCCTTCATCTATGCATATGGGCCTTACTCTTCAGTAGAATGCTGAAACCAAGACAACAGTTTTCCTGGTGGAGAAAATAAGCCTTGGCCCCTCGCCGTAGAGAGGGTTAGTTGACATTCATGTCCTGTGCCTGCTCGCCACGTCCCTGGAAACAGTGGCAACGCCAGGCCTATTTTTCTTGAGAGTCACTTAGAATTTTTCTCTGACCTTCTGGGATTGCTTTTATTCAGCCACCTGGAACTCTTTATTGCAACTGCCTTTGCCCTTCTGACCCCTAGTTGCCTGTGAAGCTTCACCTTTTGGTCTCTGCCAATCTGGATCTCATTTACTCTCTACCGCTAACAGTGCTAGCAGATTCTGCTGAAAGAGGAAGGAAGGGCGATTCCACCAATGCTAGACCTCACTAATTAGCCAGGTTGGAAAATTTACCCAGTTCATTCTGCTCTCAAAAACTCTGAAACTAGTCACAGTTTTAATTAGTATGGTACCAAAAGCCATAAAATAAAACTCATGTGCTCAGAGAACTCTCTTTTGGTAGGATTTGCTTTTCTCCATGGCACACAGTGGATCTCAACTGGTTAGAGACTACTGATATTCCTACCTGAACAGATTCTCTTTTTCTTAATGGCTTATTATATTTCTCTGTGGCTGGGATGGACTGCAAAATCTTGTACACATCAGGCAAATGCCTTCAGGGAACATTGCAGGCTCCTCCATACAGAATTTTGTCTATAGCAAGTTTCCTAAACATTTATTTAAAAGTAGTTCAGATATTTCTCCTGCATGATGAATAATTTATATGTATATGATATTACATATTATATTAAACATAAATGTATTTTATTGTAAAGGCAACTAAATTTATTTGTAATAGATATTATTTTTAAATATTTTATTTATTTTTTCTTTATTATATTTTATTATTTATAATAGTATATAATATATAAAAATAAATTATTATTATTTATTAATTTATTATAATTTATTCACTTTGTATCCCCGCTGCAGCTCCCTCCCTCATCTCCTTCTAATACAACCCACCTTCCCTCTTCTCCACCTATGCCCTTTCCCTAGTCCCCTGATAGAGGAAGACCTCCTCCCTTTATATCTGACACTAGTATAGCAGATCTCATCAAGGCTGGCTGCATCATCTTCCTCTGCAGCCCGGCAAGGCTGCACCCCCCCACCCCCCCAGGGGGAGGCGAGCAAGAGCCAGCCACTGAGTTCATGTCAGAGAAGTCTTTGTTCCCCTTACTAGGAAACCCACTGGGATACTGAGCAGGGGTCTAGATCCTCTCCATGCATGGTCCTTGGTTGGTCTATAGGTCTCTGCAGGCCCCCCTGGACCCAGGTTTTTTTGGCTCTGTTGTTCTCCTTGTGGCCACAAGATTTTCAGCACTCTGCACAAAGTTTGGCTATGAGTCCCAGCGTCTGCTTTGATTCCCTGCCGAGAAAAGCCTTTCAGAGGTCCTCTCTGGAAGCTCCTCTCATGCTTCCTGTCTTTTCCTACTTCTGGATATCTATCCTGTTTGTCCTTCTGAATGAGGATTAAGTGGCTTCTCTAGGGGCCTCCTTGTTGTTTAGCTTCTTTAGGACTGTAGATTATAGTATGTTTATCCTATATTATATGGCTAATAGCTATATTCTTAAAAAGTAATTTATGAAATGTCTTAGATGTATGTAAACAAAAACTTTAAAAACTGTAAAACAAAACAAAACAAACAAAAACAAAAAAAACTCCTGGGTTGGCTTTCTTGTCAAACTGGGCATTACCCTGCCTCCAGTGTTTTCTCATAAATCGTGGATAGTAGTACACAAGGAACCTGGATTATAACATTGATTTCTGTGAGAGTCATGAAGCAGTACCCAGATTGCCTGGAGAGCAATTACGGCAGGATTACCTAGGAAGCCTGATTTCAGCACACACCTGTCCTCCCAGGTAGTCAGAACTGTGAGCCTGTGCGTGTGTGCTTTACAGGTCACTGTTTTCCCATCTGCTCCACGTGTTGTACAAGTTCAAAAGCATGCTGCTACTATCATTTCGTTTGTATTCTAGACTTCTCCAGAGTGATGAAACTTTAATTTTCAAACTAACAATTTCAGCTCAACCAATCATCTAAACAGTGAAATAAGGTTGGGAAATCAGTGCTCTAAATAGTATACACACACACACATTTGCATGCACGCACATGTATGTGATGTTCATCAAGGTATAAAATCCATTGTTATGACTTTTAAAAATCACAAAACATGTATTGATATAAAAATTTTTAAATTAAATGTGGTTAAGTTTGCAAACTCACAACTTAATCAGGGAAGGCTAAAATGAGGTGAAACCCAGTACTTATTGTGTGAGTGATATATTTCAAGTGTTATTTGTGCTACTTCTGCAGACTTATTTATTATACCTATGTACATAGGTATAATATGTAGTCCAGAAGTTCAGAAAATGTTTCCCTCAAATTTCATGTTTGCTTCTCTGTATTTCTGTGTTTTATCAGAAAAAAAAAAGAGAGTAAATGAACATAAAAGCAATCTGTTACATTACAGTAAAAATTTTTGCCTTGTTTATTTCTGCTGCTTTGGTTTCCTATTTAATTATTACTGGCACTTTTCAAACTCCACTCTCTATCAAAATTATTCCTGCTGGGGGCTGTCTCTGACATGAACTCAGTGGTCTGCTCTTTCATCACCTCCCCTCAGGGGAAGCAGCCTTACCAGGCTACAGAGGAGGACAATGCAGTCATTCCTGATGATACCTGAGAGGATAGGGTCAGATGGAAGGGAAGGAGGACCTCCTCTATCAGTGGACTAGGGGAGGGAAATGACAGGAGATGAGGGAGGGACAGAGGGATGATTTGGAGGGGACAAGGGTTGGACTACAGATGGTATACAAAGTAAATAAACTGTAATAAATAAAAAAATTACATTAACAAATTATCTCTGCTGTTATTTTGAAGTATTTTCATACTTTCAGTTTTAGGAAATAAATATACATTCTTCAATTAAAATGAATCATATTTCTTAAGGGAAAGTGTTATTTATGGCAATTGACATAATGATAAGTCATAGATTGTAGACTCTTATGTATAAAAATTATTCATTCTGATGTCTTTAAAAGATGATTAGTGTTCTTAGGTTTTCATATTATTATTGATGCTACCCCAAAATCTTTTTCAAAAAGGACACACACACAATATTTATGTATATAATAACAATGAGATTCAGTGCTTCATATATTGACCTAGCAAAAATTATCAGTCCTGAACATAGTTTTTTCATCAGTGCTGGAGATCAGACTAGATTCGTACAGTGGTATTAAATCTGGTCTATCCTCTATGCATAGTGTTCTTAGCAAGAAGTATATACTCTATGGACTTCTAGAAAGTTGCCTTTATTAAATGAATTTAAAGTGTTCTAACAAAGATTTTTCTGAGAAAACATAGTGTCATAAGATTGTAATATTCTCTCTAAGTCTAAATAGCTGTGATGCCCTCTACCTTTGGTATAAACCAACCTGATTTTGTTTGAACTGCATTAAAAAAAAAAAAGTGTCCTGGTTAGGGTTTCTATTACTCCAATAAACACCATGGCCAAAAGTAAATTGGGAACAAAGGGGTTTATTTAGCTTACATTTCTGTATTGTAGTCCATCATTGAAAGACGTCAAGACAGGAATTCAACCTTGACAGAAATCTGGAGGTATGTGGATGATGTCAAGGCCATGGAGGGGCGCTGTTTACTGGCTTGCTTCTCATAGTTTGTCTGGCTTGGTTTCTTATAGTACCTGGGACCATATTCCCAGGGATGGCACCACACAATATGACCTATATGCCCTCTCCCTCTCATCAATCACTAATTTAAAAAATGGCTTACAGCTGGATATTTTATTATTGTTGCTGTTGCTGTTGTTGATTACAATTTATTCACTTTGTGTCCCGGCTGTAGCATCCTTCCTCATCTCCTCCTGGTCACACTTCTCTCACTCTCCTCCCCCCATGTCCCTCCCATAATCCACTGATGGAGGAGGTCCTCTTTCCATATTATCTGATCCTAGCCTATCATATCTTATCAGGACTGTCTGGTTCCTCTTTTTTTTTTTTTTCTTTTTGCCTTGTGATCAAAGAGCCAGCCCCCGAGTCCACACCAGAGACAGCCCCTGTTTCCTTTATTAGGGAACCCACATGGAGACGGAGCTGCCCTTGGGCTACATCTGAACAGGGGTCTTAGGGCCTCTCCATGCACGGTCCTTGGTTGATTCATCAGTCTCATTAAGACCCCTTAAGTCAAGAACGTTTGGCTCTGTTTGTCTCCTTGTGGATCTCTAGTCCCCTCCAAGTCTTTCTGTCTCCCCTTTCTTCCATAAGATTCCTTGCACTCTGCCCGAACTTTGCCTATGGGTCTCAGCATCTGTTTTGATTCCCTGATGGATAGTCTTTCAGAGGCCCTCTGTGGAAAGCTCCTGTCCTGTTCCCTATCTTTTATTTCCAATGTCTATCCTGTTTGCCTTTCTGAATGAGGATTAAGTGACTTCCCTAGGATCCTCCTTGTTGTTTAGCTTCTTTAGGACTATAGATTTTAGTATGTTTATCCTATGTTATATGGCTAATATCCACTTATAAGTGAGTATACACCATGTGTGTCTTTCTGCTTGTGTGTTACCTCATTCAGGATGATCTCTTCTAGTTCCAATGTGTCTGCAAAAATCATGATTTCCTTGTTTTTAATTTTAAAGCTGGATCTTAAGGAGGACTTTTTTCAATTGAGGTTCTATCCTTTCAGATAACTCCAGCTTGTGCCAATAGGTATAAAACTAGCCAATAACAACAACAAACAAAAAAAAGAAAGTTGGTTCATTACTATTTTAGAGAAAATAAAACATAAAAAATAGAAGGGAATTATTCCTTTAGCAAATAAGATACTCCAAAATGCATAGGCAAAGCAAAAAGAGCACACAGCATTGCTAAACTTCACACCACTTCTGGTTGTAACTTGGATTACAGGTTTGCTGGAACTCACCTCTTTGAACATTGTCTATCGCTTCTTTTTTAATTTGCCTGAGAATTAAAATTTTCCTTTTTATGTTACTTTAAAACAAATCAAAATAAATAAATAAAACCAATAGAAAACAAAGAACTCTTTTTTTTTTTCCTTTGTGTTTCTCTTAAACCAAGAAGTGGCTACATGTTTATCATCAACAATCCTAAGTCCTGACATTGCTTCATTCAATTAGGTGTTTATTCCATGTATTCTTAATAAGATGTACTAAAATTTACACAGTATTTTAAGCTGAGATAAATCAAGAAAAATAAAACCAGAATGGCCTGTAGTAGAAAGTTTGCATACATAACGATAAAACAAAAAAAAATTAAACTACATATAATTAAATGTCAAATGTTAAGAAGACATAACAGAGTAAAACTGAAAAATTTGCTCAATGATATAGCAGACTATGAGACACTTTAACTGAAGGATATTGAAATAGAACCACTTTTAGTTAAAAAAATGGAAATATTCTCTTTGGAGATTACCTTTCAGTAGACATGATAAATGGAGAAAAGGTCATTGTGGAATGCTTCTTGGAAAAGGTTACAGTGAGGAAATTAGCATATTACAGTCCTTAGGCTGAAAATATTCTTGTAGTTTTTATAATGGCAGAGAAGAATGAACAAAAAAGAAGTAGGTGACATCATAAAAAAAAAAAAGGAAAGGAAACAAAAACCAACTGAGCGTGCATTTACCATGGTAATGAAATCAAAGTTTATACTGAAAGGAATGAGAAATTATTTTGCTGAAATTTGCATTAACCCTTCCTTGCTGTGAAAACCATCTAAGTAGAAACATTCTAAAAGCTGTAAGAGTTTATATAGTGTTATGGTTGAAAGTTTGGCTCATGGTCAGCTGCTGCTGCTTTGAACCTGATATACAATACCATGGTAGGCGATGTGATAGAGGAAGTAGTAGAGAACAGAAGCTGGCACAAGTGGCACATTTTAGTGCTTGTCCTTAGTGAAGTATCTTCTTGAGCCAGATCTCCAAATTATGAGATTCCAAAGGTAAGTAATCATTGGGTCCATTGGGGCTTTACAATCTAATAATCTCTTAATTATTGGATCTACAAGTTGTTGACCATGTATTCAACTCATGAAACTATGTACTTGACATTTTTATACAAGCAATGTGATCCTATTTGTGTTTTCAAAATACTGTCTTGTTATTGTTTGCATAATAGTTTAAAAGTAACAAGGAGATAGTAAGGCCTGGAGAGGACAGGAGCTCCAAAAGGAGAGCAACAGAACCAAAATATCTGGGCACAGGGGTCTTTTCTGAGACTGATACTACAACCAAGGACCATTCATAGATAACCTAGAACCCCTGCTCAGATGTAGACCATGGCAGCTCAGTATCCAAGTGGGTTTCCCAGTAAAGGGAACAGAGACTCATTCTGACATGAACTCAGTGGCTAGCTGTTTGACTGCCTCTCCCAGATTGGGGGAACAGCCTTCCCAGGCCACAGAAGACGACAATGATGAGACTGGATAAGGTAGTGTTAGATGGAAGGGGAGGAGGACCTCCCCTATTAGTGGACTTGGAGAGGGGCAGGGAGGAGATGAGGCTTGGGAGGAAATGAAGGAAGGGATTACAGCTGGGATACAAAGTGAATAAACTCTTATCAATATAAAAAATAATTAAAAAAGTAAAAACTGCAAAGTGACTTCATATTTCTAGAGAATCGAAATAATGATTTATACTGCTTTTGTACAGATTAGTTAATATGTTAGATATGGTTAGAAATAGTACAGTTTATTATATATATTAAATTACCAGTGAATAGCATCAAGAATTGGAAATGGGCCATGGGAAAATGATTCATATTTCAGTCAAAGAAAAACACACAGAGTTGAAGATTTCATGTGAGATTCCATAAGGTAAATAATCTTTATGCAATTAGATTGAGTACAACCAAAAGATTGATTACATTATGTTTATAAGTTTGAGAGACAGATTATGTATGAAAATATAAATGCTGAGTAGAAAGAAAATCTGAAGTTGAATTTTAGGAAAAAATGCTAGGACACTAGTATTAAAATGTCAGTACTAATAATGTCATTAATGTAGGCTCATAATACAGAGTGTGACAATTTAAAACATGAGAATATGGGAACGCCTTTTAGAAACATACGACTCTAAAGAAAGAAACCAAATATCAGCATCTTGAGCCTTTCAGTTTCTTTTGCTTAGAGATTAGCAAAGGAAAAGGTCAGCTAGAGAGCAATACCTATGGAAATGAGAAAAGAGACAGCAGAAGAAAAGATAGAGACAGAAACGAACAACAAAACCATTCTGTATTTCTTGGTAAGCAAAATAAAGTGCTTTCTAAAAAGGAGGGTACAGCTACCCTGGGTTCTGTTGAATGTAATATATCAAGAATGAATGATGACTGTGAAATTAACAACCATGTAATACTCATGACTACCCAACACTGATAAGAGATATCTGTGGACTATTAAGTATTTCGCTTAATTTCAAGGTGTTGATGAAAAAAAAAATACAGGGTCAGAGACAGAGAATTTCAATAATTCTGTCAACAGTTTGATCTGCTCTATTGCCCTGTCTTTTTTAAAAAAGTGTGATAATATCATCATTTATTTTACCTCCATGTTCAAACTTGGGGGACAGGCCAGTGTGGTAAGTTCACAATGGAATCACTCATATCCCTAACACCACAAAAGCAAATTTGGAATGTTGAACTTCCCTATTTGATATAGTTTCAGGACTTCAAATATTCGGATTTCTTAGATAATATCTTTACTTTTTTTTAAAATGCACAGACTGAGAGACAAGACATATTTACCAAATTTTTGATGCTCACATTCTGACCTTTGCTATGCCATTTCTGTAATGTTTAGTTTTTCAGAGCAAAGTTCACACATTGTACAGAATAACAAGTTTATGATGTTCCCCTGCTTTTAAACATACATAAGCTGCCACCATCAGAAATTAACACCGAATCTTCTCAAGGCAGTGGATAGGACACCAGTCCAAGCTATTGTAGAAGCTGAGACAGGCAGACGGAACATGGGAGTTTGTAACCATCCTGGATAATTTAGCAAGACCTTGTTTCTCAGGCAGGTCAATAATTAATTAATTAATTAATACACCGTATCCTTATTGAAATCACTTTTTAATAAGGTCAAGCAACTTTTTTTTTTTTTTTTTTTTTTCAATGCAGTTTATTCAGGAACATTGAACAATCCTCGGACCCCGGGGAAAGCCAGCCCACAGCTTAAATAGCCTCTGGGTAGCCAACCCAGGCGTGCCACGGGGGCAATGCAGATAGGTCCACATACATGGAAGCAAGCCAGATCCTCGGCCTTAGCCAAATGTGGAGTTGTTCCTGACAGAGAGCACTCACCATCGGGAAGGTGGAAGGCAGAAACCAGCTCCATCTTTAAGGCACAGCATTCCGCAGCTCTCTACAGTTCCCCCTTTTTGTTTTAGACGCATCAGGCAAGAGTAGAGGTCTGATCTCTGATATTAGAAATAAATTGGGACTTTGTACAGATGTTCATTTAGGTGTCATCCACCCAAAGAGCATCAGACCCGTCTGATACCTTTTTCTCAGAGGCGGGACCTGGGGCATCAACCCGCATGCAATCAGACATGCTCTTCTCTGGGTCGAAAGCGGCTGACCCTGAGTGCAGTGCTTAGCCTCGCATCCTGAGCGTATCATTTTAGCTTTTTATGGTATCCAACCATGCTTGGGGAGAATGTCCTGCTTCAATGGCTGTAAAGGCCTGAATGATCATGGCTGCATCACACTGTTGTGAGACTCTAATCTTGCATATATGCCACAGGCAAACCAAGGAGACCAACACCAGAAGGCCTGCTAACACTCCCATGCCCGCCCATTCCTTCAGATGATTCATGGCTGCAGTAATCCATGTTGATAATCCTGTGGCTAGTCCTGCGTCCACTCCGGTAGAATTTACTGTGACAATGGCCACTCTCAGCTGCTCCATCGTAGTATCGAATTCTCCAGTCCAATTACCTAAAATATAGCTCGACAATTGTTTAGACATATTTGCAGCGCAGGAAAAATTCTCATGTTGTATGCTAGTGACACAAAGTCCATCAAGCAACTTTTATGGTGAAAGTGGGTTATATTGGAATATATAATGTACAGTGTTTATGTACGTAAGTTTGAAATATATTTTCAGTGTGTACAAGATCTTTCCTTTGGTGTTCTATGTAGTATCCCTGAAAGGGTAACAAGCTGTCTAGTTTAATGACAAAATATTCTATAATATTGCCTTAAGATATATACTTTAATACAAGATGAATATACAAACATAATATGCTCTTATCCTAAAACATATTATATCAACCAGAACCGGCTGACTCACAGAAATGTTTGTATTATTTCTCTGATATAGATGTGCCCAGCGGTCTTTTGTGACACTGATGATCTATCCAAGAACCATGCATGGAGATAACCTAGAAACCCTGCACAGATGTAGCCCTTGGCAGTTCAATATCCAAGTGGGTTCCCTAGTAAAGGGAACAGGGACTGTCTCTGACATGAACTCAGTGGCTGGCTCTTTGATCTCCTCCCCCTGAAGGGGGAGCAGACTTGCCAGGCCACAAGCAAAGACAATGCAGCCAGTACTGATGAGACCTGATAGGGTTGGGTCAGAGGGAAGGAGAGGAGGGCCTCCCCTGTTGTGGACTTAGAGAGGGGCATGGGGTTATGAGGGAAGGAGGGAGGGATTGGGTGGGAACGGGGAAGAGGGAAGGGGCTACAGCTGGGATACAGTGTGAATACATTGTAATTAATATAAAAAATAAAAGTTAAATTTAAAATAAAATGATAGTATCCTCCTGACTGTGTCATAAATGAAGTCTGTACTATGTCTATAAGATGGGGAATATAAATGTTTGAAGAGCTAAAGAGAAAAGAAAGATGATACTCTTTTTCTAGGCATTTAATTAACCATAATTTGATTCTCTCCCCAACCTAACTTTCCCTATTTTGTTCCCAAATTCTTTTGTGAAACATATAATGTGTAAAATCACAGTAGCCTATTCAGTCACATAAATATGAATGTTATATCAAAAAGTGATGTGTGTTCCTTTCCCAGTGTTTTCCCAATGGTTTTAGCAAAAATAACTATGTCAGGATTTGAGAAGGTTAACTCATAAAATCAATATAGTGTGAAAATGCATAGAAGAATAAGTTATTTCAGCCATAAGTTTCCTTGCATCAAAGATTGTTATTTAGCCAAATAACTTGCATTTTTCTTTTACTTCAATTGAAATTTTGTATTATTTTAAACAATTTTTCAAAATTAAAAGACAATAAAGAAAATGTTTTTTACTGGAATCATTAAAACATTTTTAACCAAATACATTTCACGTGTTTATGCTATTCTAATGTCTATAATATTATATGTAAATTTAGGATAGAGACTGACTTATATAATAATGAAGCTATTATAAGATCAACTCAACTCACAGCTTACACAATTTCCAGCCATGTCACATAGCAGTAAGATACCATCATATTTAAGAACATTATGCTGCTCAAGATAATGACTGAACTCATTGTTTATTTTTTAAGTAAATTAGATAAATCACATATATATAACTAAAAGGCTCTTATTCTCCACCTACTACAATAAAGGATAAATCTGTGCAATAAGCTTTCACATTTTAAATTGGTTTTATTTGATGAAGGCAAAATGGTGATAATTGAGGCTAGAAAAAAATAGTCAAAGATAAAATTAGTTTAATATGATAATTTAAACAGGTGAAAATTGGATTAGAAAGGTGACTCTTTTTAAGGAGATGAATTTTGACTAGTGTGAAATCTATTCATATACAAATTACAAATGGGATGATGATTGGGTCAATGACAAAGTTCATGCATTTGTAATTTGTATATGAATATTGTCATAAATATGTTGCTGCGAAGATATTTTACGTTCTGCTTTTTGATAGCTGCTTTGTTGATGTGGGGGAAGGGCTACCGATGAAAACTTGAGTGGCTAACGGATTTTCATACCTAAACCTTGAGATGTAAGTGGACTGATAATGGAAAAATAATATTTGGTTGAAATCTCTTGAGGCTTTACTTTGTGATATGCAATTAGAAAGGCCTAGAAACTAAGTGTGCCTATCTCCAAATCAAGATTGCCAGGCATAAAATACTGTGGAGACTCTAAGCCCATCTTGAGAGGCTCATCAATAACATGAGGAAGCAATAAAAAAAGACGTATTAAGTTTTAAATTTCTACCAGTAATAAATCCTTCTGAGGGAGAAAGAAATGCCACAACCCTCATGATGTTCATTTCAAATAATAAAAGATGTGGTGCTTTTGGGTTATGTTTGTACTAGATTTAAAGACTTTTAGATTTTAGATGTAAAGGTTTAGGAAATCGCTCAAAGATCTGATTATAAGAAGCAACACTGAAGGAGAGGAGGACCTCCCCTATCAGTGGACTTGGAGAGGGGCATGCATGCAGAAAGGGGGGGGAGGGTGGGACTAGGAGGGGAGGAGGGAGGGGTTTATGGGGGGATACAAAATGAATAAAGTGTAATTAATAAAAGTTAAATAAAAAATTTAAAAAAAGCACCACTGAAGAGTTTTTAAAATTTGTCTAATAGCTGACAACATGAGCTTAATTACTGTGAATAAGTGTAGCAGCATAATTATGTATTATTTCATAGCACAACTATAATCTGATATCTAAACATTTTAACAGAATATAACTCTTAGAACGTAGTTCTATCAATTGAATCTGTAATCTCTCAAAATATTTTCTCAAATGCTCTGCAAAATATTCTCACTAGCATTCTACACACACGTATACACACAAACACACACAAGATACTTTACTTTTATTTATATGGACACATGGATTATTAGGCTAGTGTTTTTAAAGTTTACTATATTTTAAGATGTATGTCCCTAGGTGACATAAAATAACCCAAAAATATGAACATATGAACTTGAAATTCTACCAAAAAATTAACCGTTTTCAAGACTGAGTATTTACTATTTTGAGAACGTAGGTTCAGGGTCTAATAATTCTAATATAAAATGTACCCTTGCTCTCTGTTAGTTTTTCTGAACAAACACTGACATTTCTCTCTATTGCCTACTATCCTCTGGTACAGTGTGAAATGCTTAGGAAAGAAATGACAATACCAATTCACAAGCCTGGAACCCAACCGGGATTAGCTGACAGGGATATTTTTGATAAAATAAACAGGAAGAACCTGTATCACGCTGGCTTTGCACCTTGAACAGCAGGGACCCTCTGCAGTTCTGAAATCTGCAGTATCGCAAACATAATTGTCCGGCCACACTCTCACCCTGTGGTTTTAGAAACAGAACACATCTTACCCTTCTAAATTGATATCTTCTTAGAATGCAGACTCTGTCTACATATCTCCTTCCGCGAATCCAAATTGCTTCCATGTAACACATGCTAAACATATTGACATCTCCTTTAATCGAAGTATCTCTTATTCAGTTTAGTTTTGTACATTTCAAAATGCAGGTTATGAATTTTTCTCATAATGTGACAAACTCTTCTTATTTTCTGCAACATTAGTTATTTTTTTTCCTTGAGGAGTAAAGAAGAGAATTCATTTATGTTAATCTCAAAATTATCCAAACTATGCTTTACTCCTTGGATAGAAAATGGTATGATATTTCCAAGAAATTATTTTAGCATAAAATTGATTGGCTTAGAGTAGCTGTACAAATATTGTCATAATCAGGTCCAAGTTTTTTTGTTATCTATGTGAATTTGACAAGAAATGTTTTCGAAAATTTTATGAGACACCAAACTTTAAGTATTTTCTCTGTTCTAGTCCTTTTTGTTTATCAATATTAAGAAATGCATTTTTTTATATTATTCTCCCTTCAGGTTTATATCTTTCATCTTGTTCCTTAATTTCACTCTATACACAGGTAAAGAAAATCAAATATAACACAAACAGGATGGAAAACCACAGTATTTTAATATTTGTTTGTTGAAAAGGCCCTGAAACCTTCTCACTTTTGGAGACTCACAATTCTCTGCCATGTTGGAATAGAGGGAATGAATAGCGGATGCTATTTGTATTGAGAAAATTCTCTTAACTGGAAATATTTTTATTTAGCTATATAAGCCAGACACACGCAAAAATATATTCTATGGTGTCTTTTATATGTAGCATCTTTAAAAGTAGTTGACTTAATAGTTGATATCTGAATAGTGGTCACAAGAGGTTAAGAAGAGAGGGGTAGAAAAAAACATGAGGAGAAGTCCATCCATGAAGATAGTTAGAGAGGGTGATGAACACCATGGTAATGTGTGTCTTAGAAGGGTGACTATAGATAATACAAAATTCTTGGAATTTCTTACCATTAGAAAACAATATTTTTCAAGTTTTTAAAATGTAATTTTTATTTATTACAATTTATTCAATTTGTATCCCAGCTGTAACCCCACCATCATCCCCTCCCAATCACCCCTCCCTCGCTCCCTCCCTAATCTCCTCCTATTCCCCTTCCCCAATCCACTGATAGGAAGGTCCTCCTAACTTTCCATCTGAACCTAGCCTATCAGCCAGTCCTGACTGGCTGCATTGTCTTCCTCTGTGGCGTGGTCAGGCTGCTCCCCCCTCAGGGTTAGGTGATCAAAGATCCAGGCACTGAGTTCATGTCAGAGACAGTCCCTATTCCCCTTACTAGGGTACCCGCTTGGAGAATGAGCTGCCAATGGCTACATCTGTGCAGGAGTACTAGGTTATCTCCCTGAATGGTCTTTGGTTGGGATATCAGTCTCAGAAAAGACCCCTAGGCCCAGATTTCTGGGTTCTGTTGTTCTTGTGTAGCTCTAGCCCCTTCCAGGTCTTTCTGTCTCACCCTTTTATCATAAGATTCCCTCTACTCTGCCCAGTGTTTGGCTATGAATCTCAGCATCTGCTTTAATACCCTGTTGGGTATTAAAGGTCTTTCAGAGGCCCTCTGTGGGAGGCTCCTGTCTTGTTCCTTATTTTCAACTTCTTCCAATGTCTAATGGCAAAGCTTGAAAGCACAGCTATATTCAAATATCACATAATGTTTCATATATTAATTAATCTTGTGTTATCTATTAATATGTACAACATGTTTATACATCAGAGAAAAGCCAATTAAAATAAAGTTTTGGATGTACTACCCATGCAGGTGTTTTCTGATAAGTGTTTGTGTGGTCAGAGAAACAGAGCATGATTACTTTATAGGGAAAACCTGAGGCAGACCTCAGATAAGTCATGAAAAAAGCAACAGGAACAGAAATAGATAAGCAGTGGCTACTGTGGTAGTTAGGTTGTTTAACATGCACGCTTCCCTGGGGTTGATCCTCAGTAGTCCATAAACCCAGCATGCTGGCACAATCCTATAATCTTCTTATTTGGGTGAAAGACATAGAGAAAGCAGAAGTTCAAGGTCACCCTCAGCTACATAGAGGAGTTTTGAGTTTGGTTAAGTACATGGAATGATTTATTTTTAAAAAATAAATCAAACACAGAATGAAAATGCTAAAATATTGCATAGCTCTTACTCAGCGTTCCCTCCTCAATTCTTTTTTTCTCTACCCAAGCCTGTCTATGTTCTTGCTTTCAACTTCAAATGATTTTGCCTTTCTATGAAAAAAATGTTTTTTTATTTGTTGATTCAATTGTTTTTATGCAAAATTCATGCCCACCCTCTCACGGTGTCTTTCTCTAAATATTAAGTGAAGAGGCCAGATCAATGTTTCAAATATGTTTGAGTTTTGGTTATAATAAATAATATGTGTCTTGAAGCTTAAGTCCCCAGTATAAATCTACCAATGTGACATGAACCTATTTGATTGTGTTCTAATTAGTGTGTGTGTGTGTGTGCATGTATGCATGCAATGTATATGGGGTACATATAACAGGCTACATGTAGGGGTCAGGAGACATGTTGTGTCTTCTGTTCTGCCCATATACTGTAATGCAGGTTCCTGAGATAGGAGACAGGTCAACAAGCTTATATCACCAGTGTCTATACAGGCTAAGCCATTTCCCCAACCCCTTGAAGTTTTTTAATAGAGATTTTTCACAGGATTCTTTGAAGTATGAACTGAAAGGCTTATAGAAATTCATTGATACACACTATGCTTGAGACACTCTTCATCTGCTTTCCTAATTTAACCTGCACCCACTAAAGCAATTAATTCCCTGCTCCAGCCTCTTTGTTTTGTACAGCTTTTTGCTCTGGAAATTAGAAGAGAACTAAACATCTCTTGCCCTTTTAAACATCTCACATGTGAACTGAAAACATAGAGCACAGTTTTGGGACACAGCTACATTCACTGATAACAGGTGATTTCCCTGTGGAAGACTTATTACTCACTGTCTCCTATTCCCAGAAGTGACATATAGCCTCCTCTGTCATTTCTGTTTCCATGATAGTTGTATTCTTTTAAAACACGTCCCTCTCAGGAATACCATTTGTTACAAAAATATAGAAATAATTTTTTTACTTACCCAGTCCTACCCATTGGCTAAATTTTTCATGTGATTTTTACAAAATAGAAACAATGAAATAATGTTACAAAATATATCCAGCAAAATGTAAAATGCTATAAAGTATATAAAATTGTTGGTAGGAATATGTAAAACCAAATACAATTAAAAGGTAAGAAAATACATACAGGTATCAAATGTACAAAAGCTTTCAAAATTAACTGACACAAGTGAGGTTGAAATTTAAATTTTAAGTCTCTCATTTAGTAAAATATAAGATCATTAAGTGCATTAATATTGTCACATCTTTGAAAATACAATTTATGTTGGAAATTGCATACTAAATTTAGATATTAATCTTATGCTTTAGTTCATAGAAAACTATGTTTATATTGAAAGATCGTTTTCCAAATTTTTGTGACATACTGACATGGAACATAGTTAAGTATACATTGTTATCTTCATGTCACAAGACAGAGGAAAACAGAAAAATATCCTACATTTTTCCTTTTAAAGATAATTTGTTGTTTTCCATGCAGTTTTATCTGAGGTCATATATTTTCACTCAATTTATGTAATCCTGCTTTTTTCTGTTATTTATTTTAATAGAGTAATAAAATTCTAAGATGTTTCAATTTTATAAATTTTTTGTTAGAACTACCTCACTATAGTCATGTTTAAATTTTTTCATTTCCATTGATTAAATTGCTTTGCATGGCATTCATAACCAGGATACATTTCTTAGTAATTTTCGGACAGTATTTCTAGATGAGCTTCCAGTGCTCCTTTGTAGTTTGCACATTATAACTTTTTTCTGTGGTGTAAAACCTTTTGCCTTATAATACTTCCCTACTTTGCTTGTTATCCTATATGCCTGTGTCTAATTCACTCTATCTTCCCACCCACCTAAGCTTAACAGAGATCCTATGACTTCAAGAACACTTGTAGGTGGCAGTCTTTACAACTTTTCCCTAGTTTTCAGCCTATAAGAGCTTTCTCATTAACAGATGTGATAGAAGAGAAGTATTCATTGTCTGATCGACTGTGCAGCTTGGTCAATATTTCTAATAAGTAATCCTAAGGAATTTCCTGAAATCCCATTACTCAGGCTACAGGAAGATCCTCTGTCTTTTCTGAGAAGCTGCATCTATGTCACTGTGAAGCCCTTGTAATCAGTATTGCCAAGAAATGTGAAAGGTCAAAGAGTAATTACAACTTAAAAGGTAGACTGTCATAGGTCCATACACATTGATAGAAAGCCAAAACTCTTAGACTGACAACAAAAGACCACTTAGCACTCACTGCAATGATAATTGAACCAATAATCATTTGTTCAAGACTGAAAAACTATAGCATGCTACAATTAGGGTAGACCATTTGGTTGCCTTAAGAAGACCCTAAAGCTGAGTATTTTACATGGATATTTTCATTTTATTCATAACTTTTGAAAATTAAAGTCCAAGATCAGATGTTTCTACTTGTTTGGTCTCAGTGTGACAGTACAAATGAGAACTGAAAAAGGCAAACAGATGTGTGTAGATGGAGCCCATCTCAGGGTTATTCTTGCTTATAATCACCTAGTTTCATGAGAAGTAATTCACTCTTCAAGAATATCATCATCTTCAGAAGGCAGTTCCTGGAGGACATAATTACTAGGAACTATTCTCAACCTTCTTACAGATTCAGCACCTCAGCTTTTCCATGCTGGAACCAAACTTCTAGCGCATGTATCTTTGGGGGAAGTCAAGGTAACAGTAACCTTCTCCTAGAAACATGCCTAGAATCCTTGAATATATAAGAAAGCACATTTCCTTGACTGGAACCTATGTTCATGAACCTGAATGTTAACAGTCAGGAAGAAAGCTATCTATTCTTTCCCTAAAGGACCCATCATCTCTACTGCTTAAGATAGTAAAATACATTTAAAACCTCACTTCAGGAGAATGGTGACTCAGTCTTTTAGGAGAAGTATGGGTAGAGCAAAATGTCAAGACAAGCAAGACTGGTTGAGTACAATAAAATATAATAAAAGCTTCTGGTGCCTCAGCCAGTTGAGTAAGCTCTGTCTTAGGAGAGGTACCCATGGCTAAAAGCTCAGTGCATAAACAGAAAAATTAACTCAGTCTGTAATGCAGCAAGAGTTGCCTACTCTTTGCCATATTCACGACCTCAAGTAATTCAAATTTTGTGAATGAGTATAGTTCTACACTTAGAAAAATAGATACAAATTTGAAAATATGAAGCCTGTATTTTAGGTTATTCACTTTTGTCCATCTTACTCTTCAGCACACTAGATGCCCTATTAGTAAATAGTAGAAATTTAACATCATATCATGTGAAACAAATAAATATCTGTTTTCTCTCAAGGATCTAGCATGAGTGTTCCATCTTCTCTTGAAATAATGAATGTAATATTTTCCATATTCTCTCAGTGGGAGGTAAAATATTCTTATCATTTAAATGTTTGCAATGCATTGTTTTCATACATCATTGGCATATATATTACCTGTGCTTTTGGCCCATTAACTTGACTCTTCTCAAAGACTTGTATGAAAAAAATTTCAAGTGTCTGAAGAAGAATTAGAAGAAGATATCAGAAGATGGAAAGATCTCCCATGCTCATGGCTTGGCTGGATTAACATAGTAAAAATGACCATCTAACCAAAAGCAATCTAAAAATTCAATGCAATTCCCATCAAATTACCAACACAATTCTTTATAGACCTGGAAAGAAAAATTCTCAACTTCATATGGAATAACAAGAATCCCAGAATTGCTAAAACAGTCCTCTACAATAAAAGATCTTCTGGAGGTATCTCCATCCCTGATCTCAAACTGTACTATAGAGCAACAGTAATAAAAACTGCATAATACTGGCAGAGAAACAGACTGGTGGATCAATGGAATCGAATAGAAGACCCTGATAAAAATCCACACACTAATGGACACCTGATTTTTGACAAAGATGCCAAAACCATTCAATGGAAAAAAAAAGACAGCATCTTCAACAAATGGTGCTGGTCTAACTGGATGTCTACATGTAGAAAAATGCAAACAGATCCATACTTATCACCCTGTACAAAACTAAAGTCCAAGTGGATCAAAGACCTCAACATAAAACCAGATACACTAACCTGCTTAGAAGAAAAAGTGGGGAAGAGCCTTGAACTCATTGGCACAGGAGACAACTTCCTGAACAGAACACCAATAGCACAGGCTCTAAGAGCAACAATCAATAAATGGGATCTCATGAAACTGAAAAGCTTCTGTAAAGCAAAGGAGACTGTCTTCAGAACAATATGACAGCCTACAGACTGAGAAAGGATTTTCAAAGACTGTATCTGACAGAGGGTTGATATCCAGAATATATAAAGAACTAAAGAAGTTAAAAGGCAATAAATCAAGTAATCCAATTTAAAAAAATGGGGTACGGAGATAAACAGAGAATTCTCTGTAGAAGAATATAGAATGGCAGAGAAACACTTAAAGAAATGCTCGACATCCTTAGCCATCAAGAAGATACAAATAAACACAACCCTGAGATTTCACCTTACACCCATCAGAATGGCTTAGATCAAAAACTCAAGTGACAACACATGCCAGAGAGGATGTGGAGAAAGAGGAATCCTCCTCCATTGCTGGTGTGAATGTAAACTTGTACAACCACTTTGGAATTCAATCTGGCGCTCTCTCAGACAATTAGAAATAGTACTTCCTCAAGATCCAGCTATAGCACTCCTAGGCATTTATCCAAAATATTCTTAAGATCACCCTTTCATAAAATAAATAAATAAATAAATAAATAAAGTAAAAAGGTAAGATAAAGACTAATTGAAAAAGACACCTAACATTGACCTCTGACCTCTGCACACATACACACACACACACACACACACACACACACACACACGAGAGAGAGAGAGAGACAGAGAGAAAGAATTTCAATTTTATAGGAAGATCTCAGTAATTCTATTAACTAATACATAGAACATGGAGTATGAGCTCAGTAAAGACAAACAAGACTGAACAATAGTAACCAAACTGAACAAAACCCCATAAAGCGCTCCTCAAACCACAAATTCTTGTAATTGCTCTGCGACAAGAACCAAAAGTTGCTATTTGTTATTTATAAGAAAAATCTTCATACATTTAATAGGACTACATTAACAAAGTCTTTACATTGAAAACAGGAAATCACATTAAAAATTAGCAAAGCATGGACGCCTAGAAAATTCTAAATATTATAGATTACAAAAAAAAACAAGAGCTAGCAAACCATGGAGGCCTAGAAAATTCTAAATATTATAGATTACAAAAAAAAAAAACAACAGCATATGCTAATACATTTATCATAGCCTATTAGAATGGCCATTACCTAATACCACAGACTGAGTGGCCTAATCACCAAAACCCAATTTTTTAGAAGCTTGATGCAGAGGATCAAGTGCAGCCCAGGAGGCTATCTGTAGGAGCCATTTCCCCATCTGAAGGTGGTTGTCTTCTTCCCTTGCCCTCAAGACACTTTCCTGGGAACTTTCTTAATATCTCTTCATAAGGACATTAGTTATACTGGATTAGAGTTTTGTTTTATGCCCTCATTTGAAGGTGCCATTCACACTGCCTAGAAAGCCAAACGGATTGTTGGTTAGTATTTCATATGCAAATTAAAGGAAGTATAAAAAAGTAGCCCTCCTGTATACAAAAGACAAAAGGGCTGAGAAAGACATTAGGGAAACAACAGCCTTCACAATAGCCACAAATGACATAAGGTACCTCGGAGTAACCCTAACCAAGGAAGTCAAAGACTTGTATGAAAAAATTTTCAAATCTCTGAAGAAAGAATTAGAAGAAGATATGAGAAGATGGAAAGATCTCCCATGCTCATGGCTTGGAAAGATTAACATAGTAAAAATGGCCATCTTACCAAAAGCCATCTACAGATTCAATGCAATTCCCATCAAATTACCAACACAATTCTTTACAGACCTGGAAAGAAAAATTCTCAACTTCATATGGAATAACAAGAAACCCAGAATTGCTAAAACAATCCTCTACAATAAAAGATCTTCTGGAGGTATCTCCATCCCTGATCTTAAGTTGTACTATAGAGCAACAGTTTTAAAAACTGCATGGTACTGGCATAGAAACAGAATGGTGGATCAATGGAACCAAACAGAAGACCCAGAAATAAACCCACACACTTATGGACACCTGATCTTTGACAAGGACGCCAAAACCATTCAATGGAAAAAAGACAGCATCTTCAACAAATGGTGCTGGTCTAACTGGATGTCTACATGTAGAAAAATGAAAATAGATCCATACTTGTCACCCTGCACAAAACTGAAGTCCAAGTGGATCAAAGACCTCGACATAAAACCAGACACATTAAATCAGCTTGAAAAAAAGTGGGAAATACCCTAGAACTCATTGGTACAGGGGAAAACTTCCTGAACAGAACACCAACAGCACAGGCTCTAAGAGCAACAGTCAATAAATGGAACCTCATGAAACTGAAAAGCTTCTGTAAAGCAAAGGACACTGTCATCAAAACAAAGCGACCACCTACAGATTGGGAAAGAATCTTCACCAACCCTTTATCTGACAGAGGACTCATATCCAGTATATATAAAGAAGTAAAGAAGCTGAGAAGCAGCAAACCAAGTAATCCACTTAAAAAATGGGGAACAGAGCTAAACAGAGAATTCTCTGTAGAGGAATATCGAATGGCAGAGAAGCACTTAAAGAAATGCTCAACCTCACTAGCCATTAGGGAAATGCAAATCAAAACAACCCTGAGATTTCACCTTACACCCATGAGAATGGCCAAGATCAAAAACTCAAATGACAACACATGCTGGAGAGGTTGTGGAGAAAGGGGAACCCTCCTCCACTGCTGGTGGGAATGTAAACTTATACAACCACTCTGGAAATCAATCTGGAGCTTTCTCAGAAAACTAGGAATAGCACTTCCTCAAGATCCAGCCATACCACTCCTGGGCATATATATATCCAAAAGAGGCTCAAGTACACAAAAAGGACATTTGCTCAACCATGTTTGTAGCAGCTTTATTTGTAATAGCCAGAAGCTGGAAACAACCCAGATGTCCCTCAACTGAAGAATGGATGCAGAAATTGTGGTACATCTACACAATGGAATATTACTCAGCAATGAAAAATAAGGAAATCATGAAATTTGCAGTTAAATGGTGGGATCTGGAAAGGATCATCCTGAATGAGTTGTCCGAGAAGCAAAAAGACACACATGGTATATACTCACTCATATAGACATACAACATAGGACAAACCCACTAAAACCTGTACATCTAAAGAAACTAAGCAAGAGAGAGGACCCTAACTAAAATGTCCAATCCCCATCTTGAAAGGCAAAGAGGATGGACATCAGAAGAAGAGGAAAACAGGAAACAACCTAGGAACCTACCACAGAGGGCCTCTGAAAGCCTCTGCCCTTCAGACTATCAAAGCAGATGCTGAGCCTGATGGGCAACTGTTGGGCAGAGTGAATGGAATTTTAGGTAAGAACTGGGAAATAGTAAGAGCTGGAGAGGACAGGGTCTCTACAAGGAGAGCAACAGAACAAGAAAATTTGAACACAGGGGTCTTCCCATAGACTCATACTCCAACCAAGGAATATTCATGGAGATAACCCAGAGCCCCTGCACAGATATAGCCCAGGGCAGTTCAGAGTCCAATTGGGTTACATAGTAATGTGAAGAGGGACTGCCTCTGACATAATCTGATTGGCCTGCTCTTTGATCACCTCCCCCTGGGGGGGAGCAGCTTTACCAGGCCATAGTAGAGGACAATGCAGCCACTTTTGATGTGAACTGACAGACTAAGATCAGAAAGGAGAGGAGAACCTCCCCTATTAGTGGACTTGGGGAGTGGCATGCAAGCAGAGGGAGGAGGAAGGGTGGGATTGGGTGGGGAGGAGGGAGGGGCTTATGGGGGGATGCAGAATGAATAAAGTGTAATTGATGAAAAATTAAAAAAAAAAAATCACACAAGCTATAGCTTCGCCCAAAACTCCACAATGAACCTTTCACTCTCTCTCTCTCAAATGCTAAATTCATGATTTAAGTAGTGAGTGATATTCACTTAAAAGTTGCAAATATTTCCAGTTCTTTTTAAGGTATTTTTTTTAAAAAAATGCAGCCAATCCTGATAAGACCTGATAGGCTAAGATCAGACAGAAGTGGAAAAGGACTTCCCCTATCAGTGGACTAGGGGAGGGGCATAGGGGGAGAAGAGGAATGGAGGGTGGAACTGGGAGGAGAAGAAGGAAGTGTTGCAGCTGGGATACAAAGTGAATAAATTGTAATAAATAATAAAATAAAAAAATGCTATGACTAGAGACATGGACCAAGGAGAATATTGTTAAACTTCAGTGAAGTAGAAGTGGTGGAGATTAAATGAATACTCTCCAGAGAAACAGTCTCCAGCACACAAGATAGGTACTCTGCAGATATAGAGACTTGTAGTCTGTGACTTTCACCACCTAATGAACTAGGCAGATAAGAGGTACTTCTATTTTAGTTATAATTTTTTTTTTTTTTTTTTTTTTTTTTTTTTTTTGCTGTGAAGAGACACTATGATCAAGGCAACTCTTATAATAAGAAAAACACGTAATTAGAACTGGCTTACAAGTTTCAGAGGTTTAGTCCATTATTTTCTTTTTTTTTTTTTGTTTTGGATGGACTTTTAACATTTATTTCATTATTTATTTACTCTTTTGGAATTCTGTAAATATTCATACAGATGCTGATAATCACGGCTGCTGAGAGCTCAGGAACGCAATGCCATGCTGTGGCTGAAAGAAAGTATCCTCTTACATTACAGTCATTTTTTCACTTCTTACATTTCTTCTTTATCTCTTTAGAGATGTTCACTGAGCCCTGGGGTCGCGGTGGGATGAGTATAGATGTTCCATTTAGGGCGTGGCTTTGTTTTTTTTTTAATTTTTATTTTTTTTAAATTTTTCATCAATCACACTTTATTCATTCTGCATCCCCCCATAAGCCCCTCCCTCCTTCCCTCCCGATCCCACCCTCCCTCCTCCCTCTGCATGCATGCCCCTCCCCAAGTCCACTGATAGGGGAGGTTCTCCTCTCCGTTCTGATCTTAGTCTATCAGTTCACATCAAAAATGGCTGCATTGTCCTCTACTATGGCCTGGTAAGGCTGCTCCCCCCCAGGGGGAGGTGATCAAAGAGCAGGCCAATCAGATTATGTCAGAGGCAGTCCCTCTTCACATTACTATGTAACCCACTTGGACTCTGAACTGCCCTGGGCTACATCTGTGCAGGGGTTCTGGGTTATCTCTATGAATAGTCTTTGGTTGGAGTATGAGTCTCTGGGAAGTTCCCTGTGTTCAAATTTTCTTGTTCTGTTGCTCTCCTTGTGGAGACCCTGTCCTCTCCAGCTCTTACTATTTCCCAGTTCTTACCTAAAATTCCATTCACTCTGCCCAACAGTTGCCCATCAGGCTCAGCATCTGCTTTGATAGTCTGTAGGGCAGAGGCTTTCAGAGGCCCTCTGTGGTAGGTTCCTAGGTTGTTTCCTGTTTTCTTCTTTTTCTGATGTCCAGCCTCTTTGCCTTTCAGGATGGGGATTGGACATTTTAGTTAGGGTCCTCTCTCTTGCTTAGTTTCTTTAGATGTACAGGTTTTAGTGGGTTTGTCCTATGTTGTATGTCTATATGAGTGAGTATATACCATGTGTGTCTTTTTGCTTCTGGGACAACTCACTCAAGATGATCCTTTCCAGATCCCACCATTTACCTGCAAATTTCATGATTTCCTTATTTTTCATTGCTGAGTAATATTCCATTGTGTAGATGTACCACAATTTCTGCATCCATTCTTCAGTTAAGGGGCATCTGGATTGTTTCCAGCTTCTGGCTATTACAAATAAAGCTGCTACATATCCAGTATATATAAAGAACTAAAGAAGCTGAGAAGCAGCAAACCAAGTAATCCACTTAAAAAATGGGGAACAGAGCTAAACAGAGAATTCTCTGTAGAGGAATACCGAATGGCAGAGAAGCACTTAAGTCCCCAGTATAAATCTACCAATGTGACATGAACCTATTTGATTGTGTTCTAATTAGTGTGTGTGTGTGTGTGCATGTATGCATGCAATGTATATGGGGTACATATAACAGGCTACATGTAGGGGTCAGGAGACATGTTGTGTCTTCTGTTCTGCCCATATACTGTAATGCAGGTTCCTGAGATAGAAGACAGGTCAACAAGCTTATATCACCAGTGTCTATACAGGCTAAGCCATTTCCCCAACCCCTTGAAGTTTTTTAATAGAGATTTTTCACAGGATTCTTTGAAGTATGAACTGAAAGGCTTATAGAAATTCATTGATACACACTATGCTTGAGACACTCTTCATCTGCTTTCCTAATTTAACCTGCACCCACTAAAGCAATTAATTCCCTGCTCCAGCCTCTTTGTTTTGTACAGCTTTTTGCTCTGGAAATTAGAAGAGAACTAAACATCTCTTGCCCTTTTAAACATCTCACATGTGAACTGAAAACATAGAGCACAGTTTTGGGACACAGCTACATTCACTGATAACAGGTGATTTCCCTGTGGAAGACTTATTACTCACTGTCTCCTATTCCCAGAAGTGACATATAGCCTCCTCTGTCATTTCTGTTTCCATGATAGTTGTATTCTTTTAAAACACGTCCCTCTCAGGAATACCATTTGTTACAAAAATATAGAAATAATTTTTTTACTTACCCAGTCCTACCCATTGGCTAAATTTTTCATGTGATTTTTACAAAATAGAAACAATGAAATAATGTTACAAAATATATCCAGCAAAATGTAAAATGCTATAAAGTATATAAAATTGTTGGTAGGAATATGTAAAACCAAATACAATTAAAAGGTAAGAAAATACATACAGGTATCAAATGTACAAAAGCTTTCAAAATTAACTGACACAAGTGAGGTTGAAATTTAAATTTTAAGTCTCTCATTTAGTAAAATATAAGATCATTAAGTGCATTAATATTGTCACATCTTTGAAAATACAATTTATGTTGGAAATTGCATACTAAATTTAGATATTAATCTTATGCTTTAGTTCATAGAAAACTATGTTTATATTGAAAGATCGTTTTCCAAATTTTTGTGACATACTGACATGGAACATAGTTAAGTATACATTGTTATCTTCATGTCACAAGACAGAGGAAAACAGAAAAATATCCTACATTTTTCCTTTTAAAGATAATTTGTTGTTTTCCATGCAGTTTTATCTGAGGTCATATATTTTCACTCAATTTATGTAATCCTGCTTTTTTCTGTTATTTATTTTAATAGAGTAATAAAATTCTAAGATGTTTCAATTTTATAAATTTTTTGTTAGAACTACCTCACTATAGTCATGTTTAAATTTTTTCATTTCCATTGATTAAATTGCTTTGCATGGCATTCATAACCAGGATACATTTCTTAGTAATTTTCGGACAGTATTTCTAGATGAGCTTCCAGTGCTCCTTTGTAGTTTGCACATTATAACTTTTTTCTGTGGTGTAAAACCTTTTGCCTTATAATACTTCCCTACTTTGCTTGTTATCCTATATGCCTGTGTCTAATTCACTCTATCTTCCCACCCACCTAAGCTTAACAGAGATCCTATGACTTCAAGAACACTTGTAGGTGGCAGTCTTTACAACTTTTCCCTAGTTTTCAGCCTATAAGAGCTTTCTCATTAACAGATGTGATAGAAGAGAAGTATTCATTGTCTGATCGACTGTGCAGCTTGGTCAATATTTCTAATAAGTAATCCTAAGGAATTTCCTGAAATCCCATTACTCAGGCTACAGGAAGATCCTCTGTCTTTTCTGAGAAGCTGCATCTATGTCACTGTGAAGCCCTTGTAATCAGTATTGCCAAGAAATGTGAAAGGTCAAAGAGTAATTACAACTTAAAAGGTAGACTGTCATAGGTCCATACACATTGATAGAAAGCCAAAACTCTTAGACTGACAACAAAAGACCACTTAGCACTCACTGCAATGATAATTGAACCAATAATCATTTGTTCAAGACTGAAAAACTATAGCATGCTACAATTAGGGTAGACCATTTGGTTGCCTTAAGAAGACCCTAAAGCTGAGTATTTTACATGGATATTTTCATTTTATTCATAACTTTTGAAAATTAAAGTCCAAGATCAGATGTTTCTACTTGTTTGGTCTCAGTGTGACAGTACAAATGAGAACTGAAAAAGGCAAACAGATGTGTGTAGATGGAGCCCATCTCAGGGTTATTCTTGCTTATAATCACCTAGTTTCATGAGAAGTAATTCACTCTTCAAGAATATCATCATCTTCAGAAGGCAGTTCCTGGAGGACATAATTACTAGGAACTATTCTCAACCTTCTTACAGATTCAGCACCTCAGCTTTTCCATGCTGGAACCAAACTTCTAGCGCATGTATCTTTGGGGGAAGTCAAGGTAACAGTAACCTTCTCCTAGAAACATGCCTAGAATCCTTGAATATATAAGAAAGCACATTTCCTTGACTGGAACCTATGTTCATGAACCTGAATGTTAACAGTCAGGAAGAAAGCTATCTATTCTTTCCCTAAAGGACCCATCATCTCTACTGCTTAAGATAGTAAAATACATTTAAAACCTCACTTCAGGAGAATGGTGACTCAGTCTTTTAGGAGAAGTATGGGTAGAGCAAAATGTCAAGACAAGCAAGACTGGTTGAGTACAATAAAATATAATAAAAGCTTCTGGTGCCTCAGCCAGTTGAGTAAGCTCTGTCTTAGGAGAGGTACCCATGGCTAAAAGCTCAGTGCATAAACAGAAAAATTAACTCAGTCTGTAATGCAGCAAGAGTTGCCTACTCTTTGCCATATTCACGACCTCAAGTAATTCAAATTTTGTGAATGAGTATAGTTCTACACTTAGAAAAATAGATACAAATTTGAAAATATGAAGCCTGTATTTTAGGTTATTCACTTTTGTCCATCTTACTCTTCAGCACACTAGATGCCCTATTAGTAAATAGTAGAAATTTAACATCATATCATGTGAAACAAATAAATATCTGTTTTCTCTCAAGGATCTAGCATGAGTGTTCCATCTTCTCTTGAAATAATGAATGTAATATTTTCCATATTCTCTCAGTGGGAGGTAAAATATTCTTATCATTTAAATGTTTGCAATGCATTGTTTTCATACATCATTGGCATATATATTACCTGTGCTTTTGGCCCATTAACTTGACTCTTCTCAAAGACTTGTATGAAAAAAATTTCAAGTGTCTGAAGAAGAATTAGAAGAAGATATCAGAAGATGGAAAGATCTCCCATGCTCATGGCTTGGCTGGATTAACATAGTAAAAATGACCATCTAACCAAAAGCAATCTAAAAATTCAATGCAATTCCCATCAAATTACCAACACAATTCTTTATAGACCTGGAAAGAAAAATTCTCAACTTCATATGGAATAACAAGAATCCCAGAATTGCTAAAACAGTCCTCTACAATAAAAGATCTTCTGGAGGTATCTCCATCCCTGATCTCAAACTGTACTATAGAGCAACAGTAATAAAAACTGCATAATACTGGCAGAGAAACAGACTGGTGGATCAATGGAATCGAATAGAAGACCCTGATAAAAATCCACACACTAATGGACACCTGATTTTTGACAAAGATGCCAAAACCATTCAATGGAAAAAAAAAGACAGCATCTTCAACAAATGGTGCTGGTCTAACTGGATGTCTACATGTAGAAAAATGCAAACAGATCCATACTTATCACCCTGTACAAAACTAAAGTCCAAGTGGATCAAAGACCTCAACATAAAACCAGATACACTAACCTGCTTAGAAGAAAAAGTGGGGAAGAGCCTTGAACTCATTGGCACAGGAGACAACTTCCTGAACAGAACACCAATAGCACAGGCTCTAAGAGCAACAATCAATAAATGGGATCTCATGAAACTGAAAAGCTTCTGTAAAGCAAAGGAGACTGTCTTCAGAACAATATGACAGCCTACAGACTGAGAAAGGATTTTCAAAGACTGTATCTGACAGAGGGTTGATATCCAGAATATATAAAGAACTAAAGAAGTTAAAAGGCAATAAATCAAGTAATCCAATTTAAAAAAATGGGGTACGGAGATAAACAGAGAATTCTCTGTAGAAGAATATAGAATGGCAGAGAAACACTTAAAGAAATGCTCGACATCCTTAGCCATCAAGAAGATACAAATAAACACAACCCTGAGATTTCACCTTACACCCATCAGAATGGCTTAGATCAAAAACTCAAGTGACAACACATGCCAGAGAGGATGTGGAGAAAGAGGAATCCTCCTCCATTGCTGGTGTGAATGTAAACTTGTACAACCACTTTGGAATTCAATCTGGCGCTCTCTCAGACAATTAGAAATAGTACTTCCTCAAGATCCAGCTATAGCACTCCTAGGCATTTATCCAAAATATTCTTAAGATCACCCTTTCATAAAATAAATAAATAAATAAATAAATAAAGTAAAAAGGTAAGATAAAGACTAATTGAAAAAGACACCTAACATTGACCTCTGACCTCTGCACACATACACACACACACACACACACACACACACACACACACGAGAGAGAGAGAGAGACAGAGAGAAAGAATTTCAATTTTATAGGAAGATCTCAGTAATTCTATTAACTAATACATAGAACATGGAGTATGAGCTCAGTAAAGACAAACAAGACTGAACAATAGTAACCAAACTGAACAAAACCCCATAAAGCGCTCCTCAAACCACAAATTCTTGTAATTGCTCTGCGACAAGAACCAAAAGTTGCTATTTGTTATTTATAAGAAAAATCTTCATACATTTAATAGGACTACATTAACAAAGTCTTTACATTGAAAACAGGAAATCACATTAAAAATTAGCAAAGCATGGACGCCTAGAAAATTCTAAATATTATAGATTACAAAAAAAAACAAGAGCTAGCAAACCATGGAGGCCTAGAAAATTCTAAATATTATAGATTACAAAAAAAAAAAACAACAGCATATGCTAATACATTTATCATAGCCTATTAGAATGGCCATTACCTAATACCACAGACTGAGTGGCCTAATCACCAAAACCCAATTTTTTAGAAGCTTGATGCAGAGGATCAAGTGCAGCCCAGGAGGCTATCTGTAGGAGCCATTTCCCCATCTGAAGGTGGTTGTCTTCTTCCCTTGCCCTCAAGACACTTTCCTGGGAACTTTCTTAATATCTCTTCATAAGGACATTAGTTATACTGGATTAGAGTTTTGTTTTATGCCCTCATTTGAAGGTGCCATTCACACTGCCTAGAAAGCCAAACGGATTGTTGGTTAGTATTTCATATGCAAATTAAAGGAAGTATAAAAAAGTAGCCCTCCTGTATACAAAAGACAAAAGGGCTGAGAAAGACATTAGGGAAACAACAGCCTTCACAATAGCCACAAATGACATAAGGTACCTCGGAGTAACCCTAACCAAGGAAGTCAAAGACTTGTATGAAAAAATTTTCAAATCTCTGAAGAAAGAATTAGAAGAAGATATGAGAAGATGGAAAGATCTCCCATGCTCATGGCTTGGAAAGATTAACATAGTAAAAATGGCCATCTTACCAAAAGCCATCTACAGATTCAATGCAATTCCCATCAAATTACCAACACAATTCTTTACAGACCTGGAAAGAAAAATTCTCAACTTCATATGGAATAACAAGAAACCCAGAATTGCTAAAACAATCCTCTACAATAAAAGATCTTCTGGAGGTATCTCCATCCCTGATCTTAAGTTGTACTATAGAGCAACAGTTTTAAAAACTGCATGGTACTGGCATAGAAACAGAATGGTGGATCAATGGAACCAAACAGAAGACCCAGAAATAAACCCACACACTTATGGACACCTGATCTTTGACAAGGACGCCAAAACCATTCAATGGAAAAAAGACAGCATCTTCAACAAATGGTGCTGGTCTAACTGGATGTCTACATGTAGAAAAATGAAAATAGATCCATACTTGTCACCCTGCACAAAACTGAAGTCCAAGTGGATCAAAGACCTCGACATAAAACCAGACACATTAAATCAGCTTGAAAAAAAGTGGGAAATACCCTAGAACTCATTGGTACAGGGGAAAACTTCCTGAACAGAACACCAACAGCACAGGCTCTAAGAGCAACAGTCAATAAATGGAACCTCATGAAACTGAAAAGCTTCTGTAAAGCAAAGGACACTGTCATCAAAACAAAGCGACCACCTACAGATTGGGAAAGAATCTTCACCAACCCTTTATCTGACAGAGGACTCATATCCAGTATATATAAAGAAGTAAAGAAGCTGAGAAGCAGCAAACCAAGTAATCCACTTAAAAAATGGGGAACAGAGCTAAACAGAGAATTCTCTGTAGAGGAATATCGAATGGCAGAGAAGCACTTAAAGAAATGCTCAACCTCACTAGCCATTAGGGAAATGCAAATCAAAACAACCCTGAGATTTCACCTTACACCCATGAGAATGGCCAAGATCAAAAACTCAAATGACAACACATGCTGGAGAGGTTGTGGAGAAAGGGGAACCCTCCTCCACTGCTGGTGGGAATGTAAACTTATACAACCACTCTGGAAATCAATCTGGAGCTTTCTCAGAAAACTAGGAATAGCACTTCCTCAAGATCCAGCCATACCACTCCTGGGCATATATATATCCAAAAGAGGCTCAAGTACACAAAAAGGACATTTGCTCAACCATGTTTGTAGCAGCTTTATTTGTAATAGCCAGAAGCTGGAAACAACCCAGATGTCCCTCAACTGAAGAATGGATGCAGAAATTGTGGTACATCTACACAATGGAATATTACTCAGCAATGAAAAATAAGGAAATCATGAAATTTGCAGTTAAATGGTGGGATCTGGAAAGGATCATCCTGAATGAGTTGTCCGAGAAGCAAAAAGACACACATGGTATATACTCACTCATATAGACATACAACATAGGACAAACCCACTAAAACCTGTACATCTAAAGAAACTAAGCAAGAGAGAGGACCCTAACTAAAATGTCCAATCCCCATCTTGAAAGGCAAAGAGGATGGACATCAGAAGAAGAGGAAAACAGGAAACAACCTAGGAACCTACCACAGAGGGCCTCTGAAAGCCTCTGCCCTTCAGACTATCAAAGCAGATGCTGAGCCTGATGGGCAACTGTTGGGCAGAGTGAATGGAATTTTAGGTAAGAACTGGGAAATAGTAAGAGCTGGAGAGGACAGGGTCTCTACAAGGAGAGCAACAGAACAAGAAAATTTGAACACAGGGGTCTTCCCATAGACTCATACTCCAACCAAGGAATATTCATGGAGATAACCCAGAACCCCTGCACAGATATAGCCCAGGGCAGTTCAGAGTCCAATTGGGTTACATAGTAATGTGAAGAGGGACTGCCTCTGACATAATCTGATTGGCCTGCTCTTTGATCACCTCCCCCTGGGGGGGAGCAGCTTTACCAGGCCATAGTAGAGGACAATGCAGCCACTTTTGATGTGAACTGACAGACTAAGATCAGAAAGGAGAGGAGAACCTCCCCTATTAGTGGACTTGGGGAGTGGCATGCAAGCAGAGGGAGGAGGAAGGGTGGGATTGGGTGGGGAGGAGGGAGGGGCTTATGGGGGGATGCAGAATGAATAAAGTGTAATTGATGAAAAATTAAAAAAAAAAAATCACACAAGCTATAGCTTCGCCCAAAACTCCACAATGAACCTTTCACTCTCTCTCTCTCAAATGCTAAATTCATGATTTAAGTAGTGAGTGATATTCACTTAAAAGTTGCAAATATTTCCAGTTCTTTTTAAGGTATTTTTTTTAAAAAAATGCAGCCAATCCTGATAAGACCTGATAGGCTAAGATCAGACAGAAGTGGAAAAGGACTTCCCCTATCAGTGGACTAGGGGAGGGGCATAGGGGGAGAAGAGGAATGGAGGGTGGAACTGGGAGGAGAAGAAGGAAGTGTTGCAGCTGGGATACAAAGTGAATAAATTGTAATAAATAATAAAATAAAAAAATGCTATGACTAGAGACATGGACCAAGGAGAATATTGTTAAACTTCAGTGAAGTAGAAGTGGTGGAGATTAAATGAATACTCTCCAGAGAAACAGTCTCCAGCACACAAGATAGGTACTCTGCAGATATAGAGACTTGTAGTCTGTGACTTTCACCACCTAATGAACTAGGCAGATAAGAGGTACTTCTATTTTAGTTATAATTTTTTTTTTTTTTTTTTTTTTTTTTTTTTTTTTTTTGCTGTGAAGAGACACTATGATCAAGGCAACTCTTATAATAAGAAAAACACGTAATTAGAACTGGCTTACAAGTTTCAGAGGTTTAGTCCATTATTTTCTTTTTTTTTTTTGTTTTGGATGGACTTTTAACATTTATTTCATTATTTATTTACTCTTTTGGAATTCTGTAAATATTCATACAGATGCTGATAATCACGGCTGCTGAGAGCTCAGGAACGCAATGCCATGCTGTGGCTGAAAGAAAGTATCCTCTTACATTACAGTCATTTTTTCACTTCTTACATTTCTTCTTTATCTCTTTAGAGATGTTCACTGAGCCCTGGGGTCGCGGTGGGATGAGTATAGATGTTCCATTTAGGGCGTGGCTTTGTTTTTTTTTTAATTTTTATTTTTTTTAAATTTTTCATCAATCACACTTTATTCATTCTGCATCCCCCCATAAGCCCCTCCCTCCTTCCCTCCCGATCCCACCCTCCCTCCTCCCTCTGCATGCATGCCCCTCCCCAAGTCCACTGATAGGGGAGGTTCTCCTCTCCGTTCTGATCTTAGTCTATCAGTTCACATCAAAAATGGCTGCATTGTCCTCTACTATGGCCTGGTAAGGCTGCTCCCCCCCAGGGGGAGGTGATCAAAGAGCAGGCCAATCAGATTATGTCAGAGGCAGTCCCTCTTCACATTACTATGTAACCCACTTGGACTCTGAACTGCCCTGGGCTACATCTGTGCAGGGGTTCTGGGTTATCTCTATGAATAGTCTTTGGTTGGAGTATGAGTCTCTGGGAAGTTCCCTGTGTTCAAATTTTCTTGTTCTGTTGCTCTCCTTGTGGAGACCCTGTCCTCTCCAGCTCTTACTATTTCCCAGTTCTTACCTAAAATTCCATTCACTCTGCCCAACAGTTGCCCATCAGGCTCAGCATCTGCTTTGATAGTCTGTAGGGCAGAGGCTTTCAGAGGCCCTCTGTGGTAGGTTCCTAGGTTGTTTCCTGTTTTCTTCTTTTTCTGATGTCCAGCCTCTTTGCCTTTCAGGATGGGGATTGGACATTTTAGTTAGGGTCCTCTCTCTTGCTTAGTTTCTTTAGATGTACAGGTTTTAGTGGGTTTGTCCTATGTTGTATGTCTATATGAGTGAGTATATACCATGTGTGTCTTTTTGCTTCTGGGACAACTCACTCAAGATGATCCTTTCCAGATCCCACCATTTACCTGCAAATTTCATGATTTCCTTATTTTTCATTGCTGAGTAATATTCCATTGTGTAGATGTACCACAATTTCTGCATCCATTCTTCAGTTAAGGGGCATCTGGATTGTTTCCAGCTTCTGGCTATTACAAATAAAGCTGCTACATATCCAGTATATATAAAGAACTAAAGAAGCTGAGAAGCAGCAAACCAAGTAATCCACTTAAAAAATGGGGAACAGAGCTAAACAGAGAATTCTCTGTAGAGGAATACCGAATGGCAGAGAAGCACTTAAAGAAATGCTCAACCTCACTAGCCATTAAGGAAATGCAAATCAAAACAACCATGAGATTTCACCTTATACCCATGAGAATGGCCAAGATCAAAAGCTCAAGTGACAACTCATGCTGGAGAGGTTGTGGAGAAAGGGGAACCCTTCTCCACTGCTGGTGGGAATGTAAACTTGTACAACCACTCTGGAAATCAATCTGGCGCTTTCTCAGACAACTAGGAATAGCGCTTCCTCAAGATCCAGCCATACCACTCCTGGGCATATATCCAAAAGAGGCTCAAGTACACAAAAAGGACATTTGCTCAACCATGTTTGTAGCAGGGCGTGGCTTTGAACAGTAAGCTATTCTCAGCACTCTGGCCAGTATGAGTCTCTGCAGTAAACATTATCCACTGCAAAACTAAGTCCCTCTGACCAAAACTGACGTTAGTACTGACTTAAGGGCATAAACAAAAGTATTTAGGCGGCAATGTGATGGACACATCATGTCCCTTTAGAAAAACAACAACAGTATCTTTCTCAATAGAGCTTATGCTTTCCTTAGCTGTGGATTTGTGTCTACAGTATCAGACATGAATTCCCTTCTGTACAGCAGTCTAAAATCCAGTCAGAAAGTGGTTGATTATATCCATAACAGGATTGCCACTATTCACCAGTGGTCATGTCTTGCCAGACAGGTCATGACTTTGTTGGGCAGGGACCACAGCTAAACACCCCTGGTGATGACAGTTTTCCCCCAGTAGCCTGCATGACACCCTCCAGAACCATGAATGCTGTCCAGTAGAGAGAAAGTTTTCAGCTTGATATCTCTGCCTGTTGCTGAAGGGGATGATGTCTTTACGAATAGGGTTTTACTTTCTAGTTCAAGAGGACAGCCAGCATCGGTGGCAATAACCTGCATTATTTTGGGGATCTCAGAGGCCTCCCTGGTCAACACATTTTAGGGAAATAGCTCATATCTGGCACTGGGGCTTTATTTCCATTGCTTCCGAGTGTGGACAGCTTTATTTTCATGGCGGAAAGCAAGTTCGCACACAGGCAAACATGATACTGGAGAAGGAGCTGAGAGTTCTAGATCATGCTCCACAGGCAGCAGAAGGAGATTGTGCTACACTGGGGATAGCCTGAGCATAGAAGAACTCATAGTCCACCCCCACAGTGAAATCCTTTGTCCAACCTACTCCAACAAGGCCATACTTCTTAATAGTGCCACTCGCTATGAGCCAACTATTCAAACACATGAGTCTGTAGGAGCCATACCTATTCAAATCCCCACAGCTATTTTCATAGAAAATACTGTTGTTTCATATGTGTCATAGAAGCAATGAATAGTTTAAAGGTAAATTTTTAAACATTCTTAATAATACAAAACTCAGTTTGACAGCTAAATGGAATATAGGCAGGAAGGGATGATCAACAAATTGTAGGTAAGAAGAGTGATGAGATGAAGAGAAAAAGTAGGGGCAGCAAAATGGAAATTTTCACATTCTGTTTTCTCCTACGTAAATTTATTTAATAAATTAAGTATGTCTCACTTGTATTTTAAATTTTAAACGTGTTGGTTTATATTAAATTACAGTAAGAATGTAGCTCACAGTCTTAATATAACATTATTAAGACTTTTGAGATGATCCAAGATGGCGGTGCCATGAGGACACTGCATCTGAGGAACAGGACAGCAGTGACTGTACAGAGACCAACAGACCAAACTCAGGTTCCTAAAACACCATTGATTGTGTTTCCCAGGTGAGAGGAACCCCACAGTGTGGGAAGCAATCAGGTCCGTTTTTGGTCAACCAGCTAACCCTGGGTCCTGGTAGGTGCTAGGTCACCAGTGCAGAGCCACAAGCCTTCACGCTCTGATCACCATCCCAGACTGAACTGTGGGCCCCACAACACCAGAGACTGAGATGTCTGTCGAGAGAAAACCCCACTGTGAAGGAAGCAATCAGGACCTACCTCAGGTCACCCAGACAATCAACGGAAAATGTTCCAGAGTCCAATGGGTGCTCAACCGCCAGCCCAGAGACCTGCCTGTGTGCCTTACTCAAAGTCCCAGACAGAACTGTGGGCCCCAGGGGACTAGAGATTAAATTTCTCTGTCAGGAGGAAATCCCACGTTGAGAGAAATAGAGGTCTGATCTCAGGGCACTCAGCCAACCCCCCCCCCAAAAAAAAAAAAAAAAAGTTCTCAGGAAAAGTTTTCAAGTTCTGAAGGTGACCAGTCACCAGTTCAGAGCCACTTGCCTGTGCCTATGTGCTCTACTCTACAGTACAGACTAAACTGTGGATCCCAAAACACCACAGACTGAGTTTTCCTGTCCCTAGGAAACCCCAAGGTGGGGGAAACATTAGGTACAACATCATGACCAAGCTCTGGAAGTTTCTGGGTTCCCGCAGGTTCCAGGTTCTAGCCTCTAGCCATACACATGAGTGCTGTGCTCACCTGCCCCTGCTTACCACTTGGATACTGTTTCATAGAGCTCCAGCCTCAGACCTACAGAAGCCTGGGAACCACAGGATCAGCCCCAGAGACTGTACCAAGGCACAACGTGTCTTCCTAGCTAAAACTGACAAAACCACTGGGCTCCCTGCTTCTTCAAAAGGGTTGTACCCAGCAAACATGGTGTAAGAGCAGCAGTAGCAGCATTTCACTAAATTCAGAGTAAGAAACCCAGCAGCTGGGAAGCTGTCTCCAGGACTTCTCCTGGTGTGAGGAGAGACTCCATGACTACCAACGACCACAATTAATGACCACAATTAACACACAGGTCCATACACCCAAGGTAAGCTGTGGTAATTCCTGAGAAGCACCAGCCATTCAGTGAACATACCAAAACAGTTGATTAGGCCTACTTCATGAACAACCACTTTTCTTCCAAAGGGATTCTCCCCACCCCAGGATCCCAGGAGGTACCAGAAACTAACAGCCAATACCTGAGACAGCCATATGGGTAGAGACCAGCATGAAAGCACAACCAATAAAAGACAAAGCAATATGACATCTCTAGAACTCATTTATATAGGGGATACCAGTCCTGAACACCCTATCATAAGTGAAATCCAAGAAGATGACCTTCTATCTATGCTTATGAAGAGGATAATGGAAGAAACAAATAAAATGTGTAAAGAATTAGAGGAAGATAAAGTCAAACAGATTATGGCCATCCATAAAGGGATACAGGAAGATGCAGGAAAACAGTTTGTGGTCTTCAGAGAGGAAATACTTAAATCACTGAAAGAAATAACAGAAAGAGAGGAATGTTCAAACAAACAGGTGAAGGAACTGAAGGAAAAACAGGAAAATACAGTCAGACAGGTGAAGGAAATCAACAAAAAAGTACAATATCTGCAGATAGAATTGGAAAAAATTAAAGAAAACACAAATAGAGGAAATCATGGAGCCGAAGAACTTAAGTAACAAAACAAAAACTACAGAGGTAAGCATAACCAACAGACTACAAGAGATGGAAGAAAGAATCTCAGGTGTGAAAAGTATTATGGAAGAAATCTATGTATCCATCAGAGAAAATAATAAATCTAAAACATTCCTGACACAAACCGTCCAAGAACTCCAAGACAACATGAAAAGACAAAAGCTAAGAATAATGAGAATAGAGAAAAAAGAAGACTCCAGTCACCTGGGCCCAGAAAATATTTTCAACAAAATTATAGAAGAAAATTTCCCTAACTTAAAGGAGAGAGGCATATAAGCATACAAGAGGCCTACAAAACACCTAATAAATTACACCAAAAAAGAAAATTCTCCCGCCACATAATAATAGAACCAGTAAGCATACAGGACAAAGGAAAAAATACTAAGAGCTTCAAGGGAAAAAGGCCGAGTAACATATAATGGCAAACCCATAACACCTGACTTCTCAACTATGAAAGCCAGAAGGGTCTGGAAGGATATCGTGCAGACCCTAAAAGAACACAGATGTCAGCCCAGGAAACTATAACCAGAAAAATCTCAGGCATCATAAATGGAGAAACAACTTTAAACAATATCTACCCACAAATCCAGAATTACAGAAGATACTAGAAGGAAAAATACAATCCAGGTTAGGTAAACACAGTCAAGAAAAACCAGGAAATAAATAACTTTACTACAGCAAAAATAAAAGTAGCCAAGCACACAAACAAACACACTACCATAACCAACATCAAAATCAAAAGGCCTACTGGTCACAAGTGATCTACTGGTCATTAATCTCTCTCAACATCAATGGACTCAACTCTCCAACAGACTAACAGAATGGATGTATAAACAAGACCCAGCAGTCTGGTGAATACAAGAAACACACCTAAGTCACAAAGATAGACATTATCTGAAAGTAAAGGGCTAGAAGATTTGCTTGTTTTCCAAGCAAGTAGAACCAAGAAGCAAGTAGGAATAGGCATTCCAACATTTAGTAGAATAGATTTTCAACTAAAATTAATCAAAAGAGATGGGAAACTTCAGTTCATACTTGTCAAAGGAAAATTCCACCAAGAAGACATCACAATTCTAAACATACCCCAAATACAAGGGCACCCACATTTGTAAAAGAAACATTAATAAAACTTAAATCACACATAGAAACCCACACATTAACAGTGATCACACATAGAAACCCACACATTAACAGTGGGAGTCTTCAACAACCTACTCTCAAGAAAGGACAGGTCAAAAACAAACAAACAAACAAACAAAACAGGAATTAAAAATAGAAATAATGACTATAACACAGATCAAAAATCAAATGGACCTAACAGACATCCATAGAACTTTTTACCCAAACAAAAAAGAATTTACCTTCTTCTCAGAACCTCATGGAACCTTCTCCAAAATAGACCATATAGTTGGTCATAAAGCAAGCCTCAACTGATACAAGAAGATTGAAATAATCCCTTTTATCCTATCTTATCACCATGGACTAAAGCTGGACCTCAACACAAGAGAAATAGCAAAAAGCCTACACTCACATGGAAACTGAACAACTCATTACTCAATGATAGCTGGGTAAGGGAAGAAATAAAGAAAGATATTAAAGAGTTACTAGAATTCAATGAAAATGAAGGCACAACATACCCAAACTTATGGGACATGATGAAAACAGTGCTAAGAGGAAAGTTCATAGCACTAAGTGCCTTCAAGAAGAAATTCAAAACATCTCATACAAGCAACTTAACATCTCGCCTGAAAGCTTAAGAAAAGAAGAAGAAGAAGAAGAAGAAGAAGAAGAAGAAGAAGAAGAAGAAGAAGAAGAAGAAGAAGAAGAAACAGACACGCCCAAGAGGAGTAGACAGCTGGAAATAATCAAACTCAGAGCTGAAATCAACAAGTTAGAAATAAATAAAACAATTCAAAGAATCAATGAAACCAAGAGCTGGTTCTTTGGAAAAAAAAAATCAAGAAGATTGATAGACACTTAACCAAATTAACTAAAAGACAAAAGCAAAATTAACCAAAGCAACAAAATCAGAAATGTAAAGGACGTAACTACAGACACTGAGGCAATCCAAACAATGATTAGATCTTCAAAATCCTATGAGCTACAAAATGTGAAAATCTAAATGAATTTTTTTTTTATCAATTCCACTTACCAAAGCTGAATTAAGACCAGGTAAATTAATTAATTAGCCCTATATTCCCAAAGGAAATAGAAGCTGTCATTAAAACTCTCCCATCCAAAAGAAAGGCCAGGGCCAGACAGTTTCAGTGCAGAATACTACCAGACCTTTAAAGAAGAGCTAATATCAATACTCTTCAAACTATTCCACAGTCATATTGGTACCTAAACCTCACAATGACCCAAAAAAGGAAGAATTTCAGGCCAGTCTCCCTTATGAACACTGATACAAAAATACTCTGCAAAATAGTCACAAACCGAATCTAAGAACACATGAAATATATCATCCACTTTGACCAAATAGGCTTCATCCAAGGCATGTAGGGGTGGTTCAATATATGAAATTCATCAATATAATCCACTATATAAATAAACTAAAAGGAAAAAACATGATAATTTACTTAGATGCTGAAAAAGCATATGATAAAATCCAACATTCATTTAAGTTTAAAGTCCTAGAGAGATCATTGATACAGGCTTTGGCCTAAAAATAGTAAAGACAATGTACAGCAAGCCTATAGCCAACATCAAAGTAAACAGAGAGAAACTTAAATCAGTCCCACTGAAAACAGGGACAAGACAAGACTGCCCCCTCTCTCCATATCTCTTCAATATAGTTCTTGAAGTCCTTGCTAGAGAAATAAGACAAATAAAGGAGATCTAGGGGATGCAGTTTGGAAAGGAAGAAGTCAAAGTATCACTATTTGCAGGTGATATGATAGTATACATGAGTGACTCCAAAAATTGAGTGATCCCCAAAAAAATGAGTGACCAGGGAACTCCTATGGCTCATAAACACCTTCAGCAAAGTGGCTGGATACAAAACTAAAAAACAAACAAACAAACAAACAAAAAACCCAAACCAAAACAAAAAACAGTAGCCCTCCTAAATACACGAGACAAATGGATTGAGAAAGAAATTAGGGAAACAACACCCTTCACAATAGCCACAAAGAACATTAAATAACTTAATATAACTCTAACCAAGCAAGTCAAAGACTTGTATGAAAGAAACTTCCAGTTTCTGAAGAAAGAAATAGAAGAATTATCAGAAGATGGAAAGATCTCCTGTACTAGTGGCTTGGCATGATTAACATAGTGAAAACGGTCATCTTACAAAAAGCAACCTACAGATTCAATGCAATTCCCATCAAATTACCAACACAATTTTTTACAGAACTTTAAAGAAAAATTCCCAACTTCATATGGAACAACAAGAATCCCAAAATAAAAAAAAAAAAAAAAAACAACCCTCAAAAATAAAAGATCTTCTGGGGGTATATCCATTCCTGATCTTAAGCTGTACTATAGAACAACAGTAATAAAGACTGCATGGTACTGGCATAGAAACCAGCTGGTGTATCAATGGAATCATATAGAAGAAATATACCCACACACTTATGGACACCTGATTTTTGACAAAGATGCCCAAACCATACAGTGGAAAAAAAAAGACAGCGTCTTCAACAAATGGTGCTCATCTAACTGGATATCTGCATGTCAAAAAATGCACTTAGACCCATACTTATCACTCTGCACAAAACTAAAGACTAAGCAGATCAAAGACCTCAACTTAAACAAGACACACTAAATCTGTTAGCAGAAAAAGTAGAGAAAAGCCTTGAACTCATTGCACAGGAGACAACTTCCTGAACAGAAAACCAACAGCACAGGCTCTAATATAAACAATAAAGAAACAGGACCTCAGGAAACCAAAAAGGTTCTGGAAAGTAAAGGACAGTGTTGTCAGAACAAAATGACAGCCTATAGATTGGGAAAGGATTTTCACCAACCCAATATCTGACAGAGGGCTAATATCCACAATATATAAAGAACTCAAGAAGTTAAATAGTAACAAATCAAGTAATCCAATTAAAAATGGTGTACAGAGCTACCCAGAGAATTCTCAATGGAGGAATATTGAATGACAGAGGAACACTTAAAGAAATGTTCAACATTCTTAGTCATTATGCAGATGACTAAGAAATGCAGATCAAAACAAACCCGAGATTTCACCTTATACCAGTCAGAATAGCTAAGATCAAAAACTCAAGTACCAACACCTGCTGGAGAGGATGTGGAGAACTGGGAACCCTCAAACATTGCTGGTGGGAATGTAAACTTGTACAACCACTTTGGGAATCAGTCTGGTGCTTTTTCAGACAACTAGGAATAGTGCTACCTCGAGATCCAGCTATACCACTCCTAGGCATATACCCAAAATATGATCAAGTATATAACTAGGACATTTGTTCAAACATGTTTGTAGCAACTTTATTTGTAATAGCCAGAATCTCAAAACAACCCAGATGTCTCTCAATTGAGGAATGGATACAAAAATTGTGGTACATTTACACAATGGAATACTACTCACAATTAAAAACAAAGAAATCATGAAATTTGCAGGCAAATGGTGAGAACTAGAAATTATCATCCTGAGTGAGCTATCAAAGAAGCAGACACACATGGTATATACTCACTTATAAGTGGATATTAGACATGTAATATAGGATAATCATACTCAAATCTGTACACCTAAAGAAGCTAAGCAAGAAGGAGATCTCTGGGTAAGATGCTCAGTCCTCATTCATTAATAGAATGGAATAGACATTGGAAGAAGGAGAAAACAAGTAACAAGACAGGAGCCTACCACAGAGGGCCTCTGAAAGACTCTACCCAGCAGGTATTGAAGTGGATGCTGAGACTTTTAGCCAAACTTTGGGCAGAGTGCAGAGAATCTCATGAAAAAAGAGGGAAATAAAAAGTCCTGGAAGGGGCTGGAGCTCCCCAAGGAGAACAACAAATCCAAAAAAGAACCCAGAGTTCTTTTCTGAGACTGACACTTCAACCAAGTGTACTTAGTGGCCTGCTCTTTGATCTTTCCCCCTGGCTCGGGGCAGCCTAACCAGGCCACAGGGGAAGATTGTGAAAAAAAGTCCTGGTGAGACCTGATAGACTAGGGTCAGGTTAAAGGGGAGGAGCGTGTTCCCTATCACTAAACTGGGCAAGGGGCATGGGGGGAGATAAGGGAGGGAGAAAGGGCACAATTGGAAGGGACAAGGGTGGGGGCTACAGGTGGGACACAATGTGAATTAATTGTAATAAATATAAAATTATATTAAAAAACTCATTAGTAGGCAAAGTTAAGCAAATTTGGGAGTTAGTTAGAAACAATTATCAAAATGTGACACATTTTAATAACTACATTGAAATTGTGTGTATGTTTGCATGTGCTTATCTTGGTACACATGTGGAGATGAGAGAACAGCATGAAGTTGGTTCTCTTAGTCTATCCTGTGGGTCCTGAAGCTCAGCCTCATGTTCTCAGGATCATTGGTGTGTTACTTTACTCACTGAGCCCCCTGTCAACCCATAGAATGACACAGGTTTTTGTTTTGTTTTGTTTTTGTTTTGTTTTGTTTTGTGTTTGTTTTTGTTTTTTTCTGAGTTTTAGGAAAATATTTTTAAGATTGTGGATTTAGGCAGTTAGATATTTAAGTAGTGTTTCAGAAAAAATGTTAAGTTTCAAAAGGGTGAATAATGTCAAAAGATTACCTATGTACATGTGAATACAACTATAATCTAGTTAGGTGAGCTAAATATGTACTTTCACAAGCTAACTCTCCATTAAGCTGAAAGATGATGGTTCCTTTTCATTTAAGCCTTTTTGTTTTGGCAAAAATCGAGAATTATAAAAGTCTTATCTGCACTGTGTGATTATAAAATGTGATGGCAGCAAACTGAAATTTTTTTGGAAATAAATGTTAAGGTGTTAAATAGATAAAAATAGAAACAAAGTTTATTTAGTTTTTAATCATTAATAAAAATGCTAACAATTCTATTTTTTCTATTATAACAATTCTAACAACTCAAAAAAATAACAGTTGTAATATTTTAACTTCAAGAACAATTTGTTTCTAACCTTGGCTCAACTTCATATTAAACATTAAGTTACAACCAATCAGATTTTTGATTAATTTTTGAAAAATTTTTCCAGGAAAAATATTGCTTAAAATTGAGATATATATTATCCATTCATATATTAAAAAGTATCTTCATAAACTGTCCAGGGAAAACTTTAAGGAAATGGAACATGACAAAGTAAATAACTGTTATCTCAAAATGTTTAAGTCTAGTCAAGATACACATACTATACATTCCAAAAATGAGGGTCAAGATTTTGACTAGATAAAAAGTAATAAAATTCTAGGTTCACTAAAACTTTATGCATATATAAATCTATTTATCTTTTCAGTCTTTCTTTTCCATTTTTCATCATTTCTTATTTTATGGTTAATTAAGGAATAATTGAAGAAAATATCTCTATTGTGTATCTGTTACAGCCACTGTGACCCACTTCTTTTCTGTTACTTTAATAAAGTACAGCACCGGAAAAAAAAATAAGACAAAGAAAAGTGGACATTTAGTTAGCTAGCTAGCTAGCTAGCTAGCTAGCTAGCTAGATAGATAGATAGATAGACAGCTGATGGATTAAAAGATAAACATATATATATAGAGAGAGATACATAGATTAATAGATGATAGACAGTTGAAAGAAAGGGATAGAAAGAGATGTAAAATACAGCATGTTTTCGGTTAAGACTGTACTGAATTTAATAAACACTACTTCATTTAACATAACAACAATCCATTAATGAGGCATCATTTCTTTTCTTTACAAATAACAATGCTACAAAGTAGTGTGAGATGTTATCTAACAAATAAATGTTTCAATCTTTTTTAAATTTTTTATTATTATTATTAATTACACTTTATTTATTTTGTATCCCCCCATAAGCCCCTCCCTCCTCCCCTCCTGATCCCACCCTTCCTCCCCTTTCTGCATGCATGCCTCTCCCCAAGTCCACTGATAGGGGAGGTCCTCCTTTCTTCCTTCTGATCTTAGTCTATCAGTTCTCATCAGAAGTGGCTGCCAGGTAAGGATGCTCCCCCCTCAGGGGGAGGTGATCAAAGAGCAGGCCAATCAGATTATGTCAGAGGCAGTCCCTCTTCCCATTATTAGGTAACCCACTTGGACACTGAATTGCCATGGGCTACATCTGTGCAGGGGTTCTAGTTTATCTCTATGAATAGTCCTTGGTTGGAGTATGAGTCTCTGGGAAGTTCCCTGTGTTCAAATTTTCTTGTTCTGTTGCTCTCCTTGTGGAGTTCCTGTCCTCTCCAGCTCTTGCTATTTCCCACTTCTTACCTAAAATTCTTAATCATGAAAATAAGTTTCCTAAGAAAAACAGCTCACAATCTACTTATCGCTATAGTACTAACACCTCACAGGAGATATTTACAGAAAGATAGAGATGATTGGGTAAAGAGGGGAGTTACTTCAAATATTAAAATGTTATCAAATTCTAAAATTCTAGAATTCACCTTAGAAAAATGATGGTAATTTTACAGCATTTCTCTTCTTTTGTTATTTTTCTGTATAAAAGATCACAGAACTTTATTAAAATGGATCTTTACCTTAGCCAAATGTAGCATGGCATAAGTCTTAGTATGGAGGGAAATGATTAACCTCATTGGCATTTTAGAAGGCTCCATATAAGGCCACTTCTATTATCAGCCTCTAGCAAAGAATGAGACCAGAACTTTAATTAATTTTGTTAACTCATTGGCTAATTGTTTCATTAAATTACTTGTCTTTAAGAATCTACATTCAGAATATTTTAAAAATAAAATAAGTCAAGACTTTCTGGCCTCAGGAAAGTCAAACAGGGAGCACTTTCCATTTGCAATTAAATCTGATGGACACTATTGCCCGACAGTTTATTTGAACCTTCCCTGGAGAGATGGGGCCTGTAGCAGCTTCAGTGACTTGGTAGTGGTTAACTATAGCCATCCCTTCCTTGAAAAATGAATGAGGGGGCTGAAGAGATGGCTCAGTCGATAAGAGCACTGTCTCCTTTTCCAATGGATCCGGGTTCAATTCCCAGCATCCACATGGCAGCTCACAACTGTCTGTAACTTCTGTTCCAAGGGATCTAATACCTTCTCACTGATGTATATAAAATAAAATAAAAATATTTAAAAAAAAAAGAAAAATGAATGAGATTCACTTAAGTTAACATATTGGGAAGGCTAATCTTGTGGGCAGAAATTAAAAAAAAAAAGTCTACAAATACCAAAAGAACATTCCTCGGGTATGGAGATAGTGCTTTTCAAGAGAGAGAGAGAGAGAGAGAGAGAGAGAGAGAGAGAGAGAGCAAGCGCAATTTCAAGTACATGTTATATTTGAAGGGTTTCAAATTTGGAAAGTAGTGAGGATTTTTCTTTCTTTTCTTTTTAGCTTGTGTTTTTGCTAATATCCATAATTAGAATATCATCAAGGCCATTTTGGCAGAGAAATAGAGTCCGTGATCATCTGGTTGCAACAAAGCAGAAATAGGAGGAAATTCTATAACATGGGGGGCAATAAGATGGGTCCACGGAATGACAGCATAGAAAAAATGACAGAGCTTCAATCAGAGTAAGAAGAGAATTCCTTCCCCTCCTAAGAGATTCTTCTTCAGGCAGCATTTATTACTACCTGTTCAGGTGCAGTAAGAATGAATAACTGAGAATTCACACTGGCAACGCATCTCCTGGGAGTTAAGAAAAGTAGAGAAACAGGGAATTTCTTCAGCCGATTTTGTAGGTACACCCTGGCTTTCTTTAACTTTGTTTATTCTTTCAAGCTCTACGATCACTCTGACATTAGGTTCCTGCTCATGTTGTTTAAGATTATAAAAAATAATAAAAAAAAACTTTCTAAATAATTTGAAAAGGGGCATATTGGAGAAAATTAATACTTTTTTGATTCTCCAATAAATGCAGTATATTCAATGGTTTTGTGTCACAAATTAACTTACACTAATAGCATAAAAATGAAGATCAGACCAGGAGAAAGCAAGGGCAGGAGGAAAAGGGGTTTGCAGAGGGAAGAGAAACCATGTGTAAGGTATTTTTGTGACAAGCTGAAGACTATGATAGGGAAGACTCTTGGGAGGATATGGGGGTGACTCTAGCTGAGAATCCCAGTAGCAGGGGTCATGAAGACTGAAGAGAAAATCTTCTAAATACACAGGACTCATAGCAAAGGGGTAGGAACACCAAACCACCCACAAAAGTTTCAACCTAAAATTTACTCTGCCTACAAGACATGAAGGGACAAAAATAAAGAAGGATTGAGGGAATGTCCAGTCAATGCCTGGCCCAACCTGAGACCCACCTCATGGGTGAGAGCCAACCCCTGACACTATTATCAATACTCTGCCATTCTTGCAGATAAGAGTCTAGCATAGCTGTTTTTTGAGAGGCTCCACCCAACAGCAGTTTAAAATAGGAGCTGAGACTCACAATCCAACATTGGGTGGAACACAGGGAGACTTGTAGAAGAGTGGGGAGAGGGATAAAGGAGGGGAAAAGAGCTCCACAAAGAAGAGTAAGAGAGCAAACTAACCAGGGTCCAGGGAAGCTTACAGAGACTGAAGCACCAACCAAGGACCATGCATGGACTGAACATAGATCCCTTACACATATGTAGCCAATGGGCAGCTCATGCTTTGTGTGGGTACCATAGTAAGTTGAGCATGAGCTGTCTCTAACATAGACTTCTGTTGACTATTTTTGATCCTTTCTGCCTGGTGGGGCTGCCTCTCTAGGTCACAGGGGAAGAGGATGTTCTTAGTCCTGATGCAACTTAATGTGCTGGGGTGGTCAGTGCTGGCAGAGGGATCTTCCCTTTTCTGAAAAGTAGGGGAGGGGGAGAGGTAAAAAAGGAGGGAGGGCAGGACAGGAAGAAGAGTAGGGATGGGGCTATGATCAGAATGTAAAGTGATAAATAATTAAATAAAATGAATTGTAGCACTGAGAAAGCTTTCCATGTTTTGAAAGCCACAGTCATAGCACTGTGCACTGAGCTCACCCAGCATGCCCAATCAAAGGGGTACTCAGCCCCTAGGTTCTATTTGTTGTGTTCTGCAATGAATCAAAATAAGAATATTTGTTAGGGTTTCTCAACTCTGGCTGGAGTCTCCAACACAACCACAAAACATCAACTCTTTTCCTTCACAATTTCTGCAGTATAAAAGATAAATGCACATGGCTTTCAAGTCTTGGAATCAGGGAGCTTTTTTGCTTTTTTTTTATTTTTATAACCACCTTTCACCTTAAAGTGACATGGAAGAGGAAGAGAGGGATCAGCATATGAAGACTGAGCACAGTTCTTTTATATATATATATATATTTTAATTTTTTAATTTTTCTTATCAGTTACATTTTATTAACTCTGTATCCCAGCTGTATTCCACTCCCTCATTTACTCCCACTCCCACCCTCCCTCCCTCCTCTCCACCTTGCCCCTTTCCAAGTCCACTGAATGGGAAGGACCTCCTCCCCTTTCATCTGATCCTTTTTTATCAGGTATCTTCAGGACTGGCTGCAAAGCCCTCCTCTGTGGCCTAACAGGACTGCTCCTCCCTTGGGGGTGGGGAAGTCAAAGAGCCTGCCATTGAGTTCCTGTTAGAAATAGTCCTTGTTCCCCTCACTTTGGGAAACCAATTGGTTACTGAGCTACCACAGGCTACATCTGAGCGGAGGTTCTAGGTTATATCTATACATGGTCCTTGGTTGAATGTCAGTCTCAGAAAAGACCCTGTGCCCAGATATATTTGGTCCTTGTGGAGCTTCTATCCTTTCCCCATGATACTAACTTCCCTTCTTTCATATGATTCTCTGCACTCTGCCAAAGGTTTGGTTATGAGTCTTTGTATCTGCTTTGAAAACACTGCTAGTTAGAGTCTTTCAGATACCTTCAGTAGATTCGTGTCATACATTCACTGCACATCCCATCTGTCTTTCTAAATGAGGATTGATCATCTTACCCCATGTCCTCTCTCTTGATTATCATTTTTTATGTGTATAGATTTCATTATGTTTATCATATAGTATAGGTATATATAAGCGAGTATATACTGTGTTTGTCTTTCTCCTTCTGGGATATTTCACTCAGAATGATCTTTTCTAGATCCTACCATTTGCCGGCAAATTTCATGATTTCCTCCTTTTTGATTGCTGAGCAGTATTCCATTGTATAAAAATACCACAATTTCTGTATCCATTCCTCCGTTGATGGACATCTGGGTTGTTTCCAGGTTCTGGCTATTACAAATAGAGCTGCTATAAACATGGTTGAGCAAGTATCCCTTTTGTGTACTTGAGCAAATTTTGGGTATATACCTAGGAGTGGTATAGCTGGGTCTTGAGGAAACACTATTCCTAATTGTCTGAGAAAGCACCAAATAGATTTCCAAAGTGGTTGTACCAGTTTACATTCCCACCAGCAGTGGAGGAGGGTTCCCCTTTCTCCACAACCTCTCCAGCATGTGTTGTCACTTGAGTTTTTCGTCTTGGCCATTCTGATGGGTGTGAGATGAAATCTCAGGGTCGTTTTGATTTGCATTTCCCTGGTGGCTAATGAGGTTGAGCATTTCTTTAAGCGTTTCTCTGCCATTCGATATTCCTCTACAGAGAATTCTCTGTTTAGCTCTGTTCCCCATTTTTTAATTGGATTCCTTGGTTTGCTGCTTTTCAGCTTCTTTAGTTCTTTGTATATACTGGATATTAATCCTATGTCAGATAAAGTGTTAGTGAAGATTCTTTCCCAATCTGTAGGCAGTCGTTTTGTTTTGATGACGATGTCCTTTGCTTTACAGAAGCTTTTCAGTTTCATGAGGTCCCATTTATTGATTGTTGCTCTTAGAGCCTGTGCTGTTGGTTTTCTGTTCAGGAAGTTTTCTCCTGTGCCAATGAGTTCTAGGCTGTTCCCCACTTTTTCTTCTAAGAAATTTAGAGTATCTGGTTTTATGCTGAGGTCTTTGATCGACTTGTACTTTAGTTTTGTGCAAGGTGATAAATATGGATCTATTTTCATTTTTCTGCATGTAGACATCCAGTTGGACCAGCACCATTTGTTGAAGATGCTGTCTTTTTTCCATTGAATGGTTTTGGCATCTTTGTCAAAAATCGAGTATTCATAGGTGTGTGGGTTTATTTCTGGGTCTTCTATTCAGTTCCATTGATCCTCCTTTCTGTTTTTATGCCAATACCATGCAGTTTTTATTACTATTGCTTTGTAGTACAGCTTGAGATCAGGGATGGAGATACCTCCAGGTGATCTGTTAGTCTATTAAGCAAGGCTTTGCATCAACTTCCAGTCTTCAGGCAGAAAAACTTACATGTGTTTGTAAAATTACCCAGATTCCCTTTGTACATCTCTCCTACCCTTTCTGGTGCCTGCTATTCAACACTGACATTAAGTTTCTTTTTGTCTTGCATATATGAATGAGAATAAGTGATGTTTTTGTTTTTGATTTTGGTCCATTTCACTCAAGACAATGTCTTGTAACTACATGCATTTGGCTTTCCTGGACTCACTTTGTAGAACAGGATGAAAGTGAACTCACAAAAATCTGCCTGCCTCTGCCTACCAGAGGCAGAGAATTACAGGCATATGCCAATACAGAGGGCTCAAATGACCAAATTTTTTTACTATATATATATATATATATACATATCACATATTATGTATTGTATTATGTATTATATTATATAATGTGTGTATATGTACATATTTATATGTATGTTTGAATTTATTCATCTATTGGTGTTAACTTAGGCTGACTTCATATTTTAGTTATTACAAGCAATGCTACAATAAACATGGATGCTTCTTTGAAAAAAAAAGAAAGAAAGCTTTCCATTGTCTGGGTTATACTTATTAATATGTTTATGAGTTAAAAGGTATATGTGTGTATGCATATCTATATGGGAAGGCTCACCCATACTTGTGCATACATATGAAGGATAGAGGTGATATCAATTACCTCTCTTTATATCTATCTACCCAATATTCTTGATAAAGGTCTACTCCCCTGTATTTAGAACTCCTTGTTCTAACTAGCCTGGCTTCACAAAATCCTTTGGGATCCACATGCCTTTGCATCCTGTAGCTGGGGTTACAGACATGCAGCACTGTAGATAGTTTTTTGTGGATGTTAGGGATCTGAACAGGAATCCTCATGCTTGTGCAGCAAGTGCTGTGAAGATTGAAGTCTGGCATGCTGAGCTTGCTACAAGAAGATGAACTCACTTTCTTTTAGACTGATCTGGGCAATCCCATATGCTCTAAAGAGTATCACATATCCCTAAGAGAAGATTACAAGCCCAGCCCTTTCCTGATAAGTTTTGGTTCCGTGTACACCTGGGGAATTCTGGGACCCATCCTATGCTAATGAGATGTCTTGGTGTCCTGGCTTTCAACCAATGAGCTTTAACCATACCTGAAGTGCTTCCCCCCATGGGATAACTAAGTACTGTGCTCCTCTTCTTACTATAGAGTTGTGCTATTGCATGTAAATGAAGTATCCCTGGTGCCCCATCCCCAGCAAATCAAACATATTCACCCTCAAAACCCCTCCCATTGCCCAAGGTTTATATAGTCCATGTGTCACATGAAATAAATGGGCCAAAAGGCAGATGGATCTCTGTGAGCCTGGTCTATAAATCGAGTTCCAGGACAGCCAGAGCTACACACAGAGAAACCCTGTCAAAGAAACAGCAAAAATAAAAATAGATAGATAGATAGATAGACAGATAGATAAATAGATTAAATAAATGGGCCAGCATTAATTATTTCATTACAACCAGCTGAGAATTGTCATTTATTCTGGTGAAGGACAGGCTCCCCTTCTTTCCAAAGAATTCATGGCTGGACATCCTCAGGGCTTGGCTGCCAGTCAGCCTTGTGCTTGCTGGCTTCCTCAAGTTTTCTCCATTCCTCAGTGCATCTGCACAGGTCACTGCAACAATCTTTCTAGAGCATTGGTTGGCTGTTCTTGAAGCAGCCATTTTGTTACACCTGCACAAAATGGGCCTCTGCCTCTCTTGGGTTTGGAGCTCCAAGCCAGCCTTGGTTACCAGCTGCTCATGAAGCAAGCACCAACTCATACAAGTCAGATCAGACAGTCCTTGCAACCTGGCTAGGGTTCTGGAACCCTGAGCTCCTTTTTCTCTGCATTTTAACCTTTTTGTCCAGAGTGTTCAGTTTCAATTTCTTGTTTGATGGGATTCAGCTTTCCTGGAGAATACCCAGGAAAGCCCAGCATCCCACCAGAGGAGATACATGCAAGTACTTTATCTACTGAGCCATCACCGTCTTTCACAGACACCCATGGATATCAACATGGCTTCACGAGTCAGTTCAGAACTCACATATCAGTACAGTGGTGACACAGGCCACATACATCAATACAACCTCTGGCCATATCAGGACCACTGACCTACGTAAGGCCCACAGCAGCTGCATGGACCACTGCCCTCAGTGTGGCCTCAAGTGACTTGAATGGCTACACTTCCCTGGCAACAAGGCCCAAGGATATCACCAGTGAGTGTCAGACTGGATAAGTCCACATGAATCTTAAGCTCCTTAGCACCCTGTGTTAGCAGCAGCGACCACAAACCACAACATGGCCAAATGTGGCATTGCAGATACCTGTATTCCTTCAAGGAGGTCCAAGCCAGAAAATGAACCTTTGCCCCTGGGATCCTGTTTCTGGGGAGCATGTTCCGGAGTAGAGTCTGCATCTGTACAACCTCCACGCTGCTGCAGATCATCCACTGACCCTACCGGGCAAAAGCAGGATGTTGACCTCAGTGCTCTCTCTCACCTGAGAGAGCAGGCCCTCCCCTTTTAGGAAGAGCTGACCCCATCCCTTCCAGATTTACCAACCCTGCCTCTTCCAGGTACACCATGGGTCCCCTTAATTGATGGCTTCTGGCAGGGGTGCAAGTGGAGAAAGAAACCTTCCCTTTGTGGAGAGGAACATTGGCCATGTTCCAGTGAGCATATAGACATCTCAAAACAGGCTTTTTTTTCTTTTCCTTTTTTTGGGGGGGTGGAGTAGGAGGAAGTAATGGGAGAAGGAGTGAAGGACATGGGGAGACTGAGTGTTAAGTGCTGTCAGAGGTAAATACGTGATGTGAGATTCCCTAAGAATTAATGAAAGCAAGTAAATTACAAAACTTATAAATGATTTCAAATTATTATTTAAATACTAATGTGAAATATAACTGAAATCTAGTAAAAGAACATCTCATTTACAGGGAACCAATAAACTCTTATCAAACATGTAATCACCACACTAATGACCTTCAAATTCCCAATGGCTTTGTGAAGTGGGACTCTAAATGCCCATGTTCAGCCTGCTCTCTCTCTTTCTATTGTTCTGAGCATGGAGGGCACAATGGTAAAAGATGTGTAGGGTATGTAATGAAGAATCAGTTTCCCCCTTTATTGTCTGAACAGAAAAAAAAACAGTTTATACTTCATAAGAAGAAGAAATACAACCTTGTCATTTGTAAAAGGTTTACAAAATGAAGTAGGATATTACTTCAGATTGTTATCTTCTTGGCTTTTGTGTTTTATATTTTATGTATCACTTTGAATATTATTGTCTTACCTTTTATATCACTTAGTGAATATGATATTCTAAATATGATGAATACATTTAACCTGAAACTATTGTTTGCTTTATTCCTCCCTTGTCCCCTTTGTAGAATATGACCTAAGCGTTTGTAAGATAATGTTTGAGAACATGAAGGGGGGGGGAATTGGAAAATGCCACAAATGACTTTTCCTCCTTTCTAGAATTGAGAAACAACTTATGTCCATTTTTTTGTGCCGTACTGTTTCCTGGTGCACTGCCTCCCAAGCAAAGAGCACTGTGGAGATTCCTGTTGCCCACCTATACTCCAAGCTTAGCAGTTTAATATCCCATTCTTGTGCATGCCAGAGGTTCTGTGTTAGTCTAAAAGTAACCTCAACACTATGCTGCATTCCTTTCTAAAACCAACGTTCATTCCTTGTGGCTGTAGGAATGAAGGCCCCTTTTCTTTCTCGCTGCAAGATGTGATTATCTCCAGTTCCTAGAGCCCATAGGCACACTGTGGATCATAATCCCCTTCTTTCATCTTTAACAGTAGCTGAATGAAATTCTACTCAGATTGCCTCTCTTAAGAAGCAAAACCAAAAACAAACAAACACAGCAAAACCTGCCTTCTCTTTCTTCGTCATCTAACAAGACAGACCTAACTTCTATATAGAAAGTGGGTGAGAGTCAAAATCCCACAAGTCACAGACTTTAAGCCTTTTCTCTATATGAACTTCCCTACTGCCTCTCTAGGCACAGTTCCCACATTTCAGCACACTTACCTACAAAGTTTTAAATTATCATGCAATTATGTTTCTCATCAATAATTTACACCTGAAAATACATTTGGACATGTTTTAAGACTCAGTTCAAGTCCAGTCCTTTCCACATAAACTGACATCTCACTAGTATCAATGTTTCTGTCACAGAGAGTACTCAGGGAAACAGAACTGGTAACATACTTAGGGAAATGAATCATATTTCATCAAGTACCTATCCTATGGCAGGTGTTGCAGACATGTCTGTTGTGCAAAACCCTTTTTTATAAGATTATAAAAAAGAAGTAAAGAATTAAGTGTGTGTGTGTGTGTAAAGGGAGCTTTGTGCAGTAGACCAGAGTTATCTACAAAGTTCAGAAGAGGGTCTTGGCTTCCATGGAGCTGGAATGATAACCAATTTTTGGGCCTCCTTTTGTAGTTGCTGGGATCTGAACTCAAATCTCTGTAACAGCAGCAGGTTCTCTGAACTGCTGAGCCAGCTCATCTATCCAGCCCCAACGATTCTTTATTCATCTGTAAATCATGCTCTCTAGAAGACAAATCACTTCCTGTTCTCCAATGTCTTATAAATGAAGGTAGAATGCTTCTAAAATACCTGCATTTTTCTTTCAGGATTGCTGTGCTTTGCACTTATTTTACAATAATCATTATAAAATACACTAAGATCCAAGATGCTGATTATCTTCCCATTTAAATATTGAAGGCCTCATTACATGAAAGTGACAAACCAAATGTCTGCTCTAAAAATTTTTGAAATGGTGCCCAGATAAGTTTGTAAGATGGTTCACTTCACTCTGGCAACAGCCTAGAGCGTCACTCATCCTAGTATTAACTTCTCCCAGTGTGTGCAGGAGCTGTCTTCTGCCTGTGTCTGTGGTGGTTCATTTCCTGAACAGTCTTCTCCATAGCCTTCATCCTCAAAGAATATGTCAGCTTCAGTCTCACCTCTCCCTCCACATATGCTCAGGGTTTCATTGTGATTTCCTTTGCTAATTTTTATAACATATCAGAGTTATGGTAATTGTTTTTTACAACATTTCTCTAAAGTTTGGGGAAAATGAGAAATTTTAAAGGAACAAAACAAAACAACCAACAAATAAAAAAAAAACAAACAAACCAGAAACTATCAACAAAAATGTGTTGTCACTTGAGTTTTTGATCTTAGCAATTCTGATGGGTGTAAGGTGAAATCTCAGGGTCGTTTTGATTTACATTTCCCTGATGACTAAGGATGGTGAGCATTTCCTTAAGTGTTTCTGTGCCATTCTACATTCCTTTATTGAGAATTCTCTGTTTAGCTCTGTAACCCATTTTTTCTTTTATTTAAGTTTATATTTATTATTTACTACAATTTATTCACTTTGTATTCCAGATGTGTCCCCTTTCTCCTCCCAATCCATTTTTTAATTGGATTACTTGATTGGTGTTTAACTGTTTGTGTTCTTTATATATCCTGGATATTAGCCTTTTGTCAGATATAGGGTTGGTGACAATCCTTTCCCACTCTGAAGGTTGTTGTATTGTTTCAATGACAGTGTCCTTTGCTTTATAGAAGCTTGGATTTTAGTTTTGCACTATCAGTGGACTAAATGTGTGTCACAGGAGGAGAGAGTGAGGGAGGGACTGGGAGGAGAAAAAAGAGGGGGCTACAGCTGGGATACAAAGTGAATAAATTGTAATAAATAAATAATAAATTTTAAAAAATAAAAGTAATAAAAAACAAACAAACAAAATCACAAAACTATAAAACAGGTAAACCAAGGCAAAGGAGATGTAACATTTGACTTTTTTTTTAATTTTCCCCAACTTTTCCATCTTTACTGTGTTTTTTCTTGTGTTCAATATGCTGATCTGAAACTAAGCATTTAAACCTAGCCTACTAGTATAGGTCTATAATCCTACATTTCGAGAATCCTGCAGAAGAAGGAACAAAATTTCAGTGCCTGTATAGGCTACAGAGTGAACAGTAATGGGTAAGCTACTGAGATGGAGTAGCAAGGTTAAAAATAATAAGCAAAAGGACTGGGGATACAGATCAGAGCTTAAGTACATACTTAGCATTCACTGGGCTCCAGTTTTGAGAAATAAGAGAATGAGAACTACGCTTCTGATTCACCATTCCTAGTCTACCTCCCAGATACATAATATATTCTCCATTGAATTATCCTAAAAATAATGCACCCTACACCAATCACAGAAAATATGAAATGTGAGCTGAAGTGATATTCAAGCATCATGGGAGTTTAGGAAACACATCCATCCTCTACATTGTAATAGATTGGCAATACTTTACAGAGTAAAGAAATGAAAGCACTCTTACTGTGTTTATAAATGGCTGCAGAGGTGTTCCTAAAATAAAAGTACTAACTTCCTTTAATAAAAATAGTGTTTCTCTAGTCCTTAAAATTATGGTACTAAGTTCTTTAATGTTTTCATAATGCATTCTTTGTGGGTGGGTGTGTAGATTTGTGGGCATGACACAGTATTTCAAAACAGGAATGAGACCTCTTAACATTGGAGTATAATACACCATTCTTGTTTGTCTCTGGGAAATATAGTTACCTGCTTCATGTTTTTTATGCTTTTCTTTGAAATGATGAGCATGTGTAACATTCTTTCAATGCTTTTCTCCCTAACACAACTGGGGATAATAAGGATTGAATACTGTGGGGATTTCCTGTATGACATCAGGATTTGTGACTTACTTAAATCTTATGCATCCAATTGCTTACTGCAGCCCATCTTGTTTTATTTGTTGTCCTCGCTAATAATTTATTAAAGGGGCATTGAACTCCAGGATGGAAGATTTCCCTAAAAAGTAAATTAAGTCACAATATGTTTTTTTTTCTTTAAAATTGACTTTACAATTGGAATAGAAAATTTTATTTTTCTCTGAGTAAAAGTATGATGCACTTTAAAATACACACTCTGGCAAAGAAATGTCACCTTTCATTAATTATTCCTGGATATATTTGGTCATGGCTGTTGAACAGCTTATTTAAAGGTTGCTACTTATCAATAATAACTACACTGCATTTCTTAATGATGTTCATAATCTAACCAACAACTGAAATAATGCTCAGAATTTATTCTATATTCTGTTTACTTTGTGATTTCCTAAATTAAAGAAAAGTGAGCCTCCTGTCAATAACTCTGTTAAATTATGTGTGTATATTGGTATAACAATGTGAGATAGTTATAGAAATCCCACCTAAATCCATTTGTAATAAGCATTGTTTGAAATTATTTTGGCTTAAGCTGATAATGACTTTGTAACATTTATAGGGTGGAGAGGAACTTAAAGGCATTTGGAAAGCGTCGCATGCAGAGATGGCAAAGCTTACTGTTCTTACATGTCACTGGAAAACTGCCAAAGCAATGGGCAAGCAAACACAAATTTGTGCACAGGGCATCCATGAATGACAGACTAAAATGCGTCTGAATGTGTGAAAACAGGTGGTCTGGGATGCACAGTATCAGCTGAGCATCTGGGCTCTGAAGTGTGACTGCAGCGTATTTTCTACTCCCAGTGGACAGAAGAGCTAATCATGAACACAGAGGCTGCCATTGCTTAGAATCTTTTGTTTTGTAACCTTTTCAAGGTATTGTATTAAAATACAAGCAGAGCCATGCTTTTCAGATTTAAAAAGTGGGCCCCACAAATAACTGCTTTGGACTATGTCTGTTTCTATAGAAAAATTAACATATTAACACACATATATTGACATAGCTGCTTAGTTTCATTCTTTTATTTTTAGATTTGAAATGTGCTAAAAGATGGGGTATTTTCTGCTTTTATTGTTCAGTGGGTTGCTAATAAATATAATGAAATAAATGCTATATATAAGTACTATGTATAGTACATTTTAATTATTTTTCTACGTTTAACACTTCAGTTGGAGGTAAGCTTTCAATATTTCCTACCCTCTGTAAATTAAATGTTTTCCATCTTCTAGAAGAAGTAAAACATTCTCAGTATGTGTCAGGAGAATATTAAATGTAAGTCTAAATAACCTAAAAACAAGGTTAATGATTCAATAAATAAAAAATGAGACAAATTAAAAGCAACTGGCATAGGCAGTTTTACTTGCTCAATGCACAGTGCAAATTATTTTTCATTGTATTTTATAATTATCACTGGGTAAAGTTTGTAATCATGGTTGGGGAGTGCATCTAAAAGTAATGCTGTTTAATAGCCGCATGTTCCTGAATAAATTGATTTAATTTTTCTCAAGCAAAAACTATATCTCCCAAAAGGTACAAAGTCACGAACACCATATTTTCTAACTTGTATGCTGAAGCAAAAAGTACCCTGTTTTTAGGGATGGAAAACTACAATGTTGGTTAACAGAACCTGGGATTTGGTGGGGAAGGTAGAGAGATGGAAGAGAGCAGGAAGCAATAAGGAATAGACTGATGAGGCCAAAGTTACAGTTTAGAGGAACACATGCTGTGTCATACTGTAATAGAGGAAGAAAGGACCTATGACTGAGATGTGAATTGAATTAATTAATAATAAAAATAGACAATATTTTAGAAAATAAGAATTTAATATCTGTTTGGAATAAAGATGAGCTAAATATTTAAGGTAATAAAGGCATTTTTTAATTCTGTTTTGTCATTTCATAAAACACACATGCAAGACAAATTCAATTGTACATGATTATGATTATTTGTCTATTAAATATGATACAGTAGTCCAAGACCACTGTAGTCCATATCTAGTGTTACAATCCACTATGATTTCTGTTCACAATATTAAATTATACCCATTCTAATTGCATCTACTATATGATCTTCTTGTTGTATTTTGGCAGTTTGTGAAAATTACTTTTCTTTATCTTTTCCTTGAAAAAGTAAGCAGGAGATCTCAATTTTTAAGATTACTAATTTTGAAGCAGCAGGGTTATTAACTACAAGATTTGTTTTCCTAACCATTAAGAAGCACTAGGAAAGCCATTGACTTCAACTCTTGCTCCCACCGTTTTGTTATTTAAATGTAGCATCTTTTCTCCTTTAGGAAGAATAGTAACTTGATTGGTATTTTGTCACATTTTACTGGAGCAAAGCACAATCAGAGGGTTGCTTATAACTGCCGAAATGGCTCCTGACACACGAATCCTCTAAGTCTTGAGAGTTTGTTTTTTAATTTTTTTATTAATTACACTTTATTCATTTTGTATCCCCCCATAAGTCCCTCCCTCCTCCCCTCCCCATCCCACCCTCCTTCCCCTTTTTGCATGCATGCCACTCCCCAAGTCCACTGATAGGGGAGGTTCTCCTCTCCTTTCTGGTCTTAGTCTATCAGTTCTCAAAGGTGGCTGCATTGTCCTCTTCTGTGGCCTGGTAAGGCTGCTCCCCCCTCAGGGGGAGGTGATCAAAGAGCAGGCCAATCAGATTATGTCAGAGGCAGTCCCTCTTCCCATTACTAGGTAACCCACTTGGACACTGAACTGCCATGGGCTACATCTGTGCAGGGATTCTAGGGGTTCCATGAATAGTCCTTGGTTGGAGTATGAGTCTCTGCGAAGTTCCCTGTGTTCAAATTTTCTTGTTCTGTTGCTCTCCTTGTGGAGACCCTGTCCTCTCCAGCTCTGAGTTTTAAGGAGACTTTTCTGTGTGCCAGCAACTCCAGAGAGTTATGTTCTAAGGCTTGTCTAGACACCTTGAAAGTTTTCTTAACAATCATTTTCTTTACCAACTTTCTTAAATGACCCTGTCCATTTCTTCTCCCCTTTTCAGTGTCAATTGTTTTCTTTTTTAATCAAGTATACAATACTTAAATACAAGAAGATGGTGGTTAAATGATTCAGTGGATGAAACACTTGCTGCCCAAGCAAACCCTACATAAATTTTAAGCAGTGTTGGTAGCCTAGCTGCAATCTCTGCAATCGGGGACCAGAGATGAAGGCTCCTTGAGCAAGATGACCAGTTAGATTAACCAAACCAAGGAGCTTTAATTTCAAAAAAGTAAATAAAATGTAGAATGATAATGGAGGACAATACTAGAAATCAATGACTAGTTTCCATACCCACCTTCGGGTACCTACATATATGCCCACACTCATAGGAACACACACAAACAGAGAAAACACACACACACAAACACACACACAAACACACACACAAACACACACACAAACACACACACAAACACACACACAAACACACACACACACACACACACACACACACACAAAGGAAATAAAATTCATGAAAATATGTGGAGGGATTGACTTGCTGGAACTGTGCCCTGTGCTTTCTACAGTCCTCATGTAGGCAATATCCACTTTCTCCTTGACATCTGGGTCTGAATGGAAGATTCCCACGGAGTTCATGTCACCCAGAGCTTATTCTGGTAATTCATTATCATATAATGAACACTAAGGCGATGACCAATTTTCTTACATTACCCCCACAGGTAATGTTTGCTGCACTATGGGGTTCACTGGTGATCTACTACATGTCCAGTTAGGCCAGATCATTTGTAAAGTGTTTGTGTTAAAAATTTATGAATATATTTTCTTAGTCATTAAGCTTTATTATTCAAGAAAAACATTTTCATCTGTCATAGAGAATGTGAAGGAAACTAGCCGATTATCATTCTGGTGCACGTAGAATTGATGACTCTCACCTAACAAGGTGTGTTTTTCAGTTTTATGAGTATTACAATATGTGTTACTAATTCATCCAGAGATTTTTTTATACTTATCTTCATATATTTAAGAATATATTATATTCTTAAGATTATAATAAATAAGAATAAGTATTTTGTTATTAATTTATGAAATTCTATATCCTAATGAAAATCTTTGGCATATAAATAATCACATATATGATTTTTCAACCAAAAATTAAAAGTATGTATATAGCTATAGTTAGGGAGATGATAATGATGATAAATTATGGTGGTGATGATCAACTTAAGATTATCAGTCAACAACTGTTCAGGAAAGTGCAGCCCTTCTACGACATGCCAGGTATTCATCAGGGCGACAGGAATAAAGTAGTAATTACGAAAAAATTGTGAGTTATCCTGTAACGGGAAACTGGAATACACACAATCACATATTTAATTAAGGCAATTTAGAATACTGACATGCTATGAAGAAAACACAGCGGTTGTTGAATATAAATGAAATATGTGGTGACTGTTTAGGCGGACGCGGAGGTGATTTAAGGTACAGTCATGAAGGATGGCCACTCTGATGAGGATATCTGAGCGAAGCTCTTTAAAGGGAAAGGTACAGTAACACAAATACAGATGGAGAGAATGCAGTGGAAGATTCAGCAAATAGAAAAGCTCTGCACTGGGGAGTATGGGCAATGAAGAGGAAGCCTACAGAAGGGGAAACAAATTCTTCCATTCTACGTTTTACTAAAAAGAAAAAAAAAAAAATAGCCAGCGAATAAGCAACCCATGAGAAAAATGGCTATAGAGAGCTCTCAAAAATGAATAAAAGATAGACAAATGACTAAAAAATTGACTTTAAAAAGTATTTAACATCTTTAGCCACCCCATTATCAGAAACGCAAATTGATAGTACTCTGAGATTTCATTTTACCCTATGAGAATGACTAAGGTTAAATCAATGAAGACGTTAAATATTGTCATGGATGTGGGATAAAAAGAACTTAAAATTGATGAAATTATACAAATTTTTGTGGAGGTTTTTTTTTTTCTCTAAAGCTAAATGCATCATGTAACTTAACTCTACCTTTCCCAGGATATTCAGAACGGAATTGCATCACACCCCAGAGACACCTGTTTCCCCATGGACACTGCGCCTCTATATCAAGCACTGTTAATGGATAGAAAATGAAATAGTGCTTCATTGAATGAGTAAACAAATGAAATGGAAATAAGCATTTTCCACTCTGCATAATGACTGTAATTAATGAGGTTGTAAGACACAGAGGGAGGAAGTGGTTATAGCAAGTAAGCCATCGAAACTATTGCCACCATAACAAATCATACCAAATAAGATTCTATCAGCCTCAACACAGCTTTGGCATAGAAGCAGTCTCCAAGTGGGTCTCTAGCAGGGGCTTTCTCTGGCATGAACTCAGTGACAGGCTTTCTGATCACCTCCCCTGGAGGGTGCAGCCTTGCCAGTTCACAGAAGAAGACAATGCAACCAGTCGTGATGAGACCTGATAGGCTAGGGTCAGATAGAAGGGGAGGAGGACCTCCCCTATCAGTGGACTAAGGAAGTGGCATAGTGGGAGAAAAGAGAGGGAGGGTCAGATTGGGAAGAGGCGAGGGAGAGTGCCACAATTTATTACAAATTGAATAAATTATAATAAGAAAAAAGAAAACAGCTGAGGATTTATCTTTGAGTATTAGAGAATGTTTCCATTTAATTTCAGTGTTTGCTATGACTTCTCTTTTTATTCACTTTTAATATAAAAATACCTAATAATAATAACAGCCTTGCCCCGTGCCTTGTATATATATAGAGAAAGAGTAAATCTTACTCAAATGTAATGTTTAATTTTGGAAAAACACCTTAAAACCCCACATGAATAAGATGTTCCCATACTTGTTTGCAGAACAGTAAAGGTATCTTGCACCTAAAACATACTTTAAATTCTGTATACAAAAATGCTTCTCCACTCTGCAAAGTAACATGCTCCATGCATCAATCATTGATGATAAATATCATTAAAATTTTATCCTAATATTTTATCGTACTCCTTGTCTGAGTATTTTTACATTTATGAAATCATCTCTAAGCCGCAAGCTTTACTGAAGTGAATAAGGAGATCATTATGAAAAGCCATTTTAGCTATAAAAGAAATCTTAAGATGTGTTAAATTACAGTGCCTTAGTAGAAAGCTTGCCAGTGTTTATTGTATGAAGTTAAGAATTTAGATTTCGCTAATGGTGCAATCTTCTTGCTAATTTATTCTCCACTTAATAGCATATAATTGTTTGAATAAAATTTGATGTCCCCTGAAAAATAGAAAAGGCATTGTGAGGAGGCGTTTTTAATTCCTGCTAATATTTTGGTTCAAGGCTTAAGAAATATGAGCAATAATTTCAATATGCTCTATACTGGTGTCTTTTATCTCCACATCATGGAAGATGTGACATGAATGCACCAAGTTCCAAGCTTCTTAACATTCAAAGTCAATAAGGGAATTATGACAAAACTATTGTCAAACATATTTTAATATTCCAAAATTAAAATGGAAATAATAAATGCAAATAAAATCAATAAGATAGCAATATTAAAAAATATTTTAATAGGTTCAGCTATTAAAAGCACTGGCTTCTCTTCCAAAGAACCCCCATTTTGATTCTCAACACCTACACAGTAGCTCACAACTGTCCTTATCTCCAGTGCTAGGGGATGAGATGCAGTGTTCTGAATTTTCAGGCATGAGGCAAACACACAGTGTGCAGACATACACGCAGATAAAACACCCCAGACATACCAAATAATAAAAGAAAGAGCAGTATAAACAAATAATCTCTATTTTGAAATAATCATGATTTTAAACAAGGTGGAAAGCAATGATTGACATGAAAAGTTTTCTTTTGACCTCCAAATGTTTGCAGGTGTACATGTGCCCCAGTAATTTCATATACTAATATACATACACAAATAAAACAATGCAATCAATCTATGGCTCTATGCTACTTTTTTAAAGTAATCTGTCTGTCGATTGACAAAACACTGAAATTTATATATGAATGTTTCAAACATTTAAACGTTTTAGTCCTTGACTATCACATATAAATCCTAATAAGCTTAAACTATTCATTATGCTGCTATAAAGTTTAAATTTTCCCTCCAGAAAATACTCCTATCTTGCAACATAAAGTGCTTCCCCCTGTCACTTTCTGTCTTATTTTCTCTGCAGCCATGTGCGTCTCTATCAGTGCCTGTTTTAATGCACCAATAGCATTATTGTCAGTTAACCACTAATGAATGCTTACACGAAGGACTTCTTAGGTGTTCCTCTTTATAATTAAGGTTATTTAAACTGGCTTTTAGTAAAGAATAGGTACTTAAAAAAGAAAAGAAATCACAATCTAACAAAAATTATCAACCCATAATCTGATCTGACTCACCAGTGTTCTCAGGCCCTGGTTTCTCCAGGTAGGCTCACATTCCATTCCTGCCTGCTTCTGCTACCCTCCAGTTATTTCAGGCAATGTGCAACCATAATGGAATAATTTTATTTATACTTAACTGTTACTGCAAAGAAGTGATTTTCTAAATGGTCTCTAATTGCCTAAAGTAGCTAATGCAACTTTTCAAAATATCTAAATGTAAGTGAGGAAAATCCATATAAGACTAGATTTCTAGTATGCCTAATCGTAATTAGTGCACTGATGAATCACTGATTCTAAATTTTTTTTATTACAAAAACCTTGCCCTCAGTTGAAGAGAAAAATATGACATATCATCTCAGATCTATCAAATTTTAAATATACTCTTAAGCATTTAGGTTTGGTTTTTTTTTTTGGATACGAAGCTAGATAAAGGTACAAATAGTTAGTTTATAGTCTATGTATAATGAGTATTTTACAACAGTATGCCTATTTTTAAATGATGAAAATAAAATACACACATACATATATAATTTAATACAAATAACAAAACTTTTCATCCACATAAAAAAATGGAACAAAAAATAGCAAAGTAGTAATTGTTCTACTATGCCCAATATTTGAATGCAAAATTTTATGTCCAAAAAAAAAATCTTAGATACTAATTTGTTTGCCTTATATTTCTCTATGTAAATTATTTTAGGATGTCACACCCTGAAAAATATAAGTACTAAAGCTTCAGAAATGGTATGACATTGTGTTGCTCTTGGCTGCTAAAAGAGATACTCTCATTCTGATTGAGAATAGTATGGATAGTATCCATCTGATGGTGAATCTCTTGTTCCTGAGAGAAAATGAAGGGAGTGTGGTGGTTAATGTGCTGACTTAGCAGAGTTCAAGGATGACAACATAGCTGAGACATACTTTCCCTGGATACATTTGTGATACAATTTACATAAGACTCTGATATCCAAATGACCATTTAGGTGAATGAGATACTCATCTCTTCCATGTGGGGAAGACATTTGGTACTCTGCAGAGGAAGAGTGAAGGCTGAGAAAGCAAAACTCTTTAATTCAGCACCATGGCTGCTCTGTCAAGGGATCACATCCAAAGAGCTAAGTCTCTGTGATTCATCTGGAACACAGACACACACATTATACACCTTTAATACCTTTGTTTGGAATACACACTTTAATCCCTCTGGCTGGGAAATAGACACAACCTACTTTTAATCCTAAGCAACGATGTCTAATAGTTAGTTTATAGTCTTGAGGGGAAGACAAAGTGATGGATCAGAGAAAGACATGACTGAATGCACCAGAGATTGGATATAACCAACTCTTGAGAACAAAGACAGAAAAAAGAAGCCACTGAAGAGCATGCAAAGAGAGAACAAGAGAGATCCTGGAGATAGTACAGACAGTTTAGTAGAGTTTGGTGGAGTGCAGTTAATTTAGTACAGGTCAGCTTGTCGAGTTCAGAGACAGTTTTTTTAATTAATTTATTTTTTATTAATTACAGTTTATTCACTTTGTATCCCAGCTATAGTCCCTTCCCTTGTCCCTTCCCAACCCCACCTTTCCTCCCTCTTCTCCTCCCATGCCCCTCCCTAAGTCCACTGATAGGGGAAATCCTCCTCCCCTTCCATCTGATCCTAGTCTATCAGGTCTCATCAGGACTGGCTGTATTCTCTTCCTCTGTGCCCTGGTGAAGCTGCTCCCCCCTCACGGGGAGGTGATTAAAGAGCAGGCCACTGAGTTCATGTCAGAGACAGTCACTGTTCCTATTACTAGGGTACCCACTTGGACACTGAGCTGCCTTGGGCTACATCTGTGCAGGGGTTCTAGGTTATCTCCATGAATGGTCCAAACAGAAAAATTCAGTGAAAAAATGAGAGAAGCCAGTTTGAATCAGTCAGCTTGGAGAGAAGTTTTAAGTCAGAACAGCTGAGTTGAACCAGCCAGCCAGAGATCAGAGAGAGCTAGAAAGGGTGAGCTTATTCAACAGTATGTCTAAGAGTCTGAAAAGATTCTAGGCTTTCCTTACCTGATGGAAGCTGGAAGCTGAAGCCTTCAAAGTCCAGATTTACAGAAGATTATATTGCATGGAAGCTCAAAGCTTCCAAGCCCAGACTTATGGATATATAGAACAAAGATACAAAAGCTTTGGTCTCAGCCCAAGCCTTGTATTAGTAAAGTTTGGATACTACTGTCAACTCATCCTCTCATCTGAGAAAATAAAGACACTTACCATCAAGGGTATTGTAATTATTGATTCTTTAGTCTTAATTGGTAGACCTTATAGCATTTGTTCTGGTGTTTAGGTAATCTTCCTACAAATGAGAATCATTTATTGCTGGTAACCCTGTTTCTTTAATCTTAGGGACTCGGTGCATGAATTTATAAGCTACAATTTCTATTTCACTTATAAAGTGGAAGTTTCTGCATTCTTTGAAGACTCAGTTGTGTTATGTGATGTTTTACTAGAAGCTGTCTTGAGAGAGGGCACATAATGTTTTGCTAAAAGCTGTCTCATCTGTGGATGGACTCTGAGGAAAGGAGATATAAGCCCAATGGACAGTGAGACAACACATTTTGGATCAACATCAATTTACTTTTTTTTGTTGTTGTTCTTTGATGCTTGTTGTTGTTCTTTGATGCTTCACATCTCAAAGAGAAACATTCCAGAGAACTTCTCAGGACAATCCAACTAAGTCTTATGGATTTTGCTGACTCATTCACTTTCAGTGGAGTCTTACTGTTTGTTCTGAATCCTGCTGATTCATGTCGTTTGGTGTTGGCATTTGAACTGGACAGCTACAACCCCTTTACACTAATAATGTCCTATGTCCCCTATCTCTGTTCAGTGGGTTGGAAGGGAGGAGAAACGGTTAAGAACACTAAATAAAGTAGGCTTTTTGAAAAATCTAAGCCTATATACTTGCCTTCAGATGGCAAATCATGGGACTGCTATGTTAATTTCTATGTTTATGCAATATCTGTCTATATACTCTACTGATTCCTTTTCTGTGGAGATTCCTGATCAATAGAGTGAATTAACAGTATATAATCATTTCTTCAGAAAGTGATCATAAAAAGCCTGAGTGATTAGAGTTTTGAGTTTGGGAGAAAGCATTGCCTTGCTCAAAGTGTACTTCAGGAGACATATGTATGTCAAAGAACAGTGGGGTACCTGAAATGCAACAAAATAAAAGCATCAGAAGAATGTGTGAATGAAACATCCAGTTGAGATGTAGCATAGTTACATGTCTAATGCCCACAGTCATGTTGTTTCTCGTCTTTGTTTTCAGAGCTCCTAGTTCTTCCCTGACACAGAAGCCTACAAATATTTATGTAGGCAGGTAGAAGGTGGAAGTGTGAAGGTAGAACACAATTACAGCAAAAGTAAAAACTTGACAAGAATAGGCTAACTGCCCTCAAATTAACCACTCTCAGCTTCCAGGGAGTAAATTTATGAAAGACATATGTCATGTTATGGTTTTGTTGCAGTGCAATAGACTCAGAAGATATCTGTGATCTCAAATTATGAGTTTTGTTTTTCCTGCTTTTTGTAGTAACTTACCTTAATTTGCCATCTGTAATGATTTTACATCCTCCTTTTCAAAATAAGATTATTAACAAGGTTGAAATTTATATATGCAGTGTGGTTGCTGTCAGACAGCAAATTGTAATTCATGGTATAAAACAAAGTAAATGAGGCTTTCCAAGTTAATCCATCTTTATTTTACACTGGTGACATTATCAAAAACAACGTAGCTGTTTAGACCAAAGAAAGATTCAACAAATTTTATTGAATAGAAAATGTTACATTGAGACAGGATAGACTAATGAATTTCTAGTTCTTTGTAACTACACTATGCTTCTGTTTTTAAATTAAGTCTCTAATTATCTTGTTTAAACATCTATTTGTATGATATATGTGTTTTTCAGTAAATTCAATATCTAATTATAGGGATTGTAAATAGCAGTCTATTTTTTAAGCTATGTTAAAACATTTATTTCTCGTACTAGTACCTGAAGGTATTGCTTCTAGTAAATTATATCTATCTTTTTAAAATTGATAAATCCTAATATTGAATGAATAGAAAAATGCTTAATATATTCAAATATAACCATGTAATAGTACTGTTAAAATACATATTTTTATAAACATTCACAACTTTAAAATGTTAATCCTCAAATGAAATGGCTTTTTTTTTTTAAGACTGAAAATTTTGGTAAAGCTTTATGGCACACAAACATACTCAATATATTCAAAATTTGCATATGATTAATCTTCCTCATCTCTACACAGAAAGATTAAAGCACTCTGACTATTCAGTGAATGTAATAGTAATTTGTTGACAATATGGTATGCAATATTACTTAGAGATATGGAGACCAAAGACAGGGAACCTCCTGTATGAAATGACTTTTTATGTTTTTATTTTTATTTGTGTGTGTTTGTATGTGTGTGTCTGTGTGTCTGTGTGTCTGTGTGTCTGTGTGAGTGCACACTCCCATGCATACTTGAACATCAGAGGAGATTATCAAGTGTCCTCATTGACTATTTTCTACCTTATAGACTTGAAAGAGATGGTCTTTTATTTAATCTAGAGGCTGCTGGTTTTTGCATGGCTGTCTCCCATCAAGCCCCAGGTACTAATCTGTCACTACCCGTCTCACCTCTGGGTACAGATAATGACATTTGACATGGATGATGGGGATCTTATCTTATGTCCTCATGCTCAAGAAGCAAGTGTTCATGCCATTGAGTCATTTTCTCAGCCAAGAAAAAAATATTTTTCAGTCATTTATACCTACATCGATGCTTTTGGTCTGTTACCTTAAAGAAATAAAATATTTTATGGAAAAAATCATTTTCATCCTTATTATTTATAAGTGACATTTACTCTCCTTTCTCCTTTTAAACTGTTTTAAATTTTTGTTATTCCAGAACCAAAATACTAAATATAAAAATATTTGCTTATGTCACTGTGAATAGAAATATACCTGACTCAGCAATACAATGCTGAATACCCCCAAAAGCTACTTCATGAGATCAGTGAGGGGTGTGTACAAGAGCTGGCATCCAGTTGATCATGTGTCTCAGTTTTGCTACGAGTAATAATACTTGGTTCTTGCTTGTAAGTCCTGAGCTGTCTTAGGGTACCTGGAGTTTAGTTCAGTCTCTCTTCCCTTATAGAAAATAAATTAACTTGACCTGCACTGCAATATCCTTAAATAAAGCATGTATCAAGTGTATTTTGTACAAGGAATGGAAACACCTAATTGTTTTTTCATTTGTCTCATTATTTAATTTAACAAGCAAAAATTAGCTTACTCTTGGTACATGCCACACACACACACACACACACACACACACACACACAGCCTGTGACTGAAAAACCAACCAAACAAACAAAAAAACAAACAAAAAAGTTCTGCTTATGCCCCAACAAGTAGAATTGCATAAAAAGAAAGATCAACAAAAGAAAAAAATCTGAAATGCAAAGCAGACAACTGTGAATATTAGAAAATCCTAAACCCGTATAGTATTAGTATTATGAATATATTATTATTATTACGTATTCACTTTGTTTCCTGATTGTAGTTCCTTCTCTCATCCCCTCCTGATTCCACCCTCCATCCCTCTTCCTTCCCTATACCTCTCTCCTAGTCCACTACTAGAGGAAGTCTTCCTTCCCTACTCTCTGACTCTAACCTAGTGGGTTCAGATCTGCCTGGATCCTCTTCCTCTGAGACCTGGTTAGGTCACTCAACCAAGGAGAAATGATCAAGGAGCAGGAGACAGAGTTTATGTCAGAGACTGTCTTTTCTCTCCATACTAGGGAATCCACATGGAGACTGAGCTGTTTGTGGTCTGCATCCGAGCAGGGGCTCTAGGTCCTCTCTATGCAAAGTCTTTGGTTGATGCATCAGTGTCTGCAGTATCCCCTGAGCCCAGCTCATTTGGCTTTGCTGGTTTCCTTGTGGGGCTCCTGTACACTCTGGTTCCTTTTACATTACCCTTCTTCTATAAGATACCCTGTGCTCTGTCCAAAGTTTGGGCGGGAGTCTCTGCATCTGCTTCTATCCCCTGCTGGGTGGAGTCTTTTAGAGCACATTTGTGATAGGCTCACTTCATTCTGATCCCTCCCTTCTACTGCTTCCACTGTCTATCTTGTTTTCACTTCTGAGTAAGAATAAAGCATCAAGTGTATCTTCAAACTAAAGAAATAAAGACTAGGAGGATAACTTAGTCAGTTAAGTGATTAACAGGAAAATATGGAAACCTTTTTTTTCTTGGTCTTTTATTCATTTTCTTATCGCCTTATCTCCAGGTTTCCAGGACATAAACCTCCTTGTAAATGGTAAAAGCCGCCACTAATCAAAATAGGTGGTAAAATGACTGTGCATCTCAACATTAGCCAAGGATGTACAGAACTCTGCAATAATCCACATGTCACTGTAGTCTTCACCTGTCATCAAGGAAACTTCATTGCAACAGATAGAAACAATTTGGAAAAGATCAATGAAAATGCAGATTTGTTCAATGGAGAGAAACAAATCAATCCCACTGAAATCAGGGACAAGACAAGGCTGCCCATTCTCTCCATATCTCTTCAACATAGCACATGAAGTCCTAACTAGAGCAGTAAGACAAGTAAAGTAGATCAAGGGGGTATAAATCAGAAAGGAAGAGGTCAAAGTTTCTCTATTCACAGATGATATGATAATATACCTGAGTGATCCCCAAAATTCAACTAGAGAACTCCTTCAGCTGATAAAAACCTTCACCAAAGTGGCTGGATACAAAATTAACTCAAAAAAAAAAAAAAATCAGAAGCCCTCCTGTATACCCAAGACAAAAGGGCTGAGAAAGAAATCAGGGAAACAACACCCTTCACAATAGCCACTAATAAGATAAAGTACCTTGGGGTGACTCTAACCAAGCAGGTGAAAGTCCTGTCTGAATAAAACTTCAAATCTCTGAAGAAAGAAATTGAAGAAAATATCAGAAGATGGAAAGATCTCCCATGCTCATGAATCAGTAGGATTAAACATTGTGAAATTGGCCATTCTGCTAAAAGCAATCTACAGATTCTGTGCAATTCCCATCAAAATACAAACACAATCCTTTACAGACCTTGAAAGAAAAATTATCAACTTTATATGAAAAAAACAAAACAAAACAGAATTTCCAAAATGATCCTGTACAACAACAGATTACCTGGAGGTATCTCCATCCCAGATTTCAAGCTGTATTACAGGGCAATAGTAATAAAAACTGCATGGTATTGGCATAGAAGCAGAACGGTGAATCAATGAAACTGAATAAAAGACCCAGAAATAATCCCACACACCTATGAATACTTGAGTTTTGACAAAGAAGCCAAAACCATTCAATGGAAAAAAGACAGCATCTTCAGCAAATGGTACTGGTCCAACTAGATGTCTACATGCAGAAAAATGAAAATAGATCCATATTTATCACTCTGCACAAAATTAAAGTCCAAGTGGATCAAAACCTCAACATAAAACCAGATACACTAAATTGTTTAGAAGAAAAATTGGAGAAGAGCTTTGAACTCATTGGCACCAGGGACAACTTCCTGAACAGAACACCAACAGCACAGGCTCTAAGAGCAACAACAATCAATAAATGGGACCTCATGAAACTAAAAAACTTCTGTAAAGCAAAGGACACTGTCCTCAGAACAAAACAAGAGCCTACAGACTGGGAAAGGATCTTCACCAACCCTATATCTGAAACAGGGCTGAAATCCAGAATATATAAAGAACTAAAGAAGTAAAAAGGCAACAAATCAAGCAACCCAACTAAAAAATGGGGTATGGAGCTAAACGGAGAATTCTCTTTAGAAGAATATAGAATGGCAGAGAAATGCTTAAAGAGCTGTTCAACGTCCTTAGCCATCAGAGAGATGCAAATCAAAATGACCCTGAGATTTCACCTTATAACCATCAGAATGGCTAAAATACAAAACTCAAGTGACATCACATGCTGGAGAGGTTGTGGAGAAAGAGGGACCCTCCTCTATTGCTGATAGGAATGTAAACTTGTACAACCACTTTGGAAATCAATCAGTTGCTTTCTCAAAAAATTAGGAATAGTTTTTCCTCATAATCCAGCTATACCACTCCTGGGCATATATCCAAATGATACTCAGGTACACAGCAAATATATTTCTTCAACCTTGTTCATAGCAGATTTATTCATAATAGCCAGAACCTGGAAACAACCCAGATATCCATCAGCGGAAGAATTAATACAGAAATCATGGTACATTTACAAAATGGAATACTACTCAGCAATTAAAAACAAGGAAATCATGAAATTTGCAGGAAAGTGGTGGGATCTAGAGAAGATCATAATGAGTGAGGTATCCCAGGAGCAGAAAGACACACATGGTATATACTCACTTATAAGTGGGTACCAGGCCTATAAGATAGGATAAACATACTAAAATCTGTTCACCTAAAGAAAATAAACAAGAAAGAGGATAATCAATCCTCACTTAGAAAGACAAATGGGATGGACATTGGAAGTAGTAAAAAACAAGTAACAGGACAGGAGCCTACCGCAGAGGGCCTCTGAAAGTCTCTACCTAGCAGTGTATCAAAGCAGATGCTAAGACTCACAACCAAACATTGGGCAGATTGCACAGAATCATATGAAAGAAGGGAGAGTTTGTATGACCTGGAAAGGACAGGAGCCCCACAAGGACCAAATATTTCAGGGCATAGGGGTGTCGTATGAGACTGTTTTTCCAACCAAGGACCATGTATGTGTATACCTAGAACCTCTGCTCTGATGTAGCCCATGATAGCTCAATATCCAAGTGGGTACCCTAGTAAGGAGAACAAGGACTATTTCTGACATGAACTCAATGACTGGCTCTTTTACCTCCCTCTCCTAAGGGAGGAGCAGCCTTGTTAGGTCACAGAGAAGGACTTTGCAGCTTGTCCTGAAGAAACCTGAAAAGCTAGGGTCAGATGGATGGGGAGGAGGACCTCCACTATCAGTGGACTTGGCAAGGGGCAAAGAGGAGATGAGGGAGGGAGAATGGTATTGGGAGGGAATGAGGGAGGGGGCTACTGCTGGAATACAAAGTAAATAACCTGTGATTAATATAAAACATAAAAATTATTTAAAAAAATGCAGAGTTGTGGAGCTCTTTCCAACTTGATAAAACCCATGAAATACTCTTACACCTAAAGTTGAGGGCATACTGTGGAAGAGGTGTAGAAAGATTATAAGAACCATGGATCAGGGAGTTTGCAGTGAGATTGTGTCTTAGTATATCAAAAGCTGCACCTATAAAGTCTCACCAATATGACTGCCCAAGTCCCTAAGTGAATATGTATTGTTAAATTGAGTAAAGGCATGTCAAGAACCAATGACTCAGATCCACTGGAATTTGGCACAACACCCCTCATTCCCTCAATGAGACTCTGAAATGTAGAAAAACTGTCCTTTGATCTAACTGTGAATGTTGACAGGGACTGAACATACACTTGCACAACTGACAGTGCCAAATACATCAAATAATAACAGGACGAACAAAAACAACGCTGATAAACAGGTAAAATTGGACCAGGAAAAGAGTCTTCTCACCTACACACACACACACACACACACACACAAACTATAAGCAACTGAGAAAATCTCAGAGCAGAGAAGGTGGTTTTCCTCAGAAAGCAGATCTATTAGTCCAGTGCCTAATGGTACACCTGGCAAACATGCATACAAATGGAGCACTTTACAAATGGAGCAGGTTATATTGGGGAATTTATGTGCATACCCACATACAAATAAGCCTGTAATAATAATTACTGAAAAAGGGGAGATATGGGAGGATTTGGAAAGAGGAACTGTAAGGAAGATTTATAACATGTATAACCATTCTAATGTGGAATACCCTAGGCTACTAAGAAAGTTCACACAGTGTCTTAAAGACACAAGAGCAGGCACTATAACACCTATTTTAACTCAGACAAATAATTCAGGAGTAAATCCTTGAGAAAGAGCATGAATGGATGACAGAATGCAACTTCACTACAGCAGCCCTGCAACACAATCAATAATCACTGAAAGCAGAAGACGAAAGTGGTAGAAAGGAGGAACATATCCATAGCCAACATACCTCAATTCTAAATGATCGAAAAGCGCAACCATCATTTGCTCTGTTGTTTTTGCCTGCTTCCCTTGGATAGGTGGGGGAGTGCTAGCTGTTCTAAAGAGAAGGAAACGGGAAGTGTAAAGACTGAGTAGAGGCAACAAAAGAAGTAGAATCTTTCCCGTGAAGCTCAGCACAGCACTTTTACAGCTTGGATTTAACTTGTCTTTAGAGTTACTGGAAACATTAGATTCCCTCTTCATAGCTTGAATGATTATAAAAAAAACCCTAAGTGTCATTATAATACCCCATCATGTGGCTAGACCAAATCAAAGTACCCATAGAATCCAAATTCCCGTAGAATAATCATTGATTCTGTTTCATTAACATGTTCTTGCTGTGCCTTGACATGTTCATTCCATGTTGTGACCGAGACCCTTCCTCTGTGGTCACCTTGTAGACACAGTACCTAGTATGTTCATTAGGGTTATTGCCCTGATTTGTAATTGCTTGTTTACTCCTCAGTGAGGACTTTCACTACTCACTAATCTCACCATTTCTGGTACAGTGCTTCACCCAGGGGAAGTCAATAAGCATTCCTGGCTGACTCTGTACTGAAGTGCTTTAGGTAAAATAATTACCTTTCAGTAATTACAAACATACCCACACAAAGCAAATGCTAATAGATAAGGAGAAAAAAAATAAACCCTCAGATAGGGCCCAGAATGGTTAAGAAACCACCACACAAGTGTGCAGGCATGCTTATTTGTGTGTGTTTGTGTGTATACATGTGTTTTCTTTATGAAATATCTTGAAAATTTTAAACCTAAAGAAGTTTCTAGATATTTTTTTAATATAGGATTTTTTGCAGTGTACTAGCATAAAGCATTCTGATACCACACCACCCTCCTACCACAAGTATTTAAATCACGATTTTTATTTCTTATATTTTTGGTTGTGAGCCTAGCCTTTAATGGCTGAGCCATCTCTCCAGCCCTGATTTTTATTTCTAAAAAAGACAGTGTATATATTTTGAGTTTCTTTGAAAATAACCTAAAACAATTTTATAAAGATAAATAATACAAACAGCAAATCCTTAATGATGGTATTGAACATTAAGTGGATCAATAAATTCAAATTTCTTAGAAATATAATCTTGAAAGTATTAATGATCATACATATGTATTGCATTGTTATAAGAATAATTTTAAGTAATACATTTATTTACCAGTTTTCAAAATATCTGCTTTATTGGTAGTATGGAAAGCATAAATATTACAAGCATTCATCAGCCTGTCTTTAGAGACCACAGCAAAATACAGATAAAGAAAGGAAATACAGTTAGCACACACATACACACAAAGACACACATACCAGATTTTTCTTCCCATCTCTATACTCCTCTCCACTATTTCTATTTTTTTATGGATTATATCCTGTGCTTTTCTATTCCCCTTTTGTGGCTTTTAGATGGAATGATGAAGAGTGAGGTCTCAGATAATTTCTAAACCACTTGCTATTTTCTTTCTAAGCGAGCAAGTTCACTGAAGGCTGCAACTATTGATGGGGAGTTATCTACTCGAGAGAGATGTCTTCTCTTGTTCTGGCACTATCTTTTTCCTATGCCACTTTTGTTCTTGTGTTAGTGTTCTTTTGCCTTTGCAACAAATTCCACAAGTATATGTGAAGCTCTTCAAGAAGGGTGAACTGGTGGACAGTGGTTTTGATGGATTAGCCCTAAGTAAATACTTCAAAGAACTCTAGAACATTATAGTCATGTGATGAAACCTAATATTAGAATTCTTGAGAAATCAGACATTTGTAGATAAAGGCACTAGATGACAGTGAGATGGAATGTTGAAAATTGTCTATTGAATTAGCCTTGCAAATTGTGTTAACCATATAATTAAAAAGAACAGCAGAGCTTCTTACAGTATCTCTGGAGACTTTTAATGGTAAGACCATTGGTTTTGAACACTGAAGTAAAGAACACTAAAGAATTGAAATTCTACCTTTTTATTGAGTAGAAAGTTACACTGAGCATTCTTGCTCTACTCCCAGGATACAGGCAAAATTCCTAGGGTGAAAAACTGAAGAATTCATCTTGCAAATAAACCCTGTATATGCTGACATTTTGAGGTTTCTTTAGCCTACAGAAAGACAATGAGATGATAAACAAAGAGCTTCAAAAACTCAGGTTAAAGTTCAGAGAGAGAGACACACAGAATTCTTAATAAAACATCATCTAAAAAAGCCAATAAAATCTTTTAGAATTGTTTATAAAGGCTTTAAAAATAAACGAAACCACTTTAAATAGGATAACAAATACATACATACATATATATATATATATATATAGTTGCTATGTAGTTATACAGATATACATACATATATTCTTACTCCCTCTGTATACAAACACATATATATGTATATCTTATGTTTATATAAATACTCATAACATCGTTCATGCAATTCCCAATAATAGAAGGAAGGGTGAGACTAAGAGTCAGTGAGGCTAGAAATCTGGGGTAGGAGAGCCAAAGATTCCGATTGCTAACCTGAAGCATTGACCTGGTGGCACTGGGGCAGACTGTGTTTTACTTCAACAGCTTAGCAACAACCAAGTAATTTCCCTAGGACATTCCATATGATTTTGTTTTTGTTTTTGTTTGCTAGAATTGAGTTTTTCTCCCTTAAAACTGAAGTCAATAGATGGTATACTTATTATTCTTTTAGTACAATTTGAACTTCATCACCCTCAGTAATGAAGTTGTAATTTCAGATGAAAAATAAAGCAGGTGAAATGTTTTCTTTCTATTATTTGTGAATAGAGTTTGTAAACTTTTATCAATAGGAAATAACTTATCTACAACTAACTTGGAACAAGATGATTTGACAATGCTACCTTTGTTTCATTGTTAAAAGTCTTTGTCCTGGGCTCTGGCTGGAATAAAGTATTGAAACATACTGATATAAAAAGCACGTGTTTTTTATATAACTTAAATAAAATAATTGTCATGATTTTCTACTTTCTGTTTTCTTTTCTTCTGTTGCCCAAGCAACTGCCTTTTCAAAATTTCCTTGGCCATCTCCTGAGACAAGGTATCCTCTTTTTTTTTTCTCTTTATGGCGGTCATTTTCCTAAAAGATCTCCATATAAATAACAAGTTTCCATGCTCTAGGGAGGCACAACCGAGTGTTAAGAACCTGATGCGTCTAAAACAAAAAGGGGGAACTGTAGAGAGCTGCATAATGCCGCGCCTTAAAGATGGAGCTGGTTTCTGCCTTCCACCTTCCCGATGGTGAGTGCTCTCTGTCACAAACAACTCCATATTTGGCTAAGGCTGAGGATCTGGCTTGCTTCCGTGTATGTGGACCTATCTGCATTGCCCAAATGGCACGCCTGGGTTGGCTACCCAGAGGCTATTTAAGCTGTGGGCTGGCTTTCCCCGGGGTCCGAGGATTGTTCAAGGTTCCTGAATAAACTGCATTGAGAAGAAAAAAAAAAAGAAAAAAGAAAAAAGAAAATGTGAAATATTTAGATTCAGTGAATCAGTTTTTTTATCTGTTTCCTTATTTTTCACTGCATTCTTTACTTTTTATTCTTCTCTCTTTCTGCATATGTTCATATATATATGCACATTTGCCATTTGTTATAATCTAATTTTATTGTTATTAAATGCATATGTAAAATAGCATTAAATTAACTAGTTATAGAAATATTTTAATCCAATAGAAAAGAATGTAAAAGTTTAAAACTACCTCATACTTATAAATAAAAATTTTCTCCTCATTGATATATAGAGTATATATAGATTATGTTTCTTATGAGCTAATTCTCAGGATAAATAAATTGAAATTTTAGATTTGATATTCATATGACACTATATTAGAAATTCCCATCTCTTGTTGAAGTCATAAGCAAAGACTCCACAGCCATATTAAAATAGGCATGAACTATGTACAGTGTTTTATCGGCACATATTATAATCAATCCAATCCCATTAGACTGCGTAAACAAATTAGGCCTAAAATTGCTGAAATTCATCATAGTTTCCAATAAGTGTTCACGCATTATTTGCTGTGCTCTCCTGTAACATGTGCTGGTGCGTCTGTTTTAGGCTTCCACAGAAGGATTAGGCTTTCCAATCATATTGAAATCCAGATTGCTTAACTACAGCACACTGTGTCATGCTACAGATAATCCATGCCCTTGATTAATGTTCTTATAATCAATTGCTGTCTGGAAGTGACTCCCTCCAATCACACCCTTCACAAAAAAGAGCAGATGGTATTTAAAAGGTTATGGCAAGAGGGTGTCACAGAGGTCAAATGGAGCATCGATCAAGTGAGCAGAAAAATTGCCTTTTCTCTTCTTCTTTCTTCTTATCATAATAATCCATGAGGGAATGGGGTGTGTGAGTTATAGTTTGATCTATAGTTCAAGCGCTAAGATATTTTCTTGTCTCAAATTTCTATGTTGTTTTGGGTAATGAACCTGGAAATTGGATTTCTTGTGTGCCAATAAAAAATTGTACCAATATGAGCATCTCACACAAATAATTCTTAGACTCAAGAAGATATTTTCAAAATTTTTAAAGCAGCCAGAGGGTTCCAACTTAATAAAACCTTTAATATATAGTGACTTTTGGATCAATTTTTATAGTGGTAATGGCTTTATTTATAGAAAATTACACTGAATTTTCATTTTTATGTGAAATGTTATCCAGTGCTTTGTGTATAGATTTTCCTCCTCTCTTCCTGTCCTTTATCATACCTGTGACAGTTTATCATATATTTCAAAGTGATCAATTTTCTTTTTAATTGGTATGCTTAGTTCTAATTAGGTAGAATCATGAAAGAAAGGTTATATTCCCTTGTGCCAAAGACAGAGATTAAAGCTAAATAAGAAAATGTCAGGATAATTTTGTTTAAAAACTGAAATGTGTTACTTTTCATAAATTGGCATCTCTACATACATAGATGCAGATTATTTCACTATGAATAGGTCACATCTACATAATGCAATGATAAGAAAGATATTCATTACACCAGGGAGACTGTTACCCTGGAATAAACAGAAAAAAAGAAAGCACTCTGACTGAAGGCAGAATGCTCACTATAGGAGGCAATTGTGAAGCTTTCTGTCAAAGAGATGCTGTTCTTTACCTAACAGATTATCAGGAATCTTCTATGGAAGGACCACTGGGTACATAAATGTTAACTGTCCAGGGACTATTTATTGTCAAACAGGGTAAATACTACTGGAGAAGAAACAAACAACATTGTTTGACCTTTCTTGAAGAGTTTTCATATGCTAATAATTTGTTAGATGTCAAGTGAGTAGTCATTATCATGCTATTTTGATACCACTGGTGGGGGGGGAAGGAGATGGGTCAAGAAGTTTCTGATTGCTGATAAGAGTCCAGCCAGGATGAATAATGTTCAGAAGAACACTGGAGCCACGCCAAGCATTAGAGAAAAGAAAGCTAGTGAAATATCCCTGGTTTATGTAGGCCAATTCAACTACTGAGGATATTTCACTGAGTAGCCAGTGTGGATCAGATGCAAAAGGATTCAGAGTGGTGTGTGTGTGTGTGTGTGTGTGTGTGTGTGTGTGTGTGTGTGTGTGTCTGTGTGTCTGTGTGCATGTGTGTGAACTGTCAAGAATGGAAATAGTTTGAGATCTTCATTTCACATAATTGCATGGATTGGCTTTCTAATGACATAGAAAACTACTCCACTTTTCTCTAATTTACATCTTAACATGTGCAAGCATATGTTGTTTTTAGTAGTATTTCAGCTGCTTATATTGACTAACCTCAAACTGATGAAAGTTAAATTTTTAGATGCTACCAGGTGGCCATTTAAATCTAAGCTTTCGAAAAAGTAAATAAAGTAAAACGTTTGGAGCATGTTTTCATCAAAGCTGTAAGGTGCTTTTTGTTACAAAGCAGGAGAAAAGATGAATGTTATGAATGTTTCATTGGTGAAGATTGACTAGAGGTCATTGGATAACTATTCTTCACCTGGCATGCTGAGATGTAAGTTTTATTAACTACAGAGCTTCTGTCTCATGATAGGTAGAGTGTCTTCTATCCCTTGTAAAGGACAAATGACATTGGCTCAGACATCTTTTGGAAGAGGAAAATATGAAGTACCATCAGGAGAATGCAACCTTCAAAACCATATGAGAAGGAACACTCTGAATGAACTGATCAGGCATTAGCATTGCTGTTTTTTTTTTTTTTTGATGTTTTTTAAACTTTTATTTATATATTGATTTATTACAATTTATTCACTTTGTATCTCCTCTGCATTCCCCTTCCTCATTTCCTCCCTGCCCCACCCTGCCTCCCTCATCCCTCCCTAAGCCCTTTCCCTACTCCCCTGATAGGGGAGGACCTCTTCTCCTTCTATCTGACCCTAGCTTATCAGGCCATATCATGGCTGGCAGCATCATCTTCTTGTGTGGCCTCGCAGCAGCAGCATCACACCAGGAGGAGTTGATCAAAAAGCCACCCAACTTGTTTTTCATACTCACAATGATTATTCAAAGGACAACCAAGAGATGAGGACAAGATTCAGTTCATCTAAGTCATAGAAAATCACTCAAACTGCCCAGGCAAAAAAAAATACATAATTTAGAAATACATACTTATTATCACGATTGGAATACAAACCAGGAATCAAGCTGCAATTTATCTTAATACTGTTGAAGGAGAATATACTCTTGCCTGTATGTTCAAGTTAGATATCAGTGTTATTGTGCCAGCTGCTCTTTATGTGTGTGATCGGTAACATCAAGAAAACATCAGTAAATTCCTGTCATAAAGAAGGTAGGAAAAGTTGCAATAACATCACCCACAAAATAAATTGAGGCTGTTGCCTGGCTTGCACTAATTTCCCCAGAGTCATGTCTGAGTTAACACAATGTCCTTGGAAAACTGTTTCAACCTCCTAAACTTTTAATGTGTTGGAAAACATAGTTGGATTTATATTCAAGTATGTTCTTTTTCTCTCTGCTTATGGTTTCTTTAAAGCTTCCCATGTGACTGAGCACAGATCCACTGACTTCTAATCTAGTCCTCACCTCAAAAAAGAAGTTTGTAGTAGTGACATCTTGATATTGCAGAACATTTTGTAAGGAAATAAATTATATAAATACAGTACTATATGTTTTCCTGAGGTTTTCCATTCTTGTAGTTGCATGTTGTAGCAGCTCTAAAGATAATTGTACTAGCATTAGGTAAGTGCATGTCAATGCCTTTATTTTCCATGTATAAACAAAATGATGTATTTGACAAACATTTATCCAAATATTGTTAATTATATGGTATACAATAGCAGTTGCATGTAGGATGCATAATATCAGATCCATTTCATGATATATTGTTTTGTTGTAATAATTCTACAAATAGTGACTATTGCATTTTTCCCCTGGGTTATAGCAGTTTGGGGTTTGTGAATGCTTTCATGATTTTACAACATATATTTTAAAATAAACATTCAGTAGACAGGATTAGTCCTTAGTGCACAATTTTCTGCCCTTGTGCACAAATGAGGAAGCTTGGACATTAGTAAGTAAATATCATTCCTAAGAAACTGAGTGGATTTTGAACACATTTCATATAAAATTATCTATGTCTTTTCATTTATATTAAAGTAATGTAAAAAATTAAGTGTCAACATTCTAAAATTATTATCATGACAAAAATAGTTTCTGATTAAATTTTGCAAGCTGGCTTACCTAATAACCATCAGCCTGTGACTTCAAAATTTATACAAATGAAAGAAATCAGTCCATTCTGAAAACTCTTAAGATAAAACACTTTGTGGTTTATAAACATATTCTGTCATCACAATTTGTAAATGAAAGCTTTCTTGGAGGAAATTGTGGAACCAAAGCATATTATCTTAAATGAATTACTAAAGATAAACTAAGGTTGTACCTACTCATATTTAGTTTGATGTAGAATTACACACACACACACACACACACAGACACACACACACACAGACACACACACAATTTTTCCATAATCTATTATGTCTATCTTTTTATAGTTAAGAAAAATTTGTAGTCCTTGGAAAAACAAATGATTTGCAATGATTGACTGTCTGGATTTTTCTAGTTGTAGAGAGGATGCCAATTTTTGACCTTATAGTGTTAGACACAAGCATATGTAGCTTGCTCCGTTAATGAGAATACACAAAACAGACAAGCTTGACTTCTGATCTGCGTAGCAGGAACACAGGGAATGTAGTAAACTAATTAGTCCGTGAAGAATTATAGCAATCAACGTTATAGGAGGGTCTGGTAACAATAAACACAATTTTGATTCAGTGGTTAATTGAAAGGTAAATAAAGTACAAAAAGAAATGCAGCCTTACCAAGCCACAGAAGAAGACAAAGCACCCAGTTCTGATGAGACCTGATAGGCTAGGGTCAGAGGGAAAGGGGGAGTACATCTCCTATTAGTGGACTTGGGGAGAAGCATGGGAACAGGTGAGGGAGGGAGGGTGGGGCTGCGTAGGTATGAGAGATGGGGCTATAGCTGGGATACAAAGTGAATAAACTGAAGTTTTTAAAAATTAAAAAAGAAAAATATATAATCAGCCTGTGCCATTATCCCTGTAAAGTTGCATCTTTTATTTTCCAGATGTAATTGTTCTCTCTGAGGTTTACTGCCAAATAAGCTCATCCTTTCAGGCTCTTTCTGAACTCTAACTGGCTGCTTTAACTAAGCTGTTCTGGTTCAAACTCCTTTCCAAGCTCACTGATTCAATATGGTTACTCTTGGCTTCTTACTGAATTACATTTCTTGGCATCAAACTAACTTTAGTACTCTGTTCTAATCTTCTAGATCCTCATTCTTTGGCTCATTCTATTTTCACCTGTGTCTAGCTTGTTTTGTCTACAACCTGTCTCTGTTAAACTGTCCCAGTAAAAACTGCCTTTGAGCTCAGTGAACTGAACTACCATTAAGTCAGCTCCACTATACTGCCTCTCAACTGCCTCCCCACTTACTACTATCCTACTGACCTCAACTCAACTGAACTGCCTCTCACTGCAGTGTCTTAAATCACCTTTTTCCTGTGCCATTCTTATGAGAGTTGGGCATATGTTATTCTGTCAAAGCATTTCCTGTTTATCATTTTGTCTGTCCCTCAATTGGATGACATTGTTTTAGGTTAAAGGTGGGTATTAAGGGAGTGTTTATATTCCAGTCAGAGAGACTAAAGGTGTATGGCCTGTCTTCTTTGCTACCAGATCACACAGCCCTAGAAGGTCTTTGGATGTGATACAGTGCCAGAGTAGCCATGGTGCTCAGTGAAAATTCCTTTGCACATGCCTAGGAAATCTATTCCACATATTTTACTTATTGAAGAAATAGTTATTGCTAATTGGATGGCAGTATTTTGACTCTTGCTTGTTTGTTTGCTGGCTTGCTGTTTTAGAGGTCTTCTAATGTAGCCTGTGCTGAACCTGAACTCAGAATCTTTCTACCTCAGCTCTGGGAAGATCTAGGATTACAGGTGTGCAACACCAGGTCCATCAATTTAAGAGCATTAGTGTTTGCATTAGTTTTATACTGAAACAAAGCAATATGAAACAATTTTTTTCTATCTGTACAATGCAGATAGTAGGAACATAAAGTCAACTTGTAAAGGACTCATTCTGGTTATTCTCTCCTTCCTCTCTCTGCTCTTCCTCCAATTCCTATCAACCCTACCTAAAGCTTTCCAATCCCTTTCTCTTATTTTCTACATTTGAGTAATCATTGAATTGGAAGTATCTCTTGGAACCTTGTGGGGTCACCATTGTAATAGGTATTAGAATGCTATAAACGTGATATAGCACCAGTGATTGCCCCCAAAACACAAAATATATAGTTTGAGTAAATAATTTGTCAGTGAGGTCCTCTGTGAGTAATTATTATGACAATATCAGCACATTATAACAGGGTAGGGAAGTGAGGATGATCCATAAGAGTTTGTGGAGAAAAAACTATTCAAATATATCATACATTAAAAAAAAATCTACTTTCAAAAAAATAGAAATAATGATTGCATATATGTAATATCTTGATTATATATGTTGTAGTGTCAGGCCACACACTGTACTGCATTATAACAAAGTTTGAATTTCATTGTTTTTCATGGTCTATGCTGGATACAACAGTGATGTCTCCCCCCACCCCCACATTTCAGTGAACTAACGTTAACCACAGTGAAATTGTGAAATCAAGACAGTAATCTTGATGGATAACACAAGCATAACTTCCCATAAGCTTTACATTTTATAGCTGTTGTATGTTTGTTTTAGTACTTTGACACTGTTATAGCCTGAGTGTGAGACTCCCTGGAGTACATGAGTCAATAGCGGTAAGCCTTGAGGTCTTCTAGACAATGTTCACTAATTAGTCACACATTCTGTTCCCAGAATATGGATGCAACACGAGCAGCAGAAGTCTCTCTGCCATGCTTTACTGGCCAAGATGGAGTGCATTCTCTCAAACTGGCATGCAATTTTAAAGCAATCAGGACAGAAATAGTATCTCGCCCGTTAGGTACCTGGCCTGGACCTCATTATGACGCCCATGCTTGTTATGATCCCATGACAATCTTGCCTTAGGCTTTAGGCTGCGGGAATTACACATATGTACTACCGTGCTTGGCACTGATTGTTTTACTTATGTAGATCACTTTCTATTGTTATAGCAAAGGACATGAGACTAATAACTTTATAAACAAATTAAAATATGACACATACTATCCTGTCATAAAGTAGGCACTAAAATATTCTCAGGTTATAAGAAGTAAAAGTAATTTTGTACAGAATAAATTATAATAAATTTATGAACTGTTTTCTGATGTCTACAACAATTAATACTCTCATTAGCAATGCTTGAGGGTTCTAATGTATTCACATGCATCTTACTCTTGGAAAAATGTCAATGTTTCGGATTGTGCCTATCTCATTTTCTGGACACTATATCTCATCTCAGTGCTGATTCTCTTTAGGAAGTAATTATTCTTGAGATGGCATCCTATACAGAGAAATATATTGTCTTCAAGTTTATAAATATTCTTGTAGTTACTGCTCTTATTATTCCGCAGGTACAACTTTGAATATTTTTTCTGTATTTTTTTCCTCTTTTCTTATGGGGGTCTCTTTCATAAATGTCTTTTCTCCCTCAGGACTTAGAGAAAATGTTAGGACACAGAAGCATGAACTCTATCTCTCTTTATATATACATTATATTCCTACACATTCATGCCTCCAAGAGAAAGCAGATTTCAGGCTGAGAGACAGAGAAAAAAGTTGACAGTCTGTGGAAACTCGATCTTCAGTTAATAACTGCCTCCATCGTTTGGCCTGAATAAGAGTTAGAGACCGGTGCTGTAGTGGTCTGCAGCAGGGGCTGGCAGTGGGTAAGAGATTCATTCTGCTTCTCTGAAAAGGCAAATAGCAATTTGAACATAACTGCCTTGTTTTTAAACAAGAATCAGAGAAAAGGAACAATCCCGCTGTCCTTTTCGAATATTCTGGTGGTCCAGTAGAAAACCAACTACTGTCTAATGACATTTAAGTAGGCACAGAGACCAGTGTAGCTATTGGACCTTAGCATATGGCATTCAGTGGCAAAAGTTATTAGACCTAAAGAAAAGGAAGCAGAAAACGATTAGGAACAGCTTCTATTGAAGCCCCATGTCTTCAAAAGTGAGAAGAAACTTGAACTAAATACATAGAATTATTCTAAAAAACACAAAAATCAGCAAAGGCTAGATTTCTGACAGTAATTAATTTAAACTTGATTGTGGACAATAAACTTCAACATTAGACATATAATGAAAAAAAAATAGAAAGTAAACAGAGGCCATGAACTTGAGCAGGGAGATGGGTACATGAAAAGAGTTGGAGGGAAAAAGGAAAGGAGAGAAATGATAGAGTTAAATTTTAATCATTGCTAGGAATACAGAGCAGCAGGAAGCTGTTTGAGTTTCTACTGTTCATTTTGCATCCATAATTTAATACCTTCCAAGGTTTTCCAGTACATGGAATCTTTACTAAAACCGTGACACAATATTTCCTATTGTTCCTCACAGAATCTGGCCTTAGTTCCCAGTTTCTACCACTAACTAAACCTGTGTTATCACAAGTCTGGAGTCAGATCTGACTCATTACTGGCCAGGATATGATACATCTCTCATTGTTGTAGTTTTTCCAAACAAGTGAGGGCTCACAGTTTGCTGTCTATGTACATTTTCCAAAGATGTCTTCTTTTGTTCTAGGAAACTTTTTTTGGGGGGGTAAGATGTCCATTGCTGAATTACTGAAGTAGCAGACTAGTTCAAAATATGAAACCTAAAGCAGGTATCTTAGTTAGAGTTTGAGACCCATGGCTGTAGAGAAGGATCAGGAGTAAAGAGAGTATACTGCTTGTGCAGAGGACCTGAGTTCTGTTCCCAATACATGACAATTCACTCACAACCACCTTTATTTCCAGCTCCTGAGGGACTTGTATCCTCTCTTGGCCTCTGTAAATACCTGCAATTATGTCCATATACTTCCACACAAATATACACATATACATGTAATTAAAAGTAAAATTAGAAAAAAAGAGAAACCACGGTTTCTTACTTAAATAATATTAGCAGGTCTTTTTTATCAAATATGCTATGGCAACAGAAGAAGTGCTAACAAAATTCCTGCAGAGTAGAGTGTGTGTTTTGCTTTCATATTAGAGTAACTGAGATATAGAAATATTTCATGTAATCAAACTATTAAAGATTAATCTAAGATTCATAACAAGACATTTCAACTATTTTCTTTTCTTTATTTAGCCTCACATACTGGCTTCCATATATAGAAAGATAAATTCTAGAATAAGATGAAATATTTCTTATACATTCAGTGTTTTAGTGAAATGGAAAACCATCATTCTGAACAGTAGTTGCCTTCCACCGCAATGACTCTGTGCCCCTGTGACATGATTTCCTGAGTTGGCCACAGCAACAAACTCATTGTTTACTCCAAGGGGGTGAGATTAAAAAAAAAAAGAAACAAACAAGCAAACAACAACAACACAACAACAAAAACCAAAAACAAAGAAAATCCTTTAGTCTTCATGCTCTTCTAACAAAACGCCCAGTTTGTTTTGGAAAGGTCTGAGAAATGGTGCCTGCAGTTGTGGGATGTGAGAGGCCACTGACAAGCATATGGATCTCCTAGGACCACGGTTTGCTCCTTACTGATTTGTTGTACGACCTTGCACACATCACTTACACTCTCTCTTTTTTTTTTTTTTTTTTTGAATTTTATTTTTTTCTTATCAGTTACATTTTATTAACTCTGTATCCCAGCCGTGTCCTGATCCCTCATTCCCTCCCAGTCCCTCCCTCTCTTCCTCATCTCCACCCTGCCCCTTTCCAAGTCCACTGATAGGGGGGACCTCCTCCCCATTCATCCGATCCTGTTTTATCAGGTTTCTTCAGGACTGGCTGCGAAGCCCTCCTCTGTGTTTAAGGATTTTCACTGGTCTCTATCTCAATGAAGAGGTGGCCCCAGTGGTCTGCCCCTTTCCTTTCTCATGTTGAATTATTTTCAACCTCCCTATAGCTTGTAAAAAAAAGAAAAAAAGTGCAACCTAAAATTTTAACCATTCATTCTTCATACTTTCCTTTAAGTTGTTCATGGTCTCATCCAAAGACTCCCTGAACAAACTTTTCCTATTCGTGCTCACTGGGGTTAAAATTTTGGGAAGGAGAAAGGATTGAGGCAAAAGAACCTGAATTCTGAACCTACCTCTATAACAATCAGTTCCTTTCTATAAACCAAATGAGTTAATTGTATCCATAGGAACAATTTAATTTAACTTAATTGGAATGTGAATGGAGAAAGGATGTCTGAAGGCATCAAATCACACCTGGAAAGAAAAGTCATAATCTTTCCCATTAAGGTAAATGAGGAAGAGAGTATTTTAAAAGTGACTCACAATGCCTTCAGCAAAATGACCTAGATTTTTTTCGAACTAGTCTGTGATGTAAAAGTAATTTATGGACTTTGAATATTCTGTATACAGTGTAGGAATTTAGACTACTATATATAAATTTTCATGAATGATCTCTTCAAATGCAAATCCATACATATGTGCAAATATATATATATATATATATACATATATTTAAATATGCTCTGTGTGAACCTACATACATATATATGCATATACATGTCCATAAATGCATATACATGTCCATATATATGTATATTGATTCACACAGAGCAAATTTAAATATATGTACATACATATGTATATATACATGTTCACACACAGTAAATTTATTTTAAAAAGGAAATTCCTTCTTCAAACTACTGACATTTGACAGAAATGGCTAAAACATTTGAAAAATATGTATCTGCTATCAATCATCATTTCGAGTATTATATACAAATTGTTTCTGCACTTTTTAAATATTTTTATTCATAGTGTAATCTCTGAGAAAAAAGTACCTACTAAGAAATCCAGTGCTATTATTGTGTAGAAATTTTTCCAAATTAAAACATTCCCTTGGGCAATGAGGGAGACTCATGAAATTAAGATCCTAAGGCATAGAAACCTCAGAAAATTTCCAATTCACCAGACCCCTTTCCTCGGTTTATAAAAGAAGTTAATAGTTGCTGGAGCAATAAAAATCTTGTAGATGAGCTGGCTAGAAGCTACTTCAAGAACTCCAGGATGGACTGTTTTGGGTTCCACCAGCTTGAGAGCATTAATAGTAAACTCAGAGTCACCAACAGGCTGTCAGTGTCTCACTAAGGAAATAAATCAAAGCACTCTCCTTAGAGCCATTTGACCAAGAACTAGGAAGATTTCAATTCTCTACTTCCTTATTCTTGTGTCTTCTGTAAAAATTGCTTGTTGTGTGAGTCTGAATTAGAGCCTGCCTAAAGGCTGTCTGTAAAGTTATTCCTTTGTCTGTCTGTTGTGTCTGAGAGATCTGTCTCTCATAATGGAAGGTTTGGTTTTCTCTTTGTATTGAACAATGCAGAAAGCATCAATATGGAAAAAGGAATGAAGGATAATTTGTAGAAATTTTGCAGGGTTTTATGAGAAAAGGTCCCTGACTCTAGCTGACCCATATAACAAACAGTAGTACAAAGTATCAAAACATGCTGAGATTCATAACCAAACTTTGGGCAGAGTGCAGGGAATTTTAAGAAAGAAGGGAGGGGGTGATAGAAAGACCTGGAAGGAATAGGAGCTCCACAAGGAGAGCAACAGAACCAAAATATCTGGGCCCAGGGGTCTTTTTCTGAGACTGATATTCCAAACAAGGACCATTGATGGAGATAACCTAGAACCCCTGCACAGAAGCAGTCCATGGCAGCTCAGTGTCCAAGAGGATTCCCCAATAATAGGAATAGGAACTGTCTCTGGCTGAATTCAGTGGCTGGCTCTTTGGTCACCTCCCCCTGATGGGGAAACAGCCTTACCAGTCCACAGAGAAAGTCAAAGAAGCCAGTCCTAATGAGATCTGATGGGCTAGGGTCAAATGGAAGGGGAGGAAGACCTTCCCTATCATAGCACTTGGGTAGGCCATAGGAAAAGAAGAGGAAGGGAGGGTGGGACTGGGAAGGATGGGGAGGGGGCTACAGCAGATACAAAGTGGATAATCTGTAATTAATAAAATTTAAAAAATCATATTTATGAAGCAATATTCATATTACATTCAATATTTATATTGAATATTCATTTTTATTCATTTAGACCTCAAGATTGATAGTGATTGGTGATGCTGAAGAAATCCCCAAGCTGAAGAGATGGCCCAGTGGTCTAGAGCACTGGCAGCTTTTTGAGAGGAACCCAGGTCTGATTTCCAGAATACACACAGCTGCTCAAGCATTGTCAGTAGCTCTAGTTCCGAAAGATTTGATGCTCTTTCCATCCTCTGCAGGCACAAGAAATATGCATGATGCAGGCAAAATAATCATGCACATGAAATAGGAAAATAAATCCAAAATCTGAATACTTATTACTTGTGTGCATTTCTGCTGTGTGTTTTATACTTGAATACAAAACTGACACATTAACACAGCAATAATGTTTTTACAAAATGGCTGTCCATCCCTCTATAACAGTTATATTCTACTTACTTAAGGCACTCTAAAAACTGTAGCAGAATAAATAAGTAAACAATAATGTAAAAATAAAATAATGTTCACTTAATTGATAGTGATGCAATATACTCATTATGTAATGAAATAAAGAATGTAATGCAAGAAGTGGACACCTTTAAAATGTATATAATACATTATCTCTGAATATTCCTTTTATAAGGCTACTTTTAGCCTATAATTTCTTTTTAAGCGAAAGATTGACATAACACACATATAAACACATATGCATGATTCTTGGGGCTGGAATGTGAAAAAGTACACAGTTTAAGCTCAACTGTGCATTAGCTTAAGATGTAAATATTAGTTATATCAGAAATAATATGAAAAGTAAGTGCTGTTGTTACATTGCTCTCTCATAGGCAAGTTAACCAGACAGGCTGTGGACATACTATGAAAGCAGTAATAAGTTTTAAGTGACTGCAAGGTGCGATATTAACTATGGATATGAGGAACAGCCAACGTTCCAACCCCCTAAAATGTATAGTATATTTTCATCATTATGCATTGCCGCAGTGAGTACTTTTCCATACAACCATAACAATATCAGGGATTCACTGAACTTGGCTTGAATAGAATTGTTGTTTTTTTTTTTTTTTTTTAGTCTGCCATGGTGCTTTGTATATGGTAAATAGATATTGTATATATGGAACATCATCTGCAATAATTTTAATTTTAATCAATTAGGAAGCAAAGAAACATTAAATAGTTTCTTTAAACGAATTAGGAAAAAATAACATATTTAGTTGTAGACTTCTTAAATATTGTCCCTGTTCTCTTTTACTTTTGTTTTTAAGACAGTAGCAAGTAATCACATAATATTTATATGTTTAATATCCATGTTTCATCAATGCTAACCCATTTGCTATCGGCCACTATCAATTTTGCTGGTTGTTTTCCTTTACTCTAAGATATTGAATCCACTTAAATTTATGGAAAGAAAAGCCAATTGAGTGTCGAAGGCTCTCAAAGATGTATGCTCAGTTTTAAAAAAAAAAATGTGTTTACTGAAGTGATTTTCCTTAGGTGTGTACAGCTGGATCATTCCCATTCCAACTGTGATTTACATCTGGAAAAGCAGAAGAGCAAATAGTTTCTAAGATTACTATGTCAACTCCTAACACTAGAGAGAGTGATAAATTTAAAGTTTGACTTAAGGTAGGGACACGAAGTCTTCCAAGTAAAAATGCAACAAGATTGTGTGTGTGTGTGTGTGTGTTTGTCACAATATGTTACTTCCACTGAATATTATAGCAGACAACATTAAGGTTTTTAGAACTTCCATTGTGCTGCGGATTTTCCTATATGTATCATTCTGTTGTGTCATAGCTATATTGGAGATGGATTTTGCAAGGGAACCATTCTCTAGATTTTCTCAAATGCTAAGCATGGATATCGTATTTCATTAAAGATATTCACGTATTCAACACTTTCAAGCAATTAAAGCAGTCGATTAGGTCATATAGGTAAATTATTTCTGGATTTTATGACGTAGAAATGTATAAATAGAATTATTTTTTTTTTCCTGGAGCTGGCAGGATGGCTCAACAGTTAAAAATACTTATCACTCTTTCTTGCAGAAGAAATGTGCACCCTTACCTGGCAGCTCATAACCACATTGAACTCCAGTTCCAGGCTTTGCTAGCATCTCTTCATGTGTGCCTCACATACATACATGCAGGCAAACACACACACACATACACACAAAGAGAGAGAGAGAGAGAGAGAGAGAGAGAGAGAGAGAGAGAGAGAGAGAGAGAAATACAAAATAAAAGTGCTTTTCTAATACCTAAGAGCTTGAATTGGTCTCAAATGAATTTAAACATCAACTTTATGTTCCTTCTTCCCTTGATTTCCCTGTAATAATGGACTGTGACCTGGAATTGTAAGTCCAGTAGAAGCTTTCATTCTCTTGCTGCTGTCTATAAGGGTATTTTATATGACAGTAGAACACTTAAATGTAGCATGTGATCAAAATTATCTAAGGTTCTTAAATAATTTATTCTTACTTACAAACTTCTGGTGGTCAGACCTTTGTACAGTCCTGTTCCTTTGCATACAAAAGGGATATGTGGCTGTTCTTTATAGCAAACTAAGCTGAAGGTGATGGGTTGTGTCTATAATAGCTAAGAAGTATGATTTTCAAGCACAAACTAGCAGTGTTTGTACAGAAAGGATTTCCCTTGCAAAAAAAGGTTTATGAGGAAATTTCTAGAGAAAAAGTTATGATATTTAGATAGTATTAAGGATAAGAGGACATAAATTTTAGATATTTTTTATAAATTTAATATAGTTTGTTAATATTATTTAAGTTAAAAAAATATTTCATTACATTTCTCTTAAAAATAGGATAGTTTGTCATTACCATCAAGAACAGATGTAGCTTCACAGGGTGATTTCATCACAAAATCCATTTTCAGGTATTGGTATGCACACTTGTTTCTACATATATGTCCACATATAAGGTTATTATAAATGCTGTAATTATGTATACATCTGTATTGTGTGGCAATAGATGCTTAAAAGTGCACTCTGATGGACTTCATCAAAAGATGCATATCTACAGAAGACACCTGTTAAACAGTATCTATGAACGTACATTTTGCTATAAAACAAAGATGTAGTTGATGCAAGAGAATTCTAATCTCTTATAGTATTTAAATATAGAATCAGATACACACAAATAATCACCCATAATCATATATATATATATATTTATTTATATGTGTGTGTGTTGACAGTGTAGGAATGGCTGTGGTAGTTTCTATATATAGTACCATGTAAAGCTTTATAAAGTTGAAATGAGGAGGAGAAATTCATAGATAAAGACACCACAACTAAGAATCATTCACATTTTCCTATTCAAGATAATAGTAGAACTCCCACTCGAGAAGGGTCTAAAAATCAACAGTTCAGCCTCTTAGAGTTTAATGTGGTAGTTCATTGCCATTTGATTCCTCATAATAATAATAATAATAATGGAGAGTCAAAGGGATAAAAATAGCATCTTCACTTACATTAATGGTCATACAACATTGTGAAATAGTATTGAGCTTTTATGAATTAACGTTTGTTTCCATTTTTTCAATAAAATTATATTTATGTATATACTAAATTTTATCAGTATGTACTAAATTGCATTTATAAAATTAAAATCACACTTTCAATATATTCAGATTAGTTCTTTTTTCTGTGACTACCTCTTCATCTCTCTTTCCCATTCTTTCTCTTTTTCATACATACAAATGCACACAGCTCAGGACTTTTCAACATTACATTACTCCCTGTCCTGGAAAAGACAAATAGATAACTTGCAACTATAATTACAGATCCTCACTAGTGTAATGAAGAGAATTAGAAAACGTGTACACAATAGCAGTGCTAGGAAGATTAATATATAATTGGCAACTATTAATCTAATATAGAAAGACAGGACTGGAATAATTAACAAATGCCACACAGAATGATCATTTATGATAAGGATGACTGAAAAGACAGTGGCAGTTCTAACGTTTTTCCCATTGGCAAAGAAAGCCAGAGTGAAAACAAAATGAATCGTTGGCCCAGACAGCAGCAATCATGTTTACTAAGCTGTAGTGAAAGTAGAATCTTTATGTATCCATTCCATCATTCTCCTATAACCCTAGGCTTTACTGCTAATAATGCATATCTCTTCATGCCCATTTTATTAGCAACATACATAAAACACTCACTTTTTATTTAAACAGACTTTTGTTAAAAAATATTTATTCCTTGACATTTTTTAGAAGAAATATACTTTTGCATTTCAGAAGCTGTGAATGTTTTCTTGAAATTTATCATTCTAAAACTCACAACCCATCAATATTCCACTCTAAGTTGGTAATTGATTTAAATGAGTAATAGATAAAACATGAATATGATATTTAAATGTATTCACGTAGAGTCAACCTTTAAATACATTCATATAGAGAACAGTCATTGTTAACACAATTATACTGCTGAAACCATATTTTGCTAATTCTTCTAACTCTTTTTTTTTTACATAGAAGTATACAAAGTCAAAGAATTTTTAATCATATTTTAATTCATTAATCTAACAAAAATTTAATGTATAATGAGTAAATATAAAAGAGGCTCAGTAGATGCACCAAAAGAGTTCTTTAAACCTGCTATTAGCAAAGACAATTTATGAGCCTCAAATGAGACCTGGTGAAAAACCTTTTCTTTCTTTTCCTTCCTTCCTTCCTTCCTTCCTTCCTTCTTTCTTTCTCTCTCTTTCTTTCTTCCCTCTCTCATTCCTTCCTTCTTATTTATTTATTTATTTATTTTACTTCCTGACTGACATTCCAGACTGTGCTTCCCCACCCATAAAGGCATTACCACCTGTGCTCACAACAAAAGGATCCTGGGAGGTGAAGCAAGGCAGGAAAGGCCAGAGAATGGAGACCTCAGGCAGCAAGTGAGCACAGTGAGAAACTGACCTCTTGGGAGACAAACTTTAGGGAGACACCTCTCATTTACTTTGGAAAACAAAGATTATATAAACCCTTGGAGGATAGATGGGGGTCTTTAAGGAGAGTTAATATCATTGGCCTGGGTCTGGGGACAGAAGATACCTCATATGTATAGAGAGGAAAATCAGATATTTCTGGACATAACCTTTAAGGAGAGGAGGTTCACCCTGGCTGCCAGGCTACGTGATCTATTTGAGGGTGCAAGGCTTCGTGGGCCAGGATATACAGACAAGGGGCAGGAGAGAGTGAAATTCTACACCTGCCAATCTCAGGATGAAATTTCCTGTGTCTGGACACATCTTGACCCCACTCGTGTTTCAGACGGCTCTTCAATCCCACAGCCTCCTGGCCGAACAGCTCCCATTTTTGTTGTTGTTTTGTTTTGTTTTTGTTTTACAAAGGGGAGGTATTGTTATAGTGGTCAGCCTCTAAGTTGGAAATGGCTTGATAGTGAACTGGAACCTGGTTGATACTGACTTTGGCTTATGTTACTTACATGGTATTTTAGACATTGGATGAAACAGGGCCAGGAGGAGGAAGGTCCCAATGACTAGTATAAGGCCAAGAAGGGAGAGAATCCAAGATATCAGAGGGCTTGAGTATCATGGTGTGGAGGTACCCACATGATCAGAGATCATGCTGGAGATCCTTAAAGCACCTCTGTGTTTTGTTCTTGTACCCCAGATACATTAGCATAGAAACAGCAATTCTTCCCTAGTACAGTGCAAGTCTCCCACTGCTCAGCTGTCAGCATCTCTCCTGTTTTGTAAGGCAACTCCTGAAAGGGAGGCTATCTACTACTGAGGAACTTGAGGCTGTCTAAGGTGGAGGCCATGGCCTGGTCGAGCTTGTCCTGAAAGCTGTCAGGGAGGTTTTGAATCTGTGTCAGGGCTGCTCCAGAGGCCCCTCTTCCTCCTGCTGAGATAGCCAGACTTAGTCCAACAAGCAAAGGATCAAGATCTCTCTCTTTCTCTGGTTAGCTCCCAGCTCCCAGGCTATTCCTTTAGACTTGTACATTTACACTTCAGGTGTAATCGTATGGGCCCCAAAATCTTTGGAGGAGAGGAGTTCATGAAGAAACTGATATTGTTACTGGCCCAGAAAAGAGGGGGTGATTAACACATATTGGCTTGGTGACAACGATGTTATGGTAACATGCAGGATGGGACCTAGAAGAGCATCCTACTAGCCAAAAGAGGAAGATTGATTAAGAAGAGCAATGTTTTGTAACTTTCTTGTAGATGAGGGCCCACGTGGTTCATGAAGCGAGATGTTAATGGGAATAGCTGCCAAAATTGGCTGGGGAAAAAGAGGCACAGAGAAAGCATTGGGAGGAGCTGGGTTTTTGTGCCTGATTCCACCAGGAGTTGAGTCCATTGCAAAACACATGAGGATCCTTATTCACAGCTCAAGCTGGGACACTCACAGACCCCCAAGGCACTGGTATGCAACCGAAAGCCCCAGCTCAGGATTGGAGGTGATTTATTGATCCCGGTCCCTCCCAAAACACCATGAGTATTGCAGTCTGGCAAGGGTCTATTGGTTGAAACACAAAAGGGGATGTTGCATTTTAAAACAATTGGCTGTGGGAAGGCGCCAAAACCATTAAAGGTTCTGGCTTCCTTTGTTTGGCTGTTGCTGGTTGAAGGGGCAATCTGGGCCAGTTTCCTGGCAACAGTATCTCTAGTGGGTGGAAAGAAATACAGTAAGGCTGGTTCCTCCCCTCAGCTGGCCAGACAGGGTCTGGAATGCCTGCCCTTTGTTCAGGCTTGTGCTTTAAACTTTAATCTAATAACCGCAAAACCTAATTTTTAATCCTTTGGTTTCTCAGGGTGAGTTGTTAAGGGGAGGAGATCAGCCATGTACTGGATGCATTATAACCAAGAAAGGTTGGCTTGTGAAATGTGAGACTATATGTCAACAGTGGCAAAGACATATTTTGTGGGGCTGAATTGGAGAATGTGGGTGACAATTAATTTCCCAGAGGGCATTGAATTTGAAAGCTTGGGTTAGTGCCCATAGTTTGTAAAGCTGGGGTAGTAATAAGGGCTGCACAGGAGGAGAGTTATTTTCTGAAATTGAGCAAGAGGGACCTGGGAGAAATGGGCTTGAGGTCCTTTCACATTTCTATGTGTACATGAATTGAATAGATCTGTTCTCTTAGCTCAGCGATGGCATTTATCTCAGATATTAGACCTGGCAGGACGCTGTGAGATTTGACATACTGGATATAGAGGGGCTTGGCTCTTTAATGTAGCAGTGTGAAGATGAAGAAGAGTAGAGGAAATAGTGGGTTGGTGTCTAATTTGAAAAAGGTTCATGGTAATCAGGGAAGCAAATTAACAGCCTATACAGTCTGAGAAACGATTAAAGGGCTCATTGACTTCTTTGAGGGCCTATAGTTCCTAATACTGGGGTAAGTGATGGGGCAGTTCTCTGAACTGAATAGTGAGTGGTTCACCCCAGGGGAGGAGTAGATTATTACAATGGCTCCCTTCTTTTCTCCATCTGAAAATACTGAGGTGGCCTTTGGTGATGGGCTTCTTGGCAAAAGCTCAGGGTATGAGGTGTATGGCCACTGCAACAGAGATAGGCCAGAAAGCCATCTTTCCTTAGGGTAATGTTTATCAATTTGTCCTGGGAATCCCATTAGGCTAATAGCAAAGTGAGAGTAATTTTTGAGTAGCTATTAAATAACGGAGAGAGAAAAAGTGGTAACAATGATATAGGGTTCTTTTCTTAAGGTTTGTAGGGGCTCTAACCCTGTTATTCTAATCATAGTAGTGAGTGCATCAACCTCAGATAGAATTCTAAAGGCATCATGCACCAGTGTCTTGAGACATTCCATCAGTCTTTGCAGCTGATAGTATGCTGCCATGAGGATGGGGGAAAAAAAACGGACGCTGTACAGACATTGTTGAGTCATACCTCTTGAGGGCCATGTCTTTTAGGGCTGCATTAATGGTACCTAAAGCTTCTATTGCCCCAGAAGACAGTTTTAGGAAGGAGGGATTTTTTCTCCTTTAAGGTATCAAAGAGAGGCTCTAGGGTTCATGCAGGGAGGAGAAGCCACTGTCAAAGTCAACTAAGGTTTCCAAAGAAGCCAGTGTTAAGGTTTGAGGGAAGGAAATGGTGAGTTTAAGGTTGTGTATTGAGGTGAGGGTAATTTATGTTCCCAAGAATGTGAGAGGTGAATAAGCTGCATTTTAAAAGAGGATCTATTTTAAATACTATGGAGGATAGGGAAGGTATTAATTGATCCCCTTAAGCTGGGAGGAGGAGGTAGAAGAGTCTTACAACAAGACATCATCCAAAAAAGAGGAGATCTTTGTCTAAGTATAACTTTAATGCTGTGGCAACAGCCTCGTGGCAGAAGGTGGGACTGTTGGCCCTTTGCTGGGGGAGGACTGTTCATTCATATTGTAAGGCTTGCTCAGAGTTGTTAATGGACAACTCTGACATATTGAGGACACAAAGTATTGGCAATGCAGTGGGTGGAGTGGGGGAGAGAAAGAACCGTCTTTAATACCTATTGCTAAGAGAGGAGCATTAGAAAGAATGTCAGAAATGAGGGGTAGTGCGATATGGTGGGACTGCCAAACCACCATTGTTTTATCAATTACCCTTATCTGTATTGTACTGAGCGTATATTTTTATAGTGAACACAGAGGTATTCCATAGACTGTGGGAAAAGCAAATATGCTGGTCAAATGCTTTTTGTTTTGTTTTGTTTTGTTTTGTTTGTTTTTTACTATGTGAATGCTTCAAGTTTCTCTCCTTGATAGAGGAAATGACTCAATCAGATCGGCTCATTAGAGTCAGCAGAGGCAGGGAGTGTAGTATTTAACAGCAGCCCGTGGAATCAGGGATAGCCTGGGGGAGGGGTTTTAAGGTTTTGATGAGTACAGTTATCATTAAGCATATACTAATTTAACCTACTCTGAATTTCTTTTGGGTGACTCATGAGAGTAAAATTTCATAACATCCAGGAAATCTCCTCCTAGAAATTTAGTGGAGATGTTGGCCACAAGAGAGTGTATTATGCCTGTGGATCTATCTGTAGGCTTGTTTGGTGGTAAAGGTATGATAGTACCCTCCTAAACCTAGAAGCTTGAGGCCCTGGAATTAGTTCTGAGTCTTGTGAGACCTCTTGTTGTCTTAGCAAATGTTTTTATCTACTCCATTATCAATGAAGCATTTGAATCTTTTGTCATTTATTTTCATGATTATCATTGGGTAGGAGCCTCTTGAGATGTTGGAAACCCATAAACCTCAGATGGGAGTGGTTTTCCTGTTAGGGCTGAGAGTTGCCTGTTTTATATTTAAAGGATCCAGGGGCTTGTTTTCTTTGTTATAGTGGCAGCAGTAATATCCACAGGAAACACAATGAGTTATTATTTTTGACTCATTTTGGTCAACCTGATGAAGACATTTGTGTCTGTAGAGGGCCTCTCATTGCAGGAAAAGCAGTCCAGCTAGATTGGAACAGCAAACATCTCACTAGTCCTGGAGGACAGAGGTAGTCCAAGGATCATGGATGCTATTTTCCTTGACTGCCTGCCTGAGATCTTTTAAGTCTCAAGCCTAAATGGTTACTAATGTAGAGGTATAGCGCTGGTGGGGTTGACATTAACTGGGAATGTCTGGATCGCCAGAACTGGTTTTCCCACCAGCTAGACACATGTAGGAGCAGGTGGAAGGTGAGGCTGTGCCTAGAGCCCTTGGTAGTGGAGAACAGGGAGGAAGAGGAGGCAGGGCAGCATACCTCTATTGGAGTGTGTGGTCTCTCTGACACTGAGGTGCATTCAAGGGGTCAGGCCAGGCCAGGGGCACCGGCAGGTGGTTAAAAGGGAACAAGAGGTTATGCTGCTACCATTGCAGAGGGAGTGTAGTGACTGGAGGGAGAAGCACTTTTCTTCCAGGCTCTCTAAGACAAGACAAGCTATCTGAGCCCACCAAACACACACACACACACACACACACACACACACACATATATATATGTATATTCAAGAAAATATATTAAATGTACTCAGTATTATGGAACACAACTTTTCTAAATGGTTACCATAACTTATACGAAAAGCCGTCATTACTATAATTATTATTAGAAAATTCCAGTTTACTTAATATATGTATCAATTTTGATTTCTACCAGAAACTTTTTTTTAAAGATTCATTTATTTTTTTTATTAATTTCAGTTTATTCACTTTGTATCCCAGCTGTAGCCTCCTCCTTCTTCCCCTCCCAATCCTACCCTTCTTCCATCCTCACCTCCCATGCCCCTCCCCTTTTTATCATTATGCTGTTTTCATTATTATTATTTTAGCTATCCAATAGGGATAAAATGAATCTGAAATAAATTTAAATTTTTACATCCCCACTGTCAAAGGATGTTGAACATTAAAAATAATTTCCATAGATATTTGTATTTCTTTTTTTGTTTTAAAAACTCAACCGGGGAACTCCTACAGCTGAAAAACACAATCAGTGAAGTGGCTGGACACAAAATTAACTCAAAAAAAAAAAAAAGATCAGTAGCCCTCCTGTATACAAAAGACAAAAGGGCTGAGAAAGACATTAGAGAAACAACACCCTTCACAATAGCCACAAATGACATAAGGTACCTCGGAGTAACCCTAACCAAGGAAGTCAAAGACTTGTATGAAAAAAAATTTCAAGTTTCTGAAGGAAGAATTAGAAGAAGATATGAGAAGATGGAAAGATCTCCCATGCTCATGGCTTGGCAGGATTAACATAGTAAAAATGACCATCTTACCAAAAGCAATCTACAGAGTCAATGCAATTCCCATCAAATTGCCAACACAATTCTTTACAGACCTGGAAAGAAAAATTCTCAACTTCATATGGAATAACAAGAAACCCAGAATTGCTAAAAGAATCCTCTACAATAAAAGATCATCTGGAGTTATCTCCATCCCTGATCGCAAGCTGTACTATAGAGCAACAGTAATAAAAACTGCATGGTACTGGCATAGAAACAGAATTGTGGATCAGTGGAATTGAACAGAAGACACAGAAATAAACCCACACACCTATGGACAGCTGATCTTTGACAAAGATGCCAAAACCATAAAATGGAAAAAAGATAGCATCTTCACCAAATGGTGCTGGTCTAACTGGATATCTACATGTGGAAAAATACAAATAGATCCATGCTTATCACCCTGCACAAAACTAAAGTCCAAGTGGATTAAAGACCTCAACATAAAAATGGACACATTAAATTGGTTAGAAGAAAAAGTGGGGAAAACCCTAGAACTCATTGGTACAGGAGACAACTTCCTGAACAGAACACCAACAGCACAGGCTCTAAGAGCAACAATCAATAAATGGGACCTCATGAAACTGAAAAGCTTCTATAAAGCAAAGGACACCACCATCAAAACAAAATGAATGCCTACATATTGGGAAAGAATCTTCTCCTACCCTTTATCTGACAGAAGGCTAACATCTAGTATATAAAAAGAACTAAAGAAGCTGAAAAGCAGCAAATCAAGTAATCCAATTAAAAAATGGGGAACAGAGTTAAACAGAGGACTCTCTGTAGAGGAAAATCAAATGGCAGAGAAATACTTAAAGAAATGCTCAACGTCATTAGCCATCAGGGAAATGCAAATCAAAACGACCCTGAGATTTCACCTTACACCCATCAGAATGGCCATGTTGAAAAACTCAAGTGACAACACATACTGGAGAGGTTGTGGAGAAAGGGGAACCCTCCTCCACTGCTGGTGGGAATGTAAACTTGTACAACCACTCTGGAAATCAATCTGACACTTTCTCAGACAAATAGAAATAGTGCTTCCTCAAAATTCAGCCATATCACTTCTAGACATATATCCAAAAGAGGCTCAAGTACACAAAAAGGACATTTGCTCAACCATGTTTGTAGCAGCTTTATTTGTAATAGCCAGAAGCTGGAAACAGCCCAGATACCCCTCAACTGAAGAATGGATACAGAAATTGTGGTCTATCTACACAATGGAGTAGTACTCTGCAATGAAAAATAAGGAAATCATGAAAATTGCAGGTAAATGGTGGGACCTGGAAAGGATCATCCTGAGTGAGCTGTCCCAGAAGCAGAAAGACACAAACGGTATATACTCACTCATATAGACATATAACATAGGATAAACCTACTAAAATCTGTATATCTAAAGAAACTATTTAAGAGAGAGGACCCTGAATAAAATGCTCAATCCCTATCCTGAAAGGCAAAGAAGATGGACATCAGAAGAAGAAAACAGGAAACAAGTTAGGAACCTGCCACAGAGGGCCTCTGAAAGGCTCTGCCCTGCTGACTATCAAAGCAGACACTGAAACTTATGGCCCACTGTTGGACAAAGTGTATGGAATCTTATGAAAGAAGAGGGAAATAGTAAGATCTGGAGAAGACAGGAAACCCACAAAGAGAGCAACAGAACCAGAAAATTTGAACACAGGGGTCTTCCCAGAGACTCATACTCCAAAAAAAGTACCATGCATGGAAATAACCTAGAACCCCTGCACAGATATAGCCCATGGCAGTTCAGTGTCCAATTGGGTTACATAATAATGTGAAGAGGGACTGCCTCTGACATAAACTGATTGGTCTGCTCTTTGATCACCACCCCCTGAGGGGGAACAGCCTTACCAGGCCACAGAAGATGACAATGCAGCCACTCCTGATGTGATCTGATAGAGGAAGATAAGAAAGAAGGAGAGGAGGACCTCCCTTATCAGTGGACTTGGGGAGGAGCATGGGTGAAGAAGAGGAAGGGAGGGTGGGACTGGGAGGGAAGGAGGGAGAGGCTTATGGGGAGATACAAAGTGAATAATGTGTAATTAATAAAATTAAATTAAATTAAAAAATAAAAAAAACAATTTATTTGCCAATAAAAAGTTTATTATTTATTATAATTTATTTACTTTATATCCCTCCCTCATCTCCTCCTAGTAACCACCATCCCTCTTCTCCCTCTGTGCACTTTCCCTAGTACCCTGATAGGGTTGAACTCCTCTGCTTCCCTCTGATCTTAGCCTATAAGGTCTCATCAGGACTGGCTGCATTTTCTTTCTCTGTGGCCTAGTAAGGCTGCACCCCCCATAGGGAGGTGATCAAAGAGCTAGCCACTGAGTTCATGACAGAGACAGTCTGTGTTCCCATTGCTAGGGAACCCACGTGGAGACTGAGCTGCCATGGGTTACATCTGAGCAGGGATTCTAGGTTCTTGCATGGTCCTTGGATAGATCCTGAGTCCAGATTTTTTTGACTGTTGGTCTCCTAGTTGGGCTCCTGTCTTTTGTAATATACCACATGACCTTATTCTGATAAAAACAACAATGGTTTAGAATGCTTGTCTACAAAAAGGGGGCTGATGTACTTAAGCAGTACTGTTTAAACCTTTACAAGAAATTAGTCAAAGATCTTTCTTCTGGCCCAGCTCTACTGGGCCTTAGAACTATAAATTTGATGAGATGTCGTGTAACATAGTAATTGTACTAGAATTTCTCAGTTTTTCCAAGAAAGCATGGTAGAGCCGTTGGCTGAACTTCAGTACTTATTTTGGTTATCATTATTTAATATTCTGTGTTTAATATTCTATATGTTTAATATTCTATAGCAGGTATAAATACTCAAACTCTGAATCTTTTTTTGAGATTATAAATATATATCACAAACTAGTATAATATCTTTATAACTTAAAAATGTCACTTCCATTCTTATAATCAACATAAGACATGAAAATGCAGGCAGTTATAGTATTAATTGATGATTTTAATGGTAAGGTAAATAATACAAAATAAGGTGGTACATAGATAAAATGAGGCTAAAATAACTACAATTAGACTATCACAATCTTAAAAATGAAAAATTATAGGTATATTATTAAATATATCATTATATCATAATAAATATATTATTAAATATATTTTTATATATCACTTAAGATATTATCTCATTTAAATATTATAATCATTTTATTAGATAAATGCTGTTGCCATTTAAAATGAAATTATTCATATTATTTTGAAACTAAGTGATCAGAATAAAGAATAAACAACTTACTCAGGGCCATAAACAGTTCAAATAGACTAAAAACTTCAAAACCATTTGTTTAGCTTCCAAAGTCCACAATCTTAGTCATTTCCTGTATTGAAAAGTACAATAAGTCTTGCAAAAAAGGCCTCTTTATAACTGTAGCCAAGCTGATCAATCCTAAGATACTGAGAATTTTTTCATAAAACGTGGAAATGGTAGTGGTGAAGAAAGGCCTGGGTTTCATGGATAGGAGGGTGGGAAGGGTCTGGGAGGGCTTGGAGGAGCAGAATCCACGATCAAAATTTATCATATGAATTTTTCCAATAGAAAAAAATGTGAAAAGAAAAATAAAATATATCCCTACTTGCTCTTTGGTTGGAGAAACAGTCTCATAGAGGACCCCGTGCCCTGATATATTTTGTCTTTGTGGTGCTCCTGTCCTCTCCCCATCATACTAACTCCCCCTTCTTTCATATGATTCCCTGCACTCTACCACAGGTTTAGTTATGAGTCTCAGCATCTTGATATGCTGCTTGGTAGAGTCTTCCAGAGGCCCTCTGTGGGTAGGCTCCTGTCCTGTTTCTTGTTTTCTCCTGTTTCCCATGTCCATCCCATTTGTCTTTCTAAGTGAGGACTGATCATCTTACCCTGGGTCCTCTTTCTTGTTTATCTTCTTTAGGTGCACATATTTTAGTATATTTATCCTATCTTATATGGACATAACCTAAATGTAGCCCATGGTAGCTCAGTATCCAAGTGGGTTTCCCAGCAAGGTGAATAGGAAATATTTCTGACATGAATTCAGGGCTGGCTGATTTACCTCTTCCCACCCCCAGAAGGAGGAACAGCCTTGCTAGGACACAGAGGAGGACATTGCAGTCGGTCCTAAAGATACCTGTTAAGCTAAGGTCAGATGGTAGGGGAGGAGGACCTCCCCTAGCAGTGGTCTTGGAAAGGGACAGGGAGAAGATAAGGGTGGAAGGATGGGAATGGGAGGGAATGAAGGAGGGAGCTACCACTAGGATACAAAGTAAATAACCTGTGATTAATAATAAAAAATAAAAATTAATATTAAAAAAGAAAGAGAAAATATGTTAACCTGGGTAAATATTATGTAGAATTTTACCTAAAATAATTTGAAATTTGAATAGGAAAGAATAAAAAAAAAGATGGAGGAAAAGGAGAGGAATTATACTGTTTCAATTCTTACTAAATAAATGTTCAGAAATTTATTTTTCATGTCAACTAACATGGATCAAAAATAAAATAAGTCATAATTTAAGAATAGTATCCTTAAAGTAGGATAAATATTTATTTCTCTGATAATTAAGTTGATAACTCAGAAACACTAATATGTAGAATGTGTAAAGTATCAATGACTGCTGCTCTATGCAGAACCTGTCTTCCTTCCCCGTGTTTGCATCTCTAACAGTTTATAATTTCCCACATATGTCAGAGCTTGGGAAGGCGAATAGGAGATTGACATGAATATGTTAAGAAAATAAATGGACCAGTCAATCCATAATTATTTTCATGAGTTCCACAGAGCATAATGAGGGATTGATGTGATTCTACCTTACAGAGATCTCAATGCTTTCAGCTGAGCATGAGGAGAAAAAAAGTATTCAAGTGCCAGATTCTACCTCTACAAACCTATACAAACTAATTAGCAATTAAATAGGAACCTTAATAAATGCTAGGAATCAAACCTAATTGTACATTCTGTCAGCTAGCTGTGATGTGCAAAATACCACCCATATTTTTATGTTTTATTCTGAATAACGGAGAATAAAATGGGTGTGAATTGCATAACACTTTCTCCCTACTTCAAAAAATCAAGGAAATCCACAAGTCTTTTATGTACTATGAAAATATTAATTAGAGACATAACTTTGAAACTGGGAAGAGAAACACATTATCGAGAATTATTTGACAGGAATGTAAAATATTTTCACATAAGGTACAGAAACTACCTTCAACTCAGTGTGTACATTCGTATTCCAGATGCCAAGTCTTCAATTCAGATCACAATAATAAAGAGGTAAAAATGCACATGAACCCAAGTTCTTGTTTACTTGTTTAGTCTTTTGTTATCTATGGTTGTATGTTCTCTAAGGCCATTGCTTGATGAGCAATTAACATTTTTTTTTTATTTTTAGTTGAAATTTTTAATAGATGAAGACACAGTGATTCATCCAAAATAATGACAATATTATCTTAATAGCCAATAATATTATTGGCTATTATTTCTTCTCATTCTGTCATTACAGATGGAGATATAGGACTTGTTTGCAACACATGAATTTTGTAGAAGTAATCTGGCTTCTTAGATAAGGCTTCAGCTTGGAATCAGAAAAAAAGCTCAAGTGACAAAAAAAAAATGATCTCATTTATGACCTCTGTAACACTGAACAAGTCAGGTCACTATTCCAAACCTTAATCTACTTACTGATAAAAAGAGAGAAATAATGTATGCTTTAGGAGTAGTTAGTATCAGTGGAAATGGTTTATAAACTATCATAGGCATATCTCTAATTTAGACTAAAACAAAAATTTGAAAACAGTGACAGTCACTATTATCTAAGAATGGACTTTAACATGAAGTTTTCTGACTCATTTTAACTCTTCAACATAATGATGAAATGTCATTAAGACAGTCCTGAAGTTACCTGGTAAACTAGGGTCAGATTAAAGGGAAGGAGGACCTCCTATCAGTAGACTTGGCAAGGGTCAAGGAGGAGATGAGGGAGGGAGGGTGGGATTGGGAGGGAAAAAAGGAGGGGACTAGGGCTGGGATACTAAGTAAATAACCTGTGATTAATATAAAAAAATAAAAATTAAAAAAAGAGAATTCTTAACAGGACAGGAGCCTACCAGAGGGCCTCTGAAAGACTCTGGCAAGTGATATATCAAAGCAGATGCTGAGACTTTTAACCAAACTTTGAGCAGAGTGCAGGGAATCCTATGTAAGAAGGGGGAGATAGTAGGACCTGGAGAGGACAGGAGTCACACAAGTAAAGCAACAGAACCAAAATATCTGGGCACAGGGGTCTTTCTGAGACTGATACTCCATGGATATAACCTACAAATCCAGCTCAGATGTAGCCCATGGAAGCACAGTATCAAGTGGGTACCCTAGTAAGGGGAACAGGGAATGTCTCTGACATGAACTCAGTGTCTGTCTCTTTGATCACCTCCCCCTGAGGGGAAAGAAGCCTTGGCAGGCCACAGAGCAGGGCAATGCAATCAGTCCTCATGAGACCTTATAGGCTAAGGTCAGATGAAAGGGGAGGAGGACCTCTCCTATCAGTGGACTTGGAAAGGAGCATGGGAGGAGATGAGGGAGGGAGGATGTCATTGGGAGGGAATGAAGGAGGAGACTAAAGCTGGGATACAAAGTGAATAAACTAATTAATATAAAAAATAAAAATGTAATTAAAATATTAAATCGGTGTTGCTCATGTATCTTGAAGTCATTTCATAGAAATCCTGCATTTTCCTACTGATATATTTTATTTCACAAATTATATAATTATTTGAATGATATTTTTTGAAATATGTAGTACATTGTTAAAAATTATTTGGATAAGTTAGGTGCTTCCACTCAAAGTTCCCAAGTACACAATATTTTCAATTCTCAAGTTCAGTTCTAGAGTTCTAGAGTTCAGTTCATGGTTCTTTGAATGTAAAGATGTTTCATCTCCTCACAATATCATTACACTTGATATTATCCCAGCTTTTCTTCTTCAACAGCGGGGTGTGAGTTTTGTATTAACGAATCCATTTAGTTCAGAGAAATAATTCTATAAGATATTTTAAAGGGCCAATAAACAATAGTTAGGGAATCGTAATTGAAAATAAAAAGACTGAAATTTTCAAAATGTAAAACTTTCGTTAATTCGAGTTTTCATATGATGGTATCATCCTGTTAATATGTTTCTATGTAAATTCATAAAGCAGGGTTTTATATGGATTCAGCTTTATTCCTGAAATTTAAATCAATTATAACTTTCAATCTTATATTATTTTTGTAATTCAAATAAAAATTTTCTAGGTGAGTAGATATTTAAATCCCATAAAGTAAAAGTAAAGAAGTAAAGTAAAAGTTGGAACTTCAGAGAAGTAGTGATTTGTCCTTACCAGAAGAACATTCACTGCTTTTAAAAGTCCAGACCCAGAGATATCTTAGTGTAGCATGAAGCACGAGAGCAGTGCAGGAGATCATCCAATCAAATTTCAACAGTGACCTAATTAATCATGCTGACAGATATGTTTGATAATATATAGTAAGTGTAATGTACATATGTATATATATGATATATGCATTACAATTTTGCAAGAGTTTGTACTATTAGATTTTAATAACTGATATATATCTAATAAATTTATAGTTGAATAATTAATTAGTTCTATCATGTTATATTATGAATCAATACAAAATAAGTAAGCTGGAGTTCCCAAAGGTGATTGAGTTTTGTTAAGGACTATGATGCTGAATGAAAACAGAGAGTTTGGCAGGGCACAGTGGCACAAGCATGTAATTCTTGCATTTAGAGAAACAGAGGTGAGTTTGAGGCCAGGCTGGTTTATAAAAAGAGTCCAGGACAGTCAAAGCCATACAGAGAAATCCTGTCTCAAACAAACAAACAAAAACAACAGCAACAAAAAAAAACAGAGACTGACCCATCACAGAATATATTTTTGTGAGTTTGCATTTCAAAAAATAAACAAAGTGAACTCCATATAATACTTGTATATTATTTATTGGTATTATTAAAAAGAACTAGAATTTTATTCAGTTTGATTAATAAACCATTATGAGATGATAAAAGTAAGATAGTCAAGTACTGATGATATATTATTTTAAAAATACATGGTCTAGAAATATCTTTTTTACATATAATAAAGATATTTAATAATCTTTTTTACATATAACTACAAGCTACTATATGTACACATAATTTAGAAAATCATTTCATTAAAATTATATCAATAACAGAAATTTAACACGAATGTTTTGTAATTATACATCTCCTATAAATATTGTGGATATCATATACAGATAAGAATTTTGAGAAAAATCTCAAGATAAATACACACTAAATTAAGTCAATATATCAAAGCAAAGGAATACTCTACTCCTGAATAGTAAATAAAAGAATTTAAAAATGGATAAGGGGCCAATAAGGTAAATGAAAAAAGTTAAGTGTAGACAAATTTTAATCCAGCTACATGGCTGTTCTAGGTTAGAAATCACAGCTGAAGATGACCTTCTAGGTCTGTGTAATCTGCCTGAAATGACATATCTCAAATCTCTGGCTAGAACAAAGATACAACCTTAGTAAACACCTTTAATGACACACCTTTAATCCCAAACAATGACACACTTTTAATATATTTGACAAGAATATAAATACACCCTTAGCACACAGTTTTAATTACAGACAATGTAGATAAATTTAGTTTGTAGAAGGAAGCAGTTATGTTTGAAATGCAAACAAAGTGAGGAATCAGAGAAAGAGTTTACAAAATAGGTAGGATACACACACAGGCAGAAAAGAGATGTGATTTAAGAGCAAATAGTCGTCCTGCCAAAAGCAATCTACAGATTCAGAGCAATTCCCATCAAAACCAACACAAATCTTTACAGACCGTGAAAGAAAAATTCTCAATGTTATGTGGAAAACAACAACAACAAGAAAACCAGAATCTCCAAAATGATGCTGTACAACAAGAGATCATCTGGAGGTATCTCATTCCCTGATCTCAAGCTGTACTACAGAGCAATAGTAATAAAAACTGCATGGTACTGGCATAGAAACAGAAAGAAGGATCAACAGAATCGAATAGAAGACCCAGAAATAAACCCACACACCTACAGATACTTGATTTTTAACAACGAAACCAAAACCATAAAATGGAAAAAAGACAGCATCTTCAACAAATGGTGCTGGTCTAACTGGATGTCTACATGTAGAAAAATGCAAATAAATCCATACTTATCACCCTGTACAAAACTAAAGTTCAAGGGATCAAAGAACTCAACATAAAACCAGACATAGTAAATTGGTTAGGAGAAAATTGAGGAAGAGCCTAAAACTCATTGGCACAGGAGACAACTTTCTGAACAGAACACCAACAGCGCAGGCTCTAAGATCAACAATCAGTAAATGGGACCTCATGAAACTGAAAAGCTTCTGTAAAGCAACAACATTGTCATCAGAACAAAACGACAGCCTACAGACTGGGAAAGGACCTTCACCAGATCCTTTCTGACAGAGGTCTAATATCCAGAATATATACAGAACTAAAGAAGTTAAAAAGAAACAAATCAGGCAATCCAATTTAAAAAAATGGAGTATGGAGCTAAACAGAGAATTCTCAATAGAGGAATGTAGAATGACAGAGAAACACTTTAAAAAATTCTCAGTGTCCTTAGTCATCAGAGAAATGCAAATCAAAACGACCCTGAGATTTCATCAGCATGGCTAAGACCAAAAACTCAAGTGACAATACATGCTGGAGAGGATGTGGAGTAAGGGGAACCCTTCTCCATTGCTGGTGGGAATATCAACTTGTACAAACACTTTGGAAATCAATCTGGCACTTTCTCAGACAACTAGGAATAGGGCTACCTCAAGATCCAGCTATACCACTCTAGGCATAGCCAAAATATGTTCAAGTACACAAGGGCATTTGGTCAACCACATCCATAGCAGATTTATTCATAATAGCCAGAACCTGGAAACAACCCAGAAGCCCTTCAACAGAAGAATGGATACAGAAATTGTGGTACTTTGACACAATGGAATACTACTCAGCAATTAAAAACAAGGAAGTCATGAAATTTGTTGGCAAATGGTGGGATAAAGAAAAGATCATCCTGAGTAAAGTATCCCAGAAGCAGAAAAATACACATGGTATACACTCACTTATAAGTGGATAGTAGACATATAATATAGGAAAAAGACACTAAAATCTGTACACTTAAAGAAACTGTGCAAGAAGTAGGACCTTGGATAGGATGATCAATCCTCACTGAGAATGACAAACAGGATGGACATTGGAGGAAGCCGATGGCCTCTGAAAGACTCTACCCAGCAATGTATCAAAGCAGATGCTGACCTCATAACCAAACTTTGGGCAGAGTGCAGCTAATCTTAGGAAAGAAGAGAGATAGTAAGTCCTGAATAGAACAGGAGCTCCACAGGGAGAACAACAACAAAAACTGGACACAGTGATGTTTTCTGAGACGGATACTTAAGCAAGAACCATTCATGGATGTTACCTAGAACCACTGCACAGATGTAGTCCATGGCAGCTCAGTGCCCAAGTGGGTCCCCTAGTAGTGGGAACAGGGACTCTCTCTGACATGAACTCAGTGTCTGGCTCTTTGATCACCTCCCCTGGAGTGGGGAGCAGCTTTACCAGGCCACAGAGGAAAACAATGCAGCCATTCCTGATGTGATCTGATAGGCCAGGGTCAGATGGAAGGGGAGGAGGACCTCCCCTATTAGTGGACTGGCAGAAAGGCATGGGAAGAAAAAAGGAAGGGAGGGTGGAATTGGGAGGATACAAAGGAGGGGGCTATGGCTGGGATACAAAGTGAATAAATTGTAATAAATAATAAATAATTTTTTTAAAAAGGCAATACAGTCGAGCTGAGACAGTAGACTAGGGAACAGTAGAGATAGAGAAGGCAATTCAATAAAGTAGAGTTCAGTACAGTAGAGAGGTCAGTAGAAAAGAGTGCAGTACAGTTGAGTTTAATTCCCTACAGTTCAGGAACTTTGGTAGAGTTTTGAGTGCAAAGAGTTCTTGAGTTCATGTAGTGCAATGCAGGTCAGCATAGGCAGTTGAAGCCAGAGAATAAGGAGCCAAAAGATTAGAAGAAATTGCCAGAGTAAGTTTGATGCCAAGCAGAACAATTCAGTCTGAAAGTAAGAGAAATTCGAGTGAATGAATTATCTTAGAGAAGAATTTGATCCAGAACAGCTGAGTTGAACCAGTTAGCCAGAGTTCAGAAAAAGCTAGAAAGGGAGAGTTTATTTAGCAATAAATATCAGAGGCTGAAATATTCTAGGCATAGCTGAGCAGACAGAAGCTAGAAGATTAGATTGTATGGAGGCTATAAGTTTCTAGGCCTGGGCCTAGGGATAATTATAACAGAAAAAGAAATGCTCTGGTCTGAACGCGTGCTTTGTATTCACACAGCTCAATTAAAGCTCTCATCTCATCCTTTCATCTCAGGAGAAAAAAAAGCTACATTTACAAGTCTAAAGATGAATGCTGTCTCTGGAACCAGCATGGAGAGAACTGACACTTCAACGTTGTCTTCTGATCTCCTCATACAGGAAGTATACAAATAAATATAAAATTTTAAAGGACAAACATTTTAAACTGCTTTGGTACATGTAACAGTACTCCATCACCTTGTAACACAAGGACTGGCATAAGAATAGTCAATCCAGGATTGTGATACATTTGCAGTTACTAGAGTGAATTGAGTTATATGTCTTCATTGGAAGAGATACTGATTGGAGCTGGAGGAAAAAGAGAAGGTACTGTGAAGAGGACAAGAGTAAAAACACAATCTATCTCCAAAGATTAATAGACTCACTATACATAATATACATAAAATAACACCTAAGCTCATTTAGTGTAGTTATAACTAGGCTAAGCAAGCAATGTCAAAATATAATTTATACATATAAAATGTTAATAGAAACTCATTTGGAAAATAAAGGTAATGCATTTCTAACAGGTAAGCTTCAAACTTACTGTTGTAGTATAATACTGAAATCTAAAGTCAAGAATGTAGTCAGGCTCACTAACGAAGACTGTGACCTTCTGTGTCAGTAGAGCATGAAATTATTTGTGCTGTACAACTTTTTCATAATTCCTATGGCTTCCTTAGACAAGATTATACATGAATGTAAGTGTAATAAAATGTTACTGTCACCCTCCATCTTTGCTTTTGGAGCATAAATCGGGTGTACAAAAGAAGTCCTCATGGGGGTCATGTTTAAACAAATCACCTCTGTCTTTATGGCTAATATGCTATCATAGTCACAGATCATAACACAAGACCCCACCTACCAGAAGAGTTACAGAAATCTTTGCAATATCTTGAAATACAATAGTATATGTGGGGCCAGCCCTGAAACAGACTACTGCAATCCAATTGTGTATTTTTTAAATCCATGATAAGATTTCCCCAAATTGGTTAAAATTAAAATAATTTTAATAAAAATAATATTTCATATGTAAGTGCTATTTATTATTCATAGCCTGAGTCTATACTGTGGTTTGGGTATTATCATGTTCTATTATATTAAAATCTTGTACAGTCTTTGGCACACAGGTTTTTAGATAATAAAAACTTCATTCTTATGATTCATATATATTCTTTTTTATTTGAAGCAAATTTCATTTTTTAGTTTTTATTTTTTATATTAATTACAGTTTATTTACTTTGTATCTTAGCTGTAGCCTCTCCCTCATTCCACCCCAATCCCACCCTCTCTCCATCATCTCCTACCTGCCCTTCTCTAAGTCCACTGATAGGGGAGGACCTCCTTCCCTCTGTCAGACCCTAGCTTATCAGGTCTAACCAGGACTGGTTACAATGTCCTCCTCTGTGGCCTAGCTAGGCTGTTCCTCCCATGGGGTGTGAGGGGTTGAGAGGTCAAAGAGCTAGCCTCAGAGTTCATGCCAGAGACAGTCCCTGTTCCCCTTGCTAGGGAAGCCACTTGGATATGAGCTGTCATGGGCTATGTCCTAGCAGGGGTTCTAGGTTATATCCATGCATGGTTCCAGGTTGGAGAATCAGTCTCAGACAAACCATTCTGCGCTAATATATTTGGTCCTTGTGGAGCTCCTGTTTTCTCCAGGTCTTACTAACTCTCTCTTCTTTCATATGATTCCCTGAACTCTGCCCAAAGTTTGGCCATGAGTCTCAGCATCTGCTTTGATACCCTGCTATGTAGAGTCTTTCAGAGGCCCTCTATGGTATGCTCTTATTCTGCTTCTCGTTTTCTCCTACTTCCAATGTCCATCCCATTTTGTCTTTCTAAGTAAGGATTGATCTTCACAATCAAAGTCCTCCTTCTTGTTTATCTTCTTTAAGTGTACAGATTTGGGTATGTTTATCCTATATTATATGTCTAATATCCACTTAAGTGAGTATATGCCATGTGTGTCTTTCTGCTTCTGGGATACCTCACTCAGGATGATCTTTTCTAGGTCCCACTATTTGCCTGCAAATTTCATGTATATTCTTGTATTGATCATTTTGAGACAGGATCTCTAGATTCAAAAATATTCTTCCTTTCCATACTAAAGTTTATATTTCTATAAAGTAAACTATTTCACTCTTTTAAAAATATGTAATTTATTTGTGTGTGTGTGTGTGTGTGTGTGTGTGTGTGTGTGTTTCAATTAACAGCCAGAGAGGGTATGTAATTGAGGGGGACTGGGTAATTGTTGGTTTTGAGCATCCATGTGCGCACTGGGAATTGAAGTTGATTTTCTGCAAGAGGAGCCAGTGTTCTAAACTGCTGAACCATTTTTTCCAATCCATTATTTCACTTTTTCTTTTTTATTTTTATTATTAGTTACATTTTATTAACTCTGTATCCCGGCTGTATCCCACTCCCTTATTCCCTCCCAACCCACCCTCCCTCCCTCATCTCCTCCCTGCCCCTTTCCAAGTTCACTGATAGGGGAGGACCTCCTCCCCTTTCATCTGACCCTGGTTTATCAGGTATCTTCAGGGCTGGCTGCAAAGTCCTCCTCTGTGGCCTAGCAGGATTGCTCCTCCCTTGTGGGGTGCAGAGGTCAAAGAGCCTGCCATTGAGTTCCTGTCAGAAATAGTCCCTTTTCCCCCTACTAGGAAAACCCACTTGGTTACTGAGCTACCACAGGCTACATCTGAGCAGAGGTTCTAGGTTACATCCATACATGGTCCTTGGTAGGAGTATCAGTCTCAGAAAAAAACTCTGTGCCCAGATATATTTGGTCCTTGTGGAGCTCCTATCCTCTCCACATCATACAAACTCCCCCTTCTTTCATATGCTTCCCTGCACTCTGCTGAAGGTTGGTTATGAGTCTTAGTATCTGCTTTGAAACACTGCTAGGCAGAGTCTTTCAGAGGCCCTCTGTGGTAGGCTCCTGTCCTGTTACTTATTTTCTCCTACATTCAATGCCCATCCCACTTGTCTTTCTTTTTTTTTTAATTTTATTTTTTTTATCAGTTACATTTTATTAACTCTGTATCCCAGCCGTGTCCCAATTGATCATTCCCTCCCAGCCCCACCCTCCCTCCCTCATCTCCACCTTGCCCCTTTCCAAGTCTACTGATGGGGGGAGACCTCCTCCCCATTCATCTGATCCTGTTTTATCAGGTATCTTCAGGACTGGCTGCAAAGCCCTCCTCTGTGGCCTAACAGGACTGCTCCTCCCTCCCGGGGTGGGGAGGCCAAAGAGCCAGTCATTGAGTTCCTGTTAGAAATAGTCCTTGTTCCCCTCACTTTGGGAAACCAATTGGTTACTGAGCTACCACAGGCTACATCTGTGTGGAGGTTCTAGGTTATATCCATACATGGTCCTTGGTTGAATGTCAGTCTCAGAAAAGACCCTGTGCCCAGATATATTTGGTCCTTGTGGAACTCCTATCCTCTCCCCATCAGACTAACTCCCCTTCTTTCTTATGATTCCCTGTACTCTGCCAAAGGTTTGGTCATGAGTCTTTGCTTTGAAAACACTGCTAGTTAGAGTCTTTCAGATGCGCTCAGTAGACTCCTGTCATACGTTCAATGCACATCCCATCTGTCTTTCTAAACGAGGATTGATCATCTTACCCCATGTCCGCTCAATTAATTATCTTTTTTAGGTGTATAGATTTCATTATGTTTATCATATCTTATAGGTCTATATAAGTGAGTATATCTCATGTTTCTCTTTCTCCTTCTGGGATATTTCACTCAGAATGATCTCTTCTAGATCCCACCATTTGCCTGCAAATTTCATGATTTCCTCCTTTTTGATTTCTGAGTAGTATTCCATTGTGTAAAAATACCACAATTTCTGTACCCATTCCTCTGTTGATGGACATCTGGGTTGTTTCCAGGTTCTGGCTATTACAAATAAAGCTGCTATAACTCACTTGTCTTTCTAAGTGAGGACTAATCATCTTACCCTAGGACTTCCTTCTTGTTTATCTTCTTTAGGTGTATAGATTTCATTATGTTTACCATATCTTACAGGTCTATGTAAGTGAGTATATACCATGTGTGTCTTTCTCCTTCTGGGGTACCTCACTCAGAATGATCTTTTCTAGATCCCACCATTTGCCTGCAAATTTCATGATTTCCTCGTTTTTGATTGTTGAGTAGTATTCCATTGTGTAAAAATACCACAATTTCTGTATCCCTTCCACATTTGATAGAGATCTGGGTTATTTATTTTACTTTTTAAATAATCCAAGTTTTTGTTCTAAGCCTCCATTGCTCAAATAACAGTGTTTTTCATAATAAATGTTTTTCTTTCTTTCAGGAGTTGTTTTTATTTTCTTGATTTTTACCTTTTGTATTTAAGTCTGTGACATATGTTAAGTATCTTAGTAATAATGTTTACTCATTATGACCAAAATACTTAACATAGACAAAGGAAAATATGTTCTGTTCAACTCATAGCTTCAGAGCACACTAGTTGCTTATTCAATATCAAATGGTGATTTCTAAAAACATGTAAATATAGGTAATATTACCCAAACTGAGCAGGATCATGTAGTTAAATTTATGTATTTGAGAATACACACACACATACACAAAACACATAGACACACATATTTATACACATACATACTCACACACACATACTCACACACCAAGTATGTTAAAACAATTTAAAAAAAATGATACCATGTATTTGAAAAAGAGTAATGGGGTACCAGAAGGCTTTGGAGAGAAGAAAGAGAAATATATGATGTAGTTAAAATCTCAAAAAAACCAATAAGGAAAAACCTAACACAAAAATAAGAAAAACAAATAAAGAGAGGAAAAAAATAAATAAAAAGATGGATTTATAATGCAATGTAAGCACATGATAGGAATATCTATGTTACTATTTCTCTAATGTACCTATAAACTGTATGTTAACTTCCCAGAAAAACAAATTTTACCCTGTTTCATCAATAGTTTTTTAAAAAAATAAAAAGTAATTCTAAACTCTTTTATTTTTTTTTGAATGATCTTATCCAGAGATTTATGCTGGCTTTGTCAAATTGTCCCTACTTTTGACATAACCAATGACATTTTTAGATGAAATATTTTTTCCATTTTTTAATTTTAATTATTTTAATTTAATTAATTACAATTTACTCATTTTGTATCCCAACTTTTGCTCCCTACTTCCTCCCCTCCCAATCCCACCCTCCTTCCCCATTTTCCACCCATGCAATTCCCAAATTCTACTGATACTGGAGGACCTCCTCTCCTTCCTTCTGATCCTAGTCTATCAGGTCTCATCAGGAGTAGATGCATTGCCTTCCTCTGTGGCCTGGTAAGGCTGCTCGCCACTTAGGGGGAGGTGATCAAAGAGCAGGCCAATCAATTCATGTCAGAGATAGTTCCTGTTTCCATTACTATGGGACTCACTTGAACACTGAACTGCCATGGGCTACATCTGTGCAGGAGTTCTAGGTTAACTCCATGAATGGTCCTTGGTTGGCATCAGTCTCAGAAAAAAAAAAAAAAAAAAAAAACCCTTTGCCCAGATTTTTTGGTTCTGATGCTCTCCTTGTGGAGTTCCTGTCCTTTCCAGGTCTTACTATCTTCCCTTCTTTCATAAGATTCCTTGCACTCCTTCCAAAATTTAGCTCTAAGTCTCAGCATCTGTTCTGATACCCACAGGGTAGAGCCTTTCAGAGGCCCTCTGTGGTAGACTCCTGTCCTGTTCCCTGTTTTCTCCCTCTTCTGATGTCCATACTCTGCCTTTCTGAATGGGGATTGAGCAACTTAGCCAGAGTCCTCCTTCTTGATTAGTTTCTTTAGGTGTACAGATTTTAGAAATATTTTTAAGTAAGTCATTGTCCAGCAAAAAAGAAGAGAAACTTTGAAATACCTCTTTGAAGTCAAGTTATAAAATTTGCAATTATATATTCTCAAATATAACAAACTTTTATCAAAACTGCTTTTGAGATTAAAATGGAAATATGTCAAATAATATTCATAGCTTTTTCTCAGGTCTGAGAGTTGGTGATGAATTATAAATGTGATTAACTGTGGAGATGAATGCTCAAGTTTAGAATCAAAGGATAAGCAGTCAATAACCATTATTTGACTGACTTAAAGGCAGGGTTGTAATCTTAAATGGGATCATTTTATTTAAGGAGAACATAGTTAATATAAAATAAATAAATGCTAATAGCATATTATAAATGTCTTGTCCCCATTACAGGTTTTATTTTTTAGAAGTAAAAAAAAGGAAACAGCTTTGCTTATCTTCAATACCAGTTTTCTCAATAAACTCACTAGGAAACATTGAAAGAAAAATGAAGTATATGTGAACATCAGTTTGTTTACTTTAGGTCTGTAATGATGGAACTGGATTTGAATACTGAATTTTTTCATATTCCTGGTACTAAGGGCTTTATATGGTGGCATGTGATGTTTGTGTTAGAAACTGTCTTCTCTCTTACAAACTCTGTTTAAATTCCTTTTACATGTGGATATTCTTTGGGAGGTTTCTATAGTTCTAGTTTTAGATATGAGTTATCAGTTGGTCTTTATTGCTTGAGGAAGCTCAATTTCTCCATGTGTTCTGCATCGCTTCCTGCTTGAGTTTCTCCACTTTACTTAACTAAAGACTGTTGCCTGAAAATGTAAGCAGAAACAAACTCCTTCCATAATCATCTTTGCTTATATGGCATTTATCAAGCAACAGGAAACAAACTAGAACACATCTTGTTACCCAAAACAAAAGGACATATAATCTCACTCTAAACTTATCTTTGCTCTGGCTGTGATAGACTTAGGTTAAGCTAAATAACATTTTCAAGCATGTTAATAGTTTTTTTTTTCCTTGTGAAAATGCAAATTTATTTGAGAGAGTCTAGCCAGACCATGCAGTGGAAGTTGTTTTCTGCTCAAAATCAACAACTTAACAGAAAGTGTTTTACCAGCATCAACACTTGTGGGTGGTGGGAGTGTCAGTGTGAACAATGGGGCGGGTGGCGTTGGTGATAGAGTGTAGCCTAAATGGGCCAGAATACATCTTCAACTTCCAATAGAATTTGGCAGCATTTTCTCAAGGGACACTGGCTTTGCAGTGCTACAAGGAAAGTTGTTCCAATGTTTCAATGTGTGTGGCAGCTCACAATCCCTGTAAGTGTTAATCCAATGTGAGTTAATCAAGATGTGAGGAGAAAGACCAACCCAAATCGTCATGATCAAATTAAAGCAAGATTTATGCATGTACTCTCCCCCTAAGGTGGGCTTCAAGAGGTCAGCACTGGACATGGGGAGATAAGGTTTGTATAGCTCAGGAGTAGGTGTTGTATAAATGTGTGATTTGGCAGGCAAATAAGCAGAGTTACAGAAGCAGAACATAAGCATAACAAATTGGTCATACCAATCTTCTGAAACAAGGGCAGGGTTGTGAGGTGGTCATAAAAATGTGGTCATAATAAGGTGGTCAAAACAACCTCCAGAAACAGTGGCATGGTTACTATACAGGCAGTACAGAATCACTTGTAGTCAAGGTTAGAGGTGGGACATAGCTTAGTCTTTGAGAAACCAAGATTTAATCATAAACAGGAATGAGTCTAGTTTGGCTTTGTTATGAGATGGCTTTTAAGCCCAAGATGGAGGCAGGCTGGTTTATCACCAGGAGACCCCGAGAACCCCTTTATTTGGCTCTGAAGGTGAAATCTAAGTTGAAATGGTGACTTCAGGATGTTGGAGACATCATGACCATAGGACATCGATTGAAAAAAGCTTCAGGTACACAATGGAGCTGGCTCAAGAGAGAAGATATATGTAGTGCAGACAGTAGAGCTGGATTTATGGGGCTACCTTTGGCTCCAGGAAAATTCCTTGATTGACCAAGGAGGGCAGACATAGAGTTAAAAGAGTTGCTCTTCTCTTTTCTGGGCTTAGTCTTGCTCTGGCCCCATTATTTCCAGCTGTGTCCTCATTTCTTATTTTGATCTGCAGCAACAACTTGTGTTTTATTTTATAGAAGCTCACTGTTAAGAGATAGTATTGAGTCTCAAAAGAGACTTTGTGTTCCTCAACAGTAATAAGATTCTTAAAGACTATAAGGATTTTTAGAGATGGAGCATTATGATATGAAAATGAGGCTTTAGAGCATTGTTTCTAACCTGTGGGTCACAACCCTGTAACAAACCTGTATCTCCAAAAACATTTACACTATGATTCACTACAGTAGCAAAATTACAGCTATGAAGTAGGAACAAAAATATTTTTATGGTTTTAGGTCACCACAACATGAGGAATTGTATTAAAGAGTTGCAGTATTAGGAAGGTGGGAACCACTGCTTTATACAATGACATGTTACAATTTAAACTGATGTGTCTGAGTGTCAAGTTGACAAAGATGGAGTTGTGATGGATGATTTTCACTGTTAATTTGATGGGATTTAGAATCATGATGCAAACACACCTTTGGGTGTGTCTCTCAGGGTGTTTAAGAGAGCAGGGAAACCCGTCCCCAAATACAGACAACACCATAATAAAGGGAGCTGGGGACCAGCTTTCACTTCTGATGCATAGGTACAGATACCAGCTGCCTAACAAGTCTGTTTCTATTCTCCATAATGAGCATATCCGTGAGCTTTCTTCCTTATGTTGCATTTGTCAGTATTTTGTCACATCAAAGAGAAAATGAACTAATACCGCTACTTAACAGTTATTAAATTTATTTTTATTACTTTTATTGATGGTTATATAGTAGAGTAAATCTCTCTGTCTCTCTCCCTCTTCCTCTCCCTTTCTCCCCCTCTCTGTCCCCCTCTCTCTCTCTCATTCAATGGAAAAAAGACAGCATCTTCAACAAATGGTCCTGGACCAACTGGATGTCTACATGCAGAAAAATGAAAATAGATCCATATTTATCACCCTGCACAAAACTAAAGTCAAAGTGGATCAAGGACCTCAACATAAAACCAGATACCCTAAATCAATTGGAAAAAAAGTGGGGAACAGCCTAGAACTCATTGGCACAGGAGACAACTTCCTGAACAGAACACCAACAGCACAGGCTCTAAGAGCAACAATCAATAAATGGGACCTCATGAAACTGAAAAGTTTCTGTAAAGCAAAGGATACCGTCATCAAAACAAAACGACTGCCTACAGATTGGGAAAGAATCTTCACTAACCCTTTATCTGACAGAGGACTAATATCCAGTATATACAAAGAACTAAAGAAGCTGAAAAGCAGCAAACCAAGTAATCCAATTAAAAAATGGGGAACAGAGCTAAACAGAGAATTCTCGACAGAGGAATATCGAATGGCAGAAAAACACTTAAAGAAATGCTCATCCTCATTAGCCATCAGGGAAATGCAAATCAAAACGACCCTGAGATATCACCTTACAGCCATCAGAATGGCCAAGATGAAAAACTCAAGTGATAACACATGCTGGAGACGTTGTGGAGAAAGGGGAACCCTCCTCCACTGCTGGTGGGAATGTAAACTGGTACAACCACTCTGGAAAGCTATCTGGCACTTTCTAAGACAAATAGGAATAGTGCTTCCTCCAGACCCAGCTATACCACTGCTAGGTATATACCCAAAGTTTGCTCAAGTACACAAAAGGGATACTTGCTCAACCATGTTTATAGCAGCTTTATTTGTAATAGCCAGAACCTGGAAACAACCCAGATGTCCATCAATGGAGGAAACTGTGGTATTTTTACACAATGGAATACTACTCAGCAATCAAAAAGGAGGAAATCATGAAATTTGCAGGCAAATGGTGGGATCTAGAAAAGATCATTCTGAGTGAAATATCCCAGAAGGAGAAAGACAAACATGGGATATACTCACTTATATAGACCTATAAGATATGATAAACATAATGAAATCTATACACCTAAAAAAGATAATCAATTGAGCAGACAGGGGGTAAGATGATCAATCCTCGTTTAGAAAGACAGATGGGATGTGCATTGAATGTATGACAGGAGTCTACTGAGTGCATCTGAAAGACTCTAACTAGCAGTGTTTTCAAAGCAAAGACTCATGACCAAACCTTTGGCAGAGTACAGGGAATCATAAGAAAGAAGGGGAGTTAGTCTGATGGGGAGAGGATAGGAGCTCCACAAGGACCAAATATATCTGGGCACAGGGTCTTTTCTGAGACTGACATTCAACCAAGGACCATGTATGGATATAACCTAGAACCTCCACACAGATATAGCCTGTGGTACCTCAGTAACCAATTGGTTTCCCATAGTGACTATTTCTAACAGGAACTCAATGACTGGCTCTTTGGCCTCCCCACCCCCCAAGGGAGGAGCAGTCCTGTTAGGCCACAGAGGAGGGCTTTGCAGCCAGTCCTGAAGATATCTGATAAAACAGGATCAGATGAATGGGGAGGAGGTCCCCCCTATCAGTGGACATGGAAAGGGGCACGGTGGAGATGAGGGAGGGGGGGAGGGACTGGGAGGGAATGAGGGATCGGGACACGGCTGGGATACAGAGTTAATAAAATGTAACTGATAAAAAAATAATAATGAAAAAATAAATAAAAATAGGTATCCATTTTAACAGATTAAAAAGAATCACATCAGAATAAATTAAATTGGAATAGAGCTATGATAAACACAATAGCTAATGAAATAGGAAGCAAAATAATGACCATTATCAGTATATACAGGCAAACCTAGGAAGACTAACACAAACTCACAACAAGAGGGAGAGAAAGAGAAAGAAAGGGAATGAAGGAAGGAGTGGGAAAAGGGCATGTTAATAGTTTTATGAATGTTTAATAGTGTTATAAGAAGTGCAATGAAAGAATTAAGGCAACTTTAAAATCCATTTGTGGAAACATGGAATCACAACAAAGTGAGGCAATCTCTGCTATAAACCTCAGATTCTTTCTGGTGGTATGCTTAGCTCTTGAGTTAGTGGCATTTGGTGGTATTTCCCTACTTGCCTAACAGTCACAAAATTGTCAAATACTGAAGTTGGTGATGTAAAGCTTTTAGAGGAATAGGCTACCTAAGGTAAAGCTGTAACTTTCCAACTCTCCACAATTATTGACGCGCTTTCATCAGTCAATTGACCATGTAGATTGTTGAATGTAGTTGTGGATTTTATTCTTGGTACTCTACTGTCCAGCCACAAATTTTTGATTATGTACAAAATACAAGAGCTTCAGGTTTCATTAAAATCCTGAGGGGGGGGGACATAAAAACCTGGACAACTTTTTCTCTCTAAGAGATTTGATTCATTCCAAGATTTCTTTTGAAGTAATAAACCTTTTCTGACATACAATTTTTCCAACCAAGGATATATCCATACATGGATATAACCAAGAACCTTTGCTCAGATGTAGTCCATGACAGCTCCATATCCAAGTGGGTTCTCCTGTAAGGGGAACAGGGACTGTCTCTGACATGAACTCAGTGGCTGGCTCTTTGATGTCCCCCTCCCCCAAGGAAGGAGCAGCCTTGCTAGGCCACAGAGGAGGACTTTGCAGCCAGTTTTGATGAGACCTGATAAGCTAGGGTCAGATGGGAGGGGAGGAGGAACTTCCCTATCAGTGTAGGGGCAGGGAGGAGTTGAGGGAGGGTGGGATTGGGATGGAATGAGGGAAGGGACTACAGCTGGGATAGAAATAAATAAACTGTAATCAATATAAAAAGTAAAAATTAAATTAAAAAAATTGTTACCCAATTATCATTCTTATTATTCTTCATGAATATTTCAGTAGAATGGATAGAATTACATGGATTAGAAAATTAATTAGGAGGTGGAATTTTTATTCTGGGAGGTATATTTTTGCCTTTATCTTATTGTAAACAGATGGGTAATCTATTAGAACTATGTAGAAATTTCTATATAAAACCTTCCATTAGCAAAATAATAGTTTTCTAAAAGTTTATTTTGTAAGGAATTGATGTATGATGTAATATTCTGAATATTATTACATGAGAAAGAATACAATAAATATTTAAATTTTTATCACTCTGACTAATAGACTATTTGAACATGAACTTGTTAATTTTTGTAACTAGGTTGTTCTTAAAGAAAGGATAGTACATTGAATTATTCAATGTCCTAGCATATTTTTTGTGTGTTACATCCATGACACAATCTATTTGCTTTTGAAATCTATATGGCCATGTTACAAAATGTTGATATATTATTCAATACCCATATTTTCCTTTCTTCATATATATATGTATATATACGTATATAAGATGAATTGGTGTTTTGTCTGCATGTATTATGTCTGTGTGAAGGTGTCAGATCTTGGAGTTACAGACAGGTGTGAGCTACCATGTGGGTGCTAGGATTTGAACCTCTTTCTTCAGGAAAAGCAACCAGTACACTTGAACTCTGAGCAATCAATCCAGCCTCCAATACCCATATTTTCAAAATTGTCATAGGTATAAAACCATTTTATACATAAGTAAAATTTAAAGCTTATTTAAATGAATTGCAACAGTAAACAGTGCTTGCAGGTAACCTTTTAGCAATTTCTTCTTTAATCAAATATTTTTTCTGCCTGAAGAGTATATTTAATATATTTCAGATGCACATCCTATGATATATTATAGTAGTTTTAATGTCAAATCAATACTTGGCTACAAAATGAGTATTTAGCCAATATTTATCTGAAAGCATTTCCTGGAAGTTCTTATGGCATTACCAAGAAAAAAATACTATTTCTATTTCTTTGTGTGTGGTAAGATGTTTACAAAAACTCATAATGATGCAATGGAAAATCTTTTATCTCATTTTTTTTCACTTGAGATTTTATTTTATTATTTTTTATTAATTACACTTTATTCACTTTTTATCTCCCCATAAACCCTCCCTCCTCCCCTCCTAATCCCACCTTCCCTCCCCCTTCTTCCAGCATGCCCATCCCCAAGTCCACTGATAGGGGAGGTCTCCTCTCCTTCCTTCTGATTTTAGTCTATCATCAGGAGTAGATCTCATCAGGAGTAGCTGCATTGACATCTTCTGTGGCCTGGTAAGGCTGCTCCCCCCTCAGGGGGAGGTGATCAAAGAGCAGGCCAATCAGTTCATGTCAGAGGCTGTCTCGTTTCCCATTACTATGGAACCCACTTGGACACTGAATTGCCATGGGCTACATCTGCGCAAGGGTTCTAGGTTATCTCCATGCCTGGTACTTGGTTGGATTATGAGTCTCTGGAAAGAACCCTGTGTTCAAATTTTCTGGTTCTGTAACTCTCCTTGTGGAGTTCCTGTCTTCTCCAGATCTTACTATTTCCCTCTTCTTTCATAAGATTCCACTCTGTCCAACAGTTGGCCATAAGTCTCAGTGTCTGCTTTGATAGTCTGCAGGGCAGAGCCTTTCAGAGGCCCTGTGTGGGAAGTTCCTAACTTGTTTCCTGTTTTCTTCTTCTTCTGATGTCCATCCTCTTTGCCTTTCAGGATGGGGATTGAGCATTTTAGTCAGGGTCCTCCCACTTGATTAGTTTCTTTAGATGTATAGATTTTAGTAGGTTTATCCTATATTATATGTCTGTATGAGTGAGTCTATGCCATGTGTATCTTTCTGTTTCTGGGACAGCTCACTCAGGATGATCCTTTCCAGGTCCCACCATTTACCTGCAAATTTCATGATTTCCTTATTTTTCATTGCTGAGTAATATTCTATTGTGTAGATGTACCACAATTTCTGTATCCATTCTTCAGTTGAGGGGCATCTGAGTTGTTTCTAGCTTCTGGCTATTACAAATAAAGCTGCTACAAATATGGTTGAGCAAATGTCCTTATGGTGTACTTTTGGATATATGCCTAAGATTGGTATGGCTGGATTTTGGGGAAGCTCTATTCCTATTTGTCTGAGAAAGCGCCAGATTGCTTTCCAGAGTGGTTGAATAAATTTTCATTCCCACCAGCAGTGGAGGAGGGTTCCCTTTTCTCCAAAACTTCTCCAGTGTGTGTTGTCACTTGAAGTTTGATCTTGGCCATTCTGATGGTTGTGAAGTGAAATCTCAGGGTAGTTTTGATTTGCATTTCCCTGATGGCTAATGAGGATGAGCATTTCTTTAAGTGTTTCTCTGCCATTCGAAATTCCTCTACAGAGAATTCTCTGTTTAGCTCTGTTCCCCATTTTTTAATTGGATTACTTGGTTTGTTGCTTTTCAGCTTCTTTAGTTCTTTATATATACTGGATATTAGCCTTCTGTCAGATAAAGGGTTAGGGAAGATTCTTTCCCAATCTGTAGGCATTCATTTTGTTTTGATGACAGTGTCCTTTGCTTTACAGAACGTTTTCAGTTTCATGAGGTCTCATTTATTGATTTTTGCTCTTAGAGCCTGTGATGTTGGTGTTCTGTTCAGGAAGTTGTCTCCTGTACCAATGAGTTCTAGGGTTTTCCCCACTTTTTCTTCTAACCAATTTACTGTGTCTGGTTTTATGTTGAGGTCTTTGATCCACGTGGACTTGATAAGTATGGATATATTTGCATTTTTCTACATGTAGATATCCAGTTAGACCAGCACCACTTGTTGAAGATGCTATCTTTTTTTCCTTGTATGGCTTTTGGCATCTTTGTCAAAAATCAGGTGTCCATAATTGTGTGGATTTATTCCTGGGTCTTCTGTTCAGTTCCATTTGTCCACCATTCTGTTTCTATGCCAGTACCATGCAGTTTTGATTACTGTTGCTCTATAGTACAGCTTAAGATAAGGGATGGAGATACCTCCAGAAGATCTTTTATTGTAGAGGATTGTTTTAGCAATTCTGAGTATCTTGTTATTCCATATGAAGTTGAGAATTTTTCTTTCCCGGTCTGTAAAGCACTATGTTTGTAATTTGATGGGAATTACATTGAATCTGTAGATTGCTTTTGGTAAGATGCCCATTTTTACTGTTAATCCTGCCAATTCCATGAGCATGGGAGATCTTTTCATCTTCTGATATCTTCTTCTAATTCTTTCTTCAGAAACTTGAAATTTTTTCATACAAGTCTTTGACTTGCTTGGCTAGGGTTACACCAAGGTACTTTATTTCCCTAATTTGTTTCTCAGCCCTTTTTCTTTTGTATACAGGAGGGCTACTGATTTTTTGGAGTTAATTTTGTATCTGTTCACTTTGCTGAAGGTGTTTATCAGTTGTTAGGAATTCCCTGGTAGAAATTTGGGGTCACTCAGGTATACTATCATATCATCTGCAAATAGTGATAACTTGAGTTCTTCTTTTCCAATTTGTATCCCCTTGATCTCCTCCAACTGTCCTATTGCTCTAGCAAGGACTTCCAGAACTGTGTTGAAGAGATATGGAGAGAGTGGGCAGCCTTGCCTTGTTCCTGATTTCAGTGGGATTGCTTTAAGTTTCTCTCTGTTTAGTTTGATGCTGGGTATAGGCTTGCTATATATTGCCTTTACTATGTTTAGATATGTGCCTTATATCCCTGATCTCTCCAATAATTTAAACATGAATGGATTTGGATTTTGTCAAATGTTTTTTTAAGCATCTAAGGAGATTTATTATTTTGTTAATTTATAAACCCCAATATCTTTTGCATGATAAATACATGAGTGAAAATGTATACTATTCATATAACCATTCTGATACTGAAAAGTATTGAGGAGATATTTAAGATTTTAAAAGCATATAACTACATCAGATGTAGTCCATGGCAGCTCAGTATCCAAGTGGTTTCCCTAGTAAGGAGAACAGGGACTGTCTCTGACATGAACTCAGTGGCTAGATCTTTGACTGCCTCCCGCTGAGGGAGGAGCAGCCTTGTCAGGCTACAGAGGAGGACAACATAGCCAGTTATGATGAGACCTGATAAGCTAAGGTCAGATGGAAGGGGAGGAGGACCTCCCATATCAGTGGACTTGGAAATGGACATGGGAGAAGATGAGGGAGTGAGGATGGGACTGGGAGGGAATGACGGAGGAGAGGGATACAAAGTGAATAAACTGTAATTAATATAAAAAATAAAAATATAATAAAAAAACATACAATTCTAAGGTTTAGTGGTATAATCTCAAATAATATGGTCAAAATTTTTAGAAGTTATAAGTAGAAATTAAAATGTTTGTAAGAGTATAATTTTTTGGGGGGTATACCTGAAAAATCTAATTCAGTCTTTTGAAGTGGGTCTTACAAGGCCACCACAGCAAGAGAAGAAAAGTAGATTTCTCCAACCACATGAAATGATGAATGCCTGAAAATGGAAACAGAGAAAGATAGATTCCAGTCTGTGTCAGTTATAATGTGATTCTGGTACATGAGCATTTATTGAAAGTTTCATTACCTTTACAGGAATCAATGTTTGAAATGTTTATCCACCATTTTCTGCAATGTTACTTCTATAAATTTAACAGCCTCTTCCTATAGTGAGGCTCATAATCTGCTTTACTTACTGTCATGTAAATATTAAAGAGGAAAGAAGGAAAAATTCTATCGTCATCCTAAATTTGAACATACTTAAAATAGAAAAATGTTTGCCTTTCAGTTCAAGTCAATCTATGGATTAGATTGTATTTTGTGAAAATATTACAGGAATATTTTCAATTTTCCATGTAGACTCCTTCTTACTTGCAATATATTATTTTACCCATATTTATGCCATTATATTTACAATTTATTCTTTAAGAATTCTCAAATATTCAAATATACATATATTTATATACACATACATAAACATGAGTATGTAATTTATGTGTTTACAGATATTTTGAGAGAGACCAAGGAATAAACCCTAAGTAACGAGTATGTAAAATATTTCAGCCAATATTTAAATGATTTTAAATATCTCATATGTTTAAAAAATATATGTAAGAAATATTACATAAAACTCAGAAATGCGAAAAATATGTAGTTTTAAACCAGTAGCATGGAAATATAAAATTAAGAATGTATGTTGGATGCCCTTGGTAAAAATTTTTTGGAGGAATTGTTTCCATAAACCTTGTTAATTACTGAAAACCACTAGAATAACAGAGAAAGAGGAAGAACAATGTTTTATTCTGATAAACAGTAGCATTTTGACACTGAAAATGAAATCATAGCTACACATACCAAAAATTAAAGTTAAAACAGAACTTTTACCTAAGACACATGCAAGAACTTTGAACTTTGGGTGTGTAATAAATTGAAACATGAAGGAAGGGACGCGCACACCATCTTTCAATTAACATTTGTACTGAGAATGCAGAATTTGGCTAGTGCAAAGGCTGAAAACTAATTACAAGTTTTAAGGTTTCCATAGTTCTAAAAGAGCATTTTCTGTTGTCTTAGAAACAGGTGTAGTGATGAACAAAACTGTCCCACATTTAGTCTGTGAGAACTATAGACAATTTCTTGGATTTCAAAAACTGTAGGAGCCATATGCTGACATTTAAATTATGATCATAACAAGAACAGGCGTTCATTAAATACGATGAAGTATAAATTATTTCATTCTATAAAAGTAAAGCCATTTCTAGTGCTAACACATCCCTTTTCATTGCTGCATTTCTTCCTAAAGCCATACGCACTTTTGTTGATAAAGCACATATAATTTATATTCCTATACCTTCCATTCATTTCAAAAGTATTTATAACCTTCTGAAATACTTAATGAATAAAAAATTACATTTAACTTATTGAAAAATGCTTGCTTGATCATATTTCCAGTTTAATTTCTGTATTTTTATTTAAAATATGTTAAACATTTAATCTTATAAACAAGTCCATATATTTCTCTTTAAATAATTAAAAACAATTTGTACTCAATTTAAATCCCTAGGAGTCCTGCTCTTTTCTGAAAAGAAATGTAGAGGTGTTTCTGGGGAAGCGTGGAGGTTCGTGAAGAAATGGGGGAAGTGAAGGGATGTAAGGCATGAGAGAAGAAAAAAACATTTATTCATAAAAAAGTGTACTACCTGATACACAGGGTTTGTGTTGAGTCCTGAACAATGCCTGTACAACAAAGTCCACCATTTGTAGCTTCAAAATTTCAAAAAAAAGAAAAATAATGCTTAAAGCGCAATTTTATTGTATTAAAATAAAGGCTCAAAATTTTCAAAAGCAGTTTAAAAATTACCTACGCCTTGGTATTTTTATCTATTGCTGTGGTTTGCATTGTTATCCCTTCATTTAACTCTAGTGTGCAAGCATCAAGAGTGGTACCATGAAAGGTTCTTAGGCCAAGAGAGCTCAACCCCTTTTTAAAGACTGGGCTTGGGGTTGGAGAGTTGACTTGGAATTTGAGAACATGTCTTGGTTTTCCAAACACCCACTTCAGGAAGCACACAAGCACCTGTGTCTCTGTATTAGGAGGATCTGATACTCTCCTTTGTACTCTATGGATACCTGAACACATTAAGTATATATATGCATATATATGTATATATATATGTGTGTGTGTGTATATATATACACACACACAGTACTCTAGTCTCGTCAGGGCTGGCCCAAAGTAGAAAGAACTGAGTTCTACAACTTGTTCTTTCACACTCACACAGATGACTTGGCACAAAAACAAATAAAAAAATAAATTCCTAAAATAACAAATACAACTTTCAAAATGATTTTTTGAGTTTTATGTTGATGTATCGTTTTCTAGCTGAATTTACTGTGACAGGTATTCTGATGGTACAGTCTAATGATTTGGTGTACTTGCAATGCAAATGATTAGCACAATCAAGCTAATTAGTGTATCTGTCATCGCATTTGTTGTCATTTGTGTGAGTGCTGGTGTGTGTGTGAGCATGCGCGTGTGTGTTGAGAATTCGTTGGTTTTAACCACTTAAGTAATTCACCATGTTGGTCTCATGTATAGTCTTTGGAACTTAAGGGCTGTATTTTCTCACTGGTACACTCAAACTGGCTGTTACTCACCCGATTACAGCTGCCATTCTATTTCTGTTAACCATCATTGTGAGTATCCATTTTAGATTTCACATAAAAATGCTGTTACATACATTATGTTATAATAGTATTCTCTAACCTCATTTCATCACAGGATCATTTTATATTCTCTCTGATTGATAACCGAGTTCAAAGTTCTATGAATTTAGTTTTACTGCTTTTCATATATAAATTGAGATTTAAGAGGTTGCTGCATGTTTTTAGTTTTATGATGTCAAATACCATATCAGTTATAGCCGTCCGTTGGGCTGATTAGATAAATAATGTGCTGATGTTTTAGTCAGAATTTTAAAGGGTAAGAATATAGTAATGTACTGTTCTTATAGGTCACTAATAAGACTTCTTAGGGGTTTCACTTGAATTATTAGACTTCAGTAGTTAAATAATATTTCTCCTCAAATACACATGTCACACTCTTCATCTGCCTTGAACTCAATTATGTCTTCCCAATGGGAAGTGATAGTTATGTCTCTTTGGTTCTTTTTCTTTTCTTTTTTCTTCCATATTCTAGGAATTGTATTTAGTCTGTGATAGAGAAACGTTCAAGTTCATATTGTTTTTGTTGTTCAGGTGTCAAACCCATGTACTGTCTATTCTCCAATGTCCAAAGGGTTTATATATATTTATAAATATGTATTATAGATATATTTCTCTCAGACATTTAATTGGTTTTAAGGGAGTAAATGTCTATTCTTGTCAATACTAAGATGCCCAAAAGCATGAAATCTAATAAGTGGTATCATTAGAGAAAACATTTTTCTTCCGTTTTAAAACTGAGTTTTCTTACATTTAGAGTTTGATTGAAACTTTATAAAAGGCCATGAACTTTATCTTAATTCACACTACTGATAATAATAACTATGAAGTTTTTATTATTTTTTTCTTGGCAAAACACCCTTTTTACCAAACTCCCAAAGCCACTGGGAAAGGGCTACATACAGTGGTAGCACTGACAAACATTTTTCTTCTACAAATATAAAAAGCTCTTTCCCAGTTGTGAATTTCCACACTTGCTATACCATAAGCTGAAGTACACATATTTTTATTCTATATCGAATAAAATAGCTTCATTTTCATTTTTATATTAAGGCCTATAATGAAGTGTCAAAACTCTAAAATGTGTTTTTTTATGCGATTGAAAAAATGATATTCAATTGTCCGGTACTTTTAAACTTACTCCCTTCATTTGTTTAAAAATGCTTATTTGCTTCTCTCTCTCTATCTTTCTGCCTTCTCTCTCTTTCCATATAACTTGTAAATTCCTTAAATATATTTTGCTTGTTTTTATCTGCTGAACATAATATTTTTCTAGGATTTAAATCACTACGTATTATTTTTAAATATGTAATATTTGATTAATAAAATAATTTTGAAAAGATAATGCTTTTATTTATTTATTTTTACTTTAAACGCACATTTCAGCAAATTATTTCTCTTTGCCATTCTCTATTTCCCTAAATGATAGCCTGTGAGTCTGGGAGTTTACTCTGAAGCTCTATTGATGATCACCTTCCCATCTTCTCTTATTTACACTTGAATTAAGCTTACATCTACCCATGATACATGTTTCCCTTAATGGTACCTCTTTCTATGAACAAATCTTTAATTTTAACTCTGAACCACTGGCTTGGCATCATTCTCGATCTTACTGTTTTCAATGGACATCAAAAAAAGCAGGGAATATACTATATGTGTTTCCTTAGCGATTTATGGAATTTATACACAACAATTTTTGTGTCCATCTAAATCCCTTTTCTTTTTTCTTTCTTTATTTTATTTATTATTAGTTACATTTAATTAACTCTGTATCCTAACTGTATTCTGCTTCTCCCTCATTATCTCCCAAACTCTCCCTCCCTCCCTCAGCCCCTCCCTGCCCTTTTCCAAGTCCACTGACTGGGGAGGATCTCCTCCTCTTTCATCTGACCCTGGTTTATCAGGTATCTTCAGGACTGGCTGCAAAGTCCTCTTCTGTGGCCTAGCAGGACTGCTCCTCCCTTGGAGGGTGGGGAGGTCAAAGAGCCTGCCATTGAGTTGAAATTTGCAGGTAAATATCTTTTCTTCATCAGTGTATTTGTTATATATATATATATATATATATATATATATATATATATATCCAAGTTTTAGTTTTAGTTTTGTGCTTAAACAAACCAAGATAATGACACAATTTTCAATCAGTCTTTATGCCTATAGCTCTTTTTAAAGACTCATTTAAATATTCATGACATTTTAATAATAGGATGTTAAGGTAGGGATCATCATTAATTTTATTTTAATAAGCATCCACCTGAATAATGGAGTTTGAAGGGTTTAGGAAAAAGAAAGTCCATTTCAAAACACTTTTGTGACAGCTTATCATCATGTTCAGAATATACCTGTGAGGTTTTTCACTTGAAAAATGCAGAATTACTAACATGGTAAGACACAGCGTGCTACTTGAGAAGATGAAGCAGTGGACTGCCTCCAGCTGTTTACATTAGGCATTACAGGCTCCAATGAGGACAAAGTTACCTCCATTACAAATCATTTCTTCTACATAAAACCAAACTCCTACTTCACTCCTAGTTTAGTTGCTGATTTTATTTACATTTAATTTTATGAACAGCAGTTTTACGACGTAGATTCATTTACTATTGACAGCTAGGATTCCCTGCATATTGACCATAGTATACTAGTTTACATCTTATTGTAGCAGAAATGTAGCAGGTCGTGGTATTCTTATTACATTTATTTGGTTATCATCGGTAAGTTACAAGTTATTGTAGGAATTATTGAGGAAGTACATACATAGAATTTTAAGACTATAGTTTCTCTTGTGAATTTCTGATTCCAAAAGTATTTGTAATATTTTTAAGAGTGCTAAGATTCTGTGGTCAGATGGTGTGTGTGTTTGAGACTGTGTGTATGTGTGTGTGTGTGTGTGTGTGTGTGAGAGAGAGAGAGAGAGAGAGAGAGAGAGAGAGAGAGAGATGCACTTGTTCCTATAGGTATTTTTTGTAAGTGTAGATTTGAAGGTTAGAAAGATTGAAGGTAGGTATCATTCAGTCTCTCCTCACTCTGTTTTTGACATAGCTGCTCACTGAACCAGAAGCTCACTGGTTTGGCTAGGTGTCCTGCTGTATTGGACATTTATGTGGGTGCTAGGAATCCAAACTCAGATCCTCATGTTTGCCTGCCAGACACTTTGTGACATAGCCAATCCACAGCTTCAGAAAGAAGGTTGTTTTTTGTTTGTTTGTTGCATTTTGCTTAAGGTTTTGAATGATGTTTGTTATTGATGATATTAGTTAGAACGAAGTGAATGTGTGTATATCAGCACGGTGAAACACTAGAGGGAAGGAAAATGAACTCAGTACCAAACCTATCATTAAACTAAAGGGAATTTCTACTTAAAACTTTTCAGGAAAGAACTCTAGTGTGACATCACAGAACTCAAGGTGACATCACATTGAAATCGTATTTCATAGCTCCTTCAAAAGTAACAATGTTAATTAAATGACACTGTCACCACCTGTAGCATGTGTTTTTGTGCATTTATGTGTGTGTTTATGTGCACAACTCTGTGTATATCTTCAAATCTAATTGTTTATGAAATATTTATATGGACTTATATGCTATATATCCATGGAAGTCCCCTTTTTGAATCCATAAAAGTTACCTACTTTTACAAGTATTAATCCAGCTTTCTATTAATCTTTTAATTATACAATAGAATGCATAAGATATGAAAGCAATTGTTCGTTTACTCATTTGCTATGGTTGTTACTTTGAAGTATAGCAAATGGGTTTTATTTTACATATCTTCATTTTCCTAATTTCCCTGAGTTCTTGCAAACTTGAAAACATTAAATCAATTAAATAGTTCAGAAAAATATAATTTTCCACTATTACTTCCCAGCTTTAATTCAAATTATTGAATATTATATCTTCAAATTCCTAATTATTATAAGACTGATACTAACTAAATTGTATTCAGTAGAAAGATTAAAAATCATTAAAAAACTAAAATAAGAATATTAAATTAGACTTGAGTGTCATCTGAAAAGATTTATTTCTAGAAAAAGCAATACTTGCTTACAATGCTAGTACATTCTCTATTAGATATATCATAACTTACCACTTTCTCTCACATTGATTGTTACCAATGCAGTTTGATTTTATGTGAGTAACAACATTAAAAATTAAGCTCATATTCTGTTTCACTTGTTAAATAAAATGGCACCAAGTATAAATGTTTGATTTCTCTAAATTCTTTAATTTTAGAAAACTCAGAGATCCCAAATGTAGGGAGTCTGTGAGGAGTTTTATTCCATGAGAAAAGCCAGTTCTTCATTAACACATCATATTTTCATGAAATAATCAGAATTTCAGTTTTTCTTTTAGTTCCATCACTACTTATCTATAACTCAGATTAAAGGTGCTTTCACTGCACAAAAGGAAGAAACACCACTGTTTCTAGACCAAATTAAAGAGAGGAAGTGGCAGAAAAATTGGAGATAGAGTGATTGATTTTAAGAATGATTTTTAGACACAACATGAAAGATACACAATGATTTTGACAGCATGAACAAGACCTGAGCAAGCTCATTCTAGACGACACCTCAACATGGATGTGGGGAAATGGCAATGAAGTCTGACCTCTTGCTGAGAAGCTATTTCCATTTGATTGCTAGTGGAGGAGAGAAAATCTGCATTTGTTAATGGTGTGACAAATGTTATATCCATCAAACTCTAGAGGAGATCCAACCTCAGGAGTAGCTGAAAAACACAAACTGAATATAGTGGGTTTTGAAAAGTAGAGGGATAGAGAACAGGAAATTGGATTGATAGGGAGGTAAAGAAGGAAAAAAATATATTGAATGATATTCTCAGAAAATAATAAAAATATTATTTAAAAGTGATAAACTCTGGATACAAAATTAACTCAAAAAAAAAAAAGAAGAAGAAGAAGAAGAAAAAGAAGCCCTCCTATATACAAATGACAAATGTGCTGAGAAAGAAATTAGGGAAACAATGCCCTTCACAATATCCACAAAGAACATAAAGTTCTCTGGTGTAACCTAACCAAGAAAGTAAAAGATTTGTATTAACAAAAACAAAAACAAACAAACAAATAAAAAACATCATGTCTATGAAGAAAGAAATTAAAAAAGATATCAGAAGATGGAAAGATCTCCAATGCTCATGGACTGGTGGGATTAACATAGTAAATATTGCCATCCTCCTAAAACCAATATACCGATTCAATGCAATTACCAACAAAATACCAACACAATTCTTTACAGAATGTGAAAGAACAATTCTCAATTTCATATGGAAAAAAGAAAAAACCCAGAATAGCTAAAACATCCCTGTATAATAAAAGTTCTAGAGACAACTCCATCCCTGATGTCAAGTTGTAATATAGAGGATTAGTGATAAAAAACTGCATGATATTGGCATAGAAACAAACCAGTGATACTTGATTTTTTACCAAAAAAAGAAAAAAAAAGCCATAAACTTACAATGGAAAAAAGATAGCATCTTCAACAAATGTAGCTGGTCTAATTGGATGACAACATGTAAAAAAAATGAAAATAGAACCATATTTATCACCCTGTACAAGACTAAAGTCTAAGTGGATAAAAGACGTTAGCATGAAAGCAGACATACTGAATCTGTTAGAAGAAAAATGGGTAAAGGCAAAGAGGCTGGACATCAGAAGAAGGAGAAAAGAGGGAACAAGTCAGGAGCCTGACACAGAAGACCTCTGAAAAGCTCTGCGCTGCAGACTATCAATACTGAGACTTATGGGCAACCTTTGGGCAGATCGCAGGGAATCTTAGGAAAGAAGTGGGAAACAGTAAGATCTGGAGAGAACAGGAACTTCATAAGGAGAGCAACAGAACCAAAAAATCTGAGCACAGGGGTCTTTCCTGAGACTGATACTCCAACCAAGGACTATGCATGGAGTTAACTTAAGACCCCTGCACAGATGTAGCCCATGGCAGTTCAGTACCCCTGAGGGGGAAGCAGCATTACCAGGCCACAGAAGAAGACAATGCAGCCACTCCTGATAAGACCTAATTGACTAGGATCAGAAGAAAGGAAAAGAATACCTCCCCTATCAGTGGACTTGGGAAGGAGCATGCATGCAGAGGGTGGAGGAAGGGAGGGATTGGGACGGGAGGAGGGAGGAAACCACGGGGGGGGGGGGGTGATACAAAGTGAGTAAAGTGTAATTAATATCCACTGGCAGTTATTTGACTGTGCGTCTATGAGCTCACCATTTTAGACTACACTGAAATTATGCTGGATTTTTTTTTTTCTGTTTGACATTTCATTTAGCCTGTCTTCTAAGTTCATTTAAGGTTAATATTAATAATTGTTTTATATACATTCATGTATTTTTTCTTTAAGTATATAGCAAATAATAAAATTACTGGTTTGCAAAAAAAGAAAATTAAAAAAAGAGAAAAAAAAAACACCTTAAAAAATGGGTAAAAGCTTGAACTCATTTATACAGGAGACAACTTCCCAAACAGAACACCAACAGCACAGGCTCTAAGAGCACCCATCAATAAATGATACTTCATGAAACTGAAAAACTTCTGTAAAGCAAAGGATATTGTCAACAGAGCAAAAGGACAACTTACAGACTTGGAAAAGATCTTCACCAACCATACATCTGACAGAGGATCAATATCCAGAATATAAAGAACTGAAGAAGTTAAATACCAACACACTAAGCAATCTAATTAAAAATGGGGTACTGAGCTAAACAAAGAATTCTCAACAGAGGAATATTGAATGGCAGAGAAACACTTAAAGAAATGCTCAATGTCCTTAAGTCATCAGGGAGATGCAAATCAAAACAACCCTGAGATTTCACCTTACACCCATCAGAATGGCTAAGATAAAAAACTCAAGTGACAAGACATACTAGAGAGGTGTGGAGAAAGGGGAACCCTCTCCATTGCTGGTGGGAATGTAAACCTGCACAACTTTGGAAATCACTCTGATGCTTTCTCAGAAAATTAGAAATAGTGCTACCTCAAGTTCTAGCTATACCACTCCTGGGCATATATCTGAAAGATGCTCAACCATACAACTAGGACATTTGCTCAACCATGTTCATTGCAGCTTTATTAATAATAGCCAGAAACTGAAAACAACCCAGATGTCCCTCAATGGAAGAATGGATACAGAAATTGTGGTACATTTACACAATGGATTACTACACAGCAATTGAAAACAAGAAAATAATGAAATTTGTAGGCAAATGGTGGGAACTAGAAAAGATCATTCTGAGTGAGGTAACTCAGAAGCAGAAAGACACACATGTTATATACTCACTTAAAAGCGCTTAGTAGATGTATAATATAGGATATACATACTAAAATGTATAGTCCTAAAGAAGCTAAACAACAAGGAAAGCTCTAGGGCCGATGTTCATTCAGAAGAGGAAAAAGGATAAGCATTGGAAAAGGGAGATAATATTGAACAGGACAGGAGCCTAAGAAAGAGGACCTCTGAAAGATCTAGTTAATAAAAAAATTAATTAATTAAAAAATGGAAAAGAGACTCTACTGATCAGGATTCTGAAGCAGATACTAAGACTCATAGCTGAACTTTTGACACAGTGCAGGGAATACTCCATTGTGTAAAAATGTACCACAATTTCTGTATCCATTCCTCAGCTGAGAGGCATCTGAGTTATTTCTAGGTTCTGGCTTTTACTAATAAAGCTGCTACAAATGTGGTTGAGCAAATGTCTTGTGTACTTGAGCATATTTTGTATATATGCTTAGGAGTGGTATAGCTAAATGGGATCTCATGGAACTGAAAAGCTTCTGTAAAGCAAAGGACACTGTCATTAGAACAAAACGACAGCTTACAGACTGGGACAGTATCTTCAGCAACCTTATATCTGACACATGGCTAAAATCCAGAGTATATAAAGAACCCAAGAAGTAGATATTATCAAATTTCTTGTGCATTAGAAGAATCCGAGGGTAAGAAAATGTAAGTATCTGCAATGTTAAAATGTCATCAGCAGGATTCCAGAGTAGATAATAGAAAACCACAGCAAAGTTGTATGGTTTTACAGTGTTCTTAATTATCCTGTGTTTATCTAACTATTCTTCCATACTTAGTTTCCTATGTTTGGGGGCAGTTTCCACAGTTGCATTGTTAATTAGTCCATCAACTATATTGTCAAATTAAATTGAAAAAATAAAATAAAATAGACAAGCCTTGATACAGTAGAAAAGCACAAACAAAGCTGTCTTCTTATGCATCTTGCAAAAACAAAACAGAAATTGTAAGATCCTCAGAAGATAAGATGACCCTGAAAAAAATCTAGGCAATTTGTACTCTTCAAGGCTTTATCTTTCTATTGGTTTTCATTTGCTCAGAAATGATGCCTGATGTTGCTGATGATCTGCAGAGTGTCCAGATTTCTGACAGTTTTGTTTATTATAAAATTTAAATTATTCAAGAGCAATTCCTACCACTTGTGGGTGTTTTACTGTATCAACTTTGATTTTTTTTAATATTAGCAAAATAATCATTCTTTGTTTCAATTATTCTTGACATAATAAACTGATCTCTAGGTTCTCTGAACATCATCTGTTAACTTACAATAACCACTGTGCTTCAGGCTCATGTAAGGGCACTTAAAAATCAAAATAAAATGTGTTACCATGCCTTTTCATATTGTGTAACAGTACTGAAAGATGCTAGTACATATTTTGGGAAAATATCAAAGTCATTCAAACTCATGGCTATTTGCCAGAATAATCTCCTATTGAGTTTTCTAAAATATTTTGAAATAAGAAGTTCGATGAAGAAATATGGAGTTCTATCACCAGACACTAAGATTTCAAACCTCTCAATTATTTTCAGCATCTCCCAAATTTTCTGCTTTTATTGTTTTCATAATAATAAAATTTAGTAATAAGATTTAAATTGTCTAAATAGTTGTATATTCATCCTTAACAACTTTATTTAATATGATAAATTACACTTAGAACTTTATTCATTTATGTTCACCAAAAATGAAGAAAAAGAAGCTATATACAATATTTGTGATACTTTTTTTTTCTGCAGTTATCTCTTATGGTTTTGTTTACTAACAAGCAAGTAGAATCTGAAAAGATTAAAAGAAAATTGAATATTCAATCCATGGGCTTTAATTGTATTCATTTGTGAGTTGCCTTTGATAAATTTCAGGGCCGCTCATACAGTTGATGTTGGATTCAGAAAAACCACTGTAGTATGGCACTTCTGTGTGTTCAAGTAGCCTGTGCTTAATTACAGCAGTCTAGTGCAAAAACACCTGTGCTGGAAATTTAGATACATCTATGGGAAGTTCTTAAACGAAAAGAAGAAAATATATAATAACAATGAATTTAAAGAAAAACTATCATGCCTCATTTTTGCAGACTTTCCTACTAGCTCATTTAAAAGTAGCATTCTGTTTTATTTAAGCTACTAAATGAACAATAAGAAAATTATAATTAAGTTTATAAAACAATAAGATTATTAGGTTACCTTATATACATTTATATGTTGAAAATAGATTTTTAAATATAATATATATGATTTTGATTTCTCCTCCTCCAACATTTTTAATATTAGAATATTCACATAGGCATTTTTATTTTTCAACACATTATCAGCTTTGGCTCAACAAATAATTAATGGTGACTAAGCACTAGCTGGCAACTTCTTAAAGTCTATGGATAGGAAGGACTGCATTTCTCATAGCCCCAGGTGGGACTAAATCACAATGGCAATTGGCAAGGGTACACAGCACCAATTCTGTGCAAATGGCTGTGGCATACCACATCATGGATACGATGTATTTATTTTTCCTTTTTTTATATTAATTACAGTTTATTCACTGTGTATCCCACCTGTGGCTCCCTCCCACATTCCCTCTTAATCCCATCCTCCCACCCTCATCTCCTCCCAAGCCCCTCTCTAAGTCCACTGATAGGACTTGGAGGTCTTCCTCCCTTTCCATCTGACCCTAGCTTATCAGGTCTCATCAGGAGTGGCTGTATTTTCCTCCTCTGTGGCCTGGCAAGGCTGCTCCTGCTCAGGGGGAGGTGGTCAAAGAGCCAATCACTGACTTCATGTCAGAGTCAGTCCCTATTCCCATTACTAGGGAGCCCTCTTGGATGATGAGCTATCATGGACTACATCTGAGCAGGGGTTCTAGGCTATCTCCATGCATGATCCTTGCTTGGAGTATCAGTCTCAGAAAAGACCCCATTGCCCAGATTCAGGAAACAAGACAGGAGCCTGCCACAGAGGGCCTCTGAAAGACTCTATCCAGCAGTGTATCAAAGCAGATGCTGAGACTCATAACCAAATTTTGGGCAGAGTGCAGGAAATCTTATAAAAGAAGAGGGAGATAGTAAGACCTGGAGAGGACAAGACACAAGGAGATCAACAGTACCAAGATAAGAGACAGTTCTTATTTGCGAAAGTAGTTCACAGCCAGTGGATAAGATGTATAATCACATTTTCATTTATTTGTTTGCTCATTATTACAGTCTATTCACTTTGTATCCCAGCTGTAGCCTTTTTCCCTCCTGTTCTCCCAGCTCCACCCTCCCTCCCTCCTCCCCCTCTATGTCCCTCCCTTAGTCCACTAATAAGGGAGGTCCCCCTTTCCTACCCTCTGACCCTAGTCTATCAGAACTTGTCTGGTTTCTCTTCAGAACATATAACATTTTACATTTTTCAAAGTAATAAATCTTTTAAAGATATAATTGTTTTATTTTATGAATAAAATAATTAATTAAAACTTTGAAATTGAAGTTTTTATTACAGTTTGAATAGTCTATCATTTCAGTAAATGTTTGCTTAATCTAGGTGAAAGTATTGCAGATTCCTGTTTTGATATGTTAAATAACACACCACACTGTCAGGTTAACTCAGAAAACAGTAACTGTAGCTATTGGTTTTATTTAACCTAAGAATTTTTATCAGAAACTTCCATGTATACTCACAATCAAATATAGAAATTACACGTGAAGCAAACCTTTTATCAATAGAAGTTCAAAGTTTGTCCTAAAATAATGTACACAATCAAGTGTGAAATATGAATCACATTAATGGGGAAACAATAAAGCTTTGAATTCTTTTGAACATGTGCACACAAGTATTGAAATAAATTAGGAGTGTGTGTTTACCCAGCTGACTTATATGCATATTATGGAATAAATCTGGAATGAAGACTATAGTAATGAGTTCACCCAAACAACATCAATATTTCATTTGCTAATAGTGATGTATAGTGTGAGACAGACAATAATGTGTTTGCTGAAGCACTCAGGGAGGAAAAGCAAACACGTAGGCACTTTTTAAAAAATAGAGCAGGATTCACTAATTATACTCAGAGACTGTAGATCATCTCCTCAAGAGCCTATAAATCTATGTGGAAAAACTGAAGACTGTGCTCTGATAAGCTGGTTTTTGGTGTTAACAGAGTTATGGAATACAGAGTTGTACACATAATCTTGGGGAACTAGCATCTATTTCACTTATAGAGACAGGGAAATCTATTTCTTTTCTATTCTAAATGGTGTGTTAAAATTTTTTCAAGTTTCATCAATTTAAACATATATATTTTTAAATGTAGAGTTTTGAGATTTAAGAAAACTGTGCTTTAAAAAAATACTCCTTTTAACTAATTGTGCCATAAATTGAGGTTTGTGGTATTTTACAGTTGTTAACTATCACACTCTCTGGTAGAAAAACTGAAGCTGAGCACAGTGGCTGTTTACATATAATATTATATTACTGAATATTCCAGATATAAAATGTTTACTGTGTACATCAACCCATTGAGATAGAATTAATTTTAGAACTTTGAGCTCAGTGTGCCATATCTTATCTCTTTACAATACAGCATATTTCAAAGCAAAGATTAAATATGAACAACCCAATAGTAAGAATTTTATTATTTGTGTTATCTTAAAAAAGGAGAAAAACAATCTGAAAGGTACTTGTGATTCTATCTGTAAAAAGGATTAGGTCTCCTTCTTTCTCGTGAAAGAGGCACCAGGTGGGCCTCACACAAATATTTGCAGTCTAATAATGTAACCAGCACAGATCATTGCTTAAATTAAATGTTTAAATGAAATAAAATATTTACTTTCCCAGTCACCAGCTACATATTTCTCATGGATCTTAGAGTCATTTGCTGGGAACCTTTTGTATTGATCTTGGTATATGTAACATGAACATTTTCATCATTGCAGAAATTTCTTTTTGAAGTATGTAGCAGGTTTAGTATCACTTGAACATGGAAATTTTCTGGGACTATTTATGTATCTAGTTATGATTCTTCATGTTTCTCATTCTGCAGTTTTCCAAAACAACAAGTGAATGATTCATGTGATACATGGAAGTCACACTGACATTATATCTTAGACAGACATATTAGAGTTCTGCAAAACATCACAGGTTAGACCTTTAATTTTCCTATTATTATCTTTGTTTTTCTAATAATTATTTTGTGGAATTTGATCTTATAGACAATTAAATACATTATATATATTTGAAAAAGAAAGAATATTTACATTTCTTTCTAATTTTGAATTCTTAAGGAGATCAAGGGATTACAAATTGGAAAGGAAAAAGTCAAAGTATCACTATTTGCAGATGATATGATGGTATACATGAGTAACCCCAAAATTCAACCAGAGAACACCCTCAGCTGATAAACACCTTTAGCAGTGTCCCTAGATGCAAAAATAACTGGAAAAAAATCAGTAGCTCTCCTGTATACAAAAGACAAACGGGCTGAGAAAGAAATAAGGGAAGCAACACCCTTCACAATAGCCACAAATAACAGAAAGTACCTTGGTGTGACTCTAATGAAGGAAGTGAAAAAAATTTCAAGTCCCTGAAGAAAGAATTTGAAGAAGACATCAGAAGATAGAAAAATCCCCAGGATTGGTAGGACTAACAGACTGAAAATGGCCATTCTATCAAAAGCAATCTACAGATTCAATGCAATTCCCATCAAACTACCATTACAATACTTTACAGAACTTGAAAGAACATCTTAGTTTTATATGGGAAAAAAAACAATAATTGCTAAATCCTGTACAATAAAAGATCTTCTGGAGGTATCTCCATCCCTGATGTCAATATGTACTATAGAGTAAGAGTAATAAAAACTGCATGGTATTGGCATAGAAACAGACTGGTGGATCAACGGACTCTAATCAAAGACACAGAAATAAACCTGCACACCTTCAAAATATTAATTTTTGTCAAAGAAGCCAAAACAATACAATGGAAAAAAAGATAGCATCTTCAACAAATGGTGCTGGTCAAACTGGAGGTCTATAAGTAGAAGAATGCAAATAGATCCATATTTATCACACTGCACAAAACTAAAGTTCAAGTAGAGCAAAGATTTCAACATAAAACCAGACACACTGAACCTGTTAGAAGAAAAAAATGGGGAAAAACCTTGAACTCATTGGCACAGGAGACAACTTCTTTATCCAAATCCCAACAGCAAGGTTCTAAGATCAACCACAATGGAAATCAATCTGGTGCTTTCTCAGACAATTAGGAATAGTGCTACCTCAAGATCCAGTTACATCACTCCTAGGCATCTATCCAAAAGATGTTCAAGTACACAACAAGGACATTTGCTCAACCATGTTCATTGCAGCTTTATTAATTATAGCCAGAACCTGGAAACAACCCAGATGTCCATCAATGGAGGAATGGAAACAGAAATTGTGGTATTTTTACACAATGGAATACTACTCAGCAATTAAAAACAAGGAAATCGTGAATTTTGCAGGCAAATGGAAAGATCTAGAAAACATCATCCTGAGTGAGGTATCCCAAAAGCAGAAAGACACACATGGTATATCCTCACTTATATAGACCTATAATATACTAAAATATATACTAAATATACTAAAATATGTACACCTAAAGAAGACAAACAAGAAAGAGGTCCAGGGGTAAGATGATCAATCCTCATCTAGAAAGACAAAGGGGATGGACATTGGAGATAGGAGAAAACAAGTAACAGGACAGTAGCCTACCGCAGAAGGCACCTGAAAGACTCTATCTAGCAGTGTATCAGAGCAGATGCTGAGACCCATAACCAAACCTTCTGCAAAGTGTAGGGAATCATTATGAAGGAAGGTGGAATTAGTATATCCTAGAGGAAACAGGGAGCCCCCAAGGTCCAAATATAGCTGAGCACAAGAGGCTTCTATGAGACTGTTTATCCAACCAAGGACCATACATGGATTTAACCTACAACCCTGTTCAGACATAGCACATGGTAGCTCCGTATCCAAGTGGGTTCCCTAGTAAGGGGAACAAGAATTGTTTCTGACATGAACTCATGAGCTTCCCCTCCCCACTGAGGGAGGAGCAGCCTTGCTAAGCCACAGGTAAGGACATTGCAACCATCCTGAAAACACCTGATAAACTAGGGCCAGATGGAAGGAGAGGAGGACACCTCCTCTCAGTGGACTCGGAAAGGGGCAGGGAGGAGAGGAGGGAGGGGAGGATTGGGAGGGAAAGAGGGAAAGGGCTACAGCTGGGATACAAGTGAATGTATAAAATTATTTAAAAATAAAAAATATTTAAAAAAGATCAACAATCAAGAAGTTAAAAACCAATAAACCTAGTAATCCAATTAAAAATGAGGTACAGAGCTAAACAGAATTATCAATAGAGGAATATCGAATGGCATAGAAGAAATGCTCAGTTTCCTAAGTCATCATGGAAATGCAAATCAAAACAACCCTGAGATTTCACCTAATACCTATCAGAATGGCTAAGATCAAAAACTCAATTGACAACACATGCTGAAGAGGATGTGGAGAAAGAGGAACCCTTCTTCATTGCTGTAAACTTGTCCAGTCATGTTAGAAATCAACTCGTGCTTTCTCAGAAAATTAGGAAAAGCACTACCTCAATATCCAGCTATAACACTCCTAGGCATATGTCCAAAATATACTCAACTATGCAGCAAAGACATTTGTTCAACCATGTTTGTAGCAGCTCTATCATAATTGCCAGAATCCGGAAACAACTTAGATGACCCTCAGCTGAGGAATGTACACAGAAATTGTGGTAAATTTACACAATGGAGTATTATTCAGTAATTAAAAACAAAGAAATCATGAAATTTGCAGGCAAATGGATGGAACTAGAAAATATCACTCTGAGTGAGGTAACCCAAAAGCAGAAAAACACACATAGTATATACTCACTTATAAGTGGATATTATCCATATAATATAGGACAAACATACTAAAATCTATAGTGCTAAAGAAGCTATACAACAAGCAGGACCCTAGTGAAGATTCTCAATCCCTTTTCAGGACAAACAGACATAGGAATCTGGAGAATACAGGCAACAGGACAGGAGCCTACCACAGAGGGCCTCTGACACACTCTACTGATTAGGGCATCGAAGCAGGTGCAAAGACTCATAGTAAAACTTTGGGCAGAGTGCAAAGAATCTTATGGAAGAAGTGGGAGATAGAGAGACCTAGAGGGGACAAGAGCTCCACATGGAAACCAACAGAGCCAAAAAAATCTGGGCCCGGGGGATCTACAGAGATTGATACTCCAACCAAGGACCATAATCCTCTACTCAGATGTAGCCTATGGCAGTCAGTCTCCCTGTGGGTGCCCTAGAAAGGGAAACAGAGGCTGTCTCTGACATAGACACAGTGGCAGGCTCTTTGATAACCTCCTTCTGAGCTGTGCAGCCTTGCCAGGCCACAGAGGAAGACAATGCAACCAGTCTGGTAGGTTAGGGTCAGACAGAAGGTGAGAATGACCAGTCCTATCAAGAGACTAGGGGAGGGGCATAGCAGGAGAAGAGGGAGGGAGTATGGGATTGGGAGAAGATAAAGAAGGGGTTCCCAGCAGGCTACAAAGTGAGTAAATTGTAATAAATAATAAATAATTAAAAAATTATAAATTTCTCTGATGTAGCTCAGTCAGTGATTGCCTCCCTTGTGTGGGGCCATGATTCATACTACATTATTGGTGAACAGATTGGGTAAATAAATGAAAAGTTTTGAAGTCACAATTCTATGAAGTGACCAATGTACCTGCTGTTTGAGAATAAGCACTCATGCATCCCAGCAAATACCAATTAGTAGTAAGTTTATGAAGTGGAATTTCACTGTCTAACACAGCAGCATATGTATTTATTTTGCTTTTCAAAGGTTCTTCTTCTAGGACCGTATGGTGAGATGCACCTGCAATGAAAATATCCATATGTGCATCATTCATTAAAAGATTTTTAGGAATTACAGGATGCCAGAAAATTGAGAACTTTTTTTAATTTTTCTTTATTATTATTATTTATTACTTTTTTTTTCATTTTGTGTCTCAGTTGTAGCTTCCGCCCTCATTTACCCCTGGTGCCACCCTCCCTTCCTCTTCTACCCCAATGTCACTCTCCCAATCCACTGATAGGGGAGGTCCTCCTCCAATACTATCTAACCATTGCTTCTCAGGTCTCATCAGGACTGTCTGATCCTCTTTTTCTGTGGCCTATTTAGGCTTCATCGCCAGGGAGAGGTGATCAGAGAGCCAGCCACTAAGTCCATGTCAGAGACAGTCCCTGCTCCCGTACTAGGGAACCCATATGGAGAATGAGATGACCATGGGCTACATCTGAGCAGGAGGTCTCAAAAACTCTAATACAACTACAACATGCCCAGATATACCATTCCTGGGCATATAGCCAGTGGACTTTGTATGTATTCCATTACAGAAACATTTTGAGCACACATGTTCATTACAGCTCTATTCACAATAGCTAGGAAATGAAATCAAGTTTAGTTTAGTGTCCATCAGCAAATGAATGGGTAAGAAAAATGTGGCATGCATATTTACATACATACACCCACATGCACACACACACACACACACACACACACACACACACACATATACACATTAGGCTTCTATATTTAGCTAAGTGAAAAATTAAATCTTGAATTTGTGGATAAATGAATGAATCTGGAAATGTAATTATAATGAATATTATAACGCAGACCAAGAAAGACAAATATCAAATGTTCTGTCCTGTATGTAGGTCCAAGTTTCAAACTTTTGGTTCTGTGTATTTAATTTGAAACACAAATAAATATGAGGATGATAGAAAGAGGACTTTGAGAGGCATGTTAAGGGGGTGATGTTAAATTACAAATAAGATGAGAGTAATGAGGTGGAATACTAGAGGAAGAAATGATTGGCCAGAGAAGGCTGTGGATATACAGGAAAAGCCAGGGTTAGGGTGGAGGGTTAACACATATTTAGGACACATGAAAAGTCATGTAGAAGCCTACTATCTCACAATCCAACCTAAAACAAATAAACTGAGAAAGAGAAGAAAACATTCAAAGGGAAGAAAGAGGAATACTAAGAGCTAAGGATTAAGAAGGAATTGTGGAGAAAGAATGGGAAGATAAGTGGGGAGTGTGTAGATTAACCAAAATTAAGAGGCTGTTAAATTTTCTAATGGGAAATCTAGATAGTAAGCTGTTTTTAAAATCCAGATTTATTACAAATAAAGCTGTTACAAACATGGCTGAGCAAATGTCCTTGTTGTGTACTTGAGCAAATTTTGGGTATATGCCTAGGAGTGGTATAGCTGGATCTTGAGGAAGCACTATTCCTAATTGTCTGCGAAAGCGCCAGATTGACATACAAAGTGGTTGTACCAGTTTACATTCCCACCAGCAGTGGAGGAGAGTTCCCCTTTCTCCATAACCTCTCCAGCATTTGTTGTCACTTGAGTTATTCTTCTTAGCCATTCTGATGGGTGTAAGGTGAAATCTCAGGGTCAGTTTGATTTGCATCTCCCGGATGGCTAAGGATGTTGAGCATCTCTTTAAGTATTTCTCTGCCATTCTATATTCCTCTACAGAGATGTCCCTCAATGGAGGAATGAATACAGAAATTGTGTTATTTTTACACAATGGAATACTACTCAGCAATCAAAAACAAGGAAATCATGAAATTTGCAGGCAAATGGTGGGATCTAGAAAAGATCATTCTGAGTGAGGTATCCCAGAAGGAGAAAGACACACATGGTATATACTCACTCATATAGACCTATAAGATATGATTAACATAATGAAATCTATACACCTAAAGAAGATAAACAAGAAAGCAGACACAGGGTAAGATGATCAATCCTCACTTAGAAAGACAACTGGGAGGTACATTGGATGTAGGAGAAAACAAGTAAGAGGACAAGAGCCTACCAAAAAAAGGCCTCTGAAAGACTCTACCTAGCAGTGTACTAAGACTCATAACCAAACCTTTGGCAGAGTGCAGGGAATAATATGAAAGAAGGGGGAGTTAGTATGAAATGGAAAGGATAGGAGCTCCATAAGGACCAAATATATCTGGGCACAGGGGTCTTTTCTGAGACTGACACTCTACCAAGGACCATGTATGGATATAACCTAGAACCCCTGCTCGGATATAGCCTGTGGTAGCTCAGTAACCAATTGGTTTCCCATAGCAAGGGAAACAGGGACTATTTCTGACAGGAACTCAATGGCAGGCTCTTTGACCTCTGCACCCCCCAAAGGAGGAGCAGTCCTGCTAGGCCACAGAGGAGAACTTAAATTTTAAATTTTTAATTTAAAATTAAAAGATACCTGAAGATACCTGAAGATACCTGATAAGACAGGATCAGATGAAAGGTGAGGAGCTCCTCCCCATCAGTGGACTTGGAAAGGGGCAGGGAGGAGATGAGGGAGGGAGGGCTTGGGAAGGAATGAGGGAGCAGGATGCAGCTGGGATACAGAGTTAATAAAATGTAACTAATAATAAAAAATAAAAAATTAAAAAATCCCAAATAGCTGGTATTAGAAAATGAAAAAAAAATCCAGATTTATAAAGTGTTTGTATTTTAATATCGTGGCCCAAAGACATGGTTTATTAAATGAATATCACAATATAAGACATGGGATAACTACAAATTAGTAGTCATGGAGGTCCTGCAGAGTCTGAAAACAACACAGGCTGTTGCCTTTACCTATGATTACACACTGTAAGTACATGTTAAGACTCTAATCCTTAAGTGATCACATACTTGGGCTGCAGGACAAGGAAAAAGCTGACTGGGAAACTTCCTATGTGCTGGCTAGCTTTCATAGTACCTAAAGCTGTTATATACATACTGCTTGAAGTGAAAAGACATCCATATCTTGCCCACTACCAGACCCTGCAAGTAGTAACAGCCAGCCAAGCAAAATGTGCCTAATGCTGAAAGAAGGGCACATCAGATATAAAGTAACAACATGCTGATTGGATGTGAGGCCTGCTCTGTAGAAATTAAACTTCTCTTCTGGACACATAAGTACCTCTATCATAATCTCCTAGTAGCTTTGATTCCTTACACAGAACAGACACAAGATCAAAAGAGCCAAAACCTTTGCATAGTTTTTTTTGCAAAGTTTTGCAAAGTTTATCTCCAGGCCCCAGCACATACTGGGGAGCTATTTGCAATAGATAGCCATTGGCAGATGAAGAATCATTCTTTATTGAGGATATGGTCACTTTTCGAGTTTTTCATGCTCCTATGGTTGGCCCTACACTCATACACATATAAGAAACACCAACTTAACATTATGTTATCAAAACAAAGCAAGATCCAAAAGTTGATAGAAGATGAGGGGGAACATAAAGACATAAAAAGATTCTTGATTTAATCTTACTTTGACTCAAGTATTCAACTCTTGCAAATAAAGGAAAATTCGAAAATGTACCCATGTCAATCAAACAACCTCCACTCCCAAAAAACACTGCAGAAGTGGCAGGATCTATAACATGCAGGTATTATTTCCTAACACATTTCTCAGATTAAAGTAACTATGGATTCCTGTGGAAAACTCTGAGGACAATAAAAGGAAATTCACCTTACGAGCCTGCAGCCTCCTATGGTGCTAAAAACCAAGAAAGAGACTCAAAAGAGATGTGTCAAAGTAATAGAGGAAGGAAGAAGTTAACTAAATGAGCCTTTAGCATTCAACTGAGAAGAAACAATTTGAACACTATTAAAATGGTATAAACAAAAGATTAAGCTAGTTATGGGACCATTTATTTATAAATTATGAAATAGCATAAAGAATTATAAAGGGAAATGATTCCTTCATGAAGTAGTCCAAATAATAATGTAGATCCTCCATCTTCAAGGTGGGTACATCGAATTCCAATTTCTTAGGTATGACTTGGGAATAATCACCGAAGGAGAGAAGAGACTGAGAGGGAACATAGAGACAAGACAGTGGGTTTAAAATGAAGAAGCAATGAATTTAGCTTCATTTTTTAAATTTTTTATTAATTACACTTTATTAATTTTGTATCCCCCCATAAGCCCCTTCCTCCTCCCCTCCTGATCCCACCCTCCCTCCCCTTTCTGCATGCATGCCACTCCCCATGTACACTGATAGGGGAGGTTCTCCTCTCCTTTCTGATCTTAGTCTATCAGTTCTCATCAGAAGTGGCTGCATTGTCCTCTTCTGTGGCCTGGTAAGGCTGCTCCTCCCTCAGGGGGAGGTGATCAAAGAGCAGGCCAATCAGATTATGTTAGAGGCAGTCCCTTTTCCCATTACTATGTAACCCACTTGGACACTGAACTGCCATGGGCTACATCTGTGCACGGGTTCTAGGTTATCTCCATGAATAGTCCTTGGTTGGAGTATGAGTCTCTGGTAAGTTCCCTGTGTTCGAATTTTCTGGTTCTGTTGCTCTCCTTGTGGAGACCCTGTCCTCTCCAGCTCTTACTATTTCCCAATTCTTACATAAAATTCCATTCACTCTGCCCAACAGTTGGCCATCAGGTTCAGCATCTGCTTTGATAGTCTGCAGGGCAGAGGCTTTCAGAAGCCCTCTGTGGTAGGTTCCTAGTTTGTTTCCTGTTTTCTTCTTCTTCTGATGTCCATCCTATTTGCCTTTCAGGATGGGGACTGAGTGTTTTAGTTAGGGTCCTCTCTCTTGCTTAGTTTCTTTAGATGCACAGGTTTTAGTGGGTTTGTCCTATGTTGTATGTCTATATGAGTGAGTATAAACTGTGTGTGTCTTTTTGCTTCTGGGACAGCTCACTCAGGATGATCCTTTCCAGATCCCGCCATTTACCTGCGAATTTCATTATTTCCTTATTTTTCATTGCTGAGTAATATTCCATTGTATAGATGTACCACAATTTCTGCATCCATTCTTCAGTTGAGGGGCATCTGGGTTGTTTCCAGCTTCTGGCTATTATAAATAAAGCTGCTACAAACATGGTTGAGCAAATGTCCTTTTTGTGTACTTGAGCCTCTTTTGGATATATGCCTAGGAGTAGTATGGCTGGATCTTGGGGAAGCACTATTCCTAGTTGTCTGAGAAAGCGCCAGATTGACATACAAAGTGGTTGTACCAGTTTACATTCCCACCAGCAGTGGAGAAGGGTTCCCCTTTCTCCACAACCTCTCCAGCATGTGTTGTCACTTGAGTTTTTGATCTTGGCTTCATTCTTTCTAGATATTTTCCTGTGGCATTGGGTGGGGCAAGATTGTAAAACAAACTAAAATGTAGTCAAGGACTTAAAAATGTTTTCTAAAATTTAGCAACTGAAAAATAGAAAAATATTTAAAAATTTAAATCATGATGTTTCGAATGTAAGCTATGTACATACTTTATTTCTAATATTCATCTTTTATTACCTTGCTGTTATATTACCATTTAAAGTCAGTAGATAAAAAGCCTCATGTATATAGCTGTTTAATAAATAATTTGAAAGCTAGATTCAGATGGCAGGGGAGGAGAACTCTCCCTTTCAGTGGAGTAGGTGAATGGGAAAAGGCGGAAAGGAGTAGGGGAAGGTGGGACCTAAAGGAGATGAGGGAGGGAGCTACATATAAAATGAATAAATTATAAAATATAAAAATTTAAAAATATATATTTGGGTTTTGTTTGATTATGATTTTGTAGAAGACTGTGAAATAGTTCTTAATTTTTGCTTTTCATTTTATGCCTTTTAAATTTGGAGATTTATGTATATGATAATAGCACATTTTTTTTAAATTTAAATTTATTACAATTTATTTACTTTGTATCCCAGCTGTAGCCCCCACCTTTATTCACTCCCAATCCTGCCCTTCCTTCCTCATTTCCTCCCTTGCCCCTTCCCCAGTCCACTGACAGGGGAGGTCCTCCTCCCCTTCCATCTAAGCCTAGTCTTTCAGGTCTCATCAGGACTGGCTGCATTGTCTTCCTCTGTGGCCTGGTAAGGCTGCTCCCCAAACAGGGAGAGTTATTAAAGAGCCAACTACTGAGTTTATATCAGAAACATCCCCTGTTCCCATTACTAGGGTACCCACTTGGAGACTGAGCTGCCATGGGCTACATCTGAGCAGGGGTTCTGTTGGAGTGTCAGTCTCAGAAAAGACACCTATGCCCGGATTTTTTGGTTCTGTTGATCTCCTTGTGGAGTTCCAGTCCGTAATATATGATAATCATACTAAAATCTGTACACCTAAAGAAGCTAAGCAAGAAGGAGGACCCTGGGTAACATGCTCAATCCTTATTCAGAAAGGCATTCAGAATAGTCCTCAGAAGATAGGGAAAACAGGAAGCCTGCCACCAAGAGCCTGCCACCAAGACCCTCTGAAAGACTCTACCCAGCAGGGTATTAAAGCAGATGCTGAGACTCAGAGCCAACCTTTGCGCAGAGTGTAGGGAATCTTAGAAAGAAAATAGCAAAGTTTTAAATGCTACTTCTGTTCATGAAAACACAGTTGGATATCTGAAAAAAAAATGATAAAATATCATCTTCACCAATTAAAAAATCAAGAGAATAAGGATTTTAAGAAGCCTTCTGGGAGAAATGTCTCTTGCATCTTTGATAAATACACGATTATAAGGACAAATTATATGAGTAGCAATAATTTTCCAGTAATGTGATCATTAAAAGAACTCCCAACTGCAATATATCAGTATTAATTAGGGACAGATGATCATTTCAATAACATGCTCAAGTCATTATCCACATTTCAAAATTTGTGACTACCTTTATATTTTTAATGAAATGAGTATTTCATTTTAAAGATTTGCAGTATAATTATCCCCATTTTTCCTTTTTTAAGTTATTCTTGACTCATAAACCATATCCAAAAAATAAACCCATATAATATATTAATTTTATAAACTGGTCATTTTAAAATCAGAAAAAAGTAAAGATTATAATTTGAATTGTCTGGTTAAGGTTATTTAGGAATGTTATTTTGGGAAAATGAACCAAATTGGAAGACTTACTGATCTTTGCACATGGAATGACTTCAACAATTACTATAATTACTCTCTGTTTTATATTACATTACCACATAAGCATAAAGAAGATTCTTCGATGTCTTTATTGTGCTTTTCCCTTTACAATGCTGTGATCACCAACCTGATTCCCTAGCTTATTTGAAGGATGACTTGGTCTATGACAATCTATTATAAAATCATGAGTATAGGAGGAAATGTCACAAGAGCATCTTACTCAAGTGCTTTTTTGCTTCACATTTTACTTTCTACATAATGAGAAGTATTTTGTTGCTTATCTAAAAAAATATCTAAATTTTACATATTCTTTTAATTTCTACTACTTTCTTGTCCATCTACTAATAGTTCAGGTCTGTATTCATTAATTTGTTAATTATAAAAGGGTGGTTTCTCTATTTTGGGGTGGTCTAAATTTTATATAATATGATTATGAGATTTACTCTTCTAGAATACTTGTAACTGGTGCTGATACTGTTCTCTTACTTTGAATAAGCAAACATGAGCCTAGAAATGTTAAAAATTCTGGTTAACTGGTGCTGATACTGTTCTCTTACTTTGAATAAGCAAACATGAGCCTAGAAATGTTAAAAATTCTGGTTAACTGGTGCTGATACTGTTCTCTTACTTTGAATAAGCAAACATGAGCCTAGAAATGTTAAAAATTCTGGTTTACAGGAAACAAACAAACAAACAAAAAGTGGTGAGCAGGAGATTTAAGATGGCAGTAATATGTAAGTTATGTTGCCACATGGATGCCTTCTGTATCCTGAATTTTAAAAACTCAATTTTTTTCTCATGATGTTTTTTTTTTTCTTTTTCAGCTTCAAGTTAGAATATTTTTAATTATTTACTCTTATTACTGAAATGTTTATTAAATTATTTCATCTCTCATTTATATAGGACTTTCACATTGATCTACCCTTCGCCTGTCCCCCTAATCCTGTACTTTGACAAGGACACTTGCATTACAGCTCTGTAACCAGTATAAGCCACTGTAGTCTTTCACTTTAACTAAGTTGGCTATAATTGGCTAGTGAGTATGTCTATGTGGAACTATTGATTGATACACAAAGGTACTAGCCTGGTGTCACAATTCATATATTGTTGGTCATGGCTGTAGAAAAATTATGATTAAGAGTGAGCCTATCAAAGCAGATGCTGAGCCTGATGGCCAACTGTTGGGCAGAGTGAATGGAATTTTATGTAAGAAGTGGGAAATAGTAAGAGCTGGAGAGGACAGGAACCATACAAGGAGAGCAACAGAACAAGAAAATTTGAACACAGGGAACTTCCCAGAGACTCATACTCCAAACAAGGACTATTCATAGAGATAACCTAGAACCCCTGCACAGATGTAGCCCATGGCAGTTCAGTGTCGAAGTGGGTTACATAGTAATGGGAAGAGGGACTGCCTCTGACATAATCTGATTGGCCTGCTCTTTGATCACCTCCCCCTGAGGAGGGAGCAGCCTTACCAGGCCATAGTAGAGGACAATGCAGGCACTCCTGATGAGAACTGACAGACTAAGATCAGAAAGAAGGAGAGGAGAACCTCCCCTATCAGTGGACTTGGGGAGTGGCATGCATGCAGAAAGGGGAGGGAGAGTGGGATCGGGAGGGGAGGAGGGAGGGGCTTATGGGGGAATACAAAATGAATAAAGTGTAATTAATAAAAAATTTAAAAAAATAAGAAGTAAGAAAAAAAAGAGTGAGCCTATAACTAGCCAGCAAGCAACATACCTCCATGGTTTACCCAAGTCCTATGTGTGTTCCTTCTGTAGCTTCTATCAATGATGGACTTTGACCTGGAAGTGACCCTAAGAAGTCCCCTTTCTTTAAAAGTTGCTTTTAGTCACAGTACTTTATCATAGCAACAGACACTACCTATTTCTAATTAAAATCATACTGTCTCTATTATCTTATCTAAGTCAAATTTCATTTTTCTGATGATAACACAACAGCATTTATATTCTGTAAATGGTAGTATATAGTAGGAATATCAGACAATCTATCACAAAACAAAATGTTAAAGATGGTTTCATTGCAGTGAATGTTCTTTATTTCCATTAGATATACCATGTATTGTTATACACAGGCTAAATCTCTCCACATTGATATGTGGGGAGCCTTAATGTAACAGAACTTCTTCCATGTAAACTTCCTTACTAATATCCCTTAGTAACCTTCTTATGTAACAGAAGAAATGATGAAAAAGAAAATGTCTTCCTAACTGGCATCATTACCCTGGGATTTAATTTTGTAGTTCATATTCATTATAGTATTGGCTACTCTTTTCAGCACGGTTACCAACCACAAGATTAAGACCCAATCAAAGAAAGAAAATATTTATTTTGGTTTATAATTTTAAGAGATAGATTTCATCATGGTTGGAAAGGATGATGATGGTAAGAAAAACTAGTAGAGGCTTAGACACACCAGTGTGAACCAGCATACAGAGAGAAACATGTATGATAATAAGACTAAGTTTTAAGTCCTAAGATCCCATTCCTACATAGCTTGTTCTTCCAACTGGGTAATACTCCTAAAGGTTATATGATCTTGAAAATGACAGCAAACCTGAAGACTAAGTGTCCAAATAAGCTGAGGGCTTCATATCCAAACCATAATAATTTTGTATTAAATAATAATATAAAATTTCCTATATTATATAATAATACAAAATAAGTTCTGTATTATATAAATGGGGGAAAACTAAGATGAAAACGTTTATATTTTTTATCTTATCTACAGTAGACACAGGGATAGATTTTATTATTTGTTCCCACAGACTTTCAAACTTTGCTCAGAGCTAAATTCATTGCTTTCCTATGAACCCAGTGTGGCCACACGTTTGGAACTTGGGGTCACGCAGCACTATTTCTGATCCAAGGAATGAATGTCATTGCATCAAGATTATAGGTTTTCTGTCTGTGGCCTCCTCCCTCATCTACTCCCAATCCCACTCTCCCTCCTTCTTCTCCCCCATACCCCTTCCCTAGTCCACTGATAGGGGTGGTCTTCCTCCCCTTCTCTCTGGCCCTAGCTTATCAGGTCTCATCAGGACTAGCTGCATTCTCTTCCTCTGTGACCTGGCAAGGCTGTACCTCCCAGGGGGTGGTGATCAGAAAGCCTACCACGGAGTTCATCCCAGAAACATCCACTGTTCCCCTTACTAGCGTACCCACTTGGAGACTGAGTCTATGGGCTTGGGGAGGGGGCATAGGGGGAGAAGAGGTAGGGAAGACAAGATTGGGAGAGGATGAGGAAGATGATCAGAGCCAGGAAACAAAGTGAATAAATTATAATAAATAATAAAAAATGAGAAAATATATGAAAATGTCATTTTCAAGATAAAAATAAATGAAAAATGGTATGATAACAGTTAAAAAATGAAGATAGCCTATAGTTTTTCTAGACACACAAAGACCCAACTGCAATTATTTCAGGATACTTATGCATTGAACACTGTCTGAGAAATCCTCATAACACTTCTATTAGCACACCTCACATATGAGTGTGCCTTTGGGGCAGGCTGTTTGTCTTGCAGTACCTCCGCTGCCTGTGACAAATAAACTCTCCTCCTATACCTGTTTGATTGATTGATCGGCTATCTTGCTTTTGGTGATTTCCTTCCACACTCATATGCTACCTGTCAGCACCATTCTCAAACTGTATTTGCTGTGTGATTCAGGAATTTTATCTTTTTTAGTTTTTCCTTTTTAGTTTCAGGTCTCCCTGAGACATTCAGTCAGCTGCATATAGAGCCAAAAATGAGAAATAACTGACAATACCTAGCCAGGAGTATTCTCTAGATTAATATAATGTGCTTTGACTCCTTACACACTTACTATAAACTATGAAGAAAGGAAAATGGAGGTCATTTGGTCATTAGGGAACTGATTGCTATTCCCCATCCAAAAGAAAAACCAGCGGAAGACTCCACCGAGGTTAGTGAAAATTGATTGTTCCTGTCTATGTTGATTTTTTGACATAACACAAAAGTTTCCTTGTGACAGCTAAAATTATGGAAATGGATCCATATGGACCTTTATTTGTACTTTGGATTAGATTCTAAGAAGATTCCAACAGTATTTTATTAATTTTGTTGCATATATATTAATTTTGACACTGTTGGGAATCAAAGTGTCTTGTGAAATTTGTAGCCTCTCTTGTATTTAATTTGCTTTTATTTCTATTTCCTGGAAGAAAATGAAGCATCAAGGTTGTCTTCTATAATTTATATCTCAGAAGAATATCATTCATGTAACTAGGATGGGTTGCTTCTTTAAACATGGATAATGATATTGTGAAGTATGTTTTACATATGTGCATTGTAACTGAATAAACAAGGAAATATGTAAGCATATTCTAACCTTTGGTTATTCACCTTTAACTTAGTCATTATCTACTCATCACCTGTCGTCTAGCTATCCATCTTTTCGACAAGCATCCAATTGCACATATATTAAACTAAAGGTTCATATCTAAATATAATCATTATTATTTGCATCTTTTAGTAGCTTAAATATGTCATTCCTGATGTCTATTCCAATGCACTATTGAGAAGAATCACAATTATTAACTAGAGCCTAGGAAGTTCACTCATTTTCTCCAGAAGTTTGTCAGTAAACAGCATTGCTTAATTAAACTTTCACTGAGGAGTATTTTTGTTTCGTTATTCAAAATTATAATTAAAGTTTTTTCTTAACTATGAAAGACATTCATCAAAGCAGGCACTAACAAGATTTGCATATGTGAAACTCTTTGACTGCAGTTATGTTTATATTTGTATAATCAATGAATAAATGCATACATATAAATAAAAGTGACAATTTCCAAATGATTTTAAAAGAAGTGTAAGTATGACATCATTAGTGCCCATTTTGGTTCTCTTAAAGGTAAAATTTTCATGTATATATTATTACCAACTACCTAGGGCTCATGCAAGAAATCTGCATAACTTATTCTAAATATATGAATATGTGAGAATTGTTTACAACAAAAACTTCTCCAAGTATTATTGAGAAAGATAAGCAATCTTTTTAGAGCATTGTTAAAATTCCCCATCTGTTATCAGTAGCCTGTTATTTTTTCAAATGTTCCTGTGGTGTTCTGAGTTTGAATAGTCCTCATAAGCTCATATACTTAAATGTTGTGTCCAGAGTGAGAATTTGTGGGAAGCATTAGGAGATGTGGCCTTGTTGGGCAGGTGTCATTGAAGGTTTTGAGGCTTCAAAACTCCATCCCATTCCCAGATAGCTCTATCTGACTCTTGGTTGTTGGTCTTGAGGTGTAACCTCTCAGCTACCGATCCATTGCCATGTCCTCCTGTCCTTTGTCATATTCCATGCAATGAATGTCATGGACTGTAACTAACCCTCTGAACCTGTAAGCTACAAGGAATTCTTCTTTCTTTAAATTGCCTTGGTTGTGGTGTCTACATAGCAATGGGACTATACCTAAGAGAGATAACAAACTACTTCAACTTTAGAAGCATAAACAACTCCTGTCAATAGGACAACTAATTGCAGTAGGCCAATGGAAGAGGTTACTGAGGATTAAGAGGTTTGGGGCTATCAGGGTGCAGTACTAGGTTTATTGACACTTAGTAATGGTGATCCCAGTACCAATGTATCCTTTAGAGCAGTTCTCTGGAAAGTTCAGTGTAGTTAAGAGGACAAGCACTTAAAAATCAGTATAGCTCTCTGAACCTGGAATTTATGGCAAAAGAGGTCACAGTCTGAATGACGTAAGTGTTGACATCATTGTGTTGTTACTTAAATGAGCAGCATTCTAAGGAACAGCCAGATAACAGCCAGCTATCCTTAGCACAAGAGCAAGAAAAAAAAAAAAAAACAAAACAAATTGTTTGCTAAATGGAAGTAGTATTTTTAAGAGTCTCCAGTGTCATTCAAATAACAGGATCACAGCTAATTCAGTCACTTCCATAAACTTGTCGAGAAACTTGGGAACAAAACGAGTCATATGCTGATCAAAGAGCTAGCCACTTAGTTCATGTCAGAGACAGCCCCTGTCCTTCTTACTAGGGAACCTACTTGGAAACTGAGCAGTCTATGGGCCTTCTATGAGCAGGGAATCTAGGTCCTCTCTATGCATGGTCCTTGGCTGGAGTATCAGTCTCTACAGGACGCCCTGGGCCCAAGAGTATTGGCTCTGTTGGTCTTCTTGTGGAGTTTCTGTCCCCTCCAGGTCTTTCTATCTCCTTCTTCTTCCATAAGGTTTCCTGCAGTCTTACCAGTCCACAGAAGAAGACAATGTGGCCAGTTCTGATGAGATCTGATAGGCCAGGGTCAGTTGAAAGGGGAGGAGGCCCTTCAGGATCAATGGACTAGGGAAAAGGCATATGGGGAGAAGATGGTAGGACTGGGAGGAGATGAGCAAGGGGGCTACAACGGAGATACAAAATGAATAAATTGTTTAAAATAAATAAATTGATTAATTAATTAAAAAGAAAAGAGCCACGTTGGGGAGTCATGTGTTGTCTATGTTCAGCCCACAAAGGTCACACAACACTCTTGTTAACACTCCGTGCAGAACTGTCAAGAGCAAGAGTCTGATCTTTATATTAGCGTCTGAACTGAATTCAGTACCCTCTTTTAGAGATTTTTTTTTTACCACCTCCTGGTCTTGCTCATTTTTCTTTTAGTTACCTGCGGTTATAGAATCAGTGCTCCAGCTCTCTTTCTTATCAGCACATTTAGCTCCCCTGGTACTTGATCTTTCCTATTCATTATCTCTTCGTCTGTATCTGTTTCTTTCTCTGTCTCTCCTTCTCATCCTTCTCTCTTTTAGAACTGGTTCAATGTTTTTACTCACTTAACAGATGAAAATGGTTTCACCAAGGAATATATTTTGGTATTATGAATTGTCTGAAAATAAATCAAACAGGTATCAATTGTCTGAAATATTCTACGTGTTACATGATATAAGAGTTTTGGTTCTGGTAGAATATCCTCATGGATAAAAGCTCCTCTCCCAGAAATGTGAACAGAAAAATTCTACAGGACAGAGTCTTAGGGGATATTTAGAATTATGCTTATAATAAATGAATTAGCAAGTTTTTAAATATTGTTTACTGTCTTTAAAGCATGTGTAACAATATGTTTGAGGAATATATTTTTCTCTATTATCCCCATTTTCATTATAGTATATTTTAAAAACAAATTTATTAGAAATGTATATTGTTTAGTTTTCAAATCCTACAACAGGACAAGTACACAAATTAGATTAATAATATCTGCTGAAAGCATAGTAACATTTCTTTTTCTCTAAAACTGCAACTTCCAATAGTTATTTATGGTATCATCAAAGACTGGTGTTTGATGAATATTAAAGGTACAACTATCATTTCTTTATAACCATAATGTTTTCGAAAAAATAATGTTTATCATTTCCATAATAGTAATTAATCCTGATATGTTCTTAGGAAAGTCCCTACTCATCTTACATGTGTATGTAAAGCAATTAATAAAAATGAAGCAAGCCAGTATCACAGACACTGAATTTCGTATCAGGAGAGAAGCTACTCATGGTGTTGAATCAAATCCCACATGATTTATTTATTGTAAACTTTGTTTTTATATTCATTATAAAATCATTATTTTCATTGAAACCATTACTCCTTCAGCTGACGCTCCCTTGGCTTTCATTTGTATGACATTGAAGAAGGAATTATATTGTATTGTTATGGAGAACAACAGTCAGCAAGACATCTGCAAATGGGTAGATAATAAATAATTTAGGAGTTGTGCACACATGTTGTCTTTGATATTTTTCATTTCTCTCTCAACGAATACTTAGAGTTTAAAAATTATTCTTAGCTCTCAGACTATACACAAACAAGTATGACTCCAAAAGCTGATTACACAGTCTGTTTTTCCCTTGACTTCTTGGAAGTTTCCTTACTTATGATCTCACCCACACTCATTTTCCTTTCCCCTGTCCCTCAAAAAGCGGGAACGCCACACCCCAGGAAACCTGCCCCAGCACATCCAGGCTCATCAAGATTTCATGCTTCCTCTTTCACAGTGTCCCAGGAAAGCAACCAAGCTAAGGTGAAGCATTTTGGGCATCTATCGGTTCTTATGGGGAAGATCAATTGTCTATCACCTTATAATTTGATATACATTCTATGTCTAATGACTGTCTAAATTTTAAACTGTTAATGGAAACAAAGATATAGTCTTATATTTGTCTATAATGAATAACAAATTCTCTCCCTTTTCATAGTTTGAGTTAAGGAAGTGCCTTTCTTAAACAATCATGCCATTATCTCATGCATCTTGTAGGAATGGACATCAGTTAAGTTGATATTGTTTTGTTGTTGGTTTCATTGTTTTGTTTAGAGTAGATCTCTTGTAGTGTAAGCTGGCCTCAAAGAAAAAAAAAAAACAAAAACGGTCTTGAATCTTCTTTCTCCTCTTTCTCTTAAATGCAAGGATTATAGCTATTTGCCATCATGCCAGATTTTGTGTTATGCTGAGGATCAAATCAAAAGCCTCATGCATGTATGAATAGAACTTTAAAGACTGAGCTACAAAAATATTTGTAATTTTATATAATTTTTAATTTATTACAGTTTATTCAATTGTATCCCAGCTGTAGTCCCACCCTCACATACTCCCAAATCCCCAATCCTTCCTCCCTCATCTCCAACCATGCCCTTTCCCCAGTCCACTGATAGTGGAGGACCTACTCCCCTTCCATCTGACTCTAGCCTATTAGGACTTATCAGGACTGTCTTTCATAGTCTTCCTCTGTGGCCTGGTCAAGCTGCTCCCCACTCAGTGGAAGATGATCAAAGTACCAGCCACTGAGTTCATGTCAGAGATAACCCCTGCTCCCCTTATTAGGGAGCCCATTTGGAGACTGAGCTGCAATGGGCTACCTCTATGCAGGGGGTCCAGGTTATCTCCATGAATGGTCCTTGGTTGGAGTATCAGTTTCAGAAAAGACCCTTAGGCTCAGATTCTTTTGATTATGTTGTTCTTCTTGTGGAGCTCCAGACCCTCCCAGATCTTTCTATCTCTCCCTTCTTTCATAAGATTCCCTGCACTCTGTCCAAAGTTGGCCTATGAGTCTCAGTAACCATTTTAATATCCTGCTGGGTAAAGTCTTTCGGAAGTCATCTGTCGTAAGCTCCTGTCCTATTCCTTATGTCTTTCTGAGTTAAATTAAACTGGTATATTTCCCAAATCTCAATCTTTCTTAACTACTTAGCATTTATTCTAACATTTATTTAAATGTACTAATAAAATCCAGTAATATTGATATTCTTGAAATATGATCAATGTGCTTTGATAAATATATGTGAAGATTAAGGAATTTTATTGAAATATAAGATTGTCTTCATTATTATCACTAGTATATCTTGATGGAAAAATTATTATTCTAAATGAAATTAGCTATTGTGATTATAATTAAGGAAATTCTATAATGTATTTTAATTGCCCTGTTGTTCAGAGATTATTGTATTAGTGGTATTCCAGAAAAAGTAAATAAGTTGTTTTTACACTCCACATAGAAAACATAAAATAAAAGCTCTCACTGAGCCTGAATAAAGTAACTTTTTCAATGGCACGTTTTATTTACTGTTCCCTCTGCTGCTGTTCTCCATTATTCAAGACTCAAGTTTATAAATTTTTAATAGAACAATTTCTCAAATTTCATAGAACATCTGGAATGAAATTATTCAAAAAGGCATTTGAGCATGTGAATTATCACTGTGAGTTTAAGTTTAATCATGATTTTTACTTGTTAAAAAGAACATCACATTTTACATTTGCATGGTATAAATTATACAATCAAGGTCTTTGAAATGAACTCAAGTAATCAAATATTTCAGAAATACTGCATCAGATAATAGAGATATTAGTAACAGGATAGCAGATTTCTGTATGTGTATATTGTATACATATATTTCTTGTCTAATTTTTTGTTGTCTTTGGTAGTATATAATAAAAATAGTATATAAAATGTGTTTAGGACACATGGCTATGTCTAAACTATTTTGTATTTTAAGTTTTCTACATTTAGCACCTTACAATCTCTTATAAATGAGAGGGATCCCTGAATTTTCAGGATGTAGATGCTTGACACATGAGATCATCAATGACACAGGTTGATACACATAATTTCAAATTAAGTGAACCACTATTTTCTTTTCTTCTTTTTAGGGAGTGTTCCTTTTATTAATTTATTCATTTTACATTTCAAACATAACACTCCCTCATTTCCTTCTGGTCCTACTCTCCCTCCCTTTTCTCCCTATCTCCCTTCCTTAGTACTTAAAAAAAGAGGAGAGCTCTTTTCCATGATCAACTGACTCCAGAGTATTTTTTTATTATTGTTATTACTATTATTATATTGTTATTAACAATTTATTCACTTTGTATACTGGTTGTAGCCCCCTACTTAATCTCCTCCCATTCCCATCCTCCCTCCCTCTTCCTTCCCTATGCTTCTTTCCTAGTACACTGATACGACAAGTCCTCCTCCCCTACTGTCTGACCCTAGCCTATCATGTATTATAAGAAAGAAAAAGTGGGGAAGAGCCTAGAACTCATTGGCACAGGAGACAACTTCCTGAGCAGAACACCAACAGCACAGGCTCTAAGACCAACAATCAATAAATGGGACCTCATGAAACTGAAAAGCTTCTGTAAAATAAAAGACACTGTTTTCAGAACAAAACAACAGCCTGGAGAGAGAGAAAGGATCTTCACCAACCCTATATCTGACAGAGGGCTGATATCCAGAATATATAAAGAACTAAAGAAGTTAAAAGGCAATAAATCAAGTAATCCAATTAAAAAATGGGGTACAGAGCTAAACAAAGAATTTTCAGTAGAGGAATAGAGAATGGCAGAGAAACACTTAAAGAGATGCTCAACATCCTTAGCCATCAGAGAGATGCAAATAAAAAGGACCATGAGATTTCACCTTACACCCATCAAAATGGCTAAAATAAAAAACTCAAATGACAACATATACTGGAGAGGGTGTAGAGAAAGGGGCACCCTCCTCCATTGCTGGTGGGAATGTAAACTTATACAACCATTTTGGAAATCAATCTGGTGCTTTCTCATCTCGAGGAACAGTACTTCCTCAAGATACAGCTATACCACTCTTAGACATATGCCCAAATTTGCTCAAGTACACAACAAGGACATTTACTCAAACATGTTTGTAGCAGCTTTATTTGTAATAGCCAGAACCTGGAAACAACCCAGATGTCCATCAATGGAGGAATGGATACAGAAATTGTGGTATTTTTTTTTTTTTACAATGGAATACTACTCAGCAATAAAAAATGAGGAAATCATGAAATTTGCAGGCAAATGGTGGGATATAGAAAAGATCATTCTGAGTGAGGTATCTCAGAAGGAGAAAGACACACATGGTATATACTCACTTATATAAACCTAAAAGACATGATAAACATAATGAAATCTATACACCTAAAGAAGATAAACAAGAAGGAAGACACAGGGTAAGATGGTCAATCCTCACTTAGAAAGAGAAAAGGGATGTGCATTGGACATAGGAGAAAACAAGAAACAGGACAGGAGCTTACCATAGAGGGCTTCTGAAAGACTCTACCTAGCAGTGTATCAAAGCAGATACTAAGACTCATAACCAAACCTTCAGCAGAATGCAGGGAATTATAAGAAATAAGGGGGAGTTAGTATGATGTGGAGAGGATAGGAGCTAGACAAGGACCAAATATAAGAGGGCACAGGCGTCTTTTCTGAGACTGATACTCCAACCAAGGACCATGTATGGATATAACCTACAACCCCTGCTCAGATGTAGCCCTTGGTAGCTCATTAACCAATTGGGTATCCTAGTAAGGGGAACAGGGATTATTTCTGACATGAACTCAATGGCCGGCTCTTTGACCTCCCCATCCGCCAAGGAAGGAACATTCATGCTAGGCCACAGAGGAGGACTTTGCAGCTAGTCCTGAAGATACCTGATAAAACAGGGTCAGATGAAAGGGGAGGAGGTCCTCCCCTATCAGTGGACTTGGAAAGGGGCAGGGAGAAGTGAGGGAAGGAGGGTGGGATTAGGAGGGAAAGAGGGAGAGGGATACAGTGTTAATAAATGGTAACTAATAATAAAAATAAAAATAAATTAAAAAAACCTGCCTGTATCCTCTTTCTCTTTTTTTAAATTAAATTTTTATTTTTTTAATATTTGTTACAGTTTATTTACTTTGTATCCCAGCTGTAGCCCCCTTCCTCATTCCCACCCAATCCCACCCTCCCTCTCTCATCTCTTCCCTGCCCCTTTTCAAGTCCACTGATAGGGGAAGTCCTCCTCCTCCTCCATCTGACTCTAGCTTATCAGGTCTCTTCAGGACTGGCTGCAAAGCCCTGCTCTGTGTCCTATCAAATCTGCTCCTTCCTTGGGGGGAGGTTAAGATTCAGCCATTGAGTTCAGTCAGAGACAGTCTTTGTTCTCCTTTCTAGGGAATCTGCTTGGATACTGAGCTGCTATGGGCTACATCTAGCAGGGGTCCTAGGATATATCCATGCATTTAACCTTGCTCTTTGGGCTGGCCAGGTTGCCCAACCAAGGAGAAATGATCAAGGAGCAAGCAACCAGGTTTATGCCAGAGACTGTTTTTACCCTTACTACGGAACCCACTTGGAGACTGAGCTGTCTGTGGGCTACATCTGAGCAGGGGGTCTAGGTCCTCTCTATGCCAGGTCTTTGGTTGATGCATCAGTCTCTACCATCCTCCTGGGCCCAGCTTTTTTGGCTTTGTTGGTCTCCTTTGGGGCCTCTGTCTCCTCCAGGATTTCTGTCTCTCCTTTCTTCCATGTAACTCCCTGTACTCAGTCCAAAATTTGGATGTGAGTCTTTGCATCTGCTTTGATACCCTTCTTGGTGAAGTTCTTTAGAGGACATCAGTGTGTAGCCTTCGCTGTCCTGTAACTCATTCTATAAACCAGGCTGACCAGGGTCTCACAGAGATCAGCTTCTCCCAGTGCTAGGATTAAAGGCATGGGCCACCTCTGTCTGGCAAACCATTCCCAAAAGAGTTGAAAGCATAAGCTTGCTTATTTATTTATTTATTTATTTAAAGACAGGCACAGACACTTAAATACTGATGAAATTCAGGCTCATGTGCTACTGAATCAATTAATATGAATTTCTGGTGACAAGGATGATCCAATAGATAGTTATTTTATTATATTATCCAACTAAACATGTTTCAGCAATGTCAAGAAAGTCTAAAACGTGACATAGACAAGTAAGCTACAAAATATTTCTAGAAGCTAGGATTTTAGAAATTTGTTTTTTGTGAGGCTAGAAAAAAAACGATTGCTATAATTCTACATAACAGAAACTGTTTTTTTGTATTTTCATTATATGTGTTATGATATATAATATATTAGAATACATATATATATTCAAGATTTGAGATAATCAATGCAATAATATGTTAGCATATTATTGTTAACTTTTAGGCTTTGTTTGTCAAGGAAATATGTACATTTTGGTGAAAAAAATACTATACTGCCACAAATTATCTCATATACATATTATACCTAAGATGAAAAGCAAAAGAAGCAATGAAGGAAAAGATAGTTGAAGGGATTGAAAAAAAAATGTAGAAATAAGAATGTTAATGACAAAAAAAATTACTCAAATGGCTTGAATTTGACATGAAATTTATTGAAAATTTATTGTAAATTTATTGAAAAATACAATTCAACCTGATAGTTGGAAGTATAAAGCTTGGATAGAGAGTGACCTATCAAAGACCGATGTGTTTTATCCTTATGCTATGTGGCAATTAAAAATTCATGAAATAAATTGAATTGACAGGGAAGTCAGAATAAGTAAGTCAGAGCAATTGCACACAATGCTCATGGAATTAGCTTCTATTTCTGTAAAACACCTCCACCTGAGTATTGGAATTACAAGGAAAAAGTACCAAAACCAATTCAAGAAATAGTAAATTATTTTTAATAAACATTTGGTTGGGGACATGCTTGTAATTTCGAAGATTTGGTCTATTGTTTTAATGGGAAGGACGATGGAACACATGGTATTGGTATAGTAACTGAGAGCTAACTAGTAACCTGAAGGCAGAGAGAGAAGAAGAGGGAGAAAGATACACACACACACACACACACACACACACACACACAGATTGAGAGGGAAAGAGAGGTGGTTGCAGTTAAGAAATTACTATGAATTGTGAAGAGATTTCATGTTTGTAGCAGCCTTATTTGTAATAGCCAGAAGATGGAAACAGCCCAGATGCTCCTCAGTGGAGGAATGGATACAGAAATTGTGGTACATCTACACAACGTAATAAAAAAACAAGAAAATCATGAAATTTGCAGGTAAATGGTGGTGTCTGGAAAGAATCATCCTGAGTGAGCTATCACAGAAGCAAAAAGAGACACACGGTATATACTCACTCATATAGACATATAATATAGGATAAAACTACTATAATCTGTACACCTAAAGAAACTAATCAAGAGGGAGGACTCTTTTTTTTTTTCAATGCAGTTTATTCAGGAACCTTGAACAATCATCTGACCCTGGGGAAAGCCAGCCCACAGCTTAAATAGCCTCTGGGCTATTAAATAGCCAACCCAGGCGTGCCACGTGGGCAATGCAGATAGGTCCACATACATGGAAGCAAGCCAGATCCTCAGCCTTAGCCAAATGTGGAATTGTTCCTGACAGAAAGCACTCACCATCGGGAAGGTGGAAGGCAGAAACCAGCTCCATCTTTAAGGCACAACATTCCACAGCTCTCTACATTTCCCCCTTTTTGTTTTAGACGCATCAGGCAAGAGTAGAGGTCTGATCTCTGATATTAGAAATAAATTGGGACTTTGTACTGATGTTCATTTAGGTGTCATCCACCCAAAGAGCATCAGACCCGTCTGATACCTTTTTCTCAGAGGCGGGACCTGGGGTATCAACCCGCATGCAATCAGACATGCTCTTCTCTGGGTCCAAAGCAGCTGACCCTGAGTGCAGTGCTTAGCCTCGCATCCTGAGCGTAACATTTTAGCTTTTTATGGTATCCAACCATGCTTGGGGCGAATGTCCTGCTTCAATGGCTGTAAAGGCCTGAATGATCATGGCTGCATCATACTGTTGTGAGACTCTAATCTTGCATATATACCATAGGCAAACCATGGAGACCAACACCAGAAGGCCTGCTAACGCTCCCATGCCCGCCCATTCCTTCAGATGATTCATGGCTGCAGCAATCCATGATGATAATCCTGTGGCTAGTCCTGCGTCCACTCCGGTAGAATTTACTGTGACAATGGCCACTCTCAGCTGCTCCATCGTAGTATCGAATTCTCCAGTCCAATTACCTAAAATATAGCTAGACAATTGTTTAGACAGATTTGCAGCACAGGGAAAATTCTCCTGTTGTATGCTAGTGACTCAAAGTCCAGCATATTTTCATTGACAGCCAAGTTGAGCGATTTGCCATAGGGTATCAATTTGCTCCTGCATGAGGTCAATCCTCTGATTGAACACCATCAAGTCTCCTTTTAGTTGAGCATTAATTCCTTTATGTACAACTAAGGCATGAGCTACATTGGCTAAAATGTTATTCAGGGTCTGAGCAGTCTGCCCAGTATGACTCATGGCTAATGCCACGGTGGTAGCTCCAACAGCCGCCAATGAGATGGTAGTAACAATGGTGGCTGTAGTTCCAAGATCCCTTTTCTGTCTGAAGAGAGTCATAGCGTGAGGGGCATCAACGGGCACAGGCACCCAGTGAGGCATGCGAGTAACCAGGCATACCTAAATTTACTAGCATTCCAGCATTGGGCAAAAAAGCAAGTATCATTACCACAATTACTTGGCTCTATCTGGCTAATAATGAATAAAAATGGGGGATATGACAAACAGGTGTGGGCTTATAGGAAATATTATGAGAAGCCTTAACCCCCTCGTTGAAACATCCTGCATCAGTTCTAGAACTAGCAGTGGTGGTGTCCGAGGTCTGAGTAGGTTCAGGAGACCATTGCCCCCAGGGGCGAGACGTGCTCCATGCCAATTGACTAACTCCATGTTTTCCTCCACTTTTGAAAGTCATTTAAGGTTCTTAAATTATTTTTCCCCCTGTTTTTTAAAATTTTTCATCAATTACACTTTATTCATTCTGCATCCCCCCATAAGCCCCTCCTTCCTCCCCTCCCAGTCCCACCCTCCCTCCTCCCTCTGCATGCATGCCACTCCCCAAGTCCACTAATAGGGGAGGTTCTCTTCTCCTTTCTGATCTTAGTCTGTCAGTTCACATCAAAAGTGGCTGCATTGTCCTCTACTATGGCCTGGTAAGGCTGCTCCCCCCCCAGAGGGAGGTGATCAAAGAGCAGGCCAATCAGATTATGTCAGAGGCAGTCCCTCTTCACATTACTATGTAACCCAATTGGACTCTGAACTGCCCTGGGCTACATCTATGCAGGGCGAAAATGTACAATCCCTATCTAGAAAGGCAAAGAGGATGGACATTTCAGACTTTTAAATAGTGTTGAGACTGTTAAAGCCTATGGTGACTATTGAATTTGGATTGAAATTATTTTTGCATTTTAATATGGGGACAAACCTGTGGCAGCAAAGGAATAAAAGGGGGTGCTGTGAATAAGAATGCTTCCCCACACACCTATAGGCTTATATTTGACTGCTTAGGAACAGGAAATAAAACTCTTTGATATGACTAGAAAACAAGTGTGCTCTTCTTGGAGGAAGTGTGTCATTGGAGATGGGTTTTGAGTTTTCAAAAGGCCACACTAGGCCCAGACACTCTCTCTCTCTCTCTCTCTCTCTCTCTCTCTCTCTCTCTCTCTCTCTCTCTCTCAGTGATAATCTTTAACATGGTAAAAGAAATGGCTTTTTTCTTTTCATTTCTTTTATTCTTTTTATTTTTAATTATACTTTATTTACTTTGTATCCCCCCTCTAGTTCCCTCCCTCCCCCTCCCCAATTTCTCCCTTCCTTCCTCTTCTCCACATACTCCCCTCCCCAAATCCACTGGTAGGGGAGGGTTTCTTTTTCTTCCTTCTGATCCTAGTCTATTAGGTCTCATCAGGAGTGGCTGCATTGTCTTCCTCTGTGGCCTGGTAAGGCTGCTCCCTCTCACGGGGAGGTGATCAAAGAGCAGGCCAATCAGTTCATATCAGAATCAGTCCCTGTTCCCATTACTATAGAACCCACTTGGACACTGAACTATCATGGGCTACATCTGTGCCGAAGTTCTAGGTTATGTCCATGCATGATACTTGGTTGGAGTATGAGTCTCTGGAAAGACCCCTGTGCTCAAATTTTTTGGTTCTGTTGCTCTCCTTGTGGACTCCCTGTCCTCTCCAGCTCTTACTATTATTTCTCACTTCTTTCATAAGATTCCCTGCATTCTGCCCAAAGTTTAGCCATAAGTCTCAACATCTGCTTTGATAGTCTGCAGGGCAGAGCCTTTCAGAGGCCCTGCTTCCTCAAGATCCAGCTATACCACTCCTAGCATATATCCAAAAGAGGCCCAAGTACACAATGAAGACATTTGCTCAATCATGTTTGTAGCAGCTTTATTTGTAATAGCCAGAAGCTGGAAACAACCCAGATGCGCCTCAACTGAAGAATGGATGCAGAAATTGTGCTACATTTATACAATGGAATACTACTCAGCAATCAAAAACAAAGAAATTTGCAGGTCTGGAAATGATCATCCTGAGTGAGCTATCCCAGAAGCAGAAAGACACACATAGTATATACTATATAGATATATAACATGGGATAAACCTACTAAAATCTGTACACCTAAAGAAATTAATCAAGAGGGAGGACTCTGGCTAAAATGCTCAATCCCCACTCCGAAAGGCAAAGAGGATGGACACCAGAAGAAGAAGAAAACAAGAAACAAGTTAGAAATGGCTTTCTATAATAACTAACATTCAACTATTCAACAGAGATTTTTTAAAAAATTATTTATTTGTTTATTACAATTTATTTATTATTTTGTATCCCTATTGCAGCCCCTTCCTCTTTTCCTCCCAGTCCCACCCACCCTTCCTCTTCTCCCCCTATTTCCTTTCCTTAGTCTCCTGATAGGGGAGGACCTTCTCCCATTCTATCTGACCCTAGCCTATCAGGTCTCATTATGGCTGGATGCATCATTTTCTTCTGTGGCCTGGCAAGGCTACACCTCCCAGGAGGAAGTGATAAAAAAGCCAGCCACTGAGGTTGTATAAGAGACAGTCCCTGTACCCCTTACTAGGAAACCCACTTGGAAACTGAGTACCCCATAGGTTTCCTTTGAACAGGGGATCTGGGTCTTCCTCATGCATGGTCCTTAGTTGGAATATCTGTCTCTGCAGGCCTCCCTAGGCACAGGTTTTTGGCTCTGTCTTTCTCTTTGTGGAGTTATTGTCTCCTCTAGGTCTTTCTATCTCCCTCTTCTTCCATAAGGATTCTGATTCTCTGTATCTCCTTCGATACCTTGGTGTGTGTTTTGTGTACAGTATGTATATGCTTAGTTCTGAAAAAGGCAAAATGACGAAGACATATCCCTTCATATTGTAGTTACAGATGGTTGTGAGCTGCCAGTTAGTTTTGGGAACTGTAACCTTGTCTTTCAGAAGAGTAGAAAATACTCTTAACTGTTGAATAACATTCCCAACCTCCTGAACTACGTCTTAGACCACATAAATATTTTAGATCTCAATCAATAACACTTAATAAAAGCATTCAATCATTGAAGTAGGTGATATAGGTGTAAAATGAATGTCCTCAATAACAACAAAAGGCAAAAGGTCTTAGGGTATGCTGACTGTTTGAAAGACTCATTTGTTAAAATTTAAGACATTACATGAAGAATTTTGTATTAAGTCTTCAAGAACATGGATATTAGTTACCCATTGTTCAGCCATGGATGTCTTTATAAATCTCTTCTCTAGATGGGGCTTATTTTATCAGTGTTCACAAAACTCTGACATAAAACTTGGACTTAATAAAAATAAATTCGAGGCAGTAATAGCTTTGAAGAAAAAATGAAAATATGTGAAAATGTAGACTGAAAATGAACATGGAATGATTTCAGGATGACCTAGATAGAAACGGATGTGATCAGAAAATATGGATGATAGGCAAATGTTATCAAGTTTTGGAGAACTCAAAGCTAAAAGGAATTAACTAAAAAAATTAAAGTAAACAAATAAAACTTTGTTGAACCAATTAGTCACTCTAATATGACTAATTAATGAGTCTAACATTTATTTGTCTGAACTTTTATTCACAGTGATAAGGGATTTCATATTAACCTAAGATAGATATTAGTAGCTTAGGTTTAAAATGTCATCCTTCCCATAAAAATGAAGAAAATGTCTGCCACCTCAAATATTTAACATATGCAAGCAAAAACTAAGTATTTCCATATCTGAAATAGGAAATATTGCCAGCCTCCAACGTATTAGGGATTTGCTTGAGCTGACATAAAATATCCTTAAAAGAAATATTATAGTAAACTATTGGTTGTTTTCATACTGTGCACCTCCCAATGACAATTTTACTCATTGAAAGTTTTGTATATAACTGGAGCGTGTATATTATTTTTTCCTTCCTGTTAAAGTGGTGAAAATAAAACTGAAGAGAAAGATTCCCTGTTGTTAATTTTACAGCCTACTTGTTTAGAAGCCTGTTTCCCTAACTTTGTCTATTAACATGTAATGTTTACTTCTAAATGCAATTATCCCTGGGTGAGTCACACTTGCAGGCACCATTAATTTCTATTTGAATTATCAGTTCAGAGATCTCAGCAGGTGTTAATTAGCAGCCACAAACAAAAACATATCCAAAAACATGTGCAGGACTTAGAACTCAGAGAAAAGGAAAATGTTATACACAGAGGCAGGTTATCATTTATTGATGGAATAAGAAAAGTCTTAAACTACTCACTTGGATTTGATGAGGCATGACATACATCCTAAGTGAATTATGTTGACTGGGGCTCTAGTACAATGAGATCCTTTGTGTGTGTGTGTGTGTGTGTGTGTGTGTGTGTGTGTGTTCATGTTCATAGCTGTTACTGTCACAGTTAGAAATGTATGTGTGAGAAGAGGTGGATGAGAGGTTGAAGCAAGAGAATTTTAGAGGAAGAAGCCAACCAAACTGATTGAATAATACTGAGAGCAGTATGGTTAAAGACTGGGTTATAATGTGAGAAAACCCCAACTGTAAGAGGCAAGCAACTGAAACAACACATATGTGGGCACCCATTAAGCCTTCAGGACTGTAATTGTTACTTAAACTTTGCATGCATTGGGGTATAAATGATGTAGGAGTTAATGAGGAAAAGCAAACAGAGGAAATGAACTGAATTACCAAAAGACAAATTGGGACCAGGATATCTTTCAAGTTACCTCTGTATATTCTAGAGTTTCCTGTGTCACTACCAAAAACAATAGGAACTGATTGAATGAATACAGCTGGAAAAGCACATAAAGATTAATTAAGGACCTCCTTCCTTCCTTCCTTCCTTCCTTCCTTCCTTCCTTCCTTCCTTCCTTCCTTCCTTCCTCCCTTCCTTCCTTCTTTTTTTTCTGATCAGCTACGTGGCCTTGGATAAGCTATTTAGCATTCACATAGAGCTAAGTTTACATTCACAATCATGTGTCCAGAAGTTGGGTGGGCATTGGGGAACAAACATGAATAAAGCATAGACATGCCTGAAGGAAGCCATGAGAACCAGAGCATACTGTGAATTTTCTTTACCCTAATAATATCAGTGATGATATACAAGGAGTTTGTGTCTGTTTCTTTGCTTTGGTTTGTTTCTTTTGCAAATATACCACAATCAATTGGTAACTTTGTATTTGATTGCAAAAAGTCTAATGAAAGTATTTTACACGCTTAAGTATATATGTCTCATAATATTTTCCTAAAATTTAATTTAAAAATATTGTAGTAAAATTTACAAATAGCCATTAGATCAAGGTCATTTTTTTTATAGAAACAACAGATGGGCAAAGAACCGCATCCTACTTTTGATTTGAAATTATTTGTATCAATATTTTAGTGAAAAACAGACGATGTCAAAATAAGGAAAATTTATGACTTTGTCTTGATTGCTTCTAGGAATTGTGTATTTTAATTATATATATGAATACAATTTTTGACAGTGCCATTGCCCTGAATCTAATAGGCAATTATATTAAAAAAAAATCTGTCTTTCTTGCTTTTCTAAATACATTTCTTATTCTTCCCTTCAGGCTACCTGACTTTCATTTGCAATGGTGACTCCTTGTCACTCCACATAATACTCTAAGAGAAAGCAAGGGGTCTTCTCAAAAGTCAACAGTGACCATTTCTTGTTATGTCCTTCCTTTTGCTATTTTATTTAAATGCATTTGACTGTACATGAGAAAATGCATGGTCTCTACTTGCTCTTTCAGTATGATACTATGTTTACAGCATAGCTCAGTTCTCTTTTGTGTTCACCAACTTCTCAGAAGCTAACTTCCTCCCTCTCCAACTGTCTTCCTATTTATATTGCTTTCACTGAAATATTCCTGTCTCATTATGTAACATTTAGATTAAATAACAATTCCTCTCAAAGTTTATTGCTTCAAATCATATTAAGTTTCTCAGTTGTATAATAATACAATGATTATTCTTTAATTTTTACCTTATAGAGCTTATCAAGTTAGAGTTATTTGTTATGTTAAATAGATGCTGACAATATTTCTCCAGGAAGAGAAAAATCAAAGCATGGAAACCCTTCCCAAAGTTATGTTGAATTGTTTTGAAGTTTTGGAATCCCTTGTAAAGTATAGATATAATATCATTTTGTTATGTTTTGCACTCGGCTAACCTTTAAGCTGTCTCCATGATGTTTGTTTTCTTAAAATTAAAGTCTTTTATGAGAATGTCAAAGAATTTTTGCACTGGAAAGGAAAGCACTATGTTCTGTGCTTTCATTACAAAGCTGTGTAGGGACAAGATGTCTAAAGTATCATTGCCGTTCCATCTCTCCGGTTGCGACATGTGCTCCATGAGTGAACAAAAGCCTATTATTGTATTACCAGACTCTGCTACCTTCCCCAGTTGCACCATGCCCGCAGCTGATGAGATAAATTAATTAAATGCAACCTATTTCCATGTCACTTCTGGCAAGTGTTTATCTTCTAGCTTAAACGTGTTTTAGTTAATACTGGAAATATTTCATATACATATTCAAATGCAGATTAGAAGCCAAAAATTTAGATATTGAATAATATTTTAAATTTCACACATCTAATATATTTTAAACCACTCAGTTGTTTTTAACTCAATAACTATTAAATTCTTTTAAGAAGGCAAAGCAGAAAGTGAAGTATAATGGAACTTACCCCATGTAACCATATACTTTTCACAAAGGGAGGGGATCAGCAAATTCAAAGAGAGAAACTGGGAGGGAGACAGGATGATCAAGGTACTTACTTAAAAGGAAAAAGCATGACATTAATTTTCTTTTTAATTCAAAGCATTTCTTGGTACAATTCTCTTTGCACAAATTATGATATGTGCTAGAGCTTTTGTTCAAAACTAAAGCACATAAACTTTGGATCTTATGTAAAATATCAGTTATAGCCAAAGAAAAAATATACTTTTTTACTTAGCATACCTGACTGTATAATTATCTGGTTCAGTATATTACAGTTTTGATGTACAAATTTCTTTTACTGTATCAAAAATGGTTAATATATTAAAAGAGTGAAAATATTTTACACACTTCTTTCTTGGTAAGATTATTGTCTTGGGAAATTACATGAACATTTTAGTTAACATTTAAATAATTATCCAACTAATAATTGCATTGCAGCTTGTGGGCAAGCCTTAGGAGAAAGCCTCTCATCATTCTCATTTTATTTAAGAGTCAGATCTGCACATATTTATATATTTGTATTCATTTGAATTTAACCCTTTACTTTTTATTTGTACAATTTAAATATGTTACATTATTTTATTAATACTTCTTGTCCGGTATTACAAAATCAGCCAAATTGGACTTCATAAGTACAAATGTTCACAAATTGTTGTTAAGGGTTATACTGCTTTAGTGACTGTATGTTACACTGCAATAATTATTAACTTAATAGCAGGGTTTATAGTAAAACATTGTATCCATCTTGTTGCATATGCCTTGAGTCCAGTTAGAAAGCTGCTGGTTACTGACAAGGTATATGTTCCACCTCTGTGCTCTTAGAGTTGTGCCATGGTAGATGTGGTGGTTTGAATAAGAAATGATCTTAGACTCATATTTTTAGATGCTTATTGACCAGAGACTGTTAATATTTGAAAGAATTAGAAAGATTTGAAGATGTTGCCTTGTTAGAGGAAGTGTGTCACGTTACTGCAGGTGGGCTTTGGGGTTTCAAAAGCTCATGCCAGGCTCAGTCTCTCCCTCTCCCTCTTGTTGCCTACAGATCAGGATGGAGAACTCTCAGCTACTACTCCAGCACCATACCTGCCTGCATGCTACCATGTTCCCCAGGAAACTTGGTCCCCATGATATTGGACTAAGTATCTGAAACAGTAAGCAAACCCCTAGTTTAATGCTGTCTTTTATTAGAGTTGTCTTTGCCATAGCATCGCTTGACAGCAATAGAACAGTGAGTAAGACACTAAGAGTTGAAGTGTTTCATAGATTTCATAGCTGAGTAAGACTCTTGGATTTGAAATCTTTGAAAGACTCCTTTGAAATCTTGCATAATTCCTAAATTTTCTATTTATCAGAATAAAAATTTTCTCACTGTCTTCCAAACATATCTTTTAGATTCTCATATTCACATACTCCTTATTACCAAACATGATTTGTCTCTTTAGGCTTTAAAATATAGAAAATTCTAAATTTTCCAAATTCCCCCAGATCTCAGTAAAACATTTACTTCAAGTCATTTCACTCAAGTTTGTTCTAAGTGTGTGATGAATTAATAAATATTTTAGAATGTACTTTCTTACACACACTGTAATTCTCATATTATATAATATTGTAATCACTCAGTAATATTATAGTTAAGAGACAAAATCTAGAAACATAACTTGTTATAGTAAATGTCATTATGACTTATTCCAAGTTTAAATATAAATGGATAAGAAATAATTTAAAACATTCTTTTTACCTAAGAAAAGGAAGCAAGTAAATTCAAGGGGAGTAGAAATAAAATTTTCCTGGCTGTAACAGTAAACAGGAAATCATTATGCAAATCTTGCTGAACTCCCTAATGGGCAAGCCTTCAGTATCAGTGTCACACACATTAGACTTTCAGTTAACTACTTCTTATATCTATCTACCATTCAAAAGTAAACACTAGTGTGAAAAAACTTCCATGAGGAAGTCATTATAGAATTAGAATTTATTAAGAAAGATTAGAAAGTCCTTATGAAAAACAATCAAGTATTGTCTTATTATCGGCAGACCAATAATTGCTACAGTTCAGAATAGTGATTTTAGACAATTAGAATTGTGATAGGTAATAAAAAAATAAAGGCATTGTGATTTAACTAAGAAAAGCTGAAATGATCATGATGATTTATGTCTCTAATTCCAACAGCCAGGAAACTGAATCCGAACCCAAATGGGTTTGATGCCAACTCGAGCTACAAAATGAAACCCTATCTTAAAACAAGTTAGCTAGCAACAGAAACGGAAATCAAAATCAAATCATAATTTTAAAAAGTTACAAAATTTGAAGACAAATTATGGAACTAGAAAAAAAATCATCCCAAGTGAGGCATCCTAGAACCAGAAAAAAAACAAAAAACAAAAAACAAAAAACAAAACAAAAAAACATGGCATGTACTCATTTATACATGAATATTTGCTGTTAAGTAAAGGATAATCATATTATAACCCACATAACTAAGTAACAGGGGGGGCTCAAGGGGTATGCATGGATCTCCCTGGTAAGGCAAAATAGAATAGATTTTTTTGGGGGTGGGTGGACAGGGGGCAGGTGCTGATAAGTACAGCAGGGATCATGGGGGCATTGGAGATGGAGGGAGTACTAGGGAAGACAACTGGAAATGGGAGGGTATTTCAGGAATGATATGGAGATCTATTGCAATGAATCTCACCTGGAGTCTACAAGGGTGACCTCAGCTCAGCAAAGACTCCTATTAATGGGGAAGGGGCGGTAGGAAGAACTTGAACTGCCTGTCTCTTGCAATTAGAGAAGGTTTCCAGTAGTAGGACTAGGACATAAACCTAGCCACAAAACTTTCAACCTACAATTTGTTCTGCTTCCAAGATATACTGGGAGTACAATGGTACAGATCTATGGGAGTGGCCATCCAATGACAGTCTCAACTTGAGGCCCACCCAAACCATGAGGGAGCCTATGCATGGCATTGCATGGATGTCCAAGAACCACAGGCTACATAGGTCAGAGACCTAGTATAGAACCAAACACAACTCTCCCTGCCCCTGCCCTCACAAAAACAAAACAAACAAACAAAAAAAAGAGTCAATGAAATGAGTCCTAATGATATTCTGCTATCCTCGTAGAGTGGAGCTTAGCATAATTGCCTTCAGAGAGGTGTCATACAGCAGAAGTAGAGACCCACATCCACACACTAGACAGAACTTGGGAAATCCTATGGAAGAGGGGGAAAAGGGGTTGTAGGAGCCAGAGGGGTCACAGACAGCACAGTTACAAGGTTCAGAGAATCAACTAAGAGTTTCTCATAGGGGCTCACTTTTGGAGGCAGCCTTTCAACATTTAGATTGTGATGGGATGTATTTTATCAGCCCCACAGCACACAAAGCAATTCAAAGTGACTCTTTTTGTTGTCTTGGCATTCCACATTTTATTCTTTCAGAAAGTGATCATAGATTAAAATCCTGAAGTTAGGGAAGTGAAGGAGGGTAGCACAGAATACCATAGAAACAGCGAAATGTGTGCTGACCACAACTCTATAGAGTTTCTCACATCAGTGGTGCCCTTATATAGGAGTGGTAAATGATAGCCTCATCAGCCTACAGAAAATGACTGTCTCTGGAGAAGAGTGTGCTGGGAAAGCCAAAATCAGAAAGGGAAAAATAATATTATTCTAGTGATCTGAAAATTCAGGTACCTGCAGTTACCTAAGATTTTTCTAAGTAACTGATGAATAGAAACACATAAGCTTCATTTGTAGATATTCTTTTTTTTCCTTCTAAATTAACAATATTCAACAGATGAAAAAAAACAACATTCAGGTATAATTAAAAGAAATTTATGATCATACTATTATATTGCTTTTTATAAGTCTTTTATTGGAAAAAATATACATACAATACATTTTGATCACAGATTCTCCCTACTTCCACACCCACCTAACATCTTATCCTTCTTCTTGCTTTTCATCCAAAAAATATTGTCCTTGTTCATATTTGCTATTACAAAAAATTCCATAAACAATGTAATTTTATTTTTACAAAGATCTGGAAGATTAGAAGTCCAAGACCAAAGTATGTATGTTTGTGTATCTACCGAGGGGCTAGATGACCTACATATGTCTCCATCAAACTATATCCTTGTGCAGCTTTGATTTTTAAGAGCCTGTGTGTCTTAGTTAAGGTTTCTGTTACCTTAAAGAGACATCATGACTATGACAACTCTTACATTGGAAAGCATTTATTTGGGTATAGCATCCCGGTTCAGAGATTTAGTCTATTATCCTCATGGTGGGGAGCATGGTGGTATACAGACAGACATGTTACTAGAGAGGAGTTAAAGTCCTACATTTAGATTGACTTGCAGCAGGCAGAGAAGCAACACTGGTCCTAACTTGAGCATTTAACTAAAAGGAGGCTTGATGGTGTTCAATCAGAGGATTGACCTCGTGCAGGAGCAAATTGATACCCTATGGCAAATTGCTCAACCTGGCTGTCAATGAAAGTATGCTGGACTTTGTGTCACTAGCATACAATATGAGAATTTTTCCTGTGCTGCAAATCTGTCTAAACAATTGTCGAGCTATATTTTAGGTAATTGGACTGGAGAATTCGATACTACGATAGAGCAGCTGAGAGTGGCCATTGTCACGGTAAATTCTACCAGAGTGGACACAGGACTAGCCACAGGATTATCAACATGGATTGCTGCAGCCATGAATCATCTGAAGGAATGGGCAGGCATGGGAGCGTTAGCAGGCTTTCTGGTGTTGGTCTCCTTGGTTTGCCTGTGGTATATATGCAAGATTAGAGTCTCACAACAGCGTAATACAGCCATGACCATTCAGGCCTTTTCAGCCATTAAAGCAGGATAGTCTCCCCAAGCATGGGAGCTAAAATGTTATGCTCAGGATGCGAGGCTAAGCACTGCACTCAGGGTCAGCTGCTTTCGACCCAGAGAAGAGCATGTCTGATTGCTTGTGGGTTGACGCTCCAGGTCCCGCCTCTGAGAAAAAAGGTCTGATGCTGTTTGGGTGGATGACACCTAAATGAACATCAGTACAAAGTCCCAATTTATTTCTAATATCAGAGATCAGACCTCTACTCTTGCCTGATGCGTCTAAAACAAAAAGGGGAAACTGTAGAGAGCTGCGTAATGCCGTGCCTTAAAGATGGAGCTGGTTTCAGCCTTCCACCTTCCCGATGGTGAGTGCTCTCTGTCACAAACAACTCCATATTTGGCTAAGGCTGAGAATCTGGCTTGCTTCCATGTATGTGGACCTATCTGCATTGCCCACGTGGCACGCTGGAGTTGGCTACCCAGAGGCTATTTAAGCTGTGGGCTGGCTTTCCCCAGGGTCAGAAGATTGTTCAAGGTTCCTGAATAAACAGCATTGAAAAAAAAAAAAATGATGCTAGTAGCATCTAAAAAAAAAAAAAAAAAAGAAACCTCAAAGCCCACCTGCAGTGATGCATTTCCTCCAAAAAGGCCACACCTACTCCAATAAGATCACATCTCCTAATAGTGACACTTTCTACAAGACTATAGGGTAATTTTCATTAAAACCACCATATTTCACTCCCTGTCCCTATAGGCTTCTAGCCATATCATAATGCAGAAATGATTTCTGTTCAACTTCAAAAAGCCCCACAAGGAGAGCAACAGAACCAAAATATCTGGGCACAGGGGTCTTTTCTGAGACTGATACTCCAACCAAAGACCATTCATTGATATAACCTAGGCCCCTGCTAATATGTAGCCCTTGGCATCTCATTTTCCAAGTGGGTACCCTAGTAAGAGGAACAGGGACTGTCTCCTACATGAATTCAATGGCCGGCTCTTTAACTTCCCCCACCCCCAAGGAAGGAGCAGCCTTGCTAGGCCACAGAGGAGGACATTGCAGCCAGTCCTGAAGATACCTGATAAGCTAGGGTCAGATGGAAGGGGAGGAGGTCCTCTCTAATTAGTGGACAGAGATGGGCAGGGAAGAGATGAGGGAGGGAGAGTGGATTGGGAAGGAATGAGGAAAGGGGCTACAGCTGGGATACAAAGTAAACAAACTGTAACTAATATTAAAAAATACAAATTTAATTAAAAAATAAATTTGTTGCAGTCAACAAAGCTGAAAGGAGTTGAAGATCTGTAGAGTGTTTTGATGTCAGACATGGAGATGCAGAGTTTAGTTTGCCCAACTGGTTTTCAATTTTGTTTTGTTACAGTATTTCCTCACTATGCTCCCTTACCTCCCTGTTGGAGTCATAATGTATAATCTGTGTTGTTTTATGCTGGAAGTATGTGGTACCCTTTTGGACTTTTGATCTTACAGAGTGTTACAGCTAATGATTGTAGGCTTTCCCACTTGGATACTGAGCTGCCATGGGCAACAGGGGTTCTAGGTTGTATCCATGTGTGGTCTTTGGTTGGAGAAACAGTTTCAGAAAAGACCCCTGTGCCCTGATATGAGAGGTCAGGAGCAACATTTTTTTTTTTTTTTTATCTTAGGCTGGGTCTACTTCCCGTTACCAGCTTTCCTTAGCATGAATTCCACTAGTCTGACACTTACAGCATTTTGGAGTCTCCAATATGACTCAGGCTTCACCTTTAAATGGCTTCTCACAATGGCCTCTCTGGGCATCCACACAGGAACACCTCTGACACATACCAGGTCTCAGCAGCTTTCCTCATCCAAGAAGGAAAAAGTCCATAACCCCTGCTTGTATCCTTGACTCTATAACCAGAACTAAATGGCCAAGTTCTGCTGCTTACTGGAACTCTCATTCAAATACATTTTCACTAGCTTTCTGTTTTCAATATTTCCCTACACTGCCTAACTTTGCCTGACCTAGAACTTGCTCTGTAGACCAGGTTGGCCTTGAACTCAGAGATCTGTCAGCCTCTGCCTTTCCAGTGCTAGGATTGAAGGTTTATACCACCATGAACAGCCCTAAGCATTTGTTTATTACCTTTTCAATTTTCCTTAATTTCTTTTCACAAAATGGAAGCCTACCTGGGTGGGGTCTTGCTATGAAGTCACCACTCCCTTTATTCCATTTAGTATCAGGGTTTTCCTTAATCAGTTTATACTTCCTGTTGTTCCTTTTCTCCTCAGTGTACATCTTCTATTTTTTTTTTTCTTCTCAGGTTTCTCTTTTTGTTTTAGATCTGCCTAACATTGGCCATAAATAACCTCAGTACACAGTCCACACTAAACTGCTTTGAAATCTCTGCAAATGCTTCTACAATGCATTCAAAATTCTTCAATTTAGCAGACTTTTTTGGACAAGGGCAAGAAGCTGCCACATTCTTCACCAAACTATCAAAAGACCAATCTCTGGGTCTCATACTAATATTCTCCTTTTCTGAAAACTTTTGAGCTGGCTCTGCAAAGTGAAAGTCACCCTTGACACACTGGTCTTACATGCTCTTATTAAAATGCCCCATTAAAGCATTCAGCTACGTTCGTCATCCAAAGTCCCAAGGTCCAAATTCCTCTAAGCAAAAGTATGGTTAGGACTAGCATAGCAATACTCCAGTCCATGGTACCAATTGTTGTCTTGGAATTTTGATTGCTAAGAAGAGACACCATGATCACAGAAACTCTTATAAAGTATAACCTTTAGTTCTTAGCAAGACCCCACCCAGGTAGGCTTCCATTTTGTGAAAAGAAATTAAGGAAAATTGAAAAGGCAATAAAGAAATGCTTAGGGCTGTTCACGGTGGTGTGAACCTTCAATGCTAGCACTGGAAAGCAGATGCCGACAGATCTCTGAGTTCAAGGTCAGCCTGGTCTATGGAGCAATTTCTAGGTCAGGCAGAATTAGGCAGTGTAGGGAAATATTGAAAACTGACACTCTTAGCAACATTATTCTATGGCTGCAATAAGGAGCCTAGAAGGGCTGTCTACAGATGGGCTCCACTGAGCATTGGAAACAGATGCTGAAACTCACAGCCAAACTTGGGCTGAGCACAGGGAGCCTTGTAGTAGAGTGGCAGGTAAAGGATCTCCATGAGAAGATCTACAGAGCCAATTAACCTGGGCCCAGATGAGCTTGCAGAGCCTGAAACACCAACCAAGGACCATATATAAACTGGACCTAGGTTCCCAACACATGTATACAATTGACAGTTAAGTCTTCATGGGGATTCCCTAGCAAGGAGCAGAATCATTCTCTGAAAATGACTCTCTTGCATGATTTTCAATCACTTACCCTTGGTGGGGCTGTCTGGCCAGGCCACTGTGGTAGAGGATTCACTCAGTCCTGACAAGCCTTGATGTGCTGGGATGGGTTGGGGTGGGACTGTCCTCTTTTCTGAGGAGGTTGGGAGGGGGGATAAGGGAAAGAGGTTGGAACCTGGAGGAGAGATAGGAAGGGGGTACGATTGGGGTGTACAGTGAATAAATAAGTTAATTAAAGAAAATGATATTGCAACTTAATTACAGAGTATAGGATTTTTGCATGACATAGAAATTGAGTACATAGCATTTAAGTTATACACACAGTGGTGAATTTGAACTTTGTGACATGATATTTGAGGCAACAGGATTCCTAGCTTTGAGTCTATTTGTGCTTTGACTTTGCAGACACTCAGAATATAGCCACTTTAATGTTCAATGCTAGTCAAACCCTCAGGTCAATGTAACAACCCCAAATGGCTTTTATTTAAAATTTCAATCTCTTTTGAAAGGCAGCATAGGTCCACAACACTGGTCTATAATCTTATTGCTAGGCTCAGTTATAAAATGGAAATAATATAGTAGTCTGAATAAATTTTGCAGCTAAATAAAATTAAAACCCTGTAATTACATCACATGTTTTGTGCTTAACATTCTAATTATCTGAAAGAATGACATTCAATTATCTGTCTCTTTTCTAATGTGTATGAAAGTGTCCTTACTATGTCACTCAAATCCTATTTATCTGAATAATGAACTATTTGGAATAATCAGTAGCTGTGTATTTTTCTGATTAACACTGATTTATCTGCTTCTACCTCTGTAGGCTATTTGCAAGGAAGAAAAATTGCAAAGCAGATTAATGACAACTGATAATCCAAATACAATCCTGAAAAAGAATGAGGTTACCGTGTTAATTTTTTTAGTAATCCATGCTTAATAAGCCATCAAAGAACAAATTACATGATCATAATACATTTGCCTGATCTCTATTCAGAAAGGCTCAGTAACTACTTAAATTAGTATATAATCATGAGGTGTTTACTCTATTTTAATCACAAATTCTTGGCAATTTTATATTATCCCCTTAAAATCATTTCACTTTATGGTGATCTATGAATGAAAATTTATAGTATTACACTGTTTCTGGTAACAATATAATACGTGTATGCTGGTATTTGTTTCTGCAAAATTCTCATACCTAAATACTTTATAGGTTATGTGGTTTGTAAAAATGCATATGATGTCTACACAATGATGATTTTTTTCTAAGCTATTAGTTGTGTGAATATACTGATAGTGCTGAGTTACATGATTATATATGCAGATGTATGGAATTATGAAAATATGCTATCTATGTTTCTATTTACCATATGAAATATTTCTCGATTTATTCCAATTTAAATTAAATCATGGTATGTGCTAGTAATGCGGAAACATGAGATTCTCGACAGCCTTTTTATGAAATAAAATTAGAAAAGCATCATACTGGAATATTGTATCTTAATATAATTGAAAAGTGTTTTATTGATACATTATTTCTTTTTTATTATTATTATTTTTTATCAGTTACATTTTATTAACTCTGTATCCCAGCCGTGTCCTGATCCCTCATTCCCTCCCAGTCCCTCCCTCCCTCCCTCAATGCTTTTTCTCATTGTGGTTTTAGTTACCTTTAGTGAATTGTTATACAAAAACATTAAATGAAAATTTTAAATTCCATAGCATATTTTAATCATCACTGTACTTTACTCTTAGTTATTGAGATAAATCTAGTATTATACCTGCTTTATAAATTATCCTTTGTTCTAAGTATGTAGGAATAGGAATAACCAGACTACATTTTAATATTATCTGTCTATGAAGATCTATGAAGCTGTAGATAATGCGTGATAACAATGCAGACAATGAGTCTAAAGAATCAATCGTTCAATAAAGATTAAAATTAATATTGACTAATGTTAATCTTGGTTCTTTAGAGAACCAGAGCTGATAATATATATTACATTAATATACATAAATAGGCAGCAAATAGTTATTCTTTTATTCTAATATTTTCATATATACATAGAATTTTTTTATAAAATGGTAATAGAAACATGTTTTAGTGTTCTATTTTTCTATATTTTTATATGTATAGGAATTAAGAATCATTAAGAAAATTAAATTTATCCATCTAAAGGAATCTAGTCTGAGAAATTGCTCCTTTGCTTATGAAGCTCATAGAGCCTATGTCCAACCCTTTATAAAAGAACAGTTCATGAAAAAGATACTATTACATTCTAAATCTGATGGCTTAATACATGAGTAATGGAAGGCTGCTTCTTTGTTCAAGAGTTAAATTCCAACATCCCCAAATCTGTTCTATTCCTGTCACATGTTGAGCGTTACCAAACCACTTCAAGGACATAATTTTACTCAGACTGTTTCAATTACACATATACCACTCAGAAATTCTCACACAGAAATAAATTCTCCAATATAGGGTGGAGAATGTATGTCAATAGAAAATAGAAATGAGGAAAATAGCTTAGAAGGTGGAATAAAAGCTGTCTGAGACATGGATTTTTCCAGGGCCCTGATATATGGACATTGAATTTGACAGGAACAAAAGTATCTTGTTTCTACATTAATGACACCATTGTCTTGATTCCAGCAGCAACTATCTTCTGTCTGGAGTTTAGATTTTAGGGAAATTTAGCTTACACAAACACAGTTTTTCATTTTCTTTCTCTGGATATATTCAAAGTTCTGTTTTGTTGTTTCTCTCTTACTGAGATTGAGTCTTTCTGGGACAAGAAAAGAATCTTCAGTTGAGAATAACCCCCTTTCACATATTGTTCAGCACTATAAAAGTGGCAAACAACAGTGAGGGGAACAGAAAGTAAAGGAGCCAGTATAGTACGCTTTCAGGAATGAGTGGGTGTTTTCCCTCAGTTTTGCTCACTATCAGTCTTTGTTTCTTTGAATTCCTTGCAGTATGCTACTGAGCTGAATACCAAGTATAAATTCAGCAATCTGCTTTTCATTTTGAACATAATTTTTATTTATTTATTTTCATTTATTACAATTTATTCACTTTGTATCCTGGCGGCAACCCCCTCCCTCATCTCTCCCAGTCCCACTGATACCTCAGCCTATTGGTCTCATTAAGGACTGCAGCAGCATCTTCCTCTTTGGCCTGGTAAGGCTGCAACCCCTGGCAGGGGGGTGTGATCAAAGAGCAGGCACTGAGTTCATGTCAGAGACAGACCCTGCTCCCATTACTGGGGTATTCCATCTGGAAAATGAGCCGTCTATTGGCTTCCTCTGAGCGGGGGTCTACGTCCTCACCATGCATGGTCCTTTGTTGGACCATTGGTTTCTGCAGGCCACCCTGGTCACAAGTTGTTTGGCTATGTTGGTCTCCTTGTGGAGTTCCTGTCTCCTCAAGGTCTTTCTGTCTCTCCCTTCTATGTTTCCTGCACTCTGCTCAAAGTTTGACTGTGAGTCTCAGTATCTCCTTTGATACTCTGGTAAAGTCTTTCAGAAGGCTCTTGTCCTGTTCCTTTTCTTCTCTTACTTCTGATATCTTTCCTGTTTGCTCTTGTGAGTGAGGTTTCAGACTCTTCCCTAGGTTCCTTCTTGTTGTTTAGTTTCATTAGAACTATAGATTTTAGTATGTCTATCCTATATTTTATCGCTAATATCCACCTTTTCTAATCTTTTTAAAAAATTCTTTATTAATTACAATTTATTCTCTTTGTATCCCCCCTGTGGTTCCCTCCCTCCTTCTGTCCCAATCTCTCCCTTCCTCCACCCTCTGCATGCATGCTCCTCCCCAAGTCCAATGATAGGGGAGGTCTTCTTTTCCTGCCTTCTGATCCTAGTCAATTAGGTCTCATCAGGAGTGGCTGCATTGTCTTCTTCTGTGGCCTGGTAATGCTGCTTCCCCCTTAGGGGGAAGTAATTAAAGAGCAGGCCAATCAGTTCATGTCAGAGACAGTCCCAGTTCCTATTACATTGGAACCCTCTTAGATACTGAACTGCGATGGGCTACATCTGTGCAGGGGTTTTAGGTTATCTCCATGCATAGTCCTTGGTTGGAGTATCAGTCTCAGGAAAGACCCCTGTGCTCAGATTTTTTGGTTCTGTTGCTCTCCTTGTGGAGTTCCTGTCCTCTCCAGATGTTACTATTTCCCACTTTTTTCATAAGATTCCCTGAGATCTGCCCAAAGGTTGCCCATAAGTCTCACCATCTGCATTGAGAGTCTGCAGAGCAGAGCTTTTCAGAGGTCCTCTGTGTCAGGCTCCTGACTTGTTCCCTCTTTTCTCCTTCTTCTGATGTCCAGCCTCTTTGCCTTTCTGGATAGGAACTGAGCATTTTAGCAAGAGTCCTCCCTCTTGATTAGTTTATTTAGGTGTACAGATTTTAGTAGGTTTATCCTATATTATATGTCTATGTGCATCTTTCTGCTTCTGGGATAGCTCACTCAGGATGATTTTTTCCAGATCCCATCATTTACCTGCAAATTTCATGATTTCCTTGAATGAACTTTGCGGAAAGAAAAAAAAAAAAAAGACATTGGATGCAGGTGGTCATTTCATTGACTCTAATATTCTGAGAACTCTGTCTGAAATACTATTTTAACTGATTTTTAAATTGCTCACATTTATAAAGATGTAGAGTCTATACTAAGAACTATTAAACAAATAAGAAAAACAAACACATGTTGGAAATGCCTATTTCTCTTTGTTTGAAGCAGCTGTATATTCAGCACTGTAAAACCCACAGCATTACATGTGTAAGCTTTAAATATTCTATGATGACAAAATGGCAAAATAGCCAAAACTTGCCTTTTCCATTTGACATCTGAAAATGCTGAATGCTTTCAAGAACTTATCAGAATCAATAATAAGTATATTTCTTAGGAAAATGTTATTATTCCTTATCTACAAAGATAATGACATTTTACTTCAAAATCAAGCTTGAAATATTGGCATGGACATTGCAAAATAGATTTTATTTGAAGAGCAAATCTGCATATAATGTAGTAAGACACAGATCTACTGTAAAAGAATAAGAACACATGGTTTTGTATTTTATAGGAAACCTTATTTCTTAATTGTGAGGCATTCATATATGACCTCAACCTATAAGAGCACACCCATTGATTATCCAATATTAAATGGTTAGACGTGAAACTACTAACATTTGTAAAATTATAAAGACTGAGCAGAATGTTTAAGAGGCTATGAATTTGAAAGAGAGAAGGAAGAACTATATGGAAGGTTTATTAGAAAAGAAAGGGAGGTGGGAAAGATGTAATTATATTATATTATCAAAACTAAAAATAATTAAAAAAATTAATAGAGAAGTTGTGAATCCAAGTATTTTTTTCTAGAAATTTAATAGAATAAAATTTATTCCGTTTATATTATTATGTTCATATTATTATTAAGTAATAAGTTTATCAAAACCCACTTTTAAGAGGAGTATTACATAATATTCAGAGTGTGCAATGTCAAGGAATATAAAGTTTATTCCATGTATATGAATAAAATTTTTATTACATCATTTTAGAATGTTCTTTTATCTATATACATGCTTATTTGTCTGAAAAAAAGAAACTTGTTTTGTAAATTTCAGCACATTTCTCAGGCATGGAGGCTGTACTACTCTTCAGCCCCCCAGATCATATCCAAATCCCAGGTCCACTCTGGCCACACACATCCTGGGCTTGGGTCCAATCTGCCTGTCTGTCAACACCCTTCTCAACTCTCGGGCCTAGACCAGGTTGAACATATTGCTGCTGGCCCACCTGTTAAGAGTCTGGAATCTCATATGCTTGTACCACCCACAATCCTCAGATTTATTCTTAGTCTCCCATCTGGAACATTGGCCAACTCACTGAGTATCCAAGATGTTGTCCCACTCATGCCATCCTGGGTTGTTTCCAGATTCTGGCTATTACAGATAAAGGTGCTATGAACATAGTTGAGCAAATGTCCTTGAATGGTGGGGCGATTTTTGGGTATATGCCCAGGAGTGGTATAGCTGGATCTTGAGGTAGCACTAGTTCTAATATACAGAGAAAGCCCCAGGTTGATTTCTAAATTTGTTGTAGAAGCTTACATTCCCACCAGCAATTGAGGAGGGTTCCCCTTTCTCCACATCCTCTCCTACATGCATCATCCTTTGTTTTTGTTTTGTTGTTGTTGTTTGTTTGTTTGTTTGTTTTGTTTTTCTTAGCTATTCTGATGGTTGTGAGATGGAATCTCAGGGTAGTTTTGATTTGTGTTTCCCTGATGACTAAGGACATTGAACATTTCTTTAAGTGTTTCTCTGCCATTCAATATTCCTTTGTTGAGAAATATCTATTTAGCTTTGGATTACTTGGTTTGTTGCTTGGTTTAACTTCTTGAGTTCTTTATATATTCTGGATATTATCCCTCTGTCAGATACAGGGTTGGTGAAGATCTTTTCCCAGTCTGTAGGCTGTCGTTTCATTCTGATGACACTGTCAGTTGCTTCACTGTCAATTAATCTTTTCCATTCTGTTTTTATTGTTAGTATTTCTTTTTTTCCAATGTCTTTCAGTATCTTGAGGTGTAATTGAAAAGACATTTGTAGACTGTTATCAGTATGACTTTGTGTGAGGCTTTCCTGAGGTTGCCTTGCCTTTCCCTCCATAGTATCAGAAAACCTTCAGAAATAAAGTGCCATCTTATAGCAGCTTTCTAATCTGCTGTTAGACTTCATTACTGTCTATCAACTGAAAGTTTGTATTCAATTTGGTTTGAATGTGTCTCACTACTTCTTCTTACCACACATCTACTGTTTCATGCAATCTTGCATTCATGATGCAGGCACACTATGCGCTGACATGTAGTTTCAGCTTCTGGTCCACCATCATAACATTGTCTTGTCCAAACTATCAATTGCCAGGAAATCTAAACTTTTGTGTATGCTCAGATCATGAAATTCATATTAGCTCTTATCACCCAAAGGACAAATTTCTGATTACATTAGCAAAACACGCTTCTTACAGTTTTGCAAAACACTGTTTCTATATGGTGTTAATTAGGAAATAAACATCTCAGCCAAGTTTCATTCTGTCTTAATGATTATGTTCTTAGATATAGAAACACATAGTGCAAAATATAAAAGTATCTAATAATCGTTAGAATATGTGTACACGCTATAGTGTAACTTCCGTTCTCAGTATGTTTAAATGTAACACCATATATGATTTTGGTAAAGTTAGTGATTGAATTAAGGAAACCTTGCACTAGCATCATAATCAGCACTCAATGAGGATGAAATGAGGACATCCATATTCATTTTGTCCTATTATTTGATTTCACTACAGTAAATCTTGGCTGCTAATGCCCTTTCTATAACAATTGGGTTTCCTACAGTGTGCTACTTTGGTTAAATGCATGAATCTTGGAGATGTCAATCCAGATGACCAACTGCTTTGTTCTAGTACTAGCTGAATTACGTTGAGAACTCCCTTAGTTTAAACAATCATCTCCACAAAGGCAGATTAATACCCATTTCATTGACTCTGAGATCTTGATAGACACGTGATACTTAGTGTCTGCAACCAATAGCTTAGTAAGTGATTAAACGTTCTCACTAAACAGAATTTATGGTGAACAGGTACAGTGAAATCCACTTACGTATCCTGAGAGCAGAACTTGTATAATTGCTGGGCTAGGGCTATTACCTACTTTATTTTTTTTTAATTGTTTTTAATGACATTCTGCCAAACTCATAAATCAGTGTCTTGGTTAACCATCAGCAGATGGGAACAAATACAGAGACTCACAGACAGATGTTATACAGAAAGTGAGAGACCTTGGAACCTTCAGCCATAAATGAGATATCTTCATCAAATCTCTTCACTCTACTTCTTTTTTTTTTCAAATTATAGTATACATTTATTAAAGGATGACAAATGACATTAAATTTTTGGAGTTATTAGGGCTTCTATCATGTTTGGGTAGATGGCATACAATGTTGATTGAGATTAATACCAACGATTACTGCAAAGTCTTTCCATGCCTCTCAAACAGTGCTTGCCTTGAACTTAGCAAAATTTTCATGCCTTTCAAAGTAAATGCTCCATTTTATGCAGGATGCAGTTCCTTATATCTTATTGCTGCTTGTATTCTTTTTTTTTTTTTTTTTTTTTTTTAATGCAGTTTATTCAGGAACCTTGAACAATCATCTGACCCTGGGGAAAGCCAGCCCACAGCTTAAACAGCCTCTGGGTAGCCAACCCCAGCATGCCACGTGGGCAATGCAGATAGGTCCACATACATGGAAGCAAGCCAGATCCTCAGCCTTAGCCAAATGTGGAGTTGTTTGTGAGAGAGAGCACTCACCATCAGGAAGGTGGAAGGCTGAAACCAGCTCCATCTTTAAGGCACGGCATTACACAGCTCTCTACAGTTCCCCCTTTTTGTTTTAGACGCCTCAGGCAAGAGTAGAGGTCTGATCTCTGATAATAGAATAAATTGGGACTTTGTACCAGTGTTCATTTAGGTGTCATCCACCCAAAGAGCATTAGACCCGTCTGATACCTTTTTCTCAGAGGCAGGACCTGGGGTATCAACCTGCATGCAATCAGACATGCTCTTCTCTGGGTCCAAAGCGGCTGACCCTGAGTGCAGTGCTTAGCCTCGCATCCTGAGTGTAACATTTTAGCTTTTTATGGTATCAAACCATGCTTGGGGAGACTGTCCTGCTTCAATGGCTGTAAAGGCCTGAATGGTCATGGCTGCATTACGCTGTTGTGAGACTCTAATCTTGCATATATACCACAGGCAAACCAAGGAGACCAACACCAGAAGGCCTGCTAACACTCCCATGCCCGCCCATTCCTTCAGATGATTCATGGCTGCAGCAATCCATGTTGATAATCCTGTGGCTAGTCCTGCGTCCACTCCAGTAGAATTTACTGTGACAATGGCCACTCTAAGCTGCTCTATCATAGTATCGAATTCTCCAGTCCAATTACCTAAAATATAGCTAGACAATTGTTTAGACAGATTTGCAGCACAGGGAAAATTCTCATGTTGTATGCTAATGACTCAAAGTCCAGCATACTTTCATTGACAGCCAAGTTGAGCGATTTGCCATAGGGTATCAATTTGCTCCTGCACGAGGTCAGTCTTCTGATTGAACACCATCAAGCCTCCTTTTAGTTGAGCATTAATTCCTTTTTGTACATCTAAGGCATGAGCTACATTGGCTAAAAGATTATTCAGGGTCTGAGCAGTCTGCACAGTATGACTCCTGACTAATGCCGCGGTGGTAGCTCCAACAGCCGCCAATGAGATGGCAGTAACAATGGTGGCTGTAGTTCCAAGATCCCTTTTCTATCTGAAGAGAATCATAGCATGAGGGGCATCAACGGGCACAGGCCATTATAGACAGATTGATTTCACTGAATATTCGTTATGCTAAATATTTTGAAATATAGGCATTTTAGTAACATTTAATTAGACCTGGGTTAAAGGGAAAAATTTGAGTCAAAATTCATAATGGCAACAAGAAATTTGACTAAACAATGTGTTACTCACAGAGTAGAGATTCAGCCCCACCCTGTGTACACATACTATTATCCCAGTGCTGATTTTATAAAAGACATTTTGAAAATTGTGAATTACATATTCCTCTTCTGAAGGCAGCCACGCTGCATTTATTCAACACCTCAAACAAGAATCATAAAATGTACATGTTTTTTGGCTGTTTCCTGAGTACATCAATCAAGACTAATGTAACCACTCTAAAAAAAAAAAAAAAGAAAGAAAGAAAGAAAAAGTTCTCATTTTCCAGAATTCTTCCAAGAAGTCTTTTGAGGACACTTTCCTTAATATAGGTGAACATAACATCAATAAAATTCTACTGTGTTACAGCAAAATCATAACAATCATTCCTGATATGCTAAAAATTAAACAAAAAGGAAAAAAAGAGAATAAGGCATCATCTTAAGTGTGTAGAGTTCAGTATCTCATGCATCTTCTTCACAGTAGCCTCCATTCTCAGCTCTCGCTTGAGTTTGGTGATCAGCTCTAGCATGCTGACATGCTTGCACTGAGTTGACATCATCACCATGAAAATATTCCTAGATTCCTATGGTGTACTCACTAGCATGGCTGTTTGTGCAGGAGTCCAAACACATAACTATCAAGTGACAATATAGAATAGAAATGAACAAGATGAAGAACCAAAGCATGCAAAGTTAAACTTTTTATTTCAGCATGTTACTTTGGCCTCACTGAAAATTCTTCACATGGAGCTCCATATGACATCCTTAAAAATTAGAAACTTTTCAATTCATGATATTTCCCTTAGGGGTGGAATATTGCCCTAAGGATTAAGAAATATCTCATGCCATTCAATTACTCATAATTCAGTGTTTACACTTTCAGATAAAATCATCAAGAAAACCACAGAATTAAAAAAAAAAACTTTTGAGGTGAAAAGTAAGAAATATATGAAGAACAGTATGTGACATGTTGAGTCCCTACTGTGAAAGTGGGGTAGTTTTGCTCGAGCATTTCTGAGTCCCTTTCTCATTATTTACCCTGAACTCCAAAGTTATCTTTATAGCAGCATTTGGCAGGGGTGAAGGAGCTTCCATGTCACTAATGGTTAGCACTGATGACCTGTTTTCCGGTCTCTTTTGCACTCTGTGCCTACACCCTTGAGTATTTACCAATCCTTTTATTTATTTATTTAAATGATAAAGCACCTGTTAGTCAGAGAGGTTTAGTATCAGTCTTTTTCATCTGTAATATCCCAGAAGACAAGGTTCTGAAAGCCTGTCCTAAGATTCTTGAGTGCAGGGCTGGGGTGACCCACAATGGACATCTGTGCTTTAGGAGTTGAACCTGTGGCCCTCTCAAACTGGGGGCTTGGTAGAAGATTTTTGATTTGCCACTTGTCCTAGCTCATCTTGCTGTAATCCTGCAAGCAAAGCATCCTTTGAACAGTGGGACCACAACCATTGGTGCACTGCAGCCAGCATCCCTGAGGTCACGGACTGTAACAATTCTGCCTCCTATTTTTAGAATTTCCCCAACTACTTTATAGTTTTCATTCAACTGTGCATTTGGAGACAGAGCATCGTATGATAAGACACCCAGGAAACAGAGCTCCTGAGTGGGGAACTGCCAGGATTTGATGTCCCTGTATTACATGGGTTATAGAATGGGTGAGATAACTATACTTGGATGTTGTTGAGGTATTTCTGAATTCGGACTCAAAGATAGAGGTTCATTAGCTAAATCACTGCCTCAGAATGGCTTTGATTCCACGCTGGAGGCTTCTCTGTTTCTGGAAAAAAAAGGCACCGAGTCTTTGTTTTTAATTTAATTTATTTTTTTTATTATTAGTTACAATTTATTAACTCTATATCCCACTCCCTCATTCCCTCCCAACCCCACCCTCCCTCCCTCATCTCCTCCCTGCCCCTTTCCAAGTCCATGGATTGGGGAGGACCTCCTTCCCTTTCATATGACCCTGGTTTATCAGGTATCTTCAGGACTGGCTGCAATGTCCTCTTCTGTGGCCTAGTGGGACCGCTCCTTCCTTGGAGAGTGGGTAGGTCAAAGAGCCTGCCATTGAGTTCATGTCAGAAATAGTCCCTGTTCCCCTTACTCTGGGAAACCAATTGGTTACTGAGCTACCACGGGCTACATCAGAGCAGAGGTTCTAGGTTATATCCATATATGGTCTTTGGTGGAGTGGCAGTCTCAGAAAAGACCCCTGTGCCCAGATGTATTTGATTTTTGTGGAGCGCCTATCCTTTTCATGTCATACTACCTCCCCTTCTTTCGTATGATTCCCTGAATTTGCTGAAGGGTTGGTTATGAGTCTTAGTATCTGTTTTGAAACACTGCTAGGTAGAGTCTTTCAGATGCCTTATGCAGTAGACTCCTGTCATATGTCCAGTGCACATCCCATTTGTCTTTCTAAGTGAGGATTGATCATCTTACCCCGTGTCTGCTTTCTTGTTTATCTTCTTTAGGTGTATAAATTTCATTATGTTTATCATATCTTGTATATATAAGCGAGTATATACCATATTTGTCTTTCTCCTTCTGGGATAGTTCACTCAGAATGGTCTTTTCAAGATCTCACCATTTGCCTATAAATTTCATGATTTCCTCGTTTTTGATTGCTGAATAGTATTCCATTGTGTAAAAATACCACAATTTCTTTATCCATTCTTTTGTTGATGAACATCTAATGTGCAGAGCACATAGAATAAATTATTTTGTGTTCTCCCATGATGCTGAGAGGAAGCTTCATATTCTAATCTCTGAATGAATCCCTTTCTTTCTTGTTGAAAAAGAAAGAAAGAAACAACCAGCTGTGGGATTGTTCCCATCTTATCTGCAGGTTGCCTTGGATCTGGCTAATCCTAAAGGAAATTGGTGTGATCAGAATTCAGTACCATGCACATTAGGATGTATATGGTATAGCATAAAACCAACACGAGCAGATGAAATAGAAGCATTAAATATTTTTGTCTATATCCAAGAAGGAGCACTTTTTAATGTTTACAAACCATTTAAGCTGGTTTGAATAATGACAAAGTTTGAGCATGTCTATGCCCCAGCTTCAGAGGGTCGCCACTAGGTATGGATAATGTGTTTTCTTTACAATCAGTAGCTTGTTATTCTTATTTGAGCTGATACATTTTCACTTGTTTATTATAATAAATAAAAATGTACAAGTCTGAATAGATCTTTTAAATGTTTGTGAATAGAACGAACACCCTCCATTCCACTGCATCCACTGAAAATACATTCTTTTGTATCCTAGAAGTGTTATTGGTAGGTGTTGGAGGAGAAACAGTGAAACAGCTTTAGAACTCATGGAATGAGGCCCACCAGTAAGTACAGCTACAGTGGATGTGCTCTGGAGAGAAGGGGTCCTAAGGGCTAAGTGTCCTGAGGACTCCATGCTGTTATGGAGCATTGCTCTCTGCATGTTGCCTTCACAGTCACCATATTCTCCATAATTTATGAGCTCTATGAAAACTATAAGGAGCTTCCAGCCTCTCACTGAGCAGCATCACTGTCACTTACAATCTGAAGTTCAGAAAGGCACAGTCTAAATAGCTGAGTTGGAGAGTTTTTTCTTTTTTTTTTTTTCTTAATTTTATTTTTTCTTATCAGTTACATTTTATTAACTCTGTATCCCAGCCTTGTCCCACTCCCTCATTCCCTCCCAATCCCACCCTCCCTCCCTCATCTCCACCTTGCCACTTTCCAAGCCCACTGATGGGGGGGACCTCCTCCCCATTCATCCAATCCTGTTTTATCAGGTATCTTCAGGACTGGCTGCAAAGCCCTCCTCTGTGGCCTAACAGGACTGCTCCTCCCTTGGGGGGTGGGGAGACCAAAGAGCCAGTCATTGAGTTCCTGTTAGAAATAGTCCTTGTTCCCCTCACTATGGGAAACCAATTGGTTACTGAGCTACCACAGGCTACATCTGAGTAGAGGTTCTAGGTTATATCCATACATGGTCCTTGGTTGAATGTCAGTCTCAGAAAAGACCCTGTGCCCAGATATATTTGGTCCTTGTGGAGCTCCTAACCTTTCCCCATCAGACTAACTCCCCTTCTTTCATATGATTCCCTGTACTCTGCCAAAGGTTTAGTTATGAGTCTTAATATCTGATTCGATACACTGCTAGGTAGAGTCTTTCAGATGCACTCAGTAGACTCCTGTCATACATTCGATGCACATCCTATCTGTCTTTCTAAATGAGGATTGATCATCTTACCCCATGTCCTCTCTCTTGATTATCTTTTTTAGGTGTATAGATTTCATTATGTTTATCATATCTTATAGGTCTATATAAGTGAGTATATACCGTGTTTGTCTTTCTCCTTCTGGGATATTTCACTCAGAATGATCTTTTCTAGATCCCACCATTTGCCTGCAAATTTCATGATTTCCTCCTTTTTGATTGCTGAGTAGTATTCCATTGTATAAAAATACCACAATTTCTGTACCCATTCCACCGTTGATGGACATCGGGGTTGTTTCCAGGTTCTGGCTATTACAAATAAAGATGCTATAAACATGGTTGAGCAAGTATCCCTTTTGTGTACTTGAGCAAACTTTGGGTATATACCTAGCAGTGGTATAGCTGGGTCTTGAGGAAGCACTATTCCCAATAGTCTTAGAAAGCGCCAGATAGATTTCCAGAGTGGTTGTACCAGTTTACATTCCCACCAGCAGTGGAGGAGCGTTCCCCTTTCTCCACAACCTCTCCAGCATTTGTTATCACTTGAGTTTTTCATCTTGGCCCATTCTGATGGGTTTAAGGTGAAATCTCAGGGTCATTTTAATTTGCATTTCCCCGATTGCTAATGTGGTTGAGCATTTCTTTAAGTGTTTTTCTGCCATTCGATATTCCTCTGTCGAGAATTCTCTATTTAGCTCTGTTCCCCATTTTTTAATTGGATTACTTGGTTTGCTGCTTTTCAGCTTCTTTAGTTCTTTGTATATACTGGATATTAGTCCTCTGTCAGATAAAGGGTTAGTGAAGATTCTTTCCCAATCTGTAGGCAGTCGTTTTGTTTTGATGACGGTGTCCTTTCCTTACAGAAGCTTTTCAGTTTCATGAGGTCCCATTTATTGATTGTTGCTCTTAGAGCCTGTGCTGTTGGTGTTCTGTTCAGGCTCCACACTCTCTCCATACCTCTTCAACATAGTACTTGAAGTCCTAGCCAGAGCAATAAGACAACTAAAGGAGATCAAGGGGATATAAATCGGAAAGGAAGAGGTCAAAGTGTCACTATTTGCAGATGATATGATAGTATATATGAGCAACCCCAAAAATTCAGCCAGAGAACTCCTCCAGCTGATAAACACCTTCAGCAAAGTGGCAGGATACAAAAATCAACTCAAAAAAAATCAGAAGCCCTCCTGTATACCAAAGACAAAAGGGCTGAGAAAGAAATTAGCGAAACAACACCCTTCACAATAGCCACTAATAACATAGAATACCTTGGGGTGACACTAACCAAGCAAGTGAAAGACCTGTTTGAGAAAAACTTCAAGTCTCTGAAGAAAGAAATTGAAGAAGATATCAGAAGATGGAAAGATCTCCCGTGCTCATGGATTGGTAGAATTAATATTGTGAAAATGGCCATCCTGCCAAAAGCAATCTACAGATTCAATGCAATTCCCATCAAAGTACCAACTCAATTCTTTACAGACCTTGAAAAAAAGATTCTCAGCTTCATATGGAGAAACAAAAAAACCAGAATCTCCAAAACAATCCTGTACATCAACAGATCATCTGGAGGTATCTCCATCCCCTATCTCAAGCTGCATTACAGAGCAATAGTGATAAAAACTGCATGGTATTGGCATAAAAACAGGAAGGAGGAACCGCATAGAAGACCCAGAAATAAACTCACACACCTATGAATACTCGATTTTTGACAAAGAAGCCAAAACCATTCAATGGAAAAAAGACAGCATCTTCAACAAATGGTGCTAGTCCAACTGGATGTCTACATGCAGATAAATGAAAATAGATCCATATTTATCACCCTGCACAAAACTAAAGTCTAAGTGGATCAAGGAACTCAACATAAAACCAGATACTCTATATCTGTTAGAAGAAAAAGTGGGAACAGCCTAGAACTCATTGGCACATGAGTTGGAGATTTTTGAGGTCAGGGAATAAGAATAATGGCAGCTTGATTAGCCTGGCTGATATGATTCTCTTACTAAAGTTGGGCTGATCAAGGTAACAATTAATTTCTTGTTCCCATTTTTGCCCTCGGTTTTCTGATATGATTTAATAACAAATTGTTAGAGATTTGTGGCCTGAGTATTTATAGTATAAATGACTGATTATTTATTATATAAAAGTTTAGATTTGTGATTCTCTTCAGATTTCTACATTACATTTTAAAATAAATAATTGATAAATAAAAGCTGAAATAATTGATCCTTTAATTGTAACCACAAATTACAGTCAAGAGTAAGAGAAACTGATTGAGGAAATCACCTTGCTTGCTTACTAAGTTGCTTCATTGGAAATATATATGAGTTCTTGGGAATAATTTCTTTTTCACATTTACTTTCACCCATACTACATAAAATGTTTGATCATGTGAGGGTACTGGGGAACATTATTTTCTATGTATATGCTTTGTAATTATTCATTAACAAATTGGAATGTAACCCACTGTGATATTTCTGTTGCTTGAAATATTTTGCTGGAATAAATAAGCTGTGAGAGAAAAAAAAATGAAGTCATTGTAGCTGGCTTATTTGAGCTTTGCTCCATACACCCAATGTGTGTATATGTATATTTGTATATATATAAACTGGGTTGGAACTTTGCTTCATCCATTATGTATGTATGTATGTATGTATATATACATATATGTAGGGATATGTGTGAAGTTGACAGAGCTCTTTGAAGCATGCTTTACTATCAAATGTGCGTGTGGTGCATGTGTGTGAGAGTGTGTGTATGTGTGTATGTAGGATACTCTCCCACATTTTAATGTTTTTTTCTGGCCACAGTGAATCAATCTTTATTCCCTCAGAGAAAAGTCTGTTGAGTGATCAATCTCCAACCCCTCCTCACTTTACCCTGTATAAGCTAGCCTTTGGCCTATAGGCTCTAAAGTTTTCTAGATTCTCCTGCCAAGTCTAAGTAATTGTGATATATACTATGCAGTGGATGAATATTCTTCAAATTTGTGCAAATACTTTTGGAAAGGTCTTGATGCTGTAAAGTCAAAACAGGTTTATGGGACTGTGATTTTAATTTATTTTTCCTTTTTTTTTTTTGGCTTTCTTGGATTCCCCTCCCTAACCTCTGTTTTTTTTTTGTTTGTTTGTTTTGTTTTTTTTTGTTTGTTTGTTTGTTTTTGCAGTATATACCTGTAGAAAGCATTTTACTGGCCGAAAGAGTATGGAATGACATAGCTTTTGTCATATTTGTAGAAGATAGCTAAAAAAAAGCATTTTCCCTAACATGTAACCATTGTAAGCATTTGTCATGTGCAAGCTCAGAGCCTATGCAAAATTTTCAACTTGTAAAATGGTTTAAATACATGGAATTTTATAAAGATTTTCTCTTGTGTTTTATATACACAAAGTGCAGTGTGATGGTATGATATTTTCACTGCTTTTTATTTTAATAACTATGGAATTTTATTGCATTATTTTTCCAATCTTAATACTGTGTCACATTCCTTCTCAGAGACTGTTCAATCCATTAAACTGTCTTTTTCCCACAACTGTGAAATCTATCCACTTATAACAGCATACTGCCTGTTCTATTAACATCCAAAAAATATGGAAGGCCTCCCCACTGCCATTTCTGCTATGTCCTTAGAATGTGCAGTAAAGAAAAAAAAATAAAAGTGATAGTTTATGTTATAGGATGGCTTCACTTACTTTGGTGACTGTTTACAGCTTTAAGTAAAAGAAAGAAAATAAAAAAAAAAGGAAAATGTTCACAGCGGTGTAACAGGCAAACCTTAAAGTGCCATCTGTCACTCAAGGGGCATATCTTTGGCTTCATTGCTAAGAGCGATTGAGGACATGAGTTTTCAGACCAGCATGCTTAATACTGCTCCCACATAAATAACCTTTCTTGTCACAGCATCACTTAGCATGATACTATATTCTTACAATAGAGAGAATTTGTCAGTTTACATATTTCCTTTAGTATCAATTACAATTTACTGCTTGGACTATGTTGGTGACTGTATCAGTGTTAAGGGTAGTAACAGAGAACATGGGTGAAATCCAGGGAATAGCACATAACTCTGCACACTTCTCAGTTGATTAAGATACTGTAAAGAAAGGAGTTGCTGACTTCCAGGAAATATATACTGCTAAGCAATGTTTTGCTTTGGTTGTTCTCTGGCTGAAGGGAAAATATGGATTACCTCAGGGATCATCTGACCATCTTTTGCATTTAGAGTTGACATCACTTTCAGTGCTTTCTCTGTTACTTGCTGAAGCTGAGTGAGCAAAAGGATGCTGTAGAAAATATAAGAATAAATCCATCTGACCAAGAAGCTCATTGAAGAGCTTAGCAGAGAAGAGGCTTGTGTGACACAGAAGAATTGGGGTGGAGTGCTTTCTCTAGTCTGTAACAGTCCGGGAAGTTTAGCCATATGTTGCTATACCAACTTTATGAACACAGCATTTATCTGCCTTGTTCTCAGAAGCAGCATAGGGTATTTTTTTTCTCTATGAGGTATGTAGTCAATGTCGAGGATCTCATTCAAAGTTGCTATTTTCTCATTTGAAAGTATCACCTATTTACTCTTTCTCCTTTTCTCTCTCTTTCTGTGTGTGTGTGTATCTAAATGTGTTCATGTGTATATCAGAAGACATCTGGTAGGTGTCAATCCCTCTTTCTCTCATGTAGTTGCTGACGTTCAAATTCAGGAACCAAAATTGTTAACAAGTGTCTTTACCCTTAAATCCTTCTCTCAGGGCTGTGGGCACATGTTTACAGGTAGAAACTCTGATTATTAAAGGTACCCTGAAATAAGTCTGAAGACAAGTAGTGGTACACAAAGTTACTTTAGAGAGAGATTGCAAAAGGTATGAGGGGAAAATAAGACAAAAATAGAATAAAGTACAATATAAATACAGTAAGAACAATAATTCATATATATTGATCAACTGCTATTAACACATGAATCTAAAACACTCCTGCAAAACTTTGTATAATTAACTTATCTTACACTGGCCATTCTACAAGCAAGAGAATTAGGTATTTATATTCTTAATTTTTTAAACTATTATCTCTTTAATAATAGATTGTCAATTATTGCCTATTAAAAATCAGTCAGCATGGAGTTCTGTCTTTTACTTGTGCAAGTTCTCACTTTAATGAAACAAAGCCCTCAAGAATGAACCAAGAGTAAAATAGAAATGTAGGAATTCATGGGCAGAGGTTCAAATTGAAATTAGAGGAATAAAATACACAAGCGAGTCATAAAAAAAATTGGGATGGGCTCAGCAGCTAAAACAGAATTTGGAGAAAATAAGGCTGCAAGTATCTTATTCAAAAGTTGCCAGCGTTATGTGTGAGCAGAGGTGGCTAGAGCCATGGTCTACTTTAAACTCTTTACCAAGATTAACAGACACTTAGTGTTTCCTGTTGTTTGAACTGTGAATAAAATTTAAATGAAACTTGCCTTGTTCTGCTCAATCTGGAGAATGTCCTTATATACAGAAGGACTGGTTTTCTAGAGATTACCCAGAAGTGACTGAAATGAATTTGTGGCTACTCAGTAAGATGAAATACAAAACAGAATGTCGTTTGACTTGAAAAGTAAGACATGTTTTATTTTTCACTCTTTGAAAGATGAATAGTCCTGCTTTCTTTGAATAAATGGATCTTTATGAAACTTCAAATCTCCTGGGTACATATAACTGCAATAGATTTTTTTAAACAGCTTTCTACTTGAATTAGAGGCAATTCACCTTGAAACAAAGACTATAACCCAGAAATAAAGGTGATGTGCTGGGATGGGGCATGCTCTTAGAAACCACTTGTGATTTCTAAGGTGCAAGGAGACTGCAGCTAGATAAACGTTGATACAGAATATAGAGAATGACAAACTCTCTTGCACATTTTGTTACAATACAAATACTGTCAATTGAGTTACAGACAGGACTCCCAAGAAAAAGAAAAATAGAGTAAGGGGTATTTTTAAACTGATCACCTCCCCTTGGCAAGATTCCCTTACTAAGTCACAGAGAAAGAGGATCCAGACAGTTCTGATGAGACTAAGGGAGGAGGACCTCACCTATCAGTAGACTAGGATTGGGACAAAGATGGGCTGAGAGAGAGGGAGTGTGGGACTGGGAAGAGATGAGGTTGGGGTCTAACAGCCAGAATACATAATGAGTCATTTTAATAATAATGATGATGATGATAATAATGATGAAAAAATGACTGTGAGAGGGATCAGTGAAGAACCTTGGGTATTCCTACAGAAAGAGAAAACTTAGTTTTCAAAGCTGGTAATACTTTGTTGAATAAGGTCTACTTTAACCAAAACTAATTGAGGATATTTTTGAGTACCATGGAAATGGAAAACCAGACTCAACAACAACAACAAAAATCTTTTGTTGCTCTGATAAGATCTCTTTTGCCTGTCTTTGCATTTCATCTCAGGTATTAGGAATGTCAGTACTAGGAAATACTGTGTTCCAGAGATTTCTTCTTTTTAAATTATTGTTTATTATTATTAGTTACATTTTATTAACTCTGTATCCCAGCTGTATCCCACTTCTTTATTCCCTCCCAATCCCATCCTCCCTCCCTCAACTTCTCCCTGCCCCTTTCCAAGTCCACTGATTGGGGAGGACCTCCTCCCCTTTCGTCTGGCCTTGTTTTGTCAGGTATCTTCAGGACTGGCTGCAAAGTCCTCCTCTGTGTCCTAGAAGGACTGCTCCTCCCTTGGGGGGTGGGGAGGTCAAAGAGCCTGCCATTGAGTTCCTGTCAGAGATAGACCCTGTTGCCCTTACTATGGGATACCAATTGGTTATTGAGCTACCATGAGCTTCGTCTGTTCCAGAGATTTCTATTTGAGAATAGATAGAATTTAGTGGTCAGCTGATACCATTTTTTTGCTCAACAAAACCCCAAATTATCACTATTTTCCATTAGTACCTCTGATGAACATTTTCTTCCAAATTTGTCTTACTTAGGTAATTACAAATTTCCTACACGATAAAAAATCAGCAACCAAATGTGAAAAGCAACAAATTAAAGTCAGATGTGATACTTCCCATACAAGTGTGGCAACCACAGCTGAGATTCACAGCACCCTCTGAAACAGGTTCATTAGTTTAGTAGCAATCCTGTAATGGCAAGTCTCAGCACATAACGAGAGTGGTCCACTTGATTCAAGATGGCTAGAGTAGCCAACTGTGAGATCCAAGTATACCCAAGGAGTTTGCCGCGGTAAACAGAAAGTGATCAAGAAAGACACCTGAAGTAAAACTTAGCCACCACTTCTACCCACACGCATGTACACTGGTGCATGAAGATACATACAAATATGCAGAAGTGCACATCACACAGAGGAACAAATCGTGGTCTTCCTCCATGGCTCCCCACATTATTGTTTGTGATAGTAATAATGTTGATGAGCCTCCAGGATCTGCCTCTACTGTTGCAGGCAAGTGCTGTAGCAAGTGGCTTTTATTTATGTTGTGGCTGGAAATGAAAATTCAAGTTCTTACATTGGCAGAATACACATTTTGCACTATGCCCATCTCTCCAGTGTCTACATCTAGATTTTACTAAAGAAGAAATAATTATTTTCTTTCTACACATGTCCTCAAAAAGACTATATTTTCAGGAATCATTTTATAATTCATAAAAATACACTCCCTGTTATAAGATTTTATTTCTCAAAAATACAGTAACATTGTTAACATAGGATATCGTGTAACTTTTCGGGAAAATTATGAAAGGAAAGGCAGTGTAAGTTAAATATTCTTAACATTGCAATCAATATATCTACACAATGTTTTATTATGAAGAAAACTCTTACTCTTTCCTCCTTGAAGTGTCCAGTTTTGTAATACTTGCAGTGCATATCTGTCATTTGTTTTCCAGCTCACAGTTTAGATGACAGCATTAGTGACAGGATAGTGAATAATTTCAAAGTTAATTGCATTTATATATATATATATATACATATATATATTCTGTTTGTACTGAATAATATTTGTACTGAAAATATTTTCGGTGAGTGCTTATGACTTAGTAAGGAAGTTAAGTTATTCTTTACTGAAAGTATTACATCCACAATGTGCATTGCTCTCTTTATGTAACAGTTACGTGACTGTAACTAAGAACTAAGTGGTACGCCATTCTGTACTCCATCTTTAGTGACCACTTGCTGTCAACAAGAAATAGCAATCATAGATGAAAAGCAGGTCCCTTATGTTTTTGACGAAACTAATAGTACCCTTTAGAGTTGCTAATTGGTAAAGATCTGCAGCTACAGGCTTTTGAGCTGCAGTTACCATGGAAAATTTACTTTGAAGCTGGCACTTGTGAGGATTTGATTTGATTTTCTTTCCAAGTTTTGGGACTGGATTAAAAAACATTGTCATTTTTCCAAAGCAAGACACTCTGAGAGGTTTAATAGATAGCTGACATAACTGTATTTTAAAGTATTTGTATTGTAATAAGATAACATATTCTCAAAAGACTTTTCTTCATATTTGCATGCTTGGTTTTGATTTTTGCTACTGTAAATAGTCAATAAAATAATAACAAGAAAATTCTACAACCATATTAGGGTTCAAATTTTTATTTCTCTAATATCAGAATATTGAATACACAAAACAAACTGTTTGAATTTTGAGTTCTCTGAAATATAGAAGAACATTTATTATACATTTTTCATGTGTCAAACAACAGGGTTTGTAGATAAGGCTGGCATTTTATAAAGTGTCTTGATAAAGACAAAAGGAGAGATACACATTTTAGAAATAAAATAAATGTTAGATTTTCTACTTTGGTTTCAACACATTAGGCTTATTACATGAAATAGTAAACTTTTTGAAGTTAAAAAAAGACTCAAGGCTTCTACTAAAGGCATGGATTCAAGGAGAAGGACGTTCTTTATATGTGTTTAATTGAACTACTTAAGAAATATCTACAGATTAAAATGCTATAACACAGTCCCTCTGTTTCAGTAATACAATAAAATACCATACTTTTTAAATTGAATTTATTTATTTATTATTTATTAAAATGTGTTCACTTTGTATCCCCACTACAGCCCCCTCCCTCAATCCCTTCTAATCTCACCCTCCCTCCCTCATTTCCTCCATGCCCCTCTTCAAATCCACTGATAGGTGAGGTCCTCTGACACTAGCCTATCAGGTCTTATCAAGACTGGCTGAATTGTCTTCCTCTTTGGTCTGTCTATAGATGCGTCTATTATTTATAGTCAAAAGCACACCTTTATTTCCTATTAGAGTACTAAGTGTTTATATGAATCCTGACAACAGTTCCTGGGTCTTTCTTCCTGGGACAAATATGTTTGGAAAAGACACTGCTTTGTCCTCTGACAACAAACTTTAGTACTGCCCAAGTCTGACCAATTTGTCCAATAGACTCTGAAATGCTTAGGAAGAAATTTGGTTTCTGGCTTAATACAGTCCTCAAGTTTTAAAATAATGGTTGAACATATTTTGAAATTGAGCATAATTTGAAATTTACAATTACCATTACAATTTACATGGAATGGTTATTTGCACAAATTTCATTTTGGATATGTATGTGTAATGATGCTTTTTGACAAAAGTAACAATCAAAAAAGTAACAGTTTTAAAACCATCATCCTCTATTAGGACAAGTATCTATCCAATCTTTTGAGAGTCTGAATGGAAAGAAAACTGATTATAACTATATAAGACAATTCTTGAGCAGAACACTATAAAACAGTTCTAGAGCAGAACACAATTGCTGTTTTTGAACTTCATTGGTACCTCCAAGTCCTCTTCCTGACTGCATCAAAACATCCTAGGTGTGGACAATGACATGAAGAAACCCCTGAATCTTCTGCCTCATAACCCAAAAAATATAGGTTATCCTGAAACCCATGCCAGTGTTTGTCCTCTTTACAAAAAAAAAAAAAAAACAAAAAAAACAACCATTTATTTCTATGTAAATGTCTAATAGGTTTCACTGGAATTCCTCATAATGCAAATGTTGTCAATATGGCAGAGTCTGTTTTAGTATATTGCAGCTATGGAAAATATAGGATTCATTGAGTATTTCTAATTCATTTATTTAAAAAAATCCTACACATTTGATATTCATTAAACTTGTCAGTGAGATTCAATCCATAGCAGATTACAGGCTGAAACACTCACCTTTCTAGGTGACTGAACTACAACTCCATATACCTAATAACAATGGATCAGTTTGAATTTAGTGTTCAAGAGTCTGAAAGCCATGAAACCACATCTCGCCATATTGATTTTCCTTAAGTGCTTAGGCTTTTAAATGGATCTTACAAAGGAATGTATTGTACAGAATCATGCTCTATCAATTTTGCTGAATTCTGAGAGTTGTGCCCAGTTTGGGAGAATGAAAGAAATAGAGGGACCTTTGGGGTTAATAAAGTAAAGTTTCCAAAGAATTGCTCCATGCGATATTGGAAAGACATCAGACCTATACAGCTTTACTTCACAGGGACGGATAAAACCAGACATGCTATCAAATGCTGTCATCAAAGATAACGGGAAAAAGAAGAGAGCACATGTACTGTCACTCTTCGCTAACTCCTGGAACACAGGGAACACTGCCAGTGAAGCAATCATGTTTATATGCTCAAGAAGCACACAAAACATATATCCATGACACAAACATCACATAAGAGGTGCTGACGTTACAAATGCTGCCACAACGCTAAAGGACTCGCCCCAGTTCTCCACTGACACACTCTGTCCTTACAGACAGCGCATTGATGCAATCACACAGCATGGTGCAGGAAGTGTGCGCTTCTAAATTGAGAAAACAAACACTGTCTATCAGAGTATCTCCCAACAAGTCACCATGTCTCTAATAAAGACTCCAATTAACAAAACAACGAGGTTTAAAAAGCACATTTAGTGATAGTGGTGGTCAAATGTGGAAATGGTAGGGAGACAAAATTTACATGTGAAATAAACTCAGTATTTTAATAAGGTAAAAAAAGATTCAGACAATGCAAAAAATTATTTGACTAAATAAAATATCAAAAACAAACAAATATATATATTCTTGTATATATTTAAAGTGTTTCAGGAAGGAAACATAAAAAATGAAAGAGAAGTTCCTTAGTGAGTGGAGCAGGGCCTTCTCTGACATGAACTCAGTGGCAGGCTTTCTGATCACCTCCCTCTGGGGGGTGCAGCCTTGTCAGGCCACAGAGGAAGACGATGCAGCCAGTCTTGATGAGATTTGATAGGCTAGGGTCAGATGAAAGGGGAGGAGGACTGCCCCTATAGTGGACCACAGCCAGGACAAAAAAGTGAATAAATTGTAATAAACAACAACAATAAAAAATGAAAGAGAAATTAGATTGCACTGAACACCTGAACCTAACCTTCCATTATGTATTCAGCCTATGACAGACTGCTTCCCTAAAGATCCTAAACATTTTTAATATGTAATATCATAACATTCCATACATACTTAAAACCAAGTAAATGATGACGTTCCATCCCTGAGAACTAAATAGACATTTTAGACAACCCATTCTTGGCCTTCCTCCACTGCCAGAGATCTTGAATAGCCTCCTGGTCAGTCAACCAGAAGAAATTCTTTGCATAATTAATGAACTTGGCCTCCACTTTGGAAAGAGAAACACCTTTCACTATACTTGCTTGCATTTTTGCCTTAATAACTTCTGAATCTTAAAGACCTCCAGTTCAAAATAATATTTATGCCAATGTAGCATCATATTTATTGTGGAATCAATACAGATATTTTCTTTTCCATCTTGATAATTTTACACCATTTGAGAGTATGTTATTAGGAAGCATCTCAAAATACTTAACTGTTAAGCGCAAGTCCATTTTACCCTTCTCAGAAATCCCTATTAAATATCCTTTCAATAATTTTGTGACTCAGACTACTTTAGGCGCTTTGTATGTAAGAAACATTTTGTACTTCTCTTCTTTGACTGCTTTAAATATTTTGTACTTCATGACCACTTCCTTCTGCATATGACTGAATAAAAGTTCATTTTACGTTTAAAAAAAAAAAGCACATTTAGTGTAAATATGAATCATTACATCCATATAAATTACTTGTATTATTTGTCCACAGTGAAAAATTACAAAGATTTGTGAATATTCATAATGACAAAAAAGGGGGGGCACAGGACTAAACAAAGCTGTGTTTTGTTTTGGTTTGGTTTGGTTTGTTTTTGCCGTCAAGAAAAATATTGTTTATTACTGAGATTGATGCCTTTATCTAATGGACTGGTTGGTCACTGGTGGCCTACAGGTTGATTTTAAATTTTAATTTGTATATTATATTAAGAAATAAGTTTATGAAGCCTAAATTTTAAGCCCATGAAATTTGCTCATGTTCTTTTGACTTCATTAGCATAAATTTTCTTTCCATGAAAGTAAATATTTTATAGAGTACTTGAAAGTTATTTTTATTACAGCATGAAGCAGTTTTGATGAGAAAAAATAGCTTTTAGGATAGATAATTAGGGTTAGAATTGCATTAAATGGTAGACTTCTACATACTCTTCTTATAAGCAATGTAAAGTTTCATGTCTGTTTATGTATCAGCTCCTATACAATGCTGAATATAAATGAAACCTAAGTTAAGAATAATAAATGATGTGTCTAATATATCTAAAAATGACCCTCTTTTAATATATATTTTTATATATAAAGACTTATATAAACTTATATGTATTATACATAAAGTTTATATAACTTTATATATATAACTTTTATATTTTATGTATATATAACTATAGACACTGTACATCTGAATGACTAGTAAAAAGAAAAATATCTTTCTCATTTATAATAAAAACAGATGTTTTAAGTTTGCACAGGAAGCATTGTCTAGTTCTTTTAAGCAAGCACATGACAGAATATATAGAAAGACTTTTAAAAAATCCCATGTACTAGAAAAATGAATGATCCCTGAGTAAACCACAGAAAATTTTTACAGTGATGGGAGACATATTTTACCATGTGTTAGAGTAACAATGAAATATTGATATTTTCTTATCTGTTGATAAATCTTAGTTAATATTTAAGAAATCAATCTTTTAAATAGATTTATCTAAACTATGTAATGATAAAGTATGTTTTCAATTTCATCTCAGAACGTTGTAGGTAACACATACTGACAGTGTTGTAGTAAAATATATATTAAGACATTTTTGCAGTATAGTTACATAAACAATTAAACGTGGTTAGACTTAGTCAGGAAACATTTAATTTTGCTGATTTGTGGCAATTATATTTTATAGATTTAGTATGAAATCAAGACAATAGAAAAGTCCAAGACAACAGCATAATATACTTTTTAATATTTTTTCTAAGAATATGTAATGGTTTTGTTGCAAAACTTAAGCCAACATTGTAGCTTTCACAAAAAAAAATTGTGAAAGTAATAATTATTAGGAGAATGTTGTACTTTCATATGGTTATTAAGGAAGTGAATGGGTTTAGATCATCATCAGCAAGTCTGAAACACATTTATCTTCCTCATGGGACAGGAGCTCCACAAGGAGAGCAACAGACCCAGGAAATCTGGACACAGTGATCTTTTCTGAGACTGATACTCCAACCAAGGAACATTCATGGAGATAACCTAGAACCCCTGCACAGATGTAGCCCATGGCAGCTCAGTGTCCAAGTGGGTACCCTAGTAACAAGAACAGGAACTGCTTCTGACATGAACTCAGTGGCTGGGTCTTTAATCACCTTCCCCTGATGGAGGAGCAGCCTTACTAAGTCACAAAGGAAGAAAATGCAGCTAGTCCTGCTGAGACTTGATACAGTAGGGTCAGAGGGAAGGGAAGGAGGACCTCCCCTATAGGTGGACTTGGAGAGGTACATGGAAGGAGATGAGGAAGGGAAGGCAAAATTGGGAGGGAATGAAAAAGGGGGCTACAGCTGGGATACAAAGTGATTAAACTGTAATTAATATAAAAAAAGAAAAAAAAAGAAAGTTGAGCATGGGATCCCATCGCTTTCCTTCTCCTTTTCAGTTCCTGCGTATGAGGCAAGCAGTTTTCCTCTACCACGTACACTTGGTACCATAGTGCCCCTCAAAAACTTACCTAATTAATCCTGAAACAAAACCAAAGCGTTTTTTTAAATAAAAGTTTCCATATTGTAGTACATGAAGTTAGTTTAAAATGACATGCAGTTACTGTCCCACGTTTTTGGAAGCTTGAGGTCTGGAACCAACATGAGAGCAGGTTCGTATATTCCCTGTAATGTCTTTACTTTTAGGATTTTTGAGATATTTTAGCATCCCTTTCCTCTGTCACTTGTTGATCATCACCAAGATTTTCTTTGTATGCTTTCTCTTCTGGTGATGCCACTTTATTTCATAAGACCCCATCTGAAATAACAATTAAATTTTACACAACCTCATTTCCAAATTTAGCCAAGTCTTCAACCTATAATGTGGTGGATATAAATTAATATATGAGCAGCATTTTTTTAATTTATTTATTTTTATTAATTACAGCTTATTCACTTTGTATCCCCCATAATGCCCTCCCTCCTCCCCTCCCAGTCCCATCCTCCCTCCCCCTTCTTCACGCATGCCCCTCCCCAAGTCCACTGATAGGGGAGGTCCTCCTCTCCTTCCTTCTTATCTTAGTCTATCAGATCTCATCAGGAGTGGCTGCATTGTCATCTTCTGTGGCCAGGTAAGGATGCTCTCCCCTCAGGGGGAGGTGATCAAAGAACAGGCCAATTAGATTATGTCAGAGGCAGTCCTCTTCCCATTACTAGGGAACCCACTTGGGCACTGAGCTGCCATGGATTACATCTGTGCAGGGGTTCTAGGTTATCTCCATGCCTGGTACTTGGTTGGAGTATGAATCTCTGGGAATACCCCTGTGTTCAAATTTTCTGGTTCTGTTGCTCTCTTTGTGGGGTTCCTGTCCTCTCCAAAGAGGATGGACATCCGAAGAAGAAGAAAACAGGAAACAACCTAGGAACCTGCCACAGAGGGCCTCTGAAAGGCTCTACCCTGTAGATTATCAAAGCAGACGCTAACTGCTTTATGGCCAACTGTTGGGCAACGTACAGGGAATCTTATGTAAGAAGTGGGAAATAGTAAGATTTGGTGAGCAGCGTTTTTTATTAGCATGTAAATCCTTAAAATTAGACTGAGTAGTAAGTGGAAAACAATAACAACATTTATCTTTGTTAGAAACAAATCATGAAGAGTTAAAGATGTTCTCTGAGTAGCTGATAATTTGATACTAAAGATGAAAGAAATAATAATAAATATAAAAATAAAATGTCATCACAGACATATCAATAAATAACATGATCAAATATAAATGAAAAAAGATGTTCTTCCAAATAACATTGTTCTCATTTCTATAAAGCAAATCCATTCAAATCTTGTTTGAAGACTATCTTCCTAGTGAATAATTCAAAATATGAGATAAATGACAGAAAAATATATTTATTGCTAAATAATCCAGAGAAAATTGAATAAATCTAAAATTGTGTTATGATTAAATATACATAAGTAAATAAAACATATTTGACATTTTTATATAAAATGTATTTGTACATTAACACCCATATTTGAAAGTGGGAAAATGTACATAGCGGAATTTTCTTTTGAGTTTTACTGTGATCACCATGAATAATATGTCTGTTTTCCATCATTTCTGTACACTTGGATTGCCACTTAAGATATTCAAATAAATAATTATGTTGATGATTATAAATGTAATAATACAATGATATTATTATTATTAATTTAAGTACATTGGTGTTCTACCTTCTTGGATGTGGGTTAGGGTGTCAGATACACTAGCACTGAAGTTACAGACAGTGGGAACTCCAAGTAGGTGCCAGGAATTTGTACTGGTTGTTTTGGAATATCATCCAGTGCTCTTAACTGCTGAGCCATCTCTTCAGCCTCGATTAAACATTTTTAATTTACAATCATATAAAATTTATGACTGTAAGTTTCATAAAGATGGCTAGTGCTGAAAAATTGTTTCACACACTTTATTTAAAATAAACAACCATCGACTTTAGAAAAACTGATAACATAATATATAAATATTTCAATGTTGCTCTATTAGTAGTTATTTTATGATAACCCATTAGTTCATGTTATCAGTAAACCAGATCTAAATAACAATGTTCTGCTATTAGAAGAAAAATAAAATAAATGATGTTATTAGGTCATCCTAATGTATTAATTAACATATGCCTATTTTTAAAGTACACCCCTTGAAAGTCTCCCTTGGCTGTTTGTTAATTAAACGATGTAGGCATTCCCACTTACTTGCATAAATGCCTTTCAGCAATAGTATTCTTGACAAAAAACTACCATTATGCCAGCATAATATGCATTTTGACTATATTTCTTCATATAATGCCATCAATTTTTATCTTTCTGTGTGATGTTCAGTTAATTGCTGTCTGTCTAAAATGCCACTATTATTGAACCTATAATACAGTTGCCATGTTTTTTAAATACCAAGCACACTTTATCATACTCCTTTATGTGATGCCATTACAAAACTCTCACAAAGGTGGGTTTCAAAATAGACAAATAGACACTTAGAAAGCAGTGATCTATGAAAATCAAAAGCTCTAAAGTTGGCTTAATTGAATTAATTGTTGCTCAGAAGAACTCAAAGAACAAAGCATAAAATGACTAAAGGATTTTATGGAAGGATTTTTTTGACCTTTTAAATATCAATGAATTGATTGGCAGATTTTTCTATTTTTTTTCCACAATAAAGGAATCCTATGATTAAAGTACATGGATGACATTTACAAAGATAGAAAATCTATGCAAATTAGAATTTCACAAATGAAGCATTCAGGAAAATATGGTAACAGAATATATCTTGTGTGACATGTTTTAAGTGTAAATAAAATATTTCTCTCTTATATTGAATATAAACATACAGATTATATTCTTAATTGTATTACCAATCAATAGTTGGTATGACCTGCTTTCTAAAAGATTAGTTATTATCTCTCTGTTTTGAAATTTCACAGTTACTTTAAAAATTAAAGGTGTTTTTAAAATTTTTAACCTATTTATTTTATGCAAAAACTGTGTATACAACATAGAAGGTGAGAACATGTAAGAAGAGATGAATTCAAGCTCATATGAACAAGGCAGGCTACAAAAAAGCAGTTTAATTTGTGTGGAGTTTGCTTACACTTGTACAAATATATTATAGATCTCAGACCTCATAAACTCACCATGGCTACTGAGTATTGATTGTAATTTTGGAGATTCAGTGTAATAGTAGTCACACTTATACTCATTTTCTCTAATGTTAAGTCCCACCCTCCCTTTGGCATTTCCCAATTCAATTGAGGATTCTTAATTGAAATTTCCTATGACATATGTAGCTCCAAACTAGAACCTGTAGGTGCCTTCCTCAGGAAAGGGTGAGGATTGGTAGTTTTAACACTACATTTTTGTGATACAGAGTTTGTATTCAAATGTGGAGTTTCGTAAACAAAAATTAATGAATTAAATTTCCACTTCTTAAAAAATATTTTATTCTCTACGTTTATAATCGCCCCCCTGGGGGAAGCAGCCTTACCAGGCCATAGTAAAGGACAATGCAGCCACTTTTGATGTGAACTGATGGACTAAGATCAGAAAGGAGAGGAGAACCTCGGGGAGTGGCATGCATGCAGAAAGGAGAGGGAGGGTGGGATCGGGAGGGGAGGAGAGAGGGGCTTATGGAGGGACGCAGAATGAATAAAATGTAATTGATGAAAAATTTAAAAAAACAGAAAAATAATTTAAGAACCTCAAATGACTTTCAAAAGTGCAGGAAAACATGGAGTTAGTCGATTTACATGGAGCACGTCTCGCCCCTGGGGGCAATCCGGGGGCAATGGTCTCCTGAACCTACTCAGACCTCGGACACCACCACTGCTAGTTCCAGAACTGATGCAGGATGTTCCAATGAGGGGGTTGAGGCTTCTCATAATATTTTCTATAAGCCCACACCTGTTTGTTTATATCCCCCATTTTTATTCATTATTAGCCAGATAGAGCCAAGTAATTGTGGTAATGATACTTGCTTTTTTGCCCAATGCTGGAATGCTAGTGAATTTAGGTATGCCCTGGTTACTCGCATACCTCGCTGGGTGCCTGTGCCCGTTGATGCCCCTCACGCTATGACTCTCTTCAGATAGAAAAGGGATCTTGGAACTACAGCCACCATTGTTACTGCCATCTCATTGGCGGCTGTTGGAGCTACCACCGTGGCATTAGCCATGAGTCATACTGTGCAGACTGCTCAGACCCTGAATAATCTTTTAGCCAATGTAGCTCATGCCTTAGATGTACAAAAAGGAATTAATGATCAACTAAAAGGAGACTTGATGGTGTTCAATCAGAGGATTGACCTCGTGCAGGAGCAAATTGATACCCTATGGCAAATTGCTCAACTTGGCTGTCAATGAAAGTATGCTGGACTTTGAGTCAATAGCATACAACATGAGAATTTTCCCTGTGCTGCAAATCTGTCTAAACAATTGTCTAGCTATATTTTAGGTAATTGGACTGAAGAATTCGATACTATGATGGAGCAGCTGAGAGTGGCCATTGTTATGGTAAATTCTACCAGAGTGGACGCAGGACTAGCCACAGGATTATCATCATGGATTGCTGCAGCCATGAATCATCTGAAGGAATGGGCGGGCATGGGAGCATTAGCAGGCCTTCTGGTGTTGGTCTCCTTGGTTTGCCTGTGGTGTATATGCAGCCATGTTGAGTCTCACAACAGCGTAATGCAGCCATGATCATTCAGGCCTTTATAGCCATTGAAGCAGGACAGTCTCCCCGAGCATGGTTGGCTACCATAAAAAGCTAAAATGTTACGCTCAGGATGCGAGGCTAAGCACTGCACTCAGGGTCAGCCGCTTTGGACCCAGAGAAGAGCAAGTCTGATTGCATGCGGGTTGATGCCCCAGGTCCCGCCTCAGAGAAAGGTATCAGGTGGGTCTGATGCTCTTTGGGTGGATGACACCTAAATGAACACTGGTACAAAGTCCCAATTTATTTCTAATATCAGAGATCAGACCTCTACTCTTGCCTGATGCGTCTAAAACAAAAAGGGGGAACTGTAGAGAGCTCGGTAATGCCATGCCTTAAAGGTGGAGCTGGTTTCTGCCCTCCTCCTTCCCGATGGTGAGTGCTCTCTGTCATGAACAACTCCACATTTGGCAAAGGCTGATGATCTGGCTTGCTTCCATGTATGTGGACCTATCTGCATTGCCCACGTGGCAAGCTGGGGTTGGCTACCCAGAGGCTATTTAAGCTGTGGGCTGGCTTTCCCCAGGGTCAGATGATTGTTCAAGGTTCCTGAATAAACTGCATTGAAAAAAAAATAAAGGCTCACCTTGCCTGTGCTGCTCTTCCGGTCTCTCCCGGAAGGTTCAAGATGTGGCCTCCGAGCACACCTTGCTGACGCTAAGGAGGAATTACCGGGGTCACAACGAGCCTGACGACTTCTCGGCCCAGTGGAACCTGGCCATGGAGAAGCTGAAGTGTTGTGGGGTGAATAACTACACAGATTTTGCTGGCTCTTCCTTCCAAGTGACAACCGGCCACACCTACCCCAGTGCATGCTGTAAAGCCATAGGCACTACGGACTGTGATGGGCACAATGTGTCCTCTCATGTCATCTACCAGGAGGTAACTCAAAGGAGCTCATGACTGACCTGTGGGAACCCCGGCCAAGGGCTGGGGGAAGAGAGGGATAAGATCCATGAGGTGTTCAGTTCATTTTGATAACATCACTTTGGACCAACAAGTCAGCTTTCTGAGACTGTAACGAATCACCTGAGGTCATCAGCTGAAGAAGAGGAAATATTAAGCTCAGGGTGGCTCAGATCTATAATCCCCAATGCTGAGGAGGAGGAGGCAGGGGGATCACCAGCTGTGACCATACTGCAAGAACCTAGCTTAAAAAAATAAAAAGGAGGAAGGCTGGAAAAAAAAAATAAATAAAAAATAAAGTAGTTTGGTGAAAAATAAAAAAATAACTTTAAATATTACTAACTTTATGTTCATTAAAAAAAATCAGAAAAAATTCTTGCCAAATAAAATGTTAAAAGTTGAAGATGGGTGAGCTAATTTATAAAAAACATTATTTAACTAATTTTGCCTTTCTAATGTACTGAATAACTTTCTAGTTTCTTTCAGTAAGTTAGTGGTTAAGGTTTTTTTTTTTTTTTTTTTTTTTTTTTTTTTTTTTTTTTTTTTTTTTTTTTTTTTAAGGATCTCATCAATTTCGGTTCATTTCATCTGCAGGAAACTAATAGGTGTCTAGTTTCGCTGTTTTGTATGTGGATTCCTATTTCCCAGTAGCAATTTTTGATGACTCCTTCCCTCATTGCCAAATTGTGTTCTTAACACCCTTTCAAACTTTGAAATTGAATTGTCATGGATTCATATTTTACTCTCCAGTCTACAAACAGGAGATGTAATAGAGAATTTTGGTTCTGTGTAATTTATTTTACTATGTGAACGAACTACTATTTCAATATAAAACACTGGGGGATTTCTATAGAATTACTCATGGAGATGTGCTCTACCAACATTTCCTTTCATATGGTGTCTTTTTTAAATTGGCTTTTTATTTTTTATATTCATTACAGGTTATTCACTTTGTATCCCAGCTGTAGCTCCCTCCCTCCTCCCCTCCAATTCCCACCCTCCCTCTCTCATCTCCTTCCTGCCCCTCTCCAAGTATACTGATAGGGGAGGTCCTCCTCCCCTTCATCTGATCCTAGCTTATTCGGTCTCATCAGAAATTGCGGCATTAACTCAGCTTCCTGTGGAAAGCTTCTCTGGCTACATCATCAATGGATGATACCTGCTTCTTCTTCTCTAGTAATGAGAAAGTCACATGAACTCTATCCTGACCTGTAGGGCTTCTGCTAGAATGTCTAGTATCAATTTGCTGATACAAGCAATATGTGGTGTTTCTGCTTCTCTACTGCTTACAAACTTAATCTTTATTGTTCATATTTAAATGTTTACCACATTATATATCTGTGTAGACTTTGTTAAGTTAAATAACTGGTGATATTTGAATTTCTTCTAACTAGATGCTTTTTTTCTATTTAAGAAATTTCTTGTATCATTATATTCTCTGTGAGCCTACTTTTCCTTTGGAATTTTCAAGCTCATATTAAATGATGATAACCAGAATGTCAATACTTTCTCAAAATCTCCACACAATTCCTGTATTCTTCTTTTCCCCCCTTTGGTTTATGCCTCCTACTGTGTATTTTCAAAGAAATTTTTAGTTCAACATTTAAAAAAAATGGTTGTCATTCATCTTTCCTCCTATTGAGAATCTCAACATTTTTTTTAACTTTGCTTTTTCGTGTTTTCAGTGAGGAGATTCGTTTAGTTCTTAAAAGGCATATCATTTTGTTCATTAAGTTCCTGATAGAGCAGTGAATAATTTCTCTTTTTTAATTGCTGAGAATTTTTTTTTATTTTTGTTGAATAATTTTAAATCTAAGTTTATTCACTAGTGCTGTAGGGCCAAAACAAACAAACAAACAAACAAACAAACAAACAAACAAACATGGCCCTTACTGGCAGCACAAGCCAAGGCCTTATCATGACCATTGATGGCAATGCCATCTGCTCACATCAGGCTGTGCCTCACTACTCTCATTTCTCCAGTTCTGCCTCTTTTTTGCATACATCCTTCTGCTTGTTTTCCTCTTCCATCTCTCCACCACTTACTTGCTCATCTTAGTGGTGCCAGAGCCTGTGGGTGTCTGGGGTTGTGTCAGGAGTGGTCTTAGGAGTGCTATGCTGTCCCAGGACATCCTGGCCCCAGGTAGGGTCATCTCAGGCTGGTACTATACCAAGGTAGCATGGGGCTGGACTGGAGGTCTTCACCTTTATCTGTTTATTTTTAAAATACTTTTATCTTCAAGATTCAAAAACCATTATTAATTTTCACTAGAGAGCTAAATAGGAGTTTATTTTGCATATGATTTTAAATTAAACTTTAAAATATTTTAATCACTTTATAAACAGAGTTTTAAATCACTTTAAGTTGTTTGTTGAAAGTGTGAATTTCATTTGAATAATATGAATTTTAACAAAGTTAACAAATAATTTGAAATTTAACAAAGTTATTCTAAGTTGTATTAATTTAAAATGCCCTAAAGCATATTTTCTCATGAGTAGTTTCTTTGGAAAACTCGCAGCTACAGGATGCAAACTTTCCTTTCTACCTTGCATATGCATGAGTTTCAGTGGGGGAAATATATCAATGTGAACTTGCAGGGGGTTCAGAATTTGAGACGCCATCTTTCATCACTTTTCTCTGGAAGGTATCTGCACGTCTTTGTTTGGCATCTAGTCTAACAGGAATCTGAAGTATTTACATAGACTACACATGACAGCAAGTATTTTAAAGCATTTCTGACTTCCCATGTAAAAGTAAATATGAAATGTGCTGATGAAACCTCTAACATACAAAGACATTAATATGTGTGTTGCTTACATTCACACAAACACACATACAAACACCCATACACACATGAAATATTTATCTATATTATATACATACAGGTAATTATATATACATGTATCTATAAATAATTTCAATATTATAATACAATTGCACCATTTATTTCTTTTTTTTTCTCTAAACCTTGTAAATTCATTATATATAATGAACACATATATGTTCCACGGAAACTGGACATGTTGGGAGAAAGATGAAAGGATCTGGAGGGGACCAAAACCTCACAAGAAGACCAAGAGAGACAACTAATTGACCCAGTCACATGGGGGTTTACAGAGACTGAGACATCAACTAAGGATCATGTATAGTCTGGACGGAGGTCCCCTGCATATATGTGGCCAATAGGTGGCTTGGCCTTCAAATGGTGTGCCTGGCAAGTGGAGGGAGGTACTGTTTCTAGAATCGACTCTATTGCATGCTTTTGGATAACTTCCCCCTGGCAGCACTGTGTTGCCTGGCCTTAGGGGATGAAGATATGTTCAACCCTGATATGACTTGATGTGCTGGGGGGTGGGGGGAAGGTGTTGATACAGGGAGAGGGGCACTCATGTATTCTAGGGGAAAAGGGGAAGGAGGAACTGGGAGGAGAGGAGGGAAGGACACCTTTGGGATGTAAAGTAAATAAACTGAAAAAAAATTAAATAAAAAAATAAAAATAAGAATTATATCACTAACTATTAAGCTACAACCCTGTCAGTCTAAATAATGTTACTGATAAGTATGTTTTCAAGACTGACCATCGGTATGGTTCTTTCTTGGTGCTCATTATTTTTTCTGTCTTCAGCTTTCCTTAGTTGCCTCCTTGTCTAGTTCTGACTTCTAAAAGACCTAGTGTGTCTGGTTTTAGGTTGAGGTCTTTGATCCTCTTGTACTTTACTTTTGTACAAGGTGATAATTACAGATCTATTTGCTTTTTTTCTACATGTAGACATCTAACAGTTAGACCAGCACCATTTGTTAGAGATGTTTTCTTTTTTTTTTTCCATTGTATTGTTTTCCATTGTATGGTTTCCATTGTATGGTTTTCTTTGTCAAGAAACAAACAAACAAAAAACAGGTGTCCATTGGTGTGTGGGTTTGTTTCTGGGTCATCCATTTGATTCCATTGATCCTCCAGTCTCTTTCTATGGCAGTAAGAACCAGAATCTGGAAACAAAATGTTGGGCCCAGTGGGCATTGCAGAGACTGGCACAGGTATTAAATGATTGAAAGTATGTATGTTCATGTTTGGTTTATTTTTTTTTTCCCACAGGATGGAGAATGTGTATTCACCATAGAATATTTTATCCCCTGTTGGTTGAACTGTTTGGGAAGGATCAGAAGGGGAAGAATTGTTGGTTTAAGTGTGGCCTTATTGAATAAGGTATCACTGGTGGAGGGCTCTGAAGTTTCAAAAGCTCATGCTGTTCCATTTAAATCTCTCTCTCTGCTTTGTGCTTAGAGAATACCTGTAAACACAATTCTCCTACTACAGCCCTATTATACCTGCCAGAGTGTTGCCACACCCTCTGCCATGATGGTCATGGACTTTACTACCCTCTGGAGCTGTTGGGCACAAATTAATTGGCTTAGGTTGAATGAAGTCAGGAAAAGACAGGAGGCTGGGCTTTGTGCAGAAGGTGTAACGTGACCTTTATAGGTAGAGTTTATAGGTAGAGCTTGGGAGTTTGGAAGGTGGTGATGGATGACTGTGGGAGGGGTTTAGGCAGAGTCACTAGGAAGTTGTCTCCTATGCCAATGAGTTTTAGGCTCTTCCTCAATTTTCTCCTAACCAATTTACTATGTCTGGTTTTATATTGAGGTCTTTGATCCACTTGGACTTCAGTTTTGTGCAGGGTGATAAGTATGGATTTATTTGCATTTTTCTACATGTAGACATCCAGTTAGACCAGCACCATTTATTGAAGATGCTATCTTTTTTCCATTGTATGGTTTTGGCATCTTTGTCAAAGATCAGGTGTCCATAAGTGTGTGGATTTATTTCTGGGTCTTCTGTTGGGTTGGTACAGGAAACAACTTCCTGAACAGAATACCAACAGCACAGGCTCTAAGAGCAACAATCAGTAAATGAGACCTCATGAAACTTAAAAGCTTCTGTAAAGCAAAGGACACTGTCATCAAAACTAAAGGACAGCCTACAGATTGGGAAAGGATCTTCACCAACCCTATATCTGACAGAGGGCTAATATCCTGTATATAGAGAGAACTAAAGAAGCTGAAAAGCAGCAATCCAAGTAATCCAATTAAAAAATGGGGAACAGAGTTAAACAGAGAACTCTCTGTAGAGGAATATCAAATGGCAGAGAATCTCTTAAAGAAATGCTCAACGTCATTAGCCATCAGGGAAATGCAAATCAAAACGACCCTGAGATTTCACCTTACACCCATCAGAATGGCCAAGATGAAAAACTCAAGTGACAACACATGCTGGAGAGGTTGTGGAGAAAGGGGAACCCTCCTCCATTGTTGGTGGGAATGTAAACTGGTACAACCACTCTGGAAATAAATCTGGCGCTTTCTCAAACAATTAGGAATAGCGCTTCCTCAAGACCCAGCCAAACCAATACTAGGAATATATCCAAAAGAGGCTCAAGTACACAAAAAGGGCATTTGCTCAACCATGTTTGTAGCAGCTTTATTTGTAATAGCCAGAAGCTGGAAACAGCTTCAACTGAAGAATGGATGCAGAAATTATGATACATCTACACAATGGAATATTACTCAGCAATGAAAAATAAGGAAATCATGAAATTTGCAGGTAAATGGTGGGACCTGGAAAAGATCATCCCAAGTGAGCTGTCCCAGAAGCAGAAAGACACACATGGTATATACTCACTCATATAGACATACAACATAGGATAAACCTACTAAAAATCTGTACACTTAAAGAAACTAATCAAGAGGGAGGACTCTTGCTAAAATGTTCAATCACTATCCAGAAAGGCCAAGGGGATGGACATCAGAAGAAGAAGAAAAGAGGAAACAAGTCATGAGCCTGACACAGAGGGACTCTGAAAGGCTCTGCCCTGCACACTATCAATGCAGATGCTGAGGCTTATGACTAACTTTGGGCAGAGTGCATGGAATCTTATGTAAGAAGTGGGAAATAGTAATATCTGGAGAGGACAGGAACTCCACAAGAAGAGCAACAGAACCAGAAAATTTGAACACGGGAATTTCCAGAGACTCATACTCCAACCAAGTACCATGCATGGAGATAACCTAGATAACCCTGCACAGATGTAGCCCATGGCAGTTTAGTGTCCAAGTGGGTTCCCTAGTAATGGGAAGAGGGACTGTCTCTGACATAATCTGATTGGCCTGCTCTTTGATCACCTCCCCCTAAGGGGGGAGCAGCCTTACCAGGCCACAGAAGATGACAATGCAGCCACTCCTGATGAGATCTGATAGACTAAGATCAGAAGGAAGGAGAGGAGGACCTCCCCTATCAGTGGAATTGGGGAGGGGCATGCGTGAAGAAGGGAGAGGGAAGGTGGGATTGGGAGGGGAGGAATGAGGGGCTGATGGGGAGATACAAAGTGAATAAAGTGTAATTAATAAAAGTTTAAAAAATAAAATAAATAAATAAATAAAAGAAGAGGGAAGAAGACACGGTTCTAGCCCAGCATCCATTTTGAGACTTCACTAGTGTGCTAAGAGACACTAGTGGATCGACACTGTGTGCAGTGGATCAGTACCTTTGAGGAATCTTAGGAGTCCCTGACGCTTCATTCCACATTCCCTATGGGCCTCCAAAAGGCTTCCCTTGATATTTTCCATGTATGTCAAAGATACAAAATAAACAAAATTAGCTTTTGAAACTTAGTGAAATAACATTTACAATGTACAATGTATGTTTAACACAAAATACAGTTGAGTGTCATCTTACCATAAATAATTCTACAGTATTTTGAATCATTTTAGAGTTAACAGAAATTTTAAAACAAATATATGGGATACCTAGTTTAACAAAGCAACGTTTACTAAGATATTTTATCCATTCTTCACCCTTGCATTTATCTTAATATTATTTTCTCATTAATCTTTTCTTTTAAAGGTTAAGCCAGTAAAAGTCAAAGAGCTTAAGTAAGTATCCCCAATCACTAAACTAGTGTTTCTATTATAAATTAATGAAGGCATACAATTTTAGCCAGGCATATCTAGCTCAAATAATTAGTTCTTGCCAAGAAAATGAACTCCAAAGGAACTAGGGCTTTTGTTCCTTACAGATATTGTAATGCGCCTTAAGGAGCTCAAACACAGGAGAGATTCTCAAAAAGCAGTTTTTGAATGGCTGTGCAGGTGCCTGTTGGCACATTAATTGCTTTCTTTTATGTGTGACAGTTAGGTAATGTTATTTATCTCAGTGAATTGTTATAGCAGTAGAGTAAGATAATAGAGGTAAGGCATTTAATGCCCCTCACAAAAGACACTGAAAATACTTGTTTCATTAGTGTGGCTACCCTCTATGATAGGCATTTCTGATTATTATTTAAAAGCTTACAAAAGTGAATTCTGACCTGGTCAGGCCAGTATGAGGTAGCCCGTTTTACTTTGTTTTCCACGGCAACTATTAGATTATAAAAGATGTCTCATGTGTCGCTTACAAAGCATGGATCCTAGTGAAATTCATGAATATTGATGTGTTAGCTTTGTTGAATATTTTATCAATTTGACTCCTTTAAGCAGTCTTGGCATTTTTTATTTCTTTAAAATGTGTAAGCAGGTGAGATTAGCTTTAAGAATAACTTATGCAGATTAGTAAGTAAAAATACATTCAATATATAACTGAAAATTTACCAAATATTATATAAATTATTTATTTCTATGCATATAAAGTGTGATGTATGTATGTGTGCTAATGTGTATGGTGTATTATGTGGTTAAAGCACACATGTGTGAGCTGTGTGTGCACTTGTGTTTACATGCAGAGGCCAAAGGAGAATAAAAGATGTCTTGCTTGCTGTAGCATTTTCTGCTTTGTTAGCATGAGGCAGATGGTGTGACTGAAAATGAAAGCATAGTAGAGGCTAGTAACCCCCAAAGATGTTTCTGTCCTGGTACTCACAGAGTAAGTCAGGAGTGGGAACATATCCAGCTTTAAAATGGCTTCTGGGAAACTGTAACTCAGGTTCTCATATCTTCTGTGAGCAATCTCTTTCTTGCTCAGCCATGTCTCTAGCCTCCAGACCATTATCAATTTCCTTTAAATTTAATCTCTACTTACTTTTGAAATGCAGTATGTATTCTGCGGTTATAGGACATCTCAAAATAGCATGCTAAATTTTCATAATCAGAATTTATTCACAATTATTTTTCATTAAATTTAGTTTAATATTTTCACACATACAATGGTTTGAAATGCACAAGTATGTTTCCTGTATCTAAACAGAGTTCCAGTTTTAAGTTTTTTTTTACATTTTTTTTTCAATGTAGTTTATTCAGGAACCTTGAACAATCCTCGGACCCCGGGGAAAGCCAGCCCACAGCTTAAATAGCCTCTGGGTAGCCAGCCCCAGCGTGCCACGGGGGCAATGCAGATAGGTCCACATACATGGAAGCAAGCCAGATCCTCGGCCTTAGCCAAATGTGGAGTTTTTACATTTTTAAAATTTATTTTTTTATTAATTGCAGTTCATTCAATTTGTAACCCAGCTGTAACCTCCTTGCTCATTCACTACCGATATCACCCTCCTTCCCTCACCTCCTCCAATGCCCCTCCCCAAGTCCACTGATAGTGGAGGCCCTCCTCCCATCTGACCCTAGCCTACCAGGTCTCATCAAGGACTGGCTGCATTGTCTTCCTCTGAGGCCTAGTAACCCTGCTGCCCCCTCACTGGGAGGTGATCAAAGAGGCAGCCACTGAGTTCATGTCAAAGACATTCCCTGTTCCCATTACGAGAGAACCTACTTGGAGACTGAGCTGCCATGGGCTACATCTGTTCAGGGGCTCTAGCCTATCTCCTTTGCATGGTTTTTGTTTGGAGTATTAGTCCCAGAAAAGACCCCTAGGCCCAGGTTTCCTGGTTCTGTTGTTCTCCTTGTGGAGCTCCTGTACCCTCCAGGTCTTTCTATCTCTTCCTTCTTTCATAAGATTCCCTACAATCTGTCCAGTATTTGGCTATGAGCCTCAGCATCTGCTTGTATACCCTGCTGGATGAAGTATTTGAAAGGCCCTCTGTAGTTGGTTCCTGTCCTGTTCCCTGTTTTCTCCCTCTTCAGATGTTTAAATGAAATAAATAAAATTATAATATATTTTGGCTATGGTAGTCACTTTTAAATTCTCAATCACTTGCATAGATCTACTGCTTATAACATTCAGAAATATAATATGGTGACTAGAAGATGAAATTTTAAGAGACAGTGTTATATGAACACAAACATGATGAAATGTGAATGAATAACTTTAAGAAGTAGAATTTTGTTGTTCTTTTTTTATTAATGTAAGCAGTTTACAACAAAATTTTTTAAAATGACAATTTTAAACAGGTTTATATGCCTATTACTCACACCTCTCCATTAAAGTATAAATATTATCATTTTATAATAAGTTTGTAAGTACTCAAAAACAAAGGTTAAAAGATGAAACTTTATATATAAGTATTGAGTATGAAATTAGCATGTTTCCCAAGAAAGTATAGTTTTATGTTTCAAAAGTCTACATTTTTTCAAATTGGAAGTTGTCTGTGATGGCAACAATTAAGTAGCAAATATTATCTTATTTAACTATTTTTTGACATATCAAAACAAAAAGTGAACAATAATCTACATGCTTCAATAAAATCAAAAGAGCAAATTTAGACTAAAATATTCTTTATTGGCCTCATGTTATTTTTATATCTGTCACTTGACTGTCAGGGTTTAAATTAAATGCTCAGCCAAATTTCATGTAATTCTATCTTTGCCTTAAAACCTTAAGCAAAAATATATATTTTTCCACTCTGACATCTTAAATCATAATGCAACTTTAAGTGTGAGTGATCACATAATTGCTTCAGGTTGTCAAGAATAGATTGAAATTATAAGATATTTATACAAACAGACAATTTGTGAACTCCAGAAACTCTTATCTATGTTTGCTCCCAAACTAACAACAATTTGTCAAAGACAAGTTGATTAGCAGTTACTCATTTGTGGAACAGTATTAAAAATTACCGAGACAGTTGTTCATTTATTTATAAATTTTCTCATTCTAAAAACACTATGTTAGTCTGTGTACACTCTGAGAATTCCAAAACAATCACAAAGAACACTGACCACAGGACATTCTTTCTTTTTTCTTTTTCTTTTTTTTTTTTTGCTTTCTATAAAAGTCTGAGTTAGAGTTCATAGACCACAGTAACTCTTGGAAGGCCAAAAATAATAAAACCATCACTTTAACAACCAATGCAATAAAATTGTTTTTAAAAAATTATAATGTATTTTAAACATCTGTGATCAATTCTGATTCTTAAAATTTAGCATAAACTTCAATTATGTTCTGTGATCCTTTATAGACTGTCAAATAAGTTTGTAATAATTTCAAAAATATGAAAAAAGTAAATTGTATCTCTTCTTTATAAAATATAATATCTTACTAAGAAATCACATTTTGCCATGAAGTAAATAATATATTTATGCAGTTATAAATACAAGTAACTTGTAAATAATTATAAATAAGTAAATTTTTCAATGTTGCCTCATGAAATTGATTTGAGTGGAATATGTATAAATTTAAAATATTTTCATGATACATGGTCTCCTTGCTTGCTTGTATTACCCTCATGTGTTTCTGGATTGCTTGAAACCTTCTGTGTACACCAGGCTGACCTGGAACTCAGAGATCAGTCAGCAGCTGACTCTCAAATCTAGCACTGAAGACACAAAAAAAACTATGTCAGCTTTGTTAAAAATATTTAAACAATTTAAACTAAAATATTCAAAGATTTACAATGCACATATTTTTCCTTCTGATTTATAGTTTTCTACAAACATCAATAGGAAACATGTTACTATTGTTTAAGATACCCATAGCTACATAAAGATAATTTTCTTACCTTGTTAAAATTATTTTCATTTTTACTAAAACAAAAAAGGCAAACTAAGGATAAGGAATTTAAATAAACAAGATTTATAGCAGTGTATTGTGAAGCTAGGAATTGACACATTTTTATAAGATTTTGTAATTCCTATGTTTGAGTGTGTGTGGTGCACACATTTGTCTGTGTGGGGCTGTGCTTTACCTTTCGCTGAAGAGGACCTGACCCTTATGACTTATTTTATGTCTCTGAAGATTAAATTCTGTTTTGGAGGCTTCACTAAGAATAGCATAAGTTTTATTGTTCTTTAAATTTTTCCTTCAAATATAAAAAGTTGAAGATTAATCAATAATTTGGAGCACCCAGAGCACTTGGTAACACTATATTTTGCATAATAAAAATGTATATTTCTGATTTGTGTAGTTGTGTGTTGCAGATAGAGCATAGGGCTTTAAGCATCAGTAGGATTAATATTATACCACAGAGATATACTTCCAGATATATTTATACCTTTGCACATTTGTTGATCATTGTTTGCTACAGAATGATTTCAGAATTCATGCAGATACCCAAATGTCCTGGTCTCTTACATAAAACACCTATTATGTGTAACTTATAACACCTACCAATAGATATTTAAAACTCACTGAATATTTATTATAGCCAATGCAGTGTAAATGCAATAAACATATTTGATGTACAATAATGTTTAAGGAACAATATTAGGCTATTAAGTCTGCATATTCAGAAAATGAAAAAAAATCCATTATTTTAAACCTAAAGTTTGTTGATTCAATGTAAGCAGACATAAAATTGCAGAGGCATCTGTGTATATTCAGTGTAAATACCTATATTAAAAAGCCTTTTGGCAAGTTGACAAGCATATAGGTATGTGCATATTTAAATTTTCTGTATTCATTGTTGGTTTCATAATGTGCAATTTCAACATATATTGAATCTCTTATGAAAAATTTGTGTGCAGTGCATGTGTAGAGTATTTTAATATTCTGAATGTTTATGGTTGGGTATGTATGTAAAAAAATCAATATATAAGTATTTTGGCCATTATTCTAGTTATTACAACGTTGTGGTGATAAATGGTAAAATAGTAATTTCTTTCAAATTTTATTTTCCTTGTTATTATCTTAGTTAAAAAAAAATCCATGGTGGAAAGTAGTTACTTTGCAATAGGAAAAATGTGCATCAGTTTAAATTTGCATTTACTTCAAAATTGTTTTATTTATATTTGTTTCCTTGAAAATTGAAAGTGGGTTTGGTAAATTTATTGTAAGAAAAAAATCTGGACACTCTTGTAGACAGACAGGGAGAAAAGTGATCAATAGATAAAAAATAAAGTTCACTTTTATTAATAATCAAAGAACATAAAGTAAAGAACAGGCTACCACTTTTATCCAGAGTTGTTACTAAAAGGAAATAAATGTAATTACTCTCTTATGTGATGGCTAGCCATTTCTGAGATGTTCAAAGGAATTTATAATCATTGTTATGCTACTGAGAATTGGGTCACACAAATAGAAAATCCTCTCTAAAGTGTTTTTGCTTTGTTCTTTATACTATACTATTTAGTGGCAATAATAAATCATTGTGTAAAGGTAGAAAAATATTTCTACTATACAACTCTGATGAGATTACTGACCATCTTATCTGCTAATACGTACTCAATTTGTTGCAAGTTTTCAAAAAGTATATATTCAGTTGAAGAATAAAATCTTACAAATGATTTGAATAAACTCAAAATATTTTATCTATTCAGACTGCATTCCTGAAAATTCCACTCATAGATTGCATACATACCACTCCCTGTGTTTTATGACTTCAGGTTTTTGTGTGTTTGTATGTTTGTTTTTTCTGTGATTGGCTCTTTGTTTGTATTCTTATGAATTTATTATTAAATATATTCACTTTGTAGCTGACTGTAATCCCCTGTCTCATCTCCTGTTATTTACACCCTTTCTTCTTTCCTCCCTTTCTCCCTTTTTCCACCTATGCCCCTCCCCCTGACCACTGATAAAGGAGGTCCTTCTCCCCTACTATCTGACTCAAGCTTTTCAGGTCTCATCAGGACTAGCGCATCCTCTTTCTCTGTGGACTGGCAATGCTGCCCCCCCACCCCATACCAAGGAGGAGATGACCAAAGAGCCAGCAACTGAGTCAAGTCAGTGACAGCTTCTGATCACAGGGTACCCAAAAGGAGACTCAGCTGCCTATGGTTGACATCTGAGCTGGAAATCTAGCTCTTTTCCATTCATAATCCTTGGTTGGTGCATTGGTTTCTACAGGGCTCCCTGGGCCCAGATTATTTAGGCTCTATTGGTCTCCTTGTGGAGCTTAGGACTCCTCCTTGTCTTGCTGCCTCTCCTTTCTTTCATAAGATATCTTTCACTCTCTCGGACTATGAGTCTCAATATCTGCTTTTATATCCTGCAGGATAGATTGTTTCAGAGGTCCTCCGTGGTAGGCTCCTGTTCTGTTCTCTGTCATCTCCTGCTTCCAATGTCTATCCTGTTTGCCCTTCTGAATGATGATTAAGTATCTTCCCTAGGGTACTCTTTGTTGTTTAGCTTTTTTAGGACTATAGATATCAGTATGTTTATCCTATTACATGTCTAATATCAACTTATCAATGAGTATATACCATATGTGTCTTTTGGCTTCTGGGTTACCTTAGCCAGGATGATCTTTTCTAGTTCCATCCACTTGCTTGCAAATTTCATGATTTCCTTGTTTTTAGTTGATGAGTAGTATTCCATTGTGTAAATGTACCACACTTTCTGTATTCATTAATTCTTCCATTTAGGGACATCTAGATTGTTTCCATATTCTGGCTATTACGAATAAATCAGCAATAAACGTTGTTGAACAAATGTCCTTGTAGAAGGTTGAGCATTTTTCAGATATATGCCCAAGACTTGTATAGCTGGATATTGAAGTAGCTATAGATCTAGTGTATTATTTTCATAACAAAATAACAACCATTTAGAAAAAATCTTTTTATTTTTCAATTGATATTATATATATATTATATATATATACATATATATATATATATATATATATATATATATATATATGAACTACTCCATTATCATAATACAGAAATGAGGATTGTAACTGCCTTATTGGAGTTTAAGGTCTTTGAGTAATTAAGATAATATTTTATAAGTAGACTCATTATTCTAAAATTAGAAAGGTCAAGTTATTGTTACATTTTGAAGTCTGAGGGGAAATTTCACATTTTGGCTCCTCAAACTTTCATCAACATTTATTATTCCTAATAAATGCTACAATTTTTCTTTGCTTTTGGTCTTTACTCATGTCCTCCAATATGAGTTGTTCATGACAGAGATCAGAGTACAATGACATTCTGTAACAAACACATACATTTTTGTGAAATGATTGCTTCAATTCGGTGAAATCTGTTGAAAAAACTGGAGAGAATGAAGAGGAGTAAAATATATTTTATGTCCTTAGATTTAGACTTAATAGTTTGTAGTCTAACATATGGTATATACTCACTTATAAGTGGATATTAGACATATTATATAGGATAAACATACTAAAATCTATAGTCATAAAGAAGCTAAACAACATGGAGGACCCTAGGCTGAAACCTCACTCAGAAGGGCAAAGAGGATAGGCACCAGAACTAGGATAAAACAGGGAACAGAACAGGAGCCTTCAACAAGTGGCCTCTGAAAGGCACTACCCAGCAGGGTATCGTAACATATCCCGAGACTCAAAGCCAAACTTTGGGCAGAGTCGACGGAACTTACTGAAGAAGGGGGAGATATAAAGATCTGGAGGGGACAGGAACTCCAGAAGGAGACAAACAGAATTAAAATACCTGGGCCCAGGGGACACTGCATGACCTATAATCCATCCTAGGATGATGCATGGAGAGGGTCTAGAATCCCTGCTCAGATGATGCCCATAGGTTTCTTAGTTACCTAGAAAGGGGGACAGGGCTGTCTCTGACATGAACTCAATGGCTGGTTCATAGATCACCTCCCCCTTGTCGGGGCTGCAGCCTTACCAGGCCACAGAAGAAAATGATGCAGCCAGTACTGATGAGATCTGATAGGCTAAAGTCAGATGGAAGAGGAGGAAGACCTCCCCTATGATTGGACTAGAGGAGGGGCATAGGAGGAAAAGAGGGAGAGAGGGTGGGACTGGAAGGATATGGGGGGAAGGGATACAGCATGGATACAACGTGAATACATTGTAATAATTAATTGAATAATAAATAATTAACAAACAAACAGTTCACAGTCTATTCTCTTATCTTTGGAGGGGGAGAATTATTTTACAAAAAGGAAAATTCTTGCAAGGTGAGTTGTAGATCTATGTTTGTACAAAAAATTTAAATATATGAATTCTTAAATATATGAATTCTAACAAAAATATATAAAATAATTGTAATTTTCAATGAATTTCTCTCAGCCAGAAATTTAAAATATTACTCCTATTAAGGAATATTTAGGGATAATTCCCTTTATTACTTACCATAAACGCCATCAGACCTATTTAAAACAAACCCAGTTTATGCTAAAATATATCGGTACAGACACACACTTAGACACAGAGCAAGAACAGTCACATATGTAAACATATACTCAAACATATGAGTATATATACTCCCTCCACACCTCAAATCCCTCATCCCATTCCTTTTCTCCCTCAGATACAACCCTCCTCAATTTTCCTTACAAAAAAAAAATGCTTCCCAGAGAGATCTACCAAACATGGCCTAACAAGTTACAATAAGACTAGGCACATACCCTCATTTTAAGACTGGAAAAGGCAACAGAGTAGTAGAAAAAGGATCCCTAGTACAGGCAAAAGGGTAAAATAAACACCCCTATTCCCATTGTTTGGAGTCCAAGAGGAAGAATGAACTACACAATGGTAAAGTTTATGCAGAGACTCTAGCACAGACCCATACAGGGTCCTTGTTTTTTATTCAGACTTTTGAGCCCCTATGAGTCCTGCTTAGGTGAGTCTATAAGCTATGTTCTCATGGTATTCTCCACTCCTCTGGCCCCTATATTGATAGAGTTTTCAGGTCATCAGTTAAGGTTATGGTTATTGGTCTGCATTTTGTGCTTTGTGTATGTTCTGTAAATATCTCATGGGTGATTTGTGACAACATTACTTTTTTTCTTTTTTTTGTCTTCTTCTTCTTTACAATTCATTCATTTTTACCCCAGTTGTAGCCCTTCCTGTTTCCACCCTACCCTCCTTTTCCTCCCCTATCCCTCTTCTCTACTCCACTGATAGAGGAAATCCTTTTCCCCTATTCTGTCTGACCCTAGCCTATCAAGTCCCATCAGGACTGCCTGGATGCTCTTCCTCTCTGGGCTGGCTAGGTTGCCCCACCAGGTAAAGGTGATCAAGGAGCAAGAAACCAAGTTCATGTTCATCTCAGAGACTGCCTCTTCTCCCCCTTACTAGGGAACACACATGGTGAGTGAGCTGCCAATGGACTACATCTGAGCAGGATTTCTAGGTCCTTTCTATGTGTAGTCTTTGGTTGAGGCATCATCTCTGCAGTACCCCTGGGACATTTTTTTTTTCTCCTTTAGTCTCCTTGTCAAGCTTCTGTACTCTCTGGGTCCTCTTATATCCCACTTCTTCCATAAGACTACCTGCATTCTGTCCAAACTTCGACTGTGAGTGCCTGCAACTGCTTTCATAGCCTACTGGTTGGAGTCTTTTAGACAGCATCTGTGGTAGGCTCCGGTCCTGTTCCCTCTCTTCTACTGCATCAGGTGTCTGTTCTGTTTTCCCTTCTGAATGACAGAGTCCCCTTTGCTGTTTATCTTCTTTAGATCTGAAGATTTTAGTATTTCTTATCCTGTATTATTTGGCTAATATCCATTTATTAATGAATATATACCAAGTGTGTCTTTTTGCATCTGGGATACCTCATTGAGGATAATCTATTCTAGTTCCATCCATTTGCCTGCAAATTACAAGATTTCCTTGTTTTTGTTAGCTGAGTAGTATTCCATTGTGTAAATGTACCACAACTTGTGTATGTATTCTTCAGTTGAAGGGCATCTAGGTTGTTTCCAGATTATAGCTATCACCTAAACACCTTAGGACACCTCATTTTTGACAAAGAAGCAAAAACCATACAATACAGTATCTTTAACAAATGGTGCTGGTCTAACTGGGTGTTTACATGTAGAAACATGCAAATAGTAAAGTTTACAAAAGTAAAGTCCAAGTGGATCAAAGATGTCAGCATAAAACCAGGAACACTAAATCTGTTAGAAGAAAAAGGAGGAAAGAGCCCTGAATACATTGGCACAAGAGACAACTTCCTTGACAGAATACCAAGATCCTAACAATCAATAAATGGGACCTCCTAAAACTGAAGAACTTCTGTAAAGCAAAAGATAAGGTCAACAGAATAAAATGACAGCTTACAGACTGACAAAAAAAATCTTCAAAAATCATACATCTGAAAGAGTATTAAATCCAGAATATATATATATATATATATATATATATATATATACTGAAGAAATTAAATGCCAACAAAACAAATAGTCCAATTAAATACTGGGGTACAGAGCTAAACAGTGAATTACCAATAGAAGAATAGCACAGAAACACTTAAAGAAATGCTCAACATCCTTATTCATCAGGGAAATGCTAATCAAAACAACTGTGAGATTCCATCTCACACCAATCAGAATAACTAAGATCAAAATTCAAGCAACAAAATTGTACAACCACTCTGGAAATCAATCTGGGACTTTCTCAGACAACTAGGAATAGCCCTTCCTCAAGATCCAGCCATACCACTCCTGGGCATATATCCAAAAGAGGCTCAAGTACACAAAAAGGACATTTGCTCAACCATGTTTGTAGCAGCTTTATTTGTAATAGCCAGAAGCTGGAAACAACCCAGATGCCCCTCAAATGAAGAATGGATGCAGAAATTGTGGTACATCTATACAATGGAATATTACTCAGCAATGAAAAATAAGGAAATCATGAAATTTGCAGGTAAATGGTGGGACCTGGAAAGGATCATCCTGAGTGAGTTGTCCCAGAAGCAAAAAGACACATGGTATATACTCACTCATATAGACATACAACATAGGACAAACCCACTAAAATCTGTGCATCTAAAGAAACTAAGCAAGAGAGAGGACCCTAACTAAAACGTCCAATCCCATCCTGAAAGGCAAAGAGGATGAACATCAGAAGAAGAAGAAAACAGGAAAGAACCTAGGAACCTACCACAGAGGGCCTCTGATAGCCTCTGCCCTACAGACTATCAAAGCAGATGCTGAGCCTGATGGGCAACTGTTGGGCAGAGTGAATGGAATTTTATGTAAAAACTGGGAAATAGTAAGAGCTGGAGAGGACAGGGCCTCCACAAAGAGAGCAACAGACAAGAAAATTTGAACACAGGGAACTTACCAGAGACTCATACTCCAACCAAGGACTATTCATGGACATAACCTAGAACCCCTGCACAGATGTAGCCCATGGCAGCTCAGTCTCCAAGTGGGTTACATAGTGATGGGAAGAGGGACTGCCTCTGACATAATCTGACTGGCCTACTCTTTGATCACCTCCCCCTGGTGGAGAGCAGCCTTACCAGGCCATAGTAGAGGACAATGCAGCCACTTTTGATCTGAACTGATGGACTAAGATCAGAAAGGAAAGGAGAACCTCCCCTATCAGTGGACTTGGGGAGTGGCATGCATGCAGAAAGGAGGCAGAGGGTGGGATCGGGAGGGGAGGAGGGAGAGGCTTATGGGGGGATGCAGAATGAATAAAGTAGGAGGAGGGGCAAGATGGCTGTGCCGGGAGGACTCTCATTCTGAGCAGCAGCACAGCAGGATCAGCACAGTGAACAGCAATCAGAACTCTCGGCCATAAAACACAGTCATTGTGTTTCCCAGGTGAGAGGATACTCCACGGTGGGGGATTCAATCAGCTTTTAACTCACCCAGCTAAACCGCGGAAGAGATCCCGGTTCCTCCAGATGCTTGGCTGCCTGCTGCCAGCCCCAGCCCCAGCCCAGAGCCACAAGCCAGTGTCTCTGGTCAGGGTCCCAGACTGAACCTTGTGCACCACACTATCAGAGACTGGAATTTTCAGTCGAGAGATAATCCCAGGGTACAGGAAACGATTGGGACTGGCCTTAGGTCACCCAGACATCCCCTGGAAAAGACTCGGGCGGGTTCCACGGGCACCCCAGGAGCCAGCCCAGAGCCAGAGCTGGGGACCCAGGTTCCAGCACAGAGCCCTGCCTGCCTGCGCGCCTGATTCACCGCCGGAGATAGAAATGGCGGGTCTGATCTCAGAGCACTCAGCTCACCCCCAACCTGAAAAGGTCCCCAGAAAATTACCCAGCTTAGGGAGCCACTCGGGCTCCCAAAAGCCGCAAAGGCAGACACAGGCAGTTTCTGCGCACCAGACAGCTGGCAGAGACTGAGCCGCCCTCACACAGATGTGCTCCAGGCACAGGCAAATTTCTGTGGCCAGCCAGCTGGCAGACACTGAGCAGTGTGCACCAGGGCAAAAAAAGACACTAGGAGTCCATGTCTCCAGAGAATCCACGGGGAAGGAAGGAAACTGTACTGATCTAAATCACCCAATCCTTCCCTAGAAAAAGTCTAGTAGTCTAGTGGGGCCGAGGCGCCAGCACTCAGCTGTGCTCCAGACACAAGCACAAACAGTTGAGGCGCGCCTGATGTCCAACTGGGTCACAGCAGCTGATCATTAAATTTGCAACAAGAAACCCAGAAACAGGGCAGCTGCCCTCAGGACTTCCCTGGGTGAGAGGAGAACCCTCTCGACTAACAAAGACCACAGTTACCACTCAGGTCTATATCCTTGAGGTGAGCAACTCCTGAAAAAACACCAGCCATCCAAGGACTATACCCAAAAAGCTGAGAAGACATCCTTCAGGAAAATCCAGCTTTCTGCAAAGGGGATTCTCTCCACCACAGGATCCCCAGGAACCACCAGAAAATAACCCCAAACTCCTAAGATAACACAATGGGTAGAGGCCAGCGTAAAAGCTCAAGCAACAAAAGACAGAGCAATATGGCATCTCCAGAACCCAGTTACCCAGGGGCAAGTAGCCCTGGATACCCCACCATAACTGAAATCCAAGAAGATGACCTAACAAGTATGCTCATGAAGATGATAACAGAGGAAACAAATAAGATTCGTAAAGACATAGAGGAAGATAAACTCAAACAGAATATTGCCATCCGTAAAGAAATAGAGGAAGCTACAGCCAAACAGTTTATGGCCTTTAGAAAGGAAATGCTTAAAACACTGAATGAAATGAAAGAAACAGAGTTGAAGGAACTAAAAGAAAAACAGGAAAGTACAATCAGACAGGTGAAGGAAGTAAACAAAACAACTCAAGACCTGAAGATAGAATTGGAAAAATTAAAGAAAACACAAATGGAAGAAATAATGGAAAGGAAGAATCTAGGGAAGAAAACAGGAACTACAGAGGTAAGCATAACCAACAGACTACAAGAGATTGAAGAAAGAATCTCAGGTGTAGAAGATACAATGGAAGAAATCGATGTATCTGTCAAAGAAAATGTTAAATCTGAAAAATTCCTGACACAGACTGTCCAAGAAATGCAAGACAATATGAAAAGACAAAACCTAAGAATAACAGGTATAGAGGAAAAAGAAGACTCCCTTCTCCAAGGCCCAGAAAATATTTTCAACAAAATCATTGAAGAAAATTTCCCCAAGCTAAAGGAGAGGCCAATTAGAATAAATGAGGCCTACAGAACACCCAACAAATTTGACCAGAAAAGAAAATCCTCCCGCCACATAATAATCAAAACAGTAAGTATACAGAACAAAGAAAAAATACTAAAAGCTGCAAGGGAAAAAGGCCAAGTAACATATAATGGCAAACCCATTAGAATCACACCTGACTTTTCAACAGAGACTATGAAAGCCAGAAGGGCCTGGACGGATATCATGCAGACCCTAAGAGAACACAGATGTCAGCTCAGGCTACTATACCCCGCAAAACTCTCAGTCCTCATAGATGGAGAAAACAAGATATTCAATGACAAAAACAAATTTCAACAATAACTACAAACAAATCCAGCTTTACAGAAGACACTAGAAGGGAAAATACAACCCAGGAAAACTAGCTACATTCAAGAAAACACAGGAAATAAATAACCTCACTTCAGTAAAACAAAAAGCAACCAAGCACACAACCTGATGACCACAGCCAACATAAAAATCAAGGGATCTAGCAGCCACTGGTCATTAATCTCTCTCAACATCAATGCACTCAACTCTCCAATAAAAAGACACAGATTAACAGAATGGATATGTAAACAAAACCCAGCAATCTGTTGCATACAAGAAACACACCTAAGACACAAAGATAGACATTACCTGAGGGTAAAGGGTTGGAAGACGACTTTCCAAGCAAACGGACCCAAGAAGCAAGCAGGAGTAGTCATTCTAATATCTGATAAAATAGACTTTGAACCAAAATTAATCAAAAGAGATGGGGAAGGACACTTCATACTCATCAAGGGAAAATTCCACCAGGAAGACCTCACAATCCTGAACATCTATGCCCCAAATACAAGAGCACCCACATTTGTTAAAGAAACATTGATAAAATTTAAAGCACATATAGATCCCCACACATTAATAGTGGGAGACTTCAACACCCCACTCTCAACAAAGGACATGTCAACAAAACAGAAATTAAACAAAGAAACAATGTCTCTGACAAAGGTCATAAATCAAATGGACCTAACAGACATTTACAGAACTTTACACCCAAACACAAAAGAATTTACCTTCTTCTCAGCACCTCATGGAACCTTCTCCAAAATAGACCATATAGTGGGTCACAAAGCAAGCCCCAACAGATACAAGAAGATTGAAATAATCCCTTGTATCTTGTCTGATCACCATGGAATAAAGCTGGACCTCAACAATAACAGAAATAGCAAAAAGCCTATACACACTTGGAAACTGAACAACTTGTTACTAAATGACAGTTGGGTCAGGGAAGAAATAAAGAAAGAAATTAAAGTCTTTCTAGAAATCAATGAAAATGAAGACACAACATACCCAAAAGTTTGGGACACAATAAAAGCAGTGCTAAGAGGAAATTTCATAGCACTAAGTGCCTTCAAGAAGAAATTCGAGACAGCTCATTCAAGCACCCTAATGGCTCACTTAAAAACCCTAGAAAAAGAAGAAGCAGACACAGCAAGAAGGAGTAGACGGCTGGAAATAATCAAACTCAGGGCTGAAATCAATCAATTGGAAACAAATAAAACAATTCAAAGAATCAATGAAACCAAGAGCTGGTTCTTTGAGAAAATCAACAAGATCGACAAACCCTTAGCCAGGCTAACTAAAAGGCAGAGAGACACCACCCAAATCAACAAAATCAGAAATGAAAAGGGGGATATAACTACAGACACTGAGGAAATCCAAACAATCATTAGGACTTACTTCAAAAGTCTATATGCCACAAAATTTGAAAATCTAAATGAAATGGACAATTTTCTTGATCGATTTGACTTACCAAAGCTGAACCAGGACCAGGTAAATCAACTAAATAGACCTATATCCCCCAAAGAAATAGAAGCGGTCATCAAAAGTCTCCCATCCAAAAAAAGCCCAGGACCAGATGGCTTCAGCGCAGAATTCTACCAGACCTTCAAAGAAGAGCTAACACCAATTCTCTTCAAACTATTCCACAAAATAGGAACAGAAGGAATATTACCAAATTCATTCTATGAAGCCACAGTCACCTTGGTACCTAAACCTCACAAAGACTCAACAAAGAAAGAGAATTTCCGGCCAATCTCCCTTATGAACATTGATGCAAAAATACTTAATAAAATACTTGCAAACCGAATCCAAGAACACATCAAAGATATTATCCACTATGACCAAGTAGGCTTCATCCCAGGTATGCAGGGGTGGTTCAATATACGGAAATCCATCAATGTGATCCACCATATTAACAAACTGAAAGAAAAAAAACACATGATAATCTCCCTAGATGCTGAAAAAGCCTTTGACAAAATCCAACATCCATTCATGTTCAAAGTACTGGAGAGATCAGGGATACAAGGCACATATCTAAACATAGTAAAGACGATATACAGCAAGCCTATAGCCAACATCAAACTGAATGGAGAGAAACTTAAAGCAATCCCACTGAAATCAGGGACAAGACAAGGCTGCCCACTCTCTCCATATCTCTTCAACATAGTGTTGGAAGTCCTTGCTAGAGCAATAAGACAGTTGAAGGAGATCAAGGGGATACAAATTGGAAAGGAAGAAGTCAAATTATCACTATTTGCAGATGATATGATAGTATACGTGAGTGACCCCAAAAACTCTACCAGGGAACTCCTACAGCTGATAAACACCTTCAGCAAAGTGGCAGGATACAAAATTAACTCAAAAAAATCAGTAGCCCTCCTGTATACAAAAGACAAAAGGGCTGAGAAAGAAATTAAGGAAACAACACCCTTCACAATAGCCACAAATGACATAAGGTACCTCGGAGTAACCCTAACCAAGGAAGTCAAAGACTTGTATGAAAAAAATTTCAAATCTCTGAAGAAAGAATTAGAAGAAGATATGAGAAGATGGAAAGATCTCCCATGCTCATGGCTTGGTAGGATTAACATAGTAAAAATGGCCATCTTACCAAAAGCAATCTACAGATTCAATGCAATGCCCATCAAATTACCAACACAATTCTTTACAGACCTGGAAAGGAAAATTCTCAACTTCATATGGAATAACAAGAAACCCAGAATTGCTAAAACAATCCTCTACAATAAAAGATCTTCTGGAGGTATCTCCATCCCTGATCTTAAGTTGTACTATAGAGCAACAGTTTTAAAAACTGCATGGTACTGGCATAGAAACAGAATGGTGGATCAATGGAACCGAACAGAGGACCCATAAATAAATCCACACACTTATGGACACCTGATCTTTGACAAAGAAGCCAAAACCATACAATGGAAAAAAGATAGCATCTTCAACAAATGGTGCTGGTCTAACTGGATGTCTACATGTAGAAAAATGAAAATAGATCCATACTTGTCACCCTGCACAAAACTGAAGTCCAAGTGGATCAAAGACCTCAACATAAAACCAGACACATTAAATCGGCTTGAAAAAAAAGTGGGAAATACCCTAGAACTCATTGGTACAGGGGGAAACTTCCTGAACAGAACACCAACAGCACAGGCTCTAAGAACAACAACCAATAAATGGGACCTCATGAAACTGAAAAGCTTCTGTAAAGCAAAGGACACCGTCATCAAAACAAAGCGACCACCTACAGATTGGGAAAGAATCTTCACCAACCCTTTATCTGACAGAGGACTCATATCCAGTATATATAAAGAACTAAAGAAGCTGAAAAGCAGCAATCCAAGTAATCCACTTAAAAAAGGGGGAACAGAGCTAAACAGAGAATTCTCTGTAGAGGAATACCGAATGGCAGAGAAGCACTTAAAGAAATGCTCAACCTCATTAGCCATTAGGGAAATGCAAATCAAAACAAACCTGAGATTTCACCTTACACCCATGAGAATGGCCAAGATCAAAAACTCAAGTGACAACACATGCTGGAGAGGTTGTGGAGAAAGGGGAACCCTTCTCCACTGCTGGTGGAAATGTAAACTTGTACAACCACTCTGGAAATCAATCTGGCGCTTTCTCAGACAACTAGGAATAGCACTTCCTCAAGATCCAGCCATACCACTACTGGGCATATATCCAAAAGAGGCTCAAGTACACAAAAAGGACATTTGCTCAACCATGTTTGTAGCAGCTTTATTTGTAATAGCCAGAAGCTGGAAACAACCCAGATGCCCCTCAACTGAAGAATGGATGCAGAAATTGTGGTACATCTACAAAATGGAATATTACTCAGCAATGAAAAATAAGGAAATCATGAAATTTGCAGGTAAATGGTGGGATCTGGAAAGGATCATCCTGAGTGAGTTGTCTCAGAAGCAAAAAGACACACATGGTATATACTCACTCATATAGACATACAACATAGGACAAACCCACTAAAACCTGTGCATCTAAAGAAACTAAGAAAGAGAGAGGACCCTAACTAAAACGTCCAATCCCGATCCAGAAAGGCAAAGAGGATGGACATCAGAAGAAGAAGAAAACAGGAAACAACCTAGGAACCTACCACAGAGGGCCTCTGAAAGCCTCTGCCCTTCAGACTATCAAAGCAGATGCTGAGCCTGATGGGCAACTGTTGGGCAGAGTGAACGGAATTTTAGGTAAGAACTGGGAAATAGTAAGAGCTGGAGAGGACAGGGTCTCCACAAGGAGAGCAACAGAACAAGAAAATTTGAACATAGGGAACTTCCCAGAGACTCATACTCCATCCAAGGTCTATTCTTGGAGATAACCCAGAACCCCTGCACAGATGTAGCCCAGGGCAGTTCAGAGTCCAATTGGGTTACATAGTAATGTGAAGAGGGACTGTCTCTGACATAATCTGATTGTCCTGCTCTTTGATCACCTCCCTCTGGGGGGGGGGGAGCAGCCTTACCAGGCCACAGTAGAGGACAATACAGCCACTTTTGATGTGAACTGACAGACTAAGATCAGAAAGGAGAGGAGAACCTCCCCTATTAGTGGACTTGGGGAGTGGCATGCAAGCAGAGGGAGGAGGGAGGGTGGGATTGGGATGGGAGGAGGGAGGGGCTTATGGGGGGATGCAGAATGAATAAAGTGTAATTGATGAAAAATTTAAGAAAAAAGGGAAAAAAATAATTTAAGAACCTTAAATGACTTTCAAAATTGGAGGAAAACATGAAGTTAGTCAATTGGCATGGAGCACGTCTCGCCCCTGGGGGCAATGGTCTCCTGAACCTACTCAGACCTCGGACACCACCACTGCTATTTCTAGAAATGACGCAGGATGTTCCAACGAGGGGTTAAGGCTTCTCATAATATTTCCTATAAGCCCACACCTGTTTGTCTATATCCCCCATTTTTATTCATTATTAGCCAGATAGAGCCAAGTAATTGTGGTAATGATACTTGCTTTTTTGCCCAATGCTGGAATGCTAATAAAGTTAGGTATGCCCTGGTTCCTCGCATGCCTCACTGGGTGCCTATGCCCATTGATGCCCCTCATGCTATGACTCTCTTCAGACAGAAAAGGGATCTTGGAACTACAGCCACCATTGTTACTACCATCTCATTGACGGCTGTTGGAGCTACCACCAGGGCATTAGCCATGAGTCATACTGGGCAGACTGCTCAGACCCTGAATAATCATTTAGCCAATGTAGCTCATGCCTTAGTTGTACATAAAGGAATTAATGCTCAACTAAAAGGAAGCTTGATGGTGTTCAATCAGAGGATTGACCTCTTGCAGGAGCAAGTTGATACCCTATGGCAAATCGCTCAACCTGGCTGTCAATGAAAGTATGCTGGACTTTGTGTCACTAGCATACAACATGAGAATTTTTCCTGTGCTGCAAATCTGTCTAAACAATTGTCGAGCTATATTTTAGGTAATTGGACTGGAGAATGCGATACTACGATGGAGCAGCTGAGAGTGGCCATTGTCACAGTAAATTCTACCGGAGTGGACGCAGGACTAGCCACAGGATTATCAACATGGATTGCTGCAGCCACGAATCATCTGAAGGAATGGGCGGGCATGGGAGTGTTAGCAGGCCTTCTGGTGTTGGTCTCCTTGGTTTGCCTGTGGTATATATGCAAGATTAGAGTCTCACAACAGTGTGATGCAGCCATGATCATTCAGGCCTTTACAGCCATTGAAGCAGGACATTTTCCCCAAGCATGGTTGGATACCATAAAAAGCTAAAATGATACGCTCAGGATGCGAGGCTAAGCACTGCACTCAGGGTCAGCCGCTTTGGACCCAGAGAAGAGCATGTCTGATTGCATGCGGGTTGATGCCCCAGGTCCCGCCTCTGAGAAAAAGTTATCGGACGGTCTGATGCTCTTTGGGTGGATGACACCTAAATGAACATCTGTACAAAGTCCCAATTTATTTCTAATATCAGAGATCAGACCTCTACTCTTGCCTGATGCGTCTAAAACAAAAAGGGGGAACTGTAGAGAGCTGTGGAATGCTATGCCTTAAAGATGGAGCTGGTTTCCGCCTTCCACCTTCCCGATGGTGAGTGCTCTCTGTCACGAACAACTCCACATTTGGCTAAGGCCGAGGATCTGGCTTGCTTCCATGTATGTGGACCTATCTGCATTGCCCCCGTGGCACGCCTGGGTTGGCTACCCGGAGGCTATTTAAGCTGTGGGCTGGCTTTCCCCGTGGTCCGAGGATTGTTCAATGTTCCTGAATAAACTGCATTGAAAAAAAAAAAAAAAGAATGAATAAAGTATAACTGATGAAAAATTTAAAAAAAATTAAAAAAAAGAAAAGATAATTTAACAACCTTAAATGACTTTCAAAAGTGGAGGAAATATGGAGTTAGTCAATTCACATGGAGCACGTCTCGCCCCTGGGGGCAATGGTCTCCTGAACCTACTCAGACCTTGGACACCACCACTGCTAGTTCTAGAACTGATGCAGGATGCTCCAACGAGGGGGTTAAGGCTTCTCATAATATTTCCTATAAGTCCACACCTGTTTGTTTATAACCCCCATTTTTATTCATTGATAGCCAGATAGAGCCAAGTAATTGTGGTAATGATGTTTGCTTCTTTGCCCAATGCCATAATGCTAGTGAATTTAGGTATGCCCTGGTTACTCGCATGCCTCGCTGGGTGCCTGTGGCCCTTGATGCCCCTCACAATATGACTCTCTTCAGACAGAAAAGGGATCTTGGAATTACAGCAGCCATTGTTACTGTCATCTCATTGGCGGCTGTTGGAGCTACCACCGTGGCATTAGCCATGAGTCATACTATGCAGAGTGCTCAGACACTAAATAATCTTTTAGCCAATGTAGCTCATGCTTTAGATGTACAAAAAGGAATTAATGCTCAACTAAAAGGAGACTTGATGGTGTTCAATCAGAGGATTGACCTCGTGCAGGAGCAAATTGCTCAACTTGGCTGTCAATGAAAGTATGCTGGACTTTGTGTCACTAGCATACAATATAAGAATTTTTCCCATGCTGCAAATCTGTCTAAACAATTGTCTAGCTATATTTTAGGTAATTGGACTGAAGAATTCGATACTATGATGGAGCAGCTGAGAGTGGCCATTGTTACGGCAAATTCTATCAGAGTAGACGCAGGACTAGCCACAGGATTATCATCATGGATTGCTGCAGCCATGAATCATCTGAAGGAATGGGTGGGCATGGGAGCGTTAGCAGGCCTTCTGGTGTTGGTCTCCTTGGTTTGCCTGTGGTATATATGCAAGATTAGAGTCTCACAACAGCGTAATGCAGCCATGATCATTCAGGCCTTTTTAGCCATTGAAGCAGGACAGTCTCCCCAAGCATTGTTGGCTACCATAAGAAGCTAAAATGTTATGCTCAGGATGCGAGGCTAAGCACTGCACTCAGGGTCAGCCCCTTTCGACACAGAGAAGAGCAAGTCTGATTGCATGCGGGTTGATGCCCCAGGTCCCGCCTCTGAGAAAAAGGTATCAGATGGGTCTGATGCTCTTTGGGTGGATGACACCTAAATGAACACTGGTACAAAGTCCCAATTTATTTCTAATATCAGAGATCAGACCTCTACTCTTCCCTGATGCGTCTAAAACAAAAAGGGGGAACTGTAGAGAGCTGCGGAATGCTGTGTTTTAAAGATGGAGCTGGTTTCAGCCTTCCACCTTCCTGATGGTGAGTGCTCTCTGTCACAAACAACTCCATATTTGGCTAAGGCTGAGGATCTGGCTTGCTTCCATGTATGTGGACCTATCTGCATTGCCCACGAGGCACGTTGGGGTTGGCTACCCAGAGGCTATTTTAAGCTGTGAGCTGGCTTTCCCCAGGGTCAGAAGATTGTTCAAGGTTCCTGAATAAACTGCATTGAGAAGAACAAAAAATAAATAAATAAAAATAAATAAAAATATCAGAAAGAAGGAGAGGAGGACCTCCCCTATCAGTGGACTTGGGGAGAGGCATGCATGCAGAAAGGAGGGGAGGGTGGGACCGGGAGGGGAGGAGGGAGGGGCTTATGGTGGGATACAAAAGGAATAAAGTGTAATTAATAAAATTTAAATAAAAAATTTTAAAAAAATTCAAGCAACAATAGATGCTGAAGAGGATGTGAAGGAACCCTCCTCCTTTTTACGGTGGGAAATACCAACTTGTACAACCGTTTTGGAAACCAATCTGGAGCTTTCTCAGAAAACTGAGAATAGCGCTACCTCAAGACCCAGCTCTCCCACTCCTGGGCATATTTCCTTCACATGCTCCATTGTACAACAAGGACATTTGTTCAACTGTGTTCATAACAGTTTTATTCGTAATAGAGAACTTCTTTTCCAGTCTAAGTCATATTATTGTTAAAGTATCCTAAAGAAAGAGGATCCATAAGGTAATCCTGTGGGTCCCTGGACCTATATATTATCCGTTGTATCTTAAAACTTTTTTTTAAATTCCCTCTTCTAGGAACTAACAACCTGCTTTTTAATCCTTTTGTGACTTCCTCTACAGGTGTATTCTCCATCTGTGTATGAGGTTTTTTTTTTTTTTTTTTTTTTTTTAAACCACTTACTCCATATGAGGTTGACCTCTATGATTGCTCTCGTATTGTGAGGTGTGTAGAGTTCTCATCATCATGTTGTAGACCTTAACACAGAATAAAAGAGTCCAAAGCAAGCTTACATCTTTAGTTGAGGTAGGGTCCTGTGTGGTCAAGGCCTGTGCTATTCACACATAAAAAATATGACTTTAGGTAGTCACCTTTATATCTTATGCCCTCTAATGCTTGAATTTTGCATCTGAAATGTCCGTTTCTCCTATTTCTTTATGAATACCTCAAAAATGTAATGAATAATGTATACTGGAGTGTTGTATTGAATAATACCCTGTCAGAACTTTATCTTTAGAGCACCTCAAGTATTACTTCACATAATGGAAAATAACAAAAAAAAAAGAAAGAATCTTAGCATACATGTTACTGGAGAGAGTACAGCAATAAATATAAATCCAGATTTCAAAGCAAATAGGAGGTCAGCATATATAGACAATAACAGTTTTATACTATCAACAAAAATGGATTTATAAAATTTTATTCTTTTACTTATATATCGGGAAATAAGAACGCAGCACATCATAAATTATGAAACAAGCACTGGTTTCAGAGTGGCACAGGGTTTGAAATGTTCAGTGATGTGCACAAAGTTACGGAATTACAAGAAACCTTTCATCATCACCTGGCAGTGAACAAAGGTCTTGAGGTCAGATTAGTGTCTAGTAAGTTACAGTTGAAATTATCCTTCTTTGTTCTCCTTCCTACTGCCTGGTACCAACTCCCACATGTGTCAATTGACCAAAGACTCAGGCTAAAATTTGCAGCCCATCTGAGAATGGCTTGCCCCAACTTGGTCAGTGTACCACTGTGATCCATCCTTAAACTTTATATTAGTGTAGAAGAAAGCAAAGTATAGTTATAGTCTTACAATATAAATTTCAATACTGTGCTGTTTCTGGTCTTGCTCATTATGTAAGATTTACTTGGTTTTTATATTATGTTTAACATGTAGATGTTTTTAAAACTTCTATTACTACGAATAATTTTATTTACTGTTTTTTTATTAATGAATTTTTGACTGCTTCTTACATGGGGATTACCTGAGGCTTTTGATCATATCCACATCCTCTTTCTTCTCCTTTAATTATTGCCCTAAACACTTTCACCATTTTCTTTTTCATTCCAAAATCATGTTCTCTTTTTCAAACCCATAAAATCTACTTAGTGTTAATGGAGCATGGGAGGCCTCTCAGGAGACACATCCTTGAGAAACAATTGACTCTACATCACCAACAGCCATTAAATGGCAATAACTTTTTGGGTAAGCACAGCAAAGTATTGGGTAGAATTTTAGATAGCCAGATATGGTGTTTATCCGGTGGACTCAGCAATAACTGCTGTGAGTTCCCATGATTCATGAAATTGTCATGTGCAGCAAATACTGTTTTACAGCAAAAGGACCATTAATTCGCTTTTTACAATATTTCTATCCCAACATGACTTCTGAACCTTGGCAGAAGGGATATAATACAGATGCCACATTTAGAGTTGTGTGCTCAACTGTCTCTTGTTCTTTATGGAACATTTTTCGGTTTTTCAATTAGCTTTGTTGTTATTCTCCTTTTTTTTCTTTGATTTCAAAGAAGTGATTGCTTATTTTTCTTTGTAATTTCACCTTACTGTATAATTTATTTGGTATAATAAATATTCATCTCATATTTAGCTTAGAGTGTATTTTGAAAATTTTATTTTACAATTCTTTACACTAGGATGACGACAACAGGATTTTTTTTTTTTCAATGCAGTTTATTCAGGAACCTTGAACAATCATCAGACCCTGGGGAAAGCCAGCCCACAGCTTAAATAGCCTCTGGGTAGCCAACCCAGGCATGCCACGTGGGCAATGCAGATAGGTCCACATACATGGAAGCAAGCCAGATCCTCAGCCTTAGCCAAATGTGGAATTGTTCATGACAGAGAGCACTCACCATCGAGAAGGTGGAAGGCGGAAACCAGCTCCATCTTTAAAACACAGCATTCCGCAGCTCTCTACAGTTCCCCCTTTTTGTTTTAGATGCATCAGGAAAGAGTAGAGGTCTGATCTCTGATATTAGAAATAAATAGGGACTTTGTACCGATGTTCATTTAGGTGTCATCCACCCAAAGAGCATCAGACCCATCTGATACCTTTTTCTCAGAGGCGGGACCTAGGGTATCAACCAGCATGCAATCAGACATGCTATTCTCTGGGTCCAAAGCGGCTGACCCTGAGTGCAGTGCTTAGCCTCGCATCCTGAGCATAACATTTTAGCTTCTTATGGTATCCAACCATGCTTGGGGCGAATGTCCTGCTTCCATGGCTGTAAAGGCCTGAATGATCATGGCTGCATCACACTGTTGTGAGACTCTAATCTTGCATATATACCACAGGCAAACCAAGGAGACCAACACCAGAAGGCCTGCTAATGCTCCCATGCCTTCAGATGATTCATGGCTGCAGCAATCCATGATGATAATCCTGTGGCTAGTCCTGTGTCCACTCTGGTAGAATTTAATGTGACAATGGCCACTCTCAGCTGCTCCATCGTAGTATCGCATTCTCCAGTCCAATTACCTAAAATATAGCTAGACAATTGTTTAGACAGATTTGCAGCACAGGAAAAATTCTCAGACAACAGGAATTTTGACTCATGTCTCTTTATACCGAGGCAGATCTTCTGAAGAATCATTTCTTTTCTGCGGTTCATATAATTTCTGATTTTGAGCCTGTTTCAGGTGTTCTGCAGAACAGTAACACACCTATGAGACTTTTAAATGAATGATCTGAAATAGCAAAATGTTGTGTCATATCTTTGTCTAATGAAAAACGTGTATGAAGGAATGTTTTATTATTTATATATTTTATATTAATTACAGTTTATACACTTATCCACATCCTTCATTTCCTTCCAAACATGTCCTCCGATCCTCATCCCCTCCCATGTCCCTCCCCAAGTCCACTGATAAAGAAGGGAGGGCCTCCTCCCCTTCCATCTGACCCTAGACCAAGAGGTCTCCTCAAGACTGGCTGCATTGTCTTCCTCTGTGGCCTGCTAAGGCTACTCCCCCACCAAGGGAAATTGATCAAAGAGCCATTCACTGAGTTCATGTCAGAGACAGTCCCTGATCCCATTACTATGGAACTCACTTGGATACTAAGCTGCCATGGGCTACATCTGTGCACAGGTTCTAGGTTATCTCTATGCATTGACTTCTGTTTGAGTATCAGTATCAGAAAAGATCCCTCAGCTCTGATTTCTTGGTTCTATTGCTCTCTTGTGGAGCTCCTGTCCCCTCCAAGTCTTTCTATCTCCCTCTTCTTTGTTAAGATTTTCTGCACTCTGCCCAAGGACTGGCTATGATCCTCACCATCTGCTTTGATACCTCTGCATATATGCTGTGGTTGTTAACTTGGTGTTCTTGTGGGACTCCTAACAGTGCTAACAGGATCTGTCTCTGGGATTTTTTGCCTGCTTTTGGGACTCATTTCCTCTTATTGGGTTGCCTCTTCCAGCCATAACATGAGGGAGTGCCCAGTGTTATTCAGCTTATTATGCCATGTTTGTTTGATATCCCTGGAAAGCCTCCCCTTTTATGAAGAGAAAGGAGAGAGAGTGGATCCCAGTGGTGAGAGGGGAACTAGGAATGAAAGAGGGAGAGAAAACTGCTCTAGGGATTTAACATACTAGGAAAACAAATAAGCTAAAAACAAACAAACAAAATAATATCCTTTCAATTTCCAAGGTTTATTACTAAGATTATATAGAAATAAGGGAAATAAAATCAATTCAGATATACATTTTCAGAGATTAAAGCAAAACTTAAGAAAAAAAAAAAAAAAAAAACCTCTGCTGTCACCTTGCTGATAGAAAAAGAAGCCTGAAAACGTGCTTATATTGTGATCAATTTATGTGATTTATATTCCTCCTATAATGTTACTGTCTTGTTAGAACATGGCTTCCTGGTTTTATCAGTTAAAGAGAATAAATAAATTCGTATAAATACCTAAATTGTCAAATATTTGGGATGTTTTAATAACATTAATTCTGTTAAATTTGGGTGAATTTTCCATTAGTCTTTGTTAAAATAACACTCATTTTCTTCCCTACATATATGTAACAAAAATAAACCAAAAATAGAGTTTATGTTCAGTAGCTTTTACATTTAAATATCTGTATTTTGAATGATGCCCCTTGAACGAGTTTTGAAAACAAGCAAATATGAATTATTTTAATTGTGTTCCAAACTATTGATACATGTAAACTACTTGTATAGCATCCTTTTTGACATTTATTGAGGTAAGCCCTGCAAAATAGAGTGAAATTAACTAGAAAAAAATGGAGCTCAATTCATCATTTCAAGAAACTAACTGATAGGTGTAAAGTTTGCTAAAGTGTAGAAGATGCTGATAAGGGAACACTATAAATCATAAGAATAAAATGATAGGAGAAGGACACAATTAGAATGCTTATGGAATTGAAGATGTCTTGGGATATATAGTGAATATTCATTCATCCAAGAAAACCTCATCTAATCTCCATAGCATAATTCAGCTTTCTAATTACACAGTTAGACTAGAATTAATGTTTACCAAGGACATGCATTTTAATTTTACTTAACCCCCATCATAATTTCATTAAAAACATGAATGATTTTATTCTTCTACAAAAAAAATAGATGTGCAGTTTCCACCTTCATAAGTCAAAGTATAGGAGCTGGTAATAGACTTGGTGGAAATTATAAAGCCTAGAATCCTTGCATTGTTGGTAATCTCACATATTAGTACAGTGAAAAAGCGGGAGTGATATAAACATCTCTTTGGGGTAGAAGCTTTACTTCTTATATGTTTAGGAAAGTGTAATTTTTAAAACATTCTATTTTTGGTTATTCTTAAAATGAAGCCATAGATACTGTTAATATTAATTGTATTTGTAAATAAAAATCAACTAAAAAAAAGAAAAAGAAAACTAGGAAAAGCTCTGACCTGATGAACAAGAACAGGAGCCCTGCAGCCAGAGGGCAGACTCCTTGTTCTTTACATTCCTAGGACAATTGTGTATATGTATGCACGTATGTACATGCATATGTAGATGTGGATGATCGTATTGCTTACATACTATTCTGTGTGTTTGTATGTATGTATGTGTATGTATGCATGTATGTTTGTTTGTATGTGTTTATGTATGGATGAGTATATGTATGTATATATGTATGTAAATATGCATGTATAGATAATGTATGTGTGTACATTATCTATATATTTGTGAATGGTAATGGAGGCCAGAAAAAGTCATCAGAATCCCTGCAACTTTGGTTACAGGTGTTTATAAGCTCTGGATGTTTGTGCTTGGAGCTGAACTCACATCGTCTGCAAAAGCAGGAAGTTCCATTTCTTAACTATCTGTCATCGCTACATCCGCCAGATGATGAACTCTTAAGTAAGTCATTAAACCTCACAAACTTGATACCACATTTGTAGATTAAAAAAAATACATATCTATCAAAGAGCTTTCATTTATGAGGGGGTATGGATTTTTTGAATTGTATTTCTGCGATCTCTACATCGAACTTGTAAGAACTTTGCTATTCTAAGGTTAGTACTTATTTTAAAGAAAGATAAAACACTTTGAGTGTGTTCTCATCCTATGGTTGTTTCAAGAAGTTACAATTTAAAGACATCATAAGAGCACAGAACATTTTATAAAAATTTTAAATGTCACAGCGAATTTGTCCATCATTTTCTCTCTCTCTGACTATAGATCACTAGGTTCCTAAGAGACTATTGCAACAAAATTTTCACACATAGTCACAAATATTAAAATGAGGCAAATTATACAAAAGGATTAAAATGTATATAACAATTAGGAAAGTGTAATTTTTTAATTATATTTTTGGTTACCCTTAAAATGAAGCCATAATAACGTTAATATTGATTGTATTTGTAAACAAAAATCAACTGGCAAAACGAAAAACTACCGATGTTCATTTAGGTGTCATCCACCCAAAGAGCATCAGAACCGTCTGATACCTTTTTCTCAGAGGCGGGACCTGGGGTATCAACCCGCATGCAATCAGACATGCTATTCTCTGGGTCCAAAGCGGCTGACCCTGAGTGCAGTGCTTAGCCTCGCATCCTGAGCATAACATTTTAGCTTTTTATGGTAGCCAACCATGCTTGGGGCGAATGTCCTGCTTCCATGGCTGTAAAGGCCTGAATGATCATGGCTGCATCACACTGTTGTGAGACTCTAAACTTGCATATATACCACAGGCAAACCAAGGAGACCAACACTAAAAGGCCTGCTAACGCTCCCATGCCCGCCCATTCCTTCAGATGATTCATGGCTGCAGCAATCCATGAACATCGGTACAAAGTCCCAATTTATTTCTAATATCAGAGATCAGACCTCTACTCTTGCCTGATGCGTCTAAAACAAAAAGGGGGAACTGTAGAGAGCTGCGGAATGCTGCGCCTTAAAGATGGAGCTGGTTTCCGCCTTCCACCTTCCCGATGGTGAGTGCTCTCTGTCACGAACAATTCCACATTTGGCTAAGGCTGAGGATCTGGCTTGCTTCAATGTATGTGGACCTATTTGCATTGCCCACTTGGCACGCCTGGGTTGGCTACCCAGAGGCTATTTAAGCTGTGGGCTGGCTTTCCCCAGGGTCAGATGATTGTTCAAGGTTCCTGAATAAACTGCATTGAAAAAAAAAAAAAAAAGAAAAACTAGCAAAAGCTCTGACCTGATGAGCAAGTCCAGCAGCCCTGCAGCCAGAGAGCAGACCCCTTGTTCTTCACATTCCTAGGACAATTGTGTATGTGTATGCACGTATGTACATGCACATACGTTCTCTGTGGATGCCAGAGACAAGTTAAATACCGCCGCAATATTCATTAAGAAGGAAGATAATCAAACAAAGAATCGGATTTGAGAATAGTTAGGTTTGTTAGGTCAGGTGTTCGAAATTGAGGCTTGATCCCTTAAACTGCACTGCAGAACTTCCTTAAGATTAAATCTTAGCTTTCCTTTAAAAAAATTTCAGGGCATTGAGAGCTTTAAGTGTGCTGCCCAATAATTTTGAAAAGTAGAGATGTTTTTAACTTAAGGTGAATAATTTCAAACTACTTTAAGGATTTTTTGTTGTGTTAATTGAGTTTCAATATAACTTAATGATTTATGTAATTAATAATACTTAAAAAATAACAGCAAAGCAGTCAACATCTTCAGCTTTGACCTTCAAACCAGGGTTTCTTGTATGGAGCACTGAATGATCAAATCTTACTAATGATGTTACTCTAATGTATTGTCCAGATTAATACAAAATACTATTTAGATCATATGTTATTTTCATTAACAAGGTGTTTTATCTAAAATCAAATGTAAGGTCAAATAATAGTCTATAAAACGCCTTTGCAGTTTGGCAAAGTGTCATTTCCCCCACAATGATTTTTATGTTATAGTGAGGATATTTTAATATGAATTCTCTTATGCATAAACTATCTCTTCTGCTGGAGCCTACTTTGCCTTGTACCTTCATAACATGTTTACACAAGTAACATAATTATATCCTGAACTGAGCTGCTAGATGATTGCATTTTCATTCTCAACCCGTCTTGACTGATGTACTCATTATTCTAGCTTAAAAGGCTTCATATGAAAAAAAAAAATTCATTGCTCCTATAAAGCTAGATATAGCCTCTGCATCCCAAATTCCATTAACCCATTCTTATGTTTACTAAATAAAAGCACATGAAATAATTTTTATTCTCATTGAAAATGACTCTGTAACTGATTTAAAATATAATATATATAGGACTTTTAAGCTTAACAAGGCAACAACAATTGTAAAATGTTGCTTCTATTCTATCATGAACAGTGAAAATAATTTTCATGACTATAAAAGGTGATTTAATTTAAAAATCAAATTTTGTATCCTTTTATCTAACTTACTTGCCCTCAATGTGACCTTCTAAAAACCCCCATTAAAAAATTGTGTTCACATTCAAAATGCTGTTCTCAAGAAAGTACTAGATAGAACACTTTCTGAGAAATAGAGACAACTTGATTATCAGTCTGTCAGATTTTGCTGATCTAAATGCCAATTACCTCATGCTATTTGAGATATTCAAGAAAAATGTTACATGCAATCTTGATGCCCCCCCAAAAAAAAACCAATAAAATGCTTACTGTCATTCAGCCTTAGTAGCTTTGACTAAATTTCAATTTCCATACTTCTGCCTATGCAAATTATTCTCTCAATTAAAGTTGTTTCACATAGAACATTTTGTAACGTAAAGTATGTCATGTTTTCAGTCATTAAACTTCCTGGGCATTGTCTGTGCTTCTGCTACTAGGATTTCACTGATACTCTTCTGAGTCACAGAGCCAATAGAGTAACATGCAAAGCACCCATTTGGATATAACAACTTTCCCCACATGATCCTGTAATAAGAAAAGCAAATCATTCAATAAAAGGGAAATATACACAAAAGACACGTCACACATTAATGTTTATGCTAATTTATAATGTTTTTTGTTTTCTAGAATTTCTTTATCTTTTATTCTTGAAGCACATTTTATTTTTTTGAGCATAATTATAAACTATTTTAATTATGACCTAGGGTACCTTATAAAATGTTGTGATTTTAATCTTTTTTTTAATTTATTTTTTAATTTTATTTTTTTCTTATCAGTTACATTTTATTAACTCTGTTTCCCAGCCGTGTCCCACTCCCTCATTCCCTCCCAGTCCCTCCCTCCCTCCCTCATCTCCACCGTGCCCCTTTCCAAGTCCACTGATGGGGGACCTCCTTCCCTCTTATCTGGCCCTGTTTTATCAGGTATCTTCAGGACCGGCTACAAAGTCCTCCTCTGTGTCCTAACAGGACTGCTCCTCCCTTGGGGCGTGGGGAGGTCAAAGAGCCAGTCATTGAGTTCCTGTTAGAAATAGTCCTTGTTCCCCTCACTTTGGGAAACCAATTGGTTACTGAGCTACCACAGGCTACATCTGAGTGGAGGTTCTAGGTTATATCCATACATGGTCCTTGGTTGAGTGTCAGTCTCAGAAAAGACCCTGTGCCCAGATATATTTGATTTTAATCTTATGAGCAATTATTATGTCAGTTATTAATAAATTTGAAAATCATATATGATAGACATTCAGTCTGAAGCATATGTCCTATTCAGTAGAAAAAAATAAGAAATAATTGCTATGGTTTTATGTACAAATGGAGTTATAGTATTTTACAGAATAACATCAATTTTTTTTATTAAGACTAATGTAGTTTAGTTTGTATGCATGAACATTTGGTTTGCATGTTTGTCTATATATCAGGGGCATGCCTATTGCCCCTCTGAAAGGAATATTGAATCTTTCAGAACTGGAGTGGTTGTGAGTGATCATGTGACTTCTAGTCTTGAATTCAGGGGCTCTGCAAGAATAACAAGTGTTTTCAACCCATACACGTACAGACACTTGATTTTTGACAAAGGAGCCAAAACCATACAATGGAAAAACAAAGCAGTCTCAACAAATGGTTCTTGTCTAACTGAATGTTTACATTACAAAAAATAGACCCACATTTATCATTGCGTAAAACTCAAGTCCAAGTGAATCAAAGGCATCAACATAAAACTAGAGACATTCTATCAGTTATTAAAAAAAAAAAAAAAGTGGGGAAGAGCTTGAAAGCATTGACACTGTAGACAAACTCCTGAATATAACACCAGCAGCACAAGCTCTAAAATCAACAATCAATACATCAAAATATGGGACCCCATGAAACCGAAAAGCTTCTAGAAAGCAAAGAACATTGTCAACAGTTTTAAATTTTGTTAAAAAAGCAACATTTGACAATTTCTTTGTCCTCACTTTTATTTTTAATTGTATATTAGATTTACTAACATATGTAAAACTAGTATGATTATAAACAGATATTTAAGTGCAAGGGTGATAATTGATAGAATATATCACAACAAAAAAGAAGTGAAATATTCTTATATTTGAGATCAATTAGTCTCCAGGCTGGAAACCATATGAATTGATGCTGAGTTCAAACAGAAAGAAGGACAAAGATACAAAAGAATCGTCCTTATCTCCTCAGTAAGTTAAAAGTTACATAATCATGTAGAAAAGAAAAATATAGAAACACATTTCTTTATTTTCAAAAATTTCAGAAAATATTAATAAACATATGACTGAAAACTCAATGAAAATCATCTAACTGAATGTTTACATTTAAAACTAAAGTTAAAACTAATTTGTTCAAATTAAATTGAGCATTTTTCATTTTTAGGTAAACAAACAACTGATTTTGTAAAAATGTGTTCTGTAAAACATGTCAGATAAAATGAAGTAAGGGAAGAATAATATTTATTGGTATATCTAGTGACTGACAGATAGAAATAAAAGTGAAATAAAACCTCAGTGTGGTATTTGAAAAGTAAGGATTCACACTTGTGAAAGACAGCTGTTGCAGAATAAGTTTCATGTTTTTATTGTTTCTGGTGAATGAGATATGCTCCCAGTGTATTTATAATTGAAAGAAGCTGTACAAGTCTGGGGGAGTAAGGGGCAGTGAAAAAGTTAGTCTCTAGCCAGGAGACAACCTGAAGTGATAGGAGTTCAAAGAGAAAAAACAAAGCAAAGATTCACAAGGACTGTCTTCACACCCTCTGGAAGATAGGCATTGTACTCACACTATGCCGTTAGACATGGGAAGCATCAGTGTTGAAGACAAACCCATCAGAGGGACGAGAGAAATATTGTAGATTTCTGGCATCCTCAGACAGTATAGCATTTAGAAAACGTATATTTGGTGTGTGCCACAGACTTTGTGACAGATTCCTGCACTCAAAGTGGATTCTGTCTCTCATTTGTTCTCCACTCACAGTGAAAGATCAATAGCATGAACTCTGCTTATGCATGTTACCAAAAATGTATTACAAAGTCAGATATACACAGTTCTGACTGGAGTAAAGTCAATATCTCATTCAAAGAAGCAAAACCAGAGCCACTGTTTTCGCAGGCAGGCAAGTTCTGCCTCACGTTTTATTTCTCATTTCATTTATTTGATTGCCACATAGAAGCCACTGCTACAGCCTCACAGATACAGTTTAGCACTTGTCTCTTTCTTCTAGAAGGATTTTAGAAGAAGGCTGGCGTGAGTATTGAACAACTCTGAAATATGATTTAAATTCAGGCATCCTAAACTTAGTTGTAGTAGGTATTTCTTATTCTCTAAATTTCTACATAATTCACTATTGACCTTTCTAAAATCTCCATAGATCACTACATCCTCTTCCTCATCCAAGTACAAGCCTCCCCAAAAATATTATTCGGTCATTATTTGGCTCATTTAGAGCAGTTGGTACAGAGTTTCTCCACGGGTCAGGGTGGACAAAGAAGAATCAGCATTCTGATGCTCAAGAAATGGTATCATAGTGCTGCATTTGGTATTATTGTCCTATTAGTCATCTAAAGACTTGGTATGTCTTTGTCTCTCTCAGTCCCTTCTCTCCTTTCTCTACACAGCATTCCTCTGTGGCAGAGATCAGTCTTGACCTCCTTCTCTGTTTTGTCTTAGTCTCTTCTATGTGGGGGTCTGAACCACCAAGCTCAGTTTCTGCCCATTTAAGCCCAGTTTTAGCATTATGTTTATACTGTTTCTTATATTCAGTGTAATTTTAAAATATTTATTATTTTAATAAAATAGCATTACATCATTGCCCCTCTTTTTCTAGTACCCTTCAACCCCTCCTGCCTACCATCCCTTGAACTTCTCCCATGCCCTGACTCACACATTCAAGTTGATAGCCTTCATTGTCTCCATTTTTTGTTACATTTACATTTTGGAGTGTGTGTGTGTGTGTGTGTGTGTGTGTGTGTGTGTGTGTGTGTGTGTTTGGGTATGTATATGTGAGTGAGGAGGTTACAGTAGCCAGAAGTGTCAGATTTCCCTGGAGTTGGAGTTCCTGGCAGTTGATAAACCCTGATAATTCTGTGCACTAAGAATTCTGGTCCTGCTCAAAAACATTAAATGCATGGAACTGCTTAGACACCTTTCCATCCCAGTGTTCCGTATCTGAATCGTTATCAGAAGGCTGTACAAAGCAAAACACAGGCATTTGGAGGAAGAGCTATAACACTCAAGAGATAATAATCATGGATCAAATGAGTAACTTGACAAGAGGAATGATACTCATTATTCAGGAGTGTTAGAAGCTGGTGAGGAAGTTAATTTCCTCTCTATTTCTGTTTCCAGTATTTGAAGAAAGGTAAATAAAAGTATAGAAACCAAGGAGACAATTTTCTTCTCACAGGGGAAGAGAAGATGTGTTTTTCATGTACTTTTTGTTTTTCATTATTGGGTAAAGAAGCAATTAAGCAGGTGAGAGACAACCCCATGGAAACAGAAAGCAGAGAAAATCTGTCTAAAACATCTGTTTAAGAATTCTGAAGTCAGAATATTAGAGGCTGGTGAGGCAAACTCTTCAGTGCAATAAGCTTAACACCTGCTCATGGCAGCCCCCAGTGCTCTATGCTGTATTGTATTCCCAGAGCCGAGAATGAGCTTGTCAATCAACAAATCCCTTTCATGAGACCCAACTACCTTATATATAAAACAACGATAAAAACCGTAGAGGTACTCCAGCCTGCAAAGACAGATATACGAAAGTTAAGAAACAACAATGGTGGGGACAAGAGCTCCAAAGGAGACCAACAGAGCCAAAAAAATAAAAATAAAAATAAAAAATAAAAATAAATTGTGCCCTGAGGGCCCTGCATGGACGGATACTCCAACCAGGTACCATGCATGGAGAGGACCTAAAACCCCTGCTCAGATGTAGCTTACAGAGTCAGTCTCCAAGTGGGTTCCCTAGTAAGTGGGCAGAGGCTGTCTCTGGCAAGAACTCCAGTGGCTGGCTATCTGATCACCTCCTTCTCTCTCTCTCTCTCTCTCTCTCTCTCTCTCTCTCTCTCTCTCTCTCTCTCTCTCTCTCTCTCTCTCTCTGTGTGTGTGTGTGTGTGTGTGGAGAGGCAGCCTTGCCAGGCCACAGAGCAAGACAATGCAGCCAGTCCTGATGAGACTTGATAGGCTAAGGTCAGAAGGAAGGGGAGGAGGACTTCCCCTGACAGTGGACTAGGGGAGGGGCATAGAGAGAAAAGGGTGAGTGTGGGTGGAGACAAGGGAGGGGCCACAGCTGGGACACAAAGTGAATAAATTGTAATAAATGAATAAATAAGTAAGTAAATAAATAAATAATAGAAAGATAAATCAAATAAATAAATTTTAAAAAATAAAAGGTTAAAAAAGAAAAAAGAAGAAAAAGAAACACCAATGGCTGTCATTTGTGATTGCAAAGTTCTGACTTGGGTATTTCTTCTTTAGCTTATTTATTTCAAATGAAAAGGAGCATTTTCCAACTGAGACGCTTTTCTTCCTTTTTTTTTTCTTTCAGCCATTTAGTAGGATTTATTCTGTGATTTGTAAACAGAGACTGTCAGAGTAGTGGTTCTTCCTGGCAGGCTTATTTTTCATTCTCTTGCTCTATGTTATTGATCTTCAGTCTAGCCACAGAATTATTATTTAAAAGTATTCAAGCAGAAAAATTAGAAGTCTTCCAAATTTCGCTTTGTGACCTTGAAAGAAAATTTACAAATAAGTTGAACTTTGCATAACTAAGTAGATTTTGACAAATTACTTGAAAAATAAATCATTAACATACCCATGGCAGCCTAATTCATTTATACATTTCATTAACATGTGTCTGATCCTTTCTGTTGAAGGTAAATGTAAAATTATGTTTAATTTTCATGAACTTTAACTACAGTAGTATTTTAAACTTTATTTCAGATTGCTAATACTTTAAGATATGGCTTTTATAGGAAATAAAAAACAAAACAAATGCTTTGCCCATCAGAATTTGATAATTTAACACATTTAACTGTGAGATTCAAGTTTTATTCTGTGAATAATTCTACATATTTTCTTATAAAAGTCATATATATTTTTTCAGTTAGAATTTATATGTATTTCTTTATGTACTTTATATATACATACATAAAAAGAAATTCTAAATGATGTCATTTGTGGCTTGTAACTTCATATATTACAAGACAGTAAGTAAAATTAGGCAGAGGAGCAAACTTTACTGGTTCTGCTTGTAAGCAGTGATTAACAAGTCTGCCTCTACTGGTTGAATTCCTTACCAGTTTAGTACTTGTTCACATGACTAATTAAACATGCTTTCTGCTCAGCTCTGGGCTACTCCAGTACAACCACTAGGTCCTGTGACTCCCTCAATGTTCTCAGCTTCCTGAGATAGTGTTTATTAAGTTCTGATATAAAAATATTTGCATAAGAAAGGTAGACACCTGTACTGTGTGTATTGTTTATAATAATTCTATTTATTTACAAAAGTTTGTACAGTGAACAAAATGTATTGCTGGTCTTTGTTTTTATTTATTTATTTAATTCTTAACTGTGTTTTTTATCTTAGGGTAGAAAATTTCGTGAGATTATGAAACGATTTGGGGGCAAATTAGGGGAGTTGGCAGCACTTATATCATCCATCTTATTGTGACTTTAAAAGCCTTTAGTGGCAAGATGAAAAGACAGCCACTGCCACCTGCTCTGTTCTTGATAAGTAAATGCTTGATTAGACTGTTGAAAAAAATATGTGACGGGGGAAAAACAGTTGTATAACTTATCATATCTTTATAGGTACTTTCTTTTTTAATTTTTATTTTTTATATTAATCACAGGTTATTTACTTTGTATCCCAGCTGTAGCCCCCTCCTTCATTCCCTCCCAACCCCACCTTCCCTCCCTCATCTCCTCCCTGCCCCTTTTCAAGTCTACTGCTAGAGGAGGTCCTCCTCTCCTTCCATCTGACCCTAGCTTATCAGGTATCTTCAGGACTGGCTGCCATGTCCTCCTCTGTGGCTTAGCAAGGCTGTTCCTCCCTCAGGGTGGGGGCCAGGGAGGTAAAGGAGCTAGTCATTGAGTTCATGTCAGAAATAGCTCCTGTTCCCCTTACTAGAGGACCCACTTGGATACGGAGCTACCATGGGCTACATTCCAGCAGGGGTTCTAGGTTATATCCATACGTGGTCCTTGGTTGGAGAAACAGTCTCATAGAGGATCCCTGTGCCCTGATATATTTTGTCCTTGTGGAGCTCCTGTCCTCTCCCGGTCATATTAACTCCCCTTTTTTATCATATGATTCCCTGCACTCTGCCAAAGGTTTGGTTATGAGTCTCCGCATCTGCTTTAATACACTACTGGGTAGAGTCTTTCAGAGGCCCTCGGCAGTAGGCTCCTGTCCTCTTACTTGTTTTCTCCTACTTCCCATGCCCATCCCATTTGTCTTTCTAAGTGAGGATTGATCATCTTACTCCAGGTCCTCTTTCTTGTTTATCTTCTTTAGATGTTTTCTTTGAAATTTAGAATATCATTTATACTTTCATAAACCTATCAAATTAGGCATTTACTAGCTAGAACTTAAAAAGAAAAAAAAGTGAAAATATCTTTATTGCAAAGATATAACAGCCATGGTCACAAACCGTTTTTTACTTCTGTATATTATTTTTTAATGCATAGCATTTATTATATTTAATTATTATTATTATTACAATTTATTGGCTTTGTATCCCATGGTATCCCCCTTCCGCATAACTCCCATTTCCATCCTCCCTCGACACACCTATGTCCCAACCTTGTCCACTGACAGGGAAGGTCCTCTTCCCTTACTATCTGACCTTCTCCTACCAAGTCTCATCAGGATTGTCTGGATTTCCTTTCTCTGCGGAATAGTAAGGCCACCTCACAGGGGTAGGTGATCAAAGAGCAGGAACTGAGTTCATGTCAGAGACTGTCCCTGCTATCCTTACTAGGGAACCCACAAGGAGACTGAGCTGCCCATGGGCTACATGTGAGCAGGAGTATAGGTTCTCCTGCATGGTCCTGGGCTGATTCATCAGTCTCTGCAGGATCCCCTGAACCCAGAATTTTTTGTTCTGCTAACCCCCTTGTGAAGCTCCTAGCCCCTCCAAGTCTTTCTGTCTCTCTCTTCTTCCATAAGATTCCCTGCACTCTGTCTAAAGTTTGGCTATGAGTCTCAGCATCTGCCTCGAAACACTGATGGGTAGAATCTTTCAGCGGTTCTCTCTGGTACACTCCTGCCATGTTCCCTGTCTTTGTAATCTCAGGATCACAGGACCCTCAGAGACTACCAGGAGATGACTTGATGCAAGAGAGCTTTATTACGAGATTGATCAAACTTAGGACCCAAGTCTCACTGAGGCAGCAGCAGAGAAGTGGAAACTTGAGCCTTGAGTGAGCAGGATTTTTAAAAGGAAAGATCCCAAGGAGGGGGTTTCCATGACAGCAAGCAGGTGGGGGCACATGTTTCCATGACAGCAAATGGGGGGCACATGCCTTGACAGTTTCAGGATTAGGTAAAAGTTAGAGGGGTGAGGTGACTTTCTCTGAGGCACATAATCACAATTGCTTAAGGCATATGATCACAATTGTTATTCTTCTAAACTATATCTGAAACATTGGGGAGAATTTTCCCAGCTGATTCCCAACCGATTCTCATTGATTATTGCCAGGGAGATTGTCTCTATTTTCTATGAAGTATTTATTCTGTGATATTTTCTGCAGGCTGTTGCTAGAAGAGTTAACTTTGTTGTCTGCCAAGTGTATATTTTGTGATATTTCCTGGTACCTGAGGAGTTCAGCTCCGGGTCAGATGGCTCTCTATTTCAAAATGGAGTTATACCCAGGCTAACTTAAACTCTTCATCTTCTCCCACTCCCAAAGTCTTGTTGCTTGTCCATATTATTTTAATTTTTTACTATCTTTTATTTACATATTCTGTAGACAATGCCCCTTATCATGAACCTAATCTCTCTCTTTCTCTCTCTCTCTCTCTCTCTCTCTCCCCATCTGTCTTTTCACTGTCTTTCTTCCTATCTCTTTAATTTAATATCAACTCACAGATTCCAGGTAACTTTCTTAGTCAAGACAGTGGGTAGCAATCAATTGTTATTATTCAGAAACCAGTGATTTGCCTCCTTTTCTACTTATGATTTCAATAAGATATTGTTTAATAAAGTGGTCCTTTTAGAGAAAGAGCTCCATTCTAAAAAGCAGGCCCAAATGCTGACTGCCTTGTTCACATCTCATGATAATACAACCAATAAACTTCTAACAATCAGCCTGTTTATCTGAACCTTGATAATTCACTCTTGAGATGTGGCTGTCTTCTTAAAGCAAGACAAGGTTGCCATAGCTATTGTGCTTGGAGACACACTACTCCAGCCCAGCTTTTTTTGATCACGCTGAGCACAGTGGTTCTCATATTCCTAAAACAGCATGAGCTAAGCTATCAGAATAGCTGCCCTGTCACCTGCTTTTCTCTCCTTTTACTTCAGAGCAACATGAAAAGTGATTGAAAATTTTCATATGGGTTTCTCCTAATGTTACTTACATAGTGTCATTTCTCTTTCTATGGTATCTGTTATAGGTTTAAGATATATTTGAAATATTCTTCTTTAAGACTAAAAGCATTATATATAAGAATATAAAACAGCATATTAAATAAATTTGTAAACTGTGAAGGGAACTTCCAATAAAGAAAGAATATATTCTTTAGAGAGGGAAATGTTATTAATTTTAATACGTAATTTATCAGTTTAACTCACTGCATGATAATCTCTTTTCCACACTTAATTTTGATGGTTTTAGAAGTACTTGATATGACAACATCAAAATTTTATGAAAATGCATTACATTTTTTAAGAAAACTCATTGTTTGTTGGCCATATGGAAAGACAACCTGTAGAATCACCCATCAAGTTGATACGTTAATGAAGATGTCAGTTAGAACTTCCCTGGAAATTTTAATGTGCATGCTACAGCAAGGAGGAACAACTCTGTTGCCTGGTTCATAAATGGAATACAAAAAAAAAATTCTCAGAGTCACTATGATTCTACAGTGAGGCTGTACTAAATTGGCACAAACTTGCTTTTACTTAAGAATGTCTAGAAATCATCAAATCATGTTATCAGCCAGTGGCTCCTGATTATGCAGGTCCAGTCTCTGTGTTTTCCGTTGGTCTCTTCTTTTTGCTGTCTTTGGGTGTTCTTTTTTTTAACATTTAGAACCCACATAGATCATTCATAATTATTTCATTGTGAAATGTTCAATTGAATTACAATTTCAAAGAACCTTTCCTAAATACAGTAATATTTGAAGTTTCCTTCCTTGGCTACTTCAGAAGCTTATGAATTATCAGCCCTCTATACAGGAGCTGTCATGAGGGATGGCTCTTTTTTATGTATTTGCTTCTAAGGGCAAAATTCAGGATTGATTTAGGGCTATAATAACTATAGTATAATATTTTAAAACCTCACTTTACAAATTATTTCTTCTCATGCAGTCACATAGAATACAAGGCAGAGCTTAACTAAAAACCCTGCCTCTTTTATTTCTTGACCTAAGCACACATTTTAAGTTATTCTTTTTGGAAACAATAAGAATATGTTTAACTTAGAAAAATCAGTAAGCTGAGTATAATGGTGAATTTAGACAATGCTATTCCCTGAGAAATTCTGCTGGACCTTTGTATCTCTAGAGTTATGTTTATCTAGGAATAGCAGAGGTGTTAGTAAATAGGCATTGAAGAACCAATGAGGTTCTTTTGTTAAACCAGGTTTAACAAAAACTGGTTCTTGATGAATGAAAAAAGTTTCAGGGTGTAGTCAAGTATTCTTAAGTCAAGCCTATGATTCCAGCTTTTGGAATATTTGAGAATGGAGAATTGCAAGTTCATATCTCATCTTGTCTATACTATGAATTCAAGGCAAGCCTGGACACTCTTGGTGATTAAAGTACTTCATTAGCATGTATGAGATTTTATATTAAATATGCAGTGTTTAATATCTCTACAAACTGGTTTCTTTATGTGTATTCCACTACAAACTAGTTCCAGATCTCAGGTCATGATGGGAAATCCTTCATATGCAAGTAAGGGGAGCATAAGTCATAATACTTTCCAAGGTTTCTCTGCATATGCTTAATCAATCAGAAATCATTTTGGGTAAGTACATTGTTTTATTGTGTTACAACTTGCGTTAAAATGGTTTTACCCATAATCCATTTACAATTATGTCAATAGATGAATTTCAAAAATTATGGTTAGCTTCAGTGGAATGAAAATAAATTAAAGAAAAAGGCTAGGAAGATGAGTATATTGTTTCTTTTTAAAATCTTTAATTTATTATTTATTACAATTTATTCGCTTTGTATCCTGGCTGTGGCCCCCTCTCTTGTCTCCTTTCAATCCCTCCCAATCCATCCCTCTTCTCCTCCTATGCTTCTCCCCTAGTCCACTGATAGGGGAAGACTTCCTCCCCTTCTATCTGACCCTAGCCTATCAGGTCTCATCAGGACTAGTAGCATTGTCTTCTTCTGTGGCCTGGTAAGGCTGCAACCTCCCCCTTCCAGGGGAGGTTGTCAAAGAGACAGCCACTGAGTTCATGCCAGAGACAGCATCTTACTATGGGACCTACTTGGAGAGTGAGTGTATGGGCTACATCTGAACAGGGGTTTTTGGTTTTCTATATGCATAGTCCTAGGTTAGGTATTAGTCTCTGCAGAGCCTCCAGAGCTCAGTTATAATAATAATAATAATAATAATAATAATAATAATATTATTATTATTATTATTATTATTATTGGCTCTGTTAGTCTCCTTTTAGAGCTCTGGTCCCCTCTAGGTCTTTGTATCCCCCCCTTATTTCATAAAATTTCATGCACTCTGTCAAAAATTTGGGTATGAGTCTCTGTCTTTGCTTTAATACCTTGATCAGTAGTCTTTCAGAGGTCCTCTGTGGTAGGATCCTGTCTTGTTCCCTGTCTTCTCTTGCTTTTTTAAAATTATTTTTTAAAAACTCACTTATTTTTATTTCATGTGCATTGGTGTTTGGCCTGCATCTATACCTGACGGTGTCAGCTCTTGGAGTTATAGACAGTTGTGAGCTGTTATGTGAGTGCTGGTAATTGGGTCCAGGTCCTCCAGAAGAGCAGTCCATGCTATTAAACACTAAGCCATCTCTCCAGACAAGATTTATTATGTACAGTGTTCTACCTACTTGTCAGAAGAAGACACCAGATTTTATTATAGATGGTTATGAGTTACCATATGGGTGCTGGAAATTGAACTCAGGAACCCTGAAAAATCAGCCAGCAAAAACACTCTTAACAAAGCCATCTCTTCATCCCCTATTTCGTTTCTTACACTTCTCTCACTCCATCATTAAAAAAAAAAAAGACAAAAACAAAAACAAAAAAAAACTCGATGCATATTTCTTCTTGAAACAATCTATAGAAGTTATGTCCAGGGTTTCATATGAGAATTGTTGTATCAAATATTTAATATCATTCCTTTGACTTGATTACTGTGAATAGCCACAAAGAATAACTTTCTGTAAACAGGGAAGTCTCTCAAAGCTTAATTCACACATATCATAGAATAAATGCTAGAGAATGTGATCTGAAAGAAATAATCTAGGAAAGACTGATATGGTTTGTATTGAACTAAATACCCCTTTCTGGGAAATAGTGGTGTTATTGATTCCTAAGATATAAGAAAATATATATAGACATGATAACTTATGTCATCAAACTAATCCTTTGGGCGCTTTCTGGATTAGTTTATCCATTCATTTACATAAGTAGTGACTGTTAATCACATGTTCTGATGAAATATTCCACAAATTAACAGACTGAGGTCCTGTGTAAAGTTTGTGGTGGCATTATACATTAATTATGGTGTTCTACGATGAGTATAATCGAGTCTGCTAATTCAATACACTTCAAGAAAGCTCAGCCAAAAAGTCACTATGGCCAGTATTACTCAGAGATGTTTCACTGAAGTTTTATTCTTTAAGATAGAAGAAAGAAATTCAGGATCTAAGCATAAAATCTCAAATGCTGATGTCTAACATTCTAAAACACATAGGATGATTCCAGGGATCACAGAGGAACTGAAGAGTGTGTTCTCTGCCATCTTGTCTGACCTGTGGAGCAATTTTTCAACTACTTATCCTCTACTTAACCTTGTATACCTAATTAGTTTTTACCTTTATTAATATGATGAGATAAAAATGCTATTCTAAACACACACACACACACATACACACACACACAAAACATGGCTTCTCCAAAACTTTTTATTGAAAACAAGCATGACATAAATTAGATTAAAATTTCCTTTTGCTTATTTGTTTTTCTGTTACTTGGTAAGAATTCTTTCCTTCATCTGCTGCTTTGAGAACTGCAATATCCCATTACCCCATACTTAGAGGTTCATATTGGGTCTTTTCACTTCCATTATCTTCATTTCAAGCCCAATCTAGATACTAGAGGCAGAAGCAACCTTAATAATATCTGTGCCTCTTGAAATGTCAGTCCTCACTCTACTGTATTTTGTGCAGGAACAAACTGAGAAAATCAACCATCCTCTAGAGCATTAGTAAGAGCAGAAGGAAAGTAACATGGACAGAAATACAGTTGAGCTCATTCAGCTACAAAAAAAACAAAAAAACAAAAAACAAAAAACAAAAAAACAAAAAACAAAAAAAAAACACAAAAAACAAAAACAAAACAAAACAAAAAAAAACCTAATGCAATGATGTAAGATTATTTAAGTAACTAAATATCACTATAGACTATATAGAAAGAAAAAAAATGATTTCTCACCAAGGAATGTCAACCTCCTACAGAACAAAAAGTATGATAGAAGGATTACTAGCAAATCATTTAAATCTCTCTCTCTCTCTCTCTCTCTCTGTGTGTGTGTGTTTATGTGTGTGTTTTCAGAATAAAGATAGAATTTTTGAGGAATAAAGCAATTAGCTTAAAAGTAGCCTAATCGGTGAGTACTTAAAATAAATAAATAAATAGGTAAATAAATAGATAAATAAATAAATAAATAAATAGTTTCCTGTGGTTCTCCCTGACATAGTGAGATGCCTCATTAACATGAAAAGACATTCCAGGAATCCCAGGTGCTCGATGAACAGGGTCTATAAGGAGAAAGGGAGTTGGACAAGTAATTTTCCTATTTCTTCTTGGCATTCTTCAGGTAGAGGGTGTGGGGTCTTTGATCCCCAAGGCAGAGAAGAGGATGCCTGGCTGGCAAAGGGAGTCTTCCATTTTGTACCAAGAGCAGGGCTTTCCAGTAATGTCAAACTGTGACCTTAGTTGCAGGGTTTCCTGACAGATCCTATTATGAAGATTTGTTATTTTAATTTACCATTTTCCACTAGTTATCTTCCTTGTACTTTACCTTTTATAATCAGCATTCACAACATTTTATGCTCCCTGCTTAACTTTTTAGACTCCTCTTAAATGTCCACGCATTACCTAGATTTGTAATAGAATTGTTGCCTTATTAAAAACTCACTATCCAATACCTAGCAAAGGGTTTGCTGTAAACAATGTAATAAGAAATGAAATATCCATATCATTTTGTAGTTGTTGTTGGTCTCCTTGTGGAGTTCATCTTTTTTTTTACATTATTTATTTATTTATTATTTACTACAATTTATTCATTTTTGTATCCCTTTTGTAGCTCCCTTCCTCATCTCCTCCCGGTCTCACCATTCCTCCCTCTTCTCCCCCTATTCCCTTCCCCTAAGCATACTAAAACCTATAGTCCTAAAGGAGCTAAACAACAAGAAAGACCTCAGGGAAGGTGCTTAATCATCAATTAGAAAGGCAAATTTCATATAGACATCTAAAGTAGGAGAAGACAGGGGTCTGGACAGGAGCCTACCACAGAGGACCTGTGAAAGACTCTACCAAGCAGGGTATCAAAACAGATGCTGAGACTCATAGCCATACTTTGGGTAAAGTACGGAAGGAGAAGGAGCTAGAAAGACGTGGAAGGAACAGGATCTCTACAAGGAGAACAACAGAGCCAAAAATACCTGAGCCCAGGGGTTCCTGTAAAAAGTGATGTTCCAAACAAGGACCATACATGGAGAGGACCTAATCCCCCTGTTCAGATGTAGCCCCTAGGCAGCTCAGTCTCTAGGTGGGTTCCCTAGTAAGGGGAGCAGAGGTTTCTCTGACATGGTCTCAGTAGCAGGCTCTTTGATCACCTCCCTCTGCGGGGTTCAGCCTTGCCAGGCCACAAAGGAAGATGATGCAGCCAGCCTTGATGAGACCTGATAGGCTAGCCTCTGATAGTAGGGGAGGAGGATGTACCCATATCATCTTTAAAAAATTATAAGGAGTTGGGATAGCTCAGTGCATAAAACAATTACATAGTTTTTGTAAAACCAAAAGCCCCAAAACCATGGTTTTATACCTAAATTTACCACCCTTGGAACCATGTGAAAGGAAAATACCAAAAAGTTTTGTACAGACATTCACATGTATGTTGTGGCATATGTGTACCTTTACTCCTGCAAACACACACATACCCACCCACACACACACACATACACACATGCAAAACTAGTAATAATTAATAATGATGATGTTAATGACAATAGTAAATTAAAATCAAATAAATCTACAGCATCTTTTAACCTCTTCATGCTTCTTGTTCAATAATGTTTCAAAATACCATTTTCCAAAATATCATAACACTGAGAGATACAGGAAAAATGTTACAGGCATAGTTGGACATGAAAGACTTTGCAAGGTAAATGTGTCCTTCCTTAATAATCGTTTATTAAGCACCCACAAATTTTCAGTAATCACATTACTGTGGTGGTTTGAGTAACAATGCCCTCCATAGACTCATGCATTTTAATATTTGGTTTATAGGGAGCAGCACTATTAGGAGGTGTCTGCCTTGATGAAGTAGTGATGCTGTTGGAGGAAATGTGTTACTCCAGTTTGCTTTCTGGTCCCTTCTTATCCAGATATAGATTCTAAGCTACCGCCCAGTACCCTGTCTGCCTTCAGGCTGCCATGCTTCCTGCCATGACCATAATGGATGAAATCTCTGAACTGTAGGCTTATTAAGACAGTTACACTCTGGGTACAGAGATGTGCCTTAATATAAAAAGCCCATAATTAGAATAGAAGATGGGTATACACAGAGACCATCCTCAAACAACAGCTCACTCTGTAGAATGAAGAAAATAAATGGTTGACTCTCAGCGTAAGACAGAAATGTTTTCCCAAGTATGACTTTTAGTGCTGTCTGCTAATGCTGAGCAAACTTTGTACATTTGGGAAAAAAAAGAAAGCGTTTTTCAGAAAGGGGAAGAGTAAAAGTAAAATGTGTGCCCAGAGAAAACAAAATGTTTGATGTCAGATTTGTGGGACCCATGGCAAGGGCAGTCAGAAGCAAAGTGTCAGAGAGAAATGCCTGGTATTCCTTATATAAAAATTATGGCTTGCTTCCATGTATGTGGACCTATCTGCATTGCCCACGTGGCACGCCTGGGTTGGCTACCCAGAGGCTATTTAAGCTGTGGGCTGGCTTTCCCCAGGGTCCGAGGATTGTTCAAGGTTTCTGAATAAACTGCATTGAAAAAAAAAATGTTTCCTAGGTAAACTTCCATTACCTTACACTCAGACTAACAGTAGCCTCTGAGAGCCTGACATCTCTTGTGATTCCTGATATCCAATAAATGAAATGCACAGTGCTGAAAAAAAAAATTATGGCGATATTGTATTCTTTTTTCCAACGGTGAGTATTTAATTTGTGATTTGATTGAAAGAAAATAGCCTTTGGTTAAGATTTTAATGACTTAGCATATTCACCATTGATTATCTGAAACACCAGAGCTAAAAGCCAGTGTGTTAACTGACAACTGGATCAGACTGATAAACAGAAAAAGAGGATAGCTCCTAACCAAGGTGTTAAGTTAAATTCTCTTAATTTTCTTTTTGTTTTGTACTGTATAATCTAAATGTGAAAGTCAGTATAGTTTAAGGCGATAATTTTGCTAGCATGAGTTTTTGAAAACTTGAATTTTTGTTACCCATTATACACATTTAGAACTAACTTGATAAAGAAAAAATGACACGGTCTTTTGTAGCAGACAAGTAGAAGTATTCAGATCTCATTTATCACTTTCCACATTTTGAGAACAAAGCTCTGGATTTTCAGACAGAAAGGCAACCATTATAGTTAGTCCCTCAAAGCACACCCACAACAAAGTTTTCCAATAAGGCTACACCTATTTACAAATTTCCTATCAAGTATCACCATGCCCTAATTGAGCCTATGGGGATCATTCCTAGTCAAACAACCAAATTCCCCTCCTTGGCCCCAGTAGGCTTACAGCCATATGAAAATGGAAAAAAAAAATCATTCTGTCCATTTCAAAAATTCCCATAATCTATCATAGTCGAAACACTGCTTAAAAGTTCTAAGTCTCTTCATAAATTCATGGCCATCTCTTAATTATAATCTCCTGTAAAATCAAAATGAACAGACCTGGAAAGATTCAACAGTGTGCCACTGGAAGAGACAGACATATGGAGCCTGTGAGACAGAGGCAAAGAAAGGTTCACGTGGCAGGTCATAGGCCAGGATTATTTGGGTTAATTTTTATGAGCTAGCTGAGAGTCTGCCCAGCTATAGTGCCTAAGCTTTTATAAATGTTAAAAAGAAATCAAAATGAAAAAGCCAATCGTATACTTCCAATGTAAAATGGCACAGAATATACATTACCATTCCAGAAAGTTTGAAAGCAAACATAGTGAGGAAATACTGGATGAAAGAAAGCTTTAAAACCAGCAGGGAAAATTCCAAATTGTCTATCTCCTTGTCTAATGCCACTGCACTCTTCAGTTCTACAAATGCTTTCGGCTTGGTTGACTTCGAAACATTTATTTCCTTGGCCTGTTTCCATACCCTGCTATTAACATTCCACAATTCAATCATCACAATTCCATCACTTCCATCATTTTGAGGTATGCAATAAATAAATAAATATAAATAATATAAAAATTCAGGCTTCATTTTCACAGCTTCACATAATGACCTCTCTGGTCCTCCATGCATAGACGCCCCTGAAACACTCAGCAGTTTTTCCTTAGCCACAAGGGGAGATACCACTACTCCTTTCTTGTATCCTTGACTATATATCAACAACCATATGGCAAAAGCTATAAAGTTCTTCTGCTTGCCTGAGTTGGATAATTGACCATTCATTCAAATACATTTCATCAACTTTCTCTTTTCAATGTTTTCCTTCATTGCCTAAACTTGGCTCACCTGGAACATGCCATATAATCCAGATTAGTCATGATTTCAGAATTCCTTCTGTATTGGCCTCTCCAGTGCTAGTATTAAAGGTGTGAGCCACCACACTGGATCTAAGCTTTTCTTTAATTCCTTTCACAGGTTGGCAGCTTAGTTGGGCAGGGTCTTACGTTGAGGTCACCCTTTCTTGTATTCCATTTAATTTTTTATTATCCTTTATCTCTTTGAGCACTGGATTTAGTTCTATTACACTTCTTGGTGCTCCTTTTCTCCTCAAACAGTACATTTTGCATTTTTCCCTTACTCAGCTTTCTTCTTTTCATTATAATTTTGTGCAAGGGTCCCAACTAATGACCACAGGATACAGTCAGTATGAGGCAGCTCTTAAATATCATCTTCCAATGTCACTCACCAAAACTCTTTCAATCTATCCTCAGGTAGATTTCTCAGATAAGAGCAAAAGGCAGCCACATTCTTGAAATATAAGAGCAATCTCTAGGCCACTTATTAATATTCTTCTCCTCTAAAACTTCTTGAGCCACAGCATTATAATCTACATGGCTCTGAGAACCACTGTCTTCTTTGATCCTACTAATCTGTTTCGTTAAAGCATTCGACTGTTTTTATAATACATATTCTGCCATCAAGAATAATGGTTCAGCCTGTCAAAGCAATACCTTACTTTCCAATAACAACTTCTGTCTCAGTGTTCTATTGCTGTAAAGAGAAATAATGATCATGGAAACTAAAACAAACAAACAAACAAACAAACAAAAACCACTTAATTGGCTGGCTTACAATTTCAGAGGTTTAGTTCACTATATTCATGACAGGAAGCATGGCAGCATCCAGGCAGACATAGTTGCTGGGAGTTCTACCTCCAGAGAAGCAGGCAGTAGGAATACAAGGACCCTTGGCCTACCTTGAGCATTTGAAACCTCAGAACACCCCAACAGTGACACTTCCTCCAACAAGGCAATAGCTACTGCAGTTATGCCACACCTCTTCATCCCTATCAAGTGTTACTACCTCTTAATGACCAAGCAATCAACTATTGGAACCTAAGGGGGCCATTCTTAAGCTACCCAAATATATCAAAGAACTTGAAAATGTGGGTTGGATAACTGTAGCATTTGAAAACCATGGCATTGTACTTTTAGGGAGGCACCCAAAGTCATCAAACATTTGTTTTCTTTCAAAAGTATTTATCCTTATTAATTTTCTTTGTTATGTAGAGTCTTTCAGAAGCCCTCTGAGGTAGGCTTCTGTCCTGTTTTGTCTTTTCCTACTTCCCATATCCATCCCGTTTGTCATTCTAAGTGAGGGTTGATCATCTTACCCCGGGGCCTCTTTCTTGTTTATCTTCTTTAGTTGTACAGATTTTAGTATATTCATCCTATCTTATAGGACTATGTAAGTGAGCATATACCATGTGTGTCTTTCTGTTCCTGGGATACCTCACTCAGGTTGATCTTTTATAGATCCCACCATTTGCCTGCAAATTTCATGATTTCCTTGTTTTTAATTGCTGAGTAGTATTCCATTGTGTAAAAGTACCACAATTTCTGCATTCATTACTCCATTGAGGGACATCTGGGTTGTTTCCAGGTTCTGGTCATTACAAATAAAGCTGCTACAAACATGGTTGAGCAAATGTCCTTGTGTACTTGACCATCTTTTAGATATATGCCTAGGAGTGGTATAGCTGGATCTTGATGAAGTGCTATTCCTAATTTCCAAAGTGGTTGTACAAATTTACTTTCCCACCAGAAGTGGAGGAGTGTTCCCCTTTCTCCACAACCTCTCCAGCATGTGTTGTCACTTGAGTTATTCATCTTAGCCATTCTGATGGGTGTAAGGTGAAATCTCAGGGTCATTTTAATTTTCATCTCTCTGATGACTATGGACATAGAGCATCTCTTTAGGTGTTTCTCTGCCATTCTATATTCCTCTACAGAGAATTCTCTGTTTAGCTCCGTACCCCATTTTTTAATTGGATTGCTTCGTTTATTGCTTTTTAGTTTCTTTAGTTTTTTATTCTGGATATCAACCTACCACAGAGGGCCTCTGAAAGATTCTACCTAACAATGTATCAAAGCAGATGCTGAGACTCATAACCAAATGTTTGGTAGAGTGCAGGGAATCATATGATAAAGGGGGAGTTAACTTGAGTGGGAGAGGACAGGAGCTCCACAAGGACAAAATATATCGACACAGGGATCCTCTATGAGACTGTTTCTCCAACCAAGGACCATGTATGGATATAACCTAGAACCCCTGCTGGAATGTAGCCCATGGTAGCTCAGTATCCAAGTGGGTTTTCCCTAGTAAGGGGAACAGGAACTATTTCTGACATGAACTCAATGACTAGCTCCTTTACTTCCCCGGCCCCCACCCTAAGGGAGGAACAGCCTTGCTAAGCCACAGAGGAGGACATGGCAGCCAGTCCTGAAGATACCTGATAAGCTAGGGTCAGATGGAAGGGGAGTAGGACCTCCCCTAGCAGTAGACTTGAAAAGGGGCAGGGAGGAGATGAGGGAGGGAAGATAGATTTGGGAGGGAATGAAGGAGGGGACTACCGCTGGGATACAAAGTAAATAACCTGTGATTAATATTAAAAAAATAAAAATTAAAAAAAAAATGAAATACATTTCCTTGTTCCCAGAACAATATAGTGAAGTGGAAGTTTGTGGTTTCCTTGAAGACAGTTTTGTCATGTGATGTTTTGCTGCAAGCTTTGCTCATGAGATTTTGCTGGAGCCTGGCTTGTGAGAGGGCACATGATGTTTGCCAGTAAGCTCTCTTAAGCAAGGGATGTGACTTTGGCCACCTGAGAACATTCATGGGTGGACTCTGACAAGAGGAGATATATAGAGGCCCATGCACAGTGAGAGATCACTTTTTGGTTTGATATTGCTGCAAAGATCTTTGTGCTTGACCCTTGACTTTGAAGAAATAAATGTTCCAGAGAACTTCTTACAGCAATCCAACTGAATCTTGTAGCTTTTGCTGACTTCCTGTTGCTGTTGGTGTTGGCATTTGGGCTGGACTGGCGGTATCCTGATGACTGAATTTGGTAATCCCTTTAAGACCCATATGCTCTATTCAACAAGAATTAGATAAAAGAGGTCTACAGCCCTTTTCCATACTAATCTCTTATCTAAGGTTGGGGAGGTAAAGGTGTTTAAGAACCCTAAATAAAGTAGATTTGGTGAAAAATCTAAGCCTACACTGTAGTTCTTTATTTTTTATTTTTTGGTTATATATTTCTTTCCCTACTCACAGTTGTCAACTGCTCTCAAATTTACTGAGCTCCATGCCTCTAAAAAATAGCCACATAGTTATGTATATGTGTATTTATGCATTTGCTATTTACCTTTGCTATACTCTTACATCTTCTTCCCTGAATTGTCTGTTACTTATTTATTACAGTTTCCAGGGTACTTACATTAAAACATGCCACAGTCCAGAGAGGAAATCCATTCTATTATATAAGTACATCAAGAATTCACTATATTCTTGGTATATATACTGTCTTAAACTTTGGTGATGTCTTATCATGGTAATCCCTTTACAACACCTTGGAATCTTCTCTAGATTCTATTCTCTTCATACCTTATAAGCAACATCAAACTAAAAACATTTTATCTGTGTTATCATTTAACCCTTATATTTTCAGATGTATGTATATAATATTGAATTTATTTGTTGTGTTATTGGGGTTTAATCCCAAAGAGTTGTGCATGCAAACCTAGGTAGTTAGTAATGACTTTTCTTAGCCCTTTCCCACTGAGAGAGGAGAGAGAGAGAGAGAGAGAGAGAGAGAGAGATTTTCATTTCCCTGAGTTTACCTGGAACTTCCAATACTTCTGCCTCAGAATCTTAAACATTCAGGGCTATAATGACGAAATACACAAACTTCTGTAAATATGCCTTTTTAAATTTAAGTATCTCTGATTGCAAGATGGCCCAAACAACATCATGATAAAGTGATAAGACATTTCTGTAGCAATACCCTTGTTCAGTGTTTCAGTGATAATTCAACATTCTTACCAATATGTTCCATCAACTGAAATAGGAAAAGAAAAATTTTACAGCTCCATCTGCTTCTCTTTTAGCAATATATGAGCCATAACCTGTCCCAAATCATTATATGCTCACCTATTTATTAAACAGAAGATAGGGTGCATGACAAGTCATTTGCTCTAAGATGAAATGTGACCTGGAAATACTGAAACTGAAAAACTAAACAAGGTTAAAAAAATTGTAAAGTGTGCGTGTGACTAGGAATAAAGATAAGAGGTTTTATAATATTTTCTCATGTCTTTGAGACAATTCTTATTTTTCAAGCTTGATTTTAAAACATTTCTTTCCAGCAAACATACTAGAAATATGCAGTCTACAATGGTGTCAATCTACAATTTATGATCGTAGGAAAACCAGTTTGTTAGTGTATATTTGTCATCATGAACCAAACCACTATGCAGTCAGAGCTGTGCAGGTGGCTAGCACAATGAAGATATGTTATGCTGTTATTGACTCCGAGTCTCTGTGGAAGATATTTTTATTTCCTGTAAAATGCTGTGAAATGCATTTTGTAAGTGAAACATGTACACTTAATTCTCAAACATTAAAAAGGCCATACACTTGATTTTGGAGTATAGTTTCTAAAATTATTTGTGATACACACACACACACACACACACACACACACACACACACACACACACATTGATTCTCCCCAACCTAAGAGTGAATTGCTCAAATTTATGAACCCACATGGAAACATTATGGGTATATCCACTCACATATTATAGCTTATCTGAAACTATACTCATTGTGTTTTATCGTCTATTGCTTTGAAGAAGAGTATAATGACATGTATCTGCCATTGTAGTCTCCCACCAAGAAGCTTCACTCTCCTAAATAATCCTCTGTGTTCCACCTACACATCTCTCCTTCTGTTCTAACCGTTGACAAGTTATTCTTTTCCCCCATAGTGTTGTCTATTACAGAAAGTAACATAGTTGTTATCATAGCATACAGCCTTTCTCAGATTAGTGTGTCATTAAGCAACATTTATTTAAACCCCCCTTTTTATCATAGTGTCCCAATTCTTTCACATAGGGCATAGACTCATATTGTCTACATATATTGATAAATCTACTGAAGGGAATTTTGGTTGTTCCAAATTTGAGCAGTTAACAAACAAAGCTACTATAAGGAACTGTGTGAATTATGTAGACAAAAACTGTCAACCTCTTTGAGTCAATTAAAACATGATAGTGGGCAGTTGGTCTTGGTTACATGTTATTTCTTATTTGTGAATCTTAGCTTTAAGCCTTTAAATCTGATACTTTAAAGTATCCATAAAAACTAGGCCACATGTTATCTCTTATTTTTGAATCTTAGCTTTAAGTCTTCAAATTTGGGAGTATAAACTGAAGTAACTATAAAAACTAGGAATATAGAAAGTAACCATAATTTCAGGAACATATAAGAAGTTATAGAAACCAAAGACAGTAGCACATTGGTGCTATAAAAGGAGAATGGAGGAAGATGGGGGTATTTTACCTGCTGAGGGGGAACTGAAGATAACACAAAGGGAGGGAGGTGAGAGAAATAACACTAAGGATGTTTGTGAAAGTTTTTTTGGTACACACAGTTGTGTAAGTGACATAGATATTTATGTATCTATCTGCATCTATTTATTTTTAATGGATTTATGCCCCATAGCATCATAGTGATCCAGTTCTCCAAGCAGTAGAAGCATCATCATTCTTAAAAAAAAAATGTTATTTAACCACTGAAAATTTTGCACTAGAAATTTCTATTTCCAGAGAGTTAGAAGCATCATTCTAGAAACAATGGTGTAAAAAATGAGCAAAACAACAACAACAAAAAAAAACAAACCCGATTCTACACAATAAAAGTAGATACAGAGGTATCTTCATGTCTGATTTCAAGCTGCGCCACAGAACAATAGTAATAAAAACTACATGCTTTTGGCATACAAGCAGCCAGCTTGGCCAATAGAATCAAACTGAAGACCCAGACATAAAACCACACACCTAGACACAACTGTTTGTTTGTTTCCTTTTTTTGTTTTTTGTTTTTTGTTTTTTTTTTTTTTTGCTTTTTTTTTGTTTTGTTTTGTTTTGTTTTTTGTTTTTTAAAGAAGCCAGAAACAACACTGGATAAACACAGCATCTGGACTTGGGAAGGGGCATGGGAGGAGATGAGGGACAGACAGAGGATGGGATTGGGCAGGGAAGAGAGAGGGAGCTACAGGTGGGAAACAAAGTGAATAAATTGTAATTAATAATAAAATTAAAAAAACACAGGGTCTTCAACAAAAGGTTCAGGTCAAACTGAATTGGTTAGTAGAATGATGCAAATAGATCCGTACATATCACCCTGCACAAAACTAAGGTAGAGAAGTGAAAGCAAACTGCAATCAGGTAGTAATATATGAAAGAAAAATAAATAAAAAGAAAAAGATTTCAGAAAAAAACTTAAAACAATTACACTTTAATTTTGACCTGAAACATTTTAAGTATCATTTAACTTTATCAATACTGATACTATCATGCACAAAAATATCATTTTGGTTATTTAATTTCAGTTGATTATATATATATATATATATACACTTATACATATTTGTGTGTATGTATATGAATCTGTGTAAATTGTTATATGTGCATGTATGCTAACATTATAAAGAATGGTGATGTTTACTCTAGGATATAGCTTTAAAACATATTTCTCAATGTCATAACTTCTACATTTCCATTTAATGATCATAACAATCTATTAACATTTGCTTCCTTAACTGAAATTTTTCATAATTGATTTAGAAAATCATAGTACAGAGTTTCTTTTTTCTGGTATAAAAGATGTTTATAAATTGTCACTTTTCCCACAAATATGCATATTTTACATTATTATTATTATTTTATTATTTACAGTTTATTCACTTTTTATCCCAGTTGTAGCTCCCTCTATCATCTTTCTCATCTCTTCCTGGTCTCATCCTCCTTCCCTCTGCCTCCCATATCACTCTTTCCTAGTCCACTGATAGGTGAAGTCCTCCTCCCCTACTGTCTGACCCTAATCTAACAGGTCCCATCAGGACTACCTGTATCTTCTTCCTGTGTGGGCTGTCTAGGTCACTCTGTCAGGGAGAAGAAGTGATCCTGGAGCAGGAAACCAGGTTTATGTCAAAGGCTGTCTTTTCTCCCTTACTAAGGAACCCACATGGGGACTGAGATGCTTATAAGTCACACTTGAGCTGGGTGTCTAGGTCTTCTTTATGCTTGGTGTTTGGTTGATGCATCTGTCACTGCAGTCGAACCTGGGCTCTGATTTTTTTTTTTCTTTGTTGTTCTTCTTGTGTGGCTCCTGTCTCCTCTGGGTCCTTTTATATCCCCCCTTCTTCCATAAGACTCACTGCACTCTGTCGAAAGTTTGGTTTTGAGTCTCTGCATCTGCTTTGATAACCTGATGGTGGAGTGTTTTAGAAGCCATCTCTGCTAGGCTTCCATAAAGTTGTCTCTAGTCTACTGCTTCCTGTGTCTATCCTGTTTTTCTTTCTGAATGAGAATAAAGCATCTTTCCTAGGGTTCTCCTTGTTGTTTAGCTTCTTTAGGTCTGTATATTTTAGTATTTTTATCCTACATTATATGGCTACTATCCACTTATAAGTGAGTATATACCAAGTGTGTGTTTGTGCTTCTGGGACACCTCATCCAAAATGATACTTTCTAGTTCCATCAATTTGCCTGAAAATTTCATGATTTCCTTGTTTTTAGTAGCTGGGTGGTATTCTGTTGTGTATAATTCTGCTAGAAAAATACACATGTATAAATTTCCCTTCATTTTTTTAAAATTTTCTAATTAAAATATAATTGCATTATCTTTCCGCTTCTATTTTCTACATTCAGTGTCTTCTGTGTCCCCTACCTCCCCACTTACTACCTGTCAATTTCATGGCCTCTTTTTCTTCTTTATTATCATATATAAGTGCATAAATATATAAATACAACCTGCTCTACATGTGTATTTTCACTTGTTTGTATATGATTTTAGGGTTGACAGTTGAGCATTGGATAACTAATTAGGGAGCTCACTCTCATGATGACCATTTATGTGTTTCTAAAGACCTTCATTTTCACATTTATGTGAAATCTGTTTGCCTGCAGTTTATTCATACTTAAAATTATTTACAATAATTATACTTCAATTATCCCCAGAGGAATTTTATATTTTACATGTATCTTTTAAAGTGATTTCATATAACTCAATTACATTTCAAAATGATAAAAGTATTGTTAAATGGGAGGAATATCTAAAATGAATAATCATATCTCAGGACATGCATAATCAGGTTCTGAAATGTAATTGTTGTAGGAATTTTGTGATTAATAGAAGTCTGTATTTCACCTCTAGACATGTTGGTGGTTAGTATTTTTAAAGATCTTCATTTGATCCATTCATTGGTTGAGTGACATCTCAAAGCTTTTTTCAATTTCTGCCTATTATGAATAGAGCATTAATGAAACTGGATGAGCAAGTGTCTTTGAAATAGGGTGTATAATTGTTTGGATAAAATCTCAAGAATGGGAAAGCCAGGTCTTGAGATATAGCTATTACCAGCTTCTGGAGAAGCCATCACCCTGATTTCTATAGAGACTGGAGCAGTTTGTACTCCTTCATCAAGGAATAAGCGATCTTTGTTCCCTATATTCCTGCCAGCATATATTGTCATTTGTTCTGTTTATCTTGGCTATTATAATTAGGGTAAGATGAATTTTCGAGGTAGTTTTAATTTACATTTCCCTGATGGCTATGAATGTTGAACATTTCTTTAAGAGTTTTGCATCCATTTCTGTTTCATAAATTTTGAGAAATCTCCACTTAAATGCTGTATCTATTTTTTGTTTGAGTTATTTATTTTCATTTTTGTTAGCTCCATATATATTTGAGAAACCAATATTTTTAAATATTTTTTCATTATTATCATTTATTACAATTTATTTGATTTGTATCTCAGCTGTGGCCCCCTCCCTCATCTCCTCTCAATCCCACCTTCCCTCCCTCTTCTCCCCCATGCCCCTCCCCTAGTCCACTGAGAAGGGTGGTCCTCCTCCCCTTTTATTTGACCCTGTCTTATCAGGTCTCATCAGGACTGGCTGCATTATCTTGCTCTGTGGCCTGGCAAGGCTGCACATCCCAGGGAGAGGTGATCAGAGAGCCTGCCACTGAGTTCATGCCAAAGACATCCCCTGCTCCGCTTACTAGAGTACCCACTTGGAGACTGGGTTATGGGCTATATCTGAGCTGGATGTTTAGGTCCTCACCATGCATTGTCCTTGGTTAGGGTATCATTCTTGTCAGGGCCCCCAGGGCTAGTTTTTGTTGTTGTTGTTTTTTGACTCTGTTGTGTTGGTCTTCTTTTGGAGATCCCGAATCTGCTGATCAAGGTATTGAACCAGAGGCTGAGACACATAGCCGAACTTCTGGTAGAATACATGGAATTTTATGAAAGAAGGGGGAGATAAAAAAACATGGAGAGTACAGAAGCTCCAAAAGAAACCAATATTTTTATCAAGTCTATAATTAGAAAAGCCCTTTTCAAATTTAGAACCATGCATGCTGCAAACATCAAAGGCTAGTGTCAAGCTATGTGGTGCTGTCCTTAACAAGATGGTAGGACCCTATTGCTGATGACCATAATTACTTACATGAAATCAAGCTATTGGCTAACTCGAAGCTTCATCTCTTTTGACAAGCACTGATGGTGGAAGGTGCTCCGCACAAGGTTGGAGGAAAAGCTACTTATCACCATCACACAGCACAAACACTGCAACTATATCAGAAATGTGTCTGTAACATAGACAGGTGAAGCAGTAGCACAACTGTTATAGGAGTAACCAGCCAATTTCAGAGTAGATTTAAAGGTCTGCTCCAGGAGATGGAAACCTTATATGGTACTGCTAGGTAAGTCCTGGGTCAAGAGGGAGACATACACTGTTATTCTAGGAATAAGGCATAGCAATAAAATGACTCTGAATACATACATACATGCATATGTATATGTATATGTATTCATATATATACACACATATATGTATATGTCATAAGCTTGCTCATCCCATACACAGAAAATTCTTCCTGCAGTAGAAAGAAATTAACACAGAAATTCATAACTGAATAATGTACATAGAATGAGGGACTTTGTAGCATTCCATCTTTAATGGGATGTCCTCATCATATTTCTTTTCTCATGGCTCCAGGTTCTATGAAGAAGAAAAGGCAGAAATATTGTAACTCCCAAAGATGATGAATGATTCAAAAAAATCAGTGTCTTCCAGATACAACAGAACTGATACACAACTGATATATGATATGCATATTAACTAAGTCCCACCAGGGGGAAGTAATCAAAATGCTGGCAAGAGAGTCCTTGTCAGTACAATACCCATGTCCACTACTAGAGAACCCGCATGAGGCCTAAGCTGCCCATCTGCTACATCTTTGTAGGGACCTAGGTCCAGTTTGCTCATATCCTTGGTTGATGTTTCAGTCTCCACAAGCCCCTTTGGACCCTGGTTTGTTGCCTCTGTTGTTCTTCTTGTGGAGCTCCATGCACATCCATTTTCTTTATTTCTAACTCTCACAAAGTTTGCAAAGATACATTACTATTAAATGAATTAATTGCATTGACAGTATACCTGTAGGTTTGAGGCATGACTGACAATAGTCACATTTTGAACTAGAATGATAGAAAATCAGTGAAAAAAACAGCTGAAAGATGGCAGGCTGAGTGTAAATGTTGAGCATGAATATCATAATTTAGGCATTTTAATTTGGGCTGCTTCTTGGCATTACGTAGCAGATCATTATAAACAACTCTAGGAATCATTCCACTCTTCATTATTGTTGAATGGCCACTATATGCAGTTCATAATCAGTTTTCACCCTCCAACATAGCAGCTGGGAATAATTTTATTATAATTTACAGAGACTATGAAATAACCACCGCTGACATGAAAGTTATAGTATAAATTAGACTTTACTGAATGGATATTATGGGAGACAATAAGGTATAGACCTAAAAGTTATAAATTCTGAGTATTAAACATTATGTATAGAACAAAGAAATACAGATAAATTCACTTTTTAAAGATGAAATCTATAGAAATGGCATGGAAGAAGCTACTGAATGATCCCCTAGCAAATATGACTTTCTGAACTTAGGTTGTTCCATCTGACCCCTCAACTTGCAAATTAGAATTTCTGAAATTAGAATTCTTAAAATTCACAATTTGCTCTTAAACTGCATTTGTGTGTGTGTGTGTGTGTGTGTTGTGTGTCAGATGCCCCCATTTCATACATTTTTCCCCCACTAACTCCAGTCTGCCCTGCAAGTTCCACATGAGTGAAGTGCTATGCCAACTCCATCTACCTTGTTCATAACAAAGTGAATTATCTGTCCCTTTAAATTTTATGGTGTTTTGTATATCATAACGTTCATGGGTACTTTTGTATCTGATTTTCACACAAATTACAATCAATGAAATTTATGATAATGATTTAATTCTCTTTTTAATATCCTCATAACTAGAAAAAATATGTTATATTCAGAACTACATAAAAATGTTGGTAAGTGAATTAGTGAATATACAAATATTCAATTGTAGTACCAAAATTACTTAAAAGTTTTCTTTGTTTACTGTTAAGATTTTGGAGACCAAAAATAACATTTTAATTTAACATTTTATCTGAAAACAAGAAAAAATATTAAAAATTCATATACATTGATAGCAACATTTTTACATGTGGTGGTGTGTATCTATGTGCTATTCACATGTGTGTATGTATGTATACATATGTGTAGTGACACATGAAAATGATGGATGTTGTCTGTTATTTCAGTCTCCACCATTTCTGTTCAACTCAATGTTTTAATAGGTGCCATTCATAATGAAGTAGCATTTAACACCATATTTTGTCAGACAAACATATCAAGCCTAGGGAAATGTGTACAGAAAACGTACTTCTTGCATACTAGCAGAATAAAAATATATTATAGCTTTTAAAATTTGTACATTTCACAAATTACAGATTTTGAGAAATTGCAAAACTGCTAAATTACAAATTCTATGCTTCAGGCACTTTTTGATTTGAATTTTCTCTTTTCTTCTCCATGTGATATGTATGCATGTTTCCATGCTGTTGATGCATGTATATATGGGCACAGAAACACACTTATGCACGTGCTTTGGAAGACCTAGGTTTGCCAGGTATCTTCCTGGACAATTGTTCCTTCTTGAACTTTTGAGTCAGAGTGTGCTAAGCCAATTGGTTCATCAATGCAAGGCTTCTTCCTAGACACCTTCCTCCGAGACAACTGTCTGGGAGACTGGCCCTGTCTCCATCTTCAGAGGCGGGGTTACACATAATAGGCAGTGCTTAGGAGGCATTAGTGGTTTAGGGGATTCAGACTCCCACCTTCTTGCATGAGCATCAAGAACATTAATTGGGGAGCTATGTATGGAGTAACTTGGTATGAATATTTATCATTATATTGATAATAGGAAAGTAACACTAAATAAAACGTGTCTAAATGTTCAAGTTGATTCCTTTCCTGTCGCCATCATACATTTTCATGTTAAATGAAACCTGATTGTCGTGTTTCAGTTAGTTTCATGAAGTGAAGCATTGATAAGTTCTAATAAGGGTTAGGAAGACCCTCACAAACCTTTATAAAATTAAATGCTACGTCAAAATTAATTATAGATTTTAGTGCTCAGAATTTCCCTTCCTGAAAACTGGAGTGATAGAAGCCGTAGAGCGTAATGTGATATTTAGATATAGTGATCACCTTAAAACAGAATCTGGAATCACCTTGAGTATAAACATGTACATGTGTGTTAAAGAGGTTCTAGGTTGTGGAAAAACTCACCCTCACTGAAATTGACCCAATTTTACATGCTGGGTCCTTGGAATCATTAAAAAGAGAAATATAACTCAGCTAAAGCATTCATATTTTCTTCTACCTGATTGCTGAGGAAATAAGACCAACTCCTTCCGTGACTCTCTGGCCAAGTGAGGTGAAACACCAAACTCAAAGCCAAAAGAAATCTTTTTTCCTTTTTTTTTGTAATTTTGTTTTATTTTTATTAATTAATTAATTAATTACAATTTATTCACTTTGTATCCCAGCTGTAACCCCCAATCTCCTCCTAGGCCTACCTATCTTCCCTTTTCTCCCAATATGTCCCTCCACTAATAAAGTGATAGGGGAAGACCTCCTCCCCTTCTGTCTAACTGGAGCCTATCAGGCCTCAGCAAAGCTTACTTAATCATCTTCCTCTGTAGCCAGGGAAGGCTGCCCCCAACAGGGAGAGGTGACCAAAGAGCATGACACTGAGTTCATGTCAGAGACAGTCCCTTATCCCCTCACGAGGAAACCCGCCTGGACACTGAGCAGCCTATTGGCTTCCTCTGAGCAGGGAATCTGGGTCCTCTCCTCCATGCATAGTCCTGGCTGGGAGCATCAGTCTCTGCAGACCCCCACCCCAGGCACAGTTTTTTGGCTCTATTGGTCTCCTTGTAGAGCTCCTGTCCCATCCATGTCTTCCTATCTCCCCCTTCTTCCAAAAGCTTTCCTGCACTCTGCCCAAAGTTTGGCTATGAGTCTCAGCATCTGTTTCCATACCCTAATGGGTAGAGTCTTTCAGAGACCCCCTATGGAAGGCTCCTGTCCTGTTCCCAGTCTTCTCCTGCTTCTGATTTCTATCCTGTTTGCCATCTGAATGAGGAGTGAACATCTTCCCTAAGGTCTCCCCTGTTGTTTAGCATTTTTAGAACTATAGATTTTAGTAAGAAATCATTTTTCTTAAGTTCCTCTGTCATGTATTAAGTCACAGAGCTGAGGACTATAACTAATATGGTGCGCAAAGCTCAAACAATTATCCGGAGGTCAGGAGGAAGGACATTCAGATATGAGACATTTATTGTGTTAGTGTTGACTCTTAACACTGTTATAGTATGTTATGCTGATTCCACTTTAATTTCAAATCCTGCTATCATGAAAAATAACATAATACCACTAAAAATAATGGGTTTTTTTTAGAATTTATTTGAATTAACAAGTACCACTGTCCACTCTGTTTTTTTTTAAATTGGGCAAACAGGAAGTATTAACATTATAAACAAAAAAGTTGTGGCTCTTAATAAATCTTAGAGTTCATCAGTTATAATTTCCAATTATTTTTGTGTCACATAAAGTGCCATACCTTGAAGCCCTCGTGTAACCTCTTGAGTGACTTGCTGTGCTTTCTTGATTCTAGTAGCCTCTGAAAAAATGTCAGTCCTTTGATAGCTGTAATTACTCACTTCCCTCTACTTGAAAAGCAGTAGCTTTCCCAGGGCACTACCTGAGCTTATTGTATGCCAAGATAGAGGAATGAAATAGAACACCAGTGTTCTTATTCTCAGTACTTGCAACCAACATTTAAATCAACAAGGCATGTGTTGTGCTGTTGTTTTTTTTTTTTTAATGCATTCACCTGACATCATTAAGTTTACCCAGTAAACCAGCAACCATGCCTCATACTTATGCAAAACTACTCAAATAATGCCTCAGATCAAAATCTACAGAATTGGTAACTGTTTCACCATCCTTGTCTCTGCTGTTTATCATTTCAGCCTGTCATACACAAGTGTGCATACACACACACACACACATATACATATGTATATAAAAAAAACTAAGTGAAGATAAATTCTCATACAAATAGACAAAATTTAAATATATAGGTAGTTGTTTTCAACACAAATAAATATACTCTAAGCTGGACATGGTGGCAGACGTTTTTATTTCCAATATTTGAGGAGGCAGAGACAGGCAGATAGCTGTGAGTTTGAGGACAGCCTGGTCCACAAAACAAATCCAGGATAGCCAATGTTACACAGAAAAACCCTGTCTCAAAAAAATTATCTAATTTCCTGTCTTTGTACATTGGACTGATATATTAAAATATCTTACCCTAGGAAACTTTCAAAGAATAGGAATTTATTGCCCACAGCATAGGGGCTAAGACTTCACTAACTCAGGCATCAGAAATTTCAGTGTTGTAGAAGTTTCCCTCTATCACATACATGCCATACTCTTGTGTCAGCCCTTTATGACAAAAGATGGCATGGTCCCTCACAAATATTTTGTTAAGGCATGACCATGCAATGTGTTTTCACGTCCTAGGTACTTATTTTTGACATGCTTTTAGTTAATTCTTTTTTTTTTTTTTTTAGGGTGGAAGATTATTATGTCTCTTACAAAATCTTGATACTGAGCTAGCTATGTTGTCCAGACTGACCTTGAACTCTAAGTAGTTTTTCTATCAATCTTTAAAGTGTTTCAATTACTAACATATTGCACCATATCAAATTATTTTCTTAATGAATTTTTAACATGAATTTTGAGGAGACACCAGCGTTCAAACCATATATTCAACTAACACATTTATGTGCAAAATATTCTACCCAACAAATAATAAAATATCAAGGTTTATAATGTGACTAAATACATTATTTTCCTCGTGTTCTTTAAGAATCAGTAAAAGACTTATTAAATAGATTACTTTTTTTTTTTTTTACTTTGAAAATGTATTTTTTGCTGTTGTTGTTGACAGGCTATTTTGTGTAGCCTTGATTGCCCTGGACTCACTTTGTAGACCAGACTGGCCCCCAATTCACAGCGATCTGCCTGCCTCTGTCTTCCTGAGTACTGGGATTAAAGGCTTACACCACCATACCTGGCTGGGACAAATGTTTCAAATCTTATAAATAGAGTAAAATAATTTAAATTTGTTCTTGTTTCCTTTTGCTATTTATTTCTTTAAAATGTGTTTTCTTTTACTGTAAATCCCAACTTTTCCTCACATAATATATTCTAATTATGGCTTTCCCTTCTTCTACAATCTCACTACTTCCTTTCCTCCTGTCTATGCCCTCCCCCTTCCTCTCATTAGAGGAGATAACAGGTTTCTAATAGATAACAAGATAAAATAAAATAAAAAATCCAAGTAAAAGAGCCCCGCTAAAGGCATAAGAAAGAGATGTAGACAAAGAGAAGAGAGTCAATCTTTTGTACACTCACATATCCTATAAAAACACTAAATTGGAAAGTATAATATAAATTCAAAGGGCATTCTTTCTTCTTCCTCTTCCTCAGGGTTCTATGGGCACTGAGAGGAAATATTTGATGGAAACATCTAATTTAGAGCTGAGTGGTCCAAAGTCTCTCTTTTCTCTCTCTCTCTCTCTCTCTCTCTCTCTCTCTCTCTCTCTCTCTCTCTCTCTCTCTCTCTCTGGAACTCTGTATTTGTTCCCATATACTGCAGTAGGAAGCTCCTCTATTGATTGAAGCAGATGCAGAGACTCAGTCAGATGACAGATATGTGATAGTTATACATACAAAGACAGAGAGGCAGAGAAAAAGGAAAAGAAAGAGAAATAATGCAACACACACACACACACACACACACACACACACACACACACATGAACCCATAAAGAAACACATTCACATTTTTCAACAGTGGAAAAACTTTAACTTGTTAAGAATAAACTCTTCAAGTTGACAAATTCTTGTATCATCCAGTTAGGAAAATACTAAGCATCATTTGAAATTAGCAATATTTTCTGTAGCATTATCCTTAGAATAACCATAACCTGGAATTCAAAAGTTTGGCAGACACAGTTTTAAGTGAATTTTCACTAACTTTTATTATTTACATTAAAATATAATAACATCATTTTTCTTTTCCCTTTCCTCCTTCCAACTGTTCCTACATGTCCCTGGCTTTTCTCTTTCTCAAATTCATGATCTTTGGCCTCTTTTTTTCTTTAAGTATGAATCCTTGAATCGTGGGAGCATGTAAAAGTTTCAACAGTATAAAAGTTGAAGAATGTATTGCCCTCTTCAAGCTTCCTGATTTTGAAAAAAATATATATGACATTATGCTCAAATGATTTAGTCTCAAGTCATATGGAAAGCACTTCATCTCTTCATCATTCCCTCTGCCCTTCTCTGACCCTTCTCAACTCCATTACATCTGTCTGATGATGCAGCATTATTTCATAGCTTGATTGAGGGGTTATTGATTTTCACCACTGCTCTCTACTATATATAAATAAGTCTGAAAGTGAGAGGGTTTAAATACAGTAATGAAAAAGAAGACTCTCTTGTAGCATCTGCAATATTTTTTGATAATTTATCCGATGAACAGTCAGAAGAGTGTCAAATTCAGGAAAACTATGCACCTGAGCAAGAACTGACACAGCCAGTAAACTTGAAAGATGTAGCTGTAGGAATAACAAACCCTTAATGAGAAAATGAAAGAGTGTTTGAAGCAATGGTAATATCTTTTCTTCACAAGAAACTAAATATCTGAGAGAAAAATATTTGCGAGACACGAAGTAAAACATGAATATTTAAGTAAATATATGTGTTATAATAAATATATGTGCATAATTAATATTTATGTGATATATCTGTGTATTTATATTCCTATACTAACAGAACAGAAGAAGGACTGTAGGAACCAGAGGCGTCAATAACAGCAGAAGAAAACCCACATCATCAAAAAACATGGACTCATATGGGACTCACTGATCTGAACTGACCACCAGGAAGCCTGCATGTTCTAATCTAGACCCTTGGCTTCTATGTGTAGCTTGATGTTTTCCTGGGATTCCTAGCAGAGGGAGGGGGTGTATTTTTAAGCTTATGCCTGCTTTTGGGACATTAGTCCTCCTTCTGTTTTATTTGTTTGCTTATTTGTTTTTTGACCAGCTTTAAGGTGAGGGACAAGCCTAGTCTTATTGCAACTTAATATGTCATGTTTGATTAATCGCCCTGGAAGACCTTTCTTTTCCTGAAAGGAAACAGAGGAGGGGTAGATGAGGAGGAAAAGGCAGCAGGAGAAGGAGTGAAGTTGACTGGTGAAGACAGAGGGAGAGGAAACTGTAGTTGGGATGTTATATATTAGAGAATAAATTAATTTAAAAATATTTTGTAAAAAAAGACATGTCTAAGAATACTTAGACACCATAATGTTGCCTTAAATAATTAAAAACAAGTTCCAACATTAAGTGAGAAGGTAGCGGTGAGTGGATCAGCAAATTGTTGAATGTGATTGAAAGTCACAAAGAACTAGTAAAAACTATATACTTATATTTATATACATATATGAAATGTATGGTTATATGGAAACAAATCATATGCAAAATGTATTTAGGTAACAATTTACTAGTCACATCATATTTTGTAAAGTAGAAGACAACATTATGAGAAATTGTTTTATATACAAAGAAATGAAGTCCACTCCCTTTTAGTTACCAGAATGAGGAAATTTTTCCTGACACAAAGATTATGGGTAATACTCAATAATATTGTAGTTTCAGTTGTAGAGTATGTCAAATTAAATTTTACTATAAATACAGAAGCACTTTTTTTACTTTCCCACTGCATATAAAAACTGAATACATGGAAACTGACTTATAATACAATTATACTATGTATAGAAAACATAAGCACACATTGAATTAAATATTTTATTAACCGCTTGTCTAAGTTGGCATGTATATTGGAGTCATCCTTGTTCGGGTCATGTTCTTGTACCCTTGTTCATGAAACTTCAGTGCTGTAGCTTCTGATGTTTCCAGGAGATACTATCTCCCCTCAAACTTACTGGTCCTCAGGCTCTTACATTCTGTTTGCTCCACTTCCATAATGATGCCTGCGACTTAGGAGGAGAAGTTGTGTAGTTATAAAAGTTTGGACTGGGCCCTACAACTTTGTTTGGGGTTTTCTGTGATGGCCTCCATCTATTGCAGATAAATTTCTTGAGGAGGTGTGAGAACTCCTTCTCTGTGTGTGTGCAAAGAAGCCAGGACTGTTGGCACACTCCTGTTATCCCAGCACCTGGGAGGCAGAGGCAGGTGAATCCCTTTGAGTTTGAGGAAAGCCTGGTCTACAAAGAGAGTCCAGGACAGCCAAGGCTACACAGAGAAACCCTATCTAGAAAAACAAGACAAACAAACAAACAATAAAAAATAAAATAAAAAGATTTGTACAAATGAAAAGCTCATATTGTGTTGAAAGTTGCTGAGGCTTTTCTGAGCCTTGGATGCGTTTTTCTTTAGTGAGGAGAGGGAGTCGAATGGGAGCGAGAAGCAGCTGATTGATCCAAGTGGCTGTGGCTGGAAGAATAATATATTCATACATCAATAATCCTAACCAATGTTTCTTACCTAAAGGATTCTGTGCTAAGCCTTTTGTTCATTCCTGGGTTTATATTGTAGAAGTTTAGTTATGTTTACATACTCAGATCCAAATGAAATGAATAAACACATAATTTTATTTAAAAAGACAACTTTATATACATTTAATTATTAGTAAATCAATGATCATATGATTATAAAATAATATTGGTTTATTAGCTTCAATAATAACATAACACAACTTTGTAAGCTCTGTGTGATGTGCAGTTTCCTTAAGTTACGAAATGTATCTTTTACATTTAAAATACTCTGTGACAAAGCTAGTAATTTAATAAGTTTTCGAGATATAAATTTTTAATGGCAAGTTTTACTTTGAATTTAATTTTGAAAATACTTTTAAAAGTACTGAAAACCATCAATAACTTTCAAAAGCAAAACTTTAAAAGGAATAATGTTTCCCATCTTCTGAATGACCTGAGAAGGATCAGTGGAAAGAGAAACTGCATTTTCAAGCAAATTTTGGCATTTTCAGTGTTGTGGTTTAGGAAGAAAATCAGCAAGCATGTTAAAACAGTGATGAGCTCACAAGGTTTTTAAAGCATTAAATGTCTAATTTAGTGAAAAAGCTGGCTTCCAAACCTCTCTGGATCGATGGCGAGGGTGGACTATAAATTTCCATGCTAGTGCAGCTGCTGCATTAACAGAGCTACCCCCTTCTTGTCTTTCAGTCACTTAGGATCGAGTTGTTGGCTGGGTGTCTGTGATCATCCAGGTGGCTGCTTGCCAGATTAGCAATACTGTGAAGCAGAATCTATCAGCTCCAGGTAGTGTGGCTGGCAGAAGCCTCTGCAGCACTTAATTTAATTAGAGGAGACTTCCATTGTTGAAACTGCTGAACGTGGAATTTTTGACGGAGCCAAGGAAGAATCTAATTTATTAGGCCTTTGAAAGTGAGCTGCAGAATTGTTATTGTGGTGTCTCACAGCAACTGCAATGTTCTGAATATAAATCCTGCATCCCATGGAAGACAGTATTTCAGGGCCCCGGCTTGTGCTTACTGCTGATGCACTAGCATCTTTCTAGGGAGCTTTGCACCCCATTATGCTTCCAGTTATTGTTGGATTGCAACATAGAGTACAATTTCTCATTATTATTCCAAGAAAAAAAATAACTGGTGTTCTGATGAGAGCTGTGTGCCAGGCTTGAGCATAGCACATTTTATTTCACCTTTGTTTTATTGTGTGATATTGAACCTTTTGTTTCACTTCAATAGGCTCATATACAAGAAAAAGGACACACATTTCTCTAGAAACAGGAATAGTCAAAAGCTTATAAAATAAATTCTGAAGAAAGATATTTAGGACAAATACAATTAATTTTTATTAGACAACTGTTGACATTGGTACAAAACATCAAACTTACAAAGCAGGCATTAAAATATAAAAACAAGCTGTTCTTGCAAAAAGAGATAAACAAAAGGAAAACGTCTACCTTACGCAAAACATAAAAGAAAATAAAGTTATGACTATATAATTTTTGTAAGAGGTATTTACACTTTGGAGTTTTTTCTTTAAACATATTGAAATTATTTGATACTTAGCATCATAGATATGACTCACATGGGGCTGAGTAGCCTGCTCAGTGGGGAGGTTTCTTGCTTCATGAGCATGGGAGCCAGATTTCAGTTTCTTGGGACTCATACAAACTCGGGCATTGATGTGTACACCTGTTAGCACTGTGGGGAACAGAGGGAGAAGAAAATCTGAAACCTACTGGCTTTCTGCATAGCTCTAGGTCCAGCAAGAGTGATTTTGTCAAAAGAATAAGACAAAGAATGATGGAGCAAGTTACCCAGTATTGTCTCTGGCATGTGGTTATTCCAGGATGCTCTCACACACGTGCACTTGTGTGAACTTACGGAATTCATTTTAGGTGATTTTTTTTAAGAAATGCAGCAAAAGTTTCTTCCCATGTTGGAAATAGTGGTTATTTTTAGCGCTATGAGAGTGCTTTTTAACAATTCTCCTCATGGTGAGCCTTAGGTCATTTAAAATTTATGCTACCCACTCAACAGCAAAGTTATCAGGATCGTGGACTGTGTGAAAATTGATAACATTCATTGATCAATGATGTATGAACTGAATCTACAACTTGTTTATTTGGCTTCACTGCCCTTCCCTGACATTTTGATTCATAGTCTAGGGAGTATATGTATGAAGTCACAAACCTGCTGGAGAACAATCAAAACATTTTGGTACTCTAATACTATATAATTTGTGCAGTGGCCTCTGACTCAATTTTATCAAGGGATAAAAATCTTAGTGGCTTTGCATAGAACATGTTCATTAAATTCCTGGGAGGATTTTCTAGAGATTTGTTCTTTTTGTAATACAGTTGGAATAGATTCAATGCACTTTAAATACAGATACAGTTGGATATCTATTTCCTGTGTCAAAGATTTTTTCTATTCTTGTGAAATTGTAAGCTGCTTAATTGAATTTTTAAGAACAAATCAGATATGTAAGGATTGTAAGTTGTTAAGACAATTAGCAAATCTACTGCATTGGAGTTTCTGGGTTTGGGTTGCCTGTCTATTCATCAGGCACTCTAGATGCTCTGCCTCTTACCACTGCAATACTCCTTGCCTTCTGGAGTGATTTTTTTTTTTCTATTTTTATGTCAACTGTTAGTCAGCATAGCTCATCTCTGAACTGGTGTAACTATTTTATGAGTTTCATACGTTGACTTTATTTGATTTATTTTGGCTCATTAGAAATTAAAATCTTGCTTTTTTACACTACTCCACTCTACACACGAATGTAATGAGTAAGCTTCTAAAATTCAGCTTTCATTATATTTGTTGTGGTGAATCATTTCCCCCAATTTCCTCCATCGTTCTCTTGCATCCTGCTATTCCTGTTTCACTCACACTATCCAGCCCTCTTCTTCTTCCATATGGCACACATTTTTAAATCTTGTTCTTTACTTCTTATACTGCCCATATCTTCCATAAGGGAGCAACCTATAACAAAAATTGTATGCACTTCATAGGCAATAATTTAGATATTCTCTCTCTATTCTGATAATTCCAAAAACTCAAGTTAAACTTTAGTACCACAACCTAAAGCTTGGAAGTTTGTAACCTTGAAAAAAAAAAACATAGACTTTTATGTTGTCATCCGTAACTTTTGTAATAGTAGCAAGCAGTGAATGTGAGACTGTTGAGGCTGTTAATATCCCAACATAAAACAGTGCTTTGTAAGAAACACTTGAGAGTATATTGTAGAGTAACAAATGAATAGTATACAGAGCACATATGTAATTTCAAGTTGCTTACCCAAAGTATATTTCGTACATATTGTAGATGATTTAAAATTCTTGATATTTTGGATAAGAGTGTAGCCTTTAATTGCTAAGCTCTCTCTTCAGCCATGTGCAATTCTCACTATACACCTATATGCACAGTAGATTCATTTGTAGCAGCATCACAGTAGATACCTGAATAATGTATATGCTCTGTTCAACAGCTAAAACTATTACACTCTTACTAGATCACTGTCATGTATGCGTTACCTTGTTTAACTTAATTTCTCATTAGATCCTAATCTTATCATAATTTAGGTGCTCTTAAGTTTTTCTGCAATAACTGGCTATTGTTTTCAAATGCTTCTGTTTCTGAATTGCTATTGGCTTACATTAGTTACTTACTAAAGATTTCTCATGCATAAAATATCTCCCATATGTAGTTGTTTCAAGGGCAAAATGGATAATATATGGTAAACACATGCCAGAGTGCTGAGCACTCAGTAATGCTCAATAATTCTTAGCTTGCCACTCCATCTGCTATGCCCATTTTGAATGATAAGTCCCAGCCAGTCCTGTGGACAAAAGATTGTTTATGATATTTGCATAATGATGATGTAAAGTCAATAAACTTTTGGGCAGTATATTGAAAAACACTCTAATATGTTAAAAAATACTTTAAATTTGAGGTCTTGTCATTTTAAGAAGGCATCTTTCAATAAATATGATAATTAGTCTTGTCAACTTTAAAAACAAAAATTATTAAATCTGGAAAGAAGTGTATAAATTACATAATTGGAAGTATAATCAGGTCAAATTTAAAGTTATATTTGAGTGTAAATTTTTATTCAGCAATTAAGAACAGAGTGCCATAGAAATCCAGGATGAAACAAAGAATGAAATCTTTGTATTTGTGAGAAACAGGAAGCATTGGGATGAGGCAATATTGATTAGGATGAAAACCCTAAGGATAGCACACTCAATATAATGCAGCCTTCACTTCCCAATAAAAAAAAGCATTTTACTCTTTAGGTATCTTTAAAAAGAAAGTCATATTTTTATGATATCTTTATGCACTATGTGAAAACCAAAAATATTTATGTTGGTTAAGATACAAGATTTTTAAAGCCCATATTTGAAAGATATCAGATTTTATAATTTTATGTTAGAGAACAGTAGCAAATGCAGTAATATTTAAGAAATTAAACCATCATTGTAATATCATGTATAATTTTCTACATATAATAGAATGAATATATATTCATATACTTATTTAATTGCTTTAAATAATAATTGTATATTATTTTTGGGAACATCATAGTATAATTTATAAAAGAAGATATGCAATTCTATTCCACCAGAATTAGTTCTAGGTTGATAATTTGCCAACATTGTAGAATATAATGTACCCCAGGTGTTTTTGAACTCACTATGCAGCTGAAAATACATTGACCTCCTGATTTTCCCATTTATGTCATGCAGGTAAGTAAGCACAAAATGCTTTTGAACTAAAATGAAGAAATTACATGTTTGGTGTTCACATATTACATATGTACATTGTAATTGATCTATCCCCAGTCAGATTTTTGATGACCAGGAATGACGATTGACAGCAAATGCTGACATGCATATAGGAAAGTAGTAACCTTTACACAATTGTAGATATGAATATAAACTAGAGCTGACAAAGTGGTAGTCATTCAGGAAGTTTCTCAAAAAAAAAAAAAAGACAACTACCATCCAAGCCACTGTAAAATGTATTAAATAATTCACCATACATACAATTCAAGTAGAAATTTCAACTTTTATTGACAATACTATTAGCCTCTCAATTTATTCATACTTTATTATATATATATATATATATATATATATATATATGCAGTTCTTACAGACTATTCTATATCACTACCCCTCATTACCATCTGACTTGCTACAGAAAAACCCATTTACCTCACGTTTTCCTCAACAGAATAAACACACTGTGATTCCTTCATTCTGGTTTGTAAAGGTGTCTTAGGTGGAGATTATGAGCAATATTGTCCTCCAAATTCATAGAAATATCAAATAATTCCATCTATTCTTTGGAAAACAGTGTCCTTCTGCATCTCTTCCTTACCTGGAATTTTCTGGGTACCTGGAAATGATGATTATGCTCCTCCATCTGCCTGCTTTATACTTTTTTACAGTAGTGTGTCACATTGCCTGGCTTCCAGTGATATTTTTCAAACACACAAAATTGTATTAAATTGTATTAAATCAAACCACCACCTGAGGGTTGATCGTCTTACCCAGGGTCTTATTTCTTGTTTATCTTATTTAGGTGTTCAGATTTCAGTATGCTTATCCTATCTTATAGGTCTAGTACCCACTTATAAGTGAGTATATACTGTGTATGTCTTTCTCCTTCTGGGATACCTCACCTGGAATGATCTTTTCTAGATCCTATCATTTGCCTGTAAATTTCATTATTTCCTTGTTTTTAATTGCTGAGTAGTATTCCATTGTGTAAAAGTACCACAATTTCTGTATCCATTCCTCCATTGAGGAACATCTGTGTTATTTCCAGATTCTGGGTATTACAAATAAAGCTGCTACAAACATGGTTGAGCAAATGTCCTTGTGTTTTTGAGCATCTTTTGGATACATGCCTAGGAGTGGTATAGCTGGATCTTGGGGAAGTGCTATTCCTAATTGTCTGAGAAAGTGCCAGACTGATTTCCAAAGTGGTTGTACAAGTTTACATTCCCACCAGCAATGGAGGAGGGTTCCCCTTTCTCCACAACCTCTCCAGCATATGTTGTCACTTGAATTTTTGATCTTAGCTATTCTGATGGGTGTAAGGTGAAATCTCAGGGTCGTTTTGATTTGCATTTTCCTGATGGCTAAGGATATTGAGCATCTCTTCAAGTGTTTCTCTATCATTCTGTATTGCTCTACAGAGAATTATCTGTTTAGCAAGTACCAAATGTATCTGGGAACAGGGGGCCTTTATGAGACTGTATCTCCAACCAAGGACCATGTATGGATATAACCTAAAAACCCTGCTCAGATGTAGCCCATGGTAGGTCAGTATCCAAGTGAGTGTCCTAGTAAGGGGAACAGGGACTATTTCTGGCATGAACTTAATGGCTGGCTCTTTGACTTCCCCCACCACCACGTGAGGGAGGAGCAGGCCTGTTAGGCTACAGAGGAGGATTTTGCAACCAGGACTTATACCTGATAAGCTAGGTCAGATGGGAGGGGAGGAGGTCTTCCCCTATCAATGGACTTGGAAAGGGGCAGGGAGAAGATGAGGGAAGGAGCATGTAATTGGGAGGGAATAAGGGAGTGGGATACCACTGGGATACAAAGTTAATAAACTGTAACTAATATTAAAAAATTAAAAAATAATTAAAAACAAAAAAGAAAGAATGAGGACCAGGGGTAAGATGATCAATCCCCACTTAGAAAGACAAATGGGATAGACATCGGAAGTAGGAGAAAACAAGTAACAGTACAGAGGGCTTCTGAAAGACTCTCCCAAGCAGCGTATCAAAGCAGATGCTGAGACTCATAACCAAACCTTGGGCAGAATGCAGGGAATCATATGAAAGAAGGAGGGTTTAGTATGACCTGGAGAGGACAGGAACTCCACAAGGATCAAATATATGTGGTCACAGGGGTCTTTTCTGAGACTATTTCTCCAATCAAGGACCATGTATGGATATAACCTGGAACCTCTGCTCAGATGTAGCCTATGGCAGGTGTTTCTGACATGAACTCAATGGCTGGCTCTTTCACCTCCCTCCCCTAAGGAGGAGCAGTCTTGCTAGGCCACAGAGGAGAACATTGCAGCTATTCCTGAAGAGACAAGATAAGCTAGGGTCAGATGACCTGCCTTATCAGTGGACAGGGAGGAGATGAGGGAGGGAAGGTGGGATTTGGGAGAGAATGAGGGAGAGGGCTACAGCTGGGATACAAAGTAAATAAACTATAACTAATATAAAAAATAAAAATTTAAGTAAAATATGTTTGAATACAACTTGAATATGACTTTTTCCAAAAGGTCTTTAGAGTCATTTATGCTTCCCATCATTCCCTTTTTGCCCTCCTCACCTGTCTCTCAACTTTTTTCACATTATTCCTTTTTTCATTTTATATCACTGAGTTCTATCTCCTTTACTGTGAAAGCCAATATGCTCTCACAACCACTATCTCATTTCCGGATCTGTATTGAAATTTAATGTGAAACACATGTATTTGCAGTTCAAAGCAAACAGCGATGAATGAGAGAAATGTGCTATCTTTGTTTATATTGGTCTGGGCTGCCTCAAGCAGAATGATTGTTTCTACTTCCATTCTTTTACCTGAATTTTTTTTTTTTTTTATAATTTCACTTTTCTTAACATATGAATAGCATTTCGGTGTTTGAGAGTACAATTTCAGTATCCTTTCACTGGAAGAAGAACACACGGCAGTTGCAATTTTATGACAATTGTGTGCAGAGCAGCAATGAACGTGGAACAGCACGTGTCTCTACTCGAGAAGTAAACTGTTATATTTAATATTTACTTGCAGTTTTAGAATTTTGAAGTGTAGGATATCTGAGTTACACTGCTTTTTTCTTTCTCAGATTAAAAATGGCAAATTTCACAAAGCAAATTTAAATTTAAAGGCGTGTGTGTAATGATTAATATGAATTGTCAACTTGACAGTATATATATCTGACAGAAAGTAAGCTTCATTTAGACAGGCTTAAGAATTATTATTTTATATTAGGTTACCTGATGTATGAAGATCCATAGCAAAGATGGGCTGGCAGCATTCTGAGGAATGGGCACCTAGATTGAATAAAAAAGAGAACGTGATCATCTTACCCCTTGTCTGCTTTCTTGTTTATCTTCTTTAGGTGTATACATTTCATTATGTTTATCATATCTTATAGGTTTATATAAGCGAGTATATACCATATGTGTCTTTCTCCTTCTGGGATACTTAGAATGATCTTTTCTAGATCCCATCATTTGCCTCTAAAGTTCATGATTTCCTTGTTTTACATTGTTGAGTAGTATTCCATTGTGTCAAAATACCACAATTTCTGTATCTATTCTTCCGTTGATAGACATCTGGGTTGTTTCCAGGTTCTGGCTATTACAAATAAAGCTGCTACAAACATGGTGGAGCAAATGTCCTGGTTGTGTACTTGAGGAAATTTTGGGAGGGGTAAGATGATCAGTCCTCACTTAGAAAGACAAATGGAGCAACAGAACAAGAAAATTTGAACACAGGGAACTTCCCAGAGACTCAAACCAAGGACTATTCATGGAGATAACCCAGAACCCCTGCACAGATGTAGCCCAGGGCAGTTCAGAGTCCAATTGGGTTACATAGTAATGTGAAGAGGGACTGCCTCTGACATAACCTGATTGGCCTGCTCTTTGATCACCTCCCCCTGGCGGGGAGCAGCCTTACCAGGCCATAGTAGAGGACAATGCAGCCACTTTTGATGTGAACTGATAGACTAAGATCAGAAAGGAGAGGAGAACCTCTCCTATCAGTGGACTTGGGGAGTTGCATGCAAGCAGAGGGAGGAGGGAGGGTGGGATTGGGAGGGGAGGAGGGAGGGGCTTATGAGGGGATGCAGAATGAATAAAGTGTAATTGATGAAAAAAAATAAAGCTGTTAAACAGTAAAAAAAAAAAAAAAAGAAAAGAAAAAAAAAGAAAGACAATGGGACATGCATTGGCCATTGGAGAAAACAAGTAACAGGATAGGAGCCTACCGCAGAGGGCCTCTGAAAGACTCTACCTAGCAGTGTATCAAAGCAGATACTAAGACTCATAACCAAACCTTTGGCAGAGTGCAGGGAATCATATGAAAGAAGGGGGAGTTAGTATGATGTGGAAAGGATAGGAGCTCCACAAGGACCAAATATAACTGGGCACAGGGTTTTTTTCTGAGACTGACACTCCACCAAGGACCATGTATGGATATAACCTAGAACCTCTGCTCTGATGTAGCCCATGGTAGCTCAGTAACCAATTGGTTTCCCATAGTAAGGGGAACAGGGACTATTTCTGACAGGAACTCAATGGCTGGCTCTTTGACCTCCCCAGCCCCCAAGGGAGGAGCAGTCCTGCTAGCCCACAGAGGAGGACTTTGCAGCCAGTCCAGATGATACCTGATAAAACAGGATCAGATGAAAGGGGAGGAGGTCCTTCCCATTCAGTGGACTTGGAAAGGGGAAGGTAGGAGATGAGGGAGATAGGGTGGGATTAGGAGGGAATGAGAGAGCGGGATACAGCTGGGATACAGAGTCAATAAAATGTAACTTATAATAAAAATAAAAAAAATAAGGAAGCACTATTCCTAGAAAGCGCCAGATAGCTTTCCAGAATGGTTGTACCACTTTACATTCCCACCAGCAGTGGAGGAGGGTTCCCCTTTCTCCACAACCTCTCCAGCATGTGTCGTCACTTGAGATTTTCATCTTGGCCATTCTGATGGGTGTAAGGTGATATCTCAGGGTCGTTTTGATTAAATTTTTTAAAAAAGGGAGAAAGTGAGCTGAGGACTGATATTCACTGCTTCCCGCTTCTAGGATCCAGGATGCAATGTGATTAGCTACCAGCAGGCTTATCTGTCGTGATGGGATACAACCTCAAATTGTGCTTTAAAGTAAAGCTTTTCTCCCTTAAGCCTGCTATTTTTTCCAGAAAATCAAGACAATCAACTAACACTTGACATTTTAAATTTTTCTTTTATCCCTAATTGCTATTTACCATATTTTGCTTATATTTCTTTATGAAATAGAAATGACATTTTCTACTTGCTATTAATGCTTTGTAAATTAGTGGAAATACTGTCAACAGAACTCTTAGACGTACCTACCTCATGGTACATCTAACCACTGACTATGTAATGATTTAATTTCTAATATCTAAATTAGCCTCCTATTAGTAAGAAGGGGAAATTTACAGTGCTGATGGACACCTAACTGACAAAATGTAAAAATAAAAAAATTACATTTATTTTCATTTTAATTTTTGACTGAAGTTTTAAACTATCATATTTTACATACCCTTGAAATATTGAAATGTCTAAATATTCATTAATATAGAAAACTTTTTCATGCTAAAATAGTAATGGAGAAACATAACATACCTTTAACTTGGTCCAAATAACACATTTTAATTAAACTGAGATCTTAATATTAATCCATTAGTGTTAATAGAAAACGAGTTTAGTTAATTATTAAAGAATTAAGTTGGTAAATTAATGTTTCAAAACTCCTCTGGAAAATATCTGCCTTTACTTCGGATAGAATTATGTTCACATTCATGCTGATGCTATCACTCCAAAATAGGAATTTAAACTTATTCCCCCACCAATTTATATTGTGTTTATATCAATATAAAACACATTGATAAAAAATATCTGTGAGTGATAAGAGATGAGGATACAGTAAACATGACCCCATTCCAAATCTCAACCACGAAACTCAGACCATTTCTGTCCGCAGATTGATTTATCACTGATGGATTAAGTAAGTCCTTTACAATGCTGCAAGATTGTAGTATCTGGCAATAAATTAGCTATAATAAAGGGTAGTTACTATGAAATTTTACCTCAGCTGCAATTTCAATGAAATATAATTCCCTCATTCTCGACGCAATGACACCTTTGGGAAATTCTGCTTTCCAGTATTATATATCTTCTAATTGGCTGCCATGTACATGTTCAAGCAGTGTTTATTTAGGCCAAATACATAATAGTGATAGTGAGAACTTCATGGGGAAAAGGCATATGATTCTTGTATTATGCAATTCTTGTAAACGCTAAAATAAAATATCATTTACAGTGAACACTTAAGGCATACATAGTACACAGTTAAAGTATATAAATTATTATTGAATTTGTTTCAAAATTTTGTTATTGTATAGTGACTTAACTTTTATTTGGAAAGAATTAATAAGTAGCTGTTTTACTCTAATTTGTCATATTGCAACTCTTAATAAATGTAACCCTTAGAAAAAAAATTTACTTTGGTCCACAATTGTATTAAGTGTGTACAAAGGTTTCCAATCGGGAACTTTGGGAATTGCTTTTCTAGGCTATTAGACCTCAAAAATCTTTTCTGAAAAGGTTTCCCACTTTTCTATCATGTAGGCATGTTTGCATGCAGAGTACTCATCTTTGTCAAGTGAGACAAAGGTTTTCCAGGGAGATAGCTCCAGAACATGGTAGAGATGTCCAGAAACTGACCACAGCAGAGGGGAAAGGACTGCAGTTATCTGTGGTTACAAGGAAAACTATTTAGAATATTTAGCATGCAGAAGTCAAGCAAGGCCGAGGGAATCATTCTCCCTTCGTGGTACCCACAGATCCACATGCAGAACTCTCAACTTCCTCTGCAGCACCATGTTTGCCTGTGTGCTCCCATACTTTCCACCGTGATGATAACGGTCGAAACCTCTGAATCGTAAACCAGACCCAATTAAACAGTTTCTTTATAAAAGTTGCTGTGGTTATGGCGTCTCTTCACAGAAATAAAACTTAAGACAATTATCAATGTATATTTATTCACCACCTTACATGTATTAGACATATTTTAAGCAGATAGTTAAAAATATGGTTTCTTACCACTTTTTCAGTCTCACTGCTACCTTACCTTCTCCTTCCTTTTAGAGTAATTACCTCATTTATCCTCTCTAATGTTCGAACTCCCCATTTTTCCATTTCCACATTCAGATCACTGTTTATAACCATACATATATCCTCTAAGATCAGGGATGGTTAACACTTAATGTTTCATAGACTCCATGGATGCAAGCCATCCTATATGATCATGGATGACAGTGCAGCTGGTGCTAGTGCTGAAGCTTTCTCAGTTTTAACCAAGATGATTTGTAAGTAAAGTCACATAGTATGAATAAAGTTAATTTTAAACTTTCATTTAATCATAGAGCCATTCCTACAAATTACACACACACACACATACACACACACACACACATCCACTCATGACTCATGTTCAGAGGTCTAAATACGAACATTAATAGGATTTTGAATAAACTAAGTTTGAGTCAGTTGAGTGGTTTTGAGGAAGTCAGTACTTCAATTGAAAGAAATTAGTCAGTTTACCCCAAACATATGTACCATCATGTCTTGTCAGTGCTCCCATTGATGCTTCTATGCTCATCTACATATGAGAATCACCAGTTTGACTAATTTGGATATAACAGAATGATTAAATCATAAAATCAAGAGGAAGATGAGGACAAGAATTTTTTATGAAGATGCCAAAAGCAATGTTTGATTATTGTAGGAAAATTTGAGATGAAATTGATGTATATCTGATAGTTACACCATTGAGAACACCAATGAGTTAATATTTTGTACTCATGCACGATATATCATACAATATTTTTAAGTTATTATGCTTTATAATAATAAGCTTTCTTGGGGAAACTTCTCGATAGAGGAATATTGAATGGCAGAGAAACACTTAAAAAAATACTCAACGTCATTAGCCATTAGGGAAATGAAAATCAAAACAACTCTGAGATTTCACCTTACACCCATCAGAATGACCAAGATGAAAAACTCAAGTGACAACACATGCTGGAGAGGATGTGGAGAAAGGGGAACCCTCCTCCACTGCCAGTGGGAATGTAAACTTGTACAAGCACTTTGGAAATCAATCTGGTGCTTTTTCAGACAAATAGGAATAGTGCTTCCTCAAGATCCAGCCATACCACTCCTAGGCATATATCCACAAGAGGCTCAAGTACACAATAAGGACATTTGCTCAACTATGTTTGTAGCAGCTTTATTTGTAATAGCCAGAAGCTGGACATGGCTCAGATGTCCCTCAACTGAAGAATGGATGCAGAAATTGTGGAGCATCTACACAATGAAATATTACTCAAAAATGAAAAATAAGGAAATCATGAAATTTGCAGGTAAATGGTGGGAACTGAAAAGGATCATCCTTTTCTGCTTCCGGGGAGCTGAGTGAGCTCCCCGGAAGCAGAAAGACACACATGGTATATACTCACTCATATAGACATGTCATATAAGATAAACTTACAAAAATCTGTACATCTAAAGAAACTAATCAAGAGGGAGGACCCTGACTAAAATGCTCAATCCCCATCACAAAAGGCAAAGAGGATGAATATCAGAAGAAGAAGAAAACAGGAAACAAGTTGGGAACCTGCCACAGAGGGCCTCTGAAAGGCTCTGCCTTGCAGACTATCAAAGCAGATGCTGAGACTTATGGCTAACTGTTGGGCAGAGTGCATGGAATCTTATGAAAGAAATAGGAAATAGTAAGATCTGGAGAGGACAGAAACTCCACAAGGAGAGCAACAGAACCAGAAATGTGAATACAGGGGTCTTCCCAGAGACTCCAACTCCAACCTAGTGCCATGCATGGAGATAACCTAGAACCCCTGCACAGATGTAGCCCATGGCAATTCAGTGTCCAAGTGGGTTCCATGGTAATGGGAAGCAGGACTGTATCTGACATGAACTGATTGAGTGCTCCTTGATCACCTCCCCCTGATGGGGGAGCAGCCTTACCAGGCCACAGAAGATGACAATGCAACCACTCCTGATGAGATCTGATAGACTAAGATCAGAATGAAGGAGGGGGGAACCTCCCCTATCAGTGGACTTGGGGAGGGACATGCATGAAGAAGGTGGAGGAAAGGTGGGATTAGGAGGGGAGGAAGAAGGGACTTATGGGGGGGATACAAAGTGAATAAAGTGTAATTAATAAAAGTTAAAAAAACTATAATAATTCTCTGTTTAGCTCTGTTCCCCATTTTTTAATTGGATTACTTGGTTTGCTGCTTTTCAGCTTCTTTAGTTCTTTATATATACTGGATATTAGCCCTCTGTCAGATAAAAGGTTGGTGAACAATCTTTCCCAATCTGCAGGCAGTCATTTTGTTTTGAGGACAGGGTCCTTTGCTTTACAGAAGCTTTTCAGTTTCATGAGGTCCCGTTTTATTGATTGTTGCTGTTAGAGCCTGTGCTGTTGGTGTTCTGTTCAGGAAGTTGTCTTCTGTACCAATGAGTTCCAGGGTCTTCCCCACTTTTTCTTCTAACCAATTTAATGTATCTGGTTTTATGTTGAGGTCTTTGACCCACTTGGACTTTAGTTTTGTGCAGGGTGATAAGTATGGATCTATTTGCATTTTTTCTACATGTAGATATCTAGTTAGACCAGCGCCATTTGTTGAAGATGCTATCTTTTTTCCCATTGAATAGTTTTGGCATCTTTGTCAAAGTTCAGGTGTCTATAACTGTGTGGGTTTATTTCTGGATCCTCTTTTCGGTTCCATTGATCCACCATTCTGTTTCTATGCCAGTACCATTCAGTTTTTATTACTGTTGCTCTATAGTACAGTTTAAGATCAGGGATGGAGATACCTCCAGAAGATCTTTTATTGTAGAGGATTGTTTTAGCAATCCTGGGTTTCTTGTTATTCCATATGAAGTTGAGAATTTTTCTTTCCAGGTCTGTAAAGAATTGTGTTGGTAATTTGATGGGAATTTTACTGAATCTGTAGATTGCTTTTGGTAAGATGGCCATTTTTACTATGTTAATCCTGCCAAGCCATGAGCATGGGAGTTATTTCCCTGTTTTTGAGACAGGTTTTCCCTGTTTTTCTACAGGTTTTGTAGCCTTCACTGTTTTGGATTCTCTTTGTAGACCAGCTGGCCTGGAACTCACAGAGATCAGCCTGCCTCTGCCTCCTAGAGTGCTGGGGATTACAGGTGTGCACCACAGTGCCCAGCCAAAATTATCATTTTTTGAGCAATAACAATAAATAATAATTCACAGCATATCAATGAAGGATTTGAAAATCCAATATAATAACATTATTATATTTTATTGAAATTGATGTAAAATGAATTTTGAAAGAAGGCCTTTTCATTTCTTCTTTTCCAACTAAGATCACTTATTAATATATCAAGTATTTTCCCTGTGTTTGGGTAATGAAGTTAACTCATGACCCAATGGAAAAGAAGAAACCAATAATTGAATGTAAGACAGCTTTCAATATTATCTGATTTAACCTCATTACTATATGGAGAGGAGAGGTAAATGCTATTAAACAGTTACACTTATCTAAATGCTGAGGAAAATTGCTGCTCTAAGTAAATCAATTTTAATAACTTATCTTAATTCTTTATATTAACTAAAAGAAAATATTAGTGAATATATATTTCACGTTGGCCATTGTGGCCACTCCTTAAGGCCACTTGATGTTCAAGAGAAATGTAAGAAATGCTAGAACACCAGCTTTGAGGAAAAAATATAAAAGGAAATTAAAATGTATTTATGCAGTAATCTCCAGAATGGAAATTTAGCTACTATGTTATTTAGGCATTGTGATATTGATCTATTTCCCTGTTTCATAAGTTTTGTTATTTAAATGTGTTCTATTATAGTTGAAAAATGATAATTATTATTTGATTGTAATAAGATTGTATTACTAAGAAGATTCAAGCTTAAAGCAACTTTAAGTTTCTGTAGGCATAAGCCCACTTGATATTTTTCTTGGTAATTTATATAAAATATCAGATCATGAAATATTAAAACATTAGATACATATGAATTGGAGTTGAATCTGACCCAGGAAAGAGACAGATCTTGAAGGTGAATCATTTTCTTTCCTCCAAAAAAACTTTTACCTTACAATTTTCCCCTAATCAATCTATAACTTTGGAAACATTTACATGTCCAACTTTGTAGGAAAATCTTTGGTGATTTCAGAGAAGCCAAATGAAAATATGTCCATTTCTAAAGTTAAGTTTAGAGAGCTATTAAGAAAGACCATGTACACAATTACAGTGGTAAAGATCTATGAATTGACCTTGGCTGGTGCATTTTCAGTCTCAATCTGAATTCCTTTTGAGTTATGTCACAGAGCACTTCAAAGAAAAAAGAAAGCTATCTGCAGTTATTCAGCAATAAAGCACACACATCCTATAATTCTATTCCCCAGTGAAGTAGTTTTGCCAGTGCTCAGATCTATCATTCTGTCCTAAGATTCTTTATTGTATTTTGTTTTGATTGTCTTCTTTCTGATATTGGAGTCTTATGTTTCTCCATTTTGTATGAAGCATCACAATTGCTTCCTATTTTGATGAACCGTGAAGACATCTTTGTCAATCTGGAATATATATTATTTATTTTCTTTGAAATACTTTGGTTCATTCACCAAATATTTAACGATTTCTCAGTATATATGATATTTTTATTGAATCAAAAGAGATTAAACTCTGATCAAAGATACCATTTATAAGTCACAAAAAAAGGGGATTGTGCACAAAGATTATTCGTAGAGGAGAATGTTACAGCAAACTTTAAAAACTGAATGTTTGTCACTCTGCCTTGAAATGTATAGAGAAAAAAGTTCAGCATGGAGGGAAAATACCTAGAATCTCAAATATTAAGAAAAATAAAAATCATTCAAAATCTAGAATTTTATCCATAATAAAATGCAAAGCTCTTGAACTCTTTTAAATATATGACTAAATTAATATATTTTTTATTGTTTTGTTCCTAACATTGTGTGGAAGTGGGGAGTAGGGTTTGTAAGAATACATAACTCAGTGTGTGTGTGTGTGTGTGTGTGTGTGTAGACTTGGGACACCGTTTTGAGTTGGTTATCTCCAAATTTTATTGTGTCCCAAATACTAAGCTCAGAAGGTCATGAGAGTTGAGCAGTAATAGTGTGTAAACTCTGAACTATCTTCCTTTAGTTCTAATTTTACATTTTATATTTACTATCTTGGGTAAAACTTGGATAGTGAATAAAAGGCCTAAAAGATAATTTTCATTTTCTACTAGTCCTAGAGCATGTGAGGTGATATGAATTAGGTGTTGAGATTAAAAATGGAATGTGGATACTTAAGAAAAAAAATGTTTTTCTATGTTTAGGTAATGGGTTTTAAAGAGTGAAAAGTCAATTTTGCTTTAGAAATATAAAATAAGGATGTTGGAAAGTTTCATGTTTAAAAGGAAGTAATAATACAGTTGGGAAATAGTAAGAGCTAGAGAGTACGGGAACCACACAAGGAGAGCAACAGAACCAGAAAACTTGAACACAGAGAACTTCCCAGAGACTCATACTCTAACCAAGGACTATTCATGGAGATAACCTAGAACCCCTGCACAGATGTAGCACATGATAGTTCAGTGTCCAAGTGGGTTACATAGTAAAGGGAAGAGGGACTGCCTCTGACATAGTCTGATTGGCCTGCTCTTTGATCACCTCCCCCTGAGGGGGGATCAGCCTTACCAGGCCACAGAAGATGACAATGCAGCCACTCCTGAGGTGATCTGATAGACTAAGATCAGAAGGAAAGAGAAGAGGACCTCCCCTATCAGTATACTTGGGGAGAGGCATGCATGAGAAAGGGGGAGGGAGGGTGAGGTCAGGAGGGGAGGGGGAGGAGCTTATGGGGGAATACAAAATGAATAAAGTGTAATTAATAGTAGATAAAAAATAAAAAAATAATACAGTTGGACTTGTTGAATGTAATATTATTTGAATATATGGGATATATGAATACATGGAAATTTCAATAAGACGGTTTGTGTGTGCCCAGAGGACAAAGCACACTGAATTATATATTAATACACTCATTTATTTAACATATGTTTTATGATGTTATAATATAGTCAAGCTTAGTAGTAAACACTCAAAATCAGTTATCTCTAAAGACACAGTTTCTATCTTCATGAAGTTAAAATATCAAGGGAGCAGAACTCATTAGTTAGAGAATAAATATAAAACTGAAAATTTTGAAGTATATTCTGTATTCTTTTTTTTGTTTCATTTATTCTATTTATTTTTGGTTTTTGTTGTTGCTGCTGTTGTTGTTTGATTCTGTTTTATTTATTTATTTATTTATTTATTTATTTATTTTCAATGCAGTTTATTCAGGAACATTGAACAATCCTCGGACCCCGGGGAAAGCCAGCCCACAGCTTAAATAGCCTCTGGGTAGCCAACCCCAGCGTGTCATGTGGGCAATGCAGATAGGTCCACATACATGGAAGCAAGCCAGATCCTCGGCCTTAGCCACATGTGGAGTTGTTCGTGACAGAGAGCACTCACCATCGGGAAGGTGGAAGGCGGAAACCAGCTCCATCTTTAAGGCATAGCATTCCGCAGCTCTCTACAGTTCCCCCTTTAGATTCTTATGGTGCTAAAAATCAGATAGTAAATAAATTATCATTATTGGAATCCAGTTAGCAGGAATAACCTGAAATATGATGTTGGCTTCAGAGTGAGTCTTTGGTAATTTCAACAGTTCAGTCTATTAGTTACAATGAGGTTACAGAAAATCAGCAAAGAAGAACCTAAAGGTGTCAAGAGAAAGAACAAAAACAGGAGAGCATGATGTCATAAGAAACAAAAGAAAATGGTGCTTCCATAAAAGATAAACATTATCAACTATGCTGAAATGTGTGGAACAAATGTGAGCATGAACCATCAGTTTTAGCCCCAAGAAAGTCGATCCATAAGGAGTGACATCCACAAAATTGCAACTCTAAACATACATGGGGTAAATGAACATTAGAACTGGTCAAATAATGGAGAAATAGAGCCCACAAAAATATTTTCCACACTAAGAAAAAGGAAAAGGTTTATTGTAATAATATTTTGAAATTTTTTAATTGATTCAAAGAAAACTTCTCTTGCTAGCCTTAAACAAGTCACCTTTTCTCTGTTTTGTCTTGCATGTCTCAAGAATAACTATAAAGTGGGCTTTGAACACTTTACTTCATACGGAATGTAATAACTTATACTAAATCACAGCTGCTGGAGGCTGCCTGGGCTTTCTTCCCATCTCTCATAGGAGAAACATATTAACTTATAGATTTGGCACAGTAAGTCACAGTCACTTACTGAGAGCCAAAGATATGTGACAGTAAATAATCTGATGGACCCTGATATGTCCAGGGAATGTGTGAAATAAAGTATCAGGAAATAGATTAGTGCATCTGAGAGGAAGCTGCTAGCCTCTTTGAATGAAAACCGTAAGCCGTAAGGCTGCTGATGAAGTCTGTTGCAAGAGAAAACTTCCATCAGAATATGCCAGTCTGCTATTGAACAAATAAGATCAGAACATATAACTAAATATTCTGATTCTGAATGGTCCCAGATTGCTACCGGGCACTTGCTGAAACTGAATGTCACAAGGCATTCAGCAGCTTAAGTAACACTGTGACCTGAATTTTCTGTTCCCACCTTGGCCAACTCCAACAATAGAATTTTAAAGATACAGCCTAACATGAATATACGCTTGGTATCCTAGCACTATGAAAGATAAAGTAAGAGTATCATCACAAGTTCAGTGCCATCTTTGGCACAGACCCAGTGAACAAGTGAGTGTGGGGTTAAGAAATGAGGCCCAGACACTACTGAAGTAGACAGTTGAACAAGAACAAATGGCTACCTTTCCATAAAAACCAAGTAACATGATGTAGGATATTTCGCATCCTTCTGTTGATTCCTAGTCTCATAAGACATGAGGTGAGGAGATAGTAAAGGTGTTGGTGTGTGACTTCCAGTCAAGCATGAAGATCTAAGTTATGACTCCTAGAAATATATATATATATAAATGTGTTCTGGGCATGGCAGCCTGTGTCTAATTCATGTCACGGAAGGTGGAAACAGGGGAATCCCCAAACCAAGCTAGCTAGTGAGATTCACCCTACAGGTGAGCTTTGGTAGAACTCAGCCTTGATGAGTAAGGTCAAACAATATATCATGGTGGATTCCTGATACCAACCTCCTGCCTCTGCATTCATGTACAAAACCATACACTTTCATCTACACATATTTGCCTACACATATACAAAAACACTTAAAAAGTGACCAATATTTTCAGAAACATGCTTATAGGTAGTATGACATATACTTTACTGACAGTTCTACTAAATAAAACAAATGAGTTAGCTTTGGTTATAATTGTAATCTAACCAGATCTTTCTTTATTTTACTTATGTATGGCATTTTATCTGCATGTATATCTATGTACCACCTGCAGATCTGGTACATGCTGAAGCCAGAAGAGGGCATGGAATATCATCGAACTGAAGTTATAGACAGCTTTGAACAACCACATGGGTGCTAGAAATCAAACAACATAAAGAGCAGCCAATTCCCTGAAGTGCTGAACCAAATCTCTGGACTCTGAATATTCATCTTTTTACTGAAATGAGTATTCTGCCAAATGGGCCAAAAATAAATACTAGGAAAATAGCTATGCAGGTATTTCTATCATATGTCTTGTTACCTTTTCATCGAGTGATGGGCACATTCCAACAATGTAGATGTATGCTTCATAGAATGACAACTGGACAATTAAAGTGACATTGTAGAAATTTTTGTGGAAAGGTTGTAAGATCCAGAAGAAAGTGAAAGCTCTGGGATTTCATCACCTACAAATAGCAGAGTAGTAACACCCAAAACATCTTTTTTTCTCCTCTCTCGTTTATTAATTCTATTAAATTTATGTCCTTGTAACCCCTTACCTATTCCCCTACCAGTCCTATCCTATCTTCCCTCTCCTTCTCTGAAGGGAGATCTCCATTTCACATCCACCCCAGTTCATCAAGTTGTGTCTGGACTGAGCCTGTCCTCTTCCCCTGTGGCCTGTACAGGCAGTCCTGCAGGAGGAAAGTGATCAAAAAGCTTGCAAGGAATCTCTGTTCAATGCAGTTCCAACTTCTTTTACTAGAAGGATACGCTTGCAACCTAAGCTACCCATCTAACATATCTTTGTAAGGGCTTAGGTCCATTTTCTGCATGGTCCCTGGTTGATGCTTCAGTCTCAGCAAACTCCTCTGGACCCTGGTTAGTTGTCTCTGTTGTTTCTCTTGTGGAGCTCCCATCACTTCTGGGTCTTTTCTCTTCCCTTCCACTATTCCCCAGGACTCCCTATGTATCTACCAATGTTTGGCTATGAGTCTCAGCATCTGTTTTGAGGCACTGCTGCTTAGAGCCTCTCAGAGGACAACTCTGACAGGCTCAAATCTGCAAGCACTGCAGAGTATCATTCATAGTGGATGGCTCACTCTGATAGAGTGGGTCTTTGGTTGGGCCAGGCATCAGTTGGGCACTCCCTCAGTTTTTGCTCTATCTTCTCTTTCTTTATCACTGCACATCTCATAGTCAGGGAAAATTTTGAGTTGAAAATTTTTGTGGGTAGTTTGGTGTTCCCCACCCTTTACTAGAAGACTAGTTAGAGAATATCCTCTTCAAACTCTATGGTCTCTAGTAATAGGAGTCTTTGCTTGAATACTCCTCATGTCCTCCCAGGAGCCTACCCTGACTTGGGTCTCCTGCTTGTCACAGAAAGGTCCCCACCTTCTGCTTCTCATTTCTCTACAGGCCTTCTGCCCTCTTGCTCTTGCTCTTCTCAGGTTTGATCTCTACCCTCTTAACTCTTTGCAACCCCTCTCCTACTTTGTTCCCTCTCTTCAACCATTACCTCTGTCTATTCTGTCTTCCCTTCCAAGTGAAATTTTTGCATCCTCCCTTGGCTTCTCTTTATTACTTGTCTTCTTTGGGTCTGTGCCTCATAGTATGCTTATCCTATACTATATGGCTAAAATCCACTTATAACTGAGTACAAATCATATGCATCTTTCAAGGTCAGCACTACCTCACTCAGGATGATCTTTTCTAGTTCCATCAACTTGCCTGCAAATGGTTTCTTTGTTTTAAATAGCTCAGTAATATTCTGTTGTGTAAATGTGCCACAGATTCTTTATTCATTCTTTGGTTGAGGGATATCTAGGTTGTTTCCAGATTCTGGCTATTACAAATAGAGCTGCTATGAACATGGTCGAGTAAGTGACCTTGTATGGCAGAGCATCTTTTGAGCACATATTCAGGAGTGGTGGCTGGATCTTGAGGTAGAAGTAGTCCCAAATTCCTGAGAACATTAGAGTGGTTTCCAAAGTGGTTGTACAAGTTTACATTCCCACCAGCAAAGGAAAAATATTCTCTTTTCTCCACACCCTTGCCATCATGTCCTGTCCCTTGAGATTTTTGTTGTTGTTGTTGTTGTTGTTGTTGGACATGGTAGGCCTAGTGACTTCTTTTTTTTTAATTTTATTAATTACACTTTATTCATTTTGTATCTCCCCATAAGCCCCTCCCTCCTCCCCTCCCAGTCCCTCCTTCCCCCCCGTCCCACCCTCCCCCCCTTTTCTGCATGCATGCCCCTCCCGATGTCCACTGATTGGGGAAGTCCTGATTTTAACCTTCTGGTGGGTGTGGGATGGAATCTTAGAGCTGTTTTGATTTGCACTTTCCTGATGGCTAACGAAGTTGAGCATTTCTTTAAGTGCTTCATGGCCATTCGAGATTCATCTGTTGAGAATTCTCTGTTTAGTTCTGTGCCCCATTTTTAATTGGGTTATTTTATTTATTGTTGTTTTATTTTTTCAGTTCATTATATGTTTTGAATATTAGGCATTTGTCAGATCTAGAATTGGTGAAGATCTTTTCCCAATGTGTAGAGTGTCTTTTTGTTTTTTTTTGTTTTGTTTTTGTTTTTATTAACAGCATCCTTTGCCTTAAAGAAGCTTTTCAGTTTCATGAGGTCCCATTTATTAATTGCTGATCTTAGAGACTGAGGTGTTGGTGTTCTGTTCAGGAAGTTGTCTCTTCTAATGAGTTTGAGGCTCTACCCCAATTTTTCTTCTAATAAATTTAGTGTATCTGGTGTTATATTGAGGTCATTTAGACACAATTGCTGCTTAAACAATCCCCAAACAAGTATTATACCCATTGACATGTTAACATAAAAATGAGAAATATCTTAGGTCCCCAACCACAGACAAAGAGTTACAGGCAATTAAAAAAAAAATACTGAGAGCGAGAGAAAAACAAAACAAAACAAAACAAAACAAAATACAGTCTTCCTTAGGGATGAAGTCTCCAACTGGCTCTTTAACACCAAGTTGTCCTACCTGAAGTATCCCATGTACTGAACAAATCGCATATGAAAATATTTTTTGTTTTCAAAAAGAAACTGTGAATTGTAGACAAAGGAAGGGGATGTAAGTGGACAAGGTGAGAAAAAAGAAAACAAAAGGGAACAATGTTGTAAGTATATTTTAATTTCAAGCATAAAAGTAAAAAGTAAGAAATCCTGTAAGACTACACAGACTCTGAAAACACCCCTCAACTCTTTTCCAACTGAAGATACAGTATCATTACTCTAATGTACCTTAGGTCCTGCCAAAATGTAGCCAGCATGAATAACCTAAAAGAGTGCAGGAAGTGTCATAGAGGATCACATTTTGTCATCATCCAGCAATGTCTCCTCCTGCCACCAAGAGTAACTTGAACACATATTCCCAATGTCAGAACATAGATAAATTTAAATGAACCCTTACACTATATCATGAAGGTCTGGTACTTATTACATGGTAAGGAAGTGAATATGCCATTTTACTTAAGTGACTGTGTGAAAGAGTGCATGAATCAATTAATCAAACAAATCTGGGTTGATGTTTTGATGTGGTGTGGACATAAGGAAGAGATGTGTCTATGTGGCAAGGAGTGGTTTTCGCCCCACTCCCCACTCTTCCTGACCTACATTGTGTGGGGGAACCTGAGTTATATAATGCACATCAGTGTGATTTGGCTGGTGAATGCCAATATCTCCATCACAATAATTGGTTTACATAAAAATAAATTTGAAAGAGCAACATCTTAAGTACAATTTTTGAAAAATGGAAGAAAGTATAACAGACTTTGTGTTTATGTCAACTATGAAATCTTTGATAATATCCATTAGAGTCAATTACAAATATTAAGAGTGTTTCTCCAGGTCATGGCACAAACTGCTTCCTCCACTGCCACGGACCACTAGATAGTGCTCAAATTTCAATGACATATATATATATATATATATATAATATATTATATACATTATATAATATATAATATATTACATATAATTAGTAATATATTACAATAAATTATATATTAATTTATATATTATTAATAATATTATATATCTATGTAATAGTTCTTCTACATCACAAAACATGTTTGATTGTCTATTTCATCTGTTAAGTCTAAAAACATCAGGCGCAACAAAAATTAATGTGGAGAAATTTTGGATACAAAGTGACAAATCTTGGAATGTAAATTAAATAACTTCTCACCCAAATGACTAAGATCCTGAACCGGGTCAATAATTCAGACAGAGCTGAATTGTTCCTATGGTTTTAATTTCTCCCATCCATATCAAATGAATCATGACTATAACTCCGTGTTGCTATGGAGTGTTACAGCTATGTGATAAGATCAAAAGAAGTCAACAAAGGTGTGAAATGCACAGTGTCTGTCTAGGGGTAGTCTTTACTCTGGGAAGATTTTCAATGACACATTTCACTTTTTTAGAGTTTGCAAGAATGACTGCTCTATCTGATAAGAATAATACTGAGAGATGGGTAGCAATGTGGAAAGCATTCCAGACTTTGTTTTTGTGTCTCTCACAATAAATCTAAAATTGTGAGTTAAGAACAACCTTTATGGATAGATGAGTGTCTATTTCTCAGTTCTCTAAACAATTCATTTAAAGCTTTGTACAGTGAGTCACAAGAACTCCAAAATATAGTTAAGAATGAGCCTCCTGTCTGGGTCATCCAACTGTGGTATGAATTAATTAAATGTATTGAAGATTCCTTCTTTCCTTGAACATATTTTCTTTAATTTGGGAAACTTGCACGTGACATATCCAAGCTACCTCGTTAAGTAACTCAGCCATTTCAAGTAACTTGTTTCATGTGTATGTTCCTCTGTAGCAGACACAGAAAAGTTGGTAAGCAATGTCCAGTGAGCAAACTTTTCACAGACTATTTCCGACTTTTAATAGTGACTAATTAAAGAATATTAACATCTGTTTGTGATGGTATCACCACGAAAGAATAAAAGTGGGTCAAGTGTGTAATTTTATGTAGTTATCCTATCATGCAAAGTGTGTCTAGTTACATTTGTTTTACATAGAAGGAAAGACTTTATGTCACCGTGAAGCACAACAATAGACAGGGGGCCATATGTTTTTAGGATTGGGATAAGAAAAGAAGGAAGAAGGATTTAAATTTCTTTGGGCTTTGTATTTGACTTGGTCAATTTATTTCTGGGTGCAGGGAACAAAAAAAAAAAAAATCAATGTCATAAACAGACACGAAATGTCCATAGGTAGATGAGAAAAGAGAAGGAGGCAGACCAGCCCATATGATAAAAACCATTAAATAGAGTTAAATGCTGATCTGAAGTTTATAAACATACCATGGAATATCTGTGATTTTTTTATTGAGTTACTCTGCCATTACTTCATTGCTTCTGCTCATGGTAGGATTGTAAATGGTTTTAATATTTTTCTAAAGCTGAGTGAGGGTGCTCACCTGTCCACGTGTGCTGGTGTATGTGTGTGTGTGTGTGTGTGTGTGTGTGTGTGTGTGTACTATATAATTAGGAAAAGAATTTGTGAAAATATAAGATAAAGAGCTAGAGAGGTTTGTCTTCACTTAAGAGTGCTTACTGCTCTTGCACACGACCAAGGACTCACACCAGATGTCTTACCATTACTATATAACTTTATTTCCAGGGGATCCTATGTATCCTGCCAGCCACTGATGCTACTTGTACACAGAGGGCACATACAAACTCACTGCGGCATACACACATACATGTAAGTACAAACATAAGTTAAACCTTGTATTGGAGATAAAAAAAATCCAAAATATTGACTGTTTAAGGCACATAAAAATTGATTAGAGAAACATATTTGACTGAAAGGGAGATGCATCACCAAAACACCCACGATGATGTGGGCGATAACACATGAAAGATGCAACCAGGAGCTCCACAAGTATCATCTTTCCAGAAAATATTAACTGTTTTGAATAACCTCAGTGACTCATTAATATTTTTAGCAATCATATGTGAAATATTTTCTAATTAGTGTGGCATACCTTCTGTTCATATATTGGATGGTTGCTATGGTGTATTAAATATAGAAAATAACTCACAGCATGTTATATATTGAGTAATATTGTTTCTTTCAAATAGACTTAAGAATTTTTTTTCTCAAAGTTGTAGTTCAAAACTTTACCTGATTGATAGAAAATTACAAAATTGGACCTTTTTATCAATTTAAAGTTTAACTACTGATCATATTATTTATTATATTTAGTAGGTAAAATACATCTGGATATTCTTTAAATTACATTAAATGTTCAAAAATTAAAAGTAATAGTTTTGGAATGGCTGATATAATTTTTGTCACACTTGATAAAACTTCAATCAAAGATACATATATATAATATTATATTATATAAGATATATAATATATTATATATATAATATGGTATATATATATATGTGTGTGTAAATATTTATGTATATGTCGAAGTATAATCTAGGACCAAATTTAAATGTACTATTACTAAGCAATTTTTAAGTGATGGTTAACTAAAATTTTCAGAAAGTATAGTGATAATATATTAATTCTTTAAAACTACAGTTAGCATAAGATGATGTAAATGGTGTAAATATAAAAAGACATGAATTTCTCAGCCTAGTGTAATTATGTATGTGAGTAATTTTCATAATTTGTACATGGGAATCTTTCTCTGATCTGGTATCCTTTAAGGTATCCTTAAAAGGGGAAAACTGCTCCATCTGTGTCTTCACCATCTTTACCTTATGGTCAAAGTATTTGATTCTGCAGTACACACACTACCCTAATTCTGTGCGGTTTAAATTTTCCTGTGTTTTCTAAAAGGCAGATAGCTCAGAAGAGATTTTATGTAAATTGCAAAAACCGTGTTGACATTAGTCTCTGGCAATATTGTATTCAGGAACATGGAGATACAATCAAAATGATATAGTGAAAGGATTCTGCAGTCTTTGCAGCCAAACTTTATTTTTCACAATATTTGTGATACTTGGGATTTTCATACATGCATAATACTTTAATGGTTCTCTTTTATCTCATATGCTTTTATACTAGAAAAAAATTTGAACTCATGATAATCTTAAACTATCTTGGATGTTTTTTAAAATGTTACTAAGTAATTGGTTATAGATTTTAGATAGATGATAGATAGATAGATTGATAGATAGATAGAATATTGTTATATTAACATCTGACCAAGATTGTTTTGATTGGACTTCTGAAGAATGGAAATGTAGGCACTGTTCAAGGACTTGGTTATTATGCAATCAACTTTATTTGGGCTGGTCTAACAAAATTCTTATTTTCAAATGATATAATTAAAATGTTGCCTGCTTTCTGTAGTTAGATCAGTAATACAATATGTTGTTTGTTTGTAACGATTCTTGATTAAGGTCATTAAGTAGGCACAACAAGAAACCACTGAATGCAGCCACTCTCTTGGAAAAAAAAAGAAACAGTTCTAATAATAATAATAAATGATAATGTTAAAAATAGTAATAACGATGATGTATTGGGTCACCTTTAAGGATAGTAGATGGCAGCTCCGGCAGCTGTAAGAACTTGCTATGTTCCCCAGGGGTAAATAATAGAGGCAGTACAATGTGCCTGAACAGCTGGGTGGTTAGCATGGGAGCTCTGTCAGGCCATTGTGGGAAGTGATCAGATTTTGACTGCTGTAGTCAGCAATCCTCAGTCAGTTGTTAAGCATTTCAAGAAATGCTTTAGGTTTCTATTTCCCAGAAAAACCAAGTCACCTAGCAAAATGAAGCTCGGGTGGGAAATGGACCACCCTAAAATATTGATTGTCCTTAGCACTGCCTTTGGGTGTCTGCATTGGGGATCTAACATTCCAGCTATTATTATTATTATTATTATTATTATTATTAAGGATGAGGGAAGTCCTCCAAAAATACTTCCTGCTGTGTAGAGAAGACATAAAAGGAAAAGCTCTGAACGCTGGCCCCACACAGGGGCTCAAGCTGGCAGTGATGATAACAGACTGGAGAGAATTGTGTCAGGAGCAGGTGGCTCACCAATCGATCACCAGGTCCGCTCATTAATTCTTTCCTCAAAAATCTTAAGAGACTGGGGGCAGTCATTACTATGAGGAAAACAGAGATCAGAGGCCGAGGAGAGGAATAAACCAAAGCCCACAGGAGACTACAGTGAGAGCTTTATATTGGGGTCGGCCCCAGAGGTCATATTCCACTTGCCAGGTCATGTAGGTTTTTAATCCACTCCCTTTCCTGGCCTGATTGGTTTGTACCCGAAAAGCATTCTTCATTGAGAAAAGAGACAAGTGCCTCCTTCCTGCTGTCAGCACTTCCAAAGGCCTTCAGATTTGCAGAAACACTGAGGCCCAGGAGGTGAGTTGGTTTTGGGTTAGCAGCCAGGTTGAAGTAAAATATCAGATGCTGTCCATTATCTGGTGAAGTTCCAATGAGTAAGATGTAGGCTATGATTCAATGCACTTGTTCTGACCCCTACAGCAGACACCACTTTCTCCAGGCTTACACCAGTGAAAGGGCCATTGTCTGCCAGTATCTACGTGTTGGAGAAGAGCATAGAGTTTTTCAGATCATTGGGTGAACTGAGGAAATAATAAGACAGGAAAGCAAGGACCAGGGATAGATGCTGCTCTGGTTCTTCAGAACTAAGAGTGGCATAGATCAGAGACCTTTAAGGATCAGAAAGCATTTTGAAACTGAGCCAGTCTTATAAGCAAATGAAGGGCCAAGTTAGAAGAGCTGGTAGAACAGGCAATCTCATGGAATTTCCCAGGCACTGGTGCAAATAACTGGGGGCAAGGGATTCAGGGTTACAGAGAGTAGCTTTTAGGCTAAAGGATGAGAAGTGAGTGGCTACCACAAGGGATTGTAGTAGAGTGCACAGGGGAAACAAGAGGATATATTGAGGGGGATGCCCACCAATGTGGAGGAGGTCGAAGAGCCAAACACGAGCCAAGTGAACGTGTCCGTGAAGAATTCTTGCTCTATTCTCTTCCAGGTAATAGTGATGAGGAAGAAGATCTGAAGGTGAAGAAAGTGTAGGGATATCTTTTTCTATCTATTTACGGTAATAATACTTTCAAAAATTTAAGAAATATATGGGCACAGGAGTGTGTTTCTGTGGTTTAAAGAGCCAGAGAAAAACCTTCAGTGTTGTTCCTCCAACATCTTTTTTTTTTTTTTTTCCTAAAGAAATACGTTTATTGAAACTTACCTTTAGACAATTAGTAACTTGAACACGAGCAAGATAGCTTTAGGAACATAAACATAATATCTGCAAGTGTTCTGAATACTACATTTCCTCTAACCTGAAGGGAGATAAACGAGAGTATATCTTGCATAGGGGCCTGGGTACCACTAGCCCCAAAAATGTTTATAATCTAAACACTTATTTTACAAATAACACATCTTCTTGGTGTTTTTCAAAGAAGGCTCCAATTAGAGAAACTGGGCTGTTTTCAGGGCCAGATTTAGAAAATATTCTATCAAAAGTTACACATACTATTTCTTAGAATTACATTCACAATCTCAACACTGAATGAAGATTCTAATATATAAATGTATATGTATATCCTTAAAATACTAACCTTTAAACTTTTTCTTAAACTTCTCAGTAACTTTCTTCAGCTAATAGTTAAACAAAGGGTTTTCACTAATGAGTTTTACTTATCACGGAACACAGACACGTACAAACCTAGCTATCTTGCTGGCAACTTTTATTGAACCAGTAGTAGAATTCTTATCTGGATCAGCCTTTTATTACATTTCTTTCTCAGTGTTCAGGTAAAAAGGTATATTATTTAAATACACATTTTTATGGTTATTCAAGTTATAGTATCTTAAATTTGATCAAATAAAATATTTTTTCTCATTACTCCAATTTATTTTTAGTTAATTTGTTCTAATAAAATTGAATAACTTTGACACAATTCTGATCAGGTTAGACAACATGAAGCCCATACAAATGAAGTAGATCAAACAATGTTATTAGTTTTTAATGCATTTAATATTTTGTGTACTTTTGATTTGACTTTAATTTATTTCTTTCATTTCTGACATCTTTTAAACCGTTTTTCCTACAAAAAACAAGGAACAAGTACATATAATTCTTTTTTTAATACTTTATTATTTTTATTTATTTTTTTATTTATTACAATATATTTACTTTGCATCCCAGCTGTAGTCCCCTCCATCTTCTCCCAGTTCCACCCACCCTCATTCTCCTCCCCCTATACCCTTTCCCTAGTCCACCAATAGAGGAGGACCTCCTCTCCTTCTATCTGACCCTAGCCTATCAAGTCTCATCAGGGTTGGCTGCTCATTTTCCTCTGTGGTCTGGTAAGGCTGCATCCCCTAGGGGTAGGTGATCAACAAACCTACCACTGAGTTCATGTCAGAGACAGCCCCTACCCCCCATACTAGAGAACCCACTTAGAAACTGAGCAGGGGTTCTAGGCTCCCTTTATGCAGCATCCTTGGTTGGAGTATCAGTCTTTGCAGATCCCCCTGAGCCTAGGTATTTTGGCTCTGTTTTTATCCTTGTAGAATTCCTGTCCTCTCCAGGTCTGTCTATCTCTGTCTTCTTCCATAAATATTTCGGCACTCTGCCCAAAGTTTGTCTATGAGTCTCAGGATCTCCTTTGGTATCCTGGTGGATAGAGTCTTTCAGGAGCCCCCTGTGGAAGACTTCTGTCCTGTTCCTTGTCTTCTCCTACTTCCGAGAATAGCTAAAACAATCCTGTACAATAAAATATCTTCTGCAAATATCTCTATTCCTTATCTCAGGCTGTACTAAGAGCAACAGTAATAAAAACAGTAATAAACAGTAAAAAAAAAAAAAAAAAAAAAAACTGGCATAGAAACAGATTGGTGGATCACTGGAATTGAATAGAAGAGCCAGAAATAAACTCACACATTCACGGAAACTTAACTTTTAACAAACAAGCCAAAAACCATACAATGGAAAAAAAGATAACTTCTTCAACAAATGGTGCTGGTATAAGTGGATGTCTACATGTTGAAAAAAATGCAAATACACCCATATTTATCACCTTACACAACAGTAAAGCCCAAGTGGATCAAAGACCACAACATAAAGCCAGACACACTAAAACTGTTATAAGATAAAATGGGGAAGAGCTTTCACCTCATTGGCACAGGAGACAACTTCCTGAACAGAACACCAACAGAACAGACTCTAAGACCTCTTATGGAAAAGGATGTCCATATTTTATTTTATTCAATGTGCCTTTGGGTGTCTGTTTGTAAGTCCCCTGTTTGCCTCCTTACACTGTGGGTTCTATTATATCTAATTAATGCTCATATAATACCTTTTAATTTCAACATTGTACTATCCTTCCAATTTTTCTTTGTTATCCATGTTTTTGTTTTTCTATCATCCCATTCACAAACAATTTATCTTGGACCTTATTAACAGATTAGTCAAAAAGATAATAAAATAAATGAAAATATCTGTTTTTACTATTTCTTGCAAAATTACAACTAATTACACACAAATAAGAAAACATCCCTTATCCCCATAGCTTGTTTTCAAACAATATATACAAATTATTTCCAATAACATGATTATGATTCTAAATAGGCTTGCTATTCTTCTGAAAGCAATGCTATGCCTGTTTACCTTCTAGCTTTCATAACACACTATGGAATTCATGCTCTTTCAAGGCCCAGCTGTTGACTCTACCTCTTTAGCATTCCCTTGGTTGCCTTTCTTCTTATATCCTGAAGCATTTAGAAGAGGTTGTAACATCTCCTCTGGCATTTCTTACTCACCAGCTAGAAGTGTTTAACCTTTTTTTTTTTCTTAGCACAGAGGTGGTTGCATTCTGGGGGTTGTACGTGGTAATTGTGTGCTGACAGACAATGCCTATAGTACCATCCCACGCATGGAGTTATGAAGACTCACTGAGTGGAGGTGACATATTTTCCACAGGTTGACCTAGGCTTTGGAGTGGAAAAGAGACTGAGATGACCTTTTCCCTGGTGGGCAGTGTTAGAAGTAGACAAAGACCGCCACTCAGCTGTTGATGGTGTGTGCACTGTTTCGTTTCTGCAGGACCTATTTGAACTGAAATTTGTTCCAAAGCCTGTGGAATGTATACGATCCAGGATTCCGCAATTTTACCTTATAGATTTCAGTGATAATCAGATGACTGTAAATTAAGTATTCTTAGCATGCATTTATAATGCTTAAAAACTCCATTTAGATTTTAGGTAGGGGCAATCACTGTGGCCAACTTCATTTTTTATGTGTTTTTTTTTTTTTTTTGAAGATGTATTGTTTGTATTGTATTGTATAGCTTATCTTTATTTTTATATTTATTTCAAATTGTACAAAATATCAAGATACTTTTACAACTTGATCAAGAATAAGAGTTGAGCTAGTGCCCCAACCCTGGAGGCTTGTGACTGCCATCTGGGTCAGACAGGTGAGATCACTATGTAGGAGCCAGGCCACTGGGCAAACAATACAAGGTCCTGCTCCCTGAAACCTCCATCTACTGAATCTCACCCTTACATGCATTTTTTGGAGGCCAGCATCCCCCAAAGACCAGCAGGTGGAACTCCTCTAACCAGTGTAGCCTGCCTTGTCCTCCTGGCAAACCAAGGAGTAGAGAGCGCTGCCTGTGCCCTGTGCACCCAATTTCCAGGGCAGCTACCTAGTCCATGGAGTCCTGTGTAGGCCACCCAAGGCAGACAGGTGAGCGCCTTGCTTTACTCAGACCACAGGAAAACACAACAGCAGTGAGGTATGACAGGCCCCCAGAAACCTCCATGTACTGGATCTCACACCTACATTTGTTCCCTGAAACCACTGGCCCCCAGAGACCTCTGCCAACATCAGAGACAACCAGATGCCCAAAGGAAAATGTGAAAATAATAACCAAACAAAAAACAACAGCAAGAGTCAAATAACAAGACCTTGTGTAATATGGTAACACCAGAACACATTAAGATAATACAGTAAGCCCAAGATATCTTAACACAGCCAAGTAACAAAAAAATGACCTTAAATCTGGTCTTATGAAGATGACAGAAGCCTTTAAAGAAGAAATAAATAACCCCTTACAGAAATACAGGAAAATACAGTCAAACTGGAAGAGACCTTGAAAGAGGAAATGAATAAATCCCTTGAAGAGATATAGGAAAACACAATTAAAACAAGTGAAGAAAAGGAATAAAACTGTCCAAGACTTGAAACTGGAAGTAGAAGTAATAAAGAAAGCACAACCCATACAAATCCTTAAGATGAAAAACGTAGGATAAAAAACAGAAATAACAGATACCAGCATCCCCAACAGAATGAAAGACATGGAAGAGATACTCTCAGGCATAGAAGATAAGATAGAAGAAACTGATACATCAGTCAAAGAAAATGTTAGAGCTTAAAAAATTCCTCACAGAAAATATGGGGTACTATGAAAAGACCTAACCTACAAAAAATAGAAATAAAAGAAGGTAAAGAGTCCCAATTCCATGAACCAGAAAACATTTTAAACAAAATCATAAAAGAAAATTTCCCAATCTGAAAAAATTAAAAAGGGATGCCTACAAACATACAAGAATCATACAAAATAGCAATTAGACAGGATAAGAAAAGAAAATGGGCTTGACAGATAATCAAAACACTAAGCCTACAGAGCAAGGAAAGAATATTAAATGATACAAGGCCAAGTGACAAATAAAGGCAGACCTATCAGAATTATACTTGACTTCTCAACCGAGACTCTAAAAGCCAGAAGGGGCTGGGAAGATGTCATGTGAAACCCAGGAGACCACAGATGTCATCCCAGATAACTACACCCAGCAAAACTATTAATCACCATAAATGGAGAAAACTAGATATGCGAAGACAAAAGCAAATATAAACAATATCTATCCACAAATCCAGCCTTACAGAAAATATAAGAAGAAAATCTCCAGCCCCACATGGGTAACTACATCCACAAAAACTCATGGAATAACTAATTTCACACCAGAAAAAAAAAAAAAAAAAGAAGGGATGCACAAACAAAACACAAACACTAACACTTCGCACATCAAAATATCAGGAATTACCAATCTTTGGTCATTAATATCTCTCAATATCAATGGTCTCAATTCATCAAAAACAAAACAAAACAAAAAACAAAGACATAGGCAAACAGAATGATTGCAAAAGCAAGATCCATAATTTTGCTGCAAACAAAAATCACAAACCTCAGCAACAAAATAAACATTATCTCAAAGTAAAGAACTGAAAAAAGGTTTTCCAAAGGGACTCAAGAAGCAAGCAAGAATAGCCATCCTAATATCTAGTAAAATAGACTTTCAGTCAAAATTATTTAAAAGAGATGGGGAAAGACACTTCATACTTATCAAAGGAAAAATCCACCAAGATGATATCTCAATTTTGAACATATATGCCTTAAATGCAAGAGCACTCACATTAATAAATTAATTGACACCTCGAGCCCACACATAAATAGTGGGAGACTTCAATACCCTTCTCTCACCAATGGATAGATCATCGAGATAGAAACTAACCAGAAAGAGAATGAAATTAATTGACGGTACAAGTAAATTGGATCTAACAGATATGTACAGAATATTCTATCCAAACATAAACGAATATACCTTCTTCTCAGCACCTCACGAAACTTCCAAAATTGACCATATAATCAGCCACAAAAGCAAGCATCACAAGTTACAAAAAAATTGAAGTAACAGCTTGCATTCTATCAGACCACCATGATTTAAAGCTGGACTTCAACAACAGAAATAAGAGAATGCCAACAAACTCAGGGAAACTGAACAATTCTCAACTCAGTGACCACTGGGTCATGTAAGAAATAAGAAAGATTTTAAAGACTTTCTAGAATCCAAAGAAAATGAAGGCACAGCATACCCAAAGTTATGGTTATGAAAAGAGAGCAGTGATATGAAGTGCATTGAACATATGACAGGAGTCTACTGAAGGCATCTGAAAGACTAACTAGCAGTGTTTTCAAAGTAGATACAAAGACTTATAACCACACCTTTGGCAAAGTATAGGGAATCATATGAAAGAAGGGGAGTTACTATGATGGGGAAAGGATAGGAGCTCCATAAGGACCAAATATATCTGGGCACAAGGTCTTTTCTGAGACTGGTATTCAACCAAGGACCATGTATGGATATAACCTAGAACCTCTTCTCGGGTGTAGCCCGTGGTAGCTCAGTAACCAATTGGTTTTCCATAGTAAGGGGAACAAGGACTATTTCTAACAGGAACTCAATGACTAGCTCTTTGGTCTCCCCACCCCCAAAGGGAGGAGCAGTCCTGTTAGGCCACAGAGGAGGGCTTTGCAGCCAGTCCTGAAGATACCTGATAAAACAGGATCAGATGAATGGGGAGGAGGTCCCCCCCTGTTAGTGGACTTGGAAAGGGGCAGGGTAGAGATAAGGGAGGGAGGGTGGGAGTGGGAGGGAATGAGGGAGTGGGATACAGCTGGGATACAGAGTTAGTAAAATGTAACTGATAAAAAATAAAATTATTAAAAAATAAAAAAAGTAAAGAGAGCGGTGCTAAGAGGAAAGCTCATAGCACTAACTGCTTTCATGAAGACATTGTAGAGATCTTATACTAGCAATTTAAAAGCACATCTGAAAGACCTAGATCAAAAAGAAGCAAACACAGCAAGAAATATAGTTAGGGCTGAAATCAATAGCATGGAACCAAAGAAGAAAATATAAAGAATCAACAAAATCAAGAGCCTGATCTTTGAGAAAATCAACAAGACAGACACACCTTTAGCCAAACTAACTAAAAGCTAGAAAGACACTATCCAAATTAACAGAATCAGGAGTCATAAAGGAGTCATAAACAATAGAAACAGAAATCCAAAGAATCATCAGATCTTTTTTAATTTAATTTTATTTAGTTATTATTAGTTACATTTTATTAACTCTGCATCCCAGCTGTATCCCACTCCCTTATTCCCACCCAATCCCACCCTCCCTCCCTCCTCCCTGCCCCTTTCCAAGTCCACTGATTGGGGAGGACCTCCTCCCTTTTCATCTGACCCTGTTTTATCAGGTATCTTCAGGACTGGCTGCAAAGTCCTCCTCTGTAGTATAGTAGGATTGATCCTCCCTTGGGGGGGGGGGGTGGGGAGGTCAAAGGGCCTGCCATTGAGTTCCTGTCAGAGATAGTTCCTGTTCCCCTTATTATGGGAAGCCAATTGGTTACTGAGCTACAACAGGCTTCATCCGAGCAAAGGTTCTAGACATAAAAGACCCCTGTGCCCAGATATATTTGGTCCTTGTGGAGCTCCTATCTTTTCCACGTCATACTAACTCCCCTTCTGCCGAAGGTTTGGTTATGAGTATCTGCTTTGAAATATTGCTAGGAAGAGTCTTTCAGATGCCTTTTGTGGTAGACTCCTGTCATACATCCAATGCACGTCCCATTTGTCTTTCTACCCTTTATCTGACAGAGGGCTAATATCCAGTATATATAAAGAACTAAAGCTGAAAAGCAACAAACCAAGTAATCCAATTAAAAAATGGGGAACAGAACTAGTGCCGCGGTGGTAGCTCCAACAGCCGCCAATGAGATGGCAGTAACAATGGCGGCTGTAATTCCAAGATCCCTTTTCTGTCTGAAGAGAGTCATAGCATGAGGGGCATCAACGGGCACAGGCACCCAGCGAGGCATGCGAGTAACCAGGGCATACCTAAATTCGCTAGCATTCTGGCATTGGGCAAAAAAGCAAGTATCATTACCACAATTACTTGGCTCTATCTGGCTATCAATGAATAAAAATGGGGGTTATAAACAAACAGGTGTGGACTTATAGGAAATATTATGAGAAGGCTTAACCCCCTCTTTGGAACATCCTGCATCAGTTCTAGAACTAGCAGTGGTGGTGTCCAAGGTCTGAGTAGGTTCAGGAGACCATTGCCCCCAGGGGCGAGATGTGCTCCATGTAAATTGACTAACTCCATGTTTTGCTCCACTTTTGAAAGTCATTTAAGGTTCTTAAATTATCTTATCTTTTTTTTTTTAATTTTTCATCAATTACACTTTATTCATTCTGCATCCCCCCATAAGCCCCTCCCTCCTCCCCTCCCAATCCCAGCCTCCCTCCCCTTTCTTCTGCATGCTACTCCCCAAGTCCACTGATAGGGGAGGTTCTTCTCTCCTTTCTGATCTTAGTCCATCAGTTCACATCAAAAGTGGCTGCACTGTCCTCTACTATGGCCTGGTAAGGCTGCTCCCCCCCCCCAGGGGGAGGTGATCAAAGAGCAGGCCAGTCAGATTATGTCAGAGGCAGTCCCTCTTCCCATTACTATGTAACCCACTTGGACACTGAACTGCCATGGTCTACATCTATGCAGGGGTACTAGGTTATCTCCATGAATAGTCCTTGGTTGGAGTATGAGTCTCTGGGAAGTTCCCTGTGTTCAAATTTTCTTGTTCTCTTGCTCTCTTTGTGGAGGCCCTGTCCTCTCCAGCTCTTACTATTTCCCCGTTCTTACATAAAATTCCATTCACTCTGCCCAACAGTTGCCCATCAGGCTCAGCATCTGCTTTGATAGCCTGTAAGGCAGAGGCTTTCAGAGGCCCTCTGTGGTAGGTACACAGAATTCTTGATAGAGGAACATCCAATGGCAGAGAAACACTTAAAGAAATGCTCAACCTCATTAGCCATTAGGGAAATGCAAATCAAAACGACCCAGAGATTTCACCTTACACACATCAGAATGGCCAAGATGAAAAACTCAAGTGACAACACATGCTGGAGAGGTTGTGGAGATAGGGGAACCCTCCTCCACTGCTGGTGGGAATGTAAACTGGTACAACCACTTTGGAAGTCAATCTGGTGTTTTCTCAGACAATTAAGAATAGTGCTTCCTCAAGACCCAGCTATACCACTGCTAGGCATTTACTCCAAATTTGCTCAAGTACACAACAAGGACATTTGCTCAACCATGTTGGTAGCAGCTTTATTTGTTATAGCCAGAACTTGGAAAAAAACCCAGATGTCCATCACCAGAGGAATGGATACAGAAATTGTTGTATTTTTACACAATGGAATCATTTAATCTTATTTCAAAAACCAGTACTCCACAAAATTGGAAAATCTAAATGAAATGAATGATTTTCTTTATAGATACCACATATCAAAGTTAAATCAAGATCAGATAAGCAATTTAAATAGACTGATAATGCCTAATGAAGAAAGAAAGAAAGAAAGAAAGAAAGAAAGAGAAAGAAAAAGAAAAAAGAAAAGGAGAAGGAAGAAACTGGGTCAGTTTCAGTGCGGAATTCAAAGGAGATAATACCAAAATTCCTTTATAATTATTGCAAAGACTGAAATTATGAATTTATGATATATTTGATATTGCCCTTTTAAAACCTCATCCCTTTTTCTTTAATTCTTTTGATTCTAATGTAATTAGAACTTTTCTCCTTTCCCTCCCTCCAAACCCTTGCACACACCCTTTCTTGTTCTCTTTTATATTCATTGTCTCTTTTTCATTAATTGACAGTCCATGCATTCATATACATATACACAAACACAAACACTTATACATATATTCCTCCATAAAACCTGCTCCGTCTATGAAAGGCTACTTCTATCTATGTTTTCAGGACTCACCTGAAACAATTAGTCATTGAACGAGATGAAAACTTTGGTTTTGGATAACCACTTGGTACTCTTTTTGTTGGGGAAGACTCTTTCTCTTGCTCACAGCATTCCTCAATACCTATAGTTCTTTGCATAGATCTGAGACCTCCAGGATTTACACCACCCCCTACAGCACGTGGATTAGTGTCATCTTGTTCATTATGTTTCTGTTTAACCGGCCTCTGCTTCTTGATTCCAGTCTTACTTTAGGGCCATTGGATTCTTAGAACTTTGATCATTTCAGAACTCAAACTTCAAGTATGTTTCTAAAATCCAGGTGCTTTTTTTGTATCTTTTTATGTCTGTCACCTCTTTTGCTTTACATTTACAAAAGCTAATATTTCTTGTGTGACCTCTGCAGCCTTTGAAATCAGCCTGTTCTTTGCTTTTCTATCTTAGTTTCCATTGCGTTTTTAAAAGTTATTATTTTTAGGTTTGCCTCCACTTTCTGGACAATTAAGATTTTACCAAAGATAATTCTTTTCATTTGCCCACTATATGAACAGTTACTTATTGAGCATCTTAACCAGCTTTTCAGAACAATAAACTATCATTTAGCACAGTGCCCTCTTTAGAAATTGTTAAAACTACATCTTGAAGTTGTTAAAATAAAATACAATTAAAATTGAAATTTAAAAAATCATGTATGTTTCTTATCTGCAGCTCATCAATACATAAAAGAGTCAAAGGGGTATCCAGTCAGCTTTTGAGTATTTTTATTTTCTTCTTATCTGTTATAAGGCATTTTCCTTTGAATTGTAACTTTTTTTTTTTCTAGTGTGGGGGGAAGGCATATTAGGCTCAGGAAGATAATTAAGGTTCAAATGTAGGGGAGACTATAAACGTGAAAGAGTTTTGAGGGCCGTTTTTCCAGTGTCATAAATAGTAGTAAGCGACTGCAAGAAGAAGAGACATTGAAAGCCAAAATGCAGATAGGCTGGAGCCTGCAAGCTGTGCAAAACGATTCAGGACAGCATCTTCTGTGAGCCTTGTTCCATGTTAGGTCTGCTGTTTCAAGGTAGGCTCGAAATGCTTGTGCTTTTGAGGCATCACAGTTGTTCTCAACCTTTAGGTCATGATGCCTTTGGGTGGGTTATATATCTGATAGCCTACACATCAGATATTTACATTATTATTCATAAAACTAGCAAAATAAAACCAGTTTTGAGGATAGAGCTAAATAACTTGATAGTTGTGGTTCACCACAGCATGAGGAACTGTATTAAAGGATAGCAATTTTAGGAAGGTTTTAACTCAAAAAAAGTCAGTAGCCCTCCTGTATACAAAAGACAAAATGGCTGAGAAAGAAATTAGGGAAACAACACCCTTCACAATAGCCACAAATGATAAAAAGTACCTTGGTGTAACCCTAAACAAGCAAGTCAAAGACTTGTATGAAAAAAATTTCAAGTCCCTGAAGAAAGAATTAGAAGAAGATATGAGAAGATGGAAAGATCTCCCATGCTCATGGCTTGGCAGGATTAACATAGTAAAAATGGCCATCTTACCAAAAGCAATCTACAGATTCAGTACAATTCCCATCAAATTACCAACACAATTCTTTACAGACCTGGAAAGAAAAATTCTCAACTTCATATGGAATAACAAGAAACCCAGCATTGCTAAAACAATCCCCTACAATAAAAGATCTTCTGGAGGTATCTCCATCCCTGATCTCATGCTGTACTATAGAGCAACAGTTATAAAAACTGCATGGTACTGGCATAGAAACAGAATGGTGGATCAATGAAACAGAGTAGAAGACCCAGAAATAAATCCACACACTTATGGACACCTGATCTTTGATAAAGATGCCAAAACCATGGAAAAAAGAGAGCATCTTCAACAAATGGTGCTGGTCTAACTGGATGTCTACATGTAGAAAAAAAAAATGCAAATAGATCCATTCTTATCACCCTGCGCAAAACTGAAGTCCAAGTGGATCAAAGACCTCAACATAAAACCAGACACATTAATTTGGTTAGAAGAAAAAGTGGGGAAGACCCTGGAACTCATTGGTACAGGAGACAACTTCCTGACACCAACAGCACAGGCTCTAAGAGCAACAATCAATAAATGGGACCTCATGAAACTGAAAAGCTTCTGTAAAGCAAAGGACACCATCATCAAAACAAAATGAATGCCTACAGATTGGGAAAGAATCTTCATCAACCCTCTATCTGACAGAGGGCTAATGTCCAGTATATATAAAGAACTAAAGAAGTTGAAAAGCAGCAAATCAAGTAATCCAATTAAAAAAAAGTGGAGAACAGAGCTCAACAGAGAATTCATGATAGAGAAACATCCAATGGCAGAGAAACACTTAAAGAAATGCTCAGCTTCATTAGCCATCAGGGAAATGCAAATCAAAACGACCCTGAGATTTCACCTTACACCCATCAGAATGGCCAAGATCAAAAACTCAAGTGACAACACATGCTGGAGAGGATGTGGAGAAAGGGGAACCCTCCTCCACTGCTGGGAATGTAAACTTGTACAACCACTCTGGAAACTGGCGCTTTCTCAGACAACTAGGAATAGTGCTTCCGCAAGATCCAGCTATACCACTCCTAGGCATATATCCAAAATAGGCTCAAGAACATAGCAAGGACATTTGCTCAACCATGTTTGTAGCAGCTTTATTTGTAATAACGAGAACCAATGTTGTAAATAATGTCTCACAGAAACTGTCATTAGTAATCCAAACAATTACTCATTACAACTTGTGTACCAAGTTGTATCTGGTATAACCACTATGTTGGGCTGTAGTGTGTTTCCTTCTGGGTTCAGTAGACCTGTGCGTTTGTATGGTATCCCTAGAAAATTCTGCCACCTAACATCTCGTCTTTTATACCGAATAAACTATAAAATGTACCTACACTCTATACTTCTAATGATCTCCGGAACCAGTAAGGTTTCCCAAGCACTGTAAATCCCAGCAATACCCAGGCAGAAAAGCTAAGGTAATGTATAATTTATCTCTTGCACATAAAAGATTCCCCTTTTGCAGAAATTATAGATTCTTGCTCCCATGAAGTTTAGTTTTTAATAAGCTGTTTTGTAAGATGTATACTTGTTTATTGAAGGAGGTTAGATTGATACTAAGAACTCCATTCTATCCATTAATAGAATTTTAAATGATTTTTATAGGAATCTTTCCCTTTTAGTTATAGGTTATTAGAACTCAGGTCTATTTATGATGAACATTCCACATTCGTTAATATTAGGTTGGATTTGGAAGTTAATAACTTACAATTTAAGGAATTGATTGTTACCCATGTTTGAGCTTAATATTGTTGTCTTAAGTTCAGATAAAATGCACTATGAATTTGCTACTGATGACAATATCACACAGCCTTTTATTTTAGACAATAATACATGACAAACTTTGGATTCATGACTGTTAACCTTTAACTTTCTGTAGGTTATTCAACTCATTATCTACAATTTAAGTCATATGTTCTGTGTAATAACATAAGCAATCTCCTGGTGTTTATTTTTGAGAATTAGTCTATATAGATGCAAGTTTTTTTCCTTCCTGCATAATATATATATTGCTGTCATTTTTGCATGAAAATGTATTGGCAGGAAGGCACTCACCACTTAGCAAGTAAAGCCTGGCTCATGCAGGTAAAGCACTTACCTTATTAAAACAGCCCTTTAAGGCATGACTTAATCAAACAAATTGAACATATGGAGAAACAAATCTTTAGCACTTTAATTTAATTGTTACAGAAAATACTATATTAGCTGCTGATCCTTTGAGAAATTCAGAACAAGAGAAAATATTGCTTCTCTATAAAAGCACTGACAATTTCCTATTGAGTTTGGAGAAGCAGTACAAACAGCCATCAAACAAGCACTAATTTATCGGATCATTAGGTAAAAAGCTACAGCTATTTGAAGTGAGTGGTACTTTTCCATTTCAATTTGAAGTAAGACATTGTATAATAAATTAAAAGGAGAAAAATCAGATAATTGATATGTAGTGTTGAAAGTTTCTGCATTGTAGAATAGCACTATTGAAATAATATATGAAGTCGATGTATTGCTTGATAAAGTAAATAGTGTGGTATGACACTATTGTATAACAGAAATGTTTTCCTTCACCACCAAGGCACAGAGGTTGAAATGTTTGATTGGGTGGCAATATAGATGCCCTTGTACTTGCTTTTGCAAACCTTTTTCATTTACTTAAACCACAAATTAAGACTAAGTAATAATAGAAAGTACAAAGCGATGTTTTAGGAGTACTTTTTTAAAAGATGTGATAAAGAGATTTGATCTAAATCACGTCTTTTTATCCAATATACTGAGCTCAAGTTTAAAAGAGTCAGATTCCTTATTATTTCATTTGTGAAATTTTCAAGCAGGTTGTTATGTAGTTTAAATTGCTTGTTAAAGGTATGCTGTGCTTAGAATAATAATGCTTTTATAACCATTCCCACAAAAAGCTAATAATCCAGGAAAGTCACTTGAAGAATACTTCTATGGTTGACTTTGTAATTAGGAAATTAAGATTTTATAACGAAGAGACTTGATGGAAGACTGGGGAGATAAGTCAGTTGGGATATTATGCTGTAAAATAAAACTTTCGTTTCATTACCAGAACTTACATTTCAAAAAAAAAATTCATGAGTAGTGTCATGAGTTTAAAATCAGAGTTGGGGAGACAGAGACAGACAGATTCCTTGAGTTTACCAGCCTGACACGCTAACTTAGTTGGAATGCATTAGACTGATGAGACTCCATGTTTCAAAAATTTTTGGAATGTACATGAGCAATGATAGTTGACATTTAATTCAGCCCTGTAAGTATATGAATACTTACACACCCAAAACACACACAAATGTGATCTAGCAACAGTGTATTTAATCAAATACCAATAAGATGCTAAAGTAGTTTACATTTTTTACTCCAAGTTATGAAAGATTTTGGAAGTACTTATGGATGAACACAGTAAGAAATATTTATCTTAAATTATTCAATTATGAATAGAGGCTTCAGCATTCTTTGATTATTGTAGTGGTAATTGAGGTGAGAATGCTAATTTGCAAAAGTCATTAGCTTATTCAATAAAACTTATTTATTTATATTAATTACAGATTATTCACTTTGTATCCCAGCTGTAGCCCTCTTCCTCATTCCCTCCCAATCCCACTCTCCCTCCATTTTCTCCTCCCATGCCCTTCTCCAAGTTTACTGATAAGGGAAATCCTCCCATTCCATCTGACTCCAGCCTATCAGGTCTCACAGGACTGACTTCTTTGTCTTCCTCTGTGGCCTGGTAAGGCTGCTATCCCCTTAGGGGGAGGTGATCAAAGAGCAGCCACTGAGTTCATGTCAAAGACAGTCGCTGTTCCCCTTACGAGGGAATATTCTTGGATACTGAGCTGCCATGGGCTACATCTGTGCAGGGGTTCTAGGTTATCTCCATGAATGGGCCTAGGTTGGAGTATCAGTCTCAAAAAACACTCCTGTGCCCAGATATTTTGTTTCTGTTGCCCTCATTGTGGAGTTCCAGTCCCCTCCAGGTCTTTCTATCTCCCTCTTCTTTCATAAAATTTCCTGCACTCTGCCCAATATTTTGCTGTGAGACAAAAACAAAAACAAAAACAAACAAACAAACAAAAAAACCAACCTTCCTCTTTTATCAGTTACATACCAACCAAAATATTTCTATTTTAAAATTGTATCAAAATAATGCACAAGGGTACAGAACTCTGAAAGAAAATTGTGCTGGAGACAGTACATTTTATAACTGTAGTGTCCGTAAGTATTTTATCCTTAAGAAATATTCTTAATAAAGATTCTTAATAAATTATTGTTCAGTTTTCACCCAAGCATACATTTCATACTTTGAATATTTTGAAAACATTCTGCATAAATTAGAAATGTCAGAAATTAAAGGAGTATTACTTGATGACACTTAGGCATGCATTATTAAATTAACGCTACATATTTAATGAATGTGTCTAATCTCGGATCTCTATTCAATGAATCATTTATTGATTCTCATGACCTTTTAAATATATATTAGTGTAGATACTGTTCTAAATATGAGTAAGTAGAAACACAGGGATGCTTAAGAGAAGATAGATTGTCCTAAAGATTAGTGCCAACACAGACATCTAACTGGCAGCGAAGACATACTGGCACTCTTTATACTACATTGACTCCTGACTTTAACGTCAATATAATAACTGTACTATATTATCAATTACACAGTGCCAATATATAGAACTGAAGCTTAATATTGAGTATAATATTAGATCATTGTACTCTATTTCACTTGATGTATCTATAAAGGTCACCTAAGAGGTAAATCAATCAAGAATAATGTAGAAATAAATAGTAACAAACAGAAATAACAATAAAATAAAACAAGCAAACTGGAATAGAACAAAACAACTAAGCAAGAAAAGGGAGAAAAAAAGAAAAAAACAGCAGATGCATATAGTCTCAGAGTTACACACATTCACACACAGGAATTCAACAGAAAAACAATAACAAAAGCCATAATATATAAATTACTTGTAATGTATAAAAACAACAACACAAACAAAACAAAATGAAGCAACCAAACAAATAAACAAATAAAACGTACCCTGACTTAACTTTAGGAAACAAAGAACCTTCAAAGATAGCAAAGAATTCCTTTTGGATTGCTTCTCTACTACTGCGCATCCGGCATTCTCTTAAGAGTGATTTTTTTTTTTTTCTTTCTATGCTGAGATTCTTTAGGACAAAAAGAAGTTTTCATTTGCAAATGGCTATCAGTTGAAGGTATCTTCTGGCTTGGAGATGAGGGTATTTTCTGCATGCCCTTTCCACGTCCAGACCCATGCAGACCTTGTGCATGCTGACTGAGTCTCCTTGAATCCATATATGCATCAGACTATTGTGTCTAGAAGGCCTTGAGGCTCTCCATCTCCTCTGGTTCATACCTGCCTCCTCTTTAACAGAATTCCCAAAGCCCTGAAAATAGATAATTGATATCTCTTTTAGGGCTGGGTGTTCCAAGGTCTCCCACAATCTGCCTATTGTCTGGTGGAAGATGTATTTGTTCCCTTCTGTTACAGTAGAAATCTTCTCTCATGGTGGTTGAGCAAGGTACTGACCCATAAGTATGGTAAAATGTCATTTGTCATTTCTTTGCTACATACCTTTAACAGATCTAAACTACTGCGTTTTCCACTAGGTCCATGATCTATTAATCACAGGTTCTTAGCCTTTCAAGCAGTGTTGGCTATGTGTTCCATCTCGTCGAACAAGGCTTAATTAATAATTAGATATTGGTTGTTTACTCCCACAAGCTTTGTACCAATATTGTACCAGCAAACTTGCTGGCAGGTCACCATTTTAAGTCTAACAAACCACCAGCCTCAGTTCCATAGTGAACCAATTTGCATTATTTTAAATGCATTCATCTTGTTTGACAAGTACCATTTGTTGAAAATGCTCTCTTTTTCCAGAGTGTGTTTCTTGGTTCTTTATCAAAAGTCAGGTGTCCATAAGTATGTATATTTTTCTGAGAACTCAGTTTGGTTCCACTGAAAAATATGCCTGTTTTATGCCAAAAGCATGGTATTTCTATTACTGTATCTCTGTAGTTCGGCTTGGAGGTGGAAATAGTGATACCTCCATTAGTTCCTTTGTCACACGGGAGTGTTCTGGTTGTTGTGTTTTACATAGACTGCTTTTTGTTGCATGATCAGCTTTACTGTATTAATCTTACCAATCCATGAGCAACTGGGTCCTACTACTCCATGAGCAAAGGGGATCTTTCAATTTTCTGATATTTTCTTCAATTTCTTTCCTCAATGTCTTAATATCATGTAAGTATTTCACTTGCTTGGTTAAATTTATCCCAAAATATTTACATATTTGAGGCTATTGGGAATGCTGTTATTTCCTTGATTTAGATCACAGTCTAAATCCTTTTCTTTTTTTAAGTAAATTTTTATTTTTTATATTAATTACAGTTTATTCACTTGGTACCCCAGCTGTAGTCCCTTCCCTCATTCCCACTCGATTCTTCCCTCCTTCCCTCATCTCTTCCCATGCCCCTATCCAAGTCTCAGTCTCCTTTTCATTTGTATAAAGTGAGAAGGCTACTAACTTTTGAGTTTGTTTGCTTGTTTGTTTTTATGTTTATTTTTATTTTGTATCCGGATAATATGCTGAAAGTGTTTATCAGTAGTAAGAATTTCCTTTTGAAAATTTTAGGTCACTGATGTATACTATCATATGATATTCAAGTAAAGATTTCTATGCTTTCTTTTTCTTTTTCTTTTTTTTTCAGTTTATAATGTTTACTGTTTCTTTATTAATATCCATTTAATATTTCTTTTTAAATTTTTCTTTATTATTATTATTTATTATAGTTTATTCACGTTGTATCCTAGCTGTAGCCCCCTTCCTCTTCTCCCTCTCTCCTTTCTTACCTCTCTCCCAAACATGCTCTTCCTTAGTCCACTGGTAAGGCAGGTCCTCCTCCCCTACTCTCTGACCCTAACATATCAGGTCTCATCAGGACTCTCTGGATCCTCTTTCTCTGTGAAAAGGGTTGCTCTCTAATGGTTGCCATTTCTCTCTAGAAAAGAAAGAATAAGTAAGGAGAGAATGAACAGCCTTGTCTTATTCCCAATTTTAGTGGAAATGCTATGAATTTCTCTCAATTTAACTGGTTTATTATGTAGTAGTTCCGGGATGAGGGGACACAAAAGGTGTCTTAGGAGTCTCATTCAGTTACATTTGCTGTATGCCTATCTTTGAAATCTTATTTGTGGTCTTTGATTTTCTTCTTTTAATTATTGAGTGGTACTGCTTCATTACTTTGATTGCTCTACAAAAAGTGCATTTTAAATAACAGCCCTCATGAAATTCCATTTGTTGGAACTTTATAAATTTATGAATGATTAATTCAAAAAATTCATTCTGATTGATGAGTCATTAAATTCTATGACATAGTTATAAAATTATAGTTTGTGGATTGGAGCATATTACTGCAGGGATTTAAGTGTCCTTTCCTGGAGACTCCAGTGACCTTTATATCTCTTTTCAAAGTGGCTGCACATTTTTACTTTCATCTTTTCTCATAGCTCATATTTTATTCTCTTTTAAAGTGACTTACTTACATAAGTCACTCTTCTTAGATTAAATAATAGTAATTTCCTTCAAGACAGGAATAATTTGATGAGCAATTCAATTTTATTTTTGCAAGATTAAAAAATGCCAGGTGTCTTAGAAATCTGTCTATCCTCATTTATTTTATCACATATTAAGTCCGATTCAATCAAGGCTCTTTTATGTTACTAAATAACAAATTTCCAAAGCTTATTCATTGTTCAGGAAACATAAATATTAATCATTGCTCTCTAGTTTCTCCTACCCAAATGTGCATTTATTATCTTCAATTTATCTTCCTATTGATGTTCTCTATACCAGTGGATTTTAATGAACATATATAGATTTTATACATATATTCGCCTCAAGGAAATAATGAAAAAGATAAAAATTCTAAAATAGTGTGTTCATTTTATGTTGTTTGTAATAAAATAAGTATAATATATTTATAAGTATTATAATGAGGGAAACATGGTTCTACAAATATAATTTGCAGTAAAAACAGTATCTAATGAACTTAAAGCCAAATCCAGTTTGCAATGGGTCTTTACACTTTAAAGAAAGTGTTCTAGGAATGGCAATATGGCTCAGTGCATAAAGATGTTTCCCACCAATCTTTGTGACCTGAGATCTATTTCTAGTGCCAAGAAGATAGAAGGAGTGTCCTGAAAAGTGTGCTCACACATATCTCCATAAGTGATCTATGACAGGTTTCCTCCATAGACAAACAATAAATGTAGTTTTTCATTTATGAATCCTCTTTTTGCAAAATGTGTGTAATAATTTTACAATATAGGCTTTACAAACAAATGACATGTATTACTCTCATTAGAGGGAGTCCACTATGGAGAACAGAAAGAAGTAACAGAACCTGCCACCAAACCAGCGTTAGCAACCTAAGGCTGTTAAGCCATTATATGTAAAGGTATCCCAGTTCCTAAGAAAATAAAAAACAACTAACATGAATACCACAAGGAATAAGACTTTACTGTCAGAGAAAATGCAGAAAAGATTGGTTTCAGTGGTAACCATCTGTCTACTGGTAAGCAGACCTCATTTAGCTGTGGTCATGGCATATCGTCTTCATATATTCTGCTGGCAAAAGGTGAAAGATGCTGCACCTTGTCCAGCAATAACAAATGCCTCAGCAGGTCAACTCATTGATATAGGGGGCTGGCATATACATTAGCCCAGAAAATAATTCCGTATTTCTAGAATAGTATAAATAAGGTGATGAAACTACTTTAGAACTTAAAGTCTGTTTATATCTTACAAAGAAAACTTAAGGAAGAAGAGGGAGATAGACCTGGAGGGGACAGGAAAGACAGGAACTCCACAAGAACAACACAGTCAGAAGACCTCGGGCCAGGGGGGTCTGCAGAGAGAGATAGTCTAACCATGGAGAGGACCTAGACCCACTGTTCAGAAGAAGCCCATTGGCTGGTCATTTTCCAAGTGGGTTCCCTAATAAGGAGTACAGGAGCTGTCTCCATCATGAACTCAGTGGCAACTCTTCGATCACTCCCTCCCTAGGTGGTGTAGCCTTGCCAGGCCACAGAGGAAGAAAATGCAGCCAGTCCTGATGAGACCTGATAGTCAGGTCAGAGGGAAGGGGAGGAAGACTTCCCTTATCAGGGGACTAGGGAAAGGGCATAGGAAGAGAAGAGGGAGGGTGGGTGGGACTGAAAGGAGACAAGAGAGGGGACCTCAGTGGGGATACAAAGTGAAAGAATTGTAACAAATAAATTAATTAATTAATTTTAAAAAGAAAATTGCTATTGAAGACAAAAAAATATGTTACAAGATAGAGATAAGCTCTCAGAAGCTGAATTAAGGTCTACAAACAGATCCAGACTGTCTATATTCATTTTTAGATTAATTAAAGTAATGCATGAATGGTTTAGATTTTATTATTTATTATTATTATTTATAATTTATTTACTTTGTATCCAAGCTAAAGCCCACTTCCTCATCTCCTCTTGGTCTCCCTAGGCCACATGAATTCAGTGGCTGGTTCTTTGATCACCTCCCCCTGAGGGGGTTCAGACTTGCCAGGCCACAAAGGAAGATGATGCCCACCGTTAATGAGACCTGATAGGCTAGGGTCAGATAGAAGGAGAGGAGGACCTACCCTACCAGTAGACTATGGAAGGGGCACTAAAAATGCTGAAGTTCTTTAATACATAAAAACTATATTGCATATTATAGGGTATATATAGTACAAAAAACAAACTCATATTTTGTCTATTTCTTAATTTTACTATTCAATTTTAAGCAAAAATGCAAACACTCAATAAAAACATCAAACTTAAGAAATCATGGAATTGCAGAAATTGTTTTGTGCCCATCTGTCAAAATCAATTACCATGGGACACTGTTGTGAGGAGGAAAAATGTACAAACAGTTCTGTTCACACCTGACAAAACTTAAAATAGCTATATGTATATCTTTATTCATTTTACTTATTCAGAATGCCAAATGGATTCTGAGTTGTTTAATCTTTCTATATAGTATATGAGTTGAATAAAATGGTTTAGTTTATGTATATGTATTCTATGTTTGTGTATAATGTGTGTGTGTGTGTGTGTGTGTGTGTGTGTGTGTGTGTGCTGTGTCCAGAAATGTGTATGGTATTTAGCTTATGTGGACATATGTTTGAGTGTGTGTTCCTTTTCAGGTATATGAGAAAGCATACACAGAATGCTAGAAATCCCTAGATTTCTCTCTCTGTACAGGTGATAAAAGTACAGAAAACAGATGAAAATGCCTCGTAAAAAAATGTATTCCGAAAGAAAAGTGGCAATGGGTTGAAAGCAAGTAATTTTCTTGTGAAAGTGAGGATAAAGGTCTCCAAATCACTGTTTCTTTGTCCCCATTAATTTTCCAAATGTTTTCAAGATGTTGACAGAGCCTTGAGAAGGGTTTCAGATCCAAGTTCCTTCCTCTTACTCCAAGTTGTACCCCTTGACCCCAAGACAAAGACTTCCTGTCTATTTCACAGAATGAAGGAGGACTTGATCACGGCAATTCAACCCCTTCCTGGCATTGGAGATCAGAAAGACATAACTCCACTACAAAAGTGCCAATCTCACTGAACCCAAAGTCTGGGTGTTCATTGGTGGAGGCTGAGACTCCTATCGCTTAGATCAGGGCTCCGTCATGGAATGAGCAGAACTATAGCCCTTACCTAGTCCTGTTACATGATGTTTCTAGCTTAAGTGCCCCATAGCCTGAAAGAAAAAAACCTGAAGAAATGGTTCATGTATCAATAAACTTGTTGTTTTCTATTATTGAAAGGAGAAAGAGACTTCATTAAAAGTTTAGTAAGTTCTTATAATTTTTTTCATTAATATTCCACTCAAACTTATTATAGTGAACTTTTAATGAATGGACTTTCTTTGATTATAATAAACTTAAGTAAAAGTTGGAAAGCAAAGTGCATGTTTATCTATGAGAATATTTTCTGTATAAAAATTATTCGTTCTAAATACTAACTGCTTTTAAAAATGCCTTCTCAACTCTATAAGGATATCACTTACATGATTGGAAATATAAATGTTGATTTATTCAAATGGAAACAGAATATTAAGAATATTCCTTAAATTAATTAAATTTAATCGTATGGGGGAAATTTTAGAAAACATTTTAATTCTATCTAACATAAAATTGAATGTTTACTTCATTTGCTATACAGCTTTATGCCAGAACACATTTTAGCCATTAGGTATGAGTAGGCAAGATAAAATAATATAGTAAATTACATTTTCAAAAAAAAAATCATGAGTAAATAATTTCGTTTTCAGTCAATGGTGATAAAGTGATTGATGTTATGTAACAATTTCTGCCCCTTCATTTATCTTTGCAGCACAATAAAGAATGTCAGAGACTGAGAGGGTTGAATTCAAGGAAAATTTATTCTTTTTAAAGTGACTTCCTTTATCTCTGTTATGAACACGATTTCAAAGAATGAAAAACTAAACATAGAGGCATGAATATTTTCCCTCTTATGTGCTCCCTTCTTTGTCATTTTAACCATGACAAGACTATAAAATTGATGCACCTGAGAAAATAACATTAACCAGGACTGTTTAGACTCATTGTACCTTTGAACTTCTTGACATGTTAAGTTAAATCTGGAGCTATTCATTTTCATAAAGATGTGTAGTCATTACCAGTCAATATACAACATATCACAGCAAGTCTACAACTGTTTGCCTTTTATTTTTAAGGAATATAGAATTCTGAGAAAGCATACAATAGCATATCATGAGAATTTTTTTAAGGTACATATTGGTTACGTTATTTACTTCTTTTTATTTTAATTAATTACAATTTATTCATTTTTTTATCCCCTCATGTAGCTCCCTCCCTCCTCCCCTCCCAATCCCACTCTCCCTCCTCCTTCTCCACCCATGCACCTCCCCAAGTCCACTGATAGAGGAGGTCCTCCTGCCCTTCCTTCTGATCCTAGTCTATCAGATCTCATCAGGAGTGGCTGCATTGTCTTCCTCTGTGGCCTGATAAAGCTGCTTCCCCCTTACGGGGGAGGGTGATCAAAGAGCAGGCCAATCAGTTCATGTCAGAGACAGTCTCTGTTCCCATTACTATGGAACCCACTTGGACACTGAACTGCCATGGGCTATATTTGTGCAGGGTTCCAGGTTATCTCCATGCATCATCCTTGGTTGGAGTATCAGTCTCAGAAAAGACATCTGTACCCAGATTTTTGTTTCTGTTGCTCTCTTTGTGGAGCTCCTGTTCTCTCCAGGTCTTACTATTTCCCCCTTCTTTCATAAGATTCCCTGAACTTCGCCCAGAGTTTGGCTATAAGTCTCAGCATCTGCTCTGATACCCTGCAGGGTAGAGCCTTTCAGAGGCCCTCTTTGGTAGGTTCCTGTCCTGTACCCTGTTTTCTCCCTCTTCTGATGTACATCCTCTATGCCTTTCTGAATGGGGATTGAGCATTTTAGCCAGTCCTCCTTGAATAGTTTCTTTAGGTGTACATATTTTAGTATTTTTATCCCATATTATATATCTAATATCAACTTATGTGTGAGTATATACTCTGTGTGTCTTTCTGCTTCTTGGATACCTCACTCAGAATGATCTTTTCCAGTTCCCACCATTTGTCTGCAAATTTCATGATGTGTGGGTCTTTTATTGCTGAGTAATATTCCATTATGTGGATGTACCACAATTTCTGTATCTATCCCTCAACTGTGGGGCAACTAGGTTCTTTCCAGGTTCTGGCTATTACAAATAAAGCTGCTACAAAAAAATGGTTGAACAGATGTTCTTTTTGTATACTTGAGCATCTTTTGGATATATGCTTAGGAGTGGTATAGCTGGATCTTGAGGAAGCACTATTCCTAATGCTGGAGAAAGCACCAGATTGATTTTCAAAGTGGTTGTACAAGTTTACATTCCCACCAGCATTGGAAGAAGGTTCCCCTTTCTCCACATCCTCTCCAATATGTGTTGTCACTTCAGTTTTTGATCTTGGACATTGTGAAGTGTGTGAGGTGAAATCTCAGGGTCGTTTTAATTTACATTTCCCTGATGACTAATGTTGAACATTTCTTTGTTATCGATCATTCAGTATTCTTTTATTGAGAATTCTCTGTTTAGCTCTGTCCCCCATTTTTTATTGGATTACTTGATTTGTTGCTGTTTAACTTCTTGAATTCTTTCTATATTCACTGCATATTAGTGTTCTGTCAGATATAGGGTTAGTGAAGATCCTTTCCCAGTCTGTAGGCTGTCTTTCAGTTCTGAGGACAGTGTCCTTTGCTTTACAGAAGCTTTTCAGTTTCATGAGATTGTTGATGATTGATTGTTGACCTTAGAGCTTGTGCTGTTGTCTTTCTGTTCAGGAAGTTGTCTTCTTTCCCAATGAGTTCTAGGATCTTCACCACTTTCTCTTCTAACAGGTTTAGTGTGTCTGGTTTTATATTGAGGTTTCTGATCAACTTGGACTTTAGTTTTGTGCAGGGTGATAAATATGGATATATTTTCATTTTTCTGAATATAGACTTCCAGTTAGGCCAGCACCATTTGTTGAAGATGCTATCTTTTTTTCCATTGAATGGATTTGGCATCTTTGTCCAAAATCAGGTGTCCATAAGTACATGGATTTATTTCAGGGTTTTCTATTCGATTCCATTGATCCACCAGTCAGTTTCTATGCCAGTACCATGCTGTTTTTTTTTTTTTTTTTTTTTTTTTTTTTTTTTTTTTACAGATTAAACATTTTTTTTTATTTAATGCCAGATGCATATATATTTCTCCACATGGCTGAGTTACATTTCAGACAAATACCAGGCCCAAATTCATACAAAGGTTTTTATCATTACTGGGACAGCACTGAGGTTGGAGCAAACAACCAAATGCTTTCTTTTATTCAAGCCCCAAGAGTGCTATAAGAAGGAAATAACACACACACACACACACACACACACACATACACATGGTAATTTTTAAAAAATCTCTGAAGTATCCACCATTTCACTATCTCTTCTGTCAACATTTCTTCTCACAATACTCCCCCAACTCCAGCAACATGACAGCTTAGAGACTGGAATTTTAAATAATGAAGGATGCTCTACCTCAGTAGAGCACAGAACAAACTGAGAGACTAGGATGATGAGAAGTGCACACCAAAAATTGGGAGTTCCAAAGTGCAGCCTGACTAAGATGACAGAAAACAGAGAACTGCAATTAAATGTTCGGTCATAAACCTTTACTGTCAATATGCCAAAGATCATCTTACTTAAGAATTGTTTGATCTTGAACAAATCACCTAATCTCTTTACCCTTTTTTTTCACTTCATCTCAATACAGGGACCATAGCAGCTACCCCATGATTCTATCAGGAAGATTTAAGGATATCATGGTGCATAAAGACTTATTACAATCCCCGAGTAAGTTACATGGATAAAAATTATTAGTGTTTATATTGCACTATCTACATGCTTAATGCTAGCCCTGCTATTTGCTAGGTCTTAGACCTCTAAACATCTTCATTCTCTAAGACTCAGTTCCTGTGACTACTCTGATAGGGTCGAGGTCTTAGCCTTGTAAAGTAGTTGTGAGAATCAAAGGTGTCAGTGTATGTACTTTACACAGTATGAGGTACACAGTCGTCACTTTATGAATTTCAGTACTTGATCTATTTTGATGACAATAATTGCATTATAATGAGACTTGTTTGCAGCTAAGACTTACCTGGAAAAATGTAACAGAGGCTAGCTTCAAATCCTCTTGCCTCACCATTTATTTTGTTAAGACACTGAAAGAGAATGCCTATGACCTTTAAGACAGCCTGTTTGGGAAGTCACACACAGTATACCACCTACAAGCCCACAGAAGCAGAGCAGTGACCTGCCGGGGTTGTCAATGGTCCTGACATGCCCCACTGTGGTTGCCATCTTGTTTTTCTTCTACTTGCCTCTTTCATTTTTCAGTCTTTGAATGGCCTTTATTCACACGGCTTAGGGTGCTTTCCAGTCTGAGCTCCTAGCTACTTCCATCATCCTAACTCCTTCTGTTTCCCACCTGGCCCTTGTCGGCCATACATAGACCGCTTGGACCTTGACTTTTTTTTTTTTTTTAATATTTTTGCTCTATAGTACAGCTTGAGATCAGGGATGGAGATACCTCCAGAAGATCTTTTATCGAAGAGGATTGTTTTAACAATTCTGGGTTTCTTGTTATTCTATATGAAGTTGAGAATTTCTATTTCAATGTCTGTAAAGAATTGTGTGGGTAATTTTATGGGAATTGTATTCAATTTGTAGGTTGCTTTTGGTAATATTTCCATTTTTACTATGTTAATCCTCCCAAGCCATGAGCATGGGAGAGCTTCCTATCTTCTGATATCTTCTTCTAATTCTTTCTTCGGTGACTGGAAAATTTTTTAATACAAGTCTTTGACAGTTTAATGACAACTGAAAAAGTAAGCAATATTTTGTGATACAGTCATCATTGAAATTATTGAATCTAATTTGTATAACTCATGCTTTATATTTAAATCTTGGCTCAAGCTTTAAATTCCAGTTACAATTTTTTTGTAGCAACAGCTATGAAAATATATTAAATTCTGAAAATTTTATAAGTGATCAACTGTATGTCAAACTTAATGCTTTAAAAGAAAAATTATTAGCCCTCTGTCAGATAAAGGGTTGGTGAAGATTCTTTCCCAATCTGTAGGCAGTCGTTTTGTTTTGATGACGGTGTCCTTTGCTTTACAGAAGCTTTTCAGTTTTATGAGGTCCCATTTATTGATTGTTGCTCTTAGAGCTTGTGCTGTTGGAGTTCTGTTCAGGAAGTTTTCTCCTGTGCCAATGAGTTCTAGGCTGTTCCCCACTTTTTCTTCTAACAGATTTAGAGTACCTTGTTTTATGTTGAGGTCTTTGATCCACTTGGATTTTAGTTTTGTGCAGGGTGATAAGTATGGATTTATTTTCATTTTTCTGCACATAGACATCCAGTTGGACAAACACCATTTGTTGAAGATGCTGTCCTTTTTCCATTGAATGGTTTTGGCGTCTTTGTCAAATATTAGGTGTCCATAAGTGTGTGGGTTTATTTCTGGGTCTTCTATTCAGTTCCATTGATCCTCCTTTCTGTTTTTATGCCAATACCATGCAATTTTTATTACTATTGCTCTGTAGTACAGCTTGAGATCAGGGAGGGAGATACCTCCAGATGATCTGTTGTTGTACAGGATTGTTTTGGAGATTCTGGGTTTTTTGTTTTTCCATATGAAGCTGAGAATTTTTTTTCAAGGTCTGTAAAGAATTGAGTTGGTATTTTGATGTGAATTGAGTTGAATCTGTAGATAGCTTTTGGCAGGATGGTCATTTTCACAATGTTAATCCTACCAATTCATGAGCAAGGGAGATCTTTCCATCTTCTGATATCTTCTTCAATTTCTTTCTTCAGAGACTTGAAGTTTTTCTCAAACAGGTTTTCACTTGCTTGTTTAGTGTCACCCCAAGGTACTTTAAGTTATTAGTGGCTATTGTGAAGGGTGTTGTCTCCCAAATTTCTTTCTCAGCCCTTTTGTCTTTGGTATACAGGAGGGCTTCTGATTTGGTTGAGTTGATTTTGTATCCTGCAACTTTGCTGAAAGTGTTTATCAGCTGAAGGAGTTCTCTGTTGAGTTTTTGGGGTTGCTCATGTATACTATCATATCATCTGCGAATAGTGACACTTTGACCTCTTCCTTGCCAATTTGTACCCCCTTGATCTCAAAGAACTAAAGAAGCTGAAAAGCAGCAAACCAAGTAATCCAATTAAAAAATGGGGACTGCCTCTGACCTAATCTGATTGGCCTGCTCTTTGATCACCTCCCCCTGAGGGGGGGAGCAGCCTTACCAGGCCACAGAAGATGACAATGCAGCCACTTCTGATGATATCTGATATTCTAAGATCAGAAAGAAGGAGAGGAAGACCTCCCCTATCAGTAGACTTGGGGAGGGGCATGCATACAGAAAGGGGAGGAAGGGTGGGGTTGGGAGGGGAGGAGGGAGGGGCTTATGGAGGGGATACAAAATGAATAAAGTGTAATTAATAATAATAATTAAAAAGAAAAAATGGGGAACAGAGCTAAATGGAGAATTCTCAACAGAGGAATATCGAATGGCAGAGAAACACTTAAAGAAATGCTCAACCTCATTAGCCATTAGGGAAATGCAAATCAAAACGACCCTGAGATTTCACCTTACACCCATCAGAATGGCCAAGATGAAAAACTCAAATGACAACACATGCTAGAGAGGTTGTGGAAAAAGGGGGACCCTCCTCCACTGCTGGTGGAAATGTAAACTGTTACAACCACTTTGGAAGTCTATCTGGTGCTTTCTAGGACAATTAGGAATAGTGCTTCCTCAAGACTAAGCTATACCACTGCTAGCTATATACCCAAAATTTGCTCAAGTACACAACAGAGATATCTGCTCAACCATGTTTATAGCAGCTTTATTTGTAATAGCCAGAACCTGGAAACAACCCAGATGTCCATCAATGGAGGAGTGGATACAGAAATTGTGGTTTTTTTACACAATGGAATACTACGCAGCAATCAAAAAAGAGGAAATCATGAAATTTTCAGGCATATGGTGGGATCTAGAAAAGATCATTCTGAGTGAAATATCCCAGGAGGAGAAAGACAAACACGGTGTATACTTGCTTATAAAGACCTATAAGATATGACAAACATAATGAAATCTATACACCTAAAGATGATATTCAAGAGAGCAGACACAGAGTAAGATGATCAACCCTCATTTAGAAAGACAGATGGGCTGTCCATTGAACGTATGACAGGAGTCTACCACAGAAGGCATCTGAAAGACTCTACCTAGCAGTGTATCAAATCAGATATTAAGACTCATAACAAAACCTTCGCAGAGTACAGGGAATCATATGAAAGAAGGGGAGTTAGTATGATGGGGAAATAATAGGAGCTCCACAAGGACCAAATATATCTGGGCACAGGGTTGTTTCAGACTGACATTCAACCAAGGACCATGTATGAATATAACCTAGAACCTCTGCTTGGATGTAGCCCGTGGTAGCTCAGTAACCAATTGGTTTCCCATAGTTAAGGGGAACAAGGACTATTTCTAACAGGAACTCAGTGGCTGGCTCTTTGACCTCCCCACCCCCAAGGGAGGAGCAGTCCTGTTAGGCCACAGAGGAGGACTTTGCAGACCTGATAAAACAGGGTCAGATGAATGGGGAGGAGGTCCCCCCCATCAGTGGACTTGGAAAGAGGAAGGGTGGAGAGGAGGGAGGGAGGGTGGGATTGGGAGGGAATGAGGGAGCAGGATACAGCTGTAATACAGAGTTCATAAAATATAACTAATAAGAAAAAAAATAAAAATTTAAAAGAAGAAAATTAAATGAATGAAGAAAAATTATATGAACTCATGCTTTAAGCAATTTAAAGTATATATTTCTCAAGTAGATTAATATATTATGAAGTAACATGGGATAAGAATGCATTATTCTGAATGACTTTGTTTTGTAGTTCAGTGCAATATTACTATTTAAACAAAAGACTGGACCATAAAATAATAAATTGTATTGTCTATTGTATTTAGTTAAATTCCTTTTATATGATTGGAAGTATGTTAGCAAAATTTGTACAAAGACTTCAATAGTAAAATATATAAACAGTATTGGAGGAGATCAAAGTAGTTCAGAAAAATACAGATCTAACTGTGTCCTGGACTTACCAGTATCAGAAAAGTATGGTATAAGCAAAAAAAAAAAAAAAAAAATCTGTCAGAGAGATCTAAATGTAAAATCATGCAAATATAGCCCATTAGTTATTTTAAAATATAAAGATTTTTCAGCCAAACACAATAGAACATTTAATCGTTTTTTGGAAACACAAATTCCAATAGAACATCTTATACAATGTGAAGTATAAATAAACTGTGGATTCTATATAATAGTTTGGTTTGTGTAGTGTTTATAAAAAAAGAAAAGAAATTAAAAACACATTCTTGGAACCAGGGTTAAGTAAGAGGGCTTAGTCATAACCAGAAAGACAAATGAGTCCCATGTTGAAAGGAGGCAGCGTGTAAACTATCATTGTGACTTCGCAAGGAGGCAGGTTTGGTGATGTGATATAGCTATTCAAGAAATTCATTAGTTTCACTTAATGAGACCACGTGAAAAATTTATGGTCATGTAAAATTAGGACACAGAAGCTTCTCATGAATACTTCAATCATATTCACTGACTATGTTGTTGATATCCGCGCAGAGTTACGGGGGATAGAGAGCCTTAGTGCATGAGCAGTAGAAGAGCCATTGTCATGAAACTGACATGAATCTCAGCGATTATGCTGAATGAAAGAACTAAGGCTGCAGAAGTTACACACTGTGAGATCCCACTGATGTGACAACTCTGATTTTTTTTACGATTAAAGCTGTAGTAAGAGACCAAATCGGGGAGGAGGGGCAAGATGGCGGCGCCGGGAGGACTCTCATTCTGAGCAGCAGTAGCAGGATCAGCACAGTGACCAGTAATCAGAACTCGCAGACATAAAACACAGTCATTGTGTTTCCCAGGTGAAAGGATACCCCACGGTGGGGGATTCAATCAGCTTTTAACTCACCCAGCTAAACCGCGGAAGAGATCCAGGTTCCGCCAGACTCTTGGCTGCCTGCTGCCGGCCACCAGCCCCAGCCCCAGCCCAGAGCCACAAGCCAGTGTCTCTGGTCAGGGTCCCAGACTGAACCTTGTGCACCACACTATCAGAGACTGGAATTTTCAGTCGAGAGATAACCCCAGGGTACAGGAAACGATTGGGACTGGCCTTAGGTCACCCAGACATCCCCTGAAAAAGACTCGGGTTCCACGGGCACCCCAGGACCCAGCCCGGAGCCAGAGCCCGAGACCCAGGCTCCAGCACAGAGCCCTGCCTGCCTGTGTGCCTGATTCGCCCCCTGAGATAGAACTGTGGGCACCAGGGCACCAGCAAATGAGTTTCACTGTCCGGTGCAAACACACAGGGAGGGAAACGGCTGGTCTGATCTCAGAGCACTCAGCCAACACCCCCAGCCTGAAAACGTCCCCGAGAAAATTACCCAGCTTAGGGAGGCACCCAGGCTCCCAAAGGCCACAAAGGCAGACACAGGCAGTTTCTGCGCACCAGACAGCTGGCAGAGACTGAGCCGCCATCACTCAACTGTGCTCCAGGCACAGGCAGTTTCTGCGGCCAGCCAGCTGGCAGACACTGAGCAGTGTGCACCAAGGCAAAAAGGACACTGGGAGTCCGTGTCTCCAGAGAATCCACAGGGAAGGAAGAAGACTGTACTGACTTAAATCACCCAATCCTTCCCTAGAAAAAGTCTAGCAGTCTAGCAGACCAGTGGGGCCATCACTCAGCTGTGCTCCAGACACAGGCACAAACAGTTGCTGCGCCTGATGTCCAATTGGGTCACAGGAGCTGATCATTAAATTTACAACAAGAAACCCAGAAACAGGGCAGCTGCCCTCAGGACTTCCCTGGGTGAGAGGAGAACCCTCTCGATTAACAAAGACCACAGTTACCACTCAGGTCTATATCCCTGAGGTGAGCAACTCCTGAAAAAACACCAGCCATCCAGGGACTATACCCAAAAAGCTGAGAAGACATCCTTCAGGAAAAACCAGCTTTCTGCAAAGGGGATTCTCTCCACCATAGGATCCCCAGGAACCAACAGAAAATAACCCCAAACACCTAAGATAGCACAATGGGTAGAGGCCAGCATAAAAAGCTCAAGCAACAAAAGACAGAGCAATATGGCATCTCCAGAACCCAGTTACCCAGGGGCAAGTAGCCCTGGACACCCCAGCATAACTGAAATCCAAGAAGATGACCTAACAACTATGCTCATGAAGATGATAACAGAGGAAACAAATAAGATACGTAAAGACATAGAGGAAGATAAACTCAAACAGAATATTGCCACCCGTAAAGAAATAGAGGAAGCTGCAGCCAAACAGTTTATGGCCTTTAGAAAGGAAATGCTTAAAGCACTGAATGAAATAAAAGAAACAGAGTTGAAAGAACTAAAAGAAAAACAGGAAAGTACAATCAGACAGGTGAAGGAAGTAAACAAAACAACTCAAGACCTGAAGATAAAATTGGAAAAATTAAAGAAAACACAAATGGAGGAAATAATGGAAAGGAAGAAACTAGGGAAGAAAACAGGAACTACAGAGGTAAGCATAACCAACAGATTATAAGAGATGGAAGAAAGAATCTCAGATGTAGAAGATACAATGGAAGAAATCGATGTATCTGTCAAAGAAAATGTTAAATCCGAAAAATTCCTGACACAGGCCGTCCAAGAAATGCAAGACAATATGAAAAGACAAAACCTAAGAATAATAGGTATAGAAGAAAAAGAAGACTCCCTTTTCCAAGGCCCAGAAAATATTTTCAACAAAATCATTGAAGAAAATTTCCCCAAGCTAAAGGAGAGGCCAATTAGAATACATGAGGCCTACAGAACACCCAACAAATTTGACCAGAAAAGAAAATCCTCCCGCCACATAATAATCAAAACAGTAAGTATACAGAACAAAGAAAAAATACTAAAAGCTGCAAGGGACAAAGGCCAAGTAACATATAATGGCAAACCCATTAGAATCACACCTGACTTTTCAACAGAGACTATGAAAGCCAGAAGGGCCTGGACGGATATCATGCAGACCCTAAGAGAACACAGATGTCAGCCCAGGCTACTATACCCCGCAAAACTCTCAGTCCTCATAGATGGAGAAAACAAGATATTCAATGACAAAAACAAATTTCAACAATACCTACAAACAAATCCAGCATTACAGAAGACACTAGAAGGGAAAATACAACCCAGGAAAACTAGCTACATTCAAGAAAACACAGGAAATAAATAACCTCACTTCAGTAAAACAAAAAGCAACCAAGCACACAACCTGATGACCACAGCCAACATAAAAATCAAGGGATCTAGCAGCCACTGGTCATTAATCTCTCTCAACATCAATGCACTCAACTCTCCAATAAAAAGACACAGATTAACAGAATGGATATGTAAACAAAACCCAGCAATCTGTTGCATACAAGAAACACACCTAAGACACAAAGATAGACATTACCTGAGGGTAAAGGGTTGGAAGACGACTTTCCAAGCAAACGGACCCAAGAAGCAAGCAGGAGTAGTCATTCTAATATCTGATAAAATAGACTTTCAACCAAAATTAATCAAAAGAGATGGGGAAGGACACTTCATACTCAAGGGAAAATTCCACCAGGAAGACATCACAATCCTGAACATCTATGCCCCAAATACAAGAGCACCCACATTTGTTAAAGAAACATTGATAAAATTTAAAGCACATATAGATCCCCACACATTAATAGTGGGAGACTTCAACACCCCACTCTCAACAAAGGACATGTCAACAAAACAGAAATTAAACAAAGAAACAATGTCTCTGACAAAGGTCATAAATCAAATGGACCTAACAGACATTTACAGAACTTTACACCCAAACACAAAAGAATTTACCTTCTTCTCAGCACCTCATGGAACCTTCTCCAAAATAGACCATATAGTGGGTCACAAAGCAAGCCCCAACAGATACAAGAAGATTGAAATAATCCCTTGTATCTTGTCTGATCACCATGGAATAAAGCTGGACCTCAACAATAACAAATAGCAAAAAGCCTATACACACATGGAAACTGAACAACTTGTTACTAAATGACAGTTGGGTCAGGGAAGAAATAAAGAAAGAAATTAAAGTCTTTCTAGAAATCAATGAAAATGAAGACACAACATACCCAAATGTTTGGGACACAATAAAAGCAGTGCTAAGAGGAAAATTCATAGCACTAAGTGCCTTCAAGAAGAAATTCGAGACAGCTCATTCAAGCACCTTAATGGCTCACTTAAAAACCCTAGAAAAAGAAGAAGCAGACACACCAAGAAGGAGTAGACGGCTGGAAATAATCAAACTCAGGGCTGAAATCAATCAATTGGAAACAAATAAAACAATTCAAAGAATCAATGAAACCAAGAGCTGGTTCTTTGAGAAAATCAACAAGATCGACAAACCCTTAGCCAAGCTAACTAAAAGGCAGAGAGACACCACCCAAATCAACAAAATCAGAAATGAAAAGGGGGATATAACTACAGACACTGAGGAAATTCAAACAATCATTAGGACTTACTTCAAAAGTCTATATGCCACAAAATTTGAAAATCTAAATGAAATGGACAATTTTCTTGATCGATTTGACTTATCAAAGCTGAATCAGGACCAGGTAAATCAACTAAATAGTCCTATATCCCCAAAAGAAATAGAAGCGGTCATCAAAAGTCTGCCATCCAAAAAAAGCCCAGGACCAGATGGCTTCAGTGCAGAATTCTACCAGACCTTCAAAGAAGAGCTAACACCAATTCTCTTCAAACTATTCCACAAAATAGAAACAGAAGGAACATTACCAAACTCATTCTATGAAGCCACAGTCACCTTGGTACCTAAACTTCACAAAGACTCAAAAAAGAAAGAGAATTTCCGGCCAATCTCCCTTATGAACATTGATGCAAAAATACTTAATAAAATACTTGCAAACCGAATCCAAGAGCACATTAAAGATATTATCCACTATAACCAAGTAATCTTCATCCCAGGTATGCAGGGGTGGTTCAATATACGGAAATCCATCAAAGTGATCCACCATATTAACAAACTGAAAGAAAAAAACCCACATGATAATCTCCCTAGATGCTGAAAAAGCATTTGACAAAATCCAACATCCATTCATGTTTAAAGTATTGGAGAGATCAGGGATACAATGCACATATCTAAACATAGTAAAGGCGATATACAGCAAGCCTATAGCCGACATCAAACTGAACGGAGAGAAACTTAAAGCAATCCCACTGAAATCAGGGACAAGACAAGGCTGCCCACTCTCTCCATATCTCTTCAACATAGTGCTGGAAGTCCTTGCTAGAGCAAAAAAACAGTTGAAGGAGATCAAGGGGAAACAAATTGGAAAGGAAGAAGTCAAATTATCACTATTTGCAGATGATATGATAGTATACGTGAGTGACCCCAAAAACTCTACCAGGGAACACCTACAGCTGATAAACACCTTCAGCAAAGTGGCAGGATGCAAAATTAACTCAAAAAAATCAGTAGCCCTCCTGTATACAAAAGACAAAAGGGCTGAGAAAGAAATTAGGGAAACAATACCCTTCACAATAGCCAAAAATGATATAAGGTACCTCGGAGGAACCCTAACCAAGGAAGTCAAAGACTTGTATTAAAAAAATTTCAAATCTCTGAAGAAAGAATTAGAAGAAGATATGAGAAGATGGAAAGATCTCCCTTGCTCATGGCTTGGCAAGATTAACATAGTAAAAATGGCCATCTTACCAAAAGCAATCTACAGATTCAATGCAATGCCCATCAAATTACCAACACAATTCTTTACAGACCTGGAAAGAAAAATTCTCAACTTCATATGGAATAACAAGAAACCCAGAATTGCTAAAACAATCCTCTACAATAAAAGATCCTCTGGAGGTATCTACATCCCTGATCTTAAGTTGTACTATAGAGCAACAGTTTTAAAAACTGCATGGTACTGGCATAGAAACAGAATGGTGGATCAATGGAACCGAACAGAGGACCTAGAAATAAACCCACACACTTATGGACACCTGATCTTTGACAAAGACGCCAAAACCATTCAATGGAGAAAAGATAGCATCTTCAACAAATGGTGCTGGTCCAACTGGATGTCTACATGTAGAAAAATGAAAATAGATCCATACTTATCACCCTGCACAAAACTGAAGTCCAAGTGGATCAAAGACCTCAACATAAAAGCAGACACATTAAAGCGGCTTGAAAAAAAAGTGGGAAATACCCTAGAACTCATTGGTACAGGAGAAAACTTCCTGAACAGAACACCAACAGCAAAGGCTCTAACAGCAACAATCAATAAATGGGACCTCATGAAACTGAAAAGCTTCTGCAAAGCAAAGGACACCGTCATCAAAACAAAGCGACCACCTACAGATTGGGAAAGAATCTTCACCAACCCTTTATCTGACAGAGGACTCATATCCAGTATATATATATAAAGAACTAAAGAAGCTGAAAAGCAGCAAACCAAGTAATCCACTTTAAAAATGGGGAACAGAGCTAAACAGAGAATTCTCTGTAGAGGAATACCGAATGGCAGAGAAGCACTTAAAGAAATGCTCAACCTCACTAGCCATTAGGGAAATGCAAATCAAAACAAGCCTGAGATTTCACCTTATGCCCATGAGAATGGCCAAGATCAAAAACTCAAGTGACAACACATGCTGGAGAGGTTGTGGAGAAAGGGGAACCCTTCTCCACTGCTGGTGGGAATGTAAACTTGTACAACCACTCTGGAAATCAATCTGGCGCTTTCTCAGACAGCTAGATCCAGCCATACCACTCCTGGGCATATATCCAAAAGAGGCTCAAGTACACAAAAAGGACATTTGCTCAACCATGTTTGTAGCAGCTTTATTTGTAATAGCCAGAAACTGGAAACAACCCAGATGTCCCTCAACTGAAGAATGAATGCAGAAATTGTGGTACATCTACACAATAGAATATTACTCAGCAATGAAAAATAAGGAAATCATGAAATTTGCAGGTAAATGGTAGGATCTGGAAAGGATCATCCTGAGTGAGTTGTCCCAGAAGCAAAATGACACACATGGTATATACTCACTCATATAGACATACAACATAGGACAAACCCACTAAAACCTGTGCATCTAAAGAAACTAAGCAAGAGAGAGGACCCTAACAAAAATGTCCAATCCCCATCTTGAAAGGCAAAGAGGATGGACATCAGAAGAAGAAGAAAACAGGCAACAACCTAGGAACCTACCACAGAGGGCCTCTGAAAGCCTCTGCCCTACAGACTATCAAGCAGATGCTGAGCCTGATGGGCAACTGTTGGGCAGAATGAATGGAATTTTATGTAACAACTGGGAAATAGTAAGAGCTGGAGAGAACAGGGTCTCCACAAGGAGAGCAACAGAACAAGAAAATTTGAACACAGGGAACTTCCCAGAGACTCATACTCCAACCAAGGACTATTCATAGAGATAACCCAGAACCCCTGCACAGATGTAGCCCAGGGCAGTTCAGAGTCCAATTGGGTTACATAATAATGTGAAGAGGGACTGCCTCTGACATAATCTGATTGGCCTGCTCTTTCATCACCTCCCCCTTGGGGGGGGGGAGCAGCCTTACCAGGCCACAGTAGAGGACAATGCAGCCACTTTTGATGTGAACTGATAGACTAAGATCAGAAAGGAGAGGAGAACCTCCCCTATCAGTGGACTTGGGGAGTGGCATGCATGCAGAGGGAGGTGGGAGGGTGGGATCGGGAGGGGAGGAGGAAGGGGCTTATGGGGGGATGCAGAATGAATAAAGTATAATTGATGAAAAATTAAAAAAAAATCTGTTATTGTACCCAAGCAAAAATTAAATGTGTACTTTATAAGAAAAAAAAAAAAAGAGACCAAATCATCTGTTGCTAAGAGTGGTATGTGGAAAGGGTTTACTAAAAAGTGATAATACAAAAGGATTTCAGGGAGTGATGAAACCTGTGTGTCTGTTGTCGATTACACTCATCTTTCTTTTTTGTTTGTTTTGTTTGGGGTGGTGGGGTGTTCGTGAGAGGGATTTTCTGCGTCGTCTTGGCTGACCTGGTAGACCAGGCTGGCCGCAAACTCACAGGTATTTGCCTGCCTCAGCCTCTCAGGTGCTGGGATTACATGTGTGTGGTACAGAGCCTGGCCACTCCCACTCATCTTTCCTTCTCTCTCTCTCTCTCTCTCTCTCTCTCTCTCTCTCTCTCTCTCTCTCTCTCTTTCCTATCATTTATCTATTTATTTTTATAATTTTTTCACTTAATATACCCATTGTAGCCCCCTCCCTTCTCTCCTCCCGGTCCTTCCTCTGTCTTCTCTATCTCCCTTTCATTGACCACAGGAGCCCTCCTCCTGTTTTATCAGTTCTCATCAGGATTGCCTGGATCCTCTTTCTCTGTGGCCTGGCAAGGAGAAGTGATCATCTTTCAATGTGATGAAATCCAAATAGTCTTGATGAGAGGACAATGAATAAAGAAAAATATCAAGGAAATAAATGACAGATAGAGACGACAAGCGATTAAGAGGAAAAAGAAAGTAAGCAGAAGAAAAATAAGTGAACTTTTCATAAAATAAAGTAAAAATTGCTTTTTCTATGTACATATAAAACATTAAAAATCAACATCCTAAACACAGTAGTTTAAAATACAATAGAAAAATATATTGCTATATATATAAACATATATTTAGTAAAATACACTATAGTTTTTATTCTAATGTAATACCTTGAATAGCGAAGAAGAGAGAACAAAAATTAATAAACTAGAATTTGGCAGTCTGCTCTACTAAATTTGTCTGCACTTACTGCCCTACACTGTATTATGTACTGAGTTACTTAACCTTTCAGAATCTTCTGAAATGAAGAGTATATACCATTCTCTGTTGAGTTGTCTTGTTAATTACATGAGCTGTTGATCATAACCTTCTTAAGCTGCAATACTTAATGGAACCAATAACTATAACTAAAAAAATCAAGTAATATTTTTTTAGTTATAGTTATTATCACACATGGACTATAAATCAGACATAAACTATAACTACGAAAAGCATCACCTTCCTATTTATCTCGTGAATAGTCACCCTTTCCTCTATATTTTTCTATTTTTACACATTGAATCTCTAATTTTATTATAAACTAATGACTGTGGACTTGCGAATATAACTCCAGCATGCTTGCAATCTTTGACTTACATTCTGGTGGCTACCGTATTGTTACAGAGGGAAAATAAAGACGCTTTATATATCCTGCACATACTTGGGAGATTTAGCATTGTAATTCATTCATTTTCTTATTTTTGTGAGATTTTCCCATCGTTTTCCACACATACTGACCTCACCTATTCTTCACACCTTCCACCTTGTAAAGCATCCTCCACAACTCTTTTTTGAGTTAATTGTAAATTATCTCTCCTTTTTTTCCTTTATTAATTACACTTTATTCACTTTGTATCCCCCCTGTGGTTCTCTCCTTCCCCCCCCCGTCCCAATCCCTCCCTTCCTCCACCCTCTGCATGCATGCTCCTCCCCAAGTCCACTGATAGGGAAGGACCTCTTTTCCCTCCTTCTGATCCTAGTCAATTAGGTCTCATCAGGAGTGGCTACCTTCTAAGGCTTATTTGACACTAAAAAGACTCCATTTAAGAAAAGTTATTTCAGTTATTGTAAATTCAGACACTGTTTTTCATTCCTATGCCTTACAATCCGTAACATCTAAGATATCTAAGATATTTTTTTTGTATTTTTTATTGTGTCCTTCTGTAAATACAGGAACATGAAGTTTATATTAATTACCAATTAATATAAGCCAAGTTGGACGAATTTATATCTTATATGACCCAGAGTTTTAGCATCAATTTAATTATTGATCTCTATTCTATAGTTTCCTCCCAGTTGTACAATCATTAAAGTACCAGGATTACAAAGTGAAGAAGGGGAATTATTTCAGTTATTATAGTTAATTCAGATAATAAAATGAATAACATATGCCCAATCAAAATTAACATTATATAAAAATATTAAAAATATATTCTAAGCTAATAAAATCTCAATTCAGGATTTAGTTTTCATCTGCTTGATTTTATATATTCTCTCGTACAAGAGAATATAAACTCTTACAACATAGATACATTTTTCACTTTTAAATTCAAAACATTTGGTATTCGAATGCTAAATATTTCATTTCTCTTTTCTGAGAGAGAAAAATTGCAACAGGAGACAGAGTTCTGAGAAATGTGATTTCTTTTAACTTATTCTGTTGATTAAACTACAAGTGGGTTTAATCAGGAAATTGATTCAGGGAAGTGGCTTCTCAGACATAATTTATCAAATTAATTATTTTCTTAGAATAAATTACCTTTAATTTTTCTTCTTTAAGAGGTTAAAGTTTAATAAATGAAATTTGTTAAAGGAACCAAGTCCTGTGGGTTACATCGCCTAGAGTCACAGGCAGGAGCTTTCTCAACAGATAAGACTTTTCCTCTCTTTATGTTTAACACTCTGGATGAATCTGTCTGTCATCTCTTTTAATTTAAACAAGCAACATTGAAGATTCATAACAATACCTCTGACCCCTGAGAAAAAGAATGTATAGCAGCTCATTAATTAGTTGTTTGAAGGGAAGGGTTGTGGCATTCTGAGAATCACGCTTCCTTGCTCCATTGCACAACACAGCCCCACCACGTTGTCCATTTATATTTCTGACGACTACCAAAGAGCAAATACCCTTGGGAAGCATCGTAAGTTAGCAAGTTTGATTGATGTACATTAGGCAGTCAATGACTTGTTCTATCTGGAGTATTTTCCTTTTTGCATGAAGGAAGGATGGTCAAAATATGTATCAGACCTCAAATCAAATTAAAGCCCAGAAGATTTCATTGCTATGCTATTTTTTGTTTCATACATAAATTTACATAATATTGAGTCACTTTAGATTTCATATCTATTTCAATTTTCCTTCCATTCTAGATATTCTCAAATGAAAAGCAGTTTCATAGAACACTGTGTTAATTGTTTCAAGAGAGTAACACAATCAACTCAGCCACTTCCTAATTTAAGTTTGGGGGGCACAGTTATTCTTTATGAATATTTCACCTAGCTATAAATTAATAAATTATTCACATTCAGAGTCACTGTAAGAAACATGAGAGGAAAGAGCATTAGCAAGAAAAATGACACTGGAGTCTTGCAGTTCTTTAATTTTGCTAGTGATTTTTGCCCTTTCTGTGACGCAAATTTCTCCTCCAAATAACTTTGAGACTGTGCTCACTTTGAAGAAATATTTTTTAAATTCACAATTTTGTTATATTTTGTCATAGAAAAATTAATTATTCACTGTTCACAATTTCACAGCCTCATAATATTACAAAGCACCCAATTTATTAGAAATTTATCACTTTAGAGAAAGTAGTACAGAAGAGAATTTATATTCATTCCAATATAATGACCTATATTGTAAAAATCTGGACAAATCTAGAGGAAATGACTACTGATCTTAAAATGCCATAATTTCACCTGTGTTCACTAGCATGTATATGTAATGCCCCCATGGGAGAAAATTATGTAAGATGTTGCTTCAAATTAAGGCAAGCATAGACTACATGGCGGGTCCAATGCCATCCTGTGATGCATAAGAAAACTTTGTCTCAGAAAAGCCAATAATAACAATAGAAAACCAATTCTTTATTACCTGTGACTTCCTCAGTTAAATAAATCTTAATACTGATACTTGCTAAAATTTCTACAAGTTGTTTTATTATATCATCTTTCTGCTACATTAAGAGTGTATGCATATGGTTAAAAGTTAATCCTGTTGGCTGGTGATATTGTATAAGGAATTTATGAATTTCTTCTGTGGCCCATTTGTTGTGGTTTTTGATCTTAATAATTTGACCAAGTTCTATTTTATGCTAGGAATTGGGATACTGTTACAGGTTCTACGATCTCTTGTAACTTCATTGTTAAAATTTTTCTTTTGGTTATTTCTAGATTCAAAAAAACTACTCATCAGATCCCAGCTTCTCTGTTAATATGGTAATATTGTTATTTTATACCAATGCTCTAGTCAGATAGTTTCTTTCTCCCTTAGTACTAATGCACTAGAATCTTTTGTTTTGGTGTTTAGCAATCTCCTATGTCTTCTTTGACTATATAGATACATGTCTTTTTTGTTAAAACATAACCTAAGGGAATAAATGTACTTTTTTATTATTCAGAAGAGTTAGTTTTATGCATAGCTAGCTCATTATCTCTTTCATTCCATTCTGTCCTTCAGTTGAACTGAATAAAAGATGTTCAGAAAGATGAATCTTAAAAAGCAGAATATTTTATTTCTTCAAGGAACTGAAATTCAGCTCACACTTTACTATCTACTTTGGAAAACTATGCAGCATCCTAATTTCAATCCACTAAAGGTAATATTTCTCAAGTGTGTTAGGAAGAGAAAAGATTTTTAATGTATTATAACAACTACTTTACTGGCTATTGTTCAAATGAGTAATCAATTAATATATTCAAAGTACATACATATTATAAATTAATTAGAAGAGTAAAGAGAGCATGACCTTAACAAAAAGTTCAAATCTGTAGTACCTCTCAATAACAGTATTTTTTTTAATTTTTAAAATTATAATATGTAAATGCATTATTTCTCCTTTCATTTCCCTTCCTCCAAACCCTCTCATTTTTTGCTCTTTCAAATTCTGGGCCCTTTTCATTGATTAGTGTTATGTGCATATATGTATATGTTGTACATGTATGTATGTATGTATGATGTATTTATAAAAATATAATATATATTTATACATACAAACTCATATAAGCCTCACAAAACCTGCTCTGTCTGTATGTTATTTATATGTATGTTTTCAGCAATTATCATATTATTGTCTGACTTTCCATAAGTAGAATATTTCTTCCACTCATATTTTCCTTTACTTACCTTAGTCCTTTGAAGCCTCATGGCCTTTCTTCCTTTTCCTTGTTCACAATGGCATGCCTGTTGTCTTCCTCCTCTGCATTTATTTTCATTTGCTTCCATTTTATCCATAACTGTACAGAAGATTTCTGTCATCACCCTAGTTCTCCTAAGCATGTCAAAGTTCTTCATTCATCTCTATTATCAACTAGGTTCAGAATATTTCCCACTACTCCATTGCATCCATTCACACACGCTTTCAGGGTGTGTCATAATCCACCATTGCTAACGTAAGAAGTCATCACAAACTGTGTCGTCTGGAAACAAAAGAATTCAATTTTGTGTTTCTAGAAAATGTGAAATAAAAATGCAAAAGCAAGGAAAGCAAGATTGTCTGTCCAAGCCCTCAATGATCATTATTTATCTGTTCTCACATGATTAGGGGACAAAAAACACTCTATAAGAATCTCCTAAGATAAGAAAAATATTCTTAAGGAACTAATTCCTTTCCAAAGTCCACTCTTTATCTAATATTTTATTTGTGGAATTTGCTTCAATGTCAGAACTCATGGTTGACTCATGGTCACAAAAAGACAACACAGAATAAAACTTGTCCCATGTGAAAAATACAATGTCAAATGTCATTGATGCAACATTTCATACTTAATCTTAATCTCTTTCTGTTCAAAGCTCTACATTTTGCACCAACTGAGAGAGATGAGAGATGGCATTTTCTAAATGATCTAGTTTTGGGAATTCCACAGATAATGATGCCTTGCTAGCTAAGCAACTCTGCTATGTCCGGTTTAAATCCCATGGCTCCCAGTTAGCCATCTTTAAACTTTTGAGTAGATGTTATTTCCACAACTAGGTATGTTCTGTTCTATGTTATTTGCAATGATCATGACATATTCCTTGCCTATACTCTCTTACATAGAATAAAGCATATATATATATATATATATATGTGTGTGTGTGTGTGTGTGTTTGTGTATAAAATATATCTATCTATTATATATCTATTTATAATATGTACATTATATTATAGATAGATAGGTACTATATCTATATCTATCTTTATATCTATATCTATATATCTATATCTATCTATCTATCATATATAGATAGATAGATATAGATATAGATATACTTTTCTTGGGTGATGTCATATTTGGCCTTTCTCAGTCAAATGGAAAATAGCAGAGGTTACCCAAATCTTCCAGTTTTGCTTCACACAGTGACTACCATATTAGGGCAGAAAGTTGAAATCACTGATGGAGCAGCCTTGAAGCACAAATCAGCTGTTAACTAACAAGGCACTATGAACATTCTTTGATATCAAGCTAATGGTCCTTGTATCTCTGCTGGGTGACTCTTGTGTTATCTTTAGTAATAGATCACCAATAATTAAGAAGGATAAATAGTTCTGTACAGGGTGATAAGTATGGATCTTTTTGCATTTCTCTACATGTACATATACAGTTAGACCATCAAAGTTTGTTGAAAATGCTATCTTTTTTCCATTGAATAGCTTTAGCATCTTTGTCAAATGTCAGGCGTCCATAAGTGTGTGGGTTTATTTCTGGGTCTTCTGTTGCACCATTCTGTTTCTGTGCCAGTACCATACAATTTTTATAACTGTTATTTTATAGTACAGCTTGAGATCAGGGATGGAGATACCTCCAGAAGATACTTTATTGTACAGGATTGTTTAAGCAATTCTGAGTTTCTTGTTATTCCATTTGAAGTTGAGAATTTTTCTTTTACTTTAAATTGTTTTTATTTTTTACATTAATTACATTATATCCCTTGTACCCCAGATGTAGCCCCCTCTCTCATTCCCTCCCAATCCCACCCTCCATCCTCATCTGCTCCCATGTCTCTCTCCATGTCCACTGATGGGGGAGGTCCTCCACCCCTTCCATCTCACCTATCCTATCAGGTCTCATTAGGGCTGGCTGCATTGTCTTCCTCTGTGGCCTGATAAGGGTGTTCCCCCTTCAGGAGGAAGTGATCAAAGAGCCAGCCACTGAGGTGTAGGATGTTTTGAACCTTAACTTTCATCCACAATCTTTTTTCTATCAGCCATTTCTTTTTTCCATACATCACTATGAACACCAAAAAGGAACCAACAAACTCTTTCAATACTTAACTTGTATTTTTATTTGTCTGACTATATTACTTAACCTGACTAACTATGGTTTATAGTAAAAATGTTCTTAGCTCTACTTCACTTGTGGGTTGAAATATTGTGCCTTTGCTCTCTGCTTTCTGTAAATTCTCACTCTTAGCCTTCTTGGTGTATGCAGGAAATATAATTCTATTTATATGTACATGTAACTACTCTTCCTCTGCAGAGTGGAGTTTGCCACATTACAGGACAGAGAAACTTTCCTATTGCAATGACTGTCATTTGACCTCAATTTTTCTATAACACCCTAAATGTAATGTGGAAGAGTTCTAACTTCTCTTCATACTGGCAAATGTTAATGTTTTCTAGAAAATAGAATTTTATCTAAATATTATTTATTGTGCAGATCTTTGTATTATATTGCTTGAATAGCATTTGGTACATTTAGAAAAGAGCTCAGTGGAGGATCTAAGATGGGCATGCCAGGAGGATACTGTGTTGAGGAGCAGGAAAGCAGTGACTGCACAGCCACCAAAAGACTGAACTCTGGGCCCTAAAACATCACCGTTTGTGTTACTCAGGTGAGAGGAAACCCCACTGTGTGGAAAGCAATCTGGTTCATGTCACCCAACTAAACCCTGGAAGAGTTCCCAGGTCCCAGCAGGCAATAGGTCACCAGCCCAGAGCCACATGCCTGGGCTAATCACCATCCAAGACTGAACTGTGGGCACCACAACACCAGAGACTGGGATTTCCAGTCGAGAGAAAACCTACGGTAAAGGAAGCAGTCCAGAGTGACCTCAGGTCACCCAGATAATCCCTGGAAAAGATCCCAGGATCTGGTAGGCGCTCAGCACCTGCCCAGAGACCTCCCTGTGTGCTGGACTCACTGTCCCAGACAGAACTGTGGAGCTCAGCACACTAGAGACTGGGTTTCCTTGTAGGGAGAAAACAGTGACGGTAACATCAGGTCTGACCTCAGGGCACTCAGCTGACCCTTCACCCCTGAAAATTCTCCATAAAAGTTCTGGAGTTCCTGCAAGCTCCCAGTGGCCTGCTCATAGCCAATTATCTGTGACTGCCTGCTCTACTCACCATCCCAGAAGGAACTGTGGACCTCAAAATACCATGGACTGGGTCTACCTGTTAGGAGAAATCCCCATGGTGAGGGAAACATCAAGTCTAATCTCAGGACACCCAGCTCTGGAAAATTTTCTGGATAACCCCAGGCTCCATGCTCTAGACTCCTGCTGCATTCATGAGTGCTGTGCTCAACTCCCACTGATTATTGCTTGGGTACTGGGGCACAGAGCTCCAACCTCAGACCCACAGACTCCTAGGATCCATAGGTTCAGCCCCAGACGCTGCACCAAGGCACAACATGTCTCTCTAGCTAAACTGACCAAACTGCAAGGCTCCCTGGTTCTTCAAAACTGCTCAGAAAACACAGTGTAAGAGCAGCAGCAGCATCTCATTAAATTCACAGCTAGAAACCAGTGTCACGGCAGCTGTCTCCACGAATTCCCCTGGCAAGAGGACAGACCCCCCTGACTACCAAAGAACACAGTTAGGACACAGATCTATATGCCTGAGGTGGGCTGTGGCAATTCCTGAGAAGCACCACCATTTGGTTGACCATACCCAAAAAGCTGAAGAGGCCTTCTTTAGGAACAACCATCTTCCTGCCAAGGCGATTCTCCCCACCCCAGGATTCTAGCAGGCACCAGAAATTAACAGCCAACACCTAAGAGCCAGATTAGTAGAGGCCAGCATAAAAGCACAGCAAACAAAAGTCAAACAATATGGCATTTCCAGAACCCAGTTACCAGTGGCAAAGAGCACTGGACAGGGTAACATAAGTGAAATTGAAGAAGATGATCTTACATCCATGCTTATGAAGAGGATAATGGCTGAAACAAATAAAATGTGTAAAGAAATAGTGGAAGATAAAGTCAAACAAATTATGGCCATCCATAAAAGAAATACAGGAAGATGCACCCAAACAGTTTGTGGCCTTCAGAGAGGAAATGATTAAATCACTGAAAAAATAGAAGAAACTGAGGAATGTTCAAATAAATAGGTGAAGGCATTGAAGGAAAAACAGGAAAATATAGTCAGACAGGTGAAGGAAATAAACAAAATGGTTCAGGAACGGCTGGAAATAATCAAACTCAGGGCCAAAATCAATAAATAAAACAATTCAAATAATCAATGATACCAAGAGCTGGTTCTTTGAGAAAATCAACAAGATACGTTTAAAGGTTGTATAGTCTTGTATAATGGTTATATAGTCTTATATGCTGGACTTTGCTTCCTAATTCCTGCATACTGTACTCATTCTCCTCTAGAAGCTCTTGATATAATCATGTTTCTCAAGAAGATTCCTTAAGATATCATCCTGTGAGTGGCTTCTTATTACAATATCAACTATGACCATTATTGTTTTTTCTAATTATCTGTTAGTGCTACTTTGTATCTCCTTATAAATATCAAATATTTTATGCCATACCGTCATTCCTAAAATGTCTTGGCATATCGCAAGAGTTAGATTTACATATCTCAAATAAACTAATTTTAAAACAATTATAAATCCTAAAACAATTATGTTCTCAGTTTAAAACATTTCTAAACGAGTGTGATCTTCAAATTTTACTGATCTTTTTCTATTAATCATTCGTTTAAACCACTGGATGATAGACAATAGAAACTTGATCATCGTTTGTAGATTTAAACTTTACATTGATCTGAATTTAATATTAATTGATAGAGATTTGAAAAAATAGGAAATGGGAATGGTTTATAATTAAAATAAGTATCTGGCATCTTACAACAACATAATTGTTTTTAATCTCTAAGTAAACTTTTGGGTGTCAAACAAAGGCATGGTTGAATTTTTTTATACCAGAAAATAACAAGAAAAAAAGTCACAATGAAATCATTGTTGTTGTTTTAAGTCTATTTTAGCAGATACTTGACTTTGATTTTTAAAGAGCATCTTTAGAGTATTTCCAAGCTTTGTAAAAAAAATGTCTGTTTTATTGTCAAGCTCATGAAGCAGCTCACAAATGACTTGATACCTCCCAGGTAGCAATTATGGCCTTAAGTAAGAAACTTGAATGTTTGTCTTTCTTTCATGCACCATGAAGAGTAAAGGTCACTCTACTAGTAAAAAAGATAATGATGTTTACGGAAAGATTAAGAAGAATAATTATATTTCTTTGGAAAAAACTGCCTGGAATCTTGTCTAAAGATCAAAACACTTGTGCAAATCATATTTAAATTACATGTGATCTGTGGATGAAGAAACTTGCATTACAAAATCTGTTTCTGTACTTATAATTTACTATATGTGTGTGTATATACACACAGCCCACATACGGAGATCAAAGGACAATCATTAGAAGTGCAAATTATATTTAAATTTTGATGTGTGTATGAAGGACTTGTATTACAAAATCTGCTTCTCTGTTTATAGTTTACTTTGTGTGCTTGTGTGTATATGTGTCGTGTCTGTGTATACAAAACCACATGCAGAGATCAAAGGACAATCAGTAGAAGTGAATTTGTTCTCGGGTTCCATCTTGTGGGTCCTGAGATTGGCCTCAGGTCCTCAGGCTTGTTGGAAAGCACCTTTACCTGCTGAGCCATCTTCCAACCCTGGTTAGCCATTTCCAAACTTCTGAAGTAATCTTTAACTGTGTTGATTGGTTTTTATTTGTTTGTTTGTTTTTTCAAGACGGGGTTTCTCTGTGTAGCCCAGGATGTTCTGGAACTTACATTGTAGACAGGGCTGGTATGGGACTCAGAGAGATCCACCTGCTACTATTAAAGGTGTGTCCCATCACTACCTGACATCTTAATAGTGATATTTTTAATAAGCTGAAATATTACTGTCAAACTCTTTATCTGAATATTTGTTTCAAAGTCCATTGCAACTGTTAACTGTAACATGTTTGGTTACTAGCACTAACAAAGTCTAAAAGCAGGGAACTATATTTTTACTTTTCTTTAAATTTTCACGTATACCATAGTATGTTCATGAAATACAAAATGTTTCTACAAAGTATTTATGAATTAAAAATCTGATGGACATTGTTATATCAGGTATTATTTTCTGCCATATATTATTTCTGAATCCTTGCAGAACTAAAAGTAACTGTGAAAAGTCCATGCAGAACTGTAAAATGTGAGACGGCTCAGCCAGTAAAGGAACTTGACAAAGGTCCTTGGCAACATGACTCACACACCAGAATGCTCATAGTGGTGGAAGGAAAGGACAGACTCTAAAACGACTTACTCTGACATGTATTTTTAATTTTATACATGCATGTTTAATCTACTCTTTGAGAACAATATTCATTAATGCAAAGTATTTTGATCATATCAATACTGCACTTCCTTCTTCAAACTCTTCCCAGACCCACCTATACCATGTTTGCCTTCCTAATTTGTGGCCTCTTTTTGTAATCCATTGAGTCCAGTAAGTGCTGCCCCTGTGCACACTGATGATGGATCAGCTGCTGGAGCCTGAGCAACCTACCAGGGACCACATCCCTAAATTAAACTGATCCCCAACAACTTAGCAGCCAAGCAACTGACAGTACATACTCATTCAGGGCCAGGGCCTCATGGGACCTGCCTTCTTTACTGGTACTTTGACTGATTTGATCTTGACCATGTCTTATGCCAGTAGTTACAGCCCGGAGAGTTCATGTGTGCAGAAGCTTTGTCATAGCTGTGAAACGGTTTCACAGCAGTCCTCCAAACTTCGGGCTCTCACAGTATTTCTTTCCCTTCTTGTGGCCTGTTCCCTGAGGAGAGGGAGGGTGATATGGTTGTCTCATTTTTTGCAGAGCACTTGACAAATATGGGGGTTGGAGCTCCACTAATTTATGCATAGCCAGATAAGGATAGATACCAGGTGACTGTACATAGATTTACTCTAGCCTCTCATGCATAATTTACCCAACTTGATCTCGCCATTGTACTTTATCTTTTTGCTAATTATTATTATTTTTCTTAAAAATTTAAATATAGTTCCACCATTACCTTCTTTTCTATTTTTTGTTTTTTATTGTATTTTAGTTATTTATCATATTATCTAGAGGATTAATCTTACATGACTTTTTAATTAATTTTTTTATTTTTTTACATTAATTACATTTTATTCGCTTTGCTTCTTTCCCATTTTACTCCCAAACACATGTGCCTTTCACTTTCTCTCAAATTTAGATTCTGTTATAATTATTACATCTGTGTGTACATGTGTACACACATGTACATTCAAAAATATAAATGGGACATACTGAGTCTGTTAAGTATGGCTTTTGTGTTATGTGATTTCAGGATTGAACATTTTCTATTAGATAACCATTGAATAGCCACATCCTTTTTTTATTATTAATTATATTTTATTATGTATCCCAGCTATATCCCATTCCCTCATTCCCTCCCAATCCCACCCTCTCTCCCTCATCTCCTCCCTGCCCCTTTCCAAGTCCATTGCATGGAGAGGACCACCTCCCCTTTCTTATTTATTTATTTATTATTATTAGTTACATTTTATTAACTATGTATCCCAGCTGTATCCAACTCCCTCACTCCCTCCCAAACCCTCCCTCTCTCCCTCATCTCCTCCCTGCCCCTTTCTAAGTCCACTGATTGGGAAGGACCTCCTCTCCTTTCATCTGACCCTGTTTTATCAGGTATCTTCAGGACTGGCTGCAAAGTTCTCCTCTGTGGCCTAGCAGGACTGCTCCACTCTTGTGGGGTGGGGAGGTCAAAGAGCTTGACATTGAGTTCCTGTCAGAAATAGTACCTACTCCCCGTACTATGGGAAACCAATTGGTCACTGAGCTACCACAGGCTACATCCGAGCAGAGGTTCTAGGTTATATCCATACATGGTCCTTGGTGAAGTGTCAGTCTCAGAAAAGACCCCTGTACCCAGATATATTTGGTCCTTGTGGAACTCCTATCCTTTCCACGTCATATTAAGTTCCCCTTCTTTCCTATGATTCCCTGCACTCTGCCGAATGGTTTGGTTATGAGTCTCAACATCTGTTTTGATACACTGCTAGGTAGAGTCTTTCAGAGGCCATCTGCAGTAGGCTCCTGTCCTGTTACTTGTTTTCTCCTATGTCCAATGCCCATCCCATTTGTCTTTCTAAGTAAGGGTTGATCATCTTTTTAGAGACATTATATATATATTTGATGAATTGGCAAGTATTCTCTCTTCCAAAACCTGCCTAAAATTCATGACATGTAATACATGTAAGTCATGCAGATATTGCATCTCATTATGTTAAAAGGGACATTTTCACCATCATATGTTAGTTTGTAAGTGTGTCTGTGTGTGTGAAAGAGACAGAGAGAGAGTGGGGAGGAAGACAGATAGACATAGACAGAGAGAGGAAGGTGGAAGAGGAGAGTTCACTGAGGTGAGGATGTGCTCTACCAGAAAGAGTGGGGCAATCTTTCAGAGCGGAAACCTGAAAAACAGCCCACTATTGATTGCCTGACTAATTCAAGACTGTCTTTGGGGAGAATGCCTAGTTCTGTGAAAGACATCTTTTTCTCTAATGTTCTCAGTTTGTTATGAGAAGAGGAATGGTCAAACTGTGGTATTAGGAAGGAGAATGCCTAGTTCTGTGAAAGATGTCTTTTTCTTTAATGTTCTCAGTTTGTTATGAGAAGAGGGACATTCACAGTGTGGTATTAGGAAGTGAAGGAGAATAGGAGATAGTTGTAAATTAGGCAGATAGTAAATGGATTATCTCACCGGAGCTTTAACTACTTTTATCCAAAATTGTTTACTTCTAAGTTCTAGTCCAAAGGCACATTTTTGATGGGGTCTCTCAAAAACTCACCAGTAGTCTTTCTCATGTAGGAATGTTAAATTTCTTGCCCTTATGACATTCAGTCAGGTTCCTGCTTACACTTAAAGCAAGCATACAGTAAAATGCAACCTGGCCTGCTACATCAGAGTCTTTAAAGGTAGGTCCAGCCCTGTTCCACATATCCTAATAGAGTGTAAAAGGCTCTGCGGCATGTCACCTTCACTCTCAATAGTCTTAGTTGTGTGTTGTGAGTGCAAGCTTCTTATCCTGTAGTTGTTTACTTGGCAAAGGGGTGGACCAAGAAAAGCCCCCTAGATGGCCACAGATGGCTCTGAATTTTAGTTAAAAGTCTATGCATTTATGAATGTTTGTCTCATCTTTATAAAGACACCTTTATGGCATCATTTAAACCAATATCAGATTGTCACTGGCAAGATGAACCCTAAACAAGATAAACTCTCTCAGTGCTATGAAAGAAAAGTATGATTCAGTTGTTCTCTCTTCTAGCATGTTTACAAGTTTCTTGCATCCTTCATTTTGATTTATATGCAGTAAATATATCCACTTTGTATAATAAGATGCCTGGAACATGGGGGATTTTTGCAAATTAATATTAAGGTATTATTACAATTATTTTGTGAATAATTCTTTGTTCTTCTAAACAAACTCTGTAGTGGTATAATCAACATTTTCCTATTGTTTTCATTTCAAATGCTGTAACTTAACTATTGAGTGTCATTAGTAGAGCAATTGTAATCAAATGATAAGTGAACTCATAGGCGCCTGGTGATAATTTTCAAATATGTGCAAAAAGCAAATGAAAATTAATCATTATAATTATTGCAACCTCATGAATTTAAAATCAGAGATAATCTTCAACACTTAGGATAGTAGTGTACAACTGAAAATAACCACATAAAATTGCTATTGTTAGAAAGGCAAAGAGGATGGACATCAGAAGAAGAAGAAAACAGGAAACAACCTAGGAACCTACCACAGAGGGCCTCTGAAAGCCTCTGCCCTTCAGACTATCAAAGCAGATGCTGAGCCTGATGGGCAACTGTTGGGCAGAGTGAATGGAATTTTAGGTAAGAACTGGGAAATAGTAAGAGCTGGAGAGGACAGGGTCTCCACAAGGAGAGCAACAGAACAAGAAAATTTGAACATAGGGAACTTCCCAGAGACTCATACTCCAACCAAGGACTATTCATGGAGATAACCTAGAACCCCTGCACAGATGTAGCCCAGGGCAGTTCAGAGTCCAATTGGGTTACATAGTAATGTGAAGAGGGACTGCCTCTGACATAATCTGATTGGCCTGCTCTTTGATCACCTCCCTCTGGGCGGGGGGAGCAGCCTTACCAGGCCACAGTAGAGGACAATACAGCCACTTTTGATGTGAACTGACAGACTAAGATCAGAAAGGAGAGGAGAACCTCCCCTATTAGTGGACTTGGGGAGTGGCATGCAAGCAGAGGGAGGAGGGAGGGTGGGATTGGGATGGGAGTAGGGAGGGGCTTATGGGGGGATGCAGAATGAATAAAGTGTAATTGATGAAAAATTTAAGAAAAAAGGGAAAAAATAATTTAAGAACCTTAAATGACTTTCAAAATTGGAGGAAAACATGGAGTTAGTCAATTGGCATGGAGCACGTCTCGCCCCTGGGGGCAATGGTCTCCTGAACCTACTCAGACCTCGGACACCACCACTGCTAGTTCTAGAACTGACGCAGGATGTTCCAACGAAGGGTTAAGGCTTCTCATAATATTTCCTATAAGCCCACACCTGTTTGTCTATATCCCCCATTTTTATTCATTATTAGCCAGATAGAGCTAAGTAATTGTGGTAATGATACTTGCTTTTTTGCCCAATGCTGGAATGCTAGTAAAGTTAGGTATGCCCTGGTTACTCGCATGCCTCACTGGGTGCCTATGCCCATTGATGCCCCTCACGCTATGACTCTCTTCAGACAGAAAAGGGATCTTGGAACTACAGCCACCATTGTTACTACCATCTCATTGACGGCTGTTGGAGCTACCACCGGGGCATTAGCCATGATTCATACTGGGAAGACTGCTCAGACCCTGAATAATCATTTAGCCAATGTAGCTCATGCCTTAGTTGTACATAAAGGAATTAATGCTCAACTAAAAGGAAGCTTGATGGTGTTCAATCAGAGGATTGACCTCTTGCAGGAGCAAATTGATACCCTATGGCAAATCGCTCAACCTGGCTGTCAATGAAAGTATGCTGGACTTTGTGTCACTAGCATACAACATGAGAATTTTTCCTGTGCTGCAAATCTGTCTAAACAATTGTCGAGCTATATTTTAGGTAATTGGACTGGAGAATTCGATACTACGATGGAGCAGCTGAGAGTGGCCATTGTCACAGTAAATTCTACCGGAGTGGACGCAGGACTAGCCACAGGATTATCAACATGGATTGCTGCAGCCATGAATCATCTGAAGGAATGGGCGGGCATGGGAGTGTTAGCAGGCCTTCTGGTGTTGGTCTCCTTGGTTTGCCTGTGGTATATATGCAAGATTAGAGTCTCACAACAGTGTGATGCAGCCATGATCATTCAGGCCTTTACAGCCATTGAAGCAGGACATTCTCCCCAAGCATGGTTGGATACCATAAAAAGCTAAAATGATACGCTCAGGATGCGAGGCTAAGCACAGGACTCAGGGTCAGCCGCTTTGGACCCAAAGAAGAGCATGTCTGATTGCATGCGGGTTGATGCCCCAGGTCCCGCCTCTGAGAAAAAGGTATCGGACGGGTCTGATGCTCTTTGGGTGGATGACACCTAAATGAACATCTGTACAAAGTCCCAATTTATTTCTAATATCAGAGATCAGACCTCTACTCTTGCCTGATGCGTCTAAAACAAAAAGGGGGAACTGTAGAGAGCTGCGGAATGCTATGCCTTAAAGATGGAGCTGGTTTCCGCCTTCCACCTTCCCGATGGTGAGTGCTCTCTGTCACGAACAACTCCACATTTGGCTAAGGCCGAGGATCTGGCTTGCTTCCATGTATGTGGACCTATCTGCATTGCCCCCGTGGCACGCCTGGGTTGGCTACCCAGAGGCTATTTAAGCTGTGGGCTGGCTTTCCCCGGGGTCCGAGGATTGTTCAATGTTCCTGAATAAACTGCATTGAAAAAAAAAAAATGCTATTGTTATTTTGGTCAGTATTTTATATTTTTCTAAGTAAAATCAACTCAAAATGGAATAGGAACAAGAGTCTAGTCTGTCGGTTCTTTTTTAAAAATTATTATTATTTTTAATTAAATCTTTATTTTTTTATTTTTTACATTAATTACATTTTATTCTCTTTTTATCCTAGTTGTAGCCCCTTGCCTCATTCCTTCCCAATCCCATTCTCCCACCCTCATCTCCGCCCATACCCCTTTCTAAGTCCACTGATAGGGGAGGTCCTCTTTCCCTTCCCTCTGACCTTAGCTTATCAGGGTTCATCAAGACTGGCTGCAATGTCCTTCTGTGTGGTCTGACAAGGCTGCTCCTCCCTCAGGGGGAGTGGTCAAAGATCCACTGAGTTCATGTCAGAGACAGTCTATATAAACCCAAATCCATCTTCTCATTCACTGATCAAAACAGTATTACATGTTGGAAGGCACTGAATGGAGAAGACACCAAAATGTAATTTTACGTAAACAACAAGAATACATCTTTGTTCAGATTTGTGCTTTAAACTTTAAACCAATACCCAAAATTCTTTGGTCTCTCAGATTCAAGTGGAGACATGTCTAGCCACCTGCCGGGAGGAACTAGCCTTAACTTTTCTTGACCACTAGAAATACAGTTGCTAGGAAACTGGCCCAGATGACCAGACCTGAACTGTTTATGGTCTTGGCACCTAAAGTAAACCAATCATTTCAAAAGTCAATTTTCCTTACCCAGTCATGTAATACCAAGACATATAATTCCCTGCTGGCAGTTTTTCGCTTTAAAAACCTTGTTCCCCTAGACCACAGGGCTGCACTCCTCCTCTTCCCCAGGGAGGTTGCTGCAGTCCAGGCTTCAACTTGTAATAAAAAGATCCTCATGTGTTCTGAAAAAAATAATCTTCAAAATGATACTGATAACTTTACAGAAATAAAAAAGGTTTTAGTAATGGGCACTAAATACAATGTGTATATTGCAATGTTGTGTTTCCTCTCATGTCAGAAACTGAACTGCATAGCCGAGCATGACTCTAGAGTGGCACTGCAGCATTGTATCGTGGGGAAAATATAAAATTCCTGAGGACAATGTTGGGTAAAAACTCTTCAGGATGACCTTTTGCTAGGATGATGAAGTTCTCATTAGCAGCAACCCTGCTGTTTACCCTCAATAAAATATAGCAACCTGCTGTTAATGCAATTTCCAGTTTTTGATTTAATGACACAATTATATTAAGTTACTTTTCTAAATGCATTAGAATTTTAAGACAAGATTTTAAAATGTTTTGATAAATCTTCATTATGTTCCCCAAAACTTAGCTTTATATTTTTAATTTGCTCATTACATATAGGATGTGGCTGACAAAAGGCTTATAATAGTCAAGTTTTGTATAATACAATTTAATTATAGTTGGTGATTATTCTTTCAATTATACATATTATGATAAAGATTTTTTTATTCTTAATATTATCAGTGGACTTGACAATTGAATTTGGTTTTTACCCTGAAAACCTTCACCACGTTTTTCTTACACTTTAAGTAATTCTCTCCCTAATTTAACTGAGTACTGATTTTGCAGGAGTCTTCTCATTAAGTAATATGTACTGACAGGAAGTGACCTATCATTATGGAGAAAGCAGAGACTGAAATCTGGCAGAACTCCGTTTTAATTTTGACTTTGCTACTTACTAGATATGTGACCTTGAACATTTTAGAATCTCTCTTGGTACTGATTTAGCTTTTTAATCTGATTAAGGTATAAGTGGAAAATTAGATAATGTATATAAATCACATAGCTCACCATAACTGGTGCCAAAGCTTAGGCTCTTTAACTGAGGTGTCTTGTGATTTATTGAGAGGATACAGAGGAAACATTTCTTCTCGCTGAGTCTCTCACCTTCACATGTCAAGTCCTTAAATAATCTGTAAATTATGAGATTTGATTTTTATGTTGGAGGCTCTATATTTATGTTTTTCTCTTTTGTGACACAATTGTCTGTCTAGGGCACTTTCACTTGTATTACACAATTTGTTTTGAGAAAAAATGAAAGAGAAGCTTAAGAGAGAATGTGAATATCAAACACAAAGGAGCACTGGAGCCATCCTAACAGATTTCAGATTGATGAGGATATTGACAAATGAGTGCAAATCTGCTAAGCAGACATACATACATATGATCTCATGATAAAACACACAATTTCCTGTGTCTCATTTTTATACACTAACCATGATTATGGGTCACTCTTCCAACACATTCACACACACACACACACACACACGCACATGCACACTCTCACACACACTTTTCTCATGGTCAGTGAGAACCCATCACATGACAGACCACTGATAACTGAACATTTTTTTTCCCTCCATGTCACACACCACTGGAGAGTTGTTGTCCATTACAGGAAGAATAAAGACTACGCTGACTGAAAACACTGGATATTCTGTCAGACATGGCGGAAGTTAGAAACTTTTTATGACTTATGACCAGAACACTTCAGAAATTCTCACAAGTAGTGAGGTCCAGATTTTGTAATCTTTCATCAAAAGCAGGGAAGCCCAGTAAGTATTTGTTGTCTAAATTTTGTAATAATTTAGGTTTCTGTATTCAAATATTACATATTGCCACTGATATATTAAAAATAGATTTCCTCCTTACACACATAAAACTGCACTGTGTGTATATATGTACACACATATATATATGTTATGTATTATATAGTAAAGTCATCCCTCAATAAGTAAATGTATAGACCCATACTTAAATATTAGCTACTTTGTAATGAAATGTGTGGACTTGGGCCAAAACTTTTCAATAATTTAACAGTTCGACACCATCTCTGAAGATTACTTCCACTTGTCATTCAGTTATGCATATAAAAAGTTCACAAATAAATCTTTATGCAATTTCTAGTTTTGCCATTCTCTACCAGTGTTCAAATGGGATCAGGGGAAGGCTTTGCCATTCCTCTGTGTCTTGCCCTGGGGTTTGGGGATAAGGACTTTTAAAGAAAAAAAAAAAAAACCAACTGGAAGTAATTTTTTTATCTTAACTGTAAAAAATCATATATTCATTTTAAAATTTTATTTATTTTTGATGTTTTCAAATTAAACAGAATTTCATCACGTTCTCTCCTTCTTTTTCTCTTTCAGCCTCTCCAGCTACAAAAGTCATCTCCCAGGTACCCTGAAATTAATGTATTTAGACATAATTTAGTATGAGTTAGAAAAATTAGCAATTGTAAGGTTCTATTTTCTTTGTCATTTTTCATTTAGTACAATGTTATACTGCAATTTGGAAAACTTTAAAGCCTTATTTTCGAGAGGTAAAGTCAAGTCTCAACCACATTTCAGTGATTATATGGATGACACAAATTAGACTTTTCTTCTTCCTCCTTTTCCTTCGACCCCTCCTCCTTTCTCCTCACCCTCTTTCTCCTCCTGTTCCTCCTCCTTCCCCTCCTTCTTCTCCTCCTTCTTCCTATTCTATTCTCTTTGTGAGGTAGTAGGTCACAAGGGTGGTAGTAAGACCTGGAAAGACTGGGAAGTGAGTATGAATGGGCGCATTATATGAAATTAATAAATAATCAATAAAATTATTATGTTCAAATATAAAAAAGAAAACAATAATAAAACATAATTTGTTAAAAATAAAATGCACATCAAAGCAACACTTTTAACAGAAATGTTTTAAAATAAATCATGTCTCCTATAGGCAACAACAAAGATATGTAACCAGGACTAGCATGTAGAATGCACATCACTTTTAATATGAGGGCAGGAGGTTTCCAGAGCCATAGGAATGAATATTTCTTTGTAGTCCAAGTCAGTGCTCAGTCACTAGCTCCTCACATAACAAATACCTGAGATCTTCTTAAAACTAACTCTAGCAGTAATTAACACATAACATTAGAGAAAGAACTGCTAGATACAGGTGCTTGTAGTGTTCTAGAAACAGAGTCTAACTAATGTACAGGTCATAATTCTTCCACTGTCCCTCTCTCCTTTATTGAAAGTTATTTATTTCAATTTCAGAATGAGCCTGGAGAAAGGAAAGATTGGAAGAATATTAGGTTACTTACAATAGACTGTCACGGGATATATCAGAGGCTTAACCAAATAAATATTTGCATGTCATTGCTTTGCTTTGAATATAAGATGTTAAAGAACTGTGTTCCTATTGTATTTTTCATAATATTTTAAATAATTATCAGTATTTTGCAGACATTGTTATTTGAAAGTACTGTTTCTCCATTCATTCAGAATAACATTTTAGCAGCTTATCTGGATTTAGGTATCATTTTTTAACATTCACACATGTACATACACAATGAATGTACATAATTTTAAGGCTTATCAGATAACAGGAAAATATTTGTGTGTGTATAGTGCGTATGAAACATATTACATATACCATGCCACTCCTATGGGACAAGCTATGTAACTAATTGTTTGACTCCTTGAAGACACAGGATCATGACATGAACAAAAACCTGTAGTAATAATGCATGGCCTTTAGCAAGGCAATCGAAAAACATGTAGAACAAGATGGTGGTTTTATGAGAGCACTTTCGAATGAGTGAAGGAGCTGACAGAAGAGCCATCTGGGACTCATTTCACAATTTGACTGGAGACCAACCACAGGAGGTCGCAAAAATGTTTTTAATGTAATATTATGCATCGTTCAGAGAAAATTCAAGAGCTCAGGAGAGTGTATAGGCTAATTCTGACAATGCTCACAAGAGCATGAGCTTAAACTTATTTCCAAAATTTCCACTGGGTTTTCCTAAACACCAAAGTAGTTGAGGAATATTTTTTATGGTTATCTTTACTAATTTTTTTTTAGCTTTAGTAGAAAAATCTGGAGTTTCTTGGTTTATATCACTTTTACAAGTATAAAAATTTGGTGCTTCAAACAAACAAACAAAAAACAAGAAATCTCTTCATATAGGGAATATCATATTTCTTTATTATTGATAGAAAAAAATGTATTTCTATCAGGAAAATCACAAATTAACATTTATTTCTTTTTAGAATCAAAGTGGAAATGACATACTGGGAAAGAAACTTTAAGCTAATTCATTTTTAAGCATTTTTATTCACACAGGCTACAGGAGCCACATAATAACCCTATGTCTGGTGAGTGAATTATGTTGGAATAAAACCTTTGTCAGAGAGTAGAATTTAATTGTTGAATGTTCTTTATCTCAAAAGAATCGATTTGCATTTAAATGAGAAGTCCTTAAGGTAATGATCCCAGTAGATGTTTTATTATTGATGTAAAAGTATTGAGTACCTGTTTTAGCCCATACAGTAATAATGGTGTGGTAGAATTAACTGTAGAAGTATTTGGGAATTAAATTAATATATAACTTTAATATTATTTCTCTACAATTTAATAAATTAATTAAAATACTTAAGGAAATAATAGACTTTGCATTCCAAATTAAGCAATAAAAATTGTTTTTACAGTTTCTACTACAAAATATGTTTTGAAATTCTATAGTTGCCATTTATTAACCTTTAAATTATATCAGAACAACTATTAATAATTGCTGAATAACTATGAATGGATACAAATATTTTCCTGTTATCTGATAAGCCTTAAAATTATGTACATTCATTGTGTATGTACATGTGTGAACGTTTAAAAATGATACCTAAATCCAGATAAGATGCTAAAATGTTATTCTGAATGAACGGAGAAACAGTACTTTCAAGTAACAATGTCTGTAAAATACTGATAATTATTTAAAATATTACGAAAAATACAATAGGAACACAGTTCTTTAGCATCCTATCATATTTTTCAAAGCAAAACAATGACATGCATATATTTATTTGGTTAAGCCTCTGATATATCCCGTGACAGTCTATTGTAAGTAACCTAATATTCTTCCAAGCTTTCCTTTCTCCAGGCTCATCTGAAATTGAAATAAATAACTTTCAATAAAGGAGAGAGGGACAGTGGAAGAATTATGACCTGTACCATTAGTTAGGTACAGACTCTGTTTCTAGAACACTACAAGAACCTGTATCTAGCAGTTCTTTCTCAAATGTTATGTGTTAATTACTGCTAGAGTTAGTTTTAAGAAGATCTCAGGTATTTGTTATGTGAGGAGCTGGTGACTGAGCACTGACTTGGACTACAAACAAATGCATGAGTGCTGATTTATAATTTCTTCCAATGTTCCTGGAACCCTCCTGCCAATCCTTTGTGCAGGTGTCTGCTTTCTCATTAAAGCTGCTGTGAAATTTATTCTGTATATACATTTGGGTTGGACTCTGTGACCATGTGGGTGTAAACGTGACCATGTGGGTATAAAACATGTCAGTATATCAGTGTTTCTGTTTATCTGTAGTACACATATATTTAATATAAGTAAGATTTTTGGTCCATTTGGTGTTTTGTGCAGCTGAGGAATCTGTAAATTATTCATTGACGGTTCAGTACCCCTTGATCATGTTTGTGTTATTTTGATCTATTTTTGTCTCTTTTTTCATTTTTTTATTATTATTGTTATTTTATTGTTAATTACACTTTATTCATTTTGTATCCCCCCATAAGCCCCTCCCTCCTCCCCTCCCGATCCCACCCTTCCTCCCCTTTCTGCATGAGGGGGGAGCAGCCTTACCAGGCCACAGAAGATGACAATGCAGCTACTTCTGTTGAGAACTAATAGTCTAAGATCAGAAAGAAGGAGAGGAAGACCTCCCCTATCAGTGGACTTGGGGAGGGGCATGCATATTTTGATCTATTTAAGAAAAAAAAATCCTATAACTACTAAAAACAATCAAGAATATAGAAAGAGAAAAAGAAAGGGTTTTAGGATATTGCGGATGGTTCTTTATTATAAACAAAATTTTCAAAGTGCAATAATCAAACTCATTTCATTGCATTCTAATACACATATGAAAGAATTTGGTTCTTCAATGTAAAAAAGTTAAGACTAAATGACAAACAGAGATGAGAGTTTTCTATAGCTTAATATAAAGAACAAGCAGCTGGTATTCCTGTGCTGTAGCCTGATCTTTCTCACTCCTGCCACAGAGAAGACATCACATAAGTCAATGAAGTCAATAACTAAGATTCCTTTCCAGCCTGCTCCTAGGATAAGATCTTGATGTCTCCCTAAAATAAAAAGCTGTATAGTGACTCTTTTCATATATTTATCTTACAGAAGTTATATCCTTTGCAGCAGCTAAGAGGACAGTGTTCCCTTATAATTTCCAAATAGGATAGAATTAGTGATGTCAAAAAAATAAGAACTTCCATTTACATCACTCTTGCCATTTTAGAGTCACAGGACGCAGATTGTCCCAATCCCATTAGCAATCCACAAATTTGGGATACCACTCTGAGAGAAGGACCACTACAACCAGCTGTGAAGCAATAATGCAGAAGAATTCTTGGGAGGGAAAAAGCATTGAGTGCATTTTAAAAAAATATATTGTTATTATTATTATAGTATTATTATTTATTAAAATTTATTCATTTTGTATCCCAGCTGTAGCTCCTCTCTAATTCCTTCATTACCTCCCCTCCCCTCCCTCTTCCCTTTGTCCCTCTTCTAGTCCACTGTTAGGGGAGGTCTTCCTACCCTACTATCTGACCCTGGCCTATCAGGTCTCATCAGGGCTATCTGGATCATCTTTCTCTGTGGCCTACTAAGGCCACCTCACCAGGGGAGGTGATCAAAGAACAGGCAGCAGATTTCATCAGAAGACTGCCCCTGCTCCCCCAAGGGACTATTGTCATTTGATTCATTTGTGAAAGAGTCAAGCTAAAGGGTACATTATAAAACAATGTAAATTTTTGTTAGAAGTAGTTACAAGATATCTGACAGCTACAAGCTTGACCTTTAAAAAATGTGTAATTAAAAGAGAGAATTATGCAAACAGACAGCTTAAAGAGAACCTTCATGATGTCAGTGCAGGCCTTAGGACTGGACTCCATGACCCACTTCCCAGAGACTAAATTTCATAGTATAAGTCTCTAGAATTACTTATACAAGAACAATTACAGAAGCATTGTTTTTGTTTTGTCTTCACAGTAAAGACAAAATACAGGGTGTAAGTCCAATAGATCAACTGGCTAGATTTAGAGAGGCTTGTGGCATGAAGTAGTCCAAGAGCCCCACTGAACCGCTGTCATTCCAGAATGAATGTACACCTGCCTAATTTTTTATCCTCTACACAGTAACACTAAAAGCTTCACACTTTACAGATAACAGCTTTTCTTGAAGTTGGTAGAACAAGGCCTTAAGTGATTAAAGAAAAAAATAAGCAAATTTTATACCAAAATTTGAGTTCTCTGAGTCAGTGAAGACAATAATTTGTGTGATGTAAAAGGATTACTTTGACAGCAAAATATGAGAAAGTTTGCAACTTCACAAGAGAAAGATTGCAGAGGGGGAGCAGCCATGCCAGGCCACAGAGGAGGACATTGCAGCCAGTCCTGATGAGACCTGATAAGCTAGGGTGAGATGGAAGGGGAGGAGGAGCTCCTCTATCAGTTGACTTGGAGAGGTGAATTGGAGAGAGGGTGGGGTTGGGAGGGAAAGCAGGAGGAGGCTACAGCTGTGATACAAAGTGAATAAACTGTAATTCATATAAAAATAAAAATGTAATTTAAAAGTAAAAATATATATATTAAAAAATGTTGGCAGAACTCCTTAAAACAGGCAAGGCCTTAGCAATAATTTGGATTAAAGAACATCTATTCTCAATAACATGTGATCAAACAATAGAATGATTATATTCATCTAGATATGAAAGATGTTATACTTTCATCAAATCTGGAGTATTAAATCTGGAGTTTTAAATTGTATCAAAAAAGTTGAGAAGAGATTATTGAAAAGTTTAATAGTCGAACAATAATTTCACTACACTATAATTTCATTGATAAGAATAACATATTAAACAATTTTCTGAGTATCTAAACAATATTTCAAACTTCCAAAAGGAATAATTTGCAAAGCTGAAGACAGATACATATTTACATATATACAAATATATAATATAAATATATACACAAATATTAATATTTTAATATGGAATATAGACAGAAAAACTAAAGATTAACAGAACCCAGTAGAAATAAGAGTTATTAAATGCACTAACTCATCATAATAGAAATATCAGAATAAAAGAGAAGAAACAATTATGTATCTAGCAGGTAAGGTACCATGATGTAGAAGGTAGTTGTTTTTTTTTTTTTATAACACACAATGTGATGTTTATTTGTTGCATTGGAATTTGCTGACACTTCAGATTGTCCCAAATGTGGGAAAGTATATTTCATTATTTGTTGTAGTCGTGAATTGCATTCACACTTTCTCCTTAATTTGGAAAGAAATAAAAATATCAAAACATAGAGGGGGAAGGTAGAGGGAATGATGAATGGAGAAGAGGAAAGAGAGACACAGCGACAGAGACAGAGAAAGGAAAGAGAGAAAAGATCTGGGAAAACTACTTATGCAGTTAACAAATTTGATACAAACCATTACTGTAAATAGTCCACAAAGCTTTATTTATTTAAAAAAAAATAGAAACACAAGACATTAAGGAGAAATACTTTGAAATCTGATAAAAGAGACTTGAAGGCAGAGAAGATAGATAAGCACATAAATATCCTTGCTTCCATGATTTTATATGTTAATTATAACATGATTTCTGTTCTTAGACCTTGCATGGTGAACGACACTCCCACAAACAGCTCTTTGATCTCCACAAGAATGTCAGGCAAAACACACATACACAGGTATGCACAAGCACACACACACACACACATGTGCACATGTAATAAATACATTAATAAGTCTAAAAATAAATATATATTTGAAGTCCTGAAAGATAAAAACTAAAAAAAAAAAACAATGAAATAAATGTCAAAACACTTTCTATATACAATTGACTATCAAAAGATTAACAGCTGAAAATTTATCAGAAATATGAGAAGCCATAAGGCAGTGATATGTATATTCAAATTTTTGAAAGGAAACAAAACAATTGCCAACTGACCATCATTCACAAACACTGAAGAAAATTCTTCAGAATGAAAGCATGTGATATCAGGCAATAATTTCACCTGGGAATTTATTTCCTAAGAGAAAAGTTTATTTCTTTGGGGAAAAAGGTGACTGTGAACATATATATAAACAACATGTAAGCTGTTCTGAAAGGTTATATGTCTTCATTCTTCTTAAGTTAGTAAATTCCCTATAAATTAGTTATTTAAAACAATGGAGATATGCTGGCTTCTATGTTGAGAAATGTACTGTCTTTGACAGGAACACAAATGATATTATTCAAAATAATGGAACCAAAATAACATGACAATTTGACTATATAGAAATAACTGTATATGTGGACTTATTTATAATTATATATAAATATGTAGAGTTCTTATAGTCTATTAACATGTGAAAAAATATATTCATTATATAATTATAAAAGTGTTTTAATATAAATATGGACATGTGCAAAAACATGAAAGAAGACTTACAGAAAAAAATGTTTCTGTGATTTAAAAAATATAAAAGTAATCTTTGTTTCCTCCACATTACATTACCACATGTGAATATATGTGATATAATTATAGAAGTATATTGTTTTTATATAAATATTAATATAACGTGCAAAATATGACCTTTAATCCAAGAGCTTTCTGCTGGAGTACTGGAAACAGGATTAAATAAAGTTAACCCAAGATCAAGAAGCAGAGCAAGGCTGCTTCTCCCTCAGAGGAATGGGCAAAAAGCCAGCCACTGAGTTCATGACAGAGGCAGTCCCTGTTCCCCCTACTAGGGTACCCACTTAGATACTGAGCTGCCATGGGCTACATTTGTGCAGGGGTTCTAGGTTATATCCATGAATGGATCTTTGTTGGAGTATCTGTCAGAAAAGACCCCTGTGCTCAGATATTTTGGTTCTGTTGCTCTCCTTGTGGAGCTCCTGTCCTCTCCAGGTCTTATTAACTTCCCTTTCTTTCAGCCTTACCAGGCTACAGAGGAGGACACTGCAGCCAGTCCTGACAAAAACCTGATAAGCTAGGGTCAGATGGAAGAGGAGGAGGACCTCCCTATCAGTGGACTTATAGAGGGGCATGGGAGGAGATGAATGAGTGAGGGTGGGATTGGGAGGGAATAAGAGAGGGGACTGCAGCTGGGATACAAAGCAAATAAAATGTAATTAATGTAAAAAATAAAAATTTAATTAAAAAAGAAGTAGAGCTAGCAACCAGTTCATAGGAAGTGAACTGTTGTGTATATAGACATGCTTTTTTTTTTTTTTTTAGTCCCAGGTGTGGGATATGGAAGTGACTCAGATGGTCCACAGCAGCGGACGATTTGCCTCATGAGGGCTCTGAGAGTAGATAATTTGCCAGCTGTAGATAGTTTAAATCTGAGGACTCTGGAGAGAGAATGAATGCCAGAGCCCAGAGAGTGTGGAAAATGGGAGAAAGAACAAGGTTGCTCCTTCCCCCTTGCTGCTCCTGGTTGCTGTTGTGAGACAAGAAGTTGAAGATCTCCTGAAAAGAGGACTGGATTGGCTCCAAGGAACCGAATGACCCTAACCAGCAGGAAGCAGCTAAAAGAACTGTGCCCTCCCCCCACTAACCCATTTCTTCTCCTACCTGGTGTTGAGGTGTTGGAAGGGATTGGGGTGGAGTATGGAGAGAGAGGTATAAGAAATGTAAATAAAAGGGTTGTTAAAAAGTACGCTAACAAATGTTCTTGTGGAAATTTTCAGTCAACTTGTATAACAGATCACCTTCAAACTGCAGGCACAATAATAATATGTAACATAAATGCAGCATTCGTGCATAACCCATTTATGAAAATCCATTAATATTTTAGATGGATATTAACTCCATTTGCCAAAATACAACATTATTTATATATAAATATTTCAAAATCGAAAAGTGTCTGAAATCAGAAAAGCCCTGAGTATGGTAGACAAGGGATAATAAGTTAGCAACTAGAGAAATTTGGTGGCACAGGACTTACTGGGGTAGGCTTGAGTGATGTGAGATAGACAACAAATGGATGTGGAGTACATACAATGAACTATTATGCAATGAAACTGGTTAACCTCTCTTCTGTGACCTGTAACTCACCAAGGCTATTTTTAACAAAAATTTCATTTTACCACTCACAACTTCTGTTCTATAACATTAAAATTGTCTTACTAGTACGTATGACATAAAAAAAAATTAAAAGTCAAGCTACGTTAAAATTTTATATAAAAATCAAAACGTGACAGAAGGCACCCAGAACCCTGCCCACCTCTGTATGGCTCAGTGCATGTAGGAACCGCTAGGATGTGCAAGTACTTGGTGTAGAGTTGGGAGAGGGAAAAAAAAGAAATGGTTTGTGCAATAAGAAGAGAGGTGGGACCGGAGAATTTGGGGGCAGACTGATGTGAGTAGGCTGCTCTGCCACCATAGGACACCGTAAAGTCTGGGCCTGTGCTGCCACTGGAGGCCATGTCTGGGTCCTTGGCCCTGGAACAACAAGGGTCTGTTTTGATGTCCCAGGTCCAAAGGCCAAAGGCCATGCGGATGTCCTCGTATGGGCTGCTACCTGGAGGCATGTTGGTATCCATGATTGCACAGAGCAGGCCCTCCTCCTTGCCATCTGCACACTCAGGAGAGCATTGCTTATCGCTCACTTGGGCAGAAGAGGAGAGCTGATCCTGGTGAAGCTAGCTCAGTATGGGTGCTGGTAGGCTGACCAAGTCGACTACCACCCAGGCACAGATCCAGGGTCAACATCTTCCCCATCTATGGACTGCTAAAAAGAATAAAAGGGTGAAACCTGCAGAATCAGAGCTGCGGGATCTCACCGACACAGAGCAACCTTGAAAGTAAAGATGTTTGAGCAAAAGGTCATACTGTGTGACATACCCAGAAACACTACAGCTTCCAGTCAAAGATGGTTTTCTGTTTTGTTGTTGTTGTTGTTTTGTTTTGCTTGATTTTGTTCTTTTTAAATTTTATTTTTATGTTTTTCTCTTGAGGAGAAGTTGCAAGGGTGGAAGCAGCTATGAAGGGACAGAGAGATGAATGGAATTGGGGTGCATGATGCGAAATCCTGGATTTCATAAAAAGTATTAAAAATCATAAAATGATCTTAATATGCATATAGGTATTGATATGCTATCATTTCTAGTACACCATAATAGTGATTGACTCATTGATTCAAAACTTAAAAATTCATTCTAAATTAAATTATAGAACATACCAATTTTTGTTTAAATGTAAAACTACACAGCTCATATAGGAAAACATTATGTACATAAATATTAAAGGCCTTCTCCTATATACTGCACACCAATTTTGATTTATGTTGTAGGAAAATCAGAAAAAAAATTAAATTGAAATCTAGAGACCTCACTGAACTATAATTGAAGTAATCTGGAGAAGAGGTTTTTAAATTGTTAACAAAGAGAGCTCTCACAATTAAGCTGTAGTCATCTGTGCATACTGCTTTTATCTCTCCTCTGTGGCCAACTCCGTTGACTACTATCGAAAGAAAGGTCAAGGAGAAATAGGTATTTATAGACAAGGAGAGTGGAGAACAATAGAGTCAAATGGATTGACCACGGTGCAAAAAATAAAATAGTGACTTGATATACTCCTCTCATGGGACCACTTTACTGAGCAAAACAAATAAATGACTTCTATGTAAAAGGCTATTTATTCCAAGTAATATAAATCTCTTAAGGTAATCCACTCACCCTTACATCAAATTGAAAAGCCCATTATCTTTCACAGATATTTAAATGTAATTTTGTAGGTTTCTAGTATCTGCCAACACAGTTATACAGAAATGAATTAAAATAAAGAAAAAATTTAAGTGACTATCCTGTTTGGTGATATATTTCTTCAAAGAGTTCATCTTTGTCTGTTGAAATATTCATGCAAATTAATTAAAATAGAAGACTATAGGTTAGAACTGAGAACCTATAAAAGGTTATAATCCCTTACTTTAATTGAAAAGCAAATCCATTTATCTTTTTCTGAGGTTTTGCTTTTCTACTTGGAATCTTGAATCACTATTCCTAAACTTAGTTAATGCTAAAGAGTATATATAAAAACAAGAAGACCCCTTGTTTTTACTTATTTCACAAACATAGATATGCTATCTTCATCAGTTGATGTGAGAGAGTATAAGTTTATGTAGATTTCAGCACGTTATAACTATTTTTATTCAACAATATGAATCCCACCATTTTATTCACAGTTAAATATACATCTATTACTATTTTAATAGCTATCTAATATATGCTTATTTATGCCATGTTTCAATCACTCCAAACCTTCAAACTTTAGACTATCTAGATCATACTTAGTGGCTTTGTTTCTATTGAGAAACTCCCTGTTGTATCGCAGCTCAAATAGTCTACAATCCAGAATAAGTGATTCATAACAAAACAAATACAAATAGTCTTAAACATAGGAAGATACTTTCCACACCCAACGTTAGAAAAAGCATAGCTCAGTAATCAATTGGTTTCCCAAAATGAGGGGAACAAGAACTATGTTCCCCTCAATGACTGGCTTTTTGACCTCCCCACCCCCCAAGGGAGGAGCAGTCCTGTTAGGCCACAGAGGAGGGCTTTGCAGCCAGTCCTGAAGATACCTGATAAAACAGGATCAGATGAATGGGGAAGAGGTCACCCTCCCATCAGTGGACTTGGAAAGGGGCACGGTGGAGATGAGGGAGGGAGGGAAGGACTGGGAGGGAATGAGGGATCGGGACACGGCTGGGATACAGAGTTTATAAAATGTAACTGATAAGAAAAAAATAAAATAAAAAAAAGAAAAAGCATTTCACCTATATATTAAAACTTTGTGGATATTAAACTACAAAGGTACAAGATGGTAAAGATCCTGAGCCAGTGTGGGCAAAGACTAAAAAGAAAAGATAAAGAAAATGAAGATAAAATTTTTTTCACAAATTTGCTGAAAATGCATGGACTTTGAATGTTTAATAATAAGCAAGGTCAGACAATATCAAAGAGAAAAAAATATTGTCTCATATTTGGATTCATTTTTTGTTTTCTTCTAACTCTAATAACAGTAACTATAATAGTACACTTATTTTAAAAATCTATTACTTTTTATTATTTATTGTTCTTACTTCCGTAATCAAAATAAAAAAAAATTATAAAAGCTATCAGTCAAATATTCTGAAAAAAAAAAAAAAAAAAACACCGTGTTAGTTTAAATAGGTAGTGATGTTCATATGTCTACAACTTGTCTGATAAGCATTAAAGATGACCCATAATCAATTATGGGTCATTAATCAATATTATTACAATTAATCATTAATCAATGTTTAGGAAATGATCATCATTATTGCTATTATATATTTAACATTACCAGATGCTCAAATAATTAAGTATAAATAGTCATATACATGTAGATTATATGAAGTTACAGATGTGTCAATTATATGGTATAAAAACTGAAGAAATGCATTAAAATATTTGTTTCTTATAAAATTTATTCTTTTCACTGTAATTAACTTATTCCATAAGTGTATACACGCATATATGAGTTTAAAATATGTTTTATATGTTTTTAAACATATACAGGTAGTCAGCATCTAAACTAAAGCTAAGGGTGCAGATAAAGTGTGAAAGTTTGCTGGAAAATTTTTCCTTGCTTAGTAGAGATCAACACTTTGTCTCTAGACCTTTAGCTTATTAATTGATGAGGACAAACTACATAATAGAGGTTAGTATTTTTTATTCAGAGTTCATCAACTTCCATTTAAATTCAACCATACATTAACAGGAATATCCAGAATAATGTTTGACTGATTATCTGGGTATAGTCATGCCATAACTGTGCTGATACATTAAATTTAACCATCACTCAACTATGTGTATAATATAAGAACAAAATGTGCATCTGTGACTTATCAATTAGTGGTGTCAGCCTTCAATATGAACAATGAGCATTTCTTGTAAGCACTCTAAGGACAATTTCAATTAATAATATTGAGAGTAATTTAAATAAAGAAGGACAGTCCTTATATAGCACTATATCACCTGAGATCCTTCCTGTCCTCAGATCCCATAGCTTACAGCTTTATTATCATGGATACAAGTCTTTCTGACCTCAACTTTTAGATTACTTTCCACAGTGTTATTCCTCTTATTTTCTTTTGAAGTGCAATATCCTTCTTAACTCAAAGGAAAATGTAGCAATTAATTATCTTTCTTTTCGTTATTGTTAACAGTGCTTTTCTTCTTTCTTTTTGTAACTGCATACTAATTTTCCACTTCAGTGAGTGAAAGACAAAACTAATCTTTTCCTTCTAAAAGGTAAAAAATTAACTAAGTATTGCTTTTCTTATGAAAAGACACACTCTCTAAAAATATATCAAATTTTCATTATTGCAAATTTAAATTTAAGCACCATTCAACAACAAAGGTTTTCATTTATATTGTTCTCGTTTGTTTCGGTGCACTCTATCATATCCATGCTATGTTACCACAGTTTGAATACAATAAGACAAATCGATAACATATACTTTTCTCCAGATTACTGCCTCTAAACCTATTAATAAAGGCCATTTTCTGGTTTGGTCACAACACAACTAATAGTCCATTCTTCCACTTGCCATGTTTCAGATTGTAATTTAAGACTATTCAGATGAAAAAGTCATATTTGTCCTCTCCTATGTCAAATATTATGAAATAGTTTCATGTTTGAAAAAAGATAGGTAGTTTTCTGGGAAACGACTAGCTCTGTTTGAAAGTCAATATAATATATATATCTTGAACTAGAGCCAATTTTATATTATTTCATTTTATTTATTTATTTATTTGCCCCACAGTGCTGACCATCAACATAGAGATTACTGAATGCTACAGCTAGGATGCAGAGTGAATATATTGTAATAAATAAAAAATATGTTTAAAAAGAGTCCACTGTCCTAGTCTGCTTTATAATAGCTATGATAAAAACACTAACTAAACTTGAATTGAAAAAGAAAATAATTACTTTATCTTATATATGTAAGTAACCATCTACCACTGAAGTAAGTCAGGAACTGAAGCAGAGACAAAAACAAGCAAACAAACAAACACAAAAACTTGATGTTTCCTTTCTAGGAATTCATGGCTTGTTCAACATGCTTTCTTCTTTTTTTTCCAGCATATTTTTATAATTATTTGAGAATTTCATATAATTCACCCAATCATACTCTTTCCAGTCCTCCCAGCTCTGTTCCACCTGCCCTGATGACTTCCCAGGGGAAAAAAGTAGAAGAAAAAAAAAAAGCCAATTTGTTTTGTCCATATGTTCACTGGAGCATGGTCAAATTCAGAGTGACTAGCCTCTCGAAGAAGCTTGAGCACTTCCCAACCTTATTCGCAACATAAGCCTTCAATTATGGAAAGCTAAATTCACCATCTTGGTCACACTTATGAGTGCTCTTTGACAGCTTCGTGTGTACACTGTTACATTTTGGAGTGTTGGGGGTTGGCGTTAGGTGTTGTCACTGAAGCTTTCTGTGTTTCTCTTTATTAACTGAGTCTATAGTTGTCATGACCTTTTGTGACTATAAACATGTATTTGTTTTGATCCTAGGTGTAGGATATGGGATTGATTAAAACTGGTTTCTCTTGGCCTCTGAATGAATGGCTCAGCCTGGCCTCATACTAGTTCTGGAGATATATATATATATCGTTCTGGAGATATATATATATATATATATCGTTCTGGATATATATATATATATATATATTACAATACATTCTGGATTGTGTATATATATATATATATATATATATATAAATCTATTACAATATATTCACTTTTTATCCCAGATGTGTCACACTCCCTGGTCTCCTTCCAATCCAACCCTCCCTCTCTCCTCTCCCCCTATGCCTCTCCCATAGATCACTTCCCCTTCTATCTAACCTTAGCCTATCAAGTCTCATCAGGACCAGCTACATTGTTTTCTTCTGTGGCCTGGTAAGGCTGCATCCCCCATGGAGAGGTGATCAGAGAGCTTGCCACTGAGTTCATGCCAGAGACAGCTTCTGCTCCCCTTACTAACAGACCCACTTGAATACTGAATCAATGGGCTACATCTAAGCAGGAGTTTTAGGTCCTCTGCATGAATGTTCCTTCGTTTGGGTAGCAGTCTCTGCAGGGCCTTAACCCCCCCCCCTTTTTTTGGCCCTTTTGGTCTCCTTTTGGAGCTCCTGTCCCCTCCTGATCTTTCTATCTCCCCCTTCTTTCATACAATTCCATATACTCTGCCCAAAGTTTGGCTAAGAGTCTTAGCCTCTGCTTCAATACCTCAATCAGTAGAGTCTTTCAGAGACCCTCTGTGGTAGGCTGCCGTCCTGCTCCCTGTCTACCACTTCTGAAGTCTATCAAGTTTGTTCTTCTACATGAGGATTGAGCATCTTCCCTAGGGTCCTCCTTGTTTTTAAATTCTTTAGGAGTATAGATTTCAGTATGGTTATACTATACTATATTATATGTCTAACAGCCATTTATGAGTGAGTATATACCATGTGGCAATATGTTTTAATCTTCTGTATCTTTCTCATTCTCTGGATTGTTCTATATCCACCTGTGTCTAGTTTGGTCTCTCCACTACCTGTTTTTATGAAACTGTCCTGATGTCAAACTCTACGTAAAAACTCTCTCTCTTTCTCCCTGTGCCACTCTTAAGTAGCCTCTTTTTCGTGTTCTATTCTTGTGAGAGTTCAGTGTGTCCTATTTCGGACTCATTCTGTCAAACCTTTCTCTTATTCACCACTGTGTCGGCCCCTCAATTAGAGGTCACTATCAAATGTGGCTGCTTTCTTCTTTAAACTAACCTTACCTTCATTGTTTGGGGTTAGATGTGTGCACTAAGGGCATGTCTGTGTTCATGCCAGATCACACTGTAATCCAGAGCGTGTCTGAATTTCAGTGAGATTACATAGACCTAGAAGTTCTTTAGATGTGATCCCTTTCCAGTCATATTGCTGGATTAAAAATCTTCCAAAAACAAGAACTTTTAAGCAGAATACAGTCTATAGGCATATTAAATATAAAAATGCTTGAAATCTTAAACTAAGTTTGAAATAATTTTTATATAGTAATAGGCATACACAATTCACTAGTTGATAAAATGAGAATTTCCTTACCTTTATTCATAAAAAGAAATCCTGCTATGGACTGAATTAAAGTTAGCTAAATAGAGTACATATGCACTTTGTATATACTATTGTGACTCTACGTCCTGGAGAATTATACTATACATGTACAAAAATAAGGAGTGAATGGTACATGAGGAATCTTAAGAGTGAAGATAAAGAAAGCAATAAATACAAAAATGGAAACACATTCTGACAAATTACTGTTTTCATTTCTAAAATAAATTGACATTGCCATCTACATAATCGACAAATGGAAAACAGTATTACTGTCCCCTAATTGGGCAATTCATGATGTTTTTCCGGTCTCTATTTAATTGCTCCCACTGTGTAGGAATATGTCAAAGATTCAGAGTGCAGAAAATCAGAAATGCTTTAGACACCTTGGCAGAAAGAACTTTTTTTCCTAATTTTCTTTCTTACTTTTCTGCAGTTATACATACAACCTAAACTGTGGTTGATCTTTCTCAAATTTCCAAATATCAAGTCAAAAACATTACACTGAAACTGAGTCTCAATAATGACATACAAGTGCACTTTTTCTTTCCACAGTATTTTTCAGCTACACATGAATATGGTCATTGAATGTGATATGTCTAAACAAGGATAAAATATAAAGTGATCTAAAATCTCCAAGCTTTGCTGTGTCAATATCATGTTTCATTGATTATATCACTTCTATTCTTATATAACAGATGACTGTTAAAATGGAGATGCACAAAATTATTTTATAAAACTGGTTTCATATTAAGTTCACATGATGTATATGGACCATACTGATCCGTTTATTTGGATTTCATCCTCAACTCCAATTTACAAAATTCATATATATATATATATATATATATATATATATATATATATATATATATATTTCTATACTCCAAAAACCAAAAGGAAAATCTAAACCCACAACACTGCTGACAACCCTTTCAAAGAAGGGATATTTTATTTTTTTATTTTTTACTATTAATTACACTTTATTCATTTTGTATTCTCCCATAAGCCCCTTCCTCCTCCCCTCCCAATCCCACCCTCCTTCCCCCTTCCTCATGCATGACCCTCCCCAAGTCCACTGATAGGGGAGGTTCTCCTCTCCTTTCTGATCTTAGTCTATCAGTTCTCATCAGAAGTGGCTGCATTGTCATCTTCTGTGGCCTGGTAAGGCTGCTCCCCCCTCAGGGGTAGGTGATCAAAGAGCAGGCCAATCAGATTATGTCAGAGGCAGTCCTCTTCCCATTACTATGTAACCCACTTGGACACTGAACTGCCATGGGCTACATCTGTGCAGGAGTTCTAGGTTATCTCCATGAATAGTCCTTGGTTGGGGTATGAGTCTCACAGGGAACTTCCCAAAGAAGGGATATTTAAACCTGTATTAGTTTCTGTGCTGTGAAGTATCACAAAATAGAGCCATAAGAACAAGCTTCATAATTTCTCAGTGAACAAGTTTAGTTCAAGCTAATGCCAGCTGACAACATTAACGTTCTCTTTGATTTCTTTACCTTTCTGGGAATAAATATAAAACCATCTGACCATTTACCATTTTCTTCAAGGAAATACTAAGATTTACTACAATTTATTGAAAGATATGGAGATTTTAATATGATGTCCACACATAAGTCTTTAGCTTTTAAATACTTTGTTTCTTTTTTTTTTTTTTTTGAATTTTATTTTTTTCTTATCAGTTACATTTTATTAACTCTGTATCCCAGCCATGTCCCGATCCCTCATTCCTTCCCAGTCCCTCCCTCACTCCCTCATCTCCACCGTGCCCCTTTCCAAGTCCACTGATAGGGGGGACCTCCTCCCCACTCATCTGATTCTGTTTTATAAGGCATCTTCAGGACTGGCTGTAAAGCCCTCCTCTGTGGCCTAACAGGTCTGTTCCTCCCTTGGGGGGTGGGGAGGCCAAAGAGCCAGTCATTGAGTGCCTGTTAGAAATAGTCCTTGTTCTCCTCACTTTGGGAAGCCAATTGGTTACTGAGCTACCACAGGCTACATCTGAGCGGAGGTTCTAGGTTATATCCATACATGGTCCTTGGTTGAATGTCAGTCTCAGAAAAGACCCTGTGCCCAGATATATTTGGTCCTTGTGGAGCTCCTATCCTTTCCCCATCAGACTAACTCCCCTTCTTTCTTATGATTCCCTGTACTCTGCCAAAGGTTTGGTCACGAGTTTTTGCTTTGAAAACACTGCTAGTTAGAGTCTTTCAGATGAGCTCATACTTTGTTTCTTAATAGCTGGTGTTTAGGGTAGATTAGAAGGTGTGGATTTACAAAGGATGTATATCCCTAGGGTTGAGCCTTAAAGTTTCATAAGATTCATTAATGCATGTGGTAATAAAAAATAATAGAATTTCTTGAGATTTTATTAAAGAACCATAATGTTAAATGTCCCTTGTTCCTTTCTCGCACTCTATATTGACCTCACTCATTTTTTTTCAAGTCAGATCCTGCTCCCCATTTTTGCTATTGGTACCCCATATTACTTGAAATTTTGTATTTCCCCTTCCAGATCAACCTCCAATCTCATGCTCCTTTTCATTCTTCTGGTTTCTAGGCTACTCCTCGTTGTATAGACATATATGAGTGCTTGGTGGTGCCAGGAACCAAAGATTAGAGAGTCTATGAAGTGCTAGCCTTTCTGAGTCTGTCTTACTTCACTCAATACAATCGTTTCTATGTCTATCCATTCACATTAGAAAGAAATTGACCACCTCCTCTTTGCTAGACAACCCTAGTTGTTAACTGAATTCTCAGTTATTAGCCTTATACCTGCAGATAAGTGTAGTTACCACACCTCTTTAAGAATCCTCTAAGAAAATGGGACACACCACAGTAAACCAAAATTGGAAATGATGAAGAAATCAATGGATAGTGGTTATCTCAGCATAAATAGACACATCTATATCACATTTCTTGCATCTAAGACTCAGGGAACACTGTAGAAGGGGAAACAAAATACTTTAAAAGCTAGAATAGTAGCATGTCTACAGTGAAAATTCTCTGTCCTAGAAAAGGCTGCATCACCATGACAAGAATAATGACAATATTAATATTAAAGTGAGTTAGTTTCATGGGTTCCTACCCCTATCCAAAGAACAATAGGCATCTAATGGCTGCTGGAAGGAGGAGCATTATCCTTTCATGGGAATGAACTAATTCCAGTGCAGAGTGGTCAGCTCTGAAACTATATACAAACAAATATCAAAATAAACCTAGTAGGTTATGTCTATAGATATATTTAGGACATATCAGACATTTAGGAATAGTGCTTCCTCGAGATCCAGCTATAGCACTCTGAAGCATATATCCAAAATATGCTCAAGTACACAACAAGAACTTTTGTTCAACCACGTTAGTAGCAGCTTTATTAGTAATAGCCAGAATCTGGAAACAACCAAGAAATGGATACAGAAAGTATGGTACATTTACACAATGGAATGATACTCAGCAAGTAAAGACAAGGAAATCATGAAATTTGCAGGCAAATGGTAGGAACTAGAAAAGATCAACCTAAGTGATGTATCCCAAAAGCAGAAAGACACATATGGTATATACTCACTTATAAGTGGATATTAGACATATCATATAGGATAAACATACTAAAATCTGTATATCTAAAAAACTAAACAAGAAGGACCCTGGCTAAGATAATCAATCCTCACTTAGAAAGGCAAACAAGACAGACATCGGAAGAGGGAGAAAATGAGGATCAGGACAGGAGCCTACCATAGAGGCCCTCTGACAGACTCTACCCAGCAGAGTTTCAAAGTAGATGCTAAGGCTTATAGCCAAACTTTGGACAGAGCACGGGGAATCTTATAAAAGATTATAAAAGGGGGATCTTTTAAAAGGGAGATAGAAAGATCTGGTGGAGAGGACAAGAGCTCCACAAGGAGAGGAACAGAATTAAGAAATCTGGCCACAGGGGTCTCTTCTGAGACTGGTACTCCAACCAAGGACCATGCATGGAGATAACCTAGAACCCCTGCACAGAGGTAGTCCGTGGCAGGTCAGTATCCAAGTGGGTACCCTAGTAATGGGAACAGGGACTGTCTGGCATGAACTCAGTGACTACTACTTTTCTCACCTCCCTGTGATTGGGGACCAGCCTTACCAGGCCACAGAGGAAGACAATGCAGCCATTCCTGATAAGACTTGATAGGCTAGGGTGAGATGGAAGGGGAGGAGGACCTCCCCTATCACTGGACTTGGAGAGAGGCATGGGAGGAGAAGAGGCAAAGTGGATGGGATTGAGAGGGGATGAGAGAGGGAGCTATAGCTGGGATACAAAGTAAATAAACTGTAATTAATATTAAAAAATAAAATTTAATTAAAAAAGAAACAAATAAAAAAAACAAGTAACTAAAATGTTAAAAAAAAAAATGAAGCTGAGTGCTGTTCCTGGACCAGATCTATATCAACTACTACAACATGAATGTAGCCAATGTTGGCCTGATTTATTTGCAAGTCTGTTCTTGGAGCCTTGATGCACAAAGTGCTCTGTGTTCATCCACAGGTAGTGATGTCCAACTTCCTGTTGGTAGAAATAAAGAGTTTTAAAGTGTCAGGTGGAAGGGGAGGTGGACCTCCCCCATCAGTGGACTAGGAGAGGGACACGGAAAGAGAAGATGGAGAGAGGGAAAGATTGGGAGGTGATTAACGAGGGGACCACAGCTGGGATACAAAATGAATAAATTGTAACACATTTAAAAATACATTAAAAATAAATTTAATTTTTTTAAAAAATAATGTGAATAAAAGGGAGAATTTTCTCATTGTTGGTGGGTCTTTTAATTTAATTTTGAGGTACATTCAAATAATTCAGGGTCATATTATATAGTTCTGCATTTAACTTTTTGGGCAACTGTAGTACTAATTTTGACAATATCCTTACTAACATACAGACCCAGAACTATTTATGTGTACATCAAGAAATTAAAGGATCCAGGCACGCAGGAGCAACTCAATATACGGAAATCCATCAATGTAATCCACCATATAAACAAACTGAAGCAGAAAAAAAATACATGATCATCTCCGTAGATGCCGAAAAAGCATTTGACAAAATCCAAAACCCATTCATATTTAAAGACTTGAGAGATATGAGGGACACAGGGCATATACCTAAACGTAGTAAAGACATTATACAGCAAGCCTATAGCCAACATCAAACTAAACATAGAAAAATTTAAATCAATTTCACTGAAATCAGTGACAAAGCATGGATGCCCACTCTATCCATATCTCTTCCACATAGTTCTTGAAGTCCTAGCTAGATCAAAAAGACAACTAAAGAATATCAAGGGGATACAAATTGGAAAGGAAGAAGTCAATGTATCACTATTTGCAGATGATATGATAGTATACATGAGTGACCCCAAAAATTTTACCAGAGAACTCCTGCCACTGATAAACACATCAGGAAAATGGCTGGGTACAAAATTCACTGAAAAAAAAAAGTAGTCCTCCTGTATACAAAAGACAAGACGAAAGGATGAGAAAGAAATTAGGGAAATAACACCCTTCACAATAAGCACAAATAACAATAATTACCTTTGTGTCACTTTCAAGCAAGTGAAAACCCTTTTTGAAAAAACTTCAAGTCTCTGATGAAAGAAATCAATGAACATTTCAGAAGATGGAAAGATCTTCCATACACTTGGATCTGTAGGATTAACATAGTGAAAATGGCCATTCTGCCAAAAGCAATCTACAGATTCAATGCAATTCCCATTAAAATACCATCACAATTCTTTACGGAATTGAGAAAACCAATTTCATATGAAAAAAAAAAAAACCCAAGAAATGCCAAAATGATCCTGTATAACAACAGATTGTCTGGAGGTATCTCCATCCCTGATCTCAAGCTGTGCTACAGAGCAATAATAATAATAACTGCATGTTACTGGCATAGAAACAGAATGGAGGATCAATGGAATTGAATAGAAGACCCAGAAATAAACCCACACACTTATGGATACTTGATTTTTGACAAAGAAGGCTAAAGCATACAATTGAAAAAAAAAAAAAAGATAGCATCTTCAACAAATGGTGCTGGTCTAACTGAATATCTACATGTAGAAAAAGGCAAGTCAATCCATATTTATCACCCTGCACAAAATTAAAGTCCAAGTGAATCAAAACATAAAACCAGACACAAATAAACTGTTAGAAGAAAAAGTGGGGAAGAGCCTTGAACCCATTGGCACAGGAGACAACTTCTTGAACAGAACACCAATAGCATAGGCTCTAAGATCAACAATCAATAAATGGGGTCTCATGAAATTGAAAAGCTTCTGTAAGAAAAGGACACTATCATAAATACAAAATGAAAACCTACAGACTGGGAAAGGATCTTCACCAACTCTACATCTGACAGAGAGCTAATATAAAGAATTCAAACATATAAAGAACATATAAAGGATTCAAAAAGAGCCTGACAGAACCAAATATACTGAGCCCTGTGAGCCCTACAGAGACAAATATCCCAATCAAGGACAATGCATAGAGAGGACCTATAATCTTAATATAGGACACGAACGTCAAGAAGAAAGTTGGAAATTACATATCATCTAAGATCCAAGAAAGCAACGCTTAAAAGCAGACAATTAAAGGAAGTCATCAATAATGTCACTCAGAACACACAATTATGTTACAATGTACTACAATAGTCATCAAAATATTTCCATAACCAATTGCAATTTCCTTTAAACAAAAAATAGCAAATGTAACAGACTTATGAATTATAACTGAACAAAACTGGAGGCATATAAATGAAAATAGGAGAATGACAGATTTTTTGGTAAGTTGGTTATAGGCACGATAAAGAATAAAACTAATAAAATTCAAAACAGAATAGTAGAATTTATTTAATATTAACAATGAAGAGTGCAAAACTGAAATTGAAAACATACAGAGAAAGATTCAAAGTTCTTTAGAGAAAGCATAACCTCCTGCATGCCAGGAGTCCAAGTGGGAAGGAAAAGAGTGGCATAGGTAAAATATGTCCCATTAAAGGTTGATTAGAGAGCAGAGGAGAGATTTCTCATAGAAGCTTTTTTCCCTAATATTGAAAGCAAAGAACTCAAAATAACGGATTCTGAATTTAGAGAAATTGTCTTTGAGAAACACAATGAGGAATTATAGCATTACCAGAAAAAAAAATTATTCCACAAGTATGAGGACTTTCCTATGAATTCCTTATGAAAAAAAAAAAAAGAAAAAGAAAATAATGAGAGAAAGATTGTTGGGCAATCAGATGTAAAAGAACAATTCAAATAGTGACTCAGGAAGTTGAAGTTCCAAAAAAGATGATGTGATTATAAGAGTCAATCTCAAAAAGACATTCTATATAAGGCTCTATTTATGTGATACTGTCATAATAACAACACTTTCTCATATTTTTATTATTATTATTATTTATTGCAATATATTCACGATGTATCCTAGCTGTAGCCCCCTTCCTCATCTCCTCCTGCTCCCATCATCCCTCCCTGTTTCCACTCTATTAGTTCACTGATAGAGGAGGTCCTCCTCCCCTATTATCTGACCCTCGCCTAGCAAGTCTTATCAGGACTGTCTGGATCCTTTTTCTGTGGCCTAGCAAGGCCACCTCACTAGGAGGAGGTGACCAAAGAGCAGGCAACTGAGTTCATGCCTGTGAATGCCCCTGTTCCCATTATTAGGGAAATACCATAGAGACTGAGTGGCCCATGGGCTTCATCTGAGCAGGCAGTCTAGGTCCTCTCCATGCATGGTCCTCCTTTCATTCTTTTTTTTTTTCAATGCAGTTTATTCAGGAACCTTGAACAATCATCTGACCCTGGGGAAAGCCAGCCCACTTTAAATAGCCTCTGGGTAGCCAACTTCAGCATGCCACGTGGGCAATGCAGATAGGTCCACATACATGGAAGCAAGCCAGTTCCTCAGCCTTAGCCAAATATGGAGTTGTTTGTGACAGAGAGCACTCACCATTGGGAAGGTGGAAGGCGGAAACCAGCTCCATCTTTCAGGCGCGGCATTACGCAGCTCTCTACAGCTCCCCCTTTTTGTTTTGGACGCAACAGACAAGAGTAGAGGTCTGATCTCTGATATTAGAAATAAATTGGGACTTTGTACTGATGTTCATTTAGGTGTCATCCACCCAAAGAGCATCAGACCCGTCTGATACCTTTTTCTCAGAGGCGGGACCTGGGGCATCAACCCGCATGCAATCAGACATGCTCTTCTCTGGGTCCAAAGCGGCTGACCCTGAGTGCAGTGCTTAGCCTCACATCCTGAGCATAACATGTTGGCTTTTTATGGTAGCCAACGATGCTTGGGGAGACTGTCCTGCTTCAATGGCTGTAAAGGCCTGAATGGTCATGGCTGCATTACGCTGTTGTGAGGCTCTAATCTTGCATATATACCACAGGCAAACCAAGGTGACTAACACCAGAAGGCCTGCTAACGCTCCCATGCCCTCCCATTCCTTCAGATGATTCATGGCTGCAGCAATCCATGATGATAATCCTGTGGCTAGTCCTGCGTCCACTCTGGTAGAATTTACCATGACAATGGCCACTCTCAGCTGCTCCATCGTAGTATCGAATTCTCCAGTCCAATTACCTAAAATATAGCTAGACAATTGTTTAGATAGATTTGCAGCACAGGGAAAATTCTCATGTTGTATGCTAGTGACTCAAAGTCCAGCATACTTTCATTGACAGCCAAGTTGAGCGATTTGCTATAGGGTATCAATTTGCTCCTGTACGAGGTCAATGCTCTGATCGAACACCATCAAACCTCCTTTTAGCTGAGCATTAATTCCTTTTTATACATCTAAGGCATGAGCTACATTGGCTAAAATGTTATTCAGGGTCCGAACAGTCTGCCCAGTATGACTCATGGCTAATGCAGTGGTGGTAGCTCCAACAGCCGCCAATGAGATGGCAGTAACAATGGCAGCTGTAATTCCAGGATCCCTTTTCTGTCTGAAGAGAGTCATAGCGTGAGGGCATCAACGGGCACAGGCACCCAGCGAGGCATGCGAGTAACCAGCTAGTAAATTTACTAGCATTCCAGCATTGGGCAAAAAAGCAAGTATCATTACCACAATTACTTGGCTCTATCTGGCTAATAATGAATAAAAATGGGGGATATAGACAAACAGGTGTGGGCTTATAGGAAATATTATGAGAAGCCTTAACCCCCTCGTTGGAACATCCTGCATCAGTTCTAGAACTAGCAGTGGTGGTGTCCGAGGTCTGAGTAGGATCAGGAGACCATTGCCCCCAGGGGCGAGACGTGCTCCATGTAAATTGACTAACTCCATGGTTTCCTCCACTTTTGAAAGTTATTTAAGGTTCTTAAATTATTTTTTCCCTTTTTTTAAAATTTTTCATCAATTACACTTTATTCATTCTGCATCCCCACATAAGCCCCTCCCTCCCCTCCCAATCCCACCCTCCCTCCCCTTTCTGCATGCATGCCACTCCCCAAGTCCACTGATAGGGGAGGTTCTCCTCTCCTTTCTGATCTGAGTCCATCAGTTCACATCAAAAGTGGCTGCATTGTCCTCTACTATGGCCTGGTAAGGCTACTCCCCCTCAGGAGGAGGTGACTAAAGAGCAGGCCAGTCAGGTCATGTCAGAGGCAGTCCCTCTTCACATTATTATGTAACCCAATTGGACTCTGAACTGCCCTGGGCTACATCTGTGCAGGGGTTCTGGGTTATCTCTATGAATAGTCCTTGGTTGGAGTATGAGTCTCTGGGAAGTTCCCTCTGTTCAAATTTTCTGGTTCTGTTGCTCTCTTTGTGGAGACCCTGTCCTCTCCAGCTCTTACTATTTCCCAGTTCTTACCTAAAATTCCATTCACTCTGCCCAACAGTTGCCCATCAGGCTTAGCATCTGCTTTGATAGTCTGAAGGGCAGAGGCTTTCAGAGGCCCTCTGTGGTAGGTTCCTAGGTTGTTTCCTGTTTTCTTCTTCTTCTAATGTCCATCCTCTTTGCCTTTCCGGATGGGGATTGGACATTTTAGTTAGGGTCCTCTCTCTTGCTTAGTTTCTTTAGATGCACAGGTTTTAGTGGGTTTGTCCTATGTTGTATGTCTATATGAGTGAGTATATACCATGTGTGTCTTTTTGCTTCTGGGACAACTCACTCAGGATGATCCTTTCCAGGTCCCACCATTTACCTGCAAATTTCATGATTTCCTTATTTTTCATTGCTGAGTAATATTCCATTGTGTAGATATACCACATTTTCTGCATCCATTCTTCAGTTGAGGGGCATCTGGGTTGTTTCCAGCTTCTGGCTATTACAAATAAAGCTGCTACAAACATGGTTGAGCAAATTTCTTTTTTGTGTACTTGAGCCTCTTTTGGATATATGCTTAGGAATAGTATGGCTGGATCTTGGGGAAGCCATAGTTGTCTTCCCCTATTTCTAGTTGTCTGAGAAAACGCCAGATTGATTTCCAGAGTGGTTGCACAAGTTTACATTCCCACCAGCAGTGGAGAAGGGTTCCTCTTTCTCCACAACCTCTCCAGCATGTGTTGTCTCTTGAGTTTTTGATCTTGGCCATTCTCATGGGTGTAAGGTGAAATCTCAGGGTTATTTTGATTTGCATTTCCCTAATGGCTAGTGAGGTTGAGCATTTCTTTAAGTGTTTTTCTGCCATTCGTTATTCCTCTACAGAGAATTCTCTAATTAGCTCTGTTCCCCATTTTTTAAGTGGGTTACTTGGTTTGCTGCTTTTCAGCTTCTTTAGTTCTTTATATATACTGGATATGAGTCCTCTGTCAGATAAAGGGTTGGTGAAGATTCTTTCCCAATCTGTAGGAGGTCGCTTTGTTTTGATGACGGTGTCCTTTGCTTTGCAGAAGCTTTTCAGTTTCATAAGGTCCCATTTATTGATTGTTGCTCTTAGAGCCTGTGCTGTTGGAGTTCTGTTCAGGAAGTTTTCCCCTGTACCAATGAGTTCTAGGGTATTCCCCACTTTTATTTCAAGCCGATTTAATGTGTCTGGTTTTATGTTGAGGTCTTTGATCCACTTGGACTTCAGTTTTGTGCAGGGTGACAAGTATGGATCTATTTTCATTTTTCTACATGTAGACATCCAGTTGGACCAGCACCATTTATTGAAGATGCTATCTTTTTTCCATTGTATGGTTTTTGCGTCTTTGTCAAATATTAGGTGTCCATAAGTGTGTGGGTTTATTTCTTGGTCCTCTGTTCAGTTCCATTGATCCACCATTCTGTTTCTATGCCAGTACCATGCAGTTTTTAAAACTGTTGATCTATAGTACAACTTAAGATCACGGATGTAGATACCTCCAGAGGATCTTTTATTGTAGAGGATTGTTTTAGCAATTCTGGGTTTCTTGTTATTCCAGATGAAGTTGAGAACTTTTCTTTCCAGGTCTGTAAAGAATTGTGTTGGTAATTTGATGGGCATTGCATTGAATCTGTAGATTGCTTTTGGTAAGATGGCCATTTTTACTATGTTAATCCTACCAAGCCATGAGCATGGGAGATCTTTCCATCTTCTCATATCTTCTTCTAGTTCTTTCTACAGAGATTTGAAATTTTTTTCATACAAATCTTTGACTTCCTTGGTTAGGGTTACTCCGAGGTACCTTATGTCATTTGTGGCTATTGTGAAGGGTGTTGTTTCCCTAATTTCTTTCTCAGCCCTTTTGTCCTCCATTCATTCTTCAGTCTCAGAAGGCTACCCTGGGCCCAGATTTTTTGGCTCTGTTGGTTTCCTTGTGAAGCTGCTGTCCCTCCAGGTCTATTTACTTGAAATTTGAATAATTTAAATTGTTATTTAAACCTTAATTTCTTATTACTTATTGGTTACATTTCTTTTATTCATCAACATCATCGTCATCAATATTTCTATTATTTTTTATTTTTTTTATTTAACTTTTATTAATTACACTTTATTCCTTTTGTATCCCCCCATAAGCCCCTCCCTCCTCCCCTCTGGTCCTACCCTCCCCCCCCTTTCTGCATGCATGCCTCTCCCCAAGTCCACTGATAGGGGAGGTCCTCCTCTCCTTCTTTCTGATCTTTTTTTTTTTTTTTCTCAATGCAGTTTATTCAGGAACCTTGAACAATCTTCTGACCCTGGGGAAAGCCAGCCCACAGCTTAAAATAGCCTCTGGGTAGCCAACCCCAGTGTGCCTCGTGGGCAATGCAGATAGGTTCCCATACACGGAAGCAAGCCAGATCCTCAGCCTTATTATTTACAATTAAAATTACACCATTTCATGTTTAGCAGACTCAAAGATAATGATTAAGGATTCATTTTCTTTAAGTGTTTATCCACCATTCTAGATTCCTCTGTTGAGAATTGTCTATTTACCTCTGTAACCCATTTTTAATTGGATTATTTGTTTTGTTGGTGTTTAATTTCTTGAGTTACCTCTCCTTCCCTCACTCTTTCTCTCTCTCTATTCATCATATGTAGGACTGATACAGATCTTTTCTCAATCTGTAGACTACTGTTTCATTCTATTGACAGTGTCCTTTGCTTTACAGAAGCTTTTCAGTTTCATGAGGTCCCATTTATTAGTTGTAGATCATAGGGCTTGAGCTGTTCATTTTCTGTCCAGGAAGTTGTCTCCTGTGTTGATGAGTTCAAGGCTTTTACCGACTTTTTCCTCTAGCAGATTTCATGTATATGGTTTTATGTCAAAGTATTTGATCCAACATACTACTCGGGCATTAAAAATAAGGAAATCATTAGATTTTTAAGAAAATGGGTGGAACCAGAAAAGGCCATCCTGAGTGACATGACACAGACCCAGAATGACACACATGATATGTAATCACTTATAAGTGGATTTTAGTCATATAGTACAGGATAAACATACTACAATGCATGGACCCCTCAAAGACCAAATGAAGGGCATCTTAGGCTTCATGTGGGCCCACTAGTTAGGACAGGGATATCTCTGACATGGACTATGCTGCCTGTTTTGTTTTGTTTTGTTTTGTTTTGTTTTGTTTTAATCACTTCCACCTAGTGGGTCTGTCCTACCAGGCAACAGGGGAGGAAGAATAACTCAGTCCTCATGTGAAGAGATGAGCTGCAGTATCTGGGTAGGAGGGGAATGTCCCCTCTTCTGAGAAATAGGGGAAAGGGGATGCAGGAGGTTGGGGATGGGAGGAGAAGGGGGAGACCTATGACCAAGATATATATTGCATTAATTAATAAAAATATAAATAATTCCTGTTCTTGAAGGAAGAAACATGTGGTAGGCCTAACACATTCCAGGGAGTGTTCACACTCCTAAAATTGTACAGGGAGCACTAATGGAACCCGATATGTCTAACATAAAATGACCCAAATTAGGGTAGGTATGAAATAAGGGGTGGACTTGGGAGGGTATGTTTAAAGCTGCTGAAAATACTCAAGTACAGTATATAAAATTCTTTTAAAATCAATAAACGTATTTAAAAAAAAAGAGTCAGTGGTGGACAGATAGATGAATACAGTTGTGAAAGAATCACAACTGAGAATTTAGGATGGTCCTAGATAGCACTAACAGGATTCTTTGCACCAAATGCCTTAACGTTACTTTTCTTCCTAGGACACTGTACTCGACTTTTTCAGGATAGTTCATTAGAGGAAAAAAAAAAAGATACCCAACTGAGCTTTGTTTATTTTTTAGCAACTGAGCATTTTTTGGTTTTGTTGTTGTTGTTTTAAAGATGGTGGGAGGCTTACACAACTTACAACACTGTTTTTCTATGGATTTTCTTATAACTTTCTCTTTTAACTTCAAGTCTTCACAGTATGAAGTGAAAATCACCCATACACCCTCCATCTGTAAAATATATTTTAAAACTGCCTGAAACTGCAAACGTGATTGATTTTATACAAAAGCTTAACACATCTCACCCCAAATCCCTGTGGAAAAGATGTCTGGGACCTAAGAATAATCTTTGTTAAGTCCACACATTTGTTAGATTGAGGTGAATCTGTGAATTAAAGGTGAGATGTAACTTTCATCCTCTCTCAAATAAAAAAAAAAATGATACTTTCAACAATACAGCCAGATAATGATGAAAATACAGCTATGGAAATCTAGAAAACACCAAGAAATATATTAAAATTATGACTGTTTCAATTATCCTATAATGATTTAAGTAAAAGCAACTTATGACAAGGCTTTCAAAAAGTGTAGTTATTTTTAAAGTAAATGACTATTTATTACAGTTTTATACCTGAAATAGAGAAATCATTTTGAGTATTCACATTCAGTACTCAAATTTACCACGGTTCCTCATGGTTTGACAGCTAATCTTTTATTCTGCAATAACAAAAATAAAAGATGAAGAAAGATTGATGCTAATTTTCATATTAAGTGAATATCTCCTACATATGTCCTGATATATTCTAATATCTACATAATAACTATAAAGGTCTTTTTTTCTTTCAAAATACAGTGTCTTGCAAAGTGTGTTGGAATGACAGCTAATGAGATGTGAAACACAGAGAATCCATTCCAAACCATTATTCATTTAGGTTAGCTTTCTGGTTATTTGGACCATTGTGATTTTTCACAACTGTTTCTGGAAATCTGGGAATATCACTACCTTCAATTTCTTACAGAATTTTTAATGTTATTAGTTATTTAAGAATATGTATCTCCTATTTGCAGTATTCAGAGAGATGTGTGATATTATGCAAAACAGTCAAAGCTAAATCAAAAGGGCTTGATCCCTGGGAGCAGAAAAGAGGGTCTTCTAAATATCTGCAGAGGTAGATTGCAACACATGTGAAAATTCCACTGCAGAAGACATTATGTGTAATGGAAGAACTACAATATGATAGGAGAGAGCGGTCAGCTTAATTTGGGAAAAAATATTGATATACATGTCACCACTTTCCCAAACAATTAGTAGATTTAGAAGGAATTGTTATAAAACCATACGCACAAAAATCCACACAACCTGATTTCTGATAAACTTCAACACAAATGACATTGCAGAAACAACTATAAGCAAGTAAGAAATTCTGATTAGCTTCCTTAGGTGTACAGATTTTAGTATGTTTATTCTAGAAGTCTAATATCCACTATGAGTGCCTATGTACCCTGCGCGTCTTTCTGTTTCTGGGATACCTCACTCAGGATGATCTTTTCCAGTCCCACCATTTACCATTCATTGTTTCCTTGTTTTTTTATTGCTTGAAGCTAATCAGGAAGGAGGGCTCTGGCTAAGATGCTCAATCCCCATTCAGAAAGACAAAGAGGATGGACATTGGAGGAGGGAGAAAACAGGGAATAGGACAGAAGCCTACCACAGAGGGCCTCTGAAAGGCTCTACCATACACAGTACTAAGGCAGATGCTGAGACTCATAGCCAAACTTTGGGCAGAGTGCATGGAATCTTATGAAAGAAGTGGGAGATATTAAGACTTAGAGAGGATAGGAACTCCACAAGGACAGCAACAGATTCAAAAAGTTTGGGCACAGGGTTTTTTTTCTGAAACTGATACTCCAACCAAGGACCACTCATGGAGATGGCCTGAAACCAGTGCACAGAGTTAGCCTGTTCAGTATCCAAGTGGCCTCCATAGAAATGGGGACAGGGACTGTCTCTGACAGGAACTGATTGGCCTGTTCTTTGATCACCTCCCCCTAAGGGGGGAGCAGTCTTGCCAGGCCACAGAAGAAGAAAATGCAGCCACTCCTGATGAGATCTGATAGATTAGGATCAGAGGGAAGGGGAGGAGGACCTCCCCTAACAGTGGACTGGGAGAGGGACATGAGTGGGGAAGAGGGAAGGTGGTATTGGGACGAGAGAAGAGAGGGAGCTACAGGGGGATACAAAGTGAATAAAGTGTAATTAATAAAAATTTAAAAAAAGAAATTCTGAAAGTGAAATAATCTTCCTTAAAAAAGAGCACATCACTTGGCTAACCAATACTAAATGGTCAATTCTGAAAATATACGTACAAATACCATTATACAGACTGATGTGTTTGAATTTACACAATTAGGAATGTATGTATATCTACACATATACATGTGTTTAAAACCAATTAATGAAATAAGAGGTTATAAATTTGAAAGACATCAGTAAGGCTAGATTGTAGGGTTCGGAGGGAGAAAAGAGAAAGAGGAAAAAATGTAAAGAATCTCAAAAATAAAAAAAAAATTGATTATATGAAACTAGACATCCCTATGTCAGACTGATTGGTATTTACTAATGTATGTATCCTAATGCAGCCTTATTTTCAAATATATTCAGTATACAGCATGAGTAACATATGAGTGCATAAATAAAAATAATTTGTAGTTAATATAACAAAACAAAGAAAAAAATATATGTTAGATTTTGGTCATTTCGAAAGGGTCAACATTTTATTCACATCTTATTAGAGACAGCAATTTGCATTAGACATCAATCATTCAGAAGCTTAAAACAATCATTTCTTTTTTTGGTTCTATCAGACATTCTTTAACAACCTGCATTACAATACTGTAGTCCTGAATTTTATTTTGAAATTTTAGTGGAATTATTAAAGGCATGTTTATGCACAAGCATTAAAATGTTTTTTACATCACTATTTAGAAAATTTTAAATATAATAATACATAATTCCAAATTGTCAGCTCTTTCCCTATGGCTACCTGCCTAAATTGATTTGAAATGAATAGGTTCAGGAAATGTAAAGGGCTTTTCTTTTCATAAACTTAAAGAGATGCAGCTGTTCCAGCAAGTGAAAATGATTATAAATTATTAGTGTCAATCAAAGGTGCGATTTCCATCTCCTGATTAAATCTATACAAAAGAGCTTCAAACACACAGTTCAGCTGCCACCAAATGACAAATCAATCAGGAAAGACAATACAAGTGAGTGATTAGTCTGCAGGCAAAAGACAATAGCATGTGGGTGGCATTTTCCTCCTCATGAAAAAGCCTTCTATTAATCTGAAAATAGAGAGTGACCATTTACTGAGTCTCCTTATATTTAAGTATTAAAAGGCTTTTCAGCATGAACATTCTATTGCCCGCAACATTGAAACAACAAAGGAAAAGGCTTCGAAGGCTTTTAAATGTGATTTCTTAAGAAAAATATAGGATTGCCCACTGCATTCAAGAAATTGTATTTATAACAATTGCATCAAAACAAATTTAAGTGATTTTTTTTTAATATATGAACATAGATTATGTGAAAAAGTCAAGCCAGACATAATAGAGTGTGCCTCGAATCCCAATACTGGGGAGAGCTAGGCAGGAGGGGTTGTTGAAATGCAAAGCTAGCAAGGACTACATAGTACAGCTCCTAGTTATAAGCAAGGAAAAAGGAAAATTGACTAGCTTTTTGTTTCAGGGAGAAGGGAAGGGTTTAAATCTATTTCCCAGTGACGATTTTATAATGTATAGTTTGAAAAGAAAAATTTAAATTGAGTAACTATTTTCAACTCTATTTTTTTAATTTGCATCTTTTAAAATTTCTTAATATGTTTATAAATTACAGTTTATTCACTTTGTATCCAAACTATAGCACCCTCCTCATCCCCTCCTAATCTCACCTTCCCTCCCTTATCTCCTCCTATGCCCCTCCCCAAGTCCACTGATAGGGGAGGTCCTCCTCCTCTTCCTTCTGACCCTAGCCTATCTGGTCTTATTAGGACAGCTGTATTGTCTTCCTCTGTGGCCCAGTAAGGCTAGTCTCCCATCAGCAGGAGCAGATCAAAGAGCCAGCCACTGAGTTCATGTCAGAGACAGTTCCTGTTCCCATTACTAGGGAACCCACTTGGATACTGAGTTGTCACGGGTTACATCTGTGCAGGGGTCTTAGGGGTTCTAGGTTATCTCCATGCATGGTCCTTGGTTGGAGTCTCAGAGAAGACCCAGAAGTTCCCAGAAGTTTTTTGGTCTGTTGCTCTCCTTCTGGAGCTCCTATCCCCTCGAGGTCTTCAAGTAAAATATTTCTTTATTTTATTGTTTTTGAAATTAAACGATGTTTATATTATCTTTCCTTCACCTCCCTCCAGCCTTCACAGTCCTGCACCTTGCTTCCTTCAAATTCAAGGCTTCTTTTCCTTTAATTGCTGTTGTTATACATCTATCTGTAAAGATATCTCTTTATCTCTCTATCATCTATATTTCATCTATCTGTCATCTATCTAATTATCTATCAATCTAGATCTATATATTTGCATAAATATATACATGTAACTTAATCTGTTTAGCCTGTCAGTTATTAAGAACCTTCTTCATGCTGTGACCCTTTAATACAGTTCCTCATGTTGTGGTGACCCCACAACCATAAAATAATTTTTGTTGCTATGCCATAACTGTAACTATGCTAATGTTATAAATCATAATGTAAATATCTGTGTTTTACACTGTTCTCAAATGGCTCATGACCTACAGTTTGAGAATCACTGGTCTATGTGAGTTCTGTACTAGCCATTTGTTAGTAGAAAACCAATTAGGGAAAAAGCCTTTTTACCGCTCTCTGCAATCAGCTGTTTACAGTTCTTCTTGTAAGGGTAGGAAGTTCTGAGATTCTCTGCTTTCATGTCCCCTTGCCTTGTATTCAGCCATCATGTTTAAGTATAATAGGAGAAGCTTTCCTGTCATTTCCTCTCATTCTTTAATAATTCTCCCCAGCCTCTAGTTTTAAGAGTGACTAAATTTTTTTCAGTCAAAATATTAGCATATAGAACACTTTTAAAACCAACTATAAAATTAATTTCCATGCAAATTAAAATAATGTAGTGATTTCTATCTAAATTTGTGATTATGATATAATATTGATTTTTAAATGAATACAATTTTCTTTGTGCTTTCATTTTTGTAACCTATTATAGGATTCTAATTAGCCTTTATAAATAATTAAGCACATGTATTACATAATATGGCCACTTTCCTAAGTATCTAAAGGTCTGTTTAGTATCATTGTTGATATATATATTCTTATTTTATGGTGGAAAAACCTGAGGTAAAGCTCACTGTATACATTATCAATGTCATATGAAAAATTATGCATACCTCTTATTTTTTTGCATTAGTTATAAGGGTTCATAATGATTTTTCTACAAACATGAGAAAGTAAGTTACCCTTTAATTTTCTTCACATTATTTCCTCAACTGCAATAATAATAGCAATGATTATGTGCAACCTCGTGTGTGTGTATCTGCATGCTGTGTCTTCACGGGCATGTGTTAAGAGGATATACTTCTGTGTGTGTGCATTCGTGTATTTTGTTGAAGAGTCATATAATCTGTGTAAAGCTGACAAGCCAAGCGTTAAATAAATAAAAACACCAATATATTAATATTATTTTCTGAGGAAAATGTAGGATGTCAAAAATATAAAAATTAGGCTGTTTTAAAGAATTAATATTAAAATAACAGCATTTCATTTATTTGGAATAGAGTAGTAGTCTTTGTGCAATATATCTATTTAGTCTACCTTCAGTACATGGTGTCTCCATTGGATTTACAACCCTTTGTAACACTCTGGGGAGAAACTGCTCTAGGCACTGCAGAATGACTGAAGGCTTTTGAAGAGAGGAATGACAGGAAGAAAGGTGTATTTAAGAAGACAGATTTTGTGGAAAGAATGTGAAGAGGATTCAGGCCATGAGAGAAAGGTGGCAATGAGATCAGAGAAGGCTCTGCTGTTCCCCACGGGCTATGAGTATGTAAGCATTATTTCACTAAAAAGTCAATAAATGGCTTCAAGGCAAGGATTTTATCATATGCTTTAAAATACTGAACTCCTTGTCAGTGGAAATAGAATGAAACAAACCAGAGACAGTTCTGTAAAGAAACACAACTGGAGACACGACACAGTACTGCTAACATGAAAATGGTGTCTTGGGAGCTCTTCACCCTAGCTGGAGCAGTGCTGTTCCTGGAGTCCTGGGACCCTGTGTTGCCTCTGTTTAGCTCAAGGATGGTTAATGTAGAGATGCAATGAATGATGAGTGAAGGTCAGTTAGCTCTAAGTCTCAGACTGAGAAAAGCTATCATGGCTTCCTGAAAGATCACTTACCTTAATGGAATACAAGGCATTAAAATATTGTTTATACTCAAACAACATTGGAAACACAAGATATATGAACCATACTTGAATATATTTTTCTCAAAGCATATTTATCAAGCAGATGATTTGGTAAAATGCCAACTTCCAAGGGGGTGGGGGAGGCAAGTCTCTGTAAACACTAGATACTTGTTTTTGCTGAAATATGGATTGGAACCAGAGAAGAGGTTAACTTCAGTGGAAATCAGAGTAAATGAGATTTAAATGAATAATACACAAATACAACAACTTCTCAGAAAGACATAACATGATGCTTATAGCAATATTGCTAAATCCCAAGTTTGTTAATTAACAGATAAAGCAATCTCCTTTAATTGTATCTAATTAAGATAATTTAGTCTCCAGGGTTTCCTGTTTTGTTGACAAAATGAAGAATAAAGAATAATGTTAAGAAAAAAAGGTCTTTTTTGTCTCGTCATGATTCTTATTGGTAATGAAATTTAAAATCAAATTATAAAATAATACAATAAAATAATGTTATTGATTTTTAAAAGTGTTATGAGGAATTATCATTTATTCCAACTGCTTTTATTGGAAAGTAGTTCTATTGTCCACACACTATCATATATTATTTTTTATTTTAATTGTTTATTTATGTTTTATTTGTTTTTTATAATTGTTTCTATTTTGTTTTACAGTCTTGTGACTAATTGTCTCACTGAAATCAAATGTGTGATTTTTTTAAAGTAGTCTTTGTGTGCAAAACAAAATATGTGCTTCCAAGTTATATGAAATAATATTCAGGGGAACTCGTAAGTGGATAAATTAGTTTTCCTGAAAGCAGAAGAGATCCTAGGAGGGTGAATTATAAGTATATAATATGCTTATATATAACTATGTAACTATAACTCCTGAAACAAGCTATTCTGAGAAGTCCAAGGCAAGTCTTCAATTGATCTTATCATCCTTTGTGTGCTAATGGTGCTATTTCACAAGTGACTTTTCCTGGATCGTTTCCTCCAGTGCAAGCCTGGATCTTCCATGAATGTATCTTAACACTGATGGAGTTTGTACTGAGCTTTCTTGCGCTGTGTGGACCTGCCATAATGCCAGCTCTGCCCGGCTGGTCAGAAATTGGAAACGGCAAGGCACAGAGCCCCATGATAGAACCAAACACAACTGACAAAACATAACGAAAGTCAACAAAATGATTCCTGTTTATTGATAGTTTGTTACACTCGTAACATCAGTGCCTAGACCAGTCAGTTGTCATCAAAGAAGCTTCATACAGCAACTGATGGCCGCAGATGCAGAGACCCACAGACACACATTAGGCAGAACTTGAGGAGCACTGAAGAAGAGGGAAAGGAAAGATTGTAGGAGCAGGGAGGGGGGAAGAGGGAGGACATCAGGATAACATGACCCACAAAACCAACTAAGCAGGGCTCAGAGGTCGTCCCAGAGACTGAAGAGGTTACAATTGGTTCTCTTCATACATGCTATGGCAGTTCAGCTTGGAGTTTTTGTGGGACTCCTAACAATGGGAGTAAGGGTTTCTCTAACTCCTTTGCCTGCTTTTGGGGTCCTTTTCCTCCTACCAGTTTGCCTCATCCAGCCTTCACTAGAGGGTTTGTGCCTAATCTTATTGCATCTTATTTTGTTCAGCTCAGATCACTCAGAATACTGCTCTTTTCATTTTTTTAAATTTTCACTTTCTCTCCTCCCAGGTCCACTTTCCTTTCCTCTTTCTCTTAACCCTTCTCCCCTCTCAGAAAAGGGGTCCCTCACTTACCCATCTCAGAACATCAAGTCCTATCAGGACTGAGGCATTCTGTATCACAGTGCTCTGGCCAGGCAGCCCTGCTGGGGAAAGTAATAGAAAAGCATGCAAGAGTCCTTGTCAGAGACAGCTCCCTCCTTGTCTGAGACAGCTCCTGTCTACCTTGCTAGCAGACTCACATGAAGACCAAACTGCTAATTGAGTACATGTGTGTTGGAGCCCTAGGTTCAGTACAAACTTGGTCCTTGGTTGGTGTTTCAGTATCTGCAAGTCCTCCCTCCTGCTGAGGGCCTCAGTTAGTTGGTTCTGTTTGTCTTTTCTTAAGGTAAGTGGAGGAGCAGTGAATCTGGGGGAAAAGGGATGTAGGGGTGCTTGCTGGGAGAGGTTTCTGTCAGGGTACATTGTATGAGAGAATGAATAGAGATAAAAAGAGAAAGAAAGAAAGAAAGGAAGGAAGGAAGGAAGGAAGGAAGGAAGGAAGGAAGGAAGGAAGGAAGGAAAGAAGGAAGGAAGGAAGGATGCAGTAGCTACAGTGGGTTGCTTTTCTTAAAATGGTTCTGTAATTTCAGGATAGTTTATAACAGGCCTCCTAGATATCAGACAATATGAAGGTAATTTGATTCTTACTACATTCCCAAAACATCATTATATTTCAGAACTCATTAGTATATATTTCTTACCCCTCTCTGAAATGGCCTCCCTTAAGCTCAGGTTTGTTTTCTTCTAAATGCTACCTTTTAACTCTATGTAAAGGATCCAAAAAACAAATTAACTTAAAAGAAAAGTCCAAATGAGCTTTGGTAATTCAATTTTAAATTCCTATTTTAGATTACAAAAATATTAAGTAAAAAATGATGTCCTCTCATCTCACTAGGCCTCATTAGTTGCAAGTAATCAGAAAGGAGGGAGGAGAATAAAAACTGGAAAAATACAGTGTGGCTGTGTGTGGAGGAGTGCAGGTGCATGTGTTTGCATTCATGTATGTGTGTGTGTCCTTTGAGAGTGTGTACACTCATGTGCAGGAACTTGTGATATGGATGATCTAGTTTTTCTATTTCCAGGGATAGGGGAAGAAAAGGGGCCCAGGGTCTTATCTGATAACTCTTTTTAAAGACTAAAAATGTGATGTTTTTGAGTTGTGACTTCTCACGGTAAATTAACACATACAAGAAAATCATCATGCTAAGGCATATAAAGTATAATGGTCTAAAGAGGCCTTAATCCATTGTCTAAAAAGCCTTGAGGTTTGGGGTTTGGCTTGGTGATATTCACCCGTTATCAGGTAACAGGGAAGACTGAACTTCTGTGGAAGCCTCAAGTAATATAATATTAAAATCTGTCTGAGATTAAAAAAACAAAAAAGTGCCCAGTCTAAAGAAAAATAATAAGACAATAGATACTCCCCCAAATAAACAGAATAAGAAAATGTCACTTAAAAATAAATCTTAGCTGTGCATGCTGGTGAGAGCCTGCAATCTCAGCAACTCACGTAAGCTGAGGCAGGTAGATCTCTGTGAGTTTAAGACTAGCCTGGTCTACAAAGTGAGTCCAGAACAGACAAGGTTACACAGAGAAACTCTGCCTGGAGAAAAATAAATAAATAATAAATAAATAAACAAACAAAACAAAACAAAAATCTTGGGTGTTTTTTCATAGATACATTTTAAAAGTGAAATACGATATATTTTCATGGTTGTGTAACGTGGAAAGGATAGGAGCTCTACAAGGACCAAATATGTCTGGGCACAGGGTCATTTCTGAGACTGACACTCCACCAAGGACCATGTATGGATATAACCTAGAACCTCTGCTCTGATGTAGCCTGTGGTAGCTCAGTAACCAATTGGTTTCCCATAGTAAGGGGAACAGGGACTATTTCTGACAGGAATTCAATGGCAGGCTCTTTGACCTCCCCACCCCCCAAGGAAGGAGTAGTCCTGCTAGGCCACAGAGGAGGACTTTGCAGCCAGTCCTGAAGATACCTGATAAAACAGGGTTAGATGAAAGGGGAGGAGGTCCTCCCCAATCAGTGGACTTGGAAAGGGGCAGGGAGGAAATGAAGGAGGAAGGGAGAGTTTGGGAGGGAATAAGGGAGAGGGATACAGCTGGGATACAGAGTTAATAAAATGTAACTAATAAAAAATAAATAAAAGAAAAGAATTAGAGGCAAACAGGAATGAAGGAAGCCAGCAGATGCCAGTACACACTGTCACAGTGCTTGCCCACCTATTCTGTACTTACGTAGCTTGTTTTGAGTGTCTTCTCTAAAAGCTTGACTTAACTGGAAAATTACAATTGCTTCTTTAGACACAAGCTTCAGACACACAAACAGGCACTTCTAAGTCTCTCCACTTTCCACAGAGGAGAGGATGGTTTACAGTCGACTTGCAAAAATACCTTAGAATATATCCTGAGACTAACGCTAGCATTGCACGGTTCAAATGGTTTGCTCTTCCTAGGAAGATGGATGTCTTTTATTAAGAAGATGGTGGTGTCCTTACACTTATGACCCAAGTTTTCATAAATGTCAGAGTTTCACAATCTTTGTTTAGATGTTCACTGCATTATCACTTTCAATCTCAACTACTAGTTAAGGCACAGTTTTGTCACCTTTCTTAAAAATCTAACAGTAGTCAGTATTCTAGAATATAGTGATGCTAACGTTGGGCTAAGATCTTCCTTCTATTATCAGATTTTTAGATGAAATCAAATACGTAGTTCATTCATTATCACTGCTGATTCTGGAAAACACCAAAAGATCATTATTTGCCTAACAGATGTCTTCTAAGAAGAATCTTTGTGTAAATTTCCAATTTTCATAGGTTCAAAGCTTCATGATTCACCTCCAAGTTTTGTTATGCAGATGTAGATTCCCTCTGAAGCAGCAGCTGAGATTTTTCTTTACAGACACCTTCACTGGAGAGGGCTGACTTTGGAAGTAGCTATTGACTCTCTGTATCCTAGGCAGTTTCATATTGATCTTGAGGCAACTCAATTACAAACACCTGGAAGAAGCAATGAATTTGAATAGTGTTCACGGCTTCTTTTTTAATACATCTTTTTCCTCCTTTGTGAAGGGCAATGACTCACAGTTTGCAAAATGAATCACAAGGAGATACTCTTGTGCTCTTCGTGGAGGTAAAAGGATAGAAATTTTTAAGACAAAGCACTTTTTGGCAAGTGTTGAGATTATTTATGATTATGTATTCTGTCCAATTTTTATAGGCCAAAAGAATAAGTGTTTTTCTTCTTTTATGAAGTCTGTACCAGCTAAATGTTAAAACTCTTATGGTAGAAGGTGTAAGGTGCAATCGATGTTTCTTTTTCAAAAATTAATAATAAAGGAAACATTATATCCTAAGGAGAAGAGAGGTGTATTGTGGGACAATTGAATTACCTTTTATTGCACAATGACTAGCTGATTTCTTTTTCTTTGTAGAACTATAATATTTCAAATGTGGGGAAGAGTTAAAGAGTGAGTGTGGAGAGAGGAGCCGACATGCCTATGCTGTGAGTCTACCTGAGAGTGTCTGTGGGAAACCTGCCACGTTGACACTGTATCCAATCACACTTCACAGGAATAAATGTAATGGCATACAAATACCTTGTTCTCAGGACCTGGCACATGTTACATGATTTAGTACACCATCAGAATATTAAACTCCAGTAAACCGGTAAAATAAAAGATAAAAATTCTCAATTATACAAATAAGCTGGAAGCTGGTTAGCACTGAAGTTAGGATTATAAATGTTGTGCTGCACATACTTAAATGTATCAATTAAAATCCAGTTTTGTTCAATTATCATATTTATGTCCATACATGAAGGTCAAACTGATGCCTTCCTAATTAAACTCGCATATTGATGGCATCCTTCTTTCTGTTCTGAGAATTGGCCGGGACAGTGTCAGATGCAGAAATAAGTTGGGATTGGCACCATGATTATAATATAATAGGAAAAAGTAATGTAGGACTAGAGTTACAGGAGAATGAAACTTTATATATGATGGAAAGTTCCTTTTGAGTGAAGACAACTGGATCAAATTTCCTAAGAGAACTATTACTGGCATTTATTATTAGAATAAATTTGTCTTCTTGCCAAATACTCACATGAAATTGGCTTGGCCACTTGCATGTCTACTGGAATGATGCTACTGTTCTTCCACTCACCCTATTCCTTAACATTATGTTTTTATCTCTCTGGTTGCAGGAACTATTTTACTTGATGTTGAAGAAAGAATTACCCAAAAGTCTCATTGTTTAAAAGTTATGACACATTATATTCTAAAATCTTACCTTCTAATAAATGAACTTGCCCTCTTTCAGATATATTTTACTCTTATTTCAAAATATAAATATTAGCTATAACTTGTTTGACTTTCAATTAGGCCCTTTATAGCTGAAAATAACTATGCTTTTTAAAAATAATTAAACACAATTGAAAAATATGTACAATAAAATGTTTTCTCAGAATGGGTCATTAATTTTTTAATTGCACTTTAAATCATGGCTCAGTTTTAACCATCTGTTACTATCATCACCTGGTCTCCACATTGGGTTGGCTCGATTCACAGTAAATGTTGCAGACCTCTAAACAGTTTTGGGGTCATGGTGCTGTGAGCAGGTGTTTGATGTGTGTATTCTCTTCCTCCTCAGATGTAAGCTTTTGGTATTCAAAAAATTTACTCTTCACTTCAGCTTGAATACAGAGTATTTTCTGTACAAGCAAAGGAAGAATTTTTGAAGGAACATTATTCCTCTATGTAGCAAAATTATAACCAAAACCCGTAAAGAGAATTAGAAAACTGTTCAGACACAAAATTTAAAAAGCAGGTTACTCATTAGCCTGAGACAAAAACAAAACAAAAGAAAGAAAAGAACCTTTACATATATTTAATGATATTTTTGACATGAGAGAAAACCCAGAAATCTAACGGAATCTAAAATGCTAGGGAGAAATAATTACACTAGCTTATGTACTTTAATTTTCTCGTTTAATTACATTGTTTTGGTTTGATTGACACACCTTAGTGATACTGATGAAGTAGGTATTATGCATATGGTAGTGAAAGAATGATAATTATGAAAAAAATTAAAAATTGAAACTACTTTAACAGTATCTTAAAGGGCTTGCATTGAAGCTATGATGCCCTCTGGTGTGCAGATACTTTAAAGTCTAGTCTCGCATACATTCTTTACATAGTCCCCTCTAAGCACTAATTGCTGGGGAAAAAAACACTTAAAATTTAACAATCCCCAATATACTCAATTACCAAAGCAGAAAATGCTAATACAAATCCAATTAATGATTTTTAAAGTGCAAATGAAATTAAGTTTATTTATGTTTGTTCCTGGGTGCAGGTAGCAATGTCTGATGAAAATGCCAAAGCTTCAAGTTCTACAGACGCTTGTCTGCAACCCATCAGAAGATTATGAATAAACATTCATCGAGGAGTATGCAGATTTTCTAACAGAAAAGCCATGAATGTTTTAACACCCAGGGGGTCAAATTATAATAAAGGGATAGCACCTGTCACTGGAGGCAAACTACAAGATCACCTTTGCAATCCCTAGAGCAATTAAATCACTGACAATTTAGCCTTCCTCTGGCAAGCAGAGCCTCCAAAGGCATGCACATACCTCTCAGAGGGCCGTATGCTTAAATTGCTTTAAATTCTACTCGTTCATTTTTTTTCTAAGCACTGTTTTCCATGTACCATATATAAGGCTCCCCTCACAAAGGCAATGTGAATTCTTATATTTTATTAAATTATGAGAGGCAAAGCTTACATGGCTCCTTTTGATCATTATGGTTCATCACTAATAATGTGTAACCTTTCAGTTCACAAAAATATCATTTTATAAAACATCTGTGCACAGATTTGATCTCTGCATTAAAGCTTCAATAAAATGTTTTGAATTCTCTTTCTAGTAACCTGTGTTTACAGAAAAACAGAGAGATTGTAATTTTATTTAATGTTCTTCAGGGCCTATAAAGGTTATTTCCTGGGTATGTGTATCTATCTAAGAAATTGTGAAACTGATTATGCTCACAGCCCAGGCAGAAAAACTCACTTTTGCACAGTCTCCTAAAATGTTAATGTTAGTATGCCATCATTCTGGCTCTAGCTGTTAATTCTGGGGTTTTGTTTATTTGTTTTTGTTTTTTGATATGGGAAGATACTCCTTCAAGACAGTGGTTTCTTGGACTCACATACTGATGGCTGGGTGGTTTGAAAGCCACAAAAGCAGAACACACCAGTTCAAGGCAGAAGAATTTAAGAAGACATAAAAGCTTCAGGAAGGAAAACAACCAACTGAACCTGCTATATCGGCTGGAGGAAGAGCTCGTTTCTGGAGGACAAAAGTCGCAGTATCCACTCCACTTCCAAATGCACAGTTGCATTCCGCACAACGTCTATGCTTGCTCTTTTAGCAGAGCGGTAACCCAGGAGATCTTCTCAATCTCTTACCACATTTTAATAAACTCACATTACATAAGGCTACTATTCAAACTGTTCACTGTCTGAAAGAATTAAATGTCCTGTTAGAGTATTTCCTTCGGTGACGACTACACGACTAGTGTTTTGCATATTTGTTAGTCAAACACGCAAATGTTCGCAACAACAAGCAGCAATAACGGCACATTCAAGCGAGTCATATGAAAGGGGAGGAGGTCCTCCCCTATTAGTGGACTTGGAAAGGGGCAAGGAGGAGATGAGGGAGGGATGGTGGGATTGGGGAGGGAATGAGAGATTCAGCTGGGATACAGAATTAACAAAATGTAACTAATGAGAAAAATAAAATTATGGAAAAAAAATAACGGCACATTCAAAGGGAGTCTACTGCAACGAAAGAAACACATGAGAAAAAAAACAAAAACAAAAACAAAAAACAGAAAATTAGTTCCATGAAAGCATGCAATGAAGGATTCTTTCACAAAATTTGAAAAGACAAATGTTATTCCAGGCCTTTTTACATTAACTGAAAATTTTCAGAAGTCCATGACAATAATTTTCTTGTGAGAATAGTGGAGGCATGCAGGTAATGAGCTAGAAACCAGCCTGGACTGCAAAGACAGTGAGAGGCTGGCAAGAAGAGTACTAGAAAAGAGGTAATTTCTGTGTTTCACAAATGCCTCAAATCTTAAGGTATATATTTTACCATACACATGTAAGCACTCAAACAAATAATGCACAGGTATGCTTTAGTAACACTATCTTGGCTAAAAATTTAATTGTAATGTAATAAATTTAGTCATCTAGCAGCAATGGAGAAAGATTCTCATTTCTCCACATCCTCTTCAGCATGTGTTTTCACTTGAGTTTTGATCTCAGCCATTCTCTTGGGTGTGAGATGGAATTTCAGAATCATTTTGATTTTGATTTCCCGGATGACTAAGGATATTGAGCATTTCTTTAAATGTCTCTTCACCATTCGATATTCCTCTATTAAGAATTCTCTGTTTAGCTCTGTACCCCATTTTTAAATTGGATTATTTGCTTTATTTGGTGTTTAATTTCTTGAGTTCTTTTTATAGTCTTCATATTAGCTCTCTGTCAGAAATAGGGTTGGTGAAGATATTTTCCTAATCTGTAGGTGGTTATTTTGTTTTGCTGACTGTGTCCTTTACTTTACAGAAGATTTTCAGTTCTACGAGGTCCCATTTATTGACTGTTGATCTTAGAGCCTGAACTTTTGTTGTTCTGTTCAAGAAGTTGTCTCCTGTGCCGATGAGTTCAAGGCTCTTCCCCAGTTTTTCCTTCTAAAAGATTTAGAGTAGGATGTAAACTTTTACAGCCTCTTTGGAAATCAATCTGGAGCGTTCTTCCAAAACTTGGAACAGTGATATCTCAAGACACAGCTATACAACTCCTGGGCATATACCCATAAAATACTCCCCCAAACAACAAGGACGTTTGCTCAACTATGTTCATAGTGGCTTTATTAATAATAGCCAGAATCTGGAAACAACCTAGATGTCCCTCAACTGAAGAATGACTAAAGAAATTGTGGTACATGTACACAATGGAATATTCCTCAGCTATTAAAAACAAAGAACTCATGATATTTTCAGGCAGTCGCATCCATGGAACTAGAAAAGATCATCCAAAGTGATCTTTCCAGACCTGGAAAGACACACATGGTGTGTATTCCCTTATAAGTGGATATTAGACCCAAAGAAGCTAAGTAAGAAGGAAGGCCCAAAGGCGGGTGCCAGAATTTCACTCAAAAGAAGTACAATAGACAGCAGAAGCTGATGAAGAGAGGGAACTAGACAGGAGATGGAATGGGGTGGGAAATAAAGGTGGGTATCTGATGTAGAGAGAGTGGGGGTGGGAAGTGGGTGTGGGGGTGGGAACAAGAAGGGAAACTGGGGATGGGGACATCTATTTGTATTTAGATATGCCATTTAAGTGAAGAGACATAGCCTATTTAGGATGTGATTCCACAAATTGCTGAGCCACTTTCATGAACCATATATCAAACCTCCTAATTCTGGGTGTTAAAATAAATTCTTAAGGAAATATCTATTAAACGGGGACAATCATTTCATGTAACTTTTCCAGGTAAGTCTCATGTTCAAACAAATTGGAGAATATTTTTGTAAATGAAAGATGTATGATAATTGTTACTAATGCTCTTTTATTATTAAAAAAGAGAAAAGGGATGAACAGCGGGACTTGCATATAATCAACATCAATCGGAGAAGCATTTCTGAGACAAAATAAAGATGTGGTGGATTTATTTTGATTCCTGTTTTGTATGGTGTTATTCAAAATAATTTATTCAGTCACTATAGATTCCAAAAAGCAGAAAAATGAGAAAAGAAACATTATTACTGATACAGGTAAATGCATAAAGAGATAGATAGATAGATAGATAGATAGATAGATAGATAGATAGATAGATAGATAGATGATAGATAGACACATACATACATACATACATGTTAGATAGATAAATAGATGGATAGAACTAGAAAAGATCATCCTGAGTGAGGCACCACAGAAACAGAAAGACAAGCATGGCATACACTCACTTGTAAGCAGATATTAGCCGTATAATACAGGATAGCCATCCTGAAATCTATAGACTTAAAGAAGCTTAACAACAAGGAGCACCGTAGGGAGGATGTTGAAATCTCATTCAGAATGGTGAACAAGATAGAGACCAGAAGGAGTGGAAAGGAGGAAATATGATGGAATCCTACTATAGAATGTCCTTTGAAATGATTCACCCAACAGGGGATTGAAGCATGTGCTGAGACTCGCAGGCAGTCTTTGAGGAGAGATCAGGGAGTCTTATGGAGGAAGAAAGAGGTTGGAATAGAGGAACATGGAAGGGATAGGAGCCCCACAAGGAGACCGACAAAACTAAAAGGTCTGAGTACAGGGGGTCCATCAGAGACTGATGCACCAAGGGAGGAGCATACATGGAGAGGAGCCTATTGGCAGCTCAGTCTCCATGTGGATCTCTGAGTGAGAGGAGCAGGGCTTCCTCTATAATTAACTCAGTTGACTGTTCTTTGATCACTCACTCCTGATGATGCAGCCTTGCCAGATACTCAGGAAAAGGATTCAGGCAGTCCTGATGAGATTTAACAAGATATGAGCAGATGGCAATAGTGGAGAACTCCCTCTTTCAGTGGACTAAGGGCAGGGGATGGGGGAAGAGGGAGGAAGAGTGAGACTGGGAGGAGTTGATGGAGGGGGCTTCAGTCTGGATATATAATGAATAAATTGGTGAAGAAAAAAATAAAGTAAAAACAATGAAAATCTACGGAGGAATATAAAAAGTAGAAAGCTAAGGATACAACTCAGAACCGTATTTTTTTGCATTCTCAATGCTCCCTGCATCTTCATTTTCTTGACTTCTGTGTTGATGATCACTTCCTTCCAAACAGGCAGACATTTGCTGCAACTGTTGTATTTAAAACTTGGAATTTTTTCTTCTAAATAACAGTTGGTTTCCTTCACCTTTGTCTTTATTGATTAAATGACTCTTGTGAATTTGTATTCAGTCCAACACCTCTCTTCTTAGAAGGTAGGACTTAGAGAAAAGAAGGAGTTTCTGGGGCCAAATAGACCCCAGGTGCACAGCTGACACTTTGTTAAAAATCTATACTGATTGCAATAACTGGATCCATCATGCAGCCATCTACATTGATTGTCGTGATTGCTGATGACTCAATCGACAGTTGTTTTCTCTGGGAAAACATTGCGAAAACCATGAGGATCAAAACCAGCTTCATTTTAAGTACAAGAGAAATGGAATGAAAAGAAAAAGAAAAACAGTGAAGAAAAAGAATATTAGCTAGAAAGCAGAATAATACTGCCGCTACCTTAGCAGCACTATTGCAGTTAACTCACACCCGAGCTATGAAATACGCTCTGTGAGACCAGCTCCAATCTAACATGGATAAATGATAGGTTTGATATTTTGGGTTATATAATAATTATTCCTAATGACAGGTGTCCAAAAGCATGGCGCTGCAAAGATAATACAGAGTGAAACTTGTTAGACTGGCAAATTATGAAAAATAAAATGTTTAAAAGTCTTGAAGAAAGCAATCCAATAATATATTTATTTTTGGACTTCTACTATGTTGTAACTGTGTCACCTAAATCAATTATTCTGTACCACCAAAGTTAGAAAGCAAAATTTAAAATTATAAAATAATTAAATAAATCTTTTTGTTTATATTGTTGGTTATTTATTCTAAATGATATATTTATAAAATAAATTTTAGGAAATATCAGTATATTCAATAAGTATAAGTTATCTAAATAACTATATCCAAAAAACTATAAGCAGAAAAGACTATTTTTAAGAGCAGTAAGTAAAACACAAAATATACATATCATTTTTAGTAGTATTTTTATTATTGAAGTATGAAGTTACCAATAGTTATACTCATTGCTGCTTTTGAAATAATCTAAATCCAATATCCTTTACTTGTTTTCTTATTAAAAGTGTTCCACTGAGTTTTGATTGATTTATTACTAAATTAATTTTAGCATTGAGGTACAATAAGTGGTTACGTAAAACTTCAGTAATTCAAATGTTTCTGTCAAAATTGTTTATTTTAGAATCAGCTCGTTCTTACTATGGAGTAGGCATTCCTGAATGGGATGTCTTCTTCGGTCATATCCCTTTCACAAAGCTCAGAGATCTATGCAGGAGAAGTTTCACTAATATCGTAAGAGTCAACACTGATGTGTGATTTTAAGAAACAATATTTTCCAGACACAACAGGGCAGATGCAAATGTGCACTCACAGACTATGGCAGCATGTGTGTGACCTGCAGAGCTCAAGCTAGTCTCCAGCTCTAAGGAAGATTTGTGGGCATAAATTTCCATCCTGAACCAGCAAATAAGAAGTGTTGGGAGATGAAAAATCAACTTTCTTCAAATGTGTGGCGCTGGGTATATTAACAACACCCCAGAGCAGGCATCAAGCTCAAGAATGGCAACACAATATGGACTCCATTTTTGTTTAGTTCTCTATCTCTCTGTCCCTGTCTCTGTCTGTCTATCTATCATCTATCTATCATCTATCTATCTATCTATCTATCTATCTATCTATCTATCTATCTATCTATCTATCATCTATCTATCATTTATCTATCTATCTATCTATCTATCTATCTATCTATCTATCATCTATCTGTCTGTCTGTCTATCTGTCTGTCTGTCTCTCTCCCCCCTCCCTCTCTGTCTTTCTCTCTTGTTTTTAGGCAGCTTCTCCTTATGTGGGCCCAAATGGCAAGGAACTTACTCTGTAGACGTATCTGGCCCTGAACTCAGAGAGAGCCTCCCAATAGTCCGAATTCAAGGCACGCAACAAGTTCAGGCTTTTCCTTCCTTCCCTTTTTTCCTTTCTTCCTTCCTTCCTTCCTTCCTTCCTTCCTTCCTTCCTTCCTTCCTTCCTTCTTTTTGTGAATAATGAGCCAAAAAAATGAACATTAAGATTCTTAAAACAAACACTATGTGTACATACCTAAAATGCTCAAAATGACTCTGAAATGCAATCTTAGTCTCTTTATTTAATCTTTTAAACATTAAATCTTTTAATCTTTTATGGTTCTTCTTTTGTTTTGTTATGTTTTCTTTTTCTTTTTTTTTTTTTTTTCACATCATGTACTCCTGTGTCATGGAGATCTTATAGTTTGGAATCTGTAGGACTGGTCCCTTCAGGCTTTCCAGCAGTTCATCAATGGGACACTTAATAGGGTGGGCTAATTCAAAGACCTGGATCTGGGCCTGAGAGGTGTCTGAGCTGGTCAGCTCACCGGCTTTTCTACACCCACACCACCAGGGCGAGCTCTCCTGCCCTGTCCCAGCTAGGTCACCCAATGCTGCAGTTCGCAAGGGGTAGAGCCAACTCTCCCACTCTCATGACCTCAGGGCTGGCTCGTCCGTGTGCAACCGCATCAGGGGTACTGCCCAGGAGAGGCTCAGGGCCCACTCTCCTGAGTGCTGCAGCAGGTGAGGGGCAGGGACAGCTGCTCTCCTGCTCTCCTGACTCTGGGTGCCAGCTCTTCCGCCAGCCATATGTGGCAAGGGATGAGTTGGGGAGGGCATTTCTCCATTGCCCAGTTCACCACCCAGCAGACAAGTTGCAGAGCCAGTTAGATACATGTTCATACCGTTGGAGCTGGCTCACGAGCAACTCCTGAATCCAGTTAGCCCTACTGTACTTCCTGGATGATGTGCCAGACCTCTCTCCTGATTACTGCAGGCGGCTCGGAGTGAGGTTAGCTTTCTTGCTCCCATATCCCAGGGCCAGCTCTCCCACAATGCCCAGGGGAGGGGAGGAGCTAATTCTGCATAGCTGTCAGACATCAACATGACACCAGACCACAGCCCAGACAAAAAAGCCAGCCTGGCATTTGGTGGTAATAGACCCCTGCTACTGCAGGGTCATGGACTCAGATATGGCCTTGGTGGCAGCAGAGACCAGGATACCACGATGGTAACAGGTGGCATTACCAGCTACTCACATCAGGCTATTCCTTATTACCCATGAGTCTCCAGTCCTACCTCTCCATTTGCCCACATCCTTCTGCTTCTCTTTCTCTTCCGTTTCCTCACCACTTACTTGTTCCTCTTATGGGCGTCAGTGGTCTCTGGGTGTCTGGGGTCGTCTCTGGAGGGGTCTCAGAAGTGCTCTGCCCTGCTCATGCATTATGACAACAGGAAGGGATCACCTCTGGTATGGTCTACACTCCCACCCAGGCCCGTTAGGTACCAGAATGGTGGCCATCTTAGGCTAGCTCTCTGTCTGGGTCCAGTGGCTAGTGGACATCTCAGGCCTCCCCATGGGGTCAGACTGTCTCAGGTTCACTCCTGTCAGGGGCATGGTCTCAGGCCAGATTCTTCTCTTTTTCTTTCTTTTGTAGGGGAAAGAAAATACATGAAGCTGGAGGTCAGCTGGTATAAAGGAATCTGAAAACTGCTGGGGACAGAAAAAAAAATACATATATATATATAATATCATATATATGAAAAAGATGATGTATGGAATTCTAAAAGCATAATTTTAAAGAGAGAAAATGTTTGCAGAAAATTAGTGAATATATCAATATATAAAAATGAAATATATATCTAAATTTATGTATATTCTGCTTCTGTTTCTCACAATTTAATACTATGAGTATTTTTGGTTAAATATTATACTGTCAATAAATAAAATACAGTCACTGATGCTCTGCAGATATGTTTGTATTCATTCAAAATAAGAAATATAGAAGAAAATTTTTATGAAAGAGTGATGTAACAATCTATATTTAATAAGTCTTTCATATGACCAGTTGTCAACAAGGAAATATTTTCTTTTTCCACATTTTAACCAACACTTTAGTGTGAAATATAATAGACGTGCAAAACATTTATCACTAAATTTTATTACTATAATAGTCTCAAGAATGAATTTTGTTGCAAACAGAGTTTGGTAAACGCTGAAGCTCGAGGGCCCTGGCTTGAGTCACGTGTCCTGTCTCCCTCTATTTCACACCCTGATGTGTGAACAATACAATATCAATTGAATTAAAAGGAAGGTGTGTTCTTCCACTGTACTCCCGAATTTTAATGCTTATTATCAGTAACAGAGAGTAAGCAAATATTTCTGCAACAATGCATAAATAATCATTGTCAACAGAGAGATGCAATTGTAGATTCATGTTATTAGCAGCTTAGTTGTGGTTTTCATGGAGAGAAATAAATAGGCAGAGAGACAGCAATATAACATATCATGTACCTTAAAAATTTGCCTTAAAAATTCTCTACAGTTCAATTTTGTTTGATAATTCATTCCACCACAAATTATTCTCAAACAAATTTTCTTTCCTTAATTTTCTTTGAAGGGAGACCACATTTTTTCATTCTTTACTAAAGAAACTGACAAAGCAACACACCTTTCTGGAACAATGTACTTCAGGAAGCGCGGTTCAGTATCTCCACAAAGCAGGGAGTGAGCGCCCTCTGCTGTCAGTTTTTAGATTTGGGCCAATTTAGCTCTGTGGTCTGAAATTATCAAACTTGTGGTAATTGAGCCTTATATTATTAGAATTACGTATATTTTACAGATTTATTATACTGTTTTACATATGCAAGAACATTCAATTTATATATTTATACATTGATATAAATCAAATTAGACACTGATATAAATATTAATATGTATTATGAATATTTAAGTAATAATGGCCTTACGAATCAATTAGCCAAAAGGTGTGCACATACATCTTCCAAAAAATGAAAAAACAAACAATTCTGTCTCCATTAAGTACTGAATTACCTTTTATAGAAAAGTTTTACTATTATTACCAAGTTGAGTGTCACAAAGTATGCACGATATATTTCCATGAAGAGTGACTGAGAACAATATAAAGGAATGCCATCAGACTTAGTTCAGCTTTATTTTCCTCTCCTCTTTTTCTCTCAGCAAAAGCATAAATGTGCTTTAAACAAGCGAATACTCTGAGTAAGTTAAACATTTTTATCATTAATGTTCAGACTTTGTAATTTGGGGTCCTCTAATTGATTCAGAGTTCCTTAGAAAATAAGAATTAAAAATTTACAACAGTTCACTCTAATAAAATAATCATAAACGTATCTCTTGAAAGAATTAGAAAATAAACAGAAAGTCTTCAGAAGATGAAATACAAATGGCCGAGAAATATTTTTAAAGTGGTCAACACCATTAGCCATCAGGAAAACGTAAAACCACACTCCGGGGAAAGTACCAGCCCCAAGATTAGCTGAGCAATATAGAGTGACATCAATGGGGGGGATTTAAAACCTCAAAATTAAGGGCCTGAGAGTGAAGAGGGTGGACGGGATGTTGTGGCAATTGCAGGAGGGGCGTGAATATGATTACAATACATTTCATTAACATCTAAATCAATTAATAAAATATTATTTAAAAGTATAAAATAAGTTATTTTCCTGTAAATATTTCTAAAATAAAATAAAACAATTATATCCTGACGGTAAATCACATACGTTTTAAAATACTCATTTGTTATATCCGGGCACAGGGGTCTTTTCTGAGACTGACACTCAACCAAGGACCATCTACGGATATAACCTAGAACTTCTGCTCGGATGTGGCAAGTGGTAGCTCAGTAACCAAGTAGTTTCCCAAAGTAAGGGGAACAAGGACTATTTCTAACAGGATCTCAAAGGCAGGCTCTTTGACCCCCCCACCCCAGGGGAGGAGCAGTCCTGTTAAGCCACAGAGGAGGACTTTGCAGCCAGCCCTGAAGATACCTGATAAAACAGGGTCAAATGAAAGGGGAGGAGGTCCTCCCCTATCAGTGGACTTGGAAAGGGGCAGGGAGGAGACCAGAGAGGGAATTGGGGAGGGGGAGGGAATGAGAGAGTGGGATACACCTGGGACACAGAGTTAACAAATTGTAACTAAAAAGAAAAATTAAAATAAAAAAGAAAATAAATAAATAAATATGCAAAAAAATAATAAAATAAAATACTCATTTGTAAAACTGTAAGCATTCATTTCAATAAACACTATCTGTAAGTCAGTATTCAATTGACCCTAAGAATAATGTTATGAGTTGGGTAAAGGTGCTAATTTCAATGAGCTGTATTTATCTGTCTAGACATATATATATATAAATGACTCAGGTATTAAAATGCAGATCTGAAATCCCAAAAGTCAGTGGTTTGACAGAAGAGGTGCATGAGTTTGAACATAGCTGGGAGTACGTGAGGAAATCATCTCTTTCTCACAAAAAAAGCAAAAGTAAAACAAAAACATAAAAATAAACTTTTCTTAGGTAGACATGCCCAGAAGGTTTTACTTACAACACCTATCATGACTGATGATGACTGTATCATTCACAACAAAATTCACTTAACATAACACACATCTATACACATAAACAATATAATTGCCATATAGATGGAGACCCGCACAGCGATGCGAAACTGTGGCCAAGATGTACTGAATGAAAGAAGAATCTATTTTCAATATTTAAAAAAAGAATATTAGCAAAAAAAAATCAAATGAGAATTGTTTTTTTGAAATTTACAATAACATACCAAAGAAAGATTTATCCATACCAAACTACACTTAGTTTTAAGTTATAAGTAATTTCAATTTTTAAAGCTACATTTTATTTTTAATTTTTTTACATTTACATGTATTAAATTTATTTATATGCATTGACTTTACTTTTACCTTTTTCTTTTTTGAATTTATTTATTTATGATTAATTATAGTTAATTCACTTTGTTTCCCAGCTGTATCCTCCTTCCTCATCCCCTCCCAATCCAACCCTTCCTCCCTCTTCTCCCCCTATGCCCCTCCCCAAGTCCACTGATAGGGGAGGTCCTACTCCCTTCCCTTTGACCCTAGCCTATCAGGCCTCATCAGGACTCGCTGCATTGTCCTCCTCTGTGGTCTGGTAAGGCTGCTCCCCGTTCAGGGGGCGGTGATCAAAGAGCCTGCCACTGAGTTCATGTCAGAGACAGTCCCTGTTCCCCTCAGTGGGAATGTATATGTGATTTCTCTCATCAAGAGAACTTATTATGTGTTGTGGAGTTGAGAAATATCCTGAAGGTAATTCTTGAACTTTTCAATTCACCCTAATACTGTAGTCTATCATGCATATTCAGAGTCAGTTACTTAAATATTGTGGAGTTCAAAGAATCAACTGTTTCTGATGAGCACAAAACCATCTGAATGGGAAATCTTTGTTCTAATTTCTCCCTTTTGTATAGAAAAGAAATTTCAGAGTTACTTTATAAAGGAAATTTATCTGAATCTTTCTCCTTTGTTCATTCTTATACTACTGTTATACATACTTACAATAATGAAGATTCTCCCTGCCTGATTTGTTTTCTCCAGTTTATTTTTCAAAGAAATTTTTTCCACCAAATATTATGTGTATCTAATCCTATTTTGAAATCTGCTGAGTCTAGAATGGTCTAGAGTGGTGCTACTGGTATTTTGTTCAGCAGTTAATTTTTAATATAATTCAGATTAGAGAACATAAAAGTTATATTGAAAAAATCTGATGTGAACATGGTTGCCTACTCCTTGCTCACCTCCTCTTGGCAAGGGGCATTATTAGGACACAGAGAAAGAGGATCCAGGCAGTCCTGTTGATACCTTATAGGCTAGGGTCAGATAGTAGGGAGGAGGACCAACCCTCTGGGTGGACTAGGGAAGGGACATAGGGTTTGGGGGAGCAAGAGGCAGGGAGGTTGGGGCTAGAAGATGAGGGAGGGGGCTACAGCTGAGATACAAAGTGAATAAATTGTAATAAATGATAAATAAGAAGGAAAAAAGGACGTTTGCAGTATGCTAGGAACACAAAGAGAAAAGTAGTAAGCCTGGGACGTATGAAGTAAAACAGTTGCATGCAAATACCCTCTTTCTGCTCCCAGTAGCTGATTGTCTACTATTGCCTTTCATCGTCTGATCAACATAGAAAACTGAGTGAAGTGTCTTTTAGTTAGCCTTCTAAATTATCCATGAATACAGCATATCCAGCAAATACATAATCTCTTTAAAAGCTGCTTTTACAAGAAATTAAAATAAGTGTGATGGAAAAGCAAAGCAAAGATTTTATTTTCTATTTATTTATTTATTTTGGTCTAAGAGATGTGGATTTGACTCTAACTTGTCATCTTCCCTGTGCCCTTCAGCTTAATTTGTTAACCCCGTTAACCTACTTACATTTTCTGCAGGTATTTAGGATAATGCATGTAAAAGACTGAGCTCAATTAGACACTTAATGCATAGCCAGCCTCTAATTAGTTCTGATTAATGAATACAATCATAACTTAAATTGCTTTTATGTAAATGAAATATACCCCTATGTCAGTATGCATACTTACAAAATAAAAATGTAAGTATGCAAGCATAAGCCTGGACAAGTATTTTAAAGCTTTTCTGTGTCTAAGCAGCATCTAAGAATTGTTTTCAAACATTTATTTCAGAGTTAGCATGCAGATTTTGATTTCTCATGTTTGGAAATGTTCTAGTCATTTGACTTCTTGAGAAGAATTGAATATGTTTCTGGTTCTGTAGTCTATGGGAGTACTTTTAATTCCCCTTTCCCTAACCAAAGTCTTTATATACTACTGAAAAGTGCTCATTTGCTAATCTATATAAATATTCTGTTTCACTTAATCTCTAAAGCGTAGAAATACCAGGTGTTTCTTTATTTTTATAAGTATACTTCATCTAAACTTGGGGAAAACATACCATTATCAAATGTTTTGACTTTCAAAGCTTGAGAAAGCTTTTTCTGCTCTTTCTTTCTTTCTCTCTTTCTCTTTTCTTTCTTTTTTTTTTTTCCGTTAAGATACATGAAGTTAGACAGAAACAAAAACCAAAATAATGAATACATCAAATGAGTCACAGTTAAACATTCTTTAACATTAGGAAAATCCACAAAATGGTGTAAAAGGAACTTTTACTCTACTGTTTCCATTGTTGTCTTGGAAGCTTACTGCCTCGATCTGCTAACCTAGGCCTAGTCCTGGAAGCTTCTAGCCTCAGCACAATCTAACCTAGGCCTAGAATGTTTTCAGCCTCTGAGAATTAATCATTAGCAAGCTCTTCTTTTCTTGTTCTTACTGAGCACTGGGCTGGCTGCCTCAACTCAGCTGTTCGGGTTCAAATTACTCTCCCTGCTATTTTACACAACCAGGCTTTTCTCTCTTCTTGGCCTCAAACTAACTCCAATAATTTTTTTTTTCTAATCTTCTGGCTCCTTCTCACTCTGACTCATTCAGTGTTCACCTGAGTTCTTTCTATGCAACCTATCTCTTTATTACCATCCCATTAAAAAACTGCCTCTTCTTCCTCTGCCTTGCTCATTAAGTAGCTTCCCTCTCCATTCTCTTCTCAGGAGAGTTGGGCACATCCTATTCCCTCAAATCTTCCCTAATTTGTCACCTTTCCCCCCCCTAATCAATTAGTAATCACTTTCAAACATGGGTGCTTCCTTTTACAAACTAACTTTAGGACCTAAGCTTTTTTCTTTTTCTTTTTTTCTTTTTTCTTTTTCTTTTTTTTTTTTTTTTTACTAGGCTGCCCTTGAACTCAGATCTGTTTGCTTTGTCTTCTGGATTAAAGTTGTGTTTGTATTCCAGCCAGATTACACAGACCTAGAAGACCTTTGTAAATGGTCTGCCAGAATAGCCACATTCTAAATTAAAATTCCTCTACAGAATGGCCTGGGAAATGTAATGTGAGTTTGCCAAAGGAAACAGAAACAATTGTATGAGAGGTAGAGAGAATGACTAAAATTCTATTGTTTGGGAAATGATACATTAAATATTTACCTGCCATGTAAGTCAACCAAAATTACAGAAAGAAGCCATATTTTGTCAAAGAACTTATATTCACTTAAAGAGAAAAAAAATCTAAAATATGTTGATTACATATTAAAGCAGTTTTTGAATGCTTAATGTCTCATGGTTTGGAGAATTTTCTTGGGCTATTCATAAAAGTCAATTTTATGCTACCTCCGTATCTTAGTTGGGGTTTTATTGCTGTGAAGAGACAACATGGCCACAGAAGCTCTTAAAAATGAAATTATTTAGTTGGAGTTGGCTTACAGCTTCAGAGCCTTAGTCCATTATTACCATGGGAAGAAACATAGAGACATGTAGGCACACATGGTGTTTAAAAGAGTAATACAGCTATGTAAACATATAACTAAAATGAGAGTGAAAGTAAAAGTAAAAGGGCCAAACCTATTCAAACCACCACACCCCAATAAGAGGTAACAATGTGACACCAGAGATTCTATATTCATCCCAACTAAAAGCATTTTGTTCTTTAAAATCAGAATAAAATGTGGATGTTCTCACTATAAACTGATCACAATCATGAAGGTGCATCATGTTATGCATTTCATATTGCAGATTGGACAGCACCACTTATGATCATTTCAAACAAATATGAAACAGTCATTTGTAAAAATGACCACAAAGCATAACTTTACTCTAACAAAATAATCATTTTGCTATAACATTTTGATTTTCAATTAAAATTATAACCAGAATAATTGTCTACTGTGATGGTGTGACTGGCAAATCTTTCTCATTTACAATAGTAAAAGCAGGGGAAACTTGTCTATTGATTTTCTTTTCTTCAAATTTAGCAAAAGAAGGTTAATTGCTAACATAAAATAAGGAGATGCAGTGAAGGGCAGCAGTAGCAAAAACCCTCCTGGAGATTGTCAATTTACCAAATGATTTGTAAATTACATAGTCTTTCATTATCAAATGTGCTCACCCTATGTCATGCAGCATGCTGTTTGAAAGCAGTTGATTTTCAATGTTTGCTCTGCGGGTATCATCTCCAAAGTCACAGAAAACATGGAATTCATCTGCAGTTAAGAACTCTACATATATAATTTACTTCAGAGACCTGTTTTTGAAAAAAAATATTAGATGCGGGAAAATGACACGTGCATATTTGAGAGAGAGCAATGATGTTGAAGGGTTACTGAGAGAGGAAGAAGGGAAAACATGAAAATGCTAATTAACGGCCTCTGTATTTCCACACTCTACAAATAACTCTATCTAAAAGATCAGCCAAAAAATACAGTTACTTGTGGAATTTTGATTGCTGTTATCCTGGCCCTGGCATCACCACTCCTATTAGCACACAGATGGCATGGGCCAACTGCCCATGTGAATCTAGTCACTCCTGGTGTCTACCAGTCCAGACAGTGGTGCAATTAAGAGAATGCTTCTCCTGCCATGGTGTCAGCTGCTCCTTGGCAAAGCTTTTCCAATGTTTCTATTTTCACAAGAAAGCAATGCTGAAATAGAAAATGAAATTATTTATAGAATTATTACAATAATGGAGACTGCAATCTAGGATTCAAGAGTCTGGGTATAGAGTTCTAGGTTCGACACTTCTTGAATACCTATGTATTTGCATCTGTATGTCTATCACCAATCAAAAGTCACCTATCCAAATACACAGAAATTGTATAATTGGTAATTGCTGCAGGGGAGCTCTTGCTCTGAGTCATTGCTACTGGGCCAGGAATAAAGACAATAAGGTAAACCCTGACACCCATGAGATCTAAAGAGCAGTGGAGGAAACGAATAATAAACAAGGTAGCAAGTAAGTTTAAAAAATATGATTCCAGTAGCGGAAATTGCCAAGAGAACAAAAAGGAAACATTTAGCAATAGTGAGAAACTGTGATAATTCTTACTTTATGAAGTTTTCTTTCTAGTTCATATTGCTTTTCACCAGAGAAAAAAATGAAAACTCTGAATGTAAATTATCTCAGGTAAGGTAGTATCTGCATTTCATACTTTGCTTGTTTCCACTACAGTCTTCTGTTCTTTGGCTGTTTGATTTCTATTATTTAAATATTAATTTCACCCATTTCCTAAATGGTATGTTTTGGAATTCTTGTAAGATAGGGGCTATAATTAGAAAATCCTATCTTCTGTTCAAAAGGAAAAAAATGTTCTTCAAAAATTTGATATTAGACATATACTATAGGATAAACATACTAAAATCTGTACACCTAAAGAAGCTAAGCAAGAAAGAGGACCCTGTGTACAATGATCAATCCTCATTCAGAAAGGCACAGGGATAGGCATCTAAAGAAGGAGAAAAGAGGAAACAAGACAGGAGCCTACCACAAAGGGCCTCTGAAAGACTCTACCCAGCAGGGTTTCAAAGCAGATGCTGAGACTCATAACCAAACTTTAGGCAGAGTGCAGGAAATATAATGAAAGAAGGGGGAGATGAAAGACCTGGAGGACACAGGAGCTCCACAATGAGAGCAACAGAACCAAAAATCTGGGAAAAGGGGTCTTTTCTGAGATGGATACTCCAGCTAAGGAACGTGCATGGAGAAAACCTAGAAGCCTTTCACAGATGTAGTCCATGTTAGCTCAGTCTCTAAGTGAGTTCCCTAGTAATGGGAACAGGGACTGGCTCTGACATGAACTCAGTGGCTGGCTCTTTGATCACCTCCCCCTGGTGGGGGAGCAGCTTTTTCAGGCCACAGAGGAAGACATTGCAGCCAGTCCTGATGAGACCTGATAGGCTAGGGTCAGATGGAAAGGGAGGAAGACCTGTCCTATCAATGGCCTGGGTGAGGGACATGAGAAGAGGGAAGGAGGGCAGGATTGAGAGGGGAAGAAGGAGAGGGCCTTGGCATCCTTCCACTTTTTTGAAGGAGTGGCTGCACTATTTAAGTTATACATCTCTCTGTCCCTTTCTCCAGTTCATTGCCCTCAAACCAATTCTCTCTGCCACTTCTGGCTTTTCCATATTGTCAGAAAAGTAGTGCTTATGGGAAATGGCCTCCAGGGGTTGCTATTGCTTTATATTGCTTATTTTCTGTTATTCCACACCAGGAGAGGTGAAGGAACTAAGGAAATGGCAGCTGTAAACATTCAAAATGTTTGTCTTTAACTTTCTTTTAACGATTTTCATATTTCCCCCTATTTGTGTTGTTTTTTGAAGTGATTTCCATGCTTAAACATTTACTTTCAATGTTAGCCTCATCTCCCATGATAAAAGTCACTGTTCTCCAATTGCTTTTACCATCATTTTTTAAATTCATTTTTTAATTAATTACATTTTTTTCACTTTGTATCCCAGCCATAGCCCCCTTCCCCAGCCTTTCCTAATCCCACCCTCCTTCCCTGCATCTTCTCCTCCTAAGCCTGTGCCCAAGTCCACTGATGGGAAAGTCTTCCTCCCCTTCCCGCTGACCCTAGCCTATCAGGTCTCATAAAACTGGCTGCATTGTCTTCCTTTGTGGCCTGGTGATCAAGTTTTAAATTCAAAGCTCTTTTGCACTTTTTCTTCTAACAGATTTAGTGTGTCTGCTTTTATGTTGACTTCTTTCATCCAATTGGACTTCAGTTTTGTGCAGGGTGATAAGTATGGATCTATTTGTATTTTTCTACATGTAGACATCCAGTTAGACCAGCATCATTTGTTGAAGATGCTGTCTTTTTTCCATTGCATGGTTTTGGCTTCTTTGTCAAAGATCAGGTGTCCATAAGTGTGTGGGTTTATTTCTGGGTCTTCTATTCAGTTCCATTGATCCTCCTTCCTATTTCTATGCCAGTACCATGCAGTTTTTATTACTATTTCTCTGGTTTTGGCTTCTTTGTCAAAAAGTCTCATCCCTTATGTCTATGCCCTTCCACATGTTGCCTGCTGCAGTGAATAGACAGTGTCTGGGCTTTACTTTTCCATTTGCACTCTAAACTAAGAGTTCTATTTTGTATTTCATTTTTCATTTTATATCAATGAAGTATTTACAAAGACCTATGAATTCCATTTTTTTAAATCACTTTTTAAACTTTCACAAACTCATCATATTTTTTGGCTTTTCTTAATTCTCTTAATATACAGCAGCCTATTTTTTTATTTCTGAACTTTATTCAAGTTTATTTTATAATATGAAACAGAAATGCTAAGTATAAATTTATTTTACTAACTATTCTGAAAACTAGGGAGCTATTAAGATTTACAGAAAACGTTTTGCAGTCTTTAAAACATTAATTTACTGTGGGCAGAAATGCACTGTATTATTAACTCTGCTTACAAATTATTTACAGAAATATAATCATTTTAAAAGCTCAAAATTCATCATTTATAAAATAAATCATTTTATATTAACATAATTTTAATAAAATACTATACTCTGAAATAAAACAGTCAAAGCTGTATTCATTTACTACACCTTTGTTTTCTCTCCAATATCATATTTTCAGAAGAATGTATTTTTCAACTCTTATGAAGCCCTTTAGAGAGGATTACTTTCTGAGTCAACTCAGTGGAGATACTGCTTTTCACTGAGTAAACATAATATTTAGCTTCAGCAAGAAAATAAGGAGTATGTATTTTTCCACTGTGCATCAGAATAAAATTCACAAATAGTACAATCCTGACAATTATATATATATATATATACATATATATAACTATAAAATACACATAAGTAAGATTCTATATATTATTCAACAATGCCCATCTCACTTCACTTGCTATTTATCTTTAAAATGTAAGAATACAAGGAATTCCTACTCTATATTTAAGCCAGATTTGAGATAACTCAAATGAATCACATTGTTTGTTATAATATACTTTTACAAGGAAAAACTAATGTCCTGAATTGATAGTTGAAAACTCATTTATATTTGCTATTTTCTACTTGGTGCTCCGTATTATTTGTCCTGTTTATTGCAGAAACCTTTGGCGTTATGTTTATGTAACTCCTTTTGCTCTGTGCTTCCAAGTTAGATATTGTCAGTTGAAATTACACATGACTCAGATGTGAGAAGAGAACGAGAAGTCATTATTCTCAGGAGGTAGCTTAGACTATGATCGTTGGCAATGACTTACAATAACTGAAAGAGTCCTTTGAAAATTACCTGCTCTTCTTCAGGAGGGAGCATGGAGGTATATTATAGCAGAAGCTTTTCAGATTGAGCTTCAGACACCCTTGCATTTATTCTCTAGCCAAACAATGGATGTACAGGCCTCCTATACTTTACATTAAATGTCTTTGTACTGAAAATAGACTGACTTCTGCTTCCTAGTCAAACCTTAAATAAAAATATATTCAGGTAGTAAAACCAGCAATGTTAATATTACTAAATCCAGTGATGTTATAATAAAATTTAAACTATCTGTTAACCACTCACACAATACAAGACCTACTTCTAAAATAAAATATGAAATATATAATTATGATATGTATAAATTAATTAACAAGTCAAATGGCTACCTACAGATTCAATGCAATTCCCATCAAAATACTAACACAATTTTATACATACCTTGAAAGAACAATTCTCAATTTCATACGGTAAAAGATAAAAACCCAGAATAGCTAAAACTACCCGGTACATTAAAAAGATCTTCTGGAGGTGTCTCCATCCCAGAGCTCAAGCTGTACTATAAAACAGCAGTAATAAAAACGGCATGATACTGGCAAAGAAACAGACTGGTGGACCAATGGAATTGAATCTAAGACCCAGAAATAAACGCACAAACCCATTAACACTTGATTTTTGACAAAGAAGCCAAAAGCATACAATGGAAAAAAGACAGCATCTTCAACAAATGGTGCTGGTCTAACTGGATGTCTACATGTAGAAAAAAATGCAAATAGTCTCATATTTATCACACTGCATAAAACTAAATAAAGTAGAAGTGGATCAACTTAAACTAGACACACTAAATATGTTAGAAGAAAAAGTGGGGAATAGCCTTGAACCCATTGACATAGGAGACAACTTCATAAACAGAACACCAACAGCACAGGCTCTAAGATCAACAATCAATAAATGGGACCTCTTGATACTGAAAAGCTTCTGTAAAGCAAAAGATACTGTTGTCAGAACAAAAAGGACAGCCTGCAGACTGGGAAACATTCTTCACCAACCCTATGAATGACAGAGGACTAATATCTAGAATATATAAAGAAGTCAAGAAGTTAAATACCAACAAACCAAATAATCCAATTAAAAGTGGGGTACAGAGATAAACAGAGAATTCGCAACAAAGTAATAATGAGTGACAGAGAAACGCTTTAGGTGGAGAAGAGAGATAGTAGGTAGGACTGGGAGGAGATGAGGAAGGGGGCTGCAGCGAGGATACAAAGTGAATAAATAGTAATAAATAAATATTTAAATAAGTTAAATTTAAAAAAAGAAATGTTCAACATCCTTAGTCATCATGGAAATCAAAATGACTCTGAGATACATGTATTAAACACACACAAACATTAATAACATGAATAAAAAATTAAATAAATGTGTAGGTATTATGCTATCAAACAAGAAACTACAACCACACACACACCATACATACCCTAAGGAGAGCTAAGAAGTTCTTCCTCTACTGACAACACTATGCTTGATTTCTTTAATGAACCGCATGATTTTCTAATAATACAGTGAAGAACAGACAATTATTTTGCAACCTTTCTTAATGAATAATGAATACTGTCAGTCTTGCCTAATTGCATATCTATAAACAGCTTTTAATTTTTGTGGCATTCATTATTTTAAATGTTATTTCAGAGGTTTTGCCTTCTTACGTAGAAGAGTAAATTGTGCTTATATGTAAAATCCGAGATTCAAATGTTTTTTAAATATTTTCTATAATAATATGACATCGAAGGATGAAATGGGTAATGGAAGTGCTTAAGAGTATCACTTTACTATAAAATGACCAAACATATATGCTCTGACTGAAGCCAATTCGGGAATTTCAGAAATTGGCTTCTTAATTACCACTACCCCAGAATTAAGAGGTAGCTCAGGTTAAAAAGAAAACTTGCACACAAACACACACAGTCTTCCACACAGAGATGTGTACATACACACACACACAGTCCCACGTGTGTGCACACAGATATACACACACAGAGACATGCAGACACAGAACCTCACACATACTCATACACACACACACACCAAAACGAAAACAAAACCCAAAAATATCATTCAGTTGATCTTACTGTTGTATTTTACAGTTCATTTCAACAGTATAACAAGTAAATTACAGGAGAGGTTGGAACGAAATGTATGGGACATTTTATTATCATCTCATAAAAAAGACAATAAATAATAAGAGTCTTGCCGAAATTTTACCCTGGAAAACAGAGATTTTTTTTTTACTACAAAATTCCAAAGTTTTTCTTTTCCAATATGGAGGCAGTTTCACTGATTATTATTATACCAATATAACAACAAAAAAAATTTTCTTAATGAAAGCATTTTGTAATGCATGAATTGAAAATCAATGAGTCACATACAAGATAAGAGAATGTAATTATAGGCCTCCTTCATTGTCTGAAAATATTTTCAGCTCTTTCATTGGTACAAATCAAAGTAATGTTAAACTAACATGCTATAAAAGCTTGCATCTGTTTATCAGGATGTTAGGTCTAACAGAGGAGGGAAAGGGATGGCTCTTTAGTGGGCTAAAAAAAAAGAAATGGCACTGGAGATAATTTGGAATCAGCCTCTGGGAAACCCAACTTCTTTACATCTTTGAGTTTGATTCAGTCAACAGTCTATACAGACTGCTTTGTTGCAGGATTTTTTTCACACTAAAATCCTAGAGGACTTCTGCTAAATTTTCTAATGAAAATATGCTCGTACTACCTTAACAAGGATGCTATCTTTACTTTATGAATATGAAACTACTTTTATTAACTAGTAATCATGTTCATGGTCATATGTAGCAGAGTTCAGCTTGTTTGGCTTGTGGATATTTTAAGAGCAGACACAGTTCACGTAATTTGTAAAGTTAATTCATATACCCATTACTGTTTTAGATTTTTATGATATATTTCAAGTTGTTATTGCATATTCATTTTATTTTGTATAAAATTTGAAACACTAATTTTGAAAGAAAAAAAATATTTGTTGTATTTTCTTTTTTCTTTTTGTATGATGAATAAATTGCTTCTGTTAAAAATATTGTATTTTTGATTGAAATAGAATTACATCACTTTCCCTAGCCCTATGGGCTAGTCCTCTGCTGTGGCCCTCCCAGCCACCTACCCTCCAAACCCTATCATGTTCTCTACTCACTTTTAATTAGATATCATTTTCTCTTTAATTGCTATTGATACATACATACAAATATACACACATATGTCTGTGTATGAATATGTGCACAGTCTATTTTTGGTTGTTTGTATATTTATGACTTCAGAGCTGACCACTATTCATTTAGACAGCCAATAAGAAGGCTCACACTGGGAGAGCCCAATTCTTCTCCCAGCCATCTTTAGTTGCCTATGGGTGGAAATCATTAAAATTTTATACCTGCACGTTATCATGTCCAGTGACATTAAAATCATTCTAATCTTGTTTATGCAGCTATTTCCAAGAAAGACCTTTCACAGAAGATTGCTAAACCAGCTTACTTATTTACTTCCTTCTAAGTCTTATCCTTATACCTACACGTAATTGTAGCTGCTGTCCCTCACTGAGGAAGCCTATCTTTAGAGAAAATGGAGATCATCACAAAACTCCACAACTGGACACAATGCAGAGATCAACAGACGGACATCTATATATCAACTTCTGCATCTATTGCTCAGGGAACATTGGGGAGAGGAGTCAGAAAAATTGTAAGAGGAATAAAAGTACCCTTTTACTTTCACTCTCATTTTAGTTATATGCTCACATAGCTGTACTACTCTTTTAAGCACCCGAAACATAAAGAATATGCATTACATTTCTCTATGGCCTCTGCTTCAAGTAAGTGCCTTTCTTGAGTTCCTGATTTAGATACGACAATGAACTCTAACATGTAACACAAATAAACACTTTCTTCCTCTTATTAAAAAAAAATCTCAAATCATTCAGTGAGTCACAGAAACACCATATTTGTTTCAGTTCAGAGAGTGGAAATAATACCTACTAATTTAGTAGTGGATAGAGATCTGAAAACAAAGAAAAACAGGAAGAAAGCTGCTCTGTCTCTTATGGATCTAGGGACATGTACGAATAACATTACACAGACTGACATGGTTAGATTTATGTATTTAAGGATATTATGCATATACACGTATGTTGATAAAATGATTAATGAAAAGAAGACCGTGGTTTTGAAAGAAAGCAGTGGGAGAGATTTTGGAGGAAGGGAAGGGAAAAGGGATTATCATAATTTTATGATAATCTCAGAAAAGCTAAAGGAAATAAAAAGGTAGGTTTACGTTTTATTAACCTGGACGATTAGAGAAGAGACAATCCCTTCCAGCAGATTATAACACGGATGTGTGATGATGTGTGAAGTATGCTGGTGCTGATGTCTGAGATGTTGGGGCGAAGGCTCAGGACGAATGTAAACTGCTGCATGAACACGGCATTGCTGTCAATGTAACTTCTCCAAATGAAAAGACACTAGCTTCGTGGTGCACTGCAAAAAACTCTTCTTGCTAAGAAAGAGATTCGTTGCCAGGACAATGACAGCAGAGAGAGGAGACAAAAATGCACCCTCCTGTGCAGAAATTCTGTCTCAACCCATGTCCTCCACTGCCAGAACCTAATACATAGTCATCCAATGAAGAAATGTCATTGCAGGCTCCATCACCAGCATAACAAGATGAAGTACATGAGGGGGTGTTTGCAGCTGAGAAACCAGACCTTATTAATTCACATAAAATTGTAATTATACAATTATGCCTCAGGTGCTCAACTGATATAGGGCTGAAGGTGTCTAGGGTTGATGCAGGCAGTCGTCAAACAGGAGAATAAATTTAGACTGTGAAAATACCAGTGCATGAAGACAGAACATGAAATTAAAATGTCCAGGGATGATGTGATGTATCTACTTACATTATAATGTAGACTTTTAATTTTTTTATGTACTAAACTCAGTGAAGAATTTAATCTTGCCTTCTTATTATACTTGTGAATTATAAAACCATACCTTTTGACATAGAGTAAAACTTACACAGAAAGAAAGAATGACGTTTTCACCTTTATGAGTTTATTAAAATATCAGGACACCTAAAAAGGCAAACATTGTTTACAGGTTTCATAGATCACATTTAAAAAAACAATATAACCTTTCGTTTGCAGTGGGAGTCCTACAATGAAATAATTTTCCTTTTCCTTTAAAAAGATGATTCTTGACTCCTTTTTTTTCTATTTAAGCACACTTTACCTCAATATTCTTTTGTAGTTTCTTGAAAAACAATTGTTAATCTTGTAAAAGTAAATTTACTTACCTGAAACATCTGTGAAATAAAGAAGCAGTAGAAAGTAATATGAAATTAGAAGCAGGTAAAGCTCTAAGCTGTCCTGTGAAAACATATAAACAAGTTTTAATTTCAGTGCCTTTTCTGACTTTTTATCTTTTGAAATAGGGCCTCACGAAACCCAAGTTACCCTTTGCTGTGTAGCAAAAGAACACTGAAAACTTCTACTATTGCCGCCTCCATATATCGGAGCTGAGATTACAGGTGTATGTCAGCATGCTTGGTTTTATGCTGAACTGTCCACTGAACCCAGCGCTTCCTCCTTGCTAGAAAAACACTTGACAAGGAAAGCCACATCCTCTGAACTGTGCAAATTTATGAGAATAAACGAATAAATCTTTCTCTAGATGATGGAAACCCCGCACTTTTTAAGCATTTATGAAATGACCACCAGATCTGGTAAACGGAAGCAGTCCTAACTAGTGAAAAAATAGCAAGAAAACCTTTTTTGAAGTACCAATTAAAGAATACCAGGAAAGAATATTGTCTATGCAGGCTCCACCCCCACATGGTTGAAGTGGCAAAATCCAGATGTATTTTCTTTAAGTTTGGAGTTTGAGAGTTTGGGGTGAATATAAAGAATTAAGAAGGCTTAAAACGTTGGATCCTATGGCCTCAGAGAAAGTGAAGAAAGAGGAGGAACAGGCATGAAATGCAGTAACCAGTTTTTATCAGCAATATAAAAAAAAAAACAGTTGAAAGCCCGAAATAAATAAATAGATAAATAAATAAATATGAATGAATGAATGAATAAATAAATAAATAAATTTGGAAATTAGTAGCAAGTTCAAGTATTTGAGGGAACATAGAGGTTGTGTGGGGAACTAGAGAGAGCAGGTGATTATGGTTGCATTGTTAATCGAAAACAACGCCAAAAATATTATAAAATTGTCTTTGCATTTCAATCAGTTTTCTCGTGTATTGTGTCCACCATGAAAGTTTAAATCGTAGCAGTTCAGCTGGTAATAAAAATTATATTATTTTCATTGTATGTAGGCAGAAACATAGGGGCAGAAATCCCAGTACCTCACCATTGCCAAAGGCATGGATAAGAAGGACCTCACACCGGAAGAGCCAGCAGATCTTACTACCTTCAACAGAATCACAAAGCTTAAAAGTATCATCAAAAGAAAGTACTCTCTATCATAACTCTTTAATTTGTGTTAGGAGTAGAGTATAATGTGCATCAAGTATAAAATATAAGTTAAAAATTTTAATATATAAGAGATAATGGATGGTTATTTACAGAAGCAAGAAAAGAAGGAGAAAGAAAATGAAGTCTGTGATGAACAATCATAAAATCCCCATGAAGCATTCATTAATCATTGCCTCTGCAAAAATCTATAACCATGAACATGGAGCATTTGTGTTTAAACATGATGCAAGTTAGCTTCTTTCTGGGAATCACCCATCATCTTGGTTGACCACTGAGTGTCTGAAAATGCTACCAGTGGAATATAAAAGAAAAGAAGAGACTGGGATTCATTTTCTATAAAACTTTCAGTTTTCTCTACATAAAACTTCAAAAACCTGAAAATAAATAATAATATCTAAAAGTAATAAAAATATTTGCAAAATCTAAGACAGACTTTTTTTTTAACTCTTTCTTATATAAAGAGATGTTATCACTTATTAAGAAATAAAAAGACACCAGTAAATATAAAACACAAAGAAAGTTTCTCAGCATAAATAATACAGTTTAAGCCTAAATGTTTAGATATGATTGGTCTTCAAATGGGGCTCCTGGCAAGTGGATGGGGCGGGGGGGATGTTTCTAACATGGACTCTATTGACTTTAATAACATGTTCAAAGCAGTGTTTGGAAATTAGTACTCTATATCATTCATGAAAGAGAGAAGACTTAAGTTGTTTCTGTTAAGACGAGTCTTCCTAATATATAATGTGATAAGACTGTACTTATCATTGTTTTCCACTTTAAATAAGATGAGTTTCAAATTTTTGACTATGTCATCAGGAATATCTTTAGATAGACATGGGAACATCAGTACATTTGTCCTTAAATTTCTCAGTTTAGATGACTACTTCATTAATGATTCTAAAGTGACATAATATGAGAAAGATAATTTGAGTAGAGATTAAATTATTTATCTTCTAATTTCTGCAGATACCATTTAATTTGCTTTCACAGTCAAGAAAGAATATTAGTAAAGTAAATGATTGCTATGTGTATCCTTAATATGAACATTATAATTTTTAAAAAAAGAAATTATATTTGAAATACTTTAGTAAACTTATTTTTCCCTTCTGTTTCTTGGGAAACATGCTAACAAAACACATTTCTCTGCAAATTATTCCTGGAAGCATTACATATCTATTGGAAAGATAAAGCAAGCTGCAGAAAAGAGATACATATTCTAATAAGGTGTTTAGATTATATTCCCATGGCATGCACGCAAGTGTTTGCCCAAGTAAATTAAGCTGGAAAGCTATCATTTTCTTGGTGCTGATAGAGTTCATCTATATTCAATTGCATTGCCATTTTAATAGACATTTGGATCGAATTTCTTCAATCCCGTTTCCCTCCTTTAGACTAAGCTTCCCTTTCTCTATCTCATTATAATGGTTTTAGAGTGTAAAACATATCTGTGGACTGTTAAAATGACACTGAACAATGTGATCTATTTTCTTGGTACAAAACTTTAATATATCTTTTCATAAACACAGGATTATTGAACATTTTATTTCTTAATCACATACATTTTAATCATACACAGCAATTAGTATATAAAATCAAATTCTATTAATTTACCTGGTTTTACAAGCATTAATAAAACCTACTGAAGAATTGTGTGTATGAGCAGTAACAATAACCACCTTGTGCTTACATTACCTGTTTTATGTTTCACATTTCCCTCATTATTGGTCTCTGAAGTAAAAGAAATGAACATTATTTGACATTGAAATCTTTATGACAAAACAGTGTCTGATACCCAAGAATTTCTTAAAATCGATGAAAAAAAAAAGAGGTAGATGAGTGAGTGTGAGGGTGAATATATTGAGAGATGAGTAAAATAGTGGATTAAGTCTCCAAGTAAAGAAAATTATGATGGGAAACTAGATTCCAAGCTTAAAAATACTTTGTGTGAGTCCATATTGTTAAAGAAAAGTAGTGTCATCATAATGCTTAGCATAAATTTGTTCCTCTTTTCTCAGCAGAAGCAGGGCTAATTGTACATAAGAATGCATCTAAGATAATTCTGAAAGATAATCTAAAATAAAATCTTTAAAATCATCAATGTTCTTTGTCAGAAAACAGTGCTTAGACACACATATGATTATCCAAGTCAGTCATTTACATGAGCAGTATAAAAGCATCCCGAAAAGGTAGAAAGTTAATAAGAATAGTAATTACCTTTATCTATTAAAATATCTTAAATATTCAAGGAGAAGTTTTCACATGATACAAAGGCACTTGAAGACAGAGTGGTGGCACAAAGAAAAAGAGTCATTATTTCCTCTATTTAAAAGCAGAAATCAGAGTCAAATACAGCTTTGAAACTCATTAGCATATTAACACAATATGCATGAGTGCTCTGCTGTTTTATTTACATGTCATAGTGTTTGGTGCTTGCACACTTTCATCCATATTTATTTTCACTTCAGAATGTAACCCTCAGCCCTACTACAGTCATGCCCTTCTGGTGTGACTTCCCCAAATTGTTTAGCAGAGAAACTGTCCACTTTACCAAGTTCTTTAGCATGTGACTTATCCAAATTTACCAACAGGGCCACCATCAAAGTTCTCACTTTACTACATGATACTCTGCCATGCTAGAAAGCAGGAGCCTAGCATAACTGTCCTCTCAGGGGCTTCACACAGCAGCTAATGGAAACAGAGGAAAAGACCCATAGTCAGACATTAGATGGAGCTTAGGAGTCTTGGGGAGGTGTTGTGGAAATGATTGAGGAAACCAAAAGAATCAAAGACACCACAAGAAGACCTAGAGAATCCACGAACCTGGCTCCATGGGAGCTCCCAGAGACTGAACCAGCAGATAAGGAGCGTGCCTGGCCTAGAGCGAGGTCCCTGCACAAATGTACTGCTTGATCTTCCTGTGGAGCCCCTGAGCTGTTTCTTACCCTGTAGCCTGAGTTCGGTTCCCTCTCCCCATTCTGGGCTGCCTCATCTGGCCTAAGTGGGAGAGGATGCACCTAGTTCCTTCCACACTTGAACAGCCAGGATAGGCTGGTACCCATGAGGTAACTTCCCCTTCTCTGAAAGAAGAGGAAGGCGGAGGAAGGGGGGTATGGACAGGAGAGTGTGAGAGGGAGTCTATGAGGTGAGGAGAAAGGGGAGGCTGTGTTATGGATGTGAAGTGAATAAATACATAGTGAAATTTTTTTTTGCAAATTGCCACAGTTAAGACAAATGGATTGCACTGTTTACCACATGGTCACAGAAAACAATTAGTTCCTGAGGACAGAAAAAAAAAAAAGTAATCGTTTTCTTTCTGTGGCGTCTTACTCCATGATTACACAAAATTTCTGAGGACCTTGGCTGGTTTATTAATAACTGAGAATGACTGAGATGCATGTTTTCTTTTCTAAGATTGTCATGCCATGTTCTCATTCGGATAAGAAATAATTTTACTATATTATCCTCTTTATAATGAAAATTCTAATTTGGCTTGATTGATGAGAAAATTAACCACCAACTAGTGGATATAATTATTTAACAACAACTTCAACAAAATACTGTGGTGATGGGGAGATAACACAATAAAGAAGAAAATAAAGCACTAAAAAAGAAAATAAAAACTGTGTCCTGGAGCTTACATTGCTTAGACTGATTGAAGTTATAACAATAAATTAATAACCAAAGCAAGCAAACAAATATTTAGAAGAGGAACCATTACATACCTCATCCATGAGAGAGATGGCATGAAGAATAGCTATTAGAAACTAGAAATCCTGTTTCCAGAAGAGGCAGCATGCATGCTGGAAGATATGGTCCAGAACTGCTGGCCTGTCTGAAATATTGTCCGGATGAGCAATGAGTGTTCCAGTGAACGAATTCTAAACCCATTAATCAAAAAAATAGCTATCAAATGGCCAACAGATCTAACCTGAGCTTACAAGTCCATCCTGTATGAAGAGAGTAAGTAATCTAAAAGTTAAAATCTTAAAAGAACAAGGTAAGACCTCAGATAAATGAAGGTTATACAAAGAAAGGTAAATACAAAGAACTCACCAGGAAAACAATTCAGAAGAAATTAGGAAGATTAAACAAAACGTAACATATTTATAGTTTATTATAAAAACACAAGGTGAAAATGAAATATGACTTAGACAATAAGTTCAAAGTTCATGACCTAGTTTATGCATATATAAATACAAATAAACAGATACACACATAAATATACATACATACATACATACACACACAGAATGTTTGTGTGTGTGTTAACATTGACCTACTCTGGACAAACTAGGGTAATCTATACATTTTATAGCAAATTTACACTTTATTTTGCCATGTAAAATATGCACAAGTTCTAGGAATTAAGCATGGACAATTCTAGGGGCCGTTAATTTGTCTACCTTGTACACAGGCATGATTCATTTTTATGAACTGTGAGTTCCGCACTTACATTTATTTTTCTGGATGTTGATTGTCCTTGAAAGAGGAAGACATAATTTGAAAGGAAAGTATTATATTCTGTTATTTTTAATTTTTGAATTTATAATATGTAATGTAATTTATAGTATAACTATTATATTTCTTCCTTCTCTTTTCTCCTTCCAAGCCTTCCTATACACTCCTTTCTGTTTTAAAAATTTATGGTATCTTTTATTAACTTGTTATTGCATATACATGTGTTTGCATCCTAAATGTAACTTGATAGGTTTGTGTAATGTTACTTGTCAATTTGTTTCAAAGTTGATCATTTGGTACTGGGCAAACAATTAGTTTGTTCTTCCCTGAGGAAAACTATTTCTCCTGATATGAGTATTTCTTAGTTCTCTGTAGGATTCTTTGTGTAGGATTGAGGCCTCATGGTCATCCGTAATAGCTGAAGATTTGATTTTCTGTTATATTTAAACATGTAGTGTCTCTTATACCGTCTCAAAACATACTGATATTTAAAGCAAATTTCTAAACATAGAGTGAATTAAAATTACCACATCTTTTAACCCAAGGGCAATTATTTATCTAAGACCTACCTATAGTCTTACAAAATACAAAAAAAGATATAAATATATTTCCTGCATTATTAATACTGAAGCAGTGTCTATATTACTTTTTTTACCTGAGACATGCTCTCACTCCAGGTTCTTTTCAAACCATTACTTTTTTACTTAAATATTTATTTTTTATATTCATTACAGTTTAGTTACTTTGAATCCCAGCTCTAGCCCCCTCCTTCAATCCCTCCCAATCCTATCCTCTTTCCTTCATCTCCTCCCTGCCTCTCTATAAGTCCACTGATAGGGGAGGTCCTCCTTACTTTAATGAAAGAATTTATAATTGCTGATACCAAATTATGCAGGAAACTGTGATCACACTGTGATTTTAGAATTAGTTAGTTGTTGAGATTATGAACACAGAAGGTCATATTTTCATATTAGTTTTACACAAGTTCATCCACAACTTTCTTTCAAAATTTGTAAGTCCCCTCCCTTTGTGCCTACCTAGCCCATACTGTATTTGCTGAGAAAAAAATTTCATTTCCTACCTTTATTTCATACCAAATCATTACATTAAATATATAGTTTCTATACTAACATGTACTATGTTTTAATAATTAAAATAAGTATAGTTTTAGCAAACATTAAATCTGGTAAGACTGCATACACTAACTTAATTTGGGAAGTACATTTTCAAATAAATACAAAACAGAAGAAAAAATGAGGAGTAACGTTTTTTCTATTACACTAAAACCTATGTTAATATTGGAAGACATATTATGTTGGGCTTTGTCATAATTACATTGTTTTGATTATAAGACTTTAAGATTTCTCCTACCATCATATTTCTGTGTGGAATGCCATGTATTTCTCAGTATGTATGCCTTATGAGTGTACGTGGCTGACTGAAGGGCCGTGTGCTCCTTTGTATTTCCTGGTGTCATAGGCAATTATGTTCAGTTAGTGACTCCAGCTTTGACTAACACTCCTTGTGCTAATCTAAGGAAAGCCATGCCTGTACCACAGCTATTCCAGTGTTATAGTGGCTCAGGGGTCCTGTGTTAAAAAGGAAGAGAGACAGAGACAGAGAGAGCACGCGCATGGGGGAGGGAAGGGAGAAAGGAAGGAAGGAAGGAAGGAAGGAAGGAAGGAAGGAAGGAAGGAAGGAAGGAAGGAAGGAAGGAAGGAAGGCAGAAAGAAAAAGTAAAGAAAGGAAAAAGAGATTATTTGTTTTTGTACAATAAGATTTACTTCCTATTCAGCCACTCTACCCCTGGTTTTGGTTGGTACCACAAACAAATATATGCGAAGTAGGCATTTTTATAATTCAAAACTTCTTTAAGAAACAGCAACTCTACAAGCTACAATTCAGGAGTGCAGCAGAAAAACATAACAGCTTACACTATTAAGACATGTTCTCAGAAGACATTTAAAATAATGAAATGCTAATTGTTAAACTATTAACTGTGAAATTGGTTACAGTTACCTAATAATACTTTGGTTATATAAACAGGAGTCATATATTTATTATTTGTTTATGGAGATTCTTTTAAAAGGAATTGCAAAAGGAGAGAAGGGATATTAAGCTTAATTGCAAACAGAATGCATAATATTAAAAATTATACCTGCTTTTCAAATACATTTTCTCCAAAGAGATTTTGTCACAGAATATAAAGAAAAAAGAAGGGAAAAAAGAAAAGGGCTGTCAATCACACTGCTTTGCTCTTCTCTCTGCCTTAATATTTCATTTTACCTCTTCCATAATATAGAGCTATTGAAGAAATTTCTATGAAAAACATTGTAAAACTCAAAATATAGAAACAGTCTCACAGAAGACCCCTGTGCCCTGATATATTGGTCCTTGTGGAGCTCCTGTCTTCTCCAGGTCATACTAACTCCCCCTTCTTTCACATGATTCCCTGCATTCATGACAAAAGTTTGGTTATGACTCTCAGCATCTGCTTAGATACATTGCTAGGTAGAGTCTTTCAGCAGCCCTCTATGGTAGGCTCCTGTCCTGTTACTTGTTTCCCCCCACATGTATGGATAAAACCTAGAACCCCTGCTAGGATGCAGCCCATGGTAGCTCAGTATTCCTAGTAAGGAGAACAGGGACTATTTCTGACATGAACTCAGTGGCTGGGTCTTTGACACCCCCCTACCCTGAGAGAGGAGCAGCCTTGCTAGGCCACAGAAGGACATTGCAACCAGTCCTGAAGATACCTGATAAGCTAGGATCAGATGGAAGGGGAAGAGGACCTCCCTATCACTGGACTTGGAAAGAGGCAGGGAAGAGATGAGGAAAGGAAGGTAGGATTGGGAGGGAATGAAGGAGGGGGCTACTAAGGCTGGGATACAAAGTAAATAACCTGTCATTAGTATTAAAAAAAAAATATTTAAAAGAACTCAAAATGTAGAAAACTATCTACTATCTTTATTTATCTATTATTTGGCAGAATATTCTTTCTCTTTTCTTTTTTATTATGATTTTTATTTTATTATTATTATTATAATTTATTCACTTTGTATCCCAGCTATAGCCCCTTCCCTCATCCCCTCCCAATTTCCATCCTCCCTCCCTCTTCTCCTCCCATGTCCCTCCCCCAGTTCACTGATACTATAGGTCCTCCTCCCCTTCCATCTGACCCTAGCCTATCAGGTCTCATCAGGACTGGCTGAATTGCCTTCCTCTGTGGCCTGGCAAGGCTGCAACAACACCCCCCCGGGGGGGGGGGAGGTGATCAAAGAGCCTACCACTGAGTTCATGGCAGACAGCCCCTTTCTAAATAGTTCCCCTTACTAGAAAACCCACTTGGAGACTGAGTCTAAGGGCTACATCAGAGCAGGGGTTTAGTTCCTCTCCACGCATGGTCCTTGGTTGGGTTATCAGTCACTGCAGGGGACCCAGCACCCAGGGTTTTTTATTTTGTTTTGTTTTGTTTTGGTTTGGTTTTGGTTTTGTTGTTGTTCTGTTGTCTCCTTTTGTAGCTTCTCTCCCCTCCAGATCTTTCTATGTCTCCCTTCTTTCATAAGATTCCCTGCACTCTGGCCATTGTTTGGCTATGAGTCTCAGCATCTGCTTTGATACCCTGCTGGATAGAGTCTTTCAGAGACCCTCTGTGCTAGGCTCCTGTCCTGTTCCCTGATTTTGCCCTCTAGATGTCTATCTCATTTGCTTTCTGACTGAAGATTGAGAGACTTCCTGAGGGTCCTCCCTCTTGCTTAGCTTCATAAGGAGTATAGATTTTAGTATGTTTATCTTGTATTATATGACTTCCTATTTTAAAGCCTACATTTTTTCTTTGTACAAGCTCGGAGTACAAAATCCAGAAAAAAAAGACACTCTCTAGCTATTGAAAGAAATATTTTCTCTTTGGCCAGGTCAGTCTTTAGAATGTCCATCAGTGATATTTATGTTTTATACACATATGAAATGGATTAAGTATTTCTTATAATTATATGCAATAGAAAGAAAATAATATGTGTACTTATGTCTCTGACAGCATAAACCAGTAAGTCTGGCATCCCTATTACCCATCTGATTGAAAAGGTTCGAGTAAATTTCAAATAGACTTTGTACTGACCAGTCAACTAAAAGAATACTTTTTGTGATGTTAGCCTTTCACTTACAGAAAAGTATTACTAGTCATCTTTTAAGAAATATAAATGATTAGAGAGCTCTGGCTTTACAAATATTGTATTCTGCAACCTAAATCGTTATAAGCATTTTTAAGGCAGAACTGAGAGACAGAGATAACTGTAAGTAGGACAGATTCGTGAATTCATTTATGTTTCGGCTAAAATACATCCCTTCTCAAATCAGTTTGAAGTTGTTTGCGCGATGGGGTATTTCAACCTACTAATGATTTCACAGCTGGCATGCACATGGATTCCGTGCTTATTGGCATCCTCAATGTCAGTTATTTTTAAAAAGCTCTCTTCCAGGACTCTGAATAAATTATCTATCAAGTGCAGCGGTGCATGGCAACACCCAAGACACAATTTACAGTCTTGAACAGGCTCTCATTATTTGGTGTAAATGAAATCCCAAGTCATTAAACTTTTTTTTTAAAGAAATAAAGTGAAGGCATCTAGTATTAAAAATAGGAGCAATCGAAAGACCTCCTAGGTCATTCTTCCAGTTCGTTGTATGCATAGTAATGAGACTGGAAATAGGTTCAATCCCTCAGCAATTGTTTACCTTCCTTTGAAAGACAAAAGTTGTTTTCTGTCAAATGCATCACAGAAAAAGTTCAAGAAGGCTAGTTTCAACTATTCCCCTGGGAGAACTCCTAGGAAATTGGCCAAGAGAAAAGACAGCATTGCAATGATGATAAGAAATATCCTCCGGGATTTATAAAGTTCTGTGTTATAAGACAACAAAATATATAGGCTGGCTGCTGAATGTCTACCCATAATTCACAATTTTGTTTTCTGTAGATTTTATACTGTTATATTCGGAGAATAAAAATATACATATGAATGGATATGTATAATAGAGACTGTTTTTTTTTTTTTTTTCTTGATCTGGTTATATCAGCCTTATCAATTCAAGGAAGTTAGCAATGGTTTTTGACAACTGTCTCTCCTGCTGTGTTTACTGTGAATTTTGATTATTCTTTATGTGAGATGGAAAATTATCTGTTGTTTTCATGCTTTTAATCCATGAACCATTTCTGAGTTCATCAAAAAATATTCTGTCACTAACCAGCACTTAGTAAATATTTACATCAGCTTGTTTCTGTGGGTTTACTAATGAAATAAATAAGTTGAATAGTATAGTCTAACATCTTTTAATGCGAACATAAGAAAAAAACTTTAAATGTTCTTTTGAAAGCTAATAAAGATTGTTATGTATTCCCTCTGTGATTATCAATGTTCTAGACACCATTTAATTGATGACAGACCTGAATACGTGCAATTTCATCCCAAAGAAAACAGTTACTTTGGGCTTTTTCTAAAAACTTAAATGAAGCTAAGCTTTTTATTTATTTTAATGTGGATATTCACCACTTTGGACAATACCATACATCTGCATTACCTAGCATGTTTCTGACTTAGTTGATTTCTCACAAGTATTTCCTAAATGAGTGAATTAAAGGAAGTAAATGGCATACTTGAACTCAAATCTTTCCGCATTCAAAATCCTGATCCAACAGATGTGTATCATTGATGTATCTCATAAATAACCTTCACATTTCTTTATTATTCCAATTATTGTGACACTGACTAATTTAATGGAGAAATATTATAATGGAAAAAAATTATACCCTCTCCAGTTCAGGCGGCTAGGAAATTTGAGGATTTTTAAAATTACAATATCTTTGGTTGAGCTAAACACCACAGAGTATTGTAGATGAATTAACTTTCTTAGTGTTCATTCTAATGTTATATGTGCCCTTATAACATCCTTATTAGTGTCCTTTTAATGTGTAATTATTTAAGATTTACCCTTAAAGTTTTTAAAAGTGATAAAATGTGATTTATACAACTACTAAATAGTATGATTTTTTTAATCTATCCAAGAATAGATTTTTTTTCTCTTTCCTTCCTTCCATGCTTTCCTTCCTTCCTTCCTTCCTTCCTTCCTTCCTTCCTTCCTTCCTTCCTTCCTTCCTGCCTTCCTTCCTTCCTTTTTCCTTCTGCCTTTTTTCCTTCCTTCCCTCTTTGTTCCTTGCTCCTTTGCTTCTTTCCTTCCTTAGTTCTCCTCTGTTCTTGCTCTCCTCTGTTCTTGCTCACTCTGCATTAGTAACACTTTTTCTTTTTTCTTATTCTATTCAGCTAGGCTCACTTCTATAGACTCCCAGGAAACTCTCTTGTCCCAGAGATTGTCCCTGCACTGTTTTCCATTCTCTCTTTCCTCATCTTCCCCAAACCTAAGTTGTACCCCCCTTTTTACCATCCCCACTCCCTTTCCCACCCCTTTCATTCCCTCCATCTACTTTAGGTGTGTATTTTATTTCCTCTTCTGAGTGAGATACAAGCATTCCTTTGGGCCCTCTTGTCTTCTTTGGGTCTGTGGAGTGTAGCATGGTTATCTTATATTATATGGCTAATATTTGCTTATAAATGAGTACATACCATGTGTGTCTTTCTGGATCTGTGATACCTCACTCAAGATGATCTTTTCTAGTTCTATCCACTTGCCTTCAAATTGCATGATGTCTGTGTTTTCAATAACGCAGTAGTTTTTCATTGTGTAAAGGTACCCCTCTTCTGTTAAGGGGTATCTGCATTGTTTCCAGTTACTGTCTACTATGAATAAAGCTTCATGAACACAGCTGAGCAAGTGTCCTTGTGTTATGGTGGAACATCTTTGGGTATGTGCCCAGGAGTGGTATAGTTGGGTCTTGAGGTAGCTATTCCCAATTTTCTGAGAAACCTCCAGACTGATTTCCACAGTTATATAAGTTTGCACGCCTACCAGTAAGGGAAGATTGTTCCACTTGCTGCACATCCTTACCAGCATGTACTATCACTTGACATTTTGATCCTAGCTGTTCTGAAAGGTTTAAAATGGAATCCCAGTGTCATTTTGATCTACATTTCCATGATGACTAAGGACATTGAGCATTTCTTTAAGTGCTTCTAGGCCATTAGAAATTCCTCCGTTGAGAATTCTCTGTTTTGCTCTGTACACCATATTTACTGTGAGTAAGACAAAATGGCAGTCTACATAATGGGGGAAAATCTTCGTCATGTATCCAACAGAAGGCTAATATACCAAATACATAAAGAACTCAAGGAACTAAACACCAGCATTACTAATATTCTAATGCAGAAAATCCTATAGTACTGTGGACCAACAAGATATCATGGACCCTGTAACTGTTTCCTTTCTCAGAGTGAGAAAAACAAGCTTTCCTGTTTGTGAATGGTCCATTAAGTTGTTCGGATGGCATGGTTTATCCCTCTTTGTGGACCTAAAGCCCGACCATAAGCAAGTTGTGAGCATTATGAGTTCCAGTCTAGTATTGGCATAAATAATTCTTAAGCTAGAATCCTGATTACAAACAAAGGACCTAGAGTCAGAATTATCCATAATGTGCCATCATATCTAAGCATTTCTAAATTAGAATTTGTATATAAATAATATATGTTGTCAATAACTAGATTTTAGAATGATTTGTATCACATTTTACTAACATTCTTAAAGTGCATAATTCTAAGTCTCATCATATATATATTGTAATCTTCAACATGCCTCTCACAATGACCTTCTTGAAAGAGAGGATCATCACTGAAGGAAGTAAAAGGCTTTTCATGTTTAGTTTGACACACAGGACTTCATCACTTAACTTTTTACAAATTCTGATGATAAGCTAGCAAATATGACAAGTTGTTGCTTATTGTTAAATGTATTTAGAGAGTATATTTTAATATAGGAATTAGATTAAAAACATACTGGAAATGGCCAAAATAATTTTGGATTCACACACTGGAAAAAAAATAAACAAGGAAACATCTGGCAGAGACAAAGAAGGTCGAAGTAGGTGGTTTGAACAGCAGAAACACTTCCTAACATGGCATTTGAACTGGATTTGGGAAAGCTGAAAGAGGCTCTCATCAGGAGCTGAAGAAATATCAACGATGTCAAATGGATCAACAATGTAAAAAGATAAGGAAAAGTTTGATGACTTTTAGAAATAGAAAGTAAGTTCATTAGGTTAAATTCAAATGAGAGATTAAAGTAATGTAGATAAAGTATGTACCAGAGTTTGGACATACTTGCAATGGCTCTAAAGATTCTTAAACAGTCCCTCCAGGGTTGCTGATTTGATTTCTTATGTGCCTGTGTAGGGACTGTGGGATTTTTTAAGGGGTAAAACATAGGATGAGGAAGTAGGCCATTGTGACTCTGAGTCTTCAAAGAGATAAAGGTCATTCTTGTGGGCCCAGGCTTGTTTCCAAAAGAAGGATCTGAGATGAGGGGCTTTTTTCCTCCCTTTCATCCTGACTCTGAATGCATGAATATTATTTGCACTCTATTGTGATGTCTTCTATTATGACAACGCTCACTAAAAAGTCCAGCAGAGGCCTGGTCATATTCTCATACCTCTAGCACTGAGTATGAGCTAAATAAACTATACATACATGCATACATATATTGTCTTGTTCAAATATTTTGTTTTAGAATCATAAAACAGATTCCGACAGTGGAAACAACTGGTAGGAGCCATTATAGATATTCCCCAGCAAAAATTATTTTTTATATTTTAACCAACTCAAAGCTATTAAATTGTTTTCATCATGAAAGTACAATGTCTCATTTCAAATCCATATACTTAAGAAAGAATACATCTTAAGAAAGTACTTTACATGTGCATTTAATTTTCTCAGGTATAACAGTATCTGTAATTAAACACTGCATCTTAGATTGTTAACAAATATGATGATCGTCTCTTTCTCTTAATTTGGCTGAAATATAACCTTATTTCCTGAAAGACTTTTTATCAGTTAAAAAAAAAAGTCCATTTGTCTTTAGAAACAACAGTAATCGCTTCTCTGGAAAATTTTCTTTCCAAATAAGATTTTCAAAAATGAAGGACAATTTCCTAAATTTAGATTCTGGGTTGAAAATGTGCCGCTGAAGCAATCATCAAGTTATCAGGACCATACAAAAGATATATTGGTGATAGATTCATTGCAGTAAGTGAAAAGTTTGAATTTAGCTCGGGAAAACATCACCAGCACTGGACATAAAGAATGCTGGTTTTCAGTGGTTTCCACTGAGCTCATGTCTATTTCACTGTCTGTGAAAGGAGAATTCAACAAGATAAATGTGTTGAGGTGTGTTGGTTTATTCTTCACACCTTACCGCAACAAGACTTATGAAATCACAGTTCCATAAATTGTAAGACAGTTGGTCTGAAGCATAGCCACTTGAGATTGTGGCTCAAGCTCTGTGTGCATTTGGGAAACAACCACTAAAATCAAACAAAGTTCTATGTCTGACCCTAGTGCGCCCCATACTCCATCCATCCCTTCTCCCTGCATCTGTATTAGGACAGACTAAGACAGGTGAAAAAATGTTATCTCTAAGTGTGAAATGGAAAATCTGTCTGTGTAAGATAAATGTGGGTAAAGAGGTGTTCTTTTCTAAACACGTGTATAAACTGCTGTTCTCCAGGTGGTCCACTATTTGGCATGGGAGATGATTGTTGAGTCCCTGAGAATCAGGCCATCTTAACAAGACACATTTGTTACCTACCGTAGCGTGAGAGCAGGTTAGAATTAAGGTTAGAATTAAGGTGTTCTGAGGGTTTGGGGGTGGGGCACTAGTATAGTCTTCATACTGGCTTTTTTGTCAGCTTTTATTTGCCCGTGTTCGTGTCTATGTCCAGTTGAAATGTACAGCCAAAAAAAAATGTATCACCCACACTGTCTTTCCTGAATAATGACAATGTATTCCTGCCTTAGAGAGGACGTTTCTAACTATTACAGACCTCATTTAAGAAGCATGTAGATTAAAAATTTGACTCTGCTTTTAACATAAGAAGAGAATGATGCTGCTGAGTTCTCAGCTAAGCAGAAGGAGGCCTGGCATGTTTGGTGAGAGACTGTGTGTAAATGTCTTCAGATCAAGCTAGTACATGCTTCTTGGCTGAATATATTTTCATGTCTCCTTCCAAACCAGGTTTAAGCTTTGATAAATGTTCTTTCTGTTGCTGGAACTATTCTGTTTTGTATGGGCTTAGAGCACAAGGAGTGTGTACAAGATCATGTGGTGCTTTTTCAATGACAGTTCCACAAGGTATATCATGTAATTTCTGTCACTAATTAGACATGTCATATTTAAAATATTTGACTTCAATTTCTAGGAACATCACTTTTTTTCTTTCTAGAAATAGTATTTGGAAAATTTCCAATTAAAATATGAAATGCCTACACTTGATGAAAATTTTATTCATCACTGAAATTTTAATTTTAAAAATTAGCTAGTTATTAAAATTATATAAAATGTATTATATACAGATGTAGGTTTTGCACATACGAAGGACAAGGAACAAATAATGGCAAAGGTATCTGATAAGGTTTCAAATAGTCATATAGTCTTATATTTACCTAAAACGAAACACTAAATAACAACACACATGCACATATATATTAAATATATGTGTATACATATATATGTATTAGTTATGCACACATCTATAATACATACATGTATTGTAATAAATAAAAGAATTTAAAAATATAAAACACATGCATATGTGTATATATGTATTATGCACACATACACATACATATATAGACACATATGTATGTATTATATATATTATATGTATCTATACATATATGTGTGTGCACAATACATATATATGTGTGTGCATGTGTTTTATGTTTTTATTTATTTAATTTATTTATTTATTACAATTTATTCACTTTGTATCCCCACTGCAGCCTCCTCCCTCATTTCCTCCCAGTAACACCCACCCTCTCACTTCCCCCCTATACCCTTTCCCTAGTCCTCTGATAGAGGAGAAACTCCTCCCATTCTATCTGACCCTAGCTTATCAGGTCTCATCAGGGCTCTCTGCATCATCTTTCTCTGCATCCTGGCAAGGCTGCACCACCACTCCCTCCCCAGAGGGAGGTGATCAAAGAGCTGGCCATTGAGTTCATTTCAGAGACAGCCCCTGTACACCTTACTAGGGAATCAACTTGGAAACTGAGCAGCCTATGGGCTTCCTGTGAACAGGAGGTCTAGGTACATTTACACAATGGAATACTACTCAGCATTTAAAAACAAGGAAATCATGAAATTTGCAGACAAATGGTGGGATCTAGAAAAGATCATCCTGAGTGAGGTATCCCAGAAGCAGAAAGACACATATGGTATATACTGAGTTATAAGTGGATGTTAGCCATATAAAAGAAACATAATAAAATCTATAGCCCTAAAGAAGCTAAATGAAGAGGACCGTAAGGAAGATATTTAATCCTCATTCAGAGGGGCAACAGGATAGACATCAGAAGTAGGAGAAGACAAGGAACAGGACAGGACCCTTCCACAAAGGACCTGTGAAAGACTCTACCCACCAGGGTATCAAAGGAGATACTGAAACTCATAGCCGAGCTTTGGGCAGAGTGCCAGAAACCTTATGGAAGAAGAGGAAGATAGAAAGACCTGGAGGGGACAGGAACTCCATGAGGAGACCAACAAAGCCAAAAAACAGGAGTTCAGGGGTCCTCCACAGACTGTTACTCCAATCAAGAACCATGCCTGGAGAGGACCTAGATCTCCTGTTCAGAGGAAGCCTGTGTGTGTGTGTGTGTGTTATATTAATATGTATTATGTATGTACTAGTAATTAGAAATCTCATTTTGAATGGTTGGTCAGAATAGTCCAGAATAGGTTTTTGTGGGCATTATATTTTTGTATATGTGTTTCTTTACCTTTTTCTTTTTTCTTACTTGCTTATTTTTTTAATGGAAGAAGAGGGGCGTGGAGATAGAGGAACATGGAGTGGACAGGAACCCCACAAGCAGACCAATAAAGCTAAAGTATCTGAACCCAAAGGGTCCTGTAGAGACTGATGCACCTGAGGATCTTACAACTGAGGATCTTACATGGAAATGACCTAGACTCCCTGCTCAGATGTGGCCAATTAGCAGCTCAGTCTCCATGTGGATCTCTGAGTGAGGGGAGCAGGCACTGCTTCTTTCATGAACTTGGTCTCCTGCTCTTTGATCACTCGTCCCTGGTGATGCAGCCTATCCACTAAGGAAGAAGATCCAGGCAGTCCTGATGAGCCTTAACAAGCTATGGGAAGAAGGCAAAGGTGGAGAATGTCACCTTTCGGTGAACTAGGGGAAGAGGATAGGGGGCAGAGGAAGGGAGGGTGGGACTCGGGGGAGTTGACAGAGGCTGTTTCAATGGGGTTATATAATGAATAAATTATGAAAAAATTATAAAGTAAATAAAGAGAAAAAAGGACATCAAGAAGTACAGCTACCACCCCTCATTAAAGAAACTTCTCTTTGGAACAAATGGAGACTAACACACACACAGACAGAAAACCCACAAAAAATAAAAAACCTACAAAAGATATATCTACTACACTATCCATCAACTCATCTTCAGGAAACATCTCTAAATGGGGCTGAAAGATTGTAAAAGCCAGAGAACCCCCAGGAGGGCTTGGAGGGAGGAGACTTGGGAAGAGCAATAGAGACAAAAGGGAAGGAAGTAATGAAATTCTATTTTATTTATTTATTTTGTTTCATGTTAAAGATACATTGTTGTCCCTTATGGTAGAGAAAAAGTTCATACACCAGATGTAAATAGCTCAGTTGTTAAATAGAATGCTGTCTGGCTTTTCCAGTTTCTAAAAAAGCCAATTCCTGCCTTCCCTGACCCCAAGACCTGTGAGCAACTGCTGAGGAAAAGCAGTGAACAGCCGCTGGGTCATACAGCTTTTTCAACTCCACTCTCAGGTGAAGATTCCAACTAAATCTGATGCTTAAGTTTTCCCATTTTCTTTGAACAAGAGTGTTTAAGTCCAGTATCTTTAGTATTACAGTCTTTGCAGATCAATGTGTCCATAAACCACCTTTCTCTGAGGTATCCTATTCGCCATTTGGAGGAGGATCTGACCTTCCACAGAGTGTGCTGAAAAGTTGCTGAACAAGTACTTCTAGTTCCTTCTCTTTAGTTTTACAGCCTTCAATGTCTGCATCCTGGTGGTTTTCCATCCATTAAATATTTAACTCAACAGCATTTTCTTTATCTTCGGAGGAAAGTTTATCTCTCAGCTTTTACTTATCTTCAATCTGGATCTTGAGAGAATAAGCAGTTTTCCAATTTGTTTGTGTACATTTGCTAATATTCTCTTGGACCTTTTTAAGGCCCCACTCCATACAATTCAATCCCCTCTCCACACACTCTCTCTTTCCATACCATCTCCCTCCTATTAATCTCCCTCCTGTCCACACCCACACCCATGTGCCCATATAATTCATACTATTTTTCACTCTGAGGGAGAACCCTGAATTTCCCCTCCTCTTTACTGAAACCCTCTGGTCTGTGGATTGTAACTTAATAACTGTTTATTTAACAGCTAATATCTACTTATAATTAAATACAAACTGTATCTGTCTTTCTGAGTCTCCTTACCTCATTAGGATGATTTCTTTTTCTAGTTCCATCCATTTCCTGGCACATTTCATGATGTCATTTTCAACAGCTGAGTAATACTCCATTGTATAAATGTACCACATATATTTTATTCATTTGTCAGTTGAGGGATATCTAGGTTGTTTCAAGTTTCTGACTATTATGAATAAAGCCACAATGAGCATGGTTGAGAAAGCGTTCTTCTGGTAGGATTGAGCATCTTTTGCATATACCACCAGGAGTGGTACAGTTGGATCTTCAGGTAGATCTAGTCACAGATTTCTGGGGACCATCCTATTGATTTCCACAATGGCCGTATGAGTCGGCACTCTTACCAGCAACAGAGGAATGTTCCACTTACTTTTCATCCTCGCTAGCAAGCTTGAGCATCATTCAGTTTGTTGTTGACCTTAGTCATTCTGACAGGTGTAAGATGGAATCTCAAAGTAGTTTTGATTTGCATTTTCCTGATGGCTAAGAATGTGGAACATTCTTTACATGTTTCTCAGTCATTTGTGTTTCCTCTTTTGAAAATCCCCTGTTTATTCCTGCACCACATTTTAATTGGATTATTTGTTTCTTGAGTTCTTTATTTTTGGATATTAGTCTCAATTGGATATGGAGTTGATAAAAATCTTTTCCCATTCTGTAGGCTGCAGCTTTGTCCAGTTGATGTGTCCTTTGCTTTACAGAAGCTTTTGGTTTTATGAGTACATACATACTAGTTGTCAGTCTTAGTACTACAGGTGTTCTGTTTAGAAGTTGTCTCCTCTGCAAACATCTTCAAGACTATCACTCACTTTTTCTTCTACCAGGTTCAGTGTATTTGTCTTTATGTTAAAGTCTTGATTAACTTGTACTTGAGTTTTGTTCAGGGTAGAGCCTGATAAATGTCAGGGTAATAAATTCTTATTAAGGGTGATGGTAGGGGAGCCTCTTTATGGCACCAGGTAGGGAGGGGTAAGGTAGCCAACTTCTGCTGTCTTCATGTTTGAGGTATCCTAAATCGAAGGCCCCTTGCCCAGCACTCAGGGAGCCAGAGACAAGTGGATATCTGTGAGTTTGAGTCCAGAATTATCTACAAAGTGAGTCCAGGACAGCCAAGGCTACACAGAAAAACCCTGTCTTGAAAAGAGAGAGATAAAGCTCCCTTGCTCTTCCTCCATATCTCTGGGTCACTACAGTACCACAGCATAAAGACCATTCTTGTGATATTTTGACAGTGAATATTCCTGCATTTACCCCTTGACATAAAAAGCTGCCTGATGCTAAATTGAAGAGTTTTGAACTGATGCCATTAGCAAAGATTTTAAGACAGCCTAGCATTAATTGTGTTGTGTCTTTATCAGTAATCACTCTTGTGCAAATCTATAATGAAAAGAAGCAAGCTGGATAAAGAGAAATACAAAGTATACAGCTTGAGAAGTAAAAGGACACCAGGAACTGTAATGGAACTAAGTCCAATGTTTAAGGATACAAAAGAGTTTAGAGAAGAGACTGATACTAAGTGAAATAAAGGGAGTGGTGACTTCATGACAGAACCCCACCCCTCTAAACTAATGAAAATAAATTTTAAAAAGTTTAAGCAGCAAAGAAAACTATTAATAACACCAAGCTTATGCAAATGTATCACAAAAAGCATTTTCTTTGTTTGGTGTATCCATTTCTTTTATCTTCAGAACCTGATATTCTCTATTCCATCTCTTATGTTGCTGAATCTTGCTTGCCTTTGTAATTTCTGTTCCAATTTCTAAATTTCTTATTTCCAGAATTCCCTCAGTTTTGTTTTCCCTACTGCCTTTATTTCCGACTCTTAGACTGTCTTATTCATTTGCTTCAACTGTTTGTTTATGTTTTCTTGGCTTTCTTTAAAGGATTTTTTTCAAAGCCTCTTTGAGAACATATGACTAGTCTTCATACAGGTGGTTTTAAGATCTTTCTCTTATGTTGCAGCTTTATTGGAATGTTCATACATGTTGTGGTAAGACAGCTAAGCTCTAGGAGAGACATATTGCCCTGGCTCTTATTGTTTGTGTTTATATCCTGGTTCTAGACATCTGTGCTTGAGGTGATTATAAGTCTAGGTGCTGAGTTCTGGATTTGTCTTTATTTTGTCTCTTAGTTGCTGTTTCCTCTTTATATTTTGGAGAGTGGAACAGTTGTGTGCTGATTGCTTTTCTGGCCTATTAAGGTTTTGTGTCTACAAGGAATGAATGTTGGTGTTGGAGGCTGGGTCACTGGGATGAGTTTAAATAAAGAAGATTGGAGGAGAAGGTCTTTGTGATTCATTGGAGATGGGGTCAGAGAGGAAAGGGAAACCAAATACGGGTCTAATTATAGATGTTGGATGAGACTGCAGGACTGGATTCTTAGGAGCAGTAGGAAAGGTGTGGTTCTGCCTTCAGCCTACTTGTTGCTTTGGGAGAAGATGCCCTTGGGTTAGTAGGGGTGCCTGCTGGAATTGGGGTCTGGGACAAAGAAACAAGTGAAAAGAGAGTGGTTAGGAGCAGATAGATTGTGGAATCCACAAGAGATAATGAGCAGAGGTGACAAAAGGCTGTGTCCTTTTCCCCTGCTATGGATGAAACAGGGGAATTGAGTCTGGCAGAAGAAAGGGGGGAGAGAAGGTTTGTAGTTAGCCTGCCTTGTTCTGGAAGTCATGGCCTGTGATTTGGCAGGAGATGTCTGTTGGAGTTAGGGGCTGGAATACAGTGAAGAGTGGGAATATAGAGGTTAGGAGAGATTGGACTGTGGAAGCCACAGGAGAGGTAGGCGGGGAAGGGGGTAGGGGGTTAGTAAGGATGCTGCTGGTATTCTGATGCAGGGGTAGTGCTAGGGAGGAGACGAAGGAATTTGGTCTCCTGAAACAAAGGTTTTACAATGAATTTTAAAAAATTAGGAAAAATACTTCTAAGCGCTGAGAAGATGGATCCCTGGAGTTCTTTGGGTGGTCCTTCATTATAATTGAAACAATGATATACAATGAGAGATTCTGCCACCAGATAAAAAGAAGAGAGTGAATGAGCAAGTCAATAGATATCATCTTCTATCCTTAACACTTACATAAGAAAAAAATGAAAGTGTGAATACATCATATACAGTATACACACATTCACATATATAAATATAAACATAAAAATAATATAAGAATAAGAATTTAGTTGGCATACTAAATATAAATATAAATGTTGTCATCATGTAATATAAATATATATTTCTTATATATGATAAAAACAGTTACACAACTATATTAACACTAAATATATTAACACTATTAATATGTCCAAAACTGTTCATAGGATAAGATCAATTTTACAGTGAAAATCGTATTTGTTATTGATCATTATTTTCAAAGAAGGTTTTAAAATACTTTTATATGTTGGATGGAAATCTATACTAAATCATTATATGAATGTCAAGTTGAGACTATATCATTGTTTTCTGTCTCTGCAAGATTTATAAGAAAACTGAGCTTCAACTTATCCAGAAAGTGAAAATTTTCATTGAAAATTATTTACTATTTCACAACTGTAAATCTCAATTTAATGAAAAATTTTATACCACAGATTATTTTTTATGGTTTTATCCTGTTTTAGTTAGTATGAGACATATTTTATGAAACCATTCCAAATTTTACCTTATAAATACTGCATTGGCATGTCTTTCTGCTTACTATTGACATCTCAAAGCTCTCATCATTCTGCTTTGTATACCTCATTCATTGTTAAAGTATTTACATACTGAGCAGAATTCTTGGGCCCAATCTAATGGTTGAATGAGTGTTTTAATTGGTTAGGGAAGGTGGTCATGGTTGAGCTGTAGAAAAGGATTTGCTAATGGAAAGTTGAAGCAAGAGGACACTGAAAAGGAATGTCCTATTGCTTTTCCGGAAGGCTATGCTATAGGGCTGACGGTGTATGTGGCTCAGTTGCTAGATTGCTTGTCTTATAAGTACCGAGGTCTGAGTTTAGATTCTTAAAATTTACATAATTAGTTTGTTGCTGTGTGCTTATAATCCAAGCTATGGCCAGATGAAAGGCAGAAACATACACAGTCTTTGAAACCTATTGGCCACCTAGGTTAGTTTACAAGTCAAAGTTCAAAAATGTTGAAAGATCCTCTCTCAAACAATAAATGGAAGATACCTGAAGTAAGAAACTTGAGATTGTCATGTCTTCTACTTATACACATATGTTTTGGTGTGCACTTTTGATACACACACATATAGAGTTATTTTCCATCTGGATTAGGATAATAAAAAAAAATAGAAACTGAGCAGAATTTGTATGAAAGGATTGTATTGGTGTTTTAGTTCTCTCTAGCACTAGGCAATAATTAAAAAGGAGCTATTGATTAGAAGCAGACTGTTATTTTTCATGAGCCAATATAACTCATAAACCTGTTATATCATTCACAGTTAGAAATATTGCTTACAGAGGTGTTTCTTTTCAACTTTATATGTCATTGTGTTTACTTTAAAGATGTGATATAAGAAATTAAATCTGTGATCCCAGTATTTTTTTTCCTGAATAGAAGCATTATTCTTAATAAAAATTAAATGACTTCTTAAAAGGGTTAAGAGGCATCAGAGATCACAGGGGTTAAGAAAATGTACTTCTCTTTCAGTGGAGCAAGTTCAGGTGTAGCATCTGTGTCAGACAGCTCAAGGTTACTGTTTGTTTTGTCCTGGATGGGGCTGGAGACACAGCCACTTCTGCTGTTAGCTAATGTGTATGCTGGGTACCCGGCCTGTGAGCATCTGGTATTCTCGCATCTCAGCCTTCCTATGTTGCCTTAGGAGAGCTGAGATTGCAGATGTCCAACACTGTGTTTGGCTTTTATGCGGTTTGTGAACATTCAAACTCAAGCTTTGCAACTGGGTAACACTTGCACTTTCATTCCCTAAGTTATCTTGCCAGCTCTGCAAAGCAAATTTCTTCATGAAAAAATAAGCATGGAAGAGGCCAAAACAATAGCTTGAGATGTCTTTGGATGTTTAATAAATTATCTTAATCACTTAACAATTACTTTTTAAAATACTATTCATGGAGATAACCTAGAACCCTGACAATGCAGCCACTTCTGATGAGAACTGATAGACTAAGATCAGAAAGAAGGAGAGGAGAACCTCCCCTATCAGTGGACTTGGGGAGGGGCATGCATGCAGAAAGGGGGGAGGGTGGGCATGGGAGGGGAGGAGGGAGAGGCTTATGGGGGGATACAAAATGAATAAAGTGTAATTAATAAAAGTTAAAAAAATTAAAAAAAATATTTTTATTTTATTTTATTTTGATTTTTTAAAATGTATTTATTTTTTATTCATTACAGTATATTCACATTGTATCCCAGCTGTAGCTCTACCCCCTCATCCCCTTCCAATTCCAGCCTCCCTTCCTCATCTCCTCCCATGCCTCTTCCCAAGGCCACTGATAGAGGAGCTCCTTCTCTCCTTCCCTCTGAACCTAGCATATCAGTTGTGGTCAGGACTGCCTTCATTGTCTTCCACTGTGGCCTGATACAGCTGAATTCCTGACAGGTAGAGGTAATCAAAGAACCAGACACTAAGTTTATGTCAGAGACAGTCCCTGTTCCCCTTACTAGGGAACCCAGTTGGAAACTGAGCTACCATGGGCTACATCTGTTCAGGGGTTCTAGGTTATCTCCATGCATGGTTCTTGGTTGGAGTATCAGTCTCAGAAAAGACCTTCTGTGCCTAGATTTTTTGCATCTGTTGCTCTCCTTGCAGAGCTCCTGTTCTTCCAGGTCTTTCTTACTCTCCTTTCTTTCATTAGATTCCCTGCACTCTGTGCAAAGTTTGGCTATGAGTCTCAGCATCAACACTGATACCCTGCTGGGTATTTCATATAACTGTTCATCTTGTTTTAGTAGAAAAACATAGAACTTTAGAACAATTTGGTTTTATTTTGCTTGCTGTTTTTCAGCAGTTTCCAAAGGAAACTTTTCAAATACCAGGATATATTCATCCAACTAAAGTTTTCTTTATCTTTTTTTTTTCCTTTTTCTTGATACTTGAACTTCTATGAAATGTTTGGCAGCACAGAGTAGAATGGGTTCTTCACGACAGATCAAAACACAGTAGCTGTTATTTTCTCTACCACATCTCTATAATATAAAAATATTTTTTCTCTATTGTGTGCTGCACATATCTCAAACCTTATTATTCTTTTAAGGAAAAGGCAATGCCTATTTTTGAAAATCCATGGGAGAGTTTTCACCTGTGTTTCCCAAGGAGTCTCAACAGTAAGCCCTGTGGTGATATTTTGTTTGAAATTTTATTGATGCTGCCTCTTTTTTTATTTTTCTATATAATCTCACTCTGACATCTATGATGGCACCTACTCTCAGGACACCTATACATTCCAAACAGCTTTCAGATGCATAGGCTCTGCCATTATATCTATCAGTCAGTGGGATTACAAAGAGACTATGCTTTTCAAGACACTGTCTGACTTAGAAGCTATATGTTATTGAGAGCACTTTTGTTGCTCTGTGGTGTATAAGCTGAGTGGCTGTGGGGTTGAGACACTTGAGGTGCCCAATAGCAGCAATGCTTTTTGTTTGCTTGTTTTGTTTTTCTGTTTGCTTATTTCTTCCAGAACTAAGATAAAATGAGAATATTAATGAACAGATAAAGAGGGTCAATATTTGTCCCAAATTATTCTGGCTATATCATTCCATGGGATATGTTCTGGTTTCTAAAGAAGGTAATTTTCATATCCTCTAAGAAGTAATCAACATCTTCATAGTCCAGAACTGATCTGCAAGTATGCCATCATCTTGTTAAAGGAATGGTACCTCACTCCCAATGCCCCACAAAATTCTAGGGATTTCTTTCCCAATAGGAAAGAAATAGTTTTCTAATTTAATTTCCATAAAATGTTATAGTTAGCAAGGTCAGAGTATATGTTTTAATTTAAAAATTCACAAAGTTGCCCTCTGTGACAAGAAGATCACACCCCCTTTTCTGAAATATGAAATATAAAACAAATATTCATTTGTGAAACTCTTCAGGTAATAAAAGTTTTTCACAGTCATATGCAAAAGGAAAAAAATCTCTGTAGACAGAAACAAGGTCTCATTCTTGTTCATATATACCATTTCAATTTCTCTGACTACATTGTGAGACAGAATATTTATCTCCTAAATAAATTGCACAGCTCTCAATTAAACAGACTTGCAATTTCTCCAAACTATTATAAAAAAAAAAAAGTAAGAGTTTCCAACTGGGATAAAAGTAGAGAAAAAAAAATTAATGAGCAAGTTTAGGAGATAATAAAAGGCAAAGAAATATGTAATTCTGTACAGACTTGATTAGTTCCCTGTATAAATCAAGCTACATTTTACCCGAAAACTTTATGATTAAAAATTGAACCATCATATCTGCTTCTAACCATAGCATTTTAAAAACACACAAAATGATAGGCACTCAAAGTTATAGAGTGAATTTGAGGTAAGCTTGGCTTGCATAGAAAAACCTTATCTTAAAAAAATCAATCACTTTTTAAAGAGACTCACACATTTAAAGTAATCAATGAGTGAAATTTTAAAATATCAAAACTTGATTTTTATTCCATGAAGTCCTGCAGTAGAAAGAAAAAAAAATGTCAATAATGATAATGTCTTATCAAAGTTAAGAGTATAGACAGTTTTTGGATTTTTGGCACATATTTTAAGGTATTTTCAAAATACTGCTGTGAAAGATTTATTTTTCAGGTGTGATATGGGTTCTCAATGCTGACTGTAATTTCTCCAGCTATTGGCTCAATTTATTGTTTGTGTACTAATGTATAGAATTTGATAATGATTTTGCTTTTTTCAATAGTGCTTGCCTCCCATGTCTTTATTTTCTTCTTAAGCACATCAAACTGAGGAAAATTATGACTGGTGAAAGGGAAGAAGAGGTGGACACAAAGCCCTTCCGGAAGGGTAAAAAGTGCATCACACGAACACTAACATTTTATTCCCATTGCTTCTGATCAAAATTCCTTTTCAGCCAGCTAGAAATCACACTGGTTTCTTCTGCTGGAACGATCTGAACAATTGGAAACATCAATAGAGGGCAGTAACGCCCTGTCCTGGAAATCTTTCCATTGCTTGCTGTGATGAAATCTCGATGTTCAGACGTCAGTGTTAGCTGCACACAGTTGCTGATGTGACACCGGGAAGAACAAAAGGATGCGCTTGCACTGTCCTTGAAATGAAGGGTAAACCTTCTCACAAACCTAAGGCATACGTTTGTGATTCACTCCCTACCGAAAAGAGTAATCCACTGGCTACATGTATTCTCTTTATCACATGCTACATTTTTTTTCTATGTGCCATTTGCCAGTCGCATTCATTGCTAATTTTACATGCTAACTAAACTGAGCCACTAGAATAGTTAGTAATTCAGTCCATTTGTAGAGAGCATAAATTGATGGTACTCAAAGATTTTTTTTTTCTACAGATATCCACTGGTCACGGCATTGTTCCAGCTGCGTTTTGTTTTCTAAGTGTGTTTACAGACAAATATATATATATATATCAGAGAAAGAATTGTGTGGTAGTATCAAAACATTTAAACAAACAATCTTTGTGGAATGAAAAGCATGGGAAAGGTAATGTATAAACTTGATGTATAAGGTATGAAGCAGGAAAAGTGTGAAACACACTTACTAACCAGAGCAACAATAAGAATTGTTTGTATTCTGTATCTTATCACCACAGTCTATTACCTTCACCAGCCTATGTCTATATCTGGTCCTCTGTTTCTGGAATGCTGGGCTGTTCTAAGCAAAGAAGCAAATACACACACATATACACATGTATATATACATATACTTTAGGAGCCTTGGGGAAGGATAAATGAGAAACATGTTTTATGAAGACAAGGTATAGTTCATAGTTCATACCATGAAAAGAATATGAGAAATATATTTAATAGTTAATTTTTCTTAAAGGAAATTCTGAAATCACAGGATAGAAATTAAATGTTTTAAGTTACTTTGCCTATATTTATCTAAACTACAAGTTTTATAATTAATTATGTAACCTATTAGTAAACTGAATAAATATTATGTGCTTAGCATGCAGGCGCATTAATACCCAGGGTTAACCTAATACATACATACCTACCTACATAAATACAGACAGAGAGACAGATTGAAAGCTATCAACAAACAGTTCCATTTTGAATTATGGACACATTCAGAGAGATAATTTTAAAGATGTTTATGCACAAAAAGAAAGTAATTAACTTTGTTCTTTATGAGGGCCTTATAGGTAAATACATATTTAAAACTGAGATACTGTGTGATTGAGGAATATCATGTCTTAAGATTTTTCTTCCCAAATAAATAATTTCTGTTATAGGTCACATGCACATAGTAGAAAATGGCTGGCTTCAGTGGTAAGATTATTTGCAATCTATAAAAAAATAGCAATTTATTTTTGGGCACATTGGAACACAAGTTTAAAAAGTAATTTTAAATACATTGCGACTGCTAGATAATGATAGATTTAGAAAGAATCAGAGACAAAGAGAGACATTGTGAGTTCTTAGTGTAATAACAGTCGAATGGCCTAAAAGGAATAAGAGTGGTTAGTGGTCTAGGGTCAGGTATTTGCGGTTTGCTGGTCTCTTACTCAGGAATGAAATGAAAGCATACACATATTGTAAACTAGTTGGTAAATTTTATTTAAACTTTATTCGAAGGAAGAAAGAAAGAGAACACAGCAGGCCACACTAAAAAAAATGCTCAAGAACCCATAGGGCTTTGTTGGGGGGAGGCATTCTTTGGGGGTTAAAAAGGAGTTTGGCAGCCAAGGACATAATATGAGAGGTTCTTTACCTCAACTGTCAGATTAAGTTGCATTGTACAAGCTCTTTTTCTGTTTTACCAGCCCCTTTTAATAAGACATCTAACTTGCATCATATACACATCTATTTATGCATAAGCAAAAGAGGCGTAAGCAGCTATTCTACTGAGAGTTTACTTGGGGTCTTCATAAGGGTTACTCTTGCTGTGGCAAAACACCATTACCAAAAGCAACTTGGGAAGGAAAGGATTTTCTTCATCGCCTCTTCCTTACTACAGATCATCATGAAGGGAGTTGGAGCAGAAACTCAAACAATCGTGAACCTGGATTCTTGGAAGCCTGCTCCTTACTGTCTCCCACCTCATGGCTTGCTCAGCTTGTTCTCTTATACCACCCAGGAAATACAGCTCAGGGATAGCATTATCCATAACAATAGGCTGGGCCTTCCCACAACAATCATTAATATCATCTGATACTATGGAGGGAATTTCTCAGTTGAGGTTCCCTCCTCTCATGTGACTCAGGCTTGTTTCAAGTTGATATAACACTAGTTAACACATATGGGAATACATCTTTACCATATTGCACACATACTACAAAACAGTCTAGGCAAGATTAGCTTATATCAAGAATCTGTTCCAGTATATGTTTGACTAGAAATGGCAAAGGGGATTGCAAAGAGGAGTAATATATTGGCTTGGTTTAAGTCAGGTATACCTGTCCTTCAATACATATGGACTGGGTCCTAAGTTGCTAAAAATTGTTTTAAACATTGTTTGGCAAGGAGCGTTTGTATAGGCATATGGAGTCTCCAGTTGCTTTTTGGTTGCCTGCATCAAAACTATAAAATGCATTCACTGGTTGAATCAAAAGAAGCATATAGTTGTTGACAGTATCAGTTTAAATGCAAATACATTTATTTTTGGTCAGTTTTAAGTACTGATGGAATGTTACCATCAAGAATATACTGAACTGAAGAAAATTTCAGATCCTGAAAAGCACATGAGCTGTTAATTATTGGAATCCAGACTTGCAAGGGAATGTTTGGTAAGTTTGCACACATATACACACATATATACACATACACACACACACACACACACACACACACACATATATATATACACATATGTGTATGTGCATGCATGTGTGTGTGCATGTGCGTTTGTGTGTATCCATTCTAGGAAGCAAAGAAAATCACTGATACAAATTCATAGTCATTCTTTAAGCCAGTCTCAGCCTGTTTCATATTTGAAGGAATTTGTTTCATTTTGTTTCACCTATGAAGAAAACAAAACAAAACACGAACCTCAGTATCATTATTTAAAAACAAATATTTATTTTGTAGAAAATTCTGTAAAATTGCAAAATGGTGGTTCCAATACAAATCAGAAGGAAAGGTGTGGTTTCTGTTTCCTCACAGAACTCAGTCGAGTTTCAGCAGAATAAGGATTTTACTGCAGTGATATCAATTATTGTAGGAGATAGCACAGCTGTGGCTTGAATGTGCTTATAAAAGTTCATGTGTTAGAAATATGATTTGTACACCTATGTGTGAATGTAATGCAGATCTTTAAGGGAAATTGGAAAAAAATGTATCATCAAATGGAGCCCCCCCAGCAGCTTTGAGGGGTTCATGAAAAGAAGTGGAGAGGTTCAAGCCAGTACGCTTGGACGTTGTCTTACAAGGTGGCATCACTTCTGTACCAGTAGTCAGCAAGACTATCATTAGATGCCAAATTCCGATGTTGTAGTGACACTGACACCTCCAAAATAATCTCTTTCCTCTTTCTTTCTTTCTTTCTTTCTTTCTTTCTTTCTTTCTTTCTTTCTTTCTTTCTTTCTTTCTTTCTCTCTCTCTCTCTCTCTCTCTCTCTCTCTCTCTCTCTCTCTCTCTCTCTCTCCCTCTCTCTCTCTCTCTCTTTCTTCCTCAGACAAAGTCTTGCTTTATTTTCGTGACTGATCCACTTGAAGACACAGCCAGGCCACTATGTACAGACATGAAAGAATCTTCATTTCTTGATTTCTTCCTTCTTGGACAGAGTCTTGATGATCTTTTCCTTCTTGGTCTGGAGGCGGTCCTCCCACGCTTTTGTGCTTCCTTGGTCTTAGACCTGCGAGCCTCGGCCTGGTCAGCCTGGAGCTTCTTGCCGGCCTTGTCTGCCTTCAGCTGGTGGATGTGCTCCACAAGAATCGGCTTGTTTCTAAACATATTCCTTTTGGCTCTCAGAAACAGACTATGATTCATATGACGGTCAGTCTTCTTAGATTCTTGGTATCTCCTGAGAAGCTGATGGGGGAAAATCATCTTTTTCAACCAAATCACCTGCTCGAGCACCTGAGCATTGGCCTTTTACTTCAGCTTCGCTATGCCCATATGCCTGCCCTTCTGTCTAGCCAAGGTGTTTTTGACTTGGACCCCTGGAATGGACCATCACAGGCATCTGGATGATCAGCTCACCTTTGGTCAACTTCCTGATTTGCTCACAGGAGTTGGCTTTGGCGATTTCGTTAGTCTCATTGGGTCCAATCAGACCTCCTTTTTGCCATAACTAGAATCAATCTTCTTTTGCAGGTCGAGCGTACTCATGGCTGGGGATGCAACAGCAACAAAACAATTTATTTTTAATGAATTTCTGAGTTTCTGAAATTAAATTTAAGCAACAGAAAATGAACGAAGTGAGAAGGCTGAAACATGAACAATGGAATTTTTAACTATACAAATACATATGTTTATCATGTTGTTGTGATTGATTTATAGAAGGGAGCTGAAATGATTGAGAAAGGAATGTCAAAAACAGACTATATTACTGTAATTGCAGAAGTCGGGATTTTTATTTTCTTTCTCCCTTTTCCTTTCTTTCTTTTTTATTTTCTTCAATGAATTCGGGAAAATATTCTAAGTCATGAACCAAAGCAGCGTCTAAGGGGGAATAGAGCTTACTAGGTTGTTCCCTCACTATGGTTTACTCAGCTTGCATTTTACACTTCTTTGAGTCATCCACCAGGGACATAAACATCCACAGAAAATGTTAAGACAGTTAAATAAAAACTCTATGGATATTTCTGCTTCCATGTCTGATCCAGAACACATCTCCTGGGTCCAGTGTCTGAAGTGTGGTGTCTTCAGGAAGAGGGGCCCTCCAGCCTCTGAGAGGCAGCTATCAGCAACAGAAATAGCTCATATTGTTTGGGGGAGTCTCTCAGATTACACTGACCAACAATTCAACATTCCAGAGAGGATTCTCCCCATGAGGTGGAAAAAATACGTAACTTTGGAAAAAATTCTTAGAGATGACTTATAGAGTGAGTACCTGAAAGAGCCACATACAAGGCTAAGTAATGCCTACAGATTGATTTACTCACTCAAAACTCCTTCATCTGGAGAGACAAAATATTACAAGGCAACGGCTCAGATTACCTCAAGATATCTGTTGTCCCTATTAGCCATTGACACTAACTTTTGTAAATGGCTGAGCCTTATGACTACCAGGAAACATTTTTTGGGATGGACGGTTAAACTTAACAGACTTCTAGCTTCTACCAACACAATGCTATTTTCTTTTTTTTAATTTAATAGGTAGAGTCTATTTTCTAATGTCTGCAAAATGTAGAAGAGACAAACCTTGTAGCAGCTCACACTCATAATGACATGACACAACCAGGATATTCGGGAAAAGCATTGATTTATTACTTTCCTTTTTTTCTGTGACTGTCCCAGTTATTTAACCTCTTCCCCAGCAGGAAGGAAACCAGTGCTTGTTTTACTGGATGTTGGTCACTTATATATGGTTCTCATTCTTTTGCAGCAAGAGCTGTGTTTTGCATTCACAGTTGTGTTGAGGATACTGTAAAGGTTATCCAGAAAAGGTCTCAAATAAAAATGCAGAGGAAGGCATCCAAAAGGTGAGCAAAGGCCATCATTGTTGCAAAATTTCAGACACCTTAGCAGAATCGTGCTTATGTTCTAGGACTGCAAGAAATGGCGAATTTAGGTGAAGAGATAGGGCATCTGCCAAAGGCAATATGTGACGAACTGAGCATCAGGAGGTTTTATTTATAATGTATGATGTATGTGTGAAAGCAAATTGATGATTTATGGATGCAACTCCTAAGTACAAGGGAAAGGAAGTAAAAAGTTATCTTCATCAAAGAAAACTGAATTAGGGCATAAATATTCTTTGTGAAATTTAATCCTAATAAGAAGAGCAATTCTGTGATGAAAGGAAAAACTTTAAAGTCACTTCAGAGATCTGCAAGATTACCACCCAGTTAAGAACTCAGAAAGCTAGGACAGATTGATGTAAATGAACAAGCACATGACTCTCCCCATGGCCACGTTTCTAATGCTGCCTCAGGATTCTACTTCTTTCCTTCTAGCTCAGTGATCCCCATGTCTACCAGCAGGACTCACATGACTCTAGGTGAACAACGCAATGTTCTGAAAGGAACAACAGTGCCCTGGCAGCACTGATATCATATATGCTCTTCATGCCCACCGTGAAGCATCTACTTATCTGCTTTACTAATTACTAACATATTAGTATGCTTTTTTAATGCTAAAAAAAAATTGTACAAAGTTAGGCAGTCAATAGTAGATTTGAAACTGAAAAGGAAATCATGTTCTTTTGAATACATACTTTTGGGTCATTTCCTCTCCTAATATATCATCTTTAGATAACATAAATTTTAAATATTTCTATAGGAGAAAACATAAAATCCCTACCTACATAATAGTAACTTCACAAACCTCTGCTCTTCTGCTGAGACATTGACAAAATAGAAAAATACAACTTAGTATCTTTCATCTTTGGGTTACATGAGTCTGCATTTTTCACAGGGCTGGGAAAAGTTTTTAATTAATTAATTAATAGGTTCAATTAATTGCATTTAATTAATTAATAACAATTTATTTATTTTGTATTCCCCTCTGCAGCCCCATCCCTCATCTCCTCCCAGTCCCATCCACTCTCCCTTTTCTCCCCCTATCCCCCTTCTAGCGTCCAGGGAGAGGGAAGGTCCTCCTCCCCTTATATCTGACACTAGCCTATCAGGTCTCATCAGGACTACCTGCATCATCTTCTTCTGTGGCCTGGAAAGGCTGCATCAAGGTGATTAAGAGCCTGCCACTGAGTTCATGTCAGGAAATTGAGCAGCCTATGGGCTTCGTCTGAGCAGGGGTTCTAGTCCTCTCAATGCATGGTCCTTGGTTGGAATATTTCTCTCTGCAGTCCTTTCCCTCTCCCTGCACCCCACTGGGCCCAGGTATTTTGGCCCTGTTATTCTCCTTGTGGAGTTCCTGTCCCCTCAATGTCATTCTATGTCTCTCTTCTTCCAAAAGGTTTCCTGCACTCTGCCCAAAGTTTGGCTATGAATCTCATTATCTCCTTTGATACACTGATGGGTAGAGTCTTTCATAGGCCTCCTGTGGAAGGCTCATGTCCTGTTCCTTGTCTTCTCCAGATTCTGATCTATCCTGTTTGCCCTTCTGAGTGAAGTTTTAGCCTCTTGCCTGGGGTCCTCCTTGTTGTTTAGCTTCTTTAGGACTATAGATTTTAGTATGTTTATCCTATATTATACGGCTTATATCCACTAATCAGTGAATATATACCATATATATTCTTTCTGCTTCTGGGTTACCTCACTCAGGATGTTTTTTTCTAGTTCTATCCATTTGTTTGCAAATTTCAGGATTTCCTTGTTTTTAATTGCTGAGTAATATTTCATTGTGTAAACGTACCACAATTTTTGTGAATATCTTTCCCCTGTCTGTAGGCTGTTGTGTTCTGATGACAGTGTTCTTAGCTTTACAGAAGCTTTTCAGTTTCAAGAGGTCTCATTTATTGTTTGTTGATCATAGAGACTGTGCTGTTGATGTTTATTTTTTAGGGTTTTACTTCATTTAATATTCACAGCTATATTTCTCAAGAGCTTTTTTTGTTCATGTTGTGTAGAAAAAGAAATTAAAGTCACGGCTTCTATCCTTAATACTGATCAGCAAGCAATGCAGTTGAAATCTGACCTAAAGAAGTCAAGTTTATAGTACTTTCTGTTAACTAATATACATCATTTCTCTTTTACTTTATCCTTTAAGTATCAATGAATTATTTATACATATTTCTAAGTATCAATAAATTATTTATACATATTTCTACTATCATCTGTCTTCCTTGTATATATATAATATTTATTCATATCTCTCATATATAGTCTATATCTATAGTATATTCTCACTCAATCTGTTTATTCTCTGACAATCAGTTTTTACATAGCTATAAAAATGACAAATTTCCAGATCTGCTTATCTATTTTAAGATTCAAGACAACTGAGGGTGAAGCTCCATTTCAAAACCTGGCATATGCCACACTCCACAGGAGCCATGTTTTTGCTTAAAATCTTGTGTTCACAACTCATTTAGGTAAGAAAAAAAAGTCCCTGTCATTTTTCTTAAATACTTAACAAAACAAGAAGAACACTGTTCTGTACTGAGCAGTGTACCTAGAAACAAACAAACTCAGAAAATATTTAAACCACTGTCTTGACATGATAGTCCAATCAACTCAATACAAAAGTAATCATCAAATTTATTTAAATGTGCTAAATTAATATTTTACATCATTAATTAAAATAATATCAAATTTGAAGAGAACTATGTAGTTCTCCACACTGTTAAATCAAAAGAAAGTAACTAAAAAAAGGTAACATGCATTTTCTTATATAATATTAAATTTGTTTCAATACTATCAATTAGATGGTAGTTTACAATGCAATCTTTTTTGGGGGGTATTCAAGAATGTTTCTCTGGTTAAGTTCTTCACATATTTAGTCTAACAAAGGAATATGCAAGTTTCTCATTATCATTTCAAATATGTATTAAATATTCAAGTGTTGTATCTAAGAGATGACAGGAAGAATACGCTTGTTGGTTAAAATATACTCATGTCTAAGTATTTCCTTTATTAATTAAAAGTACTCAGAATTGGAAGACATAAATATAGAAAAAATCTGAGAACCATATGAAATTTCTACAAAGCACATTCATGCAACTGAAAGTGTCTGTAAGTAACCTAACCTATTTTTATTGCTGTAATGGAATATGTTAGTAATTAGTAAAGCAGATAAGTAGATGCTTCACGGTGGGCAAAATATGTAATAAATATGCATACCTAAACACACATATTTAGGAATCCTAACGAAGTAGGCTCAAATGCCAGTGAAGGAATGCCTCAAAATCAGGATGTATGAACTTGCCAGTGAAAAGGAGGACAAGCAGGCAAAAAGTGAAGCTTCTTTTCTTCATGTCCTTTATATAGACTGCCATGAGAAGCTGTGGCCCAGATTTAGCGTGAGTCTATTGACCTCAAATGATCTGGCCTTAAATGGGATTTTCCACTTCAAATGATCCAATCAAGAAGAATCCCTAAGTGTATCTAGCTGGTACAGCTGCTTGGATTTTTAGTTAGTTCCAAAAGCAGTCAAGTTGACAACCTGGAATAGCCATCATAGAAAGTTATCATAGGAAGTATTTAGGATATTTGTTTATATAAAATATAAACACTCCAAATAAACTTATTTGATGATATGTCTCACCTATCAGTGGACAAAATCATTGATTAAAAAAATCGGTTTGAACTAGAAATATTCAAAGGTATAGAATTAGAGAATCAATGCTCAAGTTCAATCACTATTAATCAATTCTTTGGAGCAGAGTACCAGTATGGAAGAAGAAGGAGATAAAAAGACCTGGAGGGGACAGGAACTCCACAAGAAGAACAACAGAGCTAAAATGCCTGGGCACGGGAAGTAAGATGGGGGGAGGTGCAGAGACCAATACTCCAACCAAGGACCATGCATGGAGATAACCTAGAACCCCTGCTCAGATGCAGTCCATGGCTGCTCAGTCTCCAAGTGGGTTCCCTAGTAACAGGAACAGAGGCTGTCTCTGACATGAACTCAGTGGTTGGCTCTTTGATCACCTCCCCCTGGGGAGTACCAGGCCACAGCTGATGCAGCCAATCTTGAGGAGACCTGATAGGCTAAGTTCAGATAGAAGGGGAGGAGGTCCTTCCCTATCAGGGGACTAGGGAAAGGGCATTGGGGGAGAAGGGAGAAGGTGGGTGGGACTAGGAGGAAACAAGGGAGGGGGCTGCCGCAGGAATACAAAGTGAATAAATTGTAATAAATAAATACATAAAATTAAATGTAAGAAATCAATCCTAATTTTTCATTATTCAATATTTTCACAGAAACTACAATGTATCTGCAATATAATGAACAGATTTAAATTCTAATATCACTAAAAGTATGTGTATATATACACCTATGTACATATATAGGTGGATATATGGATATATGTCCTATCAAATTTATCACCTCACTCAAGTAATCTAAACTTTCAAGTTCATTTTCATTCCACATCTCTGCCCTAATTATTTACATAATTTACATAATAGGTCCTTCCTTTTTATTCATTATAAAATAATAAAGCATTTCCTTATCTATATTTGTCTGCTCTTATTCAATTTATATCTTTGGGATGCATTCATTCGTGTGACACTATCAGAATTGTGTTGCTTTAAATTCTAAAGTTCAATTTTAGTTCATTAATATGCCACGATTTATTTATCTTGTATTCCCATCCTCAGTGAACCAAGTAGAAAAGATGACCGTTGAAATTCAAAAGATATTCAGCAACCAAAATTATTGTTAATTTACTCAATTCTATCATCTAGAAAGCAAATTGTAATTATTACATATTTTGAATATTTGGCCATGACTTTATTATGAAGACTGGATTTCACTGAAGGACTGATATAAGAGCTTAAATTGTAAGTGTGGCCAACCCAAGACCTCTGGGCAGCATTTGGCCAAACATAACTATGAATGTGGTCCAACACAAAATAGTAACCCACTTAAAACATTATTATTTGTATAATTTTATTTCCTGGATCAGGAGGATAAATTCTGCAGATCACATGTCACAATGTCAAAAGATTGGGAAGCCCAGGAATGTCATATAAAGAATTATGCCAGAGGAAATATGAACTTTTGATTCTTTGGGAGGTATTTTAGATTCCAGTAGAAGACAGACAGTGTACAAAACACTATTTAATAACAAATGACAAGTACAAAGAGTGTCATCTTTGTACTTACACACCTTTTTCAATTCAATGACTATGTTAATAGTTACACAATTTTCATTTGACTCCAAATGAAGAAGATGTTTTGAAGAAAAGATGAAGATTTTGACTCATTTTCTAAAGAAAACTGGATTACAAGTGATCTCTGGTCTCTACTATCCTAGGTGTTTTGATAGTCCAGCCAAGTAGGCAGGGAGTGTGGGGTCAGGAGACAGCAAAGTTCCTCTCCAAAAAAGGTCCATCCTAATCTGGAGGGTCAGCATTGTAACCTCATAGCCTGCTCAATCCATCTCCCTTTTTCTGGAGCTACCAACAAGGATGGCAAATGTGATCCGTACACATGTCCACTAGTCACTGAATGGATGCCATCAACTTATTTCACACAGATCAGCAAACAGCAATCAAAGGGTAATGGCTTTCCGTCACCACTGACCCTCTCTGGCTACAAAGGCCACCTTGGAGGTGAGGAGCTCTCCATCCAATTACCTACCCCAACAGCTATCTGGTCCCCTTCAAAAAAGTAATTTGCTCAGTGAAAAATTGAACACACTACCTGATTTGCTGTTTCTTGGTGCTGCTTAAAAAAACCTAAAAGTTTCTAAAGTGGTGAATGGACCAAGGTCTTTCCTCAATGTTCAGGACATGTGACAGCATACTAATAAGACAAAGAATAAAGAGAAATTCATGTTGTGGCTGGAAGTGAATAAAATTCAACACGTGACAAATTGTGTGTAACACCCTCCTACAACTATTGTTAAATGCAAAGCAGATGGTAGCAACACAAGTACTTTTAAATAATCTTTTTTTATTATTCTAAATATCAAATAAATGAATATTGTTGACTAGAAAATGTTTGGCTTCATAAAAATTTTTTAAGCTAAATTGTTATGAAACTAGAATTGTATGAAGAATAATCCATTGAACATACTTTTTGTAGCATAATTTTTTCTACAAATGTTAATTTTCAGGAGTAATATACTCACAGCAGTTATGTAAACACATCCTCTTTGCTTTATCTTACTTTCCCCCCATAATCAATATAAAAAAAAAATGGCCAAAGGAATAAAATGAAGAATCGTGACTGGATACATTCCCAGATTACTAAGATTAATAAGAGTCTGGTCATAGTCTTAAATTATTTCAGTGGTTTTCTGTGGATTTTCAAAAAGGTTTTAATAACTTGGAGACAACCCTACAAAGGGACTACCTAGAGTTTTAGCCTAAAATACAACCAAATTTTTTTTTACAAAAAATAATGTCTGTGATCCTCAGTTTGTGCACAAATCACCAGAAGCAATGTTGAGAAGCCTCTGGGGGGAGACACAGCCCCAAAAGTGGCTGCAGCATTTTTTCCTGCTACTGCTGAGCATGAAGACAAGCAGAGACACACATGCAGAAATGCCAAAACAGATACAAACATAACGATACGGGGGAAACAGACATCAGGATGTTAAAAATGTTCAGTCTTTCCACATCTCATCCACACAAAATCACACAAAGAAATCATATGATCTTAAACGAGAAAAATGTACCAATGGATGCACAATGCATTGTAGACTAAAATAATTCTAAGAATTCTCTAAGACCTTACAAGGCCTATTTCTTTTAAATGTAAGCACAGTTCATCCAACCTAATTATTGTAGCCACTGTATTTTCCCTGTGCTGGGTGTTTACTTATATGATAATTCTCAAACATAATTATGTATTATCAGAAAAATACTTTTTCTTTCAAAATTTAAAAACAACCAAAACAATTGCTAGGACATTTTTACAGTATTGATAAATGAAGAGTATCTTCCAAGTCGATCAGAATTTAAGAATATCCTTAACACCTAGACCTCATGGCATACATGTACAATTCCAGCACTTAAGACACTTGGGCAAAAGAATTGCTAGTTTAAGGTCTGACTGGGCTGTATAGAGAAAGCCTATCTTTGAAACAAATTCACAAGCCATGTTATTTTAAGAAATAGATATAACTTAAGTTTTAAAATAACTCCCTCAAAACTGCATTTTTCTAGACCTTTAAGGATTTTTAAATTTTGATTTATTTTCATCATATATAAAGGTTCAGAAGATTCAGACATACTCATTGCCTGCTTTACACTAATGTTAAAAACCTTGAGTAATCATAATACATTAATCAATATCACAAAAGCATCATGAGCCAAGCCTATTAACTAAACTGCAGACTGCATGAAAATTTTACACACTTTAACATAAGTGTCCTTCCAAACAACCAATTAGAGATCTATAGACATTGTATTTTATTTTTGTCTAGAGAACAAATTCAGACTCCTTTGGTTTTTCTTTCACAGTCTTTTCCTGTCTTTCCTTTTCACTGCTTTTTTTTTTAAATAAGGAGTTTAGTTTGAGATGTAATTGTTATTCACTGATCATCTATTGCTGCAGTGTCTCTATAATTTGGCCACCTCATGTTGCAGTAAAAATTACTATTTAGGAAAATATGTAAGTCTATACATATATTTAATGCTAAACATCACTACATATATTGATCATATATAAAATACTGATATTGTATCATGCATCTTTCTAGTACTCATTTTCAGAATGTCTTCTGAACTTAAGAATTAAGTTCTATTTTATATGTGATGAAATTGAGGATAAAAAAAAAGAGACTAACTATGAAGGAAAGCTCTGTTGCAGAAGACAACACACACACCAGACCCAGACCCAGGAGGAATCAGGCTGGAGCTGGTATGGAAGCCTTCTCCCTGAGGACTAGCTCCAATATTGTCCAAAGGCGATGTGTAAGCTACAAAGGGAAGAAAAAGTACCAATCAGCTGGCCCCCACAGCTATAAAGCATATGGCCATCATAATAAGACAATCCCAGGAGCGCAATACCTGCACTTATATCTCGAGTATAATCAACAAACGTCTAATTGAACTTAAGTCCCATCAAATAAGAAAGGGATTAGGCATTTTAAAATACCACATATTCATAAATTATCCTCTCTAAACCCTTATGTATAAATCGCAATGAATTAAACACTTCCTCACTGAGTACCAGTTCTGATTTTATCCTCTATATTGTCTCTCGTGGTTTAGAAGCATTGTACCGAGAGACGACTGTCCATATACCTCTTTTTCAAATGCTTTTAAAACCAATTACTGTATGATTTATGATTGCCATTACAAAGTAGGTGTTATCAGACCTATCTAAGCATACAATACCTCTCACGTTGGTTATTTATCATGTAGTTGAGGTTGTAATTGCATTGTTGCTTTCGACGGGCTATGAAGACATGGTGATTTTCATGAAGAAGTGGTACCAGAAGCCCATGTTCGCCACAATTCTTACATTTCTTTTTCTTTTACTACATCTGTCACTTTACAAGGAGTTCCAGCTAACAAAGGAGGTGAAGAAATAGCGAGCTTGTATTGTTACAATTCCTTCTCAAGGGGAGACATAAACAATGTCTAACCTCCTCCAATGCTAGTGTCAAACCTACATATGATTCTAGCAAAATCCCACCAAAGATTTTATTAGGAATAGAAACAGCACAATAGAGGAGTGGCAATAGGCCTGAGTATGGGTGAGGTAAAGGCAATCACTGGAATGTCTGCACACAGCATGAATGATGACTCCTGCAGGTCAGTGTAGATGGAGGCTTCTTCCTCAGTTTGCCCTCACTTATACACTAGCCTAACCCTGATATTTTTAGACCACCACCTGTAGTTAGGGCAGAAATGGCACAAACGTGGTTGAGAGAGTTAGCTGGAAACACAAAAGAGACACAATGATATTTTTCGCCTGCTCCGTCTCTGAGCGAAAACTATCAGGCAACAAACCCAATCGTAGTGATTGTTTTTAGAACTTTTTTTTTCTTTTTCGAGTTCTAATATATTTACTTCTTTATTCTTTTTCATGTCCTACCTCCATATCCTCTCGGCATCCTCTGCTCTCCTTCAAATCTATAACCTTACAACTAATCAATTGTTACACACCACTCACACACGTAAATATAATATGCTCAGTAGGCGTGATTTCAGGACTATTTAGCACTGGTTTATCAATTCATATGCTATTCACTGCAGAAGATCATCTCTCCAACTCTCAGCATTTTTTAGATTCCTTCAATACTTTGTGTAGGGTTGAGCACTGTGGTCTTTTCCCGTCCACCATGGCATATGAACATTTGGACTTCTGGTGTCCTTCTTTAGTTTATGTTTAAGCTATAATGTTGGCAAGTCTCTAGGGTTGTACTTATAGACAGTATGAAGAGACACAATCTCCAAGCAAAATCACTGATCCTCTGGCTCTTAAAAATCTTTCTGTTCTCTCTTGCACAATTTTCCTTGAGGTTTAGATGTGGAAGTTGGACTATACATGTACCTATTGGGACAAAAGAAGTCTGTATTTTGATTGGTTTTGATTTTCTGTAATGGTCTTCATCTGTTGCAAAAAGAAGTTGCCTTGATGAGGCATACTCTTATTTGTCGTAAAAAGACAGTATTTAGAGGGTAGATAGAGATTATGCTGCTTTAATAATGTGTTCATTGTAGGTTATCCTTCAAATTCTATAAGTTCACCTGCCCTTGGTAGTTGGCTAGGTTTCCTGTACCAGTCAGTATTTTCCTCTTGTACAGCAGTGGGTATTAAGTCCAATTAAGATCTCTTGCCAAGGTATGCAGCCATTAAGTAAACTTTATGTGATCTTGCCATGCTGGTCATTAGTATAGTTCATAGATATCATAATTGTGTAGGACTTGTTGGTTACTTACTTCTTTTCACAGTTTTTCTGGCACCATGAAACCTAGTCCTCAGGAAGGAGATTCTCAACTCAGTTACAACTCAATAACTTCTGGGTCGTATTTCTAAACTGCACAGTTTCTTCAGCATAGGAACCGCTATTCTACTCCTGGGAGGCTCAAGCACATTAAAAACCTGTATGTTCCTGATTAGCTTCTTTAGGTGTACAGATTTTAGTAAGATGTTCAATCCCATTCAGAAAGGCAAAAAGGATGGACATCGGAGGTTGGAGAAAACTGGGAACAGGACAGGAGCCTACCACAGAGGGCCTCTGAAAGACTCTACCCTGCAGGGTATCGAGGCAGATGCTGAGACTCACAGCTAAACTTTGGGCAGAGTGAAGAGAATCTTATGAAAGAAATGGGAGATAGTAAGACCTGTAGAGGACAGGAGCTCCACAAGGAGAGCAATAGAACCAAAAAGTCTGGGCACAGTGGTCTTTTCTGAAACTGATACTCCAGCCAAAGACCACTCATGGAGATGGCTTGGAACCCCTGCACAGAGGTAGCCTATGGCAGTTCAGTATCCAAGTGGGCTCCAGAGTAATGGGGACTGTCTCTGACAGAAACAGATTGGCCTGCTCTTTGATCATCTCCCTCTGGGGAAGTGGGGGAGCAGCCTTACAAGGCCATAGAGGAAGAGACAATGCAGCCACTCCTGATGAGACCTGATAGACTAGGATGAGATGGAAGGGGAGGAGGACCTCCCTTATCAGTGGACTGGGAGAGGGACACGGGAGGGGAAGAGGGATGTGGGATTGGGAAGGGAGGAGGGAGGGAGGTACAGGGGGATACAATGTGAATAAACTGTAATTAATAAAAATAAAAATATGATTTTTAAAAGCTAAAATGATACGCTCAGGATGCGAGGCTAAGCACTGCACTCAGGGTCAGCCGCTTTGGACCCAGAGAAGAGCATGTCTGATTGCATGCGGGTTGATGCCCCAGGTCCCGCCTCTGAGAAAAAGGTATCGGACGGTCTGATGCTCTTTGGGTGGATGACACCTAAATGAACAGCTGTACAAAGTCCCAATTTATTTCTAATATCAGAGATCAGACCTCTACTCTTGCCTGATGCGTCCAAAACAAAAAGGGGGAACTGTAGAGAGCTGCATAATGCCGCGCCTGAAAGATGGAGCTGGTTTCAGCCTTCCACCTTCCCGATGGTGAGTGCTCTCTGTCACAAACAACTCCACATTTGGCTAAGGCTGAGGATCTGGCTTGCTTCCATGTATGTGGACCTATCTGCATTGCCCACGTGGCACGCCTGGGTTGGCTACCCAGAGGCTATTTAAGCTGTGGGCTGGCTTTCCCCGGGGTCCGAGGATTGTTCAATGTTCCTGAATAAACTGCATTGAAAAAAAAAAAAAAAACGGATCTTCAAAAAAAAAAAAAAAAAAGAAAAAAAAATATGTTTTTTAAAAAAGCCTGTATGTTTTTGGAAGTCTCTTGGAAAAACCCTACCAACAATTTGACGGAGGGCTTTTCATGTCTGGTTTTGAGGTTCTTTGCCAAGTAAGTTTTAGCTCTTGGAGGGAGCACCATCATCTCAAATGAGAAAAATTCCAAGCTACCTATGTATAACCACACAGACTTACATATAAGTGTGTTTTGCATCTAGAAAAGTAGTCAATAGCTTGACTCACCATAACACCTTCAAACATCCTTATTGTTATTTTACCTTCTTCCTCCTACTTCTGTATTTCCCCCCTCCCTCCCTAAATAGGGCCCTTCCTTATTTCACAGTTCACCTAGTACTATGACGTGCCCTCCCTATTGCTCTTCTACACGAGGCAATGGTAGTTTTCACTTTACTAATTTCTGAAATTACTCCAATATAAGTATTTACAACTGAAGATTTGGAATTAGAAATCTGTAACAATAGAGAACCTCTTACCTCATTAAATATAATTTTTTTTTAAATTTCCACCCATTTACCAGCAAAGGTCATCATTTCATTTTTCTTTATACCTGAGTAATATTCCAAAATGGACTAATACCACATTTTCATTATCAATTCACTGGCTGAAGGACATTAGGGTTTACTTTTCCCTGTTATTCTGAATAGAGCAATAGCAAAAATGACAGAGAAAGTGTCTGTGGAGTTTGGTTGTCAGATTGGACGAGTTATGATTGTCCCCTAGTTAATTGAATGTGATGATTTGGAAATAAAGAAAGGCATGTGTTGTAAAGTGTAGGCTGATGAAATCAAAGTAAGGTTCCTCTTCTAATTTACCTTATCATTATTTTGTCTAATGATAAAATTGCTGTAATTTCTTTTCAAGCCTTCTGACTTGCATATTTATTACCCACATAATTTTCACTATTAGGTTATCTTGTTAGCAATCATTCCTTAAATTCTATAAGTAAATATCTTCCTTGCACTGGGGTGTTATAATTTAAGCACAAGTACAATTGTGATGGTCTAAAAGAATAAATCATCACCCATTCTGCCATCTAATGACCTAATAAGTATGGATAACATTTGGAAGACTTTCCTTACTTATATATTTATTTTTATTGAGTTCCTATGGTTATTTGGAAATTATAATGGTAATACAATGCCTTTAAAAGACTGTGGCTTAAAACTATTTGATAATAATGAATAATGAATACTTTACCATAATGATCTCATAATCTCATAATGAATGAGAGCTACCAATTGTAGTTTAAAAATAAAAATATGACAAGCATATTTACCCAGAATCTAAACCTATTTTACCATTTTACCTTCTATTTTATACTACAAAAATTTTGCTTAATTTTCTTATTATATTCAAAAATACATAGAATCAATGTACAAACTGAGTTATTTCTTTCCCTTCTATTCACACACTCTTCAAAGAAACACAAATACGAAATCATTAAAATTTAGAATACTGGTGCTGGTTGACTACTTTGAGAGTTTGATTAATTATAACCCTTTTCTAAACTCACAAAAAGGTTTTTGTTTGTTTGTTTAAAGAACTATCCATTACAATCCAGTTGTTTCTTGAAATATTTTTATTTTGAAATTTACACTTATTTGTAGATTCAATCCCCACATCTGAAACTGATTCTATGTCTCCTTGAAAGACACAAATGTCTATATCCATAAGGTATTGCTATGCTAATTCAGACTAAAAGTAACAGTTGCACAGGTTCAGTCAGGTGATCAGTAAAATATTTGAAGATTTTTATCTTCTTTTTCAACCAATGACTTAATTATTCCATTGTGGAATCTTGGCTCCTAATAATCTACAGTGTTGCAGAATAAAGTTTAGAAATTAAGAATGATCTTATGCTTATTTCTCTTCATTACAAATTATTTTGTTTGTATGGGTATTCTGTTAAGAGACCTTACGGTCCTTCTATAGACAAGAATTGAAAAGGAGAGCTGAAGAAAGTAGTGAAGAGAAAATTAGCATTTGTTAGTTTGTAAACTAATGCAAGCATTGTTAAACTAAAAGAAAAAAAAAACAACTTTGGGTGGAGTGATGTTTTTGTGCGCTGTGTAAAGGTTTGTCCCTGTATAAGCAGAGAGTTGAGTACAGGCCAGACTTCTCTGGCACCTTCTGATTGGCTGAATAAAGAGCTGAGTGATCATTAGCTGAGGCAAGAGAGGGTTGCAAAACTTCTGAAGAGATAGGAACTCTGGGAAAAAGAGAGACATGAAAGGATTTGCCTACAAGATGCCTTATGAAACTGAGGAGAGCTAAAGAAACACGAGGCAGAACATAGATTAAACATACGTTTGTAACAGGTAGGTGGAACTAACAACAAGCTAAGGCCTAAAGCTATTATGAATAAATATATGTATCTGTACCATTATTCAGAGCTGGGGTGGACATAGAAAGTCCATACCTTCTCAAACTTCAAGATATATCAAGTTTTTCCAGTGATTGCTTATGCGATTTGGGAGCAATATTTCAACCTTTATGTTTTTTCATTTCCATAATTTATATTCAATGAAGCATTTTGCATCCTAGCATAATTGCAAAGTAAAGTAATAATAAGGAAAAATAGTTGTCTGAAAAGTATAATGACAGAGCAATTGCCAAACAGGTTGAATTTGACGAAAAAAATTTGAGGCAATTTGAATTATTATTATTCCACAGAAGTAGCTGTATGTCAAATTCACATTCATCAGAGTATAACTATATAATTAGCAATAAATCTTTTTTCTCTAGGATATCAGATGGAAGGTAATAACCATCATTCTTCAACAACTAGATTTGTGAAAAAGTAAAGAAACTGACTATAAATGGTTTACTAAGCAAGTCTACCTAGGGTTGAAATATATTTTTTCAGTGATAAGGAAATGAATTATTTATGGTATTTGGGCTGTTGCTTTCTTTATGTTGTTAATATAAGTACAATTTTAAGATGTGTTCATAAATGTTTTGCCTGCTTTCTGTTTTGAAATCATATTATATTCCATTTATTAAATTTGAACAGAACCCTTTGATTATAGGTAAGGTAGGATCACTTCTGGTATTTCTATTATTGTCATTAGTATTATTATTTACAATTTATTCACTTTGTAGTCTAGTTGCAGCCTGTCCATCATCTCCTCCCAGTCCCACCCTCCCTCTCTCTTCCTTCCCTATCCTTTTCCCTAGTCCATTGACAGAGGAAGTCCTCCTCTCCTACTTGCTGACCCTAGCCTATCAGGTCCCATCAAGACTGTCTGAATCCTCTTTCTCTGTGGGCTGCCTAGGTCATCTCACCAAGGAGAAGTGTCCAAGAGCAAGCAACTGAATTCATGTCAGAGACTTTTTTTTTCTGGTTTTTCTTATTAGGTGTGTACTCTGATTTCATTATTACTACAGTGAATATTTATTGAACTTCTGTGCACGTAGTTTCAAGTTTTTAAAATTCATTTACTAAAATGTGCTCTTGTACCTGACATTGAATGGCCCAGCAGGAGGTATAGACTATCCCAAGTTGGAAACATGAAAAAACGGTTTCTTTTTTTTATTATTATTTTTTATCAGTTACATTTTATTAACTCTGTATCCCAGCCTGTCCCGATGCCTCATTCCCTCCCAGTCCCTCCCTCCCTCATCTCCACCGTGCCCCTTTCCAAGTCCACTGATAGGGGGGACCTCCTCCCCATTCATCTGATCCTGTTTTATCAGGTATCTTCAGGACTGGCTGCAAAGCCCTCCTCTGTGGCCTAAAAGGACTGCTCCTCCCTTCGGGGGTGGGGATACCAAAGAGCCAGTCATTGAGTTCCTGTTAGAAATAGTCCTTGTTCCCCTCACTTTGGGAAACCAATTGGTTACTGAGCTACCACAGGTACATCTGAGTGGAGGTTCTAGGTTATATCCATACATGGTCCTTGGTTGAATGTCAGTCTCAGAAAAGACCCTGTGCCCAGATATATTTGGTCCTTGTGGAGCTCCTATCCTTTCCCCAACAGACTAACTCCCCTTCTTTCTTATGATTCCCTGTACTCTGCCAAAGGTTTGGTCATGAGTCTTTGCTTTGAAAACACTGCTAGTTAGAATCTTTCAGATGCGCTCAGTAGACTCCTGTCATACGTTCAATGCACATCCCATCTGTCTTTCTAAACGAGGATTGATCATCTTACCCCATGTCCGCTCAATTGATTATCTTTTTTAGGAGTATAGATTTCATTATGTTTATCATATCTTATAGGTCTATATAAGTGAGTATATCCCATGTTTGTCTTTCTCCTTCTGGGATATTTCACTCAGAATGATCTTTTCTAGATCCCACCATTTGCCTGCAAATTTCATGATTTCCTTCTTTTTGATTGCTGAGTAGTATTCCATTGTGTAAAAATACCACAATTTCTGTACCCATTCCTCTGTTGATGGACATCTGGGTTGTTTCCAGGTTCTGGCTATTACAAATAAAGCTGCTATAAACATGGTTGAGCAAGTATCCCTTTTGTGTACTTGAATGAACTTTGGGTATATACCTAGCAGTGGTATAGCTGGGTCTTGAGGAAGCACTATTCCTAATTGTCTTAGAAAGCGCCAGATAGCTTTCCAGAGTGGTTGTACCAGTTTACATTCCCACCAGCAGTGAAGGAGGGTTCCCCTTTCTCCACAACCTCTCCAGCATGTGTTATCGCTTGAGTTTTTCATCTTGGCCATTCTGATGGGTGTAAGGTGATATCTCAGGGTCGCTTTGATTTGCATTTCCCTGATGGCTAATGAGGATGAGCATTTCTTTAAGTGTTTTTCTGCCATTCGATATTTCTCTGTCGAGAATTCTCTGTTTATCTCTGTTCCCCATTGAAAAACCGGTTTCTAAGGGGAGTTTGTCCATCACTTTCAGCCCAGTCTCCAAATAAACAATAAGAAAATAGGACCACAAGGACCAAATATATCTGGGCACAGGGTCTTTTCTGAGACTGACATTCAACCAAGGACCATGTATGGATATAACCTAGAACCTCCACTCAGATGTAGCCTGTGGTAGCTCAGTAACCAATTGGTTTCCCAAAGTGAGGGGAACAGGGATTATTTCTAACAGGAATTCAATGACTGGCTCTTTGATCTCCCCACCCCCGAAGGGAGGAGCAGTCCTGTTAGGCCACAGAGGAGTGCTTTGCAGCCAGTCCTGAAGATACCTGATAAAACAGGATCAGATGAATGGAGAGGAGGTCCCCCCTATCAGTGGACTTGGAAAGGGGCACGGTGGAGATGAGGGAGGGAGGGAGGGACTGGGAGGGAATGAGGGATCGGGACAGGGCTGGGATACAGACTTAATAAAATGTAACTGATAAAAAAAATAAAAAATAAAATAAAAAAAAAAAAAGAAAATAGTCGAAGAAATTTTAAGACACACTTTTTCTTCACTCAAATGTCTATTGTGGTACAAAGAGTTTTTATAGATTGGGTGATTTAAGAGCATTAGAATTCTTCAAAGAACCAGAATTTTTCTCACTATATACAACAAGAAAATTAATATTTGGCCTATCTTTTTGGAAAGATTTGTTGCATCATATTATTCCTTTCTCCTAACTCCAATTTAAACACAAGTGAAATTCACTTTTGAAATTCAATTCATACAGATATCCCTTAAATTCTGACAAAGTAATATCCTGGCACATTTTTGTGAAGGCAGCATTGATATTCATTAATGTTGTTGTGGATACAAATTATTTTAATCATTTCTATAAGAAATTGGTTATTATTTGAAAAATTTTATTTTCACATCTATTTTAAATATTTATATATGAATCAATCTGCAAAAATTACTATGAATTATAAAACAAATGCTTCATATTCCTCCTGAAAACTAATAAAGAATCTTCCTTAATTTGCATCGAATAAGGAACTATGTTTAAAATTCTTGTTCATGATGAAAAGTATATTGAAAACTCTGAAAAAAATTTTACCTGAGGTGAAAGATGAATAAAGAAATGGCAGTAAATATAAGTAAAATTTATGCTGGTGAATAAAGCCAGGAAATATTTTTGTAATGGTAATTTTGGGTGAAGAACAATTGTAGGAGAGAAAATGCTAGGCTGAAGCAGTCTAACAAAGGCCATGCATAAATATGAGGTTAAAAGAAATAGTTAAAATATAAATCTATTCTAAAAAAATGGAAAGCTAAGACAAACCATTGAAGAAAACTGGTATTGATTCTTCTAAGGCCCAAGTACATGAAACAATAAGTGGTAGGCTTTTAATGAATTCATAGAAAAACCAAAGATATGTCAGATTTTTGTCACCTTTGTTTTAGTACAATGATTACTGAATGTCAGTGTATAAAGATAGTTCACTTTGGCTCACGGCACTGGAAAGTTCATTCCATGGTGATTGGCTCTAGCTTTATGGCTGTTAAAACCTAATTTAGTGGCTTTGGGGGTAGAAGTGTTTATCCTCTGACTTAATTGATAATGACAAGAGCAAGAGAGCAATGGATCACAAGTCATTCCTAGGTTGTGCCTCAATGACATAATTTACTGCCAGCAGACCCTGCTTTCTGACATTTCCAGTTTCATTTACCAGCATTCCATAAGTAGAAAAACAGCCATTTATGCTGTGCTTGCTTAAAAGATGATTATCTACATCACACAATTAAATGAATACACACTGTTATCTAAAGGTCCATAGGATCCTGAAGAAGACTCAAAGAATTTTTACAACTTTTAGTTGTTTAGAAAGACGAAACCATCTTTTATTGAAGTAAATAAGCCTTTTATGTTGTCTTGAAAGAAAAAGAACTGGGAAAAACATAAACTATAAAGTAACACTTTTGACTAAGGCAAAAGAATTAGTATGCTTTTTGGAAAGATTATATATAGAGATACATATATATATATGATTTCTGAATGGGGTAATAGGATAATAGAAATGGCGATACAAAATGTTCTTGTTTTTCCGAATCCATTTTATTAATTTAAGAATAGATTAATACAATGATTATAGTTTTCTCATTAAGAAAATAAAATTTCTGTAAGTATTCATATATCTTGGGTAAAACAATGTCCTAGTTTTCAAAATTATTAAAATTTATTCTTCAGTAGTAAAGCATGACTACAACAATATGCAAGAAGTTTAAATCTTATTAATATTTCTACATATTTATCATTTAGTTTGCATATTTACATTCTAATTTAGATAGGAATTATGAATACATAATTTTATTTCATGTAATACATTTCATGAGGGAATTATTTTAACATTTTAAACATATAAGCATATTCTATTTCAGTAGGGTTTTTCTAATTGAGATTTTGTTCTGGAGAATTGTAATGATGCCACTGTATATTTGTTAAGCAATCAAATGAGCCACCCAATGGCACTATAACTATGCAACACAAGCTCAAAATGAGTTTGACCCAAGCTTATATTACAAAAGTACAAGCTGTTATAGACTCAGAAGACTTTTGTGAAATTATGAAACACGCAAGTGCAAAAAATGAACTGTAAATTTATAATTCTGTCTATCAAAGAGACAGCATGTTGGAATCCTGCTTTAACTGAGGTTAATATACTTTAATCACAGAAGAAATTCTAAAAACAGATCACAAATTGAACACTTATTAATCTCTATAAACCTAACCATGATTAAGTGAAAACATTCTTACATTTGGCTTACCGATAAATTTTGGTATCATCTGGATATTATGAATAATGCTGCTATGAACATAGTTGAGTAAATGTCCTTGTTGTATTCATAATAGCCAGAATCTGGAAACAACCTAAATGTTCCTCAGCTGAAGAATGGATGAAGAAATTGTGGTATATTACACAATGGAATACTACTCAGCAATTAAAAACAAGGAAATGAAATCTGCAGACAAAAGAAAAGATCATCCTGAGTGAGGTAACCCAGAAACAAAAAGACACATATGACTCACATATAAATGGATATTAGCCATATAATGTAGGATAAACATGCTAAAATCTATAGCCCCAAAGAAGCTAAACAACCAAAAGGACCTTAGGGAAGAGGCTGAAACTTCACTAAGAAGGGAAAACTGGATAGAGATTGGAAGTGAGAGAATAGGAGGAACAGGATATGAGCCTTCCATAGAGGACCTCTGAAAGATTCTACCCATCAGGGTATCAAAGAAGATACTGAGACTCATAGCAAAACTTTGGGCAGAGTGCAGGAAACCTTATGGAAGAAGAGGAAGATAGAAAGACCTGGAAGGGACAAGAACTGTGCAAGGAGAGCAACAGAGTAAAAAAACCTGGTCCCCAGGGGGGACCTGCAGAGAACAGTACTCTAAGCATGGAGAGGATCTAGAACCCTAGTAAGGGGATCAGAGGCTGTCTCTGACATGAGCTCAGTGGCCAGGTCTTTGATCACCTCCCCCTTTGGGGGTATAGCCTTGCCACTCCACAGAGAAAGACAATGCAGCCAGTCCTGATGAGACCTGACAGGCCAGGGTCAGATGGAAGGGGAGGAAGTGCTCCTCTTAGAGTGCACTAGGGAAGCAGCATAGGGAGAAGAGAGGGAGAGTGGGTGGGACTAGGAGATAATAGAGGGAACTACAGCTGGAATAAAAAGTAAATAAATTATAATAAATAAATAAATGAACAAAGATAATAAAGTATAAAAAAGGAAAAAAAAGGATCTTCAAACATCTTCTTGCAGTGTTAAAAAGATCATAGAAAATGAATGTCCTTTACCATCAATGATGGAAATCATACAGATGGGAAAATTCTTCTTTGTCTAACATGAGAAGTTAGGTTCAATCCTAGAACCTCTGTAAAAATGAACCAGATATGATGGCACATGTGAGGTACATCTCAGTGGAAGGAATAATCCCTGGATCTTCCTGGCCTGTTAACCTGCTCTAGTTGGCATAATCATGGCCCTGTGAGAATCTGCCTCAAAAGAAAAGGTGATAGTGTTGAGAAATGACATCTAAAGCTATCAGTAGGTAAACAACAACACACAGCAGTGTTCAAATCTATGTGCTTCTGTATAAATGTGAATCTGCATCCATGTAATATTCACACGCATGACATTTTTATTAAAAATAAAGTGAATCTTATGTGTCAAAGTTTTCTATACATCTAATGGCATCAATATTAGCATTATTATCATCATCATTATTTTCACTAATTGGGACTTTTAAGAAAGGCACAGACTGGGAATGTTGATGGAACATGGCAACTTGGTTCTCAGAAATTTGAGGCAACATAATGTTAAATTTCCAGGACAAAGCCAACTTGGACTAAAATGTGTTACCCTGTTTCACAAAAGCGACAGCAAAAGTTGTTTCATGTAAACACACAAGTTAATGTGATCACCAAGATGAATATTTTGAAGTTTGATTATATGTGAAAAATCAAGTTTTGTATACCAAGACAAGTAAAATCAAAGAGTTTACAATTTGTTTTATTTTTCTAACTTGATGTTTTACTATTAAATATATCATAATTTATTCATATTTTCATAGTTGAATAATGTTTATTACTTTAAAATAGTAAAAAAATGATGCTTATTTTATAATTCATCTTTATATCCAGATGATACAAATCATTATTATGTGACATGAAGCTAAGGTTACTTTGTCTATATGTGAATATAAACAGATATAGACAAATAAAAGTTTTAATTTTCTTTAATGAAATATAATAATTTTGCTTAATTAGTCACTATAGAAAGGGTCTCATAAGTGTTGTTGTCCCATATATTTCTCAAAAAAAAAAAAAACTAATGCTTTAGTACTTCAGAAGTCATACTTTTCTCAAAAATTTAGGAACTATCTAGAGTTTTTACTTAATTGTTTTAGTATTTGTTTTTTTAACATCTAGTGCTTCCTGTAACTAATTTTTTCAATCTTATTTAGGATATGCGTGTGTCCCATCAACATATTTTTAGCATACATTTACGCTTTAATTATTTACTTTAAAATATTATTATTTAAGTACTTTCATTTTACTTGTTGCTTTCTCTTAAATTTCAAGAGAAAATATTTAATAAAATATTGACACAATTTTAACAGATTAAATTATTTTAATTGTAGTACGTAATCCAGGAGCTTTGTAGAGAAAGGCTTGAATTTACGTGGTGGAAGGTAGAGAAATTCAGACCATCTCCAAACTGCCTCTGCATATCTTAGATGCATAATCTGTTGCAGTCATGAGTTAAACTGATTATGGAGAATTCATTTGAGTAAAGAGGAGAGTGGCTTAGGGAAGGCCGTGGGAAAAAAATCATCAAGAACTAAAATTGAAGATCTACGTCTTTTTTCTCCCTACCTTCACAGGAAAACTTGATACCTAACTCATTTTTGCTAATAATCTAAATGCAAAACCATACAATCAGTGAAACTACCAAATTTTGGCCACTTTACGGTACACATTTATTAGGGTTTAGATTTCTCAGGGTAGCCAAGAGCTCAGGATAACCAGGTTACTTATAATATGCTATCGTGCAATTACAAAGTACTGAGAAATTGAATAGAAACTTGCCTTTGCTAGTAGTGTTTGTGTTTTACGTGTTACAGATTTTTGAGGAATGAAAATATTGGTCCTTAATTATAAAATGTTAGACATGAGTTCCCAGGGAGGGAAGAATTTAGATAGAAAAGAGAATATCTTGGCAACTAAATTTATGCTTTGTAATTTGCCTGTACACTGCCTAAGTTCATCCTATGTATTTTCTTTGGGACATTTGTTGAATCTTGGTTAAAATATTTTCCACAACTGCTTAGGAAACATCAATCCTAATCCTACATAAACCATTCGGCACCCTTTTAACCATACCTCATTCTACACAGATCCCTATGTATTTTGTGTAGCATCTTTCAGTGAAGGTAACATTTACAGAAAATTATGCACATGCCATAAATTCCAACTTACACCAAGAAACAAATTGCCTTCATAATTCAGTGTGCAGGTTAAGTTAAGAACAGAACATCTAGTGAATTATTACTCCCCATAGTTTTAATGTGCCTTGTTCCTCTGCCCATAAAACAATAGGAAAAGTGGCACTGGGATGGATTCACTAGTTATACAATATGCCAGGATAGTTTCCGGGAAATATCTTCTCTTAAATAACTAGCTAAACAGGTACCTCATCACAAGCAGATGCAGTTGCAATTCTAAATCATTCCCTGAATACTTGAAAACACCCTAGAGCATGATAAGAGGATAATAAGTTGTTAGCATTATTTCCATAAGGAAATGATTAGGAAGTTAGAAGGTGGCACTTGAAAGGTCCAAGTGTCTGATTCATCGTCACATAATCATATCCTCTAAAGGACATGTGCTTACAACTTTATATGGTCCGGATGCTAGCATGCCATCTGTGCCAATAATTTCACACCATGCTAATTGCTTAACATTTAAGACAATTCCACTCTGAAAAAAAAAATAGTAATATTCTCTAAAGTCATAGAGGACTGAGAAATAAGGCCTGTTCTCACAATCTCATAATAATAATTCTGGTAACGGGAACAGACAGGAGAACGTGAAAGCATGTTACTAAAAGAAGAATTCACCACTTAGTAATCGGTGAAGACGTTGAATTGCTTTTAAGTTATCATGCAACTACTTTCAAGGCTTGATCGTGAATGTGATGTGAACATTGCAGCAGGCAAACCCTGAGTCAACAGCAGACATTCTAAATTAAACATGAAAAGACCATTTTAAACTTTATTTTTCTCTTTGCCCCTATCCTTACCATCTGAACAAACAAAAGTTCATATATCTAGAGATGATAATATACTTTAACAAATAAATTAATGGTTTGCAATCGTTCAAACTCATTTTTAAGAGTTATAATCAAATTATTCCCAATATTTATCTAAACAACTATAATATTTATTTGTCTGTTTTTAACTTTATTTTCTAGTCTCCTGTAGGTTTTTTTTTCATTTATCCTGTCATTTCTCCTTACCAATCACTGAAAAATGTAAAAAATTACCAAGCATACATTTTCAGAGATGCTGTATGTATTAAAGACGTACAGCGGACAGGAGCTCCACAAGGCCAACAGAGGTGAAAATGTGGGCCCAGGGGCCCCTGCAGAGACTGATGAATCAACGAAAGACTATGCCTGGAGAGGAACTAGAACCCCTGCTCAGATGTTAGCTCATGGCTGCTCAGTCTTTATTGGAGTTCCCTAGTAAGGAGAGCAGGGGCTCTCACTGGCATGAATTTGGTTGCCTGCTCTTTGTTCAACTCTCCTTGTGGACTTACCAGGCCACAGAGAAAGAGGATTCAGACAGTCCTGATGAGACCTGATAGCCTGTACCCTATTCCTACTTCAGCTTCATATCTATCTGTCAGTCTGTCTGAAGCTGCTGGGAGATGTGGAACAACGAGTCTAAATCCTGCTCCACAGCTTCCTCTGAAACCACAAGGGCACAGAGGACTTTCCATCTCAATCTTTTTTTTCTTCTATTTTTTATTTTTCTAATTAAATTTTTACTTTTTATATTAATTACATTTATTCATTTTGTATCCCAGGTGTAGCCCCCTCTCTCATTCCTTTCCATTACTACCCGTCCTCCCTTAACTTCTCCCATCCCCTCTCCAAGTCCACTGATAGGGAAGGTCTTCCTCCCCTTCCATCTGACCCTAGCTTATCAGGTCTCATCAGGACTGGCTGCATTGTCCTCCTCTGTGGCCTAGCAAGGCTGCCACCCCATCAAGGGGAGGTGATCAAAGTGCCAGCCACTGAGTTCATGTCAGAGACAGTCCTTGTTCCCCTTACTAGAGAATCCTCACTTGGATACTGAGCTGCCATGGAAAACATCTGAGTAGGGATTCTAGGTTACCTGGGTTATATACATGAATGGTCCTTGGTTGGAGTACCAGTCCAAGAAAATACCTCTGTGCCCAGATTTTTTGCTTATTTTTCTCTCCTGTGAGGCTCCTGTCCTCTCCAGATCTTACTTCCTCCCCCTTCTTTCATAAGATTCCCTGCAATCTGCCCAAAGTTTGGTTATGAGTCTCAGAATCTGCTTTGATATGCTGCTGGGTAGAGTATTTCATAGACCCTCTCTGGTAGGCTCCTGTCCTGTTTCCTGTTTTCTCCTTTTTCCAATGTCCATCCCCTTTTTCTTTCTGAGTGAGGATTGCTCATCTTACCCAGGGTTCTCCTTTTTGATTAGCTTCTTTAGGTGTACAGATTTTAGTATGTTTATCCTATATTATATGTCTAATATCCACTTATAAGTGAGTATTACCATGTGTGTTTTTCTGCTTCTTGATTACCTCACTCAAGTAATTCAATTAAGGGGGAGCAGCCTTACCAGGCCACAGAAGATGACAATTCAGCCACTTCTGATGAGAACTGATAGACTAAGATCAGAAAGAAGGAAAGGAGGACCTCTCCTATCAGTGGACTTAGGGAGGGGCATGCATGCAGAAAGGGGAGGGAGGGTGGATAGGGAGGGAAGGAGGGGCTTATGGTGGGATACAAAATGAATAAAGTGTAATTAATAAAAGTTAAATAAAAAAATTTAAAAAAATGGAGTACAGAGCTAAACAGAGAATTCTCTGTCGAGGAATACAGAATGTCAGAGAATCACTTAAAGAAATGCTCAACGTTCTTAGTCATGAGGGAAATGCAAATCAAAATGACCCTGAGATTTTGCATTACACCCATCAGAATGGCTAAGATCAAAAACTCAAGTGACAACACATGCTGGAGAGGATGTGTAGAGAGGGGAACCCTCCTCCATTGCTGGTGGGAATGTAAACTTATGCAACCACTCTGGAAATCAATCTGGTACTTTGTCAGACAATTAGAAATAGCACTTCCTCAAGATCCAGATATACCCCTCCTAGGAATATATCCAAAAGATGCTCAAGTACACAACAAGGACATTTCCTCAACCATATTTATAGCAGCTTTATTAGTAATAGCTAGAGCCTGGAAACAACCTAGATATCCCTCAGCGGAGGAATGGATACAGAAATTTTGGTACATTTCCACAATGGAATACAAATTAGCAATTAAAAACAAGGAAATCATGAAATTTGCAGGCAAATGGTGGGGTTTAGAAAAGATCATCCTGAGTGAGGTATCCATCTCAGTCTTTTAAAGGCTTCAGTAGCAGCTATAATGGTAGAGACCAAATCTTACTCTCGTAAAGGCCCTGAAAGCAATTATCACTGGGTTATCCTCTATTATTTGATTTGCATATTTTTACCATTGTCAAACTTTTACATATCAAGTTAGTCATATAATGTAGAATTTCTGTAGTGTATCTTATTCTGCATACTTAACCATTTATAATTACAGAGGAATACATTAGAGTCTTCCAGATTATATAATCTGGCATATTCGTGTATATTAAGGCTTATATCATTGGAACCCATAATTTCTGTGGAGTGATATGTTTCTGTACATGTTAAAAATGATTGTAGACATCATCCAGGAAATAATAAAAAATGTCATTGCTCAGTTCAAAATGTTTTCTTTATAACCTAAAAATACTGATATGTATTGTGTGTGTGTGTGTGTGTGTGTGTGTGTATAGCTAATGAATACAAGATTCAATAATTCTTCTTTTACTTTTGGAAAAATATTCTAGAATTTTCTAACTACTGAAGCCCTAAATATTCATTAAGATGACTAGATGCTGAATCTACATGAGCTTATCTATCACTTACAATAGCACATGCATGTTTGAAAAAGCTTTGACACTGGGGAAAATGAATAAATTATTTTAATTTCCAGCATCCATACAGAATAGTCAGGTGCTGTGGCTTGCACCCATAATCTCTGGGGAGGCTGAAATGAGGAAGATTTTTAGAACTGGATAACTAGTCTAGTATAATCAGTGAATCCTAAGGTTAGAGAGAGAGACTTTGAATCAAAGAAAGGTGAAGAGCAACTGAGAAAGAAACTCAAACACACACACATGTTCACAAATACTCACAGATTTGCACATTCATAAACATTTATATCATATGACACACAGACACAAGGGAGGAAATGTTTCAAGTATACTAGCCACTTTTTGTACATTGCATCTAATTTCATGTCATCATACTGCTGAAGCAATGAGTTAGTACAATGTTCTATGGGGCATTCACAAAGCCATAACTCTCCAATGATTCATAATATAGTATTGAATATTTAGGATAGTCGCAAGGAAATTTATAAATAAGTCTGTGTCTCTCTCAGGTTCAAAAGAAAAAAAGCTATATTTTATCCTTAATTTAACTTGAATGGGAAGGTACAGATTTTCTAAACTAGTATCATATTAGAAGGAATCAACTGATCTACTAAATTTTTCAACCATAGTGACTATGAATCTGGCATAGAATATAGAATACTATTTATAAAGTTTATGGTAAGATAAAAAAAAATGTTCTTTGTCATGGCCTTACAGAACTTTGATACTTACTACCTTACTGATGTGAATAACATGTTCAAAAATGTCATTTTATTCATTTTCATTGTCACGACTATAATAGTACAGATAAGTATTGCTACATAAAACAAACAAACAACAACAACAAAAACACATTTGTTCAAATTATACTTACCCCAGGTGAACTTATCCTTGTAACTCAACAGATCTGTCCATGCATTGAGTCAGAGTTATCGAAGATTCCATTTTCTGCTTCTTCTATAGACAACCACATTCCAATCCTTTCATTATCCCAATCCTTTCAGTATCAAGAACTTCATCTCCTTAGAAATATTCTAGTTCTATAACTAGCCTTTTCTCCAAGTGTAAAAATCTTTTTTTTTCATCCTGACCACATTACATTCCAATCTTAGTTCCCCGTCCCACTTCTTCTCCCAGCCCCTGCCCATGCCCCACCCCTGATACATTACTTCTCCCTTCAATCCACTCTTCCACCATTTCTCTTCAGAAAAATGTCAGGCCTCCCACGGATATCAAACAACTGTGGCCTATCAATTTGAAATAAGACTAGGCACCCCCCTCTCCTATTAAGGCTGAACTGAAAAACCCAGTAGAAGGGAAGGATACCAAAAGTAGAAAACAGAGTCAGAGATAGCAACTGCTCCCACTGTAAGGAGTCCCTCAAGAAGATCAAGCTACAGGTATGAGCAAAGGGGCTAGGTCAGCCCCATGCAAGCTCTGTGTTTGGCTGTTCACTCTCTGTGAGCCCATATGAGCCTAGGTTACTTGATTCTTTGAATTTTCTTACAGTACCCTTGACCCCTCTGGCTCCAACAATCCATTTTCTCCCTCTTCTAGAGGATTCCCCAAGCTCTGTCTAATGTTTGGTTGTGGGTCTCTGCATCTGTTTCCATTGGTTGCTGGGTGAGGCCTCTCTGATGACAATTGGGCTAGACACCAATCTGTAAGTATAGTAGAATATCTTTATGAATCATTGCATTCACTTTCTTTTTTGTCAGTTGTATTTGGTCTCTGGAATATCCAACCTCTTGGTTTTTGGCCTTCCAGACAGTGTCAAGAGTAGGTTCACAAAAAAAAAAAGAGTAGGTTGGCTCTCATGGCATGGGTGTCATTGGTTGGCCACTCCCACAATTTCTGCACAACTATTTTCCCAACACATCTTATAGTCAGGACTAATTGATCTAAGGTTTTGTGATTGGGTTGGTGTCCCAGTCCTTCCACTGGAAGTCTTATCTGTGAAAGTCTGTTTCAGGTTTTTTATACAATTCTAGGAGTTTTAGCATGGGTCACCCTTAGAGATTTCTGTGAGTTTCCATTGCCCTATGTTTCTAGCTCATTGCAGAGATGAACTCCCATTCCAGTTATTTCTCTCAGTACTCTCTCCTTCTCTCCTCCACCAACCTGATCCCTCTGTTCCCATACCTGCCCCATCCAGTCCCCTCCCCAGTCTACACATGATGTCTATCCTATTTCTTTCTATTTTATTTCCCTTTCACTTGTCTCCACCTTGAGCTCTCCTTGTTACTTAACTTCCTTGTGTCTGTGGATTGTATCATGGTTGTCCATTATTTATGGTTAATATCCACTTATTAGTGAGTATACACCATGCTTATCTTTCTTGTTCTGGAACTCCTCACTTAGGATGATCTTCATTTACACAATGGTACAAAATTCAGCTGTTAAAAACAATGACATCATGTGTAACGATCAATAAGATTGCATGTTCTTTGGTGAAAAAAACAAACAAACCAGAAACTAATTCAATTTTACCTCATCCTAGAGTTGCATATTATCCTGTGGATGTGCCAGAAAAAAACAGGAAATGGATCATGAATCTAAAAATTATCAGAGATATGAGAAGTTTGAATTATTAAGAAATAATTTAAACTGGATCTCTGATATATATGTGTATCTCATAAAAGAAAAAAATTCTTCTATTTGCATTACACTATCTTTGCAAAGATATTTCTATAGAAAAAAAGTGGAAATTTATGCCAAATCCCTAATGCATATGTGGTAAACAACATATCTCTCAATTACCGAGTATAAATCCTTTAGGTCTCCTAAGCATAGGGTTTCCCTGCTGTAATGCACTGCATGCACAGTATCATCTAGCCTTCTTGATGTTTATTCTATGCAAATCGGGACTTAGGGAATCAGTCTACTTGCTGTGAAGAATAAGGTATCTCTCATCTTTGACCCCCCAAAATCCATCTTTTCACAGATTATATAGAATGGGGCAGCCCGAACTGATAAGTAACAAATGGAATAAAAATGCCATTTTTTCCATAGAGTTTTCAGCAATGGGAATACTAGCATGGGAGCAATGTCCCCTGTGGTTTACTCTGCCACTGTTATACTTGTGTTCACAGGTTGTGGAGCACATCTGTTGGCTCCTCTATAGCATATGTGACATCTTCATCCAGATTTTTAAAATGACAGCTATGTTTGGAGTTTTGGCTTGTGTTATCAATCTCCTCATTTGCAAGGATCTATAATCATGTTTTTAATGATGATCTTAGACACTCTATTATACTGTAAATATGGAGACTGTTATATGGCATTTATAAAAGGATTAATATATTATTCTAAAATAAAAACTGAAAGTATTTACTAAATTATAAAGTTGTGTTACACACAATGACTAGCTCCAAAGCTGAGAAGTAACCAAAAAAAAAAAAAAAAGTATGTTCTGTGCCATGAAGAAACTGAATGTTGGTAATTGTTGATTATCCTTCCCTCATATATGATAAGCTTAAAAAGTAAAACTAAAATGAGACCTGATCATTATGTGAAAAATAAAATGATCTTTTCAGTGAAATATTCATGACTAATGGGTAGTAATAAGTTCTATCTATAGTTTTAGACTAATTACCATAAAATTGTGCATCAGAATTTTCATTAAAGTTCAACTGACATAGTATCATGAACAATGCACAACAGAGCTATAATTTTATATTGAACAATAATTAAGATAAATACCTTGTCAACTTTAATTTATGAATGCAAATGTGACTGGATATATTGGTGGCTTAAAAATGAAAACTCCCTTGAATTTTATTTCTTTCATCATTCAAAGATAAATTATGTTTTTATATAATAAGTCATTGAATATATTTTTAAGAATGATTCACTAGACTAAAAGGAGAAAAAGAAAAGCAGATAGACATATTAACTATAAGACAGTCTGTGCATTCTTCCATCTAAGTTGTTTTTTTCCCCCGAACATTATTGATTTTGGCCTAGAGATAAACCCAGTCACCGTGAGTGATAAACTATCACCAAATCCCATTGACTTTTTCTCTTTTGCTGTAGTTTTTGTCAGGTCAATGAATTATCCTTGGCTTATACTTTGTTCTCTAAGGCATAAATCAAGTTTTTTTTTTTCTTTTTTGTTTTAAAGTTAGATCCTTACAAGTTTAGAAGAATGAAGTCAAACATAACCTGAACAGAATATGTAACTAAGCTTTTGTTTACTTGAAAAGTCTTTGTATAATTCTTTTTTTCTTTTTTTTTATTAATCACACTTTATTCATTTTGTATCCCCCCATAAGTCCCTCCTTCCTCCCCTCCCAGTCCCACCTCCCCTCCTTTCTGCATGCATGCCCCTCCCCAAGTCCACTGATGGGGAGGTCCTCCTCTCCTTCTTTCTGATCTTAGTCTATCAGTTCTCATCAGAAATGGCTGTGTTGTCAGGGTTCTAGGATATCTCCATGAATAGTCCTTGGTTGGAGTATGAGTCTCTGGGAAGTTCCCTGTGTTCAAATTTTCTTGTTCTGTTGCTCTCCTTGTGGAGTTCCTGTCCTCTCCAGCTCTTACTATTTCCCACTTCTTACATAAAATTCCATTCACTCTGCCCAACAGTTGCCCATCAGGCTCAGCATCTGCTTTGACAGTCTGCAGGGCAGAGGCTTTCAGAGGCCCTCTGTGGCAGGTTCCTAGGTTGTTTCCTGTTTTCTTCTTCTGGCTTTCAGAGGCCCTCTGTAGCAGGTTCTTAAACTATCACTTTAACTTCTGTTTATTAATGATTAGAGATGGCTTATGTTCATAGAGATGAATTTGTTAAGTAACAGAGGGTACTTTTGTTTTGTGTGCTTTAACTTTGACATTCATAATAAATTTTTAAAAAGGGTTGTAGTCAAAACTAATGGAAATTAAAAGCCACATACAGTGGCTTTAAAAGTCAAAAAGAAATATACAGCTTTGTCAAATGCATCTTTTTTTTTCTGCACTCTCTGAACTATCTATGCATCAATGTATCACCATTTATATATGTATGTATGTATGTATTCATGTATGCATGTATGCATTTGTTATCTCTATAGCTATCACCTATTTACAATTATTGCTTTTAAACACTAGTGCACAGATATTATAGATATATATAATATTAAAAAATAAGTAATAATGAGGGTATATTAATGACAGAGTAAACAGATTAAGCTTTTGATAAGGCAAGAATATGAGTTGATGACATCTTGCTTTAGTAATTGTATGTTTTAACAGCCACAATACAAAACCGTTTTTTTTTTTTTTTTACTTTTCTTTTTTCTTATTTATTGAACTTTTTTTTTTGATCATACAGTATATCCTGATTTTAGTTTCCCTTCCCTCCTCAATTCCAGGTTCCCCTCACCTCCCATCTCTTCCCAATCTACTTCCTTTCTATCTCTCATTAAAAAGAACTGGCTTCTAAGACATAACTACCAAAAATCACAAAAATAAAATATAATAAGATAAAGCAAAAATTATCATATCAATGTTGGACACAATAACTAAACTGCAGGAAAAGAGTGCCAAGAGCAGGCACAAGAGGCAGAGACATACTTATTCTCACAGTCAAGTCCCATAAAAATACTAAGTTCAAAAAAATACTAAGCTAATAGATATGATATCTACACAAAAGGCCTGGTGTAGACCCATGTAGGTCTTATGCTTGCTGCTTCAGTCTTGATGAGCTCATAAGCATTTTGTTAGTTTATTCAGAGGGCCTTAAACTCCAGTTGTCATCCACCCTGCCTTGGCTGTTATAATCTTTGTGCCTCTATTTCTGTGTGATTCTGAGCTCTAAGAGATAGGAGTTTATGGAGACCTCCCATTTAGATTCTACACTTAACATCTGTCTGTGCATCTCTGCATCTGTACCAGAGAATTGGTAGCTCTGAGATCTAGGGTAAAACCAACACTGCAGATCTAAAAAATAAAATTATCACTAAAATGACTCCTAATGATATTCTCCCACACACATAGATCAGCCCTTTATCCAGTTGCAATCTGAGGGAATTCCTCCTGAAGCTGGGAGACAATGATTCTTTCGTTACAGGAAGTACAAGAAGAGAGGTATGCTTCACAGTACACATTACATGTTCTAATTACAGTTTTAAAATCCAAGGCAATTATATAAACTCTCTGAAAAATATACCTTTTTAAAAGGCAGATGTTAAAAAGTTAAAAGATGATTTAATAAAAAGCAATGTACAAATTGGATCCATTATGATTGTTAATTAGATAAAATTATACTAAATTTTTAAAAGTATAGATTATATACTAAAATCTATACTCCTAAAAAAGCTAAACAACAGGGAAGACTCTAGGAAATATGCTCAATCCTCCTTCAGAAGAGCAAACGCAGTAGACATACTAAGCAGGAGAAGACAGGGAACAGGACAGAAGCCTACCACAGAGGACCTGTGAAAGACTGTTCATCAAGGCATTGAAAAAGAAGCTGAGACTCATAGTCACACTTTAGGCAGAATACTTGGAATTTAATGAAAGAGGGAGATAGACTTAGAGGGGAAAGGAGCTCCAAAAGGAGACAACAGAACAACAACAACAACAAACAAACAACAAAAACTGGGACCTGGGGATCCTGCAGTGACTGATAGCCTAACCAAGGACAGTGCTTGAAAAGGACCTTAACCACCTACTCAGATGTAGCCCATAGACTCAGTCTCTAAGTGGGTTTCCTAGTAAGGGGTGCAGAGGCTGTCACTGGCATGAACTCAGTGGCAGGATCTCTGATCAATTCCCCCTGAGGGGGTGCGACCTTATCAGGCCACAGAAGAAGACAATGCAGCCAATCCTGATGAGACCTGATAGGTTAGAGTCAGATGGAAGGGGAAGAGGACCTCCCCTATCAGTGGACTAGGGGAGGGGCATAGGAGGAGAAGAGAAAGGAAGGGCAGGATTGGGAGGAGATGAGGGAGGGGACCACAGCTGGGATACAAAGTGAATACATTGTAATAAATGATAATAAATTTAACGATTGTTAATATAGAGAACATGTGTGGACATCTCCCGGTTCTTCTCCAACTTCCCTCTCTCATTAGAGAGAGAAAGGGAAAGGACCAACTCCTTCCTTTCTGTGATTAGAAAGCAAACAGGCATATAAAGGATAGTAATAAAATTGAATAATGTGTGACAAAATAAGCCAAAGCAAACACATCAGAATAGGACAGGATAAACAAAAAGAAAATAGTTAAGAAAAAGAACATGAAACAAATATAGAAACAGACACCCACTTGTTTGCTTACTCAGGGAGCTCATAAAATCACAAAAGCAAAAACCATACTTTACACACAAAGAATCCTTAGGGGAGAGAGAGAGAGAGAGAGAGAGAGAGAGAGAGAGAGAGAGAGAGAGAGAGAGAGAGAGAGAGAAAGAGAGAGAGGGAAAGAGAGAAACATACATAAAAATAAAAAATAGTTAAATAATAATAAAATATAGTAAGATAAACAAAACAAAAGACCATCATATTGAAGTTGGAGGACAAGTTTAAAAATACATAAGGAAAAGAGCTCCAATACATAACAATAATAAGGAAAACAGCCCCAAGAGAAACCACAAAAAGTATGAGCATTCATGCATTCAGGAATTTAATATTAATACTAAACTGAAAGCTTTAATGTATACAAGGAGAACTTGCTGCAGACCCATCTAGGCCCTGTGCTTTCTTCAGTCTCTATGAGTTCATATGAGCTTTGCTCAGTTTACCCTCAGGTCCTTGTACTTCACCATCATATCTTGCCAGCAGGACACCATTGCAGATCAGATGGTGTGGCTGCTTTGGTGTTTAAGTCTCCCCTTTGGTAGTGTTCCAAGTAGTTTTCACTGCACTGAAAACTAGCCTGCAGTGGTCAAGGCTCTCTGAGTGAGCACTGGCTGGAATTCCTTGTGTTCAAACCATTGTGCAGGTGTCTTCAGCAACGGGGCCTTGCTGTCAGTATGTGGAGAGGAAGTAACAGCCTTGGGGTTTTTGTTTGTTTGTTTGTTTGTTGGCAGTTCCCATGGGACCTCTTTGAGCAAAAACTCAATTAGATGTAACACAACCCTGGTAGTGGAAGCTTCAAAAGATGACAAGGATATCCAGTTGGAACTCTGCCTTCTTCATTATTTGGTGATATCATTAAAATTGCACTCATATATAAGTATGTATGAATCAAGTGTCATTTGGGGGTAGTATGGAAACCTAACATAGTAGAAGCTTCATTTATATAATAGTAGATGTATACCAGTAGGTATGTATATGAAGCTTCTACTATATAGTTTTCCATATTACTCAACAAATGACCCTTGATTTTAGTTGTTTCTCCTCATATTATTTGACTTTTAAAATAATTTTATTTTTATTAATTACAGTTTATTCACTTTGTATCCCCCCTGTACTTCCTTCTCAACTCCCATCCCAATCCCATTCTCCCTCCCTCTTCCCCACCCATGCCCCTCCTCCAGTCCACTGATATGGGAGGTCCTCCTCCCCTTCCCTCTGATCCTAGTCTATCAGGTCTCATCATGAGTGGCTGCATTGTCTTCCCCTGTGGCCTGGTAAGGTAGCTCCCTCCTCAGGGGGAGGTGATCGAAGAGCAGACCAATCAGTTCCTGTCAGAGACATTCCCTGTCCCCATTACTATGGAACCCACTTGGACAAAGAACTGCCATGAGCTACCTCTGTGCAGGTGTTCCAGGCCACCTCCATGAGTGCTCCTTAACCTGGAATGTCAGTCTTAGAAAAGACTCCTGTGCCCAGATTTTTTGGTTCTGTTGCTCTCCTTGTGGAGCTCCTGTCCTCTCCAGGTCTTAACTTGCTTTTGAAAGAGAGGAAAAGAAGGTGTGACTTTGGGTGAGTCAGGAGGTAGGAAGGATTGGCAAGACTTACAGGAGGTGATATCATGATCAGAATATAATGTATAAAATTTTACAATACAGAAACAAATTAATAAACTTGAAAAAATAACAATAAAAATGCTCTAAAATGTCAGCAAGATGACAGACTAGTGTGACAGCTGTGTTCTCCTGTGGAGACCATCCGTGTCTCTACAAATGCCTGCTCTTACCTTGTGTTGTAGGAAAATCAATGGAGCTCATTAACAATGGAAAGCAGAAAAGATGCTGTACATCTAAAAGACTGACCATAGCTCTTTAGAAAAGGAATGAACCTCCCACCAATATACAAGCTCAGCTCCTCAGGAAATATCTACCTGGGAAAAACGGTATGCTGCATGGGTAAACAGGTAAGCTGTAGGCTCTGTTTTGTAACATTTTCTTCCTAGATTAAAATATTAAAACACTAGACATTAATGGAGCAGTGGAACAACTTATTCTAATATAGGATGATTACAGGGTGGTGGAACAAGATGTTCTAAAGAGCAGTGAAACACTCTATTGTGCAGAGAAGCATATTAACTCATGAAGTAAATAACTCAATCTTTTGTTTAAAAGGTTTTAAAGTAATACTTCTTAAAATACTTAAAATTTCTTTAAATATTTTAAAGTTTGTTTGCAGCTGTTTAGAGGAGATAATTACTGGAGCATGGGCAATGTACAGGTATCTACTTCAACAAAGAAAAATTTCTTCCTCCTCTCCAGCCAAAGTTACTTTTAATAATAGTTCCTTAGATGCAAATATGGCCTCATGATTCCCTTTTGTCCACACAAGGGAATATTGAAAAGAGCTCAGTGTTGTGCAGGTCTAATGAAGGTGAGGTAACTGGTGGTGAGTTCAAGAATGGAACAGCAGTTTCAGGTCCTAAGACTGCATTTCATACTACCCCTCTTCATTGCTTGACCCTTCCATTCTTCCTGCTCCATTTTATACAAAGTTCTCTGAGCTTTGGGGAGGTGGTATAGATGTCCTCTTTAGCTGAGTGTTGAATAGTGACTTTTCCTCAGGATTTTGAGCAGACAGATATAAATCTCTCCATTTATCACTTTCTGCTGTAAAAATAATTTTCTCTGTCTGAATCCGAGAACAGTACTAGTTAATAATAATCAACATAAGTATTAAGATGGAACTAGAACAGGTCTATTTAGCAAAACAACAGTAGCTGCTACTACCTCCATTCATACATCATATGATTTTGCATATATTGTCTTTTTACAGGTTGAACGCGTAAAAGCATTAATTCCCTCCAGTGCAGCAGACCTCATACATATGCCTGTTACATAGTTACATAGTTACAAAGAAATTTGTTACTAAAATAATATGCCACTATTGGACCATTTGTCACATCTTGCTCTACAAATGACCACTGTAGTTCTGAGGGTTCACAGCTGGGCAGGATCTTTGATGACATGTCTCTCTCAGCAGCACACACAGTGACTTCTATTAGCATGGCAGCTAGCCAGTACACACAAACATCCAACTCAGTTCCAGATTGCTATCTCTCCATTCCAAAATCTGAGTGCTTTCAGCCAGAAGAGTTCTTACTGTCTATTTTTGCGGCAAGTAGGATAAATAGCAATAGTCCATATGATTTTAAAACTTCTGAGAACACAATACCCACCAAATGCAAAAGAAAGTATCTCTAGAACATGTAATACTCAAAGTATTTTATTTTTCACTGCTATGATAAAACACAATAACCGAGGCAACTAATGAATGACGGCCATTGTTGCAGTTCATAGGTGTTACAGCTGGGTGGGATTATTGACTGCTTTTCTCCTTTAATATCTTGCAGAGTACTTCCCAGCATTATAAAAACTAGAAGGCATTTCCTTAAGTGTTTCTCTGCCATCCAATATTCCTCTATTGAGAATTCTCTGTTTAACGCTATACCCCATTTTAAAATTGGATTACTTGATTCATTGTTGTTTAATTTCTTGAGTTCTTTATATAGTCTGTGAGTCTGTTTGTGTGTATATCGTTTATAATTTTATGCAATATAAACAATGTAAATAATTTTAGAAAAAAATGTTTCCTTAAGTCTTTATAAAACATTCATGGTTTGGGCTACATCTGAGCAGAGGTTCTGGGTTGTATCCATACATGGTCCTTGGTTGAGTGTCGGTCTCAGAGAAGACCCTTGTGCCCGAATGTGTTTGGTCCTTGCGGAGCTTCTATCCTTTCCACATCATGCTATCTCCCCTTCTGCCGAAGGTTTGGTTATGAGTCTTAGTATCTATTTTGAGAGTTTCAAACAGAAATATTGTTCTTATTCTTATCTTTTTTTATAAAACTTTAATGTGATTATTGGATGTTGAAAAGTCTTTCCAATGTTACTTCATCTACAATGTTTCACCAGGAAAACTATGCCTCGCGGTTTTGTTTTAATGCAATAATAAAATAAGAAACTAACTAAGCCCCATCACTGAACTAAGGAAGGCGAAAGCTGAGGTACTTACATTAGCCACCTTTCTTTCTATATGTTGGTAGTAATATCATGAGAAATTTTCCTGTGAAAATTAAATGACTCTTAAGAACAGCAGATTTTCACAACACAGAGTGCGCGTATGTTTAGTCTTATTTTCCTGTTTGAAAAAAAAAATGTGGTGTTTTTTTCCAAGTTAATTTAAATCAGGAATGAGTATGTTGATGCTATACATTCTTGTATAACGTAGACCACTATATTTAACACGTGTTTGCATTCTGTTCAATTTCTATGCTGATGAATGTACAAAATTATCTGATGATTTGTAGTAAAAGTTAATGCAAGAAAAAAAAATTCGTGGTTGTCTTTGCTCCTCCTCCATCTACTTTCTTGATGGTTGCCATTCAGACTGACGTAAGGTGGAATCTCAGAATAGCTTTAATCTGTATTTCCTTGATGGCTAAGAATATTAAACATTCAACAAAAACATGCAATAGCCATTTGTATTTCTTCTTTTGAGAACTCTATATTTAGTGTGATTGATGTATTGTTTTCTCTTATTTTTAATGACCATAGTCAAATTAACAGCAAAATATGAAAGGAGAATATATATGTATGTATATATGTTTATGTAAGTTTATATATATATATATATATATGTAAACTAAGGAAAACCTAAAGAAAGAAAAATATCTTTAAAATATGCAGTGATTGGTAGTAGAAGTATTTATGCTTGTTACTCTCTAAAAATGGTAGTGAGAAAAAAAACGGGTGTGACTTTGGGTGGGTGAAAAACTGGTGAGGACCAAGAGGGAGTTGAGGAAGGGTAAACAGTATCAGAGTACATTGTTTAAAAAAAATCTATTTTCAATTAAAAAGAAAAAAATGGTAGTCCAAAATAATAAATAGATTATGCAACAAATGCAAAGCAACATATTGAAATTCTGCATAGTCATGTTTTCATTTATAAACAGTCTTCTACAACATGTCATTTTGTGTCACTACCTTTCCTAAGGTCTTTGCACTTGTTCCCATTTCACACTGACTTAAGCCCTAAGTGCTTTATTTGTAGTTGCAAGGCTTCATTTGGTCTGAGTTCTATCCTTTCTGAAGTTAGTGCTGAACTTCTCCACATTCTTGCTTACCCTGTAGCCATAATGCTCTATTTTGTTTTCTGTGGAACTTATCAAGCTTATTCCAGCCTCAGGATGGATCCTTATTCATGCTATTTTCTGGGAAAAAACCACATTTTCTATAAGTTTCTGCATAGCTTATATTTATATCATTTTGGATTTCCTATTACATTTACTCCTTGGAAATGCCTTTTCTGAGCACTCAGACTAAGGGTCCCATTTACTGGTAACATTACTCTGCCTATCATCGTTACTGACCTTGACACTTACTGAAGTTATTTTTCATTTGTTTCCTTATTTACTTGTCTCCCCTGCTCTAAGTATTATGAGTTAAGACATTGCCAACAATGTCTACTACTATTCCTCTATCATCACACATACTGATGTACGCCTAATGCTGAATAAATATCTGTATAAGTAATAAAAAAGTCATTTAGACATGAACCATGCTTTATTCTATCATCTTTTGGTCCAAATATTTCCTTTAATTACTCCTCCACTTTCCTCAACATGGTTCATAAAAACTCTATGACTTATGAATACTTGTCACCTGGCATGACAATAATAATAATAATAATAATAATAATAATAATAATAATAATAAAATAAAAAACAAAAAACAAACAAACAAAAAACCCACAAAAGTTAAGGTCTGTGAAAATGGTGCGTGTTATTATTATAACCACCATGAACTCTACATCATTGTCTCTTTTCTTTTATAAAATCACACATACAAATTCTTTAAATATGGAGTAATTGAATGGAATGTTTTCCCTTTAAATAACAGCAAATAATTGATGTAATTCTTAGAGGGAGGCTGTTATTATTTTTGTTTATATTAAAGAAGCAACTGGAAGCAGATCAATTTAAACAGCACCAAAAACTTTATCTTAAAATTAAGGAAGCATAATATCTGCCCATGGTATGTATTCTCTCCTTAAACCTTCACAAAGTAAAACTCAAGATGTTGGTTAGAGAATTTTCTCTAGAGATCTTTTCATATTAGGTGATATTGCTGAGGAAGTATTTATTTTCATGTGATCATGGGCATGCAGAATTTAAGTTGTTAGTCCTTGGTACTTGCAAAGAGCTTTCCTCAGGACTATATGATTCATTTGTAGATATTTTCATCTTTAAAGTCAGCAAAAAGTACACCACTTCGTGTCAAATAACTCAAATTTCTCTTTACTTTTCACTGATAAGGCAAGATCACCAATGATTTCATTCCCCTGTCTTTTAGCTCAAAAATATCTCTTCTTATATCTTACTCTGTGTCTGATTTTCTCTCTTTTTTTCACTCTCCTCGCACCTCTCTCTCTCTCTCTCTCTCTCTCTCTCACACACACACACACAGTAGCTCTATCTCTTTACTTATCTTCATCATTCTCTGAATTTGTCTTTCTTTCTGTCTCTCCCACAAACATATGTTGCCGGATATTTGATCCCACTGTGAACTCTGAGATTGTTAGGGCTCTTTTTCTTTTTTTAATTGTAAACAAGTAGTTCTGGTGTAGTTCAGCCCTAGCACACACTTTTAATCCAAGAGCTTTAGGTAAAAATTATTAAGTAAAGTTAACCTAGGTCAAGAGGCAGAGCAAGCAACCAGCTGACAGGGATTAAACAGAAAGGAAGGACATTGAGTTTAAATGTATTTAAGACAGCATGGAGAAGAAGAAAGAGCTTTTTCCTTCTGTGATGTGAGCTGAGTAGGAAGGACATTTTCTTTCTAGGACATCAGCTGAGTAGGAAGGTCAGGTGGTGCTTTCTCTGTCTCTCTCAGCAGATTTTATATTTAAAACAACATGTATATCTCTGTCATCAAAAAAGCACAGAGTGATGATCCAATTTGAATTGTCCAATACCCACATCAAAAGAATGATTATATTACATAGTACTTTTCATCAGCAGCACAATTAAAGACAAATTTAGCTTTTTTTTCATGGATATTGTCTTGACATTTAATCAGCATATATATTTTTGAAAGTGTTAGATAGTAAATGGTTTTAGTTATATGGGAAAATAATTTGTTATAGTAGTCAATTGATATTATAAACATTAAATGAATTACATTAAGATAGATAGCTATATAATATCTATATCATTTTTTTAATCTAATGGTGAGAAGAACTTGATCCCAAACTTTACTATCCTTAGTTACTTTTGAAAGATTGCTAATTAAATAGATCCTGAAGTGTTTGAATGTGCATTATATTTTATCACTGAATAAAAACTTGCAGCCTACTTAATACTCAAATGATAACTTGTTTACTTGGAATTTGACTTTAGCCTAAACTAGATTCAATAATCTAATTGGATTATAATTTATGTGTCCAATGTGGAATAATGAACGGCTGCTTGAAAAAAAAAACCTGCTTTTTACACATAAGCTTCTGGTTAATCAGTCATGTGAAGGGCTCAGAAAACACTTTTGCTTCATTAGGGATATTCTTCAATAGAAGTGAGAGACAACCTGCCTACATGCAGATAACCAATGCAATTAATTTTAAAAGAACAGAAGGAAAAAGGACAGAACATTTAGAATTTTGTGCTACTTCAATATTTATAAAGTGTGGATTTCGAGGTTAGTTTTATTACAAGGTTTGCTCTTTAATTTTCTATTTTTGACAAACATTAATGTTTGTATGTATATTGGTATATGATATCTGTATCAGTCCTATGAATGTATGTGTACATCTCTGTGTTAAATATTTTACACCTACGTCTATCTATGAGGTCTACTTGTTGTAACCTGCTTAACCTGCTGAAACTCTCTAGCCCCTTTGCTTAGACCTGCTTTAGTTCTTAGCATACTGCAGCATCCCTGTTTACATCCTCTGTTAACACCTGCTTTCGTCTTTAGCATTCAATAAACTTCCATCAATCTGAGTCTGATGTTCAACTGGTTAGTGTGCAACAATTACTGAATCCATTAACATTCTGACTAATTTATATCCATATTTATTTCATTCCAGTAAGATTACCTGGAAAAAATTCTCATCTCCCCAAGTCTAATCTTTATGTCACTGGAAACAATCCATCCCCTTTTTACCATCTTCACAGTCTCTGAAACTATACTTGGCTTTGTACCCAAGTGATTTTTATAAAGCTAACTTCTTTCTGAAGACTCAATTTTTTAATTTCTATTTATGGCCCAACTTAAATCTGCTTTCTCTGATGTGAACCCCCTTTCCCTCCACAAGATTCTGATGTAGTCATAGTTCCCATCCTTTTAGGCTAGTACTTCATGTGTTATAAGATACTACTTTTCAACATAGAGTCCAGATGTTTTCCTTGCAACATCACTGGTTTAAAACACATTTTCTTTTTCAACAAAGACACCTATTTTCTTATTGAGTCATTATTGTCATTATTATATTGAAAAACATATCTGACTCTCATATAATACATCCACAAGGTCCCCTCCCTCCACTCCTCTCAGCTTCCCACCACTTACCCTTTTCCCTGGACATACTTTACCCCCATCTCCCCTCAGAAAAGAGCAGGACTCCAAGAGACAATGACATAATATGATAAAAGAAAATACAAGCAAGGCAGGATCTCTGACTCCAAAGCTAGACAAAGCAAGGCAACAGGAGAAAAGGAGTCTCAAGAACAGGCAAAAGAATAAGAGAACACCTGCTCTCACAGTTAGTAGTTCCTCTGTGACTCCTGCAAATTCCTGGCCCCTCTTCTGCAAGGAGAGACCAAGTGAAGACTTACAGTTTAGACTTTTCCTCCCATATCCCCTGCATCTTCTTCTATCTGCTGCTAGAGGAACCCTCTCTGATGATGACAGGACAAGGCACTGGTCTCCGAGAATAGCAGAATGTCATTAGGAATCATGACACAGATTTTGTTTTTCAGATGAGTCATGTTTGGTTCTACACTAGGTCTCTGGACTTTCCAGTTTCCAGTTCCTAGCCATCCAAGCAGTGCCTGGCATGAGCTCCCTTTAATGGAGTAGGCCTCAAAGTCAATCAGACAATGGTTGGTCACTCCTTTTCTGGCCAATAAAGGCACTAGGAATGCTGATAGTACACTGGAATACAGGCAGGCAAACACACTCACACATAAAAAGTATAAGAAATAGTGTTCAGAAGACAGTTTTTACTATGTCTGTTATAGAAACTAACATCATAATAGTGGCTTTTCTAAGGTCTGTAACTCTGTTCCTCTGGGATACTGGTTAGATAAACAGTAGGAAGAATGATTTCTGTCATGTGGAGAGGGTTCTAAATTTAATCAGAAAGTGGTAAGTTACCCACATAATATTCATCATACTGTTGTAACTGTTTGTGAGGTGGATACTTATTGAAAGCTGCAGTGTTTACAACTGGGTAGTAATGACAATGTTTCTACTTCAGTGGTGTATAACAACCTTTTAGAAAGTATTAACATATGTGAACCAGGCCTGTAAAGAGGCATTTCCTAATCCATACCAGCCTGATTTCTTTACATCTTGTAACCAAATTATTTTTCTTAGTCCATATTTACCAAATTTCCAAGTAGAACAGATGTCCTGGCATTACTAATGCCAAACACTAGTTTCTAATTAGCAGAATATTCTGTTCAATTTTATACCATAATATTTAATGTAGAGTTCACCATATATGGCTGAAATGATCTGTTTTATATTAAAACAGTCTAACATATGTATTATAATGGCCAACCTCATATCTTAATATCACAAAAACTACATAAACACTCACATACTCTCTCTGTGTTCTGTGTGTCTCTTTCTCTCTGTCTTTCTGTCTTTCTCACACACACGCACACACACACACACACACACACACACACACACACACCTTTAACCAATATCAAAGGGGAAGCAGCAAAAAAAGTTAAAAAAAGTAAGCCTTACTCCAGCTTCTAAAGTAATTTGCTAAGTAATTCAGTTAAAAAAAAAAACACAAATAAGACTAATATTTTGATGGAGAAAATATAAATGATACATACATGATAGCAATTCTTTTGAAGTACGTGTTACTCAAATCCACCTTTATCCAGTAATATCTTCAACTTTGCATTTATACATTTTCAGCTTCTGAGACCAACAGAATAAATTCAGTATGTGTTCATTATGTGAACATATAAATTAGAGTGCTTCCAGTAATTCCTTATTTAAGCTCTGCTTAACAGCATGGAGTTTGTCAAAAATGACTGGTGTAACTTGAGGCCCAAGTCAGAAGATTGGAGCATAACCCAAACATTATCAGAGAGGGTCTCTCCTCCTTCAACTGCAGAGACACACATTCAAACATTTGGCAGAGCTAGGGGAATTCCCAAAGAAGAGAGGAAGGAAGTATTTTAGGAACCAGAGGGATCAAGGATACCAGAGAACACAACCAAAAGAGTTAACAAATCAGGGCTCATATGGGCCACAGTGCCTGAAGCAGAGCAGTCATCTGCCTGGCTCTGAATTGTTAGCCTGGATTTTTTGTGGGACTCCTAACAGTGGAAGCAGGGGTGTGTCTGACTCTTTTTCTTGCCCATTAGGACCCTTTACCTCCTACCTGGTTTCCTCATCCAGCCTTGATATGGGTTTGTCACTAGTCTTATTGCATCTTGCTAGCCACTTTCAATTGATATCCCTGGACGGCCTGAACTTTCCTGAAGGAAAACAAAAGGAGGCATGGATATCCGGGGAAAACGGGAGGTGTGGTGGAGTTGGGAGGTATGCAGGGAGGGGAGCTGCAGTCAGGGTGGATCAAATAAGAATAATAAATTAAAAATAAAGAAAAATATGATGGGCTTTTAACTAAAAATAATAACCTTGTTTTTTAAATATGTTAAAATTTGAAAGTTAAAAAATACAAGCTAAAATTAAAAAGGATTAATATATTGTATATTACATATACTTTGATAAATATTTATTATCTTACTTTTCAGTTCCTAATACTAAATCTCTTAGAAATAGACTAAATATCTTAGAAATAGAAAAAATTGGAAACATATCAATATTTAAAGATGTACATTCACTTGGTACATTAAAATTGCTCCAATGGCTAGTTACCTAATTCAGATTTCAGAACAAGGAAAAGTTGGTACAGGTTACAATATTACAATTAATATCAAACTATCATCCACTTCCTCTGTGTAGCTATATTCAAATTCAACAAGACGAAATCTCTTCTAACACATTCTGAACACATTAGGGCAAGATGACTTAGATGTCAAGGTATTCTACTATATTAAAGGTCAGTGAATTGTTTCATTATTCAATCTCTTTTGAATGAAATTCACACTGTTGAGTTGCACTTCATTTTGATAAAACCCTGATAGTTAGAGTAAGCAAAACAATGCTATGAAGAATCTTAGAGTTGGGTTGTAAAGTAAGTGCTGAACAGTTCAGAAACATCTTCATATATGACTTTCTTTGACATAACCTGCCTTTTTTTTTAATTGCGAGTAGCTTTTTTTTTTTTTTTTTTTTTTTGTAATGTACTCCTGCTTAAAGAGCAGTATCAGTGTCTTTTAGCACTGCTCCTGAACTTTCGTTGAATTGCTTTCAATACTCAGGTTAACTTCGTTCTCTTTTGCCCATCTGAGTCTCCCAAGATCCAGCTGAAGTGCAGACTGAACTCTGAAATCTTTCTTTATTTTCTGCACCCATGACATCGTTCCTCTTCTGAATTCATTGTCAGCATGAACCTTGCCATAAAATAAGTCTGAAATCTCCTGGTGACTCAAAGAAAGCAAACTTCAAAAAATAATAAATGACACTAGCTAGGGCCAAAGGATTCCCAGAAACTGTAAGTGCCTGTCTGAGGCCAGAGGATTACAAAGAGCAGGTAAGACCAACCCTCTCCCCTTCAAATAATAAAAGGCCACAAGTAAAAAATGCTGCAGACTTTAAGGGTAAGATCAGGAAATAATACGTTCTTAAATGTTAGGAAAACACTTCTCATGTCTATAGGATTTTTCAAAATATACATGAGGTTGTAGTATATTAAATAATTGTATAAAACTAAAATGTTTTTGGAAATAACCAGATTTTTCTAAGGTCTTTGCCCAAATAACATCATTTCATGAAACAAGTAAAGGTAAATGTCATTTAAACTATTTTAAACTTCAGCCAAAGACTTTTGTGTTTTTGTGTATTGCATTGAAGAACACTGTAAGTAGAACTTTGTGGTGAGGTGTTTCTAGGTTTTCCTGCCATCATTCACAAGAGAAATAATCCCATTCTGCATGATTTGCCCCAGGCATTCACACGGAAAATTCTCCAGGGCAGAGACAGGTGATTCATCTCTGTACTGCACCTTGATGAAAATATTTCTTAAAGAACATCACACTCCCTGAGCTCCAATTCAGTGCTCTCCAGGTAACGATATGATCTACCATTTGTTTTCTTGAGAAGAAATCATCAACCCTGCCAGGACAGTTCCTTATGAGCCACTTCAGTTAATAGGGTAATATTACCAGCTTAAGATTAATAACCTGGATTTGAGTTTCATTAGTCAGTATCCTGTGGGATGGGTTTACTTAGTTGTTACCTCCTTTGGACAATACCTTGAAGGAAGTTAATAAAAGAAAAATCTTAACATGGAATGCCTAAAATAACTATACCCTCTCTGGGTTCAGAAATATAAATTAACTTTAACAGTTTTATTCTAAAAAATAATGCTCTAATAACCCACACTTAAATACATAGTCAATGAAAAATATTTATCATAAAATTAAAATTTCTTAGTTGTTTTAGTGAAAAGAAATTTTTTAGTTAAGGTCAAAAGGAGAAATATTTTCAAAACCAATAAAACTTTTAGGTATTTTATCAGTGTTTAAACTACTTTTAATAACTGAAATAATGTAATATTTTGGTTAATATATATATGCTAAATATAAATTGAGTTTAAAATAAAATAGAAAATTTAAAAACATAGTCTTGACTATTTATCCATAAAATAAATAGATTGTAATAGATACAATGTTTCAATAAAATAAAAATTTGAGTAGCGATCAAGGCTTGTACAACACTGACCATATAAACAAGCAATGAACTAAACTACTGTTAATGGCTAAGCTCGTAAAATAAGGATTATCTAACTTAAATATTATGAATTTTCCTTCAGATAAATCCTTGACAGGGTGGAGTTTTTCATCTATCTTAGCTGTTTTGTTCTTTACAAATATAAGCACCATAAACTCGTAATCAGGCAATGCAAGCGAATTCTCAGGTTGGAGACCTCCACTCTGCCAGTTCCTTCACTTGTGTTTTCATATTTCAGGGAAGATGCAGTAACTAAGGTGAGGAATTTCACTCTGGGCAAATTGATATTGTCTTTAATTTTCTTCATTATTCTATCTTGTTTACTCATTTACTTGGCTTATTTACTTGTACCTAGAGCATATGATTGTTAGGCATTCACTTGCATAAACTATCCAGCAAGCAAAACCATAAATTTCTCATTACCAAGTACAATTGTATATTAACAGAACTAAAGAAAAAATCAAGAGGTTGGGTCAGTAGATTTTCATCTACTACTCGTAGAGGAAAAGTCGTGAGCTCCACAGACCAATAAAAATATTTTTGATATTACAGTGAATTTAATAAAGACATTCTTGAAGTCAGCTCTTGCCATCTCCCCAGTCATTATTTGCACTGCATTGGGAACCAGGGTCACCAAACCATCCAGAAGAATTATTTTACATTTCAGTGGACATAAACTTTTATTCATTATGTTTATTCATTGTGATGTTTGATTATGATGTTTTGAATGATATTTATTTTCTCTTCACATTATTTTGACAATTATACATATTAGAACAGCTATAGGTAAGAGTCTTTAATCCTTTGTTGTTCTGTTTGCTTTTATAAGCCCATATACTAAAAATTGTAAAATTATGAAAGAAATTTTAGTAGAGTACTTGCTTTTAAGCACAAGAACAATTCTATAGTAAATTGAATTATATAAGAAGTCATTACCAAATTTTAAGTATTATGAGATAACTCTTATTTTGTATTCACTGGTAACAATTTTGAATAAGGACAAACATCAATTTATTGTATGTGAAAAGCTATACAATGTGGATCAAGAACATATTCCTCTTTAAAGATAACATGTCAGATTATATGACTAGAGAAAGAACCATTTCCTTGGTTTTCAAATGACATCTACAAAAATCCTTTCAGAGTCACCACAGTTCTGAACATTTATCATACATGGTTATAGTTTTCCTATGATATAACCATTACTTTAGCAGGTGCTTAACACAGCTCTATGTTAAAATGGATTCATTGCTTCCTATTAACATTTGCTTTATTCAGAGTACTGTTATAAAAGTTTCTCCACTGTCTTCTTTTATCCTCTTTCTGTTCTCATGAATTTCCTTCTTCCCAACTAACTTCACACACACTCTCAGGATTTTCCATTGTTTGTTTCTCATTTCCTTCTTATTATTTTCTTTTATTTTACTTTTGGGATGGAGGTGGTCAATTTTTTTGCATATTCATGATTGCATAAGTCTTGAATCATCAAGAAGACAGTGTTTCACAGTTCTGCTCCCTGGATTCCAGCTCCCAAAGTCCTTTCAATCACCTTTCAGTGATATTCCATGAGATTGGGTGTAAATAACATAGATGTTCTTTTTAGGACAGAAAACTCAACAGGTATCGGTATTGTTGTGAAACTAATAAGCTTTGTGATCATACAACTAGCAACACGCTAGCTTGGTTCACTTAGCCTGTGCTAATGTCCTTTCTTTTTTGTTTTTTGTTTAATGGATCTTCTCTTTTTCTTGAATGTAACATATAATATGAATGTCTAGGACAAGAAAGATATATAGACTACTCAAAATGCTAAATATTGCATGATCTCTGCCACAAATCAGATGCTTTTACTAAAGATATTTTGAAATACTGTTTAAGATTTCAAGAATGTGATTCTATGAACACTTTGAATTTTATAAGTTTTCATCAGGAATTTCACTTAACTCTGGTGACCACGAGGTTTTTATTATTATTATTATCTACCTCTTTCTTTGGGAGGCAGATATTTTCATATTTAATCACAAAAATAGATAAATGCAAAATATAATATTTAAGAAAGACTATAATTGAAAAACGCATGAAAAATGGTAATAAACTTTGCTGAAGTAGTTTCTTCAGCTTGAGAACACTTATTAAAGTGTGAATCATGAACAATAAAATGGATGTTTGTGTGTGAATTTGTCCACTGCAGATAAAGGTTATTTAATTCAGATAAGAGAAAGGAATTGATGATAAATTAGTGAGATAAATATTTTGTTCAAGATTTAATATTGTTTTAAAATTACAAACTATAGAAAAATACATTCTAGATTATAATTCAGTACTCATTAAAGTACAATTAACTAGTTGTAATCTATGTATAATAAGTTTCTTCTCTTCTCACTCCAAATTCAAAACAAACAAGTATCTACACATATGCATGATATATATGTATATAAAATATGTTATGCAAATAAATTCCTACACATTACTCATATAGTATAATACTGCTTAAAACATATATGCTTTTATATAGTTTATATATTACATTTTATAATATCCTATACTTTTATGTATGTACTCTTGCCCTTGAACACACATTCAAATTACATCTAAAATATTTGTTAAAGAATTTCACCTTCTTAGTTATCATTGTCAATTTTCCACATTCTGTCATTATGCTTTTATGACACAGCTAGAGAAAATGTCATAAGCAATTTACATGATTTGCTTGTAAAGCTTCCTGGGGAATTAATTATTAAAACAGTGTTCTGTCATTACTATTATTTCCTTCAAAGTAATTACAAAGACTCGTGAGACCAGAGGTATCAGCATAAAGTGTTATGGAGCAGTGATTCTGGTATTACAGTATTTCTATGATGAAAATGGTAATTCTCTGCTAGCAATGTCTTCTTTGTTCTCCTAGTGCTCATGGTGATGGCAATGTTACGAAGAAGGTATTTATGAGTACCCTTGTGCAAATTCATGGAAAGAATCATATTCAAGGAAGGAAGTACAGTTTAAAGGAGAGAGAACTCACATACACACATAAAAATTGTGTGCAAAAATCAAAAACATTTATGGTATATTTTAAATATGTACTTTATTTTCCTCCCCCCTATTTTCAGGGAAATCATTATTTTCATGAATCATGAACATTAAAAGAAATTAAAACCCTTAAGCAAAAAAAATAAAAAATAAAAATAAAAAATAAATAAAACCCTGAAGCAATAAATAAAATCATGCCTTATTATTATTATGCTGGTTCAATCCTAACATTACTAACTAGCTTCACTTTCTCCTCCACCAACTAATCCTGAACAATGATATGCATCTGTAACTGAAACCATTGACTACAGTGTAATTCAGTAAGTGGAATTTGCACATGGAAGATAATTAAATACATATAACAAAGGGGACAATTAAAGAGTATAATTTAAGAGATAACTTTGGAAGATTCATGCCTTATTTTGACATGATGAGTTAGACCTGGCTTTGCAGAAGGATTGAGCATCATTTGAACCTAAGATTTCAATGTCATCCTGAAAGCTGCAGAGAGACTGCATTGAAAGGGAAAAGAAAAGGGAAGAAAAGCAAAGACATAGGGGGGTGGGAGAATAGAAAACCAAGAAGGGAAGGGAAGAAAGCTGTTACATACTTCAGATATCCTGATGGACTGAGTACATTCTACTTCCTAAGTTTAGAGATTCCCAACAATAGGCCTCACCAGACATGTCTGAAATAGAGTCTGAGTATTGATATGGAAAAAATTAGCACCCTCATGCTTCTTCCCTTACTGCGAAGAAGGCTTCTCTGAATATCTATTGTTTATTCATCCTGGGTCCTTAGTTTACCACATTTTCAGAAGACTTTACAGCCCTGAAGATGTCACCCAGAAATATTCAAGCTGGATTTGCAGCAGAATTGACCCTGCAAAATCACTCACTATCGGCTGAGGCCCAACCAGCTTTTAGCACATGACTCCAGCTGAGGAGGGAGACTAGCTGACACAGACTGCGGTTGTTTGCAGTACAGTTTTCTTTTAGACATTTCCAAACAGGTCTGCCTCAACTAAAATCAAAAGTCAAATAGACCTAGAAGATGTGGTAAACATACTGAAATCTATACTCCTAAAGAAGATGAACGAGAAAGAAGACCCGGGATAAGATGATCAATCCTCACTTAGAAAGACAAATGGTATGGGCATTGGAAGAAGGAGAAAACAAGTAACAGGACAGGGGCCTACCACAGAGGGCCTCTGAAAGACTCTACCTAGCAGTGTATCAAAGCAGATACTGAGACTCATAACCAAAAACTTCTGCAGAGTGCAGCGAATCATATGAATGAACGGGGAGTTAGTATGACATGGAGAGGATAGGAGCTTCACAAAGACCAAATATATCTGGTCTCAGATATATCTGAGACTGTTTATCCAACCAAGGACCATGTATGGATATAACCTAGAACCTCTGCTCGGACGTGGCCCATCGTAGCTCAGTAATCAATCGTGTACCCGAGTAAGGGGAACAGGGACTATTTCTGACAGGAACTCAATGGCAGGTTCTTTGACCTCCCCACCCCCCAAGGAAGGAGTAGTCCTGTTGGCCACAGAGGAGGACTTTGTAGCCAGCCCTGAAGATACCTGATAAAACAGGGTCAGATGAAAGTGGAGGAGGTACACCCCAATCAGTGGACTTGGAAAGGGGCAGGGAGGAGATGAGGGAGGGAGGGTGCAATTGGGAGGGAATGAGGGAGCAGGATACAGCTGGGATACAGTTAACAAAATGTAACTAATAATAAAACTAAGTCAAATAGTATATAACAAACTCTTCATTATGAACAGCTGAAATATCATTTTCAGTCTTTTTTATTCAACTTATTCAATTTTTTTATTCAACTATTACAATATTATTTTTGAATTCACACACAGGAATTTTGGGTTGCATTCTTGTTGTGTTATTCTGAATAAAATTGTTGTTAGATTTTAGTAATAAATGAATTATCGCATTAAACAATCCCAAATTATTAATAATAGTTACATAGCATTTTGTTCTTTAACAATATGAGTACATGATGAGCAGTGTATTATTAGGTCATTTTCTTGTTGTGGAAGGTAAAATGTGATGGTATCAATCAGTCATTCAACCATTGTGGCCTCATTGTAATCGTGGGACTCATAAACCCAAAATATATGTGTCTACTATTGGGGTAACAGGCTATGTTAGAAAGAGTAAATTACATGTTAAGTAATGATAGTACAGACATCCTGCTACAGACTTCTTACTCTGGTGTAACTTCAGTGACTCATGTTATGGGGCATGTGGTAATATCTCCTTCTGTTATGCGACCTTTAGACTATTATACTGTCTGTCTAGAAAGCAAGGAAATGTAAAATAAGGCATCTCCTATGCCATTGTTTGAGGATCACTGGTGATGGACTTTGAGGCTTTAAAAGCTCATATCAAGTCCAGTCTGCCATCTACAGATTAGGATATAGTATTCTCAGTTACTGCTCTGATGCCATGCCTATATACTTTTCACCATAATGATCATAGACTGACCCAGTCAAACTCTAAGCAAGCTCCCAATCCTTTCTTTTATATAGAGCTGTCTTGGTCATTGTCTCTTCACAGCAAAAGGACATTAACTGAGACACAGAGTACAGTCATCATTATGAGAACAGACAACCAAACTTATAATTTCTAAACTATGCTACGTAATCTAATTATGTGTACAAATTGTAGCATGGATGTTGTCTCTCAATAGTATTAGAGTGTTAATTTTTACATTAGAGTCAAGTAAAACATAATACATTCAAAAATATGACAGGCTTATTTTAATCATCTGAAAGCCTTAAATGATTTAGGTTTCCAGCAGAAGAAAGACTTTGTAGTTAGACTGTAACAACTAAAAACAAAAGCAACAACAACAACAGAAACAAAACAAACAAAGAATCAAAAACAAAGCTCCCTCCCCCCCCCCAAAAAAAAAAAAAAAAAAAACTATGTTTAGGCCACCTGATGGAGTATTAAAAAATTAAATAAAAAGCTGGATTCAGCTCTTACCCATGTTTCCAGCCTGAGTGTTTGGCCCCAAAGATTTGAACCCTCCAAGCATACAAAGCTCTGTATGTTATCTGAAGTTATCCTATATCAATCAATACTAAAAATGTCATCATTTATGTCATATATTTGTTTTGTCATGAATCATATTCACCTGCATAGTGAAATGTTCAGAAAAACTCCAATCAGTACAACATTTGAGGTTCGTTTTGCTGTTGTACTTGTATAGTGGGATCTCTGTCACCATTATTGCATTAATGCCCACTGCATTTATACTTTTGCATCCAATGATTTGAGTTGCTCTCACTGAAGATATTAGTTGCTTAAATGACTCTAGAATAATGAGCTTTACAGATTGAAAAAACCTACCTAAGGGAAAAAAAATAGCTGACAGTGCCACAAAGCTGTACTAATGAAACCACAAGTACATTCCCACATACCATTATGTAGCTACTGTGATAGAAAGCAGATGTTTATAAAAGATCCCAGGGAAACAGATGTGGCTGTCATCCCACTTAGAAGTGTCAATCTTTTAGCAGCCATCTCAGATTGCTTGCACTTCTACCCAAGCCTCAGGAGAGCACACAAGCATTCAAACTTCAAGACAGTCTGTTCTGTTACTAATGCCTTTTGAAACTTCTGTAATGGACAAAAGGAAAGCAGAAGAGTATAATATCGGCCTCTAGTAGAGCAGCAGAGTATATTTCTTCATTTTATCAAATAGGCCATATACTATTTTCACATTTGCAATAAAAGGTGATAAAGACATTAACACAGTACTGATGAAACACTCATGATTATAAAAGGTTTGTTAATTGTAATGATATAGCTTCCTTGATAGAGACTGTGATAGACATTCAGCCATACTAAAGCCACCTCAGCCAGTTGTTTCTGGATTTATTGTCTCACATACAAGAAGAGTAAGGACATGTAGACCAAGAGTAAGCACAGTCAATGTGCTTTTATAGCTTTTGTGCTAGGACTTACACGAAGACTAAACATTTATTGAGATTGTCCATTTCTGAGGGCCGAGTCAGTAAAGAATCCACATGCCTTATGTATTCTCTGTTAGTTTAACTGGCCAACTAATGCAGGAGTTGCGTGTTCCTGACAGGGTCTGCACCAAATGGGAAACTAGAACAAAAAGGAGAAGTGAACACATGCACAGGAAGTACACCCTAACTCAGAAGGTGTCCCTAGCTCCTAACTACTTGCAAATGAAACTTGAGTCTTCTCTAAAGGATTCTCACTGGGGAAACACTCCCCAGTAGGATCCACGGTCATGTCAAGCAATAGGCAGACAACAAAATGAACTCTGTGGCATCTTTGGAGGTTCCTTATCTCATACTGTCTTGTCAGGGCTTCTCTCTCTCTCTCTCTCTGTCTCTCTCTGTCTGTCTGTCTCTGTCTCTCTCACCTTACAGGTCTTTTATGTACATATTATGGCCTTTAGCTTTATGTTTTTATGAGATTCCTGAGTGTATGAAAAAGCGGGTCTCTAAGTCTATATTTCTGTTTGTGTGCCTTTGCTTGGGGCTCTGTTCCTTCAGTTTATTTGCTTTATCCTATTCCAATGTGTTGATTTTATTATGATCTCTTAAAAATCTTTTCTAAAGAGAGACAGAAAGGGATTAGATATGCATGGAAGGGAGGTAAGTAGGAAGTGGGAAGAATAGAAGGAGGGGAACTGTGATCACAATATATCATATGAAAATAATCTATATTTCAGAAAAAAATAAAGGAATAACATAGGACACTAGCCAATGGGGGAAAAGTCATCCTACCACATCAGCTCAAATGAACACCAAATTCACAGCCTTTTCCTCTGTGTTCATTTTTAAGAACGCATCCTTCTGATCCAGGCTAGAGTACAACTTGTACAGATGCTTCAGCTGGAAAGATCTCTTTTTTTTTTGCAATCATGAACTTATTTTTAACACACTGAAGGAGTTTTGTGACTACTGCCCCAGAATATGTCACTTGCTAGGCTGCCTATTCAAAATTAACAGAATTTATCAGGAAAGGTTGAAAGAGGTTTCCTCTTGTACCACCTGGTTGACTTCAAGGCAGAAAGTACTTTGGTTCCTCCATGATTCTCTTTTAAACATAATGACAGGGAGAGAAATGGAGCCTGCAAACACACCTGAGCCTACTTTTGTGTTGCTTTCTTGATTTTGATTTCCAAGAAGATAATTTTCAAATCACAGAGTGTTCTGCAGGTCAAACAGATTATTCTAAAGCACATATATCCTCCAAGTCTAATGCTTCCCAAGCTCCTGGAGATCATTTACCATTCCTCTGACTTCCCCTACCCTCCTCCTTTTTAGAAACAGTAGAACACAGTCTTCTTAGTATTTCAGGAGCAACTCTCAAAGACACTACTGATTCTTTCCTCCATGCTGCAATATTTTTCTTTTATTTTTTTATATTAATTTCAGTTTATTCACTTATCCCAGCTGTAGCCCCATCCTTCATCCCTTCCCAGTCCCACCATTCCTTCCTCATCTCCTCCCATGCCCCTCTCCAAGTCCACTGATAGGGGAGGACCCCCCCTTTCCATCTGACCCTAAGTTATCAGATCTCATCAGGACTGGCTGCATTGTCCTCCTTTGTAGCCTGGTAAGGCGCCCCCCCCCCTCAGGGGGAGGTGATCAAAGAGCCTGCCATTGAGTTCATATCAGAGACAGTCCCTGTTCCCATTACTAGGGAACTCACTTGGATTCTGAGCTGTCATGGGCTACATCCGAGCAGGGGTTCTAGGTTATATCCATGAAAGTCCTTGGAGTATCAGTCTCAGAAAAGACCCCTATGTCCCAGATATTTTGGTACTGTTGCTCTCCTTGTGGAGCTCCTGTCCTCTCCAGGTCTTGCTATCTCCCACTTCTTTCATAAAATTCCCTGCAATCTGCCCAAGGTTTGCTTATGAGTGTGTGCTTTGCTACACTGCTGAGTAGTCTTTCAGAGGCCCTCTGTGGTAAGCTCTTGTCCTGTTTCCTGTTTTCTCCTTCTTCCAATGATTCATCCTGTTTGTCCTTCTGAGTGAGGTTTGATCTTCTTGCCCAGGGTCCTCCTTCTTGCTTGGTTTCTTTAGGTGTACATATTTGTGTAAGTTTATCCTATATTATATGTCTAGTATCACTTATAAGTGAGTATATACCATGCATGTCTTTCTGCTTCTGGGATACCTCACATAGGATGATCTTTTCTATATCCTACCATTTGCCTGCAAAATTCATGATTTCCTTGTTTATAATTGCTGAGTAGTATTCCACTGTGTAAAAGTACTACAATTTCTGTATTCATTCTTCCATTGATGGACATCTGGGTTGTTTCCAGGTTCTGGCTATTATAAATAAAGCTGCTATGATCATGGTTGAACAAATGTCCTGGTTGTGTACTTGCACATATTTTGTATATATGTCCAGGAGTGGTATAGCTGGATCTTGAGGTAGCACTATTCCTAATTGTTTGAAAAAAACCGCCAGATGGATTTCCAGAGTGGTAGTTCAAGTTTATATTCCCACCAGCAATGGATAAGGGTTCTTTTTCTGCACATCCTCTCCAGCAAGTATAATCATTTGAGTTTTCAATCTTAGCTATTTTGATGGGTGTAAGGTGAAATCTCAGGGTCATTTTGATTTGCATTTCCACAATGACTAAGGACTATGAGCATTTCTTTTTTTTTTTTAATTGGTAAATTGACATTTTTTTTTAATGCAGTTTATTCAGGAACCTTGAACAATCATCTGACCCTGGGGAAAGCCAGCCCACAGCTTAAATAGCCTCTGGGTAGCCAACCCAGGCGTGCCACGTGGGCAATGCAGATAGGTCCACATACATGGAAGCAAGCCAGATCCTCAGCCTTAGCCAAATGTGGAATTGTTCCTGACAGAGAGCACTCACCATCGGGAAGGTGGAAGGCGGAAACCAGCTCCATCTTTAAGGCACAGCATTCCGCAGCTCTCTACAGTTCCCCCTTTTTGTTTTAGACGCATCAGGCAAGAGTAGAGGTCTGATCTCTGATATTAGAAATAAATTGGGACTTTGTACCGATGTTCATTTAGGTGTCATCCACCCAAAGAGCATCAGACCCGTCTGATACCTTTTTCTCAGAGGCGGGACCTGGGGCATCAACCCGCATGCAATCAGACATGCTCTTCTCTGGGTCCAAAGCGGCTGACCCTGAGTGCAGTGCTTAGCCTCGCATCCTGAGCGTAACATTTTGGCTTTTTATGGTAGCCAACCATGCTTGGGGAGACTGTCCTGCTTCAATGGCTGTAAAGGCCTGAATGATCATGGCTGCATCACACTGTTGTGAGACTCTAATCTTGCATATATACCACAGGCAAGAGCATTTTTTTTAACTGTGTCTCTGACATTCTATATTCTTCTACAGAGAATTCTCTGTTTAGCTCTGTATCCCATTTGTAATTTTTACTTTTTAAATATAAGTAAAAATGATTTAAAAAAAAGCCAGAACTAGATAGGTAGGTGAATAAATACAAGTCTTCACAAATACGACCTCAATATCAGTGTGTCTAATTGAGACAGCAGAACAGTCTTGCCCTGCTAATCTGGATAACTCACCACGTACCATATATATTTTTCTTTTTACTCTCATTGATATAACAGCAGCAACTTTCAGTGAATAACAAACAAATCACAAATCTAAATAATTTCAAAAATTATATAACATCCATAGTCTGTATTCCACGAGTCATTTGTTAGCCTCTTCACACCAAGAAACACGTGAAACCGTGAAACACCATTTTTTTTTATGGGTTTTTTTTTTTTTTTTTTTTTATCAGTTACATTTTATTAACTCTGTATCCCAGCCATGTCCCGATCCCTCATTCCCTCCCAGTCCCTCCCTCCCTCCCTCATCTCCATCGTGCCCCTTTCCAAGTCCACTGATAGGGGGGACCTCCTCCCCATTCATCTGATCCTGTTTTATCAGGTATCTTCAGGACTGGCTGCAAAGCCCTCCTCTGTGGCCTAACAGGACTGCTCCTCCCTTCGGGGGTGGGGAGACCAAAGAGCCAGTCATTGAGTTCCTGTTAGAAATAGTCCCTGTTCCCCTCACTTTGGGAAACCAATTGGTTACTGAGCTACCACAGGTTACATCTGAGTGGAGGTTCTAGGTTATATCCATACATGGTCCTTGGTTGAATGTCAGTCTCAGAAAAGACCCTGTGCCCAGATATATTTGGTCCTTGTGGAGCTCCTATCCTTTCCCCATCAGACTAACTTCCCTTCTTTCTTATGATTCCCTGTACTCTGCCAAAGGTTTGGTCATGAGTCTTTGCTTTGAAAACACTGCTAGTTAGAGTCTTTCAGATGCGCTCAGTAGACTCCTGTCATACGTTCAATGCACATCCCATCTGTCTTTCTAAATGAGGATTGATCATCTTACCCCATGTCCACTCAATTGATTATCTTTTTTAGGGAAACACCATTTTTAACTTCTAGCATCAAATAAACCTAAGGCAAATATTTATTTACAAAACGCCTTGTGTAAATAAGTCAAAAGTATCATCAAGTGACCTAAAATTGGTCCTCTCAGAGTAAACTTTTCCTACTCACTGAACCAGTTCTTCCAGTATTCAAGTAAAATCCTCATGCATCTATTTTTTTTTAACTGTGTATGATTTGATAGAGAATGATATCTTTGGACATTTAATGTGCCTCTCAATAACTCATCTGCGTAGGTAAGACAAAGCCTTTAGCTATGGGATATCAGATCCACTGCTGGCATGTGGAACTCTCTACGAGACTCTTTACTTCAGTGCTGATCCACATCATCTAAACCATGAGAGTCTTGTTCAACTTATGCTCCACTAACGTCTTATCTCCTTATTTCTTTTCCTCTTGTCCCTAGAATATGGTTGCAGAATTCACCCTCATAGGCTCCTGTCTAAATAGCATTCAATAAAGTGTGTACTTTGTTATATATTATTTTTATTGTATATTATTTGCCTCTTCCTTGTTCAAACCTGAAATTCTGTGATTTCCTTGATGCATTCCTAATTTGGAAAACTTCTACCCACCTGGCCATCATCATGTTTAATTTATGAGCTTTGAAGGATATTTTATCTGTTCTGAGCCTCCCCAAAATTAACTGCAAAGACAATAGTCCCTAGTTACACATATTTGGTAAAAAGGGCAAGTTCATAAATCTAAAGATGAGAACAACAGAAGGCCAATGATGAATCTATCTCTCCCAGTAGCATAAAGAAAAGTCACATACTGTTTGAAACATCAAAGTTATTGATGGCAATAGGAATGTATGTGCAGAACAAAGTTACCTGATTCAGAATTCAGACAAGAGTAATTACCAATTCCACAGAGATCTAAGTGCAAGGAAATGGCAGCAGAGTCAAAAAAACAAAAACAAAAACATTGTGTCTTCAAATACTTCCTACAATATTATTTAAAAACCAAATGTAATTTTCATTTGTTTTTTACTCCAGAGATGTTGTCTCTATGAGTCATGTCTGAAGTTTCTGTATTGGAACAGAGAAAAAAGAATTAACACAAACACTTTTGGTTATTTTCTCTGGAGTACTGAAATAATAGGGGGAAAAAAAGGAAAATGAAATGTTGATTATATGTTAGTAAGAGATGAAGCAGGAAGAAGATGATTTTATGAGCTCATGTTCTTGCAACTCAATTCATCATTTGAAATTCAAACACGTGTCAAATAGGACAATTTCTGTTTGGTTGTAACTTGGAAACACTACAGCCATTGATTTTTAAATTTTGTTTATTTCTTATTGTTTTTTCTCTCCCCCACTCAGGAATGGACTGAGCTTAGTAAAATTTACTGCAATTTCAGTGTGAAGAAAATAACACAGCAAGTACAAGAAAATAACTCAAACTCAAGAAACTATTCAAAAAGTATTTTTCAAAAGATTATGAATACAAATAGGAAAGTATCTGTATCAGATTTCCTATCACCAATCTTGTCACAATATTTTTTTTATTTTTTGTGACACCACATAAAATTATATATTCTAAATTTTAACTCAGAAAATTAAATTACCTAATACATGCTTTACATGATTGCGAGGTAAAAAAACAGATTAAAATATTTGAAAATGCATTATATTTATTAAGTTTGTCTAATTTATTTACCTGGCTTTATAATCTCAAAACATATATCTAATAAAACTGATGAAAAAGTTTTGCAGATATAAATGCATAACTTCAAGTTTACCTTAGCTAATATTGTAGATTGTAAATTTGAATAATTAAACTATAGTTCAATTTATAGCTTAAAATTACTTTACATATAAATAATAAATATCATTGGTATGACTTTAGCTTCTCATAATATTTCCTATAAGCCCACACCTGTTTGTCTATATCCCCCATTTTTATTCATTATTAGCCAGATAGAGCCAAGTAATTGTGGTAATGATACTTGCTTTTTTGCCCAATGCTGGAATGCTAGTAAATTTAGGTATGCCCTGGTTACTCGCATGCCTCACTGGGTGCCTGTGCCCATTGATGCCCCTCACGCTATGACTCTCTTCAGACAGAAAGGGGATCTTGGAACTACAGCCACCATTGTTACTACCATCTCATTGACGGCTGTTGGAGCTACCACCAGGGCATTAGCCATGAGTCATACTGGGCAGACTGCTCAGACCCTGAATAATCATTTAGCCAATGTAGCTCATGCCTTAGTTGTACATAAAGGAATTAATGCTCAACTAAAAGGAAGCTTGATGGTGTTCAATCAGAGGATGGACCTCGTGCAGGAGCAAATTGATACCCTATGGCAAATCGCTCAACCTGGCTGTCAATGAAAGTATGCTGGACTTTGTGTCACTAGCATACAACATGAGAATTTTTCCTGTGCTGCAAATCTGTCTAAACAATTGTCGAGCTATATTTTAGGTAATTGGACTGGAGAATTCGATACTACGATGGAGCAGCTGAGAGTGGCCATTGTCACAGTAAATTCTACCGGAGTGGACGCAGGACTAGCCACAGGATTATCAACATGGATTGCTGCAGCCATGAATCATCTGAAGGAATGGGCGGGCATGGGAGTGTTAGCAGGCCTTCTGGTGTTGGTCTCCTTGGTTTGCCTGTGGTATATATGCAAGATTAGAGTCTCACAACAGTGTGATGCAGCCATGATCATTCAGGCCTTTACAGCCATTGAAGCAGGACATTCTCCCCAAGCATGGTTGGATACCATAAAAAGCTAAAATGATACGCTCAGGATGCGAGGCTAAGCACTGCACTCAGGGTCAGCCGCTTTGGACCCAGAGAAGAGCATGTCTGATTGCATGCGGGTTGATGCCCCAGGTCCCGCCTCTGAGAAAAAGGTATCGGACGGGTCTGATGCTCTTTGGGTGGATGATACCTAAATGAACATCTGTACAAAGTCCCAATTTATTTCTAATATCAGAGATCAGACCTCTACTCTTGCCTGATGCGTCTAAAACAAAAAGGGGGAACTGTAGAGAGCTGCGGAATGCTATGCCTTAAAGATGGAGCTGGTTTCCACCTTCCACCTTCCCGATGGTGAGTGCTCTCTGTCAGGAACAATTCCACATTTGGCTAAGGCTGAGGATCTGGCTTGCTTCCATGTATGTGGACCTATCTGCATTGCCCCCGTGGCACGCCTGGGTTGGCTACCTAGAGGCTATTTAAGCTGTGGGCTGGCTTTCTCTGGGGTCCGACGATTGTTCAATGTTCCTGAATAAACTGCATTGAAAAAAAAAAATTAAAAAAAAATTAGCAAAATTAAAATAAAAATTGTGAAGTCAATGGTTCAGAAAAAGCATATGTTTAATATTGTTGTTTTGCTTTGCTACCAATATTTTTTAAGATTTTAATGTAATTACAATGCTTCTCTTTTTCTTCACCCCTCAAAACCTTCTCAAATACCACTCTGTTCTCCTTTAATTTCATGTTTTTTTCATTAATTATTATTACATGTATAATAGCAGTTTAAAATAAACTTCGAATTATGTATTTACGTCTTTAATAGTATTTTTATTCCAAAATATAGTATCCTAAGTCTGTATAGAGAACATGTATTTAAGTTTAAAGGGCTGAACATTTGGTATTAAATAACCAATTCCATACTCTCTCCTGGAGAAGATATTTTTTCTCCCACTCCCAGCATTTCTTAGTACTCTCTAGGAAATTTGTATTTGTATAGTGTTGAGAGCTCATGGGCTTTTTCCTGACCACTTTGGTGTGGCTATTGGTGTCATTGTTGTCCAGCTCATGGTTAGGCAGTTTGTGAGCATTTATGGGTGTAGCTTCTGACATTACTAGGAGACACAATCTCACAACAACTTTCCTGATCTTCTGACTCTTGCAACCTTTTTATTGTTTCTTCCTTTCTCTTTCTCTCTCTTTCTTTCTTCTGCTATAGGAACAGAAGTATCCTCTAGATATATACATTGGAACTGGGTTCAACAGCTTTGCATTTTTATTTGTTGTGGTTTTCTGTAGTGGTCTTTTTCTGTTGCAAAGAGCAGGTTCCTTGAAGCATTGTGGAGGTGGTTTGGACACTGATAGTTATATATAAATACACATAGCTTCATGTTCCAATCTCATCCAGTACACTGTTACTAAACATAATCCCCTAATGTTATTTGTACTATACACTAATTTTATTTGGAAATAATTTAACAAGTCACTGTATTGATCTATGAACAATATAAGCGAAAACCTCACATAATATTTCCAGGATTACCTTGCAAATATATTTAAGCTTTTACGCTACTTCTTTTGAGATCTTGTCTCTTTAGTCTTATGGAACAATATGGCCTGCCACGCTGTAAGAGGTCTACAAAGAGAAGGGAGTAACAAAAAGAAAATCCATGATGAATAAATAGATAAATAAAACAAACATTAACAACAGCAATTTTAAAGGATTCTTTGGTTGACTGCCAGGAAAGAAGTAAAGCCTATAGTTCAAGAGCCTTTGTAACTAAATACAACCTACCACACCTAATGGATGCTGCATCAAGGTATTCCTCCATCAAGGCTTGAAATGATTTATATCTGGGTCAATATCTTGATTCAGTTTCTGAAAGACTCTTAATCAGAAAGTACAGCTAAGCCAGATGGTGCAAAGCACCATGTCTATCAAAGCACTAGTTAAGAAGCCCACAGACTGATTAATTTTTCTGTAGTTCCTATTCACTGACCCTGATAAAGGCAGTGAGATTAATCATGACCTCCTATTGGCCTCCAGATATGATGTGTTTACAGACAGATTTCATCTGACATAACTGGTTAGACAATCTTGCTTGACTACATAACCAGAAGAGCATAAAAAACAAGTCAAGATCCATCATGCAGATCTGAGCAGTTCAATACGGAAAATCATAATTTGCATGTAAAAAAAAAAAAAAAAAAAAAAAACCAGGAGAGTTTTTGTATGGATATCTCATGCACAAGCTTATTTGGGTGTTTTCTGCTTATGCACTGTAACATCTAGCTTTATAAAACACCCACGTGTGTTCTTGGTGGAATCATTAATGCCTTTTTTAAGTTTCTGACTTTGTGAAAACTTTGTCTTGAGGAAAGTCAAGTAAGAAAAAATTAAGCTAGCTGTTTTCAGCTATGTGCAGTATTGTTTGAATTTGCTTGAATCTCTTAACAAAAAAAAAAAAAAGGTAAAGTAAAGTTATGGCTATCGACTGAAATACTTACTGAGGATGACACTAGCTGTTCCTGTGTCTACTTTCTATATTAACTGAGTGTCCTCCAACAAATTTAACTGTACATACTTCCAAGTTGTGTTTTATAGGTAATATGATTAGGATTTCAATCCCAGAACAACTTCAAAATATAGAGTATTTTTTCCTGGAATTTTATATACTGGAAACAATTTTCAGAACTGTATTCTGCAATTACATTTTTGTTTTTAAATTATTTTATTTTTAGAGACTGTAGTAAAATTACATCAACTTCCACCCCCAAATTTTCCTACTGTATACTTCTTTCTTCTCTCTTTCAAATCTGTGGACTCTTTTTTTCTCTTTGTCACACATATGATTATGTATGTATTCAAAATATGTATGTTTTACCTATATGCAGCCTATTCAGTTTGCATTCTATTAGTCATTTGCATGTTTTCAGGGCTGTCCATTTGGTATCAGATTAGAAATTCTTGTGCTCTCTAGAGAAGAGTACTTTTGCTTTCGGTTGTTTGTATAGGCCTGAGGGCAGCTGGGCTTTTCTTGTCTACTTTAACAATCCTATTGTTGTTCTCTTTGTTTAGCTCATGTTTCAATAGCTTTAATAGATCACGTCGGGCAATTGACTTGATAAGCTAATTCACAAGGGTCTGTTTCACTGATTTTAAAATAATGTGCGAGTACTTGTAAATGTGATGATAAATTGAATGGGTGGGTCATCTGATATCAAACACTCAAGAACTATCAGGAAAGGAAGATAAATCGCTAATGTTAAAAAACTCAGTTGACTAGATCTTTTCCCCAATGACAAGTTCCTCAAGATGTTGTTGATATAATAACAAAATCTGTAGAAGCTATATCATAGCTGAATTAAAGTTGATTTTCCTCCCAGAGAATCATAAAGACATGTTTTAATTTTTATTAAATTTATTTTTTATTTTATAACTTTACATACCGATTATCTACCTCTCCCTTTCCGTTCCTGTACCAACCTACCTCCCTGTTACCTCTATTCTCCTTCTCTAGTCCCCAGAACGGGGAATCCTTCTGCCCTTACCGTCTAACCCTAGCCTATCAAGTCTCATCAGAACTGCCTGCATCTTCTTTCTCTGTGGCCTGGCAAGGCCAGCCTGCCAGGGGAAAGTGATCAAAGAGCTCAAAGACCGGAGCACCAGAATACACGTCACAGACAGCCCTTGTTCTCCTTACTAGGGTACCCATATCGGGAGACTGAGTTGCCAATAGGCTACATTTGAGCAGGAACTCTAGGTCTTCTCCATGCATGGTCTTTGGCTGATGCATTAGTCTCTGCCAGACACCCCTGTGCCCAGATTTATTGGCTCTGTTGGTCTTCGTGTAGAGCTCCTGTCTCCCCCAGATATTTCTATCACCACCTCGCCCCCGCACTCTTCCATAAAACTCCTGTGCTCTGCCCAAAGTTTGGCTGTGATTCTCAACATCTGCTTAGATACCCTGATAGGTAGAGCTTTTCAGAGGACATCTCTGGTAGGCCCCAGTCCTGTTCCCTCTCTTTAACTTCTTTAGGTGCTTATTCTAATTCCCCTTCTGAATGAGAATTAAGCTTCCTCCCTAGGGTTGTCCTTGTTATTTAGATATTTTCCTTCTGTGGATTGTGGTATGGTTATCCCGTGTTATGTGGCTAATATCTGCTTATAAGTGAGTAAATGTCTTTACTGGGTCTGGGTTACATCACTCAGAAAGATCTTTTTGCCTCCAAATTTCATGATTTTCTTGTTTTTAATTGCTTAGTAGTATTCTATTGTGTAAAACATCAGAATTTCTTTATCCATTCTTCACCTGAGAGACATCTAGGTTGTTTCTAGATTCTGGCTACTATGAATAAAGCTGCTATAAACATAGGTGAGTAAATGTTACCGTTGTATGTTGGTATCACTCCTGGGCATATACCCGAATTAAAGTTGTTTTTTTTTCTTCTTATTGTATATGCAATTTTATCCCAATATGAACATGCAATCCATCCTTGTTTTAACATTCTTATGAATTTGTGTTTCAATCACTAACACATGCACTTGCAAGGATTCTGTTAGTCTCAAAGAATGTTTGGGAAAAGATCAATAGTTTATTCAATGTAGAATAGTTATGTTTTCCCTAAAACTAATGTTTATAGGTCAAAAAATAATATTTTTTACCTGGTTTTCTATAGTAGATGTGAATCATTGGTTTTGGCTACTATATTCTGTTTTTAATATACATAAATTCTGTCATCAATATGCAGACTAGGAGATTTACAGAAAAATGATATAAGGACATGGAGATAGTTACATATATATTTAAGAATTTGCTGCAATAGATCAATAACCAACACTAGGAAGTACCTCAAACTCTTTCCATATAATCATCTCTACAATATATTTTAGTTTTATTATTTTAACATGAAATGAAAACTAAATTTGTTCAGATAAAACAAGTGTATCAAAATATTTTTAATAAAAAATAACAAAACTTACATTTTCAACAACAAGGAGTAAATACCAGTTTCAAGGAATTTTTGGAAGGCTATACTATATGTAATCAGTTTCCATTAAAAAAATAGTTCTTTAAAAAAAAATTAGTTGTTTTTGGTTGTGAACCTAACTTTTAAGGGGTGATCCATCTCTCCATTTCTCCAGAAGGGGAAATAAAATAGGCATTGGAGGTGGATTGAGGGAGGGAACTAGGTAGGAAGGTAGATAGTGAGGAGAGCAGGAATGGGGATTAGGAGGAGGGAGACCAGAAGAGAGAGGGCCAGATGAGAGACTGAAAAGCAGAGGTGTGTGGGGGTGTGTGTGTGAATCTCTGGAAGAGATCTAGGATAGGTGAGGCCCCAGTAAGTCTATGGTGGTCACTGTAGCTTAGACTCCTAGCAGCAGTGTGAGGGTGGGGGATATGGGCACTTCCTGCTAGGCAGGACTTCCAATGGAGAGATAGACACCAACCTACCCTCAAAACCTCAGACCCAAAATTGGTCCTACCTACAAGATGTTCAGGGGCAAAGATGAAGCAAAGATTGAGGGAATGGCCAACCAAAGCCTGGCCCTACTTGAGACACATCCCATGGAAGAGAACCAACTCCAGAAACTATTCATGTTACTCTGTTACGCTTGTACATAGGAATCTCGTCTTACTCATTTGAGAGGCTTCACCCAGCAGCTGATAGAAACAGATGCAGAGATCCACAGCCAAACATTAGACAGAATTCAGGGAGTCTAGTGGAATAGTTGCGGGAACAATTGAGGAAAATGGAGGGTTCAAGGACTTGATAAGACCTACAGAGTCTACCAACCTGGGCTCATGGGGGCTCCTAAAGACTGAACTACCAACCAAAGAGCATGTATGAACTGGTTCTAGCCTCCCTACACATATGTAGCATATGCACAGTATGGTCTTCTTATGGATCCTCGAGCAACTGGAATGGAGGCCCTCTCTGACTGTGAGCCCTAGCATTGGATCCTATTCCTCTAACTGGGCTGCCATGTTTGGCCTCATTGGAAGAGGATGTTCCTAGCCTTGCAGCTACTCAGTGTGCCAGGGATGGTTGATACCCATTGGGGACCTCCCCCTTCTCTGAGAAGAAGGAGAGGGGAAATGGGTGGGAAGGATGTGTGAGTCAGGGGACTTGGTGCTGCGATTAGTATATAAAGTAAATAAATAAATGAAATAAAGGAGAAAATATAGCTCTTTAATTTCTTACCTGAAACACAGTAATGGCTGAAAATGCATTACAATATAATGATTCTGTTCGTGGAAATAACATATAATGAGAAAATTAACAAAACATCATTTAAATCAGTTAGCTTCAAAAAAGTGTAATTGTTAATTTGGCTGTTATTCTGTTTCGTGCCTGTGTCTATTTTATTGCTCTGAAGCAACACCATGACCAAGGAAACTTATATGGCAAGACATTTAACTGGGGTATTGCTTACAGTTTTACAGGGTGACTCCATCACCATCATGGCTGGAAACATAGCAGCAGGCAGGCAAGCCATCGTAGCACTGGAGAAGTATCTGAAAGCTTATATCTGATCCACAAGAATGAGACAGGAAGGAGAATGCTTCAAAGTGAAGCTCTGAGCTTTTTAAAACTCCAAGCTCAACATCAGTGACACCACTTCTCCAAAAATGCCAAGCATCCTAACCTTCCCAAATAATTCCACCAGCTTCAGGACAATCATTCTAATCTATGAGTTGATGGGGCCATTCTCATTCAGATCACCATAACCTATAATCACTGCACCCTGGAGGTGGGGGCAGGATGATTGCCATATCCCAGCCCGAGCCACAGAATATATATATATATATATATATATATATATATATATATATATATATTACATATACATACATATATATTTTTCAAATTGCCCATTTCCTTTTTTAAATTAATTAATTTCTTTATTTATTCACTTTACATTCTGATTGTAGCCTCCTCCCTTCTCTCCTCCCTGCCACACCCAGAAGACCAACAGCAGCAAATAACCAGAGCCCAAAGGGCCTTTGTAGAGACTGAAGCAACAACCAAGGGCCATGCATAGACTGGACCTAGGCCCCTTGCACAAATTGCCCATTGTCTGTAGACTATGATAAACAGCTTTTTTGAGGCTGTCTCCAATTGTATACCACAAGTCCAAAAACTAAATTCAACCTTTATTGACACTTTAGTAATTATGTAATCTTTTCAAAACATGGTTATAATTTGGCACAAAAATTAGTAAGACTAGAAAAACATTTTAATAATTAACATAAATTCAGATTTTGAGAGTAGGAGCTATGGCTAAAAACTTTAGTTCTGTTAATGTTTAAGGAATATTCTGCTAAAGACTTACACTGCTTTAAAGGTTTTTACTAAAATACTTGAATTTTATCTGATTGCTAGGAGTTTCAATCTAGTAGAGATAATAGCCCATTAAATTCATTGATAGTAATAAAATAAAATAAATGATCAAGGAATCCAGCAGTTGACAATGGGCATATATCGTTACACTGAGAAAGAAAATTTAATGGTATTTGCAGTATTATACAGGATGCCTTATTATTCATAGTGAAGCCATTGAAAGGTTCAAATGTTTATAACCTTACCATAACATAGATTAATAAAAATAAATTACATCTCCAGAAAATATACCTCTACTTTCTGTGTGTACTGCTCAAAGTTGGTAAGCACTGTCTCTCTACTCTTTACAATTCTGGCTAAACTTTATTTTTGTCACATTGAAAGTAAAATAAATACTAGATATCTACTCTTCAAATTGCCCATTTTCTGGAGAGTGCCAATGAATGATAAAAAGTAGCTCTCATGAGACTATGCTCAGTGGTCTACCACAATTCAAAAAAATGAATTCAACCTTGCTATAAATTTAATGAAAATTTATGCTTATTGATGATCCATTCATATCTGTAAAAACTGTATTGTATGTGTGTGTATTCAAATGTGCTCACACATGTAACATGTTTCAATATGCTTTGGAAGTCAGAGGTCAGAGGACAGCTGGGGCAAAGCTGTTCTTTTCTTTAACCTAGTGAATCTTAGGAATCAAATTCAGGTCGTAGGTCTACCAGCAAGCTCTTTACCTATTTAGTCACCAACAGATACTTTCTTTTCTTTCACCAGCATAATAACTTTGTTAATTATTTGGGAATTTCATATACTGAAACCTGATCACACTCGATTTCCATTCCTCCTAGGTCCACCCTCCCACATTTGTGCACACACACCCTACTCCAGAAAAAGGAAAATTAGAAAGATAAAATGTATTCCAGGTTGCCCATAAACTCACTGGTGTGTGAGCAAACTCTGTGACCAGCCCCTTAAAGATAACTTAGCCCTCGCCAGACGACACAAAATCTGAAGAGTTACACTTCAGCATGTTTATTACAATGTTTAAGCACTCTGTTCAATAGCTTCCTGTCTGGACTTTGTCTTTTATTTGGGAGAACAGTGTCATAAAAGCCTCCAATCTCTCTCATTCTCAATTAAGAGCACGCAGAAAAAGAAAACAGGAAACAACCTAGGAACCTACCACAGAGGGCCTCTGAAAGCCTCTGCCCTGCAGACTATCAAAGCACACGCTGAGACTTGTGGCCAACTGTTGGGCAGAGTGCATGGAATCTTATGTAAGAAGTGGGAAATAGTAAGAGCTGGAGAGGACAGGGTCTCCACAAGGAGAGCAACAGAACCAGGAAATTTGAACACAGGGAACTTCCCAGAGACTCATACTCCAACCAAGGACTATTCATGGAGATAACCTAGAACCCCTGCACAGATGTAGCCCATGGCAGTTCAGTGTTCAAGTGGGTTACATAGTAATGGGAAGAGGGACTGCCTCTGACATAATCTGATTGGCCTGCTCTTTGATCACCTCCCCCTGAGGGGGGTAGCAGCCTTACCAGGCCACAGAAGATGACAATGCAGCCACTCCTGATGTGATCTGATAGACTAAGATCAGAAGGAAGGAGAAGAGGACCTCTCCTATCAGTGGACTTGGGGAGGGACATGCATGAAGAAGGGGGAGGGGGAGGGTGGGATCGGGAGGGGAGGAGGGAGGGGCTTATGGGGGGATAAAAAGTGAATAGAGTGTAATTAAAAAAAATAAAAGAACATGCAGACTCTTTGTAGGCACCGGTAATTGTTCTGACTTTGAGACTGCAGTGATTGTATCTGCCCAGATGATGTTGCGTTGCAGTACTCTCTTCTGGTTCCCACATTCTTTCTATAGCCTCTTCCACAGTTGCCCTTGTGTTTCAGAGGTTGCAGTATATATGTCTTGCTTAGGGCTGAGCCCCCAGAGGTCACATACTCTCAACCAATCTTCTGTTACTTTTGAGACAGTGTTTAAAAAGTATAGTAGTCACACACACATAGTATTTTCAGGACATAAATCTCTTTATGGACTGCTATGGTTAAAATACCTCAAAGTATATTTTTTTTCTGGAAAAAAATGACAAAAATAATAACTGTAGCAAAATAAGTCAGTATTACTAAGTTTATGAGATATAACGAAACCCTTAACAAGTCATCTAAAATGAGGGATAATATTAAACAATAATAAGCATATGGAAGAACTAGAATTCATTCATAACTCCTGGTAATAAAACTGTAGGGTCCCTGGCCGCATCTAGAAATATAGCTTAGTTGGTAGACTATTTGCCTAGCATGCATGAAGCCCTGAGTTTGATCCCCAGGACCTCACCTCATAAATTGGACATTTGGGTGCATACTAGTAAATCAAACATTTAGTATTAGTGGGGGGAAGGATAAAAGGGATTTCAAGGCCATCTTTAGCTAAGTAGCATGTTTGAAGCCAGCTTGCAATACATAAAACTCTGTGTCAAAACTGAAAGTAATATTTAAGGGTACAGTTCCATAGATTTTTTTTGGCTTTCAAGTAAAGTTAAATATGAATTCTCTCTAGTTCCCAGATATATTTACATATTTAGTTAAGGCAAATGGAAACACATGTGTATATAAAGATCTATATTCATATATACATTGTAACTACTCACACTCCATAAAATTTGCAGATGATCTATCTGTCTATATATATTGTCAAGGCTGCTTACGACTGGGCAAAGACTGGTTTCTTTTACAAACATACAACAGAATAGTGTTTACCTACAATGAAGAAGTGGAAGTAAAGATCAACATGAAGAATGAAACTACAAGATAAGAAAATGAACTTCCCTAGAACCCCTGCACAGATGTAGCCCATGGCAGTTCAGTGTCCAAGTGGGTTACATAGTAATGGGAAGAGGGACTGCCTCTGACATAATCTGATTGGCCTGCTCTTTGATCACCTACCTCCCCCCTGAGGGGGGAGCAGCCTTACCAGACCACAGTAGAGGACAATGTAGCCACTTTTGATGAGAACTGATAGACTAAGATCAGAAAGGAGAGGAGAACCTCCCCTATCAGTGAGTGGACTTGGGGAGGGGCATGCATGCAGAAAGGGGAGGGAGGGTGAGATCGGGAGGGAAGGAGGGAGGGGCTTATGGGGGGGATACAAAATGAATAAAGTGTAATTAATAAAAAATTAAAAAAAGAAAAAGTAAATGAACTTCAAAAAAGGCCTGAGGAAACGTAAGGCCACATAAATAATTTGTATTTTATTTTAGTGGCATTTGGATGATACTTTTCATACTTATTAAACACATATACCGGAAAATCTGAAGATGGTTAGTTTTCTTACATACAGTTGTACTTTAATATGAATAATCTATTAGTAAGCTCTAAACTGTGACACGCAAATCTGCAGGCAGCATATGATTAGAAGTAGGAATTAATTAGGGCCAACAATTAATATTTCTCTGCTCTGAGCACAGAATGATTTTTATGTAGGATTCCTTTAAACAAGAATTGGAAGAAAGACATTAAATTTTAAACTCTGGTCTTTATAGAATAAATCTATACATGTGATGAGTAGATATGGTTATAAAAGGAAAATGATAAATAGGTTTTGCTTTCAATGACTGCAAATTACGGATTTAAATTGCAAGCATAAGGATTTTGAAGAGGTACATTAAGATAAGACACAAACAAACAAAAATTCTCTTAATATAGATAAAATCAGAGGCACAGAAAAATAATAGGAAACGCCACATTAGAAATAAGATAAATAGCCCTAGAAAAAAAGAATTATATATCTGGAAATAAAAAAGCATTACAAAGATTTTCTCATTTAATGTATCATTGACATGTGTTAGAACTCTTTATGACCAGAAACTTATTTGATATGCACAATGACATTTCATTATCTGAAAACTTTGAAGATCTAGCTTCCCTAAATTGACTCATTTCTTTTTACTTCATCTCCAATTTATTTCTCAGAGAATTATGAGAATTTTAGGATGGATGAGAAAAAAATGTAGACAAATAGAATATTGAATAACAGCTAAGTATTTGATTCATGACAATTATTTGATAAACATCCTGTTCATACGAGTCATTCAGATTGAGAAATAACACTTAAGTGACAGTAGTAAAATTTATATTTAACCGATAAGAAAAAAAAATTGTAGGAAATAAAAATTCTCAAGCTCAATAGCCTATTTAGTTTGTACTGGGACAATTGGGGCTTTGAGACTTACTTTATAAGACCTGAGGAACTTGGATATTAATTATGAAAAAAATTAAAACTATCATGATAAGCCATGTAAAACATTTTAAAGATTAATTTGAGCCCTTTCTGACCTGGCAGCATCTCTCCTTACTTGGCCACGCAGCACTGAAAATGCACGCCTGCTCCTCACTCAGTATCATCTCTGGGCTGCTGAGTGGTGCTGAAGTCTGCCGCAGCAGCATTGAACAAACCAGAGACATTGACAGAAGAGGGCCTCAGGAGGTTGGCAGTCACGGGCACCCTCTTATGTCACTTGTACCTAACCACAGCTTCTAAACCAACACGTGTCAACGTACATCTACACAGCATCAAAGCTCACTAGGGTTGAGCCTGCTACAGTTCAGGTGGCTGGCTCCGAGGTGAGGGTTGGGACTGACCAAAGGGGACCTTCACCATGTTACAGCAGAAACCCATCTCTGAACCAACAGGTCTTCTCTGTGATTTTAAGCTTTGACCCCTTAGGGCTCTTTTGCCTGCCAGTGGCCTCTGTATTAGCCCTGTGAAGCAGTTTTCTTCCTCTCCACCTTCCATAGTTCTTTTTTTCCATGGCTCATTGCCTTTTATATTCTTTTTTCTAGAAATTCCTTAGGAAGTATAAGGAAGGTAGTTGGCTTATGGTTTGACAGAAAGAAGACAAATAAATACTCTGGAGATAAGAAAAAAACAAGATTAACTCTATGTCTCTATATTATAATCAATCTAACAAGTATTGTCTTCCAAAGTATTGTGAATTTAATTCTGTTAATTATTTGTATTACTCAACTTTCATATCTGCCAAACTCCAAGTTGAGTAAATTAGTAGTAATTAATTTAATTAAGTGAGTAAGTAAATTAGTAAATTCCAATAGAAGATACAGTTGTGAAACAATGAAAATATGATCACTATAAAGCTATATAGAAATTATCAAATCAGTAATATTTAATGAGTTAATCTAAGATATTTAGAGTAAATTTTCTGTGAGCAAAAATTACTACTTGTCTTTTGAAAGGCATTCATATATTTGTTAATATTAATATGTACATATACATGAAAGATTTCAGTTTTTTATTAAATGTATATTATGATTTCAAATATGCTTGTGTATGGTTTTTGAAAGAATTAAAAATGAAATGTAGGTCTTTAAAAACTGCTTATTTATAAAATTATTTGACTGCCTTCACATTTTATATTTTCCCCATTGAATAATGACCAAAATATTATTTAATGCTTGTTTAATATAATGTCAATCATAATAGTAAATATTGGAAGAAAATTTTATTTTTCCTATTGTATATGTGTGTGTAGTTTGCTTGTTTGTTTGTTTGTGTGTTTACATGTGTGTACATGTACACATGTGTTTGTTTACGTGTGTACAAGTGAAGATGCACCTCTGTGCATATGTGGAAACCAAAGTTGGAGTGAGCGGTCTTCCTTGAGTTAGCTCCACTTTAGTTTTTTGAGGCACTGTCTCTTGCTAATCCATGAAATTCTCTTTTAAGATTTCCTCCTTGTCTAATTGGCCTACTTGCTCTGGGGATGCCTCATCTCTGCATCCCAGGATGGGATTTTCATGTGCCCAACATGCCTCCCCAGCTTTTATACGGGGCCTGAGGATCAGAATTCTTACATATTGAAGAAGAGCTTTTTAATTTATAACTATTTGTTACAAACATTCTCTAAAGTCTCTTTACTAATTTAACTCTGTGATTTTCCCTTTGTGTGTTCATTGCTCATCTTATAGGTCCCAGGAAATAATGTTTAATAGTTTTGTCAAATCTTTAAACAAATGGAATACATATCTTGATACACATTCATTCTTACTGTCAAATGACTGTTTTCATGCAGTCTTTAGGTCATACATCTTTGTAAATCAAGCTTAAAATTATTTGGCTAATATATTTATTAGTGAAAAGAGTAAGAAATCTATCCTTTTTTTTCTTGCTTAAATTAAACATACTAATAAAATATACTATACATGCCAATACAATTGCCTATGGATGAATTTTGATTAGGAAAATGATAAGATACCACAATATAGAAATCTTTGCTTAATTTCATTCAGCACAATATAAGAACTGAATAAACATTTACTTTTTGAGTGAGGCAAATTTTTCATTTGTGAGTGAACAATTTCATCCTTCCTGAGATGAAACGAACACACTTGAATTCAAGTTGATAAAACATTTATATACTTGTATTTAACTAGCATTTGTATTTATTAAGACAAAGATGCAATGGGTTGTTAAAGAATTAAATAAAATTCTGTAAAAATATTATGTTGATATACAGAAATATGAAAATAAAGATTACGAGGAATCAATCTGTTGTGTTAACATGACAATCCTGCATACTTTCTTTGTTACATATAACTTTTTGTTGACTAAGATCTATATGAAGAACACATCTTTTTAATAATCCTTATATTTTTCCTAATAAGTTACCAGCATTTACCAACATTAACCAATATTAGCAATTACACAACAGAGCAAAGAAAACCGACTAGGAACACAGAACTGAAAGAGTGAAGATCAAGTATTTAATTTAAACATTTCAATGAAATTTCAAGGGTTTAAGAAGGAGGTTTAGGTAGGAGGGAGAAGATAAAAAACATAGAGACCACCTGAACAATGTACAAATGTGTATATGTTTGAACATCACAATAAACCCAGTTAATTTGTACAAGTAGTATCCACTATTATAAATAAATTCTATATACTTTTTTAACCCTCAATGATGTGCTTTCCTATTTTATTTTACCAATGAGAACTTATAAAATTCATATAATTTATGTTGAATTATTATGTTGGTTTGTATTGATTGCCATCTGACAGAAACTAAAAATATTCAGAAGAAAAATTTTAGATATGTCTTGAAAAGGACTTTAGATTTAATTAATTGAGGTAAGAAAGCATGCAGTACTTGAAGCATCATAATTTAGTGTGCTGGAGTTCTGGGAATAAAAAAAAAAGGAAAAAAATGAGAAACAGCAGCATGTATCAGTCTTTTCTTCCTGTCAGTCAACATCTTAGTGTGAATAAGAGAGAGGCTCATTAAACTAAAAGCTCACCTAAGAAACTGCTGAAAATGGTGGCTGCAAGGGTGGAAAGGTTCATGGAAGGATATCCATGCACCAATCCAGGAAACAAACGTGGATATCATGGAATTAAAAACATAAAAGAGCACACTAAATTGTGAGGTAAAATTATTGGGGTGGAAATTGAAATAGTAATTACAAGAGGAAAAATGAGGGCCACGTTTTATCAAAACACATATACATTTTCAGAATTTCTAATAAAACCTGCCTGTAGGTTTGTATGTATTTGTGAATGGTGTATGCATGTTTTAGGTTTTGTAAATGAAACATATAGAATAAGCATGTCATATCCTTTTTGAAAGAACATGTGTTTGCATGTATACACGTGTGCATGCTTGTTTCTCCATAAATACATGTGAATATTTGATAGAGATGAGACATCAACATTGGATGTTGCTTGCCAGACTCCAGTTATCATTTTTTTTTTTTTTTATCAGCAAAGTATCTCACAGGGACCTGAGGTCACTGATTAGGCTAAGCTAGCTGACTAGCAAGCCCAGTGTTCCTCCTGTCTCCACTTCTCTATGACTGGGATTATAAATGTATATCACCATACCTGGGTTTTCATGGGGATGTTGAAACTTGATCTCATATACTCAGGCTTGTACAACATCAGGTCAATGAATTAACTATCTGTTCAGTGCACTGTGTATATAATTAAACCACATTACATGAAATGTCAAGATTATTTATTAGAATACAATATTTTTTGGACTACTAGCAGGACATTCTGCCAGTAAATTACAATTATCTTACCCCAATTTTTCAAAACCTAGAGGGGAAATGGGTGGCTATATTGTAGTTTGTTTGAGGTTTAATTGTTTTTGTAATTAATTTTCTACATTAATTACATTTTATTTGCTTTGTATCCCAGCTGTAGCCCCCTCTCTCATTCCCTCCCAATCCCACCCTCCCCCATCGCCTCTCATGCCCCTCCCCCAGTCCACTGATACAGGAGGTCCTCTTCCTCTTCCATCTGACCCTAGCTTATCAGGTCTCATCAGGACTGGCTGCAATGTCTTTCTCTGTGGCCTGGCAAGGCTGCTCCTCCCTCTGTGTGTGTGTGTGGGGGGAGACACACAAGAGCCAGCCACTGAGTTCATGTCAGAGACAGTCTCTGCTCCCCTTACTAGGGTAACCCACTTGGATACTGAGCTGCCATGGACTAGATCTGAGCAGGTGTTCTAGGTTATATTCATGCATGGTACTTGGTTGGATAATCAGTCTCAGAAAAGACCCCTGTGCCCAGATATATTTGGTTCTTGTGGAGCTCCTGTCCTCTCCAGGTCTTACTAACAATCCCCATCTTTCATAAGAGTCCCTGCACTCTGCCCAAGGTTTGGTTAAGAGTCTCGGCATCTGCTTTGATACACTGCTAGGTAGAGTCTTTCAGAGGCCCTCTATGGTAGGCTTCTGTCCGGTTTCTTGTTTTCTCCTTCTTCCAATGTCCATCCCATTTGTCTTTCTAAGTGAGGATTGATCATCTTACCCCGGGTCTTCCTTCTTGTTTATCTTCTTTAGGTGTACAGATTTTAATGTTTATCCTATCTTATAAGTCTATTATCCACTTATAAGTGAGTATATACCATGTGTGTTTTTCTGCTTCTGAGATACCTCAATCAGCATGATCTTTCTAGATCCCACCATTTGCCCGCAAATGTCATGATTTCCTTGTTTTTAACTGCTGAGTAATATTCTATTGTGTAAATGTACCACAATTTCTGTATCCAGTCCACAGTTGAGGAACATCTAGTTTGTTTCTAGATTCTGGCTATTATGAATAAAGCTGCTTTGAACATGGTTGTGCAAATGTCCTTACTGAAAAGTGTGGCATATTTGGATATATGCCTAGGAATGGTATAGCTGGATCTTGAGGTAGCACTATTCCTAATTTTCTGAGAAAGTGGCAGATTGATTTCCAAAGTGGTTGTACAAGTTGATAATCTGACCAGCAATGGAGGAGGTGCTGGAGAGGATGTGGACATTTTACATTGTATTATAAGTTCAAGAATTTGCCTCTATGCATGTAGGTGAAGCATGGGCAGGTATGCCTGGTGTCCAAAGTAGACATAAAATGCCACCTTAACCTGATGTTGCAAAGGGCTATGTGATAAAGTGTGGGTGCTCAAAACAGATTTTGGGAACTGTACAGAGCAACAAATGCCCTTAAATAATGAGCCATCCTTTTAGTTCTAAAATTTGAGTTTGAAAACAATTAAACCTAGATGGTTGTACAAGTTTACACTCCCACCAACTTTCAACAGACGCTGAAACTTTGGGCAGAGTGCAGGGAATCTTTTGAAAGAAGGGGGAGATAGAAAGACCTGGAGGGAACAGGAGCTCCACAAGGAGAGCAGCAGAACCAAAAAGTCTCAGCACACGTTTCTTTTCTGAGACTGATACTCCAACCAGGAACCTTGCATCGAGATATGCTAGAACCCCTGCACAGATATAACCCATGGCAGCTCAGTTGCCAAGTGGGTTTACTAGTAATGGGAACAGGTATTGTCTCTGACATGAACTCAGTGGCTGGCTCTTTGAACACCTCCCCCTGATGGGAGAGCAGCCTTACCAGGCCACAGAGGAAGACAATGCAGCCAGTGTTGTTGAGACCTGGTATGCTAGTGTCAGAGGAAAGGGGGGGAGGACCTCCCTTATCAGTGGACTTGGGGAGTGTCCTGGGAGGAGATGAGGGAGGGAGGATGGGATTGGGAGTGGATAAAGGAGTAGTATACAGCCAGTATACAAAGTGAATAAACTGTAATTAAGAAAAATATAAGTTAATTAAAAAGTCCTCAAAACTATTTCATGTAACTTTTCAATATTACAAACCTAATTCAAAAAAATCCAAACCAGAGCCCATAAAACAAAGATTTGCATAAATACCTCTGGAAAAAAGTTTAAAATTTAAAAAAATATGAATTCTATTTTTTCCATGAGATTAGAAACGACATACATGAAACCATCACTGCATCCTCAGGACCCACTCTACTGAGGATTAGGGAAGCTGTTCACAGAAACCATTACCAAGACTACAGGACCAGCTCCCCTATGAGGACTGGAGAAGCTGAAGACAGAAGGCGTTGCCTTGTCCTTAGGAACAGCTCTCCTGTGAGAAGGATGTTCCTGTTTCTGTTGATTTCAGAATTTCCGGGATGTGCCAACTGGGGAAAGTCACTTACCCACTTAGAGATACAGTGTTCTAAGTCAAATAAAGAAACTCACTGACTCCTCACCCACTGTGAAATTCTACAACTGCTGATAATTCGGGAGCTTTTTGCCTACATAATGCTGTTTCTAATTCATGATGCCTTTAATTGAACCAATCGAATCATATAGCTTTTAAGTTGTCAAAATTTCACATTTAATTTGCTATTAATGATTGTAATTCTCTTAATTCAATAATTCAGTAGATAGCTGAATTGCCACCTCAGTTATGAACCTACCTTAACTATTTTTAAATGCCAGTCTTTAGTAAGTGTGAGAAACTTTTCTATAGTTTTTTTTAAACATAAAATAATTTTTAAAAGTTGTGTTTTTATGTGAAACTTTTCTTAATAACTAAAGACTTGCCTCTAGACACTTTGATACAACTAAAAATACAACGACAGAAAAAAAAAACTACATTAGAAAAACTCCTACTAATTCAAGTCAGGCACTACATTAGCGAAGAATCTCAGCCAAAAGAAGAGATTGACAGTTGTTATGTTGGAAGGAAAATGGAACTGCCAAGAATATCTCAGTTAGCACTGACATTCTTAGCAAATTATTTAAAGAATCTTAAATTTATTTTTACATGTGATGGGGTGGTTAAAAATACATTTCTAAATAAGACAGGATTGTAATTTACATATAAGAATGTAATGTGTTTAAAGTGTAATACCATCCATGTAATTGATTCAGAAACCTAGTATAACTGTGTAAATTAAATAAACCTCCTGCAAGTAAATGTCTTCCTTGTAATTTTAATCAGCCTGCAGCTGACCACATCTAAAAATTCTTCAGAGAAATCTAAGGATTTATTTTTTGAATGATGGTAAATGGACATGTTTGATACATCCTATACAAATCAACACACACTTTGAACACAGTTTGCCTGAAGTCTGAGGAAAGGGAATTAAAATTGCAGTATTAAATCAGGCAGTGGTTATGAGCAGACTACTAAGAAACATGGATTCATTTGCAGTGTAAGAAAAATGTTACCAAAAAAGGAAAAGAAAAATATAAAAAAATACATAAACTTTAAATAGTTTGATGAAGAAACTTTGAAAGATGAGATACTGGACTACACATGGAGGAAGGAGCTCAGTCTCCTCCTGTCTGAATAGTAGAAGGGACCTAGATGTCCATCTCATTGCATAGTAACTCAAGCATACCACAAGTCAGTTGAACTTTTGAAGACCATTAAATAATGTGATGCCCAAACTCTATCTCTAGACCTCAAATCCCAATTTTAATATTTTTTTCTGTTTGGCACAAATATTTAAAATATATTTCCATTGTTAGACCAAACATGATAACAGCGATTTCATCTGAAGTTATCAATTCCCTGGAAAAAGTACAGTAATAACATTAATTTTGAAACCTATTCAGAAAGGTAAAAACATTTGACTCACAAATCAGGAGATCAATAAATTTTAAATAAAGCAATATACATCTGATATTTTCAATCAGTATCATTTTTAAAAATATGTCTAAGCTGTCTTTAAGAATGTCAGAATACATCCATCATTGGGTGATGAAATAGCGCTGATAGTTCTCTTTATACCTCACCTAAAATATCTGGCACTAACCAGTACCTTTTACATTGCTGAAGCATAAAGATCTCTCTTGAGTAAGTAAATCAGCACAGGTAGTCATTAAAATACTAGTTTATGTTTTTTAATCCCACTTCTGCCGTAATTTGACTTGGTGTAAGAATGAACTGTTTGCTAAAACTGCACTACTCTTTTCTCCTTCAAACTGCCTTAAGAATATCTTATTAAAACAAAAATATTCACCCTAAGTGTGAAGCCTTGATTCTGTAAACAGTAAGTGTGAAGGAACGAACAAACTTCAAAAGCTAGTCTTCTGATCTCTTAAATTATGTCATGGAATGTGCAGTCATGCAGTCATATACAACCAATGAGTTAAAATATAATACATTTTTAAAAAGAAACAGATTTTAGTATGTTTATTCTATATTATATGTCTAATATCCACCTATAAGTGAGTATATACCATGTGTGTCTTTCTGCTTCTGGGATACCTCACTCAGGATGATCTTTTCTAGTTCCATCTATTTGCCTGGAAATTTCATGATTTCCTTGTTTTAAATTGCTGAGTAGTATTCCATTGTGTAAATACACCAAAATTTCTGTATCCGTTCCTCCATTGAGGGACATTTTGGTTGTTTCCAGATTCTGGCTATTCCAAATAAAGCTGCTATGATCATGGTTGAGCAAATGTCCTTGTTTACTTGAGCATATTTTGGATATTTGTCTAGGAGTGGTAAAGGTTTATCTTGCCACATTTCGTCCCACACAGACACCCCAAGTCCACTGATAGGGAGGTCCTCCTCCCCTTCCATCTGACCCTTGCCTATCAGGTCTCATCAGGACTGGCTGCATTGTCTTCATCTGTGGCCTGATAAGACTGCCCCTGACTCAGGGGTAAGTGATCAAAGAGCCAACCATTGAATTCATATCAGAGACAGCACTGCTCCCCTTAATAGGGTACCCACTTGGAGACTGAGCTGCCATGGGCTATATCTGTGCAGGGTTTCCTTCTTAGTGCCAGGCTTCCCTATATTACATTTAATGCCATATATATTTTTTCTAATTTCTCATGTACCTAATAATAATAGTTTTATGCAAATATCAGAAGCATTCAAGAGATTTGAAGAGAATAAACTTTCATGATAAGGAAAAGATGTATTTTAATATATTTAATATATTATAATATTATACAGATTTCCATAATTACTTGTGCTCCTAAATTTTATTTTAAATGCTTATTTATTTTTAATGTAAATTATTCTAGATAATCTAAAATATTAATATGTTTTGCAGTAAGTAAATATATGTTAAACAATTCAGTATATTTTAAACTTTTTATTTCTTTATGTATTTTAAAGGAGTTATTTTTATTTTACTTTAAGATTACAGATATAAAATAGCATTGACTGTCTTGTATACTCATATGTGTCTTTTTTTATCAGTCGTTAAAAAACTAAATAGTATTTTGTTGTACTATTAGTCTATAACTATGTATTACTTCTTAAAATTTAAACACTTGGAAGTTTAGGATTTTAAACTTGGCCTTTCAGTGAAAATATGAGTGGTCAAGTTGCTTCACAAAGTTACAGTGTTTGAAACCCTTTTGTCAATTGGATTACATTCAGCAAAATTGATTTTTAAAAAGCCACTTCTCATTTTAACTTGATGATTAATACTCACTAGCTTTAGAATTGTCAGAATTAGGTCACCATCTCTTTTAGTTCAATACCTTGTTTCTCTTAATTTATGGAAAAGGAATAAATTAATCTCTAAAAAAACCACTGTTTAATTCTAAAAAGCACTAGCCTGTATTTTTGTTAATGTTTATACTATTCCATGGAAATTAAATACTTATGAGCTTTTGCACAAACATTGAAATTTTTTTTCAATGTATCATTTAAACTAATGGAACTCTGATGTGTTCCTGTTTTTAGTACTAATAGCCACATGTTATGTTAATAGATGAACTCTTTAGAAGACCATTTAAACTCTGATAAATATCTTTCCTCCATTATGAAAACTAGAAAGCTCAAAAGAGCATTCTTGAATTTATAATTTACTTTAATTTTATATTAAATTAGAAACTTTTTCAAGCTCAGATTAATGTTGACAATATCCAAATTTTAGCAATATTCTAAAACAAATCCCTTTTATTGTTTGTATTATCTTCTTTTATATGCATATTGACTAAGTATTGCTGTGTATCAATCTATATATTATAGATGCCTGTCATTTATTTACCTAATTTATCTAGACATTATATAACCATTCCATTCATTGTCATTATACTTTCCCTTTAAGCTTTCTTGCTGATTTTATTTTTCTCCATGAAATTAGCACTCTTTTTAATTCATTCATTAAATGTATACCTGGCTAATATCTTGTATTCATTAAATATATGTATCTGCACCAAGTAGTCTGTATACACACTATAACTTTCAATTTCATATTTATGGGATTCGTTAATGAGTAAATAAGTGGGTCTCTGATTCTTGTCTCCTCTGTGCCTCTTTTTTTTCCAATGATCTATATTGTTCAGTTTTGATATGATAGTTTTTATATCTTATAATATATTTTGCTGTGTTGTAATTTGTTGTTATCTATTATGACTATATATTATTATAGTTATTATTTTCAATTTATTCACTTTGTATCCTACTTATAGCTCCCTCCCTAATCTTCTCCCAGTCCTCTTCCTCCCCAATCCCTCTACCCTAGTCCACTGACAGGGGAAGTCCTTCTCCCCTACTTTCTGGCCTTAGCCTATCAGGTCCCATCAGGTCTGTGTGGATCCTCTTCCTCTGTGTTCTGGCTAGATCTCCCTACCATGGAGAAGTGACCAAGGAGCAGGCAACTGAGTTCATGTCAGAGACTCTCTCTTCTCCCCTTGCTAGAGGATCCACATGGAGACTGAGCTCTCTATGGTCTACATCTGGGCAGGGGTTTAGGTCCTCTCTATGCAAAGTCTTTGGATCAGTCTCTGCAGTTCTGTTCTTTTCTAATGAGATTTAATGAAAAGGGAGCAGATCCAGAGATGATGCGGTTTAATTGTATAACCATCCAAAATATTAGTGGTATCTATGATATTTGACAAAATAATTTAGTCTAAGAACTTTATAGTAGTTTATCTTTAATAGAAGCAAACTATTAAAAAATGATACTATAGTCTTATTAATTTATTTTGATTTCCTCCTCCCCTTACCTCTTACCTTAGCTTATCAGGTCTCATCAGGACTGGCTGCATTGTCTTCCTCTGTGGCCTAGTAAGGCTGCTCCCCACCCGGGAGAGATGATCAAAGAGCCAGCCACTGAGTTCATGTCAGAGACAGCCCCTGTTCCCCTTACTAGGGAACACTTGGACACTGAGCTGCCATAGGCTACCTCTGTGCAGGGGTTCTAAGTTACCTCCAAGCATGGCCCTTGGATGGAGTATCAGTCTCAGAAAAAAAAAAAAAAAAAAAAAAAAAAACTTTTTGCCCAGATATTTTAGTTCTTTTGCTCTCCTTGTAAAACCTGATTGTAATTACACACAAATACTGATGCAGAACTAAGATATGTTTCTTATTGTCATACATGTTGTGAGTAAAATTTGTGTTCTTTGTGATATACTTACTTATCTAATTGCCAATAAATTACAATGTAAGTAGAAGTACCTCACTCACTTCAAAAAAATTGAACAAAACCTGTTCTTGCTTTCTTCTGTATAAAGGAAATATAAAAATATGGTTAACTTTAAAAAGCATAGTTGGGAGGGAATGTGGAATGGGTTTACAGCTGGGATACAAAGCAAATAAAATGTAACTAATGTAAAAAATAAAATAATAGTAATTTAAAAAAAACATAATTGGTTAATATTGTGGGAGAAACTGGACAACTATTGGCCTCTAGGCTTCCTCGTTTTGATGCTGATAGAATGACTTGTAGTGATGTTGTGAGATTTACCCACACTGTAAAACATGAGTCACTTCAGTTTTCTTCCTCCCTCACCAAGCTCCTCAAAGTCCTTTCCTCTGTATTTTTTGGATTGTATCCCAGCTAAGTCAGCTTCACTAAAATCTCTGTAATAAGCATTAAAAAGTTTCAAATGATGTCACAACATTATGGCAGACATTCTCACATAGGTTCTCTTGTGAATTTGTGTTGGCTTGAGGCTGGAAGACAGTGTATACAGCCATTAGGAAATACTCAGACTATTATTAACAATTCATACCTCCTAACTGTAATATGCTTTATATGCTGAAGACACCGCTCATGCAGTCTTGCAGCACCTTCTGCTCTCATGCATCTCATTAGGAGTCCTTACACCATCATCAAAAGCATAGTTTAATTTCACCTATGTAATATTTCTCCAGGATAAGGGATAAGAAGCACCCTTTCTGTGGAGATTATGACATATAAGATACTTTTGGCAATTCAAGGACATTTATTTAGAAACAGTAATTTCAGAATCAGTTTACAATAATCATTTCAAATTTTAATTGTCTGTTGAGAAAATTATGCTATCCTTATAATAATTTGGGCAAAAATGAGTCTCAAATTTAATATCTATATGAATATTATAAAATAATCCTATACTTTCAGAAATTATTTTTTTTCAATGCAGTTTATTCAGGAACCTTGAACAATCATCTGACCCTGGGGAAAGCCAGCCCACAGCTTAAATAGCCTCTGGGTAGCCAACCCAGGCGTGCCACGTGGGCAATGCAGATAAGTCCACATACATGGAAGCAAGCCAGATCCTCAGCCTTAGCCAAATGTGGAATTGTTCCTGACAGAGAGCACTCACCATCGGGAAGGTGGAAGGCGGAAACCAGCTCCATCTTTAAGGCACAGCATTCCGCAGCTCTCTACAGTTCCCCCTTTTTGTTTTAGAGACATCAGGAAAGAGTAGAGGTCTGATCTCTGATATTAGAAATAAATTGGGACTTTGTACCGATGTTCATTTAGGTGTCATCAACCCAAAGAGCATCAGACCCATCCGATGCCTTTTTCTCAGAGGCGGGACCTGGGGTATCAACCCGCATGCAATCAGGCATGCTCTTCTCTGGGTCCAAAGCGGCTGACCCTGAGTGCAGTGCTTAGCCTCGCATCCTGAGCGTAACATTTTAGCTTTTTATAGTATCCAACCATGCTTGGGGAGAATGTCCTGCTTCAATGGCTGTAAAGGCCTGAATGATCATGGCTGCATCACACTGTTGTGAGACTCTAATCTTGCATATATACCACAGGCAAACCAAGGAGACCAACACCAGAAGGCCTGCTAACCCTCCCATGCCCGCCCATTCCTTCAGATGATTCATGGCTGCAGCAATCCATGATGATAATCCTGTGGCTAGTCCTGCGTCCACTCTGGTAGAATTTACTGTGACAATGGCCACTCTCAGCTGCTCCATCGTAGTATCGAATTCTCCAGTCCAATTACCTAAAATATAGCTCGACAATTGTTTAGACAGATTTGCAGCACAGGAAAAATTCTCATGTTATATGCTAGTGACTCAAAGTCCAGCATATTTTCATTGACAGCCAAGTTGAGCGATTTGCCATGGGGTATCAATTTGCTCCTGCACGAGGTCAATCCTCTGATTGAACACCATCAAGCTTCCTTTTAGTTGAGCATTAATTCCTTTATGTACAACTAAGGCATGAGCTACATTGGCTAAATGATTATTCAGGGTCTGAGCAGTCTGCCCAGTATGACTCATGGCTAATGCCCCGGTGGTGGCTCCAACAGCCGCCAATGAGATGGTAGTAACAATGGTGGCTGTAGTTCCAAGATCCCTTTTCTGTCTGAAGAGAGTCATAGCGTGAGGGGCATCAACGGGCACAGGCACCCAGTGAGGCATGCGAGTAACCAGGGCTTACCTAAATTTACTAGCATTTCAGCATTGGGCAAAAAAGCAAGTATCATTACCACAATTACTTGGCTCTATCTGGCTAATAATGAATAAAAATGGGGGATATAGACAAACAGGTGTGGGCTTATAGGAAATATTATGAGAAGCCTTAACCCCCTCGTTGAAACATCCTGCGTCAGTTCTAGAACTAGCAGTGGTGGTGTCCGAGGTCTGAGTAGGTTCAAGAGACCATTGCCCCCAGGGGCGAGACGTGCTCCATGCCAATTGACTAACTCCATATTTTCCTCCACTTTTGAAAGTCATTTAAGGTTCTTAAATTATTTTTTTTTCCTTTTTTTAAAAATTTTTCATCAATTACACTTTATTCATTCTGCATCCCCCCATAAGTCCCTCCCTCCTCCCCTCCCAGTCCCACCCTCCCTCCTCCCTCAGCTTGCATGCCACTCCCCAAGTCCACTAATAGGGGAGGTTCTCCTCTCCTTTCTGATCTTAGTCCATCAGTTCACATCAAAAGTGGCTGCATTGTCCTCTACTATGGCCTGGTAAGCCTGCTCCCCCCCAGAGGGTGGTGATCAAAGAGCAGGCCACTTCCAAAATATTTATGCTGTTATTTGCATGAATAGACATATCTTGCCAAGCTAGTAGTTATTGTATAGCACAAAGTTCACAGGTGGATAGGAATATTTATGACTTTTGTCCCTCAGAGCATGTATAGAACTTCCTGGGACTCTGAAAATTGGGCAGTAAAAATGACACTTCTAGGTCAGTATGCTCTTGATTCATCCACGTCTTCATTTATCTGGAGTCTCAGTACTTGAGTGTTATCTCCACGTCCTCATTTATCTGGAGTCTTCAGTACCTGAGTGTTATCTTTAAAGTCTGGAGAGTGAAATAACAATACTCTTTATTTTGGGAGGAATCAAGTCATTTTCTAACAAATTGAAGGCAAGCAGCCTACAACTGGCAAGAGGCTTTTGCTTGTTTGTTTGATTGTTTGTTTGATAGCCTATGGGGTCTGGGAGAGGCACCATTCCCTTATATAAAGTAACTTCATTTAAACTCTTTTGGTAAGTGTAGATATATGTATATATATTTTAAGAAGCTTCAACCATAGAAAGTTCCCACATGATATTATTGAAGGCCTTAACTGTTAGTTACCCCACTGTGTTCTTTTCCTTCACCCTGCCCTTCAATTCTTCAGTGCACTTAACCATTCCTGCCCATTGTTCTCTGCTCTTCTTTAGTAACACCAATGTTCTCCTATTCACACTTCAAATCTACTCCTCTATTGTCTCTTTCTAGCTTCTAGAATATTAAATAATCTTCTCAGCTCTCATTACCATGTAATCTTTCTTAATTTTGCTACCTCAAAAATAACAGAATTAAAGAAATAACCAAATCCCCAAACTCTTCTTTGCTTTCATTTCTTTCACTCCTATTTTTTTTGCTCCACTGTTTCTTCCCATTCCCTCCCCTCCTGCCGCTACCATTCCACTCAATTCTTTTCTTTTATTCTATCCCTTCCTTTCCTCCCTCTTATTTGCTCTTTTTTCTGCTTTCTCTACATTCATTTTTGATTGTTGATTTTCCAATATCATTAATAGTGTTTCTCAATATTAGAAGAGAAATTCATGGTTTGCTCTCCACTTTAATTGTAAGAACAGCTTAACCATCACTAAAAAAATAACATTCAGTGAGAATAAATGTTTTGAATTATCTAGTCAATAATTAACATTATTTTTTTTAATTTTCACAGTTGCTCTATAAAATTTGTAAGAAGATCACATATTTTTATATACTCAGCAAAATGTTATGATAGGCTAAAAGAAGATATGCTATTTGAACACAGGAAACTTTATCAATGGAAGTAAAACAGGATGTTTTCACAGTTTATTATTTCATCAATTTTCAAGTGAACTTCATTTATATTCTAATTTAGCCTCATTTCTCCTGTGAGGCATGTGCTCAATATATTATTTATAATTAGCATGGTATTGTTACTATCTCGTGTGTGCGTGTGTGCTTGTGTGTGTGTTGTTGTTGTATATGAATGTTCATGTGGATATGGACAGTTGTGTTTGGATTCCATGTATATGGAATCCAGGGTTCAATTTAGGGTGTTTTCCTCCACTGCAGCCATGTGACCTTCTTGAGACTTGGTTTATCATAGAACTTAGAGCTCACCACTTCTACTAGACTGGCTGACAAAGGGACTACAGAGGTCCACCACTTCCCAACTCTGTTTACAGACAACTCTTTTTTAATTATATTTTTAATTTTTTACAGTAATTACATTTTATTCACTTTGTATCCCAGCTGTAACTCCCTCCCAATCACACCTTTCCTCCCTTATCTCCTCCCATACCCCTCTCCAAATCCACTAATAGGGGAGGTCCTCCTCCCCTTCCATATGACCCTAGCTTATCAGGTTTCATCAGGACTGGCTGCATTGTCCTCCTCTGTGGCCTGGCAAAGCCGCTTCCCCCTCAGGGGGTGTGGTCAAAGAGCCAGCCACTGAGTTCATGTCAGAGACAGTCCCTGTTCCCATTATTAGGGAACCCACTTGGATACTGAGCTGCCATGGGCTACATCTGAGCAGGTGTTCTAGGTTATATCCATGAACAGACCTTGGCTGGAGTATCAGCCTCAGAAAAGACCCCTGTGCCCAGATATTTGGGTTTACAGACAACTCTTAGATGTCCGTTTATACACAAGCTGATGTGCCCAATTGCTTACAAGGGTAGTCGGTATCCAAACTCAGCCCTTTATAGTTGCATTTCAGGTACTTTATAAAGCCATCTTTCTAGCCCAATTACTTTTTTAGTAGAAATAAATCTAGGAAACAAATTTCAGCGCTCACCATAACTTTTTGTTAAATTGTGGTAATTATAAAACAATCTTAGTTTGTGCATCTAAATATGGAAAGATTGCTGTCTGAACTGATAAAATCGACTTCTGAATCTCCTCTACAAAGTCTTTGTATGGAATACCTAAGTTATTGTGACAAGAACTTTTAGAAGGACAAAGATTGTCCTTTTTTTTTTTTTTTTTTTTTTTTTTTGGTATAAGGATAAAAGAATTCTTCCAAAAGAGAAGGAAACTTCTTTATAAGTAAAAGACTTAATGATGCCATCTTATTGTGAGAAGAGTAGATCATAAGGCAACCTTACATGTGATTATAAGAGGATTAATATAGTAATATAGTAATCCAGATAATAGTAATAGAGGGAGGCTCAATTATTTTTTGTCAGACCATCTTACATTCTGCAGATCCTTATTCTTGACAAAGTAGTGTTTTACAAATACATTCCCATGTGTTCACTTGACTTTATATCTAAAGATCATCTCTAAAAAGGTATATAGTCCAATTTCTAAAATATCATCTCTATGAAATATACTAATTACTTCTTTATATGACAGATATTAAAATAAAATTGATTATTTATTTTCTTAGTTTTTTTCATGAAGAGATTGGTACATCCACCCAGACACAAAGCCTGCAACCTACAATTTGTTCTGATGCAAGATACACATGGGTAAAGGTAGCTCAGGAGTGGTGGGACCAGCCAACCCATGACTGGTCTAACTGAGAAACAAACCATAACAGGGATCCCACCCCTGATAATGCCTGGAGGGCTGCAAACCAGAGGCTGGATAACCCAGAGACATAGGCTAATATCAAACAAGTCAGGGAAAAAAAGTTAATGAAATGCTTGGTAATACTATTCAGCTCTATTCATAGAAAAACCTAGCATAATCGCCATCAGAAAGTTTACATCCGGCAGCTTAAGGAAATAGATGCAGAGACCCACAATAAAACATCATGAGGAGCCAAGAGAATTCTGCAGAAGAGGAAGAAGAAAGATTGTAGGAGCCAGAAGGGTCAACACCACCACAAGAACACAGTCCACAAAAATCAAGTAACCTGGACTCATAGGGGCTCACTGAGACTGAACCAACAATTGGGGAGCCTACATGGGTCTGATCTAGGTCCTCTGAATATGTGGTAGGGCTGTGTAGCTTGGCCTTCTTGTGGGTCTCCTAACAGTGGCAGAGAGGGCTATCTCTGATTCTATTGCCTGGTTTGGGGACTATTTTCCTTAATATGAGAGGCATACCTAATTTTGCTGCAACTTGATAAGCCATGTTTATTTGATAGCCCTGGGAGGCCTGACCTTTGCTGAATGGAAATTTAGAAGAGGCTAGTCAGGGGAAGAGGAGAGGTGGAGAGGAGACTGGGAGGAGAGGAAGAAGGGGAAATTTGAGTCAGCATGTAGTATATAAGAGAATAAATGAAAAAAAATGGAAAGAAATACAAAACATTTTCTCTACATATGAGTTATTTAGTATCAGTATGCCTACTTACTTGTACTGCCAAGGACAGTTTATTTTAATACCAAACATTCAGGTTTTTCTCGTATGTTTAAGATGAAAACTTCAAATCCACAGAAAAAGTAAAGAAGTGACTCAATAAATATTTCGTGTAATTGCTTATTCTATGAATTTTAATTTTGACATATTGTTTTTCCTGATATTTTATATGATTTATTCCAAAATGCTTGAAAGGGAACACATCGAGTTTCATATGTGGGGGAGAGCAAGGCTTACAAAGAGTGGTTTTGTACAGTACTTGAATAACTCCAAATATAATGTTCATATAGCTCTTTTCTTGTTTATTTGTCTTCTGAGTTTCACCTCCTTCCCCTACACCAGATGTCTCTGTTCCACTATAATTCATATATTTTACATGGCAGAAATCACTATGAATCCTGCTTGTTCTCCAGCCCTTAGCCAATATGCTGCTTAGTCTCACTGGGATACTGATGTCATTTAGCTTTGTACAAGGTTGTTCTCTGTCACATTCCTACAAGAATATTGAACCGTAGCAGACAGCCATCAGCATTTAATAGTGGCCCAGGAAAACAGAAACAATCACAAAAATGTCAAATTATAGATAATTAATCCCTAAATGAAAGGTCATTTATAATTGAGGTATACAAAAGTGACATTACTAAAATTAATAATCAGAACTTGTCATACAGCATCCATTTTCTGTAACAAAAAAATAGCCTTTGTGAACTTGTGTTATACTATTATATTATATTAAAGATAATATTGGTTGCCTCAAGGCATGGTGCATGCTGATGCGAAATGTTGCCTGAGGTTAACAAATGATAACACTTGATTTTTAACAGGCTTCCTAATAAAAGTCAATTACTTTTGTCCTAAATAAATTCTTAGTGGCTTTATGAATCATTAAAACCAAGGGCTATGTAGTACTAGAATGTTTCTATCAATCCTGAGAAGAATTCTTTACTGTAGTCTCAAGTCTTCACTGAATGACATTTTTTATAATGTTAAAAAGTTGTAGAGTACATAAAAGTTGTCACAAGGAATAAACTTATGTAACTTTGTAGAAAGTTCACTTTAGGTAATGTTAACATAATTTAGAAGCCAAAACACCCCACCTCAATTTCTATAAAATAATCGGGTTTCTAAGAACTTATAATAAGTATGAAAAATAATACTGTGACAGAGTAAAAATTCATTAAAGTATACTGAGGTGAATCAAATTCTTTTAAATAATGTATTTGCATTATTTTCTATTATGCATAAATGTATATATTTATAGGTAATTGTGTCTACAACAATTTAGGTGACCATGGAGACCAGAAGCATCCGGTGCTCTGGCTCCTTAGCTGCATATGGCTGTGAGCTGCCTGCAGAGGTGCTGGAGACGGAACTCTGGTGTCTGGAAAAGCACCAAGTACTTTCAACTCCTAAGCCATCCCTCTACCTCCTTCTAACTCAAACTCGGAGTGAATGAAGCCCTGTTAGAAAAGCCTCACATTGTTCTTCTTCGCATAGTTCATTCTTCATCTCCATCTTTTTTCTCTAAATCATAATATATGTTTGAGTCTCGGCCTTTGTAAGTTGTGACCTGACAAATGATGTCAAGGGAGCATGGAGAGGATTGTTTTTAACAATGTTTTGAACTTGATATATTTTTAAATCTTCAAATAATCTTTAGAATTTAGAATTAAAATTCTTAGTATTTATTAATTCAAATTTATCACAATTATTTTCTCTTACAGATTTCAACTTTTCACCATATTAATAGTTACTACTAGATGTGAAAAACACATGGATGTAAAGCCTGACCTCTACTGTAAATTCCATCCAGAAATGTGATGGTAGCCCTACTAGCTTAGGAGAACAGTCTTCTGCAGTGATAAAATAGAAATGGTTAAAAATAAATGTTGTGTTTTACTATGAATCTTATGAATCTTAGTATGACTCCACCACGAAACTTAAGATAACCGGCATCATTTCAAATGAGACCACAATTTGAGGGACAAAGTGTTGCTAAATATTTAGTACAATGGGACATCATCACATTCAAAGGAGATTTTAAAATATTTTGTTTTGGAGCCCAGTCCCAAGAGATGTGACGACAATACAACTCTCCCCACTTAATTCTAAGAGATCTTTGTAGAAGACTGGGCAAAGAGTTTGGAAGAGCCAGAGGAACAGGAGTTTGCCGTGTGATTGTATCTCTTACTAAAGTCAGAGCTGCACCCTTAAAATCTCACCAACATGACTACATAAGCATGAGCAGAACACGGAGAAGGACTTCATTTAGAATTCTCAGAATAGACACAGACCCCCTCCCCCATACACATATAGTACATACATATGTACATACACATGTATGTATATAGCATGTACATGTACACACATATGTGTGAATAGTATAGAAATACTGTCATTTGTGAAACAAGAGATTCTGAAAGGAAAGAAAATGTAAATTGCCAAAGAAGAGATAAAATGTGCAATTTAGCATAAATATTCTTCTTTCCACCATTCTCCAACTTCTTTTCATCACCGTAATGCTTTGGAACTTTACAGACATAAATTGCATGCATTATAGATTCATTTCAGCCTTCCCTGTCTTTTACAGATTTTGTTCCCCTACTGGGCTCAGCTAACCCATTTTGGTTTCATACCTGTCACGTCCTGAGCTTACTGATGAAATATCTTCCTTTCTGAGCCTCCAGTGAGTGCATTCCTATCTAGCGACGTAAACTCCTCATCAGGCACAATCTCTCTCATGCCCAGATATCTCATGGATGCCTGTCCTTTCTCTGTTGTCTTTTTATCATTAACAGTCATTGACATTTCAACCACAGACAAGCAAGTGTCTCATATAGCTTGTATGAGTTAGTCCAGTAGTGACAGATTTCCCTCATATTGCTGCAGATTATGCAGCCTTTGCCTCAAAGAGAAACAAATATTCACAGAGCTTAGTCTTCAGTTCTATGGCACCAAGATATTAACCCATTCATAACCTATATCACAGTTTCACAAGCAGCTTATTGTGATTTTTTTTCCACTTCTTCTCAACTCAAGTCGTGCACATGTAGGATATTTCCTGATTCTTATAATTTTCAATGTTGAACCATTATTTAAGTCTAAACTAAGCGCCAAATCTTGGATTTTCCCCTAACTTTTATATAAAATCAAACATAAGAGATTCTTCTATCATACCTATTTCACTCTTTCACTTCTCACTACCCAACCCTCACTGCTGACAAATTTCTGAATTCCAGCAAGCATTTTGTGACACAGAATTAAGTTGTCTGTGCTTTCTCTTGTGTTCCAGCAGCTGTAAGAAATAGCAGGCCAAAAATCTCTATGCAATCCTCTCTTTTGACAACTTTTCCTGCCAAACCAGATAATAATACAGAAGATAGCATCTGTACATATTTTTTTTTCTCTTTGCAATTCCTCCCTTGCTTGAGCAACCTCTTTCCTGGCTGAGAACTGAGCCTTAGTTGCATGTTTTATCACCCACAACAAAGGGAACGCAGCTGCCTAGCCAGGCTGCTCACAATTCCATCGCGTTTGCTCTATATTCAAGGTTGGTAATGCATTCTATAGTCCACAAGCTATTTGCAGGTACAATCCTTGTTTCACGGTGGATCCCATGTAACAAGGAAGCCAGCCACACCATACCATAAAAGGGAAGGCAATGACACATATTATCGTGAGGATGCTCCAATCTCAGACACTTCAATCCCTTCTATGCATTATCACTCAGAGCAAAGGACACGCAAGAGCCTTGGCCAGCAGGTTACACCACTCCATATCTCATAGAGAAGTCTCACCATATGAAAATTGCCTCTATGTTTGTTCTAACCTGAATTTTTCTAGGGCCTGGCAGGACTCCTCAGAAAGGCGAGCGATGGAGTTCAGGGAACAACATGCACACAGCTTAATAAGTCTTTTGCTATCTCATGCTAAAGACTTTTGCAAAAACATTAACAAAAACATTATCAAGGTAGCAGAAATCCCGAGGCCTTGGCAATAGTACAGCCACAGGAATGCCATTATATGTGATTACAATTAGTAATAGAACAAGGTGAATGTAGAAGTGAAAATTGTCTTTGTAATTTTCAAGGTCAATGTATTTTTAACACAAATCAGAAGCTTATTTAAAATGATATGCAAATTTTATAAAAAGTAGTTCTTAATATCCATATATATATGCACACAAAAATATATGTATAAATATTGCCATAGAGTATTGTACCCTATTAGCGTAACCATTGCAAGGTAGGGGGTAGGGATTGACTGAAGACATGGCTCAGGAGTTAAGACTGCATGTTTGCTCTTGCAGACCATCTGAGTTCAGTTTCCAGCACCTGTGTTAGATCTGTAATTCTAGCTGTGGAAACTTGACAAGTTATTCTGGGTCTTATGGGCACTCCAGTGCACATACCCACACATAGACATACATACAAGTACGTACTCAAATGAAAATGTTTTAAAATATGTACACTTTTCTTTTTAAAAATTTTTTGAGATTATAAGGTAATAACAGCAATTCACCCTACCTTTTCCTCCTACAAGTCCTCCCATGTATACTTCCCTGCTTCCTTCAGATTCGTTGATTCTTTTTTCAATAATTTTTATTGCATGCATTATGTATATACATATATTCCTAAATATGGCATTCTTAGTCTTAAAATGTTACTTGTATGTACATTTTCACTTTTTTAAAAGATAAAACATGAAAATTCAGAATGTACATTTCTTTTTTTTAATTTTTTTTATCAGTTACATTTTATTAACTCTGTATCCCAGCCCTGTCCCGATGCCTCATTCCCTCCCAGTCCCTCCCTCCCTCCCTCATCTCCACCGTGCCCCTTTCCAAGTCCACTGATAGCGGGGACCTCCTCCCCATTCATCTGATCCTGTTTTATCAGGTATCTTCAGGACTGGCTGCAAAGCCCTCCTCTGTGGCCTAACAGGACTGCTCCTCCCTTCGGGGGTGGGGAAACCAAAGAGCCAGTCATTGAGTTCCTGTTAGAAATAGTCCCTGTTCCCCTCACTTTGGGAAACCAATTGGTTACTGAGCTACCACAGGCTACATCTGAGTGGAGGTTCTAGGTTATATCCATACATGGTCCTTGGTTGAATGTCAGTCTCAGAAAAGACCCTGTGCCCAGATATATTTGGTCCTTGTGGAGCTCCTATCCTTTCCCCATCAGACTAACTCCCCTTCTTTCTTATGATTCCCTGTACTCTGCCAAAGGTTTGGTCATGAGTCTTTGCTTTGAAAACACTGCTAGTTAGAGTCTTTCAGATGCGCTCAGTAGACTCCTGTCATACGTTCAATGCACATCCCATCTGTCTTTCTAAATGAGGATTGATCATCTTACCCCATGTCCGCTCAATTGATTATCTTTTTTAGGTGTATAGATTTCATTATGTTTATCATATCTTATAGATCTATATAAGTGAGTATATCCCATGTTTGTCTTTCTCCTTCTGGGATATTTCACTCAGAATGATCTTTTCTAGATCCCACCATTTGCCTGCAAATTTCATGATTTCCTCCTTTTTGATTGCTGAGTAGTATTCCATTGTGTAAAAATACCACAATTTCTGTACCCATTCCACCGTTGATGGACATCTGGGTTGTTTCCAGGTTCTGGCTATTACAAATAGAGCTGCTATAAACATGGTTGAGCAAGTGTCCTTTTTGTGTATTTGAACAAACTTTGGGTATATACCTAGCAGTGGTATAGCTGGGTCTGGAGGAAGCACTATTCCTATTTGTCTTAGAAAGCGCCAGATAGCTTTCCAGAGTGGTTGTACCAGTTTACATTCCCACCAGCAGTGGAGGAGGGTTCCCCTTTCTCCACAACCTCTCCAGCATGTGTTATCACTTGAGTTTTTCATCTTGGCCATTCTGATGGGTGTAAGGTGATATCTCAGGGTCGTTTTGATTTGCATTTCCCTGATGGCTAATGAGGATGAGCATTTCTTTAAGTGTTTTTCTGCCATTCGATATTCCTCTGTCGAGAATTCTCTGTTTAGCTCTGTTCCCAATTTTTTAATTGGATTACTTGGATTGCTGCTTTTCAGCTTCTTTAGTTCTTTGTATATACTGGATATTAGTCCTCTGTCAGATAAAGGGTTAGTGAAGATTCTTTCCCAATCTGTAGGCAGTCGTTTTGTTTTGATGACGGTATCCTTTGCTTTACAGAAACTTTTCAGTTTCATGAGGTCCCATTTATTGATTGTTGCTCTTAGAGCCTGTGCTGTTGGTGTTCTGTTCAGGAAGTTGTCTCCTGTGCCAATGAGTTCTAGGCTGTTCCCCACTTTTTTTTCCAATTGATTTAGGGTATCTGGTTTTATGTTGAGGTCCTTGATCCACTTGGACTTTAGTTTTGTGCAGGGTGATGAATATGGATCTATTTTCATTTTTCTGCATGTAGACATCCAGTTGGTCCAGCACCATTTGTTGAAGATGCTGTCTTTTTTCCATTGAATGGATTTGGCTTCTTTGTCAAATATCGAGTATTCATAGGTGTGTGGAGCTGGTACATTTCAACCTTATACTTTTTGCAAGCTTGCTATATCTCTGTTATTTTATTTACTATCTTTTAGTGACTAAGCAGGTTTATTTTTTAAGTTAATTAAGAAAACTGAATTCCCAAGTTTATAAATTTAGCATGTCAATCTTGCCTTCTTCATGAAACTTATGAGTTCTTAAATTCTTTTAATAAATCATATGAGAATGACTATGGTAGCAGATGTTTTTCTTAACATGAAAAATAAGAAAGTTTCTACTAGAAAAAGAATAGTTCAATGCAAAACTATAGAAGGATGAACATTAGAAACTGGTTGACAAAATGACTTAAAAAAATGAGTGAGATACTTATCAGGAGAGAACATAGTGAGCCATGGTTTCAAGATTGCCAATAGAAAGCCAGTTTAAAGAAAACAACAATCAAAATGTTTTGAAAGAATGAATTGGAATAACTGAAAGCCACAGCAAAATATTATCAGAAATTATGGCATACATTGAGGTAGTAATATCATGGCAGCTATAGTCTCACATTCATCCTGTGCTTTGCTACTCTCCAGCAGCCCCTACAGCTGCTGTACTTGTTAAAGAGAGGAGACTTGATTTTAGAATTACATCTCTCAGGTATACAATAGCCTCCAAGCGCTATGCATGTGCCTTAGCAAAACAAACAAGCATACATGCATACAAGCACACACCCAAAGAAAGCTAATAGCCACTTGTTAGCTCCTAAAACATGGGGAATTACTTTAAAAAGAAAAGGGTTTGATAGGTAGCCTCTCTAACCTTCACATTTGTGTAGTTCTTCAAGAGGATAAAGGACAAAACACTCCAGAACATTCTCACCTGATGCTTATCGTGGCCTTAATAATCAACCCTTCATCCCCAGAATTTAGCTCTCCAGATGCTGGTCGCCTCAGCTGAGGAGACAAGATTGCCGAGGATTTTCTTTCTTTCTTTTTTTTTTTTTTTTTGTATTTTCTTTTTTTTTTTATTTTTTATTTTTTTATCAGTTACATTTTATTAACTCTGTATCCCAGCCCTGTCCCGATCCCTCATTCCCTCCCAGTCCCTCCCTCCCTCCCTCATCTCCACCATGCCCCTTTCCAAGTCCACTGATAGCGGGGACCTCCTCCCCATTCATCTGATCCTGTTTTATCAGGTATCTTCAGGACTGGCTGCAAAGCCCTCCTCTGTGGCCTAACAGGACTGCTCCTCCCTTCGGGGGTGGGGAGACCAAAGAGCCAGTCATTGAGTTCCTGTTAGAAATAGTCCCTCTTCCCCTCACTTTGGGAAACCAATTGGTTACTGAGCTACCACAGGCTACATTTGAGTGGAGGTTCTAGGTTATATCCATACATGGTCCTTGGTTGAATGTCAGTCTCAGAAAAGACCCTGTGCCCAGATATATTTGAGGATTTTCATACCTCGTTACCTATGCCACCTCCTAAGGTACGTCTGAGGGTGCCCAGCTTCTCATGCCTCAGTAGGTCATCCTGATCAAGAATTTAAACATTTTTAAAAAAGAATTTAATTCTCAGCTCCTTTGAAGGTTAAAGGGGACGCCACCCAAAGAACCCTCTCTTTCCTTTAACAGTTTGCTATTCATGTTTTAGGAGGTGACCAATACTATGAGATTTTCCAGGGTCTATTTTAAAATTTTTCAGACATTAATTTCTTTATTTCAGTGGGTACTTGGGCTATGACAGTGCCTCTTTTTTAATTTTTATCTTTTATATTAATTAGAGCTCATTCACCATGTGTTCCAGCTGTAGCCCTCTCCCTCATTCCCTTCCAAACTCACCTTCCGTCCCTCGTTTCCTCCCTGCCCCTCTCCAAGTCCAATGATAGGGGAGGTCCTCCTCACCTTCCATCTGTCCTAGCCTCAGTCTATTTTTTATTAATTATATGAGTGAATAGCTCTTAAAGACTGTATTTCTTTTTACAAACAACCTTTAAGTTTTTTAAGTATAATGTTAGACAACTGTATAATTAAATTTATTTTTACTTTAAAGAAAAAAATGTAACCTATGTTATCATTTTTAACCACTTAAAAATTCTTATTTCAGAGGTCAGCTACTACTTTTAATATATAAAATACAATTATTCTGCTTGAAATGTACTTTGTGTGTGTGTTTCATTCTCTTGAGATATTACTTATGTGAAGACTTCACCATGAAAGCTGACCAAAAGAAATTCTCAATTACTCTTGATATTTGAGGATATGTATTCAGATATATTATAAAATGCCCCTTGTTTTCAGTTTGGTATTTCCCTGGTATTTTCTTATGACTACTCTTGAGACTTTGATTATTGTGAACACAGGCTAAAAATGCATGCGAAGTGTTTATGGGAGAGCAGTAAAAGGCCGGATAAGTGAAGATTAGCAAGGAACAGTAGCTTAAAATAAAATAAAATGAAATGAATGTGCCATGAAACCTACAAGTGTGTTTATTGATTTGTTAAAATATTTTACTAGACCCATATATACAAGCATTTCTTCTCCCTGGGACAAGAAACAAAATGGAATATTATCGTAATACACATTGGCAGTCACGTGATATAGTCTAGACTCACCTCAAACAATCCAGAAGAAGATGGTGCACATCAAACTTCCTTAAGGAGCATTTGGTATAGATATTTTCATTTTTTTTTTCTTTTTCATTAATTTATATGATCAATTTACAGCCTGATTGCAGCCCCTTCCTCCAGCCCCTCCAAATCTCACCCTCATATCTGCCTCCTCCCATTTCGTCTTCTCAGGGAAGTGGAGCCAGGTGGATACCAACCCACCCTGGCACAGGAAGTCACAGCAGAACTAAGCTCATCCTCTCCCACTGAAAACAGAGAAGGGACCCCAGCTAATGGAAAGGGATCCAAAGGCAGGCAACAGAGTAAGAGACAGCTCCCACTCTAATTGTAGAACAAGCTACACATCTGCTACATATGTGTAAGGGGCCTCGGTCCAGCCCATGCATGATTTTTGATCTCTGATTAGAGCTCTGTGAGTACCCATGGGCCCGGCAGGAGATATGGAGCCTGAAGTTGCCACTTCCTAACACCAGATGGGACTTCCAGTGGAGGGAAGAAGATACCAACACACCCTTCAAAGCTTCCATCCAAAATTAGTCCTGGCTTTAAGAACTCCAGGGATAAAATGGAGCAGAGATTGAGGGAATGGCCAATCAATGCCTGATCCAAGTTGAGACCCACCTCAGAGGAAAGAGTCACCTGCTGACACCATCAATGATATTCTGCTATGCTTTCAGACAGGAGCCTAGCATAACCATCTTTTGAGAGGCTTCATCCAACATCTGGTAGAAAGAGATGCAGAGACCCACCGCCAAATAATAGGCAGAGCCAAGGAGTCTCATGGAAGAAGGAAAAAAAAACGAGGAAGCTGGAGGGGTCAAGAACGCCACATGAATACCTACAGAGAAAGCTGTGTTTTCAGCCATTGGAAAATCTTCATCCTGAGAAGGAGAAGAAAGAGGGAGGCAGGACCCTAATATCTCCTTCAAGCCTATGTTCCGAGTGATCGCCTTTTCTCCCACCAGGCCTCATTACCTCAACTTTGTACAACTTCCCTATTGCAGCACAGGCTGGTGGGAAAGCCTTCAGAGCTTGGTCTTCGAAGACGTTTCCGTTCCAAACCGTAGTACAGTTTACCTAGGTAAACCTGGTTTGAGGCAAATTCCCTGGGACTGAATATTATGAATCCTCTTGACTTGAACTTGCTGTGAACTGATACATATTCAGTATAACTATGGGACAGGTAAGTTTGGTGAGCTCTTTATAGACATAGACAGGAGTACAGGTTGCAGATTTCTCAGTATCTCCTTTCCTCATTTGGGATCTCAGTCTTTGAATTTTATGCTGTTCTATGTACAAGCTTAAGAAAAGATGAAGAAATAAAAGTAGGTATCAGGAAAGAACACTTTCCAGCACAACATATAATAGTATTTAATTATTTTATTAGAACACCATTCACCCTTGTTGCTTGTGTATTCTGCATGCTGGCCATGGTGTTGTATCTGTTGTTATAAGTTTCTGTGATGCGTGCTCTGATCTGTTCTGGGTGAAATGAAAAGATTGCCACATAATCTAAATTTCCTCCTTCACTCTGAACATATATAGTAATTTGAAGCTGCTTAAGCACTTAGCTATTTTCTTTACCTACAAAATTAGTATAGATCAAAAGGAGTGAAAGCAGGTAAACACTCGAGGGGGAAAGTCTTCATGAATTTGGGGACACTTACAGTGGTTTCATAGAAATATTCTTAAAGAAACCGTAAGAATTGAAGACAGCCTAGTTCATAGCACCCATCCTATTGTTGTCCTGCCCTGTATGTTCTAGAGCAGCTGTTGATAACTGACTCAGGTGCAAGGCCTTTACGGAGCCTGGGGTCTTCGTTAGCTGAATTTATCTGCACAACAGTGCAGTATGTGCTACTCTTGCTTATTCGTAAAGAGATTCTGAAGGCCAAGGCTTGCTGAGGAAAACACGTCTTTCTTACTCTATCTCCTTATAGTTCAGTAAAAAAAAATCAAAGGCTCAATTGGCCTAAGTTTTTAAATAATGTACAACTTTTTCCTGAACACATCATATTCCTTTCACTTAATCAGAGCAGGAACTTGGATACAGGCTGAGGCGCAGTTTTGCTTGGTGTTGGTGACTTCCTTCTCTATTGAATTTGGGCCATTATAAATAACTAATAAAAACAAATTCACCAAATAATTATCTGAATTTTCTTTTTTTTATAAGAAAGTTACCAGAATCCTGCAAAAGAAAGCTTTGATGTTTCTTTCTCTTTAAGGATTGGTGTGTTTTGTTTTGTTTTTTATTTTACTCAAAGTTTGAGCTTTTTTTAAATTTTATTTTATTTTTAATTACACTTTATTTACTTTGTATCCCCCTCTAGTTCCCTCCCTCCTCCCCTCCCAATACCTCTCTTCCTCCCCCTTCTCCATACATGCCCCTCCCCAAGTCCACTGGTGGGGGAGGGTTTCTTTTCCTTTCTTCTGATCCTAGTCTGTTAGGTCTCATCAGGAGTAGCTGCATTGTCTTCCTCTGTGGCCTGCTAAGGCTGCTCCCCGCTCAGGGGGAGGTGATCAGAGAGCAGGCCAATCAGTTCATGTCAGAGACATTCCCTGTTCCCATTACTATAGAATCCACTTGGACACTGAACTGCCATGGGCTACATCTGTGCAGGGGTTCTAGATTATCTCTATGCATGGTACTTGGTCAGAGTATGAGTCTCAGGAAAGACCCCTGTGCTCAAATTATTTGGTTCTGTTGCTCTCCTTGTGGAGCTCCTGTCCTCTCCAGATCTTACTATTATTTCCCACTTCTTTTATAAGATTCCCTGCATTCTGCCCAAATTTGGCGATAAGTTTCAACATCTGCTTTGATAGTCCAGGGTAGAGTCTTTAAGAGGTACTCTATGGGAGGCTCCTAACTTTTTTCTGTTTTCTTCTTCTTCTGGTGTCCATCCTCTTTTCCTTTCAGGATGTGGATTGAGAATTTTAGCCAGAGTCCTCCCTCTTGATTAGTTTCTTTAGGTGTACAGATTTTAGTAGGTTTATCCTATATTATATGTCTATATGAGTGAGTATATACCTTGTGCATCTTTCTGCTTCTGGGACAGCTCATTCAGGATGATCCTTTCCAGGTCCCACCATTTACCTGCAAATTTCATGATTTCCTTGTTTTTCATTGCTGAGTAATATTCCATTGTGTAGATGTACCACAATTTCTGTATCCATTCTTCAGTTGAGGGCCATCTGGGTTGTTTCCAGCTTCTGGCTATTACAAATAAAGCTGCTACAAATATATTTGAGCAAATGTCCTTGTTGTGTACTTGAGCCTCTTTTGGATATATAACTAGGAGTGGTATAGCTGGATCTTGAGGAAGCGCTATTCCTTCTTGTCTGAGAAAGCGCCAGATTGATTTCCAGAGTGGTGTACAAGTTTACATTCCCACCACCAGTGGAGGAGGGTTCCCCTTTGTCTACAACCTCTCCAGCATGTGTTGTCACTTGAGGTTTTGATCTTGGCCATTCTGGTGGGTGTAAGGTGAAATCTCAGGGTCATTTTGATTTGCATTTCCCTGAATGGCTAATGACTTTGGGCATTTCTTTAAATGTTTCTCTGTCATTTGATATTCCTCTATTGAGAATTCTCTGATTGCTTTTCAACTTCCCATTTATTGATTGTTCATCTTAGAGCTTGTGCTGTTGGTGTTCTGTTCAGGAAGTTGTCTCCTGTACCAATGAGTTCTAGGGTCTCCCCCACTTTTTCTTCTAACCGATTTAATATGTCTTGTTTTATGTTGAGGTCTTTGATCCACTTGGGCTTTAGTTTTGTGCAGGGTGATAAGTATGGATCTATTTGCATTTTTCTACATGTAGACATCCAGTTAGACCAGTACCATTTGTAGAAGATGCTATCTTTTTTTCCATTGTATGGTTTTGGCATCTTTGTCAAAGATCCATAGGTGTGTGGGCTTATTTCTGGGTCTTCTGTTTGGTTCCATTGATCCACCATTCTATTTCTATGCCAGTACCATGCAGTTTTTATTACTGTTGCTCTATAGTACAGCTTGAGATCAGAGATGGAGATACCTCCAGAAGATCTTTTATTGTAGAGGATTGTTTTAGCAATTCTGGGTTTCTTGCTATTCCATATGTAGTTGAGAATTTTTCTTTCCAAGTCTGTAAAGAATTGTGTTGGTAATTTGATGGGAATTGCATTGAATCTGTAGATTGCTTTTGATAAAATGGCCATTTTTTACTCCCAAGCCATGAGCATGGGAGATCTTTCCATCTTCTGATATCTTCTTCTGATTCTTTCTTCAGAGACTTGAAATTTTTTTTCATACAAGTCTTTGACTTGCTTGGTTAGGGTTACACCAAGGTACTTTATGTCTTTTGTGGCTATTGTGAAGGGTGTTGTTTCCTCAATTTCTTTCTCAGCCCTTTTGTCTTTTGTATACAGGAGGGCTACTGATTTTTTTGAGTTAATTTTTGTATCCTGCCACTTTGCTGAAGGTGTTTATCAGCTGTAGGAGTTCCCTGGTAGAATTTTGGGGGTCAGTCAGGTATACTATCATATCATCTGCAAATAGTGATAATTTGACTTCTTCCTTTCCAGTTTGTATTCCCTTGATCTCCTTCAATTGTCATATTGCTCTAGCAAGGACTTCCAGAATTATGTTGAAGAGATATGGAGAGAATGGGCAGCCTTGCCTTGTCCCTGACTTCAGTGGGATTGTTTTATGTATCTTTCCATTTAGTTTGATGTTGGCTATAGGTTTGCTGTATATTACCTTTACTATGTTTAGATATGTGCTTCTCCCTTAAGTTGGGGAAATTTTCTTCTATGATTTTGTTGAAGATATTTTCTGGGCCTTGGAGTAGGGAATCTTCTTTTTCCTCTATTTCTATTATTCTTAGGTTTTGTCTTTTCACATTGTCTTGGATTTCTTGGATGGTCTATGTCAGGAATTTTTTTGGATTTAACATTTTCTTTGACGGATACATCGATTTCTTCCATTGTATCTTCTACACCTGATATTCTTTCTTCCATCTCTTGTAGTCTGTTGGTTATGCTTACCTCTGTAGTTCCTGTTTTCTTCCCTAAATTCTCCCTCTCCATGATTACCTCCATTTGTGTTTTCTTTAATTTTTCTAATTCTATCTTCAGATCTTGAGTTGTTTTGTTTATTTCCTTCACCTCTCTGATTGTATTTTCCTGTTTTTCTTTTAGTTCCTTCAACTGTTTGTTTGAAACTTCCTCTGTTTCTTTTATTTCTTTCAGTGATTTAATTATTTCTTCTCTGAAGACTACAAACTGTTTGGCTGCATCTTCCTGTATTTCTTCACGGATGGCCATAATCTGCTTGTCTTTACCTTCTTGAGTAGTAGCTGTAATCTTTCTTAGTCAGAGGGGCTCTCCTCTCACCCATAGAAGTCCTCAAGACAGCTGCCCTGCTGCTGGGCTTCTTGTTCTAAATTTAGTGAGTTGCTGCTGTTGTTACAGTGTTTTCCAGGTACAGCCCTCTTGAAGAACCTGCTGATTCCCTAGCTGTGGGGTTTTCTCCCAACAGGGAAACTCAGTCTGGTACCCTGGGGCACACAGTTCCCTGGGGCACACAGTTCTGTCTGGGAAGGTGAGAGGAGTGGCAGCAAGTCTCTGGGCCAGAGGCTGAGTGCTCTGCTCTGGGCCAGGAGACTGTGTGCCCAAGTTTGAGATGGCGGCTGGGGGCGCCACTCTGGTCAGGAGGCACTGAGCTCTGATCTGGGCTGGCAGTGTGTGTCCCCTTCTGGGCCAGAGGCTGTGCACACCTCTCTGGGTTAGCAACTAAGGAGTCTGCTCTGGATCAGAAGCTTGGTGCCTCACTCTTGGCTAGAGGCTGACTGGCAGCTGTGCGCCCAGCTTTGGGCCATAGGCTACCACTCTGTTCTGGGCCAGCAATTGAGGTCTCCACTCTGGTCCGGAGGCTGTGTGTCCTGGACCTGGATGGCGGCTGGGGGCGCCGCAGGAGGCTGAGTGTGCTGATCTCCGGTAGCGGGTGCCCCTGCCTGGTCCCCAGGACTTTTACCAGGTATTGATTGGGTGACCTGAGGTCGGTCCCTATTAATTTCCACACCGTAGGCTTTCCTCTCACCTGGCAATCACAAACCCTGGTGTTTTAGGTCGCTGAGTTCAGTTTCCTGGTCGCTGTGCCAACACTCTGTCCTGCTCCTCAGACACAGTGTCGTCCCAGCGTCGCCATCTTGTTGACCCTCCACAATGCTCAGGATTGGTGTTTCTAATATGAATTTTATTAACTCGTATAAATGTTTATGTTAAGTTTGAGAATTCTTCCACCATTGTTATCTTCCCCATTCAATGTAGTAGACTTAATAAAAACCGTCCCCATGTTTAATTCAATAGGCTGTCAATATGAGACTATATGGCATCCTATTTAGTAATGATAATAGAAATTTCTGCAAAAGCTCTTTTATTCTCACATTTGATTATTTACAACTTTCCTTCCCTCCCATACTCCTCCCCAAATCAGTTTTTCTCTCTTTTTTTTTTATATTTTCCTAGCTTGCCTTAAAAGTCTGTCTTAAGCTTGTATTTGAGACTTTTCAGTCAGATCTCTGTTACCTGATAGTGACAAGTCCTCATTTTATTTTTCCCTATCAAAACGATAATATCCTAGAAGGAGAGAAGAAAGGATTTAATTGATTCTACTCACTCTTAATCATGATTTCACTTTTCCTGTTGTTTTGCCTTTAATGTAAATTTATTGTACCATTATCTTAGGAAGAGATTAGGCTAACAATTTCAGACCTTTATTGTTTCATAATATAGGTACAAAGCAAACTTTTATTTGACTGTTGTCTTGTTTCACCCATTTGTAGGTTTTTCTTTTCATTTTGATACTAGTATGTACCTAACAGAAATGCAAACTTACATTTACACATTCACAGGAAGTTTTGATAAACACTCCTGGAAATATTGCTTATAAGAGCCGAACTCTAGTATCAGCCCAAATCTTTAATGACAATATTTGAAATATGATATACTGTAGATAGTAAATAACAATAAATGAAAAAGAATTATAGACACAACTTGGATGAATTTATAATCATCACACTAATGAGAAGAAATCAGTTCCTCAAATTAGTATGTTTCTAAACATTCAGGATATATAATATTGTTTTATGATATTTACTTACAAGATTAATTATCCAACACATGTTAAAATGAACAGGAGCTCCACAAGGAGACCAACGAAGTCAAAAAATCTTGGCCCAGGGGGGACTGCAGAGACTGATACCTCAACCAAGGACCATACAGGGAGAGGACCTAGACCCCCTATATAAAGGAAGCCTATAGACAACTCAGTCTCCACGTGGAGAGCAGGGGCAGTCTCTGACATAAACTCAGTTGCCTGGACTTTGATAACTTCCTTCTGCAGGGTGACCCTGCTAGTCCATGGAGGAAGAGGATCCAGGCAGTCCTGAGGAGACCTGATTGGCTAGGGTCAGACAGTAGGGGAGGAGGACTTCCTGTATCAGTGGACTAGGGCATGAGAGAGAAAATGGGGGGAGGGTGAACCGTGAGGGAAGAGGCTACTGCTGGGCTACAAAGTGAATAAATTGTAAAAAATAGTAATAAAAATAGAAAATTATAGCATACAATTGAGATAATTAGTAAGAACTTAAAAAAGATAAAACAGTAAAAGTGCTATAAACTATTATGAATATAGAATATATTTCCAAGTTAACATGTACTTTTTAATAAAACTTAAAAAACATAAACAAAAACAAAAAACACTAATTTACTAAGTAGCCATAGCAGGTTTCCAACACAATATGGAAACCAGGCTGGCATCACACTCACAGTGGTCCTCTGCCTCTGCCTTGAAAGAGCTGGGGTTAAGCATATCCACCACAGGCTGAGCTAGACTTTTTCTCTTTATAAAATTCTCATGACCCTGTTGCTCTCCTTGTGGACCTCCTGTCCTCCCCAGCTCTTGCTATTATTTCCCACTTCTTTCATAAGATTCCCTGCAAGTACCATGCATGGAGATAACCTAGAACCTCTGCACAGATGTAGCCCGTGGCAGTTCAGTGTCCAAGTGGATTCTATAGTAATGGGAACAGGGAATGTCTCTGACATGAACTGATTGGCCTGCTCTTTGATCACCTCCCCCTGAGCGGGGAGCAGCCTTAGCAGGCCACAGAGGAAGACAATGCAGCTACTCCTGATGAGACCTAACAGACTAGGATCAGAAGAAAGGAAAAGAAACCCTCCTCTACCAGTGAACTTGGGGAAGGGCATGTGTGGAGAAGGAGCAGGAAGGGAGGCGTTGGGAGGGGAGGAGAGAGGGAACTAGAGGGAGGATACAAAGTAAATAAAATATAATTAAAAAAATTTCTCGTGACTGTTGAGTGAATGTCCTTCTAGAGAAGCTCTTATTCTTTGTCACATCATATAGTGCACAGAGCTAAGCATAACTAATTTTCTAAGGTTTTATTAGTTTAACTGGACATACATGAAAATAAACATATATATTATTTATAACTACAAACTGTTTAAGTGAGACCTTTTACCAGGCCTTGGCATCAAAATAAAGAACTCTTACTTCTCACTACAACTTTGAACTCCCAAATTAACTGCCTTTGCTTGAAGTTCCTTATGATACAATCTGCAAATGTGAAAGAAGGTAACTGGGATTTCTCTCAGTACTCCTTCCTGGAGATGCTGTTATCTGGTTATACCCACCTCCTCTTACCAGTAAAACCTGGATAATATTCTTTCTCTGATAAAGCTGTCTGCAAGCATGCTCAATTTTGTCACTCCCTTCCTTCTTCCAGCATGTCAGAATTCCTTGCAGGCTAACTAACGATGTAGAAAGATCAGTTTGGTGCCTAAAAGTACTTGGACCAAAGTTTAACCTAACATTTCAATTGTACTTTAAATTCCAGAGGCTTGTGACCTGGAACTAGAAGGGTAAGTTTGAGGTCACAAGGTAATTGTGAATGCTATCCCACACACTAAAGTAGCCAAGCTTGGGCTCACATTTCATTTTAAATGCATGTGACATTTACACTCTGTCTGCCTTTTATCTTTTTCTCAGTCTTAGAAAGAACACATGGTTTGTGTATTTCTGAATCTCCTTTTTGTTTATTAATTTAAACATATATTTCATCCACTCTCATTATTCTTTTTCACAACATAATATTTTATTTATTTACTACTTTTAAGAAATGTTTCATATATAGTCATCTCTAGCACAGGAACTTTTTTTTTTTTCAATGCAGTTTATTCAGGAACCTTGAACAATCATCTGACCCTGGGGAAAGCAAGCCCACAGCTTAAATAGCCTCTGGGTAGCCAACCCCAGCATGCCACGTGGGCAATGCAGATAGGTCCACATACATGGAAGCAAGGCAGATCCTCAGCCTTAGCCAAATATGGAATTGTTCGTGACAGAGAGCACTCACCATCGGGAAGGTGGAAGGCAGAAAACAGCTCCATCTTTAAGGCGTGGCATTACGCAGCTCTCTAGTTCCCCCTTTTTGTTTTAGATGCATCAGGCAAGAGTAGAGGTCTGATCTCTGATATTAGAAATAAATTGGGACTTTGTACCGATGTTCATTTAGGTGTCATCCACCCAAAGAGCATCAGACCCGTCTGATACCTTTTTCTCAGAGGCGGGACCTGGGGCATCAACCCGCATAGCACAGGAACTTTAACAACAGCTCTTTAGAGGAAGAAAGCATGATTCAAAACTTTTCATGTACCTTTGAATTATTATTGTTAAAATCACTGGGTTATTAGATTTAAAAAAAAATTCTCCTTTGAGTGTGAGTTAAATGATTCTGTGCTTTACAACCAAATGATGCCCACCCATTTTCTTAATACTAAACATAACAGCACATCAGAATGATTATTTTAAATTTTCCAAGAAAATTTCATTTTCTGAGATGTAAGGGAGCCACCAAGCAATTTAAATTTGATAATGAAAAACATGTGATTAGATAGTGGCCAGTGATTATAATACATGCTCATAACATAGAGAATTATCCTCTTTTGCTTAAGCTTTTAAACAGCAATTTTTGTCCTGAGGTCATTATATAGATTTATTTGGGGGGACTCTTAATGTTGCTATTAGAAATCACTGATTGCTTAAAAAGTCATCTCTGCCCAGATGCTGTGTGTCTGGCAAGGGAATTGAGAACCTTGAAAGCTCCCTACAATGCTCTTTTCTTTATTTTCCAGCACTAGTAACAATTAGGAGAGTGGCATCTGCTTCTATCTATTGCCTCACTGTTCCAGAACTGCACTGGTCATAGATGATAATGCCCTTCCTATAACCTCTTTATGGAGTTTGTATCTAAGCCTGAAAGAAAACAAGGAAAAATGTGATGAAGGCATCTTTCCGGTGGTTGCAGAATTCGAAAGATTCAGTAATGTACACAGCTGTTTAGGGCTCCAGGCAAGTAGGACTACTGCATCCTCTGTGATACCAAAAGAGAAAACATAAAGGACATGGATAGTAATTAAAATAACAAGCGTAGACATGCTGTCAGGCCAGAATGGGTTTTAATACAGCAATAGTGACTGCATGTGTTTGACATACATGCTGACATTTTGAAAGGCTTTTTACATTCACTGCATTTTCATTAAAATCGAGCGTGTAAAACTAGACATTCCATTACCAGACCATAAAACCAATATATTCTTGATGTTTTTTTGAAACAAGACTTTCACAAATTTACAACTGGAAGAATGTGACCTTGAGAAAGGTTCTAGGGAGCCAATCAAACATTGATTCAATAACTACATTCAAGAAAAAGATTTTTAACTTTAAAAAGTTTTTTTTTTTCTCAAAGCAACTTTGCTCAATAGGAGTAAAATCACCATGTTTTCATTACACCAGGCAATAATTAGGTTTTTTTTTTATTTCTTGATATCTAAAATGTCTTGATAATAATCACAATGCATGAATTTTCAGTTTATAACATTGTTAAGTATAAAGAAGGAAACTAATGCTTTTAAATCAAATTGCAGAAGAGATAGAATTAAAACTGAAAGCTATAAATTAACTCAGTACATTTATTTAGATCCTGAATGTGTGATGACTGCCTCATCTCCATGCAGAAACCTCTTCCTCTTAGAATTAACTTGCTTTCCTCTTCCTTTAGTCTCCATCACAGCAACACATTATCTGACCAATAAACAAAAGGAAAATTCTTTAAGTAGTGAAGATATTCTGTTAATTTCATTATCATACACTAATGTTTTAAAACAAAAATTTTAGATTAATATTGCTCATAATAAATACTCTTGTTCAGTCAACTTTTTCCACTGAAGTTTAATTTTAAAATGAAATGAAAGTGACAAAGAAAATAAAGGCTGACATTATAGAAGATACCAAGCACCCATGTCAAAGATTTTGCTATTTGAAAATAATTATACTTTCTATGTAGCAACAGCTTTTAAATAATATAACCCTGTTTGGTTACTAAGATTTGCACAACAGGTTAGGCTGCTTTCTTCTCTATGCTTCAAAGTGTGGCCTTTCTATGATTTATTAACAAATATCAGAAATTATATTGATTCAGAAACTGAACTAAGCACTGTACATTTTGACAGTAACAAAAGTTATGACAGTTAGACAAGTCCTAAAATTGGACTCAAAAAAGATAGAATTAGACTACTGTAATGCTGTCAGACAGTGCAAATGTAAATGTACGAGGAGCCATAGATAGCATTGTACACAGAAAGTGGAGGCTAACACAGTGACTGCAAAAAAGATGCAAGTGTCTTCATGCCAAGTGATATTAAAATATCATGATGAGAACAAAACATAAAGCCACATTTTAAAACATAATACTCTAACACAGGGCTGCATTTTGGTGGATTGCTTATAATTTTTAACTTTTGAGATCCTCATGTTTTTTGAAAGTCAGCTTATCCTAGTTCTGTATATTGGACACGTGCATGGCCCAGGCGTTGATTAAGGGTTGGTTTGAGAATGATGAAAAGACAGACATATAAATAGCAGAAACGTGTACACCAAAGCTGAATTTGGTTGGAATCTGCTACTGCTCCAGCCCAGAGGCTCAGCTTGTTTATTATGAACAGCTCAGGGGAATGGGTTAACAAACCTCTGCTGAAGGCCTCAGTAGGAGAGCAGTTTCAAGCCATAAGCATCCAGAGCAGTTGCTAGTCTTTGCATGTACCAATCAGTCATTCATAAACAGTCATCCATGACCACAAAGGAAAGCTTTGCCATCGCTCTTGAGCCTGGCCTATATGGATAATGCCTTTGTCAATTTCCCATGAATCTGAGTCCTTGGAGACTTTCACATGTCATTTCTACATCTCAGGACTCCACTTACTCATGCCTTCTTCCTCTCCCTGCAAATTTCTGTTAAAATCTTATTGTAATGTGCACTGACTGACTTTAAAACACTTAAATGCATAGTATTCTCTCCACTTCTTTCAGTAAGGTCAATGAAGTAAGTTGAACAATGGCACTGACATGTCTCTCACTTTTTGTTAAACATTTTAGCCCAATTGTTAAATAGCCAATTTATGATCCACATTAACATAAGTACTAATTTGCCAAATCACACTGTCTTGAGCTTCGCTTTTACATCATCCTAGGAGTGGGTAGATGGTAGCATAGAGACATCCTAGGGCAAGATTCACTTCAAGCTGACAGATGTTTGCTTTATGTGCATGTCTCCATTTCATTACAGCTGTGAGACTCCTTTTCTGGACAGTGGCAGCCGCAAGAGTATTTCAGAAATATAAGAAACATCATTTTGGAGCACATTTAACGAGTAGAAACTAAATATGATTAAATCACCAATAGCTTTGGGGTGTATTTCATGGGGTTTTCAGGAGACCATAGCTAAAATGAGCCTCTTAACATGATGAGTTCAATGACTGTTCCCTATATTAGCTTTCTGTTTTCTTTGTCCATTTTTGCTTTCTACTCCTCAATTTCTATTTGCTATTTAAATAATGAAGTATTTCACTTGGGACCTTGTTTCAAACATTCTATTGACTGGAATACAAGTTTAATATTCATTAATAGAATTAATCCTTCACAAAATACAGAAATTATTCTAGAACTATTTTATTCACTGATGAAACTACAGTAAAGCCTCTTACCAATAAAGAATAAGATTATGAAAAATTCTAATCTAGTTATTACAACTCACTCTGCAATCAACTGGGATAAAGTACAGGTGGCAGGGTATCCTTGAATTATATATCTAAATTAATTAAAGTATAACTGGCTCATAACATTTTATTAAGTTTATTGATAGTTTCTCTAACAATTAAACAATTTGTAACTTCTCTAGAAAGCCATGAAATGAGAAGAAATGACAAGTTCAATCAAATGCTAGCCTGAAATAATGCTTAGATAAACATAAATTCTAAGTGACAGTGTTTAAAAGGATGTATAAACCACTATTCTTTGACAATCTAGAATGTATCATCTCACCAACAGAGGTGCAAAAGTACTGTTACTGTGATATAAACATACTTATGACTGCTGGGTTATATTTGGTTATTTTATTATACATTGAAGTTCAGGGCCCTTAGAGGTTATTTTTGTTGTTGTGGTGGTGGTGGTTTCTTTTTTGTTTGTTTGTTTGTTTTGTTTTGTTTTTTCTGTTTTGTTTTGTTTTGTTTTGTTTTGCTTCTATTAAAAAATTGGGTAGAACCACAAAAGAAGACAACAGATAAATTTTGGTGAATATCTATCAGAGATTATTCACTCTGTAAGATGAAAACAACAATTAACCAGGTGTAGTAGTGAATCTTTACAGCAAGTATTGAACAGATCATAGTTCTATTATGTTTGTAGTAGGTCCTTTCAAGAGTAAAAATTATAGAAATGATAAAAGCTATGAATTGGTAAAGGAGCTTGAGTTGTCCTTAACCAATACTGATATCAACACTGATACTTATGAATGTCCACTTTTCCATCAACAGAAGTTAGGAATATGACACTCTTCCTTCATATTAAGTAACCAAAGAGTGCATAAGGAATAACATGGAATGTAGAGATTCGTGTTACAAAGAAAATTAAAGGCTAAGAATGGAGATTTCAGCAAGGCATGATGGCACACACTCCCAGCTCTGCGGGAGGCAGAAGCAGGCCTACCTCTGTGAGTTTTAGTCTAGCCTGCTCTACAATGTGAGTCCAGGACAGCCTAGGATATACATAAAAACCCTGTCTCAGAAAACCACACACACACAAATGTGTATTTCTTTTTCTACAGTGTGAATAAAAAAAAAAAACTTTTCAGAAAGAGTGCCATTGTATTGCAGAAATAAAACACCAAAAGGAACAAAGTATATGGATAGCTGAGATATATATTTTAGGCTATGAAAAATAATATCTGAAGGTTCTTGGACTCTTAGAATATTGAAATAGCACTCTATAGACATGTGTGGGTGTAGTGTTGGAATGAGGAGGAGGTTATATGACTTCTAAAACATTATGAATGGGATGATGGGAAGAGAATTTGTAATATGTAATTTCTAGAATATTTTTATAATATGAAAATCATAAGACACTGGAAAATTCAATAGAGAAATAGCAGAACCTATGTGACCATTTAGAAAATGTCTTTTTGAGGAATGTATTTCCCATGTGATAATATTTCTACAGAGTGAGCATTCCAAATCTCAAATCTGAAAGTCAAGATTCAAAACTTTTCCAAACCTAAGCAATACAAATAGATACTTTCCCGACATGACACTAGCTTAATGCACCTAGCTAAACTGTTATGTAAAACTACTCACCAGTAAATTGTGTACAGAGCGGGTATTTAAACTTGGTTCTAATAGCTCTTGCCAATAGGCTGAAATGTGAAAAAAAAAAAATGTATTCGGACACTTCTGAACCTGGTCTTTAGATTTTTGATAAGAGATATTCAACTCGCATTGTTGGGAAACCCTGCCACTAAGGTTGCAGCCCACTCTGACCTGAAAGCCCCAAGCCCAGTGCAAAATGGAGGACTCCCTTTGTCAGCAGGGCTCCCTCTTTTCTGCCTGGAGCTAGATCACCACACCTTCAACCTGAGGAATGTCAAGTAGTCCTTAGGAAATTACAGATCCAACTCCCTTTCTCCTGATAACAATCTCTCCAGAAGGCACCTGGGATTACTATAATGCCTCTTCACTCAAATGAGGCATTCCAGCCCTCAGCTAACGATCTATACCTAGCCTGGATGGTCATCCTCCCTTGTTCTATATAACTCTTGTTCACCCTGAATAAAATTGAACTGTCTCACTGAAGCTGGGCCTGGAAGTCTGTCATTTCTGTTCTTGCTCACTGGGCCATCTGAATCCCTAGTTCCTTGCTTCTGCTCCCTTTGCCCTCATGGACTGATACTGACCAACAATCCCTGTGGGCTGAAGTGTTACAATGTACCATATGTACAAAACTTCTGCAATAAGGTCAGACAGAGACAAGAATATGGCTTAGGCTAAGTTAGTGATGAAAGAAAGTGGTCAATTTTAGATGTGTATGGGTGCACTAACATAGCCATATAGTTATATGTAAATGGATTGACTAAATTAAAAAGAACATTTAAAAAGATGGGTTGGCAAGTCAATTTCAACTCTCAAATATCTTGCTAATGTATTAATTAGATAAATGATATTAATTAGAGAAATGAAGAACAATTGTTTGATTTTGGTACTCAAATATTTTACTAAATGTTTAGTTACTATTCACATAATTCATAAAAAATATGAGAAAAAAACAAAACTCATTTAAAGCTGGGAAATATTTAAAGATGGATGTGATCTTACAAGCTTTTAGTAGGGATTGCTTTTATCACCATTTCAAACTGCATACTCCCAGTGTTGCCTGCTGCCTGATACAGCATACAGAGACCACAACTGAACTAAGATTCCTTTATCCATCGAAATGTTGTCTTTAGCTACTATATGAAAATTTATTGAAAAACGTTTTTGTTACAAAACACTAATGCTCTTCTATTTAGAACATATTTCATTTTAATGTTATCAATGGTAGCCCTTCCTTTTGCATTTTTTTACACCTAAAATTTTACATTTATTAAGTACACAAGCACATACATACATACCATGGTGTGCCTGTGGAGCTCAAACAATAATTTATAGGAGTTTTATTATGTATGTCATATATATCTTCTTTTTTACTATTAGTTTTTTCTTTTTTTTATTAATTACACCTTACTTACTTTGTATCGCCCCTGTAGTTCCCTCCCTCCTCCCCTCCCAATCCCTCCCTTCCTCTTCCTTCTCCACACATGCCCCTCCCCAAGTCCACTGGAAGGAGAGGTCTTCTTTTCCTTCCTTCTGATCCTAGTCTGTTAGGTCTAATCAAGAGTGGCTGTATTGTCTTCCTCTGTGGCCTGGATAAGCTGCTCCCTCATCAGGGGGAAGTGATCAAAGAGCAGGCCAATCAGTTCATGTCAGAGACAGTCCCTGTTCCCATTACTATTTCATATAGTAGCTAAAGACAACATTTTGATGGATAAAGAGTACCATAAACAGTCTTTTCTGTACAGAGGTGAAATTTATCTGGAAACACACACACACACACACACACACACACGGGAGAAATCATTCCAGGAAACTGAATAAAATATTTTTTTTAATTTATTTTTATATTAATTACAGTTTATTCACTTTGTATCCCAGGTGTAGCCCCTCCCTCATCCCCTCCCAAGCCCCTCTAAAAGTCTACTGATGGCGGAGGTCCTCCTCCCCTTCCATATGACCCTAGCCTATCAGGTCTCATCAGGACTGCCTGCAATGTCCTCCTCTGTGGCCTGGCATGGCTGCTCCCCACTCAGTCTCCACTAGGAGACTGCACTGTCATGGACTACATCTGTGCAGGCGTTCTGGGTTATCTCCATGCATGGTACCTGGTTGGACTATCAGTCTCAGGGAAGACCCATGTGTCCAGATTTTTTGGATCTGTTGCTGTCCCCTCCAGGTCTTATTGACTCCCGCTTCTTTCATAAGATTCCCTGCAATCTCCTCAAATGTTGGCCTTAAGTCTCAGCATCTGCTTTGATAGTTTGCAGGGCAGAGCCTTTCAGAGGCCCTCTGTGGCAGGCTCCTAACTTGTTCCCTGTTTTCTCTTTCTTCTGATGTCCATCCTCTTTGCCTTTTTTTTTTTTTATTGATAATTACTTTTATTTGTGGGATCAGTTCTACACAGTTAAGACACCAAAGATGCAAATCTCTCTTACCAAAAGGAGTGCATGTTTGCTTTTATGTGTGAGACCCGGATTTCTTCTACTATGACTTATACATTCTTGGACCCTAAACCTCTTGGACACTTCTGCCCAGGCTGTCCCTTGTGTTTTTTTTCTGGCCTTCCCCTGCAGCTGTCACTTACATATTTTCTATCATTCCCTGGTTTAGCAGATGGAGAAATTAAAAAATAATGAATTCATAGAGTTTAGCTCATCACAGTAATGGGGTTTCACGTAAATGCTCCTTAGACCAAAATACAATTTGCTTAGTTGGCACAATGGAAACACATTGAACCTCAGAAAAGAAACTCAGTGTCTCTTCTATGTGTATTACCTCTAAGTAGCCTACTAGCATTTAAAAGTCACTATAGCTTATTTTCTTTGCTTATTAAAATTGGCTAGTGTGTGTACATTAATAAATAATTAGTAATGCCACAGAATCATTAACACTGATTATCGAATAGTATACATATAAGATTGTATGTACTATTCACAGGAAAAAAAAGTTTAACTGCTAGTAAAATCAGTTGCTTTGTTTACATTGTTTTAAAGGAAAAACTATTAGATTGAAATATAAGATATAAAATAGGTTCCATTCAAATTTAATATTCAGCTACTATAAGATAAACACAGTGATATGGGAGATGATGTGAGCTATCCGAGGACAGATGGCTAGTTATCTGGAGAGTGAGGACTAAAGCTCAAGTCCCTCAGCTATAAATTAAACATCTTTCATCTAGGATACCACAGTTCCTAACTGATTAGAAGTTTCAAATATTAGCAAAATAATGGTTTGTCTTTGAAAAAGCACAAATGTGTAAGGATAATTAATAGATAAAATACCTAAAGTTTAATACTAGGAAAATACATATCATGTAGCAGATATGTACGCTATTTTACCTATGAAGAAATGATGTCTTATTTTATTAAACTCAAACTTCCACCTGTAGGAGCTGATAAAGTATCTAAATTCCATATACTTCTTCAGGGTAACATTGTGTTGGCTGGAAAAGGTCTTTACTCAAACTTCAGTGATGTGAATTACTGTATAGATGGGTAATAATTATTCACTAGACACACCCCTAAGACAAGGTGTCTCTCAGGATAAAGCATAAATATTAATAAAGACATTTTTCAGGAATCAGTGCTAAGATCAAAGGAATATGAAAATTCTATATCAATAGAGTGGAGCTAGCCTAAGGGCAAGTAGAAATATATAGGCTATGATGAATCACCTTAATATTAAATCATGAAAATAGACAATATATCCTCTGGAACCCAGTAAACAGGATTTACTAAGGACAAAAGTACTACTGAAGGTGATAGGAATACAGGGGTGTTTGCTTTTGAATTGCATAGAAAGGAGAAATCAAATTAAAGAAATATTCCAAACACATAAATTGAGTAAAGCTACAACAAGAGAAACAATAAAAACAACATTTAAAACTATTCATTACCTATAAAAAGCAAAGGTTTTCTTGTACATGTGTGGATTTGAACCATTTGGATCCCTTTAGTTTAAATAAGGCACTTTATCACGCGTATGATTAAAAATGACACAGACCAGAAATGAAGACCTTTATATTTTCTATGAACACAAAGCATTACATTTTCTTTTATAACTATAGGGACATTATTTCTCTGGTTTTTGGAAATGTGTTAATATGGCAATTCAACCATGTATTCAAGTTCAATGTTTCAAATAAATTTACTGGTTAATTTCTGATAAATTGAACAAATGTGGCTTTTAAAAAGGGGTGGGGGTCCAGATATGAGGTGAAAAGGGGAGAATAGGGGAGGAACTGCGCAAGGGAAAAACCCTAATCAAAATATATCATGTGAAAAAAAATACTAAGCACTATGCATGGAGATAACCTAAGACTCCTGCACAGATGTAGCCCATGGCAGTTCAGTATACAAGTGGGTTCCATTGTGATAGGAACAGGGACTGTCTCTAACATGAACTGTTTGGCCTGCTCTTTAATTTCCTCCCCCTGAGGGGGAAGCAGCATTACCAGGCCACAGAAGAGGACAAGGCAGCCACTCCTGATGAGACCTAATTGACTAGGACCAGAAGGAAGGAAAAGAAGTCCTGCCCTATCAGTGGACTTTGGGAGGGGCATGCATGCAGAGGGTGGAGGAAGGGAGGGATTGGGATGAGAAGAGGGAGGGAACCAAGGAGGGGGAATACAAAGTAAGTAAAGTGTAATTAATAAAGAAAAATAAAATAAAAAAATAAAAAAATTCATCACCAAAATAATAATAATAATAATAAATTAAAGCACAGTGAAAAGGAAAAGTAGTGTAAACAACTTCAAAAACTCTAAGTTCAGATGTGCTATATCTAACATTTCATTTCTTCTGTAGAATCCCACAATTTATTTCGGCATACATAGCACACAACTTTCGGGAGCTTTGCTAGTGCTTCAGTGCCTACCCTAGTGTTAGTGAAGTGCAGTGCGGCCTGATTGTTTGAGTGATGCATTTAGACCTTGTTTGCATGCACATGTATTGTCTAACAGAAATCATTACACACAGCACTTTTACTTCTATCCTGTAGTGATATAAAGCAATACTTTTAGTTGTGAAGAAAAAACAAAACCTGTTTTGTTTTTTTTTCTTTTTATATAATTCTGAGGGCTGGATAGATGACCCTGTGGGTAAAATACTTGATGTAAATGTTTAAAGACCAGAGTTTGGATCCTCAGCATACTTGTACAGCAATAGGCATGGCAGCACATACCTCAAAACCACCAATTCAGGGAGAGACCCTGCATCAAAAAATACAGTGAAGAACTCATTCAGAAGGATACACAACATCTACCTCTACACAAACACATAGGTGTGCACATTCACACACACTCACACACACCTATGACTGTGTAAACACAAAGAAAAATAGCTCTAATTTTCCATTCATATATGTTGAATTATCCATTTTGAAAATGTTGTTTATTAAATGTAAAATATGTGATCTTATAATTATTATTTAACATTGAAAAACTGTGTACATCAATATATTATTATTAGATTGTGTACTAGATGTTGTTAAAATAAAACTATAGTCTTAGAAAAGTAGAATACGTTGAAAAGTATGGCCATTAGCTATAAGCCATTAATTACCAAACAGAGTACTTATGGAAAGGGAAATTGAAGTTAACTGGACACTTTTGCCTGTGGGACTAGAACTGAAAAACTTCCATGACTGTAATCATTGGCTAATGGGTTGGAACACTTTGTGAACTCCAGGCCACTGCATCAAAGACTGAATTACAAGCAATCAGGAGAATAAAAACCATAATTTAAATAATAATAGTAAGAAAATTTCCTCTGGCTGAATTTCTCATGAACTGTAACTTTAGCCTAGACACAAGAGCATTTCAAAGAAGACAGGGTTTCTCAGCAGGAATGATATCTATGCTCATAGCATAGAACCTGCTTACAACTGGTGAAATGCTGAGCATGTCCACTCTCCCCTTTACCTCCTTGCTTCATTTGGACAACCTGTTTCCTAGGCATCTTGGGAACACCTGATAAAACTCTTGGAGGTAGGTTTACAAGTGAATGGTGTCAACATCTACGCTGAAGCATTGCTTCCCCTTGCTGCCAAAGCAGAAGGCAAATGTGATCTCTGACTGCAGGAGATGGTGGAGATAATACCATGGCTGCCTTGTGCTCTCAGTGGTGCTGCTTGAGATTACACTCATTTGTTAATTATAGGCCTTAAAAACTCAGGCATAACCCTATGGGAAGACAGGTAAAGGATGCTGAGAACATCTAATTTTACTTCTCCCTTAAAATGATTGTCTTTGGACAAAATTTCTGCAACATTACCTTTCTTAATTTGCCATTTCCTTTTTAGCACTCCACAGTGAAATCTTAGATCTTTGTGTTGTTTAATAAAAATAATTACTCTTTTGAGATTATATATTTTATTATTCTCCTTTCCCTTTCCTCAGTACAAACTCTTCCATATGGACTTCTTGCTCTCTTTCAAATTTGTGAACTCCATTTTACTATTTTTTTATTGCATAGATATGTAGGTTTTTATATACATATATCCCTAAGTATAATCTTTTCCGTCTGTATAATGTATACATATGTTCACTCTGTTAGAAATAATGCATGTTTCACCTTTCATTCTTATGATTACTCTCCAGATTAATCACTTAGCTGCAATTATTTTTAAATGTGCTTACCTATTTCTTCCTTGTTTTTTTTTCAACTATTTAGAATTACTTGGTTTTCATATCACATATTTTGAATTCTTGGCTCATTTCCCACATTGAACAAGAAATTGTTTAATTTAGATTAATTTGATCTATGGCGTCACACATCAGCATCTCATTCAGTTTTTCATGGGTACTAGGGCAGAAAAGTTCTGAATTACTGAGGCACAATATTGAGAATTTGTTCTTTAGAGTTCAATTTAGGGGAAGAGAAAAGTAAAATGCCAACTGGAAAAGAAAATGAAGTCACAAAGCAGTAATTAATGAACGAGGAACACAGACAGTCAGGATACTTCAAATGAGCTGAAAGTCCCCCCATATTTTTATAATGTTAGGCAGAATGGATGGTTATCTGATCATAAGGTTTTATATTATCCGGCATTTAAAATTGCTGCTGTTCAGACCTTCTAATAAAAAACAACCACTGAAAATATTGAAACAATGTGAATAACTATGGTACATAAAACAGTATAAAAGAGGACAGGGACTGTCTCAGAAACCTGGAGAGATGGCAGTGGCTTATAATATTTCTGATGGAAGATATTTTTGACCCTCCTAACTAAAAACTTGATTAGAGTTACTCCATGTCTGAAGTGGTTTTATGTTAGAGTGTATTTCTATTATAGATAGTATATTTATAGAATATCATCATATAAGGTAAGATAACTCTGCATTCATTCCTCCTTTGATGGACATCTGGGTTGTTTCCAGGTTCTAACTATTACGAATAAAACTGCTACATACATGGTTGAACAAATGTCTTTGTTTTGTACTTGAGCATCTTTTGGATATGTGCCTAGGAGTGGTATAGCTGAGTCTTGAGGAAGCACTATTCCTAATTATCTGAGACAGCGCCAAATTGATTTCCAAAGTGGTTGTATAAGTTTACATTCCCACCAGTAGTGGAGGAGAGTTCCTCATTCTCCACAATCTCTCCAGCATGTGTTGTCACTTGAGTTTTTGATCTTAAAGATCATTCTGAGTGAGGTATCCCTAGACTTATAAGATAAGATAAACATACTGAAATCTGTACACCTAAATAAGATAAACAAGAAAGAGGACACTGGGTAAGATGATCAATCCTCACTTAGAAAGACAAATGAGATGGACATTGGAAGTAGGAGAAAACAAGTAACAGGGCAGGAGGCTATCACAGAGGGCCTCTGAATGACTCTACCAGCAATGTGTCAAAGTAGATACAGAGGCCCATAACCAAACCTTGGGCAGAGTTCAGGGAATCTTATGAAAGAAGGGTGAGTTTGTATGACCTAGAGAGGACAGCAGCTCCACAAGGATGAAATATATCAAGACACATGGGTCTTTTATGAGACTGTTTCTCCAACCAAGGACCATATATGGGTATAACCTAGAACCCTTGCTCGGATGTAGCCCATGGTAGCTCAGTATCCAAGTGGGTACCCTAGCAAGGAGAACAAGGACTATTTCTGGCATGAACTCACTGGCTGGCTCTTTGACCTCCCTCGTCCCCACCCCAGTGAGGAGCAGCCCTGCTAGGCCACAGAGGAGGACATGTGGCCAGTCCTGAAGCTAGGGTCAGATGAAAAGGGAGGAGGTCCTCCCCTATCAGTGGACTTGGAAAGGGGCAGGTAGAAGCTGAAGGAGAAAGGGTGGGGTTGGGAGGGAATGAGGGAGCAGGCTACAGCTGGGATACAAAGTTAATAAAATGTAACTCATGTTAAAAAAATAAAACTTAAGATAACTCCACTGAAACTGTACCTCTATTTTTTTCTTCATTTATTTGTGTTTATGTATTGTGTTCGTGCGTTTGTGTACTTAAGAAACCTTGTTAAAAACAGGTTTCCTTATGACACTTTCACATTCTTAGTGATATTTATTCCTCCCTGTTGTTGTTTTACTCTTAACCCCAGCAAGTATCTCAAAGTAGTCCCTTTCCTCTTCTTAACACCTATATCCTGCTATCCCTCTTTCCAAAACTAATTCCCCTGCTCTCTCAGAATTGATCCTTCTATTTTCCTGGCTACTACAGTTATTACAAATTATTGAATCAAATCTAAAATCTAGAATCTTGAATCTTGAATCTAAATCTTAAATCTAGAATCGACATATGCGTGAATTCATATTATATTTTTTTATTTTTTCTGAACCCAGTATATTTTCTAGTTTTATATTTTACCAGCAAATTTCATTTTCCTTACATTTGGATGGAATTGTAGCACATTTTTTATTATCCATTCATAAACTGGTGGATGTCTCAGTTGCTTCCAAAAAAAGCTATTATGATCATAGCAGCAGTAAATATAGTTAAGCATGAGTCAACAAATAGATACTTTTGTATCAGGATATTAAGACTTTGAGACATATGTCAAGGAGTGGTACAGATGGGTCCCATGGTAGCTCTAGATTTAGTTTCTCTAAAGTCTTCCACAGTGATGCCTGGAGTGGTCACACCGGTTTTCAACCCCACCATGAGGGCTCTTGTTTTCCACCTCTTTTCGACACTTGTGTTACATGTTTTATTAATTTTAGCTCTCCTGGTTGGGGTAAGATGAAATCTTAAAGTAGTTTTAATTCACATTTCCCTTATTCATAAGAATGTTTTCACCTTTGGAGGTATTTGTTGGTGATTTTTATTTCTTCTTTTGAGAGTTCTCTATTCAGACCCATAGCTCAATTTTTGATTATGGTGTTTTCATTATGGATTTTTTTATTTTAATTGAAAATAAATTTAATTCTTTTTGTAAATAATAGGCACTGAAATATACCATTATTATTAACAGTAGTAATTACATGACTATTAGAGGAAAAACCATATGTCCAACCTAAACAACAAACTCATCTGCAAGAGAATAAAAACATTACTGGTGGCTTGCTTTACGGGAATCTATTTTCCTGGTAATTGGAGAACATTGTGTTAGTCACCTTGAAATTTCTGTGAGTAGATATCTCTTAAAAACAGGAAAATTATTTGTGTCATTGATTACATCCATAGTCGTTTGGCCATGTGCTTTACAAACTGTCTAGAAAATTCCCTGTAGAAGACATGACTGAAAAACCTGATCATCACATGGCAGCCAAGAAGCTAGGAGCAAAAGCCTATTGTTGAGTACGCCCCAATGACCTAACTTCCTCTCCTTACTCCCGCCTTCACAGGTTTCTCCCATCTCTCAGTAGCACTACAGGCTTGTGACCAAAATATGAACTTTGGGGAGAGTTTTAGGACTCAAACTTCAAGAAAAGGTGGTAGCAGCCTTCCTTTATCATGGCTGATTGTATCTGCTTTTCCTGTTCTGAACTTACGAGTTTTCCTAATTTTCTTCACATCAAATGTAGGAGGGAAATCTTTGAAGTAATATACATGGCCAGGGGTGGAGGTCTATTAAATGCGATATTTTCTTTAAACTTAAATTCTTAAGCAAATGGCAGTTGTTCATTACTCGGATAATTTTCTAAGTGTCTTATTCTGTCTAACTATAGTACTTCTCTATTTTAATGTTTAAAAATCTCATAATATTAATGTTTTCAGGTAAATTATTTTAATGAATTTAGTAAGCTGACATTATTAGTTAACATCTTTGTACTCTCCTAACCCCTTCACTCAAAATACAATCAAGTTTCCCTTGTCAAATCATTTGGAAAGTTAGTATTACTCTCAATAGGGTACCTGGTTGTATAACAGGTATTTTACCATTGGGTATTGAAAGTAATGAAAAAAAAAAAAAAGAAACTATCCTATACTTGTATATTTAGAATAAAAAAAGAAAAAAAATGCTGTATTATAATTGTTCATTTTCCAATCACGTGTGCAATTATAAACAGTTCTAAGAACTTGGAGTTTTGCAGAGGTCAAATAATGGCAGTTGATAAATGTGGAAATGTGGGCTGATTTATAAATAAGTGAAATTCATTGGATGTATGTTCAATAAAGTGGTAAGGAAACACACTTGGATCTCCCTTGCTCATAACGTCTTAAGACTGAGAGCTTTCATTTGCCAAGCTGAGAAGAATGTCTGTGGTTATGTTTCAGTTGCTTAATAAAAACGCTTCCTTTCTGCCTTTCAGTTCTGTGCTTTAGTGAGCAGTGGGGAGGGATAGGATACCATAGCTAAATTGCTAACTACTATTAAGAAAGTTTTCCTAGGGTTAAGGGTATAAAAAGTCAGTCAACACACACTTGTGGTGAGTCATTTCACAGCATTAAACCTGATGTGCCTGCTAGGTTTAATGTTGCATTAGGTTCATTTTGCATTAACTTCAGATCCATTAGTGACTTATGAGTCCACAAATATCCTTTCTTTGCCAGCATTTATTTGTAAGATTCTTCAGCTTGCACTGAATTTCCTGTGCTGCCTTCCAGTAATGACATTGTTTCAGCTGTGAGAACTTATTAGAAAATATATGATGCTTGCAGTTTTGCAGAAGTCAATTCCCCCCTGTGGAATAATCTGCATTCTAATGTGACTGGAAAATCCCCATAAATTATTTCAATCTCATTTTAGACTGGAACATCTTTCATTGATTGGTAATAGCCTTAAATTACTTTTTATTGTGATTGTAATGTTTTCTTGTCAAATGGCAGGAAACAGTAAATTATAGAGTAATTTAACAGGTGGAAATATACACAAGCAAAAATTGTGAGGAACAAAGATAAACCATTAGAACAAATTGCCGTCTGCGAAAAACCGAATCAGTTATTTCGTGTCTGCAATGGAAGGAATCAGCTTTTTCTACCACAAAGTTTAATTAATCTGAAATCCTGAGCTTGTATGCAAAATAAAACTTCTGTTTTGGGGAAGCACAGAATCAGAAAATTAGAAGGCAAGAAAATATATTTCATGACAATAATTTGGTGGAATGATGCCTTAGCTGTGTTATCAGAGTCTCCTACTGAATGCTCAATGTTAAACTCTTGTTAGTGATGAAGAGGTAAAGGCTCCTTGACCTGAAATGAGCTTTCCTCAGCACACCAGACATGATGTCATCATTCAGTCCTACAGAAGTAGGCCACATACAAGAAGCATAATTGCACAGAGAGCATTGTAAGCACAGGGCTTTCATGGAAATGGCTTGGCTCCTTCAGACGGAAGCCCTCAGGGATTTCTAGTGGGCTCTAATCGGAAGTGAACGTTTATGAAAATCAGTGTTCCTTTCAAAAGAGGGCTGAGACTGCAAAACCCCCATGTCATTTGAGTGGCGCTGTTCTCTAATCAAACAGGAGAACTCTGTTTCTAAACCAAAATCAGATACATTTTAGTGTCCTTAGAAAATTCCCGGACTTTTCCACAGCCGGTGACACATTAAAGCAAAAATTCATTTTGAAGAATTTCAACAAACAATCCCTTGGTAATTGTGAGAGCCAAATTTATGTTTAAGTTTTAATTCCTGAGCCTAAGAGAAATAAAAAAACAAAGCAAAACAAAACAAAACAAACAAACAAAAAAAAAAAACCCAACCCCTAAAACAAAACAAACAAAAGCCCTTTGACTTGTAAACACCTTGTGCAAGGACAGATACTTCCTGAGATACTGGAAGCTAATGTTCATATAAAGTAACAAGTTGTATGTGTTCATTTCCCTAAGTAAGTTTGGTTGGCCCAACTTAGTCATATGAATGACAGGATGCATGTTTGCCCAGGTTGGATGGAGGTAGGTACTATGTAGCCTTATTGGTTTCTTATGGGTTTGCCTTTATAAGCATCTGACCATTGAAACTAATGGTCATTTTCTGGGAATCCCAGAACAGATATGGCCATAGTCCATCATCCTGGCCAGTATTTAATTAAAGCTTGCTTCAAATTTGGCTCAAAATTGTGGTAGTGGCCTTATTCTCACTCTGAGGGGTCACTGTTAATGGACATGACCTTTAAACACCATTATGTGAAAAACAAAATAACAGCTTTACTAATGAAATGGAAAAATAATTTGAATTGTATTTGAATCGAAGGCAACATTGTATGGGGTAACCACAGTGGCCTTAAACTGGAACAGAAGAGCGGAATTCTCCTAAGGAGCTTGTGCAGTAAGCTTGGGTAGAAACTCCCAGGCCTGTGCTGCCCAACCCTTCTATCACCAGAGGCTTCTGAGCAGGATGGACTTGGGGACTGACGATTCCCGACAAGCATCTTGTTCAATGATCTACTGATGAGCTTCTGATGCTTTTGTATCTTTATCCAGCAGATACTCAAACATAATCCTAAAAGCCCTGCATCTGTATGTGTATGTGCATCTGTATGTGTATGTGTATATGTATGTGTATGTATATGTATATGTATATGTATATGTATATGTATATGTATATGTGTTGTTGTTCTTTGTTCAATTTACATTTAGGTTTTAAAAATTTAATTATTTTTCAAATTTAGTTTTTGAGAGTTTTATACATATATTCAAAGAAAGATTATAGCCACCCCACATTGGCTTCTTCCACTGTAAAAGTAACTTTTATTCTCCAGATGTTATTGTCACCTCGGAGGCTTACTGTGGAATAAGTTCACCCTTTCTAGCTCTTTCTGAAATCTGGACAGCTTGTTCAACTCAGCTGTTCTGCCTAAAACTCTTCTCCAAGCTGAAGATTCAAACTGGCTTCTCTCAGCTTCTGACTGAATTGTTCTGCTTGGCCTCAAACTAATTCCAGCAACCTGTTCTAATCTTCTGGCTCCTTCTCATTCTCTGGCTCATCTGTCTTCACCTGTGTTTAGCTCATTCTCTCTGCAACCTGTCTCTGTAAAACTGTCCTGGTAAAACTGCTTCCTCCTCCCTCTCTCTGAGCTGTTCTCTTTGCTCTTCTCATGAGAGTTGGACATATATTATCCTGTCAAATCTTTCTCTGATTTGTCACAACTAGATGTCATTATTTGGGATCAAATTAAATTAAAATGTGTGTACTAAGGGCATGTCTGTATTCCACCCAGATCACACAGACCTAGACAATATGTGGATGTGAGCAGAGCAGCCATGTTGCTGGATCAAAATTTCTCTCCATTCCACCTCCCCAGAATTCCAGAATTAATTTATTCATTTATATATGGAGGAATATATATATATATATACACATATATATATTTAAGAGTATGTGAGTGTGTGTGTATATATTTGTATGTTTGTATGTGTGCATGTATGTATGTATGTATGTGTGTGTGGTTTGCTCCAAGCTTCATCTCATTTTCTTGAAATTCAAATAGTACTGACTACTATATACACGGATGTAGCACCACCTACCAGCACATGGGCAAATTGCATGACCACATCCTCCCCCCCGCCCCCCCAAAAAAAAGAACTGTTCTTCCTTCTCTAGCAAATACCAGCTGTCCATAATATTTCGGGCCAGGGTGGAGCCTGAACAGCTCCTTACCAGCTCAGATAGAATTTTAGCTATCTCGATCTTATATATGTATAGACCGCTATTATATTATACAAAATATTTTCATTGTTCTAAATATCCATTATGCTTTGTTTATTAATTCTCTCATCCCTTCATTCACAACATCTGGCAAACACAGAATGCTATATAGTTTGAATCAAAAAGAATGTAGCATTTTCAGTTTGACTTATTTCAACTAGTAATATACACTTAAAGTTCGCTAAGTCTTTTCGACTTAGTATTTTGACTAAGTATTTCAGTGTATTTTCATTGATAGTTTTACAATTGTCTTTACAGACTGTATCTTATCCATTAACAAAGTGAAGGGAACTTGTTTTCTTCCAGATTAAAAAAAAAATCAGGCCACAGAAAAAGACAATACAACCAGACCTGATGAGACCTGATAGTCTAGGGTAAGATGGAAGGAGAGGAGGATCTCCCCTATCAGTGGACTAGAGAAGGGGCATAGGGGATGAAGATGGAGGAAGGGAGAGATAAGGAGGGAGGGGACCACAGCCAGGGTACAAAGAGAATAAATTGTAATAAATAATAAATAAAAAAATTAAAAATCAGTAAATTCTGAAAATATATCATGCAAGATATGTGGAATAGAGATTTTTTATTATGTTTGATTGCATGCCAAAGAGTGGGATCTATGAATTTTGTATTATTTTGATAAAGACTGCCAGACTTCCTTCTCATATACCTGTACTATTTTACATTCCAAGGAAGTTTCTTTTGCTACAAGTCCGTGCCAACACTTGGTGTTTTCAGTGTTAAATATTTTAACCACACTATTGTTTAGCTAAAGTATAGTCCCTGTGTCTTTTCATATTCTTACTTTTAAAACTCACATTTTGTTTGGTACAGGGTCTGGGAAAGTCTTTCGAATTAGATCAAGTGTTTTTCTGTTGTTAAGATCCAAATTTTTTTTTCTACTTTTGAAATAATAGTCCTTTATCAAATGTGTCTTTTCTAAGTATTTCTTCCACTATGGATTTGTCTTCTTAGTCTTTGAACACTGTCTTTCTCAGAATAGAGTTTTAATCTGAACAAACTCTGCCTTATTGATACTTTCTTTCTTGGATCACATCTCAAATTTTGTATCTAGGCAGTCATTTCCATGCTGTGTGTTTCAAGGAGGTGAGGAGCATCCATAGCATTCTTTAAGGATCACTTCTCTAACCCTCATAGAGGCAACAGTGTGTGCTCTGTCATTTCTGAGGCCTCCGTAAACCTTTTGATTATTTCAGCATTTGGTCTCTTATTATCTCTACTGATTTCCTATTAGTAATTTCATTAGTATCTGTTCAGATTCTTATGTTTTTCATGGTTGCTTTGATTTTAACTTTATTCTGAATTCCTGTCATTGGAAATGAGATAATTATTTTTCAATTTTTATTTTTTTAAATATATAAATTCAGTACTACAAACTACTTTTTGCTCAATTTCACTATTTCTATATGCAGTTTTCTTTTACGTTTTAGTTTTAAATTTTTCTCCTGATATGTTATCTTTGACCAATGTGTAATTTAGAAATGTGCTATTTAAACTTTATATATTCTATAATATTTTATATTATTTGAGTTATTTTATAATTCAATTACATTATATTGTCTTTGCTTTAAATTTGTTATGATGTACAGCCTAAATTGTAGTATCACCTGAGATGAATATGTTTTTTATTGACATTAGATATTATATTTACCCACTTTATTAAAGATTGTCTTCATCTTAACAGTTCTTCAAGGATTATTTCTCCTTGTGCTAGCATCTCATGCATTCCAAGCTGGCTGAGCAATCACCAAGTAGTCAAATGTGGCTTTGAACTTTTGATCTTCCTGCTGCTTCCTTCAGAGTTCAAGGGTTACAGGTGCATGCCATCATGCCCAGCTTACGCTGCGCTGAGGATCAAACCCAGCTCTGTTCATATCATGCAAGCAACCAGCCAAGCTAGCTGCATCCCTCATCCCTTATCGATTTTCTGCCTCTTGAAGCAGCTCATTTCAGACATAGAAATATTGAAGTATCCAACTATGACAGCTGATTTTTCAATTTCTCTTTATACTTCTTCCAATTTTTACCTCATGTAGTTTAATAATTTATTGTTAGGCAGAGAATGTCTTATCTGGATGGGGAATTGACTCTTTTATTATTGTGTGTATCTTTCTTTATCATTGACAATGGCTCTTGCATTAAAGATAGTCTAGTCTGAAACTGAAATTTCGGCCACTACTTTCTGTTGATTTGTATTAGCATATTTTTTTCTTTCTGCTTATGTTTATAATCTGAGTGATTGTATTTTAAAGTGGGTTTCTTATACACACATGTAACTGAGTATTACTTTTTATCTGAGAAAATTGTTTTTAGGTTCTTTTTCTTTGAAATATGGATATTCCCTGTAACTATTGATACGGTTGTATTACTACGTAACATGTTGCTGTTTTACATTTATGCTCCTTGTCTTTTATGCCTGTTTTTTTTCTTAAATTCTGTTCTCTGAAATTTAAAAGTTTTGATGATTTTTAAAATGTGTCTCATTATTCCTAGTATATAAATAATATTTATAAATGGACTTATACACTTTAAAATACATATTTATAAAAAGTACTTTTTCAAATAACATTAAAACTATATCACCTAAGTAGTTTATCTTATAATGGCATTTCTTCCAGTCTCATCCCCTTAAACCTTTTGTTTATATAAGTATAAATGCAGATTCCACCTATACATTATATATATAATTATGTATTTTAAGTATAAGTACTATAAAATTTTACATTTACAATTACAGATTCTTTTATATCATTCTTCACTTGTTTATGTAAAACCAAATCAATGAGTAGATAGATATAGATATATCCAAGTCAGTGACTACATGTATATATACACTTATGTGTACGTGTATATGTGCATGTATGTATTGTGCATATACATGTACACACTAGGTAACATATTTAAAACTTTTCCTCAAGGCACAAAATACATGAAGGTCATCAACAACTACAGGCAAGACTTTCAGTGGAGGGATGGGGAAACCAATGCACCCACAAATGCTTTGGCCCAAAATTTTTCTGCCTACAAGATGTGCAGGGATAAAGACGGAGCAGAAATCCAGAGAATGGCCGATCAATGACCCACCCAATTTGAGACCCCTCCTATGAGAAAGACACAACGCTTGGCACTATTAATCATATTCTGCTATACTTGCAGACAGTAGCCTACTATAATTGTCCTCTGGGATGCTTCACTCAGCAACTGATAGACAAAATGCACAAACCCACAGCCAAGCATTAGGCAGAGCTTAGAGAATCTTGTAGAAAAGGAAGAGAGAGGGAAAGCTGCAATTGGGATGTTAAGTAGATAAATAATGAAAAAAAAATGTTTCACTGTTTAGTATATTATATTGTATTATATTATATTATATTGATTATTATAATCAATCAAAGTCATTATTTATTTGATTGATGTTTTTGATCTTTAAGCTTTTTTTTGTTTGTTTGTTTCTTGGCATATGCATGCATTTTTATCCCATCCCCAACTCTTGTCTCAAGATTTTTACATTATTTGTTATATTCCTTATGTTAATTGCATTGGTTTTAAGTCTCATGTCTAATAATGTCAATGCAATTGTCATGCCTGATCATACTGCTTGTTCTGTGTTTAAGTTTTCATTTTGGTGAGTCTTATGGCATGTTAATGACAGGTAAACGTAATTACTGATTAACAGAACTATTGTTACTAAGTCCTTAGTAACACTTGGAAGTATTTAAAATGAGAAGAGGTATTTTCAGTTTGTCCTTCCTATCATTGGGTTTCATAATTATAGTATAATATATCTAAGTTGAAAACTTTCAGTATAATGGTATCTCAATTATTTCTCATTTTGTCTGCCACTACCATGAACTTAAATGAGGCAGGAGGATTTCCCTTTCCACAGGTTGGGGATATGTGATATTATCTTATGGTAGATTATATTTGACAGGTTTCTTCTGAGGGCAAGCCTAATGAAGAGTGAAGAGTTCTGGCATCTTTCTAAGACATCTTTCCACCTCACCCTGCAGTAAATATGACGTGGTTTATCTTTGATATGTACTGTGAAAATCTACAGGTGAGTTTTCTACAGGTAAACTGGATGAAAATGATTTATCCCTATACTATGTCCCTATGCAATTTAACAGCTAGCGGGTTTTGTTGTTGTTGTTGTTGTTGTTGCTATAATTGTTGTGGTTTTTTGGTTTTGTTTTTTTGGGGTTTTTTTTGTTTGTTTGTTTTGTACAAAGCTACAACAATTTTCATTTGTCACTTGGGTTTCTGTCTATGGTCCTAGTTCCAAAGGAAGTAGCTGTTCTTGAGTCTCTGCTGTGATATGCTCTACTCACGTTCATATACCCATCTCCAAAATCTTAAAGACTGGGTTGTCTCCTTACTCTTTACATTTCTTAGCTGTTATTTTACCCTATTCTTTGTAAGCACTAGGATGCAAAGCTAATAACCAGGGTTCATTATATAGCACATTATAAAATGACACATTTAAAGCAGTTTAATACCATATATGTTTATGAATTTAATATATGCATATATAGAATTTCAATTAGATGCATGAGACTAAATCAGACAAAAATATATACCATATATGTCAGATAAACTTCATCTAATATATCAAATTAACTCTACTTGTTTTATCATTAAAATAAATTTTACATTAATTAGCAGTAGGTCAATATACTTAAGACATAATCTAAACAAGTGTCCATAAGACACACAAATAATAAAGTTGTGAGAATTTAAAAGAACAGTCCATGATGTAGAAAACACATACCAAAGTACTGCATTAGGGGAGAGAACAAAGAGTTAATGACACCTAAAGAAATGCTATGAAAAATTCAAAATGCAAACTAGACAAAAGAACAGGCAACTAAAACCAGAAGCTCTGTATCCATGATAGTATCCTGAAAATGTTTGGAAGGATCAGAACAGTACATCTCCATACCATGTTCACTCATCATTCCATCTAAAATATTAAAATAAAACCTTCCCTACCTATCAGCTTAGTATACCAGCCAACAACAAGTGACAAGGTCTAATTCAGGAAAAAAAATTTAATTTCCAAAATTAAGATGAAATCTATACTGTTTTTTTCTCATGAATTTTGCTTGGATGCTTCTATCTAGTATCTAAAAAAGTCACAATTCCTCTAAAAAAATAAGTGCATTTCTATAAAAGTGGTTTTTTTCCCAATGGCAATTTTCAAAATGACTAAATTTTGATAGGCTGAACATACAGCCCTCTATTACCTGCCAGTGTCAAAAATCCTGCACCATTTGTGTAAATGTGGCCACTGATAGAAATCTTTTTGTCTGAATGAAAGAACAATGGAGGCCAATTCTTAAAAAAATAAAAAAATAAAAAATTCATTGAGGTTACAAAAAAGAGGATTTTGCAGTGTGGTTTCCAGACAGCCAATAACTTTACATTTAGTTTTAGACATGGAATGAATCCTGAGCAGTTTCAAAAGGACCTAAGCATGACCACTTTGCTTGAAGTTTGAACTATTCTTTTTTATAAAATTATTCTAAAGGGCTAAAGCCCCCAGAGTGTGAAAATGTCTGAATGCACTGGACCACGGTGCCTTTAGCTGCTATGTTTCTATATGTCCAAGAGCATTTCCTCAGCAGATTAGCCCACAGTATCCACAGAGCACAGATGTGTGCCTTTCTCAAAGTGAATCCGCTTACACTGAAATGGCTTATGTTTCATCCCCCTAATACCTCTGCTACTCGAGGAAGCAAAGCTACTTTTGGTTTTCCAGAGTTAGCAGTAAAACCTGTACTTTAAAAAGCCTTTCAATTTGGGAGCATATTACCCATTACTTTCTCTTCAAGCCTTGGCTTAATCGCGTCATCTACTTGATCCCCAAGTCTTATCTCTGCACCAAGCCGCTCTCTTTTGCTGATTCGGCACTCTTGGTGCTCTGCAAAGAATGGTTATCTCTCGGAACCCCTGCAATGATGTAGAATTAATATTTTGTTTACTTTTAAAAACAAAAAAATATTATCTTGCAAGGAGTTGTAAGTTCAACAGTGTATAACAAATTCTGTAAAGTGCTTTTTATAGAGGATTTTGTCACATTTGCTTTCATTTATTTTTCCCTGAACACCATTTGATTCAGTGTAATGATTTTAGTTCTGGAAGATAACTGATTTGGTTTTCTGATTGAACACAGAATAAATTATCTAACCTTGCCAAGTATCAATGCAGGAGTTAATATCTCTCGCAGGTTCAACTACTAAAAACCGATAAGTCAGACTGTTCTTCCAGACAAGATACAACTGCTAATATTAAATTTTAAAATAGAGTTTTATCATAGAAAGCTGATGTATAAGAATAAAGAACACATGAAAAGAAATATTAAGGTAAATCGCAAGGGAAATGCTGGATTTAAACATATTTACCTTAATTAATACATTTTATTAGAATCAATAAATATAAACGTATTTGACTATTTCAAAAATAATCTAAAGAAGTCATACTTAACTAACAAATGCACAGAAAAAGCAAGATGAAATTATATATAGTATTAAGGCATATTAATTAAACAACACTAATTGTCTTACAATTCTCTGTGTCTTCGTGTGTGTGTGTGTGTGTGTGTGTGTGTGTGTGTGTGTGTGTGTGGTGCTGGTCATGGAGCTAGACCCCTGTGTCTTCTTCTGCTAATCTTAGTTTATATCTTCAATTCTATGTTAATATTTTAAATTATCATAATGATCATGTGTTCAAGAATCACTAACGCAGAAATTATTTTTTTTCTACATTCTTAACATATAAATTCAAGTTAACTCCTAAAATGACTAAGGCTCCTCTTGCAGCCTTTAAAGCAAGTTACTTTTTGCTAAACACCTGTAAGATTTTGGTTTTGTTTTATATTATGATACTGCCTTTTGTGATTTATAAACATGTAAATTATTTTATTAATTTTTGAGAACTATATACAATTCATTTTTAATATATTCACCCCTCGCAAAATCACACCTGTATATTCTTGACCTTGTTATCCGTCCCCATCTAATTTTGAGATTTTTTTGTTCTTCTGTGCCAATGGAGTCAAGGCAGTGGTAGATTTCTAGAAGGAGCTAACACAAATATCTGAAGAAGTTTTACAAAGAAAATATATAGTAGAAATGGACATGAGGATTGCAGTGAGCTTCCATTGATTTCAATTTGCTTTCTACCATGGGGAATTTACTTTTTAACTCTTACTAAACTTAAGACTACCTGATGTTTGGCATCATGCATTACTGGCGACAAGCAGAGACCTATGATTTTATTGTTGTTTTTACATGTGTGTGTGTTTCCATGTGTGTGGGAGCAAACGTTTGTACAGATGTAAGTTAGGACAAGGCTGATCCTGGGGGTCTTCCTACATGGTTCTCCACCATATTCATTGAGACAGGGTCTGTTGGTTGAAACCAGAGTTCACGGATACTATTGATCTAGCTAAACAACTTCTTCCAAGGATTTGTCTCTGCCTTCCAAGCACTGGAATTTTAAGTGTGATTGATACCTGGCTGACAAGGCACTTATGTGGATGTGGGGGTATCTGAACTCCAGTTCTTAGAGTCCTGTGAAAAACATATTATCCACTGAGACATATTTCAAAACCAATGATTTTATGGTTTTTCCTGGATTCGTTTTTGTTCACATACATCATAAACTTTATTACAGACATCAGTTTTCATTTTTTCACCTAGAAAAATGAGATGGATGGAAACACAAAGATCATAGATGCATTGTTCAGTATGTTAAAAGGTATATATTCTCATGTGCTTATACTTTGTCAAGGTCCAGAGCCTTTCCATCTACCACAAAAATTAGCATGAGCTTTCTTTTTTTTCTAATAATTTTAGATTTTTTTATATTAAAAACAGGTTATTTACTTTGTATCCCAGCCGTAGCTCCCTCCCTCATTCCTTCCTAATCCCACCCTCCATCCCTCAACCTCTCCATGCACATTTACAAGCCTGCTGATAGGGGAGGACCTCCTTCCCCTTCCATCTGACCCTAGCATATCAGGTTTCTTCAGTACTGTCTGCAATGTCCTCCTCTGTGACCTGGCAAGGCTGGTCATCCTTCAGGGTGGGAGGTGTAGGGAAAGGTCAAAGAGCCAGCCAGTGAGTTCATGTCAGATATAGTCCCTGTTCCCTTAGTAGGGTACCCACTTGGGTACTGAGCTACCATAGGCTACAACCAAGCAGGGGTTCTAGGTTATATCCATACACAGTCTTTGGTTGGAGAAACAGTGTCATAAAAGAGCCCTGGGCCCAGATATATTTAGTCCTTGTGGAACTCTGGTCCTCTCCAGGTCATAATAACTCCCCCTTCTTTCATAAGATTCTCTGCACTCTGCCAAAGGTTGGGTTATGAGTCTTTGCATCTGCTTTGATACACTGCTAGGTAGAGTCTTTCAGAGGCCCTCTGTGGTAGGATCCTGTTCTGTTACTTGTTTTCTCCTACTTCCAATATCCATCCCATTTGTCTTTCTAAGTGAGGATTGAACATCTTACCCAGGGTACTCTTTCCTGTTTATCTTCTTTAGGTTTACAGATTTTAGTATATTTATCCTATCTTATAGGTCTAGTACCCACTTATAAGTGAGTATATACCATGTGTGTCTTTCTGCTTCTGGGATACTTCACTCAGGATTATCTATTCTAGGTCCCACCATTTGCCTGCAAATTTCATGATTTCCTTGTTTTTAATTGCTGAGTACTATTCCATTGTGTAAATGTATCACAATTTCTGTATCCATTCCTCCATTGATGGACATCTAGGTTCTTTCCAGGTTCTGGCTATTACAAATAAAGCTTCTACAGACATGGTTGAGCAAATGTCCTTGTTGTGTACTTGATCATGTTTTGGATATATTTCTAGGAGTGGTATAGCTGGATCTTGAGGAAGCACTATTCTTAATTGTCTGAGAAAACGCCAGATTGATTTCCAAAGTGGTTGTACATGTTTACATTCCCACCAGCAATGGAGGAGGGTTCCCATTTCTCCACATTCTCTCCAGCATGTGTTGTCACTTGAGTTTTTGATCTTAGCCATTCTGATGGGTGTAAGGTGAAATCTCAGGGTAGTTTTGATTTACGTCTCTCTAATGGCTAAGGACGTTGAGCATCTCTTTAAGTGTTTCTCTGCCATTCTATATTCTTCTACAGAGAATTCTCTGTTTAGCTCTGTACCCCATTTTTTAATTGGATTGCTTGATTTATTGCCTTTTAACTTCTTTAATCCTATTCTGGATATAAGCCCTCTGTCAGATATAGAGTTGGTGAATATCCTTTCCCAGTCTGTAGGCTGTTGTTTTGTTCTGATGACAGTGTCTTTTGCTTTACAGAAGCTTTTCAATTTCATGAGGTCCCATTTATTGATTGTTGCTCTTAGAGCCTGTGCTGTTGGTGTTCTTTTCAGGAAGTTGTCTCCTGTGCAAATGAGTTCTAGGCTGTTCCCCATTTTTTCTTCTAACTGATTTAGTTTATCTGGTTTTATGTTGAGGTCTTTGATCCACTTGGGCTTTAGTTTTATGCAGGGTAAAAAATATGGATCTATTTTCATTTTTTTCTGCAAGTAGACCTTCAGTTGGACCAGCACCATTTGTTGAAGATGCTGTCTTTTTTCCATTGCATGGTTTTGGCTTCTTTGTGAAAAATCAAGTATCTGTAGGTGTGTGGGTTTATTTCTGGGTCTTCTATTCAGTTCCATTGATCCACCTTTCTGTTTCTATGCCATTTATATTCTTCCTCTCCTACCATTTTATCTGAGAAAACAACAATACTAGTATCTGTATACCCCAGGGGAGAAAAATCAAAACCATGCATTTTATATTACTATTGCTCTGTAGTACAGCTTGAGATCAGGGATGGAGATACCTACAGATGACCTGTTGTTATACAGGATTGTTTTGGGAATTCTGGGATTTTTGATTCTCCATATGAAGTTGAGAATTTTTCTTTCAAGGTCTGTAATAATTGTGTTGGTATTTTGATGAGAATTGCTTTGAATATGTACATTGCTTTTGGCAAAATGGCCATTTTCATTATGTTAATTCTACAGATCCATGAGCACAGAAGATCTTTCCATCTTCTGCTACCTTCTTAATTTCTTTCATCAGAATTGAGACTTGAAGTTTTTTTCAAATAAGTCTTTCACTTGCTTGGTTAGAGTCACCCCAAGGTACTTTATGTTATTAGTGACTATTGTGAAGGGTGTTGTTTCCCTGATTTCTTTCTCAGCCCTTTTGTCTTTAGGTATAAAATAGGGCTTCTGCTTTTTTTTTTTGAGTTAATTTTTGTTTCCAGCCAATTTCCTGAATGTGTTTATCAGCTGAAGGCGTTCTCTGGTTGAATTTTTGGGGTCACTCAGGAATACTATGATATGATCTGTGAATAGTGAAACTTTGACCTCTTCCTTTACGATTTGTATCCCTTTGATCTCCTTTACTTGTCTTATTGCTGTATCTAGGACTTCAAGAACTATGTTGAAGAGATACGGAGAGAGTGGGCAGCCTTGCTTTGTTCCTGATTTCAGTGGGATTGATTTAATTTTCTCTCCATTCAGTTTGATGTTGGCTATAGGCTTATGTGCCTTGTATCCCTGGTCTCTCCAAGACTTTAAACATGAATAGGTATTGGATTTTCTCAAATGTTTTTTGGCATCTAAGGAGATGATCATGTAGTTTTTCTCCTTCAGTTTGTTTATATGGTGGATTACATTGATTGATTTCTGAATACTGAACTGTCCTTGCATGCCTGGGACATGCTTGGGACATGCCTACTTGGTCATGGTAGATATCTTTGGTGTGTTCTTGGATTCAGTTTGCAAGTATTTTATTGAGTATTTTTGCATCAGTGTTCATAAGAGTGATAGGTATGAAGTTCTCTTTTTTTTTTTGTTGGGTCTTTGTGTGGTTTAGGAATCAAGGTGACTCTGGCTTCATAGAATGAAGTTGGTAAAGTTCCTTCTTTTTCTATTTTGTGGAGTAGTTTGAAGAGAATTGGAATTAGCACTTCTTTGAAGGTGTTGTAGAATTCTGCACTGAATCCATCTGGCCTGGGGCTTTATTGGGAGGGGAGACAGTTAATGACTGCTTCACCATTGGGGGATATAGGGCTATTCAGTCTTTCTACCTGATCTTGGCTTAATTTTGGTAGATGGAATCTATCAAGAAAATTGTCCTTTCCTTTTAGATTTTCAAATTTTGTGGCATATAGGCTTCTGTAGTAGGACCTAATGATTGTTTGGATTTCTTTGGTGTCTGTAGTTATGTCCCCCTTTTCATTTCTGATTTTACCAATTTGGATAGTTTCTCTCTTCCTTTTAGTTAATTTGGCTAAGTGTTTGTCTATCTAGTTGATTTTCTCAAAAGACCAGCTCTTGGTTTCATTGATTCTTTGAATAGTTTTATTTGTTTCTAATTGATTGATTTCAGCCCTGAGTTTGATTATTTCCAGCAGTCTTCTCCTCTTGGGTGTATCTGGGTTTTGTTTGTTTGTTTTGTTTTTGTTTTTGTTTTTTAAGGCTTTCTTTGATCCATTAAGTTGTTTGTATGAGATGTTACACATTTCTTCTTGAAGGCACTTAGTGCTATGACTTTTCCTCTGAGCACTGCTTTTATTGTGTCCCATAAATTTTGGTATGTTGTATCTTAATTTTTATTGAATTCTAGGAAGTCTTTAATTTCTTTCTTTATTTCTTCCTTAACCCAGCTGTCATTGAGAAGCAAGTTGTTCAGTTTCCATGTATGTGCAGGCTTTTTGCTATTTCCATTGTTGCTGATGTCCAGGTTTAGTCCATCATGGTCAGATAGAATACAGGAGATTGTTTCATTCTTCTTGTATCTGTTGAGGCTTGCTTTGTGACCAATTATATGTTCCATTTTGGAGAAGGTTCCATGAGGTGATGAAAAGAAGGTATATTCTTTTGAGTTTGGGTGGGAAGTTCTGTATACATCTATTAGGTCAATTTGAATTAGTGCTTTTGTATTAGGGATGAATTTAATACTGACTATTAGGCACCCAACAGATCTGATATGAAAGAGGTTTATTAGATGGAGATGAAGAGAGAGAGAGAGAGAGAGAAGAGAGCAGGACATGATGGCGGAAATAGAGAGAGGGGGAAAGGGAGTGAGGGGGCACAAGAGGTGATGCCCCGATAGTGAAAGGGGAGAGGGCCATGAGGGCAAGAGGGGAGCAAGAGGGAAGAAGCCAGTAGCAAGAGGAGCAAAAGAGAGGCCAGTTGTCGGGTTGTTCCCTTTAAGGGGCAAGGTAACCATACCTTCTAGGTGTACCACCTGGCCAGTGAAACGTGATGACCTTATAGGCTGCTAGGCAACCCAGAAGTGGGTTCAGTTCCTAAATCCCAACACTTTGTAAGTGCCTTTATTTCCCTATTCGGCTTCTGTCTAAATGATCTGTCCCTTGATGAGAATGGGGTATTGAAGTCTCCCACTATTAAGGTGTTGGGATCAATGTGTGATTTAAGCTTTAATAATGTTTCATTTACGAATGTAGGCAACATGAGCTTTCTTTAAGTTAGCTCTTACTCAAGCAAGTAATCAAGGTTTTGATTTTATTACCATATGACAGTGGTTTTATATTCTTCCTCTCCTACCATTTTATCTGAGAAAACAACAATACTAGTATTTGTATACCCCAGGAGAGAAAAATCAAAACATTTATTTAATGTAGAATAAATCCATGTTGCTTCTTGTCAGAGGGTTTCTAGTGCTTTGATGAAACACTATGACCAAAAAGCAAGTTGGGGAGGAAAGCATTTATTTGGCTTACACCTTCAGATCATAGTCCATCACTGGAGGAAGTCAGGACAGGAATTCAAGCAAGGCTGGAACCTACAGGCAGAAACTATTGCAGAGGCCATGGAGGGGTGCTGGTTACTTGTTTTCTCCATATGGCTTGCTCAGACTACTTTCTTATAAAACACAAGACCACCAGCCTAGGGATGACACACTTACAATAGGCAGGTCCCTCCCTCATTGTTCACTAATTGAAAAGATCCCTTACAGCTGCATCTATCTCCATGGAGGCATCTCCTTATCTGAGGCTCCTTCCTCTCTGATGACTCTTGCTTGTGTCATGTTGACACACAAAAGTAGCCAGTACACCTTTCATCTTAGAACGTCTTAATCACACAACTTATATTCTGTTTCCTTTTTGTCCTCCTCTCAGGGAGATCATTAGAACTTGACAGAGCAACATGAAGAGAGTCTGGCATCCAACCTTTACTGCCTGTTCTTTGATCACCTTCCCTGGTGGGGCTACCAAGCCAGCTCAGAGAGGAAAGATAGGGGAGAAAGAGGGAGGGAAGATAAAACCAGGAGATAGGGCGGGGGGCTACAACTGGAATACAAAGTGAATGAATTGTAAAACATGATAGTAATAATTAAAAAAACATTTCAGAAATACAAAAAAAAAAAAGAAAATGAAAGCAATCAGACTCAAATAATCATAGAATTTCATCAGTGTATTAGCTTCCAGAAATGAGAGACTACATAGCTTGTCTTTTATGGATTGCCTTTTACTTCTGTTTTATTTAAAATAATGATTTTTATAAAATAATGTCCATTGTGTACCATTATTTTCATGTACCATCATCATTTTATTCATGCTTTCCAAGCTTCCTTTTCAATTAAATGATATTTCAAAATAAATATCTTAGGGCTTAGAGGACTTTTAGTTGTTAGCATGCTTGTGAAGGATGCATAAAGCCAAGAGTTTAATCTCTATCACTGCATAAACTGGGCATGGTGATGAATGCCTGCAATTCAAGCACGAGGGAAACAGAGGCAAGAAGTTCGGAAGTTCAAGGTCATCTTTAGCTACATAGTAAGTTCAAGACTGAGATATATGATGTCTTGTTATGTAGATATTATTTATAAGGTGAAACTAAAAATTATTATTAGGTGAAACTAAAAATATAACAATTGGTTTCATGAGGATATATTTTGTTATTCTTTGTATGTATGTCTTTTTAGACTACCTGAAAATAAAATCTTACAGAATTTTAAATAAAATAAAATATTTGTTAGAAAATGAAGAGGAATAGTATTTTACAGTGTTTCACTTCTATGGATAATGTTTTTGTTTATCTGAGCCTCTCCAGATAAGCTAGGGTCAGATAGAAAGGAGGAAGTCCTCCCCTATCAGGGAGTCCTCACCTATCAGTGGACCAGGCAAAGGGCATAGGTGGAGGAGAGGGAGGGTGGATAGGACTGGAAAGAGCTATAGGAGGAGGCTACAGCCTAGATGCAAAGTGAATATATTATAATAAATAAATAAATAAGATCAAATTTTTAAAATTCCAAGTCAGAAATGTATATTAACTTAACAGATTTGACAGAAGTAATTTCCTGAGTGCTATCACAATTATTTGTGTAGAATAAAAATCCACACCAAAATTTTCTATGAACAATTGTGATATTTTTTTCATAAACATTCATTATTTATTTATTTATTATCTCATTTATTATTGCCTGTCAGTGTATAGGTTTTCTATTTATCTAGCAAAATTTTGCCCCCAGTAATCAAGGATTAAAACAACATTCACTTATAATTTCCCAGTATTAATAGGTTAAAAACTCAGGCAAGTCACAGCTGGTCATCAGAACATCAGTATCTTCCAAGTCTGCTGTCAGCATGTCCCTAGTGCTAGATATCATCTGAAGGCTCCATTAGGAACAGTCAGCCTCCGGTGGGACATTGGATGATAACCTCCTCTGATTTTCTGTGAGCACTGGCTGGGGGCTTCTCTTCTCACCAAGAAATCTGTCCACTGTCCAATTCATAACATGGATTCTGCTTTATTATTTTTAATTAATTAATTTTTTACTAATTATAATTTATTCATTTTGTATCCCAGCTGTAGTCTGCTTCCAATCCAACCCTCCCTCCCTCTTCTCCTCCCATTCCCCTCCCACCCCAGTCTACTGATGGGAAGGTCCTCCTCCCCTTCCATCTGACCCTGGTCTATCAGGTCTCATTAGGCCTGGTTGCACTGTCTTCCTCTGTGGCCTGGTAAGGGTGCTACCCTCTCAGGAGGAGGTGATCAAAAAGCCAGCCACTGACTTCATGTCAGAGACAGTCCGTGTTGTCTATACTAGGGAGCCTGCTTGTACACTGAGCTGCCATGGGCTACATCTGTGCAGGGGTTCTAGGTTATCTTCATGCATGGTCCTTGGTTGAAGTGTAAGTCTCAGAAAAGACCACTGTGCCCAGATATTTTGCTTCTGTTGCTCTCCTTGTGGAGCTCCTGTCCTCTCCAGGTCTTTTGATCTCCCCCTTCTTTCATAAAATTTCCTGTACGTTGCCAAAAGTTTGGCTATAAGTCTGAGCATCTGCTTTGATACACTGCTGGGTAGAGTCTTTTGGGAGCCCCCTGTGGTAGGCTCCTGTTCTCTTCTCTGTTTTCTTCATTTTCCAAAGTATATCCAGTTTGCCTTTCTGAATCAGGATTGATCATCTTAATCCAGGGTCCTCCTTCTTGTTTAGCTTCTTTTGGTGTACAGATTTTAGTGTATTTATACTCTATTATATGTCTAATATCCACTTATTTGTGAGTATATATACCATGTGTGTCTTTCTGCTTCTAGGATACCTCCTTCATGATGATCTTTTCTAGTTCCCACCGTTTACCTGCAAATTTCATGAGTTCTTTGGTTTTAATTACTGAGTAGTATTCCTTTGTGTAAAAGTACCACGATTTCTGCATCCATTCCTCCATCAAGGGACATCATCTGGGTTGTTTCCAGATTCTGGCTATTACAAATAAAGCCTCCACGAACATAGTTGATCAAATGTCCTTGTTGTATGCTTGAGTATATTTTGGATATATGCTTAGGAGTGGTATAGCTGGGTCTTAAGGAAGCACTGTTCCTAACTGTCTGAGAAAGCGCAAGATTGATTTCTGAAGTGGTTGTAAAAGTTTACATTCCCATCTGGATGCTTCTTTGTGTAAGACAATGAACCAGTGACAGAAAGCAAGAGGGTGAACAAACAAGACCCAAATCAAACAAACAAAACTATACTTTAATAATACCTTTATCTCATGAATGTTGTATATTTTTATATTAGAAAATGGTCACTCTATGCAGGCTCTAGTCATGGAGGTAAATGGTGAGTGCTTTCTTCTCTGGTGCAGTGTAGCTTTTGACTGAACATCCAAAATTAACATAATTTCAACATGAACATCAGTTGGTAGTAAATACTTCATATATATATATATATATATATATATATATATATATATATATCCAAAAGTTGTATCTTGCCATCAGTTTTTGAAGGCCTTTTCTCTTGGCATTGTATTAAACAGACAGGATAGTTTTCTTCTTTTGGCAGTTGGGGAATAGTGTTTCATTGTATGTAATATTTCTGACATGACTGTTACCAGCTTTTCTATTTTTTCCCTTATACACACATGTCTTTTTGTTGGATGAGTTTAAGCTTTTCAGTGACTGATTTGAAATGGCTTAGTGTAGTTTTCCCTTTCTTTGTGATTCTTCCTGAAGTTTCCTTTAGTGATTTCATTTTATCATAGCAACAGAAAAGTAACTATTACATACCCAAACACAAATAGCACACTGTTGTTCAAGGCTTCTTTTATGTACAGCAGATGTTTCTTTTTTTTGAATGATTATCAAAAATATTACATCATAGAAAAACTCAATTAAATATTAATCTCATGTATTTATTAAGAGCAGTCCATCCATCCTACCACTGATGGTTTATTACTTTGTTTTTACTGTGCCAGTCACTTTATCTTCTTTTGGTGCTCAGAACTTCTTTAATTCATGTCTTCTATCTTTGCTACAGCTTGACTCCCACTTAACATAGGATCGTTCTTATAAAGTCATGGAATATTAAACTATCTTCCTAAATACGTCTGTTTTGTACTGGAAAAAATACTTTTCATGACAAAGATGTGAAATTAGTACAGTTTAAGAACAATTGCAAAAGAAATCAGTTCTATTTGCAAACATTGACACAGCATACTACTTTAAAATATTTAGCTTCTTCTTTCTTTTGAATTCTAATGAAAGAGATATTTGCATACTAAATGCACTTTTTACTCAAAATTTATATTCTTGACTTCTCAAATATAGACTTATAAAACTCCAGGATATCTCCTTTTGAATACATAAAGATGTACCTGTAACTGAAAATGGTTTGAATAATTTATTGAGCAAGTCACTCTTTCATTTTACTAGGAAAGCACTTCTAGAGAGCAATGAAACTTAGTAAGCCATTTACATCTCATAAGATTTCTATCAGCAAATGTCAAGCTAGAGTTAAGATGGTGAGATTTAGTGAAAAAGTGTGAGGATCAATGAGGAGATCAGATAATTGGTAAGGACAGCTGACTTGGCCTCATCAGCATTCACAGCTTTGTCCTTTCTTGACACTCTGAGGATTTCCTTGGGGCCTCCTGCTGTTAGGTATTGTACTATGCTCAGTCATAGGTGCTGACTAGAATATTCTACTTTTTAGATTCCTTACCTGTGAGCTCATATGAGCTCAGTTTCCTCAAGTTATTTTAGAATTTGGCATCAGGAAAAAAAAAATGTTCAAACTCCCAAGCATATCACCTGTAAGCACTTCTGAGGCAAGCTTTAGTAAGAAAAAAGTCCATTTAATATAAGTTATAAGACAAAGATAACAGACTTTAATGTTACCTTGCCGGGAAAGAGTTGCACAGTAAGATATAAATCACTAGACAGTTAGATATAAATGCTTACTTAATGATGAAATTAATTTTTTCAATTAAATATCTGAATAATTTGACTTGAAAAATTAATTTAAACAAAATTAATTGAAAACAAAATACATCCAAAGTTCATGTGATCATATTTCAAGATAAAATGTATGCTAATACAAAATCCATCCTTTCTTTTTTCTCTTTCAACTGTTTTATTATTTTTTAATATTAGTTACAGTTTATTAACTTTGTATCCCAGCTGTATCCCCTCCCTCATTCCCTCACAATCACACCCTCCCTCCCTCATCTCCTTTCCACCCTCCCTCCTTCATGACCTTTCAAGTCCACTGATAGGGGATGTCCTCCTCCCATTCCAACTGACCTTAGCCTATCAGGTATCTTCAGGACTGGCTGCAAAGTCCTCCTCTGTGGCCTAGCAGGGCTGCTCCTCCCTCGTGGAAGGGGGAGGTCAAAGAACCAGCCATTGAGTTCATGTCAGAAAGATTTCACCTTACACCTATCAGAATGGCTAAAATAAAAAACTCAAGTGAGAACACATGCTAGAGAGGTTGTGAAGAGAGGTTGAACCCTCCTCCACTGATGGTGGAAATGTAAACTGGTACAACCACTTTGCAAATCAATCTGGTGCTATCTCAACGGTTTTTTTTTATTTAATTATTTTTATTTTTATTTATTACAGTTTATTCACTTTGTATCCCCCCTGTACCTCCCTCTCTCTTCCCCTCCCAATCCCACCCTCCTTATTCCCCACCAGTGTCCCTCTCCCAGTCCACTGATAAGGGAGGTCTTCCTCCTGTTCCCTCTGACCCAGGAGTGGCTGCATTGTCTTCTTCTGTGGCCTGGTAAGGTCGCTCTCCCCTCAGGGGGAGGTGATCAAAGAGCAGGCCAATCAGTTCATGTCAGAAACAGTCCCGGCTCCCATTACCATGGAGGCAACTTGGACACTGAACTGCCATAGGCTACCTCTATACAGGGGTTCTAGGTTATCTCCATGAGTGGTCCTTGGCTGGAGTATCAGTCTCAGAGAAGACCCCTGTGCCCTCCTCTTTCTTTTCTTACTTTTCCTTCCTCCCTCTTTCCCTCCTTTCCTACCTCAGTCCCTTCTTATATGCATCCCTTTGTCTTTCTAGAGCTAAGTCTGTTATTTCCAAGGCTAGGTTGGAACTCCTGAACTCAAACAAGTTTCCTACCACAGCCTCCTGAGTTGATGGTACAATTGATACACAAAATTTCTGCTAGCATGTTCTCTGTTTTAATATGATGAATAGTTTGGCTTTCAGTAGTCTAGGATTATAATGAAACAATGAACAGTATAATAACAGCCTGAAATAATATACCTATTTCTTTTCACAAGTGATAGGCTGATCTCCATTATCAATGAAACAAATTTAAAAGTTTCAGACCATAGTTGAATGAATACAGAGTTATAGATTATGTTGATTGTTTCACTGAACAGAATAGGTTGGCTTTACTCTGAGTCAATAAATAACTGAATATTTTGAAATATCTAATGCTTTCATTCAATGTCTAAGTATTGTCAATTATATACTATTTAATTATGTGTTTACAAAGGGATGAGACAACATTATTTTATTTTTTGTGCTATAATTATTATTTATTTTTATTATTATTATTATTTATAATTTATTCACTTTGTATCACAGTTGTAGCTTCCTTCCCGATCTCTTCCTGTTCCCACACTACTTACCTCCCTCTTCCTATCTTATTCCTCTCCCCTAGTCCAATGATAAGAGAAGTCCTTCTCCCCTACTATCTCACCCTAGCCTAACAGGTCCCATCAGGACCTCCTGGATCCTCTTCCTCTTTGGGCTGACTAGGGTACCCCACCAGAGAGAAAGTGATAAAGGAGCAGCCAACCAAGTTCATGTCAGAGACTGTCTCTTCTCCCCTTTCTATGGGATACATATGGAAACTGAGCTGGCCATGGGCTACAAATGAGCAGAGGTCCTCTCTATGCATGGTTTTTGGTTGATGCATCAGTCTCTGCAGCACCCCCCTCTTCTCAGATCTCTTGGGCTTTATTGGTTTCCTTGTGGGGCTCCTGTCCTCTCCAGGTCCTTCCATATTCCCTGTCTTCTGTAAGACTCCCTGCACTCTGTTCAAAGTTTGGTTGTGCGTATGTGTATCTGCTTCTATCCCGTGCTGTACCCAGTCGTTTAGAGGACATCTGTAGTAGGCTTCCATCCTGTTTCCTCTCTTCTACCACTTCTGGTGTCTATCCTGTTGTCCCTTCTGAATGAGAACTAAGGATCTTCCTTAGGGTCCCCCTTGTTGTTTAGCTTATTTTGATTTGTATGTTTTAGTATTTTATCTTATATCTTCTGGCTAATATCCACTATCTATGCCATGCATGTTTTTCTGCTTCTGGTTACCTCACTCAGGATGACCTTTTCTAGTTCCCACCATTTGCCTGCAAAATTCATGATTTTGTTGTTTTTAATAGCTGAGTAGTATTGCATTGTATAAATGTACCACAATGTCTATATCTATTCTTTGGTTGAGGGACATCTAGGTTGTTTCCAGATTCTGGCTATTATAAATAAAGTCTCTATGAATATAGTTGAGCAAATGTCCTTGTTGTATGGTTGAACATCTTTCAGACATATGCCCAGGAGTGACATAGCTTGGTCTTGCGGTAGTAAACTTACCATATGCTCTAGCAGTAATCTGATCTGGCTTCATTGTAATGAAGATAGAGCAGCATAACCCTAAAACCAGTATGAACTTGAGAAATAAACAGTTTATTTGCTTTACATATATGGGTCACAGTCTACTGTAAAGGAACATTAGAAAAGAAACTCTAAATAGGCACCTGAAGGCAGGAACTGAAGCAGAGATTTTGGAGGAATGCTGCTACTGGCCTGCTCTTCATGGATCACTTATCCTGCCTCTTCACACAACAGAGAACCACCTGAGCAGGGGAGGCACTGCTCATAGCACACTGCACCCTCTCACGTTACTCATTGAACAAGAAAATCCTCAGACTTCTCTATGAACCAATTACAGCTACCTATTCCCAGATGGCTCCAGCTTGTATCAAGTTGATAAACCACTAACTAGCACAAATACTTTGTTTATGCACTGGAACCAGAAGGTAAACTCCTGTTGTGGAAGACAGCACAGGCCTTGATGAAAGGATATAGGAAAATCTGGAAAGACATGAGTTAGAATATTCTCTCATGCTAGATAGTCCAGTGTAATACTTGAAAGTCTGTTATAAGTATAAACTAAACAACTATTTTATGGTAGGGTTTGATGTTCTTTCAACAAGAAACAGGAGATCATTCATAAATTTTACTCTAAACTTCTTCAAAAGTATATGGCTTGGGAGGTCATAGGTTCTAGTATGGAAGATACTGCTGTTATTTTGGTAAATGGGCATGATGTTCCTGTTCAACTGTCTTCTAAATAACTATGCTTATGCCTATAAAAGTGGTGTTTCTATCTGCTATCTTCATATGAGCTCTACAAGGTTGGGCACATAGCAACCTGTCATGGACAGAGGATGGCTTTATGTAGCTTTATCCCTCTCTGAGGACTTATACACAGTTCATGATAGATTTGGAGAGACATTTTCTTAATAGGTGTAGCTTCTGGTCAGTGTTTAGGTTCCAGTAAACTACTAAAAAAACTCTCACCTATGCTACTCTAGTCAGCCCTAACAAAAATCATCAGGGCACACATAGACACAAAGGAAAAGAACTTACAAAGACATGAAAGCAGATCTAATTGTGGAACGGAAGGAAATTATCTAGACTGTAAAGTGAACCATAGTTAGTAGCAGGGTGTAAATACAATTAAAATATGTTATATACTTGTATAAAAATATCATAATGAAGGCAATTATTGTGTATAACTTGTGAGGGCTGAAAAATTTTTAAACTGTATCAAGACAAATCAGCTAAGTGGAAGCATTTTTTAAAGTAAATTTATAGAAGAGGATTTCTTGTGTGATCTCCAATAATATATGTTTTAAATAGTAACTAATAAAAAAAATCTATAATGGAAGTCACCATAACTACGTTTGAAAATATATTATGGTGAAATTGTCTTTCCACTATGATTCTTTCATTCTTTTCATGTATTCATTTCTGTCCTTTTAAAATAAGAGATACATTTCATCATTATCTCCTTGCAGTTGAAGCATGAGAATTCACCTAATGAAGTGTCATTTCGCAAAATCAAAAGCAGTACAACAAGCGTCATCATGGCTGTTGCCTAAAGGGTACACAACAGTTAATGTGGGTGCAGCCACCTTCCCAACAGCTGATTGACAGAAGCGGAGACCTGAACTTGCGCTGTCCCTCTTTCTTCTTTATGGCTGCATATGGCAAAGAACTTAAGTCAAATTATGAATGACAAATAGAGTTCCAGAGCATAATTTTTGTAAGAGTCATGTAAAGGATGTATTTTTAAAACTTCTGATAAAGTTTTACTTTAGTTTAAAAATTCTAAATTAATAATTTACTCTGAAAAAAATATTAATTTAATCTGAGAAAAAAATTAACGGACATAAATTTTCAAAACAGGGTTAACTAGACTTTGTAACAAAGATAATATGAGGTTTAAAGTCTTCCTTACAAATGGCTGGAGATTTTTTTTCTTTTTTAACATTTATTTTCTTTCTCAAATTATGACTACATAGGTCTGCCTTCGTGTATTGGGATGTTCACATTAGGACTGGTAAGGCCAGAATCTGATGATTCCTGTGGAAATAGAGTTACAGGTGGTAGCAAGTCACCCAACACAGGTTCTGAGAATGAACTTGGAGCCACTGCAAGAACACTGGGCATGTTAACTGAAAACTTCTCCAATCTTTCTGATAAATTTTGAGAGTGAACAGGCATTTGTTCTAAAGTCTGTTTTACATTGATTTCACTTTGGTATGAGCTATGAGTTCTTTCCGTCATTGTGTGAGAATTCTCATGAACAGATTTATTTATAAAATGCCATTTAAACATTTGTGTAAATCACCAAAATTGTTGTGGAGTAAAGAAATGGCACTTTTTGTTTTTGTTTTGTTTTGTTTCTTGTTGCTTTTTTTTCCCCCTGATAGGAAGAGTTACAGGGTTAGACAAATCAAAGTCCAGTTCTAGAAACAGTGCAGTACAATCGTGGAGAGTATACAATGCAGGGAACTATTCACAAAACATATTTTCTGTTTCTTAATAAATATGAACCAGATTTTTAAACAAAGCATATGCATTAACTAATAAATCGCATGCCCAAGGTGATTATTACCTAATTATCTAATTATCACCACTGTTACTTCTGAAGAATAAGAAAAGTGTGTAAGGTGTTAACCTAATATATATCGGAATTAGAATTGGGATTCAAATCGTGACCATTTAACTTCCAGCAGCGTGTTTCTATGTATTCCATAAGGCTTACTATAATACCACTGAGACCTGAAATATTGATAGCCCTGCCTATGGTTGAAAGTCAAGGAAATATGTTTGAGGGAATATATTTCTAGAAAGGCTTGTCAAAGTTCACACCACGTAGATCAATACACTACCCACAAAATCACTGGACTTATAACTGTGATCATTTTCACAAGAGCAGCCTTTTGACCTAAGGACTTATAGGAGTTACTGCACAAATAAATATTAAAAACAAATTACAAAGTAATATTCTGTGTTTATGTTTATGAGTGTTTTAGAGAGGCAATAAAACTGAGAATTAACCCGTGAGCACTGCATGGGCTTAGTTGCTCTCTGCCACTTGATGTTTCTTCATGTCAAAAGTTCTTAAGCACTTAATAGTCTACCCTTCAGATATTAAACAGCACCCAGTTGAGTTATGTTAACCAATACATGCTTAATTTTAGAATTATAACATGGATAACACCATTGGAACACTATGTGTCACTTTGTATGTACTATTTCTTTAAACAACTCTGAAAATAAGTCTCAGTTAAAAACAAACAAACAACAACAACAACAAAAACAAAAAACAACTGTAATTCAGTAGAAGAGGCCCAAAAGTCTGAAATAATGTGGCAAAACAGTATGTTTACTTGGGGGAAAAGAACGAGTCTTCCAGACACAAAAATAAAGAAGCAAATATTTTGTGTTTCCAGACTGTAGAACTGGACTTACAGTATGTTTAAGTTACTTTGAGAGTCTCAAACCTATAAGTTCCAGTGTCAAAAGGTTTTAGATTGGAGGTCACTGAAGAGTTCTTACTAAACAAGTGATGTCCAAAATGTCACCATCAGCAGATTCAATGACAGAGATATCCACTGTCGCATTATGTGATAAACTCTACAGTGCATTTTTATAATCTTTAAGTAAAAGATTATAAAAATCTCTATGCGGATTCAGCTAGCTGTTGAACAAGCCTCACAGAGTTTCTTACTCTTTTTTGTTGCTGTGTCTTGGGCTTATTTATTTTCTTTTTTATATTTTTTTTCCTTTTATATTAATTTGAGTTTATTCACTTTATATCCCAGCTGCAACCCCCTCTCTCAGTCCCTCCCAATCCTACTCTCACTCCCTCCTTTCCTCCCATGCTCTTGTGCCTGCTCCCTCTCTACATCTGATTCAAATCACCAGGGTTCATCCATTCTTATGCATGGCCTTTCTGCTGGGATCCAAAGTAAAAAGAAAAGCACTCAGTAAATGTTTGCACTTAATCAGTCATGCTTTGGAAAGCTAGCTAACATGTACACCCATCATCCATCTGGGCAAAAGGCTTTATCAGCTTTAGACAGTAAATGAGTCACTTCTGCAAAGCTCTTTCCTGACTAATGCTGTCTCTAATTTCTCTATTAGATGGACTAGGGTATTAAGGAGGGAAATATATGTTATTATGCTCTCAGAGAATGAACTCCCCCCAAGCATATATGAGTATAATGGCTGATAAAACCTTGAACAATACAAGGTTAAAATTGTGTTTATCTGCACCATGCCATCTGTATCCCCTAACAGCTTGAACAGGAAGGATTTGTTCCTTAAGCATTATTAGTTTTGCTAAAAATCGTCCTTGTTTTCACCACCCCTAGGAAATAAATGGCATTGTAAAAATGAAACCGCACTTATTATAACCTAACCTATGGACCACTTTTTCAAAAGCAATTTGGTCATTTGACATCGTTTTCTTCCCAGTGAGAATAAGTAGAAATATGTGGTCTTTTCGTATTCAAGTTCAACTTGCCCTTTATGTCAACTTTTCTACCATATTATTATTTTTGGAGGAGGTGGTCATGTCATTTAAAACATAATTGGTTTAGGTTTTTTTTAAATTGCTTCATAAATCCAGGACTTATCTGTCAAATTTATTTTTTTCACTTTTGTTAATTTATAATGAAAGAAATAAAAATGGAAAATTTCTTTAAGAGATACTGGCTAACAGAGGGCTAAAGGGCTTGTTATATGTCCTAATCTTTATATATTAATAGCAGTGTTGACCTCAAAGTGCAGTTTTCTTGTTTGAAATGTCAGTAAGCTCCGTGCATGGGTTTTGTTCTTTTTCTAGGGAAATGGTATATTTTAAAGAAATTTACTTCAAGTGTTTTATGTATGTGTGCTCTCTGATACACCCCAACTGTGTGTGTGTGTGTGTGTGATATAATAATATACAAAGTTCTGGTTTAATAAAAATACAATAAACCTTGGAAAAATGTACATTTGGAGAAGAACACATATTGACAACTTTCTATATTCACATTTACAGAAATTACAAAATGCCACAAAGTCTTACCATCAGCAAAACCAATAAATAGTAAAAAGTTATTTTAAACTAATTTTTATTCTCCAAATATGCTATTGTAGTATCTTTTGAATAGTGTGATTTCATGCAAACTCCCACATAGCCAATAAATTATCAAGAAGCAAATACAAAACCTTCACATGTCATATGAAAATGCATCTGTTCATCAGAAAAAGTTATAAAGAACACTGCTAAGTTATATAGTAGGCCAGTTATGAAACACTGTTGTTATGGTACGTTTCTTTATAACCTTTAGTAACATGACAGACATATTCTTGAGTGATTTTTGCCTTGAATACAAAAGAGATGACATTCTGCCCTAGATTGTTGTTTACAAAGCAATACATTCTTTATTAAGTACACAAGTGGCATTCTTAACAATGAGCTAAGCCTCTCAAATTCTCCAACTTACTGTTAATACGACAGCTTACTTGAATGCCTATTTATATGTAATATTCTCTCTGGTCCCATGTCAAACATCATAAAGCAATATCTTTAGGTGGCAAGAAAGATACTATGAAATACACATTATTAATAGGAACTTCAAATGTAATTTTAATCAGGAAGGTTTCATCAAAACTAGGTTAGATTGTCAAGTGTTCTAAATTTCTTTTTACCTCTTCACTGGGTGGAAGGGGATGTAAATATACTTTAATTTTACTCAAATATATGAAAGTGGATAATTCTTACTAGCAGAGAAAAGTGCTTTATAATTTCTGCAAACATGTTGGCTTGATTGTTAAGTAAAGCGATTCTCAAGATTAAGTAATACCAGATGTAATTCAGGGGATGATTGTATTCGCTGTAAAGATACATTATTTAAATAAATAATTTCTGTCAAGGGAAAAATGTCTGAACTAAAGCACACACATTATGATTAAAAGTTTATTTTACTCTAAATTCACATATATGCACTCACACACAAACACACACAAATATTGTATCATATATATGTATTCATATTTGAATAAAGTTATGTCACTTGGGCTGACAATGCTCTCAACAACAGTAATAGACTAGCAAATGCTCTATCACCTGCATGAGAGCTGTTCACAGTTCAGCTGTGGCCTGAGTCCAAAAACAATAGAGCAATTGTAGTCACCCTTGGTGGCCTCTAAGAGACTGAAGGTACATCCTTACTGCCAAAGATACCACACACTTCAAACAAAAGATGCAGAGAGACTCAGAGGTCTGAGCTGAATTTGACTTGGAAGCCTCCTTCCTTTGGTCTAGCTTTCTTAGTACCAGAAAATACTCTAAAAGCTACCAAGAGACAGAAGAAATAAATAATTCTAATGTGAAATAAACCTTATAAGCTACAACTATGACCATTACAGCAAAATATTCCAAAAATTGCAACAGCGGTACCAATGCCTTGGTGGTAACCAGCAGTCTCTAATTGTACTGAAGTTCTACTCTATATAAGGAAAATCATGCCTAATATTAGAAATCTAGCAATTTACCTGGGAAAAGTGTGATCATTGGTATTAGAAGAAAGCCTAATACTGCCACCATACTTACCCAGCATAATTCCTAATAGCAAGCTAGAAAGTATCCTTATATTGACAGGTCATGTACTTATCACCCCTCATCAAAGAGCTTCTCTTTATATTAAATGGAGGCAAACTTGATAGAATACAGACATTAATTTTCATTTGAGTCAACAAATATGGCTGATCTAAACAAGACCCAAGCAATGACTGTATCTATATATCTAGATAGATAGATAGATAGATAGATAGATAGATAGATAGATATACTCAGAAAGGACAAATCTCACATAGACAAAAAACTAAAAACAAAACAAAACAAACAACAACAACAACAAAAAGAAAATAATGAGAGGTGAAAAGTGGAGAATTAGTCTTTCCCAGGAATGAGCCTTCTGATTGGTTATCCAATACAATGTGGTCAGCTATAAAATTATATATGTCAAACCACACTAAATGGAATATGTATGTATGTATTTATGTATGTATGTATTTATGTGTAAAATAGCAATAATTTATTGAAAAAAGGCCCATCTCAAGAGATTCATGGTTCAATCTCTGATCTCCTATGAGCCCACACTATTTGATTCTGTAGATTTTCTTGTGCTGCCCTTCACTTCTCTGACTCCTTCAATCCATCCTCCCCCTCTCCCACAGGATTCCCCAGCTCCACCTAACGTTTGGTTGTGAGTTCCTGCATTTGTTTCAATCAGCTGCTGGGTGAAACCTCTCACCCAGCAGGCTAGGGGTAAGACAGCTGCCTGGCGTCCCCAGGACTGGCATGCTTCCAAGAAGGCAGGCAGAATTGTAGAGTGGGAAAGTGAGCACAGTGTGTAGGGGTCCACTGGCACTCTTGATGAAGGGGGATATCATTTAGATTTAGGTAATTAAACCCAATGAAGCAGGTAGAGGAAATATGTTCATAGAATAGGACATCATAAATATGGATACATAATGAACAACTCTGTTTGAAAGGAATACAGACTATAACATTAAAAAGCAAAAGGTCAGGTGGAAGGGGAAGAGCACCTCCCCCATCAGTAGACTTAGAGAGGGGCAGGGAGGAGATGAAGGAGGGAGGGTGGGGTTTGGAGGGAATGAGGAAGGGGGCTACAGCTGGGATACAAAGTTAATAAACTGTAACTAGTATAAAAAAATAAAAAATAATAATTTAAAAAAGAGCAAAACAATTTTGAAAGGACTGAATTTATCATTATTTTTGTTTCTTTTATGTGCTTATCTCACATGTGACATTCTAAGATACAATTTCACCATTAAAGACCTTCTAGACACCTCAAGAGACATTTTGTTTAAATTATTAAGGAAATTCTTTGAAAAATTTTGAAATTCATAAAATGAAAAGTCAATATTGTTTAAACCCCAGGTTTGTTACTAGCTACATATACTTTGACAAACTGCAGAGTCTGCTTTCATCATTACATCTATTACAACAATAAAATGCGATCTGATATTTACATAGAAACTGAGTTGCGCAGGGAGGTTCTCAGGTGCTTTGTGGGAGAGACATATTTAGAACACATTGTATCAAAATAAAATAAGATAAAAATTAATCTAAAATATTTCAAGATTTGTATAATTCCATGTTCCATTTTGAAAATCAATATCAGAACAGTTTTTTAGTTTCATTTGTTTTTTGTTGTTGTTGTTTTTTTTTTTTTTTTACTTTTTTATCACTATAAATTTGAATGTCATGGAGTGCATTGTGGGACTCTATTTGTGCCAATTTCATCTTCATTTGGGTCCTCTCTTTCACAGGTATGCTTCATCTTCTGTTTCCTAACAGTGTATTTCTTTGTACATTTTCATCTCCTGGATTTTCTGTGTGATTTTCTCCCATCAGAAGATTAGTAGAGTGGCTGATTATGGGTATGACTAAATGAAAGATAATATATTTTCTGCTTGCTCTTCAAGGACTAGTTCTCTAGGGCTCTCCAGGGATCCTATAGTCATGGATAAGGACCACTCTTGCCATTACCTGCAAATATCTTCATTGGATTCATAGTGACTTAAAAGCACAGAAGGCCTCACAGGGCAATGAGGTGAGTATTAAGTACCAATAAGACTAGAAAGGCCTGTGAAGTAAGGAAATGGTACAAATCCTTCATTTTTTTTCTACTCTTGAGCACATTGTGCGTTCTCCTGTGCTGAAGGCACCATCAGTTTGAGTAATGAGTCTAACAGTCAACACAAGATTAATTACACCAAGCCAAGTGTCTTTCAGATTAGAAGGAGCTTTAGATGGATTAACTACAAATTTCTTACTAGTGGCACAAGAGCTTACAGGACAAGCAGAAATAAACGCACACAGAGAAAACCACACTAGTCACATTACTTGATCATATTAAAGCTAGATATAAATATCCATAGCTATTGAATTTAAATATATCATCATTGAAGGAGAGACTTATGTCAAAAAGCGTGGGACCATAGAGTTTATTAAATGGTAGGTTCAAGACTGAAATCCACATTTTCCACCATACTTTATTGTGGAGAATTAAGTATCTGGCTTCCATCAGTTTTTAAATGAGTCAAAAAAATAAAAAAATAAGATAAACCTAAGTTGAAAATTTTTATTTTTCTGTTTTATGTAAGTTTTATAAAATGAAATTTATTACGTATTTACTGCTGAAATCATTTTAAAGAGATTATTTAAATTATTTTAATAGACATTATAGATAAATGCTTCTTATTAAAAACATTTTTCATACAATGTATTCTGATCTCACATTTCCTCCTTTAACTCCTCTCAGATCCACCCTTTCTCCCCACCCACCTAAGCCCATTATTTCTTTTTCTCCTATTAGAAATTAAATTAAATAAACAGGCAAACAGAAAGCAAAAACAAACAAAAAATATTTATGTAGTTATTGGGGAGGGAGGTACAGCATAAATGCAGGAAGTGAGGCTGCAACCGCAGGGAATTTCTTTATACAGTGTGTATCCTGGAGATAAAGCTCAGTTTTTATCAGTCTTCATGGCAAATACTTTTATACGCTGGGCCATCTCTCCAGCCTTGTCTGTTTTTGTTCATTATTATTATTATTATTATTATTATTATTATTATTATTATTATTTCTTCACTTTGTATCCCCCTTCCACTCCCCTCCCAGACCCACTCTTTCTCCCTCTTTCTCCTCAATCCCTCTCCCCTAGCACACTGATATGGGAAGCCCTCCTCCCCTAATGTCTAATTCTAGCCTGTCAGATAGAATCAGGAAGGCCTGGATCCTCTTCCTCTGTGAGCTGACTAGGTCTCCCCACCAGGGAGAAGTGATCAAGGCAGGCAAACTAGTTCACATCAGAGACTGTCTCTTCTCCTTTTAATAGGCCACCCACATTCAGGGGCTCTAGGTCCTCTCCATTCATGGTCCTTGGTTGATGTATCAGTCTCTGCAGTCCCCGCTAAACCCAGTTTTTTGGCTTTGTTGGTCTCCTTGTGAGGCTCCTATAGCCTCCAGGTCTTTCTATATCCCCATTCTTTCATGAGATTCCCTCTAGTTTTTCCAAAGTTTGGCGGTGAGTCTCCATATGCTTGCCCCCTGCTGGGGGGAGTCTTTTAGAGAACATCTGTGGTAGGCTTCCATCCCTTCCCCTGTCTTCTACCCATTCTGGTGTCTATCCTGTTTGCCCTTTTGAATAAGAGCTAAGCAGCGTCCTTAGGATCCTCCTTGTTGTGTAGCTCCTTTAGGTCTGTAGATTTTAGCATGTTTATCCTACATTACATAGCTAATATCTACTGTATAGACCATATGTGTCTTCCTGGGTCTGGGTTACCTCATTCAGCACGTTCTTTTCTAGTTCCATCCATTTGCCTGAAAAATTCATGAATTCCGTGTTTTTTCTATCTGAATAGTTCTCTATTGTTTAAATGTACCACAATTTGTGTATCCATTCCTCGGGTGAGGGACGTCTAGGATAGTTTCAGATTCTTGGTATTATAAATAAAGCATAGCTGAGCAAATGTCCTTGTTGTACACTTGGGCATCTTTTGGGTATATGCCTAAAAATGGTATTGCTGGGTCTTGAGGTAGTACTATTCCCAGTTTTCTGATAAAGTACCAGATTGTACAAGTTTAAACTCCCACCAGCAATGGAGGATGGTTCCCCTTTTTCCACATCTTCTCCATCATGTGTTATCACTTGAGTTTTTTATCTTAGCTATTATGATGGGTTTACAATGGAATCTCACAGTGTTGATTTGCACTTCCCTGATGACTAAGACACTGAGTATTTCTTTCTTTAAGTGTTTCTCTGCTATTCAATATGCCTCTGTTGAGAATTCTTTGTTTACCTCTGTACCCCATCTTTAATTGGATTGTTTTGTTGATGTTTAATTTCTTGAGTTCTTTCTATATTCTAGATATTGGCCTTCTCTTCAATGTAGGGTTTGTGGAGATCTTTTCCCAGTCTATGAGCTGTTGTTCTGTTCTGTTGACCATGTCCTTTGCTTTACAGAAGCTTTTCAGTTTCATGAGGTCCCATTTATTAATTGTTGATCTTAGATCCTGAGCTCTAGGCCTTCTGTTCAGGAAGTTGTCTCCTGTGCCAATGAGTTCAAATCTCTTCCCCACTTTTTCTTCTAACAGATTTAGTGTTTCTGGCTTTATGTTGATGTCTTTGATCCACTTGGACTTTACTCTTTGGAAGGTGAGAATTATGGATTCATTTGCATTTTTTACATGTAGATACCAGTTAGATGAGCACCACATGTTGAAGATGCTGTCTCTTTTCCATTGTATGGTTTTGCCTTCTTTGTCAAAAATCATGTGTCCGTTGGTGTGTGGGTTTATTTCTGGGTCTTTGATTCAATGCTATTGATCCTCCAGTCTGTTTCTATGTCAGTACCATGCTATTTTTATTACTTCTGCTTTATAGTATAGCTTGAGATCAGGGATAGAGACACCCCTGGAAGGTTTTTTTATTGTAGAGGATTATTTTAGCTATTCTGTTTTTTGTTTATTTGTTTGTTTTTGTTTTTCCACATGAAGGTGAGAATTGTTCCTTCAAGGTCTATAGAAAATTGCATTGGTAATTTTATGAGAATTGTGCTGAATTTGTAGATTGCTTTTGGTAAGATGGCCATTTTTACTATGTTAATCTTACCATTCCATGAGCATATGAGATCTTTCCATCTCTGATATCTACTTCAATTTCTTTGTTCACAGACTTGAAGTTTTTTTCATACAATTCTTTACTTGCTTGGTCAGAGTTACATTAAGGTATATTATGTTATTTGTGGCTGTTGTGAAGGGTGTTGTTTCCCTGATTTTTTTTTCTCAGCCATTTTGTCCCTTGTACACAAGAGGGCTACTTACTTTCTCAGTTAATTTTGTATCCAGACACTGCTGAAGGTATTTATCAGCTGCAGGAGTTCTCTGGTAGAATCTTGGGGTCACTCATGTATACTATCATATCATCTGCTAATAGCAATACTTTGAATTCTTCTCTTCCAGTTTCTATTCCCTTCATCTCCTTTATTTGTCTTATTGCTTTAGCTAGAATTTCAAGTACTATATTGAAGAGATATGGTGAGAGTGGGTGGCCTTGTCTTGTCCCTTATTTTAGTGGGGACATTTAAAGTTTCTCTAAATTTAACTTGGTGTTGGCTATTGGCTGATCTATAAAAAACAGATAGAGCTTGATAAGTCCATGTAGTGTTTTCCACATGTGTATGTGTTTATGGTTGATCACATGGGATTGGGTAATCTTTCATTGGGCTAGTTCCTCATGCTCTTCCAAAGGGAATATATCTGGTGTACTTTGTGTGAAAGTCATACATTAGGGGAAGTATCTGTGTAGAACAGATGTGAAAGTACAATAGTAAGTATGGAGACTTTCACTACCCCAGAATATGTATGAATTCTGTTAAAAAATGTGAAGAAAGGCAGTTGTGCAGAAAGAGAAACAACTGGATTATAGTTCTGAGAAGATAGATACAGTAAACTGGACAGAGAATCCCTGTCAGACAGCAATGCCTAAAATGCTTCAGTACCTCAGTGTACCTGGGAACTCTGCTCAAGTAAGCCATCAGCCAGAACATTCTGGCATTCTGGTGAAGGTGTCAGTTCAAATGCAATGCAGGATCCAGAGACTGGTAGTTTGGGAATATCACTTAATATCCTTTTCCTCATGTTCATTATTTTTCTATAGATCTCCAAAGATTGTTAGAGACTCTTAAGCCTCTTCTCCAAACATAGTAACTGTTACTGCTTATGAATCCTTCAGGCCTTGTTGGGCCATTTAAATTCCTCCCTCCTCCACCTTATGCCAGAATATGGATTGGCCCAGTCTTGTGCAAACTTGAGCAGGTAATTACAGCTGCTCTGATTGTGAGAATGAAATGTCCATGTCATACCTGGAATAGTTTTCCCCAGTACCCTAGCCAAAGCTCTAGCTCTTACATTCTTTTTGCCCTTTCTTTTGAAGTGTTCCTTGAGCAGTACATGGTCAGGGTATAGTTTAGCATTCAATGGTCTCTTATTCGCTCATCACCTTGAACACTTATGGATCTGTTTCCATCATGTAATAGTCAGAGTGATCTGAGCATTGCACACAGTTGTCATCACTCATTTCTCACATCTTGTCTAAGGGTTTTTATTGCTCTGAAGAGACACAATATTCATGACAACTATTATAATAGTAAACATTTAACTAGCGATGGCTTACAGTTCAGAGAGGTTTAGCCCATTATCATGGCAGAAAGCAGGGCATGCAGACAAACATGGTGCTAGAGATGGAGCTGAGAGCTGTACATGTTGATCCACAAGAAGCAGGAAGAGAACCAAGAAACACTTTCTCCAACAAGGCCACACCTTCTCCAAGAATACCACACCTCTTCATAGTACTTCCTATGGATCTATGCAGGCCATTTTTATTAAAATCACCATATATATTTAATTAATTATATTTTATTTTAACTCATCAGATAAGAGGTTAATAAATTGCTAACAGTCATATCTTAATATATATACATATATATGTTGATTTTATCATCATTATTATGCTGATTTCATCATTAACTTATATATATATGTGTGTGGTAGATGTAAATATTTACTGACTATCATCCATGTGATATGCTTTTAAGTTCTACTTAACACTAACATCAAGGTATTAAAATGTTATAAAAGTAGATTGAAGTATTAGAAGGTGGCTGATAATAAAGAAGACTAACGAAATTTAAAAATCACTTTTTCAACTTTTTAAAAATTCAAAATGCTATTAAAAATTCATTAGGCAAAGTGAGGCTTCAGATGATTTGAAGTTTAGAGAATATTTTTTCATTGTTAAAAAGAAACAAATTTTACTGTCTTTTTAGGCCAGCACCCAGCAATGTAAATCTATTTTGATTGTTTTTCAATCCCTTCAACATCACAGTATCATCATTCTGCCACTGGAACCCAAAGTGACTGATTCTGTATAACAGAGCAAACCATCAAAGGTGATTTTTAATCTCTTGATGCATGTGTGTCTTCTCTACTTTTGTCTTTATTGCTTCTTCTACCAACATAGGAATAGATACAGTGTATACAGAATATAAAAAAGTATCATCTAAGTTGTCTGATAAGCTGTAAGTAAAAAAATCACACGCCATAGACCAAATACAAAGATTCAGATTAAGTAAACAAAACTGGGGCTGGAGAATTTTCTAGAAATTTATAGATGATAGACAATGTGAGGATCAGTAACAGGAGGAAAGGGGATGAGTAGTGATGGAGCCCACACAGGATCCTGGGAATCAGACTCCAGAGAGCAGACTCAAAGTTGCAGATCTAACTTTATTATCCAGTGTAAATGCCTTTAAATGACTGAAAGGCCAATCAGACCATCCCATGCTAGAAAGCACCAGTAACAATCAATCAGGTTGGTGCTACTGTAAGGAAATGTGGAAGAAGTAAGGGACAAGGTCACCTTAGGAAACTTCCACAAAGATGGGGAAGCACTCACCACCCTAGCCTCAGATCAATTTTGAGACTTCACTAGTGTGCTAGGAATTCCTAGTGGATCAACATTTTGTGGAGTGGATCAGGAAATTTCAAAGAGTCACTTGCTCTTCCCTGTGGGCCTCCAAAAGGCACACCTCTGCACTCCCCACAAGACAGGGTGTCAGGCTAGATTTGGAAGTTCTTAAAAGTCCAATAATTAGACAGTTATTTTGAAGCATCTATCTACTTTTAATACATGCTATTATATAAAAATGGCTTGCATTTGACATGAATTGCATGTATTTCATTATATTCATCATGTGTTTCTCTCTTACATTATATGATTAAGAAAAATATATAAAAATTAAAGTTTTGAAAATATTGCTGTTTTAAGCCAGATATTACTTATGGTATAATTAATCAATTTATAATTTGAATTAAAAATAATAACACTATTTTATGGGGCACTGAAGTTTTATGCTCCTTTTATTTTGAAAATATTGTCTATAATGATAGATTAACATAGTAACAGTAGAAATATGAGACCTTTATTAATAATAGAATCTTATAAACTGATGAGTACAAAATTGATTTCTCTAGCAGAGGCTCTGCCTGCTTGGAAATTCACACCCCTAATACATAGTCTAAAATTTCAGCTGAATGATGTTTTTAATTTACGTTTCTCTATTTCCAAACATCAGCTGTAGATTACCACTGCATGTTACAATTACTTCTAGTCCTTATCTGTAAATGAAATTTGGAAACATGATGTGAACATAATGTGCTGCCAGCGGAAGCAGAAACACAGCTCTTATTCCTCCTATCACACCATGTGTCAACGTGCTCATCCATAAGAATAAAGAATACACCTTGAGGTAATCATTGGATTAAACCTTATCAGCACAACTAACATTGCCTGGCTTTGTGTAACATCTCAAATACACTCACACTTTACACATCGATGTACCTATCAGGGAAGCGTTCAGAGCGACATTTCCAACACACGAAATGCTGGGTTCTGTGTATGTGTATATCTTTGCTTCTGTCATATAACATTGCAAGAATGCGCAAAAAAAAAAAAAAAAAACATTCTTGCAGTGTTTGTTCCTTTTCATGCCTTAAATGTAATAAGTCATTGGTTAAATTCTTACAAATAACTACATCAAATAGTTTAATATATTTTGCTAATATTCCTGCTTCCCAGAGTGCTAGCATTGTCTTCATCTTCCCTACATATTATTTAATCAAGAGCTTATCATTCTTTTACAGGAGGTCATTAATGACATGGCTATTACGCTTTGCTTTTGACCTTGTTCTTTGCTCAAATCTTAGATCAGGAAAAAATGTGGGATTAATTGAATATTGAAAGAGACATAAAAAGGGAAAGGTTAGGCCATACATGGAAAAGGAATACTTTAAAGCACAGTTTAATTTAGTATCAATCTAATTAGCAGAGTCACTCATGGTGACTGCAGTAAACAAAGCAGAGTGTATAGACATATCTCTGGTTGACATCCAAGGGCTGTGATGCACTAGTAAGAGATTTAAAACATTAAGCAGGGATTTAAGTCTTAAAACATCCTGTCTAGAAGACCTCAGAAAATATAATGGTGTGTAGAACAAAACACCAGAAAATCTACTTTTACGTCTACTTTAATACTCATTAGATATTTACCTTTGAATAAACTATACATTTCTTCTTTTCTTAAAAAATGTCTATATTGTATTTTTTATTTTTGATTTAGTGTGTGTTTTTAAGAGGAAGAGAGGATAGATGACAGACAGACAGAAAGTAGACAGATGACAGATTGTCTATGAGTGTGTCTACCGTGACAGGCATGAGTAGGTAGGCTGAAGTTGTAGGAGTCACTTCTCTCTTTTCATTCTGTGGGCTCCAGGGTTCAAATTCAGGTTGTTGGGTGAGGCTACAAGGATCTTTAACTGCTAAGTTATGCCATCAGCCTGAGCTAGACATTTTTGAACTTGGTTTTTGTCTTCTTTAAAGTACTATTGCCCTCTAGAAGAAACAAATGAGATGATAGGAATGAAACTGTTCTGTGGATTATAAAATAGTCTATTATGTGAGGTATATTGTTATGACAGCAATCACTGAGTAGCTCCACAATAATAGAAAATGTTCTTTATACAAAATATGTCGTAAAGAAAAAAAAATTATGCAGTGTGTAGAGCACACTATCAAGAATTATATATTGCTCAAGGGACATTTCCATGAAAACTTGGCATTGCTATTCTTTCAGTGTCAAATGCATCATTGTGGCTGCTATATAGAACACCGTTATTTGGAACATCTTTCACAAATTTCACATATAATGAATGTACATAATTTTTCTTTTTGAAGCAAGAATAGAGGGTTTTGGTTCCTTATCATTGAAATGGTTTTGAATTTATTGTAAAATAAATCTTTATCAAGGTCTCTGCATCCTTGTTTCAACAACCTTTTGAAGCCCTGGTTAAAAGTATTTCATCATGGCTGATGAGCGGTGAAGAATACACGGAGAGAATATGGAACTGATCATGATGAGTATATGGAACTGTCTAATCTGCACTTACTCTTGTGCAATGAAGGTGGACTTTGCTCTGGTGAAACAGAAATAAGGCCAGGTAAGTGACTACTCACATAGGGAGAGAGCCAATAGACAACGCTATTGAATCAAGATCCCAATGCTAGATGTCTGCTTCTCTTGAAAATATTTACAACAAACTTAAATGTCTAAGTACTCTGATGGAGAATGACAGGTTGGTTACATAGATGTTACTTTTGTACTTTAGATAATGATTTAGGTAATGAGCATAAAGTTTTGAGTCAGACATGATAGCAAGCTTGACATTTCTACTTTCAGAAATTCATATATTACATACACACATATTCAGAAATTGCATATGTTACATACACACAAATATCCTTATAACATGAAGTATGTATCTCTGTTTGCTCTTCCATCTTATTACATTGACCAACACTTAAAGAAACCTAAGAATCATTATACTTCAATTTTTAGTTTATATGGGTAACAAAAGATGTATTTAAATCCTGATTATTCCACTTGAGGTTGCATAATAATACTCCCCTGCACCTCAGTTTCATCATCTAATAATAAACGGTATACGTAGTCTAAGGCTTATAAATTCCTAACACTGCTGCACTGTTATGCAATTTTCACATCACAGTGACTCATAACTTACTCAAACAGATATCCCTCAGTAGGTATTAGCATATTAAATAATACTGTCTATTTAAATTTTAATTGAATGGAAAAGAGAATAAATTCACACTGGCCAGTTGTCACAACCAATAATGATTTACCATCATAAATGAATACATGTTATGCAAAGTCAATATGGGGTGTGCTACTGAGATACTCAAATTTCACAGTTTTTCTGCATAACCCAGGCTTGTTGAGGGCTCTAAGCTGAATTACAAAATATTGTTCTACTTAACTTTTACATAATTTAGTGTTATGACACTCTCTTGACATTACAATTAAAAGATGGTTCTTCTATAAAGACCTAGTTAATTTAGACGTAGATAAACCAAGTTTCTATTTCTACTAACCTAGTGGTTTCTGTCCATTATAACAGAGCCTCACGTATATGCAATAATAAGCTTGTTTGGAGATTTAAGAAAGCGGTGGAGAGATGGCCCCGGCATTAAAGGTAGGCTGAAAACCATAAATATAGATATGTAAGTAAAAGTATTGTTTACATTGTGAAAATGTGTAGACATTCTCTATTTTTATTTATACACATATGGTTAGTTTTATAATTAAAAAGAAATACTCTTAGTTTCACAAATAAAAGTATATAATGGAAATGTATCTTGTTAAAACTAGTCCGTTCATTTCTTATACTGCCATAAAATTCTCATACAAATTTCTGGAAATTTACTACAATTTAAGAAAAAAAGGAAAATACAATTTCAAAATTCTTCACATACTTGTAATACTGAAAATGAAGAACCATTTTAACATAAAGTTTAAATACGATTAATGTGTCTGTTTGGGTTACATGACACACACAACATATTTTGTGGCAACCAGAAATTGTTGATAAGTCATAGAAATATTGTTACTTGAACAATAAATATGTTTATAGAATGAAAAAAATGAAAAAAAACACATAAAGAGTATATCCAGATGAACTTCACAGAACGTTGACATAATTGTGGGAAAAAATAGAACCTAGTCTTCTAACAAGAGAGGATCCAGAAAGTTCTTATTAATTTCTTTTGAATTTTTTGAAATAAACCATTCGTTTTCAGGTTATATATATTATAGTACTTGAATTCTCATTATAAAAGAAAGAGTATGAGTGTAGGCTTTGTTTTTGTTATTAATAGGCCCATATAACCTCTTGCACTCTTTATTCTCCAGAAATATAGAAAAAGGAATATAACTATCAAGAAAAGGTGATGTAAGAAAGTATTTTCCCAAATGTTATTATTGTATGTAGCTTATAACATTACTCATGTACATGTATTTATATTCCTATTATTGTTTAAATTAGTAGTTAAAATTTTTATGTTCATCATTTGTTTCTTCTTAAAATATAAAACATTGAACAGAATTTTACCAGAGTAATTAATTACCAATCTAATTTCAACTCTTTCTTTGAAGGAAATAACACAATATTTAGGTATGCCAAAGAAGCCACCAAAATCAATTCTTCATTTTTTTAAAAGAGTTTTTTTAATAGTAAATTCTCATATTAGTGTTCTTGCTTTGTTACTATGCAAAACATTAGTAGGCAAACTGATATAACAATTAGATTTGGAATGAAATGGTGGAAAATGCAAGTTTATTGGCATAAGGTACTACATAATTTTCAATGTAGACATATAGTAAAATGTAACAATTCTAGGAAGACCATTGAATACAAACCATCAGAATTTCCTCTTAAAAAGTAACTGACTCTTCTGAATTATACACTGTTGCAAAATCATTGTTAAAAGGATAAATGTTATTGAGGTGATATGAACAACTTTATCATTTTAGTCACCCTTCATAGAAATTTGATACAAAAATCAAAATTTTTGACAATGAAATAGAGAAGAGAATATATCAAAATCTTGCATTCTTTAAATAAAAATATTATATGTATTGACTTCAAGGTTATTATGGGAACCCCAGTGTAAAATACTGCAAACACAACTTTATATGCTCTAATTAAAACCTCCTTTCCATTGCAATTACTTAATAAAAAGCTTGGTATTTTAGAGTAATATAAGTTTTTAAAATTGATGTGTTCGTTTTATGCTCATATATATATATTTAAGTCAGGTAACACTATGAATGACATGGTTTATTATATTACTATGCCATTTTTATTAAGAAAACTTTATTGAGAAAATTTAATAGTCATATGAACTCAAACTTTTCTTTTAAAAAAAATCAGTGTAATAAATATTAAGCTTTATGTTAGATTTTAAATTTTCTTGGCATAATAGGATTTTATTTTCTATATCAATAAGGTGTCTTTTATGCAAAGACTTAATCATAAAATATGCCATATTGTACTTTTCAATTTTTACCTGTATTTTCTATCAGGAAGTAATTCTTGGAACTCTTGAGTTGTGGTTATGGAGAGCCAAGTTCAATCTGGCTGAACCTGAAGGCTATGGTAGTTTGTAATGAAACAGTGCTTGCCTAGCATGTAGCTCAGATTCTGAGACAGACTGTAGTTTTGAATGTCACAAGAAGGAACTCATTTCTTACCTGATTCTATTTTGTTTCTAACTTTAGATTAATTTTCTCTAGGTAGAAAGAAATGTTGTTTGGCTTTTTACCAGTTTCTAGGCTTACATTTTAAGACCACCTATTAAAATAACTTCATGTTCTAACTTCATGTTTAAAATTTAAATAAAAAATATAGTTTCCAACTCCAATCCTAAACCCACCATTATTGAAGCAGTCATTTAATTGTGCCTTGAGTTAGGAAAGCGCTAATCTACTTCACCTATGTTATATGCCATGTGATACTCATGTGCATTTTCCAGGATAATTATTAGACGCCTAAGAAGAAAAAGGCACCTAGAAATAAGACACATCTTTAAATCCTAAAGTTAGATGAAAGGGTTGAAAATATGCTGTGATAGTCATTTAAATTTGCTGTTCCAAAATATCTAAATTAACAAAGAAGAGAAAATGTATATTTTAGCTTATGCTGTCATAGGATTGTCTATAGCGTATATGTATGTTAACTATACTCAGTACTTATCATGCCCATGGTATAACAAAAAAAGAAAACATCCTCATATCATGATGGCTACAAGAAAGAAAACTGTTCAGAGTGTTCTGAATATCTTCTTCAAGTGCTCTCCTCAATGACCAGCCACTCTCTTTTCTAGGACTCTCCTAAAAAATTCCCAGCACCTTTCAATAAAGAGCAGCTACAGGGTGACAACCATGCTTTAATATATGTGCCTTTGGAGGCACATATTAAAACCTACTTATGACAATTTTTTACCCACTTTTCTTTTATCTTTTCTTTTTTTTTTGACTTTCAGTCTATTTTATGTTTTGAAAAATTTCTTATTATTTTATTTAATTTATTCACCTTGTTTCCCAGTTGTAACCTCCGCCCTCGTCTCCTCCTGGGCCCACCCTACCCTACCCCTCTTTTCCTCTTCTATCCCTCTCTCCCAGTAAACTGATAGGGGAAGACTTCCTCCCCTACTGTCTGTCTCTAGTCTATTAGGTCCCATAAGGACTGCCTGGATCCACTTCCTCTATGTGCTGGCAATGCCCCCCTTCCCCCAGGAAAAAAAGTGATAAAAAAGCAGGTAACTGAGTTCATGTCATAGACTACCTCTTCTCTCCTTACTAGAGAACTCACATACAGACTAAGCTGTCTATGGGCTACATCGGGCCAGGTAGGATATATCTTTTCTATGCATGGTCTTTGGTGGATGTACCAGTCTCTGTAGTACCCCCTGGGCCTAGCATTTTGCATTTGTTGGTCACCTTGTGAGGCTCCTGTCTCCTGCAGGACCTTCTGTCTCCCCCTTCTTCCATAAGAGTGCTGTAATTCTGTCCAAAGTTTGGCTATGAGGCTCTGAATCTGCTTCAATCCCCTTCTGGGAAGAATCTTTTAGAGGAGATCTGTTAAGCTCTTGTCCTGTTCTCTTCCTCTTTAGGTGGTATCTATCCTGTTTTCCCTTCTGAATGAGAATTAAGCATCCTTCCTAGGGTCCTCTTTGTTGTTTAGCTTCTTAAGGTCTGTAAATTTTAATATGTTTATCCTGTATTATATGGCTAATATCCACTTATCAGTGAGTATGTACCATGCGTGTCTTTCTGCTTCTGGGTTACTTCCCTCAGGATGATCTTTTCTAGTTCTATCCATTTGCCTTAAATTTTCATGATTTCCTTGTTTTTAATTGCTGAGTAGTATTCCATTGTGTAAATGTTCCATAATTTCTTTATTCATTCTTCCACTGAAGAACATCTAGGTTGTTTCCATGAAGTGAAAATGTGTGATTTCTTTGAAGACTGATTTTTATCATGTGATGTTTTGCTGCACGATGGGTACATGATGTTTTGCCCAGATTGGCTTGTGAAAGGACATGGGATGTTTTGCTTGAATCCTCAAGTGCGAGAGGCATGACTTTGGCCAGTTGAGAACTTCCATTTGTAGGCTTTGAGGAGAGGACATAGAGAGAGAGGCCCATGCAGAGCGAATCAATATCACTGCACTAATCTTAATCCTTCAACACTTATTTTGCAGAGAGAAATGTTATAGAGACCTTCCTGGAGCAATATAAATGAGTCTTGTGGCTTTCACTGACTTTGTGTTGCTGCTTTGTGTTGGCCATTGGTCTGGACTGCTATTATCCTGATGACTGAGTCTGGTAATGCCCTATAGACCCTACTCAGCAGAAATTATATAAGAGGACTATAGCCCTATTCCCTACTAATCATCTACCCAAGGTTTCTGGGGGTTGAAAGGGAGGCAAAGGTGCTTAAGAACTCTAAGTGAAGTAGGTTTGGTGAAAAATCTAAGACTACGTTTCCATATTCTAGCTATTACAAATAATGCTGGTATGAACACAGTTGAGCAAAAGTCCTTGTGTGTCCTTGTGGTATGGTTGAGCATCTTTCAGATATATGCTCTGGCGTGGTATAGCTGGGTCTTGAGGTAGCACCATTCCCAGTTGTCTGGGAAAGTGGCAGATTGATTTCTAAAGTGGCTGTACATGTTTACATTTTCCACCAGCAATGGAGGAGGCTTCCCTCTCTCCACATCCTCCCCAGGATGTCACTTGAGTGTTTGATTTCTGCCATTCTGACTGATGTAAGGAGAAATCTCAGGTGTGTTTTGATTTGCAATTCCCTGATGACTAAGGGCATCGAGCATTTCTTTAAGATTTTCTCTCCATTTGATATTTCTTTGTTGAAAATTCTCTGCTTAGCTCTGTATTGCATTATTTAATTGGATTATTTTGTTTGTTGGTGTTTAATCTCTTGAGTTCTTTATATATTCTGGATATTAGCCCTCTGTCAGATGTGGGGTTGGTGAAGATCTTTTCTCAGTCTGTAGGCTGTTGATTTGTTCTGTTGACCATGTCATTTGCTTTATAGAAGCTTTTCAGTTTCATGGGGTCCCATTTATTGATCATTCATCTTACAGTCTGAGCTCTTGGTGTTTGTTCAGGAAGTTGTCTCCCATTCCCATGAGTTCAAGGCTCTTCCCTACTTTTCCTTCTGACAGATTTGGTGTGTCTGGTTTTAGGTCTTTGATCCACTTTGACTTTGTGGAGGATGAGAATTTGGATCCATTTGCATTTTTCTACATGGAGACATCCACTTAGACGAGCACCATTTGTTGAAGTTGCTGCCTTTTATCCACTGTATGGTTTTGGCTTCTTTGTAAAAAATCAGGTTACGTAGGTGTATGGGTTTATTTCTGGGTCTACTATTCAATTCCATTATTCTGTCTATTTCTATGCCATTTTTATTACTGCTGCTCTATGGTACAGCTTGAGATCAGGGATGGAGATACGTCAGAACATCTTTTATTGTACACGATTGTTTTAGCTCTTCTGGGCTATTGTTTTTTCTCTATGAAGTTCAGAATTTTCTTTCAAGGTCTGTAAAGAATTGTTTTGGTATTTTGATAGGAAGTGTATTAAATCTGTAGATTGCTTTTGATGGGATGGCCATTTTTAGTATGTGAATTCTATGGATCCATTAGCATGGATATCGTTCCATCTTCTGGTTTCTTCTTCAATTTCTTTCTTCACAGTATTGATTTTTTTTTTTTTCTCATACAAGTCTTTCACTTGCTTGGTTAGAGTTACACCAAGGTGCTTCATGTTTTTTGAGGCTATTGTGAAGGGTGTTGTTTCCTTAACTCCTTTCTCAGCCCATTTGTCTTTTGTACACAGGAGGGTTACTGATTTGTTGACTTAATTTTGTAACTTTGCTTAATCGGTTTAGCAGCTGTAGGGATTCTCTGGTAAAATTTTTGGGGTTGATCATATTTACTATTATATCTTCTGTGAATAATGATATGTTCACTTCTTCCTTTTTGCTTTGTATCTCTTTGACGTCCTTTGGGTCTCTTAATGTTCTAGCTAGGACTTCAAGTTTTATATTAAAGACATATGGAGAAAGTGAACAGTTTTACCTTGGCCTTGATTTCAGTGGGATTGATTTAAGTTTCTCTCTGTTTAGCTTGGTGTTGGCTATAGGATTGCTGTATATTGCCTTCACTATGTCTAGGTATGTGTCTTGGATTTCTGTTCTCTCTAAAATTTAAACATGGAAGAGATGTTGGATTTTGTCAAATGTTTTTTTTTTTTTTTTAGAATTTAAGGAGATGATCATATAGTTTCTATTTTGTTTGTTTTCAGTTTATTTATATGGTGGATTACATTGATGGATTTCCATATATGGAACCACTCCTTCATGCTTGGGATGAAGCCTACTTGCTTGTGGTATATGATATCTTTGATATGTTCTTGGATTCAGTTTGTGAGTCTTTTATTGAGTATTTTTGTGACAATGTTCATAAGAAAGATTGGTCTGAAGTTCTTTTTCTTTGTTGGGTCTTTGTGCAGTTTGAGTATTAAGGTGACTGTGTCCTCACAGAATGAGTTTGATAATGTTCCTTCTGTTTCTATTTTGTAAAATATTTTGAAGAGTATCAGAAATAGCTCTTCATTGAAGATCTGGTAGAATTATGTGCTGAAACCATCTGATCTTGTGGGGTTTTTTTTTTGTTTGTTTGTTTGTTTTGTTTTGTTTTGATGGGTTACTTTTGATGACAGCTTCTATTTTCTTAGGGGATATTGATTCAGCATTGGTAAATGGAATCTATCAAGAAAATTGTCCATTTCATTTCAATTTTCAAATCTTGTGGCATATAGGCTTTTGAAGTGGACCTACTGATTCTTTGGATTTCCTCAGTGTCTGTCATTAAGTCCTCATTTTCATTCTTAATTTTTTTTTGTTGTTGTTGTTGTTTTGGATAGTGTCTTTCTGCCTTTTATAGTTTGGCTAAGAGTTTGTCTATCCTGTTGATTTTCTCAAAGAACCAACTCTTGGTTTCATTGATTCTTTGAATTGTTCTTTGTTTCTAATTCATTGATTTCAGCTCTGAGTTTGATTATTTCCAGCCTTCTACTACTTCTTGGGTGTCTCTGCTTATTCTTTTTTTTTTTTTTTCTTTTCTGGTGCTTTCAGGTATGCCATTAAGTTGGAAAGTTTAGAGCACTAAATGCCTTCATAAAGAAACTGGAAATGTCTCATGCAGGCAACTCAAGGGGACACCTGAAAGCAATAGTTACGTTAGTTACGTAACTTTTCTTACTCAGGGTTTCTATTTCAGCAATAAAACATCATGGACAAAAAGCAAGTTGTAAAAAAAAAAGAGCTTATATGGATTACATTTTCACATTTTAATCCACCCCCAAAAGTAGCCATGATTGGAACTCAAACAGGGCAGGAACCTGTGGGCGCCAGTTGATGTAGAGGCCATGAAGGTGTGGTTTTTACTGGCTTGCTCAGTCAGTTTTCTGATAACATTAGGCCCCAGTATCTCAGGGGTATCATCAGTTATCACAGGAGGCTGAGCATTCCCCCATAACTCCCTAAATAAGAAAATTTCTGCAGGCTTGCATACAGAGTGATCATATGGAGGCAGTTTCTCAACTGTGTTCCCTCCTCTCAGATGCCTTCAGCTTGTGTCAACTTGACACTGAGGAAATCCAAAGAATCAGTAGGTCCACTTCAAAAGCCTATATGCCACAAGATTTGAAAATTGAAATGAAATGGACAATTTTCTTGATAGATTCCATTTACCAATGCTGAATCAATATCCCCTAACAAACAAACAAACAAAAAAACCACAACTTGACATAACAATAGCTAGCACATCCAGTTACAGAACTTTTTCCAGAACATTGCTGGCACATAGTCTCCCTTGTCTGAAGAATTCCCATTAAAATGTATTTCTATCTTGATTGCTACCACAGAGTGATGGCAAGCAGACTTGGATTCCCCCAGTAAGTCCAATTTCTGTCACATATAAATTTTTGAAAATGCACAAATTTCCACAATCCAGTTTTTCCTATGAAAAGTTTATTGTGTCTTTTTTCTAGAATTACTATAAATTTTAAGGATAATAATGTGCTAGAATTTCATATCTACATAAAAATTCAATGAAAGTTGATAGTTCCGTTAGGGTCAGAAAGTTCTTTTGTGTTCTGCTACAAACTCTTTTAATACTTTTTGGTCTTTCTCCTTTTTCTTTCCCACAAGTCTATGCAAATAATGTTGGAATAATATTATACACAAAATATTTCAAATATTTGAAGATAAGTAATGAATATTCTTGAAGTAAGTGATCTCGGTAGTTTTAGCATAAGGTGAAATTTTTCCTCATGTAAAATTTTATCTTTGTAGATCTGACTTTTTAGTTCAACTTGTCAGAATTTTAAATTATAGATTTTGATATGTCAGTCTCAGTTCTGCATATTTTAGATATCTTAAAGATTTTTATCTGTATCGTATTCACTGAAGATAAGTATTTCAAGGTGCAGTGGTAAGATCCCTCTTGGTCTCACTATGAAATTTTATGAAAGCTTACATTAGTCAATGTATGTTGATAAATGTGATTAAAAATCTGCCTTTCCACTGCAATATCTAATCTACTTCTCTTCTTTTTCTCTGGCCTAAAGGTCATAAATAAGGCTTGTAACATGCCTCTTCCTACAACCGTGTTCTTTAGACTTAATATAGCATCACTAGACGTCACTGCGTTGATTCAGATAAGCCTTTATCATCTCACAAATTCTGAGACCAGAATTAATAATGTGTTATTTGAATAGTGTTCAAAATCGAGCGGTGCTCTATAATAAGGTATATGGAAATAGTTTCTGCTGCAAGGCAAGAGTATTAAAAATGCTCTGATACAAATTTCACTTGTGTTTCATAAAACAGCTAATAAAATGTTTATAAGGGCCCTGTGCATCACCTAGTTCTCACTGAATTTGTTGTATCCTAGCATTTACTCCTCAGTAGGTCACTTCACCCATGCCTTCTGCTTGATTTCTTCAGAAATCTGTAAAAACATAATACCAAATATTGGATAATAAAGTCATTTCCGTAGAAACAGTGTTTCAAATAGCACACGGCCTCCCTCTGAGGAGCCTTCAGAGGCCTCATTATTCACAACATAGATTTTTTTTTTTTTACCTTGGCTTCATATGAAGATCCCCTGGGTAATGTAAAGTGTTCTAATGATCAAACAACTGAGTGCAATCTAGTTGAGCCATAGTCTGAGCCAACATAATTTGTAAAGCTCTCAAGATCGATTTGAATGTATATTCAGACTAACCTGTGGGTATTGCATTCTCAGGTTTTTGAAACAGCTTTGGTAGGACTGTGCCAGCACATGCTTGTGTTGCCAAAAACAAATATGTAAAATGAAGTTGTCTGTAATCCAACTAAACTCTTCCTTTCACTGGGGGTCCTCTGTCCTACTGTGAGCTGTGTACTACAAGGCTTCCTCTACTTCCAAAGTAATGGCTAATTCACAAAGCTCTGTTTTCTATTAATAATTTTTATTTTAATTAAAATATAATTGCCATTTTCCCTTTGTCTGCCCTCCTTCCAATCTCCTTTTCCCTCTTGCTCACATTCATGGCCACTTTCAATTGAATTATTCACTATCCCTCTCCCTCTTCCATTTCCCTCCTTTCCTTGCTCTCTACCTCCCTCCCTCTTTCTGTCTCTCTCTCTTACACACACACACACAAACACACACACAAAGATATGAATGTATAATAACCTCTGGAGTCTGTTTAGTGTTGCTTGTATAATCTGTAGTTAAGGCTCAGGGAACATATTAGAAGAGAGAGCAGAAAGGTAATAAGAGCTAGAGCAACAGGAGCCTATGGTGAGACTGTCTCTAAGAAATGCTGGCGAAGCTATACTTACAATACTGCAACAATGTAGCTCCTGAAAGGACTACCAAACCGTGAGAACACCAATAGACATGATAAAGTGGAAAAGGGTCATCTCCAGGGGCTCCCCTCCTGACAATGAACTCTCAAATAAAGAAAGCTGAAGAAGGAAGTATTTAGTCTTCCCTAGTTTTGATCCCCTTAACTGGTTATCTAAACTTTTTTTGTGTGTTATGCTTCCATATTGAAATTTTTCAATCCCTCCCAGTCATATTGTATCTGCCTTGACAAGGAGTTTGTCAGTAAGTTGTTTCTGGTCCCATGTAAGATAAGGAACATGTCAGAATGTAAATCTACTGTCTCAGAAATAATCATTTGTTTCCCATATTTACTAATTGGCAGCAGGAGTTTACCTGTTTTGTATTAGGGCTTTTGTTCTTTAAATTCTAACCAGAATTGAAACACTGTTTGAAACTGTGGAGCAATGCTTTCACTTTGGAACAGTTTTCTGATGTAAATATGTACACCTCAAGGCAAACATTTAATTTCAAATGGAAGAAGAGAAAACTCCATTACAGCCCCTGCTTGTTTATTTGTGGAAAGTGTTTTACCTTCAGATATTGGCCCTAATATTTCCTCTGGGGGGAGGTGTGTTGTTTGTTTTGTTTTGTTTTGTTGAGACAGGGTTTCTCTGTGTAGCCTTGGCTGTCCTGGACTAGCTTTGTAGACCAGGCTGGCTTCAAATTCACAGAGGTATGCCTGGCTCTGCCTCCGTAAGCGCTGAGATTGCAGGCATGCACCACTAGGGCCAGCTTCTAATATATCCTTTTTAAGCCTAGCTTGCTAGGCTCCTGTTGCATGTCCTCTGAGAGGCACCACCCAGTATGAGACTCCCAGCCAAACTTTGGGGAAGAGTAGGGAGTCTTGTGAAAAAGTAGAGGAGAGGATAAAAGGTGACAGGGACTCCACAAGAACAACAGAGCCGACTCAGCGGGCCCAGAGGGGCTTGCTGAAGCATCAGCTGAGGACCATTCATGGATTGGACGGAGGCATCCTACACAGATGTAGCCAAAGAGCAGCCCAAGTTTCATGCAGGTACTCCAATAAGCAGAGTGGGGTTGTCTCTGACACAGACTCTGTTGCCTGCAGTTTGACCATTTCCCCCTGGCAAGACCCTCTCACCACTCCGTACTGGAAAAAAAGAGATGTGCTCAGCCCTGATGCACCTTGAGGAGCTGGGGTGGATTAGTGTGTGTGTGTGTGTGTGTGTGTGTGTGTGTGTGTGTGGTGGGAGAGGGGTCTTCCTCTTTTCTGAGGAATAGGAGAGGGACAAGGAGGTAGGGTAGGGCTGGGAGGAGAGAAGGGAGTGGGCTATGATCAGGATGTAAGGTTAATAAATAAATTAATTAATTTGAAAAAAGATACACAGCTTGCTAAATTTTAGGTATCCTTTAACCATCCAAGTCAGACAAGAAAAAGGAAAGCAAAGCAAAATAACGCAGAGCATTATTACGATTGTTTAGAAACAAAAAATGGTTACATATAAAATTAAAGAGAACGTAGGGCAGAATGATTAGTTATTATACACTTTACGATAATAGACTTGGAAAATGCTAATTTTGAGATATGTTATTTTTTCTATAATTATAAAAACTATAGGTCATGCGTGGAAGTTAATATTTATTTGAATATTATATCTCTGTTAATACATGTTTGTGTATTTTACCTTTGCATGACTAGAAATTTGATGACTAATAAAATGTGAAATAATTTCAACGTGTAGCATTACTTTTATGCAGTCCATTTACTGTGCTTCTGTGATGGCACCACAATTTGCATTCACAGCAATAGGGTATTTCTCTGGAAAATAATGATGATGGGTTACAATATATTAAATATTCATTTTTAATATTGGAATGGATCACTAGCAAAATGATTCTAACTCTCATATTTAACTCATGATTACAATGTTGTTTTATGGTCTGTATGCATGTACAGACTTGACTTTTTTTGTAATATGCATTTATTCTCTCTGACCATCGTTCTCGGCAGTTTCTTTCCCTGTAAAATATCTATTGTCTCTAATCTTTTAGCACCATTGAAGCACCTTGCTACTTTTCATTCTCTTAACTATCTTACAAAATGGCAAAAATACTAATAAGTGGTTTGTTAAATAATAAAACATGTTAATAGACATATTCTGCATACATGGTAAGAGAAATAAGGGGCCATGATAATAGTTAATAGATTAATCTAGAAACAAATATTTCAAAGAGATAGAAGAGTGGCATTCATTAAAATGAGCTTGCCTTAAAATAAATCTTTCTCTAATGATAATGCCAAAGAACATGAAAATACATATATACATACACACATTTATATATATAAATTTACTTATACATAGCTCATTTAGTATCTGTGCATATGTGAAGGTGTGTAGGTGTGTAGGTGTGTGTATGTATGAGTCATTAAAATTCACATTTCATGAAAATGTTTGTTGCCTGGAATTAAAAAATATGTCCCACAACTTTCTCGTCTGGGAAAGTCTTTTCCTACATAAACTAAAATGTTTCTGTCATTTAAGACTGAGTTATTCACCCCGATGTAAAATAAACCATAAACTGGCACAGTGAAACCACTGAATTAGCTCACTCTGTGGGTAGAAAGATTTGTTCGGGAGTCAAACTGCTAGGCTACCTCTTAGGAAGCAGAGAATAGCAGGAAGCAGGAGAAGCTTTGTCTGTTTGACAACAGTGGGAGAAGCAGTTTGTCCTCAAACAGCCTTAGATGCTGCAGAGATGCTTTGGTTTGTAGCAGGCTGTATAAGAACCAGATATTCCTGTCCCAGGGAGTCGAGTTTTGAGGCAGATAAGGGAAAGAGTGACTTTCCTGGTAAACAGAAACTCCACCTGAGAAACGCTGAGGCTCTGTCTTCCTCTCTGTGTCTCTCTTTCTGTGTGTGCATATCTATGTCAGTGTGTATGTGTGCATTTGTGTGTCTGTGTGTGCATGCTTCTGCTCAAATACCTGACATATTTAAGATATAGTTTAGTGGAGAATACTTGCCAAGTATGCCTAATGTGTCCTATTTAATCCCAACTAAGGTAAAACAAAAGACATAAAATAACAGATGGTTCAAATTCCTTTACTGAGTCCTAACTGATAAAATGAGACTTAAAATAAGAAATACTGTCACTTAAAATGAAATTATAGTTAAGATGAGTTTCATCATATGTGTACAAACATATTATGGGAAGGAGATGATAAAAACAGTAATGTAAAAATGTGAGAAAATGAAAATAAAAGGAAGTTGAGGCTGGAGAAATGGCTCAGGGGCTAAGAACACTTGCTGTTCTTCCAGAGGACGGGAGTTCAGTTCCCAGTATTCACATGTCTGCTCACAACCACGTTGGCGTACTTATTTCATTTAGTCTATTTTGGTTTTCTTATGCTTTTTTCTTCCTTCTCCATCCCAATCTCTTCAAACACTCTAATACAAGGTAGGAGAGAAAGATTAGTGGGGAGAAGGAGCATAGTTCTCTTAAGCTACTTCCTGCTGATTAGGGTAGTTGGGTTCCTTAGGGCAAATCCAATCCTCCTTTGAAGATATCTACAACTGCTTCCAGTCATGCTGCATCAACAGGAACCAGGAGCAGCAGAGGGGAGCAGCAGAGGGGAGAAGAAGGAGGAGAAGGAGGAGGAGGAGGAAGAGGAGGAGGAGGAGGAGCAGCAGCAGCAGCAGCAGCAGCAGCAGCAGCAGCAGCAGCAGCAGCAGCAGCAGCAGCAGCCTCCTTCTTTCTAGGAGCTTCTCAGCACTCTATGGGCTCTGGCCTTTATTTCATCTCCAAAGTCTTCAGATCTAACTATCCACAGCTGTGCCCCCAGGAAGCAACTAGCTTGTTGTTGTGGACAATATGAATCAGTCCCATATCCTACACCTGGGATCAAAACAAAACTATGTTTACATCCTCAGCACAACCATATGTAAATGTTTTTACTTTCTTAGATAATGGGATGGGAGGAGAGCCATACCCAAGCACTAATACATGGTTTGGGCTGAGCCCATAGTGTTTCTATCTGTATGTCCCTAGGCCTAGGCTTGGAAGCTTCTCGCCTCCATACAATCTAATCTTCTGCAAACCTGGATATGGAAGGCTTCAGCTTCCACCCTGCATCTTCTAACCTAAATCTAGAATATTTGCCACCTCTGAAACTTACTGCTGAGTAAGTTCATTCTTTTTAGTTCTTTCTGCACTCTGGCTGGAAGGTTCAACTCAGCTGTTCTGGCTAAAATATAGCTCTCCAAACTGAATGATTCCAACTGGCATCTCTTTACTTCTTACTGAATTGCTCTGCTTGTAAAAACAGCCTCTGAACTCCAGGAACTGAACTGCATCAACTCAGCTACACTCAACTCAACTGTACCAAATAGCACTGAACTGTGCTGTACTCCTGAACTCTACTGTACTGTCTCAATGAACTCTTTGCTCTCTTTCTCTGTGCTACCCTTAAGTAGCTTCTCTTTCTTGTCTATTCTCATGAGAGTTGGGTGTATCCTATCTATGATTTATTCTAACAAATGTTTCTCTGATTCATCACTTTGCCCCTCAATTAGACATCATTGCTTGGGATTAGAGGTATGTACTAAAGGTGTGTCTATAGTCCAGCCACAGAGATTAAAGGTGCTTATTCCAACAAGATGGATTAATGGTGTGTACTAAGGGCATGTCTGTATTCCAGTTGGATCACACAGACTTAGGACTTTGTATATGATCCTTTGCCAGAATAGCCATGCTGCTGGATTAAAATTCCTCTACAACCATCTGTAACTCCAGTTCCAGGGATTCTGATTCCTTCTGGTCTCCCTGGCCATGAGGCACGTACTGGGGCACTGATATACATGCAAACAAAACACCCCTACACATAAAAACAAATTAAATTAAAAAAAATAAGTCCCAGACTCTCTGTTTTTAGAAGAGAAGTTATTAAAATAAATTAATCATAATAAATAAATGATAAAAATAATAAAAAATTAAAAACAAGACATTGCTTGTTCACCATAAGCAAGTGATAATAATAATAATAATAATGCTTGTGTAATATCCATTTTTGAAAGTGATTAGCTCTCTTTGTAACTCAGGCTGGCTATGAACTCAATACTATATCCCAGACTGGTCTTGAGTTCACAGTTTTCTCACCTCGGCCTCTTGAGTAATGAATTAACAAATGTACACTATAATATCTTACACAGAGTGCCAACTAACTTTATTGGGTAAAGACAACCTTAATATGATATTTGTAATATGAAAAATTATTCAAAACAGAGCATTCTTGAAGTACAGAAGAATTTGATAAAAGAAAATAAAGCATGTTTTAAAATGATGTGGCAGTAGGGCTGGGAGGATAGTTTAGGCAGAAAATTGCTTGCCTTTCAAGCCCACGGACTTGAATTTCATCACTAGACCCCACGCTGAAGTGCAGACCAGACAGAACAGGCTTGTAAACTCAGCATTTGGGAGGTAGAGCCATGCAGATCCCAGGGGTTCTCTGGCCAGACATCTCAGCCTTATTGGTGAGTTCCAGGCCAAGGGAGAATCTTTCTCAAAAAACATGGTGAATGACCCCCAAATACTGATTTCTAACCTTGTCCTCAAGTTTCTACCTGTCCCACACACACAGACCTGACACACATACCAATACACCCCTACAGGAGTTTTTAAAGTGATTGTATGGAAATGTTTTGAGATTAAGCTGTTTCAAGTTTCTTCTAACTTTAATTTTAGGGTCTTGGTCATTATTTTCATTCACTTTTTCCATTACTATGATTCTTTGATATAATTATGCACCCTAAGACATAGTGATTAACATGGAAATTTATTTTTGAAAACAGTAACTCAGAAACACTGAAGGGCTCTGGATAATTGGTAAACCAGGCATTTCTATTTGTATTCTAAATTTTCTGTCAAAGGCCCATGTGCTGGCTTAGCCGCCAGCTTGTTGCTATGTGAGTAACTGCCACCTATAGGAGGTATGGCAAAACAGATCTTAAAGGGCCTGAGGGGCATGTCTCTAAAGGGGATATTGGATCTTTAACTCAGTTCTCTGCTCCTCTTTCATGTTCATGGCTATGACATGAGCAGCTTCGTTCTGTCAGTTCTGCTTTACCTTGATGTGCACTTTCATCCCAGCCTTAAGTAATAGCATATTCATCAGTGTTAGTTCAATATTAGTTCAAAATTCTGTTCTACATTTTGAGATCATAAGGAAATAATTAAAAAGAAATGAAAAATATATCTATTTTTCCTTCTGTAGCCCAATAGGCCTTGAACTTTCAACATTGTTGCCTCGGGATGTCAAGTAGTGAGGCTTACTGGCTTTGAATATCAGGACTGTCTTCTTAGACTTTGTTTCTGAAGCCTAATTTTGACCATCTTTTTCTCTTCATTTATGTTAAAGTATCATAATTCCACAGAGGAGGACTTTGCAGACCTGATAAAACAGGGTCAGATGAATGGAGAGGAGGTCCCCCCCATCAGTAGACTTGGAAAGGGGAAGGGTGGAGAGGAGGGAGGGAGGGTGGGATTGGGAGGGAATGAGCAAGCGGGATACAGCTAGGATACAGAGTTAATAAAATGTAAGTAATAAGAAAAAATTAAAAAACAAGTATCATAATTCATGGAACATGACTTTTTCATATATATATAAATTTTAGAAGTCAAAAATAAAGGTTTTCCAACTTTGTGATCTAAGTTTTAGAGGTGCTAAAGATAAAGACAAATATATGCTCATGGTGTTTAATTTGTGAATAAGCAAATTACCTGCAGGTATTGATTTAATTATTTTATTATAATTTTACTAATATTTAAATCCTGATACTAAGGAAACATTAAGGATTAAGATTAAGGTTTAGGATGGTTACGATCAACTCAAAGAGTATTTGCGCAAGGAGGACTGCTATAGTTAGTGTGGGAATATTACTTGAGTAGGTAGAAACCATTTAATATCAAACACTCTCATAAACTGCAGGTGTTTGTTTCACTGGCCAAAATTATTTTAAAATTTCTCATTGTGAATTCTACAAACTCATATGTAATCACTAAAGCCTGAGATCTGATGGTGCTAAAACTACAGCTCTCACGTCAAAGGGATGCTAGATTATTTTGAAAATGAATACAAATAACTATGGCCTGTGAATATCGGGGGTTGGTCTGGTGCTCTGTGTATTCAGATGCTAAATTCTGGGCCCCAAGAGCTGGGGCAGTCCAGACAAGTGCATTCCCATGTACACTGAACTATGTTGTGTTAACTTTGCTCCCCATATATCTCTGATTGGCTAATTAAAAAAGACTAGGCAGCTTATAGCTGGGCAGAAGAGAGGTTGGCAAAGTTTCTATTCCTGGTCTTGGGATCTCAGGTAGGGAATACAAAGCCAGGAGAGAAGAAAGAAAAAGATGGAGAGACAGGATGTGGCCTCATGGAATAGATCCAGCCTAGGCAGGACGAATATTGGCAAGTAACTTTTGGAGTGGGAAGTAACATACTAGCTTAGAAAATAATTATAAATCATGCCTTTAAAAATCTGAATAAATCATGCTTAAAGCTTGTTTAAATAAATCATTAGGTCTCTGTCTCAATTATTTGGGAGCTAGACAGGTTATAGAAAGGGCCTTTAGAATTTGTAAATATGCTATAGTTTGAAAACAAAGATTTCAGCTACCACAAATTCTTCGTTTCAGTGTAACAATATTTTGATAAAGTTTCCAAAATTCAGACAACAAAGGAAGCCATAAGGTTGGAACTTTTCAAATTCATTGGTGAGTACATCAAATAGATAGGTTATAGCAGATGGGGAAAAGCCTCTGCTATAGGTCTTAGATGATTTCTGGCAACATTTTTATCCCTCTGATTGGTATATATGTGTATATTCCAAAAGATTTACTTAATGATCAGAAAATACATTAGGACAATATATGTGTGTTGAGGCCTAATATGATCCAAGATAATTTGTGTCTTATCTTGCAACAGTCTCATATCTCGACAGTATTAGCATTCTGACCAGTCAATCAGTATTAGGGGACACAGTTTTCCACAAAAGTTCTTGTTCATAAGTCTTCAATTAATCATAAAAATCAGCTCATTTTGCTAATTCTGTTTTTATCCCTCTTACTTTTCCCCCTGCTGGTCTTGGTATGTAGCCCACAGTAGCCTGAATTCCCTAATTAGTCCAATTTAGTCTTGAAACTGTCATCTTCTTATCTCAACATCCAATATTCTCTGACTAAAGACATGTGCCATCATGCCTGCCTTCAAAAGTAAGTCTAAAGCAGTACCAAATATAGATAGTGCTACTTATCACTAAGGATGCTTTAATAAACTTTCTTGTTCTATTTCCAGATTTCTGTGACTTTTTCAATTATATTTAATTACATGTTATGAAGAGTTTTTTATTTATATTTAGAAAAGCATTCTAACTTTTTTATTTGAAGAATTTTGTTCTACTTTCCTCTTCTAGGACTCACTGACATGACAACACTCTCCTTCATGTTCTCTTTTGTAAGTTGCTATTATCAGTTGGTGCTAGCCATGAGTACAGAATCATTCAATGGGTCTTGTGAAACTTACTATTCTCTGCAAGAAATTCAGCTATCATTCTCCAACCATCAACTATGAATTGCTTCTTTTATAAAACAAATAAGTTTATTGACTTACTCACTTTAAATCCTAAACACACGGCCCTCCCGCTTCTCCTTCTGTTCCCACACTCCCCACACTCTTCTTCCCTCCTCTCCATATCAACCCATTTCTTTCGCATCAAGTCACATCAGAACTGAGTGCAATCTTCTTCCACTGAAGCCAGGCAAGGAAGCACTACTGGGGGAAGTGAACCAAAGGTAGGCAAAAGAGTCCATGTTGAGACAGCCTGGGCTCCAATAGCATCTTAACTAGGCATAGACCTCAGGAGTCTCTTCCCATTCACAGTGGAATTTTGACTAGATTGGTCTTTTGAAGTTAACTATGGTTGCAGTGATTTGAAAAGTTCATCAGTCCCGCTATGTCCACAAAACAGCATTTTGTAGCTCTCCTTCCTTCCCATCTTCTGATGCTTACATACTTTCTACCCATTTGAAGTAAAAAGATAATAATAAAAATTTGGGGTTTCTTTTAGGAACTTATGTTATACCTCTCCAGTCTGTTTGACATACTAAATCATTGTCACTGCCTATGATACACCCCAAATTAATAAAGTAAACATTTGTTTATACTTTCAAAAGTAATTATCAGTACTTTTTAGGGATTTATTAATGTAAGAATTATGTGTTTTTAAAAGCCAATATAAATTGTTAGTTATTTTTGGTTTAATCACTTTTTTACTTATTATTTTGTAGTGTGTGTGTGTTGGGGTGTGTATGTTGAGATAGTCTCCCTATGAGCCTTGTTTGACTTGAAACTTAAATGGAAATGAGGATTTGACCTTTCCTAGGTATGGCTGAGGAGAAGGGTTTTATTGTAGGTATGAAGGAGAGTATAGCCAGAGGCATCTGGAAGGTACCAAACTGAACTGGCCATGAGGGGAGGAGGGTGAAAGAGGAAGAGAGACAAGAGAGTCAGGAAGGAAGACAGGCCAAGAGTATGCCAGCAAGGAACCAAGAGCAGTAGACAAAGAGAAAGGGTGGCAAATGGCATGTTTACAAAAAAATGAGAAGCCAGGGAAGGGAAGAGAAGGCCAGACCTGGGGCTGGGGAGGCTTAGGGTAAGGTGTAGGGCTGAGAAGAGCTGGGAGAAGCCTCAGGAATTGAGTGAGAATTGTTCTGGGTTTCCTTAGACCAGACAGATCTCACTATGTAGACCAGGTTGGTCTCAAACTCACAGAGCCCCACATGCATCTTTCTCTTGGGATTAATGGCATGTGTGACCAAATCCATACTACTCCTTTTCATTAGACAAGTACAAACTAGACATTTTCAAGGTCATTAAAGGCTCACGGGTGTCATCTTTGAGAGTTATAGTTTATACCCAATTTTTAATAAAATAACAAAAATGGAATAATATATGTCCAAATAATATATAAATTTATTAGAATCCATGATTACAAAAGTAGACCTAGAACTAAGCAGTTAGTACAGTATAGTCACTGCACAATTATCTAGTCACTTTATTCTAGCCTCATGATGCTGACGCATCAGTCTCTGCGGAGCCCTTGGGGTCAGATTATTTATTTATTTATTGGCTTTGTTGGTCCCCTGTGGGACGCCTGTCCCCTCTGTGTCCTTCTATTCCTCTTTCCATAAGGCTTCCTGCGCTCTGCCCAAAGTTCGGCTGTGAGTCTCAGTATCTACTTAGATCCCGTGCTGGGTGGAGCCTTTAAGAGAACCCTCTGTAGTAGGTTCCCATCCAGTTTCCTCCCTTCTACCACTTTTGGTGTGTGTCCTGTTTGCCATTCTGAATGAGATTTAACCAACCGCTGACCATGCATAAAGAGGACCTAGACTTCTTGCTCATGTGTAGCTTATAGACAGCTTAGTCTTCATGTGGGCTCTAGAGTAAGGGGGGCAGAGGCTGCCTCTGTCATGAACTCTGTTGCCTGCTCTTTGATCACTTGCCTCTGGCAATGCAGCCTTGCTAGGCCACAGAGGAAGGGGATCCAGGCAGTACTGATGAGACTTGATAAACTAGGGGCAAATGGCAGGACAGGAAAACTCCCCCTTTAGTTGGACTAGGGGAAGGCGATCAGGGGGAAAAAGGAAAGGAGGGTGGGACAGGGAGGGGTTGAAGGATGGGACTTCAATCGGGATATATAATGAATAAATTCTAAAAAATAAAAAATAGGAGGAAGAAGATGGTGGCTGCTAGTGTTGCACCTTAGCTGAAGGGCAAAGGACCTACAACGCCGAAATCAGTGAGTGAGGGGCTGATCAACCCTGAACAGAGTTATCTAGACTTCTAGAAAGAAAGAGACTATGAACTGAATCCATCTAGAATCAGGTCAAGGCAGATTCCTCCAGGAGGAGACACCCAGCGAGGTGATCCCTAGGTACTTCCCCATATCCAACTCCCTTCTCCCTCTTTGGAGGAGACAGGAAGTGGCCAGCAGAACCCACCACAGACCACACTGAACCACAGCCCCAGTGAGAGCTGCAGCTTCCACCAAATAAAACCCTGAGATCTGGGGCTGAAAAAAAAATCCTTTAGGGCACTCCCCCGAGAAGGCGGCCATAACCCTGCCTGGCAAGCAGAAGGATAGAGGCACACTGCAACATCACAGCGCCTGGACCCCAGTGCTGCAGGCTGCTTCTAGCAAACAAACTTCAGCTCTGGATCTGGGACTGTGGTCATTCAACACGTCCTGACAATCTCCCGGGTCCAGCACAACAAAGTCTAGAAACAAGTCCTAGGACCTGCGCCCTCTCCCTACCCCCCACTCCCCATCCGCACCCCCCAACCCCTACCCCCCACCCCTCGCCTCTGGAATGAGAATTCCCAAGCCCTCCTGGCACTCCCCTGAGAGCGCTGCCATAAGCTTGCCCTAGCAGAGTGGAAGGTCAGAGAGGCAGCCTGCCACAGGCCACAGCACCCCATCTCCAGTGCACCCAGCAGCCCCTGGCAGAAAAACCTGAGTTCTGGATCTGAGGACACTCAACCCTACCTGGTACTTTCCTGGAACCACTGACATATGCACTAGCTCCAGGCAGCTTCTGACAGAGAGATCTGGGCCCAGGATCTGGGATTGAGTACTTTTTCCCGTGCTACACCCGGACCAGCCACCATAAACCTTCCCTGGCAGAGGGGAATGTCAGAGGAGCAGCACACAGGGCAGGTGGACACCAAGTCCTGCTGCTACAGTGCCACAGAGCTGACTGTTAGCCTACACCCACATTTTCCCCAGCAGGATCAAATCAGAGAGTGGAGAGCAAGGGAAACCCCTGTGCAATCCAACTGGTCTTGCAAGGGAGTGAGTGTGCCACCTAAGGAGTGTTTGTCCCAGACTCAGGGCCTCTATACACAAGCAACCAGAAAAGAGATCCCTGCCACTCACACCCCAGTAGCAACCCCAATGCTGAAGCCTCTGCCATGCGGGACTACCAGTGAAATCCAGGCAAACTATACCTGGATCCTAGACAGAGCTGCATAATAGTAGCCTGCAGGCCACTGCAATAGTCAGGGAATCTGCGCATGAACACTGCGCCCGCTAAAAGCACATGCACATAGCACCAGCATCACATTCCTTACTTAGGCAAAACTGAAACCACAACACACACTCCCAAAACAGTGAACCTCTCTCATCTTCCTGAATAAACAGTCCAGAAAACAGAAAGAGACAATCTTAGCCTGAACTACAAACTCCAAGAGCAAACAGTGAGGGTTATAGATAACCAGATGACCAGAGGCAGATGAAAGAACACACCCAACAAAAATCAGGACATTATGGCTTCACCAGCAACCTCACAAATCAATGGACACTTCAATTCACTAGATATACAAGAAAACGACTTTAAAACTATGTTTTTCCAGCTATTAGAGGCCCATAAAGATGAAATGAACAAAGCCCCAAAAGAAATAGCCACAGAAATCTAGACTAACAAAAAGGAAATAAATAAACCTCTCAGATAAATGACCACGAAAATTGAGGCAAACAAAGAGGAGATGAACAAACCTCTCAAAGAAATATCTACACAAATGAAGGCAAATAAAGAAGAAATTAACAAAGCTCTCAAAGAAATACTGGCAAATAGAGCCAAACAAGTAGAGGCAAAATTAGCAATTTATAGAGAGGAAATGGATAAAAAAATAGAAGCCATCATGGAAAGACAAGAATCCACATACACACATATGAACGAAATGGTGCAAGACATGAAAACAAAATTAGAATCAATAAAAAAAAAACACAAATAGAGAAAAACCTGGAGCTGGAGAACATAGAAAAAAGACTAGGAATTACAAAGGTAAGCATCACCAACAGAATACAAGAGATGGAAGAGAGAATCTCAGGTGCCGAAGATACACTTGCAGAAATTGACACGTCTCTCAAACAAAAATAAAATCAGAAAAGTTCCAAAATCAAAACATACAAGAAATCAAGGACACCATGAAAAGACAAAAATCTAAGACTAATAGGAGTAGATGAAAAAGAAGACATCAGGCTCCAAGGTCCAGAAAATATTATCAAGAAAATTATAGAAGAAAATTTTCCCAATTTAAAGAAAGAAATGTCCATAAACATACAAGAGGCCTACAGAACACCAAATAGACTAGACCAGAAAAGAAATAATTCACGTCACATCATAGTAAAAACACTGAATCTGCAGAACAAAGAAAAAATTTTAAAAGCAGCAAGGGAAAAAGGCCAAGTAACATATGAAGGTAGACCTATCAGAATCACACCAGAATTCTCAACAGAAACTATGAAAGGCAGAAGGGCCTGGACAGAAATCATGCCGTCCTTGAGGGACCACAGATTCCAACCCAGACTACTATACCCAGCAAAACTTTCAATCAACATAGACAGAGAAGTCAAAATATTCCATGACTAAACCAAATTTAAACAATATCTACACAGGAACCCAGTTCTACAGAAGTTACTAGAAGGGAAACTCCAAACCAAAGGAAACAACAACATATAAGGAAATAGATAAATACACAACAACAACAAAAAGAATACAGGCAATGAAACTCAGCAACACCACCAAACCCACAACAAAAGAACATACCAATTTTTGGTCACGAGTATCTATCAACATCAGTGGACTCAACTCCCCAATAAAAAGACACAGAGTAACAGAATGGTTGTGGAAACAAGACCCAACATTCTGTTACATCCAAGAAACACACCTATGCAACAAAGATAAACACTACCTCAGAGTAAAGGGCTGGAAAAAAAAATGTTTTTCAAGCAAATGGTTCCAGAAAGCAAGCTTGAGTAGCTATCCTAATATCTAATAAAATAGACTTTCAACAAAAATTAATCAAAAAAAAAAGATAAGGAGGGCCACTATATTCTCATCAAAGGAAAAATCCACCAAGAGGACATCACAATTTTGAACATCTACTCCCCAAATACAAGAGCGCCAACATTGGTAAATAAAAAATTATTAAAGCTTAAATCACACATTGATCTTAATACCTTAATAGTGGAAGATTTCAACACCCCACTCTCACCAAGGGACAGATCAACTAGACAGAAACCAAATAGGGAAATAAAGGCACTTACAGAGTCCCTAAATCAAATGGACCTAATAGACATCTACAGATCTTTTTACCCACACACAAAAGAGTATAACTTCTTTTCAGCACCACATGGAACCTTCTCCAAAATAGACCATATAGTTGGTCACAAATCAAGCCTCAACAGATACAAGAAGATTATAAAATAATCCCTTGTCTTCTATCTGACCACCATGGACTAAAGCTGGACCTCAACAACAATGGAAATAACAAAAAGCTAACACACACACGAAAACTGAACAACTTGCTACTCAATGACAGCTGGATCAAGGAAGAAATAGAAATAGAAACAGAAATAGAAATAGACATAGAAATAGACATAGAAATAGAAATTAAAGACTTCCTAGAATTCAATGAAAATGAAGGAACAACATACCCAAACTTATGGGACACATCGAAAGCAGTGTTCAGAAAAAAAAAAAAAATCATAGCTCTAAGTGCCTTCAAGAAGAAATTTGTAACATCACGTACAAACAACTTAATGACCCAACTGAAAACTCTAGGAAAAAAAAAAAAAAGAAGCAAATAGACCCAAGAGGAGCAGACAGATGGAAATAATAAAACTCAGGGCTGAAATCAATCAATTAGAAACAAATAAAACTATTCGAAGAATGAATGAAACAAAAAGCTGGTTCTTTGAGAAAATCAACAAGATTGACAAACCCTTAGCCAAGCTAACTAAAAAGCAGAGAGAAACTATCCAAATCAGCAAAATCAGAAATGAAAAGGGAGACATAAGTACAGACACTGAAGAAATTCAAACAATCATTAGGTCATACTACAAAAGCCTATATGCCACAAAATTTGAAAATCTAAATGAAATGGACAATTTTCTTGATAGATTCCATCTACCAGCATTAAGTCAAGATCAAGTAGAAAGACTGAATAGCCCTATATCCCCCAAGGAAATTGAAGCAGTCATTAACAGTCTCCCCTCCAAAAAAAGCCCTGGGCCAGATGGTTTCAGTGCAGAACTCTACCAGACCTACAAAAAAGTACTAACACCAATACTCCTCAAACTATTCCACACAATAGAAACAGAAGGAAACATTAACAAACTCATTCTATGAAGCCTCAGCCACCTTGATACCTAAACCACACAAAGACCCAACAACAACAACAACAAAAAGATAACTTCAGACTGATCTCTCTTATGAACATTCATGCAAAAATATTCAATAAAATACTGGCAAACTGAATTCAAGAACACATAAAAGATATCATCCACCATGACCAAGTAGGCTTCATCCCAGGCATGCAAGGGTGGTTCAATATACGGAAATCCATCAATATAATCCACCACATAAACAAACTGAAGGAGAAAAACCACATGATCATCTCCTTACATGCTGAAAAAGCATTTGACAAAGTCCAACACCCATTCATGTTTAAAGTCTTGGAGAGATCAGGGATTCAAGGAACGTACCTAAACATAGTAAAGGCAATATACAGCAAGCCTATAGCCAACATCAAACTCAATGGAGAGAAACTCAAATCAATCCCATTGAAATCAGGGACAAGACAAGGCTGCCCACTCTCTCCACATCTCTTCAACATAGTACTTGAAGCTCTAGCTAGAGCAATAAGACAACTAAAGGAGATCAAGGGGATACAAATTAGAAAGGAAGAGGTCAAAGTGTCACTATTCGCAGATGATATGATAATATACATGAGCAAACACAAAAATTCAACTAGAGAAATCCTTCAGCTGATAAACACTTTCAGCAAAGTGGCTGGATACAAAATTAACTCAAAAAAATCAGAAGCCCTCCTGTATACCAAAGACAAAAGGGCTGAGGAAGAAATTAGAGAAACTACACCCTTCACAATAGTCACTAATAACATAAAGTACCTTGGAGTGACTCTAACCAAGAAAGTGAAAGACCTGTATGAGAAAAACTTCAAGTCTTTGAAAAAAAAAATTGAAGAAGATATCAGAAAATGGAAAGGTCTCCCGTGCTCATGGATCCCTAGGATTAACATAGTGAAAATGGCTATTCTTCCAAAAGCAAACTACAAATTCAATGCAATTTCCATCAAAATATCAATACAATTCTTCATAGATCTTAAAAGAAAAATTATCATCTTCATATAGAGAAACAAAAAACCCAGAATTTCCAAAACGATCCTGTACAACAACAGATCGTCGGGAGACATCTCCATACTCACTTAGAAAGACAAGCTGTACTACAGAGCAATAGTAATAAAAACGGCATGGTATTGGCCTAGAAATAGAATAGTGGATCAATGGAACCAAATAGAAGACCGCAAATTAAACCCACAAAGAAGCCAAAACCATTCAGATGAAAAAAGACAACATCTTCAACAAATGATGCTGGTCCAACTGGATGTCTACATGCAGAAAAATGAAAATAGATCCATATTCATCACCCTGCACAAAACTAAAGTCCAAGTGGATCAAAGATATCAACATAAAACCAGATACACTAAATCGGTTCAAAGAAAAAGTGGGTAAGACATTGGAACTCATTGGCACAGGAGACAACTTCCTGAAAAGAACACCAACAGCAGAGGCTCTAAGAGCAACAATCGATAAATGGGACCTTATGAAGCTGAAAAGCTTCTGTAAATCGAAGGACATAGTCATCAAAACAAAATGACAGCCTACAGACTGGGAAATCCTATATCTGACAGAGGGCAGATATCTAGAATATATAAGAACTAAAGAAGTTAAAAAGCAGCAAATTAAGAAATCTGATTAAAAAATGGGGTACAGAGCTAAACAGAGAATTCTCAGTAGAGGAATGCAGAATGGCAGAGAAACACTTAAAGAAATGTTCAAGGTCCTTAGCCATCAGAGAGATGTACATCAAAACTACCCTGAGATTTCACCTGATACCCACCAGATTGGCTAAGATCAAAAACTCAAGTGACAACACATTCTGGAGAGGATGTGGAGAAAGGGGAACCCTCCTCCACTGCTGGTGGGAATGAAAACTTGTACAACCACTTTGGAAATCAATCTGGCGCTTTCTCAGACAATTAGGAATAGTGCTTCCTCAAGATCCAGCTATACCATTCCTAGGCATATATCCAAAATTTCCTTAAGTACACAACAAGGACTCATTTGCTCATCCATGTTGTATCAGCTTTATTTGTCATAGCCAGACCTGGAAACAATCGAGATATCCATCAACAGAGGAATGGATACAGAAATTGTGGTATTTTTACACAAAGGAATACTACTCAGCAAATAAAAATGAGGAAATCATGAAAATTGCAGGCAAATGATGGGACCTATAAATGATCATCCTGAGTGAGGTATCCCAAAAGCAGAAAGATACACATGGTATATACTCACTTATGTCGTCCTATAAGACAGGATAAATATACTGAAATCTATCCACCTAAAGAAGATAAACAAGAAAGAGGACCCAAGGTACGATGATTAATCCTCACTTAGAAAGACAAATGGGATGGACATTGGATGTAGGAGAAAACAAGTAACAGGTCAGGAGCCTACCACAGAGGGCCTCTGAAAGACTCTGCCTAGCAGTGTATCAAAGCAGATATTAAGACTCATAACCAAACCTCCAGCAGAATGCAGGGAATTAAATAAAAAGGGTGGGGGGGGAGTTAATGTGACCTGGAGAGGACAGGAGTTCCACAAGGACCAAATATATCTGGGCACAGGGGTCTTTTATGAGACTGTTTCTCCAAACAAGGACCATGTGTGGATATAACCTAGAACCTCTGCTCAAATGTAGCTCTTGTTAGCTCAGTATCCAAGTGGGTACCCTAATAAGGGGAACAGGGACTATTTCTGACATGAACTCGATGGAGAGCTCTTTGACCACCACCACCCTTTCACTCCCCCACCCCCCAGGAGGAGCAGCCTTGCTAGGCCACAGAGGAGGACTTTGCAGCAAGTCCTGAAGACACTTGATAAACCAGTATCAGATGGAAGGGGAGGAGGTTCTCCCTTACAGTGGACTTGGAAAGGGGCAGGGAGGAGATGAGGGTGGGAGGGTGGGATTGGGAGGGAAAGAGGGAGTGGGATACATCAGGGGTACAAAGTTAACAAACTGTAACTAATATTAAAAATAATAATAATAAAAAAAACCTAAAATAATTTTAAAAATGGTGCTGATGCTGTGTGTTTTAAAAACACAGGGAGCTGCAGAGATGGTTCAGTGATTAAGAACACTGTCTGCTCTTCCAAAGGTTCTGAGTTCAATTCCCAGCAACCACATGGTGGCTCACAACCATCTATAGTGGGACCTGATGCCGTCTTCTGGCATGCAGGTGTACATGAAGATAGAATACTCATAAATAAAAATAAAAGCAAGCAAACAAACAAACAAACAACTTTTTATAAAACAACTTCTAACCTAAAGCTCAAGGAACATTTCTGAAGAGGAGACAAAAAGAGTACAGGAACTAAAGAATTAGAATGTTTGATCTGTGTTCTTAGTGATGTCAGAAGCTACAGTTATACTGCCCCGTAATCATGACAGCCTGGACAAGAGCTGGACTAGGACAATAACAATAGATATGTTAAATGGGCTGAGAGAAGGCTTCAACCTTACACAAAGAACTACAGATGACTAAATGGTCCTGAGAGTGGGGAACATATTCCCCAGGAAAGAAAGCAAACAACAGTTGGTTATCCAATACTGTTTGGTCAGCTCTAAATACACACACACACAGACACACGTTACATCATTCAGACTGAGCAGGTTATATTTACAACTATCTATGTATACAAGTTTGCATGTAAAAACAATCATCACAAAGAGAGGCATGGAATTTAAAAGAACAAAGATGGCTATATGGGAGGGTTTGAGTGCAAGAATAAAGGAGGAATTTATATAATTGTACCAAAAATAGAAACATTAAAAAAAATTAATGACTGAGCATTGATCACAGTGAGAGTTAGTGCTGTGTTGCTCACATCCGCCCACACCCTTAAACAATAAAAATTACAGCATGTATATAATTTCAAAGGCAATAGTGAATTAGAAGTCATGAACAGTATCCATTGACTCTCACCCATGCCTATATTTCTTATTAAGTGCTTTCAGTTGCTGGATATGGAATGCTGAAGAGACCAAATTCTAAAGAAATACTTTGAGCAGTAGAATAAATTAAATAATTACAAACTGCTATAAGCACACAGATTTTGCAAGGAATCAAATATATATTACTTTTAGCTATGACCATACAATATTTCATTTTGATTCTCCTGTACTTAGATTTCTTCTGCTCTTTGCTAAAGCAGATCAATTCTAAACATTTTACAGAATTCAAAAGAAGGCACTGACCACTGCAGCTCATTGAACCTTTCTTACTTTACTTAGCATAACACCTTGGGGTTTATCTCTTAGCAAAGCAATTTCCCTTCACATCCTGCACATGCACATCTTTTAAAAGAGGCATCACCTTTATAAGTCCCGAAATTACAGGAATGCTTTTCATGTTTTATTTAAAGACAATATGTATTCAGCTAAAGCATTCACACACTTGTACATCTCCAAAACATTCCTGAAAAGAATAATACTGCAAAACAGAAATTTGTGCCTGTTCTAAAATGAAGGTGTTGTTGCTGATGTTTGGTGTTACTTGCTTTTAGTCTCATGTCTGTCTCATGAACTAGAGGTGGTCTTTGCCGTACAAAGGGTTGGATATTATCTTTTAGTAATTTAACACATTAAACTCTAGGCACCAAAGAAATGTTTTGTTTTCTTTTATTAGCTTTTTTTCTATGTTCTGACAAAAATACTAAACTTTTTGAACACAGGTTGAGGGCATAGTTCATGCATAGTAGGGAAAGCTAAACAGTGGCTTAAGCTTTAAGGCCTGTGCCAGAGTGCTCTGGTCTTACTGAATCTACACCAGAAGAAGCAAAGAGATGCACAGTGGTGCTCAACTTACCTTCTCTTTTCCTACGTATTTAGTGAAGAATCCAACTCCAGTGGCTTTCTGAAACCTTAATAAAAATCTTCATAACTGTAAGGCAGGCAATATGAAGGACTTGGTAACCCTGTCATGACAGAGCTTGATACTCAAGTCAGCCTGTGTCTAAGTCTTGTCCATGACTTTGTCTATGCTTGACCAGGGCATAAAGTCTGTAGAGAGAGCTGGGGCATTTTTGCCAAGTAGCTGGTTTGCCATTAAAGAATCTATCTCCAAAAAGAGATTTTAAAATGCTCATTATCTTCTTTGAGGTAGGCTGAGGGTGTTGGTAGTAGTTGAAATGTCTCTAGTCAAAAAGGCCTAAAATTAATAAAAACATCTTTAAATGCCATATTCCACAGGTCTCTGAAGTTTCTGAAGACCCTCTATTTACGCTTATATTTTCATAACGTATAATCATATCTATCATCTATCTATCTATCTATCTATCTATCTATCTATCTATTATCTATCTACCTATCTATCTGAATGGGCAACCATTACTTGTTTCTAGATATTTACTATCTGTTCAACCTAGGATGTTTATTTCTGTGATAAACAAGACTAGTATCTGATATGACCAAAAGACTGATTGATTAACTATTAACTTGTATAAGTTAATTATTTTTAAATAGGTTGTAATATCAGATTTTAAGAGGACTTGAAGTAACCCTTGTATTTGTAAATGAGTTGTGTAGGTCCAATATATCATATGAGACTAGAAACAAACATACATGTTTATCAAAAATAATCTTAAATTTAAATCAATATATAACATTATATACCCATGTATCAAAAATAAACTTATTTCTGTATCAGTATACAAAATTCTATACCAATGAATTAAAAAGTGTTTGAGAATGACAATGGTTTTATAATTGAAGAGAATATTCAATAATCTTTTTTCCCAATATTTCTATATGTTTAAGTTTACATTCCCACCAGCAATGAAGGAGGCTTCCCCTTTCTCCACAATCCCTCCAGCAAGTGTTGTCACTTGAGTTTCTTATCTTAGCTATTCTGATGGATATATGGTGAAATCTCAGGAGTGTTTTGATTTGCATCTCCCTGATGGCTAAGGATGTTCAGCATCTCTTTAAGTGTTTCTCTGCCATTCTATATTCCTCTATAGAGAATTCTCTGTTTAACTCTGTTCCCCATTTTTTAATTGGATTGCTTGATTTACTGCTTTTTAACCTCTTTAGTTCTTTATATATTCTGGATATTAGCCCTCTGTCAGATATAGGGTTGGTGAAGATCCTTTCCCAGTCTGTAGGCTGTCGTTTTGTTCTGATGACAATGTCTTTTTGCTTTACAGAAGCTTGTCAGTTTCATGAGGTCCAATTTATTGATTGTTGTTCTTAGAGCTTGTGCTGTTGGTATTCTGTTCAGGAAGTTGTCTCCTGTGCCAGTGAGTTCTAGGCTCTTCCCCACTTTTTCTTCTAACCAAATTAGAGTATCTGGTTTTATGTTGAAGTCTTTGATCCACTTGGACTTTAGTTTTATGCAGGGTGATAAATATGGATATATTTTCATTTTTCTGCATGTAGACATCCAGTTGGACCAGCACAATTTGTTGAAGATGCTGTCTTTTTTCCATTGAATGGTTTTGGCATCTTTGTGAAAGATCAGGTATCCATAAGTTTGTAGGTTTATTTCTCAGTCTTCTATTCAGTTCCATTGATCCATCTATCTGCTTCTATGCCAATACCATGAAGTCTTTTTTGTTTGTTTGTTTTGTTTTGTTTGTTTTACTATTGCTCTGCAGTACAGCTTGAGATCAGTGATGGAGATACCTCCAGATGATCTGTTGTACAGGATTGTTTTGGAAAATCTGGTTTTTTTGTTTTTGTTTTTATTTTTGTTTTTTGTTTCTCCATAGGAAGTAGACAAATTTTCTTTTAAGGTCTGTAAAGAATTGCATTGGTATTTTGATGGGAATTTCATTGAATCTGTAGATTGCTCTTGGCAGAATATGTTTTCTACATGTTATACCTATATTCCCTCCTTTCTGTTTTTTGTTTGTTTTTGATATATTGTTAGTTTTTCACTTTGTATCCCAATCCAAGCCTCTCCTTCCTTTACTCCATGCCCTGCTCTCCCACCCTCTTACCAGTTTCCTCCGCCTCTTTTCCTCAGGAAAACACCCCCTCCATATCAACCTACCTTGAAATATCAAGTCACATCAATGATGCTCCAACATTATAGAGATGGGTGTCTGACCAGACAATAAATTATCCCTGTCATCTCATAGTTTTGGAAGCTGCTTGTCTGTATTTCCTACTTAAGTAATAATTTTATTCTTTCCCAAGTCTTTGATAGGTTGAAGACTAGATAGTTATAGTTTCACAGTTAGGCATAAGTTGTTTAGGATTTAAGAAAAGGTTTTAAGGTCTTGAAAGATTTTTTTTAATTTTTATTATTAGTTACATTTTATTAACTCTGTATCCCAGCTGTATCTGCTCCCTCATTCCCTCCCAATAAGACCTTCCCTCCCTCATCTCCCTGCCCCTTTCCAAGTCCACTGATTGGGGAGGACCCCCTCCCATTCATCTGACCCTTTTTTTTCCAGGTATCTTCAGGACTGGATGCAAAGTCTTCCTCTGTGGCCTAGCAGGACTACTCCTCCCTTGGGGGATGGGGAGGTCAAAGAGCCTGCCATTGAGTTCCTGTCAGAAATAGTCCCTATTCCCCTTGCTATGGGAAACCAATTGGTTACTGAGCTACCACAGGCTACATCTGAGCAGAGGTTCTAGGTTATATCCATACATGGTCCTTGGTGGACTGTCAGTCTCATAAAAGACCCCTGTGCCCAGATATATTTGGTCCTTGTGGAGCTCCTATTCTTTCCATGTCATAGTAAGTCCCCCTTCTTTCATATGATTCCCTGCACTCTGCCCAAGGTTTGGTTATGAGTCTTAGTATCTGCTTTTATACACTGCTACGTAGAGTATTTCAGAGGCCCTCTGTGGTAAGCTCCTGTCCTGTTACTTGTTTTCTCCTACATCCAATGCACATCCCATTGGTCTTTCCAAGTGAGGATTGATCATCTTACCCCATATCCTCTTTCTTATTTGTCTTCTTTAGGTGTATAGATTTCATTATGTTTATCATATCTTGAAGGTCTATATAAGTGAGTATATACCCTGTGTGTCCTCGCCTTCTGGGATACCTCACTCAGAATGATCTTTTCTAGATCCCACCATTTACCTGCAAATTTCATGGTTTCCATGTTTTTGATTGCTGAGTAGTACTCCATTGTGTAAAAATACTACAATTTCTGTATCCATTCCTCTGTTGATGGACATCTGGGTTGTTTCCATGTTCTGGCTATTACAAATAAAGCTACAAACATGGTTGAGCAAATGTCCTTGTTGTGGACCTGAGCAAATTATGGGTATATGCCTAGGCGTGGTATAGCTGGGTCTTTCAGAAGTGCTAGATTGACTTCCAAAGTGGTTGTACCAGTTTACATTCCCACCAGCCATGGAGCAGAGGTCCCCTTTCTCCACAACCTCTCCAGCATGTGTTATCATTTGAGTTTTTTATTTTAGCCATTTTGATGGGTATAAGGTGAAATATCAGGGTCGTTTTGATTTGCATCTCCCTGATGGCTAAGGACGTTTAGCATCTCTTCAAGTGTTTCTTTGCCATTCTATATTCCTCTACAGAGAATTCTGTTTAGCTCCATACCCCATTTTTTAATTGGATTACTTGGTTTATTGCTTTTAAATTTCTTTAGTTATTTATATATTCTGGATATCAGCCCTCTGTCAGATATAGGGTTGTTGAAGATCTTTGCCAGTCTCCTTAGATGCCGAAAAAGCATTTGACAAAATCCAACACCCATTCATTTTTAAAGTCTTGGAGAGATCAGGGAGACAAGGAACATACCTAAAAATAGTAAAGGCAATATACAGCAAGCCTATAGCCAACATCAAATTCAACAGAGAGAAACTTAAATCAATCCCACTGAAATCAGGGACAAGACAAGGCTGCCCACTCTCTCCATATCTCTTCAACATAGCACTTGAAGACCTAGCCAGAGCAATAAGACAACTAAAGGAGATCAAGGGGATACACATTGGAAAGGAAGAGGTCAAAGTGTCACTATTCGCAGATGATATGATAGTATACATGAGCGACCCCAAAACTTCAACCAGAGAACTCCTCCATCTGATAAACACCTTCAGAAAAGTGGAAGGATACAAAATCAACTCAAAAAAATCAGAAGCCCCCCTGTATACCAAAAACAAAAGGGCTGAGAAAGAAATCAGGGAAACAACACCCTTCACAATAGCCACTAATAACATAAAGTACCTTGGAATGACTCTAACGAAGCAAGTGAAAGACATGTTTGAAAAAACCTTTGAGTCTCTGAAAAAAGAAATTGAAGAAGGTATCAGAAGATGGAAAGATCTCCTCTGCTCATGGATTGGTAGGATTAACATTGTGAAAATGGCCATCCTATTGAAAGATGTTTTTAAGTTATAAATACAACATATGATGCAGGTACAAAACTTTAGACTCACCTAAGTAGTATAGCCAGTATTTTCTTCAAGATTGCCAAACACAAATAAACTAACCATTTAGGTTATAACTTTTAATTAATTAATTAATTAATTTCAATGTTTTCACTTTGTCTCCTGGCTGTAGCTCCTCCCTCATCTCCTTCTAGTCCCACTTACCCTCCCTCTTCCCCCACCCCCCATGTCTTTTCCCTAGTCCACTGAAAGGGGAGGTCTTCCTACACTTTTATCTGATCTTAGCCTATCAGGTCTCATAAGGACTAGCTACATCATCTTTCTCTGTGGCCTGGCAAGCTGCACCCTCCAGGAGAAGGTGATCAAAGAGCAGTCCACTGAGTTTATGTCAGAGACAGCCCCTGATCCCTATACCAGGAAACCACTTTAAAACTGAGCAGTCTATGGACTTCCTCTGAGCAGAAGTTATAGGCCCTCTCCATTCATTGTCCTTGGTTAGAGTATAAGTTTCTGCAGGCCCCCCTGGACCCAGAATTTTTGGCTGTGTTGGTCTCTTTGTGGAGCTCCTATCCTCTCCAGGTCGTTCTATCTCCCTCTTCTCATAAGGTGTCCTACACTCTGCCCAAAGTTTGGCTATGAGTCTCAGTATCTCCTTCAATACCCTGATGGGTAGAGTCTTTCAGAGGCCCTCTGTGGAAGGCTTCTGTCCTATTCCTTGTGTTCTCCTACTTCCGATGTCTATCTCATTTGCCCTTCTGAGTGACTACAGATTTGCCCTTTTTTAGAACAATAGATTTTAGTATATATGGCTTTCCTAATTGTTTTGTAACTGTTTTCACTGTATATATTTTATTATAAATACATAAAGTCCACATGCATTTTAAAAGGTCTATGACTGAGTAACATATTTAACAAGCCCAAAAATCTAGCACCAAATGGACATTGCTAACAAATTCTATCACTGGCTAGAAATGCAATCTGCTACCCTTCTAAGAGACCTTTAGGTGACAGCTACACTTAGGTTACCAAATTTGCAAAGAAGAAAACACTTGCTTAGTCATTTTCCAGCAATGCCATTTTATTTTATTTTATTTTTATTTTATTTTATTTTATTTTTGTAATTTTTATTTTATTTTTTTTTATTTATTTTATTTTTTTTTATCAGTTACATTTTATTAACTCTGTATCCCAGCCGTGTCCCGATCCCTCATTCCCTCCCAGTCCCTCCCTCCCTCCCTCCCTCATCTCCACCGTGCCCCTTTCCAAGTCCACTGATGGGGGGGACCTCCTCCCCATTCATCTGATCCTGTTTTATCAGGTATCTTCAGGACTGGCTGCAAAGCCCTCCTCTGTGGTCTAACAGGACTGCTCCTCCCTTCGGGGGTGGGGAGACCAAAGAGCCAGTCATCGAGTTCCTGTTAGAAATAGTCCCTGTTCCCCTCACTTTGGGAAACCAATTGGTTACTGAGCTACCACAGGCTACATCTGAGTGGAGGTTCTAGGTTATATCCATACATGGTCCTTGGTTGAATGTCAGTCTCAGAAAAGACCCTGTGCCCAGATATATTTGGTCCTTGTGGAGCTCCTATCCTTTCCCCATCAGACTAACTCCCCTTCTTTCTTATGATTCCCTGTACTCTGCCAAAGGTTTGGTCATGAGTCTTTGCTTTGAAAACACTGCTAGTTAGAGTCTTTCAGATGCGCTCAGTAGACTCCTGTCATACGTTCAATGCACATCCCATCTGTCTTTCTAAATGAGGATTGATCATCTTACCCCACGTCTGCTCAATTGATTATCTTTTTTAGGTGGATAGATTTCATTATGTTTATCATATCTTATAGGTCTATATAAGTGAGTATATCCCGTGTTTGTCTTTCTCCTTCTGGGATATTTCACTCAGAATGATCTTTTCTAGATCCCACCATTTGCCTGCAAATTTCATGATTTCCTCCTTTTTGATTGCTGAGTAGTATTCCATTGTATAAAAATACCACAATTTCTGTACCCATTCCACCGTTGATGGACATCTGGGTTGTTTCCAGGTTCTGGCTATTACAAATAGAGCTGCTATAAACATGGTTGAGCAAGTGTCCTTTTTGTGTACTTGAACAAACTTTGGGTATATACCTAGCAGTGGTATAGCTGGGTCTGGAGGAAGCACTATTCCTATTTGTCTTAGAAAGCGCCAGATAGCTTTCCAGAGTGGTTGTACCAGTTTACATTCCCACCAGCAGTGGAGCAGGGTTCCCCTTTCTCCACAACCCCTCCAGCATGTGTTATCGCTTGAGTTTTTCATCTTGGCCATTCTGATGGGTGTAAGGTGATATCTCAGGGTCGTTTTGATTTGCATTTCCCTGATGGCTAATGAGGATGAGCATTTCTTTAAGTGTTTTTCTGCCATTCGATATTCCTCTGTCGAGAATTCTCTGTTTAGCTCTGTTCCCCATTTTTTAATTGGATTACTTGGATTGCTGCTTTTCAGCTTCTTTAGTTCTTTGTATATACTGTATATTAGTCCTCTGTCAGATAAAGGGTTAGTGAAGATTCTTTCCCAATCTGTAGGCAGTCGTTTTGTTTTGATGATGGTATCCTTTGCTTTACAGAAACTTTTCAGTTTCATGAGGTCCCATTTATTGATTGTTGCTCTTAGAGCCTGTGCTGTTGGTGTTCTGTTCAGGAAGTTGTCTCCTGTGCCAATGAGTTCTAGGCTGTTCCCCACTTTTTTTTCCAATTGATTTAGGGTATCTGGTTTTATGTTGAGGTCCTTGATCCACTTTGACTTTAGTTTTGTGCAGGGTGATAAATATGGATCTATTTTCATTTTTCTGCATGTAGACATCCAGTTGGTCCAGCACCATTTGTTGAAGATGCTGTCTTTTTTCCATTGAATGGAATTGGCTTCTTTGTCAAATATCGAGTATTCATAGGTGTGTGGATTTATTTCTGGGTCTTCTATGCGGTTCCATTGATCCTCCTTTCTGTTTCTATGCCAGTACCATGCAGTTTTTATTACTGTTGCCCTGTAGTACAGCTTGAGATCAGGAATGGAGATACCTCCAGATGATCTGTTGTTGTACAGGATCGTTTTGGAGATTCTGGGTTTTTTGTTTCTCCATATGAAGCTGAGAATCTTTTTTTCAAGGTCTGTAAAGAATTGAGTTGGTATTTTGATGGGAATTGCATTGAATCTGTAGATTAATTTTGGCAGTATGGCCATTTTCACAATGTTAATCCTACCAATCCATGAGCACGGGAGATCTTTCCATCTTCTGATATCTTCTTCGATTTCTTTCTTCAGAGACTTGAAGTTTTTCTCAAACAGGTCTTTCACTTGCTTGGTTAGGGTCACACCAAGGTACTTTATGTTATTAGTGGCTATTGTGAAGGGTGTTGTTTCCCTAATTTCTTTCTCAGCCTTTTTGTCTTTGGTATATAGGAGGGCTTCTGATTTTTTTGAGTTGATTTTGTATCCTGCCACTTTGCTGAAGGTGTTTATCAGCTGAAGGAGTTCTCTGGTTGAATTTTTGGGGTCGCTCATGTATACTATCATATCATCTGCAAATAGTGACACTTTGACCTCTTCCTTTCCGATTTGTATCCCCTTGATCTCCTTTAGTTGTCTTATTGCTCTGGCTAGGACTTCAAGTACTATGTTGAAGAGATATGGGGACAATGGACAGCCTTGTCTTGTCCCTGATTTCAGTGGGATTGATTTAAGTTTCTCTCCATTGAGTTTGATGTTAGCTATAGGCTTGCTATATATTGCCTTTACTATGTTTAGGTATGTGCCTTGTATCCCTGATCTCTCCAAGACTTTAAACATGAATGGGTGTTGGACTTTGTCAAATGCTTTTTCGGCGTCTAAGGAGATGATCATGTGGTTTTTCTCCTTCAGTTTGTTTATGTAGTGGATTACATTGATGGATTTCCGTATGTTGAACCACCCTTGCATGCCTGGGATGAAGCCTACTTGGTCATGGTGGATGATATCTTTGATGTGTTCTTGGATTCGGTTTGCAAGTATTTTATTGAGTATTTTTGCGTCAATGTTCATAAGAGAGATAGGCCTAAAGTTCTCTTTTTTTGTTGGGTCTTTGTGTGGTTTAGGTATTAAGGTGACTGTGGCTTCATAGAATGAGTTTGGTAGTGTTCCTTCTGTTTCTATTTTGTGGAATAGCTTGAGGAGAATTGGAGTTAGCACTTCTTTGAAGGTCTTGTAGAATTCTGCGCTGAAGCCATCTGGTCCAGGGCTTTTTTTGGAGGGGAGACTGTTAATGACTGCTTCGATTTCCTTGGGAGATATAGGGCTATTCAGTCTTTCTACCTGATCTTGACTTAGTTTTGGTAGATGGAATCTTTCAAGAAAATTATCGATTTCATTTAGATTCTCAAATTTTGTGGCATATAGGCTTTTGTAGTATGACCTAATAATTGTTTGGATTTCCTCAATGTCTGTGGTTATGTCCCCATTTTCATTTCTGATTTTGCTGATCTGGATAGTTTCTCTCTGCTTTTTAGTTAGTTTGGCTAAGGGTTTGTCTATCTTGTTGATTTTCTCAAAGAACCAGCTTTTTGTTTCATTGATTCTTTGGATAGTTTTATTTGTTTCTAGTTGATTGATTTCAGCCCTTAGTTTGATTATTTCCAGCCGTCTGCTCCTTTTGGGTGTATCTGCTTCTTTTTGTTCTAGGGTTTTCAGTTGGGCCATTAAGTTGTTTGTATGTGATGTTACGAATTTCTTCTTGCAGGCACTTAGTGCTATAAATTTTCCTCTGAGCACTGCTTTCAGTGTGTCCCATAAATTTGGGTATGTTGTGCCTTCCTTTTCATTGAATTCTAGGAAGTCTTTAATTTCTTTCTTTATTTCTTCCTTAACCCAGCTGTCATTGAGTAGTAAGTTGTTTAGTTTCCATGTGCGTGTTGGCTTTTTGTTGTTTCTGTTGTTGTTGAGGTCGAGCTTTAGTCCATGGTGGTCAGATAGTATACAAGGGATTATTTCAATCCTTTTGTATCTGTTGAGGCTTGCTTTGTGGCCCACTATATGGTCTATTTTGGAAAAGGTTCCATGGGGTGCTGAAAAGAAGGTGTACTCTTTTGAGTTTGGGTGAAATGATCTGTAGACGTCTATTAGGTCCATTTGATTTAGGGATTCTGTGAGTGCTTTTATTTCCCTATTTGGTGTCTGTCTAGTTGATCTGTCCCTTGGTGAGAGTGGAGTGTTGAAGTCTCCCACTATTAAGGTATTAGGATCAATGTATGATTTAAGCTTTAATAATGTTTCATTTACGAATGTCGGTGCTCTTGTATTTGGGGCATAGATATTCAAGATTGTGATGTCCTCTTGGTGGATTTTTCCTTTGATGAGAATATAGTGGCCCTCCTTATCTTTTTTGATTAACTTGGGTTGAAAGTCTATTTTATTAGATATTAGGATGGCTACTCCAGCTTGTTTTCTGGAACCGTTTGCTTGAAAAACAGTTTTCCAGCCCTTTACTCTGAGGTAGTGTTTGTCTTTGTTGCATAGGTGTGTTTCTTGGATGCAACAGAATGTTGGATCCTGTTTCCTTAACCATTCTGTTAGCCTGTGTCTTTTTATTGGTGAGTTGAGTCCATTGATATTGATAGATAATAGTGACCAATGCATGTTAGTTCCTTTTGTAATGGAGTCGATGATCTAACCCTGATTCATTGCTTGTTTTCTTTTCATTTTTGTTGGGACATTATCTGTATGCCCTGTTTTCTTGGTGAATTTGTTTTCATTGGATTGGAGTTTTCCTTCTAGTATCTTCTGTAGGGATGGTTTGCTGTGTAGATATTGTATAAATTTAGTTTTGTCATGGAATATTTTGTTTTCTCCATCTATGTTGATTGAAAGCTTTGCAGGGTATAGTAGTCTGGGTTGACATTTGTGATCTCTTAGAGTCTCCATGATACTTGCCCAGGCCCTTCTGGCTTTCATAGTTTCTGATGAGAAGTCCAGTGTGATTCTGATAGGTCTACCTTCATATGTTACTTGGCCTTTTTCCCTTGCTGCTTTTAATATCTTTTCTTTGTTCTGTAGATTTAGTGTTTTGACTATGATGTGACGTGATGTGTTTCTTTTCTGGTCTAGTCTATTTGGAGTTCTGTAGGCCTCTTGTATATTTATGGACATCTCTTTTTTTTAAGTTGGGAAAATTTTCTTCTATGATTTTCTTGAAAATATTTTCTGGACCTTGGAGTCTGGAGTCTTCTTTTTCGTGAATTCCTATTATTCTTAGATTTTGTCTTTTCATAGCATCCTTGATTTCTTGGATATTTTGTGATTGGAACTTTTCTGATTTTACTTTTTCTTTGAGAGAAGTATCCATTTCTGCAAGTGTGTCTTCAGCTCCAGAGATTCTCTCTTCCATCTCTTGTATTCTGTTGGTGATGCTTACTTTTGTGGTTCCTGATCTTTTCTCCAAGTTCTCCAGCTCAAGGGTTTTCTCATTTTGTGTTTTCTTTATTGATTCTAATTCTGTTTTCATGCCTTGCACCATTTCTTTCATGTGTTTGAATTTGGATTCCTGTCTCTCTACGATGGCCTCTATTTCTTTTTTCATTTCCTTCTTATATGCCACTAATTTTTCCTCTACTTGTGTATCTATTTGTTTGGCTATGTTTGCCTGTGTTTCTTTAAGGATATTGTCTATTTCTTCTTTCTTTGCCTCCAATTGACTGGCCATCTCTTTGAAAGACTTGTTCATTTCCTCCTTATGAGCCTCAAATAATTGGGCAAGCATGGCTTTAAAATCATTTTCCTGTGCTTCTGCTGAATTGGTGTATCCATCGATTTTGGGGTTTGCTGGTGAAGTCATGATGTCCTGATTTATGTTGGAAGTGTTCTTTCGCCTACCTCTGGCCATTGGCTTATCTGAAACCTTCCCTGTTTGTTTTTGGATTCTGCAGATCAGACTGGTGCTGTCTCTCTCTGGTGTCTGGAGAGTTCTTCAGGAAGCTGAGCACTCTCAGCGTGTGCTGAGGACTAGCTGTACCTGTGGGAGGAAAGTACGCAGGCGCAAACGGGGCAAATGCAAGCGTGTGTGTGCGCGCGCGCGCGTGTGTATGTCTGTGTGTGTAAGTGTGCGTGGATGAGTTTCTCGAGGGACAGAGTGATGGCTAATGTTGAACCCTTGAGTGTGTGGGAGGGGCTCTGTACTGTATATGTCGCAGGCGCTAAAGATGATCGCAGCGCAATTTCTGGTATTAACTGTCTTAGCTCCTCAATCAGGCCCACAGGGCAGGAACGTCAATGTCCCTAGTGCCCCTCTGTTTCCCAAAGTGGGTATGTGGGTGGGAGGGGGGTTCGATTCCTGGCTTCTGATTTAGAAGGACCCAGGATCTGGGGAACTGCAGATTCTCAAGGGTGCACTCACTTACAGGCAGGTCTCTTGGCCGAGATCGTGGTATCCGGGGCTCTCTGCTCTCTGGTTTGGCCCTGCTTCTTTGATGTGTTCCGCCAGTTCTGTGCTGCTGTCACTGCCAGGTTCTGAGGTCTTGCTGCAGCTGGAGATTTCAGGGTGGTCACTTCAGCAGGGATGGGGTAATCAGGCTCTCTGTTCTCTGGTTTGGCCCTGGTTAGTCTTAAACTGGAGGGCTGTGGTGCCCCGCCAGTTCAGTACTGCTCCGCTGCCAGGTCCTGCTGTAACTGGAGACTGGCTTGCTAGTCCCAATGCTTTCTGGGAAGTCCTGGGATCTCTTCGTTGTGCTCTCCAAGCTTGGGAGGCCCAGTGCCTGGTGTGTCCAGGTTGTATGACGTTTCTGCCTGGTTTCGGTGAGTATATAGCGTATTCTCTGTCACTGTGGGATTGGGCGGGTCGTACCGTCAGTGATGGCGATCCTGCGGAGCTAGTATGGTGTCTAGCAGATTCGCGCCCTGGGAGGATGGTACAGCCGCTGCGCGAATCTGGGACTCCGGGTACGTACTGCTGGCTTTTGTCTGCCGCTAAAGTGGTTGGGGCTCCGTTTCAGCAGTTGTATACCCCAGGCAGATAGGTCTGCGCTGAGAAAGATGAGTCTGCTGTGCTGCTGTGCCGAGGAGGAAGGAGGTCTGGGGGAAGGGAGTGCAGCAAGAACAAAGGATCTTTTCTCTCCCTCCCCAAGCAAGTCTCCGGGTGACCGGAGGCCAAAGTTTTCACCTCCTGCGATGTTCTCTGGTGTTCAGAAAGCCTCGCTGTGGTTTTCCTGGGTTGGGGGTCCTTCCATTCTCCAACTCAGAAGATCAGGTATCCCACTGCTCAGAAACTGTGTGTGCTAGTCGCCATCTTGGCTCCGCCCATTTTTTTCCAGCAATGCCATTTTAAACTAATTAGCATTTCCACCTTAGAGCACTGGATAGGTAAAAGCTTCTCGATTGATACCTTTCCTTTTGTTGCATGAAGAAAATGAGTTTTCTCTTTAATGAAACTGATCAATTTAGCAATCAGAGTTGCTTTCTCTGCATGTACCTTGTCTGCATTCTTAAGCTCACACACCCTCTTTTCCTGGTCAAACAGCATTTATAATTTGTCCCTGCTGTCTCTCACTATAGCTAAGTAATAAATAACATGAGTAGATCCCATTCCATAGTCTAATTTAAAATTACTCTTCCACCAAACAACTTATTCCTTTACTTTTCACTCAAACTCAATCACATCTTCTGAGCATAAGCAGAAAGAACCCAGTTAGAAGGTGACATGAATGGCAACTAGCTCCATTCTATTGCTCATAGAATAGTTGATTTCCTTTCAAATCTCATGAGTTAGGCCTTCACCCCTTCACCGTTTACATATCTCTTCCCACCTGACACCAGAATGATTTGCTTCAGTTTTGCTTACAATACTCTAGGATGTTCAAGCTGGCAGTTCTGAATTATTTCAACGTTCTCCTACAAAGCGTTTCCAAAAACCTAGAAACCACATGATCAGGCTCATTACAATAGCCGCTCTTGTCAGTACCAAAATTTTGCTTTCATTACTTTTCACACCGTTGTGACAGAATATCTGAAAAAAAAAAAAAAAAGATTTAAGGAAAGAAAGTAGGAAAGTCTTATATTGGCTCACAGTTTATTTCCATTGTACATGGCATTGGAAAAGTACAGTGGGTAGAGGAAATTCCTTCAGTGATATACACAATATTGTCTACCAAATGCAGTTTGGCTGATATAAAGAACTATCACATTTCCCTAATGGCACTTGCACACTAGCATCTTTTCAGTTGGTAAGGTCATATTTGGTACTGATGCTTTACACTAGCTAAACAGATAGAGGTCAACAAAGAATCTCTCTACTCACCAATAAATAGCTCTAAAATTTATTTATTGTTCACTATTTATTTGTTCACTATTTATTGTTCACTATTAAAATATATGAATTTATGAACAGTTAAAGTTAAAACTAACAAAGAAATTGCTTTGATGACTTAGTTTTTCCTTTAATCTGTCTTCTATATTTGAGTTTTCTAAAACAAACATTTCCAGTTTCAAAATATTTGTGGTTGTGATATTACTCTTCTGAGAGATAATAGTGACAAAGATGATGACATGGAATAACTTGAGATATCTAACATTATAGGTTAACTCACAAAATTCCATGATATAGTACTACTTTATCTATATTTTAGTACTATTCATGGATATCAGAAGTAAAACAAGGTTTTTATATGTATAGGATTTTTAAGAAAAAAGTTACACTTTATCTCTTTTCAAAATATATAATACAAATTTATAAAATGAGAAATATGTTATTTTAATAAATATATTACATAAACTTTCTTTCTCCTGTGTATCTGTGGTTCTGTCTCTCTGGTTCTGCACTTATATTTTATAATAATATATTTTATACTTATTATTTTATAAATGTCATCATACTTTATGTGAAATACATTTACCAGAACTTTTTATTACTATTTTAAAAATGAATTTGAAAACCAAACATATTTATAATTATGAATAAATTATTAATAAGTACACTGGATATACTGCAATTGAATTCCATTCTTTGCAGGAAGAAGATAGAAAGTTCCATTCTGTGAAAGAGAACAACCCAATCCAGATCCAATGGCTTCATAGTTTAGTAGCAAAGAAATACACACACACATACACACACATATACACACACACATTTATATATCCCCAATTATATCTCAAATATTTAATTGGTATATTAAAATTTAAAAAAAAAACAGTACTATGATGGACATAGGCAATTGTAACTGTGATTGTGTAGGAATACTTTGAACCAAGGAGCCTGTTATACCAGCCATAAAGATGAATAGGAGTTTCTTGAACACAGACATAGGGAAGGGGGAAGTGCAGTGCCAGAGCCACACCCATGCAGGAGAAAGAGCACACATAGCAGAATGTTAGAATGCCTGCAGGCACATGGATACGTGTGAGAAGAACGCGGTAAGTGGCTGGGAGGTTAGATGGTCAAGTACAAAGCATTCTGGGAATTCAAAATAAAAGATGAAAATAAACACACAGCAAGAAGCATTAACATTGTTCTCTCTGTTACGAGGTGATGGAGCAGAGCCCTGTGTTTGCATAAATAAGAAGTTTATGACAATTGTATTATTCTAACAAAAATGAATGACACCAACAACTCATAAATGGCAAAGCTGATAGCAGAATTTAAATCTTCACTTTATGTCAATTCAAAACTATTAGAGTTACGTATAAATTGTAACAATTTTCTTTAATGTTAGATATGTTGTCATGTTTGGGGATTTTAATCTTCCAAAACTATTGAAAAAAAGATTGTTCCAAATAGATGCCCAAAAGGAGTCTTTTAATAAGTATTGCCTTTGATTTAGTCCCTGAAGCATTACTTTGAAATACTTGCATATCAATAGTAATACTAAAAGATATTCTCACTTATTGTAAGAAAATCAGATACAAATCTTTTAACAACTATTTCAAAAAGATAATCATATAGAAATACTCCTCTTCTAGGTTATATCCATTCATTGTCCTTGGTTGAAGAAACAGTCTCAGAAAAGACCCTTGGACCAAGATATATTTGGTCCTTGTGGAGCTCCTGTACTCTCCAGGTCATACAACTCCCCCTTTTTTCATATGAAAAAAGGGTCCTGCATTCTGCCCAAGGTTTGGTTATGAGTCACAGCATCTGTTTTGATACACTGCTAGGTAGAGTCTTTCAGGGACCCTCTGTGGTAGGTTCCTGTCCTTTTACTTGTTTTCTTCTATTTCCCAACCCCTGCCCAGATATAGCCTATCCCAGCTCAGTATCTAAGTGGTTTCCCTAGGTAGGGGAACAGGGACAGTCTCTGACATGAACTCAATGACATGGCTCTTTGACCTCACCCCCCACCTCCCTTAGGGAAAAACAGCCTTGCTAGGCCACAGAGGAGGACATTGTAGCCAGCACTGAAGAGACCTGATAAGCTAGGGTCAGATGGAAGGGGAGGAAGACCTCCCCCATCAGTGGGCTTAGAGAGAGGCAGGCAAGAGATGAGGGAGGGAGGGTGGGATCGGGAGGGAATGTGGGAAGGGGCTACTGCTGGGGTACAAAGTAAATAAATTGTAATTAATACAAAAATAAAATAAAATACAAAAACAGCAAAACAAAACAAAGAAATACTCCTCTTCAGGGTAGGGAGATGGCTCAGAGATTAAGAACACTGGCTGCTCTTCCAAAAGTCCTGAGTTCAATTCCCAGAAGCCACATGGTGCTCATAACCTTCCATAATGAGATCTGGTGCCCTCTTCTGGTGCACAGGCACACATGTAGGCAATAAAGATAATAAATGTAGGTAATAAAGATAATAAATAAATAAATCTTAAAAAAATAAAAAAGAAATATTCCTTTTCAGGAATGAACCATAATATCCATTAATTTCACAATATAGGCTTATAAAAAATTAAGCTATGGATATATGCCTGTGAATATATATTCTGTTTTAAACATACTATTTTAGTACCATCAATTTTTTTAATATAAAAGGTAATTTCCTCGGTCGAATTAAACTATCCATTTATTTTTTAAAAAGACATTTTAGTGTATGTGGGTTTGTCCTATGTTATATGTCTATATGAGTGAGTATATACCATGTGTGTCTTTTTGCTTCTGGGACAACTCACTCAGGATGATCCTTTCCAGATCCCACCATATACCTGCGAATTTCATGATTTCCTTATTTTTCATTGCTGAGTAATATTCCATTGTGTAGATGTACCACAATTTCTGCATCCATTCTTCAGTTGAGGGACATCTGGGTTGTTTCCAGCTTCTGGCTATTACAACATAGGACAAACCCACTAAAACCTGTGCATCTAAAGAAACTAAGCAAGAGAGAGGACCCTAACTAAAATGTCCAATCCCCATCCGGAAAGGCAAAGAGGATGGACATCAGAAGAAGAAGAAAACAGGAAACAACCTAGGAACCTACCACAGAGGGCCTCTGAAAGCCTCTGCCCTTCAGACTATCAAAGCAGATGCTGAGCCTGATGGGCAACTGTTGGGCAGAGTGAATGGAATTTTAGGTAAGAACTGGGAAATAGTAAGAGCTGGAGAGGACAGGGTCTCCACAAGGAGAGCAACAGAACAAGAAAATTTGAACAAAGGGAACTTCCCAGAGACTCATACTCCAACCAAGGACTATTCATGGAGATAACCCAGAACCCCTGCACAGATGTAGCCCAGGGCAGTTCAGAGTCCAATTGGGTTACATAGTAATGTGAAGAGGGACTGCCTCTGACATAATCTGATTGGCCTGCTCTTTGATCACCTCCCCCTGGGGGGGAGCAGCCTTACCAGGCCATAGTAGAGGACAATGCAGCCACTTTTGATGTGAACTGACAGACTAAGATCAGAAAGGAGAGGAGAACCTCCCCTATTAGTGGACTTGGGGAGTGGCATGCAAGCAGAGGGAGGAGGGAGGGTGGGATTGGGAGGGGGGGAGGGAGGGGCTTATGAGGGGATGCAGAATGAATAAAGTGTAATTGATGAAAAATTTAAAAAAAAAAGACATTTTAGTGTATGTGAAAAATCTAAGAATGTTTTCATTTTAAGTTTTCACTTGTCATCAAAAAATTAACAGCCAAAGTTTTAAAAACAATTCAATTTCCTACAAGTTTATATTACATGTGGCTTAAAAAAACAATAATGATATACTATCCCTACTTGAATATCTGTAGTTATTTACATTGTCCTGAAAAGTCAAGTGAGCTACATATTAGGACCGTGGAAATTTGGACCTTATGAGGAAATGGTCAGTTTTATGAGCACTGCTATTATATTTTTATGAGGCAATTTGACCTCTCCAAAAGTCCTTTATTATCTGAAAACAATATTCAATTTGCAAAACTAGCTCCATTCATTTTAGTGGGTCCCAGGCACAGGGACACACTTGATATTTTGTGTGTGATTGTTGTTGTTTATAGAAGGCCTTGCAGTGGTGGAAGTGGCACCCTCGATTTTTCTCCTTTAACAGTTGTGTTGCTGATCTCACAAATCATATTTCGGTTGGAAATGAAAGGTACACGGCTGCCAGCATTTTGTTAGAAATAATGACACACTTTAGTACCTGTAAGTGCTGACGGAGTGTTTCTGCCTCTTCTTCCCAAGGTGACTGTAACACAGATTGATGAAAGAGTCTGCAGGACGACAAAGGTTAAAGAGGCAGACCCAGAGCTAGAAGCCAGGCTGACACTGATGGAGTGGATGGCAATGGGAATGCCCACATTATTGTCCTACCCGCTGATAACCAGTGTAATATGAAAACTGACTACAGAAGAAAGGGACAAATTAAATCCATTAATCAAGCATATCTCTGCTAAACAGTTGTTCTAAAGAGATGAACAAATGAAAAATTTACTATTTGTTTTCATGCTTGCAAGGATGGGGAAGAAAATTAATTATAAAGTACTGGCCATACTATTAGTTAAGTTTTTCTTGAGGAAACTATTTATTGCTTTGTCAAAGGACAAATGAACCTCATTAAGGAGATTAGTTTCAGTCAGTAGTTTCACATTAGGACAAACTAATAATACACACTTCAGAAGCTACCCTGACTAAAATTATGAACATTGAAATCCATTTTTTATTTCTTAATTTACGAACTGTTAGAAAATGACCACTCTATTAGGTATCACAAAAGGAGAAAGAAATCAGAGGAGCTCCACCCTCTTGCTCAAGTGCCTGAAAGAGAAGCCTTTTAGCATAGACTTTGTGAGCTGTGATGATGAACTCGCAGATGTAGGGGTTGTAACTCGGCCATGGCATTTTACCCTTACGTTGAAGCGTGTCAAGCAGAGCTCCATGCCAAAAGCAATTATTTGATAAGCTCCTTTGCAACCCTTTTTCTTCAAAATGTTTTAAGTGCCTTGGACCAATAGCAAGCTGACATCTGGAATTCAGAAATTCCCCTTCAATCCACTCACTGTACGGCAAGAAAAGGAAAGCATGTTTTCTTGCAATCAATCCAGTCTGGCCAGTGGGTCTGTGGCTCCTTATACTGCCACAGTGAGTGCTGTTTGGATCCAGTGTTCATTTAATCACTGGTCTTTCTGACTAGGTGGCTAACAAGGGGGCCAGTTACTGCTCTGAATGAAAGAGAGGGCTAAGATGTCGACACTCATCTTCAAAATCAAGAACAAAAAGCATACTCCATTCAGGAAGCAGATCAATCAGTTGTGGGGTAATGGCACTTTTGGAATCAGCTGACCCAGCCTTCATTTAGATTACTAACCCAATAAGAATGGTTCACACTTCTGATAAGCTAGGCCCCTGAGCCATTGAAGACATCCTTATCCAGTTCTGACCTCCTTTTGTATATAGAAGTCCTTTGCTTATTTGGGAATGTGAGCATCATTGACATCTACCTTCCCTTTTCTGTTGGTTGATTTGACCTTTTAACCTCTCTAAGTCAGCAGGAGCTTTAGGAGCCCAGTAGTTGAATCAATGGGATCACAACAGCTTCAGAAGTCAGTGATTCAACCACCAAGCTCTCCTAGGGTTATGAAGGTAAGGTTATTTTTCTTAATGCACAATTGAAGTTTTTCTCTAGGTTTTTTTTTCTTATAATATAAAAAATATGGCAGCATCTTCATTAAAATTGAAAATTTTATGAGCTCATAAAAGATATTTCCTTGAGCTAGCTAATGAGTGGATGGGGACTTTTAGAACTGATTCAGTGTTTTCTGTTTTAAAAATATGTGGCACCTTGAGGGAAGGCTATGGATTAATGAGTCGTGAGCAGTGTAGGATACAGGCAGTATAAGATATAGAAAGCCCTCTGAAGAAAAATACAAACTTAGAAATTATAAATATGGAGAGCTTTCTCTTGGCTTAGGGTTTTGTATAGGGAATTATGCCATACAAAAAGTGCGGTAAAGGCATGAATAATGAAGAATGATAATACTATGAGTATAGACAATCAGGTCACTACTTTGCAACATTTTAGGTGGACTGCTTTGAGCCCTATGTGTATGTGCTCATACATGCCTGTAAATGTATGTATTTGAGGTATGAATATCTTAGTTACTGTTTTGTTGCTGTGAGAAGATACGATGACCAAGGCGAAGTATAAGAAAAAAGCATTTAATTGGGGAATTGCTTACAATTTCAGAGGGTTAGTCCATGATCATCATGGGGGGAAGCAGACAGATTTGGTGCTGGAGTACTAGCTGAGAGTTTTACATCCTGATCCACAGGCAACAAGCAGTGAGAGAGAGAGGGGACAGACAGACAGACAGACAGAGAAAGAGAGAGAGAGACAGCGACAGACACAGAGACGAACTTGTCTGAGCTTTTGCAATCTCAGAACCCACCCACAGCAGCATATTTCTTCCAACAAGGCCACACCTACTGCAGCAAACCATGCCTCCTAATCCCAATCCTCAAACAGTTCCAACAACTAGGAACCAAGCTTTCAAACACATGCCCCAATGGCCACCACTCTAATTCAAGCCCCTATAATAAATATGTATGTGTGCCACTATCTTTATAAGTGAAGGCCGGAGGTTGAAGGTATCTTGTTCTATTGCTCTCCACCTTTTTTATTTGGGACAGAGTATCTCTTATGGAACCAAGGATTTGAAGTCTTGGCTATAACCATTTGCCTGACAAGCCTTCAGGATGCTCTTACTTTCACTTCCAACATTAGGATTACAGACACAAGAGTACAATCTAAGCTGAGGGTAGGCCTATAAAATCAGTTCTTATCCTTTCCCAGCAAGTACTTTACCCACATTAACTCTTTAGTCCATGAGAGGTTGTTTGTTGTTATTTGTCATAGTGTAGAATGCTACATAGATAGTCAAAAAGCTGGGACATAAAACATTTTTTCTAAACAAAAGGGAGCCATTCTTGAATACATCAGGTTCCTGGCATTTCTGGGCTCCTCAGTACTTGTGGAAATTCACAGACAAAGCCTACTCTTGGAAGTTCAAAAACTGCAAGGTAGGACAAGAATTTAGGTGGTAATCATGAGTAAGAGTAATCCCCAGCAAAGGCCTGGCTGAACTTCCCTAGACTACTGACAGTTAATTCTGCCCTAAGGATAAAACTGAAAATGTAAATAAGTAGTGAGCTAAATCACAATCCCAATTTTAAACAATGGATGTACTCACTGCAGTGCTCTGAAATGGGCTGGTATGACAGAGAAGGCAAAATGAGAATATTAATGCCTTTGATGACTGCTGCCAAGCTATTCTATTGTTGCAATCAAAAATAATGATAAATAATGATAAAACTGTGTGAATACATTGCTAAGATTTTCCCCTAGTATCTCCAAAGTAATCTGTGTGAGAGCCACGAAAACCTGGGTTTTGGGACTATCTTAGTAAATTGTCCCTGCTAGCAATCACAGGGTTAGTAACAGACTTCAAATGTATTATTTAGAAATCAATGTGTACCTGCCGCACAAATATTTCTGAATAATATTTCTAGGTTGTGGTGGTTTGAAAAAGAATGGCTCCATAGGCTCATATATTTGAATGCTTAATCATCAGGGAATGACACTATTTGGATAGGGTTAAGATGTGTTGCCTTATTAGAGGAAGATGTATCACTGAGGGAGGGCTTCGAAGTTTCAAAAGTCCAAGCCAGACTCTCTCTTTCTTTTTGTCTCAATGTCTCCCTGTCTCTCTCTCTCTCTCTTCTCCCTCTCCATCCCTCTCTCTCTCCCTGCTGCCTGAAGACCTAGTTGTAGAACAGGCAACTGCTTCTCCAGCAGCATGGCTACCTATGTACCATGTCTGCTATGCTCACGATCATGATGATGGACTAAACATCTGAAACTATGAACGAGCCAAAGTAAAATGCCTATTTTATTATTTTATAAGAGTTGCCTTAATCATGGTATCTCATCTCACCAACAGCACAGTGACTAAACAGAGGTATTATCAAATTTTGCCAAGCACTTAATGATAAGTCAGTATATTAAGCAAATAAATCCTTGTCCTCAAAAAAGTTAATGGGTAGTTGTGACACAATCAACGCTGATAAATCAAAGACCTACCAAATAATTTTACCTAAGTAATACTCTGTGACTGAACAAAACAGTTGTATGAATGTAAGAACTGACACCCTCCTCTTGATCTAAAAAGTGTTTCAGAGCTAAATATTTGGAGAAATATTGGGCAGCATATTTTCCTCTTGCAGACAACCACACTGCCACTCTGGAGAATAAATCAATATTGAATACTGTCTAGCCTAGATAAAATAATGCAAGTCTAGAGTTTGTGAAATTTGGGGTTCAGGTTCATGGACTATGGGCTAAGATGTCTGAACTTTACTCTGTAAACAATGGAGGGATGCTGAGGAAAATGACACACAGTCAGAAAGTCTATTTTTCAGCATGGAGTTAAGAACATGTGAAAGGAACAGGGAGGAGATGAGGGAGGGAAGGTGGGATTGGGAGTGAATGAGGGAGGGGGCTTCAGCTGGGATACAAAGTAAATAACCTGTGATTAATATGAAAAATAAAAATTAATATAAAAAAAGAATATGTGGCTGGTTTTTTGATCACCCCTGCCATGGCCACAGGCCACAGAGGAAGACAGTGCAGCCGTCCTGGTCCTGATGAGACTTGATAGGGTAGGGTAAGAGGGAAGGGGAGGAGGACCTCTGTTATCAGTGGACTTGGGGAGGGAAATGGGAGGAGTTAAGAGAGGAAGAGTGTGACTGGGAGGGTAGGACTTGGAGGGGATGAAGGAGGGTACTACAGCTGGGATACAAAGTGAATAAACTGTAATTAGTAATGAATAAATAAATTTTTAAAAAGAACATGAAACTAAAGAAAAAGCAAGATAAATAATTCAAGACAGATGAACACTGTTTACTCTGAAATTATTTCTTAAGAAAAATTAGCATGTGCATACCCTCAGTCTTTCCAGTGGTACTTTCATGTAGAATTAAAAGTTAAAAAAAGTTATCATCAGCCTCACATCACTCACACTTCAAATACTGACTCCATCTTGTTTATTCAAATGTTGCCAAGCAAGAGAATCTTTAAGTTCGAGACCAGCCTGGTCTACACAGCAAGTTTCAGGCCAGCCGGGGCTGCATGGAGAAACCTTGTTTCAACCCACTCTCTCAAATAAATTCAGTTATGTATATATGAATATATATACTAAATAATTAAAAAGTAAATACAGGTGCTACTGCCATTGACAATCTTATCTTACATTTCCTTCTCATACAATCTATAACCTAACCTACTGCAACTACTTATTCTTCAAATAATCTACAAGTCACAAAGATGTATTAGAATTAAAAATATAGAAGAGAACATATTTCTTAAGAAGTGATAAGCCATGTATATTAAATATATGAGTTATTAAGTTTTATTTCCTCTTTTTAAAAAAGTTACCCACAAAAAGTTACTCATCAATATACTTATATTGATGTTTATTTATATAAATAATTATAATTTCTTGTTTATTTATATGAATAGTAATTCATACTGATATATTAAAAAACAAAGTCCAGGTCCTAATTCTCTGACTCACTATGTGACTCTCACTGGTTAGTTATCTAAATACTAGCCGTGGGGCTTAGGAAAGGACTTTTCATATCTGTATTGCATGGGAATAACTACAGAGCTGCAGAATGATTGTGAATATTAAGGAGATCATTTATGTAATGTTCTCTATGCAAGATTTGGTATAATATAGGCATTCAATAAATGAGGCCTTATCTTTATGATATTGGTATTATCTGAGCATCATTACTTTTATCTGTTAAATGATGCTATTAATCACTGAATTTCTTCCAGAAGTATCATGAATCTTGCTGATCTACTTTATATGAAAGTGCTGTTTGTTCTCTAAGGTGCTGCTTAAGTGGAAAATATTACAAGGATAGCTAAAGTGGCTTGTTCTTTCATCAGTGGCTGTTCAATGAATCAAGCCTTTCCTATTTTGATTAGTTACAATACTTGGGTGTGGAAATTAGATTTCTAACTCTTAGCTTTAGTAAAAGAGTTTTTAGTGCAAGTATTTGGGATAACTCAGAGTGGCAAAGGCAATCTTCCAAGATATTCATTGAGGTTAAACCCAAGATTTAATCTGACAAAAACTCTCACTGTCTTTTTCTATCAAAATTCCGTTTCTTACTGTGGGTCACCTTCATTCATTTAGCCAACTGCAAAACACGTGGCAACTAGAGGCTGTAAATCTAAAGCCTTGTGGCAGCAGGTCCTGAGAGAAATGGAATTTCCCTGTCAGCTGCACATGGAAAATTCTGGATAGAGAAATTAAAGTGTCCTTTGTAATAGCTCCCTTATGGTGACAGCACATACTTTAAGTAAATATCGTGTGCAAACCTACTATGTTCCAGTCAGGCACTAGGTCCACACATGTAGAAATCAACAAGATGAGGTTCGTAGCCAACAGAGAAACTAGAAAGGCATGAGCGAGCAAACTCACAAAATCTGGCTACATGAGGAGTTTGTCTGTCTAGAAGCATGATGTTGAGTTAGCAAAATCTCTTCTGTTTTTCAGTACCCTGGACCATTAGATGAGGTTAAGCATTAGCTAAGAAGTGACGCAATGATCGCTCTGTAAGCAGTCCTCTAGCTAGAGTATGAATGCTGACCTACAGAATATGCTGCATTTGCTCCCCTACTACTTAAATAGTAGCAGGGACTGTTTTGAGATGCTTTCTCAGAAAGCTGTAGAACCATCAAATATAATGCTTTTTTCACTGAGAGTTATGGGAAAATATGTATTATCTGAAACACACAGAAAACTACTATTCGTAATACTCCCACTGATATATATATATATTTGCAAATTAAAAGAAATACTAAAACCTGTACTTTTAATATTGGTTGCAAGAATATTTTTTTAAAAGCCTGAGCATCAGGACCAAATCAAAATCAAATTTATCTAATGGTATTACTTATTAACTTGTGCATAATATTTGAGGTTGTTAGTGACAGGTTTAAGGTTGAAGTTTTATTCTTCTTTTTTTAATCCATGAAGCAAAGAACTACTGCAGATGAAATGGAGAAAATAGTGAATAAGCATATTCACGTCTGTGCCAATTCTGATGCTGGCAGAATTTTATTCCATCACTTTTTCCCCATGGTTTTAAGGATATATATATTATGTTAATGCTTATACTTACCTCCCTTCCATCAATTACTAGCCTAATGTTCAGTACAGCTGGTTCTGTTCTTAACATTATGATGTCAGTTGTATTTCTGTCTTTATTCCTGACTGCAATGATACATACATCACTTTGTTTAATTTGTGTTTACTAATTAAACAGTGAACAAATTTCAACAGGATCTATATGAACTGAGTTTGGAAGTCAACTTTTTCTTTTTACTAGTTGGATGCTATTTACATAAAACTGAATGATATGAACAAGAATGAGGTAATTCATTTAATTGACTCAAACAAGATTCTATTATAGAAAAGGCAATACTCAAATTATGTTATAGAGGTGTTTCCACACTTTAAGTGAGAGATCAAAGGGCAGAAGAATGTCTTCAATACTCTGCTACATAGGAATTTTGAGTAGGTTGCTTTCTCCCATGACAACAGTTGAAATATTTTCACCTTAGACAAGCAGACTAGATGGAATAAACTGGGAATTACTCATTTTGCTTTTGAGCATAATGTTAGAAGAGTCATAAAGCTGTTTCCCTTCATCAGGGGTGCAACGTGGCAAATTCAGGGGTGGCCAAGCAAAAGGAGCTCAACTTTCTAGTAATTTAATTGGATGCCATTGGGTACCATCTCTGTGGACCATTTCCTGTAAAAGAAGGATTCTTTTCTGTGACCTCCAAAGCAGTGAAAACCTATTTGGCTCAATTTCATCTTTTCCAGAAGAACAGATCCAAAGAGAAATTACAACGGAAATGTAATAGCATTTTTACTCTTTTCTGCTGGAGGGTTTTGCAATGTGACTGCTTTAAAACTTACTATTTTGCAAAAGCCAATTTTCTTCAAGAGGCCGTTGGCACTCAAATCAGTAGCACAATAAACTTGCCAGAACCAGACTATGTTGGATAATGAAAAAAAAAAAAAAATCACTGCAATTTTATAAAGCAGAGTGACTGGCTTTGTGATATTATTTATTTATTTTACTATACATGTTAGAATTGAGAGGAAATGGGTGTTTCTGGTTTAAGTTCAATGCGTCATCGCAATTTGGTGAACCCCAAAGCAGGTGCTCTATTACACTTTCAGAATAGGCAGCGTCATAAGGGTTGACTGCTCAGACAGCCAAAACTGACAGCCTCAATTCAAGCCTCAGTTCTATCCCTTATGTTCTGGGCAAAACTGTACAACTTCACTTTGTCTCTTTATTCTTCTATAAGATGAAACTACTACTGCGTATTGGCAAATATGAGTTGTAATATGGGTGATCTCGTGTCTGTATGTGAGTGTGTGTAGGTGTGAGCGTTTGTACATGAGGTAGCATATGCCAATTTTTGAATTCCAGTTATTTCTTCAGGGACTGATAAATACTTCAGTTGGGAACATAGCACTATTAGATTCCAGTTGACATGGGACATTGTCCAGCTGAATTGGCTGTTTTGACTCTCATCTTCTCTGAAGCCCTTTTCTCAGAGAGAAATCATCACACCTTTAGGTATTCACTTGCTTATATTAACCCACACATTTTGCAATTATTTTCCCTGAAATCTTTTTTAAAAAAGTCCTTTTACTATCTTTTTTTTCACAAATAATTCCTTCAACATTGGCATGTTTACTAATCAACTGAGCAGAAGTTCCTTATCCATAAATCAACTTTTATGATTCATGATTTGTTTTATCTTGTCTTCAGAGTAATTTTTTTCCTTTATTGATCATGGGTTAATATATATTTTGGATATGTAGCCTTACTATTTTCCCTATACTTTGCTTCATGTGAGATTTAAATATTTTTCTTTTCATTTTTTGAATTTTGGAGACAAGGTTTCCCTATCTCTGACAGCCTTGGCTGTCTTGGACTGGCTTTGTCGACCAGACTGGCCTCAAACTCAAACTCTTTGTATTTTAAATTTTCTTTATTATTATTATTTATTACAATTTATTCACTTTGTTTCCCTGCTGTACCTCCCTTCTTCATATCCTCCCTGTCCCATCTTTCTTTCCTCTCCCCAATCATGTCCCTCCCTTAGTCCACTGATAGGACAAGTCCTCCTCCCCTACTATTTGACCCTAGCCGATCAGGTCTCATCAGGACTGTCTGGATCCTCTTTCTCTGTTTGTTTTGTTAGGCCACCATGCCAGGGGGAGGTGATCAAAGAGCCAGCCACTGAGTCTATGTCAGAGACAGCCCCTGCTCCCATTACTCGGGCACACACATGGAGACTGAGCTGCCATGGGCTACATCTGAGCAGGAGGGTTAGGGCCTCTCTCTGCATGGTACTAGGTTGATTCATCAGTCTCTGCAAGACCTCCTGAACCCAGATTTTTGGGTCTTTTTAGTCTCCTTGTGGAGCTTCTGTCCCCTCCAGGTATTTCTACCTCCCCGTCCTTCCATAAGATTCCCTGCACTCTGCCCAAAATTTGGCTATGAGTCTCAGCATCTGCTCCCATACCCTGCTTGGTAGTCTTTCAAAGGTCCCCTTTGGAAGGTTTCTGCTATGTTCCCTGTCTTCTGCTTCCAATGTCCTGTTTGCCTTTTTGAATGAGGATTAAGGCTCTACCTTAGGGTCTTCCTTATGTCAGAATTAAGAAATGAAAACCTGGCGTGGTTCTGACCCAGATTTAAATGTCTTAATTCTGACATATTTAGTTTTATGGCTCTCTTTTATTTATGTTTCCAGTCTAAATAAACATGCAAGCCCATAACTGAACCTGCATTCTTTAGAGTACCACATATGTTTTCTTCCAAAATTTCACCATTTTAGGTTTCACATTGAAATTTGATAAATTTGTAATGCTTGTGGGGAGGGGATGATACCTATAGGTCTAAGTTCATTATCTACATGTGGACATTAAGTTTTCTATGTACCATTTATTGAGCATATTATAGTTTCTGTAGTATTTTTGGCATCTTTGTCAAATATCAGATTGTTGTCATTATATGTGCTCATATTCATGTCTTCTATCCTGGTTCACTGATGTCAGATTTTCTGCCAGTACCACACTCTTTTTTTTTTTTATCACCATTGTTCTGTAATTTTGCTTGAAATGTAATATGACAAATAATCCAGCATTATTCTTTTGTTCAGAATATTCATTATGCTCTGATTCTTTGAGCTATTTTCTGCTTTTACATCCTCACACCAGCTACATTTCCCTCTACCGAGACTCTGAGGAGACTGTCACTGTTATCAGTTAAACGTGGGTGAGGAAGGGCTTATCAGGCCTTGCTCTCACTGCTGAATGACTGGATACTGGTGGATTCTGTAGGCATTGTATCATTCATTGACTTCAGTTGCATACCTACTGGTGAGGCTAACTCACTCCAGTGAGAAGTTCCGCACTCATAACACAGAGACAGTTTTGCGTTCAACCCTCTGAGTCAAACCCAAAAGAAAGCAAAAAGACATCAGTGTGGAGTGGAAACTTCCAAGGGAAGGAGCAGGCTTCACAGGGATGACAGAGTGATAGGAGAGACTGCTTACATTGTTATTAGAATAGTATTAGGTAAAGCATCACTAAAGGCAATTCTGATGGAAAGCAAAAACAAAATAAAGAGTGGACACCAAGGACAAGCATAAAGGCCATCTTTGTTATAAATTAGCAAAAAATAAAAAATAAATAAATAAACTAAATTATGCTCATGTCCAAAGACTTTATGAAAGGTAAATTTTAATCATGCTGAGCTGGAATATTTGACTGAAGAAATTTCTGAGAGACAAAGCATTAAAGATGCTATATGTTCTTCGCTGGAGAAGACTGTTTTTCTCACTCGCAGCACTCTTAAACTCTTTCTGTCTCTTTGTATGAGAGGGTTTGAGGGAGGAAAGGAAAGGGGAAAATGATATGATGATACTATAACCTCAAAATATAAAAAATAATTTAAAAAAATTAAAAAGGGCTTTGTGGGGGTTGGGGATTTAGCTCAGTGGTAGAGCACTTGCCTAGCAAGCGCAAGGCCCTGGGTTCGGTCCTCAGCTCTGGAAAAAAAAAAAAAAAGGGCTTTGTGGCTTCCCCTAATTGAACACAGTATGAAAAGAAGGAAATAATTTAAAGATGAAGAGTATAATTACAAGGAAGATAAAAAAATGTGCAATATCCTCAGTCTAAGTATACAAGAAATGACAATGTTTGGGAAAGAATAGCAAGGATGGTGCCAACTTACTATTTGACAAGAAAACAACAAACAGTATAATCAGGACATTCAATCCCATTAATTACAGGAATGGGAGTGGGTCTGTTTACTAGTCACTTTGCTCATTGCTGAGGCCAAATACCTAACAAGGGTGACTTCAGAGAAGAGTTTGTTCTATAGTTCAGCATGGCAGGGAAGGGGTAGCACTGGGAATGGGAAGCAGCTGGTCAGACTTTTCCTGATGTTAGGAAGCTAGGGAAGATGTATGTTGGTGTTCTAGTAGGTTTTTTCTTTTTCTTCCTTTTAATTCAGTCTGGAACTCCAACTCATTTAGAGTGGACCGTCCTATCTCAGTTAACCAAATAAAAACCTCCTTAGAGATGTTCGCAGGAGAATAATTCCAAGGTGTTTCTATGTAATGTCAGGTTTGCACTCAAGGTTAAATATCATGAAACTCATATATCCTTAGATAATTAAGCCTTTTAAGCTAAGATGAGTAAGACTGATTATTAAATTGGCAGGATTTAGAATCAACGAGAAAGCAAGCAAATGGGAATGACACTGTGAGTTTTCTAGGTTAGATTAACTATGGAGAGAAGTTCCATCTTAAAACAGGCAGTACCATTCCCTGGGCTTGGGTCCTACACTGAGTGGCAAAGCAAGTGATAGCTGACGCTGAACAAGCATCATACTGCGTCCTGACTGTGTGTACTCTGCTTGGATAACTGTCTGAAGATACTACATCCAGGTCTTCCCTGCCATGACTGACTGTGCTATTGAGTTGTCAGCCAAAAATGAGCCAGTTTTTCTTTAAGCTGAACTTTTCCCAGGATATCTATCACAGCAAAAGGAAAAGTATGCCACAATATGTGCTGATTTATTGTTGTTGTTGTTCTTGAGAATATGGGTTTTGAAACTTAGACCCTCATGGTTTATTCTCTAGATCCTCCTTACATCTTTGCTCCCCAAATCTGGTGCATTACCTCTGTCCCACTCATGGGTCTAGTGAGCCCTCATGCAACTGGATCCAACATTTAATTACAAGTAATAAACCTGGATTGTATCTGCACAGTGCTAATTCTGTAAGTATACAAAATGCAAGAAGGCACGGTTATCTTTCTCTCGTTATTTCAAAGAATGTGTCTTACAGTCTAGAGAACAATGCAAAACTTATTTTATGGCTAGAATATCCACCTATATCCCCATGAGTAACTCCTTTCTCTGTATTCCAATAAGAAACCTCAATAAACTAATTGGTTCACCAAGCTAGACTGGTGGAATTGTTTCATTGGTTGTCCCAGCCCAACAGCGCATTATCTGGGGAAAATACACATTTGTTCACATCACCCAAGGAAAAGTCATGCAACTATCCACATAATACCATAAGAACAAAAAGACAGATTATACAATTATGCTATGATTCATAAAACTTTCATCATCCTAATATGAGTTCAAAGATAGATGTGTAGATTTTAGTAGTGATAGGAAACCATATAACTTACAGATGTCATGGTAAATATTTCATATTCCAAATATAGGGATTTTCCCTACATACATTAATTTCTCTTTCTGTACCTGAGGCAATATTTTCATTGCATTCTAAATAAGAGATGTTATAGAAATACAGTATCACCAGTAACAAGCCCAGGCATGGCCAAACTTGACTAATGAAAGGTTCTGAAATAATACATTTACATTAGTTGTCTCATTCCTAGCACCGCAATATTACTAGAATTGTGAGTTAGAGTCAATTGTGAGGTGAATTATCTTTCTTTAACTATACTGGAAAGATGTTATTCTGAATATATGGAATTATTGAAATACAGATGATGATTAAATGACATTTACTTGTGAAAACATTGAAGTTTATTTAACAGTAAAAGGCACAAATGCATATAAAGTTAAAATTTTAAATTTAGGTAGTGCTTTCTTAACTCTCATTAATTATGAAAAAGACTTTTAGTCTAATATATCTAGAACACAGTAAGTGCTATCATTAAGTCAATACATAAAGAAGTATCAAAGTAAACAATATGAATATTGGCACAATTAGGTAGCATTTATAATTCACATAATATTTGAATTAAGATAAACATCTATTTCCTAAAATGTTATTTTCATTTTTTATAGTGTAAATAGTATACTGCTTTCTCCATTTTGAAATGTACAATGAGATGCTGTTGTTTGTAGTTAATCTTCTGTACAGCAGAACAGAATTTCTTATCTAGGGAGTGAGTGAAGTTTTTTTTAATTATTTATTTTTAATATTAATCACAGGTTATTTACTTTGTACCCCAGCCATAGCCCCCTCTCTCCTTCCCTCCCAAACCCACCTTCCCTCCCTCATCTTTTCCCTGCCCTTTTTCAAGTCCACTAATAGGGGAGGACCTCCTCCACTTCCATCTGACCCTAGCTTATCAAGTCTGTTCAGGACTGGTTGCAATGTCCTCTTCTGTGGCCTAGCAAGGCTGTTCCACCTTTGGGGGGGGAAGGGAGGTCGAAGAGCTTGCCATTGAGTTCATGTCAGAAATAGTCCCTGTTCCCCTTATTAGAGAACCCATTTGGACACTGAGTGCACTTTGCTGGAGGTTTGGTTATGAGTCTTAATATCTGCTTTCATACACTGCTAGGTAGAGTCTTTCACAGGCCCTCTGTGGTAGACTCCTGTCCTGTTACTTGTTTTCTCCTACATCCAATGTCCATCCCATTTGTCTTTCTAAGTAATGATTGGTCATCTTACCCTGAGTCTTCTTTCTTGTTCATCTTCTTTAGGTGTATAGATTTCAGTATATTTATCCTATCTTATAGGTCCATATAAATGAGTATATACCATGTGTGTCTTTCTGCTTTTGGGATACCTCACTCAAGAGGATTGATTCTAGGTCCTACCATTTGCCTGCAAATTTCATGACTTCCTCATTTTTAATTGCTGATTAGTATTCCATTTTGTAAAAGTACCACAATTTCTGTATCCATTCTTCAACTGAGGGACATTTGGGTTGTTTCCAGGTTCTGGCTATTACGAATAAAGCTGCTATAAACATGGTTGAGCAAATGTCCTTGTTGTCTACTTAAGGAAATTTTGGATATATGCCTAGGAGTGGTACAGCTGGATCTTGAGGAAGCACTATTCCTAATTGTCTGAGAAAGCACCAAATTGATTTCCAAAGTGGTTATACAAGTTTGCATTCCCACCAGCAATGGAGGAGGGTTCCCCTTTTTCCACATCCTCTCCAGCATGTGTTTGTCACTTGAGTTTTGGGTCTTAGCCATTCTGATGGGTGTAAGGTGAAATCTCAGGGTCATTTTGATTTGCATCTCCCTGATGGCTAAGGATGTTGAGCATTTCTTTAAGTGTTTCTCTGCCACTGTACAATCCTCTACAGAGAGTTCTCTGTTTAACTCCGTGCCCCATTTTTTAATTGGATTACTTGCTTTTTTTGCATTTTAAATTCCTTAGTTCTTTATATATACTGGATATTAGCCCTATGTCAGATGTAGGGTTGGTGAAGATCCTTCCCCAGTCTGTATGTTGTCATTTTGTTCTGACGAAAGTGTCTTTTGCTTTATAGAACATTTTCAGTTTCAAGAGGTCCCATTTATTGATTGTTGCTCTTAAGGCCTGTGTTGTTGGTGTTCTGTTCAGGAACTTGTCTCCTGTGTCAATGAGTTCTAGGCTCTTCCCCACTTTTTCTTCTTACTGAATTAGAGTATCTGGTTTTATACTGAGGTCTTTGATCCACTTGGACTTTAGTTTTGTGCAGGGTGATAAATATGGGTCTATTTTCATTTTTTGCATGTAGACATCCAGTTGGACCAGCACCATTTGTTGAAGATGCTGTGTTTTTTCCATTGAATGGTTTTGGCTTCTTTGTCAAAAATCAAGTGTTCGTAGGTGTGTGGGTTTATTTCTGGGTCTTCTATTCAATTCCATTGATCCTCCTTTCTGTTTCTATGCCATACCATGCAGTTTTTATTACTATTGCTCTGTAGTACAGCTTGAGATCGGGGATGGAGATACTTCCAGATGATCTGTTGTTGTACAGGTTTGTTTTGGGGATTCTGTAGGGTTTTTTTGTTTCTCCATATGAAGCTGAGAATCTTTCTTTCAAGGTCTATCAAGAACTTGGTATTTTGATGGGAATTGCATTGAATTTGTAGGTTGCTTTTGGCAGGATGGTCATTTTCACAATGTTAATCCTACCAAACCATGAGCACGGGAAATCTTTCCATCTTCTGATATCTTCTTCAATTTCTTTCTTCAGAGACTTATTTTTTTTTTTCAAACAGGTCTTTCACTTGCTTGGTTAGAGTAACCCCAATGTATTTTATGTTATTATTGGTTATTGTGAAGGGTGTTGTTTCCCCGATTTCTTTCTCAGCTCTTTTGTCTTTGGTATACAGGAGGGCTTCTGATTTCCTTTTTTGTTGTTGTTGTTGTTGATTTTGTTTCCTGCCACTTTGCTGAAGGTGTTTATCAGTTGAAGGAGTTCTCTGGTTGAATTTTTGGGTTTGCTCATGTAGACTATCATATTATCTGCAAATAGTGACACTTTGACCTCTTACTTTCCAATTAGTATCCCCTTGATCTCCTTTAGTTGTCTTATTGGTTTAGCTAGGACTTCAAGTACTATGTTGAATAGATATGGAGAGGGTAGGCAGCCTTGTCTTGTCCCTGATTTCAATGGGACTGATTTAAGTTTCTCTCTGTTGAGTTTGATGTTGACTATAGGCTTGCTGTATATTGTCTTTACTATGTTTAGGTATGTGCATTGTATCCCTGATCACTCCAAGACTTTAAACATGAATGAGTATTGGACTTTGTCAAATGCTTTTTTGGCATCTAAGGATATGATCATGTGGTTTTTGTCTTTCAGATTGTTTATGTGGTGGATTACATTGATGGATTTCCATATGTTGAACCACCCTTGCATGCCTGGGATGAAGCCTACTTGGTCATGGTGGATGATATCTTTGATGTGTTCTTGGATTCGGTTTGTAAGGATTTTATTGAGTATTTTTGCATCGATGTTCATAAGAGAGATAGGTCTGAAGTTCTTGTTTTTTTGGAGGTTTTGTATGGTTTAGGAATCAAGGTGACTCCACGTGGCTTCATAGAATGAGTTTGGTAATGTTCCTTCTGTTTCTATTTTGTGGAATAGTTTGGAGAGAATTGGAGTTAGCACTTCTTTGAAGGTCTGATAGAATTCTGCACTGAATCCATCTGGCCCAGGACTTTTTTTGTAAGGGAGACTGCTTCTATTTCCTTGGGGGATATAGGACTATTCAATCTTTCTACCTGATCTTGACTTAATTTTAGATGGATTCTATCTCGAATATTGTCCATGTCTTACAGATTTTCGAATTTTGTGGCATATATGCTTTTGTAGTAAGACCTAATGATTGTTTGTATTTCCTCACTGTCTGTAGTTATATCCCCCTTTTCGTTTCTGACTTTGCTGATTTAGATAGTCTCTCTTTGCCTTTTAATTAGTTTGGCTAAAATATAGTGTGATTATTAACAGTGAGTCATTAAAAATGGATAAACATAAGAAAAGCTTTCATATTCAATGCAGAGATCTCTGAAACATTAGCTATTCAGTGGGTTGAGGAATGAATAAACAGCCATTGAGAAAGCACAAAGTAAATATTGCATACAATCCTTTTACTAAGAACAAAGTCAATCTCTGGCTGTTCTTGATCCTTTGTCTACTTTTGTTTTTCGTTCAGCTATTTTACAAAAAAATTGGAATTACGGCTGATGTTGAATTCTGTCTGTTTTCATGGAGGACAGATGTCCATACATATCAACTTGCAACTACGAGAACTAACTCAAAATTTGATGTCTGATTTGAAGTAGGAATTACCCTGCACAGTCCAGCAAAATAATAGATGATGTTAACATGGGGGATTAATCAGAGGAAAAAATCTCCCTTTGAGAATGAGATCACTTAGACCAATAAAATTTATGAGGGTTATTGATAATGTTAAAAGAAATCTAACAATGGGGAAAACTGAAATTCTGCTCTGGGCAGCCCCCTGCTGCCCTGAGTTCTTTGTTTATGGCTGAGGGCTCATGGGCTTCCCCTTTATGTGTTAGCATGTCCAACTTCTTCAGGTATCCTTCTTCAGTAAGACATGTTGGTGAGCCTCATGGATTTATCCTCTGTAACACTTCTCCAAGACAATCACACAGCAAACTTCTGCTTGAAAGGAGTAAGAGAGTAAAGTGAAGGGAAGGAAACACTGGTATAATTTATATATATCATTATATATATATATAACAAAATGATACACATTCAATACATTTAGCATTTTTTTCTGAAATATTAGTTCTCATTTAAAGTCACTCTTTTTTTTTAAGTTTTCATGGCATTGCTGCAGCTTTGCAGGTGTCCTCTTGCATTAACTTAATTTGCTAGTTAATATGATTTACTATGTGATTTCTTGAACTGATTTGAAGTATATTTTAGAAAGAATTTGTACTACAATGGAATTCACAATATATAGGGTGCAAAATAACTACCAGAAATTACTCTCTTATCATGACAGTATGTGTTAATGCTCTAGAAATATAGAACTCCTAAAAAATCAATAGATATTTAACTGCAAAGGCAAAACACTGCCAACAAGGTAATAGAAACATTATTCTAGAAGGCATGTATGACTTGGGGGAACAGTATACTCAATGTAGCAAGACAGAAGGCTTTGAGTGAAACTATCTCTGCAAGCATCTAATAATGAACTTCCCATACACAGTAATCATCCTGAAATACATATATTTTACAGTCAGAAAATAAAGAACAACAACTTGTTTGAGACATAAAATAATGTTACTTTGAAGTGACAAAGTTCTGGGCATTTAGATTACTTCATTTATATTGTAGTATAGCATTAGCATGGTAGAAACAGCCTAAAAAAGGGTGTGCTCTTTGTGAGTACAGGCACTGGAAAACCTACTTTTCCATAAAACATTTAATCCACAGGAACTAAACCCATATATTAAATAAAGTATAAAATGGATTAGTGGAATATGAAAGCAATTGATTGTTTGAAATTGAAATTCAGAATTACCCATCTGATAGACAAAGTAGAATGTTTTGTCCCTATCAGCTAACTTGTCTCAGCAACATATTCAGAATTTATCCTGCAGCTGAAACTCAGTCTGTGTGCTTTATAGATAATTTAATTGCAGGAAATACTTTTTTTTTCTAAATTTTCTAAGAATTCCTTCAGCAATTTGGGATACAAGTCTAAGGAAATTGTACATTTGTTTCTTGGAATCATTTATGTAATTATAGAATTAAGTCAGGTAAAACTAGAATTTCCATTTTAATTATAATAACACTTATACATTATTTTTTCCTATTTATTACTACTTTTTACTGGCAAGCTTATTCCCAAATGAATTGGTATATATTTGGGAGATTATGCATCGTAATTCAAATCCTAGTGAATGCAACTTACTTAAAAACTATGTATTTCATAAACCATGATAATTACATACCCTATCTCACACTGTACTGATATCTTAAAGTACATTAAGACTGTCCCTGTGATATACCACTCAAGACAATGAACAATATCTTTAAATAATCTGTAAACGTTAGAAAATTTCTAATAAACATATAAACAAGGTATATAAAGTTGACAAAAATACATAAACACCCCAATAGAAGACCCAATTTGGAAAGTGTGAGACACTTGCTATGGATTGACAAGTGTGATTTGTAGTTGGTATAAACTGTAAAGAAATCTTTTCTCCCTGCTCCTTTCCAAATCCACTGATAGGGGAGAAGATGAGAGAGGAAGGGTGGGATTGGGAGGGAATACAGCTGGGATACAAAGTTAATAAACTGTAACTAATATTAAAAAATAAAATAAAATAAAGTAAAAAATAAACAATATCCTCCTAAAAAAAAAAGAAATCTTTTCTTTGATTAGAAAATATCAACTGCTATATTGCTAAGATTTTTCTCATCGAGATAATTGACTCCTGGAAAATGCAAAGCTCCTGAGACACTCAACACTGGCATTGGCTGGGATAAAAGATAATTAGGTCAGCAAGTGTTTAACAATGAGAGCACTCTTCCCAAATGGTTAGGCTCAATCTTTGAAAAGGGTATAGGTCAGCTCTTAAATTATCTGGAGCAGGTAGCTCAGCCCTAATATGGTAGAATATTAATGTGCTTCTAAAGTGGCAGGTTGGATATATTAATTAGGTTTAGCTTTAACAAAGGTAATACAGTAGAGAGATATGTAAGCCTCCTACGTCTCTGCTCACCAGCATCCCAACAGGGTGCTCATAAGCTGTAAATAAATTTTCTAGTGATGCTGCATTTACCAAACACTATAAAATGTAAAGTTTGACTTAATTAAATAATTTTCCATAATATCTGTCACATTGAATTAGTGAACAGAGGCACTAAGTTTAACTTCCAGGCTTGCTGTTTATGGCAAGAATTCCCAGCTTGCATTAATTTCTTTTAAATACCAAAGTTAGAACTCCAGTAGAACTCAATATATTTTTTCATTATACCATAAGATATTTGACTGACAGAAGTAATCCAATTTTTATGATTTAGGTAAGCATTTTTATTATCTTCACAAGTCCTTTAAAACTTGAGTTCTGGCTTTTAGTTTTCAGTCTCACATTTAATAAATGACGCCATCATCTACAACAAATCAGGATGATCAATGTTACAAATTAATACTTTAGAATTTGCTAAGTGAACCATGATGCACTTTTAAATACTATAAATAAATTTCATTTTCTTAGTAATACAAACCACTACATTTGCATGGTCAGAGTATATTAATCACCATAAGCAGTAACAGTAACAGTTGTCAAAAATGTTGAGAATATTATTTCTGCATTCCACCAGATCACAACCATCATGGACACAAGTTTTGCACAGCCCATCAAGCCAGCTAGGGTAACAACTAAAGTGCTGCACAGGACCAGTTCACAGGGACAGTGAATGAAGGTGCATGTGGAATTTATGGATGACACCAGCTGCTACATCACCCGAAACACCACAGGCCCTGTTTCAGAAGGTACTGTGCTCACCTTACTGGAGTCAGAATGAGAGGCTCAGAGGTTGTGCGGACCTTGTTGTTGGGTCGTGGATATCCACCACTTAGCCAATGGGATGACCTGCAACTGTTAAATAAAGCATTTGCATGGTTTTATAAAAAGAAAATATTATTTACATCAATAGGCACTAAGTTTGAGAGACCAAAAGATAAGCAGCGATTGTTATGTAGAGTAGGCGCGGTATAGCAGTAAGTTCCCTGAGGGGATAGCTACCTCGCTGCATTCTTTCCCGCCTTCCCGGTTCCGGTTGGATACATGACTCGACTCACAATCTGCCTTCCCGCCTTCCCTGTTCTGGGTACGTGACTTAACTACGGCTTTGTTCAAACCACCCAATCAGAACTCTGTAACTATGCTTCTCGCTTCTGTAACCCGCCTCCTGCTCCCGAGCCCTATAAAAACCCGTCACCCCAACCGAGAGGCGCGCAAGTCCTCCGATAGGCTTGGTCGCCCCGGGTACCCGTGTATCAAAATAAACCTCTTGCGGCTTGCATCCGAAGGCTGGTCTCGCTGTTCCTTGGGAAGCGGGGTCTCCCCGTCTAGATAGGCTCCTGGGAGTCTTTCAAGTTCATGCAAGATGACAGTAATATAATTAATTTTCTAATGCTATATCCTTGTTATATATATCATAGCAGCTATCTCATATTGATATGCAATGAGCCTCCCTTTTTAATTATTTACCACATTTCTCAAATAATCTTCTTTTCATACTCAGTTATACTTTTTATTACTGAGCTCATCCCTGGAAGGTTGTATATTTCATAGAGATAATACATAGCAATTTTAATAAATAGTGAAGACTACTTAACTAGAATTCATTTTTCCATGAATCATGGTACTTATAAATCTTAAACTAATATAACTTGCTTTAAAGTGTTTTGAGATATTCAGTATTAGTGTTAGTCTACATCATTCTTGTTGTCTAAATTGTGAACTATTTTCCCTTGCTTTTATAGAGAATCAGACAATTCTTTAAACTATACACCTTAGATCCTGGATCTAATTTGCTTGGCTAATTTTTCAATTGTATTTAATATTAATATTTCAAGCATTATGGTGTCTAATGTTGACAGTCAATGTGACTTGACTGACAACTAACAAGTAGATAAACTCACCTCTGGAGATATTTGGGAGCACATTTAAACAAGGAAAGCTTCAGATACATGAGAGTACTACATCTTGTCCCTTCGAGGGTTGTCACCATTAAGCAGGAGGGTCACTAACTGAGTAAAGATAAAAAAATTATGAGTATAAGCAGCCCTCATGCTCAGCCTCCTGACTTTTGGCTCAATGTGACAATCTATATCATGCCACCACCCACATATTTTTTCTTTGTGGGATAAACAATCTTTCCTTAAGTTACTTTTTTTCATTTTTTTCCTAGCGAAAAGAAAGATAACTAATATAATTCAACATTTGCAAATTAATCTGCTAACATTAGACACATTTATGTGATGAAGGAAAATAAAAGCAGCTAGCTAGAATGATTTTAAGGGATGAAGTTGATTGACTAATGGAAAAACTAAATTTCTAAATAAACCCTCCTTAAATAAATTTATTAGAAATCTTTAAATAACAATTTCAAACACTTCAGCCAAGAATCCTGATTTTCATTAAATAATTGGAATTTTATTCCTTGTTTAAGAATTTTATAAATGTTTATCTTTATTATTTGTAATTCATTTATCTTCTAATTCCATGTTAATAAACTGTTCTAATCATTTGATAATCAGTATCACCACATACCAGTTGCAAATTTTTAACTTAGTCTTCTATTTTTGTATATTTAGACTCAGTAATGTAATTTCCTAACTTTAACTAGTGTAATTTTCAGCTAGAAAAGCATAAGCAAAAAAACAAGTTAAATACTTTTGCTTATAAAGCTCTGTGTTTTTTTTTCATCTGTTTGTTTAAATGAGTTGAGAGAGAAAGATATACAGACACATGAACATGTAAACGGAAAAACAGAAAGATATTGATCTAGGATTCAGACTTCACGCCCCCACATTTTTCAAATAAACTTTATTTCTCTATTGTATAATTGTACTTTATCAATTTGTCCCTTGATTTTAATGATTTGTATTCTTGGAAATAATCTAAAATCTCTAAACAGATGTGTTCTTTGCTGAAAGAAAATTCCAGCTGAATATTGTTTCATGCTAATGTGTTGTGGCTTTTTTTTTTTTTTTTTCTGCATCTCTCCGAATTGGTGAAAGAATGTAAGGCATCTTACTGGAAGCAACTTCTCTTGCTTTCTCTAGCCTAATTAGCACATTCTTTGGTACTTCAGATACAGAAGAGAACTCAAATGCATAAGCACCCCATTGCTCATTTTTATCCCTGTTAGAAAGTGCTCTTTATGTGTCTCCAGACATTCCTGAAGTGAGGTCTCTATGTGCAGTTTCAAAACAAATGAGGGAACAAAGAGGAAAAAGAGCAGCTTTTCAATCAATCAACAGGTAAATTTTAATCCACCATCATGGCTATTCCGGCAAGAAATCACATTCAAAGGTCAGCTCAGGAGCCAGAGGTGCCTCAGCTCCACATTCCGAGCCTCAAACCTATTTTTGGCATTCCCTTGGCTGACTGAGTAGAGGGGTCCTTGACATATGATGGTGATTGGTTGCCAGCTGTCTTCCGAGAGTGTATAGGTTCCGTGGTGAAACATGACACGAAGTGGTAAGACACCTACAAAGTTTCAGTAATCAAATCAAAAGTAGATGAGCTAAAAGCAGCATATGACTGAGAGGAGTCTCCAAACTTGAAAGAATATGAGCCTACCACCTTAGCCAGGTTTTGCTGAAGCAGAGTTTGTGAGACCCTCCAGAGAATTTGCCTATGCCCTGATTTGAAGAGAAGAAATTGTAAGAAAAAAAAATGTTCTAATTGTTCTTTGTATAATCAAGTTTCATTACCTGCGGGAAGTAACCCTGAAGATACTATCCTCCCCCCAAAAATAAAATTTGACATATAGATATGCTTCATTTTTCAGAATTTGAAAAACTAAAATTTATACATCATACTATTGATAAATATTCAGGATTTCAACGGGCTTCTGCTTTGAGTTCTGAAAAGACTGATTCTGTAATCTCACAGTTGCTAGAAGTGATGGCGATCATGTGGATACTCTTACAGACAAAGAATGATACAAAGTAAGTACTCCTGTGTATGTTCCAATTAAAACAATTTTTTTTCTTCATATTTCAACATAAAACATTACAGGTGTACCATATAATCTAACAGGTAAAACAGTTATAGAAAGATCTAATTGCACCATTAAGAAGATGCTTAATGAACAGAAAGGGGGGATATGAACTCTCAGAAATAGAGCAAATAATGCTTTATTAGCTATAAAATTTTAATGCCAATGAGGCAATAAGAACAGCTGCTGAAAGATACTGGATTATAGGAAAAAAAATTGACTGAATAAGATCAACCTACATACTTTTTCCATTACTTATTTATTTAATAATTGTACAGCCTGATCCCAGCCCCCTTCCTTCCCCCCTCCCAGTCCCACCTTCACAGCCCTTCCGCCCAGCCCTTTCTCCCACAAGAAGACCTTCAGAGTACTAACCTGTCCCCATGGGGGCTCACAGAAACTGAACCAACAACCAGAGAGTAGGCATGGGCTGGACCTAGACACCTTGTTCATATGTAGCAGATCGCAATGGGTCATCCTGTGGGTCCGCTAACAATTAGAATAGGGGCTGTCTCTGACTCTGTTACCTGCCTTTGGATCCCTTTCCCAGAGCTGAGCTGTGTTGTCTGGCCTCAGTGGGAGAGAACATGCTTAGTCCTGCTGGGACATTTTGAAACAAGGTGAGTAGATTGGTATTCTGACTTTGTTTGATTTTAAAGAATATAAATATAATCAACACAGGTGACTATGAGATACTGTACCATAATTCTGGAATATTTATGTGGATTTTTTTCTTGTATTTGGCAAGGTAGGGAAGTCACATGGAAATGATATAAAAGAAAAATGAATAAAGAAAGGAAAGTGGGAAAGGAGGATTTTTCTTTTTTTAGTGCTTGTTTAATTATTTCTAGTACATTACTTTCAGCTCTCCTTTTCCTCACTCCAGCTCTTAACAGCTACCCTACCTTGAACACCTTCCATGCCACGTCACTCCCGAAGAGCGAACCTTCACAGAGTCTCACTATTAGGCAAAAGACTCTAGGCAACTATTGCTGGTAGAAAGAGGAATAGCTTCTCCTAGGATGAGCCCCCATATTGGTTGTCCAATGAAAAGTGGTCAGACCAGAAACCATATACAAACAAACAACAAAAATGGAGTTAACCTGCTGCATTCGTCTATGTTTATGCATACACATACATACAAATATGCACATGTATATAATAATAATAATAATAATCAAAGAAAAAATCTATCAAGTTGTCAGAGTCTTTATATACAGTTAAATTGGCCCTGAAAGCCATAAGATATACAGGACCCTAAAATACATAATTAAGTTGCAAAATAGTCTTTTTAATCATAGGCAATCATACTGGTGTCACAATTAATGCTTTGATACCATTTAACGCCTATATAGGAAAAATAATTATAAAATGTCATTAATTAAGGTCCATTTACTGTTTGATTGTCAAAATTAATTGCCTAGGATAAGATGTCCTCCCTCCCCTTTGATTACTGGGTTTATAAAAACAAGGCCATGTCGATAAAGATGACACTCTGCTTTGTAAGCCAAGTGGATCTAATTTTTCGTAATAATTAATTCCACTTAACAGACCAAGGCTTTCCAGCCAGCCCTTAGAGTTTTACAAGGAGCAGTCTCTTACATTAATTTAGTCTACACTGATTCACTGGGGTCTGCAATATTGAAGAAGCATCATAATAGCAGTACTATGGAGCAGCAATGTTGGGTAGGATTCCTGACATAGTAGTAATTTATATATCCGATCTACCAAAGCTTGTTTTTTTTATTTTTTATTTTTTATTTCTCTTCTTAGTTTCTTAAGGGAGCTACTGTTTTTACTATGACATATTTCTTCCAAATAATATTTTGAAAGTAGGGAAAAGAATCATTCAATTTCAAATTGTTAGCAAGACAGGATCTCAATACAAACTTTTTGAGCAAATGAACTGAATGAATCCAATAATTAAAATTAAAACAAACAAACAAACTTAAACATCCTCTAGCCTATATTTCTATAAAGATGGAATTTATGTCATATTTTGGTAGTTTTGTACTTACTAACTATAAACAAAGTCTTAATCCAATGATTAAATGGATTTTATTCACCTGTTTCAACTGTAGTCTGGTAGGCTTACTGCCTTTTTTCTGCTCACCTAGGCCTAGTCCTCGAAGCTTCTAACCTCTGTACAATCTAACCTAGGCCTAGAATTTTTCAGTATCTGAGATGAGTTGCTTAATAAGTTCAAAAATTCTAGTCCTTTTGAAACAAACAGGCGAGCTTTACAGGTTTCTTTATAAATTCTATACCCCATGTTAAACCAGATCTCCCAGTACTTTTCCAGAAAGCAGGAGGTGAATTGAGACAAGACCCCACCCTGTTGCAAAGGAATTTGAAAGGTCTCCTCCCCCCTGTGCAGGAGTGTCCAGATCCCAGATCCTCAGTACTAGATAATGTTGCTTAGTAACCATTCCAGACCTCACAGCTCCCCCACCCACATTGGGGCGGGACCAGATGGATTTGGCGCCTAGAATGAACCAATCATTTAAAAAGTCAACTACTCTACCAATTCAGTGTGGCTAAGCTTGCGACCTCAGAGATTCCCCATGCTCCTTCCTTTAAAAACCTCAGCCTTCTGTCTTTCCTTGCTGTTCCTTGCTGGTTTTGTGGGGGGCAGCCCCATTGTACTATGGCTCAATTAAACCTCCTGCTATTGCATCAATTACCCAGTCTCCTGAGTTCTCTTCATCCTCCTCTGGAAATTGAGGTCCCCCTGGGCCTAACACTTTCTGAAGCTGGCTGGTTTAACTCAGCTGTTCTGGCTCAAACTCCTCTCCCAGCTAACTTATTCAATATGGCTTTTCACTTGTCTATTAAACTACTCTGCTTGGCTTCAAACTAACTTAAGCAATCTTTATAAATTTTTGGATCCTTTTCATTCTCTAGCTTGTTCTGTCTTTACCTTCATCTAGCCTGTTTTCTCATTCAACCTCTGCCTGTAAAACCCTTCCGGTAAAATTGCCTCCCATCTTTGCATTGCCACTTAAGTAGCTTCCCTTTCCTCACTCTTCTCATGAGTTGGGTATATTCTATTCTGTCAAATCTTCTCTGAATTGTCATTTCCTTTTACTGCCATTCAAATAGGCATCATTTCAAACATGGGTGCTTCCCTCTACAAACTAACTTTTCCTTCATTGTTTGGGATTAAAGGCCTGTACAACCTAGGACCTACCCTTTCCTTTACTTGTAACTTACTCTGTATCAGGCTGGCTTTGAACTCAGGTCTGCTTGTCTCTGTCCCCTGGATTAAAGACGTGTATGCATTCCAGATTACACAAATCAAGAAGATCTTTGGATGTGATCTCTTACCAGAACAGCTATGTTCTGAATTAATTTTTTTTACAATTAAAAATGTCTTTCCCATGACAGTGTCAAGGAGAAGTATTTGGTGTTTAGTTTTGTTTTATGTTTATCAGCAGTTTATAAGAGTTAAGCTGTACCTAGTTACCTAGAGTCTTTTACAGGGAGAATGGGTGGTTTAATGACGTTAAATCTGATAATAATAAACTCACAGCTACAGAGTTTTGGGCAATTCCAGAGTTTTGGACGAACACACACATACACACCACACACACACACACACACACACACACACACCAAATACACACACACACACACACACACACACCAAATACACACACACACACACACACACACACACACACACCACATACACACACACTGTTCCTGGTAGTTCTTACCATACTGTATTTCTAAGAACTGAAAAGAAACTGATTATAAAAAGAGTTTTCTACATTGATTACAATATATTGTCATTTGGGAATGCTAAACAGTTGCTAAGATAGAGCTAGTAATGCAATAAATGGAATGGGATAAGTGAAAGGAAAGAAGAGATGCTGTGCAGCTGGTAGGAATCCTGAATGCATAGCAACTACAGACTGATAGCTAATTGCACTATTCATTGTACATCTTCTGAGGAAGAAAGGTTAACCAATGTGTGTGTATAAAGCTTCAGCATCCTATTAAAATGAAGGCTGAAACCCTTTTGACCTATTTCAACTAACAACATTTGACTGCAACTATAGAATCCTAAGATAGTACTGTTGTAGATTACAATGTACTGAAGACATTTATCAACAGGAGTCCATATATTTTCTTATTTGGAAACCTGTATTAATGAAATAACCTTTAAATGCTTATCAAAAATATCAGTAACATCTGGACAGAGGTTAGGTTTTTAATAATTTTAACAAAATATTTGAACCAGGTAACATAATACTTTAATTACTGAAGAATTTATTATTACTGATGGAATTATTACCAAATGTCAGATAATATGTAAATGAATAACAAAATACAAATGTTATTAGTGGAGTACACTTATTGTTAATAAATATTACTCTACTAAAATGTATGCTTGGATAGTCTCATAATGAAGAACATAAATAAAAATAGAAAACTCTTGTTAACCAAAGGGAGAATTGCAATAAAGGTTAAGTTTTACTATTCTTTATACTTGGTACATGTAAATAACCTGCAAATAAAAGTATTTTAAAAGTTATAATTGTTTCAATAAAAAATGTACTTAGAGAACAACTGACCATGCTGTGCCAAGCCCTATCTGGTACAACTATACCACATCCCCCAACATAGGCTCAGAAAACTTTACACGAAAAGGCTGAAAATTATAAGAATCAGAGGTTCAGGACAGAATATCTGCTGCAAGACAGTCTCTTCTACATAAGGAAGGGAAGCTGCTCCCATAAACTCTCAACAACATGGTTGCCTAAGCAAGCCCTAAAAACTAACATCAATTAATACACCAGCATGGATGGTGGAACTGTCATGAGATTTTGCCCATAGAAGAAAAATGAAAGGTGATTAAAAGCTGATCAAAGATGGAGACTCAGTCTTCACTAGGGACAAATCTATTGATAGGTTAGCCAACCCTAGGAGGTCAACCCTGAAAACATGTGAGAAACACTAAATGATCTCAGCAGACGGTATGTATAAACTTGCACACACATATACAACACACACACATACACACACGCTCTAATTATTTTAAAAAGAACATGTTCTTAAATATGTGGCGTTTGGTGGTCTATTTATTATACAACATTTCTTTACTAAGTTCTAATGCATTCACTCTTTGATTAACTGCCTAATTCTAATTAGTACTTTGCTAGAAACAGCCAAAACATATACTCACAAGTCTTATGATGCATTAAACAGAGAGAGAATTATTTTATATGGTATATCCATGTAGTAAAATGTACACATTAAGAAAACAGCTATTTTTATCCAAAGTTTATACCAAGGTTACAAAGAGTGGTTTTACCCACCTAGATCTCATCCTCAGGGTTTTTATCTTATTGAACTACATCGGCACCTTTAGTAACGGATCTGAATTTACAAAACACAATCAAGAACATCTAACAGTAAATACACACATAGATTTATTATAGAAAATGAATGTTACCAATACCTAAAATATGTTGTTTTATTTGTACATTTTTTGCAGTAATTATGTGTATGAGAAGGCAAGGCCCTTAGACTGTATATTCTGTCAATAGATTAAAATTAATATTCAACACAGAATCTCATATCCTATAAATTTTTCTTTTGAATATAATGATAGGTTATTAATAGTAAGAACATGTCAAGCTCAACAAAACTTCTAAGCACCATGTGAACTGAAAATGTCACAAATCTTGACATAAAACAACTGTTCCGAATGTCATCATTTGAAATCATAAATTCTGCTCTTGCTTTCTGAGTGGAATCTACTCCATAGTGAGACTTAGTCAAAATAGCCTCTACTGCACTTGCTCCTACTGCTCAAAAGGTTACTTCCTGTTCTAGCAGAAAGAAATACAAAAGTCTCTTTATTCAGTTATCCATTTACTAATCTCCTAGTCATACAAACATGCATACAGCATCTCAATACCATAATTGATTTTAAATGTGTTCACTAATAGTTTAGGCACAATTCCTGAAGGAATGGCAAAAGGGGAGAGATAAAATCTTATTTATTTTTTCATTTTGAATATTTATTCATGTCTACACTACTAGAAATTGAGTCTCTGAACTCCCACATACTAGGCAAGTGGTCTACCACTGGGTTATAACAACATTTTTTTTCATATTTTATTTCAATGAAAAATTTAAAAGTATTAGTCTTGAACCTAGTCTATTCCTAAATAGCCCCTGGAATAGTTTGATGCTGCTAAAATACTGATTTTTTTTTTTAAACTAAAAAGTGATGAGCATCTTACCTGGCATAACCTGAGTCTTCATCTGTTTGATTTTCTAAGTCATAGGACCACCTATAAATGTCCAGAAATTCAGCACTGTTAGTTTCAGGACTGTTGTCATCTGCTGTATTTGACAGTAATATTTTTATTTCATTACATCAAAAACACATTCAAAGCTAGCAGGTTATATAACAAAAAAAAAATGGTGTCCATTTTTTGTTGTTGTTACCTTAAAATAAGGTCTTTATCAAAATAGAATTACATCATTTTTCCTCTCTATTTTCTCCCTGTGGTGGCTCCAGTGTATCCCCCACTATCAAGGTGATAGTCTATATTTCTTTGTTATTTTTAATACATGTGTGTGTGTGTAAGCACAGACATATAAATGTAACCTGCATGGGCTGGAAAGATGGCTCAGCCATTAAAGGCTAGGCTCACAACCATAAATATAACCTGCCAAACTGTTTTTGTTTGCATATCTGCAGTTTCAGGGCTAACAACTTTGCTTTTCACAACCAGTAAAGTGCCTGATTTCTGGAAGAGGTAAATATTCCTTCTTCCAGAAGTATACAGTTGCCTGTAGTTTCATTAAGTAGGACTAGGAACCACAAATTTCCCCCATTAATGTTACGATGTCCATTGTTATAGCTATTGTTCTGGTTTTGTTTAAGCAATAATTTCTAGGAATAACTACTTCAATACATACATTTTGGTATTCTGGCTCATAGTCTCTTTCCACCCCATATCTTCCCAGAGGTTCCCTGAGCAACAGACACACACTAAAAAAGGTTGTGTAATATAGATGTCTATGTTGGGGCTGTGCTTTCTAAGAGTTGCTTACTTCTTCATTCTGTCAGGATGTGGTTTTTCTGTAATAGTCTCCTTTTGATATAAAGAGAAGCTTCTTTGATGCAGAGGTTGTAGCTACACTTATTTGTAGACTTAAGAATAAGATTTAGGATGTAGTAAGGAATTATGCTAGTCTACAAAAGTAATAGTAGTAGATTTTTTTTTCTAATAACCATTGTTGCCTTCCATTTCCCTGGGGGTTGTTGGCCGCTAGTCCATGAGAACAAAGGGAGCAAAAGCAATGAATGGGGAGGGCCGGAGGTTCAGGATGGCCTGTAAGTGAGATGAAATAACTTCTGGGATTAGCTTCAGTAAGATATCTCCGATTTATTTGGGGTGAACAAGGGCTATATAGTTCTTGGGAGGGTTCTCAGGGTAGGTGTATACTATTGGCTACGATTGGGAATTATTTACATTCCAGGAATTCCAGATGCTGTGGGGCAGGATCTTATGGTGGGGAAGGGTGGCAAAGGAAGTTGAACTTGCATTTTGGACATGGTCTATGTGACTTTCATCAGGGGTGGGAGTGGAGCTTAAAGAAACTTCCAGATGAGTTATATCAGAATAAAAGAAGCCTCCTGCTGAGAAATGGAGCCCTCCATTCTGTACCAAGCTTGGGAGAGCTGTCCAGACGTGACAGGGCTATGACCCAACGTCTGTCCCATGACTTCATTAGCACTAGGAAGGTGGTTAGACTTAGTACCATGTATTATTTTTGTGTTTTTAAGTGGGCTTCAAGTGCAATTAGTTAGTATTTGGTGACCACCAAGATTTTAGTTCAGCTTACTACAATGTTATGGATATCTTACCAACCTGATCATTGTTATGGGTCAGAGGAGATTTGGGTAGGTAGGACTGCTAACTAATAGAATAGAGGCTTTCAGATCACATCCAGCTTGACTCATTCAAGTCTGGGTCCTAAATGTGTAGTGTTTTCAGCAATAGTGACCCACCCTCTAGCTTCAGAAGGCAATCAAGAGCTGTGCTTGAGAGGATTACATAGACTCCATTTTGTTTCTATTTTAGGACTAGGTCTGAACCTAAAAGAAAAATTAGACCATAGGTTGCCAATTTCAAGAACAAGACCATAAAATCCCCCCACCCAAAAAACAGCCTGAGGATAACCATAATAATGGGAAGGTATCTTATCTCAGGGTGGGGCATCTATGCTGGGCAGCCCACCCACCTTGTAGTAGAACAGTCATGGAAAAGAAAATACATAATGTTCCTGAGGTCTATAGATAGCTCCCTCAATGTTAGTCATGTTAGTTAGCCAATCACTTTGTAACAGTCTTGCCCTTGTTGAATGTCACCTTAATTATGTAACTGCTAAACTAGAAATTCCTGATCCTTGCTCAAAACCCCAATAAAACCCTGCCTTGCATCTCCTCCCTCATCCACTGTGTTGGTGACAGTGGAGAGAAGGAGCTTAAGCCCGAATAAAGCTCTTTGCTCTTCCAGATGTGTTCTGGCTCCTGGTGGTCTTCGGGGACTCTAAGATCTGGCCATAACATGTTTATAGTCTATATAATTGTGGTAGTCATTTATACCACCCTGACCGACATAACTATCCAATAGGAGGTTCTAATATCTGACAATAGGGGTTTTGTTAGTCTACAAGTCCTGTGAAGAGCATCCTCAGTCCCAAGGGGGTTTAACTACTACTGTGTGTGTGTATTCCATCTTTATCGCTTTTCCTAATTATGGCTTTATTACTTTTGTAAATACCCTTCTGCCTCCCTCCTATTCTTTTCAGATGGTTGGCAACCATTGTACCTTAGTTCACTGGGTAATGCTGTTTAAATGAAGAATAAGTTCTAATCCATCATGTCACTCCCCCTCCTTACTATCAAGGCTACCTTTACTTTTCACAGATCACTTGTCATATATGTGTCTGTATTCAAACCAGCTAGAAGCACTTTATAATACTCTAGTACCTATATAACCTTGAAAGAAATGACAAGAAAGGTGGTAAGGTTAAAAAAAATCACTTAATAATATGGAAAAAGAGTAAAATCATTCACCCCAGCATGTGCATAGAGTAAATCTATAGAAAGAGAAAGGCAGTATCATAGTCTTTAAGTTTCAAAGAAATTCTGCTCGAGAATCTAAAGATGGATATGCAAAGAAGGACATTCTTAAAATATACCATGACATTTTTGGTAAGGTAAGATAGAATGTTTTGTGAATTGAGAATGACACATAATTCATTATTGTTTAAGTGCAAGATTTGTTGAAGGGAGTACCAAGAAATCAATCCAGATAGATGACAATAGAAGAAACTTGAGGAAGCATTTTTGACATATCATAATCAAATTCCTTTAAAGTATAGTGTGTCAAAGAAATATAAATAAAAACTTGGCAGTTTTAAGAAAAAAATGTAGAGTAAAACAAACAATAGTGGCAGAAAATATTGTCTCAGAATTCACTCAAGGCAAAGGATAAAAGAAAAGAATTCTTTAGATATGGAAAAATAGTGTTTAAATGTTTCAAAACTAGTCGATTACCCTCAAAAAATATTCTTGATTTGATAAGATGCAATATGTTGTTTTACTTCCTTTGTGTTAAAAATGAAAAAGAAACAAAATAAAGTTTTCAAGGCACACATATCTGAGCATAGTTTATCAGTACTTCAAATTTTAAAATTCCTTTGCTCTCAACCGAATAGAAAAAAAAAACAAAAACAAAAACAAAAAAAAAAGGTTTCTATTAAGTGTATAATATTCAAATAAGAGAAAATGATAAAATAAAGTGAGAGAAACAGAAAAAAGAACATATGATCTTAAAAGGAAAAATTCAAATTCAAATGCCACAGTAAATTTTTTCTAACTATGTAAATGATAAACCAATTTTAGAGCCCCCACATAACAATACATATTACAAAATAGGAGAAAATTCCATACTTTATTCATGGTATTATGAGATATGAAGAAAAATTTCAGACATTGAGAATATGGTCAGAATATGGCTGTATGTAAGAGTAGAACATAAAAGTCTAGAGGACCTCTACATTAGATAGCACAACAGTTATTCAGCAGATAAGTCATAATTAAGAATATTTTCATTTTAAAGGGAATGAAGACTTGTAGAAACTCATAATGAAGTAACAGAGTAGCAGAAAAGTGCCAAGGAAAAGAGAGGTGCTTCGCTGAGGAAAAGCCAAGATGATCCATCTACACAAGCTACTCATCTTTAGGAGGATATGGAGAAGCCTCACCCAAAAGGTGAGCCACATGGCCAAAGTGAAAAGAGACTTGCTGCCTTGACCTCAGCAGAAGCGCAAAGCCCTCACAGGCCTTGGGCCCTGTTAGAGGTTTTGGTGAGATAGTAATTTCTCCAGAAGATATGTCAGCGGTGGAGGGGAATCCAATTTGTCACTCTTTAACTCAGGAGGCACTGGACAGAAACCCATTTAAGAGGGGATTTTATTTACTGTAAAAACTCTGCTCCCCTGGGAGCCTGAGAACAGAGACAACTACAAGTCAGGGAGTTTGGATTTAACCTAATACAACCCCAGGGACAGAGATAGTCCTGAGAGGCAGTTGTGGTGTGTTAAAAGCATGGGAAATGACAGATGTAAAGAGAAGGTTTCAGGAGGATCAGCTAAAGCAATGAAGCACATAACCATTTCTTTTGTGGCCAGGAGTAGATATAATCATCTGAAAATAACACTGCTGTTTGAATATGCTAAGATTAAGGTTAGTGGATTGATGGCAACCTCAGGATCCATCAATCTGCATTTCACAGATGTAGAACCCGAGAACTGAGGAACAACTCCCTTGGAGATAATACTTAATATAAACACATACTACACTGATCTCAGTATTGCTTTGATTCCCACTTTACTACTGTACATGGAAGAGTTATCCTAGATAAGGACATCACTCACTACATAAAGAATAATCTGTGGAGTTTTAGGAAGGTGGGGTAACCTGACTATCACACAGACTACAAAGATAAATGTAGCCAGCAGGAGCCCCTGGTATGCAAAGAAGGTGAGCAATTAAAGTAAAGACAGCTCTGGCAGTCATTAGATACTTGTCCAATACAGTCTTCTCATAAATCATAGGAATAACCAGATTCTACAAGCTCAAGTAATCCCCTTGCATACGTACAGATGCCCGTCATCAAGGGTACAAATAACCGCAAATGCTGGCATGGATATGTCAGGAGCAAGGAACCCTCACACACTGCTGGAGGAATGTATACACTGCTAGTAAAGGCACTTTGGAAGAAGTCTGGAGATTACCATAAAACAACAAACAGACAAAACAATATCAGAAGACAAAAAAGCACAAAAAACCAAAACCCAGAAATATAACTATCATGTGACTCAGCTATACTCCTGGCCACGGAACCAAAGGAGTTTATAGCCTAATATATAGACTTTTGCACATCCATGTGCCTTGCAGCTCTACTTATCATAGCTAGGAAATAGAAGCAGCTCAGATGTCCATTAATTGGTTAATTAATCATGACAATGTGGGACATATACACAATAAAATTTTACTCAGCTCTAAGAATAAATATAATTATAAAGTTTGCACACCAGTCAATAAAAATGAGGAGAAATACATTGAATCAAATAACCCAGACTGAGTGTTCTTTTTTATGTGTGGATTCTAACCTCAACTCATTACTTTAGTGTGTTGAACTTTCAGTACCCAAAGAAGCTAGGAAACTTGAGGGAGAACATTTTAGGCAATTTAAGCAATAAGAAAAACAGGGGTAGTAAAGGGGCCAGAAAATTCAAACAGAGATGATGTGGGTTAAGAAAGACATGGGGATGAGACAAAAGAGTTAATCAAAACTATGAAAAAGCCACATGAAACCTACACTATTATTATATAATTAAAAATCATAAAGAAAGTTTGTTAATAGTGACCTGACAAGGCTAAATAATGCTGTTCATAGCGTTAACAGCTTTTTTAATGTGTTGGTGCCAGCTGTGAGTTACTTGTAAAGGAACTACGGGTCAAGGAGATCCTAGAGTCCCCCACCTCCCCCAAACAATGCAAGCTCTTGCCATGGCTCTTGATTATTCACTATACCTCTTTGAGATTATTCAATAGCTACAAATAACACAGACCTTGAAGGCAAAATTATTAAGAAATAAAATTAAAATTGAACTAAAGAATTCTACCCTGCTGTCTGGCATTCATAGTGCCAGATGATATTACATACACCACTGGGGAGAAAAGAGAGCAAGTGTTTTCCCATCTGTGTACTCTGAAGTATGACACTAACCTACAAGGCAAGATATGTCCATTGTTCCAACAGTAGCACACTGTTACTGTGGGAGTTACTTAACCACGCCCTGGTTTGATTTGAGGACCACTCAAAACAGGGAAATGTATTTCTAGGAACCTGAAGCCTGTCAAAATCCATGACTGAGGAGGTCACAGGCCTTGGGACAAAACTTACTAATGATGTTTAACAAGCTGATATAATATCAAATATATTTTTAAATTCTGTTTATAACCACACATAAGTGATACTGTGACCCTTAATGGGAGAATTGGGACCCTTACTATTTAGAGTTATTATCAAAGTACATATGTTAATTCCTATTTTTGCTTTCTGGTATTTTATTAAACTACTGTTTTATAACTAATTGTGATGGTCCAATGACACTCCCATAAGATGCTAGCTATTAAATGAAAATCACACTGCAATGCATGGGATAACTCCCTATGAGTTATGGGTCAGGATGTCCACAGGGGTTTAGTAAAAAAATTTAAAAAAAAAACAAAAAACAAAAAGAAACAACAAAGGCTATTACTATTACCCTCAGTTGGCAGCAACACATTTTGGCCGCAGGACAGAGAAATCAGTCTCAAACTGACCAGAAAAATTTCTCTGTTGGCAAGCTTTCATCATAATGGACAGTGCTTTGTAGGCTGCTAAGAGGTAAAGGGGATCAATGCTGTTACCTAGCATAGGACCCTGAAATTTGTGATTCCTACCTTTGAGGCAACATGCACTATCTAATGCATAATGGCGTGACCATTATAGGGTAACTAAGTGCATTCTGACTGGATTTGAAGTTTGTTATAAAGGGAAAAAAAAAACATTCAGATCTGGCTCAGTAATCTTGACTAAAAGCTAATGGCTGGGGAGATCAGAGGCTGTATGGTTGAACACACTGTTATTCTTTTAATAAGTGATCATGTTGTTTTATTGCCTTCTAAATATTTATGTTTAGACCCATATACCCAGGCTGTTTTCAAACTTTTGTCAGAGAAGCTCTTTTTATAGTATGCAATAGCCAGTAAAGAGAAGCATAACAGGTCAAAGTGTTGAGAATGAAAGACAAAATATTCAGCTCTAAATGGGACATCTTTTTCAACTCTATTTCTCCTAAAGCATAGGGGGAAAGAGCCAGGGAGAATTTAAGAGATGGAGGATTGAGAGTTGTGATATGGCGCCCTGTTTTCTGCACATGGCTTGACGGCACAAACTCACTGCAATTGTGGTCATGAGTACCAGCACACGAGCATCCAGCATAGATGGGGAAAGGCCCGCTCCAGGAGCCACTCTTTACTGGGGACCTATTAAGAATGATAGCTTCTGAAGAAGAAGAAGAAGAAGAAGAAGAAGAAGAAGAAGAAGAAGAAGAAGAAGAAGAAGAAGAAGAAGAAGAAGAAGAAGAGTTTGTTTTTGAACATGTACACACTTGTAGATTTCCCATGCTCCAGTGAATGGCCTGACATCCAATGATATATGAGCAATACAAATCGGACTTTGTGAATTAACAAAAAACAGAACTAAAAGAGAAGAAGCAAAAAGGAAGAAATGAAGTTGAAAGGGGGAAAGTTTGGGACTTATGAGAGCAAGTTGAAGGAGAAAGTTGGCTGTATACCATCATATTGTATTGAATGTATGTATGAAATTCTCAAAACTGAAAATGCATTTTAAAAATTTGTTATCTAAAGAAAATAAGTATCTTTCTAAAAATCCTGTATATTAATAATTATATTAATGACTGGATCAAACCAACTGCCATGCTCATATGAATGTGATAGTTCCACAATAAAAGGGCACTTTTCATATGAACTTTTAAGTTAGGGAAATACTACTTACTCAGAAGTTTGTTTAAAGATAAAAACACTAACAAGTCAGGCATCAGTAGCATACAAACAGATTCTATATAGAGTATAATGAAAACAATTTCTCCAACACACACAAAAAAAACATTCCTCATTTTTAATCTTCAGTTGAACAGTATAAAATGTAAACAAAATATTGAAGTTCATAATCCTAACACTAAGACTTCACAAACATAGGTGCAGTTAAATCCTGTTCATGACTGCTATGAATAAATAATGAGTTTTTGAAAAAAATATAGCAGACTATCTCTTGAATATGTCTGTAGAATTTCCTTGATGTCCTGTGAGTTTTGTTTGAAAGACTCAAATGTCTTAGTTTCTTGTCAGAAATTCATTTGAACACATGCATTTCAGCACAGTAAATTTTGCAACTGTCTTAGAAGTTAACTTTTTGCTTATAATTTTAAGATCCACCCGACTGCACATCAAGAACAATCGGCCTGCATATCTGTGCTGCTGTCCAAATAGAATTGCTCTGAGAGGTTTGGCTCCTGCTCCAACGCTGCTTACTGCCAAGGACCATAGCACTATAGTTTAGTGGAAAATATATTATATGTATACCGCGGCAGAGTGCTGGCATCTCAGTTTATTGCCAGCAGTATAACCGAAAGTCTAAAGATCTAGAAAACAAAACCCAGCAATTCCAGTGGCACTCCTCTTTGGACTTCAATCTTTTACGTGGTGAGCCGTGTAATTTACACATATTTTACTGATTAAGTTTTGAGGAAAACAAAAGCTGGATTCTTCAAAAAAGTTTTAGTGGAGAAACCATAGCAAATCTGTTTAAATTGTGCTGCCAATCTGACAATCAAGAGGTAGCAAAGGTGCAAAGCATGCCACTGATGGACAGCTCCAATGTAGGGCTGCAAACACCTTACCACAGCAGTCTTCCAAGAAAATTGTTTCATTTGTTTCTTTGGCATTGTTTTGTGCTAATATTTAGGTTTCTTTTTTCCTAAGAGCACTGAGACTTCACAGACCTCAGCTTGGCTAAATAATATCCCATACCATATTTCAACACAAAAGTATAGCTATTTCACAAAAGAAGATGGGCAAGATCTGAATGTAGATAGGTAATGAGGAGAGATTGGCAAGGGCGCTGGCTGAGATAAAGGGGGTAGTTAATGTACACAGGTACAGGTGTGGAGATACCACCCTGCAGCTCATATATAATGTTCATATATATATATATATATAATTAGCATATTCAATAAAAGTTAAATATATTTTTAAAAGAAGAAAATCCACTCACTAGTGATCATTAAAAGGGGCTTAATATTACTAGTCATCAAAGAAATGGAAAATACTATAAAAATCGGGCATTTACATTTGTTATTATTAAAAAAGGGTGGAAGTAACAAAGCTTGATGAGAATGTGGAAAACAGGGGAGGCTTGCACACTGATGGAAAAGACGCCAGTTCATACAGCCAGTCTGAAAAACATACACCCTAACCACCCCACGCCCACCTGCACTGTCCAGATGAACAAATTAAATGAAGCTCATGTGCATTAAATGTGTATCTGACTACTGTGTTCACTGAAGTGCTGCTCCCATTACTCGGGATGTGAAACCACCTAAGTGTTAATCAATTAATTACTGCCTAGTAACATTAAATGTGGAACAAGAAAACAAAAAGTCAAATTCACAAAAATAAGGCAAGGCTAGTGAGGACTCTCTAAAGCGCTGGAATGGGAGATGCTTGGCAAATAATATAAAAATCTAGTAGAATGAACAAGGGAGGCTCTATAATGTTTTGTGTATGCCTAAATGCTAAAAGTGTCAATTTTAAATGTTCTGACCTTGAAATTATTTAAAATGTTTAGTAACCTAAACAACAGGCAGGCTAGTGGGCTTGATTTATTTCATAAGAGTCGTTTTTATGAACTATTCCTTTAAAAAAGTGAAACTAGGAATAAATTTTATGTGTATGGATGAGCTGTAAACAAAAATTATGAATACAATCAAAGCGAAACAGGTTTTAGCTATTTCAAATTAAACCTTGAAACCTGTTTGCTTAAATAAACTATGTAAGCAAATTAATAATAAAATATTATCATTTGTTTTCCATTCCAAAGTTGACCTTCTATGTCTACCAATATTAAGGTTCAATATAAAACTAAGCAAGAAAGCGCTTCCTTACGCACAACAACTACTATCTGCATTCAACATTTTCCTTACCTGCTTTGTCACCAGTTGTAGATGCTGTTTACATATTTCCTAGTATAAAGTATTCATGCAGCAAACCAAAAACACTAATTATAGTCAGTAAATAGCAACACACTTAATAACACTTTTTCAAGATGCATATGTGCCTGTTTGAGGTTGTTTCTCAGAATTATAATTTTAGTTGTATTCCCCATAACCCAATTGAAAATGATAGAAAGATTTACATTCCTCTAAGTCATTGCAAGGCAGAACTCAAAGTGGACTAAATATTAAAGACTCCGAGACTAATTATTTTCCTGCTCTCTTGAAATGTGACTGAGTCCAGAAGATACTGCCATAAGAGAAACTCACTTAATTCACATCAGCTTAAAATAACTTGGCTGTGCCAAAGCGTAACAGGGCAGCTGCCTCCAGCCCCAATACTACACTCACTTCATGTGTAATGAACTGTTTTGGTTACATATTGAGCTTTTGCTCAGCTTCCCTGGACCTGTGCTATCTTGAACAGCTTCCAAGACTTTGAGACTTTAAGCAAACATACAGAACGAGGCAGGAAAAAAATAATAATTCCTGGTAACTTCCATCTCCAGCATCAAATGAGAAGAATGGGAGACCTTGGACAGCGGACTTGCACCCTACCCATCAGGAGTTCTGGGATGCTTTTCAGACTTCTGTTTTCTGCTCTATTAAGTTTTTATTTAAATGTAGAATTTGACTAGAACATCGAAGAATTGCTTTTATGGGGCACAATAGTCAGCGAAGAAAAATTAATATCATGTGAAACGGGACAAAGCTCAAAAACAAATGTGACCTTGAACGCATGCATTCACATCTCTTAAAGGAACTGCTTTTAAAAGTATGAGAAAGCCTCTCAACTCTCAAACATCGCAAGATATATGTGAAGGAAAACTCAACAGAAGTGGAAAAATCTCTTACTTGAATTTAAAACTCAGTGGGCATGTCTGGAAATGCATTCTAGAGGCTTACCTGGGTGTGGAAGGCTATGGGGCACTGTCCACAACTTCAGTGGGTAAGTTAAATGGTCAACTGAGTCTGAAGAAGGATGCACAAACTGAAAAACAGAGCTGAGGAAATTCCACAGAATTAGAGGCTGGTGAGATTGTTCAGTAGATTAAGGTTCCTGCTATCAAGGCTGGCCAGAGTTGAAACTCAAAGGCTCCTATGGTAGAACAAGAGATCTGATTTCCACAGTTCCCTGACTAATACATGTACACTGAGGCATAATTCTATTGTCGCTAATACATACATGTAAAGTTTTTGCAGGTCAGTTTTCTTCAGCCTACTGTGCTGTCTCTCCCCTCCACGCCTCCAGAATATTTTCTTGTGTTTTTTGTTGTTTTGTTGTTGTTTTGCTTGTGAATTTGTTTTTACTTTAGACAGGAGATTTGGGTCAACCTGGGGACACTTTTGATAGAATTCCTGGTTTGAGTATTTTGGTGTATAAAGAAAATATGAATACAGGTTCCTATTTTATGTGTGTTACATGTATTTAAAATTATTAGAGAAGTCTTGTGGACATTGTACCAAGTGTCATGACCAATCTATGAATTTTTTCCCACTATATTCTTTTAAGGGATATATGTAGGGGTTTTGTTGTTGTTGTTTTAACATCAAACGCATAATTATTTGCAGGTCATGAATCTAAAACCTGAAATTTTACATCACTGAGTTGGAAAATTATATATATATATATATATATATATATATATATATATATATATAAAATCATCTTCTATTACATCCTGGATGTCATTTATTATTATTAAAATCCTTTTTTCACTGGAGTAGAGAAAATGTATTATCATAAGGAAGATATTGAGTATGGCTCCTAGAAATATATATTATATTTGATACAGATGTGTAGAATCAACATTGGGAGGTATACATACAGGTGGGCACCAAAGAAAACTGTAAAGAGTTGTAAGAATTGTTCAGGGGATTTTTTTTTTAACAATACAGCATGTTACAGAACCAAATGACAAATTCATTGATTCTTTGTTCTAAAATTAGATGTTACAGCAGCGCGGAGAGTGGGCATCCTGCTTTAGCACAAAGTCTTAGAAATTTAAGAAATAAAGAAAGTCAGGATATATCTTTAATGTTGGGACATCTGCAAATGGATTAAAAGGCAAGGGGTGGAAAGCCAATTTTTTTCCTTTCTATTTTCTGTCTTTTATTTTATTTAATGTTTAATTTTTATTTTTCACAATTTATTCATTTTTTTATATCCTGATTTTAGTTCCCTCCCTCATCTCCTCACATTTTCACCATCCCTTCCTCTTCTCCCATCCCCTTCACCTAGTCCACTGAAAAGAGGAGTCCTTCTTCCCTACCATCTGATCCTAGCTTCAGACTTAGTAAACTGCCTGGATCCTCTTCCTCTGTGTATGCATCACCTGGGGAAAGTGATCAAAGAGCAGGCAACGAAGAAGTTCATGTCAGAGACAACTCCTGATCATCTTACTCTGGAACCCACATGGAGACTGAGCTGCCTTTAGGCTACATCTGAGCAGCAGGGATAGGTCCTCATCCTCTCCATGCACGGTCCTTGGTTGCATTAGCTTATGCAGGGCCTTTTTTTTTTTTTTTTTGGTTTTGTTGGTTTTCCGTCTTTTTAAATTAATTAATTAATTTTTATTCACTTTACAGCCTGATCTCAGTCACCCTCCCTCCTCTTCTCCCAGTTCTACTCTCACATACTCGCATTCCCCCTATCCCTTATCCTCAGAGAAGGAGAGACCCAGGTTGTACTAGCCCTGGTACAACCAGCAGGAACAGACTCGCACTGAGGCCCAGACTAGGCAGCCCAGCTATGGGAAAAGGATCCAAAGGCAGACAGTAGAGACAGTCCCTGCTCTAATTTGTAGGGGACCCACAGGAAGAACAAACTGCACATCTGCTACTTATGTGTAGGGAGCCTAGGTCCAGGCCATGGAAACTCTTTGGTTGTTGGTTCAGTCTCTGTGAGCCCCCACGGGCCCAGGTCTCTCTAGCTTCCTTAATCCTTCCCAGCATTCTTCCACAGGAATCCTGAGCACTGCCTATTTTTTTGGTTTTGGGTCTTTGCTTCAATTTCCATCAGCAGCTGGACGAAGCCTGTCAGAAGACGGTTATGCTAGGCGCCTAACTGCAAAGATAGCAGAGTCTCATTAACAGTGTCAGGGGTTGGCCCTCTTCCATGGTGTAGGTCTCAGGGAACAGTTAGCCATTCCTTCAATCTCTGCTATGCTCCATCTTTATCCTTGCTCTGCTTGTAGGAAGGACAGATTCTAGGTTGAAGTTTTCGTGGATGTCTTGGTGTCTCCTCAGCCTACTGAAAGTCCTACCTGGCTACAGAGGGTGGCTTCTTCAAGCTTCATATCCCCTAATGGTGGGAGTCTCAACTAGGGTCACTCCCATTGACTCCCAGAAGGCTCCCCAGTCCCTGGAAGCCCCATCCTCACGCCGATTTCTATATTCTCTCCCAGTCTTCTACACTTCCCACTCCTGCTTCCTGCTCCCACCCCATTCCTCTCTGTATCACTGTCCCATCCAGTTCTCTCCCTCCTTCTACTGTTAGATATCTATTGTGTTTTCCTTTCTGAATGAGAGTCAAGCATCTTCCCTTGTTACTTGGCATTTTTCGGTCTTTGGATTGTAGCCTGATTATCCTGAAATTTACGGTAAATATTCACATATAAGTGAGTACATACCATGTGTCTTTCTGGGTAGGGGTTACCTCACTCAGGATGATCTTTTCTAGTTCCATCCATTTGCCTGCAAAGTTCATGATTTTCTTGTTCTTAATAGCTGAGTTTTTTCAGGGATGATGCCATGCTGAGGGCAAATTATCAAATTGATGGAAAAGTTTCAATCTTTATATGCTTTGGGGTATGGGTGTGGAAGGCACCCCACATCATATATTTCTTTCCAAAATGATCTTCATTCTCTCTTCCCAGTTGATGAGGCTGTGGATGTTACATATGCCCAATTCCTACTGCTCGTTGTATCATGCAACTGTGTAGAGCTGTGTTATGTTCACATCTGTTACTGTTGAATGTTGACAGTAATTTAATGTCATGACTTCTCTATTTTGTCAAAGTCAACTAAGTAAAGCTTACCCTCCCTAATATGATGGTCTTACATTTATCTTACTTTCTGTCTTCCTGCAACTTCAAATGATGTAAAATTTTCTCTATTGTATGTATTCTGTCTCCACCATTACTATGGTTTTATGTGTTTCTCAAGAGGTCCATATGCTGATGGTTCAGTCTCATATCCAAATTGCTGTGAGTGAGTGTGATGATTAATCATTTTGGTCAGTTTGTCTAAACTTGCAGTCCTCCAGAATTTTAGATTTGGACTTTAGAATTATCTAACCATATTTTTCGAATGCTCAGCTATGATAGTACTGTTTCTGAAAAGACTTTAAATTTCAGCATAAAAGATAAATCTGTTTATTACTGCTCTACTAAATCAATATATAAATCATAAATATATAAAAATAAATAATATATAAATCACTAAATCAATATACTATATCATATAGTGTATCTAAAATTCTATATTGAAGACAGGTTCAACCAAAGTCCACTAAATATCCCATTGTAATAAATATCTCAAATGTGGAAGGCAAACTCCCAAGTACATAGTTTTAAGTTCTACAGCTAATCATCACAGGAGAAATGACTCAAAAATCTCCTGTGTAATGTATTGTATTATTTAGCTTGACCTTGCACTGGGATTGTGAATACTGTAACAACTCTTGTGAGTTACTTGTATAGGTCTTGTGTTCTGAGGACATTGTTTCCTTGTAAACATACACACACACACACACACATACACACACACACACACACACATACACAGATGATTTTAAGTATTTGTTACAATAATACCTCTTCTGATTTGTTTGTAATGTTAAATTAAAGAAAGAAATTAAAGGAAAAAGAGACTATTAAAATCAGGATTTTTTCAATGTTGTTTTTATGTATATGTTATCACTTCTCATTTCTTAACTATGCATATATATATACATATTTATATTTATATATTTTATGCTTAAATGTTTATACACATAGGCAAGTCTCATATTAGCAATATAATTTAATGCATAATGCTATTTACTTATGTTTAACATGTGAGCTTTAAGTAAATATTTCAATATTGCATATTCTAATCTTCAGGGAAATAAATGTCTAATTCCATAGGAAAAATAAAGTAATTAAAAATAAAACTGACATTTCTGTATGATTGCTTTATGTTTTTAATTAGAAAAATTAACATAAATTTATTAATAAAGATAATCTATGTTAAAATATTGTATGTTGTACTTAGCATCAATGTGTTTTCTCTGGATCAATGACTGCTTTTTTCTCATTGAGGTCATCATAGTTAACTTTGCTAAAGAACAATATGTATTATGATAAAATAGTATTATTTGTCATAGCAAAATAAAATAGGGAAGATTGAGCATTGAAGGCTAAAATATAGCTAGCTACCCAAAAAGCTAAAATACACCCATAGCAGTGAGTAATATAAGATTACTTTTTCCTATTGATTCTTATGTTTTCTATATGAAAGTTTACTAAAAAGTTTTTATCTTGTTTTTTTAATAAATAGCATATGTATAAAATATTGCCAATGCCAGTGTGTTTGCTTTGATTTTTATTAGACCTTTGTACATTTTGCACCAACAGTTTTGACCATGCTCCTTCTCTCCCAATTCCTCCCAGATCAAACCCCCTTCTCTCTTCACCTGACTTTCTGTCCTTTTTTCTGTTCTTATCAAGTTCTATTTTTGCTGCTCTTATTTCATGGATGAGTAGGCTTCTACTGGAGCATGGCCAATCTACCAGTGGTACCAGTATAAGAAAACTTAGTCTTTCAAGGAAGCTTCAGATTACCAATAGCTTCTCTGCTAGAGTTGAACTTCACATCTATCTCCCTGCTCTGTGATGGGATTTGTTCTAGGTTGACCTTGCTATAAGTTGATTTGTCCGGGGGACATTGTTTCCCTGCATTCTTTCACTGCCTTTACCTTTTAAAGTCTTTCCTCCTCTATTTCCACAATGGTCTCAGCCTTGGGGGGAGGCTCTGTAGGATAGGTGTAACATTTAAAGATGAGCATCTTTCAATCCCTTATTCTCTGCATCTTGGTCAGTTCTTGGTTTTTGTGTTAATCACCATCTGCTGTAAATGGAAGATTCTCAGACATTTGTGGAGAGATACATTATAATTAGTCATTTGGAGTCAATTTAACATGTAATAGATGTATGTTTTTCTCTAGGGTCTATGACCTGCAATAACACACATTTTCAGCAGAAAAACAATGCCAAGTGCCAGTTTCATCTTCTGGAGTGGAATTTCAATCAAATAAAGTGTTGATTACTACCCTGATGTCCATGCCATTATTACCCCAGTAATAACTGTCTTGCCAGGACAGTTGTTGTAACTCCCAGAATTCACAGCTATATAGGACTGTTGATTACTTTTCTCATTTGTTAACACACAAAGCACCATTCAGCAGCACAAAATTTATTCAGTAAAGAGGAAGCTTCTTGATATCAGCTGAATATACTCATGATTTCTATTTATGTTTAATGTACCTAATTAAAGTAGCAAATACAAAATATTTCAAAGTGAACTTTGATTTTATGTAACTCACTTGAAAAAATAAAATCATACGGAATAAATGTATTTAACGTGAAGAAATCTAGCAATTTTTCACCCAAATATCTTTAACATGAAGAAAAACTACATTATCACATTATTTCCTTAGATTTTGGGGTCATTAATTAATTTTATTTTCCTTATGTACAAACATTATTGAAATAGAAATATTAGAATTTATGGATAGTTTATAACTAATGAGTATAGTATGAATACAATAATTCACAAATCAAAATATCAAAATCCTGTGAGAAAAATGTGAACTATATTTTTATTAAAACTATGATGTATTATCTGTCAATAGTTCTAGGAATATAGCATAATAACAGTCTGTCAATTATTGTACTTACAACTCATATTCACTTTGGGACACTATGATTGGGATAGATAGATAGATAGATAGATAGATAGATAGATAGATATCTCAGGAGAGGTATACATTAAATGACTAAGGTTTTGACAAATTTATAATTTATTTTGCTTATATAAAATCATTCTTGTCAATCTCAAAATTCCAACAAATAAGACATATGCTTTAATCATGTGAAGTCTTCACAATTAAAAGCCTTCAAATAAATACTTGAAAATATATTTTTAAAAGCAAGAAGTCATTTGGTCCTGTAATATTTATCGATGTCTTTATGAAAAGCCTTTTATTTATAAAACAAATGTCATTAAAAGTTGAAAGCAGGGTTCTGGGTTATCTCCATGAATGTGATTGGTTGTAGTATCAGTCTCAGAAAAGACCCTTGTTCCCAGATATTTTTGGTTCTGTTGCTCTCCTTATGGAGCTCCTGTCCTCTCCAGATCTAACTATTTCCTACTTCTTTCATAAGATTCCCTGCACTCTGCCCAAAGGTTGGCCTTAAATCCCAGCATCTGCTTTGATACCCTGCAGGGTAGAGCCTTTCAGAGGCCCTCTGTGGCAGGCTCCTGTCCTATTCCCTGTTTTTGCTCTCTTCTGATGTCCATCCTCAGCCTTTCTGAATGGGGATTGAACATCTTAGCCAGAGGCCTCCTTCTTGATTAGTTCCTTTAGGTGTACAGATATTAGTATGTTTATCCTATATTGTATGTCTAATATTCACTTATAAGTGAGTATATACCCTGCGTGTCTTTCTGGGATACCTCACTCAGGATGATCTTTTCCATTTCCGCCATTTACCTGCAAATTTCATGATTTCCTTGTTTTTTATTGCTGAGTAATACTCCATTGTATAGATGTAGCCCATGGCAGTTCAGTGACCAAGTGTGTTCCATAGTAATGAGAATAGGGACTGTCTCTGACATGAACTATTTTGGCCTACTCTTTGATCATCTCCCTCTGAGTGGGGAGAAGCCTTACCAGGACACACAGGAAAAAAATGCATCCACTCCTGATGAGACCTGATAGACTAGGATCAGAAGGAAGGGAGGAAGATCTCCCTATCATGGACTTTGGGAGGGGCATAGGTGGAGAAGGGGGAGGAAGGGTTTGTTTGGGAGGGGAGGAGTGAGGGAGCTACAGGGGGGGATACAAAGTGAATGAATTGTAATTAATAAAAATAAAAATTAAAAAATTGAAAGCAGTAAACACATAAAATATTTTCTACATATTTCTACATACTTCTTTTTAAGCAGAATACTTTTACATTTATATTTCTTTTTATTATCTTTTATTACAATTTATTCAATTTGTATTCCACTGTGGTACCCTCCTTTGTCTCCTTTGATCACTTCCCCCTGGGGGGTGCAGCCTTGCCAGGCCACAGAGGAAGAATTATCTTTCTAAAGCATTTATATGATCTGATAAGAGAAGAAAATTAGACCATGAACTGTTGAAAATTTGTAATCACTGTTAAATAACAAAGTCATTTTTTAAAAATTCATTATATAAGATATATTAACATATATTCAGAGCATACAAATAATTTTAGAGGAGAACTGTTTAGTTGACAAAAGTGAAATATTCTAGCCAACATTTTAAGGTCTTAATGTTATCTTTAAACTCTCAGCAATGCCAAAAAGTACAATGATTTCTCATATATTCTTTTTTTATTTTATTTTTTTAACTTTTATTAATTATACTTTATTCACTTTGTATCCCCCATACACCCCTTCCTCCCCCCTCCTAATCCTACCTTCCCTACCTTCTTCATGCATGTCGCTCCCCAAGTCCACTGATAGGGGAGGTCCTCCTCTCCTTCCTTCTGATCCTAGTCTATCAGATCTCATCAGCAGTGGCTGCATTGTCATCTTCTGTGGCCTGGTAAGGCTGCTTCCCCCTCAGGGGGAGGTGATCAAAGAGCAGGCCAATCAGTTCATGTCAGAGGCAGTCCCTCTTCCCATTACTATGGAACCCACTTGGACACTGAACTACCAGGGCCTACATCTGTGCAGGGGTTCTAGGTTATCTCCATGCATGGTACTTGGAGTCTCTGGGAAGACCCCTGTGTTCAAATTTTCTGGTTCTGTTGCTCTCCTTGTGGAGTTCCTGTCCTCTCCAGATCTTACTATTTCCCACTTCTTTTGTAAGATTCCATGCACTCTGCCCAACAGTTGGCCATAAGTCTCAGCATCTGCTTTGATAGTCTGCAGGGCAGAGCCTTTCAGAGGCCCTCTGTGGCAGGTTCTTAACTTGTTTCCTGTTTTCTTCTTCTTCTGATTTCCAACCTCTTTGCCTTTCTGAATGGGGATTGAGCATTTTAGTCACAGTCCTCCCTCTTAATTAGATGTACAGATTTTAGTAGGTTTATCCTATATTATATGTCTATATGAGTGAGTATATACCCTGTGTTTCTTTCTGCTTCTGGGACAGCTCCCTCAGGATGCTCCTTTCCAGGTCCCACCATTTACCTGCAAATTTCATGATTTCCTTATTTTTCATTGCTGAGTAATATTCCATTGTATACATGTACCACAATTTCTGTATCCATTCTTCAGTTGAGGGGTATCTGGGTTGTTTCCAGCCTCTGGCTATTACAAATAAACCTGCTACAAACATGGTTGAGTAAATGTCTTTATTGCGAACTTGAGCCTCTTTTGGATATATGCCTAGGAGTGGTATGGCTGGATCTTGAGGAAGCGCTATTCCTAATTGTCTGAGAAAGTGCCAGATTGATTTCCAGAGTGGTTGTACAAGTTTACATTCCCACCAGCAGTGGAGGAGGATTCCCCCTTCTCCACAGCCCCTCCAGCATGTGTTGTTACTTGATTTTTTTTGATGTAGGCAGTCGTTTTGTTTTGATGACGGTGCCCTTTGCTTTACAGAAGCTTTCAGCTTCATGAGGTGGCATTTATTGATTGTTACTCTTAGAGCCTGTGCTGTTGGTGTTCTGTTCAGGAAGTTGTCTCCTGTGCCAATGAGTTCTAGGCTGTTCCCCACTTTTTTTTCTAATCAATTTAGAGTATCTGGTTTTATGTTGAGGTCTTTGATCCACTTGGACTTTAGTTTTGTGCAGGGTGATAAATATGGATCTATTTTCATTTTTCTGCATGTAGACATCCAGTTGGTCCAGCACCATTTGTTGAAGATGCTGTATTTTTTCCATTGAATGTATTTGGCTGCTTTGTCAAAAATCAAGTATTCATAGGTGTGTGGGTTTTTTTCTGGGTCTTCTATTTGGGTCCATTGATCCTCCTTTCTGTTTCTAGGCCAATACCATGCAGTTTTTATTACTATTGCTCTGTAGTACAGCTTGAGATCGGGGATGGAGATACCTCCAGATGATCTGTTGTTGTACAGGATTGTTTTGGAGATGCTGGGTTTTTTGTTTATCTATATGAAGCTGAGAATATTTTTTTCAAGGTCTGTAAAGAATTGAGTTGGTATTTTGATGGGAATTGTGTTGAATCTGTAGATTGCTTTTGGCAGGATGGCCATTTTCACAATGTTAATCCTTCCAATCCATGAGCATGGGAGATCTTTCCATCTTCTGATATCTTCTTCAATTTCTTTCTTCAGAGGCTTGAAGTTTTCCTTAAACAGGTCTTTCACTTGCTTGGTTAGTGTCACCCCAAGGTACTTTATGTGGTTAGTAGCTATTGTGAAGGGTGTTGTTTCCCTTATTTCTTTCTCAGCCCTTTTGTCTTTGGTATACAGGAGGGCTTCTGATTTTTTTGATTTGATTTGGTATCCTGCCACTTTGCTGAAGGTGTTTATCAGCTGGAGGAGTTCTCTGGTTGAATTTTTGGGGTTGCTCATGTATACTATCATATAATCTGCGAATAGTGACACTTTGACAGAGGGCTAATATCCAGTATATATAAAGAACTAAAGAGGCTAAAAAGCAACAAACCAAGTAATCCAATTAAAAAATGGGGAACAGAGCTAAACAGAGAATTCTGGATAGAGGAATATTGAATGGCAGAGAAACACTTAAAGAAATGTTCAACCTCATTAGCCATTAGGGAAATGCAAATCAAAAGGACCCTGAGATTTCACCTTACACCCATCAGAATGGCCAAGATGAAAAACTCAAGTGACAACACATGCTGGAGAGGTTGTGGAGAAAGGGGAACCCTCCTCTATTGCTGGTGGGAATGTCAACTGGTACAACCACTTTGGAAGTCAATCTGGTACTTACTCAGACAATTAGGAATAATGCTTCCTCAAGACCCAGCTATACCACCTCTATGTATATACCCAAAATTTGCTCAAGTATACAACAAGGACATTTGCTCAACCATGTTTGTAGCAGCTTTATTTGTAATAGCCAGAACCTGGAAACAACCCAGATGTCCATCAATGGAGGAATGGATACAGAGATTTTGGTATTTTTACACAATGGAATACTACTCAGCAATCAAAAATGAGAAAATCATGAAATTTGCAGGCAAATGGTGGGATCTAGAAAAGATCATTCTGAGTGAAATATCACAGAAGGAGAAAGACAAACATGGTATATACTTGCTTATATAGACCTATAAGATATGATAAACCTAATGAAGTCTATACACCTAAAGAAGATAAACAAGAAAGCAGAAATGAGGTAAGATGATCAATCCTCACTTAGAAAGACAAATGAGATGTGCATTGGATATATGACAGGAGTCTACTGCAGAAGGCATCTGAAAGACCCTACCAAGCAGCGTTTCAAAACAGATACTAAGACTCATAAACAAAACTTCGGCAGAAGGGGAGTTAGTATGACAGGGAAAGGATAGGAGCCCCACAAGGACCAAATATATGTGGGCACAGGGATTTTTTCTGAAACTGTTTCTCCAACTAAGGACCATGTATGGATATAACCTAGAACCTTTTTTCGGATGAAGCTCGTGGAAGCTCAATAACCAATATGTTTCCCATATTAAGGGGAACAGGGACTCTCTCTGACAGAAACTCAATGGCAGGCTCTTTGACCTCCCCACCCCCCAAGAGAGGAGCAGTCCTGCTAGGCCACAAAGGAGAACTTTGCAGCCAGCCCTGAAGATATCTGATAAAACAGGGCCAGAGGAAAGGGGAGGAGGTCCTCCCCAATACGTGGACTTGGAAGGGGCAGGGAGAAGCTGAGAGAGGAAGGGTGGGATTGGGAGGGAATAAGGGAGCGGGATACAGCTGGGATACAGAGTTAATAAAATGTAACTAATAATAATAAACAATAAAAAAACACAAAATTTTATTCCAAACTTTGTTTATATAGTAACATCACTGTGATGGTAAATTTTGTAATCAACTTGACTGTATTCAATATTACCATGGCAACAGACCCCTCTAAGTGTGTCAATGACAAAATTACAAAACCAAACAAACAAACAAAAACTTAGAAAGTAAATTTAGTAACATGTGAGTTCTGGTAACATGAGTAAGACAATGGGTCTCAACCAATTCTGTTTGAAGAAAGATGTGTTAGACTGGCAAGATGACCTAGTAGGCAAAAGCAATTTTCATGACGCAAGACTGAGGAACTGAATTAAATCCACCAAATCCATGAAAAGGTAAAGGGTTTTCAGTTCTATAAAATTGTCTTCTGACCATATATGCATTTTGGCAAGTGTGCACTTCACTCATGTACACAAATAACAAATATACGAGAATATCGCAGTAACAAATGAAGTGATTATTTTTTATTATTTAGATGGCTGTACATGAGGAAAATCTACAGGAATGGAGGAAATGCTGACGCGACAGAAGGCATTTCATATGTATGTCTGAACACCTGTGTGCATATATGCATGTATTTATGTGTTTGCTTATTTATTTATGTAAAAAGTGTTCAGTATACCATCCAGTCTGGCCTTGGACTTAAAATATTTCTGACATCCTCTGTATTGCTGAGGCATGGGCCACAGTATCATACTAGAAATTTTTGTCAGTTTTGTTGTTGTTGTTCCTTTAAATTAAAAAAAAATTAAATACTGAGAACTTTTTCTAAGATTATCTCTACATCTCGGTGTAGATCAACTTCCATAACTGGAACAAGCCCATGAGTTTATTGCTCAGTCTTGGGAAAATAATTTCATGTGTATTATTTGCGCTCTCTTTTTCTGTTAGGTAAGTAATAAGTTCTGAATACAAATGGATTCAAAATGAGGGTTAGTTCTTTATATTTCAAATTACATAACCTACTTCGTTGCATCTACATTTGAGGGTTCTTAGTCAGAAAAGAATCTTTGGAAGGACCAGGGCACATGAGCCAGTAAAGAAGAGAGAGAAAATACGGATAATAAGCATTTGTAAATTTGTAAGGTTTCTGACCGGCTAACTAAAATTGAAAGGTGCATGCAGGATCAAGTGTGGGAGTTTGCCTCTACCACATATAACTTCTGCTCATGATCCAGTGGTTACAATTTAATTTCACAAACATACCTGACTGTGAGGCTGAAGTGCTATTTTGCCCTACAACTATGAAAAAGAGAAAAATGGATTTATTGACAAGCTAGCATTTTCTGCCGCAAGGTTATATAACTCTAATATATATACAACTGCATTGCAAATTGCACAGAATAATGTGAAGTGCATTCACCATGCGGGGTTTCACAATATTTGTCATTATTATTAATGTCAGTGTTACCATTCTGAGCTTCCCTTTTCATTATAGAGCTCACAAGTAGCGAAAGAGACTGTAAATTGCTTAAATATTTGTTCTTTGCCAGCCAGAGCCAGAGAGAAAAAAAAAAAATTAATGCTGATACCAGTTTCTTATTTGATGAAATGAAATGAGAATGAACTTTGGAATTACACTAACTAGATACTAATCTTCCACATTCCTGATTAATATTGAGGTAACTTCACTTAATGAAGGATTATTGCATTTAACTTCAGATGGTGTTCTTAGAGCATAATGAAAAATAAATATTGGAGGACTATACATAAGATATGACATTTTCAAATCAGTTACATGGTGATAAGTTCAGAGAGAAAATAGAGTCAATGGCAACTCTGAACCATATTAAAGGATACAAATTGTAAAGGCTACTGTGTCAATTCTGTCACACGTACACACATTTGAAAAGTAAATTTTATATGTGCAGTAACAAGTTTAGTTCATAAATAAAAATGTGAGGGAAAAGAAGAGCAATTCCTTAAAAGTGTTTTAGTATTTCAACACTATAGAGGTAAAGCTTTACCTGAACACTGAAAGTAAATTTAATAGAATAGATTCACTATAGTCTCATGTGTTTTAGTTTGGATTCAGACAACTTACCTGGGAAATGTCTTTTCAGCAATTAAAAGTTCTCTGAGAAAGAGAAACAATCATGCATACAGATAAATATGTCAGAGTAATGAGCAAAGCATAATGAAATACTGGCTATGTGCTAATAAGCAATGAAAAAATAGGAACCTAGAAAGTGACTAGAAAGAAAATCGTTAGCAGTGAGAAAAACAGAGATGAGAGGTTACACAATCAAAGTAAGAGAGCAAGAAAATGTCAGGTACTATTTTTCTTTTTATTTTGCATGAGCTTTTATACCGTTCATTTGCAAAGGATCAAATCAACTGGAAGTGGAGACTGCAATTGTTTGAGAAATGAAACTTACAGTATGAAATGGAGACAGTGTACACCTCAGCCAGTGGCACTCTTGCTGAAGAGAAACATGAGCAGAAATAGCTTCACAAGAGCAGAGATCTTCAGACTGAGAATAGAGCATCCCTCAAATGTGTTTGAATGGTGCTGAAGGAAACCAGAGGAAAGGACAGATCTACATTACAATGGGGAAGAGACATGACCTGAAGAGGAGCTGACATAAGGCAAGATGAAGTTGGTACATCACATGGAGGATGAAAGAGCAGAGTAAGAAAGTCAAGCTTGTGTTCTCTATAAGACAGGTACAAGGTGCAGAGGCAAGATGAGTTTGAAGGCACAGAATAGATTCATTCATTTATTCAATTAAGAGCATTTGAAAACTAAATTCCAAATACAGAGGGATGCTCAAAATTAAAAAAAAAAATTGCATGCAACACATTTTAGCACCTCATAATATTAAATTTCTGTCTGAAAGAAAAATCAACAAAGCAATGATTAAAGAGAAGTATTAAAGTGCTATGACCAAGTGCTAGGGACAGGAGGCTGCTCAGAGGGGAAAGGAGGCTTGAGAGGAGACAACAGAGAACCTTGCTAAAAGGAAGCTCAGGCTGAGCAGTCTCTAGCTGGCCAGGAAAAGGAACTAGGGAAGGCATTAGGCAAAACAAAGCTAGGAATTCGCATAATGAAATTTGTAGGGAAGGTTAATAAAGTACATTTGGTTTTATATAAAAGAGTTTATATAGTACTTAAGCAAAAATTATTTTCCAGATTTTCTGTAAGGTAAATGTATGGAGCCAGTTGAAATGGAGACAGCAACTTCTGAAAAATCCCAGTGATGAGTCTGTCCTTGCCTCTGCTCAGTTTTGGTGATGTTTGCAATTTTCAGCATTATACATTTACGTCACAGCCATTCCTACATTCATTTCTGCATGTATGTCTATTCTCTTTGCATGTATCTGGGCCTCCACATCAGTGTCTGCCTATTTTATTTCTTTTATGAGAAAGGTGGCAGTCACTCAGATGAAACCTCCACCACTCCACATTCAATAATCATGACCTCTTAGCTTAACTATATACTAAAATAATTCCCTTTTCAAATAACACCTTACATTCCAAAAGTGGACTGAGGAATTCAATATGTGTTTTGTAGGAAAGCTAGTTTAACCCACTACATCACTATATATTTACCATGAGAAAAAAATATTTTACTGTCTGAAGATATGTTGAGTTCTCAAATAATTGAACTGTCACTTCTTTCTGCTCCTTCATTCATATAAAATGGAGATAGTACTTGTTTCTGTCTTCTAGGGTTATCATGAGAATTAAGTTCATTAATAGATGTCAAGTGTTTGGGATACCTCCTGTCTCTAAGCACTTGGTAGGCTTGTGACGGACAGCTTGAAATACCTGTTAGCACCACCAACAATAATGATCTTGCCAAGACTACACCCTAAAGAAATGAAAAGATTAGCTAAATCTTGTTATCTAGACAAAGCAGGAAGGAGCCAGTCTATTAGTGAGATGACACTAATTAAAGTATTTTTCATCGTGTTTTCTTATTGTTTCTGCAACTTACTCTATAATTGGACAATTTACTCTATTAGGCAATAACCTTGGGCACTGTGGTTGGTTCCAGCAACCTATTCTAAGCACTTTTCTGAGAGAGGCAGGTGAACTCTCTTAATTGGTATGCCTGGGGAGAAATATAAACACGTCAAATGAATAACCATCAGGTAATACACATTACTGGATGACATTTACTTTCTCTCTGCCAACTGCCTTTAAACTTGGTAGCAAAGCAGGGCAACTCTTCCCTGTCAATACACGGTAAAAATGGTTCATTTAAGGGGTTTAATAGGAGAGAAAAACAGCCTAAAGTGCACACTGTGGCCCAGGAAACAAGAGTTCTCACTACGTTAAACGTGTTAATAGACAAATCTTAGTCTGTAGAAATGAATTCCTGTGCTATGTGAAGATTATTTTCTGTCCACACTCTGTTCTCATTTTTACTACTAGAGAAATAAATGCAGCAAAACTCCGTGCAGTCATCAACTCAATTAAATTTTGCTGTGACTTAAAATTTCAAAGTTTGATATGAGCTGATTGATATGGCTATACGTTGTTTTACTTTAGTCAAAATACAGACTGCATTTTAAAAAGTATTTGCTGATGGTTGATCACTCAATAGGTCTGGATAAATAAAAGACAAAGTTCATAAGTTTTATTTAGTTCATTTTTTACAATTTTAGCTAAGAAAAATAGTAAATCGGAGAACTGTAATAAACATTTAATTCTCTCCAATTTGCAATTATATTAACTTTTTGGCCCATAAGTTTTTTGACATTTTCAGATATTAATTTTTTTTATTTTTATACTCTTTCTAATATTTTAACTAGAAAACAGAAAACATATTCTATCTCCTCAACTTATACACTCACATACACACACATGTACACACACATACTAATTCTTTCTCTAGTTTATTTTCCTAGCTTCTTGATAAAGTCTTTAACAGTGACATCATCCTTCTCAAATCTGTTAGCTCATTAGGATCACCAGGAATGATTTTGTAAATGTATGGTCAGCCCTGAAATACATACAAGTAACATTATACAGACTGAGCAAGTCATATTCATGTATTTAGGGGGGTGTGTGTAAGAACAATTAGAGAAAAAGAGGCCACAAATTTTAGGAAGACCTAGTTCCTATTAGAGGACAGAAGTAGTTAGATAAAAGAGAAGGTGGATGATGGAATTATATAATAATTCCAGTAAAAAAAAAATCTAGTGAAGACTGAACTAGACCTTGACCGGTTTACTCAGAACAAAATGAGGTAGGGGTGAGGTTTATACACAGGTATTTTGTTTTTCCATCAAATATTCTAGCAAGGTGTTGGGCCTGACATTTCTGAGCTTCCCTTTCTTTCTGTATTTCCTTCACCTTGCTATTTCCCTGATCCTAGAAATCACCATTCGGTGTTAATAAGCCTCTTATAATAAGGAAACATAGTATTTGCTTTTTTTTTTAATTTTCTAGTTCCTTTAAGATATCCAACATTTGATTGTGTAGACATTAATTTCTTGACATCCCTGAGGCATAAGCACCTTAAGTTGGTTCTATGATAGTATTAATAACCAAAGTACTAATTATGGAACAGTTCAGAAAAAAACACAAAAACAAATGTTGATACTTTTTCAAATCTTCACAAACATAAAATATTTTGGCTTGTCTATTCTGTATGGTCATCAGAAATATACCCCCATGATGTCTATTCATGACTATTAACATTTTTTAAGACATGTTATTCTTGTTTTGATCATACTTTAAGTGCAAATGATCAAATTATTATTTATCTTTCAAAAATTGGCACTAATGTCATAGTACCAAGACTCCTAAGACACGTCAGCGATCGTCACTACATGAGGGCAGCACATAACTCTGTATCTTGTAGCATAAGGGTTTTGGACAGGTGAGGTGAGTTAGTGGACAAAGTTGAACCCACCTACTTGAATCAAATCCTATGATTCACATGGTACAAGGGGGCAACAGTTCCTTCATGTAACATTCTGAACTCCACACATGCCCTTTGGCATATGCTCACTCACTGGCACACAGGTGTGTTGGTATAATGTTCTTTTGGATTGTATACACCTTACCCTTGTTTGTTCAAATGCTGATTTCTCTCTCCTACTCTCTGGTTTCAATCCAGACATTGCATTGTGATACATGTTCTAAGTATCACCTGTCTCAACTTTGTGTAAACATGGAAAAAAAAAAAAAAAGAGCCACAATGTTGAGCAATGGAGAGGCTGGGGTGGGACATCCTGGTTGAAAGTGGGAGGAGAGGAAGAAAGAGGAGGACAGGAAGGAGTGGGAGGCAGAGGAGGAGAAGAAGGGCAGGCAGAAGCTGGGAGAGCAGAGGCTGGAGGAGAGGTCTTGGAACAACGTGGAGAAATGGAGCGGACCTAAGATATGACTGAAAGCAAGTATAATGGGTGAATTTGAATGGTATGAAACTATGCGGGCTTGGAGGTTTAGGATGGAGTAACTATTGCCCAGCATTGTGTTCTAGGTTAATTAAATAAATCCTAGTCTCTGTGTGATGATTTGGTTATACAGCTGTTTAGGATTAACTGCAGCTTTTACTAAAAGATATATCAATAGCAAATTATTATTATGCTATAATACAGGTGCATGTGGGCATACACAGAAAAATAATAAATAAAGATAATAAAATAATTTTCAAGAAAAAAAACATATTTACAAATCTATGAGGCTTTATCTACTCCTAAGACACTCTTGACAAATTTCAACTCTCAGAGACAGGCATACTTATAACAATACTGCATTCTCTTGTTTTTATTTTAAAACTTAAGTTACTATCTGAAATGAAGTAGTAAAAACATTAAAGGATTTCTAGCTCATCTATTAATATTACAAGATTTACCATAAGGTGAAGATCACTGAAGAGCCAACTTACACATAAATTTCCTTTGAGGTCCCTCTCCAGATCTAAGCATTGATTTGATTTCTCTCTTGTTTTACACTATTGGTATCAGAGATGCAGGATCAATTGTATGGGTGGCCCCATAGACTACTTTGTTAAATTCATGAGTGTCTAGTTAGGATCAACAGTCAGAAAATCAATTTTCTTCTATTTTGTTTCTCATTAGCTTTTATGTTTCATGTTATTTTGCAGGACTATCCAACTCACATGAGAAAGCAAGTTAGGGGACCTATGTGTGCACAGCTTGTACATTTCAAATCTATCAATTCCATAACAAGCAGGATTTTATTTCCAGACAAAATAACAAGAAATATTAACAGTAGCAAAGAGATTCCTTTCTTATTCTCATTAAATTAAGTAAACAAGAACATTCATATTCTAAATAAGAGGGCTATTTCCATCTCTGTTCAGATGAGAAGAGAGTATTTGAATAAGTGTTCTATGCAAAGACCAGAGTATCACATCAGCAGAGAGTAAGTTCTGGTACTTAACTATGGTGTTTTTCTTACTGTGGCTCTTGTTCTGTCTATCAGCCAATAAATATGTATTAGATACCAACTACATCCCCAAAGTAATTAAAAATTAAACAGACTTCTTCATCTCTTGGGCCAGCAGTTCACCACAAAATCATAATCATCAAAATTCATTCTTATTCACTTGGTTCTCGGATACATTCAATTCAATGCAATAAATATTTATAGTGTTCTACTTTCTACTATTGAAAAGTTTGGTCTTGTATGAAGGGCAACTTGGTTCATAGTACCCAAATGAACCAAGTGTCATCAGACACACATGAGACAAGAAGTGTGATCTAAAGCTCAGGCAGAGGTTATATTTACAGAGTAGCTTCCAGTAAATGTTAGCATATACTTGTATGTATTTGACTGTGTCAGCATATGGAGAACATATATAACTGAAGATCATGAGATGAACCAAGCCATATCAAGAATGGCTTGAGGATTCTTCAGTGTCTTATCATTTAAGTGACATCAGAAAGCCCTTTTTTAATCCAAATAGTACAACATTGGGCAAAGAATGTTATCAGGTGCTGTACTGTAGACAACACAAAAGTGACCAATGAAGAGAAATCAGCCAGGTAGCTTCAGTATCATCTTATCTTTCTATGTGGCCATATTTTGTGGCAAAGGGAAGATATGTTCAAAAGTAGTCAAAATTATCTCTGAAATGAGAAAAAAATGTCTGTGCACAGTTTTCCTGGAGTCAATAGCAGCAATGTGAAAAAAATGTAAATTGGTAGAAATGCTTTAATTCTTTATAGAAGTATATATTTAAAAACTGCAAGAACTGACTATATTTATCCATGGTGTAAATATTATCTATGCAATTATGGTCTGTAAAATATGATTTACTTTTTATTTAAAAAGTAGCAATATAAATGAACTTGCATTGTATTGAGAAATGCCCAGTCCACTTTTTCATATTTAATCAAGTGAGAATGCATAGTGTCAGGAACAAAGATAAAAGTTTTTCACTAAGTCAAACAGAATAATTCAACTTGCAGTAGGAAAGGATCAGTGACTCTTGCAAATACTATATGTTAGAACCAGAGCATTTATTGATAGGCTAGACGAGGGGTGGAAAATATAGGAATTCGTCAGAAATGATTTTATATATTTTGCTTTGAGAAAAATAAAAGGGTAAATATCCATGTAAAAATACAGGGAAGAAGATGATAATCAAGTGTGATGAGACAGTTCAGTTATAAATGTGTTAGAAAATTAAATGATGTAACCAAGCATTTCATACCTATGGGAACCAGAGATTTTGATCTTTAGATCACTTGGATAATCTCACAGCGAAAAGGATGTCGCTGAGGGGAAACAGGAAGAAATTCAAAATGGATTAATAGAAGATATAGTAAAATATGCAGGTCAAGCTCTCATCACACATGTCAAATTCGTGGCTTACTGTGAATGTTTGAAAGTTAAGGTCTGTCAATCCACTAGGTCCGAGGATTTCACAAAGACTGCATTCTCTACTATCAAACAAAGTGAAACAAAGATCTCCTTTTTACTACCAGACATAAATCAATTTTCTTTAAATGTCAGAGTCAAAATTTTAGAAAAATCTTTCTATTTTATTTTCTTTAATATTTTGTATTCATCTAACTTGATTTTCCCAGTGTGGCTTCCAATCCCATTGGTTTTGTTTGTTGGTATTGTTTTTATTTAAACTTTTTTAGGTATTGTGATATAATTACATCATTTATCACTTCCTTTTCTTCCCTCCAAACGCTCACATATACCCCTCCTTTCTCTCTTTCACATTCATGTCCCCTGTTTCCATTAACTGCGATTACACGCATACATGTACATTTGTATACATATGTATTTCTAAACTAATCTTCTCAGTCTAAATACTGTTACTTGCATGTATGTTTTCAGGTCTGGCCACTAAGTATTGGATAACCAACTTGTGTGCTTTCCCTTGGAAAAATATTATTCCAGATCTCTTGTCTATAGTTTTATTGTTGCTGTTTGTTTTTTGTTTGGTTGGCTTTTGTTTTTGTGCAGTGTGTGTGTGTGCGTGTGTGTGTGTGTGTCTGTTCAGAGCTGAGATCCTTTAGACTTTTCCCGGTTTATTTTGACATGACTATTGGTGTTATCCTTGTTCTGTATTGAGGCACTGCTGGGTAGCACCTCACGGAGTACAACTGTGACAGCCTCCCATCTACAAGCCTAGCAGAGTATCTTCCATAGTGTCAGATTGGCACTCTCTAATAGGGTGCCTCTTTGGTTGGGACAGGCATTGGTTGGTCATTCCCTCAATCTCTGTTCTATCTGTTCTTTCTTTATCTCTGTATATCAGTCAGGGAGGGTAAATTTTGAGTCAAAGTTTTTGTGAAATCCCATCTCTTTACTAGAAGACTAAAAAAGCTCACTCTTCTGTACATTCATCCTTAAATAATCTCAGTTTTGAGAATCAATGTTGCAGTGATTAAACATATCAGTGCATTTTCTGGTCTGTCCAGGTCTACATCTTAGTAGATGCCATAATTTTTTCCTTGGTGACAAAAGCTCAACGTATATTAGTCAAAGTTTTGTTAGAAATTTAAAAACTGATGATTATAAGCCTACAGTGTTGTAACAAAGATTAAGTGTGTCTATATTTAAGAGTTACAATTACAAATGAGCATATTTAAATTTCTATATGGGAATAAGTACTTCATATTTGCCTTTTGTGGCCTTCAAGTTTTAATAACCTAGAAACTTTATATATTTACATACATAATTAAATGTATAAATATGTGTAAATATTTATCACATAATATGCATATACTTTTATATAAACTCATATATTATAATGTTATAATTTGTGATCTATATTAAACCCATCAGAAATAGAATTCACAATTTATCACTTTTCAAAGCTTCATATTTTTTGAGGTTCCATATTCCAACTACAGTAAAACTGGAAGAAGACAGGAAGATGTCCTGGATCCTACCATTACATTTTTTCAATGGCTTCCCCAGAGTTATTTTTTTTCTTTTTTTTTTTTTTTTTTTTTTTTTGGTGATATCTTTTTTTCTTTTCACTGAATTTTATAGCTACTAACTGTCCTAAGCTTCTTTTGAAGATTTCTATTTAAGGGGCTGGAGTGGTCTTGGAGAGGGGCATGGGAGGAGATGAGGGACAGAGGGTGGGATTGGGAAGAAATGAAGGAGGGGGCTGCAGCTGGGATAAAAAATGAATAAACTCTAATTAATATAGAAATGAAGTTTTATAAGAAAGAAAAATAATAAAAATTAAAAATAAAATTGCCTTTGTATATAAGTACAGACTGAAAAAAAATAGACAAGTTAAATAAAAAAAAGATTTCTTTTCTCAGTATTCCAAAGTTACTCTTTTCCCTGCATTTATATGCTACAGTCAGAACCAATTTCTGGTTGTATTCTACAAAATCAGGATGCAATGCTTTATTTATTTATTGTGACTCAGGGCACAGTCCTAATTCCTCACATCCCCAGCACGGGTGACTGAGTCACGGTCTTCTTCCTAAACACTCTCTTATCTTTGGCTGTCTTCTTGTTTGCAGTTAATTCTCAAATACTTCATGCTTTCTTTTGCAACAGAGCATTTGTGCATGACCTTTCTTCCTTCACTTCACTTAATTCTTCCTCTGCATTCCCAGTTCAGTTCAATTATAATTTTCTTAGAGAAGCTCTTCCTGATCTCCATTTGCCACAAAGTCTGCTAATTCATGCATGCTTGTCAATATGCACTGCTCTTTACCCTGCATATTATTGTGATACTTCTATATTTTCAAGTAAAAATGTGATTAATAAAAACACAATGAGTAACAATGGTGGCTGTAGTTCCAAGATCCCTTTTCTGTCTGAAGAGAGTCATAGCGTGAGGGGCATCAATGGGCACAGGCACCCAGTGAGGCATGCGAGTAACCAGGGCATACCTAAATTTGTATTCTCTTTCTCCTCAGTTAGATTTTTCTTTTTTTTCCATTGGAAGATAAATGTCAATGTATTCTAATGTTTTCCTGGGTTCATATTGTATACATATACACTTAATAAATATTCAAGTTGCTTTTCAAATGTTACTGTCCTGATTACTTAAAGATCTCTGGCAAATATTTGAGTATTCAGTGAGTGAAGAAATAATTGAAAAACAGAATGAATGAGTATATGTCAACACTTTACCTGCTTTGATTTAATCAGGTAATAATCAATAAAGTCCCGAGGATTTGTAACATCCAAAAAAAAAAAAAAAAAAAAAAAAAAAAAAAAAAAAAAAACAATGAGTTTAAAGCATCCATTTCTTTTTAACACTGGTAAGCCTGGGGTCTAGCATGGTATTTGTGTGTTGAAAAAATATTAGAAATTTTTGCTGAATGCTTAAACAAGTGGTCTTAGTTACTGATGAGCACCTAAGAATGTCCCAGTAAGTTGTGTAAAAAAGTAAAGCAACCAAGAGTAAGTAAATATCAAGATACATGCTAGAATAGCATTTGCCTTCAGCCATTAGCCAAGCAGATATATTGAACAACAATGTTTTTAGACTGAGATTAAGAAGCCAACATCAACCTGTATTGAAAACCAATACTGCTCCAGAAAGTTTACTACAACAGTCACAGACATAGGAATTTACTGTGTTTGATGATTTTTATACTTGAAAATTGCTAGTTACATCTTGTTATGGCCTATGTAGAGAAAAATGTGGGCTGTATTGTTTGTTTGTTTCTTTCTTTCTTTTCCAATGCTAGGTTGATGGCTGAGACCTTTATACCCTAATACAGAGTAACTACTACAAAGAAAAAAGGCAGACAAGTTACCTCATATGTTCTATTTTAGTCTTTTGTGTTTGGCGGTGGGGCATAGGTGCTAGTCTGAATGGTACTGCTTATCCATGATGGGCGAATAACCTGACACTAGGCTAAACCCTCATATCTACTTACTACAAGTTTTTTTGTGACATGGAAGGCTCCAGAAAGATGAAATAAATAAGCCGAAAATTTATTTATGTACTTTTTATTGAAAAATATAGAGAACTGCAATTAGAGACAAGATGGTATGGTCTAATGCTCATAAACTGAGTGATGGGAGGTTATATATAACGAAGCTGGTAACTTTGATTTCTTCTGGACATTTATCATTGAGAATCAAGATATTCTTTTTCATTGTATATAGAAAGGGCATTTCTGGAATGAGAAGATTTATGACCTACCTTAAAAGAAGGTCAGAGAATTCTTTTTTTTTTTCTTTTTTTATTGTTTAGTATTATTAGTTACATTTTATTAACTCTGTATCCCAGCTGTATCTGCTCCCCCATTCCCTCCCAATCCCACCCTCCCTCCCTCATCTCCCTGCCCCTTTCCAAGTCCACTAATTGGGGAGGACCTCCTCCCCTTTCATCTGACCGTGTTTTATCAGGTATCTTCAGGGCTGGCTGCAAAGTCCTCCTCTGTGGCCTAGCAGAACTGCTCCTCCCTTCTGGGGTGGAGAGTCAAAGAGCCTGCCATTGAGAATTCTTTTATGACCCATGTCATGGAAGAAGTACAGGATTAAGTCAGAAAAATCTGCTGTTTTCTCAAATACTCAGATGTCATATTTGGTGTTGACATCTTCCAAATATATTTATCCCATGATATAAATTTCATATGCAAGGTTAGAAATATTAGGCAAAATGCACTGCAGCAAGCATAGTGAACTTAATAAGAAACACGTGATAGAATGGATTCAGCCTTCAGGACATCTTACTCTAGAGATCAGTGTAGTCTGCTGACACCAGAAAGACATTCATTCAGTACCTTCCCTACAGGCTTTCCATAGGCAGAAGGAAAAGGAACTCTAGGCAAAGTAGATAAAAGTACTGGGGAAACCCAATACCAGATTCACAGATGAGGTCTTTTTCAGTATACAGGAGCTGATTAAATAGAAATGCTGACCAGGGAAAAACTGAGCATCTCTCTCTCTCTCTCTCTCTCTCTCTCTCTCTCTCTCTCTCTCTCTCTCTCTCTCTCTCTGTGTGTGTGTGTGTGTGTGTGTGTGTGTACATATGAATTTAGGTGTGTGCATGTGAATGCACTTGTGTAAATCACAGATTGACTAGATTGGATGGCCAGTAAGCTCCAAATTTACTCTTTCTGGTGCTACAGTTACTTATGAATGCTACCATATTAATTTTATACTTGAATGCTGGGTATTTGAACTCAGATCCTCACACTTGCAATGCAATCTCTTTACTGACTGCCTTCGCCCAAGATATGATTTTTTTTATAGTTTCATGGTGCTCCTTAGTATTTTAATTTCTGCTTTCTTTATATAATAGAAACCAATAGAAGAGGTCAAAATTACATGAAATGAAGAATCTTTCATTACCACAAAATAAATTGTTAATCACAGAAGTTTAAAACTCTAACATAGCCACACTGATTAGAAACACAGTTATCACACATTCAAATGCTATTATTTCCAGAAAAGCGAATACATAACTACCATAGAATACTTCATGCAACACAGCTTACTTATAGCAACAAATAAACAAACAAACAAAACATAGCTATAGCAGCTAGGATTTCATGTGCCTTAGAATTAAAGGAATGATACACCATGCTGTTAGACCAATAGAGACAATAGTTAACACTGTCATCTATATAAAAAACACAGTGAGAAATGATGAGTGAGGTAGACACTGTGTGCAGAAGGCAATTGAGGGTGATATGCCATGAATAACAAGGATACACATTTCCTAAACAATGGAAGTTGCAGCAAAGTCCTTCAACCACACTGCACAGATAAAATCAACCTGAGTAAAACTCCGTCTTTGCTTCTATTTACACTTAGATTCTAGAAGAAACCCTACCGTTCTTATGAAAATACTATGTGTGTGAAACATTCTAGCTTAATCCCTCTTTCATAACCAATAGCTTATAAAACCAAGAATGGAACTAGAGAGCTCTAAATCCTGGCCATTGGAATAGGAGATCGGTCATATCTCTGGTCCTGGGAAGGAATTTAATACCCTGAACTGCCTGGAAGGTCATTAATGACCATATAAACTTGCTTCCAGGAATCTGAAACATTATTAGCTCACTCTCTGGCAGGATATTTGCCAGGAAGCTGTCCTAACGGCTTTCAGAAATAATAGGACTACTGTAGCAACCTAATATGTAAGGTTGGTACAGTAGTCACTCTGGCAATTGTGCAAGTAAACTTTGTGAGAGAGTTTACTTCCATAATGATTTGTGGCAATTGCCTTCCCTTATCCTTAAGGGTACCCCATTTTACCTCGTAATAAATTCTGTCCATGTTTTACATGTACTTCGTGTGAATCACCTGAATTGTTTTGACTGACAGCCAAACAAAGAGTCTTAGAAACAAAGAGACATCCAGAGAAAAATCCTGATAGCAATTGTAACATTTTAGAAACCATTTTCAAACTCTGCCCTGTAAATGAATGCAATGCTTCTACATGAATCTTTGCCTTTAAGTTTAAGATCTCACTCCTGACAAACATTCTCTATAATCTTAATTTCTAAAATTGTCTTTCCAGTCCTTAATGTTGCAAGCTTTGTCTGTTTTCTTCACAATTCAAAGGACCTTCATAGATTCTCCTTTTTATATTAAGTCTCTACTCTGATGTAGCTCTCAATAAACATCATTTGAGCCTGTGTTGAGAGCAGCGCATGGCGCAGAGGTAGCACTTTCATTTTGTATGATGTTACTATGCTGCTCATGAAAGTGATAATTCTCTGACCATTCAGAACACAGGGACAGATTTTGTTAACAAACAGGATGGAATTGCGACACATCTCTTCTCAGTCACAAAACGAGATTAATTTGACAAACACCTATTAAGCCAGCCAACAGCTTGCTCAGTTACTCCTATTTGCTTTAATTTATTTACCAAACAGCTCCGATTTATCAGGCTCAATGCCTTGATAACTCATCAGTTCACAGCTTGGAAAGTGTCCTGGGCTATAACTGGGTTATCAATCTGTGAAAGGTGAAGATTTGGTTAACTCATTTAACTGAGCAAGGACTAAAGCTTGTGGTATTTTAAGATATTGGCAAGCATGCCTGAGGTCTAATCTTTCTCTTGTCAAATATTACAAACTTATAAGCAGAATTTGTTTCCATGAACTAACTGAGCTCTAAATGAATGCATTTTCCCCTGCAGTTCATTCCTGACTAGGTATTTCTTCAAGAGTTCTTCATCTTATTATTATATTGGGCATGCTTTGGTTTGTGCACAGAAATTGCATTGTTTTGACAGTTCTATTATTTTTACTGGTTGGCTTACAGCAGTTTGTCTTACAGCACATGAAGAATTTATTTTTTTAATTGGCTCTGCTTTTTTTATGAATGTGTTTATGGGATACAATGGCAGTTCAACATTTTAATGTTTCGGTGTTTTCCCACCAATTTAGTAATCATGTAAACAGTGTTTTTGTAAGGCCTCTGAGCCACTCTAAGAGCAGGATTAAAAGATAATGCTGAATTTTGTTTCACCCATAGTGCTTTAAGATGACAGTGCCATCCCAGCGTTGGCATTCATTATATATAAAAGACGTGATATTTGAGCTGAAAGGTAAGCCTAAAGGTAAACTGTGTGCATCAGAAAGCAACTAAAATTTGAATTTATATGCTTTATTTTAAACTGGTGAAAAACCTGCTATTAAATAAATATGAAGTTAGTTTTCAGTTGTTAGTATCATAAAAGCACATACAACTTACAACTCAACAAAGAGCCAGCTTGCTATATTCAGTATATATCAGAATGTTTAACTAAGGAGACTAGAGACAAGTTAGTCTTTGATCATTTGAAAAACAAATTAAAAGTTAAAAAGTTCACAAGTAGAATTGCTTTAATTTTTTACTTTATTCTATTTTATTTTTATGTTTCAAAATTTATTCACTTTATATCCTGATTGTAGCACTCATCTTCTCCTCCTGTTCCGGTCCCACCCTCTCTTCCTCTTCTCCCTTTTCCCCTCCCCAAGTTCACAGAAAGGGGGATACCTCCTCCCCTACCATCTGACCCTAGCCTATCAAGTCTTATTAGTACTACCTGGATCCTCTTCCTCTGCAGCCTGGCAAGGCCACCCCACCAGGGGAAGCGATCAAATAGCAGGCAACAGAATCCATGTATAATCGCTCCTAAGCACATTATTTTTTTATGATATTAAGAAAGAAATAGTTTAGTCAGGTATGCATACTTTTGTTATAACACAGACATGTATGATAAAGACCTATAAATTGTATTGCAATTATAAAGTAATTCAAACACTTATTGACTATCATTTTGCTTCACAATAGCTGAAAATAAACCAAGCAACTAGTCTGATAGATCTTAAACAATTTAGTAACATATAAAATCTCACTCAAAATGTCATGTCCTTGTTACATGGCAAATGCTACTTATTTGACTCACTTATGCATTTCCTCACTCAACAAATATTTAATAAGCATTTTTGAAGAGCAGAGTTCTATGCTGGGAGTTTTAGGAAATTTGTAGATAATCTAATATCCTTTGTATGGATTTTAATTAAGGCTATTTATGTGTATATTAAAGATGTAATATGAAATTAAAAACTGAAAGGGCATGTCATTTTGAGGTTTTGTCAAAAAAGAGCCCAGGAAATGCACTAAAGCACAATTCCTTGAAGCAGATGTGAAGCTATGATAGAGAAGGCAACAGGGAAAAGGAACAAATGAAATTAGCCATAGTTGACCTCTCACCAAAGTATTTCTGTCACTCAAGTGATGTTTCTCACTGAATGACCACCAAATATCTGGAAGAGACCATTGTAGCACCACAGGATATGCTGAGGTACAGATCCTCTCTTACATGCTATATATAAAATCAGCCTGTTCAGACCTATAAAGACCAATTAAATTGGAATGTCCTCTGATAGGATCTGGCTTAGCTTCTTTTAGAAACTCACCTAGGTCATTTGAATAGGCAACTGATGCTGAGAAACTGACCACACTTATTACTGTAGAAACCCAACTGACCATAAAATGGCATAACTGCAGATCCAAGTATACTTTAGGCATTCTTATCACTGAGTCTTATGGGTGCTCAGTTGGCTTCCTTGTGTTTAATTGTTAAAATTGTTTGAATTGATGAATGGTGTTTAATTGTTTTAAAAGCTATTAAAGGAAATTTGGCTTGAGATTAGAACAGTATTTTCAACAATTTCTGAAGTGGCCTAGACATAGTACTGTTATTTTGTATTTATATGAAACAGTGTTCTCAGCATTGATGATGGTAGAATAAAAAGACTGATAAATTCTGAGAAATGTTGAAAATCTGTGCATCATAGACTATCACATGTTCAGCTAACATTTAATTCTTTATGGGAAAATTAAAACTACACCCCTTTCATAAAGATGTGAATTTGCTTTTCTTTAATAAATGATGTAAGGAACCCTAAACTTCAGCGCACAAAGGCCTGACCCGTCATAGTCCATAGTTCTAGAAAGAGCCCTGATATACTATGTCTTTTTGCTTCTGTATCTCCATGTATTGCTAACTATTCTTGTTAACTGAAGTGTGTCGAGCCAGGATGTGTTTTTTATATATATAAAAAGCCAAGAATGGCAAGGCTCAGGGTGGCATGATTTGCCTGAGTTTCCCATGCAGTGGTCAGCCAATGAGAGTAAAGGCTTTTGATATGGCGTTAAGCATTCCAATGTGTTCTTTGGCAAACTTACCTCACAACAATAATAAAATTATATACATACCAAAGAATTTTAAAACAAATTTATTCATAATTTATGATCATAAAAAGTTAACTAATACTGTTAAACCACCACTTTATCTCTTTTTTACTCTTAATCAACTATTAATTTTCTTGTTTAACTGAAATCCTTTGCAGTAAAAAAAATTGCCTTCCTATCCTATTTCAGATCCATCCATACTCAGAAAAAAAATCCTGGAAGAATTGGCTTCTGAAATTTTCCTCTGCAGCCAACATTTAACTCCTTCATTTGCTCACATCCTTACTCCCAAAGTTTACTTTCCTTCGTTTTTAAAATTTAGCTCATTTATCTTATATTTACTGAAAAATCTTCTGACCTTCTATTTATCTTCTCAATTTTTGTTGTACTATCATTTAATTTCATGATATTTTAATCCAATGATTTAGTCTGATGTTTATCCCATCTACATCTACACATCTCTTCCTGCTGACTTATACCAAAAGAAATAATCACAATTACTACCTAAAAACAGCCTCAATATCCCTATACATTTTACCCTTCTTATAACAGAAACTTTGTAACGAACTTTGTCAATCAACTTAGCTTTAGTCTTCTTTATCGGAACACTTCCCTGGAAAGAGTCCCATAGTCAATGACAGTAACACCATTTTACATCATGATGCCAGAACTCATCTAGGGTGTCAGCATTACCCTGTTTTAGTTTTGTTTGTTTGTTGTTTTTGTTTAATGGCTTTTTAAAAATATATATATATTTTAAATTAGAGTTTTGTATCTCAGCTGTAGCCCCTCCCTCATACCCTTTCAATTCCACCCTCCCTCCCTCCACTCTTCCCATGCTTCTCCCCAAATCCACTGATAGGGGAGGTCCTCCTCCCCTTCCATCTGACCCTAGCCTATCAGATCTCATCAGCACTGGCTGCATTGTCTTCCTCTGTGGCCTGGTAATGCTGTTCTCCCCTCTGAGGAAGGTGATCAAAGAGCCAGCCACTGAGTTCATGTCAGAGCCAGTTCCTGTTCCCATTACTAGGGTACCCACTTAAAGACTGAGCTGCCATGGGCTACATTTCTGCAGGGGTTCTAGGTTATCTCCATGCATGGTCCTTGGTTGGAATATTAGTCTCAGAAAAGACCCCTTTGGCCAGCTTTTTGTTTCTGTTGCTCTCCTTGCAGAGCTCCTGTCCCTTCCAGGTCATTCTATCTCCCCCTTGTTTTGTAAGTTTCCCTGCACTCTGCCCAAAGTTTGGCTATGAGTCTCAGCATCTGCTTTGATACCTTGATGGGTAGAGTATTTCAAATGCTCTTTATGGTAGGCTCCTGTCCTGTTTCCTATTTTCGCCTTCTGTGTCCATTCCATTTGCCTTTCCAAATGAGGATTAATCATCTTACCCAGGGTCCTCCTTCTTGCTTAGCTTCTTTAGGTGTACAGATTTTAGTATGTTTAAAAGTGAGTATATACCATGTGTGTCTTTCTAATTCTGGGATACCTCACTCAGGATGATCTTTTCTAGTTCTCACCATTTTCCTGATTTAATGGCTTTTTTCTTCATGCCTTTCTCATTTCATTATAACACATATATTATCTGATATTTTAACACAACTCATAAGAGTTAAACTTACCTGTACATCTCAGTAATTAATTTTGCTTATATTCCCTAAGTAATCTGTGAACTATCTCCTTCTTCCTCCATCACATCACATCTTCCACACTGTGTGGGAATTTTCATTGCCATTGACTTGGTAACCCCATTTCCACACTCCCTTTAGTTTTCTTTTTACCGCTAAACTCTTTAGACAATTCTCTCCAGTTCCTTTAGTTGCAATCTGTCTTGAGCACATATCATTCAGCTTTTCATTAATTATTTTCACATGATTAAATCCAAGGATCAGTTCTCAGCATCTTACTGCAGCTATCAGAAACACTTGACACTGTTGATTTCACTTCTTCCTTCTTAAACCACCTTTTTATTTGGTTTCAAGGGCACTGAACAGAGTAGATTTTCTTCCCCTTTTTGAAACCAATGCTTCTTTTCAGACACTTTGATCGGTGTTCATTTTCCTGACCTCAAAAACTTGAAGTGTTCTGGTTCCACTCCTTGAACTTTTTCTCCTGTACACACTCATTTCTCAGTAATCTCATCCAATTTTATAAGTCTAGGTCCTATGTATTATGATACGTTATAAAATCTGAACTATCCTCTAAAGTCTGTTCTAACACAGAACTTTCTTTCCATATTTCTACTTAAACATCAAGGAGATATTTCTTTCATATGTGACAAGAATCCACACTCCTTACACTGCCTTTCCAGTTACCCTGCAAATCAAATTTCACTTTGACGTAAAAGAATCATATTTTTGTTTAATCTAAATATGAGTATTCTTTGACTATAATTCAGTCATATAAAAAATCTTGTAAATGTTGTTTTCACATTGTATACATGAACACCAAAAACCTATGGAATCCTATTTCTCACTAGGTTCACTAGTTCCAATGTTAATCAAGTTAGGATAATTTTAATTATATAAATTAACCTGTAATAACAGGATGAAAGTAAGATGATGAAATGAAAAAATTCAATTATTTTCTCTAAGTAGACTTTAGATATGATATAGCCTGCTTTTTAACTACTTTTCAATATAGCAGACAGACTGATTTTATTAAATAAAGTGAAAAACATATTACTTGTCAGTTTTCAAGTGTCTTTTGGTTTTCTGTACATCTAAAAGAGAAAACCAAAGCCTATGATGAAACATCAGTCTTTGGGCTAAAAATTCCAGGTACATTCTCACATTATAGTCTGTATGCATTGCTTGCTCCATTTCCAAAAGTCTGCCTCACTCTTCTCAGTCTTCAGATCTCTCATCCCACACAAAAAAGCATTAAGGGAATAGGGATTAAAATAATAACTTCTCAAGAATGCCTTGCTCCTACTCCTCACTTTTGTAGCCACTGTCTTCTGAAACATTATACATATTCATGTTTCTTTGAAATGCTATATGTCTAAAGAATCCTCAGTGAAATGCAAAATACATGTATGAACAAATCACTTGCAGCTCATTATTTTTCATATTTTTATATCTATAGTATTTAATATGGCACATACTAGACACTTAGAGAAATTTTGTTAAATGAATGCATTAATTGAGGCCATCAAACAAAATGCCCAATTTGGGATTTTACCATCCAGAAATTTCATTCTACACTTCCCATCATCTTTCCCTTCTTCTAAACTACCACAGCCTCCATCAAATGTTATATTTTGAACCTGAGGCACTTTGAACCCTCCATTTCTTTTTTTTTTTTTAGTGTTATATTGTGTTGTTATTCCCATTTTATTATCCGTTGGAAAATTATTTTCAGAGGGACAACACCCTCTGCTTTATCACACATTGTGATAACATTTTTATGATTACGTCGTCACTCTCCACCTACTGTCTGTGTTTTAGGTGTTCTTCAACAGCTAACTTTCTTCAAACAGCTTATTGCACACATTTTGATTTTCTCATTCTTTCCACCCTTTGAGCATTTCTATATTTAATCCTATGTTGCCAGTTGTCCTATGTCTGTATTTGTTAGCACTCTGTGGTTGTGAGAAAACATTCATAAAAAAAAAAAAACTTGTCAATGGAAATAGACACAAAAATCATACCCCAAACCAAGAAGCTGCTGCCAATTGATATCTCCTGAGAAACAGAAAATAAATTCTCTCCAATGGAGTGTCACTGGGTTGCCCAAGTCAACACAAAACAGACCTCTTTTTTTTTATTTTTAGCATGACCTTTTTAGTTTAGTTTAGTTTTGTTTGGGTGCTACTTGTAATATTGGGTTTTGTTTGTTTGTTTGCTTTGATTGTCATTATTTTGTTTTTGTATTTTTGTTTTAAATGAGAAAAGAGAAATAATGATCATGGAGTTTGGTCAGTAGAGAGGTTAGGACGTGCTTGGAGGACTTTGATGGGAGAAAATATTATTAAAATTTAATATTTAATTTAATAATTTTAATATTATTAAAATATTGTGTGCGTTTGGGGGTACTTTATATATATGCATTTCTTAATTAATTATTCAAAATTTAAAATTTTTATGTTTATTAGTTACAGCTTATTCACTTTGTATCCCAGCTGTAGCCCCCTCCACCATCCCCTCCCAATCCCACCCTCCCTCTTCTTCCCCTATGCCCCTCCCCCAGTCCAATGATAGAAGAGGTGGTGAAAAATGGTACAGAAGTTTGTGGTACATCTACACAATGGAATACTACTCAGTAATTATAAACAAGGAAATCTTGAAATTTGCAGGCAAATGGTGGGAACTAGAAAAGTTCATTCTGAGTGAAGTAATCCAAGAGCAGAAAGACACATATGTATATACTCACTAAGTGGATCTTAGCCATATAATAAAGGATAAACATGCTAAAATCTATAGTCCTAAAGAAGTTAAACAAAGAGGGCCCAAGGGAAAAGGGACAATCCTCTTCAGAAGGGCAAACAGGATAGACAGCAGAAGTAAGAGAAGACAGGAAACCAACAGCAGCTTTCCACAGGGGCCCTCTGAAAGACTACTCAGCAGGGTGTTGAAGCAGATGCTGAGACTCATAGCCAAACTTTGTGCAGAGTACAGAGATCTTATGGAAGAAGGGGGAGATAGAAAAATCTAGAGGGCACAGGCGTTTCACAAGAAGACCAACAGAGCCAAAACTCTGGGCTCAGGGGGTCCTGCAGAGACTGATAAATCAACCAAGGACCATGCATGGATAGGACCTAGACCCCCTGCTCAGATGTAACCAAAAGGCAGCTCAGTCTTCAAGTGGGTTCCCTAGAATGGAGAACAGGGGGTGTCTCTGACATGAACTAAGTGGCTGGCTCTTTTATTACCTCCCCCTGAGGGAGGAACAGACTTACCAGACCACAGAGGAGGACAATGCAACCAGTTCTGATGAGACCTGATAGGCTAGTGTCAGATAGAAGGGGAAGAGATCCTCTCTTATCAGTGGACTAGGGGAGGACATAGGGAGAGAAGAAGGCAGGAGGGTAGGATTTGGAGAAGAAAAGGGAGGGGCTACTGCTGTGATACAAGCTGAATAAATTGCAATAATTAATTAATTAAAAACATAACAAAAAACAAAGAAACAAACTTACGATGTATGCATACAATAACAATTAGTGTAAAAGGAGACCTGTGAATTTGTTCTTTTTAATTATTATATTTTATTATTATTATTTTAAAATAATTTTATACATTCACCTGTATCCCAGCTATAGCGCTCTCCTTCTTTCCCTCCCAACCTCCCCTTCCTCCCTCATCTCCTCCCTGCCCCCTTCCAAGTCCACTGAGAGGGGGTGTCCTCCTCTGCTTCCATCTGGCCCTAGTTTATCAGCTATCTTCAAGATGGTTGCAATGTCCTTATCTGTGGCCTAGCAAGGCTGCTCCTCCCTCGGGGGGGGGGGGGGGTGGAAGCTCATGAGTTCATGTCAGAAACAATTCCTGTCCCTCTTACTAGGGAACCCACTTGGATACTGAGCTACCGTGGGCTATGTCTGAGCAGAGGTTGTAGGTTAGATCCATGCATGGTCCTTGGTAGGATAAACAGTCTCATAGAAGACCCCTGTGCTCAGATATATTTGGACCTTGTGGGGCTCCCTGTCACCTCTAGGATATATTAATTCCTCCTTCCTTCATATGTTTCCCTACACTCTGCTGAACATGTGATTATGGGTCTTAGTATCTGTTTTGATACACTGCTAGGTAAAGTCTTTCAGGTGCCTTCGGTGGTAGGCTACTGTCCTGTTACTTGTTTTCTCCTATTTCCAATGTCCATCCCCTTTGTCTTTCTAGATGAGGATTGATCATCTTACCCCTGGACCTCTTTCCTGTTTATCTTCTTTAGGTGTACATATTTTAGTATGTTTATCCTATCTTATAAGTCTATATAAGTGAGGATATACCATGTGTGTCTTTCTGCTTCTGGGATACCTAACTCAGGATGATTTTTTTTTTTCTAGATGCCACCATTTGTCTGCAAAATTCATTATTTCCTTGTACTTAATTGCTGAGTAGTATTCCATTGTGTAAAAATGCCACAATTTCTGTATCCATTCCTCCGTTGATGGACATCTGGCTGGTTTCCAGGTTCTGGCTAATACGAATAAAGCTGCTACAAACATGGTTAAGCAAATGTCCTTGTTGTGTACTTGAACATTTTTTGGATATATGCCTAGGAGTGGTATAGCTGGATCTTGAGGTAGGACTATTCCTAATTGTCTGAGAAAGCAGCAGATTGATTTTCATAGTGGTTGTACAAGTTGATATTCCCACCAGCAAAGAAGGAGGGTTCCTCTTTCTCCACAGCCTCTCCAGTATATGTTATCTCTTGAGTTTTTTATTTTAGTCATTCTGATGTGTGTAAGGTGAAATCTCAGGGTCATTTTGATTTGCATCTCTCCAATGGCTAGGGATATTGAACAACTCTTTATGGGTTTCTCTGCCATTCTATATTCTTCTACAGAGAATTCTCTATTTAGCTCCATACCCCATTTTTTAATTGGGTTACTTGAATTATTGGCTTTTAACTTCTTTAGTTATTTATATATTCCAGATATCAACCCTCTATCAGATGCTGGGTTGGTGAAGATTCTTTCCCAATCTGTAGGCTGTCGTTTTGTTCTAATGACAGTGTCTTTTGCTTTACAGAAGCTTTTCAGTTTCATGAGGTTCCATTTAGTGATTGTTGCTCTTAGGGCCTGTGCTGATGGTGTTCTGTTCAGGAAGTTGTCTCCTGTGCCAATGAGTTCTAGGGTCTTCCCCACTTTTTCTTCTAACTGATTTAGATTATCTGGTTTTATATTGAGGTCTTTGATCCACTTGGACTTTAGTTTTGTGCAGGGTGATAAATATGGATCTATTTTCATTTTTCTGCATGTAGACATCCAGTTAGACCAGCACCATTTTTTGAAAATGCTGTCATTTTTTCCATTGAATTGTTTTGGCTTCTTTGTCAAAAATCAGGTATTCATAGGGGTGTGGGTTTATTTCTGGGTCTTCCATTCGGTTCCATTTATCCACCTTTCTGTTTCTATGCCAGTACCAAGCAGTTCTTCTTATTATTGCTCTGTAGTACAACTTGGATGCCTCCAGACGATCTGTTCTTGTACAGGATTGTTTTGGAAATTCTAGGTTTTTTGTTTCTCCATATGAAGTTGAGAATTTTTCTTTTAAGGTCTGTAAGAATTGAGTTGGTATTTTGATGGGAATTGCATTGAATCTGTAGACTGCTTTTGGCAGGATGGCCATTTTCACTATGTTAATCCTACCGATCCATGAGCTTCGGAGTTCTTTCCATCTCCTGATGTCTTCTTTGATTTATTTCTTCAGACACTTGAAGTTCTTTTAAACAGGTCTTTCACCTGCTTGGTTACAGTCACCCCAAAGTATTTTATGTTATTATTGGCTATTGTGAAGGGTGTTGTTTCCCTGATTTCTTTCTTGGCCCTTTTGTCTTGGGTATAGAGGAGGGCTTCTGATTTTTTTGAGTTGATTTGTATCGAGCCACTTTGCTGAAGGTGCTTATCAGCTGCTTATCTGCCACTGAGGGGTTGGATGGCCCATACAATCACTGGCTGGGCAGCCCTGTGTAGTCAGTACTGCCAATTGTAGACTTGGGATCTGAAAAGGATTGTACTGTGAATCTGAGTCTCTGTGGCTCGCACTCTTTGGGCATGCGCTCTGGCGGGTTATGTTTTCCAGAGATGCGTGCACTCCAGCGGGGCTGGTGGTGGTGTTGGGGGGGTGTGCTCCACAGGTCCAGAGCTCGGCAAGAGGGCACTAGTTGGGGCATGGGCTCCTCAGATGTGTACACTGTTGGGTGGCCTTCAGTGGGCGGTTACAGCTTTCTGCTGTGGTTGAGGGGCTTGAAGCCCTGCCTCTGCTGTCTCGGACCCCAGGCACTGAGATTTGCAGATTTGGGATCCAGGAAGGATTGTATTGTGGAACTGAGTGTGTGTGTGTCTATACATGTTTGTATGTGTATGTGGGTATGTTTATGTGAGTACCGTATTTTATGTTAGCCAAGGAGGGCATCAGTTCCTCTGGAGATGAAGTTATATATCAGCAAGCTACCTTATTTGGGTGCTGTGGATAGAATTTTTTTCTTCTGGAAGGGTAGTACACACGTTTAACCCATAAAGCACCGTTCCAGCCCCCCTGGTTCAATTTCTAATATTTATTTTAGTGTTTATTTATGTGCAAGTACATCTGAGATGAACTCTCAGGTGTAGGGCTTTAAAAAAAAATACACAAATACATTTCTGCTGCTCCTAAGTTTGGATATATTTGGTAAGTGTTTATCTACTCGCATGTGTTGATGCCTTTAATTTGAAATATACTATTGAGAACATAAAAAAGGTCTCTAAACAAAAGATAGAGTATTTATTTCATATATATCCACATAAATTTACTCACCTTTGCTTTTCTTCAATTATCAGTAAATTCCAGAAATATATATTCTTGCCTTAAAGATGTAATCACAGGTATCATTAAAGAACGACAACAAAGATAAGCCTTAAACTTTATCTTCTATTTAATAATATTGAATTTTTCTTTTTATTAATAAATTTTGTTCTTTGACAGTTTTGTACATGTATATAATGCTTTCTGCTTACTCCTTCCACCATACCCTTATTTCCCTCTGACAACTGCCATCTCCTGTTTCTTCACACAAATCTCTTTCTCATAATGATGACATTTTATTCATCCATGTCCCATACAGTTACATTAGAGCCACTGGTGTGACCTTAAGTTTGAAACTATCCATTAGGGCCTTTTTGGTTTTCCAGTGGATACAAAACAAGAAACTTGGCCTCCTTCTCTTTTACACTTCATTAATTGTCAGCAGTTTAGCAATAAGTGGTAGGACCATGTTGTCCCCCTCCAAACCCGTAGCTATAATTGAAGGACTCGGGTTTGTGAGCCCAGTGTTAAAAGACAGAGCTGCTGTGAATTAATGATTGCCAAGGCAGCACCATGTTTAGGAGATGGCATTTTCAGCCAGTCTTTTATCTCTGAATACTCTATCTTCTCCTCCACCAAGTTCAAGGAGCCTAAGGGGATGATGATTGTATTTTCTGATCAGGTTTAAAGACCAGATACTGACCCAAAACAAAACAAAACGAAATGTTTTTATCTCCTTTCCAGATAACATCACACCTATTTTTTTTTTAGATTATGATGTGTGCATTCACCATTGCATGACAATCCTAAACCCCTCCTCCTGTCATTACAGTCTAATTTATCACTATGAATTTTTTCATTTTGCTAGCACTCTCCACAAGATACATTTAAATTTACATATTTTCATGTGCTTTATCTGCTTACTGTTCAAATCCACAAAACATAGAGTCATCACACATTTGCCCCTTACCCCCTTTAATCTAGTGTTTATACCTAAAACTCCTCTCTGTAATGGACAAACATGATTAAACGTAATTAATTTTTCTTCAACTTTTAAGTATTTTCAATCTTCTGAGGCAGTTTGAGAGCCTGTGGATCACGTTAAAATGCATTTGTATATAAGCACATATTAAGTAAGAAACAATCAGTATTTTCAAAAGTTGTATTCTGAAATAAAGTGTAATCCCTCCATAATGTCAACAGGACCATTTTTAAAAGAAAGAAGTTAAGAGACAGAAAAGTGGAGAAAAAAAAATTGAAGTCAGAGTACTCCTCAGAAGAGAACAATGTACAATTTCCCATGAATGACAAAAGAAGGTAGCAGAGAAAAAGACAGGAAGGAAGAGAGGGAATGCTCATTTTTAACTTGCCCATATTGAAAAATGTAGTCCTAATACCAAACTCATTGAAGAAGTGAATATAATCCCAATCAAGCCTCCTATTGATGGCATGTGGCTATATTGTTGGTATATTATTTATGAGGGTAGCTAGCATGAAAACATATTTCTTTGAAGTATTTAAAATTTTCTTGAATCTATCTAGAAAATTGTCCATTTCATTTAGATTTTCAAATTTTGTGGCATATAGGTTTTTATTATAAGACCTCATGATTGTTTGGATTTCATCAGTGTCTTTTCGTTTCTGATTTTGCTGATTTGGATAATTCTTCTCAGCCTTTTAGTTAGTTTGGCTAAGGGTTTGTCTATCTTTTTTATTTTTGCAAAGAACTGGATCTTGGTTTCACTGATTCTTTGAATTGTTTTCTTTGTTTCTCAATAAAATACTCGCAAACTGAATCCAAGAACACATAAGAGATATCATCCACCATGACCAAGTAGGCTTCATCCCGGGCATGCAGAGGTGGTTCAATATATAGAAATTCATCAAAGTATCCACCATTTAAACAAACTGAATGAGAAAAACTATATGATCACCTCCTTAGATGCTGAAAAAGCATTTGACAAAATCCAACACCCATACATGCTTAAAGTCTTGCAGAGATCAGGGATACAAGGCACATACCTAAACATAGTAAAGATACAGCAAGCCTAGAGCAAGGCTGCCCACTCTCTCCATATTGCTTCAACATAGTACTTGAAGTCCTAGCTAGAGCAATAAGACAACTAAAGCAGATCGAGTGGAAACAAATCAGAAAGGAAGAAGTCAAAGTATCACTATTCGAAGATGATATAGTATACATGCGTGACACCAAAAATTCAAAGAGAGAACCCTTTTAGCTGATAAACACCTTCATCAAAGTCACTGGATGCAAAATTAGCTCAAAAAAATCAGTAGCCTATATATGAAAGATAAAAGGGCTGAGAAAGAAATTAGGGAAATTACACCCTTTACAATAGCCACTAATAACATAAAGTACCTTGGTGTGATTCTAACCAAGCAAGTAAAAGACCTGTCTGAAAACAACTTCAAGTCTCTGAAGAAAGAAATTGAAGAAGATATCAGAGGACATAAAGATCTCCGAAGCTCATGGATTGGTAGGATTAACATAGTGAAAATGACCATTCTGCCAAAAGCAATCTACAGATTCGATGGAATTCCCATCAAAATACCAACACAATACTTTATAGAACTTCAAAGAAGAGTTTTCAATTTCATATGAAAAAAATAAAATAAAAAATAAAACAATCCTATACAAGAACAGATTGTCTGGAGGTATCTCTGTCCCTTATCTCAAGTGATAGTAATAAAAGCTGCATGGTACTGGCATAAAAACAAAATAGTGCATCAATGGAATCAAAGAGAAGACTCAGAAATAAACCCACACACCTACGGATACTTGATTTTTGACAAAGAAACCAAAACCATACAATGGAAAAAAGATAACTTCTTAAACAAATAGTGCTGGTCTAACTGGATGTCTACATGTAGGAAAATGCAAATAGATCCATATTTATTGTCCTGCACAAAACTAAAGCCCAAGTGGATCAAAGACCTCAGTACAAAACAAGATGCACTAAATCTCTTAGAAGAAAAAGTGGAGAAGAGCTTTGACCTCATTGGCACAGGAGACAACTCCCTGAACAGAACAACAGCAGCAAAGGCTCTAAAATAAAAAATAAAATCAATAAATGGGACCTCTTGAAACTGAAAAGCTTCTTTAAAACAAAGGACATAGTCATGAGAACAAAACAGCCTACAGACTGGAAAAGAATCTTCACCAACCCCATATCCGTCAGAGGGCTGATATGCAGAATATATAAAGAATTCAAGAATGTAAAAAGCAACAAATCAAGTAATCGAATTGAAAAATGGGGTACAGAGCTAAACATAGAATTCTCAATATAAGAATATCGAATGGCAGAGAAACACTGAGCTCCATAAGGAAAGCAACAGGACCAAAAAATCTGGGCAAAGGGGTATTTTCTGAGACTGATACTCCAATCAAGGACCAGGCATAGAGATAACCTAGAACCCCTACACAGATGTAGCCCATGGCAGCTCAGTTTCCAAGTAGGATCCCTAGTAATGGGAACAGGGACTGTTTCTTACCTGAACTCAGAGGCTGGCTCTTTGATCACCTCCCCCTGATGGGGGAGCAGCCTTATAAGGCAACATAGGAAGACAATACACCAAGTCCTGATGGGATCTAATAGGCTAGGGTCAGTGGGAAGGAGAGGAGGACCTTGCCTATCAGTGGAAATAGGGAGGGACATGGGAGGAGATAAGGGAGGGAAAGTAGGATTGGGAGGGGACAAGGAAGGGAGCTTCAGCTGGGATACAAAGTGAATAAACTGTAATTAACAAAAATAAATTTAAAAAGGAAATAAAAGGAAATGTTCAAAGTCTTTAGCCTTCAGGAAAATGCAAATTAAAATGACCTTGAGATTTCACCTTACACCCATTAGGATGGCTAAGATCAAAAACTCAAGTACTAATATATGCTGGAAAGGGTGTGGAGAAAGGGGAATGCTCCTTCATTTCTGGTGGGAATGTAAACTTGTACAACCACTTTGGAAATGAATCTGGTGCTTTCTCAGAAAATAAGTGCTACTTCAAGCTCCACATATAGTACTTCTAGGCATCTATCCAAAATATGGTCAAATACACAAGGACAATTGCTCAACCATGTTCATAGCAGCTTTATTAATAATAATCAGATTCTGGAAACAACCCAGATGTTACTCAAGGGAGAAATGGATACAGAAATTGTGGTACATTTACATAATGAAATACTACTCAGCAATTAAAAACAAGGAAATCATGAAATTTGCAGGCAAATGGTGGGAACTAGAAAAGATCATCCTGAGTGAGGTATCCCCAAAGAAGAAAGATATATATAGTATATACTCACTTATATGTGGATATTAAGCATATAATATAGGATAAAAATACTATAATTTGTACACCTAAAGAGGCTAAGCAAGAAGGAGGACCTCAGGTAAGATGATGAATCCTTACTTAGAAAGGCAAATGGGATGGACATTTAAAGAGGGAGAATACAGGGAACAGGACAGGAGCCTACCACAGAGGGCCTCTGAAAGACTCTGCCCAGCACTGTATCGAAACAGATGCTCAGACTCATAAGCAATCTTTGGTGAAAGTGCAGAGAATCTTATAAAAGAAGGGGGAGGTAGAAAGACCTGGAGGAAACAGGAGCTCGAGAAGAAGAGCAACAGAACTAAAAATTCTGGGCACAGGGTTCTTTACAGAGACTGATACTCCAACCAAAGATCATTTTATGGAGATAACCTAGAACCCCTGCACAGATGTAGCTCATGGAATGTTAGTGTCCAAGTGGGTAGCCTAGTAAGGGGAACAGGGACTGTCTCTGACATGAACTCAGTGGCTAGCTCTTTGATCTCCTCCCCCTGAGCGGGGGAGCAGCCTTACCAGGTCACAGAGGAAGACAATGCAGCCAGTCCTGATGAGACATGCATGATAGGCTAGGGAAGGGGAGGAGGACTGCCCTTATCAGTGGACTTAGATAGGGGCATGGGAGATGAGGGAGGGTGAGTGGGTTGGGGGGATGAAAGAGAAGGCTACAGCTGGGATACAAAGTGAATGAATTGAGCTTAATAAAAAGTAAAAAATAAAAATTTCTTGAAACATCTATCATAGAGGTTCAAATCTCACTCTTAATACTATACAAAACTGTTCTTCACCCTTTACCTTAAAGTTACTTAATCATATTGTTAATTTTTTTTTATTTTCCTATTTAATATCAGCAGACAAACAAAAAGAAGAGAAAATAAAGAAAAAGGAAAAACAATCACTTAGAAAAGAATGTAGTAATAAAAAAAGCAGGATGAGACAGCAGAATCTATATATGTGTAGATATTTCTCGGGTTGTTTTACTGATTGTAATGTGTTATGTGTGACATTTAAATGCTGTGGTGAAGATAAATCATCTCATATGCTGTATTACTATTCGAGTGCATTCAAATATCTTAAGACAGAGAAGACTAGAGCTTCTAAAGCATGAGTCATTATTGATGAATTTATATTAAAATTCATGAGAACTCAGAAATTAAAACCATCAGCAAGAATCTCACATCACTTCTACCTGACTGGGAAGAAGGGTTAACGTGAACTTGTTCTGCTTCTTTGATGCTACACTCATGTTTCAAGCTTCGTTTTATTGGTTAAGTTTCTCAAGAAGTGCCTCCTGTAAGGCTAAAGCCTTTAACACAAACTTCCAAACTCTGAGGTATTTAATACTTAAAAAAAGGTCCCATAAAATCTATTAATTTGGAGAAGAAGAACTGAACTCATTTGTAAAACATTCAAGAGCTTTCAGAATTCTTTTTTGTTTGCAGAGTCTAAATTTTAGTATGCACATTGGCACAGAAGTGTTTCCTAATTATATGTAATTAGCTAAATCATGTAAAAGCAAAAACATATACATTAATTTCTTCAGAGTTTCATAAAATATGTTTTAAAGTTTAGTTTTTCTTCTGTTCCTTGAGGAAAGCATTGGCTTACTTCACTTCAGAATGAACATAATATCATTGGATTCTATCATAAGAATTATCAATATGTACATGGTGGGATCTAGAAAAGATCATCCTGAGCGAGGTATCCCAGAAGAAGAAAGACATACATGGTATATACTTGCTTATAAGTGGATATTAAACATATAATATGGGATTAACATACTAAAATCTGTACCCCTAAAGAAGATAAGCAAGACAGAGGACTCTAGGTAAGATGATCAATCCTCACTCAGAAAGACAAACAGGATGGACATTGGAGACAGAGACAGAAAACAAGACAGGAGCCTACCACAAAGAGACTCTGAAAGAGGACAGTAGTGTATCAAAGCAGATGCTGAGAGTCATAACCAAACTTTGGACAGAGTGCAGGGAAACTTATGAAAGAGAGGGGAGATAGGAAGATCTGGAGAGGACAGGAGCTCCACAATGAGAGCAACAGAACCAAAAAATCTGGGCCCAGGGGTCTTTTATGAGATTGATACTCCAACCAAGGACCATTCATCGATATAAGCTAGAACCCCTGCTCAGATGTAGCCCATGGCAGCTTAATTGATGCCCTAGTAAAGGGAGTAAGGACTGGCTCTGACATAAACTCAGTGGCTGGATCTTTTATCCCCTCCCCCAACTGGGGGAGCAGCCTTGCCAGGCCACAGAAGAGGACAATGCAGGCAGTCCAGTTCAAATGAGACCTGATAAGCTAGGGTCATATGGAAGGGGAGGAGGACCTCCCCGATCAGTGGGCTTGGGGAAGGGCATGGGAGAAGATGAGGGAAGGAAGGTAGGATTGGGAAGAAATGAAGGAGGGGGCTACAGCTGGGATAAAAAGTGAATAAACTGTAATTAATATAAAAAATAAAAATAAAAATCACTCCCACTAAAAGAAATCCACATAGAACTATGGGGTCTATGAATTTTATGTTAAAAATTTTTAAGTAATTATTGAGTTAAACACTCAATCATGACAGTATATAATAATCTTTGATTATTAAGGTCATTCATAAAAGTTTGTCATGAGAAAACAGTTGAAGGGAAATTAATCTAAAAGCAGAATTAGTGAAATGCTGGGCCAAACAGTTCATGTCCTGTATCTTCAGATGTTGCTGCTCGCTTTTTGTTGTTTTGTTTGCTTGTTTGTTGGTTTGTGTGTTTTTTCCTGTCTACATGATTGCATATATTATAAGTAACTCATTAAGGTTCCAAGAAAAACTAAGAACTTTACTGGAAAAAACACAATTAGACTACTTGTAGTTTATGTGAAGAAAAGATATGAGATTTTGTTATAACTTTAAGTATATTGTTTTGTCTAATACTTATAACTGATGGTTATAAAATATATTATCACGTGTCCCTACTCAGAAACACCCCTATGAAATAACAATTAGGAGAGCTGAAGACAAATAAGACTAGAATGATTCTAGCAACAAGAATAGCCACCAGGTACCAGATGCTGGATAAGGTAAGGAATATACCTCACCTGGAGCCTGTCAAGTACTTTAGCCCTACTGATTCCTTGCTTTTCTTACCAATGTATGCTGAGTTTCATGATCAGTGTTGACAGTTGAATAAATTGTAAGTAATGCATTCATAATTGCAAAACTAACAATTTTTAAAATCAATGTTTGTTCTATGCCCAGACCCCTGGAAACTTGCTAAGAAACAACCATTGAATAAAGGGTTAGAAAGCAGAGAAAATGTTTACAAGCCCATTGTTTGTACTTCACCAGTCCAAGTCAACTGTAAAAGCAAACCCAAGCTATCTAAAACCATGGTCAAACTGCTCTACCTAGTCAGGTATTGAGATAAAAACAATCAGTGCCATAGAGGTGAGAACAAAAGATTACATCCTGGCCACTGACGAATGAGCTAAATTTGATTAATACCATGACCTAGTCTCAGGTGAAATCAATCCTTGAAAAAGTCTGAGAACAATCTTTCATTCTAAAAACCTTACAGAAGAAAAAAAAAAGAAAAAAACCAACAACAACAAAAAAAAAACCTCTCCATTTTAGAGACTGGAGTTAATGATAACAAAATTCCCTTCAATTACATTTGATGTTGATTCACAGTAATCACAAAGTATTTTAAAAATAAAAATTAAGATTTGCAAAGTTATATTTCAAGTTTTAGAAATTATGTTATAGAAAACATTTTATAGGTAGAAACACATAGTCAATATGTTTTTAAAAATACATGATCTGATCTGTAAAAATGTGGGAAAAGAGAGATGGAACTTTTATAATAGTAAAATGTAAATTCTAAAAGTGATACCTGAAATGTAAATATACAGTATTAGCGATGTAGAAAATCCATTAAAGATCCTGGTAATGAACAAAATTAAAGCTATGTTATAAATGGTTAATAGACTCCAAGATGGATGTCTTGAGACGTTATTGCAAACAGCTTTAGATCCTTTACAGCACTGCAGTTTCGGATGAGAAGTTGAAATGTATATTCAAACCTCCGGCTTAGTGGCCATGTGGCCTTTGGCAACAGATCTGTGCCTTCAGGATGTCCTGTGCTTCACCCTGAGCTTTCTCATGAACACTCATGCTAATCCTCACACCAGCCATGTGTATTGTTCTTTCCATAGTTACAGAGAAGAGTATTTGCGAGAAAGGGTACAGGTGGTTGTGAGCCACCAAGTAGATACTGGAAATTGATTCTGGGCCCTCTACAGAAACAGGCAGGGCTTCTAACCACTGAGCAATCTCTTCAGTCCACTATTGTACTACTTATATTCCACAAATATAAATAAACTGTGTTTTTTTTTTTTTTTTTTTTCAAAAAAAAAAAAAAAATAGACTCCTAGATGGCGGCGAGCAGACCATACCATTCTGGACAGGCAGAAGACATGAATCTCTGGAATTGGTGAGTGGAGAGTCAATCAAAGCTAGAATTTGGACTTTCGGGCTTTCTAAAGGAGAGGGGCCACCACAGAAGCTTGGAGTGCTTGTAGATTTAGATCGAACTTCTCCAGGAAGGAAATAGGGTACTTCCCTTGTCCAGGCCTCCCACAGGGAAACCCGCACACAGCACCAGGCAGCTGAGCTCAAAGCTCACATCCAGGAGATCAAGGCAGCAGGGACAGTGCTCCAGGCCCCTTACAGTTGCGGTCTGCTGTAACTACTCATTGAACATTGAACACCCGTCCCCTCCTTGGACACACATCCCACTCAGGGCCCTCCAGACCCGCTGAGCGTCCCCTCCCCCATCCCTCTGATGTAATTCCGAGCTAGACCTCAGCAGGAAGTGCAGTGGAGCTCATGCCCCAAGCGGCCAGAGCTCAATAACCCCAGAAACCTCCTCACAGGAGGAGCACAGGCCCAATCACAGAGCTCCAACCACTGAATGCTAACCACAGAGACTCAGATCCACAATACAATTCTTTCTGGATACCAAAGCCACAAAGCTCAGTGTCTGGGACCCAAGATGGGCGGAGGCAGGGAGGCAGGGCTCCAGACCCTGCAGCCACAGCAGAGAGCACTAACGACCTGCTGAACGCCACCACTCAGAGGAGAACATACCCCACCTAGGGCCCTCTCGCCCAGCTCTTGACCCTCAGAACACCCCCCCCACACACACACACACTACCACCACCACCCGGCTCTGCAGGAGTGCATGCACCACCAAAACTCCACCCCGCCAGAGCGTACGCCCAATACAGTGCTAGCCACAGAGACTCAGATCCACAGTACAATCCTTCCTAGACCCCAAGACTGCAAGTGGCAGCACAGAATACACAGGGCTGCCCAGGAAGTGATTGTATGGGCCATCCAACCCCTCAGTGGCAGAAACCCAGCTGAATAGACACCAAAGACCAGCAGACTTGTAAAATCAATACACACGCGCATTCTTCAAAAGCACTTGCGATCCCTTAGTGCCTGCAACAACTTCAGTGCCTGCAGGGCACCCCTCTCACACACTGAAGGCCTCTTCATTCACCAACACCTTGTCCCTTAGAACACACCCACAAGCACACGCTCAAACACACGCTACCCCTCATTTGTACTTCTGCCCCTGGGAACTTTTCTTCTACAGGTATAGCTGAATAACCAACACACACACTGAAACCACTAGACTTCACCCATTTTCCTGAAGAATTCTCCAGATACCAGAGAAAAACCAGTCTGACCTGCAGAATCCAGGAACAGACAGTGAACACTACGGATAACTAAATGGCCACAGGTTGGCGAAAGAATACAACCAATGCAAATCAAGATATCATGGCTTCACCGGCAACCTCCAAAATTATTGGACACTCCAACTCAGCAGAAACACAAGAAAATAATTTTAAAGCTATGATTATCCAGTTATTTGAGGCACATAAAGAGGAAACCAACAAATCTCTCAGAGAAATAGTCATAGAGATTCAAACAGTTAAAGAGGATACAAAAAAAATCCCTTAAAGATTTGGCCTCCCAAATAGAAACAAAGAAAAATGAAGTGAACGAAGAAGCTCTTAAAGAAACACATGTCAATATAGCCAAACAATTGGGGGCAGAAGCAGAGGCACTAAGAGAGGAAACAAAGAAAAAAAATAGAGACCATCTTGGAGACACAGGAATCCACACTCAAACAGAAGAAGGAAATGTTGCAAGACATGAAAACAGAATTAGAATCAATAAAGAAAACTCAAACCGAGAAAACCCTGGAACTGAGGAACTTAGAGAAAAGAGAAGGAATCATAAAGGTAAGCATCACTAATAGAATACAAGAGATGGAAGAGAGAACCTCGGGTGCTGAAGATACACTCACAGAAATTGATACTTCTCTCAAAGCAAAAATAAAATCAGAAAAATCCCAAACACAGACCATCCAAGAAATCAAGGACGCCATGAAAAGGCAAAATCTAAGAATAATAAGAATTGAAGAAGAAGATGAGTCCAGGCTACAAGGTCCAGAAAATATTTTCAAAAAAAAAAACATAGGAGAAAATTTTCCCACAAACATACAAGAGGCCTACAGAACACCAAATAGACTAGACCAGAGAAGAAACTCCTCATGCCACATCATAGTCAAAACACTTAATCTACAGAACAAAGAAAAGATACTAAAAGCAGCAAGGGAAAAAGGCCAATTAACATATAAAGGCAAACCTATCAGAATCACACCAGACTTCTCATCAGAAACTGTGAAAGCCAGAAGGGCCTGCGGAGAGATCATGCAGGCCCTAAGGGACCACAGATGCCAACCTAGACTACTTTACCCAGCAAAGCTTTCAATCAGCATAGATGGAGAAAATAAAATATTCCACGACAAAACTAAATTTAAGCAATATTTGAACAGCAACCCAGCCCTACAGAAGATACTAGAAGGAAAATTCCAATCTAATGAAAACAAATACACCCAAGAAAACATAGGTTAAAGATAATTTCCAACAAAAATCAAAAGCAAACAAGCAATGATTCACAGTAACATCACCAACTCCACAATAATAGGAAATAACATTCAATGGTCATTATTATCTATCAACATCAGTGGACTCAACTCTCCAATAAAAAGGCATAGACTAACAGAATGGGTGCAGAAACAAGAACCAACATTCTGATGCATCCAAGAAACACACCTATGCAACAAAGATAAACATTACCTCAGAGTAAAAGGCTGGAAAACAGTTTTTCAAGCAAATGGAACCAAAAAACAAGCAAGAGTGGCTATTCCTAATATCTAATAAAATAGATTTTCAACCAAAACTAATCAAAAAAGACAGAGAGGGGCACTACATTTTCATCAAAGGAAAAATTCACCAAGAAGACATCACAATTCTAAACATCTATGCCCCAAATACAAGAGCACCTACATTCATAAATGAAACATTATTAAAGCTTAAACCACACATTGATTACAATAACCTAATAGTGGGTGACTTCAACACCCCACTCTCACCAAGGGACAGATCAATTAGACTGACATCAAATAGGGAAATAAAAGTACTTACAGAGTCCCTAAATCAAATAGACCTAATAGACGTCTACAGATCTTTCCACCCAAACACAAGAGTATACCTTCTTTTCAGCACCTCATGGAACCTTCTCCAAAATAGACCATATAGTTGGTCACAAAGCAAAAAAGATATAAAAAGATTGAGATAATCCCTTGTATTCTATCAGACCACCATGGACTAAAGCTGGAAGTCAACAACAATGGAAATAACCAAAAACCTACACACACATGGAAACTGAAAAACTTGTTACTCAATGACAGCTGGGTTAAGGAAGAAATAAGGAAAGAAATTAAAGACTTTCTAGAACTCAATGAAAATGAAGGCAGAACATACCCAAATTTATGGGACACATTGAAAGCAGTGCTCAGAGGAAAATGTATAGCACTAAGTGCCTTCAAGAAGAAATTTGTAACATCACATACAAGTAACTTAAGGGCCCAACTGAAAACCCTAGAAAAAAAAAATGAAGCAGATACACCCAAGAGGAGCAGAAGGCTGGAAATAATCAAACTCAGGGCTGAAATCAATCAATTAGAAACAAATAAAACTATTCAAAGAATCAATGAAACAAAAAGCTGGTTCTTTGAGAAAATCAACAAGATTGACAAACCCTTAGCCAAGCTAACTAAAAAGCAGAGAGAATCGATCCAAATCAGCAAAATCAGAAATGAAAAGGGAGACATAAGTACAGACACTGAAGAAATCCAAACAATCATTAGGTCATACTACATAAGCCTATATGCCACAAAATTTGAAAATCTAAACGAAATGGACGATTTTCTTGATAGATTCCATCTACCAACATTAAGTCAAGATCAGGTAGAAAGACTGAATAACCGTATATCCCCCAAGGAAATTGAAGCAGTCATTAACAGTCTCCCCTCCAAAAAAGCCCTGGGCCCAATGGTTTCAGTGTAGAATTCTACCAGACCTTCAAAGAAGTGCTAATATCAAATCTCCTCAAACTATTCCACAAAATAGAAACAGAAGGAACACTACCAAACTCATTCTATGAAGCAACAGTCACCCTGATACCCAAACCACACAAAGACCCAACAAAAAAAGAGAACTTCAGACCTATCTCTCTTATGAATATTGATGCAAAATACTCAAAAATACTTGCAAAACGAATCCAAGAACACATCAAAGATATATTCCACCATGATCAAGTTGGCTTCATCCCAGGCATGCAAGGGTAGTTCAACATAAGGAAATCCATCAATGTAATCCACCACATAAACAAACTGAAGGAGAAAAACCACATGATCATCTCCTTGGACCCTGAAAAAGCATTTGACAAAATCCAACACGCATTCATGTTTAAAGTCTTGGAGAGATCAGGGATACAAGGCACATATCTAAACATAGTAAAGGCAATATACAGCAATACAATACAATATACAGCAATATACAGCAATCTCAATGGAGAGAAACTTAAATCAATCCCACTGAAATCAGGGACAAGACAAGGCTGCCCACTCTCTCCATATCTCTTCAACATAGTACTTGAAGACCTATCCAGAAAAATAAGACAACTAAAGGAGATCAAGGGGATACAAATTGGAAAGGAAGAGGTCAAAGTGTCAGTATTCACAGATGATATGATAGTATACATGAGTGACCCCAAAAATTCAATCAGAGAACTCCTTCAACTGATAAACACCTTCAGCAAAGTGGCAGGATACAAAATCAACTCAAAAAAAATCAGAAGCCCTCCTGTACACAAAAGAAAAAAGGGCTGAGAAAGAAATTAGGGAAACAACATCCTTCACAATAGCCACTAATAACATAAAGTACCTTGGAGTGACATTAACCAAGCAAGTGAAAGACCTGTTTGAGAAAAACTTCAAGTCTCTGAAGAAAGAAATTGAAGAAGATCTCAGAAGATAGAAAGATCTCCCGTGCTCATGGATTGGTAGGATTAACATTGTGAAAATGGCCATCCTGCCAAAAGCAATCTACAGATTCAACACAATTCCCATCAAAATACCAACTCAATTCTTTTCAGACCTTGAAAAAAAGATTTTCAGCTTCATATCGAGAAACAAAAACCCCAGAATCTCCAAAACAACCCTGTATAACAACAGATTATCTGGAAGTATCTCCATCCCTGATCTCAAGCTGTACTACAGAGCAATAGTAATAAAAACTGCATGGTATTGGCATAGAAATAGAAAGGAGGATCAATGGAACCAAATAGAAGACCCAGAAATATACCCATGTACCTATGAATACTCAATTTTTGACAAAGCAGCCAAAACCATTCAATGGAAAAAAGATAGCATCTTCAACAGATGGTGCTGGTCTAATTGGGTGTTTACATGCAGAAAAATGAAAATAGATCCACATTTATCACCCTGCATAAAACTAAAGTCCAAGTGGATCAAAGACCTCAACATAAAACCAGATACGCTAAATCTGTTAGAAGAAAAAGTAGGGAACAGCCTAGAACTCATTGGCACAAGAGACAACTTCCTGAACAGAACTCCAATAGCACAGGCTTTAAGCGCAACAATCTATAAATGGGACCTCATGAAACCGAAAAGTTTCTGTAAGCAAAGGGCCCTGTCTTCAAAACAAAATGACTGCCTACAGATTGGGAAAGAATCTTCACCAACCCTTTATCTGACAGAGGGCTAATATCCAGTATATATAAAGAACTAAAGAGGCTAAAAAGCAACAAACCAAGTAATCCAATTAAAAAATGGGAACAGAGCTAAACAGAGAATTCTCTGTAGAGGAATATAGAATGGCAGAGAAACACTTAAAGAAATGCTAAACGTCATTAGCCATTAGGGAAATGCAAATCAAAAGGACTGAGATTTCACCTTACACCCATCAGAATGGCCAAGATATAAAAATCAAGTGACAACACATGCTGGAGAGGTTGTGGAGAAAGGGGAACCCTCCTCCATTGCTGGTGGGAATGCAAATATGTACAACCACTGTGGAAATCAATCTGGTGCTTTCTCAGACAATTAGGAATAGCGCTTCCTCAAGACCCAGCTATACCACTGCTAGGCATATACCCAAAATTTGCTCAAGTACTCAATAAGGACATTTGCTCAACCATGTTTGTAGTAGCTTTATTTGTAATAGCCAGAACCTGTAAACAACCCAGATGTCCATCAATGGAGGAATGGGTACAGAAATTGTGGTATTTTTACACAATGGAATACTACTCAGCAATCAAAAAAGAGGAAATCATGAAATTTGCAGGCAAATGGTGGGATCTAGAAAAGATCATTCTGAGTGAAGTATCCCAGAAGGAGAAAGACAAACATGGAATATACTCCTTATATAGACTAAAAGATATGATAAATATAATGAAATCTATACACCTAAAAAAGATAATCAAGAAAGGGGACACGGGGTATGATGATCAATCCTCATTTAGAAAGACAAATGGGATATGCATTGAACATATGACAGGAGTCTACTGCAGAAAGCATCTGAAAGACTCTACCTAGCAGTGTTCTAAAGTAGATACTAAGGCTCATGACCAAACCTTCAGCAGAATGCAGGGAATCATATGAAAGAAGGGGAGTTTGATGTGGAAAGGATAGGAGCTCCACAAGGACCAATCATATCTGGGCACAGGGTCTTTTCTGAGATGGACACTCAACCAAAGACCATGAGAGGATAAAACCTAAAACCTCTGCTTGGATGTGACCCGTGATAGCTCAGTAATCAATTGGTTTCCCATAGTAAGGGGAACAAGGACTATTTCTAACAGGAACTCAATGACTGGCTCTTTGACCTCCCCACCTCCCAGGGGAGGAGCAGTACTGTTAGGCCACAGAGGAGGACTTTGCAGCCAGTCCTGAAAATACCTGACAAAATGGAGTCATATGAAAGGGGAGGAGGTCCTCCCCTATCAGTGGACATGGAAAGGGGCAGGGAGGAGATGAGGGAGGGAGGGTGGGATTGGGGAGGGAATGAGGGATACAGCTGGGATACAGAATTAACAAAATGTAACTAATGAGAAAAATAAAATTAAAAAAAATGAAAAAAAGGAAAAAATAAATGGTTAATAATATCAGTTTCCTTTTAAAGACATGAACAAAACAATTTCACATTAACTGAAATAAGGGTAAGCAGAAGAAATACGTCAAAGATTGGAAAGATGAGCAAAAGCAGATACAATTAAAATAATGAAGATGCTAAGACTCTAGGAACGATGGTGAAAGAGCAAAAGAGAATGTAATAAACCAACACCAGTGCCAAAATAGTTGTAACTTATATGAAACATAACATCATAACCTTGAATGTTATAAACTACTTGAGATCAATAAATTTATCAATATGAAAATCATATTAAATTAAAACTTGAAAATCTAAAACAAGATAAAATATATAATCTTTAATGTGTCTTATCTAATTAAAAATAAGTTTTCTAATTATAACTCTAAGTATAATTTGGAAGCCCATATGCCCTAATTGCTGAATTTTATCTAACATTTACAACTGAAAATTAAGCACTAAACAGAGCAATCAGGAAAGAGAAAGAATAAAGATCACCAAAATTACAAATTTTCATGTTTCCTAGCCCATGATTTATGTGGACAGCATGAAAAGTGTCACATTCAAAATGATTAGAACTAGGAAAGTAATCCAGCAAAAGTGTGGAACAAGAATTCACCATAAACTACTCAGTACAGCTGCTACCTGTTGCCAGAAAATTATTTGAAAATTATTATTATACATGGAACAGCAATCCCACATATAAATGCTGCAAAAATTAAAGACCTAAAATAAATTTTGAGTCACTAATGAAAGCAATTAAAATATACACACACAAACAAAAACATGTAAAACTCTTCCATATTTCTAGATAAGAAAAAATCAAACTTGTTAAAATATTCATACAACCCAAAGATATTACATATTGTGTCGTCTATATCAAGGTGCTAGTGACATTTTTCACACAATTAAACCGTTAGTCTAAAAATTTATAAGGAAACACATACAGGCACAAACACATGCACAACACATGCAAATGGACACAGTCATAATCTGAAGATATCTCGTGCGAAAGAGCAACCAAGAGAAACTCTACTACTTTATTTTAAAACTTCATGGCATTGATACAAAATGGGCACATTTTAGTGGTGATTCTAAAAGTAAATCTATGTATTATTTTGTCAACTGAGATTTAATGGAAGTCTTAGGAAATACTGGAAAGGTTGTACTGCTTTCCATAAATTAGGCTAGAAATGTAGCATGTCCACATCAAAAGAGATCATATCTCTGTGTCTCAAATGTTTCAAAAATCAACCCAACCCCAAATCAGAAGGCTTGAAACTAAGGAACTACAAAAAGAAAAAAAAAATATTTCAGGACATTGAAATCACAGATGTTTACTTAGGACTCTCAAAGACTAAATCAAGCAAAGAACAACAAAATAATAAAAACAATAAAAATAAAAAAGAACAATGACTAAGCTAAAAGCAAATTGTCTCAAAATACAATGCTTTCATAGAACAATGGAAACAATCAACAGAGTGTAGGGGCAACCTTAAGAATAGAAAAGAATATTTTAAAATTATGTTTCCCACAAGGAATTAAAAAGAGAATATATAATTATAATAGCTGAAAGCCAAATAAATAGGTCCATAATGAAGAAAAAATATATATATATATAAAGAAGACGTATTAAAATGCCCAAAAGATACACGGGGAAATGTTCAGATAACCATTTGTCAGGGGAAATGTTCAGATAACCATTTGTCAGTCAGATGCATATCAGAGCCCCAAGAAAATATTTTTTATTTTATTTTGCTTTTTTAATTTATTACAATTTATGCACTTTGTATCCCAGCTGTAGCTCCCTCCCTCATCTCCTGCATCTCCCACCCTACCTCCCTCTTCTCCTCCCATGCCCCTCCTAAGTCCACTGATAAGGGAGGTCCTCTTCCCCTTCCCTCTGATCCCAGCCTATCAGTTCTCATTAGGACTGGCTGCATTGTCTTCCTCTGTGGCCTGGTAAGGCTGCCCCCACTCAGGGGTAGGTGATCAAAGAGCCAGCCACTGAGTTCATGTCAGAGACAGTCCCTGTTCCCCTTACTAGGGTACCCACTTGGAGCCTGAGTGCCATGGGTTACATCTGTGCAGGGGTTCTAGATTATCTCCATGCATGGTCCTTGGATGGAGTATCAGTCTCAGAAAAGACCTCTTTGCCCAGATTTTTTCTGTTGCTCTCCTTGTGGAGCTCCTGTCCTCTCCAGGTCTTTCTACCTCTCCATTATTTTATAAGATTCCCTGCACTCTGCCCAAAGTTTGGCTATGAGTCTCAGCATCTGCTTTGGTACACTGCTGGGTAGAGTCTTTCAGAGGCCCTCTGTAGTAGTAGGCTCCTTTTCTGTTCCCTGTTTTCTTGCTCCTGATGTCCATTCCATTTGCCTTTCTGAATGAGGATTGAACAACTTCCCTAGGGTCCTCCTTCTTGTTTAGCTTCTTTTGGTGTACAGATTTTAGTATGTTTATCCTATATTATATGTCTTATTTCCACTTATGAGTGAGTATATACCATGTGTCTTTCTGCTTCTTGGTTACCTTACTCAGGATGATCTTTTCTAGATCCATCCATTTGCCTGCAGATTTCATGATTTCCTTGTTTTTAATTGCTGAGTTTTTAAGTACTTCCATTCTTTACCACCATCTCTGTATCCATTCCTCAGTTGAGGTATGTCCCAATGAGATATTATACGTTCCACAATAATAAGTGCTGGCCAGGGTGTGATGAAGGGAAAGCTCTGCAAACCTGCAGTTATTATAAAAAACATTATGAAGTTTCCACACTATGTTAAAAACTAAAATTAATATTTCAATGACAAATCCACACTTCTGTTTTCATTGTAGCACAACAGTCAAGAAATAGGAATAACCTACATGTCCCTCCACAGATAATGGTTATTGAAAACGTGATTCAACATAATGGGATTATATTCAGCCACAGAAAGAATGCAAACCTGTTCTTCTTGTCATGTATAGTACTAGAGTTTATTATGTTAAGTGAAGTAATCCAGGCACAAAAATAAAAGAGCCACATGATTTCTCTTATTATTAAATCTAAAAATTGATGTCACAAAGGCTGTGAATAGAATAAAACTATCAAAAACTAAGGAGAATGTAAAAGGGTAGGAGTATCATGTGGAAAAATTATCAAGTAGGCAAATAGTCATAGCTATATAAGACCAAAATTTCCACATAGAGTACATTGTACTGTAGCATGATGACAGATAATTATGTTTCAGGCATTTCATAGAGAAAAAAGAAAGTTTCACCATAAATTTTTAAAATTATGTTGATGGTTTTGGGTGATGACATTCCTGTAATCTCAGGCTTGGAAGGCAGACAGTGATAAACAGAAAGTACTGCTTAGCAAGAAGACCCTTTCAATGTCCACAGGCTGTGGTTTAACTGAGAAACTCCACTTCAAAGAGAAAGGTGGAAGAGCATTCACAGAGTGTTATCCATATTGATCTCAGAATTCCTCACTCTGGCACAAAGGTGCATTCTCTCTAAAACAAACATGTTCCCACAAACATGCAAACGTGTATACACACACACACACACACACACACATACACTGTTCACAAAGACACGCGAAAAAAGAATTTTAAAACAATATAAATCTATTTTTTTGTAGTTTTGTTCCCAAACCTGACTTGGATCACACTCTTGTAAGGTGAGAAGAGGAGTGGCATTGCTTTTCTGTCTGCAAATGTTAGGTGAGCATCACTCATCCTTCACCAGCTCCTAGGAAAACACATACTCCTCAAGTACGAAGGGAGGATACTATCATTTCTTTGACTCAATCTCTGACATAACTTCTTCTGTTGCCCTTTAATCTACATCTTTTCTTCTTAAATCAAATTATTTATTCTTTCACAATTTCATACATATATATATATATATTGATCAATTTCTTTCTATCCCTTATTTATCCACTTTTCCTTCTACCAAATCCCTTCATCTTCTCCACATGTCCTCCTCTTCCTCCTTTCATGTCTTTTGTTTATAGCCAAATGCGTTCAAATAGTGTTTGTTGTCTACATGAGTGTGGTGGAGGTTATATCCTAAAGCAAGGGCAAGCTACCATAGAGGAAGATAATTCCCCTTCCTCCAGAAACCATTAACTGCTTATGACTCCACAGAACAGAATGAGCCATTAGGAGGTCCTCTTCCATCCATGATTGAGTTTTGATGGGTTTGTTCTCACACAGCTCTTGTGAAGCAGCCACTGCTATAATGAGCTCATTGGTGCAACAACCATGTCATGTCAAGGTACAGCTTTCAGAGCAATCCTTCCCATCTTTTTGTTCTTACATTCTTTCCACCCACTGTTCTCCGAGCCTTAGGAGTAATACAGATGTATCATTATGGTAGAACACTCAATAATCACGTATTCTCAGCACTTTGATAATTTATGTTTATTTGATCATTTAGCAGTGTCCATTACGAAAACAAACAAAAAATAACCTCTCTGATAAAGGGACCAAGGCTGAGAGTAGCACAAAATCTATAATACTTTAGAATGTAAATATTTAGAAGGCAGTTTGACAGCATGTCCAACACTACAGTAGTACTAAGCTTATCCTCATTATTTTTGACCTCCACAGCCAGCCATGAACTTTCGCCTGGGGTTAAGGTACAAGGAATCAGTTACTTCTTTCTGTAGAATACAGTACTATATGTAGTCTTCTGTTTCATGACTGAGGAGAGATGTAAACTCAGAATAGGTTTAGATTGCATTTCTTTTATAGCTAAGGACATTGAATATTTTAGAAAGTACTTTTAGTTACTTATATGTCTTCTTTTGAGGGAGAACTTTGTATTAAGTTTCATATGTAATTCAAATTGAGTAGTTTTATTTCTTCTTGTCTTAGTTCTTTGCCTATTCTAGCTATTAATGTTCTTTCTGATGCCTAGTTGCCTGAGATTTACTCTCTTTCTGTAGGTTGTCGCTTCATTCAATTGACACTTTTCTGTGTAGTAAAGAAATAACTTTTTTCATTCTATAAGCTCCAATTTGTCAATTGTTGACCTTCCTTCCTACATTACCATTAGAAATAATTGCCTTCACCATACATGACCATCTATTTTTTAATGGTTAAGAACATTGGTTCTTACAATTAGCTAATCTGGAAAATCATAGTTTTACTATCAGGATCTTAATCTCCATGCTACCCATGTTCTTGGAAATAATTCTGACTCGTGGTCCTCCAAGTAATCCCAACAAACTCATGTGTTCGCCAAACCAAACTTGAATAGAATAATTTCTTTGATCACATTGTGCCTATTTGGGATGTAGAGACATTTGTTTACATCTTTCCAGGAAAAATCATGTGACCCAGTAGGTGCCCAGAAAGACCCCATTAATATCAGCAACTTCTTTGGGATATTTACATATAACTGTGCTGAGTGAGAAGATATGTAAGTAAGATTGTCATATTTCAGTGTAGGACATTTGAAGTGATGATGTCACATTACCCCAAGTGGTACAGGATGATGTGACAAGTTGTGTGATTAAGATTGAAACAACTTGATCATGGTGGATGATAGTTTTGGTTATCTCTTTCTTTCTTTCTTTCTTTCTTTCTTTCTCTTTTTTTTTGGTTGTTGTTTTTCTTATTATAACTAAATTTATTTTATTGTTAATTTATTATTTATTACAATTTATTCACTTTGTATCCTGTCTGTAAACCCCTCACTTGTCTCCTTGATATTTTTGATGTGTTCCTGGGTTCCGGTTGCCAGTATTTTATTGAGAATTTCAGCATCAATATTCTTGCGGGAAATTGATCTGTAAATTTCTTTCCTTGTTGAGTCTTTGTATGGTTTAGGTATCAGCGTGACTGTGGCCTCATAGAATGAGTTTGGCAATGTTCCTTCACTTTCTATTTTGTGGAATCATTTGAGGAGTATTGGTATTATCTCTTCTTTGTAAAATGGATGTGCTGGGGCAGGCTTGTGGGGAGGGGGTGTTCTTTCCTTTTCTGAGGGGTTGCGGTAGGGGCATAGTGGGAGAAGGGAGGGACAGAAGGAAGAGACTGGGAAGAGAGGAGGGAGGGAGTGAATAACTAACTAAATAAAAAATTAAAATAACAAAAATTAAATTATATGTAAAAAGATTGAAGCATCTGAGAGTGGAGCAGCTGGAGAAAAGATATTTCTCTATGTAGTGTGTTGCTGCATTCTTCTGATGTGCATTATTACTTCATCAGTGGAATCTTTCACGTGAATATAAATGTGCCTAAAACATATGAGGCAAATAAGAGGATTTATTTGAAGTCACGAAAGGCAGCACACATGGGATGGGTTGTCACCATGCTATGGCAGCAACTGTGTGATACAACATTCAATTAATTTGAGCTATATGTTCACAAATAGCTTATCCATGGAATTACAATCCAGAGGAACTACAATAGGAAGAAGACATAAAGATGTCACATTTTTATGACATTATACACATTTCTTAACATTTTGTCTGGTTGTAAACGTGTGGAAAATGGTACATGAGATAAAGATTTGGTTTTCCATTTTTTAAAAATTGGTACTCTTTAAGAAAGGAGAATATATGGCTTCTCCTCCTTCTGGAATCCAAAACCACAGGAGAGGAGTTAGACACTCGGAGGAAGTGAGTTCAGTGGAAGTGAAAGAAGCAGTCCTCAGACCCTACTAGTGGTACAGAAGGAAAGAAAAGCCATGGTTTCGTGTTCAGATAATGGCCATTACTCATTTTTTGAAGCAGCTGCCTTTGAATTTGCTTGAATTAGGATTTTTAAAATTCACTTTACATACCCATGATAGCCTTTTCTCTCCTCTCTTCCCCACACTCCCTCCCTCTTTCTCCTAACTTCCCACCCTACCCTTCAGAAAACAGGAGACATCCCACTAACCCACCCCAGCATATCAAGTCACTGCAAGACTGTGCACTTCCTCTTCAGCAGTGGCTTAGCTACTGCCAAGGGGAAGTAATCCAAAAGCAGGCAACAGAGTCCATGTCAGAGACAGCCCCCACTCCCCTTACTAGAGAACCTAAATGAGGAACGAGCAACCATCATGGTCATCTGTTTAAGGGGCCTAGATCCAGTCCCTGCACTGTCCTTGGTTGGTGCTTCAGTCTCTGCAGGACCCCCTGCACCCAGGTTAGTTGTCTCTGTAGTTGTGGAGATCCTGTCTGCTCTGGGTCTTTCTCTCCCTCCAGGAATAAACTAGAACCCACTGGTAGCTGTTTTGTGAGACTATGGGATATGAGGATGGAAGGAATCACCTTGATTGATATGAAAATAGAGAAACTGAACAATATAACTTCTCCCTCCTTGAGACAAAGGTTACATAACATGAGGGACTAGGGGAGAGATCTGCCCATGAGGAAGCCAGTAGAGACATTGATTGCAATTCAGTGAATGGAAAGTAGGAAGAATGGGAGAATGCCATGCATGAAGCAGTGTTTGATCTCTAGTTCCGGTCATGCATGAGGCACGGTTGTTTTGGCTGTTTTATAGGGGAGTTAAAACAGAACTTACTTCTTTAGGGACATTGTATCTGGCATGGGACTTTAGAAGCTTTGTTAATTCTCCTGATCTTGAGGAGGTAGAATAGGCTCAAGTGAATCTGAATGACACAGAAGTACATGTAAATTAGGTTTGTAAAGTAGTAAAGCAATCAATATGGCATAAGAAAAAGAAAAATCATACCAAAGGGTCAGTCAAAAGCAAGCTAACAAGGTTTATGTTGAGCTGGAGTTCCTAAGGGGAAAAGACAACAGAAATACAAATGCATTGCTTATGAGCAATCTGAGGGCTTTAAAACCTAAGCAAAGGCTTACAAAAAGGGTTCAGTGGACTGGGGGAGGGACATGGGTGGAGGAGAGGGAGGGAGGATGGGATTGGGTAGGGAGGTGGGAGGGAACTACAGGTGGGAAACAAAGTGAATAAACTGTAATAAAAATATAAATAAAAAAAGAAAAGAAGAAATAACTAAAAAAAGGAAAAAGAGAGTAGAAGCTAAGAGTGACACAGGATTTTATATATATATATATATATACATATATGTATATATATATGCATATATGATATTTAAGATTTATAAGATATACTTATAAGATACTGTATATCTTATAAGAGAATATATATATTATTTATCACTCTTATCTTAAATTTTGTGCTTGTTCAAGGCAGTTATCTCCAGAGTGCCCTGTATATATTTCTCTCATAGAAGAAAGTATAGTAGGCAAAAAGATTGTTTGCCCAGTCTGGCTCTTTCAAGTAGCCAGGTATAATAATGAAAGAAGGGGTAACAGCCACAGTGGTCATGAGGCTGGCCTCAGGCCAAAGAGCTGTGGAATCAGCTCTACCTGAAAGAGCAGCAGGAAAGAACAAAACACTGTTTCTCTTTATTCCTGAGCTTAGCTAGCAGTGTGAACTGGACCCATCAAACCTGTCAGGAATGAGAAGATATGATACTGCCTCCTAGCTGAAAAAGACCAGGTAGCTTATTGCAACCATCCATACTTTTTAACCTAACTTTGTTCTTTTGACAGAAAAAAAAATGGATGTGAATGATAGGCTCATCTCAAACTGTGTTGGATCTTTCTAACATTATTATTATTATTTTTTGGATCGTCTTAGATATACATTCTAAGAGCATGTACTGTTTAACATCTTATGAAAAGGTTTCTGCCATAACTCAGCCTGGGTCCTAGAACCCTAGAACCCTGACAATGCAGCTACTTCTGATGAGTACTAATAGACTAAGACCAGAAAGAAGGAGAGGAGGACCTCCCCAATCAGTGGACATGGGGAGGGGCATGCATGCAGAAAGGGGGGGGGGAGGGTGGTACCGGGAGGGGAGGAGGGAGGGGCTTATGGGGGGATACAAAATGAATAAAGTGTAATTAATAAAAGTTAAAAAAAAAAGAAAAAAAAGAAGAAAGGAAAAAACACAGAGACATACTGACAGTAAATCTGGGATCAGATTAGGGTCTGCTACCTCTGCAATCTGAAAAGTCAGCACGTTATTAAGTCCAGAACAAAAGTCTCTGTGGGTGGGGAGTCTCAAGCTGTGTACAGGCAGGATGAGGAGGAAGGTGCAATTGCTTGTCTTTAAACACGTTGGACAGACTCTGGAGGAAACCTTTGTCATCTCTCTTGAGCCTCACCAAAGTAAGGCTTTGTGACTCTGATGTGGCTGGTGGATTAGAGTCCTTTACATAACTGTGACCGTATCAACAATACACATTCTCACAGGATTTCACACACTCAGAGATTCTTTCACTCTGAAGAAATTCACCCTTCAGAATTCTTCTATAATACTATCTTCAAGGTTTGGAAAAGCATCTGAAAGGCAGTAAAAGCAGTAAAGAGTTAGAAATAGAGCTGTCTGTATAATTAGTAAAAAGACATTTCCAGGAGCCTTAAATTATTGATTGAAAATCCTAGGGTGTATGCTAGCTCCCTAGGCCTTGTTGGCCAGGAAGTTCCCTTGGGCTACCATATAATACACTGCTGTTGGTTGCATGCCAGAAATAGATAGGGAGTCTATAATGTTGAAGATACATCATGCTTTAGCTCCAGACTATGGAGAAGGCAAGCTCATGGAAACAAACTCTGTGCTGCCCACCTTTCAGAATGCTTGATGATGCTGGAGAAGAGTTAGTGCCCATATACTCCTGATCAGTTATGGACCCAGCTTGATACACTACCAGCTTGCTAGACATGACATGCCCACTGGCTCACTATTGGCACAATTGTTATGGCAGAAGTCAACTGCCTTATAAATGGATTTAAAGCCCATTTCATAATAAAGTACCATAACTGGGACAAAAACCTATTGCTAGAGAGGTAATAACTGGGAATGCTACTGTATTTTTCTGTTATGAGGATATGATACGTCTATCAAATTGCCTTCCAAATATGTATCTTTATGTCTTGTTTTTGGAGGGAAACATTTTGTAGTGGGCAGCCAGTCAACTGCCAGGAATAAGTAACCATTACTGTACCATAGCACACCAATGTTTATCTACAACTGAGAGAAAATAATCACCTATATCACCCCCTCCAAATTTCAAAAAACATTGTGAAAGAGAGAATAGAAAGGGTTGAAAGGCAGAAGTGGAACATTGTAGAGGTGAATCCTAGTTAAACTGGATTGCAACATTCCCCCGTGAATGAAATGGGAAGGCTCATAACATGTATTCAGCTTATTCAACTCATGACACCTCTTCCTGAGTTTGTACAAGCAGGTAACAATTTTTTGGGAAACGGGAGGCTTTTTGGTGACATTCTCTGGAAATTACTTGGGGAGCTTCAATAACGCAGCTCTTATAAATTGTCAACCACTATGGGACTGAGTTTTCAGGGAAGCAGTTGAAAAGTCTGCCGTGACCCTTCCTGTGAGACAACAAACTGTTCAGCACGTAAGCCCGATAAACCCAGTGGCTCACCATCCTGTGCCTGCATTGGACAGCATCTTTGGCCAATAATCGGTGTCATAACAACAAGACAAGATGTTTGTTTATGTCTCTGTAGAAAAGTTATTCAATAAGGACACAAAAACATTCAGATAGATGGAAAAGTTCTGTTTATTTATGGGAAAAATCTTTAGTTTCTTCCAAAATTGAAAGTACCAATCACAGTCTAATCAAACTGGAGCTGCCTTATTTTTCTAAACTCATTAAACTAATTAGAATTACTTATATTGACATAAAAAGTTCAAGTCTGAGGCTGGAGAGATAGCTCAGTGGTTAAAAGGACTGACTGCTCTTTCTAGAGGACCTGGGTTCAATTCCCAGCACCTGCATGACTACCTATTAACTCCAGGATCTGATACTTTCACATAGAGCTACATGCAGGCAAAACACCAATGCAAATAAAATAAAAATAAATTCTTAAAAAAAAAAAAAGTTCAAGTCCAGGTAAGCTGGTTTTGTTTCGGGTTCTGTTTCCGTTTTTGAGGCAAGAACTGGAACTCACAAACTACCCACTTTTGCTTTCTAGGTGCTGCAGGTTTAGGTGTGTCCCACTAGAACCCTAGATAAGTCAGTATCAGTAGTAAATAAGAAATATTTGTGGTTCACTCAGCCAGTTAGGTTGATGCATAGCTAAAAAGCTTAATGAAAGGCACAAGTATATTCGGTGAAGGACAAATAAACAAACTAATGAATTCAAAAGAAATAGATGCATAGATATGCATGTGCAATAAAACAGAAGCACAAATCTATGGAGAAAATAGAAGATTTTAATGATACTGCAAGGGAAGGTACCTTACTGTACAAAGAAAATGTTATCTGAGTATCTACTTTACATAGCAAAAACAAGTATCCTCCTGATACAAAGTGGTTAAAAATAAACAAGTGGAGCTGTTTATTATTGGGTACATACAAATAAATGAGATATTAAAAATCATAAAATTAGCAAATTAAAAATTTAGAACACTTATCATTCAAAATTATATTTACTACATCTAAAATTGATAAAATATTGACAAAGAAAATATTCAAGTCCATTGCAAATGACAGGAAACTTGAGAGAGAAACAATAAATGCTTTAAAAGACAATTCACATTAGTGAATACAAGCATATGGAGAATTGTTTAAGCTTAATACTTGTCAAATAGAAATTATAACAACAATAAGTCATAATTTCTTATTCATCAGACTGATGAAAACCAGGGAAAGGGGGTAATTCCAATTATTGGCAAGGATATGGATTGAGGGGAACTTTCCTGCCCCTTTGGCACTGTATATTGGAACCGCCATCCTGGGAAGCCATCTGGCAATATTTAGAAAAATTACATATGCATGTTTCCTGTGACAGAGAAATTCTAGTCTTAATTTATAATCCAGAAAACAAATCCTCAGATCAAAGTTTTGACACCTTATAGAAAGACCTTTATCTTGGAATTTTACGATAATAAAACCAATAGCATCATAGGTATCAATCATTAAAAAAATAGGCTCTAAAATGTGGCAGATAGGGGTACTAAGAAAGTAGGTGCTAATATGCAAGAATCTATGGGCACCAACAATAGCACATACAATATGTGACATTGCTAATTGAAAAATTCAGAAATAAATTCAACATTCATAATAGGCCACTTGTTTGAATGAATGCCACATTTAACATACTGACATATATGCACATATATTCACACATCAACAGTTATTTATTCCCTATTAGAACTACTTCAGGTGGTATGATGTTAGATAAGGTACGGCTAACAATATTACTATGTAATTACAGAAGACCTAACAACTGTATGCATGTAGAAGTTTACATATGTAGATGGAAATTACAAGCATTTATACATGTGTGTATAAACTGTATTGATTTTGCACGAACATTTTATTATGATACATGGAGTTTTAAATTATTTATCTATGTTCATTATTTGATTAGAATACTGTAAGGTCAATTTCTCCAAGATTCAAAATATGTAGAGAGGAAACTTGGACTATTATCTTCAGTATAACTGTGTTGACCCTATGCATCTGATATTTCTTCTGCCAGGATTATTGAGTGAACATAGAGAGCTGCTTCCCAGCCATGAGATGAAAACATCAATTATTCTTCCCTCTAAGCCTGTGCCTTCCACAGGAATGCAGAGTAAAGTGGGAGTCAGAACTCTGCTCCTAGAACACTTTAGGGACAGCAAAAGCATGCTTACCCTTTAAAAAATATAGAAAGGAATGAAAAGTTAATCAGCCACTTCACATTTACATTTTTTAAGTTTATATCAGCATCTTGATTGTTATGAGTAAATGCTTGAAACGCTAGAAACACTGATTGGTTTATTTTACAATTTGTGTGGAAATTAAGAGCAAATGCTATAGAATATGAAATGTAAACTCGGAGGAAGGGAGTTTAGTTCTTTAAGTTGTTTCTTTTCTCATAAGTTTTTTTTTTTTTCTTTTCCTATATCTTTTTATAGCTGCAGGATGACGGGATCATGCTGTGCACTGCTCAGAATACAGATCTGTGCTGGGATGGACTGTAAGTTTAAGTATGCAGACAGTGTGTTTCTCATCCCTGATATACCTAAGGCCTGCATAGCCACGTGGAAAGATTAATTATGCTCACATCAATTTTGGCCTCTAGATGTCATGTAAAGAATGTAGAATCTGAAACGAAGCTGCAGAATTTTTATTACCACCATCTGAAATGCTGTGTAACTGGGAAGGGAAAATAGCGGCCAAGGTGTTCTTTTACAGGGCGTGTGGCAGGCAAGCAAAAGCAGAGAGGGTAAAAATCACATTCTTGTATGTGCTGTGTGAAACACACAAAGATTTGTTCACTCCTTGGCCTAAAAGAGAGATAAGGCTGCATGCAAGCTGTTTTCTATACGGCCAGTCTCTTAGATGTAAAAGCATTGAGAGTGTTCAAGGAAACAGAACAATTGTCACTATCACATATGTGAGAGAAAAAAATAATAAAAAACAGGGAATGATAACCACTGACACTTAGAGCACTTTTATGACTCTCTTTTAAAAAATCAAATGAATAGGACAGTAGCAGATGTGAATGAATGTTAAATATATTATTATACATGGTTAATTCCAGTATTTTATTGTAAGAGCAAGCAAACGACCTTAGCTTCAGCTTTTATGCAAGAGGCTTCACAGCCAAAAAACAAAATGTTTTAGCTTGTTTTGCAAAACTGAGCAAAAATAAAAATGAAAAGGGACCAGATGAATCACTGAAAAGAATCCACTGTTTGTCCCCGGAGTTTCTTGCAATCTGCAGCTAATTCATCACAGTGTAGCTCCCTTGATATTTAAGGACATAGGAAATATCCACAAACCCTCTTCTTATTTCTGCAGCCTCAGAGTGCAGTGGGCTGCAGACAAGCCATTTAAATGCTTCCCGAGGAGAACAGTGAAGCAGTGAGGAGGCAAGCTTGCTCTGAGATACTCATGGAATCACAAAGCTCCTAGACCGTGAGGACAGGAGAATCAGGCAGAAAAACCAAAAGAAACAAAGAACAGCAGACTAAGAGAAAATAGGAGCCTGCTTAAACACATATATGGTAATAAGCCCAGACACTGGAAAATCTCACAGTGTAAACTGAAATCGTACATCTGATTTCAGACCCGAACCGTGGAATAATGAACACTGTAGACGCTTCGGTTTCATAAAACTAGGTTTGGATTCATTCTCAGGAAAATGCTACTGATTCTAAAAAGAAAAAAAAAATGAAAACAGATTCCCCTTGAGTAGCTAAAGTTAAAGTTTTTGTTTTCCTTTGGGTACTAAATTCAGAGCAATTGCTGTAGTTGGTCACACAATTATAGGTCTCTCTGTCTCTCCCTCTCTCTTTCTCTCTCTCTCTCTCTCTTTCTCTCTCTCTCTCTCTCTCTGTGTGTGTACTGATTAACATTTTGACCAGAAAAAGTTGTTTTACTGGGTGCTTAAGAAAGAGAATTGTTATTATTAATGAGAGTAAGTTATGCTTTTACTATAGGAGAAATGTCAGTCTTTTCAAGCCATCATATTAACCTCAACCATTTCCTTAACCACAGGCTAACCATTCTTTTTTTAATTTATTTATGTATTTATTTATTTATTCATTCATTTATTTATTTATTACAGTTTATTCAATTTGTATCTCAGGAGTAGCCCCCTCCCTTGGCCCCTGCCAATCCTACCCTCCCTTCCTCATCTCCTCCCATGCCCTTCTCCAAGTCTACTGAAAGGGGGTTTTCCTCCTCCCCTTCCGTTTGACCCTAGCCTATCAGGTCTCATCAGGACTGGGTGCATTGTCTTCCTCTGTTGCCTGGTAAGGCTGATCCCCCTTCAGGGGGAGGTGATAAAAGAACCAGCCACTGAGTTCATGTCAGAGACAGTCCCTATTCCCCTTACTAAGGAACCAACTTGGACGCTGAGCTGTCATGGGCTACATCTGTGCATGGGTTCTAGATTATCTCCATGCATGGTTCTTGGTTGGAGTATTAGTCTCCGAAAAGATCCCTGTAGACGTTTTGGTTTTGTTGCTCTCCTTGTAGAGCTTCTGTCCCCTCCAGGTCTTTCTATCTCCCCCTTCTTTCATAAGATTCTTTGCACTCTGTCCAAAGTTTGGCTATGTGTCTCAGCATCTGCTTTGATACCCTGCTGGATAGAGTCTTTCAGGGGCCCTCTGGGGTAGGTCAGCCGCTTTGGACCCAGAGAAGAGCATGTCTGATTGCATGCGGGTTGATGCCCCAGGTCCCGCCTCTGAGAGAAAGGTATTGGACGGGTCTGATGCTCTTTGGGTGGATGACACCTAAATGAACATCAGTACAAAGTCCCAATTTATTTCTAATATCAGAGATCAGACCTCTACTCTTGCCTGATGCTTCTAAAACAAAAAGGGGAAACTGTAGAGAGCTGCGGAATGCTATGCCTTAAAGATGGAGCTGGTTTCCGCCTTCCACCTTCCCGATGGTGAGTGCTCTCTGTCATGAACAACTCCACATTTGGCTAAGGCTGAGAATCTGGCTTGCTTCCATGTATGTGGACCTATCTGCATTGCCCACGTGGCACGCCTGGGTTGGCTACCCAGAGGCTATTTAAGCTGTGGGCTGGCTTTCCCCAGGGTCAGATGATTGTTCAAGGTTTCTGAATAAACTGCATTGAAAAAAAAATAAATAAATAAAGCTGCTATGAACATAGTTCAATAAAAGAAAAAAAAAGAAGTAAGAAGGAGGACACTGGGTAAGATCACTCAGAAAGACAAACAAGATATACATCAGAAGAGGGAGAAAACAGGGAACAGGACAGGAGGCTAACCATTCTTAATCATGTCTTTCCCATCCAGTCATTTGAAATTGTTTAAAAGTAAGAAGTCTGAATACCTAGGCAAAATTTTCATCAGCAGCTGAGACCGATATACTTTTAGTTCAAAGACAAATTGAGGGAATCTCTTCTAAACACATATATACAATAAACTTAATAAACAATCAGCAATATATGCTATAAATAAAAATGCTCACAAAATAAAGTATCAAACACCAGAACTATTGATTCATTTTCTGAATTAATTTTGTAAGAAAGATAAAAGAACACACATACACACACACACACTATATTCCCACACACACACACATGCACACACACCACATTCTCACACACATACACCCAAATCTCACACACACACACACACACACACACACGGCAACACACACAACACACACAAAAACATAGACACACGTGTGTATCCATGAACAAAAAAAAAATATTTGCTTTTCTCTATCCTAACACTTGGCTAGCAATGTATATCCTGTAAAGAGTCTCTGTAAACCTTACAAAACTGATAACATGATACACATCCATCAATAACATTTGTGCCACTCTTGAGACCTTCTTCCTTTCCTCTTACATGGTCCTAAACTCTTTCTGTCTCATTATAAAAATTTATGTCATGGGTTTTGTTCTCATTTTATCTTATTTACCCTTTATTCTTATTCATTTTTGCCAAAGCAAGCATAAAATTTGAGTCTCCAATGTAAACCCAAGTGTTTTATCCTACATTTTAGAACAAATGACTAAAATAAAATAAAATGAAATACAAACAATGCAAAGAGAGGAGGAAAGGGAAGGGGGAAATAAAGTGGAGGGAGAGAGAGGTTGAAAGAGAGAGAGATCAGTCCTAAAAGTGCACAGCCAAGAGATATGCTTCAAGTCCCTGGTGTTCGAAGGACATAGAGAAAGAGGAAGTGTTTCAGGAAAGTCATAAAAAGAAAGACTTGGGATCAATAAATCCAAATAGACTTTCCACTCATCTCTATGTTCTGTTTCAATCTTCACTTGCTTGGGGATAAATAACCCATTTTCTGTTCTCTGTAGTTAATTTTGTGTTCAGTGGAGGATGTAAGTATGCTTCCAAACTCTTAGAAATATAGTGCATTACAGAACATAAGGAGAGAACTGATATAAAATGGAAGGCTGTGGCTTTTATAAACAAATAATCATATATTTCAAAGTGTTTCTTGTTGTAAGCCAAAACCTAGAGTAAAATACACAATACACAACAACAACTATAAATGCCCTTAATTCAGCAAACTCTTGTCTGGCACTCTGAAATTCTCTCTCCGAAACTATGTCTCTTTCTGTATAAACTGAAAAAGAAAAGGAGGATGAGAGAGCTACAGAAACAGCTATTAGATTTTTTTTTAATTTCAGTTTATTTACTTTTTATCAAAAAAGGTGCCCCCTCCTTCCTCTTTCTCAGTCAACCCTTCCACTCCTTTTCCTCCTCTCTATTCAGTTTCCATCTCAAAGATCTGTCCATTGGTGAGAAAAGTGTGTTGAAGTCTCTTAATATTAGCATGTGGGGTTTGATGTGTGCTTTAGGCTTTAGTAATGTTTCTTTTAGAAATGTGGATGCCCTTGCCTTTGGGTCATAGATGTTCAGAATTGAGATGCCATCTTGGTCAATTTTTCCTTTGATGAGTGTGAAGTGCCCTTTCCCATCTCTTTTGATTAATTTTGGTTGAAAGTCTATTTTACTAGATATTAGAATAGCTACTCCAGCTTGTTTCTTGTGTACATTTGCTTGGAAAAACTTTTTCCAGACCTTTATTCTGAGGTAATGTCTATCATTATTGCTAAGGTGTGTTTCTCAGATGCAACAGAATGGTGGGTCCTGTTTAAGCATCCATTCTGTTAGCCTGTGTCTTTTTATTGGGGAGTTGATTGATATTGAGAAATATTAATTCCAAGTTGTGGTTTGTTACTTTTTGTTATTTTGATGTTGGTGGTGGTAGAGTATGCGTGCATGCTTCCTTTCTTTTGGTTTTGCAGCTGGGAGGTTGTTTCTTGTGTTTTCATGGATGTAGTTAGCCTCCTTGGGTTGGAGTTTTCCCTCTAGCATCTTCTGTGGGGCTAGATTTGTGGGTAGTACTGTTTAAACTTGGCTTTGTTGTAGAATATCTTGTTTTCTCCATCTATGGTGATTGAAAGTTTTGCTGGGTGTAGTAGCCTGTGTTGACATCTGTGCTCTGTTACTGTCAACATGATATCTGTACAGGCCCTTCTGGATTTCATAGTCTCTGTCCAGAAATCAGGTGTAATTCTGCAGATTTGACTTTATATGTGACTTGGCTTTTTCCTGTGCAGCTTTTCTTTTTAATTACAGTTTATTCACTTTGTATCCCAGCTGTAGCCCCCTCCCTCATTCCCTCCCAATCCCAGCCTCCCTCGCTCATCTCCTTCCAAGAACCTCTCTAAATCCACTGAGAGGGGAGGTCCTCTTCCCCTTCCATCTGACCTTAGCTTTTAACAACTTTGGCAGGAAGATTTTTATCCAATTTTGGGAGGTAGTTCTAAAGCTATTTCCTCCCAGTTTGACAAATCTCTCCAGGAATGAAGTAGAAGACTCAAGAAATCTCAAGAGGTAAATGAAACTTCTAAAACCCAGGAAACTCCTGACATTTAGCAAGATTCACCACACCACCTCCAACACACACACACACACACACAGAGAGAGAGAGAGAGAGAGAGAGAGAGAGAGAGAGAGAGAGAGAGAGAGATAAAGATTTTGTGAATACAGAAAACAATTTCTGGAAATAGAAAATGTCATGAAACACCATCTATGTCTGCATGCAGTTTTTAGTGAGGTGTCTGCCTCTGAGTCAGTCAAGTAAACCCAATCCTGCAAGAAAACCCCATTAAATTTAGTGCTTCACCAAACTGTTTCTTTGTGTAAAATTGTTTTTGATTCTCTTGTTGGTATCCTATATGGAATAATCTTTATTCATATTTTCTCATGAAATGACAGAAATTAGTATATAAGGAAACCCGCCCAGCCAATATTTGATGTTAACATTGTGTTCTTGAAAACTACTATGGCCTTTCAGTGCCTCTAGGCATTCATTTGCCAGGATTGTGACTTGAATAGAGTTTGTGTCCTCCAGGATCCCAGTGTGATGTGTAATGTGACAGGACTAAGAAGTGGCAGAAGTTTTGGGAGGCAGGAACCCATAGGGGATTTTCTTTCCCTGCCACCACCTCCATCCTGCAGTTCACATCACAATTGAGATTAGGGAGGTACAGGACTTTGAACCTCCAAAAACTTAGTTATATGTCTCTGTTATTGACAGGAAATTATATAAAAGCCAGGGAGACAGAGGAAGACCAGTTGCTCTGAGCTCGAGGCCAGCCCGGTTTACAAAGGGAATCTAGGGTAGCCAAGGCTACCCAGAGTAACCCTGAACTCTAATATTCAAGATGTAGACGCGGGAAGACAGGAACACTATGTTTCTTCAGCCCTGACCTTTTTTACTCTGATTATTTCCTACATATCTATTGTGATATTAAGACCGTAAGCACAACAGAAACTAAAAGTAAAGCAATAAGTCTTCTAGAGTCTCCCTTGATAGACGCCATCAAGAAAATTCAATGCGCGTGTGCGCACATGCATATTCTGGTTCCTAGGAGAAAATGAAAACAAGAATGGAGGGCCGCAAAGAAGGAGAGAATGAGAGGAGCAAGGAAGGGAGGGAAGTAAAGGGAAACAGAAAGAAGGGAAGGAGAAGAAGAGAGGAAAGAAAAGAAGAGAGGGAAGTGAATCTTATCCATAGAACAGGGTGTACATTTATAGACTAAAGAACAACTACCCCAATCCCTTCTTTCTAAAGACTTCTGCAAAGTAGCAATTATCCATGAATGCTAACGAATCTGTGAGATGCATTCTGTAGTTCTATGAGTTGACATCACTTTTGTAATGATACTAAAATAATATTTGTTATTTTGTCATCATTCCAACTGAATAGACACAGTTCTCAGAATTATGACATAACGTAGCTGTTTAGAGAAGAGAAAAACATAACGAGATCAATAACATATAAAAAATTAGTACTCTTCTTAATATACTTAGAAATCAAAATTTCCTAAAAATCAGCTTTTAATTTTGTAATTGTATTCAAATGAATATTTTAAATATTGTAAATCTTTATTTCTAACATTGTATATGCCAACAAATACAGTACTTAAATGTATAAGCATTTCAGAGCTTCAATACTGGTTAAGAGTGAAATCTGATATTGAAACCAGAAACTATGAGCACTGCAATGGGAACTGATTTTAGATGTTCCTTTCAGGCAGTAAGAAGGGAAACAGCAGAGAAGTTATAGTCATATGAAAAGCTCTTTGGCACACAAGTGACAGAGAGGAACTGTGTTTCTATCCCTTACTGAGAATGAGAGCTTGTTCTTGGACCCACAGAGATCAGACTTGAAGAACTACCATCCCTGCCTGGCAACCAGGAGAACTATACTTTTATTACTCTGCAAAGATGGGCACAGGACTGCTGGAAAGATTAAAAAGAAAATAGTCATCACAGTTTCCAGCAATAATAATAATGAATTTCTTGAAAAGACATTTCAATGATGTGTAAGAACTCACTTCATTGACATTCCTCCACGCCATGTTGTTGAGATTCTTAAAAGGTAGATTAATCAATTTTTAATTAGTGTGAGGTCTCATTTATGAGCACTGAAACAAATATGAACACTGAATGATGAGTAAATTTATTATATTCATAAAGAGCCGAGAGTATCAAACAGTTCAGGGTCTGCTATATACATTTTGCACACTGCACATTAAACGTAGTTAGCCAGGCTGCAGCTCTCGAAGAATTAAGTCCAACCAAATTGATTTGGAAAACTGTCCACCTTGACAGTTTATCATTTTTAAACTTAGAAAACATGCTTTAACATATCTGATGTAGTGACTTTCATAGCATTTGCGGAATAATCTTAGATAGACTATCAAGAACTTTATCAACTCTCCAAAGAAATTTTAAGTTTCTGAAATTTTTCTATAAGGCTGTAATTATCTTATTGAAGTATAAAAATGAAATACATATTTGTTGAATAAATACACATTAACCCTAAACCATAGTCTAACATCTAAGTAGAGAGATGTTTATGGTAGCATGGTTTATTATCTGCTCTTCACCTAGAGCCAGGTGACATTGTAATAACTCCTTAGATATATAAAGAAAAAAATCCTTATTAAGTATTCATGTGACCCAAATCTGAGAGGACTGTCTTACAGAATTGATGCACTATCAACATTTTAAAAATCAGAGATAGCAGTATAAATGATTGTTTTAAATTTAAGAATCAATTTGCAATTGTGTGGTTAGGAAATTTTGGCAACCTTTTTTGTATATATTAAAAAAAAAACTAAATAAGTAGTTTTGCTGATTAAAGGTGTATAAACCTAACACTAGATTTATTAAATTTAGTATTTATCAGTCTGCATTCCTAGTATTGTGTCTAGTTTGAAATGGCATGTTTGTAAGGTTTTTTATTTTATTGTATTTTCTTTCTTTATTATTGAAAGGTAGAGTGTCTCTAGAGGAATGTTTGTTTGATCTACAGAGAAAGGGATGGGAAAATTCATCTAGGTCCAATGTAGCCTTTGTCAAAAGAGTCACACATGTTCCTGTTCCCAGAGGAGGAGAATGAAGAGCTTGCCCCTGACACCACCAAGCACGAGCCCAGGATGTCAAGCATGCCATGGCTTACAGGTTTTCAGAGTACCAAGAAAGCCTCACTGAGGTGCTGATGGAACAAATGTTCATATACAGAGAGAAAAGGTCACAAACACACTGCTGCAGTTACCATCACTCCTGTAAGGGAAGCAAGCCTTGCTGTCAGCAGATATAAGGAGTTGGTTTGTTTGCATGACAAAAAAAAATCTCTCTATAACATAAAAGACAGCAGGAGACTTGGGAAAGTACCGTAGGGCAGACACGCTTTAGAGCAGAAGTGTACATCTCAATATTATAGCACATAGGAATGCACATCTGGTCCACACCTTCTATCCTAACTTGTTGGAATGGGTTCCGATATCACATATCCATATGTTCCCTGTCTTTACCATTCACCACCAATTCCTAATACAAAATTCTACAATTGTTACTGTGTCATGGCATCATTTTGTTGACAGACGGGTTTTCCAGGCAGCAAGGTCCTTATGTACAGAAGACAAATAAGGCAGACAAATTTCTTTTTACCACTTTCAAATATTATTCTATGACAGAGAAAAAAAATCAAATTAGTATGGTAAAACTTACCTCTCTTCCCTGAATTGTCCAAAGTTCACATATTAGTTTTGTCCACAAGGTAGAACAAAACCCTGAAAATATGGAGAAGTGAGTGGTTTGAAAATACCCAATGGTGGAGGAGTTAATTCACATACTGTTATTGAAATTTTGAATCAATATTAGTGCACAGGGCCTATTTTCTGTTCAAAATTTGAGAAGCAGTGGAAACAACTATTTCACAACTACAAATTAAACAACAATAACAATAACAAAACCTTTGATTGTTTACATTACAACTGCAGGACAGACCTAATCTCAAGTTGAAAAGATCTATGTTCCAGAGGTAACAGACCTTTCACATGGCAAAATGTAAGCCAACAGGCAGTGAATATATCTAAAAACAAAGCATAATCTGAGCCTAGAAATTCATCCAGATGTGAAATGTTTTACTGATATTTAATGAAATACAAAATTAGTCACAAATGAATAATTTAGTAGAACATTTTTATTTATCTATTATATTGTCAACATACCCAAAGTATATCATGTCCTTCGGTAGACTAAGTGGGACTTTGTTACATCATGTTATCACTGGTAAGAATGAGCAATGTGGTAGAAAGTGTAAAAACGATGTTTCCATTTATTTCTGTGGATTTATATCCTAACTTCTTACCATTCGAAAACAGAAAACCAAGATGGAAAATAATGAATATATTATGTCACAGTGTCCACAAAGTATACCAAAAAGCCTAGATTCACCTAGAAAATAAAAGTGTCTAACTTGAGCAATTGCCTCTGTCAGATGGGACTCTGAGCTTGTCCACGGTGGGGAGAGGTCGTCCTGGTTATTAGCTGATGCAGAAGTGCACAGGCAAACTCAGGTGGTACCATTTCTTGATGGGTGACCCTGGCCTATTTTAGAAAACCTCCCAAGAAAAAGCCTGTGAATGGGTGACTCAGAAAATAAACCAGCAAACAGTATGTCTCCACAGTTCCTGAAGGCACGTTTTCCCTTGGAGTTCCTTCTTATAGTTCCTTAGGTAGTGGCTTCTGACATGGAAGTTGAAGGTGTAAAAAAAATCCCTTAATCCTCTAAATTGCTTTTGGTCTTCATATTTTTCCCACTAACAAAGAAGAAACTAGAAGAGCAAGAAAAGAGTATGTATAAATGTCTTTATTTATTTATTTATTTTTTTCAATGCAGTTTATTTAGGAACATTGAACAATCCTCGGACCCCGGGGAAAGCCAGCTCACAGCTTAAATAGCCTCTGGGTAGCCAACCCAGGCGTGCCACGGGGGCAATGCAGATAGGTCCACATACATGGAAGCAAGCCAGATCCTCAGCCTTAGCCAAACGTGGAATTGTTCATGACAGAGAGCACTCACCATCGGGAAGGTGGAAGGCGGAAACCAGCTCCATCTTTAAGGCATAGCATTCCGCAGCTCTCTACAGTTCCCCCTTTTTGTTTTAGACGCATCAGGCAAGAGTAGAGGTCTGATCTCTGATATTAGAAATAAATTGGGACTTTGTACAGATGTTCATTTAGGTGTCATCCACCCAAAGAGCATCAGACCGTCCGATACCTTTTTCTCAGAGGCGGGACCTGGGGCATCAACCCGCATGCAATCAGACATGCTCTTCTCTGGGTCCAAAGCGGCTGACCCTGAGTGCAGTGCTTAGCCTCGCATCCTGAGCGTATCATTTTAGCTTTTTATGGTATCCAACCATGCTTGGGGAGAATGTCCTGCTTCAATGGCTGTAAAGGCCTGAATGATCATGGCTGCATCACACTGTTGTGAGACTCTAATCTTGCATATATACCACAGGCAAACCAAGGAGACCAACACCAGAAGGCCTGCTAACCATGTTTGTAGCAGCTTTATTTGTAATAGCCAGAAGCTGGAAACAACCCAGATGCCCCTCAACTGAAGAATGGATGCAGAAATTGTGGTACATCTACACAATGGAATATTACTCAGCAATGAAAAATAAGGAAATCATGAAATTTGCAGGTAAATGGTGGGATCTGGAAAGGATCATCCTGAGTGAGTTGTCCCAGAAGCAAAAAGACACACATGGTATATACTCACTCATATAGACATACAACATAGGACAAACCCACTAAAACCTGTGCATCTAAAGAAACTAAGCAAGAGAGAGGACCCTAACTAAAACGTCCAATCCCCATCCAGAAAGGCAAAGAGAATGAACATCAGAAGAAGAAGAAAACAGGAAACAACATAGGAACCTACCACAGAGGGCCTCTGAAAGCCTCTGCCCTTCAGACTATCAAATGTCTTTATTTTTATCTGATATTTAAACAATGGAATGAGAATAAAGATAATTTTAAACATTTATGTGGTTCTGTTCTTTGAATATTTTTTCTTTTTTGAATATTTTTGACATTATAATATAATCACAACATTTTTCCCTTCCCTTTTTCCTCTAAAGCCTTCTATATATACCTCCTCACTCTTAAAATTCATCACCTCCTTTTTCATTAATTGTTATTGCATGTATTTATACTATAAATACTTTTGGAAGTGAGAACAAACAATCAAGGAATAATAGCAAGATTTCTCTCTGTGTGCCTGTTTCCATGTATATAAAATCCACGAAGTGAAAGAAGGAGGAGCTCCTGTCCTATTCCCTGTTTTTTCCCTCTTCTGATGTCCATCCTCTTTGTTGTTCTGAATGGGGATTGAGCACCTTAGCTAGAGTCCTCCTTCCTGATCAGTTTCTTTAGGTGTACAGATTTTAGTATGTTTATACTGCATTATATATATAATATCCACTTATGAGTGAGTATATACCCTGTGTGTCTTTCTGCTTCTGGGATACCTCACTCAGGATGATCTTTTCCAGTTCTCATAATTTGCCTGCAAATTTCATGATTTCCTTGTTTTTAATTGCTGAGTTGTATTCCATTGCATAAAAGTACCACAATTTCTGTATCCATTCCTCCGTTGATGGACATCTGGGTTGTTTCCAGGTTCTGGCTATTACAAATAAAAATGCTACAAACATGGTTGAGCAAATGTCCTTGTTGTGTACTTGAGCATCTTTTGGATATATGCCTAGGAGTGGTATAGCTGGATCTTGAGGAAGTACTAGTCCTAATTGTCAGAGAAAGTGCCAGCTTGATTTCCAAAGTGGTTGTACAAATTTACATTCCCACCAGCAGTGGAGGAGGGTTCCTCTTTCTCCACAACCTCTCCAGCAAGAGCTTACCACAGAGGGCCTCTGAAAGGCTCTAGCCTGCAGGGTATCAGAGCAGATGCTGAGACTCATAGCCAAACTTTGGGCAAAGTGCAGGGAATCTTATGAAAGAAGGGAGAGAGAGTAAGACCTGGAGAGGACAGGAGCTCTACAAGGAGAGCAACAGAACCAAAAAAATCTGGGCCCAGGGGCCTTTTCTAAGACTGATGCTCCAACAGATGTCCATTCATAGAGATAACCTAGAACCCCTGCACAGAGGTAGCCCATGGCAATTCAGTGTCCAAGTGGGTTCCATTGTATTGGGAACAGGGACTGCTTCTGACATGAACTGATTGGCCTGCTCTTTGATCACCTCCCCCTGAGGAGGGAGCAGCCTTACCAGGCCACAGAGAAAGACAATGCAGTCACTCCTGATGATACCTGATAATAGACTAGGGTCAGAAGGAAGAAGAAAAGGACCTCCCCTATCAGTAGACTTGGGGAAGGAAATGGGTGGAGAAGGGGAAAGTAGTGTGGGATTGGGAGGGGTGGAGGGAGGGAGGTAGAGGGGAGATACAAAGTGAATAAATTGTAATTAATAAAAATAAAAATAAGAAGAAAAGAGAAAGAAAGAAGGAGGAAGATCAGCAGGAGAAGGAGGAGGAGCAGGAGGAAAATAACCAGGTTTAATGAGTTGTATGTAGTGTACTTGTTTCAAGAATCATAACTTGAACACACTATAAGCTTACTATGCACTCCTAAGGTTGAATAGTGAAGGAAGAAATCACATGCAAGTTTTGTCTTATAATTCCTTAACCTGGTTTCAGCAATTATATTGTTGGCATTTTTTAAATTAATTTTTGAAATTCTGATGCATTGTGAGAGAAAGTAGATGCGTAATTGTATAACACCCTCATTTCAACATCATTAATATTTACCCAAGGCAGAAAAAAAAAACATTAAAATTAAACCTTGTGAAATAAAAGAGTGCTAGCTTTGAATTCAAGTTGGAGGAACCAGTATAACTTAAAAAGAGAATTCTACCTCTGCTCATTAAAAACTGTAACACTAATGAACCAAACCACAGCTGGGGGTTGAAAGTATGTAAGAGCCAAAGGACCAGACCAGCCATGAAAAACATTCTCTTTCTAAACAAATTTAAAGCATACGACCCATAGATGAGGGGGAGAAAAGGTATCTTTGAAAAGAGTTTTAAGGAGGACAGAAGAAGATAAATATAATCAAGATATGGTATATAAAATTCTCTAAGAATCCATTAAAATATTGCACACATAATTTTTTCCCTCTTCAAGTTTCTGGTGGTATTAGTGCCCTTTAGCCCTTCGCAGTAAATCTTCAACCTTTATCTCCAGTCCCTCCTTTTCTTGTCCTATGTTACTGTATCTCTAAACTCACTTTCCTTCCATGTAAACAAGCAACAGTCATTGCATCAAAGACCACAGCAAACTTTGTTTCAATATTCTCAAATCATTGCTTCTGAAAACTTATTTCCAAACAGACTCACACTCACAGGAATGGGGGTGTATAACTCTTGGTGGAGGGGAGAGAAGGCTATTATCCCCATTCCAAGGGAATGTAAAAGCAGCAAATTTGATAGTTTGACAGGGTAAACACAGGAGCAGGGACTTCCTCCACAGAGGCTTTTCTTCCATCCTTGGGCAACATGGCCTGGCTAACTTCTGGCTGCTTACCCCATTATCCTCTGTTCCATAGTCTGTGTGAGCTGTTGCTTTTTTGGGGGAGTGTGGGGAAGCTGACTTACAGCTTGAAAAAAACCATAAACAAATATACAAACCCCTGCAATTCCCCTCCTATGGGAATACAAACAAAGTAGGCAGGGATTGAAGCTATTTACCTAAGTCATCATCTCCTATTAGGGAAGGAGCCCAAAGGGGGAAAGTGAGAATATTTTAACATATTCTTAGCTCCATTTCTTCCTACCCTCTCTTCTGTGCAATGGTCATCCTTAAAGGAATGAGAGGTGTACGTGTAACACTTATTTCTCCTGCATGCTTTTTCCTTAACAAAAAATAAAAAGGGATAGGCATGAAATGTGTAAAAAATATAGCATCTTCAACAAATGGTGCTGGTCTGACTGGATGTCTACATGTAGAAAAATGAAAATAGATCCATACTTATCACCCTGTACAAAACTGAAGTCCAAATGGATCAAAGACCTCAAAATAAAACCAGACACATTAAATCGGCTAGAAAAAAAAAAGTGGGGCATACCCTAGAACTCTTTGGTACAGGAGACAACTTCCTGAACAGAACACCAACAGCACAGGCTTTAAGAGCAACAATCAATAAATGGGACCTCATGAAACTGAAAAGCTTCTTTCTGTAAAGCAAAGGACACCGTCATCAAAACAAAACGACTGCCTACAGATTGGGAAAGAATCTTCACCAACCCTTTATCTGACAGAGGACTCATATCCAGTATATATAAAAAACTAAAGAAGCTGAAAAGCAGCAAACCAAGTAATCCAATTAAAAAATGGGGAACAGAACTAAACAGAGAACTCTCTGTAGAGGAATATCGAATGGCAGAGAAACAAAGAAATGCTCAACCTCATTAGCCATTAGGGAAATGCAAATCAAAACAACCCTGAGATTTCACCTTACACCCATCAGAATGGCCAAGATGAAAAACTCCAAGTGACAACACATGCTGGAGAAGTTGTGGAGAAAGGGGAACCCTTCTCCACTGCTGGTGGGAATGTAAACTTGTACAACCACTCTGGAAATCAATCTGGCGCTTTCTCAGACAACTAGGAATAGCGCTTTCTCAAGATCCAGCCATACCACTCCTAGTTATATATCCAAAAGAGGCTCAAGTACACAAAAAGGACATTTGCTCAACCATGTTTGTAGCAGCTTTATTTGTAATAGTCAGAAGCTGGAAACAGCCCATATGCCCCTCAACTGAAGAATGGATGCAGAAACTGTGGTACATCTATACAATGGAGTATTACTCAGCAATGAAAAATAAGGAAATCATGAAATTTGCAGGTAAATGGTGGAGCCTGGAAAGGATCATCCTGAGTGAGTTGTCCCAGAAACAAAAAGACATGCACGGTATATACTCACTCATATAGACACACAACATAGAATAAATCCACTAAAATCTGTACATCTAATCAAACTAAGCAAAATAAAGGACCCTAACTAAAATGTTTAATCCCCATCCTGAAAGGCAAAGAGGATGGACATCAGAAGAAGAAGAAAACAGGAAACAACCTAGGAACCTTCTACAGAGGGCCTCTGAAAGCCAGAAGAAGAAAACAGGAAACAACCTAGGAACCTGCCACAGAGGGCCTCTGAAAGCCTCTGCTGTGCAGACTGTCAAAGCAGATGCTGAGCCTGATGGCCAACCGTTGGGCAGAGCGAATGGAATTTTATGTAAGAAGTGGGAAATAGTAAGAGCTGGAGAGGACAGGAACTCCACAAGAAGAGCAACAGAACAAGAAAATTTGAACACAGGGAACTTCCTAGAGACTCATACTCCAACCAAGGACTATTCATGGAGATAACCTAGAACCCTGACAATGCAGCCACTTCTGATGAGAACTGATAGACTAAGATCAGAAAGAAGGAGAGACCTCCCCTATCAGTCAACTTGGGGAGGGGCATGAATGCAGAAGGGGGGGTAGGGTGGGACAGGGAGGGTAGGAGGGAGGGTCTTATGGGGGGATACAAAATGAATAAAGTGTAATTAATAAAAGTTAAATAAAAAATAAAAAAATGTGTATTCTCTATTCAGCAAAAAGAACTCTCTAAATTGTCAGCCAGGCTAACAAGGTATGTATTGATAAAGAAATTTAGGAAATCCCCTTTTGAGACATGTGCCTAGCTGAAAAGCATACTATATTTTAATGCCAGAACATTCTAAGTAATGTAGAAAGCTAACGATTTTTCTGAGTGCCTGTGTTTACTTCTGCAACTGTGCCGTTGCTCATAACCTCCTATCCTACTTCCATGTCCTAGAACCCAGTCTACCTCTGAGGCAGGGAGGTGAATGTCTGGGCTAATAGCTTATCTTCAATATATACCTGTTCAGTAGAAAAAGAAGAACCATGTTCTAAGAGAATCAGCCAGAAGATAACAGTGGAAGAAAGAAAAATGAAAATGACATGAACAAAAACTTGGCTCTGGATCTTTCTTAAGTACAAACTTCTGGTAATTTCTCCTCCTCACCCTGTTTTCACTGCCCCTCTTCTGCTTCCTTTTCTCCTGATTCTCTAGGTGTCTTGACTTATCTTTTCTATTTCTCTGAAAAGGGGCTACTTAAAGGGAAAAGGTTTATTTCAGTTCGTGGTTCAAGATTACAATTGATCTTGGCAGTGAGTCAAGGCGATGGGAGGCTGAAGCATCGGGTCATGTTACACTCCTATACATTTCACCCTTCAGTTAGATTTCTCCACTCTTAACATGGCCAGTAGTCCTTGCTTAGGAAATAATGCCACCTACCCTGTACAAATATTCCCTCCTCAGTTAATTAAATTCAGATAATACCCCATAGACATGCATGGAGCTCCTTCTCCAAGGTGATTCTAGGCTTCACCAACCTTTCAGTCACTGCCCACCACCACTCCCAAGCAAGTTTGCCTTCATTACTGCTAACTGTAGCCATCTCTGCCAAATCTTCCCCTACAGGTTCAACCAGTCTGCATGCCATTGTCTCCAATGGCTCAGCACTGGTGCTGAAGTCTCAGATTCAGGGTCTACTTTTCCTACATGCTGAGAAAAAAGCTGATTTTTTTTTATTATTATTCTATAGCTCCAGTTTAATGATGTCTCTCAAAGCACCAGTGCTATTTCCACTTCATAGAGAGTCCCTTGTAGATCTCCCTCAATATAGCAGCTGGAGAGAGATCTACACACCCACATTAGTAGGGGTAGAAGATGTGCAAACGAGGACTTTCTTAGCTTCCATGCCTGAGAGACTGCATGGTGTGCATTGAGATTTAATCAAAAGATTTCTGTACAGCCTCAAGACCTAACCTTGGCCTCCAGCACACACTGCTTACTGTGCCTTATCCTGTAAAATCTGTGAATGCTTGGGTGCACTTACACACAGTAGCTGACTTTACAAAATGGGTAACAATGGCACTCCTAGGCCAGAGCACGTCCTTTGTTTAAGGATAGATCAGAGTCATGTGACACTTTATTTTCTTGCTCTATAAGATTACAAAAGTAGGATATTAGTTCCTTGTCTATGATATATTTCAAAAGTACTTGCAATGAGAGAGTAACTCATGACTTACTTCCTTTAGACATAGTACATGATTGCTACGTGAATCACATACAGAAAATGAAATGAAAAATCCATTCATCATACAAAATAGAGATGAGTTTTGACTGAAAATAAAAGACAAGATGAGGAAGAGGAGAAAAGAACTCAGCCATTAATGTACTGATGTTCTGTTCTTTGACACTTGTGTGTTTGGAGATAGTCCGGGCAGAGCAAATGAATTAACTTCTTCCTAATGGCAGGGAGATGTTCTTTGCCTTTGGTCAAAGTCAGTCTTAGCTTCCCTTTCTTCGCTAAGTTCACTTGTCACTTAACCTCACACTTGGGAAAACCAACTTTCTACAGAAACCATTTACTCACATCCTCTGTCCTGAGCTTAATTTTAATCATAGAGCATTATAGCTCTAAAAAGCAACAAAAGTCTGATTTAAAATCTTAAAAATATATATATGCTATTCAAATTAAATTATTGTAAGAACAGTAACACTATATTAAAATATAATCACCTTACTACCTTTTGGCTTCATGACAATGTTCATAAAGTGCTTAATATTCATGTAACACATTGCCTCACCCTGTAATGTCACTATATTTATGGAAAGAAATTGTAATCCTCTTTACTGGCTCAGGTTAATTCCAATAAAATATTAAATCCATTTTCTAATCTAAATGAGTTCATTAGGAGAGGCATGGTACGGAGAATACCAAACTCTCTGCAGAGTTCAGCTTCATTACATTCCCGCACTGTGCGTTTCCCGAGCTGTTGTACTACATTTATGAGGATTTATCTGCACTGTTCCAAAAACATTCATCCTAATTCTACTCCTTCTGTGCATGCTAATCATGAATATGTTAAGTGGAAATACTAAGCTTGTAGCCAACCTCATCCCCAGATGGGTTCAAGTTATGATTACAGAAGCAAATTTGCCATAAGCACTCTTACAGCACTGCCAGCAAGCCAGAAATGATGGAAGGTTTGGTGCTATGCTAGAGAGAAGAAGAAGGGGAGAGAGAGAGACAGAGACAGAAAGACAGAGACAGAGAAAGAGGACAGTTTGATACAGAGTAGGATGCTAGAATGAAGAAAGGAGTTGTGGACTGATAGAGATTGCTCTGTCTCTGAGAGCTTCTTCAGTAATTTATGAATAGATCTTTCAGAAGAAATATGAAATAAACATAGAGATGGAATCATTAGTATCAAATGTTTACAGTTTCTAAAAGTCCTATTCATTGGACAAACCACAGTATTTAGGTCATTACATGTTACAAAGCTTTGCTCTACTTAACCTGTTTTCATACCTTAAGAATTCTTTTCTTCGTCTTTCAGGTAAAACAAAACAAAACACACAAACAAACAAAAAAACCAAAAACCAAACAAACAAAAAAACCCCAAAGAAACAGTTATATTTTACATAGAATGAACTCCATCAAGAGTCGTGTAGTCACTTTCCTTCTGTTAGCTATTTCAGTGAACTCTTAATAAAGTCATTTTAATCTGATCACTTAAGATATTTAGTTTAAAAGTAATTTCTCAGAAAAGTGGTAGATATATACCTATTTTTAGCAACAGGAAAAAAAAAGTGATGAGGATATGGTGAAGCTATTCTGAGTGCTGATTATTTTTAGTTAAATACAGTTTCTTCTTCATCTTTATAAAATCTGTAATAGATTTCGTCAGCCCTAGTGAAAAACAGCAGCCACTGGTTGTCACTGTTGTACCACAAAACAGCATGAGCAGTTCCATTCTTTTAAAAGCATGCCATTTGAAAAGTGAGTTTGGAATGATATATATTTTACTCCCTGAATTATCATAAAACAGAGCATGGAACCTATGCCGGGACTCCATGGATTTCACGTGATTATTGGATATTCTGATGTGGGAGTCTGTCCCCAAATCACGGCCATACAACAAAATGGAGATGAAATAATATGAAGACTGGATTATAAGCAGTGACAAAACTCTGTGTCTTTAAAAGACTATGTGAGATATATCTGTTCATTAGAGCATACATTTAACACTGGCTCTTAAATATTACTATGTCTGTATGCAATATGAGCATTTGATCATTTCAAAGTTTAGAAACATTACTCAATTCTAATAATTGAGCCCATACCATTTAAAACCAGAAGATGAGTAGACAGCTCTGACATAATCTTCCCTTTTCCCCAATTCTGATTAAAATAGCAAGACAAGAAATCAATGAGATCCTGAATATAAATTCCCCAAATATTCTGCTGTGTTTGAAATTAATTAAGTACGGTGATGCAGGAGCCTCAGATCAATAAACATCAATGATGTTAGTGTTAAAGGTGGGAAGAGTTGGCATGAAATCAGACTGATATTTGGAGGTATAAGATGATTATCTACTCAATGAAATTAAAGGTTAGAATTAGACAAACCATGCTTCAGGAAAATTCAGACAGAGGTCTCGAGAGTATGAAACAATGACCATGATCTTAAACACAATCTTTGAAACTTACAAACTAGTGGCATTACTTTTTTGAAAAACTAAAATACTTTTGAAATTGTCAATATTCAGGTTTCCAGGATGTGGGAAGGGAGGCGTTAATGCTTTATAACAATCTTAAAGTGCTGTTGGAAAAAGCAGAAGTTCAACACATTCACATTCACAGAAAAACTGAAAGCATCAGTGGCATTTTGACATAACATTGTGAGTACCTGCAACCCTGAAACCAACTATTACCTGATTCTATGGGACAAAGAAACAAGAGTGTTTTAAAATCATCCTTGTGTTTTTGCTTTATTCCTGTATTCTCATTCCTTTTGAAATTTTCTTTTATTTCTATCTTTCTTATTTTTTTTAATTTTATTTTCTTATTTTTTTATCCCCTGTTTGAAATTCACTTTACATCCTTGTTGTAGCCTCATCCCTTCTCCCCTCCCAGCCTCACCCTCCTTCCTTTCCTCTTTTTTCCTCCCCCTTTCCCCAGAAAAGAGGAACTCCTTTTCCTATCCACACCAGCTCATCAAGTTGCATCAGGACAGAGCACATGTCCTCTTCCCCTATGGCCTGACAAGGCAGTCCCACCAGGGGAAAGTGATCAAAAAGCTGGGAAGTGGGTCCATGTCTGATGCAGTTCCCACTTCCCTTACTAGAGGCTCACATGAAGCCTAAGCTATCCATTTGCTACAATTTTTAGGGGGATGTAGGTCCAGGTCATATATGGTCCTTGGTTGACGCTTCAGCTTCAACAAGCTTCTCTGATCCCTGGCTAGTTGGCTCTGTTGGTCTTCTGGTACAGCTCAACTCACCTCCAGGTCCTTTTCTCTTTCTTCCCACTTTTCCACAAGACTCCCTACCCATCACTTAATGTTTGACTGTGAGTCACAGCATCTCTTTTGAGGTGCTGTTGGGTAGCACCTCTCAGAGGAAAACTCTGACAAGCTCCTATCTACAAGCTCATCAGAGCATCCCTCATAATGTCAGGGCTTGGCATTTTCTTGGATAGGGGGGGTCTTTGGTTGGGCCAGGCATTGGCTGGACATTCCCTCAATCTTTCTTCTATCTGCTTTATCTTTATCCCTGCATATCTTGTAGGCAGGGTAAATTTTGGGTAAAAGGTTTTTGTAGGTGGGTTGGTGTTCCCTGTTCTCTGCTAGGAGACTAATCTAGTTAGATCATGTTCTCTTCAGTCTCTATAGGCTCTGCTACTAGGAGTCTTTGCTTGAATTCCCCTCATATCTTCTCAGAAGCCTATCCTGAGTTAGGTCTCCAGCTTGTCATAAAGATACCCCCACCCTCAGTTTCTCATTGTCACCTTGAACTTCAGCAATAGTTATAATATGGAAACTGTTAATCAAAATACAGAAAAGAGAAGATAAGCAATGCAGTCTATAGAGTTAAGCAATAAGTATTTGTCACATTTTTTGAAATTTTAATATTAAAAATATGTGTTGGTATAAAGACACCATTGCAATCACATTTACCCTGTGGCAACACATTTTCCAATATGATGTTAGTGTCATAAATACACTAATTTATGCCTTAATGTAGCAAATGAAATTGATGCAGAAGACAGCTGCCTGGAGGTGGTAAAGAAGAAGGGCTCATGGTAAAATTGCACGGTCCTCACATATGTTACAGTGAGAACATAGACAGACGTTAAAAGGAAGATACAGAATTATCGTGAAAAAATCTGGAACACTGAGGAAGTTGACCAAGAGAGCATATAGATGGTATGACAGAACCATGCTAGAAAGGTGAATGAGGCATAGGGCATTTTTGCTGCTTCCCTACCCCAAACAAGCCTTTGTAGAGAATATTTGTAATATGTTAATGCCATTTCACAGAGCCTTCCTTTAATGAAGCTTAGAGTAATAGATTCAATTGTAAATAAATGCTAATCAAAATCTTCCATTTGATGCCACTTGAGACCCATATGTACAAGAAACTAATTGCAGGTAACTCCTGATGGCTGTAGTAGGGTTAACTCTCTGCAAATGTTCAGCTGCAAGCTGTCTATATAAATAAGAAAGAAAGCACAGAGAAAATACTTTATTAACAGAAAACAGGACATTTCCTAGCCAGTCAATAACAGCTAGCAAACAGACAAGATCAACAACTCCAAGCACAACTCAGAGATGGACAGAAGGATTTTCAACCACCCCTAACAGTATGGGAAGCACATGAATAGTATGTTATCATCTGAGAGAGAGGCCATGTGAGATAAATTGTCATATTTCCTCCTTTGGGTTGATCCACAATAGCACAGACAGTTAATCCATGCTAAAACAAACCCTAACTTTTGTCCACTTTCTATCATGGACCTGTGAAATGATAGGCAACAGATTTTGATAATCTCCTCTCTCTTGGAAATCCTGCACACTTAAAAATTCTCTCATTCTTCCTTGATTTCTCATGTTTCCTCAGTTTGTCATCTTTATGAGGAATTATCTAGCAATGTCTGCTACAGTTTTGTATACTCTTTTGAGTGTAACCATCATTAATCTCTTTTATCATAATTCAGGGAACTTTAAGCTGCTGTATTAGCTGCATCTTTGTTGGCCATGAGTGTTTAGCATCTTAGATCCTTGGTCGTACACAAGTGACTCAGGAAAGGTTGTATTACTCTCAAAAATAAAAAAGAAAGAACAGAAGGAGGTAAAAAAGAAAGTAACAGAAGGAAAGAAAGAAGGAAGAAAAAGAAAGAAAGAAAGAAAGAAAGAAAGAAAGAAAGAAAGAAAGAAAGAAACTACATTAACAATAGCAGCACGAATTGGTCTTGCAGTTATTTTTTTATTACTTGTTTGTTGTTATTTGTTTTGTTTTTAAACATGGTGCCGATCTGGAGAGAGTTGGGTGAAGATGAGAAAAATGCATAAAAAATTCTGAAGGAACTAAAAGCAAATGCAGGACAAAGAAAGATCATAAATTTTTTTGAAAGTGACAAGCAAAGTTTCAAAAGACCAGAAGAAATATATCTGTACCCCCAAAATATCAGAAGAAATATATCTGTACCTCCAAAATTCAACTTCATCTACCTTAAAATACCAAATGATTGTGATACACACACGCACTGACGCGCACGTGCACACACACACACACACACACACACACACACACACATATTCTCTTCCCACTGTGTGTACTTAGAGAAAATTTTTTTTTAAGTGCAAAGAATAGGGATCCTGCACAGGAAATGACAATTTCTAGACTCAAGATTTTACCAGATGTTTTCTCTAGAGCCTTCTCAACACAGAACTTCAACTGACTTGAAATTATTAGGAACTTGAAACTGACAATCGCTTGATCTGTTTCTCTGAAAGGAAGGAAACAGTGACTGACAGTCTTTGCTGTCATATGATACCTCGTCATCAACAAAAGCTTCAACAATAGAAACAAGAAAAAGCTGCCACAAGCCAAAGGAATGGTGCAAGAGAGACAGACAGTATTTGTGTTTTCAAATACTGTATTTGTGTTTTCAATTAATTGCATTATGTTTTTTTTTTAAAGCCTGGAATGTAAGCATCAATTAAAGAAGAATTTTTGAAAATATGCACGAGGTGGACAAAACAAAATTACACAACACAAAAATCTACACTCTTCTTTCCCATGGCATGTCTCGGATCACTGTCCTGCCAGGTTCCTTCGAATACCTATTGTATGTTTATGGGGAGTGAATGATTTGAGAAAAGGATGAGTTCAAATTATTCCTGTCCTCACAACACTCAATTCAATTTTATTTATGAACTACATCTTTATTTCACTTAGTGAATTAAGAAGCTAACTAGTGAAACACACAATGATACCTCCCTAAGGTCATAGATGTATTATTTTTCCAGTTGAAGTAAATCTTGTAAATTAACTGAGTTTCCATTTAGCACTTGAAGTAGTGTTTAATATCTGTCCACCCTGTAATGCCTCGTGCTCTGCCTATCCTCAGAGTGAGGTGCATTGGGTGAGTGACTAAGTAATCTTAAAAAAACAGGAGGAAAACAACAGAATTGGAGGTAGAGAGAAAAGCAACCTGAGATTCAAAGTCATGGCAGCTCAAGACTCCCCTTCTTTTCCAAAGGAAGATTCACCTCCAGGCTGTATCAGGACACAAGCCATCCCACTTGCCTGACAGAGACATGATATTGTGTCTGGGGCCTGTCTGCTACAACTGGAAGTTGGACATTATCATTTTTATAAGCAGAAAGCCTTTCTCCTTCAGTCTTTCATTACATTTTCTAGTAGGGGAAAAATGACACCATGGTGGTGACCCGGTTCCAGTGTGATTGACAGCAACAGGCCAGACCAAGTGAGAAAGTAGAATAAGGAAATAGGAGCTTTCTCTAGGCAGGGGAGAAGAAAAGTCCTAGCTTGTTTGTTGTGACCCATTTTAACCCTGTCTTAATTTATATCTAAACTAATTCCAGCACAGAGAATGAAATGTTGTGAGCATGTTCAAATGCATTGGCTCTGTTGCCTTCATAATTGGCACTGGGCATAGTGCTGACCTGCAGATGTAAGGTGACGTTTAATTGATACAGTGCACAGAACCCCCAAATAAGGAAGCACAGAAAAGCTGTTAGAGCCTGGGAGAAAAATCAATATGAATGTTTTTTTTTTGTTTGTTTGTTTTTCTGCTGATGAAGAGTACTTGCAGGTAGGTAGTGTGATTTTTGTCTGAAGATAAAGTAAAATGTTTTATATTCTAAAATGAAAAAAAAAATTGTTTTGTTTGAGAATAAATGTTTTACTCAGAAAATACCTAGAATTAAGAAATACCTTTTCATTTAACAATTGCTCAGTAGAAATAGATGGATAGAAATACAGCTAATTAAGTAAAAAAAATGAAAATTCTTATAATAATTTAAAGGATATTTAATTTCACATTGTATTTTCTCTGAAATAATGTGCGGATTTGCCTTTATTTACTTATACGTATCTGAGGGGTGAGAGTGCATACATACATATGGATGAACAATACATGAATTTATGGAGGTCAAAGGATAACTTGTAGAAGTCTGTTCTCCAGAAGGATCAAACTCAAGTTATCAGAGTTGGCCGCAAGTGCTACCCACTGAGCCATCTTGCTTGCTCTGATGCAATGTGTTAAGAAACACGTAATTTCTTTCTTTTAAAATGTGACCCAGCTCATTCTAATATCTAAAAAAGGGTATTTCTTACACTAAAACTTAGAATGTATGGATTATTAGTACTGTGAGCTTCAGTCAAGGAATGTGCAACTGAAGCTAGAGGTTTTAGATTTCTGGTTTGTGTGTATCTCTTCTTTCCTTTGAGCTAATACACACACACACACACACACACACACACACACACACACACACATATATATATATATATATATATATATATATATATACGACTTCAAAAGAAGAAACAAGCACCATCTTTTAACATTTGCAAGCACTGTGCTCTTTTAAGAAGTCAATACACAGGAATCAAAACAAAATTCCTAACTATGTAAAGGAGAAGTCTGTGAAGAAGACAGAGCTAGCTAAATGAAATGATGAAGTAAGGCACACTCAAATGCACAGAATCCCTGCGGGATCTCCCTCCACTTGTCTAGTACCATGCCTCCTAAAGCTGTCCCTCTCTTGCAACGCCAGACTGACCAGGGTGGGATGGAATCCAAACAGTCAACAATTACTCAGAGTTACAAGAGCCCCCCAGGATTATTGTGAATCCACAGTTTGTGGGCTAAACTGTCATTCACAGGGACACTGGAGAAGATTAGGAGACATATTGTACCAACAACTTCAGCCTGCTTATCTTATCCTCATAGTAATTATGCTCCAAGCTAATGTCCCATATCCTCTCTATAAAATTATCTGAATCAAATATCCCAGAAAAGTCCCTATGTGCAATAAAATGCAAGTTATTTCATTAAGAAAATGTTTCTGTTTTGTAAGATGATCTTTTTACAAAATAAACCACTTATTATGAAAAAGAAAATGATTGCCATTGCTTTCTGTCCTCATCTGTAAAATATATGTTTATACATACTAACCTTTTATCACTAAGCTTTTTAGAATGAAGCAAAGCTTCAAATGTTGAATTCTGATATTTAAGTGGAAAAAACACTTAGTAGGCTTTCTTTTATAATTTACAAGGGATAGACTGATTTCTTCTCACTCATCAATGCTTTTCTATGGCATATGTAAAGTTATTAATTTAAGTGAGAGTTTACATTTCTAACTAACTCAAAAAGCTTTGCAACCATTTCTTGTTAAAATGTATATACTTTGTTAGCTTCACTGTTCTCTCTCATTGATTGTGATTACTCAGTTTATTTCATTCATAGTTTTCATTGTATGAACATAGTTTCCATTCATGGACAGTAGCCATGAGAATTATCTGTTTGAGCTCTTTTTTCTGTCTCTTTGTCTCTCTGTCTTTCTAGCTTCTACTACACAGAAAAAAAGAAAGAGGAAGAAAAAAAAAACAAGACTCTGTCATGTTCTTATCTCAGCATTGCCAAATGAGACAAACTTGAAATATTGGATATTTTTATCCTTTGTGGAAATGGTTTTCAGTTTAGCAGCATTTGACCTGGAGTGAGTTTATATTTCAGTCAGCCTACTCAATGGCATCTAGAGAGGCCCCGTCAGCAGAAGTTTAGCAAAGAAGTGTGAGTGAAAGTTCAAGTGCCTGGTAGCTGAGAAAGCAGGAGGAAGGCAAACTGGCGTGAATATCAAAGCTAAATTCTGTCAAAATGGCAAAAAGTCATTTCCAAACAAGGCCTCCCAGGAAGACATTAATTGAAGGAGCTCAAATAAGCATTGGCCTGTGTAACTGAAGGTCGACTTAAAAAGCACTGGAATCATTCCTTGGGACATAAGACTGAGACATTTTTTATTAGGGCTAAAGGCCAGAAGGGGTTGGCATAAGGTGGCATCTAACTTCTTCCAAAATCCTTGATGAAAGTAACTAAGTTAAGAAATCAAGAACTTGAGGGAGATTCAAGCAGAGTACTGAAGCAAAAGTGTATAATATGAAAAAAAAAAGTTTTGGATTTTATTCTGGGACGTTTAGGCAGGATAATTAAAAAGATAAATCAAATACCAGTCAATAGTGGAGTAGATGCAAGCCTGTACATCTTAAAGACAAAAGTTTCTGAGATGTATGAAGATTTTTAGAAGAAAGGAAATGTTTTGAAATCAGTTTGCCAAGTTACCGAGAGAGTGGGCCACACATCTGACATCTCTTGGCATTCAGAAGATGGCCAGGAATCCATCACTGCCTGATGCTACACAGCTTTTCCCCTCAAATTGAGCAACCTGATCTGCGATAGCTGCACATAAGCGTTGTCTGCTGGGCCACTTGGCAGCAATTTTCAGTCTATTTCTGTAAATTGAGCTTCACAGCGCCCTTTGAATGTTTCCCCCTCTAGATTACAGGGGCTCCAATGTCATCCAGTATATAGGACTAACTCTCACCTTTAGCTGCCTTCCAACATAATCAGTCCTAGATAAATTGAGCAGCACACTTCATTTTTATTAGATGGGTAAAACTCCCACCAGCAGAGCAAGTGGGAGTACTTTTCAGGTTTAGTAGAAGATAGAGGAAAATAGTCAAAGGAGGAATGTGCCATGTGCTTCTGGGTTTGAACAGTTGGAGACTCAAAGTGCCCCACTTTCAGAAGCAAGGACTCTTTCATGATTCTGGAAGATTGTTTTAGGAGGTTCTTCAGGAAGAGTGAGTAGGTATTCTTGCTTTTTTTTATAAGTTTGTGCTTAAACTGGCTGAGAAGAAACAACTGCCTTCAAGAAATGCTGTATGGAAGCAGCTGGAAAGTTTGATTTAGATGTCAGAATACTTCCACACCCCAATGTTTCTTAAGTTTAGCTCGTATCTCTGACAGGATGATTTGGGGAGGCAGCTTATGTTTTTTCTCTCTGCTTTTAATTGCTCATTACAAATTCATAATGACAAGCCTCGGTGATATTTGACTATGGATAATTATAAATGGTGACACTTGCATCATCAATATACCTTAAGGCATCCATCTAAGCAGGAATTCAGTTCTTTTTTATTTTAATTTTTTCACAATTTATTCATTATATATCCCAATTGAAGACTCCTTCCTCAACTCAGCCCAGTCCCACTCTCCTTTCCTCTTCCCCCCATCCTCTTCCTCTAGTTCACTGAAAGGGGGAGTTCTCCACTATTGCCATCTGTCCATAGCTTGTTAAGTCTCATCAGGACTGCTTGGATCCTCTTCCTTTGTGGCCTGGTGAGGCTGCATCAGCAGGTGCAAGTGATCAAATAGCAGGCAATCGAGTTCATGACAGAAGCAGCTCTTGCACCCCTTACTGGGGAACCCCTATGGAGACTGAGCTGTCAATTGGTCACATCTGAGCAGGGGATCTAGGTCCTCGCTATGCATGGTCCTCTGTTGGAGCATCAGTCTTGCAGGACCCCCTGGGATCAGATCTTTAGCTTTGTTTGGCTCCTTGTGTGACTCCTGTCCCCTCCATGTCCCTCTATTCCCACCCTTCTCTTCTTCTATAAGACTCCCTGCACTCTGCCCAAAGTTTGACCATGAGTCTCGACATCTGCTTCCATCCCCTGTTGGGTGGAGCCTTTCAGAGGACCCTTTATAGTAGGCTCCCTTCATGTTTCCTCTATTCCACTGTTTCTGGTGTCTATCCTGTTTGCCATTCTGAATCAGATTTAAGAATCTTAAGCCAAACAGTTTTCATAGTGTGTTTGGGAAGCCCTCACAGAAGATCATAAGAAATACTATGTGTACATTGCAAAACTTAAGCTGGAAATAGAAAGTTCTTCATAATTTTATAGATAACCCTCTCCCTGGTTCCTACTCTGGGAGTTTTCATCATGACCTGTAGAGAAGGAGAACAGTTTGATGACAATATGGTGCTATGATCTTAATTGGCTTTGAATGTACAAACAAGGAAGTCAGCATTAAGTTCCGATTTATTGTAACAATGACCCTAACTTGGAGGCGGAATTTGAGTCTGTTGATAGTCATTTACTTGTAGTCACTAATAGACTACAATGACTCTACTAATAGACTCTACAAAATGTAGAGGCAGTCTTGTAGGAGACCAATGCTTCTCAAACAAGTTCAGTGAGATTTATACTCACTAGACAAGTCAAGCTTACCATGTCTTTGTACTCTTCACTCCACCCAGGCATGTATGCAATTCAGATGTGCCTAGAGCACACTTCAGACAAGGAAACCCCCATAATCAGCAACGGTCTTTCCTTAACCAGTCTTTGTAGTTAGGTTAAGGTGCCCAGACATTTTTCCAGATTCTACGGGTCCTCTACCTGTCTTATAGAATCCTGAAGTCTTACCTATATTTTGTGTGCTTGACTCTTACTACTTGAGTCATATGCATAGATATCCATATTCTATTAAAAACTGTTCCTTGAACTTCTATGGAGTTCAAAGAAAGTTTGATGAAATCATTCAAATTGAAGATAAACAACATAAAGTTTTCCATGCAATTAGAAGGAATGAATTTTGCCTGATCTTCCAAATTGCTAAGATACTTAAAATCTTAGGATATGAACTTGTCAGTGTGGGTAGGGGCCTCAAAACCTTGATTTGTTTCTACTTTTAGAAGTTTGTCTGTTACAGAAATCCCTCTACTCACAAACTCAGCAGTCTTTTCTATGCTTAAGCTTAAGCACTGGTCTTGTTATCGTCCTTTCTGCTTTTTTTTATTTTATTTTTTGTATAAGGTGTATTCTCTGTATATATACCACTGCACACATGCATGCCTTACTTCTAGAGGCCAGAAGAGGGTATTGAACCTTCTGAGATTGTAGTCACAGAAGGTTGTGAACTTCCAAGTGGATGTTGGAATACTACCCAGTGCCCTTGAATGCTAAGCCATCTTCCCAGCTTTCATCAACTTCCTTTTTTCTAAGCCACCTGAAGAAAGGGATTATCTTACAATTGTCCTTTCTGAAACTAAGTACATGGCATGAATTCCCTTCTGTTTACTGTGACTATGTGAGTGTGTGGGTTTGTTAATATTCATGTGTGTATGGGTACATGTGTGATCATTGTGCCCATACATGTGTGTACATTTATATAAAGGCTAAATGTTACTCCTCAGGTGTTTGAGTCAGGTTTCTTAAGGGCCTAGAGCTTTCCAAATTGTCTACATAGCTAACCACCAAGCCCCAGGAATCCATTTGTCTTATCCCCCTTAGCACTGGGATTGAAAATTTTCATCAAGACTTCCAGCTTTGTTGTTGCCATATGTGTGGATATGTGCCTGGGAGTATATGAGTGTGGTGGTTTGAATAGAAATGTCTCTATAAGCTCATATATTTAATGAGTCAACTAACCAAGGCCCAGGGGAGCATACGGAGGCTGTAGCACCAATCAACAACCAGGCATGGACTGGACCTAGGCCCTCTACACAGATATAACAGATGGGCAGCTTAGAACTCATGAGGTTCCCTTAATTAGGAAAGCAGGGGATGGCTCTGATATAGATTCTCTTGCCTGCTTTCTGATCACTTCCCTCCGGTGGGGTTGCTTTGCCTGCCCTGGGTTGGAAAGGATGTATGTGCTCAATCTTTTTTTTTTTAATTCTTTATTAATTACACTTTATTCACTTTGTATCCTCCTGTGGTTCCCTCCCTCTTCCCATCCCAAACCCTCTCTTCCTCCACCCTCTGCATGCATGCCCCTCCCAAGTCCACTAATAGGGGAAGTCTTCTTTTCCTTCCTTCTGATCCTACTCAATTAGGTCTCATCAGGAGTGGCTGCATTGTCTTCTTCTGTGGCCTGGTAAGGCTGCTCCCCCCTCAGGGGGAGGTAATTAAAGAGCAGGCCAATCAGTTCATGTCAGAGACAGTCCCTGTTCCTATTACTATGGAACCCACTTGGATACCGAACTGCCATGGACTACATCTGTGCAGGGGTCTTAGGTTATCTCCATGCATAGTTCTTGGTTGGAGTATCAATCTAAGGAAAGACCCCTGTGCTCAGATTTTTTGGTTCTGCTGCTCTCTTTGTGGAGTTCCTGTTCTCTCCAGATATTACTGTTTCCCACTTCTTTCATAAGATTCCCTGCACTCTGCCCAAAGGTTGCCTATAAGTCTCAGCATCTGCACTGATAGTCTGCAGGGCAGAACCTTTCAGAGGTCCTCTGTGTCAGGCTCCTGACTTGTTCCTTCTTTTCCCCTTCTTCTGATGTCCATCCTCTTTGCCTTTCTAGATAGGAATTGAGCATTTTAGCAAGAGTCCTCCCTCTTGATTAGTTTCTTTAGGTGTACAGATTCCAGTAGGTTTATCCTATATTATATGTCTATATGAGTGAGTATGTGCTCAATCTTGATGCTACTTGATGTGCCCTGGTGGATTTGGGAGAGGCTTCCTTTTTCTGAGCAGTAGGGAAGGCAGGATGGGGGAGAGAGAGAGAGAGCAAGGGTATGACTGGGAAGAGATGAGGGAGGAGACTACCATCTGGACATAAAGTGAACAGATAGGTAGGTAGATAGATAGATAGATAGATAGATAGATAGATAGATAGATAGATAGATAGATAATGAAAAATTTTTAAATGTGTAATCATTAGGGAGTGTTGCTACTGGAGAGGAATAAATAAATAAGTAACATTTTTTTAATTAACGTGCAGTTATTAGGGAGTGGCACTAATTTGAGAGGAATGAAGAGGAGTGGCATTGTTGGAGTAGGTGTGGGTTTGTGGCAGGAAGTATGCCAAGCTCAAGCCAGGCCCAGTGAGTTTCTCCTTTACTGATGGCTGCCAATCTAAGTGTAGAATCCTCAGCTACCTCTCAAAGACCATGGCTGCCTGTGTGTCAGTGTACTTCCAACCATGACAATAATGCACTAAATCCAAGAAACTACAAGCAAATACAAGCTAAATGCTCTCTGCCATAGGATTCACATGTGGTCTCTTCACTGCAATAGGGCACTGACTAAGACAACATGTGTGAATGTGTGCCTGGTCTGTGTGCATATGTATGTTCAGCTGATACACCTGTGCACACAAATGAGGAGGCCAAAGGAGAATATTGGGTGTCCTGTGTTACTATTTCCTGCTATCTTCCCATGAGGGAGGGTATCTCACTGAGACTGGAGCGAGGCTGGTGATCAGGAGAGCTCTACTCAGCTTTCATCACACTAAAGTGAGATGCACAGTTGAGCATGGTGAACATTTTGTATGGCTTCTGGGAATGTGGACTCAGACCCCACACTTACACAACAAGTGCTCTTAACCCGGAGTCATCTAAGTGCCCCTAAGAACAACATTGTTACATAGGTTCTAGGGAACCAACTCAGGTCTTCCTGCCTGAAGAACAAGCATTTTGGTGAGTCAGCCATCTCCCCATCCTATTTATTTATTTATTTATTTATTTATTGACAAGAATAGCTTTTGATCCAAATTTTTGCTCAAATACAGTTTTCTCAAAAACTTTCTTTTTTATAATCTTTGTCTTCAATAACTTTTTACATAGGGTTGCTACACCCAAGCAATCAGTTTTCCATGTCTCTTTCTTGTTCCTGTCATCCATATGAAAAAGGTGAAGAAGACTCAATATTATATCTCTATTCTGTCTGTCCACCATGGATACATTTCTTTGTCTTAAGGGAAACCAGGCATTTAACCCCCCCAAAACACAGAAATTCTACACTTCCTTCAGTGGCTAGCAAAGAATTTCATGGTTTATAAGAATTCCCTTAATGAATACATGAGTTAACTAATACCTTTATTCCCTCTGTGTTCCTGTAACAATATGTTCAATAGTAAATTAAAATGAAAACAAAACTGTCCCATTAGGAAGAGAAAAAATATTTGATTTACAAAAAAGAGTAAATAATAGCTAGAGTTTCTTTTATACTTAATAGAATTATCTATCCGTTCTCCCTGAGTTAAAACAGTTATTTTGTCCATTAAAAGAATTAATGGATTTTCATGTACAGAAGTTTTCCAACACTGTCATTTTCAATGTTTATTTTATGTAATTATTTATGGGGGTTTGGGGAATAACATACACTTTTAAAACTCTGACACTGGTATATGTGAAATCCCAGCCTGTAGGAGAATATTTATATATGAAGATGACTACAACCTTGAATGAACTCTCTAGCATGCCACTTTTAAATCAAAATGAATCAAGTGCTACTTTTGATGAAAACTCTTGATTGTATATCATTGGCATCCCCCAGGACAGGTGTAGAAGCTCAGTAAATACATGTTGAGAACATTCAGCACTTTGAGTAAAGTGACCAAGATAGGGATTGATGTTTTACTGTTGCTTCTGTTTCTCACAGTCTTTCCTGGGAAGAGATAAAAATAGGGAAAAAGAGAGAAAGGGAGAGAGGAAAATGGAGAAAGAAACAATATAAATTTTAATGTGTTACATATTTTTCTAAGAGTTTCATCAGTTTAATATTTTACAAATTGCTTATTTCTAATTTTAAGTTCTATTTGTTTTAATAGGAATAAGTAAAAAGAAAATATTAGATAATTTTTAAATATAAATGAATGAAAAGAAATATATTGAATATAGGATGCTCATAGAAGTGGCAATAAGAGCAAGCGTAAAGGCACAAGCCTGCAAACCTAGCATTTGGCATAGGAAAGGAGAAGTACCTGAATTTAGGCAGCATAGCATCCTTCATGCTATCCTGGTCTACATATTAAAAACTCTTAAAAAGAAAATGTGACAAGAAAATTAATTCTATGTGTCTGTATATATTAGGATATGTGTCTGTATGTATTAGAATTATATATAGAGAGAAAGAGTTCACATTTTGCTACAAAAATATATAGGGATGTTAAATAAACAAGTTTCATCATATTTAAGTGGTTCAAATACTTATATTTCTGAGCTTTAAAATACCAGAACTATTTAATAAGTATTTAATAAAAATATCACTTTCCAAGATTACAAGTTATTTGAACTATACTTTGCTCTATTACAAAATTCAGAAAATTGTCTGCCTTTATTGAAAATATCTAAGCTGACTTTTCGTATAATAAGATATTTATTATCATGATACACTATATCTCTATTCCTAGAAATCAGATTGCTTCAGTAAGTAAGATAAAAGAAATAACAAGATATTTGTGATATGAGCTGTGAAAGGGTTGGGATTTTTTTTAGCTTTTATCATATTATTAATAAATATACAAATCTGATATATTTATAGTTATTGTGTGTGACATTTACAGTGATTGTTTTTTTCATCTCAATAGTTAAAATCATATTTCATGGATCCTTTTAAAGTTTTGTTTTGTTAAATCAGAGGAATAATGATAGTCTCAAAGATTTATAAGGCTTCTCTGTCAAGAACACTTCAAAAGATTGACAATGTTGAATCAATCACCTTAGAATTAGAAACTCTCAAAAATGTCCATATTTTCCTTATTTTTCTTCCTCTGAAAGAAAAATCTTATCCTAAACGATGGAATCTTGCCCTGGGATGGTAGCACAGAATAGATTACATGTCTACATTTAACTGAATGCTTTTAGGACATTAGTGAGCAAACTGGTGTTCAGCATCATTAACTGAGGAGAAGATCCATGAAAAGGTGGGTTTTAGTCAGCCTTTGTCTCCTTGGAAATATGGCCTCCTTATTCTATCCCTTATTCTACAAAACAAATATATGTTTTATTTCAATAAAAAGATAGAGCTAAATTTCAGTCAAAGAAAAAAGGAATTAAATGAAAAGTACACTTGAATAGCAAATATTTTCCATGTTAAAAATCATAATGATCATGAGGTAACTTCCTGTGGCCAACATCCTTCTTTGTTTATTCATGGTATGCATAAAAAGCAACAAGGTTGTTTTTAAATATATATTTTGATTTTTTTCCCACAATAATTTCTCAAGATTTTAACTATATCAAAATCGTTGTTATCTATTATTTGGTAATAGAAATAGGTCATGTACCTTTTTCCACCTCAGTGCTTTACCACAGTTACAATACCACAAATCTAAGCAAATTTCTATATTTCTAGTGTTCAGCAAGGAAAATCATAGCTTGAATGTAAGTGTAACAATATCCTTTTAATGAGAAATGAATTCTACTTTCTGTTTATTATGCCTTTGCTTCCCTTTCTTTCACTGCAAATGTCTCAGGACTAACTTGCTACCTACTAATCTAAGTAATAGCAGGAATTAGTAGATAAACAGCATACAGAAAAAGGAACCATTCTTGCTTATAGTTAGTGACAGGAAACTGTTAAATCTCATACCTACATGAGGGCTCATTTGACATGCACAATTTATTTTCAATCAGCCAGAGACATGTCAAAGTTCATAATCATGAGTCAACTCTTCATCTGCAAGAACAAAACACACCTATCTATATAGACCCAGGATGTGAGCAAATGCAGTTTTAATTTGGATGTAGTCATTTGATATTTATCAAGTCTGCACGGTGCAGAATCCTCACATGACCTCTGCCCTGCATGAGATAGTGTTTCCTCATAATGTTGATAGGTAAATATCAATTTGCAAATTTCCAAATTACATATTAGATAATGCATAACCTCGAGCCATAGGAGCAGGTAAGTCTCTGGAAAGTCAGCAGTGATCATTTTCACAAGTTCTGCAGGTATAACAGAGACACATCTTGAGAAATAAATGTAAGGAGACTCAAATGTGTGACTGACAACACAGGGATAAGAATTCAAACTTCAGCACAGTAATCAGAAAATCTTCCAAAGAAATCAGATCTAGGAAAAGGCAGAAGACTGTAAAGCTAGGCTGTGATTGGACTTAAGGAAGTCAGTCAAAATGAATCCTTAGTGGAAAGAGGGGAAGTGAACATATAGAAAAAAATGCATCAAAGTTGAGGAAAATGTGCAGCTAATTTCAACAATACATTCTATAGTGGTCACTTCCAATCTTTAAATGTGAATCACCTTCTAAGTGGACAACGCCAGCTTTTTAATATGTTTAATTTAATAATTTAATCAATAAACATGTCTAATCTTATCTAATTGCTTGGGAAGTATTTTTATTACATATAATGATTAACTTCTTGGCTGATAATTAATTTTGTATGTGTGTGGGCTTATGCATATCTCTTTGTTAGTTCATGTAAGATTCCAGGCCATGGACGATGTTACCTATATTCAAGGTCTATCTTGTGATATCAACTAACCAGTCTACAAATTCTCTCACAGAAACTCTTAGGGGTTTATATCTTAGTAGAGTCTATAGCTCATTCTGGTGATAATTTTTGTCACCAGAGTATTATATTCCAGATACTGTGGGTGCAACAAACATCCATTGATTTTTTACATTAAGATTTTTCTCCCAAGTATAACATAACTTAACAGCAGAGGCCATTTTGAAAAATGTTCGAGACAAGAATACAAGTGAGGAATTGATGGGGACTGAATCAGGCAACTTGAACTGCATCCCAATTTGAGAACAACCCCATGGGATAGAGCCCACCCTTGTCACTATTAATGATACCATGTTAAACTGGCAGACAGGAGCCTAGAGTAACTGTCCTCTGAGAGGCTTCATCTAGCTGCTGATGGAAACAGATTGCAGAGACCCACAGCCAAAATATAGGCAGAAATCAGGCAGTCTGGTGCAAGAGTAGGAGGAAGGATTGAGGGAGATGGAGGGTTCAAGGTAAACACAAGAAGACCTACAGAGTAAATTAAGCTGGTTCACGGGTGCTCACAGAGACTGAACCACCAACTAAAGAACATGCATGGGAGCAGGGGTGGTGGTGCATGCCTGTAATTCCAGCACTCAGGTAGGCAGAGGCAGACAAATTTCTGTGAGTTCCAGGCAGGCTGGTCTTGTAAAGTCAGTCCAAGACAGCAAACACTACACAGACAAATCCTGTCTTAAAAAAATAAAATAAAATAACACTAAAAACCAAAACACCCTTAAAAGTGCACAGGGTGGACCTAGGCCCCCTACACATATGTAGCAGATGTGCAGCTTGCTCTTCATATGTGTCCTCTAACAGTTGGAGCATAGGCTGTCTCTGACTCTTAGGGTATTTTTTTCTTTATTATTATTAATACTATTACTATTTATTACAATTTATTCACTTTGTATCCAGAATGTAGCCCCCTCTCTCATCTCCTACTGGACCCCACTATGTTCCTTTCCTAATCCAATGATAGGTGAAGTCCTCCTCCCCTACTATCTGACCCTAGCCAATCTGTTCTCACCAGGACTCTGTATCCTCTTTTTCTCTGGCTTAGTTGGGCTACCTCACCAGGGGGAAGTAATCAAAGAGCCGACCTCTGAAATCATCTCTGAGACTGCCCCTGCCCTCCCTACTAAGAAACCTACTGGAAGACTGAGCTACCCATGGGCTACATCTGAGCATGGGGTTTAGGTTCTCTCCATGCATGATCGTTGGTTAACTCACCAATGAGGTATCCCTAAGCCTAGTTTATTTTATTTGTTTGTTTTTTGATCTTTTGGTCTCCTTGTGGAACTCCTGTTCTTCCAGGTCTTTCTATTTCCCCCTTCTCTGAACTCTGCCCAAAGTTTGACTATGAGTCTCAGCATCTGCTTCCAAACCCTGCTGGGTGGAGTCTCTCAGAAGCTCTCTAAGGAAGGCTCCTATCTTGTTTCCTGACTTCTACTTCAGATGTCTATCCTGTTTGCCCTTCTAAATGAGGTTTCAGCCTCTTTCCTCAGGTCCTCCTTGTTTATTAGTTTCTTTAGGACTGTAAATTTTAGTATGCGTATCCTATATTATTTGGCTAATATCCACTTATAAGTGAGTATATACCATGTGTGTCTTTCTGCTCTTGAGTTATCTTACTCAGAACAATCATTTCTAGTTCCATTAATTTGCCTGAAAAGTTCATGATTTCCTTGTTTTTAATTTTTGAGTAGTATTTCATTGTGTAAATGTAACACAATTTCTGTATCCATTTGTTGGTTGAGGGCCATCTAGGTTATTTCCAGATTTTGCTTATAACAAATATAGCGGCAGTTAACATGGTTGAGCAATTGTATGGTTGAGTATATTTTGGATCTATTCCTAGAGTGGTATAGCTGGATTTTGATGTAGCACTATTCCTAACTTAGAAAGCACTAGATTGCTTTCCAAAGTTGTTGTACAAGTTTACATTCCCATCAGCAATGGAGGAGTGTCCCCCTTTCTCCACATCCTCTCCAGCTTGTGTTGTCACTTGAGTTTTTTATCTTAGACATTCTTATGGGTGTAAGGTGAAATCTCAGGGTCATTTTGACTTGCATTTCTCAGATTACTAAGGACATTGAGCATTTCTTTAAGAGTTTCTTTGCCATTCAACATTGTTCTGTTTATCCCTGTTTCCCATTTTTTTTATGTAGATTTTTTTTTATTTTTTTTCTTTTATTTTTTTTTATCAGTTACATTTTATTAACTCTGTATCCCAGCCGTGTCCCGATCCCTCATTCCCTCCCAGTCCCTCCCTCCCTCCCTCCCTCATCTCCACCGTGCCCCTTTCCAAGTCCACTGATGGGGGGGACCTCCTCCCCATTCATCTGATCCTGTTTTATCAGGTATCTTCAGGACTGGCTGCAAAGCCTTCCTCTGTGGCCTAACAGGACTGCTCCTCCCTTCGGGGGTGGGGAGACCAAAGAGCCAGTCATCGAGTTCCTGTTAGAAATAGTCCCTGTTCCCCTCACTTTGGGAAACCAATTGGTTACTGAGCTACTACAGGCTACATCTGAGTGGAGGTTCTAGGTTATATCCATACATGGTCCTGGGTTGAATGTCAGTCTCAGAAAAGACCCTGTGCCCAGATATATTTGGTCCTTGTGGAGCTCCTATCCTTTCCCCATCAGACTAACTCCCCTTCTTTCTTATGATTCCCTGTACTCTGCCAAAGGTTTGGTCATGAGTCTTTGCTTTGAAAACACTGCTAGTTAGAGTCTTTCAGATGCGCTCAGTAGACTCCTGTCATACGTTCAATGCACATCCCATCTGTCTTTCTAAACGAGGATTGATCATCTTACCCCATGTCCGCTCAATTGATTATCTTTTTTAGGTGTATAGATTTCATTATGTTTATCATATCTTATAGGTCTATATAAGTGAGTATATCCCATGTTTGTCTTTCTCCTTCTGGGATATTTCACTCAGAATGATCTTTTCTAGATCCAGAAATAAATCCACACACCTATGAATACTCGATATTCGACAAAGAAGCCAATTCCATTCAATGGAAAAAAGACAGCATCTTCAACAAATGGTGCTGGACCAACTGGATGTCTACATGCAGAAAAATGAAAATAGATCCATATTTATCACCCTGCACAAAACTAAAGTCAAAGTGGATCAAGGACCTCAACATAAAACCAGATACCCTAAATCAATTGGAAAAAAAAGTGGGGAACAGCCTAGAACTCATTGGCACAGGAGACAACTTCATGAACAGAACACCAACAGCACAGGCTCTAAGAGCAACAATCAATAAATGGGACCTCATGAAACTGAAAAGTTTTTGTAAAGCAAAGGATACCGTCATCAAAACAAAACGACTGCCTACAGATTGGGAAAGAATCTTCACTAACCCTATATCTGACAGAGGACTAATATCCAGTATATACAAAGAACTAAAGAAGCTGAAAAGCAGCAATCCAAGTAATCCAATTAAAAAATGGGGAACAGAGCTAAACAGAGAATTCTCGAGAGAGGAATATCGAATGGCAGAAAAACACTTAAAGAAATGCTCATCCTCATTAGCCATCAGGGAAATGCAAATCAAAACGACCCTGAGATATCACCTTACACCCATCAGAATGGCCAAGATGAAAAACTCAAGCGATAACACATGCTGGAGAGGTTGTGGAGAAAGGGGAACCCTGCTCCACTGCTGGTGGGAATGTAAACTGGTACAACCACTCTGGAAAGCTATCTGGCGCTTTCTAAGACAAATAGGAATAGTGCTTCCTCCAGACCCAGCTATACCACTGCTAGGTATATACCCAAAGTTTGTTCAAGTACACAAAAAGGACACTTGCTCAACCATGTTTATAGCAGCTCTATTTGTAATAGCCAGAACCTGGAAACAACCCAGATGTCCATCAACGGTGGAATGGGTACAGAAATTGTGGTATTTTTATACAATGGAATACTACTCAGCAATCAAAAAGGAGGAAATCATGAAATTTGCAGGCAAATGGTGGGATCTAGAAAAGATCATCCTGTTTCCCATTTTTAATTGGCTTACTTGGTTTGTTTGCTCTCAATTTCATTTGGGAAAAAAGGGGGGGTTGCTAAAACAATCCTGAACAATAACAGATCTTCTTGAGGTATCTCCATCCCTAATCTCAAACTGTAAGTTGGTTTGATCGGTTTGATCGTGGCTTGGTTATCAAAAGAGTAAAGTAACTTCTACAAAATGTGTGTCATTTGAACTTGTAATGGAAGCAAGCTCGTGATCTGGCCTAACCCTTCCGAGCTGCTATTTACTGAAGTAATTTGTTCTTTTATATCCTATGCTTAGTTATCATTAAAACTGGGCTATATGGAGACTCATTGTGAGTCATCAGATGACAACACCTAGGGTAGATAAGAAATGAAGATCTTAATCCAAGTAACCAGATCTGAGCCAGGTACAACAGCATCAGTTTCTTTAATCTGTCCCTAACACTGCTCAGTTCTTCTTGCTTTGTTTTCAGAGTTCACATGATGGACTTACCAGGGTTTTTTTTTCCTACATAAAAAACAAGATAGATAGATAGATAGATAGATAGATAGATAGATAGATAGATAGATAGATGTAATTTGTAAGAAAGAAGATAGAATTAAAAATCTTCATGTCAGAGACTGAGTTGCCATGGGCTACATCTGTGCAGGGGTTCTAGCTTATCTCCAATGCATGGTCTTTGGTTGGAGTATCAGTCTCAGAAAAGAACCACGTGGCCAGATTTTTTAGTTCTGTTACTCTTATTGTGGAACTCCTGTCCTCTCTAGGTATTTCTAGCTTGCCCTTCTTTTATAAGATTCTCTGCACTCTGTCCAAAGTTTGGCTATGGCTTTGATACCTTCCTGGGTAGAGTCTTTCAGAGGTCCTCATCAGTGGCTGGCTCTTTGATCACCTTCCCCTGAAGGGTGAACAGCCTTACCAGGACATTTTGGAAGCCAATGCAACCAATCCTGATGTGACCTGATACACTAGAGTCAGAGGGAAGGGGAGGAGGACCTCACCTATTAATGGACTTGGGGAATGGGAGGGGATGAAGAGGAGAGAGTGGGATTGAGAGGGGATGAAAGAGGGTGCTACAGCTGGGATACAAAATGAATAAACTGAAAGAAAGAAAGAAAGAAAGAAAGAAAGAAAGAAAGAAAGAAAGAAAGAAAGAAAATTTTTTAAATCTTTATGTTAACCTAAAGAAACCAGATTGTGGAAGACAAATATATTTTTTATTGAGAAAAGTCTAGATATTTTATGATCTATCATCTACCTATCTATCCATTTATCATATATGTGAACATAGGTGTATGTGTGTATGTGTGTGCGTGTGTATGTATTTTCAGGAGAAAGGGACCAGTGAAACAGAGTGAGTAAAACAGAATGGATAAAGTTCATGAAAATGCCATATTGTGACACAACATTTTACATAATGACTAAATGTTAATTAAATTTGTTTTTAAAAGTTCACCGAATCTGTAAATATCTCAACTAGGATTCTGGGTGACAATTTTTTTTTTCTGGTGAAGATGAATATAAGAAAGGTTGATAAAAAAAAAAACTATAATCAGACAAGGATGATAGCTCATCAGGTAAAGATACTTGTGGAAACCAGGTTATTCAAGTTGGATGTCAGTAACCCATATTAAATCTATACAACTGTACTTTGATTTTCACACATATGCTTCCCTCACTAATAAACTAACAATCATAAATAAGAGCTACAATCTTATTGCTTAGGACTTAGATATTCTTAGGACTTAAGATGCTATGTAAATCTTCAACCTCTTTTAACCTTCTGAGAGTCTCCTAAACATCTGCTTGAACCTCAGCAACACTAGATCCCTAGATGGCTTATGTGGGGATCATTCAGGTTCTCATCGTTGAGGACTCCGAGTCCCTAGTCACCAGGTATTGTTCTGGACAAAGCCTCAGTACCTGTTAGTTTATTGTCAGATTTGAGGAAATGATACAAACATAAATCAAATGGGTCTTCTGGAAGCCAAATCTAAATTTATCCTCATCACACAACACTATTTTTTCTTCTATTGAGGTCATGATTACCCTTCAAGGATGGTGATTCTACTTTTTATTGTCATGTGTTTGTAGTGATCTGACAGCAGACATATCTTAAATGTAATATGGGGTTCCTCTCTTGTCCTCTTGTCTTTTACACTGAGCATCAAAGATTTCCAAAATCACAGTTTAATATCGCAGTGAGGGACAACACAGGTACCCAATCATTTCTTTTGGAATGGATGGTAATTTTAACAAGGACTTTCTTATATTTATTTTCTGATTCTCTGAAAAGAGCATTCTCTTTCTAAAACATACAGAGTTTTTGGAAATCGGTGCTTCATATAAGCTTGCGCATACCTATACTGACTATTCCGTCTTCTATAAAGCCAGACGCCTCTGGGCACTAAAGACTATGTTAAGATGAGTGCACCTACTCTGCTCTGCGATCCATATTAAGATATAGATTATGAAAATGTCAATAACTCTTCATGTTGCACTGGTCCAGAATGCTGCAAGATCTGTGGCATAATTTGTCAAACCCAAGAAAACTGAAAATGTAGAATTTCTTACTTAGAGATCTTTGGCATGGAATCTATTTCGTTGTACAATCTGCATTTACAAAAACGTAGCAGTTAACTATAGGCAGGGATGACAAATCCGTAATAAACTATGGTTCTGGGCCAAGAAGAGAAGATACATCATTTTTCTATGAGCAAAGTGTTCAATGGAATCATGTTCTAAGCAGTGACTGGTGATTAAAAGTGTTAATTCAACAGATGGCTCAGCACCTATCAGCAGAGGTAAATTAAGCATTAGTGTTCATGGCCCACGCTATTGTTTTCTTGCATAAACTGCAACCTATTGCCATAGCTACTCTATTTACACATCTGTTGTGCTGGACAATGAGAGAGTTCTCTGGCATCTAATAGTGCAGTCTTCTTGGTCTACTTGGTTATTTAATGGCTGCTTTTTCTAAAAGCTCTATAGTTCCTACCTTTTGCTTCTGTCTCCCTGGGCAATTAATGAGTATCTTCTGTATAACCCATCCTTTAGTAGACATTGTTACATCAAACAACAGTTTTTACAGCAACTCAGGTGGAACTTAAGAATCTCTGCTCACTTAGAAAACTGATATTTTAAGCCACTCTTTAAGCTATATTCCTGAATTTGGCTCTAGAGCAAAATAACTCAAATTTTAGCTCTTAAATATGAATGGATCTCAGTCACCTTTAGGCAAAATGTATCTATTTCCTTCACCCATTACCTGATCATAAAGGAAATTCTATAGGTTCCTTGTGGTGAACTTAAGAACATCAAAAGATAGTATTAATCAATGGTTTTAAGTCTGGACCTTTTTACTAATGAGCTTTGGCTTCATCCTGCTAGTATGTTCTCCAAAGGAACTAAAATTTCTGGATACAGATACATGGCTATGTAGATGATGCCTGACTTATGGGAGTTGGACATTCAAAGGCTGAGGTTGAAAGAGCCTGAAAAGTACACTGGCCCACCATTAGCAAACTGAAGGAGAGAAGTCAGTGATCCAACTCTGTACAAATTCCTGATTCAAGTCTGAAGGTTGGTGATTTAGAAGGGCCGCTGTATGAAGACAGGACAGGACAGCTAACATGACCAGGTACAGACAATACATTCACCATCCCTTCAACTTTCATTGTATTTTAGCCCCTCAATAGATTGGATGATACTTGGCTAAACTGGTGAAGGCTTATTTATTGAGCCTTCTAATCTAATTGTTCATCTTTTCAGTAATAGTATTCCCAAAAACACCTATAAATATATTTGCAGCTATATGGGAAACTCTTGATCCAGTCAACAGTACAGCTGGTGTGTCACTTTCTTAGTACAATGGAATGCTGGTCTGACCACCCAATCTCATGATGTACTCATCTGGTAAAAGTCAGCTTTTAACTAGTATTTTCAGTTATATTATAATCCAGAGTTCCATAGTTAGCACAATGTCCTTCCCAGAATCCAATAGTATACTAGAAGCTATTTTTCAAATGATGGTTACTCTTTATTCACCAAACTAGATTATAAATTACTATACTCCTAAAAAAACAAGTCATACAATCAATAAAACAGCATCATGTCTCACCAATATGTCTAATTCCTCAGGGTCTTCTGGCTTCTGCAGAACATGTATTAACCCTGCTTATGCTGTGGTCCAGAACTGCTTGATTCCTCTTAAACAGCTCTGCTTTCCATATCACTCAATGGACAAGGAGAAAAGTATTGCCAAGTGTAGAGTTTCCTACTTTAAACACAAGCCTGAAGTATCATGCTGCTTTTATAGTGGAGGCAAGTATATAGGAGACCCTCCTGCATCATGTACTGCTAATGTCCTGATATGTCACAGAAAGCAGAAATGACCTGACCCTAAGTCTTTTTAGGTTTCATTTGCAATGGAGTGTACATACCCTGGAAATGCCTACAATACACAGACAGACTTTTCTTGATATAGTCTATGTACATGATAGCATAAGTACACTCTAAAATGATAGGACAGTCGTTAAAACATCCTGAAGACCCAGACTAAAAAATAACAAGATGAAGGAGAATAAGCACAAGCATGAGTTGAAAATATTTATAAAAGTATTAACTGGTCCTCTTGAATGATGGTGATAGAGAAAATTAAATTCTATGTGATGTAGCTATCCTCAGTATTGAGTACAAATATATTTACATAAATAAATACTATTTATATATAAAAGTATAAAATTAGTACTCTGTACTACAAAAAATATTTACAATTGTTAGTCAACAATTTAAAATTTTCAAATGAAATGTAATTTACCTTATTGATAGTCACACATCAAATATCTGAAGCAATGTTAATCTTCTCAAAGTAAATGCCATATGTGTAACGGCCACTACGATAGGTATAAGTAGATATTTGAATTTGCAGAATTATCGTCTTCAGAATCTGTCTGGTTTTGGTAACAACTAGAATGATAAATGAAATAGAGATAGAATGGTGACCCAATGGCTATATTATTTCACACTTTGAAAACCATCACTACTAGATTATGTATATGTGTGTTACCATATTTTGTGATTTATTTCTTTTTTAATTTTTATTTTTAATATTAATCACAGGTTATTAACTCTGTATCCCAGCTGTAGCTCCCTCCCTCAGTCCCTCCCAATCCTACCCTCCCTCCCTCATCTCCTCCCTGTCCCATTCCAAGTCCACTGCTAGGGGAGGTCTTCCTCCCCTTCCATCTGACCCAGTTTATCAGGTATCTCCAGATCAAAAGCCCAGCCACAGAGAAGCATTCATTCACCTAAAAGCATGATTACACTAAGTTTTATATTCAGTGGATATTCAAAAAATAGTAAGCTCCAAGCTCATTGTGAGGAACTGTCTCAAGAGATAAACAGTGATAGAGAAGGACACCTTAATTCCTCCACTGGCTTATATGTATATATGCACACATGCATATATATAACACACATACAACACAGACAAAGAGACATGCCTAGACCTTGACTTCTAATGCAGCAGATTACTAAAAGTTAATGCATATTGGAAACGAGAGGCATGAATTATGATTGGTATTAGTCAGATATACATTAGAAGTTAAAGAATCGTGTTAAAGAATCGTGAAGAAAGTTTTTGATTCTATGACGTATGATACTCTATTTTACTGTGCTTTTCTCTAAGGTTTATAATAATCAATAGGTTGTCATTATAATTCACCAGAGAAATGCTTTATAAAATCGCATGAAGACTACTACTATGATAACATGTCTATTACCGGCTACCTTGAGGGGAAATCCATAAGTTGTTACGTAGTAATTTCATATTATGAGGGCTTTTCAGAATATAAAACAGCACACAGTGAAATTTAAAACATTTACAGGTTTCACAGTCAAACTCAATGTTTTCTGGCATAGTTTGTTTCAATAATCTATTGGATTAAGAACATTGCTTGATACTAGTAAGTGAACATTCTCGTGTGCACATGTGTTTGAGTTTATGAAGTGGCTCATGAGACGCCCATCTCCTGGCTCATGGTGAGGTGAGCAGACAATGTAGGAAATCTGAACAATTGTGCTCTGGTTGTAGGCTTTCCAGAATCATCAGCTTTCTGGCTTTATATATGGGACAGGAATGCCCCTGTCCAAGAAGAAAACTATTGTCCACAGAAGAAAAGAGAACTGTTCCTATAATCATGTGGTCTAGGTCATTAGCAACCTTATAGGAAGAGATATTTTGAGGAAAAAAAATACGTAACTAATATAACGTCTTTTAACTGGCCCTTTATGTCAGTATTTGGATCCAAAAAGCAACAGAAAGAATGCTGCAGCAGGGGCGATAGGAGCAGCATTGAACGACACTGTTTTATATGCGGCGATGATGCATTACAGAAGAAGCCAAAATGAGTCAGACGAGAGCATATCAAGTCCATTTCCCTCGTTTTGATTCACAGGTTCTTGCTAAAAAATCACAAGCCAGTCTTTGTGGCAAGCTTCAGAAAACTTGCACAGTTCTGATAAGAAAGGACATCGCTCATAAATATTCATTAAAAATTACCTTTCTGGATCATGAATTTTTCAAGCAGACACTGATTTGACCTCTAGAAGGCACAGAATCCAGCCTATAGTGGAGTGTCTCCTATTTCTGACAAAAAAAAAGGTGAAAAATTGGTTTTCCCAGCTAAGCAGCTACTTTGTACACTGTGTGAGGTCCAAGGTCAGTTACCCCTGTGCTTCCACACTTGAGCATTAATATTCATTTGAATTACAATCTTTAAATTCAAAAGTCCTACTCATAGTTCTTTGAAAAATTGATTGTAAAAGCAGGCCAGGGTTTGCATTTTAACTAATTTTAAAATAACTTCATTTAACTTCGATGTTCTTAAAAATGTATGAATTCAGTAATTCTCTTAAAAAAAAAAAAAAAAAAACAAGTCAATCCACCTGTTTTGAATTTGTGTTCCCTCTCACTGAGGATAAAAACCACATTTTTCCCGGTAATTATCTGCGGAGTGGGTGAATGGGTAGAGATGGCTACATTCAGGTTTCCAAGAGAGCCATTATTGGTATTTCATCTTCATATGGCCCTGCACATTCCACATACACAAAAGGAGCTTTGCGTGTGGAGGGGTTACGGTCCTTGCTGCAGTCATGATTTTTGCAATGTCACAGTGGGTATTTAGCATAACCACCTGTGCTGTTTAAATGAAGTAACTGTATGAGTACTTTATAAGTAGAGTATGAATCATGGTAGCTAGAAGTGTCCAAGCGCAGTGTCTACTAATCACTGCTTAATCTAACGTGTTAGGCTCTTGTTTCAATTCTAGAAATGCTACATTTACATTTTAGAACTGAAATGGGGTTTACTTCAGAGAATTACAAAACCATGTCCAAAATAATGCCTTAAACTTTTAAACACTAGTGTTCAAGCTCTCGTGATGTAATTGTGATTTGCTTATTTTCCTAATGTAGTTAAAGCAGTAAGAAAGCTTTTACTCCAGATACACTTGTTTCTAATTCCAATGCCAGCATTTTTGAATTTATGAAGTTGGGTGTAAGTTAACCTTCCCGTAAGTGTATCTTGTTTAGAGTATTTCAGAGTACCTGAATTGGAACAGGCACCTATAAATAGTTTCCCTTCATTCATGTGAATATTATGTCACTTTCCACAGACACTAGAATGAGTACCCAGAAGAAACACAATATGTCAAATTGGAAGTTTTCTCCTCTTCTTTCTGAACATCACACATGTTTAAGAGCTGAACAGAAGAAACTAGAAAATATTGCCAAGAAAGATGTTGGGTTAAGGGCCCTGATTCTTCTGCTAGCTTCATTTTTTACTTCGTCCGATGTACACTAACTCCCTGGGCATTAGCTTAATAAGCATAAGACAGTTCAGTTATTTCAATACCCTTCAGGATTAAATGTTAAGTGTCCTTAATATGTCTTGTGTCCTTTTTTCTCTAACTACTCCTTCTACCCTTCTTAACCATCTAACCAGGGTAACATAGTTAGTGAATGGCCTAGATTGCATTTTGTGTGGGTCAGAGGGTGGGGAAAGATTTATAAGAACCATATAGAAGAAGCCAAGGATTCCTTATCCACTTATCCACTCTTCTCACTCCCAGTTCAAAGGTGGTTACAGACTAAAACTGCAAAGATTTAGAAAAGAAAAATCATTATGTCCAATTAAAATTTAAATTCAGGCATACAATGATCATTTTCAGGATGTCTCATAATACTGTTGAAATAGGAACATTGTTTTGCTAAAATTTGGATTTAAATTTATATCTAGTATTTTACTTGACAACTCCATCATAAACTCCAGATTTGTCAAAAATTTATCTTGTGTGAATAGTACAATTCATTTTAACCTTCGGCTCATTATACTCTAAATTACTTTAGAATGGCAAGATAAGTCCCCAGTGGCTTCTACTTTCTTTACATAGTTCAAAATAATGTCATCAATTGAAACCACTAGATACATCTGTCATATTTTTATTGTATTGTAGTTTCACATGTTGCTTGAGAAATGAGACCCTACATAAACCAACTTAAGTATAACTCCTTAATGTTCAAATACACCTTAAAAATTTATTGGGATGTGGCATGGAAGCCATTACCCAATTTCTCAGCAGATATTATGGTCTTTTTCTTCCAGCATCAGAAAGCACAGCTATTATTTCGTCAGTGTTGCTGTTCCTGTTTCTGTGAGCTACATAAAGTTAGCTTGATGCTGGAACCATGTTGTATGAGAAATATGTTATGACTCTACCCCTGAGTGTTGTTTAAAATATTTATGCAGGGGCTGGAGAGAAGCCCTAGCAGTTAAGGGAGTTTGCTGTCTTTCCATAGGACAGAGAGCCCTACCCCTAGTGATCAAGTCAGCCAGCTCATAACTACCTAGAAGCCCAGTTACAAAAATGACATATATGTGATTTTCACTCAAATAGGTATACACAAACATATGCAATAAATAAAAATATAAAAACAAACTTTTAAATTTTATATAGTATTCAAATATTAACTTACATATTCTTTTGTTCTGAATATTTTACTTAGATTCATAGTCCTAGAGTGAATTCTTTTAAAAATAAAGACAAGAAGGGAAGAAAAATGAGTTGGACAGAAGAAAGGAAAAAGGGAAGAATAATAGGAAACAAGAAATGGAGTGAGGGAGGAAGAAGATTGAGGCAGAGGGAGAAAAGAAAGAACAGATAAAAGAGAAGGAAGAAGCTTAAGAACTACAATATTTGAGAGCTGTTATTCAATAATGACCACATATATCTACTAATTATAAAACTGACAATTATGCAAAAATGTTTTAAAGTAAGAATTAACATGTCACCAAAATATATAATATTTGCTTGGGGAATAGTAACTATGGAATCTTAGATGTGGAGAGACGAAAGTGAAAGGCATAGTGTTTGGATGAGTGCATTTTATGAGAGCAAGCCGAAAACTCACTGCAACATACCTTTTCCAAAGGAAATGGCATTCCTTGGGTTAAATAGACTAATTTTTCTCATGAGACATAAAGAATGGATCATCCTAAGATGCCCAACATAATTCGATCAACTTGCATCACAGTACAGCACGTGCTAGCAGAAGGTTCTCCTGCTCTGTCATGAAGCGTCAGCATGGAAGAACTGGCACATCAACCTGAAGCACAGTTATTGCTACATTTTTTACAAAAGCTACAAGAACATTTTTAACATTAAAAACAGTATTTTACCATGATAAACTTCTATTTTTCTTCAGCTTTTACATGACACTTAATAATTAATTTCTGACCAAAAAAAAATTTACCTGCACATGGACCAGTGGATTGAGCAGATGCATTTGGTGTGAAAAGCCAACCCAGAACAGGAGAAGTTATTGTGCTTTACATTTGATTGTTTATGCAAGACAGTGCATTTAAGCTGACTTTCACAGCAAGCCAGTTGCCAGAGATTCAAAGGCTGGGAAATGACACATTCTTTCACAAAATAAAGAATAGACAGTCACCCACACCAGCTTACAAGTTATTTTTTTATGAACAACAAAATTGCTTTTTTGCTCATTTCAAACAGACCCTAAATGTCCTCAGCACAGCCAGAGAAAGCAGAGGAAGCAGAGAGCTTAATATTCCAGCCCAGCTCACTGGAAACAACTACCAACAAAACTCACTAAAATGACAGCGCTGTGTGCTGCACAGAAACGTGATTTGTCTGCTTTAAATAGAGAATGATGGTTTTTAAGTTTAGAGTAGAACTAAAGGACTCAATTACTATTCATGGATTCTGAATTGTTTTACTTTGGAAACTCCTTTAGCATGAAATGTTCATCAAAATCAATGCATCAGGGTATAAGGAAAATAAACCTCCAATTTCCCATATTTATAAAGGACTTCAACTTAGATCACTGAAAAAAATGTGTCACCAATTTATACAAATCCACTTTATTCAAGGTATACAAATCTACTTTATTTAAACATTTTAAATAATAACTTTGGAGTAGATGGTGAGGGGTAGTGGTGCATGTGTGTGTGTGTGTGTGTGTGTGTGTGTGTGTGTGTGGAGTACATACACTATCCTCTTTTTCTTAAAACAACATTAATATGGTATAATGGCCTTTATATAGAATACTTTATAAGTGAGCTACTAACAGCTTTAATTAATCTTTAAAAACTTCATAACTCTTATTTAAACTTAGTTGAATAAAACTGAGAATTTTTACTGGAGCATCACAGTTTTTTTTTGAGGATAACAATATATTCATAAATTGACCAATATATCACTTCCTTAACTATCCCCATTTCCAAAAATAGCATCCAATTAGTAGCTTTCACAACACAGAACTACAGAGCTGTAAATGAGGTGTTTGGTAGTAGAGTCAGTAATTGTTTAGTAATTAAAGCTAAATGATTATCTTTTTCCTTTTGTTTTTTTCTTCTATGTATCCTTTATAATGTTTTAAAATTTTTTCCTGAAATTATGCAAACAACAGTTGATGACCTTATTCCCATTCATGCATTTAGAGAAAAGAATGGCTATTTATGTGAACTGCATCAGTTTTGATTGTGTCTCTGTTCACTTATCTTCTCATGAGCATGGTGGGTGGAAGCCAGGAACATTGGTAAGAACTAAGGTAAAATGTATCCCTTATATCTGACGTGTTAGAGAAACATTTGCTTTTATATTGACACTGGCAAATTTTGTATGGATTGTTACATATTCTAATTGCATTTCATTTGCCATATTAAAAAAATGTCAAATCCTAAAATGAAGCAAAACATTATCTGCATTTTTTTTATTATGTAGGAGAATGGTAAAGTCCTGAAGGCAATTTGAAAGCCTTAGTTAACCAGCTCCTTCTGTTTGCATATTCAATCCCTCAATGTAACATATGCATAATTTTATCATCATTGTGTGCCATCTGGAGTATCCTGATTGAACTGCAGTTTGAAAATGAGGGTTAAGAGATAATTTGGTTGCATACATTTAGAACTGAAATGTCTCTCATGGAGCAGAACAGAGTTATTTAAAAACAGAACTATGACTAAAAGATGAAAATATATTTCATATACCCAAGCAAACCAACGAAGACAATTACAAGTCTTCATACCTTCTCACAACCAGCTTTTTTAAAATTTAAACAGTGGCGTTCTAAGGAAATTGCAGCAAAAACAATTTGTACCCATATCTTAAAGGCAACAATTATTAATACAAATACTTTTCATGCTAATTTACAAATTCTCTTCATCAAGGGTGATTTAATGAACTTCCAGTTAACAATATCAGCTGACATACTACTAAGTAAACAACTACTTATTTTTTCATTACATGGTCACTTAGGTGGGATATAAAAGTTGTAAATGCTCATCAAATTTGAGCATTATACCTGAGTTCAATTGCTCAGAAAGCCCACAAGTGCCATCTTGAAGTCTGATTTCTAGCCCAGAATTAACTTCCAATTGCCACAGTGTGGTGTCAAGTGAAATACCTTAGAAAACTAATTCACAATCAGGCTTACATTTTAACATGTATTTTAAAAAAATAATGTAACTTCCTTTTCAAAGTATTTTTCCAGAATTTTCAAATATCACTGAAATATTCAATCTCTAACACTGTGATGGGCAACCATATGTCAGGTCAAAAAGTACAGAGGTTGACGAAAATTTTCTTTACCTAGACTTGTTAAAGGATTAGTCATTTTCAAAAATCATACATGCTTTAAAACATTGCCCCAAAATTTAACACATTAATCTTTCTTACCTGTGTGGGGAATAGCTTTTTAAAACAACTTTTCTCAAGTTAAGGTCTGTCAAATTCCAAAAGTAAGCCATCTTACCGGAAGAACATTTATATCCCTATTTCCCAGCAGCACTTTCTGCTTAATATTTTTTTCTGCACAAACTGAAGGTAACATTAAGCTGACTCCTTCAGAATTAGGAGCTTCTTCCTCTCTTCAGTTTGTTCTGTGCACAAGGCTTTCTGGCATTTTCTGATAATATTGTGAGTCATTTGCTCAGCTCGCAGAACAGATATCAAGACATGATCGTCAAGACTTTGAACTGAGAGTTAAGAAGAGCACACATTATTAGGGAACCACAGCAGGCTTGGGCAGTCTGAGAGGCTGTTCACGCTGCATGATTCTCCCCTTCTTTAGCCAGAAGAGCAGAGAAGAGTAAGTATCTAATCTACTACTCTCCTGTCACAGAGCATGACATTCTAATTCAGTCAGGGGAGACTCACAATAAACTCGAAATCTCATTGAATGTCTCTCTGGTACAACAATTGATTACATCTCCTAACCCTTTCTGCACCTGTGATGCCATCTGGAACATTTTGTGCTTACATTATGGCACACAAAGCACAGGTAACAGCCAATGGACTCAAAAGCAGGTGCAACCCTTCTATTGTAATACTGAGGCAACAATACCAAGAGTGAGGAAAAGAGTAGCTTGTATCATCTTGACTTCATAAAAGATGTCTTTGCAAAGGAAACTGAACATATGCTCAATATATAATATTTTGCAGAATAGCCATTGTAATATTTAAAGATTTTAAAGTTATCCTTTCACTCTTGGGAATTTAGTTGAAACACAGAAGATACAGAGAATAAGTCTTAAGAGAAATTATTATACCAAAATCTTTTTTTATGAAAAATGGTTTATTTTTTTATTTTTTGAATTTTATTTAGGTACAGTTTATTCACTTTGTATCACAGATATAGCCCCCTTCCCAACCCCTCCCCATCCCACTCTCTCTCCCTCTTCTTCTCCTATGCTCCTTCCCTAGTCCAATGATAGGGGAAGTCCTCCTCCCCTTCCATCTGACCATAGTCTATCAGGTCTCATCCAGACTGGCTTCTTTGTCTTGCTCTGTGGACTGGTAAGGCTGCTCCCCTCTCAGGGGGAGGTGACCCAAGAGCCAGCCCATGAGTTCATGTCAGAGATGGTCCCTGGTCCTATTATTGGGGAATTTTCTTGAATACTGAGCTACCTTGGGCTACTTCTGTGCAGGGGTTTAAGTTATCTCCATGCATGGTCCTTGTTTGAAGTATCAATTTCAGAAAAGATCTCTGTGCACAGATGTTTTGGTTCCGTTGCTTACCTTGTGGAGCTCCTGTTCCCTCCAGGTTTTCCTGCCTCCCCCTTCTTTCTTTTTTTTTTTTTTAATTTTTCATCAATTACACTTTATTCATTCTGCATCCCCCCATAAGCCCCTCCCTCCTCCCCTCCCAATCTCACCCTCCCTCCTCCCTCTGCTTGCATGCCACTCTCCAAGTCCACTAATAGGTGAGGTTCTCCTCTCCTTTCTGATCTTAGTCTGTCAGTTTACATCAAAAGTGGCTGTATTGTCCTCTACTATGGCCTGGTAAGGCTGCTCCCCCCCAGAGGGAGGTGACCAAAATCTTAATGTGATTGATTCTTTGTTCAGTTTTAAATGGTGAGAATGATTGTCCTATGTTAGCATGAAACTGTTATGTCCTATGTTAGCAAGAAATCACTTCTTCCCTAAAATAATGCTGTTGCCATCCCAGTCTTTGACAGCACATTTTTTTCTGCATATTTTAGTAACTTCTTAGAAGAAAGAAATGCAGATCTGTGGCAATCCACAGAAACACAAAACCTGCAGTCTCTGTAACCTGTTAAAATCCTTAGCAAGCCTGATGAGCACTCTCCTGCCACACACGTAACTGTTGTGCAACTGCAAATTGTCAAGTGTTTGACAGGCAGTTTCACAGGCACTTCTACCCAGCCTAAGTTCATTCATAAAATTACAATGAGGAAAGAAGCAATGATAGACAGGTAAGATGAACAACTAAAAAATTACACCAATTATAGGACAACAACGGCATCAGTGTAAAGAGCCAATATTTTACATATCTTGTCAATATCAATAATGTGTACAATTTATTATTGCAACAACATATAAATAACCTTTTATGTTATTTTTTATGTTGTTTATATTAACAACAGGTGGCACTAAGCTTCTCCTCTGCCTCTGAAATCCCATAACATATTTAGTGCAATACTAAGCTTTTAAAAACAATGAAAATGAGAACATGTACGTTTTAACTCATGTTTGTTTCCATGAAAATTCAGAGTATTGGGGGGAAAAGGTTCCCTCTACATCTTCCTCTTTGATATCTGTTCCTTTACCCCATCCTAGCATTCTTCAACTGTTAGCAGAAATCTACCTCTGGAACACAAATCAATGAGAACCCAACAGCACACTTAACTGCAGTAGTACTCCTTCTTCAGGAGTAATTTCTAGCTACTGCTCATGAGCGGGTCTCTGGAGCTTTTCCCTTTGCATTGGTTCTAAAGACACCCAAGCTATCAGAGAACTGCATCACAGCCTCCAAAACAAGAGCAATTAGAAAAAGGTTATTTTGGAAATGCAGGGATCATGAGAGCTACTGCCCACGTGCCTGATGTTTAACCTTTGCAACCTGACTGGTTTGGTGTCCCCAAATGAAGGAAGAAGTACCTTATAAATTCTATATTCGAGTTTTTTCTCTCTTGTCGGGCTTATTTTTGAGTCACTTATTCAGTTGTCATCTTTATTCATAGCAAGATGTCCAATTTTGACAATTGCTTGCTTGTCAGCATCAAAAAAGAACACCACTGCTTAAATGAGAAGAAAGTTCCATTTTCAGCAGGAAGTTCCAACTTTCAACAGTGAAGTAAACGGCAGCATTTTTAAGCTCATCAGCGAAAAGAGAAGGTTTACCTGCTGCTTCTCAAAGTGCATTTACTGGAGGTTATGAAATCAGAATATCGAACCATCCGTGAGATCTTAGGGGGGGGCGGGGAAGAATTAAAGAACAATCTCTCTCAAAAATCATGCTCAGAAGCCTCAACATGGGTCATTTATGAAATCCCATGCTGCTGCCTCTGGCTGACAGGCCAAGGAAGGTTCCCAAGCACAATCATCAATTTCAAGGACATAACACCTGTGTGTTTGGGTGAGTAACCTCCTTGCCCTTCCCTACGCCCGTCCCTGTAATTGCTTTGCTGGCTAGCATAGGAAAGTATCTGGCTTATTTGGCCCCTGTCTCTTCTAGTCAAAACGAGGGATCGTTTTCAAAGAAGTGACACTTTTGTTGGGTCTTTAATATAAACTGCACATTTATATTACTGTTGCAAGAAGGCGACACCTGCAAAGGAAACAAGTTATTATTTCCTAAGCAAAATGCCTTCATTTTCTATCTACCTGGGGAAAAGCCCACATAGACTAAATAAAAGGGGCTAGCAGAGAATAAAGAATGGGGAAGGGAAAACGGCCTGTGTGATTGATGTCCCGCTGGAGAAAATGCAGTCTGATAAAACAATAACAGGGTTCTCAATCCCAGGGTGTCGTTCAGTTCCTGCTGCTTTTCTTGTATGTAGGTTAGAGCTATTCCAGAATGATCTTTGCTTTATTTTCTTTACTGTTATTTTTTTTTCTGAAACTCTGTTGAGAGGCAAAGGGAATGTATGGTATGGGGTGACAAGGAGAAGGAGGTAGTGGGTGAGAGGGGAAGGAGAGAAAATAGGAACACTAAACTTAACTAGTAACATGGAAAGATGGAAATAATGGATAAATATGAACTTAAAGTCAAGGACTTTCATTTTTGCTAAGTGCCGATCTTAAACTAATCCATGTTTCCTTCCATTTTACCTTACTTTAAATGATTGGACTCAATCTTCTCTCTCTATACCACACAGCTCACCTGGACTTTGAAACAAAAACGTAATCACTATTTATCTATACCTGTGTTCCTCTAAAAAGCTGGAGTTTAGGGGAGTTTGTGTGTGTTCCTTTCTTTCCTTCTTTCTTCTTCTCCTTTTGTTGCTGTTGTTGCTTTAGTAGAAAAGGCTAGATAAAACATTGGTTGTGTTGTATAAAACATTTTTTTAATCAGAAGGCTGTCATTAATGATTTGCAATCAAACAAGTACAGTTATATTCAATAAAACTTACTCATAAGGAAGGCATAGATGATTTAGCCTGATTTAAGCTAAGCCCTCAAAAACCTCCTATTAAAACACTTTTCTTCAACAGACTAAAAGTCATCTTTTCTTTCTTGTCATACCTCTGTAAGTATATGCCCCACAACATCCTACTTCTCTTCTGAGTTCAGTATTCTAAACCCTGGCTTCCGCACCACTTGTCTCCTAGGCCAGTGACCTGGAAATTATCACTAAGTAATACTCCTCTAACACTACTATAATATATGTCACAGTTGCTGCTAAATATATCCTGAAACTTCCTCCTACATAATTAATTCACACCTGCTACTTTAATTCAGAACACCTACTTTAACCTTCTTTCATGCTATCACCAGTGTGCTTCGGTGACACATAAATATGACCGTGTTCAAAACGAAATGCTAGGCCTCCCCAGGCTTGATACATGAACCTAACCCAGGCATAGAGCAAACTGTCCTAGAATGTCCCTGGTTAAAGATTTCAGCAGGGAGAGCCAGCATATCACTACAGGCTACTCCAGCAGTGTTGACAATTGGCATTCACTTACCTTTACGTAAGAATCGCATTCTTTGATGCATCAGCAGCATTCTCATAGTAGAGACTACTCACCACTTTTCTCAACCCATTTACAACTGTTGGGGACCCACACACATACCACACAACTCATTCCCCCACTTGTCTCTTTACCCTGGGAACAGGCTGGCTATGTTTACATTCACTGAGAACACACATTCTTTCTTAGAAGAATATGCCCAGGCTATTGTGCCTGCTTTGTTTACGCGCATTAAAGTATCTGAACAACTATATTCCTTCAAGTACATCCTTAATAATTTCAGGAGAGAGAATAGATACATTTATCTGCTCATCTTCTGATTGAGATTACCTTTAAAATATGACCAACTCTGTATGCAGAACTATCTTTCAGGGTTAAGCCAGTTGCCCACCAATGTATCTTACTTAACTGTTCTTTTTCATTGACTCTGTCACGATGATTCATTTTCATGTGCTCCCAAATATTTGATCAAACACTAGTCTGGATGTTGCTTTGGAAATATTATTTTTCAGGTGAGATTAACATTTTAACCAGTAACAGAGTAAAGTAGGTTAATCACCAGCAAGTAGGTGGGCCTCATTCAAGAAGACTTGGCCCTGATGTAAGAATTGGACCAGCAGCCTGATTTCAAGCTCAAAGTTCAGCGTTAATTCTCTTCTAAACGTCCAAACTTGTCTGCCTTACCTGAATCTTGTGAACATATAGTATCCCAAAGACTTTGAGCTAATTTTTATGACCAAATATTTCCCCATAGAGACGTAAGTGGTACACATGCAGATAGACATGGCATTCTTTCACTCTCTTATCTGTGTCATCTCATCCTTATCAAGCAATTTTATGGGTACCAATTCTGAAACTTTTTCCACTATGTAGAAGGAATACTACAGACTAAGTTTAGAGAGTGGGGAAACGCTAAAGCATGTTCATGTTTGGCAAGGATTGCTTTGCTATGAGTATCAGCTCAGGATAAGCAGTAGAGCCTGTATGCATTACTGAATTCCAGACAGATCTACACACAGGTCCTGGGTACCTGTTCTTTCATACCTCTTTGGCTCTGAATGCCTGGTACCCAGCTCTCCTGCCTTCTTCCTTATTCCACAAAACCTAAGAAAGGCTGTTTATTATTTAGCACCTGCATGAAATATCCCAACCTCTTGGAAACCTTTTCAAAATGCATAAGTACATTTGGTTTACTTTCTTTTTAAAAAAACATATAATTTTTTTTTCAATGCAGTTTATTCAGAAACCTTGAACAATCCTCGGACCCTGGGGAAAGCCAGCCCACAGCTTAAATAGCTTCTGGGTAGCCAATCCAGGCGTGCCATGTGGGCAATGCAGATAGGTCCACATACATGGAAGCAAGCCAGATCCTCAGCCTTAGCCAAATGTGGAATTGTTCGTGACAGAGAGCACTCACCATCGGGAAGGTGGAAGGCGGAAACCAGCTCCATAATTTTTACATTTATTTATTGCATGAGCTCACATGCTTGTGCCATGCTTTTTGCAGAGGCAAGAGGACAACTAGAAAGGATCTCTTCTCTACTTAACAATACACTGGGCTTGGCCCCAAGCACTCTTATGAGCTTAGTTGTCCCACTGTTCCTTTCTTTTTTGTTATTACTTATTTTTGTTATTGTTTTGGAATATTATTATTGTAAGTGTTGGGATAGTGCTTCACCCAGACCAGGCTGGACTCGAACTGCCTGTAGAAGATGACCTGGACTTTCTCATGACTTTTGCTACAGAGTGATGGTACTAGAGGTTTGTGACACCATACCTGACGGGCACTCAACTTATGGGTCATTGAAGCTAAAATTTGCCTAAGTTCAGTATTCTAACACTTGCATACATTGAAGCTGAAGACTTTTGTATTATTTTGTTGGTTGTTTTGAGACAATGTTGCGACACAGCTGAGGCTACTTTTGAACTCACAACATGCCTATTTAAGTTCTCCAATTACAGGTATTTACCGATATTTTTAAAAGATGTGTGTGCAGACTTTGATTTCAGAGAGATAAAGTAGTATTAGAACCTCTCTTATGTAGTTATTAATAATTAACTAAAAAATATTCCCTAAAGTCCTTGGTATATAAATGATTGGTCAATGTGATCTATTATTGACTAATATATATTTTTATAAAAAAAGATGTCTAAATTGTTTTCAAAATTCATTTGATCATTAATTTATAGTCAGTAGTTATTACACAGATTTTTTTGATTTTATGCTATGTCTGAGGTTCCAATTTATTGCATCAGTATGTTTTTAATAATTACATCATAGGAATTACTTTATGAATCAGCAGAAAAAGTCACTTTTCAATAATTGCAATTAAAAGTTTCTGAAACACTTACTGGACCTCTCATCACTTCCCCTTTTACAAACAAAACTGTTTCTTTAACAGCTAAACACAGTAAAAGCAAATACCTCAGTGGTTAATTATTATAAGATAAAGGCAAACTTAAAGACCATGGAGAAAAGATGCAGTATTTGCTAACAGCTAGAGAATGCATCAAAATCTTTTAGTTTTCCAATCAGATTTCATATCTAGGGTATTAATCTTGGTTCAAGGTTATTAACAAAGTATCTTGCCAATAAATTACAAGGCAAAAGGAACAGTATTATTATGTATGAATTAACTACTTGGAAAGTTAGACCCCTTGGCACTAAGCTAGGGTTTCATAGTTAATTGTTAAATGTGTATTTTTATTGCTTTGTAGTTAAATAAAAACAAACTATGATTTCACAAATGTAATAATTTGTTGATGAGGTTACAGTAATTTTCCATTGCCAAAAAAAGCACAGTAAACACACTGAGTATCTTTAGAAAAATGATCCCAATACTCTTGTATTCAGATAATCTTTTCACACATTAAATCAGCTGACTTTACCATTTTCTTCCTGATAGCTGTTTTACTTTATTCAATTTATTTAAATCTTGGCCTTGTAATAGCAAAAATTAAGCAAGAAAAAGAATTAATAATATATTCATTACATCTATGTAAAATATAAACAATGTAAATTATGGATCAAATTACTTTATTGTTGTTTTATTTTTGGGTTTTTTTTTTGTTTTTTTTTTGCTTTTTGTTTGTTTGTTTTATGAGGTAAGATTTCTCTGTGTAACTTTTGCTGTCCTGGACTTGCTTTGTACACCAGGCTGGCCTCAAACTCACCAAGATCTGCCTGCCTCTGCCACAATTTTATGACTCAGAACTAAATTATCAAAGATATTAGAAACTATCTTGGAAAAGTGAATGTAATGTAGAATAAAAAAGTCTATATATTGAAAAACAAACTGATCAACCTTATATGTGACTCCAGGAATTTAAGTGGCTCCGTGGATATGCATTAATTGCCTCATACTATGTTGAAATTTATTTAACAGTTATTCTTCTTGGTAGAACATCAAGCTCATTCACTTTTTTCATTTTCATCTTTGAAGCCTTTTCCATTGCTTTTGCAAATCATGTATTATGATTTGCTTATAAACTTTGCCTCTACTGAGATTTAGAGTATAATGTTTTTTTTTTTTCAGCCTGAGAGGACTGTCAGTAAAAACTTCAGACCCACTGTATTCTACCACATCTACCAACCAAATGAGCAGATTCTTTACCACAGCGCTCACATACATGCACATTGTCCATCATGACAACCTGTGAACTTTAACCTCTTGTATTACTTCTTTAAAATTTATTCATGTTTCATTGCTGTACAATATAAATGTAATACTCCTTTACAAAAAATGTACAGTTAATGAATGCTCTTACCCACTCTTTTTGTAAAATAAATAGTCAAAATAAAAAATCAATGTCAATCATTAAGTTTATGAATAAATTAAATGTGTCATGTCAAAAGGATAGAAGATTACTTCAAAATAAATATATCCAATGAAATCTTGACATATATTAGAGTAAGAGTAAATCTAGAAATAATATGCCTTAGTTAAAGATACCAGAAAAAAGCATGCAAATGCTGCATATTCTATCTATATCAATTGGAAAAGACAAATCTATCCATAATGAGAGGAACTCGCCGAGTTGGTAACATAGGGAAGATCAGAGAGAAGTAATAATCGACTATGGAAAGGAAAAAGAAAAATTCAAGGCTTATCACACATGCTCACTATTGTGACTACAGTAATTATCTAGCAATTGTGCACGTAAATCAAAGCTTGTTAAATCATACACTTTGTGTATGTACACTTTGTAGGTTAATTATACTTCACTGAAAATTAATAATTGTTTGTTTAATATGTTCATTACTATACTCTGAAATAGTGTTTTCCATTTAGCCCATAAAAAGTATTATCTCTTTTCAACATTACTGTTCGGAAAAGTGTTGTTATTTTTCAATAATTGCACCTTATTGATTTGTCATAATGGAAATTAAAACAGGTTTTCTCCGGGTAGCCTAATCTCCTTATAGAAAACTGTATTTGCTTTGTTAAAGTAGTTGTCATTACTGAAAAAGGAAAACTTGAAACTTGAATCTCCAGCAGTGTTGTGTGCCACCTACTAGACTTTTGTCTTCAGCATCTCTAATTACAAAAAGAAAATAGTTCTCAATTTTACGAGTCACATTTTTAATGTTGTAATATGAAATGGGCCTCTTAAACAAAAATGGGTACCTTTTATTCACCATCAGAGAAATGTATCTCTGGAGCAGTCAGAGATCATTACAGGGTGCTATAACTGGCCAAAATTCAAATACCAATTAATCATGCTATGTCCAGCCCTACTAGATAACCATTAACAAAACCCCTGAACCTATAGCTCAGGGAACATTGTAGAAATGAAAGCAAAGAAAGAAAGAAAGAAAGAAAGAAAGAAAGAAAGAAAGAAAGAAAGAAAGAAAGAAGGAAGGAAGGAAGGAAGGAAGGAAGGAAGGAAAGAAAGAAAGAAAGGAAAAGAAAAAAAAAGAAAAAGAAAAAAGAGAGAATGTGAGTCTATGCCAGAGGACCAGAGAAAACAGGATAGATATTAGAAGTAGAAGATAGGAAACAGGATAGGAATCTTTCACAGAGGGGCTCTGAAGGACTCTACCCAGTAGAGTATCAAAACATATTCTGAGACTCATAGACAAATGTTGGTCAGAGTGCAGGGAATGTTATGGAAGAATGGGAAGACAGAAAGACATGGAGGGGACAGGAGCTCCACAAGATCAATACAAAGCCAAAAAATTCTGGGTCCAAGGAGTCCTGCAGAGACTGATGAATCAACCAAGGCTCATGCATGGAGAGGGACCTAGAAGCCCTGCTCCTATGTAGCCCATGGGCAGCTCAGTCTCCATGTGGGTACCCTAGAAGGGGAGCAGGGGTGGCCACTGGTATGAACTCTGTTGCCTACTCTTTGATCACCTCCCCCTTGTGAAGAGCCCCTACTAGACCACAGAGAAAGACGATCCGGACAGACCTGATGAGACCTGATATGCTAGGATCATGTAGTAGGAGAGGAGGACCTCACCTATCAGTGGACTAGGACTAGGAGAGAGGCATAGGATAGAAGAGGGAGGGAGGGAGGGCGAAACCAGGAAGAGCAGAGGGAGGCAGCTATAGCCAGGATACAAAATGAATAAATTGTAACTAATAATAATAATAATTTATAATATAAACAAAATTATATTTAACAGAAGTAAATATCTATGAAAGAAATATCCTCCTAATGTGCTGTATGAAATTTATATAAAGCTTATTCATGAGATAGGGCTTCTGAAAGTGTCTGTAAGAATTGAACCTACATTATGTCACAATTTATACTACTTGCATGAACAAATACTTGAGGATTCTTGGCATTTCTATGCTGTGATGTCAATTTCACAAAAGCATATAATGTGCTTCAATCAGGTCCACACCTAATCCCCCTTGTCCAATTGTTCTGCTATTCTAAAATGACAATTAAAATTCAATGTGAGTTCTGAAGTTGATAAATTGAACCTTTAGCAATCAATAAGTCCATTTAGAAGGAATGATTCATTATTGTTAAGTGATGTTTAGAAAATAAAATGAATGCTTGGTTGAAATACAATAAAATTTCCTTTTTGTCAATGCTTCTTTTAGATATCTGGCATGTAGGAAAATTGAAAATACTGTACTTCCATTGTGTAAATATACCACAATTTCTGTATCTATTCCTCAACTGAGGGACATCTGGGTTGTTTCCAGCTTCTGGCTATTACAAACAAAGATGCTATGAAAATGGTTGAGCAAAAGTCCTTGTTGTATACTTGAGCATCTTTTGGATATATGCCTAGGAGTGGTGTAACTAGATCTTGAGGTAATGTTATTCCTAATTATCTGAGAATTCACCAGATTGATTACTATTCAGCAATTAAAAACAAGGAGATAATGAAATTTGCAGGCAAATGGCAGGATCTAGAAAAGATCTTCCTGAGTGAGGTATCCCAGAAACAGAAAGACACACATGGTAAACAATCACTTATAAGTGGATATTAGATATATAATGTAAGTTAAACATACTAAAATCTGTATACCTAAAGAAGCTAAGCAAGAAGGAGGAGTCTGGGTAAGATTCTCAGTCCTCATTCAGAAAGGCAAATGGAATGGACATAAGAAGAGGGAGAAAACATGGAACAGGACAGGAGCCAACCCCAGAGGGCCTCTGAAAGACTATACCCGGCAGGGTATCAAAACATATGCTGAGACTCATAGTCACACTTTGAGCAGAGTGCAGGGAATCTTATGAAAGAAGAGGAAGATAGAAAGACCTGGAGGGGACAGGAGAGCCACAAGGAAAGCAACAGAACCAAGAAATCTGGGCACAGGGATCTTTTGTGAGACTCACAGTCCAAACAAGAACCATGCATGAAGATAACCTAGAACCCTTACACAAATGTAGCCCATGGCAGCTCAATGTCCAAAAGGGTTTCCTAGTAATGGGAACAGGGACTGTCTCTGTCATGAACTCAGGGGCTGGCTCTTTGATAACCTCCACCTGAAGGGGGAGCAGCCTTACCAGTCCACAGAGGAAGAAAATGAAGTCAGTCCTGATGCAACATGATAGACTAAGATCAGATGGAAGGGGAGGAGTCATTGGACTTAGGGAAGCACATAGGAGAAGAGGGAAGAAGAGTGGGATTGGGAGGCGTTGGGGAAGGGAGCTTCAGCTGGGATACAAAGTGAATAAACTGTAATTAATAAAAATAAAATTAAAAAGAAAATACTGTACTTCAAATAACTAACAGAGCATTTGTAACAAATTTTAGTTTAAAATTGTTTGCATCCATATTCTTCACTTAATGAACTAGACATTTGTAACATTTTTCTCAAACATTACATATTGCTGTGTTTATATCAAAACATAACACCTTACATCAAAGATCAGGTCCTACATCGAACTATTTAATTTGCTTTTAAATTTTGCTAACTTAGGGAAATTCATATAATTGGAATTTTTGGAGAAAAAAATAAATTTTGTGTTGTAGCAAGACTTTCATGTGTTTAAACTAAATACAAATACTACATTTAGAAATGTTTTCCTCACAAAGATCAATTGCTGGTTGAATTTAGAAACAACATTAACTCACGTTATGATTAGAGCTGAAATCTCAAATGTTTCAAACTGTCAGTGACAAGTAATGGCCACCTCTGGCTCTGAGAACTGTTATTTTAAGAAATCGTTCACGTGTCCCTAACTTATGTTTCTATGTAGGGGAAAATAAGTAAGGGCCGTGAAAGAATAAAAATATCAAGAAAAGACTATTTACATAAAAATTTTGCTTTACATTTACTTTTGTGTGATTGGATAAGGTGGCATCTGCAAGTTAGGGGGAAATTTGAGGGATTTAATTGTCTGCTTCCTCCATGTAGGAACGGAAATATCCTCGAACCATTCATAAATCACATCCATAGCATACATAGAAATAAAATTCTTTGAACTTTTAAATGTATATATATGGTGACATATTTATTTCTCCAAACCAGTGGAGAAACCTCCAAAACTTCTTGATCCAAACTTAAGAAATATTGTTCAGGAATATGAAGGAGGGGCAGAAATTACACAACAGAAAGCATTGATGAGGACATTCCCGGACAGCATTCCACTGGTGTGGCAACAGCCTCCATTTGGTAAGCAGAAGCCATCGTTTTTATGCTCTAGTGAGTCACTTCAACCCAAGCCTGGATAAGTAACTCCAATTAACCTTAGTGGCACACAGACAAGAAGATATGAATGCAGAAGGGAAACTTCTTGGGGAGAAGGGTACCTGTGGGAGGAAGAGGACGGTGAAGCAGAGATGGGGAGTCAACTTTCAGCTTATGGATGTATCAAACTGTCAAACAATAAAAAATGAAAAGTAGAGTTACAAATGTCTAAGAAAATTAATTTTGACATTTAAACACAAATTACTAGTATTCTGAGATATATTTATTATGAAACTAAAAATATGATTATTAAAGTAGTAAAGACTAGTGAGATAATTGCCAGCGATAGGTTTTTAAATTTAACAAAAACTATAAGGCAGCATACATTAAGTGAATTTAAATATTCATTTTTTTTGAGTTGGATTAGTCTACCTCTTAGAAATGCATTCTATGGTAAGAAAATCAGGGATTAGTTCACAGATCTCTGTTGAAAGTTATTTGTTGTAATGAGATGATATACATGACATATAAGTGATATAAGAAGGAAATTCTTAAACTCTAGTGATAAAACAGAATATTGAAATGATGGATTAACAAACTTAAAATATATATCTCTTTTATTAATAAACGCAACATCTGAGCTTATAGCGGAGTAGTATAATATCTGACTAGAATGTATAATACCCTGTGTTCAATAAAACACCCACAAAATATGGAAAATTCAGGCAAATGTTACCAATGAACCTCTGTAGCATGCAGCAAGTTAACCAATACAGTTTAACAATTTTCACTTATTAGTTTACTCCTCTTGGGAAAAGTGAACTTTCAGATTATGGAAGCCACCAAGGAGGAAGTAAGTAATTTATTTTAGGGAGAATCAAGTATTCTTTACAGGCATAGTTTTTTGTAGACTCATTTACATATTTTGTCACTTCAGATCATGTTACATTGATTGCAATGTGATGAAACTAAACACTTTGTTGAAATGACTGAAGATGAAATTTTAATAAATACAAGAATTTAGACACAACATATTTACAACTTTAAACCTTTGAAAATTAATTCTTCCCTAGGTTTTTCTTAGTTAAACTTAATTCTTCTAACTTTGATAAATGCAAAATAGATTTAAGAACCTATCAGAGGACCTCAACATAAAACCAGATACCCTAAATCAATTGGAAAAAAAAGTGGGGAACAGCCTAGAACTCATTGGCACAGGAGACAACTTCATGAACAGAACACCAACAGCACAGGCTCTAAGAGCAACAATCAATAAATGGGACCTCATGAAACTGAAAAGTTTCTGTAAAGCAAAGGATACCGTCATCAAAACAAAACGACTGCCTACAGATTGGGAAAGAATCTTCACTAACCCTTTATCTGACAAAGGACTAATATCCAGTATATACAAAGAACTAAAGAAGCTGAAAAGCAGCAATCCAAGTAATCCAATTAAAAAATGGGGAACAGAGCTAAACAGAGAATTCTCGACAGAGGAATATCGAATGGCAGAAAAACACTTAAAGAAATGCTCATCCTCATTAGCCATCAGGGAAATGCAAATCAAAACGACCCTGAGATATCACCTTACACCCATCAGAATGGCCAAGATGAAAAACTCAAGCGATAACACATGCTGGAGAGGTTGTGGAGAAAGGGGAACCCTCCTCCACTGCTGGTGGGAATGTAAACTGGTACAACCACTCTGGAAAGCTATCTGGCGCTTTCTAAGACAAATAGGAATAGTGCTTCCTCAAGACCCAGCTATACCACCGCTAGGTATATACCCAAAGTTCATTCAAGTACACAAAAGGGATACTTGCTCAACCATGTTTATAGCAGCTTTATTTGTAATAGCCAGAACTTGGAAACAACCCAGATGTCCATCAACGGAGGAATGGACACAGAAATTGTGGTATTTTTACACAATGGAATACTACTCAGCAATCAAAAAGGAGGAAATCATGAAATTTGCAGGCAAATGGTGGGATCTAGAAAAGATCATTCTGAGTGAAATATCCCAGAAAGAGAAAGACAAACATGGGATATACTTACTTATATAGACCTATAAGATATGATAAACATAATGAAATCTATACACCTAAAAAAGATAATCAATTGAGTGGACATGGGGTAAGATGATCAATCCTCGTTTAGAAAGACAGATGGGATGTGCATTGAATGTATGACAGGAGTCTACTGAGTGCATCTGAAAGACTCTAACTAGCAGTGTTTTCAAAGCAAAGACTCATGACCAAACCTTTGGCAGAGTACAGGGAATCATAAGAAAGAAGGGGAGTTAGTCTGATGGGGAAAGGATAGGAGCTCCACAAGGACCAAATATATCTGGGCACAGGGTCTTTTCTGAGACTGACATTCAACCAAGAACCATGTATGGATATAACCTAGAACCTCCACTCAGATGTAGCTCAGTAACCAATTGGTTTCCCAAAGTGAGGGGAACAGGGACTATTTCTAACAGGAACTCAATGACTGGCTCTTTGGTCTCCCCACCCCCGAAGGGAGGAGCAGTCCTGTTAGGCCACAGAGGAGGGCTTTGCAGCCAGTCCTGAAGATACCTGATAAAACAGGATCAGATGAATGGGGAGGAGGTCCCCCCATCAGTGGACTTGGAAAGGGGCACGGTGGAGATGAGGGAGGGAGGGAGGGACTGGGAGGGAATGAGGGATTGGGACACTGCTGGGATACAGAGTTAATAAAATGTAACTGATAAAAAATAATAATAATAATAAAAAGAAAAAAAAAGAAACTTAAAAAAATAATAATAATTACTGTTCATCTGCTTTCTAATTAAAACCAAGGTGGTAAATATTTTCATGAATTCCTTTACCAAGACCTCAAATTACCAATGTATTTTGGGAAAACTTTTGTAACAACGTGATTTTAAGGGACGTTTTGTTGTTTTTGTTGTTTTGTTTTGTTTTAGCTGACATTATGAGAAACAATTATAACCATTCAGTCACTTGAGACAGTTTGCTAATGTTCAAGTTAAGTGCATCATGACAGTCACTGTGGTTTGGACATACAGGGCTGCATAACAAATATTACTTCTGAGTGAATGTGGGTGGAAATCAGCACAGACAGTCCTCAGTAAGATGACTCAAACATGTGACATTTGCCAGCTCTCCTATATGCAGAGCCCTGAGGTACACCACAGCTCATAAGCTGTCTCCTGACATCATCCTTCAAGCTCAGTCTCTCCAGAAATCGTATTTTTCACATAGCACAACAGTTTCTGCTTTGTTAAAAACTCATCACAAATTCTTAATTGGGCTTCACACAACTGTTGCTTCTTTGGGAAAAGGAAACTGATTTGTTTTATTTCAATGAAAGCCACTGCATAAAAATATTCAAGACAGGAAATATAAGCATAAAAATAACAGCTTTAGTGATTGTTCTTTAAAATGTTAAAGGTCTATTGTGGCAAAAATATAACTCAAAATACAATTTAAGTCTTCCTTCTGGTTTCATCTAATAATTTCTGGTTAAACTACAGAGGCTAAAATTATATGCAAGTTGTATAAAAGAAAGAGAGTAGAAAGGCATTACGTTATTTGCTAAAATAGCAATGCCACTTTGGAGTAAAACCATGCTTAGAATGGTGTGACGTGACATGCCAGGAAGAAGACTGTGAGGGCCATTTGCTTTAGTGATATACACTGATAGCATTTGAAATATCTGATATTTTTATATTTAAGGTCTCTTGAATATGATTGTACAATCTTCGAAAGCCTCTAAAGATGAAAAAATGAATTTTTTATTATTTATCATGAGGAAGACTTCCACTTCCCTTCCAACTATAGTACTTCCATCAAAGTCTAGTAAACACGACAAAAAGCAAAAGTTCTTATGTGTAGTTTGTAATTCTAAAAGAATCATCTGGCTTTTTCTTGAAAAATGAGGATAAATTCTGTGTTTCTACCTCTGCTTTTATCTCTATAAATTCGGATACAATTCTGTCGAGAATTTTAGTTTTAATAAAACTCTCTGAAAGTATGCACTTATATTTTCTTGTTCTCATAGGAGTTGTGTCTTCTCTATTTTAAATTTATTCATTTTTTATTAACTACAGTTATTCACTTTGTATCTCAGCTGTAGCCCCCTCCGTCACCCCCTCCCAATCCCATTCTCCCTCCCTTATCATCTCCCATGCCACTCCCCAAGTCCACTGATAGGGACTCCTCCCCTTCCCTCTCACCCTAGCCTATCAAGTCTCATCAGGAATGGCTGCAGTGTCTTCCTCTGTGGCCTAGCAAGGCTACTCCCCCCTCAGGGGGAGGTGATCAAAGAGGCAGGCAATGATTTCATGTCAGAGAGAGCCCCTTCTCCCATTACTAGGGTACCCACTTGGAGCCTGAGTGCCATGGGCTACATCTGTGCAGTGGTTCTAGGTTATCTTGGTTGTAATATCAGATTCTGAAAAGACCCCTTTGCCCAGATTTTTTTATTCTGTTGCTCTCCTTGTGGAGCTCCTGTCCTCTCCAGGTCTTTTTATCTCCCCCTTCTTTTGTAAGACTCCCTGCACTCTGCTCAAAGTTTGGCTATGAGTCTCAGCATCTGCTTTGATTCCATGCTGTGTAGAGTCTTTCAGAGGCCCTCTGGGGTAGGCTCCTGTCCTGTTTTCTCCCTCTTCTTATGTCCATCCCGCTTGCCTTTCTGAGTGAGGACTGAGCATCTTACCAAGGGTCCTCCTTCTTGTTTAGCTTCTTTAGGTGTACAGATTTTAATATGTTTATCCTATTTTGTATGTCTAATATCCACTATGAGTGAGTATTTACCATGTGTGTCATTCTACTTCTGAGAAACATCACTCAGTGTTATCTATTCTAGTTTCCACCATTTACCTGCAAATTTCATGATTTCCTTGTTTTTAATTGCTGAGTAGTGTTCCAATTTGTAAATGTACCACAATTTCTGTATCTGTTCTTCAACTGTGGGACATCTGGGTTGTTTCCAGATTCTGGTTAGTACAAATAAAGCTGCTATCAACATGGCTGAGCAAATGTCCTTGTTGGATACATAATCATATTTTGGATATATGCTTAGGATTGGTGTAGCTGGTTCTTGAGGAAGCACTATTCCTAATTGTCTGAGAAAGCGCCAGCTTGATTTCCAAGTGGTTGTATGAGTTTACATTCCCACCAGCAATGGAGGTGGGTTCTCCTTTCTCCGCATCCTCTCCAACATATGTTGTCACTTGAATTTTTTATCTTAGCCATTCTGATGGGTGTAAGGTGAAATCACAGGATCATTTTGATTTGCATTTCCTTGATGACTAAGGACATTGAGCACTTATTTAAGTGTTTCTCTGCCATTCTATATTCCTCTATTGAAGAATTCTCTGTTTAGCTCTGCACCCCATTTTTAAATTGGATTACTTGATTTGTTGCTTTTTAACTTCTTGAGTTCTTTATACAATCTGAATATTAACCCTCTGTCAGATAAAGGTTTGGTGAAGACCCATTCCCAATCTGTAGGCTGTTGTGTTTTTTTGTTTGTTTGTTTGTTTGTTTGTTTTTTCTGTTGACCTAGTCCTTTGCCTTACAGAAGCTTTTCACTTTCATGAGGTCCTTTTTATTGATTGTTGCTCTTAGAGCCTGTAATGTAGGTGTTCTGTTCAGAAAGTTGTTAACTGTGCCAATGAATTCAAAGCTCTTCCCCACTTTTTCTTTTAGCAGATTTAATGTTTCTGGTTTTATGTTGAGGTCTTTGATCCACTTGGACTTTAGTTTTGTGCAGGGTGATAAGTATGGATCTATTTGCATTTTTCTACATGTAGACATCCAGATTCATAAAGACAAACACTCCTTGTTGTCTCTCATAAACAAATCTTATTTTCTGTCATTTTAGATTATTTGATTTTTTTTTTAATTTTTAACTATGTGTAATTATATGAGTAGGTGGTATGTGCTCGTGACTGCAAATGCTTGTGGAGGTTATATGGGTTAACTCCCTGGAGCTAGAGTAATAGGTGATGGCAAGCAACCCAAGTGGGAGCTGGAAATGAAAGTCAATCTTGTGCTAGAGCAGCGAATGTTCTTGACCTTTGAGCCACCTCTCCAGCCCTGTATATTTTATGTATGTGTACTTACGTAGGGATGAGTATAGGCCAGAAAACTAGAAGGGAGTCCATTTGATGAAGAAACAAATTCTTAAAGAAGAGTAGGAAGGATAATAGACTAGATGTCATATAAAAGTAAAAGAGGACACCAGGTTTCCCAGGTAGTCTCAGAAGAGCTGTATTAAATGCATTTTCCCTTCTCACATAATAATAACACTTCTCAGTATAGAAAACTCTGTTCCTTTAGCATTAGTGCACTAGCAATCAACACTACCAACCGAAACATCATGTCCTTCTAAGAAAAACTCTTGACTTGAGAGCTGAACATCCGCAGTAGCGTTTATAACCATGACTGGCCCATCTCACTCCACTCTGGCTTCAGATGCCTTATATAATCCACAAGTTGTCCCCCAAGAATAAGAACGTGGTGTAGGAGCTTTGTGACTATTTGCTGCTGTTGTAGTGGGTCCTGGCTTCAACACCCACTTGGAAGCCCACAACCACCTATAACCTCAGTTCTGGAGGATATGGCACCCTCTTCTGGCCTCTATGCACTCCTACAGACTCAGAACACATATGCTCATGTGCGCAATTACACATATATCTGAAAATCTGTCAGTGGCTGGAATGCTGCCTCTCATGAACCAGTGCCCTACACTGCCTTGAACATCGTATGGGCTTCACCTGGAAATCCCCAAACGTATTTCTTTCAAACTTTTTTCCACTCTTCGCTTACACCCAACCACTCGTTTTCAGTTTTAGCACCTGCTACATTCGCTCTCCTCACAGACCTTCTCTGGTGCTCTACTCCATAGAGCACCACTGTACAGAGTGCGGCACTGCATAGCTTGATAGCAATACGCCTATTTCTGTGCTGCTTTGTCCCAGTCTCCCCACTTAAGTATAAGCTTCACAGTGGAAGCAATTTTGCTTTCCACAGTTCACTTACCTTCAAGTGTTTCAGTGTATCTTCAACAATATAGGTGTTTTAATAATATTTACTATTAAATTGAAATCCTGAAATTAATGAACAAACTGTGCATCTCTTTAATCACTTTCCTTTTCTTCTGGTTCACATGTGCATCTGAGTGATTGTGTGTGTGTGTGTGTGTGTGTGTGTGTGTGTGTTAAAATGCTTACGTAGTGAGTTGGAACCCTTTTTAAAACCCAAGAGCAATTACTATGATAGTCCTCAAAAATCATAGTTGCAGGAAAGATCAGATTAAAAGGTGTTAAGGGTTCAAATACCCCAGTGCAGTTTTTCTGTTTGGAAGATCAGCACTTGTTCTCAGCTGAAATCGGGCTGTTCTTACAGAGAGCATTTGTCTGTGTAACAGCAAGGCTTGCTGACACCACACACGCCCCTTCGCCTTCTATTGCGGCAGTTCACGTGTGCCTCTAGCTACTTCCCACGTTTGCCATTTTCAGTTTAAATGGTACTGTGAAGGCCCCGCTATTGCTGTGTAAAACTTTTATCTCCACATTACTCTTTGTTCCTCAGCATCATCGACAGTTAACGGTCTAAAAGCTTTATCAAAAAAAAAAAAAAACAAAAAAAAAAAAAAAACATTTTCATCGAGCTATTCCAAGAGTTTAAATGAGCTAATCCACGATTACTAGTAAAGCCTCTGCTTCTTTTTCTGTCCTAATGCTGCTATGACAAGATTTTGTTAATACAAGAACTAACAAAAATCTATTCCCTGCAAAAGCACATCATTGTTCAACCCACGCATTTACCCACAGCAATAAATTCAATCACATTACTCCAGTTATGGCAGATTTACACTCAACTGCTATCAGTCAGTACACTGACTTTGAAATTTGGCTCAGAGTTTTTCATTACCTCTGTGGAACTTCCCTTTTATTCCTATCAGAACTGGCCTCCATTTACACATACCCTCGGTCCTTACTTTCTAATAATAAATCTCAAATTCATCAACCCCCTTGTCAGGCCTCTCATCCATGGCCAGCAGAGCGTTCACCTGCTGCGCTCTCGAGCTGCGGAGTTTCCTGAACTGACCATTCCTCCTGAAATCCCCTGAGCTTTATAAATCCTTATTTAGAAAATCTTGCTTATTAAAATTTGCTGTTAATATTTGATCTGCCACTGACACATGCTGTAGGTTTGGCTCTGTTTTTTGTTTTTTTTTTTTTAAAGAAGCAATGTATTTTATTGCCTTAAACATTTGTAAAAAGGAATAAATTTTATATTTTTTTCATAGGTATTTTTTTTATTTCTCATCATTCTTTCCTTTCTCCCCTTTGCACCCAGTCAAATGATCTCTCAATACACTCTAGTCACTAAACAGAGTTGAAGGATTTCATATGCTAGAGGATTATAAATAAGCCAGCCTCAATATAAATAATTACTGTGACGCCTGAATACTGTGATAAAATTTTTCTAAGAGCCAATATGTTGTTAGGAGAGATCCATTCTTTCCACATAGCCACTGCCCTTTCACAGGCCATGAATACCAACACTTTTTTCTTTCACTTTAATTGTTATACAATTATATTTAAATGTGCTTACCTGTTAAAAGAGAACAGACAGTTACATTTGGTGGTGCAGGAGGAAGTATCATTGAGTGTGTCACAGTGATAAAAATATTAAAATCAAACATTCCAATGCTGAAAATCTTTTTCCAGAGTTGAACAGGCACACGACTAAGGAAAGAATGCTTTCTCATTTTCTTTGAAACATTATCCAGTGTTATGCACACAGTAGGCATAGTTTCTAGGATATAAAGTCAATTACCTTTATCTCAGTTCTTAAATTTTTAATTCTGTCCCCCTTTGAAAGAATCTGATTTTCTCTCTGCTGCCCTAGGCCTTTCACAGTTTTTTGTCATCCTGTGTCTCTCCTACAGCTGTTGATCAGCCTATTGATTAGGGGCCCTAAGGCTAGCTGATGGCCTGGAATGGGCACTCTCTCCAAGCACAATTTCCCTCTAAGTGCTTAATGTTCTTTAAACCCCCTCATTCAATTAGATGGCACAAGCTATTACCCACAAGAGCCCCACCACAGAAAATTACAAGCTCATATCAGAGAAATATGGAGAAAGGAAGTCACAGAGCAAGTTAATAGGCCATTGTCTGTATGTTTGGTAAATCCTGTGGTGTTTGGGGCTCAAGGTTAATATCAGAGTGTGAGCTATGGAATTTAAACAGCAGGTAAATTTCAAAAGCACAGAATATGAGAGAACACAGTACAGATGGCTGTATTATTCTGTTATTTGGAATGGCTACTGTGTAAAATTTAGCATTTCCTATAACACATTCTGAGGAGGATTTTGGCCATTGAAAATAATGGCAAGTCAAAACTTTTTCAGGTTCATGTAACATTACTAAAGCAGGTGACCTGTGACTGATTTCTCTAACTGATGCTCTTTTGAGATGTGTGATAGATTTATTAATGTTAAAAAGAGAAAGGTGGCTTTTCTTTGTTGGCAGAAAGAAACAATTATCATATAAGATATAATCTTTAATACATGCAGAATAGTATTTATTATTATTATAGGAATATGTTGGAGTTTATATGAGGGTTAAAAAAAAAACACTTCTCAAACACGTGGTTGAGGCAACAGAGTGAAGTCCTTGCTGATATCCCCATGTCTTGTATTCTTGGGCAGTGTGCAAATGTGTAACTGAATCTGACTAGTTATAATGTTCTTACAGTAGATATGAAAATCTACAGAATCTAAACATCTCCTGCTTTAATTTTTTTTGTAATTTACTCAATTTGTATCCCAGTTGTAGCCCCCTCCCTTGTCTCCTCGCTGATCTTAATGTAGAACTGAATTCTACAAGGTAGGTAAGACATTTAACAGGTTGCCTGATGTTACATACAGCTGAGAAACAACAGAACTAGAATTGGAATACAGAATGTATGTTAGTGAAGACTTAACTGATATAAATTACCATCCTAGAGTAGGTAATAATTATAATAATTGTATAATCCTTAGGTATTAGTAAATTGCTTTAAAATTTAAATTTAACTACAAGCAGAAATTTAAACTTGTTCATAATCCCAATGCAGAAATTAGACCACAAACATTTTGTAAGCTCTCAATCAGTATTCACTATTTCTAGTAAAGGGTCTTTACTGGAATATGCCTTAATTGCAATTCTGTCATAATAAAAGGCCTTGATAAAATCAGCTTGGAGAAAAGTTTGGCTCACAGTTGAAGAGTACAGTGCAGGAAGTCATGGTGAGGAAGCCATGATTGCAGGAGCTCTCATTGGTTTACAGTGAAGAAGCAGAGAAAGATGAAAGCTAGTGCTCAACTCACTTTCTCCTTTTTACCTGGTCCAGGACCCAAGCTCAGGAAATGGAGCTGCTCAATTTAGGATGGGTCCTCATACCTCATTGAACCCAATCTACATAATTACTCACAAGTTTGCCCAGAGGTTGGCCTCTGTGGTGATTCTGCATCTTATTAAACTGACAGTGAACATTAACCATTACACATTATTGTGTTGTCAGATTTTCTCCTGTTGAATAATATTTCTTAAATAGTTTACATGTAGTTTGTCACCAACATTTTGGATTGTGATATCTTTTAATTTTCAAAATCACTACTTTCTCATGTGTTATATTAACCTTTCCTCTTTCATCAATTATATTTAATTTTGATTACAGTGATTTTGCCATTTTATATTTACAGATTTCATAGAAGATTATTTAAGTCCCTTTTCAATAGCTTATAGAGCTTTTCTTTTTATATTTGGGAGGTCCTGCTACCAAAACAGTAGATATGGGCTGGCAAGCTGTCTCAGAGTAAAAGCAGTTTCGTTCAAGCTTGAAGACCTAAGTTTGATCCCTGGGATTCACATAGTTTAAGGAACAAACTGATTATTGCAAGCTTGCACTTACACAAACATGAGTCTCTCTCTCTCTCATAAACACACACACACACACACACACACAAAAACAAATAAAATTTTTAAAAAGTTAGAAACATTGAAAAAGAAATATTAAGGTCTTATAAATTTATTTTTAAATGTAAAATAATTTGTGTAAAATTATTTTGGATGGCGTATCACGGACATTCAAAGTTCACCTTCAATTATAAATGACTTGCTAAAATACTGTACATTGAAAATTCTTTGCCTCTGTATTTGTTAGTCACATATCACCATTCTGTGGGTACTAACTTGTTTTATCTAGCCCATTTACTAGGTCTTCCCTTCCTAGGTCAGTAGGTCCCATCACATGGGGCCTCTGATGAGAACATTCTATGACACAGGCTAGGAGTGTGTGTTGAAGTTAACTTCTCATTATATGAGCTCATAGCAACAAGTGAAATGGAAAGAGACCAATGTCTCACAGTGTCCTCCAGGGGGCATATGCACAATGACCTGAGAACTTTATACTAGGCCCTATTACCTCTCCAGCGATCCATCACCTACCCAGTTATATACAAGTTCTGGGGATGAAACCTTCAGAAAGTGAATTCAGGACACACTCTTCCAAATCACATACTATTATAGTATAGAAAAATCATTCATTAATATAATAACTAAAATATCTTCATTGCTTAGTGAATACATGGATTTGTGTATACCATGCCAGTTGGCATGAAAGTAGTTTTACTATAGTTGAAATAAACTTTAAAAACAAACATTCAACAAAATAATATGAAGATAACAACAAAATAGATTTTTGAAATATTTGAATAAAATAAAAACTTAGTAAAGAGTCATATTATTTGTATAACAGTATGGTAGGTATAGTATAGTATAGTATTATTTGTATAACAATATGGTAGTTAGTAAAACTAACATATAATTATGTTAGTTTTGTAAACAGAGTTTTTGCCTATGCAAAATTCATGCTGGGATGATGGTTCAGATTACCTTTGAATGAAAGTATGTAATTCGCAAACTGTTTTATTAAATCCACTATACTTTTATTGATTCAAATAACAAACATATCATTGTCATCATTAAAGAAAAACAAGCTGGGTAAATGTAGCCAGTCACTGTGAGAAAAATCAATTCATTACATTTTGAGACTTAAAGCTATGATATTTTAATTGAAAACAGAAGAGAATAGAAATGTTCACCTAAAACATCTTCTCTTGCATATTTTTGTTTTCCTTTTGCTTTCAACATAAAATTTTTGCTCGAGAGACAACTGCCTTTGCAAGAGACTGACATGACAAGACCAGTCTGTAAACAGTTCCTCTATACACTCACTCTGTATACCAGGGGTCATATTTTTGATCCCGTGGAAAACACAGCTCCATAACAAATGACATTTGTTCATTAGAAGTGACATGTTTCCCTTGCAATCTATCTCAGTAGTCAAAAAGATACTGGGAAGTTTTACCAGTGTAAAATTATTCCAGACAAAAGACACAACACAAAGAGAATACTCAACTTTCAACCATTTGAGGACTAAAACACCTAATGCCTCCAAAGCTTTTCTCCTAGATTGGTCAACCAGTTACATTTCACAGGATGAATCTAGAGTAAACAAACCATTCCATTTAGCTCTAAAAAAAAGTGTATTGGAAGTGACAGAGTAGCTGATGAATAGAGATTATTTTGACATCTGTTACAGAAATCGGCCTCTGTACAGAACTTTTTTATATAGGTCATTCTTCCTTTCTGATGTTAGAATGAAGAAAATTGTGCAATTTTCCTATAACCACTGGATTCTTTTTCTCTGTTAGGAAGATGGAATATTTCAAGAAGGAGACCACAATTATTTGATTTAAAAAAGGGAAGAGGGTGGGGAGGAAGAGGAGAGCAGATCAAGAGATATAATGGTGTATTCTTCATTCTTCTCTGGATGAAAGAAAAATATCTTTCCAACCCCAACATAGCAAGTTGCCATTCACAGATGTGTTAAGCTTAAGCCTAAGGAAGAAGATTCATTTCCGACTTTCCTAGGAAGAGATTTTACTCTACTAGACCCTTCAGGAGCAACAGCACCAGTTTTTCAAGACTCGCAATTTGCTTTGCTTTTTTTCTTAGACTGTAGAACAAGGACCCTCAAAGCAGCAATAATAATAGAAAAATTCCATGTACTGTTACCATATTCTGTGACACATTCTAAGGGTGTTAACAATTTAATACCTAGTAAGCCTTTGCAAAAGAAGTACTTGCTATTGGTTTCAACGTGTCACGAAAAGTGGGAGGCGGCAGGTGTTGAAAAACCTTGGCTGGGACAGTCTTTCCAAGGTCACAGAGTAAAAGGAAAAAAAATGGTGTTGGAACTCTCCCATTTCTTCACGTAGAATACAATTCCTCTAGGGAAACACTGCTCCACTGTAGAGGAGCGAATGCAAGAGAAAGTACTAACATGACAGCTTTTCAAAACCACATGACTCCACTTACAAAGCATGTAAATTTAAAGGGTGAATATGGAAACACGGAAGGTAGGAGACATATTACCAGAGCTAGAAGTAGGAACTGATAGTCACTGCAAATGAGCAAAATTTCTTCCTTAGCTGGTGTAAGTGTCCTAAAACTAATAATAATACTGAATGCAAAGCTTGGTGGAAGAACTAGAATTCCTCAAACTGCATTCTTGAGACAAATTTTATGTTTTTTTTTCTAGAAAATAAACTCATTGCCCACTTTATATCTTCTCTATGGATAAGGTTGCACAGTACTTCTTACCAGTGATATGATGCTGTTTGAAAGTTTTCATAATAGGGCAAATCAAAATAGGGACTTTGAACCTGACTGAGATAAGGAGAACTTCATATAAGACACTCTGACTAAGATTCTAGAAACCCCTTATTAGTGTTTTTTTTTTTTAATCCTCTATAATAAGCCACTGGGAAAATGCCAAAAAAAAATTAAAAAGTCTGCATTTGTGTGCATGCATATTTGTGTCTATGTATGTGTTTGTGTGTTTGCATATGTGTGTTTTGTGTCTGCATATGAGTGGGTACATGTGCAGACATGTGCGTACGTGTCTGTCTGTATATATATATATGTATTTGTGAACATATGTGTGTGTAATAAAGCACTAATATCTTTGAAAGCTTATTTTAAATGGCAGCAATAATTATGACTGTACTTTATTACCATTGATAATATTAAAATACTCTTGCAGCTTTCTTATATGAAAAAAAATTAATGTTTTGTATTGTCTTATCCAGGGGGTGCATCAAGAGTCAACCATCCCATAAAAAGTCCTTCCTGTACAAGTTTACATCCCATTATAGTGCTGAAGCACAATTTTTTTTTCAGTCCTAGAATTAGACTTGTGACAATGTCAAGTGTCTTATTTACTCATCCCATTAGTTGCAGATAGTCCATTGGCCTGCTTCCCTGATTAACTTCATGTCTCTGCTGTTTGTTTCCTTTTTCATTTTCAGTGACTTGACTGTTAGAGGATGAATTTACGTGAACAGGTGACCTCCTGTAGAAAGAGTTCTATTTTCATCTATTCGGCAAGGTAATCACATTTTACTGAAGAAAGAATTGTGACGTTGTGCCTCATCAGAAAATCCAGTGTTATACTATCTTTTCTATATTTTTCCAATTCGTATTTCTTGTTGCACTGTCCCTGATATTCCCCTTCACACCTATCTTATGTTCAGGTTTCGCTTATAAGTAAATATCTGTGCCACCTGCTTCAGTAAATCATTTTAAGTTTAAAGAAATCTGTGCTTCTGTTACAAAAATAACTATCCCCTCCTGAAAGAATATTAAACAACACACGAGAAGATATTATTATACTGGCAGGCTGGAACTAGAACTATAACAAGCAATCTACAAAAATCACCAGTATTTGCATACACACAGAAGCACAATATAAACGCTGTATTGTGAGGTGAAAAAAAATGTAAATCTTAGGAGTATAGATCTGAGTTCTACAAGATACCTATTTTGCTTCTTGTTCTGCTATAGTTGAGTTTTATAACAATTTTAGATGGATTATTTATCTTTCCTGCGCTTCGGTTTTCTTAGGGGTCCATAAATAATGCCATGTCATAAGACATGTAGAAATGTAAACATGTGTTCAGTTGTTAAAATCTGTCTGCCTTACATATTAGTTACTGTTATCTTTCAGGCTAGTCATTTCAAATTTTGGAAAAGACAGACAGACTGCAATTACTCAGCAAGATTTGTACACATGCCTCCTATGCTTTCCCGTTCTTAAGCTGTGTAGTATATGAGGAGGAGTTTCATAATTCAAGAAAGAAAACAACATAATCATCCTATACAGAAATCTCTGCAGGGCTACTGGAGACAAATCAGGAAGTTGATTGCAGAAATCCAGATGATGTTCTATAAGAAACCTGCAATCAATCAGAATAGAAAAAGACAAGATGGGCATGGAATGCAGTTATGAAAGTTAAAAGACTAGAGTTCCGCTCTTTTCTGAATAGAAAACAATACCAAGGTTTCAGCCTTAGGGGTCAGAATAGACAACAACCACTGCTCAAGAGTAAATTAGAGATGGAGGAGAATACATATCACCTGTTTGTTTGTTTGTTTTTTTTTCCCTTACTAGTAAACTAATAAAAGTAAGCTCAGAAGGGCACATATAAGGTAATGTTACAAAAAATAACTGAACAAAAGGAGGTGTCGCTTCTGGTACTCTTGAGGGAGTATGCACTCATTTGGTTTGGCACCTGGAATTCCCCCAGTTTACTCCTCTGAAAGATCAGAGGGCATGTATAACGTAGAGGTGTCTGTTCTGTACCTCTGAGTAATGTCACAGGACAGTAGCATCAGGAATTTTCTCAGCTAAGGATGGTTCCTGAGGATACTGTCATCCTTAGTGTTTCAGCAATGCAAGCTCCTCAGTAATGAGGTTCTGAATTAATATTCTCAGCGGCAGCTTAAAACTTGAATTCAAGAGACAATACAAGATGTAGGATGACACTGAAAATATGCACACTGTCTGCATGTTCCAACTTAGCTTGCTTATGACAGCAGGCTCCATGGAGAAGGTATCTTTCACAAAGCAAATGATCAGTCTCTCCCAGTGGAAGGATGGTATTTATGAGATGAGAGATGAATCCCAAGTAAGGCCATCAAAGGTGTAGGAGAAATAGGTCATTCCAAGACTTAAGATTGAAAGAAAGAATCAAGAAATAATGTATTTCCACTGGTCACATGCTATCCTACAATGTACAAGATCAATTCATGCAGCAGGGTAGCAAGACCTAAAATTCCAAATAAACCCATGGGACAGTGGCACCTAGAAATTGTACCTGATTCTTGAAGAAAATTGATGTAATGTGGCACATGGATAGAGAAGCCAACAAGGTTCTTATTGTAATGATAGAACTGAATTCTGAAATTAAGCACAGCAGGGGAGAAATAGATCTAGCACAGATGTCAAAAGCTATCATTGGCTTCTGTGATAAAAACACTTTTTTTTTTCTCTTAAACTCAGGCCAGTGGCCTATGTAGGTCAATGGTGTCAAGCAGAAAAAAAATAAAAATAAAAAATAAAAAGCAAACAAACATCACAAGTGCTATCGTCTTTCTGAGGAAGCTTTGAAAAGTAGCAGACATTCAGAGATTTTTTTGTTGTTGTTGTTAGCAAATCTTTCATTATCAGTAGAGCCCACGCACTGTCATGTCTTGCAATGATCATATTCCTCAGGGGAAAAATACATTAAGAATATCCCCCAAATAATAAAACTTAAAATTAAAAACCAGTGAAAATAATGCTCATAGACAAAAAACAGGTTTCTAGCCTGGGGTTTTATTTGCGGTTGTTTTGTTTGTGTTTGTTTCTAATTCTCGTTTATCTGCTCTATCTCTGGTTTAATATACAACTTGCTTATCCTGAAATGGATTTTGATCTAACATTTTCCTTCTTTCCACAGGAAAAGTTCAGAAATTTGTCAGTAAGATTTTTACCTTATTTCTGATTGATTCCCTCTGTATCTCTTATATTACCACAAGCTTAGTTTTGTATTGACAAATTTTCGTGTCATCTCTACTTCTTTCCAAAGAAGAACGAACACAAAGCTAAAATTCTACTTTTTTTAAATAAAAATGATATGCAGTCACAATACATGCATTATTGTATTTGTGTATTTATAGTAAAAAACATTCATAATGATATCTTATTTTAGAACAAGTATTTACCTGTGTAATATAATTTAAAAGCTATAAAAAAATGGTCTTTAAACCCACATCTTTAAAAATCTTTAAAAAAAACTGAGATATTTTATAATTAGATGTGTTTTTAAGTCATCTTAGGATCATCTTCCTTAAATGAAATTGTGAGTATAAATAACTCTCTGAGAGATAGATATATGTTACTGGAGCTATTTTTAAATATTTTATTATGCGCCACTGAAATCACTCCTTGGAATAAATCTTTGTAATTGAACATATAAATAAGGTTGTGCAAATAGGATTATTATTTACCTATATTTAATTATTTTGAGTCTTAACCAAAGTTCACTTAGCCCTTTAGTCAGCTTTATGAAACCTCAATTATCTCTAGAAGCAAGTTTGAAAATCAGTATGTGAGAAGGACAAAGAAATTCAAGGTTGCACTCTGAGAAATTTGGTTTACTTATACAGTAACATTTATCTGTGAGCCCATCATTGGCATGCTCATTCACCAGTGAATGAAGTTTCTGTATATTTTTAATAGTATGAAAAATAATGAGAATTCCGTGTTATTTTTTTTTTCTTACCTCTGCAGTATAGTCAGAGAACTAAGGTAAGAATGCTATGGTCACTCTAAATGAGTAACAAGAATGAAGCTACACAGACTTGACAAGATGGAGTCATGGGGACAAATAGAACTAAGTCCACAGTGTGGATTATGTTAAATTCATGGGAGACTCTTGCTTTGGGCTAAGGTCCTGCCCCAAGGCCCAGGAGACCTCATCAGACTAGAAGGAAGTAGCCATGCTGACCAAACAAACTAAAAGAAATTTATAATAGAAAACAAGCTTTCCAAAAAATAGGAGATTCTCAGTTGTCTATCAGCAAGTGATGAAACTGTACAGATTACCTGATCTGGGCATGGAAAGACAGTAATCTCTAATCTGTAAGGGAAGTGGCAAGAATGGCCCCTCTGCTTTGTACTCCCAAATTGCTTGCATCACTTTTCTTATCAAACATTTTTTTCCTTACGTAAACACAAAGAATTTTTGCTAAAACAAAATATAATAATGTTGGGATAGTAATGTCTTTGACCTCTGGGTGACCATAATAATTCACACTTATAATCAGTTGAATACCTTCAGACTGCAATGATGCTGTGGCCCTGTAAGGATGGAATCACAGTGTTCTACTCGGTGATGTATTGTTGGAAAACAGCACAGAAGCTGGCCCACAGGAGCTGATCATATAGTAACAAAATAAACTTCAGAAGAAAAATAAGAATAGGAAAACCACACAGAAATAAAGTACCATAAATAACACACAAAAATATGTCAAAGCCAAAAACCTAATAACACAGAACTCGCATTTGGCCATACTGGCAAAGACATGTTAAGTATAAAGAGGTCAACTTTTTAGAACGTAATTTAACCATTCTTTAAAATTTTACGTGTTGATATTTTTTCCTGGCCATTTAATGGAAATTTAGCTCAAAGAAATGAAGTCCATCATTTCATTATAGTAGAAAGGACAAAAATCAAGGCAAACGCCCACCAATCAATTGAAAAACGGTTTATCGGTTTATCAAGCATCTACCTAAAGCATCAATGTAAACAGATTCAAGAATGTGTTATGGTTTAAAGTGAAAGCCATGTTTCAGAGGTTAAAAACTTATGTTTCTTCTAGAAAAGACAGTAAATATTTAAACTAAAAATAGACTGCAAGCTGATTATCATCTACTAGAGATGTTTTTTGACGGACTTGCCACTTTTCATTTGATTTCTTAGCTAGACCTTACTAAAGTTTCAGTGCATTGTCACTAAGAATGGGCCAACAACCTAGATTCACCCTGCACTAGCCAGTAGAAAGTCTCATCTGAGGAATCTCTACAAAGAGAGGACCGTCTACACCACTGACAAATAAATTGATACCAGTGCTCACAAGTTTGACCCTCTTCACTGACAACATTGGTCCCACTTTCCTATCCCAGACCCATAATTCTTTCAGTTTAGGTGGGAACCTGCTAATAGAATTATAAATAAAGGGGAGTGATGAATATACTATATATACTACGACTACTTACGAGGTGAACAGGGTAACTGGTCTCACATCTGTAGGCACTGCTATATTTTGAACAGGAAACAATTCATCTAAACTAAGATCTGTGTCTAAGAAATACCTACCCTTAGCATAACCATCAGGCAAATGTGAGTTCATCCCTTCCACATAGATGTCATGGATAAAAGAAAGACATTTGGAAAAAAAACCTTGCTGGCCCCAGACTATTGGGTCCACCAGCATAGACCTCATAATGCAAGAGAGGCTGCTCAACTGTCAGTCAGCCCTGCATCCTGGTGCCTGATCATATTGATTAAGAACAATCCATATGCTGAGCCTGGGGGTGCATGCCTGTAATCCCAAAACTCAGGAGACAGAGTTAAGCAGATCACTGTGAGTTTGAGGCCAGCCTGGTCTACAGAGCAAGTTTCAGGATGGCCAGGGCAATGCAGAAAAACCCTGTCTTGTGAAAAAGAAAAAGGAAATTGTACACATTAAAGCAAAACAATCACTAAAGGCCAACCATGAAGTAGCTTTGGACAACTTTCTGGAGAGGCTGGGCAGAGATGGGATGCCAGAACAAGAGAAATATCTACTTGTGTCTTTCTCCTACGGGAGCCCGAGTTTGTCACTGTCTTACAGACTTCCTGAGACCTTAGAACACAGAAACCGTGGCTGACGAGGGTCAGGTGACTGGAAGGTGGACATTCTCCACCTAGATGAACTGGCTGGTTTTCCAGTGAGAGGCATTCTTGAAATCATGAGAATAGAAACAGGGCCTTGATGTCCAGCAGGAGAGCTCTGGGTTCCACGTAGGGCTCAAGAGCTGAATAGTACAATCATGTTTTAGAGCATCATGAACGCATTCCACAGTGCAATGGAGATCCGGAAGTACCTCAGTAAGAAATTTCCTGGATGATGTCTTCTGTGCTGAGTTCCCTTGATTCCTCCCCAAAGCCTTGCATTTTCTTCTTTTTTCAGTTTAAAGTTTAGCACAGTCGCTGTGTTCATCAGCAACATACCAAACAGCAGGATGTCTCTGACCATCCTTATGGCAGACTCAGCCACCAGGACCCCAGCTATGTCCTTTGAGCTTTATAGGAAACATGGAAGTCTGTGGTGCTGTCCCAAGTCTGTGACCACTTACCTGATCTATTACAGCATTTGATGTATTGAGTATTTTAGAAGGCTTTTTTTCCCTGCCATTTTTGTACCCTAGAATTTTTTCTATGGAAACTTTTCTTCTAAGTGTTCTCTAGGGTTCATTCAAAAAGAAACAAATAGCTTATACTCATCTCTTTATTTTATGTTTTTTTTTTTTTTAACTAGGAGTCATGTTATTGATAATTTTAGTTTGTTTTTAACATCAGTAGTGTTTGGTTTTATTCTAGGTCTCTGTTCTATTTGGTCTCTGGTTCTTGATTCGGGCAAGTGTTCCTTCTTGATGAATGGGCCTCAAGTCAAATCAGACATTGATTGACTATTCCTACAAATTCTATGCAACAAATATTCTAGCATGTTTTGCAGGCAGGGCAGGCTGTAAGCCAAAGGTTCTGTGTTTGAGTCAGCGTTTACAGTTCTCCTTTGGGTAGCCTGCAGAGTGCCTTAGTCTCTGCACCAGACACAGTAGAACACGGGGTTTAAAGGCCCCACAGACACCAGTCCAACTTCTCCATACTCAGTGAGTTGTGTGAGTGTTGTCCTCAGCAATGGGGCCCTGCAGTCATTTTGTGGGATTAACATAGCAAAAATGGTCATACAACCAAAATAATCTACAGATTCAATGCAATCCTCAATAAGAACCAAAACACAACTCTTTACAGCCACCGAAAGGACAATTTTAATAAAAAAAAAATAAAGTCAGAAATACATACCAAAAAAAAACAAAACAAAACAAAAGCAAACAAAGAAAAAAAACAAAAAGACTGGATCGTCAACAAATGGTACTGGTAATATTATATGTCTGCTTGAACAAGAATTCAAAAATATCCACAGTTAGTAACCTGCACAAAAATCAAGTCCAAGTAGATCACAGAACTTAAAATAAAAGAAGGTACACTGAAATTGACAGACAAGAAATTGGGGAATACCTTAACTCATTGGCACAAGCAAAGACTTTGTGAACAGAACATTGATAGTGCAATGACTAAGATCAACAATTAAGAAATGGTACTCATGAAACTGAAAGGTGTCATGTCTTTCAGTTCAGGTGGATAATAGCATCTGAAGAAGCTACCAAGGACTCTGGTGAAAACAATGTCTTCCTGCTTCCCTGATGCAGGATAGCACTACTCAGAGTAGTATCAGTAGATTCCCTTCCTCAGCAGGACTTTTCCCTTGTTTGTTCCCACACCTATTGTTATGGTTTGCAATCATATGTTGTGGTCAGTGGAGGGGGAGGGAGTGTCCATTTTATTGCACGTAAAACCTAGATGCAACTTCACTGCTGGATCCTGGCACCTAGTCTCTGCTGGTCCCAATACTGACTCAACCTGCACTACGGACTGAACCTCTTTCAGCATTTTCAGCCTATAAATTCAAGCTTCTTTACTCAGCACTTTTGAAAAAAATCTATTTAAAAAATAAAAGTATAAAATATACATATTCATGGTCCAGTGAGATTACTTGTGGCAGTGTCACATGAAAGTAAGAGTCAAATTTTTGGAGTCATTTAAATCAAGAGTTACCCCAACCTGAACTGTTCATGCTCCTCATGTTCTTCTTAAACAGAAGAGCATCCTCATTACTTGATAGCACAGTAAACGTAGAATACGACAGGAATGAAGAATTTTTGCCTAAAGACACTTTTTTTATTTTTTATTTTTAGCTTTACAAGGTAAGAAGTTACTTTATTGACCTAGAATGGGATATAAAACCAAATGTTTCCAGCCGAATCCCACATGTTGTTTTCAACTTTTATAGTGAATATTTGTTTTATTTACATTGCTTTCAACCTACTACTTTCAGAGAATTGTATTAGACTTGAGACCTGATTATCAACACACACACAGACAAACACACACACTAAATAAAAATAAATAAATACGATTTAAAAAACAAAATTCAGTTAAGAAAGTGCTTGCCTTGTATGAAAGCATGAAGATACGATTTCAGTCAACAGAATCTATATATATTTTTAAAAGCTAGTAGTGCTAGTCTTTATTTATAATCCCAGCACTGTGGCAGCAGAGACAGGTGGATTCCTGGGTCTCACCAGCCATCCATTATAGCTTATGCGGTGAGTTCCTAGCCAGTGAGTCATTGTAACTTAAGAAAACTGTGGACAGCACTTGTGGAGTTTTGAAACCTACTTTAGACCTCTGGCTTCCACACTCATGTGCACATATATGAATGTGCACATGCCCACAAATGAACTTAAATACACACACAAATAAATAAGCAATTAGGCATAAAAATAAGCATTTTAATTCAACATAATGAGAAAAAATATTTAATACATACATAGAAATTGTTCTAAAAATTAAATGTTTAAAAAATTACAATAGCCTAATTAAATAGCTCTAACTTTTCTACTTGCTGCTGCTAGAATAAAGACTGAACATACACATTAAAGATATTGCAGATACAAAATACTCAAAACCTCCTAGAAATGTCTGAATAAACAAAATATACTGACTAGTATTAATAGATCACAAATTTCAACAGAAATGCAGAAATGATTACCAAGTCTGCAAGCAAACCAGTTCTAATTCTGCCATGCGAAACCAAAAAACTGAAAATAAGTCACTGAGCGCTGAAGAGTTGTGGCACACTGCAAAGGCACGTTATTAAAACATCACCAAGGTAGAAAAAAGAGTGGGGAGAACATGAAAATATTAGCAGAAATAATAATTAATTTTTGTAAAGTTAATTAAAACTATAAAGATACAGCTAATAAGGATTCAAATAACCTTTAAACAAGATCAAGAAGCAACCATAGGAGCTGTGAGCCAAGCAAATGGAAACTACATTAAAGATGCCAGCAAGGTTTTTTTTTTTTAAATAAATTTCAGCCAAAAGAGAGAACAGAAGTACCACCTTTAAAGGATAGCTAAATAAAAATAAAAGCAGCAACAACAAAATCTCTGACAACCAGAAATTTAATATCAACAATACTATATTTTTAGTATAATAAGGGTTTTATTTTTCACAAAAATCAAAAGGATTCATGATCAGATTACATCACAGCAGTAAATGATACATGACATCAACATTCAGTATGATGAGATTAAGGAAACTAAGAATGGCCATTAAGGTATGTTGTTAGAATATAACATTAGAGGACATTTGTAAGTGATAGTTTTTATGGTTTAAAGTTTAAAAGATTGGCTGTTTAAAGCAAAAGTAATAATATATTATGGAGTTCATAATAGTTGCAGTAGTGTAAAACTTACTAAGATACTACAATAAACAAAACAGTTTAGTAGTCAATTAAAGACACATAGATAAGGCGACATAGAATATCCACAAGTAAACAAATCCAGGAATAGTCTAGTGAATCTTGATAAAATTATTACACAAAGTCCTTAAACCTGCAAATCCACTGGGATATGTTAAACAGCCTTGAACATTAAGTACATCTGTTTCTTCTTTCAGACATGCCAACATATTAATAGACATTTTAACATGGAAGAGGAAAGTCTCACAGAGACTCAACTCTAGACAAAGAACTCAGACAACTAAGGAATGAAAGAAGGGGTCTTCCTGAGAGAAGAGCCTAGCTACTGCTTATTCAGTACCAACTGGCCAGCTCTGAAATCATACACATACAAGTGACATCATATATGGACTCAGTGGGTCATGTCTGTATACTTAGGAACATGTATATGTGTGTGTATGTATATGTATATATATATATCATATATTACAAGAATTATATATATATACACATGTACATTTCAAGACAAGCACACACTGTGTATATATGTGTGTATTCATGGGTGTGCGTGCCAGTTTGTGTGTGTAATAACTGTTAAAATAATAAAGGGCATGAGTTTGAGAGAGAAAGGGAGTGAATTGGGATGTTTTCAGAGAGGAAAGTAAAGAAAGTAAATGATATAGTTTAATTTATTTTTTAAATTTAAAGTAAATAACAATTATACTACTCTCTTGTCTCCAAGTATAGCAGAATATCATCAGGAATCATTTTATTGACTTTTTTTTGTCAGTTGTGTCTGGTTCTAGCCTGAGTTCCTGGGCTTCCAGGCAGTGTCAGAGGTGGGATCCTTTTCTCTGTATGGGTCTCAAGCTGGACTGGCCATTCGTTGGCCACTCCCCAAATTCTGGTCCACCTTTACCACAACGCACCTTGTAGGCAGGGCAAACTGTAGGTTGAAGGTTTTGGGGTGTCCCAATCCTTCCACAGGAAGTCTTTTACGGTTACAGGGGATGGCTGGCTCAGGTTCCCCATACTCCTTACTAAGAAGCTTAGCTAGGGTCACCCTTGTAGAGTCCTGAGAGTTTCTACTACAATAAATTTCTACCTTGCCCCAGAAATGTCCCCAAATTTTAGTTGTCTTTCCCTAGCATCATCATCAACAGGGAGGCTTCATCTATCACAGAATCAACGAACCTGTGCCCATAGCGGCTCACAGAGACTGAAACTACAACCAGTGAGCCTGCATAGGACTGGCCTAAGCCCTTTGCATATATGTAAGAGTTTTGTAGCTTGGTCCTACTGCAGAATTCCTAACAGTAGGAGCAGGAGCTGTCTCTGACTGTTTGTCTGCTTTTGGAACCATTTTCCTCCCTTTGGGTTACCTCATCCAGTCTAATATGAGGAAACATGCCTAGTCTTACTGCAACTTAATTTGCCATCTTTGGTTGATATCCATTGCCATGATAGCCGTCGTCACAAGTCATGCTTCAGCCCTATAATAAACATATGTGACCAATGTAAAATACACACTCTGTCATTGACTAATGTACTGTCATGCTACCACGACAGTGATTTCTGTTGCTCTCTGTGTTATAAATCTTCACAAAATGAGATCCAGTTTGTGTCACTAGAGGTCAGATCAAGGGCTTTCTGAAACAGAGGAGAATGTGAACAACGTAGGCTGTGGGAGGTGGGTCAAAACTTACACATGTATACTTTTCAAATATGTCTAGTTCGTTGTGTGTTTCCTATACTTTACTGAAGATGAGGCTACTGAGAAACATTCCAAATGTTTCATAAACCTAAACACTAAATATAAAGTTTAAAAAGTTTTCTAAAATTAAAGAATCACATATGATGGGACAGAGTCAAGGGTACGAGGGGACTGCACTGAGGGTGCCGTGCATCTGTGCTTGTGAGGTCATGAATGCTTATTTTAGGCAGGTTCAGAATGGGTATTCCACTCAGACAAAGCGATGCCTGCTCATGTAATGAAGTCTATGTTTGAACAAACTGAGTATAGGTAGAGAAAGTGTAACAAAGAAATGTAGTGATCAAAAATATAAGTATTGTCCTGCCCATCATGCTTCTCTGACATTGTGAACCTCAATTTCTAGGACACACAGCTGCCATTGAGACAAAAATATAATCTTGGATGATTTGATAAAATGTGCTTCACTCAGGAAAAAGAAGCGGATGTGCATGGGGTGTTCACACAAATTCTACTCGTAAAACGATTTCACCCCACTATCACCTCTGCTTTCACTTTATTTATACACCAGACTCTTTTTGATGGGGAAAAAGAGTGAAAGGTTGGGGGAAAATATTGAACCCAGCTTGGGTTATGTGATGGATGATATCAGGGTGTTGAGAGACCAAAGTGTATACCAGAGACGGAGGTGAGATACAGGATTTCAGGATGGAAGATCTCTTTGTGGCTCATTGGTCTTCTTTGAAGATAATGTAGTGAGTAAAATTTGTCTGGGTCAGGGATGTCCAAATTTACAGATGGCACAAAGCTTGCTTATCAGATCACATTCCAAACATTCATTTCTGCTAAAAAAACAAAACAAACAAACAAACAAACAAAAACCAATTACAAAAATGCAACAATACCTTAAGATACTGGATTATTCCAAACTGCAACAATTCTAACAAGCTATGACAAAGCAGAGCAGAAGTGTAAGTGCTAATCTTTGCTATAGTGCAAGCCACTGTCATCAACACACTCACTCTAGAGAATCTCGCTATAATTTAGTTTGTGATACATTGAAATCATCTGAATTGGCCAGAGTTCTCTGAAACACCTATTTTACAAGTGCTGATTGAGGCCTCGTGCCTGGACTCAGAAAGAAATGTTTTATCTCTGATTCCAAAATAGAAACCACTTTCAACTGACATGACTTTTATTAATAAATAAATAGAGATTATGTACAAGAATAAAAGATAAGTTTCAAGTTTCAGTTTAGTCTTTGTTTTTTTGCAAGATAGTATTACAAAGGATATCAAAGAGCTGTCCAAAGCATGCGAGATCTGCTAAAAATATTTCTTTTGAGAGAGATTTTTCTTGGCTCTCAAAGATGTCAAATTTCGATTTGTATGTGCAGAAGAATGGTTTTGTCCAATGGGAAAAGAGGTTTTAAAATACATGACAGCAATTACTGAAGTCAGGACCAGTTTCAGTGTTACTGCCTATAAATCCTTGTACACTGGCAAACACACACTGATAATGATTCAGAAAGGCAAATATTTGACAAGGAAGGCTTATGCAAACCAGAAGCTAATTGCTAATGTTTGTTTCCAGCCAATTTTCACAAATTAAAATTCTGGTTCAGCCAAGAGAGTATGTTTTAAAATAAGCTGAATTATCAATATTTATAAGTGAATAATGATAAGAATTAATATAACACACTTAAACTTTTGTTCAGCTAATTTTTGCCTCGTTTTCATTATATAAAATACATACTCTTCATAAACCATTAGAAGAAACAGAAAACAATGTCCTCATCTCAAAAAAAAAATTGGCTTATATCTAGTGATTCAGTGTTTTACATGTTCCAAACACAAAATACAAAAATTCACATTTAGGTTATAGCATCCTGTTATTTCTGTCAGTTGTAATCTTAATTGCAACTTATATCTGTTAGTACCATGTGTGATTTCAAAATTCCTATTTTTATTAATTAATTAATTAGTTTACTTTACATCTGAATGGCAGCTACCCCTCCCTCCTCTCCTCCCATTTCCTCCTTCTCACCTCCCTTCTTTCCCTTATTCACCCATCCTTCCTTTCTCCTCACAAAAGGGGAGACCCCTGTGGCATATCAATTGTAGGAGGATTAGATGCATCTTCTCCTACAGAGGCTAGACAGGTAGCCAAGTTAGGGGAAAGGGATTCAGAGACAGACAATGGAGTCAGAGACAGCCTCTGCTCCTGCTATTAGAAATCCCATATGGAGACCACACTGTATAGCTGTTACATATGGGCAAAGGGTCTAGGTCTACTCTATGCATGCTTTCTGGTTGGTGGTTCAGTGTCTGTGAGCCCCTTTGGGCCCAGGTTATTTGATTCTATAGGTTTTCTTGTTGGGTCCTTAACCCTTCTGGCTCCTTCAATCTTTCCTCCCTCTCTTCCATAAGATTTTCATAATGTTTGTGGGTCTTTGCATCTGTATCCATCAGTTGATATTCTGCTATACTTACAGACAGGAGCTTAGCATAATTGTCATCTGAGAGGCTTCACCCAGCAAAATTCCCATTTTCAATAGATATCCCAGTTGTGATAGCTGTAGATAAACTCCATGCTTTAAAGGAAAATAAAGTGTGTAGGAAAACCATATCAGAAGATGTTAACACATCATTAATCACCCAATATGTAGTGTCTTAATTTGTTAGCTAAGGAATAAATATGACATTTTTATTACTTTTTTATGCCCAGTTTATGTCTAGTTTACACTTTCTAAAAGTCTTCAAAAACCCATCTATTCAGGTTTGCTTTTTGTTGCTATAATAAATAAAATAAACAAAAACAATTTGGGAAGGAAAGGGATTGTGTTATCTTAAACTTTGCAGGGAATGTCAGGGTGGAAACTCAAAACAGGAAGCTGGAAGAAGGAACTGAATCGGAGAACATGGAGGATTGGTGCTTTCTGGGTTGTTCCCTCAGTCTCCCTGGATTTGCTTTCTTATACAACCCAGGACAATCTGCTCAGAGCTGGCACCACCAGCAGTTGTCTGCGTCCTCCAGTAGCAATCATTAACCAAGAAAATAGCCTGTAGGTTTGCCTACAGGATAATCCATGATGGCGTTTTTCTCAGCTGAGGCTCCCAATTTACATATATTTATATTACATATATTTTGAGAAAAACCTGACCTATTATCAACTCTAAAAAAAAACAAACAACACAACACTATAAACTAAATTTGCTGAAGATTTCAATTATTGCCCTTATACCTATGTTCAAATTTTCATCTTTTGGTAACAGAACCAATGCTATACATCTTCTAACCCACGTTTTCTCTGGCTAAAGAGAATCAGGTAAAATCAGTTACAGATTGTAAATATCTGTGAATTAAAATTCTTGGAAAGAAACACAACTTGCACCTATAGGAAAGATTAACTGCTTAGAAATTCTGTGATTGTGTAGCAGTTAAAGTGTGGCAAGCTCACAGCCTGACTAAATTTTTTCTAGGAGCTATGTTTAGCCCTTAATAGCCATTTCTTACCAACCTTTACTTCTGATTTAACATCCTGATAATTAATTTATGAAACCTTTTGGAATGTATTAACAGACCACTATTTTCTAACAACCAAAATACTAAGAATGTTGTCCCTGTTTGTGGTCTATAACACATTCCTCAGCTTTGTAGTTAACAAATTTCCTTGATGTTTCCACGAGTGTATGTGCAGTGTGCCTTCATTCATGATTTTCTCTGCTCTGTTACTATAATAACTTCATGAAATGATTACCATATTTGAATTGGGGATTTGGGCTAAGCTTTATTTGTGTTCCTTGGTCATAATCATAAATATTTGACTCTTGGAGGGGTGGAGGGGGGCTATTTCTTACCTTCTTTAAAGGGCTAAAGGATGGTTTTGCAAGATGGATAAACAACTTTGTTGCTTGGAAAATAAAAATCTAAACCCTGCATTTCCTTTTCTGTCTTTGCGCTATGTGTGTGCTAAGAATGTGTGTATACATGTTTGCATATGTGTGGGGGTACAAATGTGTGTGTGTGTGTGTGTGTGTGTACCTGTGTACAAGTACACGATAACCATCAGCTACCTTCCTCAATTGTTCCTCACTTTATCTTTTGAGGCACTGTCATTTGCTGAATCTGTTGCTTGACAATTCCAGCTAGTCTATATAGCTAGTTGTCAAGGAAATCATGAATCTCTGCCTCCCCAATGCTGGGATTTGGGATACGAAGTGAATAAACTGTAATTAATAAAAAAATGATATTTTAAATAAAGAAAACACTGATAGAAATAGCAATGAGGATAGACCTGTGTTCTGTCCTCAACTCCAAACTAATAATGATATATAAATAAAGAAAAAATTTTAGCATAAAAAGTGGTTGTTATTTAAGGGTCAATGCAGAGAGAGAGGAGGCACTTTTTACCAGGACAGTAACAGAGAGACAGGTTGTAGAAAGAGAGCTCAGGTGAAGACCAAAGGAGCCAGAGAATGAGAAGGATCCAGGAGATTAGAGCAGATTGCTTGAGTTTGTTGAAGGCCAAGAAGAACAATTCAGGGGCTGAGATAAAAGCCAGATGGAATAAATCATTTAGGAGAGGAGTTTGAGCTAGAACAGCTGAGTTGAACCACCCAACCCAATTTTTACATGAGTACTAGGATCTGAATTTCAGTTCCCTTTGCACAGAAAGTGCTTTACCCACTGAGCCATCTCAAGACAAGAAACCTAGAGTTTATTTTTCTATGAAGTTTACTCTATGTTAAGAAGCAGAAGCTGTTGAGTTCATGTCAGAGACAGTCCCTGTTCCCATAACTAGGGAACCCACTTGGATACTGAGCTGCCATGGGTTACATCTGTGCAGGAGTTCTAGGTTACCTCCATTCATGGTCCTTGGTTGAAGAAACAGTCACAGAAAAGACCCCTGTGCCCAGATATATTTAGTCCTTGTGGAGCTCCTGTGCTCTGCAGGTCATACTAATTCCCTGTTCTTTCATATGATTCCCTGCACTCTGCTCAAGGTTTAGTTATGAGTCTCAGCATCTGAGCAGCCTTCCTAGGCCAGAGAGGAGGACATTTCAGCCCGTCCTGAAGACACTTGATAGGCTAGGACCAGATGGAATGGGAGGAGGACTTCTCCCATCAGTGGATTTAGAGAGGGCAGAAAGGAGATGAGGGAGGGAGGGTGGGATTAGGAGGGAATGAGGGAGAGGGTTACGGCTGGGATACAAAGTAAATAAATTGTAACTAATATCAAAAATAAAAATTTAATTTAAAGAAGAAGAAGAAGGAGAAGGAGAAGAAGGAGAAGAAGCTATTTTGAAAGTTAAATGCAGACCATGGTAGAAAAGACACACCTTGCCACGTACTTCATGGCACACCATGAACATGAATGCAAAGCACTCCATTTAAAAATCAATCAAGGTGATGCAAAGCTTAAACTGCAATTGATTTTGGCTAATTTGCAAGTAGAAAGGTTTAGAACTTGAATAATTTCTTTCCCACTCTAGCTGGTTCACCTGCCTATCCAGTGAGTTGCCTAATTATTAGTCTTGCTTATTTGTTTATTTACTTTAGATAATTCTTCAGTGAGATAAGTTCTGATTTATTTCAACTGTCTCTGGGGAGATGAAAAAACACTACAGAGTAAAAGAGAAGGGAGATGAAGGTTGTTTGTTTGTTTGCCACTTGAGAAAACAAGTGAAAAGAAAAACCTTAAATACAAAAACTCTATTTTTTAAACTATCTATTTTTCAAATTCTCCTTTTAAAAAGTGAAAGCAAGAGTCCATTTGGGCTTCCTTTTAATGATTTGATAAGGAAACAAGAATAAAAAGGGAGAACACACAATAATCTCATTGGTTTGAGATTAGAATTATTCTTTCCATGGGAATTTCTGATCAGAAGCCTCAAGACCTTGTTTCCTTCCCAAGGAATAGCGCACAATGTTCTTTTTAATTATTATTATTTATTACAAGGTATTCACTTTGCAGCGCTCTTTTAAATAGCATTTGTTAACCTTTTTAAAAAAAATGTAAAGCCAACATATTGTCTGAACAGTAAGGAAGCTGCATTTTAAAAGTAATGAGACTTCCTTTCATTGATTTACCCATAACTCTTCTTACAAGAGCAAAGGCAAGGACACTCTCAATACTGATGGAGATAATCAAGATAAATATTCCTGTGTTCTACCCATGTGTAGTGCATCCTTCTTGTGAATGCACATATGTGTCAATGAGTGAAATATGAAATACTTAGATAAAGTCATATACAAACACACACATAAGCAAACATAAACATGCAAATTTGAATTTTTGTATTGGTAAAATGAGAACTCGGTAAAACAATTTTAGCAGAATAAGTGGTTGAAAATATCTGCTGTTTTCAGAAATGCCTAATTAATCTGGTATCTTTTTTCCAAATTATATATTATGCAAAGTAATTGCCCTACTTTCCTTTGATAAAATTATTGGTTTATCTGAATACAGTTAATTTAAAATCCGCTTGTGGTAGGGGAGTTTGCACCTTACTTTTCAACTTAATGAGATTTTACTGAATATTCATATAATTATTAAAATATTTTTGTAGAATTATACTTAGTGCCATTATAACTAAAGTTCTAGCTGCATTTAAATGTGTTTTTTTTTCTTATAGAAATTTTAAAACCTGGTGCATTGTTCGCAATATCCATGCTGAAAGACAGTCTGTCAAACTGAAATAGCAACACAATACAAGCCATTTTGTGACTCAGTTCTTGATTGCAGACAGCTGAGATTCAATAGCTACAGGGGGAACTGAGGACACCATCCAGACGACTGTAATAACCCTCCTAGCTTTTTTTCCTGCTAACTTGAAAGCTGCATCAGTGTGTCTGCCTATTTCTTGGCCCTATAATTAAACAGGACAGCAGCACTGAAACACATAAAAATTTTACTCCCTCACAAAAACACTAAGGAATGTATTCACTGAGCTCTCTGATCTCTAAGCTTTGCTTTAATGATTCCTATGACCCTGCAGCTGATGATCATAACCTCAAAGACAACCTGGAATCATGGAACATTTTTAGTATCAGGGCACAATCAGAGACCAGTAGAAGCAACAGAACCTCTACAAACACATACACTCACTCATTCACACACACATTCATAAATGATACATATGTGACTCTAAGATGAGTCAAATGATTGTACTTTAATATAGTAGCCCATTACTGCAGCACTAGGGTGTTTTTGTTTTTCTGAAAGAAAAGCAACAAAACAAATGGTGTATTCTGCAACACAGCAGAATATAGATTAGGCAAAGGAATGTAGTATTGTTCTCAATCTTAAAAAAAAAAAAATCAACCAAACACAAGAATGAATCCTCAAACTCCATACAGATGCCAGTGCATGAAATTACATCTGAAATATACTTCATAGATTAAGTTGAATCAATTACCATACACTTTTTTATATTCATCATTTCATATAAGTCCTCACTGCTCAACATTGATTTGCAAGTCTAACTCTAGACATTGAAGCTGGCATTTAAGAATCTCTTTTTAACATTCAGGCCAATGGGTTTGTTTCCCTGTTCTGTGTGGACTTCAGTTTCCAAGGTGTTTTATAACTTAGAGAAACTCAGTCTAATGCTAAGCTGCTGACCATTGGAAGGAACATATATCATGTGATTATTTAATCATGATTATTTCATGCTCCAACACAAATAGTCAGTCTTCTTTAAAACTCCTCCTGTTGATTTGTCTATTAAAACTTCTTTCAATGTTTTACATGTTCTTGTTATGCCCAAACTTGCATTCAGTACATTAGTAAAAACTGAATCTTCTATTCAACCCTGAAGCTTAGCCCTGTTATCTATGTACACTGTAAGACAGGTAGTCAGACCCTGCCAGGTATAGAGGTCTTAAAAGATGGAGCCCATCTTTCATAATCAGTTTAGGAGCCAACCTTGCTATCTCTTTGTTAACACAGTAATTTTAAGAAAGTGAAATTAGAACAGTTGGCCTCCTTAAAATTTGAAATGCCACGTGAAAATAGAAAGAATGTGTCACAATCCCTCTCCCCTGCCCTGTGCTTTTGAGACAGGGTCTCTTTATGTTGCTCTGACTGTTGTGGAACTCTCATCAATGTAGACCAGGCTAGCTTCAAACTAACTGAGATCCACCTCACTCTGCCTCCTGAATGCTGGGATTAAAGGCTTACACCATTATGTGAACTGTTCTCTTCCCATATAGAAAATATCATTAGAAGAGACAAGGAAGGACTTTATTACCCAGGGCTGTTTTGTAGGCTGTTACATTTTTTTTTCCAGTTATATTTTTATTTTATCTTTTTTGTTGTTGTTGTTACAATCTATTCACTTTGTATCCCAGCTGTAGCCCCTCCCTTGTCCTCTCCCAATCCCACCCTCTCTCCTTCTTCTTGGCCCATGCCCCTCCCACAGTCCACTGATAGGGGAGGTCCTCCTCCCCTTCCTTCTCACCCTAGCGCATCAGGTTTCAGCAGGGTTAGCTGCATTGTCTTCCTCTGTGGCCTTGTAAGGCTGTTATTTTTATGAAACTGTTTGTTTCTCAATTTCTCTCTTAACCCAGGTATCACACAAATAATTGAGATTACTTTATATTTGTTTAATAGTATGTTTCACAGCACAAGAACTGAGCAGTTACTACTCTATTCTTAACTCTCTAAACTAATCTGGTTTTCTCTGAGTGTACATCCCAGAGATACTTTCACTTTGTAGATTTTCTACTCCAGCTCCTTCTCCTGAGGTCTCTTGGACCTCTGTCTGAGCTGAATTCCTTACTTCCTCCTCTAAGTCTTCCTCCCCTGGCTGGTGATAAGTCCAGCTCCATTCTTCCCCAGATCTGAAAGTTGTTATAATCTGTTTTATTGGCATACCAGGGGAGAACTTGGACACAATGTTTACACATTGAGACAGGAGATGCTCAGAACAAGGACTGCAATCAGATATTGTGGGGTACTGAAATCCGCATTTGAAATACACAAAACCTTATGCCTATAGTAGGTCACTTCCTTCCTTCCTTCCTTCCTTCCTTCCTTCCTTCCTTCCTTCCTTCCTTCCTTCCTTCCTTTCTTTCTTTCTTTCTTTCTTTCTTTCTTTCTTTCTTTCTTTCCTTCTTTCTTTTTTTCTGATGGAAAGAATGAGACCTGAGTAGTACGCCTGGCCCTGCCCAAATAAGTATAAGATCACAAATACTTGCTTTAGGTCTTTCCACTAAGAATTAACCCACATGGGATTATTAGTCACACTAAAGAGGAAAAAAAAATGTGTCACAAAATCTTCAAGAAAAAGTGGTATGCCCAAAGACATGTTAAGAAAATAAAAGGAATAACAACACTTTAAGTAAGCTGTAAGCTTATAACCCTACCTGCCTTAGTCAGCTGTCTGCCTGTTAAAGTTCCCAGCTATGCCTAGTTGCTTTACGTTTTCTCATTCAGAAGGTATACCTTTGTCATTGATGATGTATGCTTGCTTGTCTTTTCTCTTTTTCCTTTCTGTTTTGGACAACATCTAAAATGGTAAGTTTGATTCTCCTGAGACTAGTCAATCTCACTCCTTCTGAAGAACTGTACCAAACAATGTGGCTGTATGCAGACTCCCATTACTGAGTGTGTCTGCTTCATTGATCTATAACTCAGAAAATATGATTTTATATCTTTTCTCTTACCCATCTCATTCGACAGTTACTGAGACCAGTCCTTACCTGTCCTGTTGATATTCTCTATCAAACTCCAAGAAATGTTGTCTTCAAGGTACTTTTTCTGTCTGTTTTTAATTCTTTTATATAAGAGACTAAAGCCCACAAAAGGATCCATGTATGCCTTAGCAACAAGACCATGTTTCTCATATCTTCAGTTGGGACATTTAAAAAAAAATCTATATATAAAGAATGATTATTGAATACTTCCAGCTTTTCATACAGTCATCATTATGCCATTTCACCTTTTGTCAAATGTGCTAATCGTTACCAAGAATAGAAGGAGAGTTTCAGCAACATCAGCAGCAGATTCTTTTAATCTAATTTCTAGAAAAGAGTAACAGGTACATCTCCAATAGTTGGAAGCATGTGAAATCGGTTTAGGACTCCGTCAACTAGTAGCTTCCAACCTGACTGTACTGTTGTAAGGTCTATTGCTAATATCCTAGCATACTGTATGACCAAGGTCACAAGGACTTCTTATTCATTTTTTTATTTACTTAAATTTATTTTTTTTTTAATTTATTCGCTTTACATCCTAATTGTAACCAGCTCCCTTTTCACCTCCTGGTCCCACCATCTCTCCCTTTTTTCCTCTGTGCCCCTCCTCTAGTCCTCAAAAAGAAGAAGTCCTCCTGCCCTACCATCTGAGCCCAGCCTATCAAGTCTGATCAGGACTGCCTGCATTGTCTTCCTCTGTGGCCTGGCAAGGCTACACCATCAGGAGGAAGTCATCAAAGAGCTGGCAACAGAGTCCATGTCAGAGACAGTTGTTATTTTTAAAGCCAGGTTCAAAAAAGAAAAAATAGGAAGCAAAGTCATAAAAACATATCTTTGTCCTCACATAGCTATGCATATATGGAAAACTCAGGTACCAGAAAAAAATTAAATATGAATAAACAGCTAAATTAACAAGGAAAAATGTTATGAAGAAATATGGAGGAGAGGAAAGAAAATGACTATGTGCCAATAATTTTAATATTCTCCCTGCTGATTTGACAACTGAGCGTGGTCATGCAAGAAATGAGACCTACAGATATGAAGATGGTATTTCAGGTTAAAAAGAAATATTTTTGTAAGAATAAAGTGTCAAAGAAATGTGGGTTATCTATAAAAAGCCTCATCAAAGTTGGTTCCAATGTCTAAAGCCTTTGAGACCTGGTGTCACTCAGATTACACTCCAAATAATTTTCTTTTTTTCAGAATAGCTCATCTTTTAAAATGTTTCACTTCCTCATTTCCAGCATTATTGTCTCAATTTCATTTTTCAATGCATCTTAGCTGACTCACATCTCTTTCCGGGAGTTCACAACTAGACTCTAAAATAGCCAATCTCTTTTGAATCCAGTCCACCTCTGAAAACTTTTCTTATGAAAACAGTGATGACAGCAAGGCACATTCTCTCTGGAACACAGCAAATTTTCAGTGCCTTTACATTGCTCTGTGCTATGCTCTTTCTTTCCTCTGCTGGGCCACTTATTGAGGTTCTTTCTATATGGCAGCTTGCCTAGACAGTGACCATAACCCTGTGAAAGGACTCCTTTGCCGATAAGACTCCAAATTTCAGTTTGTCATAAAAGAAAACTACTCATGATTTGGAAGGCAGATAGTAGACATTGCCTCTTCTTCAAAGGCCAGTGCACTTGTATGTGAGAATAAACTAACATAGAAATGCCAGCAGGTTTCAGCTTTTCCTAGATCTTCCTGTTCAATACAGAGCAGTTTCTCCCAAATACCAGGTTGGTGGTAAATACCTCCTCTTGGTATATAATCACCAGATTTCAACAGCGCACTGAAATCAGCTAGAGGGACTGAACTACACTGATCTCATTGCAAGTTTGTTTGTTATTCTCACAGAAGTCCTGAGGACCAAATTTCCTCTTTTCAGACCATTACTTCCCAAGTGACCTCTGTAGCTGTAGAAGATATTATTTCTACGACACACCTCTCTTTCCACAACACTCTTGTGATTCTGGTACTGAGCTCATGCGCACTTCCCCACCTCAAGAGTTTTTACAGCAGCACATGTTATTTATTTCACTAGGGACTGAAACAGATCAACACAGTATCATCATTTGACTTGTTTGATTCCTTCTGATAATCTGGGAATCAGTAGACACTGAGGGAGTCCAAGTCCAATAGCACATGTTTGTTCTGCTCCCACAAGAGACTTTCTAACTCTGACCATCCATCACTTAATTGTGAATATGAAACCATGGAAGTTCGCAAGCAGAGTTTCCTAGCAAAAATGAGTTAGGAAAGACAGTATAACAAGAGAGGAAAGTGCCCTTAGCTCAGCCAGTGAGAGACGGTCTTCTAACTCTCTTTTATGAAAAATAAAACTAAGTCTGAAGGTGGGACTTATCTCCATCCTCAGAGTTAGTTACTTGCTATATCTGCATAGTTTCCAGTTCATGGTTTGTTTGTTTGTTTGTTTGTTTTGTTTTTGTTTTTATCTCACTAAGTAAGTGATTACTTACTGGGCTCTGTGCTCAACTTGAGCAGCAGCATCTCACAAGCCAGCATTTTTATATCAAGTTTGCCATGCTGGAACTTTATTGTCTTTTTTTGTTTTTTTAATGTATCACCGAGGAGCCAAATAAATTGTATGCATTTTCTTTGTAGATTTTTAGATACCTAACTAGTGTTTTAGTTAACACTCTAGTTAAAAAGTCACAGAGGTTTTAAATCTCTGTTTACTTCTTTTCCAGTGAGGCTTGTTTTTGCTAGTATGAAACTGCGAAGAGCTAAACATGAAGAATTCTGTTGTGGAAGAAATATCTGTGCAAATCATTATGTCTTCATGAGTCTCCAGTGTGTTTATTACTGATATTATATTGATTAGTGAATGCATTTCTATCATATATATATATGATATATATATGATAGAAATACATATATATATATTGTATTGCATATTTGTGTAATGTCTCATTTAAGACATGTTAGAACCTTTTTTCTTAGTCTAAGGTCAAGGACTATTCAGTGACGTTAATAGCATAGAAGTAGATTTTAGAGAGTCAGATTTAAATACTAACTTGATTTTGTGATAGTGGAAGTAGATGTTGTGGGAAACAGCTTTTGAAAAATATCCAGAAATATCTTCTTGAAGAAAGGTCTGTTTGTAAGATACGAAAAAATGAGATCCTCAGAAAAATGAGAGAATGTTAAAAGTTAAAATGTGTGGGATTTTTTTAAAAGAAAGGAATGCCTAGACATTCCAGAAATCTAAACCTCGGGGGCTTACACCTTAGTATGAAGGGGAATATTCCAGACATGAGTTGAGAAGACACTTGCAGGCTGGTGACCATCACTGCTCCTTTACCATACAGACAGTAAGGAATTGCTGGAGGCTGTAAAAATGAGACTGTCTGGATTTTATTATTTAGTTACTTTTTAATATCAGGCTGGATTTACAACAGATGAATTGAAGATGCAAAGCACATGGCATCTGAAACATTTAGAAAACTACTGCAGAAAGTTTAAGAAAAGCATGGAAAAGTAGTCTGATGAAGCACAACGGAAAAAGCAGGCAAGGCAGAAAAACTAAACTTTGAGACAGGGGAATCAAAAGGACTTCACTCTCACTACTAGGGACTGGAGGGCTACGGCAAACAAGGGTGAACCATTAACTACTTTTAGGTATTTCTGCCTGGGTAACTGACAAAATGAAGAACTTTAATAAAAGGGAGAAAGAAATAATCTCTAAGAAATCTAAAGGAGAAATCTGGCCTGCAGTACATATTTTGTAGCACTCAAATGTTGGTGGTACTTAAATTTACCTCATAGATGCTACTGTACATGAAAAGTATGTGGAGTAAAAAAAGAAGACATTTTAAAATCAAAAAAGTGATAATTAGGGAGTAACAAGATAGGAGTGGTCCTGAAAAAAAAAAATGGAGATATTTTTCCCTATCCATCACAATTAGACAAAAGCTAAATGAAGAATATTTTCAAGAGAGAAAAAAATTGGCTTTTTCTAGTCAAAGAAAAATTAAAATTTTCAGATTTCATTTAGGAGTAACTTCTGTCTGCATGCTGATTCAGCAATCCAAGGGAGTCCTTTTTCAGAGAAGCAGTAAAACAGGCATCAGAATATGATGCCTGCTCTTTGGGAAGGGAACCCATCTCATAAAAGAATAAGAACGTGACTTGTGAGTTTTGCTTTGACACCAAGAAGGTGGCTCATGCCATCATGCTAGGGGTCCAGAGAATACAGGGAAGCTTTGGAGACACTGATGTCCTTTTACATTCACACTTCACTTGCCTGTTCCGCTTCCTGGTAGCACTTCATGGAATAGCAATATTAGCTAGGACTTCATCTGCTTCTGCAAACATCCCTCCTTCCATGTGTGGCTGCTCACCCAACAACCTCAGCAGTCATTTTCTTTGTTCTGCTGTGGTTGGCTAGCCTCATGGCGGCTGCTTTCACAGCTTCCTGTTAGGTTGTTCCATGTAATGTTGGTGACTCCTTTCCTATGATAGAGTCCTCCTAAACTTCTTGACATTCTGAAAGCTTTTCTGTCTTCCCATTGCTGCCACCACCATCATAAAAAAAAAAGTGCCCTTTTTCCACCCTTAAAGTATGATCATGACCAGGACCCTGAATATATCGTAAGACCTTTTACTTGGAACTTGAAAGATTAGATTAGTATTGACAAGCATTGAATTTAAATCACTGGAGCTTAGAAAACAGAAACCTGGTTATCATCTCAGTGTTCTTTGCCTGGGGATGATCTTTATTGCTCTCTGAAGAAACCTACCTTATCACACTGACCCAAATACGTGGAACTTTATGCTTCTGCTTCATCAGTTGCTCTCTAAATCCTTTCACCTCTACTTACAATGCTCAGTAGGATGGGAAATAACTATATACATCCAAGGGAAGCATGAAATCAACTGTCTAACTCACACACATCCCTCCTGCACAAAAAAGACATGACTTCTATTCTCTTCCCCCTTTCTCTGCCCCCTAAAATGAACTTTGTAAATCTGCTTTTAACAAAACCAAGAGCAAACATCACTTGAAAAAGAGCAGTGCAAAACGTGCAATGTATTTCTGAACATCTCATCATAGGAAAAAAAAATCATCAAAGGGAAAGCAGTCAAGGTTAAAAGCAGCACTGAGCAGTGATTCATTTGGTAAATAAGAGTAGGTGTAATTATCACAAAAGCAAACTTTGCTAAGGGGATAACTGTCAAAGCTCCCGCAGTAAAAGGTCTCTTTACCATTTTAATCCGACAGGCTGAGAGTTCCCCAGTGAAAACAACTCTCAATAAAATCACAAATGTAACTATGGTACTCTGTTAAACTTTCATTTCAGTCATAGCTACCAAAACAAGCTTAATATTTACAATTCAAATGGCCCTGGTAGTCTGGCTGATAAGGCTGATAATGCAGATTATATGTATCTACATAAATCTTTCAACACTGCATTTTTATGTATCTGGAAGTACTTCCTATCAGTAACAACACTTTAAAGAGTTTTGTTTATTTGTTATTAGAACCAGACCCTTTCAAGCTACTAAAGTCAAATTTCGTTTTGGGTTGCAGTTCTACATTTAGCAGCTTTCAAAATAAAATGTTTCTGCTCAGGCTACCCCAGGTGACTCCTCAGAGCTGCATGCTGTAAGAAAATTTACTATGTATGCACGACTCTTGAGCAGACTTCATGAATTTTCATAATATTTCTCATTTGAAAAAAAAGAATTGAATCTAAAAAACAAGTAACCTGGTTATATAGCAAATAGAATAGTGGTAAGCCTTACTTCAGCCTGGGTTGCTAGACTTTAAAATGACTATCCGTTTACATCCTAGAGAAATTTGCAGGACTGCCCATTCAGCTTTCTTTAGTGAAGGTAATGGTCAGTCTCTAAACTCTGTGATACAAGTTCCACTCTTCATATGCAGCTACAAAGCCTTTTAAATACAATTAGAATGACTAAATTAAAATAGAATCAGCCGTTGCTTTCAGTCTTAATTTATATTTAAGTAGCCATGTTTAGCTGCTGTGTCAGACATCTTAAGGCGGAGCCTGTAGTTTGGTGTAGAGCTTTCCCCTCATATTGTTACAAAAATAGCAGTTAATCAGCCTCAACTGTCCCTCCCTCCATCCCTCCCTTTTTGTCCCTAGTTAAACTGAGGCAGAAATGAAAGAGAATACGAGTTGGATGTTATGTTTGAAACAAGGGCAATGGCTTGTGTTTTATTTCCATAGATCTGTGCACCTAGATTTATAGAACGTAGGCACAAAGCCGTCTGTTGATGCTAAGTTTACTTGCCTTTAAAAAAGTGCCGGAGATAGGAAAGAATACAGCTTAGAATTTTGTTTCCCCAAATTTTGCTTTCTTGTAGTTTTTTATGGTGAAGTAAGCAGAGAGACTTTTGTAAAATTGACTGGGTCTTCTTCCAGCAGAGGGAGTCTATACAGTTGACTAATCTGAATCCAATTTACACATTCGCCAACTGTTAGCTGCTCTCTACCCAGAGACTAAGAAAATATGAATCAATCACCACTCATCAGCCCAGCATCTCCACTGTCCACATAATGAAAAGCAATCCTATCTTCATGATAAGCCATTTACTTCAGCCTCGAAAAAGAGCCCAGTGAGATCGATTCACTTTTTGAAATGGAAAAAAAAAGGAAAATATTATTGATTTTACTTTACAGGTGGCTATTTCTATGGTAAGTGTAAGTTTTTCATGATTAAAAGCAAATGGAACTTAGTAAGAATGTTCAAAACAGGCCATTGTGCTAGAATGACCTTCAATTATCATTTTTTATCATAAACAATTATTTGTTTTCAAATTTCCTATAGAGATTTCTCCCAAAGATTCCTCAATTAGACTTGGCTTTCACCGTAGTGTCGTTGTCTTTCTTACTTTTGTATTACTTTTCTTTAGTTGATTTGATTGTAGAAAAGGAGGTTCATTGATACTGATTATGAGTAAATGAGCATTATTTTCCTAGACTACTCCTCTCCCGTCCCCCCCCCTTTTTTTAATAAATAAAAACACTCTTACACATTTGCAAACATGGATGCCTTCTGGATAGTCAGAAGTGCCTGTCCAGAGAGCCTCAAGGGAACTACAATAGAATTCCTTGCAATGCATGTCAAATTCCATCCACTTCTTAAGAGGCCAAAAGGTCTTTTGACAAGGGCTTAGAACTGTTTCATCTCCTTAAGCTGTTCCCTTTGAAAAGAAGAGTTTTGATGCTAAGGGAAGCAGCATTTATACCTATTGTTCCAGTCCCTAAGGTATGTAATTCCTTTGAACTGAAAAATCAGTGATCTTATCTAGGTGGCTTACACAAAGACACCTTCATAGGTTCTGTATAACCTTTCTGTTGTTTCAGAAATTCTTCTTTTATGTCAAATGACATTTTTTTCTCCTTCATATTTTTAGTATTCTATAAATCTGATTCTTCTAAACTAGGGAGACTAGCTGATCATTATTTGGACATTTCCTCAACAACTCAGGCTTTTGCTATACCCCATGAACAATGGGCTTTTAAAGAATATTATTATCATAAAACAAACATGTCTCCATGCACCAAGGATAAATATAGGACTAATCTAAGGTTGCTGAGCAATCATCTAATTAATATAGTATGGAGGGAAATCCATAGCTCTGTTTACTTCCCACACTTTTGCTGGTGGCAGTAGCAATGGGGTTCACAATGTTACATTTGAAAGTGATCTAAAATCATCCTATTAATTATTGATATTTTGAGAGTCTGAAATCTGTGGTGCCATAATTTTCACTTAATAGGGTTTTTTTAAAAATGCCCTGTTATCCACTCTTTAGAACCTTCACATAAGTGATAGAACCCTAAGATAGAATCCTTTAGATCCTGATTCTAGCCACCAAGAGAATATCTACACTCCAAGATTTGGGGGATTCTAAGCTTATGTTTAGTACCATTTTTTAAAAAGAACTAAACCCACTGAGCTTTTCCAAATCCCCAAGGCCTAATTATATTTCTTTACCTCTGCATTGCCTATCAGGTGTTTCCACTACTCCTGGTGAACACAGATAACACTAGGGTCACCAATGATGGGAATTTTCAAAATACAGGACTCAAAAATTATTTATGTTTTAGTGATCACAGTCATTGCTTACCTGACAAGGTTAATGCTAATCACAAAATCACATAGTCTCTTAGTTGAAAGGTCAAAGGCTGATACAAAATAGTCTCAGCCATTTGCTGTAGTTTAATCTTGATTTTTGTGTTAAAGTTTTTCAGCTATTTTAAGACAGTTGTCATATGTCTCCAGAGTTTTCTCTCCTTTAAGTTTAGTCTCTCTTGCTTCCTTCTACTGCTTTTAAAGTATGATTCTCCCACCCCACTCCCATCTGATCTCAGTCAACTTTCAGAGCTAATAGAGCCTTCAAAGGCATTAGCTTTTAAAGACAGGCATGTCACATTTGATTCACATTGAGCTTTCAGTCAAGTTGAAATTCATGAGTCCTTTTTGCACGTTTCTGTGCTAGCATTTATCCCATCTTTATTCTATTATGGGCTTTAAACTTAACTGTATTTCAGTAGTTTTTCTCTCCTACTTTGCTTCTCTATTGCTATGATAAAACACTGTCCAAAAGAAACTCATGGAAGAAAGGGTTTATGTGGCTCTCAGTCAGTCACTTTGGGAAGCCAAGACAGGAACTTGGAGGCAGGAACTGAAGCAAAGACTACAGAGAAATACTTCTTTCTGGCTTTCTCATTTTTTTTTTTTAATACAGCCAAAGCTCGCCTTCCAAAGGATGGCACGGTGGATTGGGCTCTCCAATATTAATCATTAATTTAGAAAATGTCTGACAAACATTCCCACAGGAAGCCTGATTGAAGCAGCCACACAACTGAGATTCCTTTTTTCCTTGGTTTTGTCTAGAATTTTGTCAAGTTGTTAAAAATTAGACATCAATTTGAAATAGCCTATGCCTTCTGTTGGCTGCTGTCTTGCTTTACTTTGATCTGAGTAAATAGTCACAAAGGAATATTCAAATTATGATATCTAACAATGCAAGTATGAACAAAAAACATTGAGGAATCATGAAAAGATACTTTCACTTAGACCTTTCCCCCACCACAGTTTAGTAAAGACTTACAGACACAATAAATAAAATAATATGCAAATATAAATAAGAAATATGTAGAGACTTATTTAAGTCAGAAGTGGGCCAACTGTAAAAAACAAACCAAAAATATCAAATATAATTCTCAGTTGATTCAGTCTTCCATAGCAAAACTAAGTTTTAGAATTTGAAAAAAATGTGTACATAATTATTCCAATAAAAATAGTATTGACTTAAAAGGCAACTGGAAACTTTGAATTTAGGTCACAAATAGGTCTGTCAAGTAGTTTTGAGACATGACTTTGACATTCTCAGAAATTACTGATTATTTTTATTATAGTCTTTAAAGAGATTATTTTTGTAAGCTATCAAAACTTAAAAGTGTTTAAATTATACACATACACACACACACACACATATATCAGGTATTTCATCTAACAAAATTATCACATATATCACACTATAATGCATTCATTATAATAATTTATATGAGAAATAAATTAAATTGTTACAGCTTTAATATTACAAAAATATTAATTTTAAGTGGAACAACACATTTTAGAATGATGAACTGAAAAGGCACATCAAAATCCAATGGCAGAATTTATGTAAAAATACCTCTAAATCAGAAATTTTTACTTAAGTTTACAAATACTGCATTCACTGTTAGTAGCTAAGGCTTTGGATAAAACTTAAAATAGAATGTTCACTTACCTTAAGTGTCTATTTAATTCCACTGTTTTTATTATTAAAACATAAACCATCACTTTTAATTTGTATATTCCAAACTCAGAATTGTACAAGATGCTAAGGTATCACTACATTTTACTGACTAAATATTCCTAACTAATGGAAACATGGTCTATGAAGAACTGAACCAAATTTTATAAGTTAGCATATGTTTGGGGGAAGTACATGGTATTTTGTCAAACAGCAACACTTTCTTTGAAATGCCAATGATAGTTGCTCTTCCTAGTCATTTAAAATCTGTTCTATTCAAGTTGATATAATTTATGCAATGCTATTTGCAATATCCAGCTGCTTTGAAGTTCCTTATATTTAAGCAATATGAAGAAATTTCCAGCAGCATTTTCACTTTTAGAAGTGCTATACTGCACATAAAGGACAAATTTTTCAAAACATCATAAATCCCTAAACAGTCCTCCTATTTGGGTTGCAGTTGGAGTCGAGTAATATTCATAATGCGTCAACTATCTGCAGATACAATCTCTTGTATTGCTTACATTTGGAAATGAACAGGCTTAAGAGAAAACAATCCCTTCAAATCCTTTTCAATGATGTGATGGAACATTTAGGTGACCTAGAAGTTTATTTGGAAGGAAGTAGACCACGAGGGAGGTCCTCCATACATACCAGAGAAAGACAATCATGAAAAACCCATGTACTGAGTAGCTATAATGCTATTGTGTTCTCTCCTTTGTAAAGCTAACTACTTTGTTCCATAGGCTCCCAAATTCTGAACAAAAGAATATTATGTATTGCAATCTTTCCTACTCAGTGTCATAGTGCTTACTGTAATAACAACCTTTTCCATTCATGTAGATGATGGTCCAATGAGCTACATCCCTCTTGAAAATCTTCCTTGATTACTCAGCCATATTACCATGTCTTAGAGAAGACTTTCAGCACGCAATTGTTCACTACTGATCAAAACTTTGTTATATGAACTAATTTCAAAACTAAGATAATTTATCAATACCATATCCAAGATTAAAAAATACAAACCTAAGCACATACACACACACACACACACACACACACAATGTTGATTCCGATTTCAGATGTGAGCCCTCACTGTCCACTTTGCTTGAGACATAATCTATACTGTTGCTCATTGGTGTATAAGTCAGACTACTGGTCCCACAGGCTACTGGAGATGAGCCTGTCTCTACCTCCAACTGCAGTGGCTGTTATGTGAATTTCAGGGGTGTAAACTCAGGTTCCCAGGTTTGTGTCATGAGCACATTATTCACTAAGCTAACTCTCAGCCTACAAACACATGTGACCACAAATAATACACAGAATTCCCTTAACATCTCCAGATATCATTGTATTCTCCAAATATGGCTAGCATATATTTTGAGAAACATCTTTTAGACTACATGGTATATTTATACAATATCTGAATTTTAACACCTCCACTTCAATTTAAAATAATTTATAAGGACATTGTTAAAATTTCTGATTACTCATACTTGGTTCTCTGGCATAAAGTAATCATACTCTTAGATTAAGTAAGAAAATTAATTTGTATAGTTTTATCTAATGTTTCAAAATCATTAGTAATATATATGCATATATATCAGTATGACTGTACATATATGTGTAGATATTTATATGTATAGATATTTATGTAGAGATATTTAAGCAGTGATTAATTTATTTGTAATGATTTTATTTTCTGTATTTCATATATTCTACAAATCATGAATTGCATTAAATAAGAACAAACAAAATTGCTACCAAAGCTAATAATTTAATAATAATAATAATAATAATCCTGAAGAATATCAACAGTAAAAACACCAAAGCTAAATTAAAAAAAAAAAACAAACACTCTCTTCCCTGTTTACATCTCCATAGTAGCTGATAAATATTTTGAATTGTTAAGTTTCATCATAAAATATTGCTATGCATTTACAAGCAAGAAGGGAGACAAAGAAGTTGTGCAATGTTCTATGGACATAAAATAACTTTGACTGCAAAAGAATTGATTGTGATGTAATACAGCGTTAATATTACACATGACCAAATTTTTTTTCTTAAATAACTATCTAGATAATGTTACTCATTTTTCAAGTCATTTGGGACCAAAATCAATATATATAAAAGTTAGTGTTCAACTTTCCGAACACTGAAATGACATCTTAAGCTTCATGTCTCCTGAGACCCTGTCTAAGACAACTGGTGCCTTAAGAAGAGGTGGGGAAGTGTGATATACATCGTAGAGTTTATGGACTGATTCTCTCCAGTGATCTATAAAGGAACTTGTGCCATCTTTCTCCTGAGAGGGTGTGGACATGACAGCTGGGATCAAGATCAGAGTCCTAGATGTAAAAGGACAGTTTGATCATAGAGCAGAAGAAACTGGACTCTTTCAACAGTGCAGAGATTCAAACATGGGAACATTAAAGCCAGTTACAGTCACCAAGGGAAAAGGTATACAGAGAGTTATCCAAAAGACCGGTCAAAAAAAAAAAAAAAGAAAAAGAAAAAAGAAAAAGAAAAACTGCTTTCATTATTTCTTAAATGTTACACAAGCCTTGGTATTAGATAATGCTCCTTATTTCAAATTGAATGCTTAGGATTCAGAGCGGCTGACTACTTAGAGGTCGATTCAGTTGATTGAGATCATGATGTTCTGTTATTCTTGTGACATATTTTGCTTGTAAAATACTATTAGTTTGGAGTACAAATTCCTCCTTTTACAAATATTGGAGTATAAAGAAGAAAGTCTCTACTGATCCAGCCATACTTTCCACTAGATTTTGTTTTTACCAATATTAGCTCAAACTATAATGATATATATGCATCAGACAATGGGCCTAATGTCATGAGTAGTTATGACATTCCTTTGTTGATGGGAAGCTTTTATTCCTCAAGATTATTACATTGAAATCCTGTTCTCCAATCTGATAGAGCAAGGTTACGGGGCTTTGGGAAGGCCAACAGATTACATGTGTGAGTCTCTCAAGGATGGGTCAGTGCTCATTTAAGGAAATAGCAGAGAATACGGCTGTTTGCTTGCTTGCTTTGTACAGTGAGAAAATATAGGACTACAGCTGTCTGAACCGGGAAGAGGATGCTGTCCAAAACCAGAGCACACTAGCACCTGGACGGCAGACATTTCAATGGCAGACGAGTAGTCTTCAGAACTGTGAGAGCCGAATTTCTGTTATTTATTATAGTTTATAGTGCTTTACTGTCGTTGCACCAGGGTGTTACAACAGATACACAACCTGTCTTCATGTTTCTGCTCTGTAGATATTCAAGGGCCACTGAAAGTCCTGGTCACTTTGTCTCTTACCTATATCACTTAGACATTTGAGATAAGCTTTTTGATACTTTTTAAATTGTGTTTAAAATCATTTTACTTACCTTCTAACCATAAGTAACCTCAAGAAGCACTAAATGTTGGAAAGCTATAGTCTTTTCCATCTGAAATCAATTTTAACATATAGCTCATTTCCAAAATACTTTAACATAATTTTAACATATAGCTCATTTCCAAAAAAAAAAAAAAAATCATATTTGGCTAGTCCCCTCAGGTACCATTATTTTCAGATCTTTATAGGACAAATCTTTATAATGACAAATTATTAGCAGACTTTTACATTCTCTTGGTACACAGTATGTTTGCAACTTTGTAAGGGCAAAGTGCCTGCCAGAGAGTGAAATCAAATGGCAAAGAAATAAAGTCAGAGAAATGAGAGGAGGGTGTATGGTTGTAAAGGCTTTGGCAGGTTCAGATATAATATGTCAGCAAGGAGGTCATGATATATGACCTGAGAAGATTGCACAGGTTGATACTGGCTGTTATGCAGCAAAAGAAACAAGGTTAGAGGTAAAGGTATAAATAGTATAAGAGTGGAAATGGGATGATAATAAAGAAGCTGTAACAAATATATAAGAGATGATGCTGGATTGGCCAGAGTACTGACAAACAGATTTTTTTAACTTTAGTTTTTTTATTAAATTTTTATTTTTTATATTAATTACAGTTTATTTACTTTGTATCCCACCTTCCCTCTCTCATCTCCTCCCTGCCCCTCTCTAAGTCCACTGATAGGGGAGGTCCTCCTCCCCTTCCATCTGACCCTAGCTTATCAGGTCTCCTCAGGACTGGCTGCAATGTCCTCCTCTGTGGCCTAGCAAGGCTGCTCCTCCCTCGGGAGTGGGGAAGTCAAAGAGCCAGCCACTAAGTTCATGTCAGAGACTGTCCATGTCCCCCTTATTAGGGTACCCACTTGGATACTGAGCTGTCATGGGCACCATCTGAGCAGGGGCTCTAGGAAGGAAATCATGAAATTTGCAGGCAAATGGTGGGATCTAGAAAAGATCATCCTGAGTGAGATATTCCAGAAGCAGAAACATACATACAGTATATACTCACTTATAAATGGATACTAGACCTATAAGATAGGATAAACATACTAAAATCTGTACACCTAAAGAAACTAAATAAGAAGGAGGCCTGAAGAGATGTCTCTGAGGTTAAGAGCCCTGTTTCCTCTTCAGAGCACTGATTTCTCTTCCAGGAGACCCAGGTTGAATTCCCAGCACCCACATGGCAGCTCACAACTGTCTATAATTCCCGTTCCAGAGGGTTTTCACACAGATATACATTCAGGCAAAACACCAGTGCACATAAAAATATTTTCATTTATTGCAATTTATTCCATTTGTATCCTGCCTGTGCCCCCCTCCCTCTGCCCCTCCCAATCCCACCCACTCCCTTCTTCTCCCCCATGCACCTCTGCTAGTCCATTGATAGGGGAGATCTGACCTTAACCTATCAGGTCTTATAAGGACTTTTTGCATTTTCTTCCTCTGTGCCCTGGCAAGTGGGAGGTTATCAGAGAGGCTGTCACTGAGTTCATCCAGAGAAAGTTCCTGATCCCCCAAAGTGGGGTTTGTGACAATGCTTTAACACTCATGCCTGTTTCCTGGGGAACCAAAAAGTAAGGCTGTATGCTTAAAATGTGAGAGGAGCCTAGATAAAGAGATTCAGAAAATAGACTGGTTGTAAGCAGCCACAGGGAAGATTAAAAGGCTGTTCCAAAGTCCTTAGGAGACCTGCTTCAGCTTTGTTGTCTGGGAACCAAAATGAGGCTGGGTACGTTGTAGAGGATTTCCATGCAAATCTGTTTAGTTTCAAGAATAGTAGAACAGGGCTGTAGGGGTGGTTCATCTGTTAAAGGCTCACAATAAAAATGTCAAGAGTGCAGGAATAGATAACAAATTTAAATGGAGCATTTGTCCTATAAATCACAGAAAGTTAATACAGTTCACAATTTGTGAAAGACATGATTATGACAGCAATGGTGTTATTACAATTTGGTGGGAAATAAAACTGACCAAGATTATTGGAGGTGAGTATTGGGGAAAAAATAAAATTAAAAAAAACCCTCTCAAATAGGTGGCCACTTTTATGAAATAATGAGTATCCATATTGATATTGAAACCATTAGGACTTAATGGAAAAATATTGGAAAGAATGACATTGGCCAAAAAGCTTAAGTAAAAAAAAAAATACAAAAGAGGTAAGGAGAGAGGTAAGAAGGAATATAGAATGATAGAAGAAAACACCCAAACATGAGCACTGGAAATGAGCCAGTTTACATCATAGGTGATGTCCTCTCTAGGAAAGTGTCCATCATATTCTCAGCATGGACTGGAGAGGTCTGAGCTATCATTGTCACCTCATGTTTCAAGTAAGAGAGCTGGTTTTCCCAAGAACACATGGCTACTAACTAGAATCTAAACAATTGCTTTTGAAGCTGTATTCAAAATCTGCCAACTCTCACCACTGGACTAAACTGGTAGATTTCTTCACCTCAAGTACAGTAAACAGAGATGAGGAATTAGTCTCCAAAACAACTTATTATATATAAATGAAGCCGATGACGGCTTTAGCAGGGTGTATTCCATTCATTAAAGCGACACAGCTGATATTCTTTCAGCAGAACCCACTTTGTATAATAATGCAGATTTCCCCACTTATGCTTTATGCTGTGAATTGTCACATTAAAAGCCAAGATAGCTCATTTTGAAATCACACCAATACTCTCTCTCTTTCTCTGTAGTAGTATGAAAACAAGAGTACACTTCATAAAAAAATTGAGAGATGAACTAGGTATTCCTTCCTTTATTCCTAGGACGCACGTGCAAAGAGAAGCAGTGGGGAGTCCCCATAGCTGTCTGCTTGCTGTTTGTTACTGGAAGTCGGTGACACTGCTTTCATTTAATTTATGTTCAATTCTGTGGGAGCAGGTTTTCATTAGTTACTGCAGACAAAAGTAACAGGAATAATGGAAGTCACCTTGATAACTCCACTTACACTGTCACTTACTTTCAAACACTGAAATTTTATGAAAACCCATGGGATGTTATTTTGTTCAGAACTGTGGTATTGTTCAACAGATTTCTTGTAGGGAATAACACAATTTTATAATGCATGCAATAGAATTTAAAGCAGGATTTCAAATGTGTAACATCCTAATGAATTGAATATATAAATTATAGTATAATCTTAAACCTCCGTATGAATTTTTATATTTTAAAGGATCTGAAATACACATTTCTTCTTAACATCATTTCTATATCATATGCTTATAAGAAAAGAAGATAAAGTATATTCTATAATAAATATTATATCTGAGCAACTCCAGGATACAGTGAGCAACACATGCATATGTCCTTTATATAATAACTAAAGGTTAAGGGATATAGTAGGGCCAGAGCACTTGCCTAGCATGCACAAATCGTTGAGAAGGATCCTCATTATCTCTCACTCCCATATACAGGCAGAGTAGTAGTTTTTATTCACATTTTCTTTATTGTGGGAAAGGTTTTCTTGACTTGAAAGGCAGCCCCTCCTTATATACCCTCTCTCTGGGCAACAGCAAAGACATTCTTGCTTTTAACTTCTTTATTCCCTTCTCCATGAGGTGTTCTTTTAGAATGCTGAAACATTCTGGCATCTGTAATTACCTTTCCTAAATTTTTATTGTTTGAGAATTTCATGGAAGCATTTAATGTGTTTTGATCAAAAGACTGTCCAAATACCCCCTACACCCTACCATTTTCCCTTTTAGCTTCTTGTTCTTTTTTTTTTTTTTTTAACCCAGTGAGTCCATTTAGTGCTGCTTGTGTGTGAATGGGTGTTGGACCATCTACTAAAACATGGGTTGCCTTTCAGAGGCCATAGTCTTGATGAAAACTGATGGTCCTTCCGATTGTAGCCATCACCCTTTCAGCCTTTCCTTAGAAAACAAAATGCACCTAAACAACAGTAACAGAATGCATAAGAAAAAAACAAACAAATTATAATAAAACAAAGCAAACAAACAAAAGAAAAAGAGACAAAGAAAAGGCTCAATAAACACATATAGATGGAGAGACGCACATGTTCACACACAGGAAGCTCATAAAAATGTAAAACCAGAATGCATAATCTACACTCAAAGAACCTGAATCTGATAACATGAAAAAAACAATTCCTGACCCAACATTATAAAGCAAAGAAACTCCAAAGATGCTGTTGAATTTGTTTTGTGTTGGGCATCTACTGCTGGCCATAGACCCCATCAAATCTCCCCACTCAGGCCTCAGAGTACTGTACAGAAAAGAAGGTGCAGAGCATAAGAGCCAGAGGAGATAGAGGACAACAATAAAACAAGGACTCTGACACAACATGACTGACACACATACTCAATGAGACTGAAGTAACATGCAAAGGGCTTGTACAGGCCAGCATCTTCATTTTTATTTTGTTTTTGTTTTCAGCGCATCTTCATTTTTTAATTTTTTTTTATTTTTTTACATTAATTATATTTTATTCACTTTGTATCCCTCTGTAGCCCCCTCCATCAATCCCTCCCAATCCCACCCTCCCTCCCCCATCTCCTCCCTGCCCCTCTCTAAGTCTACTGATGGGGGAGGTCCTCCTCCCTTTACATCTGATCCTAGTCTATCAGGTCTCATCAGGACCGGCTGCATTGTCTTCCTCTGTGGCCTGGCAAGAGTGCTCCCCTCTCATGTCAGAGACAGTCCCTGTTCCCCTTATTAGGGAACCCACTTGGATACTGAGCTTCCATGGGCTCCATCTGAGCAGGGGCTCTAGAGAGGAAATCAGGAAATTTGCAGGTAAATGGTAGGATCTAGAAAAGATCATCCTGAGTCAGATATCCCAGAAGCAGAAAGACACACATGGTATAAACTCGTTTATAAGTGGATACTAGATCTATAAGATAGGATAAACTTACTTAAATCTGTATACCTAAAGAAGATAAACAAGAAGGAGGAACCGGGTTAAGATGATCAATTCTCATTTAGGAAGACAAATGGGATGGACAGGAGAAAAAGGAGAAAACAAGTAACAGGACAGGAGCCTACCACAGAGGGCCTCTGAAAGACTCTACCTAGCAGTGTATCAAGTGGATGCTGAGACTCATAACCAGACTTTGGGCAGAGTGCAGGGAATCATATGAAAGAAGGGAGAGTTAGTAAAACCTGGGGAGGACAGGAGCTCAACAAGAAGAGCAACAGAACCAAGAAATTCTGGTCCAGGGGTCTTTTCTGAGACTGATACTCCAACCAAGATCCATTCAGCATCTTCATTTGTGGGAATGAATAAGATGTTACTTCCTCTGTGGGCTGGCTAGGTCGCCTCACCAGGAAGAAGTGATCAAGTCTCAGGCAACCTAATTCATGTCAGAAACTGTCTCTTCTCCTCTCCTAGGGATCCACATGGAGATCTATGGGCTACATCTGAGCAGAGGGTCTATATCTTCTGTAGGTATGGTCCTTGTTTTATGCATTGGTCTCTGCAATCCCTCCTGGGTCCTGTTTTTTGTTTTGTTTTGGTTTTGTTGTTCTCCTGTGGCTCCTGTCCCCGCTGGGTCCTTTTAGATATCCCTTCTTCCATAAGCCTCCCTGTGCTCTGTCCAAAGTTGGCTGCGAATTTCTGCATCTGCTTTGATACCCTGTTGGATAGAGTATCCAGGCAGTCCTGATAGGACCTGATAGGCTAGAGTCAGAGAGTAGGGCAGGGGGACTTCCCCTATCAGCAGACTAGGGAAGAGGGATAGGGGAGGAAGTAGTTGGGAGGGTGGGACCGAGAGAAGTTGTATCCCAATGTGTTTACTATTGGGATACAAAGTTAAAATTTTTAAATAATAATAATGATAATAGTTTAAAAAAGAAGTTACTGCCAATTAGTGCTATACATTATAGATATTTTTCTGATTGTCGTGTCCATCCTTTGACCCTTCTCTGAATATGTCTCTGAATTTATACCTATTTCATTATTTGGGGATTGTTTTTCTTTCCCATGTAATGAAATAGGTATAGATTCCACCCTTTGAAAGGAATGAGTTGTCAACAACATGATTTACAGTTCAGAGTTTTCCCACCATGGATCTTCCACCATGTTTGGCAGTAGGAAAGGCCTTAGGGATAAATAATTGACAGTGGCTCACACCACTTACCCAAGACCTCAGCCATTTTCCTCTACAAAGAAACATCAGACACTGTGAAATTAATAGTCTCAGAATCGCTCTGGAAATAGTAATTTGTGAGAAGCTTTAATAACATTTCTTTAACATTTTCAATAACCATTTCTACTCTTACAGGGCCATTGTTAACTTCACAAAATTGAAACTTAGTGAAAAATGACGACTGCGTGAAATGAGTATCCAAACATTATAATTTTGATACCCTGTGCTAAGCCAATGATAATAATAAATGTTTTAATTAGAGTCAAAATACAAGAGCCAGTCTATGTACATCCCCAAAGAGGCCAAAATAACTCTGTAAGAATGAAGACAAATGGTTTTACAATCCTGATCTAAAAGTTTCTTTCACCCTCATACTGTTTATACTTGTCATACTTTGCCGATGTTAGAAGAAAAGCCTCTTTCAGTGTACTATTGCTTATAGAACAAATTTAGAACATATTCATGAATCCATCACCCAAAATGAAATCTCAGATGCATGTAAACACCTGCATAAAGTTACAACATGTATCAGTGCATAAGTAAAAGTTTGTTTGGAGTCAATGAGGGTAATCATATGGACCTACTTGTCTTCTGAATTCAGGAGCATTGGTTTTCTTCACTTTGCTATGTGCTTCTAAGATGACCCTCTTAGAAGGGACCACTACCAGCTTAGCATCATTAGTTCCTGAGGTAGCAGCAGCATCATTCTCAGGAAAGACTCTGACTGTGCCTGTCACCTGTGTGCGGATGCTTACACGGGTGAGAAGAAGGAGCTGTATCCTCTGGAGAAGAGTTACAAGTGGTGATAGGATACCCAAAGTCGGTGCTAGAAACCCAACTCCATTCTTCTGGAAAAATAAGTACTTGTAACCTCAGTGTTGAGTCATCACTCTAACCCTATTTCTCTTTTACTACATGATTTTTTACCATTTCTGAATATTTCTTAATAAAGAGGAAATCCTAACAAGAATATTTTTGTGATGGGTCCCAAAGAAATCAGCCCCATTGTTTCCATCTATAGATCAATTCCTGTCATGACAATTTCAATAAAAGTTAACATGAAACAAAAACACTTCAGCAAATTGTCTTTTATTTCTAAATATATTTCACCAAAATATAAGTACAACTGCCAGACTCCTCAAAGAGCATTGTTTCAGGACCTGAATTGTATGGGTCTATGAATATCTTTATTCATAAAAACCTATTCATAAGTAATCACCTGTTTTGAATATTGATGGTTCTTCTATCGGGAATAGATGGCATTGAAATCATTATTCTCTTTGTGTGTTATAAACGCTCACAAAATTCATTGTTTTTAATCAAGCAATTTCACTTTCCAATTCACAGACTCCTATTTGCTGTTAGGCCTGTTAGTCATTAGTATAAATTAGGATTGGTCTACAATTGTAATGACCCATGCCTTATTAACCTCCTTCCTTTAGCAGGCACAGTGATTTAAGAGATTTCAGTTCAGCCTACACAGTCTGCAAAATTAACATCAGTCACTCTGCAAATAATTGCAGGGATTTTAACAAGGCTTTTAACACAGAAAGAAACTCTTAGTCATACAAGATGATTACTAATTCATAAATATAAAACTTACGGCAAGATAGAGAATAAAAGTCTTTTAGCAAATCTGTATGCACCTATCCAAGAAGATGCTGCTTGAACTACAGTGAATAGATGCCTCTGAACACTGAATTCAGGGCAAGGGAAAGAGCTAGTAACAGGTTTTAAATGGAGGCAACATGGCTTAATGGACTAAACTCCAGAACTTAATACATTCTAGGGGTGAATTTTAAAATCTGGTCTGCCATAACAGGTTGTATAAAGTTTAGGAGCTGCTTAAACTTTTAGTACTTTTGGGAGCATTGACTTCTAGTCAGTGGTATCTGAAACACTGTCACCCACAGTCTATCATGTAGTCAATTGAAAATTTATGAAAAGCTGAGCAAGGTGGTAACTTACTGGTAATCCTGGCACTCGGGGAGAGAGAGGCAGGCAGATCTCTATGAGTTTGAGGACAGCCTTGTCTACAAAATGAGTCCAGGACAGCCAAAGATACACAGAGAAACTCTGACTCAAAATAATAATAATAATTTATGAGAGCATCTGTCTGATTCTAGATATAGCCATATTTATATTTTGGTACCATCTTTTTTTTTTCTTTTTACCTGTTGGCTTATTGTAAGTGTTGCTAAATGAGATTTCACTTTTCACTCTTCTGACTTTTCCATGACACCTTTATAAACATACCACATCTAACAAGAGGTGACAGTTCTCAATCCTCACATTTGCAAGCAAGCTCGTGCAATTCTATTGAAAATGGCACAAAAATAGGTGAGGGATAAAATTTCAATAAAATTAAGTGCTGGATCATTTTCTGGTCATTGTTCTTTTGCTGTTCATGATTCCTATAGAAAGTGCGGAGAGAAAATATAATCAGTAAACTAGGTATAGGCATCCTATCCATAGATAGATGCTACTTTGTTTTAAAAATAATAATAATATATTTTATAATGATGTAATAAAAATATATAAATAATAATATAGAGTATATTTATAATAGTACATATTGTTATTGTTATTAATTATTATTATCATTACTACTGCTCTTATTAATATTGTGTTCCATAGCACGTATATGGAAGTCAGAAGACCTTGTGGAGTCAACTTTCTTACCCCCACCAGGTTTGTGTGGCTAGAGCTTTCTAACTACCGAGCTATTACTCTGGTTATAGATGGTGACATAAGCACGTTAGGAACAGAACTCACCCACTTGAGTTCACGCTACCTGAAAGACACACACCTCCTCCTCATGTCCGCACTCCTCTTAAACCAAACTAGCAGAAAATGAGAATTTCAGAAACAAAGCATAGATATGGGAACTCATAACCAGATGGCTCCTTCCTTAGTTATAACTAATTTTTCAAATCAAATATCCATCACGGTGCCTACCTGTGCCTTGCCTTGCATTGCGGCTTACCTGCTGGAGCTTAAAACCTCCTGGTAAGGACTGTGTGCTAGCTGACTTATATAATCTACTCTTCATTTAATTAAGGAAGATTGATGATATAGATGTGACTAAACCAAGAGGACACTATATCTATTGGGGATACACATGTCCAAAGTATATTACTATCACATAAAGTATAAGTCATATTTGGATCGCATTCAAAGAGCCAACCATATTGTAAATCACACAATGTTTCACATGAATTAATTCATCTTAATAATAAGCCTATGGAAAAATATAGTAATTATCTTATTTTTATTTTATTTTTAGTAAGGCAACTGAGAATGATGAATAACCTTCCTGATATAATGGACTAGAAAAAAAATGACAGAACATGGATTTAATCCATTATCAGAGGAGCTCAAATACAAGCTTGCTGATTGAAACAATATTCCTGTATCTGTTAACAGAGCTTGTTTATTCTCAGAAAAAGAAAACCTCTTTATTCCAAATGTTTCTTTGGTTATGGAAGAGTTCATTCTAAATATTCTGCAAAGCCCCTCTTATGAGGCTATGTGATATTCTGAATTCATATTTTAAAAAATGATTAGCAAATGTGTGTTTTATGTAAAGGATGAAAATTTTGCAGAAAGGTATTTTATGATTATGTTGTCAATTTGACAATATAGGTTCATCTGAGATGGGAGTTTCAATGAGGGATCATTTGGATTAGGTTTCTCTGGGGAAGGGGGCAGATTGTATCAATTACATTGATGAGTTGGTAGGGAATCTTACCCACAGTAAGTGGCAGCATTCCATAGTCAAAGCAGAGAAAGCAAGTTGAGTCCTGTCGCTCATAGTTCTTTCTCTCTCTCTCTCTCTCTCTCTCTCTCTCTCTCTCTCTCTCTCTCTCTCCTGATTGCTGTAGTAAAAACCTGATTAGCTGCTTCAAAATCTTGCTTTCTTGACTCCCCTGTCACAAGGGGATGTACTTTGAGTTATGAACTAAAATAAAATAGACTCTTTCTGTCTTAAGTTGCTTTGGTCAGAGTAGTTTATCTCAGCACCAGTAAAATAAAACAATATAGCATAACTTGACTACAATAGTTATTATGTAGTTGTGATAGTTTGAATAAGAGCACCCTCCATAAGCTCGTATATTTGCATGCTTATATCAGTAGGTATGGCCTTATTGGAGAAAGTGTCACTGGGGGAGGGTTTTGAGGTTTTAAAATTCATGCCAAGCCTACTGTTTTCCTGTCTGCCTATGTAGGTTTCAACTACTTCTCTGTCACCATGCCTGCCATGCCATGATTCTCACCAAGATGACAACAGGGCAAATCTCCCAGATTTTAGGCAAGGCCCCAATTAAATGCTTTCTTTTGTAAGAGTTGCTTTAATGATGGTGTCTCTTCACAACAATAGAGCAGTGACTAAGATGGTACTTTTGGAAGGTGCTATGGATGTTATCACAGATTCTTACCACATTTAACATGCAAAGATAACAAATACCCTTTTCACCATGTAAAGGAAAACTTTGTGCATAATCTCTTTTCATATCTGACATTAAGAGCTGAACTTGCTTATTTTACTTAAATACAAAGACTTTTGTTCATCTTATATGTTCAATAGAATAATTTTGAAAGGATAATTTCCCTACCAAAGATGCATCTCAAATATGAAACAAGCTAGAGTGAGTGTTAAGAATTGAAAGAGTTCATTTGACTATATAATCCTGCCATCTATTAAACAGATTACATAAATTACATTCAATAAGACAAAGCCTTACAATTATTTGATTTGTAACAACAATACATGTTCACCCTTGAAAACACAAGAAGATGGCCAGGCGCTAGCAGTATTAAGTGCAGGTACCGTACCTAATCCTCTGAAAGAAATCCAAACTGCTCAAAAAGACTCTTGGAGAAGGTATAAAGCTACAGGAAATTGTTTGAAACAGGAAAATATGTTGCCCAAATTGTCTCATAATCAAACAATTAATTGATGAAAGATAGTTGCTAGTATAGAAAGCTGCAGAAAAAAAATTCTAAAAAGAAAAAGATATGCAAATTCAGAATTATCGTAATTACAAGAGTCTAGGTTTTAAAGTAAAACATCAATCATATCCTATGTCTACTAAATCCAGAGACTTTATATCAAACTAATCATTTTAATTAAAAATTCAACCTATACCTCATCAGTGTTCTTGTTAAATTATCAGAGCCCTTTTTTATTTTCATGAATGAAGCTTAAAGGAAGTTTATGATGATTTTCAACATATAGAATTATGATTGGAACTAGGTAAAAGTTTTTATTTAGGGCACAAGCCTTGTCAGTTTAATTCATTAATTAACCTTGGGTCTGTCATTCATTTTTATGAGAAAAATTAAGATGTCGAAGTTTTAATAAATTTATGTAACACAACATGTGAATGTAATCCAAAAGAGAATATTACATATAAAAAAAATGAAAGTTAGAAAATATGCAAGAGGCAGACTGACAAATGGATGAAGCACAAGAATGCATTTCCAGGTGTATTGAGTTTCTCCTGGTCATTTGTTTTTTTTTTTTTGTTTTTTTTTAATTCTTTATTAATTACACTTTATTCACTTTGTATCCTCCCTGTGGTTCCCTCCCTCCTCCTGTCCCAATCCCTCCATTCCTCCACCCTCTGCATGCATGCCCCTCCCCAAGTCCACTGATAGGGGAGGTCTTCTTTTCCTTTCTTCTGATCCTAGTCAATTAGGTCTCATCAGGAGTGGCTGCATTGTCTTCTTCTGTGGCCTGATAAGACTGCTTCCCCCTCAGGGGGAGGTAATTAAAGAGCAGGCCAATCAGTTCATGTCAGAGACAGTCCCTGTTCCAATTACAATGGAACCCACTTGGATACTGAACTGCCATGGGCTACATCTGTGCAGTGGTCTTAGGTTATCTCCATGCAGAGTCCTTGGTTGGAGTATCAGTCTCAGGAAAGCCCCTGTGCTCGGATTTTTTGGTTCTGTTGCTCTTCTTGTGAAGTTCCTGTCCTCTCCAGATCTTACTGTTTCCCACTTCTTTCCTAAGATTCCCTGCACTCTGCCCAAAGGTTGCCCATAAGTCTCAGCATTTGCATTGATAGTCTGCAGGGCTGAGCCTTTCAGAGGTCCTCTGTGTCAGGCTCCTGACTTGTTCCCTCTTTTCTCCTTCTTCTGATGTCCATCCTCTTTGCCTTTCGGGGTGGGGATTGAGCATTTTAACCAGAGTTCTCCCTCTTGATAGTATACTTAAGTGACCCCAAAAATTCTACCAGGCAACTCCTACAGTTGATAAACACCTTCAGCCAAGTGGCTGGATACAAAATTAACTCAAAAAAATAGTAGCCCTCCTGTATACAAAAGACAAAAGGACTGAGAAAGAAATTAGGGAAACAACACCCTTCACAATAGCCACAAAAGACATAAAGTACCTTGGTGTGACCCTAACTACGCAAGTCAAAGACTTGTATGAAAAAAATTTCAAGTCTCTAAAGAAAGAATTAGAAGAAGATATCAGAAGGTGGAAACCTCATTTGTATTTTTAAAGCACATGACTATATACTCTATTTTTGTTATGCTTGCAATTAACCTACATATTCATCTTTCATGCTTTCCGCAATACAATGTTGCAAAAATATTCCCCTACATCATCATAAAATCTTTAGCATAATGCATGTTAGAGTAGATGTTTATTATCCTAAAGGTAAATAACTACATGGCTAGTAATTTATATATATATAAATTCTAATGTTTTGATTACATATTCATCAATTACATTACCAACAGGGTAGGAAAGTTTTATTTAAAAATTCTTATTTTTATTGAAAATAGACTCTTCTCTCATATATCCATACCACAACTTACCCTCTCTCTTCTCCTCCCAGTTCCCCTGTCATCTCCTCTTCCCCAGATACACTCCCATTTTGTTTCTCTTCAGAAAAGAGAAGACCTTCAAACGATAACAACCAAATGTGACAAAACAAGATACAATATGAAAAGGCAAAAGCCCTCATATTGATGCTGGACAAGGCAATCCAATAGGAAGAAAAGAGTCCCAAGAGCAGGCTAAAGAGTCAGAGACACACCCACTCCCAACATTAGGGGTTCCAATAATAAAAATAAGCTAACAGTCATAGCACATATGCAGAGGACCTGCTGCAGATCCACATATGCCCAGTACTTGTCAGTTCAGTCTATGTGAGCCCATATCAGCCCTGCTTAGCTGATTTAGTGGGTCATCTACTCCTCATGTTCTCCATCCCTTGTGACTCTTACAAGTCTTCCTCCCCCCTTCCACAGGGTTCTACAAGCTCTTAGGTGAGGTTCCAATTTAGACTCTACATTCTCTGCATAATGCCTGGCTCTGATTCTTTGTCCCTGTCCCCATTTGATGCTGGAGGAAGCCTCTCTGATGGTGACTGGACAACAAACCTTTCTATAAGTATAGCAGAATATCATTAGGAATCATTTCATTGGGATTTATGTGTGTGTGCCATTCATGCTTAGTTTTACCCTAGGCCTATAAGCTATCCATTCTCCAGTTTCTGGCCATCCAGGCAGTCTATGGCCTCTGGTACCATAGGCCTCCAGTTAAACCAGACAAATTCTGTCACCATTGCCCTGGCACTTCTGGCAGGCAGTACAGATTGTACGTGAAGGATTATGTGACTGGGTTGGGGTCCAGGTTTCTCCTTCCATAGCCTTCAGAGTACCTTTCCATGCCAAAGAGATGATAACACAGGAGTGAAACTCCATGAAGGCATCAGCTCAACCTCTCTTCATTCAATGAGCTGTGTGAATATTGTCTTCTAATTTGTTTACCAATCCCACGACTGGAAGCTTTGTCTGGCTACAAAAGATGATTTGTTCAGACTCCATATCCACCAACACTGAGTCCTCATTAGGACCACCCATATAGATTCCAGGGAGTTTCCAGACAGGCCCCATATGCTTCCAAATTCCAATTTTCTTTCCCTCCATCACCCCACCTGATCCTTCCCACTCTCTTCCCTACTGGCTCCCAGTTCACCCACAAAATCTATTCTATTTCCCAGTTCCAGGGAGATCCATGTGTCTCCCCTAGAAGCCTCCACTTTACCTATCCTCTCTGAATCTGTGGATTGTAGCTGATTACCATTTGCTTAACAGTTAATATCCACTTATAAGTTAAAACATACAATATTTGTCTTTTTGTGTCTGGGTTACCTCACTCAGGATGATTATTTTCTAATTCCATCCATTTGCCTTCAAAATTCATGATGCCACTTTCTATCACCTGAGTAATACTCCATTTTCTACTCCATTAGTTACACTTTTCAGAATACCTAAGACCAATAACGCAAGTGACAGCTCATGCTGGTAAGGATGTGGAGAAAGGGCAACAGTCTCCATTGTAAGGGGGAATACAAACACATAAAATGGCTATAGAAATTCTCAAAGCAGATGTGAGAATCATAACCAAACTTTGGACAGAATGCAGGGAATCTTATGAAAGAAGGGGGAGAAAGAAAGATGTGGAGAGAACAGGAGCTCCACACGGAGAGCAACAGAACCAAAAAATCTGGGTTAAGGGGTCTTTTCTGGGACTGATACTCCAACCAAGAACCATGCATGGAGATAGCCTAGAACCCCTGCTCAGATATAGCCCATGGCAGCTCACTATCCAAGTGGGTTCCCTAGTAAGAGGAACAGCCACTGACATGAACTCAGTGGCTGGCTCTTTGATCACCTACCCCTGAGGGGGGAGCAGCCTTGCCAAGCCACAGAGGAAGACAATGCAGACAGTCCTGATGAAACCTGATAGGGTAGGGTCAGAGGGAAAGGGAGGAGGACCTCCCCTATCAGTGGACTTAAGGAGGGGTGTGCGAAGAGATAAGGTAGGGAGGGTGAAGTTGGGAAGGGATGAGGGAGGGGGCTACAGCTGGGATACAATGTGAATAAACTATAATTAATAAAATATTAATTAATTAATAAAATTTCATATGGTAGTTTGTCAGAAAATTTAGAGTTGATCTACCTCAAGACCCATCTATACCACTCTTGGGCATATAACCAAAGGATGCTCCATCCTACCACAAGGACAGTTACTCAACTATGTTCATTGCAACTTTATTCAGAGTAGGCAGAAACTGGAAACAACCTAGATGATCTTCAACCATAGTATGGATTTTTAAAAATGTGGTACATTTTCACAAAAGAATATTTAGAATTTCTTTTTTAAATGAACTTAGTTAAGTGACAAACTGAAACCCTACAGCCAATATATGACTTCATTTTTTTGTAGTTACTATGCAGTTCATTATTTTATTTTAACTTTTATTAGTTACACTTTACTCATTTTGTATTCCCCCATATTTCTTTTTTATAGTTAAATATCAGAGAAAGACTGATTGACCTTGTATAAGGTAACTTCTAAAACAAGAAGTATAATAAAGTCAAAGACCTAAGTCTAAAGATGAGATTGAGGCTTCAGCAGATGAAACGCTGGTATTAGAGTAACAGAAAAGTTAACGTAGATGAAAAAAAAAAAAAAAGAGTCAAAGATAGGATATATTATCCAGTTTTCAAATATGAAGAACAGCAGACCAAACCGCAAATTGATATATTCTGGCTGAAGCAAAGTTTAGCAATGTTGAAGAAGATGCACCTTGATAATGCAAACCCCAGAGCAAAGGAAGAATGGTATCAACATTGCAATGGAGATATCAGCCTAAGAAGGACTTTAGTTAAAAATACAGAGAAAGACTCATGAAAATTATTATGAGGGAACTCTACACACTTTTCAAAGCATGCTCTTAGCACACATTACAACTAGCCAGACACATATTTATCAGTAGAATAAGGTTACCATTAAAAATAAAAACATGTCAGAAACAATTCCTGTCCCCCTTACTAGGGAACCCACTTGGATACTGAGCTACCATGGGCTGTGTCTGAACAGGGGTTGTAGGTTATATCCATGCATGGCTGGATAAACAGTCTCATAGAAGACCCCTGTGTTCAGAAATAATTGGACCTTGTGGGGTTCCCTGTCCCCTCTAGGATATATTAATTCCTCCTTCCTTCATATGATTCCCTACACTCTGCTGAAGGCTTGGTTATGTGTCTCAGCATCTGCTTTGATACACTGTTAGGTAGAGTCTTTCAGGTGCCTTCTATGGCAGGCTACTGTCCTGTTACTTGTTTTCTCCTATTTCCAATGTCCATCCCCTTTGTCTTTCTAGATGAGGATTGATCATCTTACCCCTGGACCTCTTTCTTGTTTATCTTCTTTAGGTGTACATATTTTAGTAAGTTTATCCTATCTTATAAGTCTATATAATGAGTATATTCCATGTGTGTCTTTCTGCTTTTGGGATATCTCACTCAGGATGATTTTTTTCTAGATCCCACCCCTGGGGGAGGAGCAGCCTTGCTAAGCCACAGAAAAGGACATTGCAACCATCCTGAAGATACCTGATAAGCTAGGGCTAGACGGAAGGAGAGGAGGACACCCCCTCTCAGTGGACTCAGAAGGGGGCAGGGAGGAGATGAGGGAGGGAGGGGAGGGTTGGGAGGGAAAGAGGGAGTGGGATGCAGCTGGGATACAGGTGAATGTATACAATTATTTAAAAATAAAAAATATTAATAAAAACTAAATAAATAAAATAAAACTCAAAAAAATAAAAACAATTAAAATGTATGTGGTTAAAAACAGAAATATATATTCTTAAGAATCTGAATGACAAATAGTTAATCAGTTGATCGTGCAAAGATGAGTAATTAAGTCAAATCAATTTTGACTCTTTATGTGTAAATTCTTTGCCAACATATTGCTTAGCAATTTGACTCATGGAATATTTTTATTCTCATTTGCTTTTATCATTTATTGATCAGTAGCACGCACTTTTCATATAATTCTTACTAGAAATTCAGATGGATATATTTGAAACTGGGTAAAATTAAAATAATGATCTTATTGCTTGACTCTATACTTTGTGTTTAGTAATTTACCAAAAAGCCAATCTACACATGGTTTCTAACTTGCCAAGTTTTTGTGTTTTGCCCTACACCTTCAGACAGTTGATTCTGTTGATTCATTTTCAGTAAGGGTAGCTTTTGAATTATTTTTTAGCTGGCTTCCTCGTGCTGAGTTTTTTATTCATGAGTGTAAAATGCAGAACGAATAATCTACCTATTACATTAAAAAGCTAGGCCCGCATTCCAATTATTATTACAAAGCACCAAACAAACACAAATCAGTCTCACAGTTGTCTTTCCATAGGTAAAGCTATACTTTCCAGGAAATGTGATCAACTTTTGTTTTTTCTCCCTTTGGTGTTTTTCTAGTTACACCTGTTATATACTATAGAAGGAAGTGCTATGTTTGCATTTTTTAAATTTTCAGTCTAGTTCCATGTATCTAGAATATTCATAAAATTAAGCTTTTTCAGGCTAAAAAGCTTGGTTTCCTAAACTGTTTCTATGAGTGACTCTAAGCTGCTGGAGATATTTTGAGCACAAGGTGCAGCAGAATTTTAAGTACCCCTCCTTTCACTCCTCATCAGTATCTATATGATTTCTAATCATTGCTGTACACATCAGCTGTGACGGGAATGAAGCCAGGTGTGATGAACACCATGCTCTTGTTTTTCTGAAGGGCATTTCTTTTTATTTATGTCACTGTGTTTAGGCCCTTTGAGTGTGATTTAGAACAAATAGACATATAGCACTCCCCACTTAAACCTTCTGCTCTTGGCATATTGGGAGAGGGGAAGGATTTCTGGAATAAAGATTTGCTGGAATAAAGATTTCCAATTGGAATAGCACACGAGGCAGGGATGCTGATTCTCACATTGCCCTCAGTCTGCTGTGCTGCAGGGGAAGATTTTTTGTGAGCGGTGACTCCGTTTAAAATTCAAAACCCTTTAGGAAAAAGAAAATAAAAAGCAAAAGTATATATTCCCCAGTGTCAAGGTCAATGATAGGAAAAAATTGTTAAGACATATATCTGTCCATAGATGGAGTTGTCACGGTAGGAGAAAATTTCCATAATTACAGGTAAACATGTATACCCACCTTGGAGAGCAGATTTTTTTTTTCATAACTTTCTTCCTGAAATTATAGAGATATCAGAAAATGGTTGTTTCATTTTATTTGTTTATTTGTTTGGTTTTTTTTTTTTTGTAGTTGGTGAAGCTAAAAGTAGATCTGAAACCCTTAGCACTGTATAAATTTTTTCATTAAGCATTTGTTTGCTGAAAATGCAGTAATTCCTCTTTATTTCCTCACAGTAATAATTTTGAAGCTCAAATCACTCCCAAGTCTGCTAATGGTTCATATTCACTGATCTGCAAATGGGAAAAATAAACAAGAGCCAACTAGAGAAACATTGCTTAATGTTAGGAACCCCACCTGATCACACCAAGGAAATAGTTATATTTGGCTGATATTTATGAATACTGCATATTTAAATCTATTAAGATGCATTTCATTACCTCTGCCAAATGCAAATAGGCTTTCAACCTTTTCAGAACAGCAGGATTTATTGTACAGTTCAAAGAATGATTGTATCTGCCTTCTGGGCTTGGTGTAGTCTAATTTTATAATATATGCACAAATAGGATTTGTTCTCAGTCACATTGCACAGTTTCAGAGCTGCAAGTCAAGGACTTGATGAGCTCCTGAAAATATTTGTTTAATATTCTAAATAATACATATAAATTACAGTGTTATCCTGAGATAACCGGGAAATGTAATTTCAAAGAACAGCTTTCCTAGTAAACAGAGTTTCAATTGTAGATACTACCCAGCTCTCATGAAGCAGCATACATTCATTTTAGGTGAGTCCATATCTATAACTCATGTTTCAAGAAAACTATGAATACTACAGTAAATTGGATGACATTCTATGAACTAAGATTTTTCTAACAACAATAAAAACACAAGTGGACTAACTCACGTTAATTGCTTTGAAAATGCATTGTTGCACATATAAAAATTACATTTTACTTGAACTAGCAGGAGGAAGTTGTAACTCTACATGCCACTGGCAAAGTGTAATCAAAATATATTGGAAATGATTATATTGAAAATGCTACATTTTAAAATTAAGATTGTACACATTTGTAATTTGGATATGTCAATCAAAATTTAAACATTTTATCTTTTCATATTTAAGTCATTCTCTCCTATAAAATAATTATATATCTAAATTATATATGTTAAATTCTAAAATGTTATAATGGAAATGTAAATATCTGAATGACTGGTTCTTCTACTATTAAAATGTACAAAAATTATGACTCCGCATTCATTATTTTTCTGCTCATCTAAGGTTTTTAGGAAGCTATAAGTGTTCCAAATCTAATTATAATTATTTATTGATCTACTTGTTTTAGAGTTACCTGTTTAAAATGATTAAGAATGAAATGTATTAGTCCACAAATACGTATGTGCTTATTTATGCATCTAACATTCTTACATAAATGCAGATGGTACATGTGAGTTCTAAGAATAGCCATAATGCTGGGAGAAGTTCTTCCATGCACAAATCCCCTGCATGCAATGTCTATGAAGGCTCACAAATTTGAGAAATGAGGACTAATTCCTTTCATTATTACATTTATAGTTACTCATCATTATTTTAACAAATCATTTTTCTTATTAAGGACTGTGATGTAAAAAGTATAGAGGTTTTTATATGATAAAATAAATCTAGATAGTTGAAAGGAAAGTGATTTTTATTTCAGAAAATGACTTAATTAAAGGACACAGTCTTAAAGTATGACTTAAAGTCTTAAAGTATGTTATTGTTTGTAATATTAAATATGCTGAAAATACCTTACCTTTAATGTTTATAATAAATATTGAGTTCTCTATTCTAAACATTGATGTTGAAGCAGTTTAATTTATTTTGCATAAAAATCAGCTGATAGCAGTTTTTTATTTTTATTTATACTTAGATATGTACCATCACTTATATATTTTTTCAACGGAACGGGAAAAACTGAATCATAATGAATTAAGATTATTTAATATATAACAGCAATAAGAAACATTTGCACAGTTCTTAGGCTGTATATATTGTATAATACACACACACACTACAAAATGGTAGTAATGTCCCTCTTTATTTTATTTTTATTTATTTACATATATCATCACTACTGAAAAATAAATTGCAATTCATTTCACAAAGTTTACTAAAGAGAAGAAAGGTGAATTGTTGACCAATATCTATTTCTCAGTGGATAAATCTCATCTCATGTCTTTAAATCACTCCCTTCTCACTCTCCAAATATCCTGAACCTCATCTACTTGCTAATCCTTACATTGGCTATGTACAAAAATCTGTAATCATCATCACCTACAATATTCAGTACAAATATTAAACATATTTTATATAAAAGAATGGCCCTTAGATATTGCTGCTCTACCACTATTAATGCATCGTTTCTTTCTGGGAAGTTAGGGAGGCATGATTTAGGAAAATTCAAGTATTTTTAGTTCAAGTTCTAATGTTTATTGACTGCTACTATGTCTAATATATTATACATTTTTAGAGATTCAATGATTTAGAAAATTGAATAATTTTTCACTGCAAACTTAGAAGTAAAAATTATCTTGTTTTTCTTGTTTTCTAGTAAGCTATATGTTCTCTGTCTCTATTTAGCTACAAAAAATGAAAGAGTCTTCTCGTGTCATCTTCTATATACTCAGTACATATCAGCACATGGAGGACACTTGATGAGTAGTGGCTACACGGAGGTTCTATTTCACACTGTGTCATGAATGAGACTCACACATTATTACACAATTTTCAAATATTTGAAAGAAATTTCATGTGAATAATTTAAATTTTACTAAAAATATTTATATACTTGTATCTAGTAAGAAATTAGAGCACAGGATAGACTATCCTGTCCCAGTCCTCCTAGACTGTCTTAAGCTCAAGGAACTCATTACACAGATTTGACTCTAAGTGACAAGGTGTAATAGAATAGAAATCATGAAGTTTAGTTAGGATGCTATGATGCCTAGCTGAGTGAGAAATAGACATGAGTCCTCACTATTATTATAAAAAGACAATTAACAGCTGAGGTAAAGGTACAATCTACAAGATTTGTTTATTTTGTTAAATTTGGCATGTGAGAAACACAGAAAAATCCAGTATGCCTTAAAGAATAATTACCTGAGCTATAAGAAAAATGAAGTTTCCTTGTCCTTAACCAAGACTGAAAAACCAAAAGGAAAAACTATGTTGGAGTGAAAATTCAATAGAGTATTCATCAACGGTATTTGAGTTTGGGGATGAATGTAAAAATCTGGGACCTAGAAAACAGTAAGTTTAGAGATTTACATTTGGTTATCACGATATTTAAAATCATGAGAATGGATGAGATCAGGAAAGTAGTCAACTGTAACTATACCTCAGGGGATTGCTAATGAGAATACTCTGAGACATTTACACTGGACATAACAGTTACACCTCTAACAAATGTTAGCTGCCACTATTATTTTGCATCTCGCTCTATGTGTAACTGCTTTTTATTCATAATTACCATATAGTTAGTGACTACCAGAAACCATCATGTCAGTTCTGATAAAACTACGTTTAGTATACATGTGGGTACAGATTACAAAGGATGCAGAAAGCAAATGGAAATAAAAAGCATCATTTGCCGGACAGGGCATCTTCTGACAGAAAGGTGGAGATACGTGCCTCTCAAGTGCCACAACTACACTTATATTAACCAACTGCATGTGATTCAAAGATGATTCTACTCATAGTCAAGCTCAGAACAAACTTTGGATGCTATGTGGGAATTAAGTTTGAAGAACTGGGGAAAAAAAAAACAGAAAGCGTTTTAGGGTGTTTTTTCTTTCTCTCTATGTGTATGCTTCTCTTTTTATTTTATGTGCTTGCATATCTGTGAACCACCTTTGTTCCTGGTACCCACGTGCCGAAAGAGGGCACCAGATCCCCTGGAACTGGAATTATAGATGATTGTAAGCTACCATGTAGGTGATGTAAATCAACCCCAGGATGTCTGCAAGAGCAACAACTGCTCTTAACCACTAAGCCTTCTCTCTAGGCTTCTGTGTGTTTCTTATTTAAGCAACATTTCTAATTAGAAAAGATAAGAACACTTAAGCATTTCTGGTGATTTAAAAATTCTGCTTTTGTTAGATTGTTTTAAATCGTAAAGTGATTGGACTATAATTAAAATTAAGGGGAGATATTAAAAAGTAACGAGTGTTTCAACAATCATGTTCCACTGATTTTAAAGAATATAATTTCAGAGCAGCAAGAGATTAAAAGTGATATAAACTCTACCCATGAGGAAACTCTGATAGAATCTACAGTAATATTTACCGTTCTTTTTATATTTTGTCTTTATTTATCCATCAAGTTTGACAAAGTAGACTATTCATATTCAAGAACAGATTTCAAGTTGATATCAGATGTTTTTCTCATCTCGTTACACATTCGAGTCACTGTTGACTTGTAGAAAAAAAATGAAAATTAGTATTTTCTTCCCCAATCATTGTGCATCTATACAACTTTCAAGATACCAGATGTAAATACTGAAGTGAGCAGTTCAAAACATGCCTTCCCCGAGCATCGCTGTCACTATGCTTACATTTAAGTTCCAGTAAGCTGAGAGCACCCAACGTCACAATTGTTTCTTAAGAAGAATTCTACGCCTTCACAGATGCTGAAAATGTGCATCTATTGTGTGACCTAGTGGATAAAGGGAAAATGGTAGGAGTATACCTTATGGACATGGAGCAGTAAAGTCAAATCCCTTTTCTTGCATAGTGTACTGGACAAGATACAATAAAAAAAAGCTTTTGAGTAATAGACCCCATGGTTTCTTGTTCTCAAGAGAAATGGATCATAATTCAAACAGAAAGTTCTCCCCAGAAGTACCACAAAAAAAAAAAAAAAAATAGCTGAGAATCAAACCATTAGGTTTAAAAAATTTACTTTCTGATTTACATAAAAGCTAATTTAAGACCTATCCAAGGGGGAAAAAAGTAACAATATAAGGAAGTAGCCATAAGAGTACTTCTGTTTTTTAATTTTAATCTGAGTTAATATTATTGATTATGACATCGTTTTTATTTTTGACAGGTAAGAGTTATTATTTCCTGAGGAAATGAGAAGGCAAGACCAAAGCTTAATATAGTGAAGTCATGTAAAGAGAAGTGTTTTGGGAATTCTTAAAAAAAAAAAAAAAAAAAAAAGCGTAAGGCAATTTGGAGATTATTTAAAAATCCAATTACTCCCTGAAACAATTGTGATTAAAATTATTGGCTATAAGATACAAAAACGTAGCTAATCAATTTCAAACATAATTTTCACAGTCACAGTTATAAACCCCAAGATTTAACTACTGGTTCAACAGTTGTCTTCCTATTCAGCTCTATTTTAATAGCCTGTGCCTCTGAATTGTGACCTAACCTTACACTTTTTTCACAAAATTTTGTGACCCAGATATATAGTTTAAACATTGTGTAACATAATCCTCAAAACGGACAGATATAATCTTGCAGTTTGATTAGTTTTTTTCTTCTAAATGGAAAGCTATGAACTGTTGTTGGAAAGTTTCGCTTGCTGGAGAAACACATACTTTGCATGCTTGGATTCTAATTAATTTGCATGAACTTCTTCCCTCACCCTGCTGATGAATAGTTACGCCACTGAAAGGCTGGCACAAAACCAGGGAAAATGGCTGCTAGTTCCTCTTACACTGATCTGAAACATTAATATAGTTAGCTTGGGCAAACTTGTCAACCAGGTCAACCGCCTTAGGCACGAACCTAGCATACAGCATTTTTGATAATTCTTTACTGGATTCCAACTGTCAGGGAACTCCAACACTGTTTTACTGAGGTGTCAGTGTAATTGCTCCTGACTGAGAATTGACTTGGTTTCTTGGTGTTCCACATATCTGTAGCTTCTTGCCCAAGGGATTTGTCCCAGGCTCCACTGATGTCATATTCTATTAGCTCTGGTTAACCAGGGCTAGACTTAAACAGCATGAATATTTTTCTAAAATAAATTGAATTGACAATTATTCACTATGTTTTTCAGGTGTAAGGACAGGTGGATGTGCTCACATGCATGTATGTATTGTTGAACACCTGTTATTTATTTCTCTAGTCTTTTAAAATATTAACCATCCTTTCAGTATCATCATGATTGCTTAATCCCCAAAATGCCAGTGATAAGACTTACTTCATTTTCTTGCTTTTATTAAGCATAACAGAAATTATTATGAGCATGAATCAAACATGACCTTAAAACCTGAGAAAATTATAGTAGTATGTTTACAAAGTTCCTGACTGTGATTTTTGCATAATTATTATTTCTAAAACAATTATTAAGAACCTCTTAAATATTTAAAATATGAGACAGACTTAAGTTCATTTAAGTAGAAAAAAAACCCAATCAGTGAATTACACTGACAAATGAAACACCATCTTTCTCAAGCCACATGTCAAGTAATATTTATTAGAAGGTGGAGATTAAATTGATCGCAAGTGGCTATTTAAAAATGGGAGATTATCTCAAAGGTCATACTCTAAATTGTCAGTCACTATTAAATAGTTTTAGTTAAAATGTTGCCTCTTCGGTTTTGAGGATTAGGCTACATTGATGAAACAGTGGCATATCCACACAATGAAGTACTACTTACTCAGCAACAAAACTAGAATTAATAATTTAGGAAGATGAATGGCTCTCAGTTACAATGATAAAGATGCTAGTTTACTACTCTTATATAAATTAAACATGTGACAACAGAAAAAAATATTTAGGAGTATTAGTATATTTGAATAGTGCCCATTTTTCTCATCCCTAGAAATAAGCAATCAAAACCCAAATTTTTCTTCCAGTAATAGAATGGCATGTGCTCTTTGGCTAAGTTTGGAGAACCTGACACGAATTTAAGATTTTCTGCACAGACAGGACGAATGCTACCTGAGGGCTGCCTAGGACTCCTTGAAATAATGCATACAGAACAAGACCAAACACCATGCTGAATGGAACAGATGAGAGCTGCTGAATGCATCCTCTTCTCTTCATTTCTCCACTGTCAAAACAATTTATTAATTTTATAGACAACTTTTTGAGAACTATAGCTTTAAATGCATTTGGATTTGGTATTATTTTGGTTCTACAAGGTCAAATTATTTTTGATTTGTCATAGTTTCATTTTGGGGTGAAATTATTAACATTAGAGGAGGCAACGTAAATTCAACACTTTTTTTTTGCATTTTTAAGTCCAAAGTTTTTCCTCTATAAACAGTTTTAAAATTAATGCATGTGGCTGGAGAGATGGCTGGAAACTCAGAGCATTTACTGCGCTTTCAGGGAACATGGGATCAATTCCCAGCCCCTGGATAGCGGCTCACAGCTATCTCTAACTTCTGTTACAGGGGATCGATGTTCTCTTCTGGCCTCTGTAGGCACCATACACACATAAAAAACACACATACACATAAAAATAAACAAATCCTTGAAAATAATAATCTTTCTCAATGATAGAAGCCTGACAAGCATAATCCTAGCTGGACTGAGGATGTAAGTCAGTGGTTGGATGCTTGCCTCACATATGTAGGGTCTTGGACTCAGTCTTAGAAACACACATAGAAACATGCATGCATGTACACAGACAAACACATACACACACCATATAAAAGTCCACTGCGTAAATTTTCTAAAACTGTAGGTATCTATAGTAACAGCAAATGTTTTCTGAGTCTGAATAAAAACAAGTATTACCTGAAAATGGCAAAGGACAACTTTTAATGAGTGGTAAGGGAAATACTCAAGAACCACACACATGATTGTGTGTGTGTGTGTGAACATACAAAACCATACGAAAAATACACCATCATGGAGTTGAACTATCTTTTCTTGATTTTCTTATGCCCTTGGCACTATTTTATGAAGGCAACATGAATACCTGTCTTTGTGAATATTGTCTTTGTTGTGATTTTTAATACATTGTCCTATACCTTAACAGGGGTGGTCTATTTTGTTTTAAAAACAGTTGAAGTTTAAAAGTTTAAGAAAAAGGGAAACAATTTTAAATTAAGGTCAAATAAGTTATAGATTCCATTACTTAACCAACCCAATGTGTCAGTCCTACAGTAATTATTGCTTCTATTTAAAGTTGTGTAGTCAATTGCCAGTGGTGGATTCTAACTCTAGTAATGTTACATTTTTTTCCTAACTTACATGTATAAAATTATTGTTGTATGTAATGTCTAAAGGAAAAAAAAAACTAGTTCTCTGTATATTTCAGAGACGTTTTTAATGTTTATTCTTCTTCATTTTCCTCCACAGGCCACTCACTGAACTATATTTCATTTTGACAGCTATGATGTTGTCAGTTGTTTACTTCTCATCAGATAATGGACTTTGGGATCTGATTAACTTTATTCTTGAAAGAAAAATGTCATTGCCAGGCTAACATATCTTATTGATAGCTCTCTCAAAATAACCTTTAACACCTTCTCAAAAGTATTCAAAAAACTTCGACAAAACATACTGCAAACAAAGATAGCCCCCTTCAAGAAGTGACAACCGTAATTTGAAAATGGTTTTCAATAATCATGTTTCACAAATATAACAAATCTATAACTTGTAGAAAACTTATATCACTTAATCAATCATTTTCGTGACCTCACACTTATAACTGATATTGTTGCCTTAAAAATATGGTCTTCTGTGACTTCTCTCTATTCAGTTCTCCTGAAAATCAAATTATTTTTATTTTGAATATAAACTCATTATCCGCAATGGTTCCAGAGTCTGACCATTAGCACTGACTAAATGTTACAGGATATTAGATTATACTGTGAATCTGGAGATTATCTTATTTACAGGGAAAAACCTGTTTTTATTTGTGGTGTGTCTCAGCCATAACACATACTTTTAACCCAAGAGCTTTCTGCTTGAATATTATCAAGAGGTTTAAACAAATTCAACCACAGGGAGTAGCATTAGTAAATGAGGCTTGTTGGAGGAGGTGTAGCTTTGTTGGAGGAAGTATGTCACTTTAGATAGGCTTTGGGATTTCAAATGCTCAAGCCAGGCCCAGTGGGTCTCTCAGCTGCCTGACAATCCAGTGGCAGAACTCTCAGACACCTCTCCAGCATCATGCCTGCCTGTGTGCAATCACAGTTGCCACCATGATATTAATGGACTAACCCTGAACCTGTAGGCAAGTGCCATTAAATGTATTGCCTTGTAAGAGTTGCAGTGATCCTGCTGTGTCTTCAATTCAATAGAAACTCTAAACAAGATATTGGCTAAAAATGCTTTCCATTTATATTATGATCCTATGTTAACTACAATCTTATTTATGAATCTAAAATTATTTTTCTGAGAATATATACAGGAGTCATGTCTATATTTTCTCAACAATTGTGCCATAAATTTTAAAACAATTAAATGTATGAAAAATATCATCCCTTTGCATGCTGAAGAGGTTGTGGAGAAAGGGAACCCTCCTACATTGCTGGTGCAAACGTGACCATGTACATCTTTGGAAATCAATTTGGCACTTCCTCAGAAAACTAGGAATAGTTGCTAACTCAAGATTCAGCTATTACACTCCTGGATATATACCCAAAAGATGCCCCACCATTCAACAAGAATATTTGCTCAATTATGTTCATAGCAACTTTATTTGTAATAGCCAGATTCTAGAAACAACTTAGATGTCTCTCAACAGAAGAATGGATTCAGAAAGTCTTGTACATTTACACAATGGAATATTACTCAGCAGTTAGAAATAAAGAAATAATGAAATTTGCAGGCAAATGGTGAGAACTAGAAAAGATCATCCTGAGTGAGGTAACTCAGAAGCAGAAAGACACATATGGTATATAATCACTTATAAGTGGATATTAGACATATAATGTAGAAAAAACTTACTAAATTCTATAGTTTTAAAGAAGCTAAAAAACAAGAAGGACTCCAAGGAAGAGCTGAAACCTCACTCAGAAGGGCAAACAAGATAGACATCGGAAGTAAGAGAAGACAAGGAACAGGAGAGGAGCCTTCCACAGGGGACCTCTGAAAGACTCTACCCATCCAGGTATCAAAGGAGATACTGATACTCGTAGCCAAACTTTGGGCAGAGTTAAGGAAACCTTAGGAAAGAAGAGGGAGATAGAAAGACCTGGAGGGGACAGGAACTCCACAAGGAAACCAACAGAACCAAAATACTTGGGCCCAAGAGTCTTGCAGAGACTGATACTGTAACTAAGGACGATGCATGGAGAGGACCTAGACCCCCTGCTCAGAGGAAGCCCATGACAGCTCAGTATCCAAGTGGTCACACTAGTAATGGGAACATGGACTGTCTATGACATGAACTCAGTAGCAGGATCTTTGTTCACCTCCCCCTGGCCGGGGAACAGCCTTGCCAGGTCACAGAGGAAGATGATGCAGCCAGTCCTGATAAGACCTGATAGGTTAGGGTCATATAGAAGGGGAAGAGATCTTCCCCTGTCAGAGGACTAGGGAAAGGATATAGGGGGGAAGAGGGTAGGTGGGTGGGACTGGGAGGAGATGAGAGAGGGGTGACAGCTGTGATACAAAGTGAATAAATGGCAATAAAGAAATAACATGAGAAGTTTTCCTGTGCTGCAAATCTGTCTAAACAATTGTCGAGCTATGTTTTAGATAATTGGACCAGAGAATTCGATACTACGATTGAGCAGCTGAGAGTGGCCATTGTCACAGTAAATTCTACCAGAGTGGACGCAGGACTAGCCACAGGATTATCATCATGGATTGCTGCAGCCATAAATCATCTGAAGGAATGGGTGGGCATGGGAGCATTAGCAGGCCTTCTGGTGTTGGTCTCCTTGGTTTGCCTGTGGTATATATGCAAGATTAGAGTCTCACAACAGCGTAATGCAGCCATGACCATTTAGACCTTTACAGCCATTGAAGCAGGACAGTCTCCCCAAGCATGGTTGGCTACCATAAAAAGCTAAAATGTTACGCTCAGGATGCGAGGCTAAGCACTGCACTCAGGGTCAGCCGCTTTGGACCCAGAGAAGAGCATGTCTGATTGCATGCGGGTTGATGCCCCAGGTCCTGCCTCTGAGAAAAAGGTATCAGACGGGTCTGATGCTCTTTGGGTGGATGACACCTAAATGAACATCAGTACAAAGTCCCAATTTATTTCTAATATCAGAGATCAGACCTCTACTCTTGCCTGAGGCATCTAAAACAAAAAGGGGGAACTGTAGAGAGCTGCGGAATGCTGTGCCTTAAAGATGGAGCTGGTTTCCGCCTTCCACCTTCCCTATGGTGTGTGCTCTCTGTCACGAACAATTCCACATTTGGCTAAGGCTGAGGGATCTGGCTTGCTTCCATGTATGTGGACCTATTTGCATTGCCCACGTGGCACGCTGAGGTTGGCTACCCAGAGGCTATTTAAGCTGTGGGCTGGCTTTCCCCAGGGTCAGATGATTGTTCAAGGTTCCTGAATAAACTGCATTGAAAAAAAAAAGAAAGAAAGAAAGAAAGAAAGAAAGAAAGAAAGAAAGAAAGAAAGAAAGAAAGAAAGAAAGAAAGAAAAGACATCATCCCTGGTAGGCATAGTAGCATACATTGTAGTCTTACAATATATAAAAGGCCCACACATTCAAATCCAACCCCAGCTATACAACCAGTCATTATCTCAAAAGCAAACAAACGAAACTACACAAAAAGTTAAAAATCTTCATCCCAACATGCTAAAATACAGAGTTGAATCCTTTTATGGTGGAATAAACCCAATATCCAAAATATCCAATGCATTGCTGTAGAATTGTATTGGTGTTAAGCTTATTCCAGAACTTACAAACAATTCTAAAGCGTTTCTTGGTTAAATGACATAGTCCAAATGAAGGCAATTCCTAGTATGTACCTTAGAAAAACTGAGAGATTGAGAAAGATTTTTGAACAATTGTGTGTTTGAGAGTGTTCTCGGGATTAGAGTTTGATCAATGAGGGTAAACTAATGGACAAATGTAAGCATGTGAGAGATTTGGAGGAATAGAATCTATCAAAATAGATAATTTATATACCATAAAACTATGAAAAGACCAAAGGAAGAAGTCTGTGTAGCCTTTAGTTTGGCAAGATTACATCGAAAGGAAATATAAAATAATCAGGCAATGAGTAAAAATAAAAACATATTTACTTAAATTGGATGTGCAAAAGGCAGGCACAGGAGGGTTATTGTAGCCATCAAGTTAATTTGGTAATTTTCAGTCTTCATAATGATCCAAGTGAGAGTTATGTGGACTGTAGGGTAGGGTATCCTTATAGAAGGCTCTCAAGGTCTCTTGAAGCATTCTTTTCTGTGTTGGAATGGTAGTAGTAAGAGCTCAGAAGTTAGATGGGATTTTATAAGCAAAGTATGCTAAACATAGTACATTTTTTTAATTTTACACCTGTAACAAGGCGATGTGGTCACAAAAAAAGGAAAGTATGTACGTCAGACTTGATGTATTCTTGTACTGTCAAGCTCTTTGCTATAATTCTCAAGATCAGGACGTTAATCTAACTCTGAAGAATGGTGTCATCTGCTAGCAACATAGTAGCCCAAACTAAGTTCATTTTCATAAAAATATTTAAAACATCTTAATAACTCATTTGAAATAAAGGGCATTAGTAAGTGAATTTTAACAATATTTACTTGGACATTTACACCTGTCATTGGTTCTGGAATTTCCTTCAAGATGGAATATCATTATTTGTGAATTCTAAAACAAGAGAAATTAATTCAATTACTGAAAAAAAATAACAAAAGTCATTTTTTTGTATGAAATAAATGTTATTTCACATTTATTTAAAGGTGTTTTTTTTTGGAAAAAAATGTAACAAATAATATTCACTTGAAATTTTATACTATACTGCTAACCAAACCCTAGACTACTGCTTTGAATTAATTGAAATGTTGTTTACTAGCTTGTGATGATATAAGTACAATGATTTAAATAGGTAAGAAGCTTTTAGAGCACGTTGAAAATGTGTTTAGATGCCAATAATAATAAATTGGGGCTTATGTTTTAAAAGCTTTTCATGTTTTTTTATTTGTAACATTCTTAATTTTCTTTCAATGTTGAACTCTGACTGGATGAGAATAAAAACTAAAAATTGTCCTTTGACACACAGGAGTTTTAAAAGCACTATTTTGAAGGATGAATGAGGTGACGATATAAATACTGCCAGCATCCAAAGGTTTCTTAATGAAAAGCATTCTGTGCTAGGCAGTGGTCTACTTGTTGCAGTACACTACTTATGAAAGCTGGAAGATACAGAGGGCTGTAAGTTCCCTAGGTTAGGAAGTTTTGAATGCACCAGCTTAATTGGAAAGAGCCTCCAAAGGAGAACTTGCCTATATTTTAAAACAAGGGAATTTTAAAATTGAAAGTGACATTCTGTATAGACAACAGGTTGTTTCTGTTTTTTTAATTAATTTATTTTATTATTAATTACAGTTTATTCACTTTGTATCCCAGCTGTAACACCTTCCCTCATCCCCTTCCACTCCCACATGCTCTCCCTCATCTCTCCCATGCCCCTCCCCCAGTCCACTGATAAAGGAGGTCCTCCCCTCATCCATCTGACTCTAGTCTATCAGGTCTCATCAAGATCAGCTGAATTGTCTTCCTCTGTAGCCTGGTAAGGCTTTTTCCCACTCAGGGGGATGTGATCAAAGAGTCAGCCACTGAGTTCTTATCAGAGACAGTCTCTGTTCACATTACAAGAGAACCCACTTGGACACTGAGCTATGCAGGGGTTCTAGGTAATTTCTATGATTGGTCCTTGGTTGGAGTATTGGTCTCAGAAAAAACTCCTTTGCCCAGATTTTTTTGGCTCTGTTGTTCTCCTTGTAGAGTTCCTGTCTACAGGTATTTCTATCTCCCCTTCTTTCATAAGATTCCCTGCACTCTGTCCAAAGTTTGGCTATGAGTCTTAGCATCTGCTTTGATACACTGAAGGATAGAGTTTTTCAGAGGCCCTCTGTGGTATGCTTCTGTCCTGTTCCCTCTTTTCTCCTTGTCCATCCCCTTTGCCTTTCTGAATGAGGATTTAGAATCTTAACCAGGGTCCTCCTTCTTGAATTTGCTTCTTTAGGGGTACAGATTTTAGAATGATTATCCTACATTTTATGTCTAATATCCACTTATAAGTGAGTATATACCATGTGTCTCTTTCTGCTTCTGTGATACCTCACTCAGGATGATCTTTTCTAATTCCCACTATTTGCCTGCAAATTTCGTGATTTCCTTGTTTTTAATTGCTGAGTAGCATTCCATTGTACAAATATACCACAGTTAAAAGACCCAGAAATTAACCCACTTATAGACACCTGAATTTTGACAAAGAAGCCAAAACCATTCAATGGAAAAAAGACAGCATCTTCAACAAATGGTACTGATCTACCTGGATGTCTACATGTAGAAAAATGCAAATAGATCCATACTTATCACCCTGCACAAAAGTAATGTCTAAGTGGATCAAAGACCTCAATATAAAACCAGACACACTAAACCTGTTAGAAGAAAATGTGTTTTTGTTTTTTAATTATTCTTTTACAGAAAAAAAAATCTAACTACTGTCTCCTTTATTCCCTTCTCACTTTCTCATGGGAAGTTGATATTAAGGCAAAAGAAATAACCAATATTCTGGTAGATATCCTTACATCGTCAAAGAGTTAAAGGAAAAAAAAAAGAAACTACAGCAGCAACAGTATTACCTTCAAATCTAAGTTTAATCAACATCTTAGAAAATTTGGTTTTGAAAAGTCACCCACGGAGAACTTGAATGTAAGCTCAAATCATTCTCAGAGGGTTTGACTGATGATAAAAAAAAAATACCAAAAGGGAAAAAAAAAACAACAACAACAAAAAAAAAAAACACTTTCTGGGAAGCTGGATGGATTCCTAAATACTCACAACAGAAGACATCACCATATCCTTATGCATGAATCCTTGGATATGATGGGAACTTCAGATATGGGATATACAATGTATTAGCTAAGCCTGGGCCTTTCCTTGGATCTTTTGTTGTTGTTGTTAATTTTTAATTTTTTTTATATTATTCACAGGTTATTTACTTTGTATCACAGCCATAGCCCCTTCCCTCATTCCCTCCCAATGCCACCCTCCCTCCCTCCCTCCTCCCTGCCCCTTTTCAAGTCCACTGCTAGGGGAAGTCTTCCTCCCCTTCCATTGGACCCTAGCTTTTCAGATATCTTCAGGACTGCCCTCCATGTCTTCCTCTGTGACTTAGCAAGACTGTTTATCCCTCGGGGGGGTTGGGGGGTAAAGGAGCCAGTCATTGAGTTCATGTCAGAAATAGTTCCTGTTCCCCTTACTAGGGTACCCACTTGGGTACTGACCTACCATGGGCTACATTCAAGCAGGGGTTCTAGGTTATATACATACATGGTCCTTGGTTGCAGAAACCATCTCATAGAGAACCCTTTGCCCTGATAAATTTTGTCCTTGTGGAGCTACTATTCTCTCTTGGTCATATTAACTCCCTCTTTTATTGTATGGTTTCCTGCACTCTTCTGAAGTTTTGGTTATGAGTCTCAGGATCTTCTCTGATATACTGCTAGATAGATTCTTTCAGATATCCTCTCCGGTAGGCTCCTGTCCTGTTACTTGTTTTCTCCTACTTCCAATGTTCATCCCATTTGTTTTTCCATGTGAGGATTGATAATCTTACCCAGGGTCCTCTTTCTTGTTTTTCTTCTTTAGGTGTATAAATTTCAAAATGTTTATCCTATCTTATAGGTTTATATAAGTGAGTATATACCATGTGTGTCTTTCTGCTCCTGGGATACCTTACTCAGAATGATCTTTTCTAGATCTCATCATTTGCCTGCAAATTTCATGATTCCCTTGTTTTTAATTGCTGAGTAGTATTCCATTGTGTAAAAGTACCACAATTTCTGTACCCATTCTTCCATTGAAGGACATCTGGGCTGTTTCCAAGTTCTGGCTATTACAGAAAAAGCTTCTACAAACATGCCTGAGCAAATGTCCTTGTTGTATACTTTAGCATCTTTTGGAAATATGCTTAGGAGTGGTATGGCTGGATCTTGAGGAAGCACTATTCTTAATTATCTGAGAAAGCACCAGATTGATTTCCAGAGTGGTTGTACAAGTTTACATTCCCGCCAGCAATGGAGGAGGGTTCCCCTTTCTCCACAATCTCTCCAGCATGTGTTGTCACTTAAGTTTTAAACTTTGCCATTTTGATGGATGTGAGGTAAAATCTCAGGGTCGTTTTGATTTGCATCTCCCTGATGGCTAAGGACGTTGAGCATCTCTTTAGGTGTTTCTCTCCCATTCTATATTTTGCTACAAAGAATTCTCTGTTTAGCTCCATACCCCATTTTTTAATTGGATTGTTTGATTTATTGCTTTTTAATTTCATTAGTTCTTTATGTATTCTGAATATCAGCCCTCTGTCAGATAAAGGGATGGTGAAGATCCTTTCCCAGTCTGTAGGCTGTCATTTTGTTTTGATGACAATGTATTGGCTTTACAGCTTTTCGGTTTCATGAGGTCCCTTTTTTTGATTGTTGCTCTTAGTGCTTGTGCTGTTGGTGTTCTGTTCAGGAAATTGTCTCCTGTGCCAATGAGTTCCTACTCTTCCCCACTTTTTCTTCTAACCGATTTAATGTGTTTAGTTTTATGTTGAGGTCTTTGATACACTTGGACTTTAGTTTTGTGCAGGATGTAAATATGGATCTATTTTCATTCTTTCTCCATGCACACATCCAGTAGGACCAGCACCATCTGTTGAAGATGCTGTCTTTTTTCCATTGAATGGTTTTGGCTTCTTTGTCAAAAATCGAGTATTCATAGGTGTTTGGGTTTATTTCTGGGTCTTCTATTCAGTTCCATTGATCAATATTTCTGCTTCTATGCCAATACCATGCTGTTTTCATTATTATTGCTCTTAGTACAGCTTGAGGTCAGGGATGGAGATACCTTCAGATGATCTGTTGTTGTACAGGATCATTTTTGAAAATCTGTTTTGTTTTTTTTGTTTGTTTGTTTGTTTCTTCATATGAAGTTGAGAATTTTTCTTTCAAGTTCTGTAAAGAATTGTATTGGTATTTTGATGGCAATTGCATTGAATCTGTAGATTGCTTTTGGCAGGATGGCCATTTTCACTATGTTAATCTTGCAGATCTATGAGCATGGGAGATATTTCCACCTTCTGGTATCTTCTTCAATTTCTTCAGAGACTTGAAGGTTTTTTTTTTTTTTGTCTGTTTTTTTGTTTTTTTCCAGAAAGGTCTTTCACCTGCTTGGTTAAAGTCTCCCCAAGGTACTTTATGTTATTGGTGGCTATTGTGATGGGGGTTGTTTCCTTGATTTCTCTCTCGGTCCTTTTGTCTTGGGTATACCATTGGGCTTCTGAATTTTTGAGTTAATTTTTTATCCAGCCACTTTGCTAAAGGTGTTTATCAGCTGAAGGAGTTCTCTGGTTGAATCATTTTCTTAGACCTTATTGAAGAAAAATATCTTCTACTACATGATATGTAAGATATAAAAAGTATTTATAACCAAGAAAATTTATTCAATGATCTCTTAAATTTATTTCTTTTTATTTGTACTATCATACCATTCACTACAAGGAACATGCATTGAAGTACCAAATAGTCGTCTTGATTAGAAGCCATTATAGATTTTACCATAATTTGATCCTTATCTCTTGAGGGATAAATGGAACAAGTCTGCCCCAGCTTCTTTGCACACAGCTTCTAAGACAGTAAGTAACCTTACTTCAAAAGAAATGAAGTAGGTGATGGCATCCCTGAGTGTGAATGCCAAGGATGGCTTCTAGCCTCCACATCTCCACATAGGCAAATTCACACACACATATAAATCACAGAAATACCATAATTTATGTAAACATATAAAATGAGCATGTGCCAAATATTTTAACTCATTAATTAATGAGAAAACCAATAGGCTGGTACAATTAGTTCAAAAGAAAATTCAAACTATTTGCACATTCCTAAGGCAATCAAAGACACTGAAATCAATTTGCAAATAGATGTAAACCTGATGAATATTCACATATCAATAGTAAGTTGCATCCTACCAGACAAAGCTAATTTTCATTTACATGGATAAGAATCATTTGCATTATTGAACAGCTCGGAGATGATGGAAGGTGCAGGAACAGACGCGATCTGCTCAGCAGGAAAGGGATGCCTCACAGGACACTCATGAGCCTTTGATTTTTGTCCACCCTAATTCCCCTCACAATTTTTCTATATGATTCTATCAACAAGAGCCCTCTAACTGTCTTGCATGCTCTGGTTCACTTCAGGTTGTGTCTTCTTTTCAATTAATCCAAAAGGAAGAGGAGGAAAGTATTATCCAAGCCTTCTTTAAAGAGACACTTGACAAAGATCTGCTATAAGACATTTGGGAAGAGAATGCCTGAGTTCACCTAACTCCCTGTGCCTCTCACCATTGCATGACAGTTATAAGTAACTATATGCTGTGTTTAAAGGTTGCCTGTGAAGAAATTCCCTGTAAAGAAAATGTATGTGTTTTTAATCCAGCACCATTTACCGGCACTTAGAAAAGTGTGTTTGTCTCAGCAAGTCTGTTTGACAGCCTGTGGTGTAGAAGAAAAATTCCATAGACACTGTTCCACTATAACACCAGAGTGCAGAGAGAGAGCACATAGCCTCTCAAGTTAGTAAATGGGAGTGTCAGTGAGCAGTGGGATGTTTAACCAGCAAATGGCTTCCTCGGAGGAAGCCCATACCTTACTGTGGCTACTCTGCCTTGTGCTGTCAATTTAAAGCTCAGAGTGAACCGTTTCGGGCTGATTGGTAACCTCTGAATAGGAGTTGGTCCGTTCCAGAAAGGGCTTATTAGGCAGGCATCAATGCTTCCTGGAAGCTTGAAAGGGATATCACAAGCCCGAGGGGCTTTCTAGCTTACTCCTCTGAGCCTTGTTGGTTGATTAAGTTTGAGGTTCTTGTATGAAGTGCTTTGGGGGAGTCCACACTGTGAGGTTGGCAACACAATGCTTCTTTCTGTGATTAACTTCCCCAGGGCTCTCAACTCAAAACCTCACACTTGCGCTCACTTCACTTAAAATTTTACAAAAGCCAGAACCCCTGAGGTCTCATTGGCTTTGGCTGAAATTTGTCTTTTCTGCCAAAAATTTATCGTTTTTAACAGAAGCCTGTGTCTGCCCACCCATGCTCCCTTTGGGAAACTCTCCAGCTGTGGATCAGACCTCATATGCTCTCTTTTTGATATCCAAGATGAATCTGACTTTGGACGTACAATCATTCTGATTCACATAATTACATGCTTGGTTTAGTCGTGGGTGCCAGTCACAAATGTGATAATTTCTTCTTCCTGCAGTCTCACACAAAGAGGTAATTTGTTCTGTGCCCCCAGCAACAGGTGAATGGCACAAAACATGAGCAATGTGTGCATGGAAAAAAGGCCACATTTTATGGATAAAATGGGTGACAGAGAAATGATCCATGTGCACAATTACTAAATTTGCATTAATCGTTTTGGGATGGATGCTCTCATTGTATGAGTCTTGGGAAATTTGGCAGAGGGAAGCTGTTGCCTAGAGAATAAAAATAGCTTCATTCTTGCCATCATAAGCCTGAGCACTGGGAGATTCAATTCCCTTGCCAACATTTTGAAACTCCAGCCCAAGGCACTGGAGTGACACTTCAGCCCTCCACTTCTTAATCAAATTTCAAGTTTTCTTCCTTCCAATATTTATATTTTATTTGCTCTCAAACAGTGCTATTAAAAGATTTTTTGTTTTCATTTTATACTTATGTACTGCTCTTATATCAGCATGACAAAAAGGTCAGTTCAGCTACTAATTTTTTTTTTGTTTTGTTTTAGGTTTTATTTATTTTTTAATTTATTTTTATTTTTGTTATTAGTTACATTTTATTAACTCTGTATCCCGTTCCACATTTCTTCCCAACCCCACCCTCCCTCTCTCATCTCCTCCTTGTCCCTTTCCAAGTCCACTGATTGGTGAAGACCTCCTCCCCTTTCATCTGACCCTGTTTTATCAGGTATCTTCAGGACTGGCTGCAAAGTTGAGCTACTAATTTTTTTTTTTCAATGCAGTTTATTCAGGAACCTTGAACAATCATCTGACCCTGGGTAAAGCCAGCCCACTTTAAATAGCCTCTGGGTAGCCAACCTCAGCATGCCACGTGGGCAATGCAGATAGGTCCACATACATGGAAGCAAGCCAGATCCTCGGCCTTAGCCAAATGTGGAGTTGTTCGTGACAGAGAGCACACACCATAGGGAAGGTGGAAGGCGGAAACCAGCTCCATCTTTCAGGCGCAGCATTCCGCAGCTCTCTACAGTTCCCCCTTTTTGTTTTAGATGCCTCAGGCAAGAGTAGAGGTCTGATCTCTGATATTAGAAATAAATTGGGACTTTGTACTGATGTTCATTTAGGTGTCATCCACCCAAAGAGCATCAGACCCGTCTGATACCTTTTTCTCAGAGGCGGGACCTGGGGCATCAACCCGCATGCGATCAGACATGCTCTTCTCTGGGTCCAAAGCGGCTGACCCTGAGTGCAGTGCTTAGCCTCGCATCCTGAGCGTAACATTTTAGCTTTTTATGGTAGCCAACCTGCTTGGGGAGACTGTCCTGCTTCAATGGCTGTAAAGGCCTGAATGGTCATGGCTGCATTACGCTGTTGTGAGACTCTAATCTTGCATATATACCACAGGCAAACCAAGTAGACCAACACCAGAAGGCCTGCTAATGCTCCCATGCCCGCCCATTCCTTCAGATGATTCATGGCTGCAGCAATCCATGATGATAATCCTGTGGCTAGTCCTGCGTCCACTCTGGTAGAATTTACCATGACAATGGCCACTCTCAGCTGCTCCATCGTAGTATCAAATTCTCTGGTCCAATTACCTAAAATATAGCTAGACAATTGTAAAGACAGATTTGCAGCACAGGGAAAATTCTCATGTTGTATGCTAGTGACTCAAAGTCCAGCATACTTTCATTGACAGCCAGAGCTACTAATTTTTAAAAACATTTTAGCCTTACCCTTCTTGCAAGACACTCCTTTAGTTTATAAGTTGCCAGAAAGAATCTCTCAATTGAATAAGCTACTAGATCAGTAGTTAAGTCATAGTTGAAAATGAGATTATGTATGCAGTATAAATGCAGTATGAAGAAAGCTATTGATCCCCACCAGCAAGATAACTACAGATTATTATCAAAAGTCTTCTGTGAATACAAATCCAAACATGATGAACCAAGTATGATGGTGCCTGCCTGATATACAAGCTCTTGTTGGGTAGAAAAAAGAGGTTCAAGAATTCAAGTCCAGCCTTAACTACATGGCAAATTTGATGCTACCATTGGGTAAATTAGGGAAACAGTTACCATTAATATATACATATGCAGCAAGGTTTCAGAGGGTAAAGTTTGGTTGAGTTAATTATACCTGCATTTAGTATCTTCAGACTTCTGTACTCACAGTCTCAGACTTGAATTCTGGAAGGGTTGTTTCTCCATCACACTCATGAAACCAACAGTGGAACATGCTACCATAACTCAGTTTCTCTTCTCATATCCATACTTCTTTTAAAACTTATCTATAACACAAGATAGAAAAGATAAGCCTGATGGACATCTTAGGATTCATGTTGGCCCACTTGTTAGGGAAGTGAAGAATATGTCTGACACAGACTATGATGCCTGCTGTTTTGATCACTTCCCCCTGATGGGACTTTCCTACCTGGCCACAGGGGAGGAAGGAGAACTCAGTTCTCATGTGAGAGGATGAGCTTGGGTGTCTGGGTTGGGGGGCTACCTTATTATGAGGAATAAAAAAGAGAGGGTGAAGGAGGGAGGGTGGGAATTGGAAGAGAGGAGTGAGGGGCCTACCACCAAGATGTAAAATGAATTAATTAATAGAAAATGACTTATGTAGCCTTTACCTGTTATTAATGCAGAAACCATCTTTTATGAACACTGCTATAAATCCTTCCCACTGGTTCCAGTTCTTATTCTAGATGCACATTCTCCTGAAAAACATGTTTTGAACTTACTTTTTATTTATGGTCTAATATCAAATGGATATTGGTCTTTGCATCCCGTTTGTTTTATTCACAGATAAATTTGGAGCCAATAAAAAAGAATAGGGTTATATCAGCATCACTTACAAGCACTTTGAGTTCCAGTGTGTTCTTTAACTCATATTATTTACATCTTTCAAAATCTCTTCTGCCAGAGAACTCCTTCAACTAATAAACACCTTCAGCAAAGTGGCAGGGTACAAAATCAACACAAAAAAATCAGAAGTCCTGTACACCAAAGACAAAAGAGCTGAGAAAGAAATTAAGAAAACAACACCTTTCACGATAGCCACTAATAACTTAAAGTAGCTTGGGGTGACACTAACAGAGCCAGGGAAAGACCTGTTTGAGAAAAACTTCAAGTCTCTGAAGAAAGAAATTGAAGAAGATCTCAGAAGATGGAAAGATCTCCCATGCTCATGGATTGGTAGGATTAACATTGTGAAAATGGCCATCCTGCTAAAAGCAATCTACAGATTCAACTCAATTCCCATCAAAATACCAACTGAATTCTTTACAGAACTTGAAAAAAAGATTCTCAGCTTCATATGGAGAAATAAAAACCCAGAACCTCCAAAACAATTCTGTACAACAACAGATCATCTGGAGGTATCTCCATCCCCGATCTCAAGCTGTACTACAAAGCAATAGTAATAAAAACTGCATGGTAGTGGCATAGAAACAGAAAGGAGGATCAATGGAAGTGAATAGAAGACCTAGAAATAAACCCATACACCCATGAATACTTGATTTTTGTCAAAACAGCGAAAAAAAAAACCAGCATCTTCAACAAATGGTGCTGGTCCTACTGAATGTCTAAAATGAAAATAGATCAATATTTATCACCCTGCACAAAACTAAAGTCCAAGTGGATCAAAGACCTCAACATAAAACCAGATACTCTAAATCAGTTAGAAGAAAAAGCAGGAAAGAGCCTAGAACTCATTGACACAGGAGAAAACTTCCTGAACAGAACAGCAACAGCACAAGCTCTAAGAGCAACAGTCAATAAATGGGACCTTATGAAACTGAAAAGCTACTGTAAAGCAAAGGACACCGTCATCAAAACAAAACAAAAGTCTACAGACTGGGAAAGGATCTTCACCAACCATACATCTGAGAGAGGGCTAACGTTCAGTATATATAAAGAACTAAAGAAGCTGAAAAGCAGTAAACCAAGTAATCCAAATAAAAAATGGGGAACAGAGCTAAACAGAGAATTCTCGACAGAGGAATACCGAATGACAGAGAAACACTTAAAGAAATGCTCAACCTCATTAGCCATCAGGGAAATGCAAATCAAAACAACCCTGAGATATCAACTTACACCCATCAGAATGGCTAAGATGAAAAACTCAAGTGACAATATATGCTGGAAAGATTGTGGAGAAAGGGGAACCCTCCTCCATTGTTGGTGGGAATGTAAATTGATACAACCACTTTGGAAGTCAATCTGGCACTTCCTCAGACAATTAGGAATAGCTCTTTCTTAAGAGCCAGCTATACCACTCCTAGGTATATACCCAAAATTTGCTCAAGTACACAACGAGGACATTTACTCAACCATGCTTGTAGTAGCTTTATTTGTAATAGCCAGAATCTGGAAACAACCCACATGTCCATCAACAGAGGAATGGACACAGAAATTGTGGTATGTTTACACAATGGAATACTACTCAACAATCAAAATGGAGGAAATCATGTAATTTGCAGGCAAATGGTGGGATCTAGAAAAGATCATTCTGAGTGAAGTATCACAGAAGGAGAAAGACAAACATGGGATAAACTCGCTTATATAGACCTACAAGATATGATAAACATAATGAAAACTATACACCTAAAGAAGATAAACAAGAAAGCAGACACAGGGTAAGATGATTAATCCTCACTTAGAAAGACAAATGGGATGTGCATTGGACGTATGACTAGAGTCTACTGCAGAAGGCATCTGAAAGACTCTACCTATTAGTTTCAAAACAGATACTAAGACTCATAACCAAACCTTCAGCAGAGTGCAGGGAATCATATGAAAGAAGGATAATTAGTATGACGTGGAAAGGATAGGAGCTCCACAAGGACCAAATACACCTGGGCACCGGGGTCTTTTCTGAGACTGACTCTCCAGCAAGGACCATGTATGGATATAACCTAGAACCATTGCTTGGATGAAGCCCGTGGTAGCTCAGTAACCAATTGGTTTCCCATAGTAAGGGGAACAGGTACTATTTCTGACAGGAACTAAATGGCAGGTTCTTTGACCTCCCCACTCCCCAAGGGACAAGCAGTCCTGTTAGGCCACAGAGGAAGACTTTGCAGCCAGTCCTGAAGATACCTGATAAAACAGGGTCAGATGAAAGGGGAGGAGGTCCTCCCCTATCAGTGGACTTGGAAAGGGGAAAGGAGGAGATGAGGGAGGGAGGGTGGGATTGGTAGGGAATAAGGGAGGGGGATACAGCTGGGATACAGAGTTAATAAAATGTAACTAATAATAATAAAAAATAAAATTAAAAAAAATTTTCTGCCATGAAACTAACCAATGCAAACAATGTATCATATAGAAAGAGTTGAAGAATTGGAAACAAATGGGAGCCTATTGAAGAAGATGAAGAATACATGAACTTCTGAGTTACTTCTGTCACAGACAGAACACTGGCTTCAAGTGAACTTTATTGTTAGGGTGAACCTCACATTTGAAAGCACCTGGCTGACCTAGCTAACTTCAATAAAGCTGATTACCAAAGCAGAGAGACAAAGATGAATGACAGGTACCTGTACAACTCAGAATATCCACTCTGAGCTAACCCTCATCTAAACTACGAAATTACAACACAGATATAAGTTAGTATGTGTGACTCAGGGTACGCTGGGCGTCGAGTCACGAAGCAGTCACATGGTATGTGCGCCACCACTGTCAAGCAAGGAAAACGAGTGTGCATGCTATGTACCTGCACCCTTAGCGTCTTGCTCGCATGGATTCTGTCATAAAACTACATTAAATTTGTTAGGCTAATTCATTCTCAAAATATTTACCCCGAAAGTAAAAGTTCTATGGTATCTAACATAACCGCACAATTAATGCTATGTCCTATCATAAGATAAAAAAAAAAAAAGAAGTTTTGAGCATTTCTTCCATTAGAACAAATGCATATAGTGTGACCTGAGTATTAGCATGTGTTTAACTGGGAGAACAAATTTTTAACAACTCTTCACATTAAGCCCAACGTTATGAATATGCATTTACCTCTCACCTTTACTTCCTTTTACATACACTGCCACAACAGGAAAAAAAAAAAAAACCACAAAAGACAGAGTTTGGTAATGATTAACAGGGAGATTCAGAACACAGTGTCGGGCTGATTCATCACACATTATGCTCTTACACTCGTCCTTAATTAGGAAACAGCAGTATTCTTTGCTTCTATATAACATACCTTGCAATTATACTTTTGAATTAAGAGAAAAATTAGGAAACGTCCCTATATTTTCTAAAACCAAATTCACTATAATAAAACAAAGTAGCTGATTTCTTTTAAATATAAGACAAAATGAAATTGTGTACGTGTGTGTGTGTGTGTGGTTTTTGTGTTTACCAATTCATCCTTCTCAGTTCGAAATACATGCTTTGACTCTTTTTTGTCACATTGAAGTGAGACTCTGTGACATTTCCCCATGTCAGCTGGCACATGTCAAGTTTGGTCAATAGAGGGTGCAGGAGGAATACTGAAAGACTAAAACAAAAAGGAACCTCTTTTACTGCTTCAGAAGATTCTGATATGCCGTTAAGTCAAATGTAGTCACCCTCCAGCTAGTTTTTGGGCTACACTGGGCCAATAACCCATAGGTAATCACACCTAGGTTCATTTTGGAAGGGTACATGGCCACTCCTATGGGCCAGCTCAGTTTATTGTCACTAGACAGAGAGTTTTCTTGTCACAGCAGGCTACTTTCTGTGGCTGGACACTGGCTCTAAGTGCCAGGATCGATGAAAGCACCCTTACAAACATTTGCTTTGTTTGACCTGAAGCCAACTACATTCCTATAGTTATTTGAAAAAAAAAAATGCACCAGTGTTGCAAATTTAAGGATTGTTTTGACAACTCACAAATAATGTTTCCAGTCCTTTAATAAGGACAATAGAGCCACTATCAATTACTAAACAAATTAAGACCATTACATTCAGGCTACCATCTTTGTCAGGAGACTATAACTTCATTAGCAATAGTGAGAAGTCAATAAAATTAGTATTAGTATATAAATATCAGTCATAGTTATAGGAAAATATCGAGCTGAGGTAATATCAGTAGTGCAATTACTGCATAGTTTTACTAAATTAAATTCTCTTTGGAAATGTATTCTTTTTTTTTTTTTCACATTGAATGGCTTTATTTTATTTTTTCCAGAGTGTTCGCTGATGCATCATCATGAACATATTGATCTACCATAAGGAAGGGTGTCCTCATAAGTCAGCTCAGAGTCTAGCAATCACCTAGGTTGGTTTCAAGCACCCTGTATGATCTGGAAATGTATTCTAACCGTAACAAGAACTTAACCATTTGGCTTACAGAAGGCATACAAGGGCTCTTTGGTAGTGACTTAGGAAGTATTTTAGGAGAAATTGCTAAAGGGGAAAAGGAAGTGTATCGCAGAGAAGAAAAGGCTAATAAGAAGTGCAATTGCAAACAATATTACAGACTGTGTCTTCCTCCTGCTGCCATAAGCTCAATCAAATTGACTGTGAAAAGATGAATCACACAGACTAAGTCATTGACTAGGAACCATGATATGAGAAAGCTCCCATTCAGGAACTTTGAACTTTCTGATCATATGAACATAGCAGCTGCAGTAAACTGAGGTTGGAATTCAAAATAAAAAAAAAAAATACAGTCAAGAGAAAAGCTACAGGGTAAGATAGAAGGGGAGGAGGTCCTCCCCTATCAGTGGACTAGTGAGGAGGCATAGGGAGATAAGGTGAAGGATGGGTGGGACTGGGAGAAGACAAGAATCAGGGCTACAGCTGGGATACAAAGTGAATGAATTGTAATTAATTAATTAATTTTTAAAAAGAAAAGAAGATATGCAGGAACAGATGAAGCTAAGAGTGGATGGAAACACATTTGAGCAGGAAAACACATTGTAGTTTGTTGATCAGAAAAAGAAAAGGCATCCCTCCTGATGCCTTACTTCCCGAATTGACGGAACCACCCTGAATCACACACAAACAAAGGAACAAAGATATGGGATCAAAAATACAAACAAACAAACAAAACAAAACAAACTTAGGTGCAGCATAAGGGATGATTTAGTAAATCATGGCACTCTATAAGGCAAGTCCTCTTGCATAATAAACAGACCTGTTTTTGGAAATGGAGTGAACCATGAGAACTTTAACAGGAAGCTTTATTTCAGTGTAGTAATTACACACTACATGTATAGATGCATTCTCCAGGGGATGGGATGCTCAAGACCACTTCTTTGTAAAAATGTCACCTTATGTACCCACCTGAGACACAAGTATGCTTTCCATTGGCTTCAGAACATTTCTCTTTGATTCAATGCAACCCAGATGTCAATATCCATCTTCTGACAACTATGTAAACAAGGAAAGTAATGAACTGGGCATCAGTTGTACCACTAATACAAAGAACATAGAGAACTGAGGGCTTGGAAGTCTCCATCTAAAAAGAAATTTGGTGGCTGAGAAACTATGATATGAAATATCTGCAGTCCACTGCTTTCATTAAAAAAAAGTAAGGATAATCAGGATGGCTTTGGTATGGCTTATTATGAAGACTATTGAATTAAGGAATAACAGTGTCTATGTTTATTCCAGGTAATGAAACTCGCTCATGTCCAGAAAGTGTATATTTATCTGAAACAAATCTCAGCTTGAAATGACATTGCAGGAATGCACAATATGCAATGAATGCAAAGAAGCATATACTGTGGTATCAAATATTTTGTTTCTGGCAGATTTTACTCTTCGTAGAGCAAAGGATAAAAAAAAAATATAAATTGGATTCCACTCTTGAAAGAGTTGAAGACACAGCAAGACTTAGTAGTTAAGACAGATTAATCAGAAAAAAAAAATCTCAAACTCACAAACATAAAATTAAAACACATCAAGAAACAAAGAGAGTGTGTAAAATGAGAAGAGAGAACAGCAAACAGAAGCTTTAGTTTTATAAATGGGAAACATGTATTTGTTCTTCTTGTCTGTCTTTACTCACTAAATATCTTTTCCTCTCATTTTTCTGCTAAAGAATGAACTAAACATATAAAGTAAACAAAATTTTGCATAATTGTCAATGAACTATGAACTTTTCAACACACATGTACACACATTTTCAGTTTTCACACTCGATAAGGTAATTGTCCCAGATTTAGCAGTCGTTCTAATTTTTATAAACACACAGTTGTCCAGTTTGACTACTGCTAAATAAACCTATTCACCACATGCTTTTCAGATCTGGCTTTGTCACAGCTCTGCATTATGCGTTTGAATCATTAATGTCAGAACATATATAAGAGTTTTATACGTTTGATATAGTGTATGCTACATCATACAATTACTGCTTCTTAAATGTTAATTCTATAGACTGTTTTTCCTTCAAAGCTGTTTACAATAGTAATATAATCAATATTTTCAAATATGTTATTGGTGTGTGATTCACGCTGGTAGAGCAAATGCCCAAAAGTAGAATTGCTGGGAGAGGTTTTCAGAGTGGGTGTTTATATCTATAGTTTCTGGGGTGATTTAAATGAGAAAGTCTTCTTAGGCTCATATTTTTGAATAGTAGGCTCCCTACTTGTGGAGTTACTTTGAAAGAATGAGCTGTTGTGTTCCTGTCAGAGGGGGTGTGTTACTGGGGTGAGCTTTGAAGGTTAAACAGTATCCCTAGTTTGCTCTTTATTCTGTGCTTGGGGTTTGAGATGTGAGTTCTCAGCTCCCCTTGCCACCATGACTTGAATAAGACATTGCGCACTACAGTCCTCTAGAAACTCAAGCCAAATTAAATGCAGCCTTTTATAAGTTGTTTTGGGCATGATGTTTTATCACAGCAAATAAAGAAGTAACTAATACAGTATTTTGTCTATATCTAGGGATGTTTCCCAGCAGTGGAAAGATAAATGTTCTGATAGTATGGTTAGCGGAATACATCCACATTATGTTCAATATATATTAAATTTCATGTAAAAAGCTGACCTCTGGAGTGAAAGGCATGTTTAAAGAACCTAGCACATGTTATGAACCTGTAGAGTGTAAAATCTTACTGTTTACTGTTTATTAAAGTATTTTAGTAATTTCTGGAACACAAAATTTTAATTATGAGTGTAAAACCATGTATGCTTATCAAGATGAATAATATCCACATTAATTTAGGTTGCTGTTAATTTCACTCATATGTCTAAAGCTAACTATTAGATATAGAAAGACAATATAAAAATATATAAAGTTCATTCTACTTAATAAGGAAAACAGCAACTTATTAAAATAAAAGTTGACAGAATAAAATACATCAAACATTTAGGATATAATAACTGATCACACTGGTATTTATAATAGCTGGTGATTATCAGAATGGTGATAATGAAAACATCTAATTTTTTTTAAATAAGCACACACTGCATTTTGAATATTCTCTTGTTTATTTTTTCTTCTGCAGGTCATTGTATCTGTCAGTTTTGTGTTACTGTGACATACCTGAGATAATAATTTTTTAACAAAGAAAGTTTTATTGTTTGCCATTAATCACAGGTTGCTACCCATGGTCACTTGACCTATTGCTTTGGCCTTTGACTATACAGTATATCACACGTCACAGCAGTAACTTGTGACAAAAGAAGTCTGCTCTCCTGATGGTAATGTAAAGTAAAAGAGAAGGCAAAAGGGGTTAGGGACCTCTCTGCAAGCATAGCAGAGCATGATTAATAGTGTCAGGGGCTGGCTCTGTATCGTGGGGTGGGTCTCTAGTTGGGCTAATTATTGATTGGACTTTCCCTCAATCTTTGTTCCCTCTTTATGCCTGCATTTCTTGTAGGCAGGGTAATTTTTGGATCAAATGTTTTGTTGGTGGGTTGTTGTTGCCCTCATGCCTGGCTAGGATGCTTGCAGATAGGAGCCTAACTGGACTCTTCTCTAGGAAGCTCTAGAGAACAGAGGATAGAGACAGATGCTGGGACTTGCAGCCAAGCAGAAGTGTTGGGGGAAAAATGGAAGTACCTGGAGGGGACAGGAACCTCAAAAGAAGACCAACAGATACAACTAACCCAGTCCCATAGGGGCTTACAGGGACAGAGATATCAACTAAAGAGCATGCATGGTCTGGACCTAGGACACCTGAACATATATGGCAGATGGTGGCTTGGTCTTCATATGGGGCACCTGGGTAGTGGAAGGTGGGTAGTGGCTGTTATTAACATGAACTCTATTGCCTACTTTTGGATCACTTCTCCCTGGCAGTGCTGGGAGAAGTTATGTTCAGCCCTGATGTGACTTGATGTGCTGGGGAGCACAGGAGGAGAGGAGCTTCCTTTTACTGGGGGAAATGGGAGAGGGGAGGAGGGGAGGAGAGGAGGGAGGGGCACTCTTGGGATGTAAAGTAAATAAACTGAAGAAGAAAAACAGAGGGGGGTTAGAGACTCAGTCTCCCCTTAAAGCCACAGTCCACATAAAACAACTTGCTGACTTGCACTCTGCCCCACAGCCCAACAGTTCCACTCTGTGAACCTAAAGTGTCCTCAGAACATATTTAAGACCCCAAACCATCCAAGTGTAATTATCGCGCGCTCGCGCGCGCGCGCGTGTGTGTGTGTGTGTGTGTGTGTGTGTGTGTGTGTATGTAAGGCAGAAACATAGATAATAAGAGGTTACATACCATGTTAAAAGATATATAGGAAAATTTACAGCAGTGAATGAGCTTAGGAAGAATGCTTTCGGTAGTTTTTTATTGTCATCTTATTTTACTGTTAATATCTTTGACAAGTTGGATCTCCTACTTTTTATCTTTTATTTGATGAATTCTTATAAGAAAAAGCAGCTTTAAAATGTGAGTGAGTGTGTGTGTGTGTGTGTGTGTGTGTGCGTGTGTGTGTGTGTGTGTGCAGTGTGTGTGCATGTGTTGTGATGTAGTGTGATATTATAAAAATGACCTGACCCTTAGCTACCGGATTTATAAAAATCAAACATTGAACTCTACTTAGGGATTTAAGAGCCTATTATACAGTTTTTTCTAAGCTTGGAAAAAATTATTTTTTTTCTCTTTCCTTTACAGGGGTGAGAGGTGGCCTTTTTACTAATCTCCAAGAGCGCTTATGAATTAATTCAAACCTGGTAAAACCTTTTCGCTTGAAAGAACAGAGGGTGTTATGTGATGGGACCTCTTTTAAAGAAGCAGAGCTTTGAAGGCACTGCCCTCTCTTCACAACCAAGTTATTTATTCTCAGGGAGAGAACATCAAAACTGCTCCAATTCTTTTTATGGGGGTGGGGAGAAGTGTTTCTTTTATGTGTTTTATTTGGAGAACCAATCTGCCAAAATTACTTTAATTTTCTGTATTATTCTTAAAAAAAGATAGAGGTTAAAATTACAAAACACTGTCTTGGAGAGGAAAATAAAGATACAGTGAAAATATGGTGAGCCATCAAGGGATTTCTAAATGCAAAAGTGGTGCATAAATTGAAACATGCTGTCAAATGAAACTTAGAGACTTAGTAGATGTGTTTATTGTCAATCAAATTATGAATTTATATATATATATATATGTATATATGTATATATATACACATTTGCTTTTAGTAATATATATATTATATATGTGTGTGTGTGTGTGTGTGTGTGTGTGTGTGTGTGTGTGTGTGTGTGTGTGTGTATTACTAAAAGCAAATGTGTTCACAGAGTTAATGAGGTTGCCCTCTTGAAACTGACTCCAGGCCCCATTGCCAAGGTAAACTTCTACACAAGTCATTGAACATAAAGTTTGAGCTGGCACGTATGGGCTTGCAGCTTCCACCCCTATGGTCTAGTCTCTTTGGCGCAGGAACGTAACATAAAGCTACCAAAAGAGAAGCCTGTACACCAACCTAGTAGCCAAAACCCTCCACCTACAATCCAGCCCTGCCTGGGGCAGTGGTGGCTCAGAACGTGAGGGAGAAGGCAGTCAGCACTTGGTTTAACATGAGGCCCAGGCCACAAGAGGGCGCCCATGGCCTACACTGGCTGGATAGCTAGGACCAGGAGACTGGATAACCCAGAGACCTAGGGCTCAACCAGACAGGAATGCCACCCCCTCCCCCCCGGGGGGGGCAATAAAATGATTCCCAATGAATAGATTTGGTGTCTTGTCCAATCATCATCAGAGATGATTCCTCTGGCAGCATATAGGAGTGGGTCTTGGTTGTCTCTTGGAGATATATAGATTGTATGAGAGAAGGCTTTATTTTTAATTTTTTTAAAGAGTTTTTTTTTTAATGTAGACAAACTCATTTAAATAAATTTCTGAAAATTGGGGGTAGAATTATTTACGTGGCCTCTGAAAAGCATTAAGGTCTCTACATGTTTAGTGTGAAACAGAGGACAGTACGGATCTTGTTAGGAAAAGCAGTTTATATACCTAAACTCAATGAAAGGTAAAGACCCCCTATTTTCAACACTAGATAGATGTTTACAGTTCTGCCAAGTGTTTTCAGCACTAAGTCTGTACTCCTTCTAAAGCTGAAGGTCCTACCATCTCCCGGGTATTCACGGTAACTGCATACACGATTGCAGTATTAGTTGTAACTACACTAATATGTGCAATAGAAACTTGGTGATTCTTCTGGGAAATGTTACTCCAGTGAGCAAAAAAAAAAAAAAGGTAAAATCCAAAACCAGTGTTGAGACTTTTCTAACTCTTTCTGTCAGTCTTTAAAGTGAAATGATTCCACAAGTTTTCAATACACAAACACATCTAAGAAAATCAGTGTAAAAGGATCATTTTTAATCCTAAGACATTTTCAGGTCATGTGAAAATTGTTTGTCAAATATAATTGTTCTCTGCCTGTTTTTAACATTATGATGTTTGGCTTTGAAATGTATTTCACTATACAGTAATCAACTGTACACAGCAATTTATATATAGATTCCAAAAGAATGCATAGAGACTTAAACCTCAAAGAAAGCCCTGAATATTCAATTATAAACTGGAATACAAAGTATTTTGAGTTTTTACAATCTACCAGGAAATGTTACTAGGAGGACTGAAGTACAGGATGTATTAAATACTCCTAACTACTGCTCCAGAGAATTCACTTAAGTGTATTAACCTTCTCTTTTCCATTATGAAATAAATAATTGCTTTGTAAATATATGTTATTCCTATGAAAATAATGCACTTTCATGGTCAATGTTGTTTGAAGACTTATGTGCACTTATGTATACATTTACATGTTAAAACATGCACAAACATTGTTTTTGTAAAATATGGGACTCAGGACAAAATTCTTTGTGATTGATATTTTTTATTGATATTTTTTTTATATTTTTCTTAGTACTTTTCTATTACTTAAATAAAACACCATAGCCAAGGGAACTTGTAAAAGAAGTGCTTAATTTATGGCTTACAGTTTCAGAGGGTCAGAGCCCACAACGGAACAGGAAAGTCATGGTGACAGACACAGTTGAGAGCCTACCTCTTGAATCACAATTTGGAAGTAGAGAGAGAAATCTAACTGGAGGTTGGATTCTTTTGAAACCTCAAAGCCTGTGCCCAATAATACACCTCCTCCAACCAGGCAATCCTTCCCAATCAAGCCTACCAACTGGGGAATAAACACTCAAATTTATGAGCCTATGAGGACCATTCTAACTCAAAATGTAATATTAATGACATCTTCAGATTCTATTATAATATGATCCCAAGTAACAGTCAGTGAATGGTAGACCCACAAACAAACATAACCCATCATAGAATAACTGTGTGTATTGTGCAGGATAATAGAGAAGGAAAAAGTCTCAAAATTATCATTCAAAAAGACATTAAAATCAAAGAGGAAACAGAATATTCCCACCTGGAGCCTAAGTAATGAATATTAAAATGCAGTTTAGGGATTCCCACTGCTCAACATCCCTGAAAGGGTCACCTTTTTTTCCACCTCCTTACTGATACAAGCAGCAGTCTAAAGTGATTAAACTGAAGGCAAGTGAGACAAGTCAGAACTTAAAAAAAAACACTAGGTGAAACTTCATAAGGGGATACTTTCAAAGGTTAATTACATCTCCTGGAGATAGACACGAATCTTGGAAGGAATTTGGACACCCAAATATATCACAAAGTAAGTTCATAGCTTCTTAAATTGCAGTGATTTTTTTGCTACCCAAAGATCAGTTAAATGGAAGGACACCAAAGGAAACAAAAATAGAAACTAGACTTACTTTCTTATTTCTTTTATTTTTTTATTTTTTTATGTGAAAGAAAGGACGTAGAAAGAGCACTTAGGTGAAGCTCCTAAGTGCTGCAATGGGAGTTGTAAGCAATGAATCCCAAATGTGCCCTGGTTTCAAAGCACTGCACAGAGTTTATAACACTCATCATCTTTGCTGTCAGGAGATAGTCTCTTATATCTGGATCATGAGCTGAGTGATATTAATCACGCAAAGTCTTTCACCTCTCAGCTATAGCACCCCTTAGAACACTTACACATTATCTTTGCCAGCTAGCCAAAACAAAAGTAATCTGCACATTTGAAAGAAAAAGCTGAAAATAATGCATCTGAAAATGTACCAATGCAGTAATTAATAAAAAATAATAATAAAATAAAAAATTAAAAATATAAAAAAATGTACCAATGCAGTTCCTAAGATTATGTAAAATGACTTTGGAAATGGTCAAATGAAGTCTTTAGGTTGCAGTGATAATACCTCAAAACTCTGGGCTTCAGAGTTACAGGAGAAATAATAACTCAGAGATCAGGAAGAGAATTCTGTCAACAGTGATTAAGGTCTGGCATATTAATGACTTAATAGTATTTTTCCTTTTACAAACATAACAGAGTGCACATGAAGTGGATAAATTTAATAATATGAAGCAGGCTATATGCCATTCTTAACTGACCTAGAGACAGAGCCCCAGAGCTCAAAATGTAATATTAATGAACCTACAGTACAGAAAGCAAAATCTCCCAAAGAAACTACATTTTAAAGCAAGGGAAATGAGAGATCAAATCTCTTCAGTTACAGGAGGAAGCATATTCCTTCAAAGACTCCTACTTAGGCTGGGGGAAACTAGAATTGTCTTTTTCTTCTCTTATTGAACTTCTCATTCAGTTAAGCCATAAATTACTTCTCTCTCTCTCTCTCTCTCTCTCTCTCTCTCTCTCTCTCTCTCTCCATACACACAGGTATGCATATTTTTCTCTATCTATATATCTATCTATTTGTCTATCTATGTATGTATGTATCTATCTATCTTGTTTGTTTTGTCTCACTTCTTTTTGTCTTTCTGCAGTATGGCCTCAGTTGACCTGTTATGAAAAATAGACACCTCAAACATTGGGAAAAAATTATTCATTCATTTACTGTTGGGAGGAATGCAAAATAGTATAATGTCTCTGGAACACTGGACATCAGTTCCTTCTGAAACTAACAGGCACTTACCTCACACAGCAACATTGCTGCTCTTGGGGAATTATCCCAAAATAATGGAACCATGTGTCCATACAACAGGGTGCACACAAATTTTCATTTCAGCTTTATTCCTGTAATCCTGTACAGTAAGCAACCAAATGTTCTTCTAATGATAAATAAATCTTCATACATATATACTAAGAGAACAATTCCATAATAAAATGGGGAGAAATGAATAACAAATACAACAACATATGGAATAAAGCCATTCTGCTGAATGTAAAAGCCCATCACAAAAGATCACATATTGTATAGTTACAGTAAGTTGTGATCTTCAGAAGCGAGGAATAGTTTAAGGGTAGTTGCAGGTTAGGAAGACTGCAGTGGGTTTGGACAAAGTGACTGTACTTGAGTAGTTAACTATTCATGCCTGAATATAGAATTGACCTGTATTTTCAGTGTTACAGTTGCCAAAACTAAGTTTAACAATAATAAGTTGAAGTTAAGACATTAATGCATGTAAAGAATAAAAACAATACTTTTTAGAAGGACAAATTATTTCCCTAATATTTTATTACCATGATATACGATGTTATTAGGGGCAACAGAGCAGGAAGGATAGCACATCTCTGCGTATGACATTTTTGTGTCTGTGTGTGAACATATCTCAAAATAGAAAGTAGAACAGCAACACAAAACAGAAATAAAAAATAAGAAGTTTCACAGAAATCCTGTCTTCACATGAATATTTCAGATCTCCCTCTGAGCAATACCTTGGCTCATTTCACAGACTTCGCTGGTTATGTTTTCTTTCTTACTTTTTCTTTTATTGAAAATAATTTTTTCAATATGTTCTGATTACTGTTTTTACTTCCCATACTCCTTTCAATTCCTTCCTACTTTCCTCTCCATTCAGAACCACTTCTTTTTGTCCCTCTTTGGAAAACAATAATGTAACAAGATAATAAAGATCAAGTATCCATAGATGTGTGGGTTTATTTCTGGGTCTTCTACTCGGTTCCATTGATCCTCCTTTCTGTTTCTATGAAAATACCATGCAGTTTTCATTACTATTGTTCTGTAGTGCAGCTTGAGGTCAGGGATGGAGATACCTCCAGACAATCTGTTGTACAGGATCGTTTTGGAAATTCTGGGTTTTTTGTTTCTCCATATGAAGCTGAGGATCTTTTTTCAAGGTCTGTAGAGAGTTGTGTTGATATATTGATGGGAACTGAATTGAATCTGTAGATTGCTTTTGGCAGAATGGCCATTTTTACTATGCTAATTCTACCAATCCATGTGCATGGGCAATCTCTCCATCTTCTGATATCTTCTTCAATTTTTTTCTTCAGAGACTTGAAGGTTTTTTTTTTGTTTTTGTTTTTGTTTTTGTTTTTAAACAGGTCTTTCACTTGCTTGGTTAGAGTCACCCAATGGAACCAAACAGAAGACCCAGAAATAAACCCACACACCTATGAATACTTGATTTTTGACAAAGAAGCCAAAACCATTCAATGGAAAAAAAGACAGCATCTTCAACAAATGGTGCTGGTCCTACTGGATGTCTACATACCAAAAGATGGAAATAGACCCATATTTACCACCGTGCACAAAACTAAAGTCCAAGTAGATCAAAGACCTCAACAAAAAAACAGAAACTCTAAATCGGTTAGAAGAAAAAGTAGGGAAGAGTAGGAACTCATTGGCACAGGAGGCAACTTCCTGAACAGAACACCAACAGCACAAGCACTAAGAGCAACAATCAATAAACAGGACCTCATGAAAAGGAAAACCTTCTGTAAAGTAAAAGACACTGTCATCAGAACAAAACTACAACCTACAGACTGGAAAAGGAACTTCACCAACCCTATATCTGACAGAGGGCTGATACCTGGAATATATAAAGAACTAATGAAATTAAAAAGCAATAAAGAAAGCAATCCAATTAAAAAAATCAGGTTCAGAGCTAAACAGAGAATTCTCTGTAGAGGAATATAGAATGGGAGAAAAACATCTAAAGAGATTCTCAATGTCCTTAGCCATCAGAGAAATGCAAATCAAAACAACCCTGAGATTTCAGCTGATACCCATCAGAATGGCAAAGGTTAAAAACACAAGTGAAAACACATGCTGGAGAGGTTGTGAAGAATTGGGAATCCTCCTCCATTGCTGGAGGGAATGTAAACTACTTTGGAAATCAATCTGGTGATTTCTCAGACAATTAGGAATAGTGCTTCCTCAAGATCCAGCTATACCAATCCTAGGCATATATCCAAAAGATGCTCAAGTACACAACAAGGACATTTGCTCAGGCATATTTATAGAAGCTTTATTCGTAATAGCCAGAACCTGGAAACAACCCAGATGTCCATCAATGGAGGAATGGATACAGAAATTGTGGTTCTTTTACACAATGGAATATTACTCAACAATTAAAAACAAGGAAATCATGAAATTTGCAGGCAAATGGTGGGATCTAAAAAAGATCATTCTGAGTGAGGTATCCCAGAAGGAGAAAGACACACATGGTATATGCTCACTTATATAGACCTATAAGATATGATAAACATACTGAAATCTATACACCTAAAGAAGATAAAAAAGAAAGAGGACCCAGGGTAAGTTGATCAATCATCACTTAGAAAGACAAATGGGATGGACATTGGATGTAGGAGAAAATAAGTAACAGGACAGGAGCCTACCTCAGAGAGCCTCTCCTTTGAAAGACTCTATCTAGGAGTGTATCAAAGGAGTTCCTGAGACTCATAACCAAACCTTCGGCAGAGTTTAGGGAATCATATGATAAAAGTGGAGTTAATATGACCAGGAGAGGACAGGCTCTTCACAAGGACAAAATATTTCAGGGCACGGGGTCTTTTATGAGATGATTTCTGCAACCAAGGACCATGTATGGATGTAACCTAGAATCTCTGCTCAGATGTAGCCCATGGTAGCTAAGTATCCAAGAGTGTATCCTACTAAGAGGAACAGGAACTATTTCTGACAGGAACTCAATGACTGGCTCTTTGACCTCCCCCCTAACCCCCAAGGGAGGAGCAGTCCTGCTTGGCCACAGATGAGGACTTTGCAGCCAGTCCTGATGATACCTGATAAACCAGGGTCAGATGAAGGGGAGGAGGTCCTCCCCATCAGTGGATTTGGAAAGAGGCATGGTGGAGATGAGGGAGGAAGGGTGGGATTGGGAGGGAATGAGAGAGCGGGATACGGCTAGGATACAAAGTAAATAAACTGTAATTAATATAAAAAAATAAAAGAAAAAACAAGATAATAAAATACAATATGAGAATTCATATGCAAATAAATCAAAATATGATAAAACACAACCAATTAATTTTTTTACATTCATTCTTGTTTGTTTTCCAATTCCTCGCTTTATTTCTTAGAACCACTGGTAACATAAGACTGTTTCCAATTTTCTCATATTAGTATTTTCCCATGTTCATTATGTTATTGATTTTTCTGCTCTGTCTGTTGTAATTAGAAGAAATACATTTATTGCTTTATTACTGTTGGGATAATCTTTTTGTACACTGTGTAAAGATTTTTTTTATTATTCAAATGTTGATTTCTGTACAGGCAGAGAGCTGATTATAGGCCAGTCTTTGGTGTTATTATTCTTATGGATGCATCATATTTTGTAAACATTCTCTCCAGCTCCTTCTTGTTGGTTTAATAAAGAGCTAAAAGGCAGGAGAGCAAAGATAGGATTTCTGGCAGAAATAGGAACTCTGGAAAAGAATCTGAGGTGGAGATGTGCCAGCCAGACATGGAGGAAGAAACAGGGTGCAGAGACAGAGAAAAGGTAACAAGTCCTGTTGTAGACATAGATTCGTATGAAGGGGCTAGTTTAAGTTATAAGAGCTAGTTTGGAAACAACCTAGGAACCTACCACAGAGGGCCTCTGAAAGCCTCTGCCCTTCAGACTATCAAAGCAGATGCTGAGCCTGATGGGCAACTGTTGGGCAGAGAGAACGGAATTTTAGGTAAGAACTGGGAAATAGTAAGAGCTGGAGAGGACAGGGTCTCCACAAGGAGAGCAACAGAACAAGAAAATTTGAACATAGGGAACTTCCCAGAGACTCATACTCCAACCAAGGACTATTCATGGAGATAACCTAGAACCCCTGCACAGATGTAGCCCAGGGCAGTTCAGAGTCCAATTGGGTTCCATAGTAATGTGAAGAGGGACTGCCTCTGACATACTCTGATTGGCCTGCTCTTTGATCACCTCCCTCTGGGGAGGGGAGCAGCCTTACCAGGCCACAGTAGAGGACAATACAGCCACTTTTGATGTGAACTGACAGACTAAGATCAGAAAGGAGAGGAGAACCTCCCCTATTAGTGGACTTGGGGAGTGGCATGCAAGCAGAGGGAGGAGGGAGGGTGGGATTGGGATGGGAGGAGGGAGGGGCTTATGGGGGGATGCAGAATGAATAAAGTGTAATTGATGAAAAATTAAAAAAAAAGTAAAAAAAAAATAATAATTTAACCAGTTATTTAAAATGACAACAAATGTTATTTTTGCTAAGTCTGACTGACATTGTGAGTTCAGTACCCAGAACCAATAAGGGGGAAAGAGAGAACTCCCATAAATTGACTTCCACATGTGCACTGTGGAATGTATGATCCCCCATTTGACCCCCCCAATTTTAATGTATTTACAAATATTTTAAAAATTAAAGCAAGTGTGAATATTAAAAAAAAAAAATACAATCAGAAAGTGATGCAAACTTAAAAAAAAAAAAAAAAAGAAAAAAGCCCAAGCTAAAGGAAAGCTTTCATAATTAATAAAAGGTCTCCATGTCACTATTTGGTCAACCGGCAATTTGGACTATAGTTGGCACCAACATTTATGTATTATATTAAATTTATTACATAAACTCTGAAAAAGAACAAAGGTAGAAGACCCAAGAACCCTAAGTTCAAATCCTACAGCAAAGCTAATACAATAATACAGCATGATGGCAACAGTATAAGAACAGCCAACTGAACCCATGGAATGGAATGAAGAGTCTGGAAATGAACCCATTCATTTATAGCTAATACATTATTGACAAATTACCTGGGTTTAGTTAGTGAAAAAGTGGCAGTGACTTCCATTGATGCTGGTTTCTATGAATGAAAGAATGGATGGCAATTACTACTTCAAAAGATAAACAAAAATTACCTAAAAATTAATACATGACAAATATTAGAAATTTTATAATAAAATTCTTTTTAAAAACATAAAAGCATTATAACCTGGGATTTGCCAGGACTTTTATAGATGCTATGAAAAGTAGGCACAATAACCAAAAATAATAATTGAACTTCATCAAGATTTTAAGAAAAATAAGCATGAGAAACAAAGATGAAAGAACAAAAAGACTAAAAAATTCCAATACGAATTTTATATTCCTCAAAGGTTAAGAACTCTAACATAACAACAACAATAAAAAAATACAAAAAAACATAAAATATGAATAACGTGAAAATATTGTTATTTTAGTAATTTATTTTTTATTCACTTTATGTCCTGGTTCTAGCCCCATTCCTTCTTCCCTCTCAGTCCCACCCTCTACCTCCAACTTCCCCCCTCAGCTCTTCCTCAGACAAGGGGAGTTCTCATTCCCATCTACTCCAGCTCATCAAGTTTCATCAGGACTGAATAAGTCCTCTCACCTATGGCCTGGTGTGGCAGTCCCACAGGGGAGTGCAGGGTTGATCAAAAAGCTGGCAGTGAGTCTATGTCTAATGCAATTCCCACTTCCCTTACTAGAGGATCCACATGAGACCTAAGCTAACCATCTGCTACATCTTTGTAGACAGTGAACCAGTAGAGCTTAGCTAGGCCCAGGACTCAAGTCCTATTGTTCTCCTCCCCAAAAAGACCTGAGGGGCACTGGAACAGCTATAGGCTCAGAGATCTTTCTGCCTACTCCCTAGATGTCTGGCCCACCTGGATCAGAAACAGCATGCCCAGCAGAGACAGTGAATATAGTGGAGCTGAGCTAAGCATGGGACCCAAGTCTCATTGTCTTCCATCTCGAAGAACCTGAGCAGCTCTTGGCTTGGAGATCTTTCCACCTGCTCCCAAGCTTCCCGGCCTACTGGGATAAGAAACTGTGAACCAGCAGAGAGAGTGAACTCAGCAGATAGACCTCCCTTCCTTAGCTGCATCCAAAGCTCCAGCATGCATTCTTGTGCCCATGGACTTTTCTCATCATCTTGTAGCCTACTCCAGACTCCAGGACAGGTAGACCCAGTCGGCAGTACAGACACCAGGAACAAACAGTCAAGGCTATTGTTCTCCTGGTGGAGTTTCTGTCCTCTCCTGGTCTTTCTATCTCCCTCTTCTTCCATAAGTATTCCTGCACTCTGCCCAAAGTTTGGCTGTGAGTCTCATTATCTCCTTCGATACCTGGATGAGTAGAATCTTTCAGAGGTCCTCTGTGGAAGGCTCCTGTCCTGTTCTTAGTCTTCTCCTATGTCAGATGTCTATCCTATTTTCTCTTCTAAATGAGGATTAAGCATCTTTCCTGGAGTCCTCCTTGTTGTTTAGTTCCTTTAGAACTATAGATTTTAGTATGTTTATATTATATTATATGTCTAATATCCACTTATAAGTGAGTATATATCATATGTGTCTTTCTGTTTCTGGGTTACCTCACTCAGGATGATCTTCTCTAGTTCTCACCACTTGCTTGCAAATTTCATGATTTCCTTGGTTTTAATTGCTAAGTAGTATTCCACTGTGTAAATGTACCAATCTGTCTATATCCATTCCTCCACTGAGGGACATAAAGTTGTTTCCTGATTCTGGATTTTACAAATGGAGCTGCTATGAAGATGGTTGAGCAAATGTCCTTATTAAATGGGGGGGGGGCATCTTTTGGGTATATGACTAGCCAAACTCCCTGGGTCTATGAGGGCCTGCAGAGACTGATACTCCAACTAAGGACCATGCATGGAGAGGAGTTAGACCCCATGTTCAAAGGAAGCCAATTGCTGCTCAGTTTCCAAGTAGGTTCCCTAGTAAGGGTACAGGCAGGGGCTGTCTCTGACATGAACTCAGTGGCTGACTCTTTGATCACCTGCCCCTGGGAAGTGCAGCCTTGCCAGGCCACAGAGGAAGATGATGCAGTCTGCCTTGATGAGACCTTATAAGCTAGGGTCAGATAAAATGGGAGGAGGTCCTCCTCTATCAGGGAATTTGAGAAAGGATATAGGATAAGAGGGAGGTGGGTGGGATTGGTAGGAGATGAGGGAGGGGTCTGCAGAGGAGATATAAAGTTAATAAATTGTGATAAATAAATATATAAATTAAATTAAAAGGAGACATATTTACCAAAAAAAATTAAAAACAAAACAAAACAAAACAGAGCCATCCATGATGGCAACGACCAACACCAACACGCACTGTAATTAAAGGGCATAGGATCCAAAACTCCGAAATTGGTGAGTGGAGAGGCAGCCGAAACCAGAATATCAACATTGAGGCTTCCTGGGCAAGAGGGGCAACCTGTGACCTGAGAGCTTTTGGACCCAGGTCACCCACAGACATCTCTGAGAATGCAAATATTCAAACCCCTGTATTTCCCCGTGAGCAGTCTCCCTCGCCCTCCTCAGTGGAGGTGGCCCACAGTTCCCACTGCTCGGAGCCCGCTCTGTAACTGAGACTGCAGAGGCAGGCAGCCTCGGGGGGCTGCACTGGCTCCCACGTCCATGGACAGCTGTACAGGCTTCCCAGGGCCTCCCAGGTCTGCAGCAGGGCCAGTGGGGTGGCAGCCATGCTCTGTGACAGAGACAACCAAAGTGGCCACCCCAAGTTAATAGTCTCCCTGCCCAGTGAACATCACTGAGTTGATGGATCTCCTACACCCTCATTTGCCCCTGCAGGCCCCTGTGCTTTCTTATTAGGCCTGCTAGTGAGTGACTGCACCTTCAAGTGAGTGCATGCAGAGCCCCAGATCCAGGGTCCCTCTAGGCTAGCAGCCAGACATCAGAACCCTCCCACCCACACACCCAATGTGGGCAACATAAGGATCCTTGGGATAACGTTCTCAGCCCCTATGGATACTTGATTTTTTACATTGAAGCCAAAACCACACAATGGAAAAAAGACAGCATCTTCAACAGATGGTGCTGGTCTAACTAGATGCCTACATGTAGAAAAATGCAAATAGAACCATATTTATCACCCTGCACAAAACTAAAGTCCAAGTGGATAAAAAACTTCAAAATAAAACCAGACACACTTAATCTGTTTGAAGAAAAACTGGGGAAGAGCCTAGGATTCATTGGCACAGGAGACAACTTCTTGAACACCAACAGCACAGGCTCTAAGATCAACAATCAATACATGGTACCTCCTGTGAGCTCCACAAGGAGAACAAGAATACCAAAATGTCTGGGCACAGAGGTCTTTTCTTAGACTCATACTGCAACCAAGGACCATTTATGGATATAACCTAGAACCCCTCATCAGATATAGCCCATGGCAGCTCAGTATCCAAATTAGTTCCCTAGTAATGGGATCAGGGACTGTCTCTGACATTTGCTCAATCATGTAACAACTTTATTTGTAATAGCCAGAAGTTGGAAACAGCCCAGATGCCCCTCAACTGAAGAATGGATGCAGAAATTGTGGTACATCTACACAACGGAATATTACTCTGCAATGAAAAATAAGGAAATCATGAAATTTGCAGGTAAATGGTGGGAACTGGAAAAGATCATCCTGAGTGAGTTATCCCAGAAGCAGAAAGACACACATGGCATATACTCACTCATATAGAAATATAATATAGGATAAACTACTAAAATCTGTACATCTAAAGAAACTAATCAAGACAGAGGACTCTTGCTAAAATGCCAATTCTTATCCAGAAAGGCAAACAGGATGGACATCAGAAGAAAGAGAAAAGAGGATACATTTGTTTTTTGTTTTGTTTCGCTTTGCTTTGCTTTCTAATTTTAGGAAGTGGGGTGGGCTATTTCCCTACCATTTATACAGAGTTCCACATTATTCAGGGAAAAATGTTTCATTTCTTGCTTCTTTGAATACATAGTTTATTACAGAAAGTGCACCCATGTATCATATAAAAATAAAACATGAATATTATTAGGTACTGCATCAAGTTGAAGTAATACTGCGATTTTTCTGGTGGAATGGACTGAAGACTCAGGCTGGGACGATTGACAGGCTAAGCCCATCATTCTATTTAAACTCTCACTTTGTCTTGGGTTCATTTCTGTTCCTCTTATAGGACAATAGCCACTGGTCCTCAGAATTTTGTCATTAATCATTTCTGAAGTTATGCCACTAAAATTTTTAGTAATTTTCCTAAAATTGAAGAAGTGCTCTATTTTTTTCACTAAGATAAAACTGCAGCTATCTTTATTCTGTTTCTTCCTAAAGATTCATGAGCCACATTATCTGTGACTATTTCTGATTTTCCATATTAAGAGTATTCATTTTTCTCTCAATGTATTTTTAATAAGTCCAGTACTGAGGAGCATTACAATTTCAGTTCCTTCAAAGTGTCTAACCTGAGTAGCAGCTGTGCTTGTCATAACTGCCTCTAAGACAGCAAGATTTTTAACAGACTTGATTTCTGCTCCTAGCAACTTTCAAGGCAGTCCCTCTTTCAGAAACTCTTGACTCGTTGTCTTTCAAATCCTCTAACTTACCCTGACTCTTCTCACTATTGATGCAGAATTCTTCTGTAACTTCCAACTTGTGTTTGAGTTCTCTAAACATGTCAGCAAAATCCATTCTTTCTTACCAGGATTTCTGAGCTCTGAACACCACAGGCAAATTTCTCTGAAGTCATTAATGTTCCATTCCGTAGTATATGGAACTATCAATTTCATCATCAGGCTCACAGTAACCAGGCAAAATGAGATTGGTAGTTGTATTTGTGAGCCTGGATGATCACTAGTAAGTTTTGTTATCTTCGTGGAAATCCCACTGGAAAGAAAACACATGTGTACTACTTTCTGGTGCCAAACATTTTTTTCCCCCACAGGAAATATTGCTCATCAAGCTGAAACTCTTGTGCACTGGGATTTATTGTGTTTCATATATGGCTTTTGCCATTACAATCTAATGGTAATAGAACCAGAGTTATGTGCATGCACTAAAGGCCTCATTATATTTTTCTCTGTCTCCGAAGGCATTGGCCTATTACAATGTATTTACATCTTACATCTGAAACCTTTTAAGTTAAGCATTACATAGTCATTGGCTATAAATTACATGTATCCACTTCAAATAATATGGACAAATCTTATGGTTCCTCTTAGCACCTTAATATATCTTCTTCCTCCCTAGAATCAGGCTAAACAGCAGTGTATGAGTAGAAACAATGTCTTACTTTATTGGTAGTTTTGCAGGTGTCATACATGGCTGTGCATCCACAACAGCACCATAGCTGTAAAGGTAACATAAATTGAGGTTTATTAGAAATTTAAAAGGAGAGGTGCATCCAAGTTCATGACTTCTCCTTCATCGTGGTGTTGACCAGAAAGGATGTAGAAGAACACAGCCTTAGCTCCTCTGTGCTTAGCTTCTGCTGTCAGGTTGGTTTTTCTGCTGATCTAATTCAAACTTGTTGTGCCAATGCCTTGCTTAATGGCCAAAATGGATGAAGCAATGAGCTTCAGACCCTAACAATTCCTTCTCTCTTCAGTTCACCCCTTGAACTTTGGTAGGTTATTAAGTATTTCTTTCCAGGAGAAATTAATTGATTTGGGTCATGGTCTTGAATAAATGCCCAGAAGGTCTTCTGGTAGTAGGATAAGTATTAAGCCATTCCTGAGAAGTCTAACTAATTGTCCTTATACCCATAGACAAGCTAAGGAACCAAACCTGAGTACAGTGAGCAGAAGTAATACCTAAGTTGTTTCAGTACAGTTATTTCTATAAATGTGGGAAGGCTCATGTGTAAAATTACAATTAGGCTCACACTTATGTTGTTCAATGTTAAAGAGGCAAATCTTCTAAAGGCATTTACTTAGCCTTAAACAGTTCAATCATGAACTATCCAAAGCCAAACAATCTATTTAAGTCATAGTACTGCATGTGGCTTGTATAGAGATTTATCTATATAATTCTCTATATAGTTTAGTTTTGTCAACTTGACACAAAATCACCTAGAAATAGATCCTCCACCCTGAGGATCTGTGCACATCAAGCTAGCTACCCCATGGTTGTGTTTATGGGGCATAGTCCTGCTTCTTTAACTGATGTAGAAATATGTACTATTAATGATTGGAGGCACCTCTGGTACCAGTTCACAAAAATAAACATGCAAAATGGAAGATGTTCACTTTTTTTTTTAACATCCTTGATCTTGACATTTGATAGTGAGTTCATTTGCTCTGTTTCTGTGACTATAGTTTCCCTTACTAGTATTAGAGCCAGCTTCTTTGGGCTTTTACAATGGACTTAAGACAATCAGCTCTCCAGGAATCATCTAGGATTTTGGTGTGAGACTACTGAGGTCTCTAGTCTTGTGACCTAGGAAAACATTGGGTTCTCACCTCTGACTTACTACTGGGAAAACACTGGGTTCTTACTACTCTGACTTTATGGTGAAAGCCAATCTAGTAATTCCCTTTTAGTATATGTTGATCTCGTCAGTTATCTTCTTCTATATAAGGATGACCAATACAAGAGATTTAAGACCATCTCATAATGTCTGCTCCTGTGTGACTATACTTTAGGCCTTTGCACAGAACTAGAGATATTGTAGATTACCACCAATTTACTGTCAGATGCTATGTTTAACAGGTAGTATTGTCTTGCACAGCATCTACCCTCCTTTTAGAACTGTTACTTTTTCACCAGTGACCAAAATAGAAAAATCCCATAGTATACTGAAATAGGAGCCTAGATCAAGCTACAGTGGGTCAGCCTGAGAGAAATGAATATGAAGTAAGCTGTTCATGAAGTTGGCTAAAAATGCATAAATCAAGTCCAGCTGTTGATTTGTTGTATCACGAACATTTTTCATCTGATGATTTTCAGGCTTACCTTTTCTGTGCGATTTACGGTTCAAGAAGCTTAGCAGGGAAAAGCCATACAAACCTCTTTTCTAAAGAAAATCACTTGCTCTTACTAAGGCCAAATCATAGGGTACTGGCTGTTGTTGAACATCTAAATAAAGTTTTCAAGTCCAAAAGTCTATAGGTTATTGAATAGTACTGGAGATTTTTGTATGTTTTGCTTCAGGTTTTGTTTTGACTTTTGTTTGTTTTCCTAAGCCTCTCAACAGCGAGAAAACTGGTTTCAAGAATCTGAAATGTGTGTTCTGATGCAATTAGTACACTAGGATAGGACTTCCCTTATCTCTTTGGAAAGTTTGTCAAGATGGCACAAGCCAGTTGTATTCAATAATGAATTTGGTACTGAGAGACAAAGAGAGAAAGATTTTAGTTAAATTTAAAAGCATACAATACATTTTCTCAATTTTTCAAAAGAGACCAAGCAATATATAAGATTCCCTATTTTCAGTAAGAAACAGAAAGATCAGAAAATTATTTCACGGACTATGGATGTCTTTAAAGCAATAGTCCATGGGCTCCTACAGCTGATTGTGTGGCAATGCCTTGGAGTCCATCCTCCATTTGGACACTTGTGCTTAAAAGTCATATGTTGTGGTGAGGAGATGTTTGTCGATGGCAACAACTCTGATAACCTCACTAATATCTGGGAACTTTCAGACTTCATCTATCATACTCTATGTCATTTTCAAGTTAGTCAGACTTTTGGTGACAATCACACGAAGCTCTGTAGACTAAAAATATACCATATATCCTATTTTAAAAAGCCACCTTTATTTTTAAAATTTTTATTATTAAAGAGATGTGAGTTGGAAATCTCAAAAATTACATAGGAAATAGGAAATATCTTTGTGGCACCCACTTGTTTAATCATTTCATGAAATGAAATATTACATGAATAAGAATCCCCTCTTTATAAGTTTCAGTATCTGACCTGTGACTTCAAATACCATTGATGAATGACTTTTCAGCAGCCCATGACCTCAATGAGAGATAATTTGTATAGTGTTCTACATCTCCAGATGCTTAGATGGAAAGAAAACATTTTTCCCATTACAATGGGAGATAACATTATTTTGATATCATTGCCAATAACAAGTTTTAACATTTTTTACATTGGAAAAACTATTTATTGCAATTGTTTTTTTTATTTTTGTCATTATTATTATTATTATTTACAATTTATTCATTTTGTATCTTGGCTGTAGCCACTTCCATCATCCATAGATTATCTGACCCAAGCCTATCAGGTCTCATCAAGACTCTCTGGATCTTCTTTGTGCCCTGGTGAGGTGGTGATCAAAGAGCATATACAACTCACTGGGAAATTTTTGGCAACAATGCTCAGTGAATTGCCATCATACTCCAAACTGTGTAAAATGCCAACAACAGCAACATTCAGTTGGTCTAATATTATAAAAGCACTTGAGTATTATGAATTTTTTTTAGTATTTTATAGCTATATATAAACATTTCATTTTAAATAATAAAGTGTTCAATTATATATAGAAAAAAAGTTTTAAGATATTTTTTGAGCCATGCTCTGGGCTACTATATTTGGAACAAAAAGACTCACACTTCATTCATCTGATAGTGTATCACATGCATGCATATGAGTATATTTTAATTAAGAAATGGGAGAGCATAGAACAAACCCCGTACACAGCTGTACTTCTTCCACTACAATGATTAGGCAATTAAAACATGAGTTACTAAAATTTCCTTTAAATGTTACCATCTTGATTTTTACATAGACACATTGTTTGCTTCTTTGGTTGGTTGGTTTTGGGTTTTGTTTTGATCTGCTTTTCTCTAAAGAGGAAGTTAAATATATTTCAATTATTTACGCCAATAGATTAGATAGGTGAGAAGAATTTCTGAGAAACTCCTTTCACTGTTAACCCTTCTTATTTTTTATGTTCAGAATCTTTCTGTGCTCCCTCCCATCATGAACATATTTCCAGCAATGGGGATATTTATCAATCTCATTTAGGTTCCTTGATTGTTTAAAAGCAGCCACCACACTCAGCAAAGTTCCTTTCTGTAATGCTGTCATTCCATTCCCTACTCCTTTCACCTTTTATATTGAACAAGATTTTTATAGTTCCTTGCCTTCCAAACACATCCATTCCATTGTTCAACACCTCTATTATCCTTAATCCTACTTCCTTCCTGGTAGTGACTGACAACGTGTTTCTTTTTTGTTGTTGTTGTTACATTAGTGTTGCTTTTAATTTTTTTTTAAATTTTTATTATTAGTTACATTTTATTAATTGTATCCCGCTCCCTCAGTCCCTCCCAATCCCACCTTCCCTCCCTCATCTCCTTCCTGCCCCTTTCAAAGTCCACTGATAGGGGAGGACCTCCCTCTTTCATCTGACCCTGTTTTATCAGGTATCTTCAGGACTGGCTGCAAAGCCCTCCTCTGTTGCCTAACAGGACTGCTCCTCCTTTGGGGGGTGAGGAGGTCAAAGAGCCAGTCATTGAGTTCTTGTCATAAATAGTCCCTGTTACCCTTACTATTGATGTGTTTCTTTGCTTTATTTCTTTCCTAAGGTATCTATCACTAATGTTTTAATCATGGATTTATTTTTCTGCTACCTCCTCAGTATCTGAATATATATGAACAGTACTCTAAAGTACCCTCCTATTCCTTAGAGCATTGGAACACTTGTTAAGTGACATAATCTGAGTCAATGGGACACTCCCAAGCCCCTTCTTTTTTCCTTTCTTATTCTAGGGGAGACTATAGCTGAATTGTGCTGTTTCCAATAAGCCAAAGCCTAAAATGGAGTGTTGTTTTATCATTCTTGTTGAGTGCTAACATATAGAAGAATCATTGATCCAATGCTATAAATGTAAGAAAAATAAACCTAGGATATTTTTAAGAAAACTTGAAGTCAGAAATTAACTACATGAGAGACTTACAGGCCATCTGTATTTAATTATCTTTACCCAAGAAATGAATCAATGTTTCAAAACGGAAGATGAGTTTTCCACTTCAGGACAAGGTAACCTGCCTGAATTAGACTCCTACTTTACTAGAGACTGAGATGGTGAAATCCTCTTTTCTGTAGGACTGTGTTTAAAATTTTGGCTCACAAACCCTGAACAAAATATTGCTAAGTTATAAACCTGGTGAGATATTTTTAAGAGATTTACAGTCCAAATCCACAGAGAATGAATTTCCAAGTTAGTAACATCAACACTTAAATTCTCTAAGATATGAGAGACCATTTTCTGAGCCCAGTATTAGGAAAAAGAGTGTCTAAAGTTGAGTTAAGCACAAGGGAACATCTAGGAATTGTTAATCTCTAAGTGCCTTTCTAGAACTAAGACTTTCTAACCTAAGAGTGATGAATAAAAGGAAATAAGTTCTAACCCGATCCAAGTAACCATCTATTATTCAGAGAGACACTAAACTTGGAGCCATTCTAAGAAATAGTGTGGGTAAGAGAAAGGTAACCAAGATGTAGAGGGAGTAATCAAAATTACTTCATTTCTATGGTAATTGAAAATTAAGTGAGGTAAGGCAGACCAATAACAATGTGACTGCTCTTGACTGAAGCAATGACCTTCTACCACTAGTCATTGGACACCAGAGCTTGTCATTTTCCTTCAAAGATCCTGTTATCAAAGTGTATTGAAAGAGATAATTAAAAGACAAAAAAAGAAAGCAAAGTATTTAAAAATGGTCACCTGGGCCACTTGCCTCCCAGGCACCGTTTGGTACACATGAGTATTTTCTCTAGGTAAATGATCAGTTTAATGGTATCACTATTGTAAGCAGTGGGTGCCTACAGTAATTCCCTTTGTGGTAAGACACCTAAATTATATTACTTTTTTTTAAAAAAAATGAATGTTCTGAGTTAGAAAATTTCTGTAAAATGAACAGGACCCAAAGTCTGAGATTTACTGACTAAATAGTTTTCTAAGATATGAAGCTGTAGAGGTGCACTTGCTCCCCTCAAGCCTCAGCATGCCAGGTCTAAGTCAAAGGCAATTGCGTGGAGTAGTCACCCTAAGTATAAAAACAAATATAGCGATTTCTTTTTTTTCTTGGCAAATTACCACTTTAATATGAAAATATTTATAAGCAAATGTTATAAGTAAATAAAATAATTTTTTTCTTTTTTTTAAATTTAATTTTATTTTTTTATTATTAATTACATTTTATAAACTCTGTATCCCAGCTGTATCCTGCTCCCTCATTCCCTCCCAATCCCACCCTCCCTTCCTCATCTCCTCCTTGCCCCTTTCCAAGTCCACTGATAGGGGAGGACCTCTTCCCCTTTCATCTGACCCTGTTTTATCAGGTATCTTTAGGACTGGCTGCAAAGTCCTCCTCTGTGGCCTAACAGGACTGCTCCTCCTTTGGAAGATGGGGAGGTCAAAGAGCCTGTCATTGAGTTCATGCCAGAAATAGTCCCTGTTACCCTTACTAGGGAAAACCAATTGGTTACTGAGCTACCACAGGCTATATCCAAGCAGAGGTTCCAGGTTATATCCATACATGGTCCTTGGTGGAGTGTCAGTCTCAGAAAAGACCCTTGTGCCCAGATGTATTTGGTCCTTGTGGAGCTCCTATCCTTTCCAAGTCATACTAACTCCCCTTCTTTCATATGGAAAGAGAGACATTTGCTCTCCATTGCTCTATTATCCCTATTCCTCTTATTCATTATTTCCAATTAAATCATACAACAAATTATACATCTTTCTACCCTGAATGACTTGTCACAATGTCCAAAATATCTGATAGGAACAATTTAATGGGGAGTAGGGTTTTGTTGTTGTTGTTGTTGTTGGAGGGCTTTATTTTTGGTGTTGTTGTGGTGGTGGTCATGGTGGTGGTGTTAGGGATGTATGTATATGTATACAAATAATCAGGATGGATGTCAATGTCAATGAACTATAACTCAATCCCTTTCTCATTTTTTTTTTGAGGCAAATTCTTTCACTGAACCTAGAGCTCAACAAATGAGATAGACTGGCTGGTTATCAAGCACTATTATCCTCCTGTTTCTGTCTCCCAGAGATGTGATTAATGCCATTGTACCCATGGGAGCTCAGGATTAAATTCCTATCCTTATATTTGCATGGCAGTCACTTATCAGTTGAACTATCACCTAGATTTAGTGCACTATTTAAGAAAAATTTCAGCCATCCATGTTGGAAAAGGCATTACAGTGTTCTAGGGCTTTTTCCACTATGGCTGTGGCTTGAGGCAATAACTTTTTCTTCATATCTTAATAGAGTAGGGATAAAGAGAACAGGCCCAACATAGAGTGGACATAACCTATGAAAGCCTTATCACTAGTAACTTACTAGAATAAATCAGGATTCAACTTTTAAAGGATCTAAAGTCCTCAACTACCATTTGGGGACTGAACATTCAAAGTTCTATCCTAGAGGTAAGAAAAAGTTCTCACCTCTATATTAGAGGTGAGAAATAATTAACATTAACATTTGTTTTGCCTTATTCAAAATTAAATAATGAAATAGTTACTTTCTACTTTAATTTACCCTTCAGAAAAGGTTATTAACCTAACCAAAGAATAATTTCTCAAATATGTTTTCCCACTCCATACTTGTTGGACTTTGTGTATTAATGAACATGAAAAATGTCTTTGTGCAATATGGCAAGTATGACTCACCATTACAGTGTTATTATTTTAACTGCATCTTTTCAACAAAAGTTGCCTCACAGCCCATGAAAGATGATTATGAACTATTGAATTCTATAAGATAACAGTAAGATAAGGCAAAGCAAGTATTCACCTCTGGAGTCAAATTTTTCTCATCTAACCTAGCTTTTGAACAAAATATATCCTCTCTAGGAAATAGATATACTGACTTCATGTCTGTGGCAGCACTGCAGATAGTGCAGACACTGGCTGAGGACTGATCCCGAAATACATGTGTAAACTGAAGGAATGTATATACTATGAATGTAGGATTCGATGAATGGTTGTAGAAAACTCAGAATTTACTTGTAATTCTGCAAAGAGCAAAATATCTACTTTCTCTAAGGGATCAAAGTACCAAATCTAAACTGTACTAATTCATCTGCACCACTGAGTAAATGAACCAAAGCAACCCTACTGAATTGCCAAAGGCATGTAAATGACAGAACACCCAGGATCCTTTTATCTCACCCATTTACTTCTTTTTTTTTTTTTCAATGCAGTTTATTCAGGAACCTTGAACAATCCTCGGACCCTGGGGAAAGCCAGCCCACAGCTTAAATAGTCTCTGAGTAGCCAACCCAGGCGTGCCACGTGGGCAATGCAGATAGGTCCACATACATGGAAGCAAGCCAGATCCTCAGCCTTAGCCAAATGTGGAATTGTTCGTGACAGAGAGCACTCACCATCGGGAAGGTGGAAAGCGGAAACCAGCTCCATCTTTAAGGCATAGCATTCCACAGCTCTCTACAGTTCCCCCTTTTTGTTTTAGACGCATCAGGCAAGAGTAGAGGTCTGATCTCCGATATTAGAAATAAATTGGGACTTTGTACCGATGTTCGTTTAGGTGTCATCCACCCAAAGAGCATCAGACCCGTCTGATACCTTTTTCTCAGAGGTGGGACCTGGGGCATCAACCCGCATGCAACCAGACATGCTCTTCTCTGGGTCCAAAGGGGCTGACCCTGAGTGCAGTGCTTAGCCTCGCATCCTGAGCATAACATTTTAGCTTTTTATGGTATCCAACCATGCTTGGGGAGAATGTCCTGCTTCAATGGCTGTAAAGGCCTGAATGATCAAGGCTGCATCACACTGTTGTGAGACTCTAATCTTGCATATATACCACAGGCAAACCAAGGAGACCAACACCAGAAGGCCTGCTAACACTCCCATGCCTGCCTGCCCATTCCTTCAGATGATTCATGGCTGCAGCAATCCATGATGATAATCCTGTGGCTAGTCCTGCGTCCACTCTGGTAGAATTTACTGTGACAATGGCCACTCTCAGCTGCTCCATCGTAGTATCGAATAGAAAAAATGTTCTGTTTCCTGACACTTTTTTCAGTCTCAAATATTGATTGATCTCCATCAGTTTTAGCCTTGAAATGATTAAAAAAAAAAAAGAAGGTGATACATAGACAAAGAGCTGGCTGTAGAACATTTATTTAGGTAGAGAACATTCATCAGTGTGAACAGCTATAGCTGAAGAGCATCAAGAAAGAGTAGTTCACTGATATCCAAGTATAGTTCTCAGGTCTAATGAAAATGAGACAATTAGAACTGAGGCTCTTGCTCACTTTAAGTCACAATTCATCACACTGTCAAAGACAATAAAATGCTACATACCTAATCTTTCCTGTTAACCATAACGTAGGCAGTGCAATTACATTGTTGCAGCGAGTTGGCAAGAATTAAAAAAGGAATTAATGTGAAATTTTCCATTCCAGTAAATGGTATGATTCATATTTTAAACCTGAAAATATTAAGTGAATTAATTATAAATACTTCTTATTAGGCACACTTTGTTCTTATAATTTCAGTTATTATATATATATATATATGTGATAAAAATCAATTAGCACAACTAAAGCTTTTAATTAAAATTAAAAGCCAGTGATAACTTTAGGTGAAATGAAAAGAAAACAACTATTTTGTAAGACACACACTAAGTGAGAGAGGACAAATTAATTCTAAAACTTGCTGAAGCACCTTAAGGGTTCTTCTTCCATAAACAGTAGCCATATGCATAAAGAAGAGAAAATGGTACCCAATATGAAGTTATATAATTAAATGTAAGGCACATTTTCTCCTGACCTTTGTAAAGCTCAGGTAGTACCAGAACAACATACAGAAAAGCAGAACACAGTCTTTGATGGTATAAAAGTTAATTATGAATATATAAATACCAGGCTGATGAATTTTAAGATGAGGAGTAATGTCCAAACTAGAGACATCTCAAATCCTCAAATCCACTGGAGATGTACAAGAAAACCACAGGATTTAATACTGATTTTTTTTTTTTTTAATCTGTGGTGAGATAAAAGATCACCTGTTTTGCTTAAGAAATGTTAAGGATTTTAGATCTGTGTCAGAAACACAGAACAAAGACCAAATACATGATTTTTTTTTTTTTTTTTTTTTTTTTTTTTTTACTTTTTAGCTCGCTGTTACTGTTTTCTTTATTTTTTTCAATGCAGTTTATTCAGGAACCTTGAACAATCATCTGACCCTGGGGAAAGCCAGCCCACAGCTTAAATAGCCTCTGGGTAGCCAACCCCAGCATGCCACGTGGGCAATGCAGATAGGTCCAGATACATGGAAGCAAGCCAGATCCTTGGCCTTAGCCAAATGTGGAATTGTTCGTGACAGAGAGCACTCACCATCGGGAAGGTGGAAGGCGGAAACCAGCTCCATCTTTAAGGCACAGCATTCCGCAGCTCTCTACAGTTCCCCCTTTTTGTTTTAGACGCATCAGGCAAGAGTAGAGGTCTGATCTCTGATATTAGAAATAAATTGGGACTTTGTACTGATGTTCATTTAGGTGTCATCCACTCAAAGAGCATCAGACCCGTCTGATACCTTTTTCTCAGAGGTGGGACCTGGGGCATCAACCCGCATGCAATCAGACATGCTCTTCTCTGGGTCCAAAGGGGCTGACCCTGAGTGCAGTGCTTAGCCTCGCATCCTGAACGTAACATTTTAGCTTTTATGGTAGCCAACCATGCTTGGGGAGACTGTCCTGCTTCAATGGCTGTAAAGGCCTGAATGATCAAGGCTGCATCACACTGTTGTGAGACTCTAATCTTGCATATATACCACAGGCAAACCAAGGAGACCAACACCAGAAGGCCTGCTAATGCTCCCATGCCCGCCCATTCCTTCAGATGATTCATGGCTGCAGCAATCCATGATGGTAATCCTGTGGCTAGTCCTGCGTCTGGAGAATTCGATACTAGGATGGAGCAGCTGAGAGTGGCCATTGTCACGGTAAATTCTACCAGAGTGGATGCAGGACTAGCCACAGGATTACCAAATACATGATTTTTAAGTACAATCCCTCTAAGCCATTCTTTTTGCCATGTATGATTATTATTTCCAAAATTCCCACTACCTTGGAGAGGAAACTAATATTTATATAATGAATTAGACTATGAAAGGAAAAGAAAAATGGAGAATATTTATTTTATATGCTTTGAAATTGTCGTAATGTTTCCCTTTTGGTGCTTGCCAATGGGATGACTTGTTTTCTTATTTTGGTCGACAGTCTCATATAAATTTATTAATTTTCATTATTTATTTTACCCTCATCAAAATCATTTCTCTTTCTATTCTTTTTTACTATAGGAAAACATTTGTATGTTGAAAGGTTGGAGAATTCAGGGTTTCTGCTCTGCATCCTCTCCTCTGGATGTTTTCTGCTTTTGCTTTAAAGGCAGTGAACTCAAATATCCTTCCTGTCTCATTCTTTCTTAATTATTGCTGCTATTAGTGATGTAGGCCTTCTCATTTTATCCTTGGCTATATGAGTATATTGCTCTTCCTCCCATTCCTTCTTTCTTCCCCTCACTCTTTTATAAAAATAGAGCATCTGTTTTGACTCTGGTGTAGCCACATATGTTGAAGTCTAGTTTCAGAGTTCAAAACAAGAAATGGTTTTTAAGAAGAAATCACTCCACCCAAATTTTTGCTATTTCTTAACAAAAAGCTCTCCTAAATCCTTCTCATCTATCCTGTAGCACCTATAATTTTATAGAAAAAAAAATTAAAAGTATTCTAATGGTAGTTTTTGTTAGTAAATTTGCGCCAAATGATATAATCTTCTTATAGTCAGTCCAAGAGATAAAGTCACCTAATTTAGCCCTAATTATGGACAGGTTGTAGAAAGAGAAGCATTTTTTTTTTTTTGGCAAGTAAATGGCATAAAGAAAATTCTCCTAAGTAATGTCCCTGAAGTATTAATTCTTAAACTCATTAAAAATATGCATAGGAAGTCAGTGTTACTGAAGTGTTGTATGAAGGTCATATTCATTTCAGAAGACTGAAGAAAATATGGGAAAGGGGGTGTTTGATTAGACTTTTAGGAGGGGGCTGAATTTTCAAAAGTTGAATGAGAAAGTATTAAAAAATCAAAGATTTTGATGATATCTCTAACAGTATTGTGTTACCGATGAAACAAAAGTGGTTCTGTCGTATCCGTGGATCCTTGCTGCCACTTGAATGACCAGTATGGCACTCAGCTCCTCATGCTTACCTTCTTCAGTATTTTCTCCAGTTCTGGAAGTCACACTGTTTCAATGCCACATTCAGTAACTGAGCATGGGGACTATATAAAGATGCAAGAATTCTGTCTCGAAAGGAGAGGAGAACCTCCCCTATCAGTAGACTTGGGGAGGGGCATGCATGCAGAAAGGGGAGGGAGGGTGGGATCAGGAGGGGAGGAGGGAGGGGCTTATGGGGGGATACAAAATGAATAAAGTGTAATTAATAAAAAATTAAAAAAGTTTAAAAAAAGATGAATGTAAACAAGAATTACCTTAGAAATAGTCATTGTGCCCAATTACTATATGTATCATATTAAAATACATACTTTTATGGTTTTAAAATTTAAAAAGAAAAAGAATTCTGTCTCGATTTGGCCATTATTCACTCTCGAGATCTTTGCCAGATTAGATGAGGCTTTGTGGAGTCTCCATTGCTATTTACTTACTACCTACTTTCATGATCTACTTTTGCCTTGTACAATTGTTTACTCATTAATCACATTTTCATAACCACCGTGCATCACCATCTCAGTCTCAACACAAGAATAACAGAAATTTGACAGAAGAAATTAGGTCATCAGTCGGGGGCTGGAGTGCTTTACTGAGCAATCATCAAGCAATGATGCCATCATTGCTGCATATTGGTTTCAGATTTTTATCCTACAAAGAAGCAATCACTTATTTGAAGCTGGGAAGACTTATCATGGAATTATAGGACAAACCAGTTCATTTATAGGTATATCATTGTGATTCAAGGAAGAAATAGTATTCAGAATGATAAAAAGATGGTATGACTATTACTAGGAGCCATTAATTCTCTATTTAGGGAGATGACAAGTTGCTAAAATAACGAAGAATTTACTGACAGACCTGTGTCTTTCTTTTAACTGTCCTCTAACAAGTTCATATACTATTGCCTGTAGTATGAGGGTAGAAAACAGCATTAAAATGTACAATATAGATCTTATAGAACAAGTAGTTCAATGTCCAAGAATAAGCAAGACTAAAAAGATGTCTCATGAAGGCAAGTAACTATCAAAGTTAGGGATCTGACTGTGACTACCAGTGATGTTGAAATATGATATACAGCTACAACCTAAAAAGAGATAAGTTTATCTTAGTGGTCCCAGGAGTTTACTCTAGGGAAGTAAACTTAGTGGTGTCAGGAAGTTTATTAGGAACAATGTCTTTCCCTAGTCCTCCTTTAAGGAAGGATTATCTGTTGTGAGTTCACATACTCCAATGTTTGCTTCACTTGTAGAAACAGCCTAGCTTGAACAGCCAAAGACATCCTATATTTGGTTTCTATGCGGGTAACAGATGAAAACTTTACATAGCTCAGCTTGGTGTAGAACAATTTGCAAGCAAATATGCACCAATGGACCCTACTCCATTGCTGCAGCTTCACCAAGTTTGTCCTATCCTTTTCTCAGCCCAAGCATGTTCTTTTCCTTTACTTTAGCAGATGTTGATCCCTAATAAGGGTTTTGAACTACACAGTCCAACTACTGCTATTAGTGGTACCAAAGATGATTCAAATAGTTCAAAACAATTGTTCAAGAATGAACACATAGTAAGAAGAAATTTGTGGTGTTTTCTTGTTTTCAGGAAGCTACAGTTAATGAAATACAGTTTGGAAGAGGTGATTTATTTTGCATGCCTGTCATCTATTAAAATCTGTCCATTTTTTCAAGTGCCAAGACAAGATGGTGATTCCATCACATGCATATCCATGTGTGAATGAATGTATGTGAGGTTCCATATGTGTCTCTGGATTTACATGAGGCCAGAGCTCACCAGCAGGGATATTTCTCAGATGCTCTCCATCTTATTTTTTAAGACAGAGTCTCTCACAGAAGTTAGATATTGTGAATTGTATAGAGTTTATATAAATCATCCCCTCCCAATTTTTTTGCTTCTCCATGGCTGGGGTGATAGGTGAATACCTCATCCATCTTTGTTATGTGGGTTCTGGGCATCCAAACTCATGTCTTCATGCTTGTGTAACAGGCACTGTATCAAGTGAGTCATGCCCTCAGCCAGCAAACACTGTGTTTTTTTGTTAGCATCGAAGTTTTTTATAACCTCTGTTTATTCTTTAGACATTTCAATCATTCCTAGATTGATAGACTCTGCTCTAGTTGAGCTAAGTGGGATAATATTCATACCTCTATAATAGATACTGCCTATGAACTGACTGAGATACAGCATTTGCATAACAAAATATAGCTAGAATGTTTATTATTTTGTACTTACTAAATACAAATATATTATTGGAGGCTAAATGAAGAAAGCTGTAAAATCAGAAAATCTCCTGAAGCAGTGAATGTAGAATGTAAAGGTTTATAGACTCCTCTATTGGTTATACTTCTTGCTATAAAATACCCAAAAAAAGTGGCTTCCAAAAGGAGTGATTTATTCTGCCTAAGAGTTTGAGAACTAGAGTGTATGTTGTGGAGTAAGGCTAGATGGAAATGTGGCTGACAGATGTATATGTGGGATCTTAAGGGAGCAGGTTGCATCTCTTCTACAGTCAGGAAGCATAGAGCTCCACCAGAGAGAGAGAGAGAGAGAGAGAGAGAGAGAGAGAGAGAGAGCTGCTATAAAAACTGAAACTCTACTTCTACAATCCTAAGTCTGTCAGATGAATCCCATGTTTAAAAGGTTTTTAGAACCACTCAAAATAGTGTCACTAGCTGATGGTCTAGTGTTCAGACATGATTATATGGAGATATTTCACATTCCTGTGATAATAACCTCTGACATTAAAATTTCATGCCCTGGGGTGATGGTTCTGAGGATGGAAGTCCGTGCATGCAAGCTTGACAACCTGCTAGACTCTTAGATTCCACAAGGTGACAAGAATTGTCTTCTGACCTGCCCATGGATCCATTGCATGTATGTGCCATCAAACACACACACACACACACACAGAGAGAGAGAGAGAGAGAGAGAGGATTGTAAGTTGTCAGCCTTGAGAGCATACACATATACATAACAGAAACAGATTCAGAATGTTGAATGTGTATAGTTGTGTATCTATATATATGCAACAACAACAAAAAAGAGGCCATCAATTAGAGAGGGACTGAGGGAGGAGACATGGGAGGAACTGGAAGGCAGAAAAGAAAGAGGATGTTATATACAGTATTAAAAACAAAAATACTAATCAAGCTAATAAAAAAAACATCAAACAAAATTTCATGAAAATGAGGAATTGTTGAAACTTGGTAGCCAGTGAGGAAAGAGCACAGCAGAGTATATGGCTTTCAAGCCCAGTGAACAAAATGCTTTACAAAAGGAAGAAAGCCTCTAACTGTTGAATTAGATAAGAATTATGGTTAGCAGTTGGATTTCCCAGAGTGGAGACCCTTGTTATAACACTGTAGGTTCAACATAGGAACTGAAGAAGGGTGAGAAAGGAAATACACCTGGCTTATGCATACAACTCTTTGTAATATATATATACATATATTTAATACATATACTAAAGAGAGTAGAGATGTGAGAAAGTTTATGAACATAACAAATGCAAAAACATCTTTAAAAGTTGTATGAAAAGATCCTTTGAATGAATTCTACCTCCCTTTCAGCCTCCAAAGAGGGGTCATGAAGATTGAGCAGTAATGGAACTGAACTATTCTGCCTTGCAATACTTTTCTATACAGAATTTCTACTGAGACTTTAATACCTAAATGTCAGTTTTAAAGATTCCTGTTTTTCTGTCAAGTACTTTAAATTATGATCTGCTCTCTCAAACACCTGCTCGCTTCTAATACTCTTCCAAATAGCTCATTGTTAAACACCCAAGTTAACTTAGACTCTCTTAACAGGTTAAACACTGCCACTTAACTCTTAAAGTATATTAGCTACAAATTGAACATTAAGTAAAAAGCACTCAAGGCTATTTAAGGCTTTAGTGCCTTCTTATAAAGGTATGGTATTTGCAATCAGATATGGTTTTATTAGTTATTATGGAAATAACTATAGAACAATATTTCTAATTGGTATAAGAAAATATTTCTCTTCAGTTGGGAGCTGAATCTAAGCAAGCATTTCCATTAAAATAAAAGGATCCTTTACCTCTGTGATCATTTTTTTTCTTTTTTATTAATCAAGAAATAAGCAGGTCTCTGGAATGCATGTTGTGTTTACCTGGACCTTCCCATCAGTACCTGGTTTTCTGGCGCGTACCTGTCTGTACACCTAAATAACAACTGCTTCCACTGCTGGGGTAAATGGACATCTAATTCCTCCTTGGGCTTCTGACAGCACTTGCATTACCACTTACCTTTCTAATTCCCCACCCAGCAGCCCAGAGATGAGTTCTAAACGCCCAGGGCTCAAGGTGAAGAGATTGAAGCTAAGGCGAAGAGTTATCCCAATTTCCAATGAATTTGTATTGTTAACAATTTAACTTTTCAAAGGATTTTGTAGTAAAGCAATCAACCCTCGGCTGGAGCTGGGCAGGACACGAGACTGAGATTGCTGAATCAATATGTGGAAACCTGACTGACAACTTGGGTAATTTGATGCAGGATTTGGGACAACAACTGGAGATAAATTACTTAACACAGTTGGGAACCAAAATTGTGTTCCGAAGGAGAGACATGTTTTCCTGAGAGGAGTGAGGAGAATTGTACTGACAGGGAAGTGATAGACACAAACAAAACACTTATAAACATTATCCCATATGCAGCTGTGTGAGTTCTGATAGATTTTTTTTTTCAATTGTCTTTGTAGGGGATGCGGAAGTGTGCCAAAATATGTAAATCAACAATGATATCAATGTTTTCTGTTACAAGAACATACTATAGACATTAGGGACTGAAGTATTAGTAAAACACTACTTTCATGGAGAGCAAAATGAAGGTACACAAAACTCATATTTTGACTGAAACATGGAGGAATAATTTTAGAACTTGACTTTTTTATAATATGAGCTAAAATGTTTTGTTGAAGATTGTTTATAATTTTAATAAATATGCATTTGCATTTTAACAACTTCCCTGTGGCCTGTCAAACTAGTATCTCACATTTTTAAAAAGTACATTTTGCTTATTTTACATGTCTGTTTCTCTCTTTCTCTCTCTTTCTTTCTCTCTTTCTGTGTGTGTGTGCATGCAAGTGCATGTGTCATAGCAGTCCTGTGGAGTTCAAAGGACTACTTGTGAGAGTGGGGCTCTTTCTTCCACTATGTAGGGTCTCAGGTTGTCAGGTTTTGTGTCAAACTCTTTCACTGGCATGGTCCTCATATGGCCTTTAATCTCTCCTTTCTGTATGTCTGTAGTTGTAGAACCCAGGATTTATAGTTGAGCCTCCTAATCAGCCCTAGAGTTTGGGAGGTGAAGAAGGTAATGAGGACACAGAGAGTGCCAAAATTAGTTCATTTGGCATTGTCACCATCACTACCAAATAGAAGAAAATGTGAACTCGCTTTTTATCTGAGGGGTAAAGTTTCCTTTCCTAACAGAATCTCTATGTACTTTTGAGAACAAACTTTACTCAGGATGGTTGGAAGTGCCGTGGTCATGGGATAAGAAGCATTCTGAGCTATGCCTGTCAAATACTGCTTCTCAAGCAGAAAGAAAAAGTAATGAAAAATGATGGGACTCAGCTATAACAGACTTGGGTGGTTACACATCCAAAGCTCTTGTGTTGTTTCTACCTTCTAGTTAAGAGTTATCACAATTGTATTTTTTTTTTGTCAGCCTGAACTGTATTTGGAAAATTGAGGCACACAAAATGTTGCAATAAAGAATTTATGAGGCTCTAGCTTAGTGGTAGTGCAAGCACTTGCTTTGTGCATGATAGCTTATGTTCAAACTCCAGCACGGCCAAAACAAACAAATAATACTCAAGAGTTTATGGAAAACTGAAAGGAGATGACCACTCCAAAAACACATATTCTATTAATCCCAAATAAGTGGTCAAAAATGATGTTTAATGGGTCTGTTTATATGTGTATGTATGTGTGTATGTCTGTCTGTATGTATATATGTATGTATGAAAAGCATTTTCTAACAGTGGGAACAGATACATCTCTGACTTTTTTTGCCTGCTTTGAGGACTTTTTTTCTCCAGTTGGGTTGCATTACTCAGCCACAATATGAGGGATTTGGCCTTGTGTCTTGTCTTGTCCTGTTTGGTTATTGTCTCATGGAGACCTGCTCTTTTCCGAAGGGAGAAAACGGGGAAGTGGATTTCGGAGAGAGAGGAGGTATAGGGGAGCTGGGAGGAGTGAAGAAAAGGAAACTTGTGGTAAGAACATATTCTATGAGAGAAGAGTCAATTTTTAATAAATAAAAGCATCATGGCAAACTAATATAATTTGACTAGCTGACTATACTATCACATGATATTGATTACTAATGACATATAATCTAATTAATATCTAGTAATGATGGTTGGTAAGATGAGTAAAGGTATCTGTCATCAACTGTGCTATCTTGAGTTCAATCCTGGCATGGTAGAGGGAATGATCCCCCATAAGTTGTCTTCTGACCATATATGTACCCACACACAAACATATCCTCAAATGAATAAATAAATAAATAAATCTAATAAAAATTACAAAGAAATAGTGAATAGCAGGAACTAGACAGATTCTTCAAGGAATTCATTATATCTGTGACAGCAGTACATCATGGAGGAACTAAACAGAATGATTCAGAGATCAAAGTTAATGGATTTACTAGATTTGGGGGATACAGAAGTCATCCAGGGCCTGGTGAGATTTTCCAGAACTGCCTACTTTTATTTATGTCTCCACAATGTAGGATTATTCACTTAATTGTGATTACTTTCTATCTCCCTACAAGGCTGTCTATGGTATGTACTCCAAAGGCGTGGATAATGGATATAGAAATGAGTTTTATACCTCTCTCATAGATAGAAGACAATATCTCCTACAAAAAATCTGTATTTGGCAACCTGGGGCTAATCACAGGTCTGAACTATGGAAGTCGTGATTGTATAGGCTTACAGTTGTCTTTACTCTTTGGTACTGGAGATACAAGCAAAGTGGATGAATAAAGATTCAGAAAGAAGATTTTCTTTTTTTTTTTTTTTGTCAATGCAGTTTATTCAGGAACCTTGAACAATCCTTGGACCCTGGAAAGCCAGCCCACAGCTTAAATAGCCTCTGGGTAGCCAACCCAGGCGTGCCACGTGGGCAATGCAGATAGGTCCACATACATGGAAGCAAGCCAGATCCTCAGCCTTAGCCAAATGTGGAATTGTTCGTGACAGAGAGCACTCACCATCGGGAAGGTGGAAGGCAGAAACCAGCTCCATCTTTAAGGCATAGCATTCCGCAGCTCTCTACAGTTCCCCCTTTTTGTTTTAGATGCATCAGGCAAGAGTAGAGGTCTGATCTCTGATATTAGAAATAAATTGGGACTTTGTACCGATGTTCATTTACGTGTCATCCACCCAAAGAGCATCAGACCCGTCTGATACCTTTTTCTCAGAGGCGGGACCTGGGGCATCAACCCGCATGCAATCAGACATGCTCTTCTCTGGGTCGAAAGCGGCTGACCCTGAGTGCAGTGCTTAGCCTCGCATTCAGGCCTTTACAGCCATTGAAGCAGGACATTCTCCCCAAGCATGGTTGGATACCATAAAAAGCTAAAACAGAAAGAAGATTTTCAGTTGCAGAAAACAATACAGAAGAAAAAGCTTTCTTACTGGATCATCAGGAATTTATTTTTGTTTTTTAACAAGGCATAAGGTATTTATTCCAGGAATTGAAAATATTATAAATTACTTTTTTTGGAAGTGACAATAGAAGTTCAAATCAGGAAGATGATATAATCTAACACAAAAACATTTCATCCATAGATCAAATCGTGCTTAAGTCTATGCTATACTATGAGCCAACAGTACTTCTTGCTTGCTTTGACTTGGGCAGGAGTTTTCACTCTGTACATCACTGATATATGATTCACCTACTTTGACAGAACAGACAATTTTCAATTGAGTAAAGTGGTGGTATTGAAATGTGACATTATGAAATTCTTACTCATAGTTTCAGAAATACAGATCCAGTAGCCAAGGGAAGATAGTAAATGCTGTCTGTCTCAAGAACTGGAAGATCAACAGGTGACAGTATCAGAAAGGAATGATGCTCCCTCACCTACAGTTGATCAGTTCTTAACTTTGGTGGTGAAGAGTTACTTTGTTGATGTATTCTCTGTAGCAATAGTTAGGTCTATTCCTACAAAACATTACTTTCAGCTCTAAGTTGTGACTAAGTCAACAGGAGGTTCCCTTTACATCATCTATTTTGAAGATTCCTGTGAGGGTAGCGCCTACACTCTGAAATCTTTAAGAGCTCGCACCCCTATCAGAAAAGTCGTGGAAGAAGCGAAAGCTGAGTTTAGCAAGAGAGACACTGGAGAAGGCAGTGGGGTGAGAGAGCCTGGGCTCCCCCAAAGAGTGACAATGTATAATGAAAGCATGTTTTGTAGCATCTACCAGTCTCCACACGCATCCCTTTTGTGAAAAATGATTGTTTTTCCTCTGTTAACAGATTGATCCTGTGAAGCCTTTTAAATTGTGTGAGACACCGAGCAAAGCATCTAGAAAACAAATTGTGCTGGGAGAGGTCTAAATGTTTCTCTGCATTCTTTTTGTCTTGACTCTTATTTCTAGCTCCTTTTGGAGTTTGTTTTGCCTTTTAAAAATAAGAAATAAAGCTTTATGTCTAAAATATATATTTTTTTCAGAAAATTCATACAGTAGAAAGAAAAACTATTTTTTTTTAACATTTGCTCTATTGTTTTTACATTCCCTAGTTGTCCATGTTTTCAAATCTGTACTAGAACCTTCCTCATCCAGTATATAAAAGAACCACCTTTCTGTTTTGGACAAATTGCTTTTTATTAAGAAGCTTTCAAAATACTTCCTTCCTCTCCCTACATACCCTTCTATATGGTATTTGTGAACAATAAAGGTGTACTAAGATATAAGTTATTCATTGTTTATTATTGGATTGAGCTTCAGTAGTTACTAAGCATTAAATAACCAGACACAAATATAATATCTATTAATAGTTCAACATTTAATAAACATATTCTAAAAGAGCTTCTTCCCACTGAGATATAAAAACTTAGGTTACTTTCTAATAAAGTCTGCTAGTCCATTAACTCTGTGAGTGGCAGAACACAAATGGGAATCCAACATCTGCCCTACTAAACGGTTGCCATGTTTTGCCCTCTTGCCAAGAGAAAAAGTGAGCTGAAAAGCTACATACCCTAAGCAGCCATGAGTATGTAAATGCTTTTAGGGTTTTTCCAAATATTTTAAGCAAATATTCAAACCATAGCACACATCCCCTGTGGCACCATTGAAGCACGCCACAGTTACATATTATAAATGGAAGCCAAGTCACACACTTATGTAAAATGCCTGGTATAGCAGAAGAACAAGTTATGTTTTTAATAAACAGTCTCAAGCTTCTAATGTTCTGAAACCCACTTGTAATTTCTCTCGCAGGCTCTTTTCCCCTACACACACCGTTCAGTTTTAAAGCTCTCTACAAGGCTTTTATAAAAATCAACTTACCCGATATACCATCACTTCAATTTTCTTTGCTCATTCCTTTGAAAAACTGGGCTCCTATTCATGAATATTTGTCATATCGAAAAGCATGAAATGTGTTTGCACGGCATTCCTGAAAGCACGGCTGTTACTTATGAAACATGTATGTTAAGGGAAGAAGCCCTCAGCATGTGTTTATATTCCACACAAGCATGCATTCTATCTTTTCCAACCTGTAGATACATTTACAAATGAAAGTCATTCATGTGTATTGTGCCTACATAAAGATGACTATTATCGGTCCTCACACTGGCACTTACTATCCAGGGTTCTGATTGCCTTAATGAAGTGGCCAAATGGGCATTTCTGCCAATTAAAGTTATCAATAAAAAAAAAATCAAACACTGGATATGACACTTAATTGCAAAACAGCATCCTCCAAAACCCTACAAGCAAATAAAAGCTTTTTGTTTAAAGATGAAACTCTCCACCGTTGCCTTCAGCAAACTGTCTAGTGGATTTCCTCTGTAGTAAATGGTTTATGGGTTGCTATGACACTTCGCTTTTCTTTAAATTGGTAATTACCTAATTCTCTTCCCCATTTCTAAATATGTTCTCATAAAACTAACTCTTGAACAGGCATCCAAACTCATTGTTATCTATCTGACCTAAAAATATTATACTGATAATTAATTTCTATATAGGATAATGTCATAAGATTGTTTTCACTGTAATCAACCTTGATTGAAAAGAAAAGGCACTGTTTTGCCAGTGTGTGCATATTGGCTTGGGTTTTGGTGCATTTTAAATTTATTTTTAACTTGGGTTTCTGTTTGAGCCAAAAAAGATCATCTTCTTCCTAAGGATTTTTCTCCTCTTTTGCTGATTAGCTATAGAATGAGGCGAAGCACCTGATGGGCCACATTAAGAAGGGTGCTAAGCGGTTTACAAGTCTCAGTAATTAATGACTATTTTTATCACAAAGAATATAGACTGGCTTCTTCCATCTATCTGAAACTCAATGTAAGCCCCTATAAGCCTCAATGCGGCATAATTGGTGCAATAGAGCTGAAAATGAGATGGAGGATATAATGCAGCTTCAGTAATCCTGCCTTCAGCTAAAATGGAACAGTAGAAGCCCTGGCAGCCTCCAACGTGGTTACCGAAGGTTTCAAGTCAGCCAGCTGTCTGCTGTTTCTTGCAAAGCCCTCATCACTGTTTATACCCTTAAATAGAGTTCAGATGTTTTAAATAATTGTATTTGTTGGAGTGATGTACTGTGGTCAACCATTTGTCTCTCCGCCTTTGGTTCTAACTGGATGTTTTCTTCAATTAAGAACAATCACGGGTTATGTACTTATATAGGTTTTTATTCTGACCACCCTGTGCTTATAATGTACTCTCAATCCTCTTGGGATGAACAAATGAGCTTTGCTTTCTCAGTGTTGTTATTAAAAATCCCACTCTCTTGTAAATCATAATATGCTAATAATAGGTCTGGGGACTCAATTGGAGAAATGAAAGAAAAAGCTTCATTTATGAAGGCATGCTAAGCGCAGCCACAGTAAGTGCTGGGAAATGTGTTTGTTTCAGATTTTTGACCAACCCTTTCAGCAGTCCTGATAGCACTGCAATGTCTAAAGCATCCATAATCACAAATAAGCCCCTGGTAAGTTTGTACAATATGGTTGAAAGGAATACTCTGAACAAAAGCAAAGACAAGAGCTGGGAATACCTTCCAGGAGATTCTGAGACAAATCAAAGATATTTTCAGCAACTGCTTAAATAGCATGTAAGCATTTCACCTGTGTTTTTCCTAGTGGTGCTGGCACCACTCTCCACAAAAATAAAAGCAGGATTTTTTAAAAAATAAAGCTATGTTTGAAATCTACTAGCAGCTTGTCCTTTAGGTACTGTCTAAGAGTTCATCATGTTCTTCTCAATGGTTAACAAAATTACTAAGTTGGGCTAAAAACATTTCTTGACTGTATGCCAGATATTCAGAAACCAAAAAGATTCATTGACAAAAGCAAATGGAATAAAAATTACCAAGGATGTGGTAAGTTATCACAGGATGTAGCTAACTGCAGTGAGGTAGGAAAGTCAATCGTCATTCTGATTGTGTAAGGCGTAAGAATTGCGGAATCCTATGCTGGAATGTGAGACCATCACCCCTTTACACAGAAAAAAAAAAAAGGTGGCTGCAGCACCTTCTAAATTCTCTGTCCAGTTCTCAGCTACAGGAGTCTCTACTAGAGTGAATAACTGAACCAGGAGCATCAGTAGAGTCAGTGCATAACTCAAATTGTTGAATATAAAAGAAATGAAACAAAAGCAAAAGCTGTAAATACTCACTGTAAGTACGGCATGCATACTAATAAACTTGGTATCCTGTGTTATTTTTCTTTAATTGTTCTCAGAATGTTAAATACTTTATTAAATAGGTGGTGCAGTTTCCTGTAACATGTCTTTAGGCAAGTAAAATTCCACTCCCTCTAAACACAAACTGTAAGATTCAAATGACACATTACCTGGGAATCCTCCAGCCAAGCAACAGAGAGAACCAGGTAGGACATACCCACACTTTTACTTCCAATTCCAACACACCAGACTTGCCCCCATATTCAGGTTCTCTTAGATCTCCTCCTAACTCCCCCTCAGCCCCCTTCCCTTCTCACGGGGGGTCTCAGCCACCAGCTTCTATATGAATTCTCCATGAACCCTAGCGAGGGAAGCAGGTAGCTATCTTCATCACATCTTCATTCACCCTCTTCCCCAAATGCAATCTCCAAGTCTCATATCCATCTATATAGCAGACTAACTGCTGTGTCCTCTCCTCCCGTGATGTCCCCATTCTTAGAGCACTATGCAGATCCTCAGGACACACCCTGCTTTCTTCCCTCCTATGAACCCCTGGAGCCCCAATACTTAGCCCATCTCCATCTCCATATATCAGCTTCCAATACTAAGAAAAACACATTCATTCTATCCTCAAGTCGCAGCTGTCACACCTGGCAGGGTCTCAGAAGCATGTCTGACCAGCCTACTCATAGCCAATACACTCTCCTAAGAAACAGAGAGGCCAACAGAAACTAAGAAACAGAATGTCAGCCAAACAAAAACAAGTCCAGATAATAGCACTTAGAATTAAAATTATCCCATATCCAATTGACTACAAAATAAAAAACATACAGAATCAATTACATCCAGGCTGATTTGTCACTAGAGAGCCCAGTAACCCTACTACAGTAGGCCTTGAGAAATGAAATAAAGCTGAATCATGAGACAAAAACATCAATAAATAAATCTATGAAAACACAAACAGTGGAATTAAATGAAGAAACAGTTCAAAACTTGTGAGCAAAATGGAGTCAATAGAGAAAAATCTAAAACGATGGAAAACTGAAAAGGAAAAAACTTAAGAACTCGAACAGGTAACTCAGAGGCAAATCTCACCAAGAAAATGTAAAATTGAAAGTGAGAACCTCAAGCAATGAAGGCAAGACAGAAGAAATAGATATCTAGCTCAAAATACAACTAGATATTCAAAAAAATCTGAAAAATCAAATCAAAACTAAATAAAAAAAATTCAGACACAAAGTAACCTGCAAATCTGGAACACTATGATTTTGCAAGTAATAGGTATAGAGGAAGATGAAGAAACACAGGTCAAAGGCAAAGAAAATATATTTTTTTTCAATGCAGTTTATTCAGGAACCTTGAACAATCATCGGACCCTGGGGAAAGCCAGCCCACAGCTTAAATAGCCTCTGGGTAGCCAACCCCAGCGTGCCACGTGGGCAATGCAGATAGGTCCACATACATGGAAGCAAGCCAGATCCTCAGCCTTGGCCAAATGTGGAGTTGTTCATGACAGAGAGCACTCACCATTGGGAAGGTGGAAGGCAGAAACCAGCTCCTTCTTTAAGGCGCGGCATTATGCAGCTCTCTACAGTTCCCCCTTTTTGTTTTACACGCATCAGGCAAGAGTAGAGGTCTGATCTCTGATATTAGAAATAAATTGGGACTTTGTACTGATGTTCATTTAGGTGTCATCCACCCAAAGAGCATCAGACCCGTCTGATACCTTTTTCTCAGAGGCGGGACCTGGGATATCAACCCGCATGCGATCAGACTTGCTCTTCTCTGGGTCCAAAGCGGCTGACCCTGAGTGCAGTGCTTAGCCTCGCATCCTGAGCATAACATTTTAGCTTTTTATGGTAGCCAACCATGCTTGGGGAGACTGTCCTGCTTCAATGGCTGTAAAGGCCTGAATGATCATGGCTGCATTACGCTGTTGTGAGACTCTAATCTTGCATATACCCCACAGGCAAACCAAGGAGACCAACACCAGAAGGCCTGCTATCGCTCCCATGCCCGCCCATTCCTTCAGATGATTCATGGCTGCAGCAATGCATGATGATAATCCTGTGGCTAGTCCTGCGTCCACTCTGGTAGAATTTACTGTGACAATGGCCACTCTCAGCTGCTCCATCGTAGTATCGAATTCTCCAGTCCAATTACCTAAAATATAGCTAGACAATTGTTTAGACAGATTTGCAGCACAGGAAAAATTCTCATGTTGTATGCTAGTGACACAAAGTCCAGCATACTTTCATCGATAGCCAGGTTGAGCGATTTGCCATAGGGTATCTATTTGCTCCTGCACGAGGTCAATCCTCTGATTGAATACCATCAAGCCTCCTTTTAGTTGAGCATTAATTCCTTTCTGTACATCTAAGGCATGAGCTACATTGGCTAAAAGAAAATATTTTTAACAAAATCATAGATAGAATTTTCCTAACCTAAGGAAGGGGTGTGACAAGGTTCCTTCATCTTAACTCAGCTGAAGTCATTTTGGTTTAACTTAAACCTAACTGTCCATTTCCTATTGCCTCCTTGAAGAGAACCCTGTTCTTGAAACCTGGACGTCTAAATACCCCACCTACCTGAAGTGGAAGTTTCTGGTTTCTTTGAAGACTCAGTTGAGACAAATGATGGTTTGCTAAGCTGCCTTGTGAGAGAGCATGTGATGTTTTGGTGGAGGCTGGCTTGTGAAAGGCCACATGATGTTTTGCTGTGAGTTGTCTCCTGAGAGGGGCATGATTGTGGCCAGCTGTGAACATCTGTGGGGTGAACTCTGAGGAGAGGAGATATATAGAAATTCATGGACAGTGAGACATCATCCCTTTCTGCATCAACATTTCTTTGCTGGTCTTCATGATTTGACACTTGGCTTCACAGAGAGAAACGTTCCAGAGAATTTCTGGGGCAATCCAACAAAGGTTGAGGATTTCACTGATTTTTCCCAGTCTGCTGAATCATTCTGGTGAGTGTTGCTGCATGGTGTTAGCCTTTGGACTGGACTGCTGGGATCCAGAGTGAGGAGTGGAGTCCTCCCAAGGATGACTTCCAAAAAAGTCTACAACCCCCCTTTACCTAATAACCTTCTTTCCCTTTACCTCTGGTTAGTGGGTAGAAGGGAGGTAGATTTTAAGAACCCTAAATAAAGTAGGTTTGGTGAAAAATCTAAGCCTACACCTACCAGCATGTTTTTGGCTTCTGTTAAACTGCTCACATTACTTCCCCCATGCAACTGCGGAACAGAATGTTGTTTTTCTGGTTTCTTTGCCTTTAAAAGTTCTCTGTAAAATGATTTCTTTCTTTTTTATTTTAGTCCTATTTTTTTAAATTTATTACAATTTAATTATATTGTATCCCATCTGTAATCCCCTACCTCAACTCCTCCCAGTCTTGCCCACCATCCCTCTTCCCCTCTCATTCCCTTCTCCCAGTCCAATGATAGGAGATGTCAACCTCCCCTTCCATCTGACAATAGCCTATCAGGTCAGGACACCATGCATTGTCCTCCTCTGCGGCCTGGTAAAGCTATGCCCCCATTCAGGGGAAGGTGATCAAAGAAGTAACCACTGAGTTCATGTCAGAAACAGTCCCTGTTCCCATTATTAGAGAACCCACTTGGATACTGAGCTGCCATAGGCTACATCTGTGCAGGGATTATCTCCATGCATGGTCCAGGGTTGACCTATCAGTCTCAGAAAAGACCTCTGGGCCCAGATTTTTGGTTATGTGCCTCTCCTTGAGGAGCTCCTGTCTTCTCCAGATCTTCCTATCTCCCTTTCCTTTCATAAGATTCCCTGCACTCTGCCCAAAATTTAGCTATAAGTCTCAGCATCTGCTTCCATAACCTGCTAGGTAGAGATTTTCAGAGGCCCTCTGTGGTGGGCTCCTGTCCTGTTTCTTGTTTTTTCCCCTCTTCTGATGTCCATCCCATTTGCTTTCTGAGTGAGGATTGATTATCTTATGCAGGGACCTCCTTCTTGCTTAGCTTTTTTGGTTGCACAGATTTTAGTATGATTATCCTATATTATATATCTAGTATATACTTATAAGTGATTATATACAATGTGTGTCTTTCTGCTTCTGGGATACCTCATTCAGGATGATCTTTTCTAGTTCCCACCATTTGTCTGCAAATTTCACGTTTTCCTTGTTTTTAATTGCTAAGTAGCATTTCATTGTGTAAATGTACCACAATTTCTGTATCCATTCTTCAATTCTGGCTATTATGAATAAAGCTGCTATGAACATGGTTGAGCAAATGTCCTTGTATACTTGATCATATTTTGGATACATGCCTAGGACTGGTATAGCTGGATATAGAGGTAGCTCTATTCCAAATTAACTGAGAAAGTGCCAGACTGATTTCCAAAGTGGTTGTACAAGTTTACATTCCCACCAGCAATGGAGGAGGGTTCCCCTTTCTCCACAACCTCTCCAGCATGTGTTGTCACTTGAGTTTTTGATTTTAGCCATTCTGATGTGTGCAAGGTGAAATCTCAGGGTTGTTCTGATTTGCATTTACCTGGTGACTAAGGACCTTGAGCATTTCTTTAAGTGTTTCTCTGTCGTTTGATATTCCTCTACTGAGAATTCTCTGTTTAGCTCTGTACCCCATTTTTTAATTGGATTATTTGATTTGTTTCTCTTTAACTTATTGAGTTCTTTATATATCCTAGATATTAGCCCTCTGTCAGATACAGGGTTGGTGAAGAGCCTTTCCCAGTCTGTAAGCTGTCGTCTTGTTCTGATGACAGTGTCCTTTGCTTTACAGAAGCTTTTCAGTTTCATGAGGTCCCATTTATTGATTGTTGATCTTAGAGCCTGTGTTGTTGGTGTTCTGTTTAGGAAGTTGTCTCCTGTACTGATGAGTTCTAGGCTCTACCCCACCTTTTCTTCTAACTGGTTTAGTGTATCTGGTTTTATGTTGAGGTCTTTGATGCACTTGGATTTTAGTTTTGTGCAGGATGGTAATTATAGATCTATTTGCATTTTTCTACATGTAGACTTCCAGTTAGATATCTAGCACCATTTGTTGAAGATGCTGTCTTTTTTCCAATTGTATGGTTTGGGCTTCTTTGACAAAAGTCAAGTATTCATAGGTGTGTGGGTTTATTTCTGGATCTTCTATTTGATTCCATTGATCCTCCTTTCTGTTTCTATGCCAATACCATGCAGTTTTTTATTACTATTGCTCTGTAGTACAGACTGATATCAGGGATGAAGATACCTCAAGAAGTTTTATTTTTTATTGTAGAGGATTGTTTTAGCTATTCTGGGTTTCTTGTTATTCCATATGAAGTTGTGAATTTTTCTTTCAAGGTCTGTAAAGAATTGTGTTGTAAAATAAATTCAAGGCTACTCTGTTTCTTTCCAGGCAGTTACTACCCCACTTAATAGAGACTCTCAGTTCAGACTCTTCGGTTCAGGAGTTCCTTCCCTGACTTCCTTCAGTGATGGACTATGATGTGGAAGTGGAAGCCAAACAAACCTTTCCTCACTATCTTGCTCTTTGTCATAGTTTTCACCATAGCAATAGTAGTCCTAAGACACATTGATACCAGGAGTGGGGGATTGCTATGACAGATCGGACCATATTGCTATGAAAAGGATTATGGAAAGACATTTGAATTTTGGCATAGAGCATGCATTGTTTATTGATAGCTTACTGGGCTATTCTGTAGGAACTTGGACGAGAAAGTTGAGAGCAATGGAGGATAATGGAGACAATGGAAGACTGGCTTGTGAAGTTTTAAAAGAAAGCAAATACTCTAGCAAGCCATATGTGTGAAAAATCTGTGATGTCTGGTCAGCTAGAGCTGAAAAAAAAAAAAAAAAAAAAAAAAAAAAAAACAAAAAAAAACAGCTGTTAATAACAAGAGACCAGGAAAAATCAAACTAAAACCTTTGCTTAGCTGGAAAAATGGACTCTGATCATCTGGAGAATCAGCTGTTATTAAGAAGAGACCATCATCATTGAGATGAAAAGAGTCAGCCAAGATTGTACTGCCTGCACTCAGGAGCATCAGAGTCAGCCAAGTGGTACTGACTTTGAAAGCATGAAGGGGTATGGAGAGCAGCTGAGGCTTGGGATTGTGTGCTAGGGGTGGGGTAACTCTAAAGAGGCTGTCAGTGAAATACAAGCCAGACATAACAAGATATTCCAGCAGTCTTGGAGCTGTCTTGGTGATGACCACCAAGATCAGAAGTGGCGGTGGATGGAAACAACTGGATCCTGAAGACAAGCTGTGTGTGCTGCAGAGAGTGGAGCCAGAGAAGGAACCCAAGCCCTCCAGGAGAACCCAGAAGATGATGAGTGGATCCCACATAAATGGACATTGAATTACTTGCACTTTAGGAGTTTGATTTTGCTTTGTCCAGATTGCCAGTGTGCCTGGTTCTTTCCTCTTGAAGTAAGAGTGTTTATTTTTTATTTGACAGGAGCACACAGTTGACAGAATTTGAATTTCAAAGACTGGATTTTAAAGAGATTGAATTTTTAGTGTCTGAATTTTTGAAGGTGGCAGAACTTAAACATTGAAATGTTTACATTGTAATATTGGTATTAATAGAGGTTTGGGGGAAAGAAGAAGAAAAGAAAGGTTGTGGCTTAATAGTGATGTGCTTGTGTGTCAGTTGGGAAGGAAGGGATCAATTGTGCTGGCTAACTTTATGTAAATTCAGTGAAAGCTAGATTTATCTGAAAGGGAACCACAGTTGAAAAAAAATGACTTAATAATATCTGGCTTTTGGATATTTTATTAATTAATAGTTAATAGTGGAGGGCCCAACCCATTGTGTGTGATGCCATTCCTGGGCCAGTAGTCTTGGATTTTATAAGAAAGTAGGCTGAGCAAGCTATAATGAGCAAACCAGTGAGCAGCCCCCCTTCATCACCTCTGAATCAGCTTCTACTTCTAGGTTCCTGCAGTTTCAGTTCCTGTGCTAACTTCCTTCAGTGAAAGTCTACAATGTGGAAGTGTAAACCACATAAACCCTTTCCTTCCAGATTGTTTTTGGTTATGGTGTTTCATCACATAATTAAAACCCTTAGTATGACATTATCTCTATGCAAATTTGAAGAAATTCTTTAATAATCTGTACTGTGTTTAGCCTTGAGCTGAATAAAGAGGAGAAAGCTTATCACTAGGGATTAGGATTAAATAATCTATCAAGAGGCTTGTATATGAAGAAGACTGATCTTGCATAGAGATAAATACACACACACACACACACACACACACACACACACAGGTAGGAGCGGATTTTAGTGGCAACACACAAAAGAGAGGGAAAAGGACGATTCAACCCAGAACACCAAGAAGTAAACTGTAATAACATAATACTTAAAAGTGGGGGAGGGGTGAAGGGAATGTTTATTTGCCTGTTTCAGTTGCTGTCTTGGAGATTTATTGCCTCCATCTTCTAACGAAGGCCTAGTCCGGGAAGCTTCTACCCTCCATACAGTCTAATCTAGGTCTAGAATGAATTGCTTCAAGAATTACTGCTTAATAAGCCCTTTCTTTTTTTTATTTTATTAATTACACTTTATTCACTTTGTATTCCCCCATAAGCCCCTCGCTCCCCCTTCTTCACGCATGCCCTTCCCCAAGTCCACCGATAGGGGAGGTCCTTTTCTCCTTCCTTCTGATCTTAGTCTATCTTCTGTGGCCTGGTAAGGTTGGTAAGGTTGCTCCCCTCTTAGGGGGAGGTGATCAAAGAAGCTCACCCTTTCTTGTTCTTTCTTAGCTCTGTCCTGGCTGTTTCAACTCAGATGGTCTGGTTTAAACTCCCCTCCCAGCTGATTTATTCAATCTATCTTCTCCCTCTTTACCTGAATTACTCTGCATGGCCTCAAACTAACTTCAACAATCTGATCTGATCTTCTGTCTCTTTCTTATTCTCTGGCTCATTCTGTCTTCACCTGCGTCTAGCTTATTCACTCTCTCTCTCTCTCTCTCTCTCTCTCTGCAACCTGTACCTCTATTACTGTCCAGATAAAAACTACATCCCCTCTCTTTCTGCCTTGCTTCTAAAGAAGCTCCCTTTTCCTTTCTCTTCTTGTGTGAATTAGGCATATACTATTCTGTCAAGTCTTACTCTGAATTCACACTGTTTCTGCCACTCAATTAGACATCACTTTCAAACATGGGTTCTTTCTACAAATTAACGTTACCTTCATTGTTTGGACTTAAAGCCATGTACCACTGTGCCTAGACCTAAGCTTTTCTTCACCTGAAATTTGCTCTGTACCAGCTGGCCTTTAACTCAGATCTGCTTGCCTCAGTTTCCTGAGTTAAAGGAGTGTTTGTATTCCAACTGAATCACACAGTTCTAGAAGGTCTTTGAATATGATCTCCTGCCAGAGCAGCCATCTTTGGTATTAAAATTCTTCTATGGTGTTTGTGTGTTTGTGTGTGTGTATGTTCCACATGACAGAGGTCTCTCTGCCTTGGTGTCCTAGAAGCTCTTCAACACACAATGAGCTATTTCAGTAAACAGATGTGGATTACTGCTCTACATAATCAGGGTAAGAGTCTTCTCCATACTTCCTTATTTCCATCTACAGTTTTATGTAAAGTTCTTAAATATTATAAGCTCTTCAACTCTTCCTAATGAAGAGTAGAATCATTCTATCTCAAACATATGTATCTCTCTTTAAAAGATTTCAATGTAAATAATAATATCAAAAAGCACATTTTGTGGTTCATAGTAAATCATTCACTTCAGTCTCACAAGCAATACACACCACAAGAAACATATTGACTCTTCTGCCTAAGAATATAGGTAGTGCAGAACTTTATACCATAACTTTGATTTATTGGTCATTCAAAAATAATTTTTATCAAATATTGTCAAGGGCAGAAATACCTCCTTTATTATTTCATTCTCTCCAAGTATCATGGGATGCTTTAAAAATATTCATTTTTTTGCTGTTTGGACCCTAGCATCTGATGCAAAATGATTTCCTCACTGGATAACCTTGGCTGCACATGACTCAGAGCAATTCTCCACGTTCTCTATGGGATTTCCATAGTATTACATGGTTTTCTTGCTACAACGCTATTGCATTAAAATAATAATACACCCATATAGAATTCAAGACAGGAAACTTTTTAAGGTAAGAAAATATTTTTTCTCAGCCATGTTAAAATTGAATATTTTCATGAATTTACTGTTATTTATATTTCAAACACTTACGAATCTAACTTGTTTTTCCCATTTTCATTCTACTCTCATTTTTTTCATAAAAACACATTAGATCTTTTCAGATTTATTGTCCTTGCCAGAGAATTACAATCAATGGGCATGAGTTAATTAAAACAAATATCTGACCAAGAATTGGGACTAAAACATACATTTTTAAAATTACAGTGATTCTGGATTGTTGTAGTGTGTGTGTGTGTGTGTGTGTGTGTGTGTATTTGTATTCAAGAATTCTTGATCTGGGGAGATTTGCTCAGCTGGTGGAGAGCTTCCCTCAGTTTGATCCTCAGCAACAAATATATTGGACTTGTTGGCATATGGCTGAAATCAAAGCACTTGTAAAGTGGAGTAAGAAAGCTATCAGAAGTTTAAGGTCTTTAGATAAAACAATGTATCTTTGTATCATTTATACAAAGCTAGAAAAGGGCATACTGTAAATTCAGTAGAAAACTGAAGAATTTTAGAATAATTGCCTTGGCAAAGGAAATTTAAAAGCAGCCAGTGTGGACTATGTTGTCTGGTTATTAGTGGCTAGGCTTATGAAGATCTATAATGAAAGAGGTCAAACTCAGCAAGGAAAAAATGCAAAATGTAAAATTTGAGGAGCCAAGTGACAACAGAAAAAAAAACTGTGGCCAAGGAGATAAACCCATTAAAGGAAAGCCTGGTGTTAAAAGGAAAAAAAGAAGTGGTGACCTCAGGGCAAGACCCCCACCCAGGTAAGCTTCCAACTTATGAAATGGAATTAAAGAAAAGCTTAGGTCCAGCACTCAGGAGACAAAGGCATGCAGATCTCTGAGTTCAAGGTCAGCCTGGTCTTCTATCCAAATTCCAGGACAGCCAAGCTTAGGCAGTGAAGGAAACCATTGAAAACAGAAAGCTGGTGAGGATGTGACTGAGCAAGAGAGCCCTGTTCCAGACCCAGCAAGCAGAACAACTTGGCAGCTTCAGTCATGTGGTTCTGACTTTACATTCAAGGACAGAAGGAAGTGGTTATGGAATCTCCCTTGAAACTGAGGAAAGCGGTGGAGACCAAGCATGTGCCAGGGGTATTCCTACATGGAGTACCAGAGAAGCCATTGCATGAAGCTGTGAAGTTGAAGCCTGGATTGCCTTGGAGACCCCAAGATGTTAGAGATGCCAGAGTCATGAGATAACTGTAAAGAAAAGCTCCTAACTGGGAGTAGAACCAGCTCATGAGGGAAAAAAAAAAAAAGGCTGTTTAAGTAAGCTTAAAGCAGTTAGGCGATCTGAAAAACATGTCAACATCAGACATGGAGATGCAGAGTTTGGAGTTTGTCCTGCTAATTTTTGGTTTTGCTTTGATCTGGTATTTCCTCACTGTGCTCTATGCTCTTTTTCCTCCGTTTTGGAACATTAATGTATATCCTATGCCATTATATGTTGGAAGTATGTGATCTGTTTTTTATTTTTTTCATTTTAATTTCATAGTTAAGTGATTGTATGAATCCTAAAAGAGCCTTTGAACTTTGAAGTTTTAAACATTGTTGAGACTGTGATAGATTATGGGAACTCTTGAAGTTGGTGTAAATGTATTTTGCATTATGTTATGGCTACAAGACTATGGAGGGCCAGGGAGCAGTGGTTTGAAAAGGTATGGCCCATGTAGACTCATGTGTCTGAATTCTTGGCCATATGGAGTAACACTATTAGGAGGTGTTGCCTTGTTGGAGTGGGTGTGGCCTAGTTGGAGGAAGTATGTCACTTTTGGGGTGAGCTTTGTGGTCTCTTATGCTCAAACTACTTATAATGTGGCACAGTCTTCCTCTGCTGCCTGCAGATCAAGATGCAGAACTCTCAGCTCCTTCCTAGCCCCATGCCTGTCTGCATGATGCCATGTTTCCCACCATGAAGATAATGAACTAAACCTCTGAAACTGTAAGCCAGCCCCAATTAAATATCTTTCTTTATGAGAGCTCCTATGGTATTGTGTGTGTTTATATATTACAGGCTGTGGTCCAGCTAGTCCAACAATGACTCTCTGCCATAGAAAGTCCAAGAATCCAGTAGTTGTTCATTCCTCAAGACTGGATATCTCAGCTAGTTTTCAGTTTATACTGGAATTCCTAATGCCAGTGAACACATGTAGTTGCTAACAAGGCAAGAATAAAAGTTTCCTTCTTCCATGTCCTGAATATAGGCTGCTGCCAGAAGGTTTGGTCCAGATTACAGGTGGATCTTCCCACCTGAAGTGATCTGAATTAAAAGTGAGTCTTCCCATGTCAAAAGATTTAATCTTTAAAAATCCTTGCAGATAGACACATTTACTTATGTTTTAGGTAATTCTAGATGTAATCAGGTTGACAACCAAGAATAGCCATCACAAGAACCAAAATTGTGTTGGAAAAACACATTAAATTTAAATGTACAAATTCATGAGAAATCCAGATCCTAAACAAAGGTAAAAAGCTGTTGAAGGCACAAACTATATTAGAGAAACACGTAAAATATCAGGGAGGTTTATATCTTTGCACTCACATAGTAAAGAGAGCCATAGCTACTCTACAGCAACAGTTCCCAAGCTATGGGTCACAGCCCCTCTGGGAACTGAGCTTTCTTTTCACAGGCATTGCCTAAGACCATCAGAAAACAGAGATATTTACATTATGATTTATAACAGTAGCAAAATCACAGTTATGAAGTAGCAAAAAATTTTTATGGATGGTGGTCACCACAACTTGAGGAACCATGTTAAAGAGTCACAGCATTAGGAAGGTTGAGAACCACTGCTTTAAAGAACAATTGTCCAGAAATGTTTCTTTCCAGGAATGACTGTCCAATGTCAGTCCTATTTTCAGTCCCTAACAGCACTCCTATTTTCCATGGTAGCAGCAGCAGCTGTGACATAATAGCTTCTTTTGCAGCTTTAAAATTTTTAGTAATTGTAGAGGTTGAATTACATAAGATCCATTATGTCCACCCCTAAGAATAAAGTTTACAAGCAGGTGTAATAGAGATTTGCATTTTAGACAACACTAAAGCATTGCTGTGAGGGTCATTTAAGAACAAAACCGCTGCACTTCATCTCTGAATGCAGCAGAGCTCTAGGGCACTGGGTACTACTTTGTTTGCCCACTAATACTAGTGATGTCAGTGCAGTGCCAGAAATAAATCAGGAGGTGGAATGTCTGGGAAGTTCTCCCAGTTCTACCGACCAAGATGGAAACTCAAGAAATGAAAAATTGAACAGTTCTGAGTCCTCTGAAGGACACTGTGATAAGATGACTCTTGAACTTGGACCTATTCCCCACCGAACAGGGCAGTGCACATAGAGATAGACCACAGACAGCGTCAGATTATCTCTACCATCTCCTTCCACACTCAGAACAACCAAATGTTAAATGCACTGAGTTTTAATAAATTTAACTAAGGTTATGGGTAAAAATATTGAAACACTAGTGATTTTGTGCTACAAGCCCCTAAACAAGTGTGCCTTAAAACCAGAATTGATTTTTGTCTAATGCAGTATTTTCTTTGTCTTTATATGTGTGTGTATTTAAATGATTTTATTATTATCATTTATTAAAATTTATTCAATTTGTATCCTGGCTGTGTCCCCCTCCTTCTTCTCCTTCCAATCCCACCTTCCCTCTCTCTTCTACCCCATGCCACTCCCCTAGTCAGATAGATACAGGAAGATTGAAATAATCCCTTTTATCCTCTCAGACCACCATGGCCTAAAATTAGACCTCAACAACAACAGAAGTAACAAAAAAACCTACATACACATAGCAACCAAACAACTCTCTACTCAATAACAGCCATATCAGGGAATAAATTAAAAAAAAAAGAAATTAGAGCCTTCCTAAAATTCAATGAAAATGAAGGCACAGCTTACCCAAATTTATGGGACACAGTGGAAGCAGTGCTAAGAGGAAAGTTCATAGTACTAAGTGCCTTCATTTCTTTTTGAAATTCAACAGCACACTACATATTTTCCATCTACCCTTCTGTTTTTCATTGCTTTTCCATGTATACAAATTCATTTACCTAAACTTTGTTTTTCTATTAAAAACTGCTATATAGATGAGGAATCAGTTGTGAAATAACACACCTCACCTTTGTTGAAAGAAAGAATATATATTTTAGTTTACATAAAACAGATTAATGTAATAAGTTTATGACATGAGATCCCCAAGTAAAGAAATTTAAAATGTATGTTTTTTCTCAATATTGTAATTTTATTACAGAAGATACTAAATTCAGGTTAATTTCCTATAGTGCTTCAAAATCATTAAAGATTTTCTTAAGCATGTTTTGCATAATATCAGTATTATATATATTCTTACACTATACCATCATAGAAAACTGATATGTTCATAATTTATTCTTAAACAAATACATTCTTATATTTGTAATTCCCTGAATGTGACTTATGAATGAATATTTAATAGAACTGCTGTTATTAAAACCTATATTGTCACTGAGATTTTCCATTGTTTTTCTTTCCTAAATGAACTCAGTGGCTGGCTCTTTGACCACCTACCCCTGAGCAGGGAGCAGCCTTGCCAGGCCACGGAGATGGACAATGCAGTCAGTCCTGATGAAATCTGATAAACTAGGGTCAGATGGAAGGGGAGGAGGACCTCCCCTATCAGTAGACTTGGAGAGGGACTTTAGAGGAGATGAGGGAGGGAGGGTAGGATTGGGAGGGAATGAGGGAGGGTGCTACAGCTGGGATACAAAGCGAATAAACTGTAATTAATATAAAAATAAAGAAAGAAAAAATTCAAATTCAAAGTCCTAGAAATTATTTTCAAAGAGACAAGAATCATTTTTCTCAACTAGTGTTGCAGAGTTTCACAATATAAAATGATAGGGAATCTACATAAATATTTAAATGCTCTCTGGCCTATTATTATCCTTGTGTTCATAGTATGAGATTCATCTATGAAAGAAATCAGAAGCTGAATTTAAATTGTAATTATCTATTGCATCTAATTTCGAGGGTAAAATTTTAAAGATGATGAGGTCATTTTCTTGTCCAGAATAGATGTTAGCTAAAATCAATGTATGACCTATCCTGTCATAACTTAAGATTAATTTCCAAGCCTTGTGGTCTTTGTGCTTGTTTTCTTCTAACATTAACCAATGCATTTCTTCAATGTCTTCTCAGAACAGATGTCTACTAGCCAGCAGATGCTGCCATGAGAAGTTACATGATCATGATTCTGAAATGATCCTGGTTGATAGATGTGGATATACTCATGCTCTTTGGTGATATTTTTAAGATATTCTAAATGAGTGTGAACTCATGGGCTTTTTAAGAATTTTGAATCTGTATCCATTCCTGGAAGCTGCCTGCCAACTCCAATTTCTCTACTTCACAGGACTAATCTCCTTTTAAGAAAGGGCATTAACTTACCAAAAAGGAAACGGTGTGCTTGTAATGACAAATGAACATGCCTCGTTTCTTCTATTTGATAGAAGGGCACTTGCCCTGTATAAATTGTGTATTCTTCTGTAAACAGACTCTCTAACCATCTAGCTAGAAGAACCAAATGCCGTGTTCTGATGGTACCAGGCCCCTATTCAAAAATATAGCACTTGGTTTATATGAAAGTTTTGATATTTAACCTTCTGTCTAAACCTTAAATCAAGGCCCTAGGGCAAGGACAAATGTCTTCATCTTTTTACATTTAAAAATCTGTTTCAAACGAGGGAAGAGAAATTAAACTCCCAGAATGATTTGAGTCTGTGAGCATAAAAATAGCCCTCTAGCATAGTATGCATTTATAACGAGAGTCATAATCTGAGGATCAGTCTCTCAAAATGAGAATGAGGATCAAAAAGAATTACAGGAGGAAAGTATGTCTGTAAAAAGACATCTATACATTCCTGTGCATGTAAAAAAGCTAAACAAACACAATTAAAATACAAGCTTATTTAAGTACATCTCTATACCCAGTCCTCAAACATGCATACAAATATACACATAAAAATACAATACAACCAAAATTGTGCTATTTAGATTTTTTTAAAGTAATTATAGGACTTAACTCCTACAGCAGCCATAGAAATTATCATAGGTTGTAGCCACTGCCATCACAAGAAATGGTTTCAATTCAGCCTTTAATGAGATCAGCAATTTCTATTCATTTTCATGGGTACCTACTCTTATAATGAAAAGGATTAATTTGAAGTTCCTAGAAATGCATCACCTAGCTCCTGTTGGAGGATAGCTAGTCTATGGGCCATAAATATAATTTCTTCAAGTGCTGGGTTGACTATTTCATTAAAACAGATGATGTTTTAGTATTTCATATGCAAAGCCATCCAAGGGTTGTGTAAAGCAGGATTTTACTATAGAATGTATTTGAAGAGAAAAAGATGTAGTTGGAGGTAATCATTACTCAGAGATGCACTGGCTGGGGTGGGTAAATGCTTCATTTTTAGGGTGGGGGCCAAGAGCAAAATATTCTGAGTCCCATATTGAAATAGGAAATACAAAGGCAGAAAATACACCTTTTGTCATGAGTATTCTTTAAAGCAAGAGATATTAATTCATTCAGTGTTTTTCTTTGTAAAACACCCATAATGTACAAAGGGCAAAATTAGAGGTCTGGGGAGGGAGGGGCTACGTACACACTGTAGATGAGCCTCTATTTTGCCCTCATGAGCTCACCACTGACATTTAGTAAACATTTTTAATTGCATAGCTCCTGCAGTTCAGAAAGGTAGTGATGACAATGGCAACCTAGTGGTTTAATATGAGGGAAAATATAATAATATTTAATAGTGGAAAATATGAGGGACACTGTAAAGATGACAGCAGGTCTCCAGAGCACAGGTACATCCAACTCCCTACAAACTAGCTGTAAGTGAAACTCCCTATAGAACGTAAATGGCACACATATAATGATAAAGGAAGTACTTTAACTTAATTTGACCAAATCATGGAGAGAAAGGATGAAAAGTTAGTCAATTTTGTTTCTCATGAAAATAGAGACAACTGCTCTCTCAATATTGTTCATTAGTTAGGAGTGTTATAGGCTTGGGTTTTTCTAGATTTCTCTTTGATAGATAAAAAAATTGATTAATATCTTGAGAGATGACCATTAAAAATACCAAGAGTTATTTATAAAACAGTGACAATCATCTAATTTCTGAAAGTGGAAATGATGCAGAGAATGAGTAAGTGTATATTTCTTTGAAAATTATGTCAGAATCTGTTTTAAATCTTAACGCAGCCTTCATCATCTTGCGAGTGAATAATAACACATAATGATTCTTGGTCTTGCCACAGAAATATTCCTTCCTTGGACCAGTATCTTCTGTGATATCTGCAAACCAATGGCAAGCGATATGCAATAATAATGTACAAGACAGCAATCAGCCATAATATACTAAACCTTTTGAAAGTTATGCCCCCCCCCCTGCAGAGGACAGGTAGACAGCTGATTCATAAGTGATATATGAGTTATTCTGGTATACCAAACAAAGGCAGTGTAATTATATTCTTAAATATTTGTAAATTACCTGCCTCATAGATATATAATATCCTCAGAAGACAAAAACAAGAGTAAAAGTAGTTTAAAATGAAGAGGTACCGTCACCCTTTTTGAGACTCTAGGAATGCCAAATCTGAGTATCTACAGCTGCTTTAGTAAGTGTTTTTGGACAAATATCACCCAGTAAAGAAAGAATAATAATTGCCTTATTTATCTCCATAATATTTATGTACAAACTCTTACTACTTATTTTACCCTCAAATTTTCATCCATTGTGGAGAGAATATCATGTTCATCAAGCCAAATGAAATAATGCCAGATTATCTACATTTTCTTTAATAGCTAAGGTGTTTGTGGATTGACTTATAAAAGAATATATTGGCTCTACGTGTTACAAAAAATAGTCATTTTAATTTATTAAGAAAACCTAGAACCCCTACACAGATGTAGCCCATGGCAGTTCAGTGTCCAAGTGGGTTCCATAGTAATGGGAAATGGGACTCTCTCTGACATGAACTGATTGGCCTGCTTTTTGATCACCTACCCCTCAGGGTGGTACAGCCTTACCAGGCCACAGAGGAAGACACTGCAGCTACTCCTGATGAGACCTGATAGACTAAGAACAGAAGGAAGGGGAGGAAGACCTCCCCTGTTAGTGGACTGAGGGAGGGTGGAGAAGAGGGAGAGTGGGATTGGTAGGGGAGGAGGGAGAGAGCTACAGGTGGGATACAAAGTGAATAAACTGTAATTAATAAATAATAATAATAATACAAAGGGAAGAAAACTAGTAAAAACATACTTCATACTCAAGACGATCTTGTATGGACAAGTGAGTGGAGGGCAGGAATGAGGAGTGGCAAGAATCCCAATCAGTTTATCTTTACCAGAAGAGCCACTGTTAACAATTGGGGCCACGTTTTGCAGTAATATGAGCATTCTGGCTGCCTAGCACATGGAGAAGACCTATGAAGGCAGAGCTGACTGTTCCTGAGGTGGGGCATTACATGGCTCCTTCTAAAGCCATTAATTGTGATTCTCAAATCTTTATAGTGTTTTTGCATAATAAAGTATATCATCTCAAAAAAAAAAACAACGAATTTTTAGAATGTTTAGAGACTCAAAAAGCTGAGAAAACCATCTAACCCAATTTCAACATCTGAAAGTCAAATATTAAGAGAACAGGTAAAGAAAAATTTCAAGATATGTTCTAAATTTTAAAAATATGACTTTAGCCATGACATACTGTGCCTTTCTGAGTAGATCACTGTATGAGAAAACAGCATTCTTGCATGAGAAAACAGCATCACACTCTGCCCTCAAATTCCTATTGAAAGGAAAGAAAAGTCCTTCTACTTCTTTAGTCCCTATACAAGGTAAGAACCAATTGATAAGGGAGCTGTTTTTTTTGGGGGGGGCGGGGAAAGAGGCATAAAAGCTTTACTTAATTTCCATATGAATGGGAAATTTCATAAGAGAATACACCTTAAAGAAATTAGACAAACATGGTGCTATATTAGAATAGTAAAGCCAGGGATGCTGTTAAGAGATATAGAGCATGACAGTGGGAAGAAGCTGGCAGAGAAAAGGAGTACTTCAGAGTTCATTTATTAAGATCTGGTGCAACCAAATTAACAGTCACCTGCAGCAATGTTTGTTTTCCAGCCTTTGTAGTCCTTCCACAATAATAGAGCGTGCAAGATGGAGAAAAAAGTGAGTGGCTCTCTGTAAATCTGACACAAGAGGCATTAGTTTAAAGTAATCAATATGCTAATTTTGCAAAAAAAAAAATGTTTTGCAACAGAATCTCACTATGTAACCCTTCTGGCCTGAAGTTTGCTATGTAGAACAGGCTGGCCTTGAACTCACGGATATCTGCCTGCCTCTGTCTCCTGAATTCTAGGATTAAAGTTATACAACACCACTCCAGGCCCAAGTTTGTATATTTTGAAATGGTAAGGCCATAATTTATTTGCTTTATATGTATTTGCTATCACTTGTTGGGGACAACATGTATAGTGATAAGAGCTGGTTGGACATTAGATCAAAATGCCAAATATAGTATTCCTACCTTCCATGACTATAAACTCAGGCTACTACTTTATCACTCTGATACTTAGTTTCCATCCATAAAATGGGATGAATAATTCATAGGGTAGCTATAAAGATTAAGTGAAGCAATATATGTGAAGTGGCTAGTACATTGCAAGCACTCAATAAATATTAAATGTCAGTATATTTTATTTCTGCAGGTCCAAAATAATTCAGTGAATGAATCAGTAAGAATTAAAGTCTTCTGTAGTTTTTAAATATGAAGCAAGTGTTAGTCACAGTTTGAAAAATGTAGAACCAAAAGACTAGGAGAAATTTAAGATGAAAATACTGTTATTCACTAGCACTGAATGTGATAAACTTCAGCTTCTTAATGGCTGATGGCATAGTAGACTCGGAGGCCATAATGTTTGTTGTGGAACTCATTTAGTAAAGAGGCTGCTTATTTCTGGCTGCCACGCAGCAAGTTACATACATCTCACTTCACAATTAGATATTATGTGCAGTGAAGTCAGACGATGAATGGCACAGCTGCATCTTCCCCAACAATTGTTCATTCTCTTGTAAAAATGGTGATCAAAATGTTTAGGAGAAGGTGCTACAGATTAGGATGGGACAGAGGAAGGAGCATAGAGATCATCTGATTCGCACCCAGGACCATTAAATAGAAGTGATAAGTATTTGTGTTCTTATTACTTTGAGACTTTATATTGAAGATAATCTTCTACATATTTTATTAATAAGTGGGAAAATTCAGTCTTCAAACAAAAGGAAGAATAAAGAAATGAACACATTACTCATCCTAATTTAATCATCACATACTATACACATGTCTTGAAAAAGTGCAATATATCTCATTAATATCTATAATTATTATACATTAATCAAAAGTTTTCAACTATTTAAGAAGATGAAAAGACTCACAACTTCGATATGATCATTACACACTAAATAAATCTATCAATTTATTGCATTGTGCTCTATAAATTTGAATAATTAAAGCAATTAATAAGTGTAGAAAGGGATCTCAGTATCATTTCCTACTTCACATGTTCATGGAAGGAAAAGTGAATCAAACTGAAAGTCAGTGTATAGTCTAAATTTTTGCTGTCCTTAGCAACATATTGTTCTCACATTCATTGATTCAGCAAAAGTATCTTGAGCATTTATAATATGCAAATTCAATGCTAATTAGTAATCACAAAGTTAATGAGAGAGCTTATACTGATGCATACATTCACAAACGAATACATGCACTTACCATCAATTAAAAACAAATATTGAACAAAATGAATAAAGTCAAGTGGATGTTGATGGATAGATATTATGAAGAATATTTTAGATTAAAAAATATGATGAAATATCAAAGGAATAAGGACATGCTATCTGGTGTGGCTTCTTTTTTGTCCTATAAAATCCCACCATTTAAAAGGCCTTACAGAAATTATATACTGAAAATCCACCCCCTTAATGATTCCTCCCTTATCATAATCTTCATTGTGTGTTAAGAAATTAGGAGCTTCTTTAGATCAGGAAAATGTCTCAGCAAAGTTAACACCCTAGGGCCTCATGTACAATTTGTCATCAACAGTCACTAAAGTATCTTGTTTCTAGACTACAGGAAGTAAGGTGAGAAAGTTTTTCTTCCACCATAACATGGAACAGAATTTTTTTCAAAGTGATGGATGAGCTTTTTCATAAGGAAAAGTATTTATTTGCAGCCGCTTCAACTGTAATTTTCATACTGAAGTAATTTAATGCAAAAATTAGCTATTTTGTCTTCTGAATCACTTTATAACTTGCAAATTTTAAAGCTTATCATAATTATTTCGAAATGTTTAAAATTTACACCAACTATTACAAACAAAAGGAAGAAGTCATTTGAAATAACTAGCTAACTAACCAACTGACTAATTAATATTTGTGTTCAGAGGGTGATGCACATGCCATACACATGAGTAGAAACCAGAGGATTGTTTTGTGGAATGACTTCTCTCTCACCACTGTTACATGGTATGCTGGTGTGAATGAGGCATGTCTCCTGTAGGTTCAAACATTTGGTTGTTTTGTCCCCAGTTGTGATAATGTTAGGGGAAGTTTAGGGGGCTTCAGCCTTGCTGAGAAAGTACATAACAGGAGACTGGCTTTGAGAGGTTAAAACCTCAAGCCACTTTTAGTTTGGTCTCTCTGGTCTGGGGTTATCATTGAGGTTTTATCTCTCAACTTTCTCCTTCTGCCATGCGTATAGCTGGCAGCCCTAGCTCCCTGCCGTGATGGACTCTTATTCCTTTGGAAGTTTAAGCCAAGATAAATTCTTTCTTCCATGAGTCCCTTGGTCTTGGTATTTTACCACAGCAATAGAAAAGTAACAAATGCACACAGATTACTGGGAACTTAAGTAAGCAGGCTTGAACAACAAACACTCTCATCTCTGAGATACCCCAACACCCAGAATTCATCAGAAGTCTGTATCTTTGAAGAAAAAAAAATTATATATCTAAAATATAATAGGAGATTTGTTTAACAGGTTATTAGCTTGTAGGTAGCAAGATATATTTTTTTTGGGGGGGGGAATTGTGGATAATTGAGGAGGGTAGAAGTAAAAAGTGAAGAAATGAGAACTAGAGAGATGGTTCCACTGACAAGAGTACTTGTTTGTCTTTCAGAGGGCCCAAGTTCTATTCCCAGAACCCACATGGCAGCTAACACTCTAACTCTAATTCCAGGGTCTGATGTCCTTTCTTGGCCTCTGTGGACTTAAGGTAAACATGGTTCACATACAAAAATAGAGGCAAAAACATTCATCCACATAAAATAAAAAAACAAATTAATATTTTAAGTGAAAAATAAAGATAGATAAATTTATAATAAACATGTGATCAAGTGTTTAGATTCATATTGTTGAGGGTGAGGAGCAATTACAAATTATGATGTCTGGATAGCTCAGGTAGTTGAGGATAACCAGTATAGACTTTCATTGACGATAGATGTGCCTGTATGTTGTTATTTATCAATCCAAGGAAACATTTCTTGTAGCAACATTGGGGTGAATATATTTTGTGAGAGAATTAAATTAGTGATCTGAATTGCCCTTTTGAAAAGTTATGCAGAATTCAGCATTTTATTCTTTTCTCATTTGGTATAGTGATTCACTCGACCATTTATTATTTCATTCACTCAAGAAAACAACTGATTGCTCATTATGTCAGCAAGTTAGACACTGGTCATACGATAGGAAGTCAGATAAGTCCCTTGATGTCAAGAGAACCTAAACATTCTCCAGATATCTCCAACTTCATCAACAAAAATTAATAGCGTGATTTTTAAAATCAGCGTGGTTACCATGCCAACACAGCTTAACTGTTTCACCAGATTAACAGTCTCTGCTCACTGTGTGATATATCATACCCGATGTTCACATATTTATCACATCACTTTTTCAGAGAACTCCTGACTTTACATCTCTAAGAAAAAAGTTGAATAACTCTCACTCACACATTTTACTTTAACAGCAAGTCATTACAGTATACATGTAAACAGACTCCTTCAGTGAGTTTTCATTGTAATCAGCATTGTATATTGACCAACTTCCTAGCTCTTCCACTTTCAAGGCCTCAAAATCTTTTGCTATGCTGGTCACACATTGATTTCAGAGGTGCATGTATAGGACCTAAAGGTATTGCATACCAAGTGATATAGATGGCTATTATTCTGTGTCTTTGAACAGAGAATAATGTTTTTGCTTCCTGGTTTAAAGAATTGTAGTGGGAAGTAGTCATTCATATTATAAAAATAAATAAATAAATGAAAAACTAAATAAACAAATAGAAATAACCCACAAGGATCCAATCTTCTTCATATGTCACCTACTCTATGAAAACTAATACATTTAACATCCTATATAATACCTAATAACCTCTGGGAAAACAATAAATGTTTTGTTTAAACTCAGCCTATGCTTAGGAGAATACATTCTTTAAAAGAACAGCTTTTACTGATAGAGAGAAATAAAAAGAGGTTAGAACTTCTTATTCCTGAGGTACTGACTGTCTCCTTGCTAGAGGCATAACACTTCTAATTGATGGATAAAAAGTCAACAAAGAAGAGCCATGGGTGGAATAGGATGGCCCTGGAAGGAAATAAGATATGATAACTATAAGACTGATTTTCTGTAGAAACCACTGAGTTATATAACTCTTGCTAATTCAGACTACTAGTAAATTATTTCCTTAGTATTAACATCCTTGAATGTTCTGATGTAAAAATGTCCAGAAAATAAGATCTGAATAAAGCAAAGCAATTTTTCTCCCACTACATATTAACATAAACAGAAAAAAATGAGCATGGTTTTATTTATTCCATGGCTTATTAAACTACCAGGCCTTTAGCTGTCTGTGATTTTCTGAAAACCTTTACTTATTTCCCTCACTTACTTACATGAAAGTTGTATAATGGTACCAGTTAGCCTCATCCTTACATGCTGCATCTCATTATTCCACCTGATTACTTGACTGAAAAATAGCAGCAGTGTACCAAAACCTCAAAACCCTTGGAAGACTTTTCTTCTGTGAATCTCTTTGCAAGTTTTATAGCATCTAGTCTGTTAGGCTATTTACCCTTGAAAAGATATAGTATGCAAATCTTGACTCCTGTTTCTATTGTATTCCCATATTTTATCTCAAATGTGACTTTAATAGAGTCACTGTCTTAATTAACTATGTTCTCCATTTTATTTCTTAAGTTCCATTATTTGCAAAGTTTTTTCGGTGCTTCTTTCATCATCTTTGCTCTTTAATAAGTATATTGCCTAATCAAAGCCCTCCTTATCAGACCCTTGATGAGGACAGAAGTGTGCTGAGCATTCAGGTCTTACTTCCTTTTAAATTCACACTCCACAACACTCTAGATGAATCTGTCTCATTGTTTGCATCACGCAATCCTCCTCTTAAAAGGAAACAAATCAACCTGTTGATAACATCATTTATTAAAATGCCATCTCTTGTTAGCCCGAGGCTTCCGTAATGTGTCCCCAACTAACCTGATATTATCATCCCTTCTAATTTATTTCTAAGTAACTGGAGGTTTGAATACATGCATCTGTAAGTTCAGCACAAATCACAGAGTTTAACCAGATGCTTATAAATTCTGGTCTGTGAACCAAATCTGTCCCAATGCCTTATTTAGTACATACTATGAACAGAAGATAAAGCGAAAAGTATAACCATGTGTTTAATATGTAAATTATTCAAAATGCAATTTTATACATCCATAGATAAGATTTATTTGACTACAACCTTTTTTGCTTGATTATTGACTCTCTGTGGCTGACTTCATACCACAATGACAAAAAAAAAAGAACACCAAGCAGTTTAGCGGTTTATTGATGTGATTTTTTTTGCCCTGAGTTTGAACATGAGCACTGCCATATTTTGTCAAAGCAGCTGTGATAATCCATACGAGACTGTACAGGAAAGTGCCTGTTGGAATTCTCTTCAGGAGAATAGGCTATAGCTTACCCAACCACTCCCTCCTTGAAGTTATAGAAAAGAGAACTTACTGAGTTAGCACTCTGTTGGTGTAGCTTCCCAAATTGACCCGTAAAACTTTTCAGTTTAGTGTGAGTTGTCCATGGTGTAGGTGGATCCCTTCAGTGATAGTAAAGTAGCTTCAGGGATTTGTGGGTGGTAAAGCTGCCTTCCAGTCACCCATGCATGTCCCTGTGGCTAACTGCAACTCACAAAGTTGTTGAGAAGAAACCTACAATCTGACTGTTGGTGTCTGGTCTATAAGTTAAATGGATATTTACTCATGTATCCTCAGAAATAATAACATCATCTCAATAAAGCCTAAAGCATTAAAGCATTAGTATCTGGACTTTTACTGAAATTTTGTCAGTCTCTGATTTAAAAGTATTAAAGTAATTAATGGAGGACATTCACAAAAAATAGAGGATAGATAGATATATCAACAGATAGATAATATCAGTAGATAGATGATAGGAGGATAGGTAGATAAATACATGTATAGATAGATGATAGATAAGTAGATAGAAAGACAGACACATAGATAGAGGATATATTGTAGACAGATAATAGATAGGTATATAGGGTTTTTTATAGTTAATCCAAATAATAGATAATAGTCATATTATCTTACTATATTGATTACTAAAAATAAATTGTTTTATTAAACTTTCAAAGATACTTAAAAACTTGTTAGTGCCTTGGATTTAGTAGAGTAGATGAGTAGAGATGAAATGAGGTCATAAAGGTCAGGAACAAAGGAGAATTTAGCAAAAAAGAAAATGATAAGGGCAGTGAGGAATTATTTTTACAGATATAAATGGAGGAAAAATCAGACACTGTAAAGAAGTATGGGAGTAATCATTCCCACACCCAGCCATTTTCTGCCTGCTGTCTAATTATTGGAGTTTACCTGTATGACTTAGTTATATTATCAGCCAATCTTCACACCACCCCCAATAAAAGCAATAAAATGATCTTAAGTTACAGTTGAGAAAAAACTAAAGGAATAGTCTAAGGGACAGACCTGCCATTGTAACACACATGATACTGAAGCCCACAGTGCTCAGAACATGCTGCTTTTCTTTGTTTTTCAGGTGTATGCACTGTATTCAAGAGACTCTCTTTGAGGGATTTAAGAAACCAGGTGCTTTTAAAATTACTGTGTAATACTGTCAAATCAGAATGCAGCTCACTTCCTAAAGGCCTCAAAATCTTCTTATAAAACGTAGGCATTGATTTATACAGAGGAATCACTTGTCAGTAAGAGTAACAAATGAAGACTCTGTTGGCATGGGGAAATATTCTATGCCGGCATGTTCCAAAGCTGCATACAGTGATTAAGCATCATTCTCATAGTGAACGTGCACCAACCTCTTATTAGGTCATTTCAGTCCTTCTTTCTTAACTATAGTGAGGTACAAGTAGCATCCTTATTTCCAACCTAAATAATTATAGTATAGACATGTTTTAGGTAATACCCTCGGGTTACAGCATAAGGTAAGCAGAGGATCCAGGACATGAACAAAAAATGGTACAGTTCTAGAATCATTCTGTCACTTCTTTGCTAAACTGACAAACTCTTTCGAGCATCTCAATGTGAGATGTATTAGAACAGGAATGTATGAGTAACCCATTCTCAAAAGAAAAAGAATTATTTGTCCTTGTTATGACAACAATTTGAATATATGATAAGTGATAAATTCTGTTCTCAAAGACGAAGCAGTGAAACATCCCATTTAACACTCATACAGGTGAATGTGTGTGTGTGTAAATACACTCAGCCGAAGAGGTATGACATGATATTGTAATCACAAAGATCCCATGGAGGCCTATCAACTTCCCAGTAAGTAGAGACCATCTCTATGATCAGCTTCCTGCTCTGAGTACAGAAGTGTAGCTTTAATTTCTGGGAGAGTCCCTCCCAGAGCAACACTCCCTTTCAGCTTGCTCACCCACAGATCTTAGTACCGTTAACATAAAAGGCTTACTAAATTTAGTGGGCTGTGAATGGGACTTAATGAACGAACAGTCTCCAGTAACCTTGGTTCACGTAGTCCCAAGCACTGATGAACGCAGAGATTGAGCTATCTCTTCAACCTTATTGCTGTCTTTAAGTCGATTTCAAGATATGAGGTCTGTGGAATGAAGAGAAGGAACTTTGCTGCTGCTGGCACCACATTTGTCAGTGACCTGCTGTGGATATATTATCCACAGATGCACTGCCTTTCACAGGAGGAACACACTTCAAAAGACAAATGCTAAAATTACATTGTAATATTTAGACACTCTTTTCTTGGAGGTCAGTGTAAGGACAGCAAGTAATTACACCATAACACGGAGCTCTTAATTACAGAGGTGCATATTATCTCTACTCAATGGGGTCATTTTTATATTACAGCAATTTCTCATCTCTAAGAAACACTTTCCCTAGCATCAGAATTCTGAAACCTGAAATCACATGTAAATGTGTCCGTTTAAGAAGGTGATCGCATCCCTTAAATATGGCTCTTAACTCTAAGAAATGATGTAAACATGAGGCTCCTTTTAAAGTTAAAAAAAAATGCAGATTGGTTTTTGCTATGGTATGTATGGCTAAGAAATAGTAAGAATGACAACAATAACAATAAAAAAATAACAGTAAACCTTTTGGGCATTTTCCATTACTGTTAACATGGAGCACATTTTCCCAGGTCATTCAGAATGCCCACCACACCCTCCTGGAAAGTAAACATATTCACAATGGCAGCAATCTAACGTTGTGTCTATCTTGCCGCCACACCCATCACCCTGGGACTGAGTCAACTCCTACAATCCCTAACCTTCAACCCATCCGATTGGGAAGTTTTCGTTACTTGTAGTAGCTTCTGTGGTGATCTCCTAACACATTTCAAAGCTTGTGATCCTCTGTTTTAGCATCTGGGAGCAGACAAGGGTGAAACAATCATGAAAAAACAACTATATTCTGGAAAAGAGCTTTTACTGCATCGGCAGATGAAGAAAACGTCATAGACAGAGGTGTCTATTACAACTCCTTATTAAGATAGTAAAATGCAGAGTCTGAACCTGAACCTGAACACGCAAGTACTTGCGTGTGCACGCACGCACATATGGGTGCACACTATGAAATGGGGCCTCAGCACTGAGTTTCAGATTGATGGCTTTTTTCTTTGCTCACCAGGAGAATTTTCTCTCCATAGCCCCACAATTGTTTAACATGAACATCTGCAGTACTCACCAGGAATACAAATAACCCTGACTGTCAGTCTTGATAGTCAAAAAATTGTTAATCATTAAAAGCACCATGGTACATTTACCAGTCTCTAATGTATTGTTTTTCTGTCTCTCATACAGTGTGGAGAAATTTGTAAACCAGCCTTCCTAAAAGATCTCTGACAGCCAGAATGGCTGTCCACATAAAACTAGGAGTAACCTTGCCTGCACTTAGAATGAAATGCTCAGAACTGCAAGGTGTCGTATGTACTTTCAGTAGCAATTGGACTGTCCCCCTTACCTTAGCCTCCATTTTATCTAATAAACAAAAACAGTCTGTCCTTTATAGAAAAATCAGTCTGAAGGTACTTTCCAGGATATACTCCCATAAACCTCTAGATGGCGAACTTTAGCAAATTTTAAAGCTGGCCTGAATTCTCAGTTTCTTTCTGAAGCTGTGTAATCCACCTAGTGAAATGATTTCCGGTTTAATAAGCTACTCAATTGTATCTGTGTGCTTATGGAACAATGCATGAAAAAAATGAACTGTGATTTTTTTTTCTAAAATTTAATCTTTTTCTTTGTGTTTGCCTAATGGTAACAAGATGGTGCCCCCGTGTTCTCCATTGGCGCCTCTTTGGTATGCTAGATGGCCTGGAAAAGTTCTACATGAAAGGTGATTGCAACTGACTTCTTAAAATCAGCCATTCCCTTTAATTATAAAGATTAGTTGCAGCTTTTGTTAAAGGATTTTAGCGATCCCTAAGGATAATCACACACACACACACACACACACACACACACACACACACACACACTAGTTTGTGAGGCATTCGATGTAATAGGGGTGTGCATATGTGTATATGCATGTAAATGTGATCAGAACTCTTTTGAGATGCCTTACACAAATCAATGTCCAATATAAAAAAACCTCCAAAGGACATGTAGATCTAAAAAAATCATTTTTTTCTTCAGCTGAGATTCAGCTAAAACGTCTGAGTCCTGCTTCCTAAATGAATATCTTCAATAATATCTGCAACCTCTGAAAGGCCACCCAGGACTTCAGCATAGTCTATACTGCTTTGAGAGTCACTTGGACCACTCTGAACAACCTCTAGTAAGGAGGTTCCTTGTGCCTGGTGCATTTTATTAGTCTATGGTTCTTATGGAGAACATTGTCAGCCCTAGCTTAACGTCCTCTAAGGTGTGTGTTGTAAAATTTCAGATAAATATGAAATGAAATGATTCCTTAAAGCTTTATCAAGCAATCTTCGTAATATTTGCCTCTTCTCTTCCTTCTCCATCAATATTGACCTTTCTCTCTTCTCCTCAGTTGGAGCCCATTCCATCGTTTTTCACTTTGCACTTCATGACACTTGAATTCTGCTATTTCCCTCTCAAGTCAAACACATGCCACCACTTCTACTACCTGTGGTCCCTCTATACTTTTCTGTGGTTCCTCCATGCTGTATACTCACATCTGAATATTTAGAGGTAGGCACTCCAGATGAGGGAGAATATGTGCCATTTGCCTTTTGGGGTTTGTACCCCATGATACCACAAAATACTATGCAGACTCCCAAGAAAGGAAAGTAATTAAATAATCCCACCCAGCTACATCTATGGAAGCCAACGATGACTAGTGTGGCAAGATTGCCTATGCGTGAAATACAATAAGTGACACTCACATCTGGGGAATAGTCAATAACTATCTAGTGGACCCAAGGCCCACTCACCAAGAGGGAAATCATCCCTGGCACCAAAACCCTAGCCAGCTTCCTAGGATTCCTGTAGTCATGGAGATTAGTAAAGAACCTACGAGCACCATGTGGCTAGATCAGCACAACTCCTTACTACCTTCTAAATCTTACTCTTATACTATCAGATAAGTTTTTCTATGATACCTCTTGATAGAAGCCTCTCGGACCTGATTGGGATGCCTTCATAAAATCCTTTTCCTCAGAGCTTAGGGCGCTCTGCAGAATAGGAGGTGGAATGATTAGAGGAACCAGAGAGGATGCTTGCTGTGTAAAGAGATAAAAGGAAGAATGGACAGCCATGGAGTTAGGTGGGTTAGAGGTGGAAAAGATCTGGAGGCACTTGGGAAAGGGAAACTGTTAACAGAATAAGAGTGTATGAAAAAAATCAGTGAAAAAGAAGCTCTCTTCATGGTGATTGGAATACCATTAGAGGAAACCACAACTGGACAAAATGCAGAGGTTAACAGTTGGCAGGTAGCCTAGCCCCAGTAGATACACCAACCCACAGGTCCTACATCTAAGGCTCAGGAAACATTGCAAGAAAAGGGTCAGAAAGGTGGTAAGAGCTAGAAAACCAGGAAATCTATGTTGAAGGAGACATCCCTAGGAAACGGCTACATAAGCAACATAAAACAACGATATTATCAATGAACATGTCAACCTGGAGATGGGAAATTATTATTTGAACCTACCCCTAAATAAAGAGCTGTAGGCAGTTAATGACTATCGGGAGAGGAATTAGCTTCTGCCAAGGATGAGCCAGCCCTTTACCTGTTGTCGAAAATAGTCAGCTTTGATGTGATATACACACAAACAGCAAAAATGGACACAGATTGTACTTATGTATTTGTGCGTATATTGTTAAACACATATAATAATAGTTCAAATATATGTATTCTATATATGTTGTAATAATAATCAAAGAAAAATAGGCTATTTGCGTGAGAGGTAGGAAAATATTAGAAGAGTTGAATGGAGGGTTCTTGGAAGAGACTAGAGGGATATAAATGTGTTGTAGTTAAAAAAACATTTTTAATTAATAAAATTAATTTAAAAATTAGTAAGTTGTATGATATATATGCTTGTGTGACACAGAGTTCCTGTAGCAGTCAGAGCACAGCGTTCAAGAGTCACTTCCTTTCTTCTACCTTTATATAGGTTTTAGAGATTGAACTCAGTTAATAAGGCATGTGTGGAAAATACTTTGATCCACTGAACCATCCTGCCAGCCTGCATATGTGTTTTAAGATTCTTACATGTCTTTGGATGTGTAGCACATGCCTTCAATCACAGCAGTCAGGAGACAGATCTGTGTGAGTTTGAGGCTAGCCTGGTCTGAGCAGTGAGTTACAGGACAGCTAGGGCTACACAAAGAAAACTTGTCTCAAAAGACAAATGAACAAAGAACCACAAAAGATTCTTACATGTCTAATTCCATAGCCATTACTGTCTCTTAAGTTTAAAAAACTTACTTTGTTTTTAGTATTATGCAAGTGAGTGTTGAACTTGACAAGTTCACTTTTTGTACACATTAACAATAATATCAAAATAAGAAATGCAGTTATAGATAACATGAAGATACTAAATTTTCAATGAATACTTGAAGAATAACCTAAAACTAGCACTGGATTTGTGATCCATTCCTCTGTGTATCAAATAGAGGAGAATCCTATTTTTCTCCCCCCAATATATTATAGTTATGAGAATGATATTTATGGGGTGGGTGCTGATCGTGGTTGGGCATCTGACACAGTTTACACAAGCCCCCAACAAATGTTGCAACAAAGTTCTTTTTAGATTACAGCTTCCAAATCTCTGTGGTGTTTATTCTTAGTTGCCAATTTGACCGAGCCTCTTATCAAGGAAGCTGTGCCTCCAGAAGACTCTGTAAAGGTGCTTACAGGAAAGATTGACTGAGAACCCTGTATCTAGCGTTGGTGCCAACTTCACCTGGGGACACAGATATGCAGGATTGGGGAAATGCCTCTGCTTTTGCCTGCTTTACCTCCTCCTGCTGAGTCACTGTCCCTGTCACTGCCACATCAGTTTTTTATACTCTGAGGACTGAGAAAGCATAGGGGTGAATAGCAGAAGGAAAGAAAGGCTAGATGGGAGAAAGGAGGTGATAAAATCTCCGTGGTGAGTTCCCAGAGAATGGTATCTCTCTCTCTCTCCCAGTTTTGTTTATTTTTTTAAGCTGAGCATTCTTTCCTTTCCATTTCTAAGATACTCTCAAAGCAATTCATTAAGTTGCCAGCATACTTAAGTTTACTTAAAGAGAATGAATCTTAACACAATAATCCTTGATTTTGTCGTTATATCTTGGAGTTAAAATAAGTATAAAACCAAAAAAATAAGATAATATATTTTAGAGTTAAAATAAGTTGTTTTAATTATTATTATTCAAATGTTAGTTAAGGATATACATTATTTTTATATATGACAAAATATGATATGTATTTATAAGTATAATCATATGTTGATATATATAATCTTCTTACAAAATCCAAGCACATTAATTTCTACTTAGAATAATGAAATGCAAGTTTAACTCAAGTGACTTCAATATAAAGAACTGTGACCATAAAGGCAACTCAACATGGTAAGATTTTCTTTCATTTACAATTATAAGTATAAACAATTTACTTTGGGAAGTATATGTGTATACATTCTCCAAAAACTACACTAAAATGGAGATTGTTTTTGTAGCTCTTAAATGATATTTTGATTAAATTGTGCGTACTAAAGTGAAATGAGGTAGAAAGGTGAAGCTGTGCCTGGGGCTCAGCTCTTCTCACTTAGCTGGTTGACCTTTCGGTCAACGCACAACTCACTGTCACAATCTTCCCAAGCAGTAAACTTCTCTTTGTCAACACAAAAACCTGAAGTTTCTTTATAAATGCTTTAAAAATATCATTTATTATTATTATTATTATTATTATTATTATTATCATTATTATTATTTATTCACTTTGTATCCCAGCTGTGGCCCCTTCCTTCATCTCCTCCTGGTCCCACCCACCTTTCTTTTCCCTGCTCCCATGTCCCTTCCCTAGTCCACTGATAGGGGAGGTCTTCTTCCCCTACTATCTGAAGCTAGCCTATCAAGTCTCATCAGGACTGTCTGGATCCTCTTTCACTGTGGCATAGTTGGGCCACCTCACCAGGGGGAAGTGATCAAAGAGCCAGCCATTGAGCTCGTTCAGAGACAGCCCCTACACCCCTTACTTGGAGACTGAGCTACCTATGGGCTACATCTGAGCAGGGGGTCTAGATCCTCTCCATGAATGGTCCTTGGGTGATTCATCAGTTTGTGCAGGCCCCCTACGCCCAGAGTTTTGGCCCTGTTGCTTTTCTTGTGGAGCTCCTGTCCCCTCCAAGGCTTTCTATTTTCCCCTTCTCCTGTAAGATTCTCTGCACTCCTCCCAAAGTTGGGCTATGAGTCTCAACATCTGCTTTGATATCCTGCTGGGTGGAGTCTTTCAGAAGCTCGCTGTTTAAGCTCCTACATAAATGGTTTTTTATTTTCTTTCCATTAATTACACTTTATTCACTTTGTATCCCCCGTGGCCACCTCCCTCCTCACCTTCCAATCCCACCCTCCCATCCCCTTTCTTCACACATGCCCCTCCCCAAGTCCACTGATAAGGGAGGTCCTCCTCTCCTTCCTTCTGATCCTAGTCTATCAGGTCTCATCAGGAGTAGCTGCACTGTCTTCCTCTGTGGCTTGGTAAGGCTGCTCCCCCCTGAGGGGGAGGTGATCAAAGAGCTGGTCAATCAGTTCATGTCATTCATGTTCCCATTAGTATGGTACCCACTTGGACACTGAACTTCCATGGGCTACATCTGTGCAGGGGTTCTAGGTTATCTCCATGCCTGGTACTTGGTTGGAGTATGAGTTTCAGAAAAGACCCCTGTGCCGAGATTTCTTTGGTTCTGTTGCTCTCCTTGTGGAGCTCCTGTCCTCTTCAGGTCTTATTATTTCCTACATCTTTCATGAAATTCCTTGCACTCTGCCCAAAGGCTGGCCATAAGTCTCAGCATCTGCTTTGATATCCTTCAGCGCAGAGCTTTTCAGAGGCCCTCTGTGTCAGGATCCTGTCCTGTTCCCTGTTTTCTCCTTCTGATGTTCATTTTCTTTGCCTTGATGTATGGGGTTTGAGCATTTATGGCTACAGAACTTCTCTTAATGCTGTGTCATCAAAAATGCAAATAGTTTCCACTATTGGCTTCTAAAAGCCTGCAGCATAGAAAACCTGTGTGAGAATCCAGACTGTTCATTAGAGTTCCTAGCTGGGAAAGAGTGAGGCATCTTGAGAGATAGGGCAATCCACTTAACAGGTAAGTCTAGGCACACCTGAAGTCTGACATGCCTTTGTGCTTTACATTTACAATAGCTTCTATTTCCCATTTTCCTCCAAACCCGATTGAACATGGTTTTACTAAAATCCAAAGAAGGCTTGATGAATGTCAGGTAAATCCTTTTGACTCTTGTTTTTCGGTTAGTCTCTTATTCTTCATGGTACCAAACAACAGAATCATAATTAGAGGTAAACTATTTGTACTTTTAAATCATTCTAGATATATAAAGAAACCTTACCATGGGGCTGTGTGTATGGGGGGGATTACATACGTAAATGCAGGCTATATTTCCACCAGGTTATGTACCCAGATGTTTTTGATAAGAAATGTGGTGTTGGCACAAAGTGATTGACAGAGCTTTAGAAATTTTTAGAATCTTAAAGAAAGTGGGTCAAATTTTAAGATGTGAAATATCAAAGAGATTTATCTTTAAAACATAAGATTACTGCCTAATGCTCTTTCAATAGAAAATGTAGACATTTTTCCCATTACAGTAGATATATCCAGAATAATTAATGTGACTTAACTTAAGTATACATTAATAGCACTAAGGGCACCAACTTTTCTATTTTTCTCTGTTTTCTATTGCTCTTTCATAGGCCATTTTCTGGTGACAAAATATTCATAAAGTAAACATTTGCAGAAAAGTGCCACTAAATCATTATATGAAAGCACTTACTAAAAGCTGGAATAACCTAGGTTGAAAGAGTAAAAACTGAGAAGAAAATGAAAAAGACACATCACAAATCTTACCTGAAGCTCTTGGGCTGCCATTTGAAAGAAATCAACTTGGAAACATTACATGATTACCCCCCAATTCCAGACTCCTCATCCAGAAGACTATGCTGACATAAACATAGTGTGTGGATGTTGTCTGATTGCCTTTTCTGACATGAACACGGGAACAGCACCCAGCCACACCTGTGGCAGCTGCTAGAGAGAATGCTTGAACTGTGTAGCAAGCCCTTTTCTAGGATTTGTAAACCAGGAAGAACTCAGATGCTCTGCAGATGTCAAAGCTGATATATAACAGGAAAGAAGTTTCTCCTGATGATAATCCATGACTAACAATGGCAGTCTGCAACAAGGGAGAAATTGATAAATACAATCCAAAGTGGGCACATTGTTATGACTTCTTGAGTCATTGTATGTTCAGCTCTTCCCTAAATTGTTTGGAAACTCACCTTCCCACTAGAACTACCCATAACATTCCATCTTTAACCTCACTTTTTAATCAATTACTCAGTTTTGCAAGCTTTGTCACTATCCAATCAAGTATGCTATGATTCCAAATAGAAGTCAGCTTAGTCTGTAACTAACTTCAGTTGGTTGTGGAACACAATGTAAAAGAAAGAATTTACATATTCTAAATTGTTGTGCATATGAGTGTCCAGTCAAAGCTTTCGTGAAACTCAAAGCAGGGAGATTTCAGTTCAGTATTAAAAAGGAACTTATCAAAAACAAACAAAAACAAAAACAAACAAACAAAAAAAAAACCAAGGAAATAATGAAATTTGCAGGTAAAGGGTGGGAACTGGAAAAGATCATCCTGAGTGAAGTATCCCAGAAGCAGAAAGACACACAGTGTATATACTCACTCACAAGTGAGTATATATATATATAATATGAGTATATATAACTCATATAATATAGGTTAATCCTACTAAAATCTGTACACCTAAAGAAACTAATCAAGAAAGAGGACTCTGGCTATAATTCTCAATCCTCATTCATAAAGGCAAAGAGGATGGACATCAGAAGAAGGAGAAAACAGGGAACAGGACAGGAGCCTACCACAGAGGGCCTCTGAAGGCTCTACCCTGCAGGGTAGCAAAGCAGATGCTGAGACTTATGGCCAACCTTTGGGCAGAGTGTAGAGAATCTTATGAAAGAAGTGGGAAATAGGAGCTCCCACTGTGGACAGGAGCTCCACAAGGAGAGCAACAGAACCAAAAATCTGGGCACACAGGTCTTTTCTGAGACTGATAGTCCAACCAAGGACCATTCTTGGAGATAACCTAGAACCCCTACACAGATGTAGCCCATGGCAGCTCAATATCCAAGTAGATTGCATAGTAATGCGAACAAGGACTGTCTCTGACAGGAACTGATTGGCCTGCTGTTTGATCACCTCCTCCTGAGGGGGGAGGAGCCTTACCAGGCCACAGAAGAAGACAATTCAGCCACTCCTGATGAGACCTGATAGACTAAGATCAGAAGGAAGGGGAGGAAGACCTCACCTATCAGTGGACTGGGGGAGGGGCATGGATAGAGAAGGGGGATGGAGGGTAGGATTGGGAGGGAAGGAAGGAGGGAGCTACAAGGGGGATACAAAGTGAATAAATTGTAATTAATAAAAATTAAAATTAAAAAATAATAAAGTGTAGCTTGTACATTTATGAACAATATCTATTATTTAATGATTATGATAGTCTAATGTGCTTCTTGTGTTCTACTTTGATAATTTTTTAATAAAGAAAATGACCCTTTAATAAAAAGGTTACGGTAAAATAGTGGAAAAAAAGGAATTTTAACATTTGTTAAAATAGTTTGTGATTATATTCCTTTCAGTTCTACTTTTCTCACGTTTCCAGTTTCCAGTCCTTCTCCATTTTTAAAGATAAAAATCATTTTGTGGTAATTAATTCACAAAGAAAAGTAGCACACAGCTAGATTAAGTCACCACTCAAAGACACACTTGCACAGTCTCTAACTCTGTACATCTCGATGAAGTACTAAAGGGTTCTGCATTCTTCCCATAAGCCAGTTTCATGGGTGGGGAAATTCACACATACTGGGAAAGGTGTACCTTCAATTACCCTTCCATAGTTTATCTAGTTAACAAATATAATACCGAATTTTTAAATAGCTTTTTTTAAAGTGAAAGAATGGAAATGCAACTAGCCCTATATTGTCTTTCTTGATTTATGGGTCATTTGTCCTGCATTCTGCCCTTCCTTCTCAAGCTACTATTACCTTTTAATGGTCTCCTTTCTAGATGTTACACTATACTCACATTCATATCTGCTTACACATACAGGTAGAGATATGTATGTGTCACACTAGACCCACCTACATATAAAAACAACAAAACTACCTTCTTCCATTCCATAATTTATTTTTTTTATCTTCAGTATTCATTTGCTTTCTTAATAAACATTTATTATGTTTTTGTTTGCCCTCAGTCTTATACTATTGTCATGTTTACAGTTTAGGATACAACTAATTTTTAAGATAAGATCTAGAAAGATGGCTCCAGGGTGAAAATCCTTGCTGAAAAAACTGCCAACCTGAGTTCTCCAACCCATATAAAGATAGGAGGAGAGAGCTGATTCCACAGTGTTTTCTTTGAATTCTCAAACAGACTAGGATGTGCATCTTTCCTCGTGCGTGATGATAGATAGAAAGTAGATAGATAGACAGAGAGGATACATACATATATACATACATAGACAGACAGATAGATAGAGAATTTAAAATAGTACCAAGAATAAACTCTAGGGAAATATTTCTACTATGCATTATTAATAAAGTGATGAGACATAACTGAGATTTCTGAATTACTCAGATTTCTCTATTAACTGTAGTTTTATTTTAAACGAATCTTCTATCAATAGATTCCTTTTACCCAAATACTGCCATTTCGGATAGACTTGGAAAGTCAGGAGGGTACATCACATGACAGACCACACAGTTCACCTTAGAATAATGCACTAATGGGAAGAATGGAAAGAAAGGAATGGTTTCCAAAGGAATGTCTGAGAACCATAATTTGCGTATCGTTTCCAAAGAACAAATCTGATAATTCAGGAATAGAAGATAATGAGCAGAGTCATTTCTTAGCCTAGAAACCTGTGCAACTTCATCAAGATAAAGCATAACCTGTCCCAGTGAGAAGTCAATTGGTAAAATAAATTATCAAAAGAATTTTGATATTTTGATAAAATAGGCCTTTGCAAGTAGGGTTCTTGGATTACTCATATGAAAGCTATACAGAGGAAGCTTTAGGGGTGTGGTCATTCCAACTAAAGACCTAGCAAAACCTCAATCTGACATGAATGTGAGTTACAATCATGGTTCAGAATCACTTGGGACAATTACAAAACAGCAGAGCACAGAGAAATATCAGTGCTTCATTGGAGAAAAGAGAAACAAGCAACCTCCAGAACAATAAGTATATAAAAAGCCAAAATCACTTCTGTTCTCTGATGCTTTATCCTTAGTATAGATGCCTACATAGTTCAGCAAATCTGAAAGGGAAAAGGTGTAGAGGGGAACGGACTGTGAGGATAATTCTTTTAAGTACAGAAACACTCCGAAATGGATCACCTTCTTAACGCTGTCTCAGAAGACTCTGCCCAGTGAGAACTAAACATGTAGAAACAAAAATAATGGATCAAAAGCAGCCAGCTTGAATGTTGTATGAACCCACAAGCTAAATGTGAATGTGGATCCTCAGTTCAAGGTCTTAGGAACTTTTACAAAGCTTTTGATTATCACTCTGATGTATTCTGAAAATTCAGCCAGTAATCTTAACCATTAGTGTTTAGTTTAGCATTCTTTTCTAGGGTATCATAGGGCCCAAAGGGCATAGATGGTGTGGTCCAGAAAAACACTAGAGAAGAGAATGTGACTATTGAATTCTAGCGTCCTCTAGACACAACATTTCAATTATTCACCAATGTGTATGGTTTTCTGGTGAACCAGCTTTCTTCCAGAAAGAACAGACAACATCAATCTCTCCTGGCCGTTCAGGGAGGAGACTAGTAGCTAATCACAGGGGGCTGAAGTGAGCACTCAGAGTCCACGTGTTTCTAAAGGAGTTGTACCATTTCTACCTAAAATGAATGGCTTGCAAAGTGAGCCTTTGTGCTTATGAAGAAGCCACGCTAATTGTAATATAACGCACTAGGCAAATAAGCGAGATGCGTTTTAAAGAATCCAAACAGCTCATGGTCTCCTCCTGCTGGGCACACTTCTAACAACTTGGCATTAGCACACACCTTTCTCTGAATGGAAGAGAACAAAGAGAAAGAACAAACGAGATATAAAACAGAAAACAAAAATGCCCTAGGGTTGTTCTGAACTCCAGCAGCTCAGCCTAGGTGAAGGATGCTTCATCAGCACAGTGGGAAGTTTGCAGGCACACAGGTCTATGCCCTAGTCTGTGCCTCTGAAGTCCACCACTAATCAGACCAAACAAAGAATTTTAAGGAGCAGATGAATTAAAAAAAAAAAAAAAAAAAAAAAAGAAGTGGCACATTCTGTGGGAAGAATATTACGTCACCTCACCTGTTCTGGAATCGGTATGCTGGCACCATGTAACTGTCTGGAGATTTCTCTCCAGGCAAAACAAGACTGGAATTATTTATGTTTTCATCGTGTCACATTACACGAAGCTACAATGCATAATAATTGGAAAAAAAGAAGCCTCAGGTGACACAGATGGTAGTGCCAATTGTTTAAGGGGAAAAAAAATCCTGATCACAAGCTTTGCATTAAAACTACTCTGACAAATGAAATCATCATAGGGAGAAAATAGAACTGTGATTGAATAACAACTCTGGGGTCGTGTCACCTTCCTCCATATCCAGATTCATCTCTGCCATTAAAGTAGTTTCTTGTTTCACAGGATATAGATTAAACACTGTAAGAAAAGCAATGAGAATTCCCTGAATATTTATGGAGGATCTGATTTAGAAAATGAAGGTACAGATATATGCTGCCTCTAAGTAACCTTCTATACCCATCATACAGGACCTGTCTTCGTGTTCCATCTCTGTGCTGTGTGGAAATGGTGGCGGCAAGATATTAGAGGATCAGAAGAAAGAGGGTGGCTAGTTTAAATATGTTTTTCCATTTTCCCAAGGCCTCCATGGAAGTGTCAGCTTATATAAAAATAGCAGATACATAGAGCATTTAAACAACCTTTTCTGAAATGTTTATGGCTGTGATCTCATGTTGAGGGTGTCATTTGTATAACCTTAATATTTGAGATGTCTCTGCTGCTCTTTACTTCCTTGCCCTTTATATTGAACAATGACACAGTTGACAAGGAGAGCATCAAATACAGCTGCCAAGTGTGATGCATAACCCAGAGGCTTTTCAAACTCAGGGTCCCTATGAAGCTCACCTGCTGCTCATAGCTGCAGACATCCTGGGCAGTATCAGTTTCTGGATTTGTCAATGTCCTTGCACAGCTAAAGCAGCCTCTATTAATTTTTTTCCTCTATTTTTTGGCTTCTAGAGAGCTAAGGCAAAGATTTGTCTTTGTGAGGCTTTTGAGGTTTTGTTGCCTGCAGTTCTCAGTCTGTCCTCTTTCTCATTCTATCTTGAGCTGCTTGGGCATCTTCCTGTCTACTCTCTGTGCGTGACTTGCCTTAAGAGGCTCACTTAGAGTTGCAAGCTTCCCATGCTGGTTGGCAGGCTGAGCCGTAGGATTTCATTTTTAGTGAGTGTTATGGTTCTTGATGTCCCTTTTGATATAAATAGAGCTCTGAAATTTCCAGCTCCAAAAAAGGAGCATTCCATGCAAAGCCTTGTGAGTAATGGGAGAAGGCTCAAAGGAGATTAATGAACTAATCCTGCCGAGGAACTCTTCTACAAGTGGACCCAGATTGAAAAGTTGGCATCTATGACCTGCTCTCTGGCTTTATTTGTCACTATTGTGAAGGGTGGTCTTGGGAAAGGGGAGCATACTTAATCACCTTTCAAATATTTAAAAACTATCTTAGCTCAACAAGAAAGGTTCAGTGGAATAAGCACATTTGTTCCATAGGCTGATGACTGACTCTGATCCTTGAATCCCACATGGAAGAAGAGAATCAACTTCCAAGGATTGTTTTCTGCCCTTCATAGGCATGCCATAGCACAGATACCTGCACACATAACACATGCACAAGCTCACACACACAAACACAAAGTAGGGTCTCTTTTCTCCGATATTATTATTATTAACAATTACTTTTCAGAAAGCTTACAGTCCCTTAAAATATATTTTACATAGACAATGTTTATTCCGGCATCTTCAAGGATAGCCCTTATTAATATGTGTGACTATTGCAATGTGCAGTGGGCAATATTTCAGTTCTGCTCCAGAATAAATAATTCAGTCCTGCTGACAGAATCTCAGAATATGCAGAACATCTTTCTGAAAGTTGTAAAGATCTCTATAATCTTTTGAGCTAGAACGGCATCCCCAGAGGCCAAATTTATATTCTAATATCATATACATTATTTCTCAGCAACCCAAGGCACCCTCAGGAAAAGATTATCCTTAAGACTAGTCTATAATCTATTCATATCTTAACAATATTTGTAATGGAAATGTCTCTAACTCACCTCCTCAGTTGTCACACATAGGGCCATATCCTCAAATACCTAGAGGTCATAACTAATTCTGATTACACCCATTAATTATGACCTACTAATTACTGAAATCATAGCAATGCAAGGTTCTGAGAGTTGTGTCTGAAAAATCTCATGTTTGAGGCTCAAGAGGATCACAAAGACATATAGTCTATAGAGACAAGACTTTTATTAAGAGTTATTAATGTCATAGGCCATAGACAGACATCATGCTGGGAAAGCTCTGAAGTGAGTTCAGGTCCCCAAACTATAGATAAACAGACAGCATTATGAAGTTCAGGATGAGAATGCAGGCCCACAAAGCATCATATAAATCTTATTTTTAATTAATTAATTTTTTTATTCACTTTACATCCTGGTTATAGCCTCACCCCTTCTCACCTTCCAGTCCCACCCTTCATCCATCTCCCTTTCCCCTCCCCTATTCCTCAGAAAAGGGGAGCTCCCTTTCTCACCCATCCCAGCTCATCAAGCTGCATCAGGACTGGGCTGTCCTCTTTCCCTGTGGCCTGTTAAGGTACTGCCACTAGAAGGAAGTGATCAAGAACTTGCAAGTGAGTCCTTGCCTGATGCAGGCCCCACTTCCCTTGCTAGAGGACTGACATGAAGCCTAAGCTGTCCATGTGCTACATCTTTGTAGAGGGCCTAGGTACAGCTCATGCGTGGTCCTTGGTTGATGCTTCAGTCTCAGCAAATCCCTCTGGGCCCAGGTTGGTTGGCCCTATTGGTCTTCTTGTGGAGCTCTAAAAAGATCTTTAAAGAAGGACAGCTTCAGGTAGTCATTGTATCCAGAATCCTCAGCAGAACTCACAGTTTAGAGAGTATTACAGGGTAAAATGTGTAGTTCTGAGAATATGGAGAGAAGATGGCACATTGCTAGTGTATCCACCATTGGGAGCTAGAAATGTGTACCTGCCAGTACTAGTGGCTAGTCACCATTTGATGGCCTCCACTTGGAGCACCGAAAAGGGCACATTACATTCTCCTGGATTATGAGCACCCTGGGCTGGGAATTTATGGGCAGACTTTCAGTAGGAGGCTTGTTATTTCCCCATAGTGGCTATGCTTTTAAGAGTAGCCTGAGCTGCTGTTTGATCAGGATTCTAACAGTGTTCAGACTATTCATATTGTTCCTGTAGTCTTCTACTGTCAACACATTATTACTGACAGGAAGTATTACTATTCTAAATACTTATTCAATGCTTCTCTGTAATAAACTGAAAAGGATGAATGAACATAAGCAAGAGACAGAATTTACAAAAATGCTGCTGATCTTAGCTTAGTCCAAAGTTCTGCAACACCTGACAGCCTGTCAGGTTGATCTGTCTTGGAGAAATGTTTAGAGAAAAGCTTTAAGAGGAAATGATTGGACTAGAAGGATTTCAACCTTAAAATTTTAGGGTTAAGATATTGCCTTTGTAACGAGTGAATTTTACCTTTTAATATCATATTTCTTTATAATTCATTGGGATATATAATAGGACTACCGCAGAAAATTGCTATCACAACCACTCTGTTAGTTATCTAAATGTGCCTTACAATTAAAGATTCTGCCCAGTTCTGATTTCAAAGGAACTATGTTAGATTAAAAAAAATGACAAACCATTGATCTAAGATAAGCATAATGCTAAAGAAAGTGTAACAAGAAAGTTCATTAAACTATTATTTGTTGTTCATAGATCAACCAACTTTTCTTTAGCATTTATCCTGTGCCAGGCACAGCTCTAATTATGTTACAAGTATTCACACATTCAGTATTCAAAATCTACTGCAAGGTACAGTCTATTGCTCAAGATCACAATGCTACTAAATGGCAAGCATTGGGTTAAAACCAAGCAGTTTCTCTTTAATGTTCCCTAAGCATTGTTCTATGTCATAGATGGTCAACACTAATATGTGCTTTGCTTATCAACGTGCTTATAAGATCCTAGATGATCATTGATATATTTCTTATGCACCATGATAATAATGTCACATCCAAGACTTCATGTCACCAAGAAATGAGCATCATGGATATGATTTACTTGACCTATATGAGGCTGAGATAGACTTGGATGTGCTTGTTCATTCTTCTTCAGTTTCCTAAGTCTCATCACTACTCCCTGTTTTGTTTTGGTTTTGGTTTGTTTTGGAACCAACATCTCATTAACCAATGAAAATACATCGTTAGATATAGTCTGAGAATCAGAGTTCAAAGTCCTTTTTAAGCTATATGGCACCAAATATGAATTAAGAGAAAAATAAATAATCAGTTCTACTATAAGGGAAGTGGGCTACATTCAAAACCAAATTCTCTTGTGTTATAGTCAGTCAGTCATTCACCCATTATGTAAGCATTCTTATGTTTTTTAGTACAGAACCTATGTTTGAGACAGATCAAGCTAAAATTCAATTTCTGCTTCAAAATGTCCGTAATCATGATCTACCATTTGTGCTGACTAGTTTCATCTGTTAACTTGACATCCCTAGAATCACCTGAGAACAGAGTCTTAATAAAGAATTACCTAAATCAGACTGGCAAATGGCTGCGTGGGTGAGTTTGAGGGCAGCAGCATTCCCTTTGTAATATGTTTGTGGATAGTAAAAGAGAAACCATCTGACAGAATCAAGCAACAGCTACAAGTGTTTTTTTTCTCTCTCTGCTCTTGATTTGATGTGACTAGGTGCTTCAGTTCTCATATTCACTTGTAAATTCACTTTACAGTAAACTGTAAGCAAACAAACCCTTTCTACCTTAATGTGCCTTTCTGTCAGGATATTTTAATCACATCAATAGAAGTGAAATTAGATTGGTATGTTTTTCTGAAAAATATAAAAGGAATCAGTAGAACCTCACAGTGTTTTTTTGTTTGTTTGTTTTGCTTTGTTTTTGTTTTTTTGTTGTTGTTGTTGTTTTTCCAATTTTTGGCCTACATGTTTGTTTATTTGGTTGGTTGCTTGGTTGCTTGGTTGGTTGGTTAGTTGGTTGGTTGGTTTGTTAGCCAGTTTGCTGATTAGTTTCTTAGTTGGTTGGTTGGTGGATTTTTGTTGTCCATTTAATTTATGTTTATGTATGTATATCTGTTTGTGTGGACACCACATTGTGTATGAGTGCCTGCAGAGACCAGAAAAGGGGATCGCATCTCCTGGAGCTACAGTTATATACACTTGTAAACCACCTTATGTGAGTGTTGGAAAATGAGTTCAGGTCCTCAATAAGATCACTTAGAACTCTTAACCTTTGAGCGTATCTCTAGCATAAGTTTTAATTCCATGGTAGTGAAAAGAGAAAGAGTAGAGATGACACCCCTCAGATAATGAGGGAGACATGTAAGGGATGAAGAGAAGGAGGAATAAAGAGAGGACAGGGGAGGGAGAGGTAGATTGCTTCAACTTGTAAATACATATTGCCTGAAAGATTTGTTTAGCATTTTCTAATATTATGTGGAGTATCTCATTATTATATAGAGGAGGTTTTTTGAATTGTATCTTCATTTTGAAATTATTAAGACTTTTCCCCCATGGCATCAGACCAGCACTTTCCTGTAGTGGTATCAAGAAGTCAATGATTGGCACACATTCACTAAAGAAGATAAATATTGTTACATGCTTACATAGCACAGAATTCATCTCATGAAATAAGAAATATACTTTCACACCAACTACAAATATTTGTGTCAGCAATATTGGCACCTCGGGTCCAAGTAATCAAACTATTGGCCATGCAGTAATCACAACTGAAGTCTGTTTTATTGATTTACTGTGAAATATTACAGCGGAAGGGATCATAAAACAGAAGCAGACCGACTAGGGAATCAGAATTCTTGAACAGTGGCAGATAGATTAATTGAATGCCTCATGGAAACAGGAAAGAATAACACGTGTCTCCATCTCAGAATGGAATCAGGAGCACTGGGATCCAAACCCAAGACGTAGCCTTGTGAGTAGGACATAAGTGATTTTGGGCTATGTTCAGTGACTTTGTGATAGTTATCACTGAAGAAATGCATGGCCCATTTTTGTACTTTGCATGGTGCTCACTATGACACCTTTTTTTGGTATAAGATGTTAATACTTCAACCAGAAGCCATTTGATCTTCATAAGCTGTTGATCAGCAATCAGTCGTCTAATTTTGACTTCATCATTTATCTTTCAGAGACAAGGATTTCTGCTTTTGCCAGGACTCACAGTGAGCACCTCTTTTAGCCCTCTTATACATCAAAGCCAGAGCTCCAGAATGTGAAGTCAACAGGAATGCATAAGCGTATGAATATATATATTGAATATATGTATATATATTATATATATATATGTATATATATATATATAATTTGAATATATGTATATATATTCAAATTTAAAAATAAAATATTATTTAAGTTTTCTATGATAGAGATGCTCTGGTGAGCTTTGACCTCGAATCGAAGTATGCAAGTTTTATTACATGCTATTAAATGAATATATTTATGAAAACATACTTTTTATTCACTGGGAACTTTAACTACAAGTAATTTATCTTTCTAATTATGCAGCAAAGAGCAACAGATACCTCCAGGTAATCTTGGAAGTAGTAGAATAAACAATTTGATTGTTCTCTGATTTCTCATTAATCTTGTATATTTTATTACTATGAGGAAAATAGTTAAGTGAGACGGGATTTTTTTTCTTAATGTTGATAAAACTCTTGACTTCTAAATAATACCTTGAATATATTATGAATCTTTTCCTGACAATAAAGTGGAAAAAAATAAAGAAAACGGTACTCAAATTATATACTGGTGTTAAATATATGTGGCTCCAACTATCCAAGATCAGCAACTAAAATAAAATATAGCAGACATCTATGATATACAAATTATCCACAAAGTTAGAAAAAGGGTTTTCTCATTGCAAAAATATTGTTATTTATAAGTATTTTGGTTTGGGCATTTTATGTTTTACATCTGAGAGATTGGAAATAGATAATACTTTGTTTATTAGTATGTTTTGGTTTGCAATTAATAGAAAACACAACTCAAACAAGCTTGGCTAATCAAGATAATTACAGTTTTTGTGATTGAGAAGTCTTTCAGGTAGTTAACTACAGCTCAAAATTTATTTCTCAACTCCTCTTCCATATTTATCTCATTCGAGGGTAGCATCTCGCTTCATGGTTCACACTGCAGAAATCTTACATTCACAATCTTATCCAACATAGAAAAACACTCTACTACCACCTACAAATGATAACTGAGACACATTCTGACTGGACTAGTTAACTCACTAGTTAATCTGTTACTGAACTGCAATACTCAGTAGATTACATGCTATCTTTTCTATCTTGCAATTGTGTCAGATTTATATAACACATGATAGATACAGATACATGAAGGAGTGCTCATTAAAACAGGATAAGGTGCAAGCAAAAATGAAGAAATTTAGAAGTCAAGGAAATTTACATTCTGAGTTGATATCAGGTGTGTACTCCAAACATGTCAGAAATAAACACACATTCGTAGTTAACTGACAAGGTAACAATAACATACAAAAAAAAAAAAAGAAAAGAAATGATATCTAAAGAAATGATACCTAAACAATTGTTTTGGAAAATTGTATATCCGTATAAGAAGATTGAAATTAGTCATTTACTTTACTTTATACATAAATTCATTCCAAAATTCATTAAAAAAAAAAAACCAGTGACGACGAGGGTCAGATGACGGGGAAGAAGACCTCCTTATCAGTGGACTTAGAGAGGGGCAGGGGGAGATGAGGGAGGAAGGGTGGGATTAGGAGAGAATGAGGGAGGGGAATAGAGCTGAGATCCAAAGTAAATAAACTGTAATTAATATAAAAAAATAAAAATTTAAAAAAAAAATCAGTGAATAACCCAAAGGTGTAAATGTTCTTTTTATTTCCTCAGATGAGGAGAGAGATGAGAGAGCCATACCCAAGGTTTAGGCAGAACCGAGAATATTTCAATCTAACTATCTCTAGGCCTAGTCCTGGAAGCTTCTAGCTTTCATACAACTAATCTACAAGCCCAGACCTTGAATCCAGCCTCTGTATGCTTATCTACACCTAGAATGTTTTCAGTCTCTGAGACTTAGTTCTCTTTCAGTCAGTTTTTTCTCTGATTCGTCACGTTGTCTATCCCTCAACTAGATGTCATAGTTTGGAAATAAAGGTGTGTTCTAAAGGTATGTCTGTATTCCAGCCAGTGGAATTTAAGGTGAGTACTAATGAGAGTGTCTTTGTGTTAGACAAATCACCCACACCTAGGTTTTTGAATGTGATCCCTTGCCAGGGTAGTCATGTTGCTGGATTAAAATTTCTCTGTACCAAACTGTCAAACTAATAAAGGAAGATATATAGGAAATCTATATGACAGTGGTCTTAGCAGTGACTTTTTTATATGTTACCAAAAACATAGAATCAAAACCAAAAAATAGATGGATGAGATTATTACGTTTAATCGAAAAGCTATGCAACAGAGAAAGCAATAATAGAAGGAAATCTTTGAAAATGATGACTCTAATAAATAGTTAATGTCCATTATATTTAATATGTGCCAGCAACTCAATAGCATAAAATAATAATAATAATAATAATAAAGAAAAAAAGAAAAACATCTGGGTTTAATATTTAGGACCTGGATAGACATTTCTCAAAAGAAGACTTACAAATAATCAATATTTATCTTAAAATAGGCTTATTATGACTAATTATTAGAGAAATTTAAATTAAATTCACAATGAGCTCCCACTTCACCCATTAGAATGGCTATTAGCCAAATTAGCAAAGACAAAAAGCACTGGTCAAGATGTAGAGAAAGGGAAGCTTTGGGCATTGCTGGTGGGAATGCAAATTACTGTGGTCATTATAGAAAACAATATAGAAGTTTATCTAAGCAAATATAGAAATGCGATATGATCCAGTAATGCTGTTCCTGGGCATACATCCAAAAATGAAATGAATTCTTTTGGCCATGTGATCCGATGCACTCCTGTGTCCTTTGAAACATTATTTGTAATAACTATTGTAAGGTATCAGAGTAAATGGTAAATAGTCATCAATGGATAAAAGTATAAGGAACATCTCTCTCTCTCTCTCTCTCTCTCTCTCTCTCACATACACACACACACACACTCACACACAGGCCCATGGGCAAGCATGCATGCACATGACACATGTGTGCCCTGGAAAACTATTCCAAATAAAATGAAATCACTCTGTCATGTATAATCCAAGAAAACATTACATAAGGAGAAATAGTGGAAAATAAATAAAGACAAATTCTGCTGGTCTTACTAATATGTAAAATATATGAAAGTTAAGTTTACAGAACAGAAAACAGAATGGGTAACATGAGCTGAGAGAGAGAGTGTAGATGTTTGGTAGATAATGATCAAAATATGAGAATAAATTCAAACATCTACTTCATGGCATGGTTACAATAGTTAAGGCAGCATTTTGAAAATTTCCAAGATTTTAAGCTTTATCACCATCAAAACTTAGAAGTAAATGAGTCAGTGTTTGTGAAAATTACCGTATTGAGCTATCAAATGCTACATACATATTTCAAAATATTGTATCGAACTTAGCAAATGTGTACAATGTGTATACATTTGGGGAATATGTGTAGGACACAAGAAAATTATTTCTTTGAAATTCGTCAGTATAGCAACACTATGTACTTAGAGACTGAGTCTATGGTCTGCATCTGAGTTGAGGTTTTAGGACCTCTCCATGCATTGTCCTTGGTTGGGAATCATTCTCTTTAGGGCCCCTAGCACTCAGTTTTTATGGTTCTGTTAGTCTTCTTTCACAGCTCCTGTCCTCTCCAGGTCTTTCTATCTCCCCTTTTTTCCTAAGAGGGTGCCGCCTTGCCAGGCCACAGAGGAAGACAATATGCTAGGGTCAGAGAGAAGAGGAGGAGGACCTCCTCTATCAGTGGAATAGGTAGGGGCATGGGGGTAAGGAGGGTGGAATTGGAAGGAGACAAGAGAGGGGGCCACAGCCAGGATACAAATTAAATAAATTGTAATAAATGATAACAATACATAATAATAATAATAAAACACTACCTAGCCAGGCACGATGGTGCATGTCTGTAATCCTAAACTTGAAGAAGCAGAGGTCAGTGGATTTCTTTGAGTTCAAGGCCAGCTTGGTCTACAAAGCAAGTCCAGGATAGGCAAGGCTATACAGAGAAACCTTATTTAGAAAAAAAAAAAAACTTACCAAATATAGTCAGCTAATATCTATGGTACATATCACTAAATAAGATTCTATAAGCAGTTCCTGTTGCCTTTAGGAAGCCCTGTGCTACCCTTACTATTCCAAAAAAAAAGCACTGCAAGTAGCTAAATTCATCTTTGTCTTTTATGTCCTAAGGAATCTAAACCCACTGTCTAATTTTACTTAACATATTCTGTCAACACTTTTCTCTGTGACAGTAAAATTACAAATAATAGTATCCCAGAAGAAGTCTGACTCCTCACTAATAAGTTGGTTGGCCCGACTACAAGAACTGAGCTTGTTCTCCAGTTTGAGGAGTAGAATTAAAACTAGAGAGGAAATATCACAGGTAAATTTATATATCCTTCTACCTTGTAGTTAGTGTTCTGTTGTTTGTTGTCTGATCCACATCTTATTTCGTTTTGAACTGGCATTAATGAGAAATTTACACATTGATTTTTGTTCTTAAGGAGCTACTGTTTATCCTATAATAATGACTATAGTGAAAGTCTAAATATCCCTCTTCAGGGCATTCGAATGACCTTGACATGTTTCCATTTGTTTACATTTTCAAGAAGAAATTTATTCCATTCCAGGTGGCACATAAAACTTACAGGCTATTGAAGTATTTCCTTGTATTTTTTTTCAATGTCACCTATAAATTAGATAAAGTAACATAAGTTTCTTCTTTATCTCCCTTTCAAGATAGATTGTCATTTTCCAAATATTAGCAGCTCTGAGCTGGAAAAAAAATTAAAATATCTCCCACATAGCATGTAGACTTCAACAAGCAAAACCACCGAACTGTTGTGCACAATAAACATGTTCTACATCGACAGTAACTTTTTCTCTGGCTAAGGCTGACATTGTAATGAGTTAAAATGCAGAAGCTCAGCAATAAAGTGTATGTTTATAACCAACAGCCTCAGGAAAACATTGGTGGGATGAGAGTTTAAAGTTTTACACAACCTTTTGAATGTTTTAATGAATTATTAGGCATTTTAATCTAACAAAAAACCTAAAATCTATGCTAATCAGCTAAAAAAGATGTACTGGCTTTATATTAATAATTTATATTATGAAACTTAAGTTACCTTCAAGAACCACTCTTCTAACTGTTACCAGCTTGTATATAGTGGAAGTGAAAAATAAAATGTAATAGTTACCTGTTTGAAGTAGTGCTGTACTCCATTGCTTAATCACAATATAAAACTGTTCTCTGAGAATATTTATTGGAAGTATAGTTGATTTCAGAAGAGTTGTTGGTATTACAGAACACTCAGTTTTGTAGAGAGATTGAATACTTAAGTTAAAGGACAAGGCCCAAAATGGATAGGAACAGTACAAACTACACTTTTACAATTCTTATTGGTGTCCTTTCTATGAAAGCTGCCCTTAATCTCATAAACTCACAGTGTAACTCCTTGTGTTGTGTCTAGATGTTTTGGTTTTGTTTACTGATGCATTGGTACAGGCCATTGTTCCTTCATGGGATCGAGGCATTCATGGAAGCATTTTAATCAGTGACTTTCACCATATCCTACTTCATTTACTGAGGCCACTGGGCCTCCAATTCTAACGTATCTTAGAGCCACCGGGAGAACTTCAAGCCTAGATAGCAATGCTTGTAGTTTGTAAGTCAGTAGGTCTGTGGAGTCCCAGTGGGATCTACAGTGGGCTTAGTGGATATGCTGTGTTCCCATTATTTAGCCTTTGTGCTCATGAAACGTCAATGCTCTGTTTTTGGAGAACCATTGCCATAAGCTCACCTTTCATGCTGGAAACACCTGAGATCTCCAAGGTAAATGAAACTAACATTCTTCTATCTTAAACAGACAAGCTGAGCTGGGCCAGCTCAGCTTCAGTTTTCCTGTTGAGTTTCACTGAAACAGCTGTTTTCATCATATAGAACTTCAACAATTCCCTCTACATAGTGCTATATCCATTCCCTCTGTATAGTTATTGATTCTGTGGGTGCTACAGGAAACTATTGATCCCTAAATCTATGTACATAACATATTAATACTTCCCTTCCATTAATCTCTTGAATGCCATTCAAACGTGTCTTCTCATTCTTATTATTCCCAGACCAGATGAATAAAATCTCTGCCTTTTGCCTGATGAATGCTACATGAAGAAAAGTTGCACAGAATCATAATATCTAGCACTCAACAAGCACTTCATATTTATCAATGGTACAAAAAGCTTTCTCTCTTGGTCTTGGCACTAAAGTAGTCTATTTTTTCCTAGCCCCTGCTTCATGGCCTGAGATATTCATGGAAAATAGCCAGTTTATTGGTCAGTTGAGCAGATGACAAAGCCATCCTCCACATCTTGCTTTTCCTTTTATTTAAATCTCATTGATTCCAAGTCCTGTTGATTCTATCTAGAAAAAGCTCATCTTTCCAAATATTTTTTCATACAAAGCCATAAGAGCATTCATAAGCACTAGAGAATGCAAACGATTGTTTTTAATTTCTTACTCAAATTCTTGACTAGACCTAATTTATAAAACTTCAAAATCCTTAGGCGAGGCAGCTCGATGGTGCCTATCATGAAGAATTAGGAATGCTGTTACATGATTAGTCAGAAGCAGATCCACCAGTGGTGATCTCTTCACTCTCCAAAGCCAAAGTGAGATAAATAAATTCAAATATTTAAATATCATAGATGGGTAGGTGTGTATCTCATAGCTCTACTGCAGAAATGTTGGGATCACAGTAAAACTATGTGTGAATATTTTAAAAATGCAGCCAAATTCCCAGGAATATCTTTTGTTTGTTTGTTTGTTTGTTTTGGTTCCTTTTTCATTAAGTTATTTATTTATTTTACATCCTTATCACAGCTCCCCGTCCCTCTTCTCCTCCCAGTTTCTTCCTCTCTCCTGTCCTACCCCCTTTACCCCTTCTCTTTCTCCTCAGAGAAGGGAGGCCTTGCATACATATCAACCCTCCTGAAATATATTAGTGCAGAGAGTGGTCATTCATATACTCACAGCAAATGGGACACTTACAAAACGCAAGGCCTAAACCTAGACAAAAAGATTTATACTTCCAAGAAGTAAGCAAGCAAAGAAAGAGTGTATATTAATGTGCTCCCAAATCAACCAGAGACCTGGGTAGGAGGATAACGGAGACTAATGCTCAATCTTTTGAAGTATGCCATAAATATGTAACCATAAGTAGAAAGAAAACTTTTTTTGAGCTGAAAATGGCTTTTATATATTTGATTACAAAGTTATTTTGCTTAATGCATGACACTACTCTGCTTTTCATTTTACTTTCACTCTCCAGTAAAATATTATGATTTGTCATTATAACTTAAGAGGATTATAAGGTGATTTCTAAAAATATAGCATAGGTTATCATAAAGAAGCTTGGGTCAAAAACAATGTGATTATGCATTAATATTTTTGGAACTAAGTATTTAACTGCTCATTTCTCTTTAGTCCAAAGATGATAGTAGATTGATCTGTGTCACTTGCCAATGTCACAAAGTCACAGAAATTGTCTTTCAGTTCTAATTTATTTAACTAGTGTTGCGTTCTTTATAAAATGAGTTTATAAATTTTTGAAATATGTTAAAAAATGTTAACAAGAGGTAAGTGAATACCAAACCGTGGTGTTTTCTGGGTAAATGTGTAACTAAAAACTAAATAGCTCCATTTCACCCTGGGGTCCACAATCCCCAAGTATTTGCAGAATGTTTTTCTACTATCAAATAAATGGAAGCATTTACTACTGCCTACCATGTTTACTCCTACACTGAGGGCTTAAACTTGAACAAGACAGAACTCTTCCCACCTTATCAATACTGGCTGCCTAATGTAAGAGGAAACATTAAGTTATAAAACATTATGCCACCTATGATGCATTCTTCAGGCTCATTTTAGTTGTGAGGGAGAAACTTGGAAAGGTGTCTTCACTAAGAGGCAACTACAAGACAATACTCTTCCTTAGATTTACTCAGTTCTCCCTTCTATCCTATTTTTAGTTTCCAAAATGATTGTAGAACTAATGTGAACAAAACCAGACGGGGACCTACTGGTATAGCTCAAACTCTCTTTGGTCCTCTGTCTCAAGAAAGTATGTGCCATTTAATGGTGTATCAGAATGATTCATAAGCTCCCTGGACGTTAAACTCAGCTCTATTTCAGGCCACACCAAGAAAGAGAGGGCAAGAAATTGTAGTTGCAGGCTATCCCACATCATTATTACACCACCATGTAACTTTCTGATTTCACTGAATGAAAATAATCAATAGAGTCGTTCAAGTGCTTCTTTTATATCGCCTGTGTTCACAGGGGTCCTAAAATTCTATGTAATATAAGCAGAATAATATAGTCTCATAGTTTTATACATAATACTTAATATACAAAAAGTTATTCATAAAATAATTTCCACTTTTATTATTTTGTTAGTAGATGAAGTTAAAATGATGAGGGCAATCTTGGAATACCTTTGATACTGTGATTATTTCCATCTGGAAGGGAGATTAAAAGAAAACAAAAGCTGATTTCGAAATATCCACATACGAGAGTCTGATTGGATTTTCTATAATTGTCCAGATGTTGAACATATGTAGAATAAACTTTAAAAATAGAATTAGTGACTGACACTGAATGCGTTGGAGGTTAGGTCAGAAGTGACAAAAGAAAGACTTTTGTAGAGGCATTTATGTGTTTAATGGGACTGACTATCAGTCAGAGCCGTCACCATCCTGGACTAGTACAGAATAACTGTGTGGCTCTCTGCCACTGGCCCTTCTAAGTTTCTTTTCTTATTAACTTTTCAGAAATTCTCTCACACAAAAGAGTTTGATCATTCTCAGTTTGAGCCCTCCCAAGAGAAGTGTCATTTTAAGCTGTTAATTAAACAGAACATTCTTTTACTTTAGGACTTTGCAAAATGTATTTAATAGAAAATGGAAGGAAGCTTTCTGGGGAAGCCATTTCCCCAGTATACATCCATTAATTTAGTCCTGTGACTATCTACTCCATATATTCTCCTAAACATAACTAGGCCCTTACTTTGCAAAATACATTAAGTAAAGGTAATTCTAATTTTAATTTGTAACATTGTAAGCACCATAACTGCCATTTCATCCCATGAAGATTTGCATATTATCATCTTTTTTTAAAAAAAAGGAAAGGGAGAAAAAGAGAAAGAATAAATGTTTGTGTTACATGTGAACAAGCCAAGGTCATTTTACTGACATCTACAAAATGAAATAATTACATAAACAACAAAGTATGTGTTAGGACTTCTTCAGGCTTATGTATAGAGTAGTTGTTTCTAGCTATTGGGCTTTGGAGAAATGGTTGGATCCTTAAAGCTCTTACTTACTCAATGGAATAATCCCTTGGCAGTTTCATTAAAAGATGACATTATTATTGGGAAGTGGCAAAAAGTAGGAGGTAGATTATGATCCAGGGAAACAGACCTCTGCGAGCATGCTCTGCAAATGTCCCCTTGCCTTTCTTTTTATCCCTCCTGCCTCCATGAGGGAGATGCTTTTCTCAGCAGTATGTTCCTCATGGTGACACTCTGCCTCATCAAGGGCTCAGAACTCACTGGGGTGAAGCGAAACTGGCACTCCAAATAAACAAATCCTTTTTATTTTTTAAGAAAGTTTATGCTAGGTGTCGAAATGAGCAACTGACTAACACGGTGTGTAAAAGGTTAAGGTGTGGGTTGTTGAAACGGATTTTTTACAAAATTTCATGGGTACTCACAATTTTTACAGCAAGTCATTCTGATAAAATGTCTGAGTCAGGAAATGTTCCACCTGTCTGAGAGAGAATGGAAAATCCAGCTCTCCCTTTGAATATTTGCCCAATGGTTCAGTACTTCTAGTTGTTGTTGAGAACGCTAATTTCCTCTGAGGCCTTCAGTAAGAACCACTTGGTGTTTTAAATGAACAACACTGATCTACGGGGCTAGCAAGCTACTTGACTGACAGCTAACAAATCTATCTCTTTTTCACTTGTTGCCTTAAGCAGGAAGCTGTCAATTAGGCAGTCTCTTCTTTGACAAAAAGTTGGAATATTTATCATCATCGCAGCCTGGCTGCTTTGAGCGTTCCATGAGTCTTCCCAGGAAACTCCATGTCAAATACAAGAAACACTGTGGCCATGACTATCACTAAAGCCACAACTTCTGCTTTAGTGAGCTACATTCAAGGCATGGCCCTTACAACAACTTGCACCATCTCCTTGAGACTATACTTTGTATGTGATCCACCTTGCAACAATTCTCAATTGGTACCAATTCCTTTGAGGCTCAATAAAAGGTTTATGCTTAATGTATATCTGTATATGGCTTGTCATTATATAATGAGGAGAAACAATAAGTTTGTAGTTAGTGGAACAGGAAGAATACAAGAATAGTATCCTCTCTACTGACTGTGTAAGCAAGTAGTTTATTTTTTGTTTGTTTGTTTGTTTTGATAATCAAGGAGACTTTATTTTTCCCTTTGGTGAACAAGCTCCTGCCCCCAAATCATCTTCTCTGAATGATCTTTTAATGCCTATGAGTGGCCTTTTCCATGGGCAGAAAAGATTAAGCTCCTAATACTAAGAGCAGACAAACCCTTCCTTCACCCCAGTAGGTGAAACCAGAGGGCAGCTGGAGAAAGACTCTGCAAGTCGAATAAGGCTCTGTTACACAAAGCTGCTTGTGTGCTTGGCTCAAAGAGCTGAAGAGTTCCAGAAAGCAGCTGAGAGAAACCCTAACAAGACAAAGAAAGAATGAAGAATTGCTGAGGAATGTGCTGGGGGCAGTGGAAAGCTAAGGCTACAAAATGTAAGAGGCTGTAAACAGATGGGCAGAACGGAGGCGTTCCAGAGATCTACCAAAGGTAAAAATGAAGGGTATGGACATTCAAAGCCTGAAACTATAATACAAGTTGTCAAGTCCCAGGTCTTTGGTATTCAAAGCGTAGAGCTAACTGGAGCAGCTAGGGTGGTAAGTCTCTGTCTTTGAAAATATCAGCCTTTAGTTCTCAGGGCCTAGACTCCACGCTGCTGGTTCCATGAGTCTCTAATTCTAGGACATCTAAGACTGAATTAACAATCAAGTGTTGCACAGCTGGTTCCTGAAAACCTGACTGGGACAACAATAGGGTGAAAAAAAAAATAGCCACATAGACAAAAGAACAGAAATGCTGTGACGATCTCGTGGGCTGTGCTCTCTCTGATGGAGCACGGCCCACTACAGTGTGACAACCCAGAAGCTCAGCCTGTTCATCACACAACAGAAGGAGCAGGCTTAGCTACTATAGGATTCTGTAGGGGGCACAGTCTTAGGCTCTCCTGATGCAGGAGGAGGAAGCTGCTATTGCTAGTTTTTTGCATACACTATCAACACCTGCACCGGGATCAGACTTGTCCATTCCCATGGGTCTGAGTCATTAGGGTGCCTGTCAGTAGTTCACATTCAATCAGGGCTTCCTCTTCTCTGCTCAGATTGATGGTCAGTTCACAAGTATCAGAGCCCAAGGCAAACACCACGGAAGTTTCTTCTTGTATGGTTAAGGAGCAAAAGGACCCTGCCCCAGTGCCATGGCTGTATCAACTCGTATTCATGGTTATTGTTTTTCAAAACAGGTATGTTTGCAAGTTTGCGTGGAGATTAAAAATTAAACACCCTTTGATATTGTTAATATTATAACTGTAGTAATTACATTGGTCAACATTTTTATTACACTTGTCTTTGAAGAGAAAATCTGGTAATCATGATATGTAAGTGGGCCATTAATTCACAAGAAATATTCAGAAACAAATTAGCAACTGACTTTTAAAAACTACTTAGAAGAAACTGGGGGTTGCTGTTTGGAAAGACACTTTCTAAAACCTGAACACACACACAAACAAACAAAAACAAACAAACAAACAAACAAAAACCCTGAAAAAGTATTTCTAAATACTGCCTTCCAAAATTTACATGAAAATCATTATGAGGCCATTTATCAGTGGGAAAAATATCACTTCACACAGTGACTAAAAATAAATAAATAAATAAGTCTTGCTCAAGAATTCTCACCTCCAGTTTCACAGAACACATCTAAATAAGTCAGTAGTGGAGGTGGGTTGCTAGGAAATACTGCAGTTTAAAGTGCATAAGTGATAGCTCAGAAAACCTGGATCCATCTAGAAAGTAAATTATAAAATTTAAGTGGACAATATGAGCTGTAAGTGTACATTTTAAGAAATTGCAAAATGCTATACCTGTACAGAATATCATACCAATAAACTTATAATAACCAGGTGACTTGTGCTTACACTGCTTATAGTAGAGCCAGGAAGATGTTATTATTCAACAACAATATTCCTTGTTATCTCTTGATCTAGTTGCATCTTAAAAATCCTTTAGTTTAAGCAAACAAACAGGACACTTCCAATACAGAGCTCTGCATACCACAACTATTCCAAGAATGTTAAGTTATAAATTAACTAAACTCAATTATCCTTAATAATTTTGCTAAGTATTTCTATTCCTACTCTTCCTTGAGAATTTGCTTTCCCCAAAATATTAAAGTAAAATGAGGTTCTCTTTAAGTGTATGCATGGAAAAGTATGAATAGTTTTCTAATTGCCCATTTTAAGATTTTTTTTTGTCCAATAATATTTTATTTTATTTTTTTTATCAGTTACATTTTATTAACTCTGTATCCCAGCTGTGTCCCGATCCCTCATTCCCTCCCAGTCCCTCCCTCCCTCCCTCCCTCATCTCCACCGTGCCCCTTTCCAAGTCCACTGATAGGGGGGACCTCCTCCCCATTCATCTGATCCTGTTTTATCAGGTATCTTCAGGACTGGCTGCAAAGCCCTCCTCTGTGGCCTAACAGGACTGCTCCTCCCTTCGGGGGTGGGGAGACCAAAGAGCCAGTCATTGAGTTCCTGTTAGAAATAGTCCCTGTTCCCCTCACTTTGGGAAACCAATTGATTACTGAGCTACCACAGACTACATCTGAGTGGAGGTTCTAGGTTATATCCATACATGGTCCTTGGTTGAATGTCAGTCTCAGAAAAGACCCTGTGCCCAGATACATTTGGTCCTTGTGGAGCTCCTATCCTTTCCCCATCAGACTAACTCCCCTTCTTTCTTATGATTCCCTGTACTCTGCCAAATATTCTAAATGTGTGATGAGGACTTTTGAAAATCTAGTTTGGATAAAAATAATGAGAATTTGGGGTGCTGGGAATGATTACTCAGTCAATAAATCACTTGACTTGCAAACCCCAAGAACTGAGTTCCACTTCCAGAGACCACACTAAGGTAAATTCCAGAAGTGGTGGCACTTGCTTGCAAGGCCAGATCCAGGGAAGTCAAGTTAGGTGGGTCCCTGGGACTCACTGGCCAGCCAGCCAAGCCTACATGATGACTTCCAGGTCAATCAGAACATTTGTCTATAAAAAGTAATAATAATAAGGTGACAGCTACAGAGGGAGGCTAGAGTCTGTCATTTGGCCTCCACGAGCATGTCCACATGCATGAGCTGTGAGTGTCAAGGCAGGAATTATTTTCACAAATATTGAGTTTCATCTAAAGGCAATGATGGTTACTCTGTTTTCTTCCTTAACTCAAAATAATTAAGTTATTTACTTTTTCATAAATTAAAATACAGTATGTAAAAGTAATTAACTTTGAAATTTAAGTCAATAATAATGAATGAATTTTATAGTGTTTCTACGTCCTCACGATTGTGTTTGTTGAAGACTTAGAAATAATACACTCCAGGGAATCATTCAGGATTGGCAAAAAGAAAAAAAAATCTACTGTGCTTTCATGCTTTTTTTGCTGTTATTTCATCACTTATTTTGAAAATGCTGTGATGAAAACCTTTGGAAATCCAGGCTTCTGGGCTTCTTGCACAGACTTTATGGAACTGGAGAATAATTGCATCTGAGTTTAAATCTTTACTTTTGTAGTTCATCAACGTCATCTGTCACGTATGTGTCACTGAAATGAGAAAAGCTTTAGAAGTCAGGAAAAAAATTAAAAACAAATTAATGTGGGAAGATGATATAAATCAGGTGGCAAAGCCAAGAGTGAATTATCAAAGGATCTCTCATCAGGAGGGACCACATTTTCCTTTCTTTCAGAAGGAACCCATTATGTGTTTTTGTTTGCACTATTCTCCTTCAAGTGGCATGTTAAAAAAAATGGATTTGTTAGGATTTAGAATGTGTTTTACTCTGATAGGAAAAGAATAGTGGCCCCTCAAATTTAATTTGGAAAGACATAAACCTAGAAAGTCTATGCAGATCCTGGCTAGTAATGAGTGCTAAGAAAAACAAATATTATTTTAACTTGAGATATGAATAAATATTCCCACATAGAAAAAATACAACTATGCCATATTTACTCTATCTTCAGTCCTCAGAATTTATTCCACCAAATATGATAGTTAGATATTTTTGTGCAAGTCGCATGCTGTGTTTATGGAGAATGGAATCAAGAATTAAAACACGTTTGCTTGTGTTTTCTATGCATGCTTTCCTGGGGAAAACCACATGTACGTAGCAACGGGTTTTAAAAGACTCATCTAACAAGCAATTTGAGGAAAAAGCTAAGGTAGATAGAAATTTAAACATAAAAAAAATTACTTATCTTGTAACTCTCAGCCACCATACCTAGTTTTCAGGAGAGAAATATAAAGAGGGTCATGCTGTAGTCTTCCAGGAAAAGAGTGATTGTGTCTAAGTACGATATGTGTGTAAGACAAGAATGAAAAAGCTAATTCAGTGCATAATAAATGTCTAGATATTCAATTTATTGTAAGCTACCTCCAAGTTTCATACACATAAAGTACTAAAGCCTTAGGATGAATATCCCAGTCTTAAGCTGTCAGCATCTCAAAACTTAGGCATGGGAGAGAACTGGAAACCAGAGTTTGGGAAAGTGGGATAAGGGGTTAGCTGCTGGAAGATATCATAGGAAGAGCCCAATCTAATTTTGGCAAGTTCTTTAAGGAAAGTTTTCTACTGGCTCAGGTTAAGGATGAGTCATAAGTTGGAAAACTGGACAAAAGAGAAATTGGTTAATTGGCAGGGTTTTTTTTTTTCCTTACTAATCAATGGGGGGAAGTGTATAACTTATTTTCTTTGATGCAAAGAATAGAAGTTTGGAGTGGCTGTACCTCATGGGTAAACAAAAAGCGTCAAGTGGGAAAGGTTGGTTGTTTGCAAGAAACTACTTCCTGAACACAAAGGATGGGAAAATGTGTTTAATTTTTTCCCCCAGGATTACAGGGCAAAAGGTAATATTCAGTATCATCAGTCATGATCACTTCCTTCTTCTGCTCTTGACCATTTGCATCTCTCCTGCAAAGATGCCAGGGGAGACACATAACTTTAAAATGTGGAAGAAAGAGAGGGATTAGAAGGAAGGATGACACTGGAAAGTCTTCAAAGAAGGTCTGTTTGTAACAGGAGAATATGAGCTGATACTGAGCGTTTAAATTTTGGGGTTGATGATGCATTTCAGTGGGTAAATACATTCTGCTCAAGCATGAGGAGCTGAATCTGAATCCCTAACAGCCACATAAAAACCCAGGTGTGATGGCTTATGGCTGTTATTCCAGAGCTGAGTCAGGAGACAAGCTAACCTCTAGATCTCGCTGACTACATTACCTGAAAAGGCAAGTTATGGGTTTAATGAGATACTGTCTCATAAAATAAGTGACAGAGGAAGCCAGACTACAGACATTGACCTCTCGCCTCTCATGCTACCTGGAGGAGAACACCAGCACACACACACACACTCACACACCCCTGAGTCAGGGTTTCTCTATGAAGCCTTGGCTGGTGTTGCTTTGTAGGTCTGGCTGGCCTCGAATTCAGAGATCCACCTGCCTCTGCCTTCTTGAGTGCTTCTTGAGGGATTACAGGCATGTGTCGCCTCAAATAGCTTCTCCATCCTTTTAAATGATAAAAATAACTAAAAGGGAAATATAGAGCCACAGTATTCCCTCAGCTGAGCAGGGTTTTATTCCTAGAATCAGATTGGTTTGTCAAACTCTGAATATGAGAGACACGTGAGGCAACATGTCAGCAATGATCTGGTAGGAAAAACAAACAAACAAACAAACAAACAAACAAAGCTGTTACATGTATGCTTGAAGCCTTTTTACAGCAGGTGTTCACTGAGTTTGCCTGGCCTGAGTAAGACCAGAAAGACACATCTGATAATGCGGTGAGTATGTACACGCCAATGATTTTATTCTCTCAGCTGCCTAGGATGAGGAGGCATGTTGAATTAAGTGGGTGGTGAGTTTTCCCTCCTGGGAAATGCCCCAGAAATTTAAACTGTATAAACCTTTGGATTCCATGTAGCTCATTGTCTTGATCAAGAGCACCACTTAACTATATGATGGCTGGGGAGATGGGTCAGTGGGAAAAGAGTTTGCTGCCCAAATATAAGGACAGGAGTTTTGATCCCTGACACCACCTAAATGATGGGCACGGTAGTATGATTCTGTAACCCCAAGTTGGATTGGTCGGCTCCAGGGTCAGGAGGAAACCCTGACTCAAGATCAGGTGAAGAACAACAGAGGAAGACAGCTGACCTTAGAACTCTGGTGTCCACACATGCAAACTTTGGGCAAACATCCACATCTCCACCCATGCAAACATGTGTGTTAATGCAACACACACACACACACATACACACACATGCATGCACAGTAAAAAAGCACTATTTTGATAATTTGAAAGTTTATTCTGTGAATTAATAATCCAATAAGAGCTCAAGAAAATAGCTATTCAATATAGAACAGCACATATTATTCCTGTAATAGAACACCGCTATCAAATATGGAAAAAATACACCATAAATTACATAATTAATTTTGTATGGCTGAGAAGAAAATGGTTCTGGTCCTAAGTAATACAATGCTGATAACTCTCATTCAATTTCACTGTTTAGGAAGAGTTAGACCTTTTATCACCACTGTGATAAATTAGGAGTGGAATGGAGTCTGTGTCTTCTGTAATTTTGCAGTAATAGTGTCATTTCTGACATACTTTGTCTCTGTCATCAAGGTAATATGATTTGTTTCTTAATTACATTTCTGGGCAAAGGTAAAAATAACAAAGAACTGTAGCAGTGAATTCATCATCTTCCAGTGTTACAGTGAGCCTTGGTTAATGGTAAAAGGGTAGCGAGAAAAGAGGCTCTGAAAACCAGATTACTTTTGCCTTTTTTTCTTCCTTGTACTCTTGCTGGGTGTTATTATTCTGCATTCCATAAATTAAATGTAATTACATTTCAGTTTCATATCTATTTCTTAGAATGTTGAAGTAATTATTGTAGTTTACCAAGAAGCCTACAGAGGTGCATGAGAAATGGAATGAGCAAAATACACCCTGAATTCTATATGCTATCATCAAGACTCCATTTTAACACAGTGCTAGGGAAGGGACAGTTATGCCTAAATTGCACTGCCAGCTAATGGAGACCACCCCAGGGACACCAAAAACCTCACCCATGGTGATTTTTAGGACTTTTCCATTATCCATTGTTCAACAATATTCACAATGTTCATTCTAACATTTGGTGAATGCTTCTGAGTCAGAAGCATCTTTTTCTCCCTTCTCACGTACTACCCATCACTCTTAAAGATCCAAAAAGTTCTGTCCTCCTTCATGTCTCCTCTGAAAGCAGTTAGCTCTTCATACCACCTGCAGCATAAACCGAGAAAAACGTTCCTCCTCCTCCTCCTCCTCCTCCTCACTTCCAACCTGGAGAGTCAGCTGAGCACAATCTGGTAGAGCAGGCTGACCTCAGCTGACACTCTCCAAACATTTATATAGCACTGTGCTAGATGTGAATAAAAAATAAAAATAAATAAAAATAGAGCCCGAGGCCTCCCAGCACTGACAATGTATTAATCCACTTGGGAAGACTCTCATAAGTTTATTCACACTGAACTGTTATTAGTTGACAAGTGTTAGCTCCATAAGGTCTTATTACAACAGGTTCCTTAGCAACCCAGTTCCTCCTCCGAAGCTCAGCATGTAGCTGAGGGAGAGGCTGATTCCTGGGGTATTGCTATGCAGAAGGAGCTCTGGAACAAATCTGTCAGAGAATTATAAAGTTGTCCATCTGAAACTCTGGAGAATCACCTGCCATCCTATTTCATCATGGGCCTTTTAGAGAATGGGCTCCCAGAAATGTCCCTTAACAGATTTTTTCTGTCAACTGAGAAGGCAAGTTGCATGTCTGACCTTGGAGCCTGAAGCTTCAGGAAACTCCTTTTCTCATTAAGGGATTTATTCCCTTTAAAAGCACCATAATGTGCCTTGAAAATCTGCTCTCCTTTAAGAGATTGTTTCCTAGCCTGATGTACTTTGCAGAGTAATGGCCACAGAATTTAAGTTCAATGAACAGTGATCCTAAAGGCCACTATTGCAAGTATTCAGAAGAGGGTATTTTAGACTGGAAATCAAGTGGCCTCCTGAGTGAGTTTTACCTTTCAATGAGTGCCCAGATGAGAGGTAGCCTAAAGAAAAGCCATGGGAAGACAGTTTACATAGGCTATTGAGAGGAAAAAACTGTACCTGAGTGCATTTATAAGATTTCCAAATTATAGTATGTCAATATATAGGAATATGAAAATACATAATTTATATATTTGATCAGAGATATTTTAGCAATAAAATACTGAGAAATTAACACCAACATTTTTATACAACAGAAATACTTTTAAAAAATTTGGCCCAACATCACCAATAAAAGATTATTAGGCAAGATTTTTTTTTTGTGGTCTTTATTCCAGTTAAGTTTTTCTTTATGAGCTTAGAGATCAGATAAATTGCCAAAAGGTGTAAACACCATTTTGTCTTCATTTGTTCGTGTCCCAAGAAAAGTAATGGCTGTTCATGTTAATAGAGAGAAAACAAAAGTGAGGCACTAATCTCCACGGCTTACATACGATAGGCCAAATGCTCTAATTGGATGTGCATACCACCCATATCACCTCAAGTACAAAAATGATAAGCATGTTGGGCACAGAGCCCAGAAGTAATGGAGGTATTGAGGGAGGTGGGGGCATCTCTGGGATTTTCCAGAGACCTGGGATAGGGGAAGCCCCAGGAAGTCTATGGAGGTCCCCCTAGCTGAAACTCCTAGCAGTGGTAAATATGAAGCCAGCAGGACTTCTAGTGGAGGGAGGACACCAATCCTCACAAAACCTTCAACCCAAAACTTGTCCTGTCTACAAGATATACAGGGAAAAAGATGGAGCGAAGATTAAGGGAATGGCCATCAAAAGACTGGCCCTACTTGAGACCCATCCAATTGGAGAAAACCAATCCCTGATACTATTATTACTCTGTTATGCTTGTAGACAGGTGCCTAACATAATTCCTCTCAGAGGGTTCACCCAACAACTGATGAAACAGATCCAGAGACCCATAGCCAACCGTTAGACAGAGCTCAGGGAGTCCTATGGAAGAGTTGGAGGAATGACTGGGGAGCCAGAGGGGTCAAGGATTCTACAAGAAGACCTAAAGAATCAACTGGCCTGGCTCAGGTGGGCTCACAGAGACTGAACCACCAACCAAAGAGCACGCATGACAGGTCCTTGGCCCCTACACATATGTAGCAGGTACACAGCTTGGTCCTCATGTAGATCCCTCAACAACTGGAGCGGAGCCAATCTTGTCTGTGATGCCTCCCTCTGGATCCCATTCCAATAACCAGGATGCCTTGTCTGGCTTCAGTGGGAAAGGATGTGCCTAGTTATGCCATGACTTAATGTGCCAGGGAAGGTTGGTGCCCAAGGAGTAACTCCCCTTTCTCTGAGGAAAGGGAAGGATGGATAGAGGGGTGGGTGAGGGAGGATTGGGAGGAGAGGGGGATAGTATCAGGATGTAAAGTGAATAAATAAATGAGATCTAAAAATGAGAAAATATAACATTATAAAAAGCAAAACCACACCGTGACATATGTTTATTGGTCTAATATGTTGACTAAGAACTATAGGTATAGGAAAGAATACTGGCTAGAAAAAGAAACAAGCAAGGATTCTTTGTCTGTCGTAGGGAAGACATAGCGTGTGACACAAGAAACACTGAAAATATACGTAAGATTATACGAATAAGTATCGTTATGCAAACTGAAAAAGTTGTAATTGGGAATATATGTGTATATACATGCATGCAAATAACATTTTTAAAATTTATTTTTATTAATTACAGTTTATTCACTTTGTATCCACCCTGTAGCTCCCTCCCTCCTCTCCTCCCAATCCCACCCTGCCTCCCTCTTCCCAGCCTGTGCACCTCCCCCAGTCCACAGATAAGGGAGGTCTTCCTCCCCTTCCCTCTGATCCTAGCCTATCAGGTCCCTTTAGGAGTGGCTGTATTGTCTTCCTCTGTGGCCTGGTAAGGCTTCTGCCCTCTCAGGGGGAGGTGATCAAAGAGCAGGCCAATCAGTTGATGTCAGAGACAGTCCCTGTCCCCATTACTTTAGAACCCACTTGGACACTGAACTGCTGTAGGCTACCTCTGTGCAGGGGTTCCAGGCCATCTTCATGAGTGGTCCTTGGCTGGAGTATCAGTCTCAATAACATTTTTTAAAAAGGCCACAACTGTAAAGGAGAACAACTATAATGCTGTGACCTTTTAACACAGATCCTCATGCTGTGGTGACCTCCAACCATAAAATTATTTTGTTTCTCCTTTATACTGTAATTTTGCTATTGTTATGAATTGTAATGTAAATACCTGATAAACAGGATTCCATGGGTTAAGAATTACTGACTTACAAGGAGGAGAAGGAAGGGAGAAATGATGCTATTATATTATGGCCTCCAAAAAATAAAAGTAATGAAATATATTAAGTACCTAAAAAAGAAACACTGTTGATCAAGGAGGTGTCTTTGGAATCTTTCTGTCGGATCCATCATGGTAGGGCTGTGTCATAGAAATAAGGCAAGCTGGCATTTTGTGAATCTGCTTTCTCAGTCTTTCATCTCTGAGATGCCTTCACTTGAGAGACACATCCAGTTTGGTGCTGTGGTGCCCTCCATTTTACTTTATTCTAACTGGAAAACAGATTTTGAGTTGTTTGTTTGTTTCTTCCCAACATAATATCTTGATTGATTATTTGGGATGTTATATCATGCACTCCAATCATATTCACCTCCCTGTCCTCCCAGGTCCACTCCCACCCTTGTGACCTGCCCCTCACCACCCCTTCCCCCCCAAAAATCCAAAAGGGACAAGAATGAAAAAAAAAGTCAATTTGTGCTGTCCATGGAGTCACTGGAATCTGATCAAACTCATGGTGATCAGCCCCTTAGAGAAAGCTGAGGGTTGCCTCATCCACACTCACACCAGAAGCTCTCAGTTTTTCAGAATTATACTTCTGCATTCTTATCAAAATTGTTTGAGTATTATTAGTATTATTAGTGTGAAATGGTCATCATTCGCTGCACATATTGTCAGAATATGTGAATGTCCTTGCTGAAGCTATTGGGAGAAAACACAAGGGAAAAAGAGAAATGGTGAGGGAAAAAAAAAAGAGAGAGGGAGAAAAAATGGAGTGGAAAAAGAAGAGGGTAGAAAGAAAAGCTTGCTTGATGCTCACTATCCTCTAGGTTTGATAATACATTCAAAATATGCAATTCAATAATTTAAAATATTTATAAATATATTTAACACAGTAAGAAGGAAAATTTAATGACATAGGAGAAGCAAAGATCCCTTTCGCACTGTGATTTGTTACTAGGCAAGGAGACAAAATGGCTGCAGAGGCCAAACAATGAGAATATATGAAAAAATAAAAAATAAAACAAGAAATAGATCTGTGCTAATGAAAGAAATGAGTTTTGTCATGATGTCTTCCAGACTGAGAAGGGACTCTGGTAAAGCAACTGTGTGTAAGGAAAGGATAGTTGAACGTTCTAGTTTCTGAGTTATATGGTGGTCAAAACAATGGATTATTTAATGTACCTTCTGGAAATTGGTCTTCCATTTGTTCCCCCATTTGTCTGGTAGCTAGGGACATTCAGACCCTAGCTATCAAAGCAGGAAGGAGAATTATTAAAACTAAGTCTAGTTAGGTGTTGAAGTATGCAATGCGGCATTTCCAGTTTGATTTTCCATTGTTACGATAATAGAGCTTAACCTTCAGATTGAAAGGAGAACAGTGATGGTCAAACTGGTCCACAGAAATAGTAAAACTCTATATCCACAGATTCTGAGATGATCAAAAAACAAGTTTGCTTAACCTTGGGGTAATGTTCAAGTCAATTTTTATGAAGATATCAGGTGATTTGCATCAGATTTAAATTCTCCTTACTCTTTACCATATAAAATGGCTCTTCTCCAAAGAGGTCTAATGAGAGTCTAACAGCAGACTCTTACAAGGCTTACAAGTCAGCTCAATGGGGCTGGAGAGATGCCTCAGAGGTTTAAGAACACTGGCAGATCTTCTGGAGTTTTTGAGTTCAATTCCCAGCAATTACATGGTTGTTTACAACCATCTATAATGATATCTAGTGCCCTCTTCTGGTGTGTAGGTATAGATGCAGACAGAATATTGTATACATTAAAAATAAATAAATCTTTAAAAAACAAATCAGTTAAACGTACTTTTTAAATCATTATATAAGTGAAGCATACTTAATAGAGCTCAGAATGCCAATATTTTGCTCTAACAACTCTACCAAAGAAACTATATCTCAAATTAGCAAAACCCACTGTAGAAGTGATTATTGCAGAAAAATGAATTCATATCATGATCATTTGTGGCTTAGAAACATTATTGAGGAGCCAAAACATATACAGTGTTTCATACCCTACCACATTTGCCAAAAGTTCTGATATGGCTTCAGTGTTTTCAGATAAACTCCATGGATCCATTTTATAGTGATGAACTCTTAGATTATGCTCAAAGAAGACAAAGAGGGAGACTAGACCAAGATTTCTAAGGAAAGGAATCAGCACTATAAGATTGTTATATAATTTAACTCATTGGTATCTCCAGCCTGTACTGATGCTTTGCTCTCATCTACATGTATAGTATACATGGTCTCTTCCTCCTCCTCTTCCTCATCCTCTTCCTCCTCCTCCTCCTTCTCCTCTTCTTCTTCTTCTGGTTTTTGTTTGTTTGTTTGTTTTGTTTTTTGAGACAAGGTTTCTCTGTAGAGTTTTGGCTGTCCTGGGCTCACTTTGTAGACCAGGCTGGCCTCAAACGCAGAGATTTGTCTACTTCTGCCTCCCTGAGTGCTTTCCTTTACTTCAAATCATTGCAAGTATACTTTCTTTTCAAAACAATTCAATTCAAAACAATTTGAACCAACCTATCTTGCTCTAAAGAATGAGAAATAGACTACATCTATTCAAAACATCCATTCAAAACAAATCCTTGGAAGAAGCTGTTTAGCTAGATCAAAGTATACATGAACTCTGGTTTCAACCGACAGACCCTGTCTCAAAGAATATGGTGGAGAGCAATCAACGAAGACCCCCAGGATCAGCCTTGTGCCTCTAACTTACATCTGTGCAAATGTTTCCTTCCACACACATGGAAACACACACACATGTAAAAACAACAACAATAAAATCATAGGTCTCTGCTTGTCATCAGGAATACATGATGCCAAAAATCAGGAAGTCTTAAGTTTAGTAAGAGTTAAGTAGTAAATTCCCCATGGTAGAAAGCAAATTGAAATCAATGGAAGCTCACTGCAATCCTCATGTCCATTTCTACTATATATTTTCTCTGTAAAACATTTTGAGATATTTGTGTTCACTACTATTAGAAATCTATCTTCATTTTTTTTGTTTACTTGAGGCAGAGTCTATCTAAATTAATCAAGCTGACCTTGAACTCACAGTATAATACAGGCTAGCCTTCAGTTCTCTGCCTTCTGGCCTCATTCTCCTGAATAAAGAAAGGAGTTAAACTGGAGTGTTCTGAACATAATTCCTGAAAGTTATCACAATTTTTTTCTTCTACTGAAAATGAATTGAAAGGGATGGGTGAAGATGATTTCTCAGAGTGGGTTTATAGGGAGAAAAGATTAAATCACATTTCCCCACTTTTTTAGCCCTATTAAATTTGGACAATGAGTGTATGCTTAGTACTTAGTGCTTGCTCATAATGGTGAACAATAAACTTTCCAGTTTTCTATTCCTAAATCTTGCCTTAGTTTCAGTTTGCAACATATTTTTAGTGTAATAAGGACTCTTAAAAATTTTGAAGTCTAGACACAAAGCAAATAAAATGTAATCAATGTAAAAAATAAAAATTTAATTAAAAAATTTTGAAGTCTGTACACATGTGCTAAAATGCTTGCATATATATTGGGCTACTTGCATGTATTTTATCATCTTTGTTTGTTTGTGTAGTTAAAGTATAGCCCATTTTGAGGACACTGAATCCTAACCTTCTTCTTTAACTTCTGGATGTTTGTGCTTGGATGACTAAATGAAGTAAAGTGACTCTTCTTACACAAAAATATATCTAAGTTTAAAACCAATCCTCACCAGAGAGACACAAAAATGGATGACTTATTATTAGGTATAAATAAACAAGTGTAGGCATACTTTTTAATCGTTTTTTTTTTTTTTTTTTTTTTTTTGAGGTTTCCCTTCCAACCTCCTGACCTTAGAGAAAAGATAAAGAAGGTTAGTGGGGAGAAGGGTGATAGGAATACTTAAGGTTGTTGGGACAATGTCATCAGGAAATCTAGTAGTCCAGCAAACCAGCAAACACAGCAAATGCAGCAGCAGGGCAAACAAGCAACAACATGAGGAGTAGCAGCCTTCTTCTTTCTCTAAGGTCTCCGGCTCTCTCCCGACCTCTCATATTTATACCCTCTCTGAGTCCTCAGAATTCCACTAACTGCAACTAGCAAAGACCACGCCCCTCTCTGAACCACACGTGGTAATTATCAGCTGTGCATAAACTAAAAGCAGCCACATAACCCACACTTGGGGTTAAAACAAAAACATATCTGCATGACATAACTGAGTTTTGTTTTTTTTTTTTTTTTTTCCAATGCAATTTATTCAGGAACCTTGAACAATCATCTGACCCTGGGTAAAGCCAGCCCACTTTAAATAGCCTCTGGGTAGCCAACCTCAGCATGCCACGTGGGCAATGCAGATAGGTCCACATACATGGAAGCAAGCCAGATCCTCAGCCTTAGCCAAATGTGGAGTTGTTTGTGACAGAGAGCACTCACCATCGGGAAGGTGGAAGGCGGAAACCAGCTCCATCTTTCAGGCGCAGCATTATGCATAACTGAGTTTTTAAAGAAGCCAAAACTTCCTCTACAAACAAGTGTAGTAGTATGAAAAAGGATTCTACATTTTCAATATAAGCCATATAACAGATAGTAAGCAATTCATAGGTTTATTATAAAAGTTTTTTGAAATAACTTATTAAATATTTTCTATCAGGTAACTGCTTAAAAACCATTGTTTATTATTTTCAGAAAAAATGCATTATTTCCTATTTTAAAAGTAAAATAATAATTAAAGATTAGAAGATCTAAATTTTAGTCTGGCTTCTAAAACCAGTTTAACTTTGTATCACTTAACAAATTGTTCTACTTCTGCAGGCCACAGAGACTTTTTTTTTAACTACAAAATTAAAGGTCTGAAATAAGCTGTCTCACTAAAACACTTCTTTCATGATAACTTCCATTATTTTATTTTCTTAAAATAAAGTAACCAATTTTCTAGCCAGGGAAAATGTGTAAGACTTTTAAAAATAACTGAGAAGATAATTTAGAGGCACAGACTAAGGTTAAGAAATAAATGTTTTCTTAGACACTGAGGCAACGAACTTGTGAAGAACAAGTTGAAAAGAGTCAGGAGCCATTACTATTAACAAGTAGTTATTCTGTTTGTATTACCACCAGTGCTCATTAAATGACTAGGCTCAAGGTGGGAATACAAAGGGATTTCTGCAGATCTGTATGAGTTGCATCTCAAATGAAATTTTGTATTATACTTTCCGCGACAGACTATACCTCCTGCAAATTATTTGTTCCACTATGGCCCTTTCTTGGTGTAGCTGTAGTTCCTGCAGTTGAGAGTACTGAGGGAAGTAACACTGAACACTGCGATGTGCCTCTTCCTGGTGCTGCTCAGATCCAAATCTATCTGTCGCCAGCCAACTTGCAGCAACTGGAAAACCTCCTTGGTAACCCTGCCAGCTCCTGCTTCTGGGCTGATTTCTAACAGATGCCCTATCTTTGTGAATTCCCACTCTTTACTTCAGTTCCTGTCATTTCCACTAACAAATAAGAATCTCTGAGTCATTTAGTAGGGCTGTGTGAAGCCGTAGTATCAAAGAGATGGGTATATATCTAGATTAAGATTGTGTTTTCCCACTAACATAGAAAACCTTAGCATATCACCTCAGAGTTTACATTTCTCAAGTGCTTGAAAAGGACCAGGCACTTTAGTAGAGTCAGTACCATGGCATTCAGATCTCAGAGCCACAAGAATGGTGTTTTTTCAGATACAGGATGTCACAAAAACAGTACTTCACAAGTGACCACACAGAACATTTAAATGGAATTTTAAAGTGTTCAAGGAAACAGTAGGAAACATTAAGAGACAAAGTATACTTACTCCTGAAATTACACACCCACCATCAAGCTTCTGATAAATACTTACTGGCTTGAGAGTCTCATTTTGAAGAAGAATACATTAAGATTCCTAAATATAAACCAATAGTTCAAATAATACATGCCTATTTCATATGTCACAATGTTATGTGTTTAAAGCTATGCTTGCCTACAGCTATACAATAAGTACAAAGCTAAATAGAAATGGAAATTATTTTGTGAGCTTTCTTCCAACTTAAAAAAAAAAGTGGAAAAGATACCTTGGGATTTATTTTCGAGACCGAGACTCTTGGAATTCTTTATTCTTTTATCAGCTATGATGCCCAAGGAGAAATCTGTACGACAGACATTGTACATCTTTAATAATGAAGCAAACTACTGTAGCTCAGGTCTTTGGAGCAGCTAAGAAACCCAATTGTATGTAGGAAATGCCTGAAGAGTTTGTTTTACAGAGCTATAAATCTAGCAACATCTACTGGACAGGTTCATTGCAGTTGAAGGTAGCAAGGCAAAAGTGATGGAAACATTTTCTAGGTAATGCATAAGACTGACTGGTTTTGAGGCTGCTTTCTCATGAAACAAATTCTTTCCTTCTACACTTGAAAGCTCTAGAATTCTTCTTTGACATTTTTGTGTAGGGACTGAAATGCCAGAGAACTTCTCATAAACATCAGTTTCATCCTGCTTGGAAAAAAAAAAAGAAAGAAAAATATTGAAATGACTCTTAGAAACTTTCTCTGAGTTGAATGGTCTCCTTTATGACCCAGTTTACCAATAATCTCCATTTTAGACAGAAAACTATGAAGCTTGACTTAGCAAATTAGATCTTGAAGATTTTGCTTCTAATGACACTTTGCAACACCAGGCAGCACTTTATATGCCTTAGCCAGCAAAGAACAGTGACTGAAGGCTGCTATTAAGCAAGCAGACACATTAAAGATGACAATAAAAATAATTGTATTGAAAGCATCAAATAAACATTGCAGGCATAATTTCCATATGGTCCCATTTTTGGAGTCTCAAATTGATGTTTATGCACTATCCTTTGACACTTAAAATAATCTCCATCCAAGAATGCAAAGTCTAGGTACTACGGATTTAAAGAGTTCACAATAGCTCACTGACTGTTCTTTCAAAACATTCGTAAGCTGAACAATGTATAATTTCAGTGAAAGAAAAGTGGATTTCTGCAGATGTTTTCTTTAGAGGAATTTTAGTTCAGAACATGGTTCCTCTGGCAAGAGATCACATTCAGAGGTAGTCTAGGACTGTGTGATCCAGCTGGAATACAAACATGCCTTTCATCTCAGGAGACATAAGCAAGGAGATCTCTGAGTTCAATGCCGGCCTGATACAGGGCAAATTTCAAGTAAAAAATGTTTAGGTCCAGGTGTAGTGGTATATAATTTTCATCTCAGCTCTCAGGAGACAGAGAAATACAGATCTCTGAGTTCTACTCAGTTCTATTCAGGCAATTCCGTTGAGTCAGCGAGTTGAGAGGAAGTTCAGTGGACTTAAGGCTGTGGCAGTTCAGTTCATGGAATTCATAAGGAGCTTTATAGGGAGTTTTACACAGACAGGCTGAAGAGAGAACAAGCTAGACACAGATGAAGACAGAATGAGCCAGAGAATGAGAAAGAGCCAGAAGATAAGAACAGATTTCTAGAGTTAGTTTGAGGCCAAGCAGAGCAATTCAGTTAGTAGATGAGAGAAGCCAGACTGAGTCAGTCAGCTTGGAGAGGAGTTTGAGCCAGAACAGCTGAGTTGAACCAGCCAGAAAGAACAAGAAAGGGTGAACTTACTCAGCAGTAAGTCTCAGAGGCTGAAAGCATTATAGGCCTAAATTAGATTGTTTGGAGGACAGAAAATTCAGGACTAGGCATATGTTATCAGATGGAGGGAGGAAGCCTCAGAGATGACAATTACATCATGTGAATAAAAGTTACTCTAACAGCTTTCATTCAACATAATAGGGCCCTGTGTAATGTTAGACTAGTAGCAGATCAGTTTATCCTCAGCTAGGACAACTCAGGAAAGCCAGTAGAAGTGGATACTAACACAGGACCTTAGCTAATGAGCTTTCTAATTAATTTTGTTGATCTTGGGTTCAAACACAGGGCCTTGTGTGTGCACGGCCAATACCTTATGTCTGCCCTAGGAATCCAGCTGTTGTCATTCCTAGTTTTGATACCCGTGATAGATCTAAGATATACATTTAACTTGGAACATGCTTATTTGAGCAAAACTCAATTGAAATTCATATAGATATTCCTCAGAACAATCAGTTTTTATTTCTAGTATATTTAATTGATAAAGATATTTCATGTAATGAACAAATAGTGGGGGATTCACTGTCTTAAGTATTTGAGCAGTTCAAACAAACTGACTCTATGTTATTATTCTAGAAACTCAAATGAACATATAGCCTAACTAAAAGCACTTACCTGCTTTTTCAGATACAGCATGCATGTTTGACTTTGTAATCTAGAACAATTTAGAAGCAGAAAATTAGAAGGGAGCATGACTGTATTGGCAGGCCATCAAAGAGCAGCAAGAAATGACAGTTGACAGCCTGATAGAAAGAGTCAAGAAGAACCATAAAATGGACAGAGTAATTGTAAGAAGTAAACAACACACTGACCCAAGATTTTGCATAGCTGCTTGAGGCAGGTGTCTTCCCAAATAATTACTTTAACAAACACAGTACAACCGATAGGTACAATGATATGGTCCCATGCTCTCCAAAAAGCACTAAATTATAGAACTTGTTCACATCAGAGCAGAGAATACAAAGCACGTCAGATAAATATTCCCAGAAAAAAAAAGTCATTTTTTAGATCATTAGCAATTCAGGTAGCTCATTCCATAGAATATCTTATCCTCAGTCATGCCAGAGCATTGCAAGCCAGCTGCATGTGCAACAAGATATGAAACATCACTGCTACAGATCATCTCTTTGTAAACCTGAAAGTGGCAGGCTTCCACAAACTGCTCTTGGTCAACCTGTTTAATATCTACAGTGTATTTCCTGGATATTTGCCACTCTTCTTGGATTGTTCATTTATGTTGTGAGTCTAATTAAAAATCCATGTCTCAAAATAGTTCATAGTACAAATAATAGAAGCAAAAGAGGTCACAAATGAGTTAGGAAAGACATGTATTTGTTTAAGTAGTTTGATAAACAGAGGTAGAAAAAGCTTAATTCCTTCATAATTCTTCAGTTGTTCTGTTCTGAGGATGACTTCCTCTATAATTTCAGCTATTCCTGATTTTCTGTATCTAAGAAAGTGGGGACAGTGGCAGGGAAGTGAGCCTTGATTTCCTTGATTTTTGTCTTAAGATCAACACTTGGTTTTACTGTGTACTGTAATCCTACAGCTACCAATCAGACTTTCACAGAACGCCATTTAGTCCTTGGCTTACATTTGGGGAATTGCAAGAGTTATTGCTAAGTAACACAGGATAGACCAGAGACAATCAAGCTGACACTAAAGAATGGCTGAGGGAGAATCACCAGATGTAAAAAGAATCACGTCATGTTAGGAGGGTATGGAGTAAAGCAAATGTCAACAGCAACAAATGTTTGTTCATGCAGGAAAATGGACATCTGTACCTAAAAAGTTTCTTGTTCCTTTAGATTCATATTTACTATAGTCTTTCAGACATAAAATTCACTGTATTTAATATTTTCAACTTCTTTGATATCCATAGCTGAAATCCAAACAAATAAATGAGAAATAGTAGACTATTCAATATTTATTATATCATTTTCCAAGATGGTAGTTTGCCCTCCTGTTTCCTAGGAAATTGTGTTTTTTATTTTTATCTTTTTAAAGATTTGATTATTATGTATATAGTATTCTGTCTGCATGTGTACCTAAATGCTAGAAGAGGGCACCAGACCTCTTTATAGATGGCTATGAGCCACCATGTGGTTGCTGAGGATTGAACTCAGGAACTCTGAAGAGCAACCAATACTCTTAACCTCTGAGGCATGTCTCCAGGCTAGAAGTGTATTTTTAAATAATATCTTTATTTATTCTTAAAGAATTTCACACATATGATTATATTATCCACCCCACAACTTCTCCCAGATTTTCCCTAGCTTCCCTACCCATCAGACATCATTGTTGCTTTATGTTTTAAAAACTGAAACAAGAAAACAAAAATATCAAAAACCATGGAGTCCAATTTATGTTGGTTGACTATTCCTGAGCATGAGGCTGTCCTGGAGTATGCTTCTTTATTATGTATATATTTTCCTACTTTCTTCCTTCTTTTCTTCTATTCTTCCTTCCTTGCTTGCTTCCTTCCATCTTTCATTCCTCCCTTCCTTTATTTTCTTCCGTTCTTCCTGCCTTGCTTTCTTTCCTTCCTTTCTTTCTCACTTCTTTCTTTATTCCTTTTTTATATCCTGACCACAATTTCCCCATCCTCTTCTCTCCCTGAGTACCCCCACATCTCCTCTCTGCCCCCTCCCATTCATTCCTCCTTTATTTCTCTTTTATCCACTGTCAATCCATGAAAGAAAGCTATTTTTTTTTCTCTTGCAAGTGTCATCAGTAATCTTTGTTATGAGTGGGGCCTCTTCCCCACTTACCTTCCCTCATCCTGGGAAATTTTCATTTTTGAGTTTGTGCATGCAAGTGATATGTATACTATCATAGTCTCTTTAGAGTTCATATGTGTATCTGTCTTTTTGAGTCTGGAAAAGTGCACTTTCCTTGAAGTCATCCACCACCTCTCACTTTTAAATCTTTGTGCCTTCTCTTCTGCATAAATCCTTGAGCCTTAAGGAGAGAAGTATGATATAAACATCCCATTTAATGCTGAAAATTCCAGAATGTCTTATTCTCAACTAGATCATCAATTGTGGATTTGTTAACTAGCATCTACTACAAGAAGCTTCTTTTATAAGGGTTGAACAATGTATTTATCTTTGGTTATAGTAATATCTCACAAGGAAGTATTTAATGTCTATTTTCACTTAGCATAACGTTAGTATTTTCCCCTGGAGCCTATAAGTCACCTAGTGTCATGTTCTTGGGCTCACTGGCAATACCAGGTAAGAGTTTCATCTCATTATGGAGGACTTAAATCTAACTTTACACAGTTGGTTACTACTGCAACAACTATGCCACTACTGCACAAGGGGGTATATTTTTCAGGCTGGTTGTTTTGTGACTTGCAAAGTTCATAGCTGGGTAAGACTGATGATTACTTTTCTCTTCAGGTAGCATGTAGAGCACATTTCATCACAGCTAATATTGACCAGTAGAGGTTATGGTTCCAATTGGTTACCAGATAGATTTTTCATGTTTGATGACATAAGTATGTGAGTTTTTACCAACAGAGTCTTATTGTCAAGTTATGGAAGGAAATCCATAGCACTGACAATAGCCTGTAATATTTGGAGTATATATACGACCCTACTGGCCAAAAATTCAAAAAAGATGTAACCCATTCCTGGTATCAGATATTTCATTTGGTAGACTATGTTGTCTAGCTGGGGTGTTGCCCTCGTCATCATATAGTAGCTTTATTTAAACACTTTTTTACATAGGCACATGTTTTAGAAAGCTTCTTTAGAAAGAGAGAGGTTTTCTAAGTGTTTCTCTGCTAAGTGATATTCCTCTGTTGAGAATTCTAGGTTTAGCTCTGTATACCATTTTTTAATTGGATTACTTGGTTTGTTGGTGTCTACTTTATTGATACCTTTATATATTCTGGATATTAGCCCTCTGTCAGACGTAGGGCTGATGAAGATCTTTTCCCAGTCTGTAGGCTGTCATTTTGTTCTGATGATAGTGTCCTTTGCTTTACAGAAGTTTGTTTTTGTTTTGTTTTGTTTTGTTTTGTTTTGTTTTGTTTCACAAGGTCCCATTTATTAATTGTAGATCTTAGCATCTGGGCTGTTGGTGTTCTGTTCCGGAAATTGTCTCCTGTGCCAATGAGTTCGAAGCTCTTCCCCACTTTTTCTTCCAAAAGATGGGAGCGTTAGCAGGCCTTTGGGTGTTGGTCTCTTTGGTTTGCCTGTGGTGTATATGCAAGACTAGAGTCTCACAACAGCGTAATGTAGCCATGACCATTCAGCCTTTACAGCCATTGAAGCAGGACAGTCTCCCCAAGCGTGGTTGGCTACCATAAAAAGCTAAAATGTTACGCTCAGGATGCGAAGCTAAGCACTGCACTCAGGGTCAGCTGCTTTCGACCCAGAGAAGAGCATGTCTGATTGCATGCAGGTTGATGCCCCAGGTCCCGCCTCTGAGAAAAAGGTATCAGACGGGTCTGATGCTCTTTGGGTGGATGACACCTAAATGAACAAACATCAGTACAAAGTCCCAATTTATTTCTAATATCAGAGATCAGACTTCTACTCTTGTCTGATGCATCTAAAACAAAAAGGGGGAACTGTAGAGAGCTGCGAAATGCCGCGCCTTAAAGATGGAGCTGGTTTCCGCCTTCCACCTTCCCTAGGGTGAGTGCTCTCTGTCATGAACAACTCCACATTTGGCTAAGGCTGAGGATCTGGCTTGCTTCCATGTATGTGGACCTATCTGCATTGCCCACGTGGCATGCTGGGGTTGGCTACCCAGAGGCTATTTAAGCTGTGGGCTGGCTTTCCCCAGGGTCAGATGATTGTTCAAGGTTCCTGAATAAACTGCATTAAAAAAAAAAAAAAAAAAAGCAGAAAAAAACAAAAAAACAACAACAAGGAAATCATGAAATTTGCAGGCAAATGGTGGGAATTAGAAAAGATCATTCTGAGTGAGGTAACCCAGAAACAGAAAGGCAGGTATGGTATACACTCACTTATAAGTGAATATTAGACATATGTAGGATAGCCATACTAAAATCTACAGACATAAAGAAGCCAAACACTAAGGAGGTCCCTAGGAGGATGCTTAAATCTCATTCAGAACGGCAAACAGGATAGACACCAGCTGCAAGGAAGAGAGGAAACAGGATGGGAGCCTACTATACAGGGTCCTCTAAAAGGTTCCACCCAACAGGGGATCAAAGCAGATGCTGAGACTCATAGCCAGTTTTGGGGCAGAGTGCAGGGAGTCTTATGGAAGAAGGGGGTGGATGATAGAAGGACATGGAGGGAACAGGAGGCCACAGGGAGAGACCTGATGCATCAATCAAGGACCACGCAAGGAGAGAACCTGGACCCCTGTTCAGATGTAGACTATTGGCAGCTCAGTCTCCATGTGGGTTCCTCAGTAAGGGGAGCAGGGGCTGCCGCTGTCATGAACTCGATTGCCTGCTCTTTGATTGCTTGGCCATGGCGATGCTTGACAGGCCACAGAGGAAGAGGATGCAGGCAGTCCTGTACTTGATTAGCTATGGGCATATGGCAGAGGAGAACTCTCCCTTTCAGTGGTCTAAGGGAAGTGGATAGCGGGAAAGAAGGAGGGAGGCTGAGACTGGGAGGACTTGAGGGAGGGGGCTTCAATTGGGATATATAATGAATAAATTGTGAAAAAAATTAAAGAAAAATCAAAAAAGTTTAAAATATAAAAAAGAAAGAAATAGCTTCTCATGGCTTTTTCAAAAGGACTTCAGTGTCTTTTAGCCCTCCCCATATTTTCTCCTCTAAACTGCCTTACCATCCTTCTCCACATTTAATACTCTTGTTCGAATTTTTCCTTCATTCTATTCATATTTTACATAATATTCTATTTTCCAAGAAAAATGTTTTTATTGAGAGTAGCCTTATTTGCTTTTCTTTGTTTGTTGTTTCGCATAAATTTACTTTTCTGAGAGCAAGGAGTGGTTTAATGTTAAGATGTGACTCCAGTGCTGTCATTCACAGTTTCCTGCATTCCTCCCTGAATAGTGATTGGTCCAGGGTGTAGGCAGCTGGCCAAACACAGAACAGGCTTCTTTACCAAGAGTTTTATGAAGAATTTTGGGAAACCGTGGTGGGTGGTTGAGAGCTGGCTTATCTTCGTTTTTATAAGATACTGCTCGAGTCGATGGTTTCAGCTTGTGGAGAAAGTTTCAAAAAATAAAGCCAGAACATACAAAAGAAACACAATGAGGTCCCCCCACACACACACACAAACACACCCACACACACACTCAGCATTTTAACACCTGATTCTGATTCTAGTTTTTTTGTTTTGTTTTGTTTTGTTTTGTTATTTTCTGGCAATGTTCTAGCCCTATACAATTACTTGGATATGTAGTCCCCCTACCCCCGGATTTTTTTTTTTTTTGTAGCTATTTCCACAGATATGAGGTAGGTATTGCCAACTTGCTTTTTCAAAATGATGTACTAATTTATACTACTGACATATTTCATCATAAATCAGCAAGTGCTTCTTTGTTGAAAACTACATGATGGATAACTCCAAAATGCGTACAGAAACATGGGAAAGTACTGCTTGTAACAGAATCTCATCTTGTAGAAGATATATAGTCTCTGGGGTCAGACACACATGAATTTAAAAAAAAAATGTCCTTCTTGCTAACTACCCATTTCAATTTTGGACAGATGCCTGAAAATCAATCACATCCATTTTACAATAAGGCATATTAATACCTAGCCAGCGTCCTGTTAAAAACCAGCATTTAATTAACATCCTTCCAGATAAAAGGATCTGCTTTATTTACAATTTGAACGCAAATTGGGATAGCTATGGAATTCACATTCCTCATTTGTCCTTTAAAAAGATCTCAGTTTCTACATATATGATTTTAAAAATCTCCTTAACTTCTAACTTTCTGATAATGTTTAATAGGTCTACCATTATAAACACCATTATATTTTAATCCAGTTAAAATTAAAACTTATTTTGACATATGAAAAATTAGCAGCTATTAATTTTAAAATTCAAAAAGATAATACATAAATAGTATCGTAAATATGATAAAAACTAAGTTTGATATAATTCTATTGAATTTAACTTTACTTTAGTGATATCACTAATCCACGTAGAAAATAACAGAACCACATGGGACTTTAGTATTCCAAGAAAGCTAATCTAGTCTCCATATTCCCTCTGCTTCCTTTGTTCACACTTTGTTGCAATAAATGCCTGTTTGGGAGAATTTAAGATTATAGTTAGAGAAAATAATGCTGTCAAATTGCTTTGTAAGTTTCCCAATTATATATGTATTGTAATTATACAACTAGGCCAATTTTATGCATTAATGAATTTTTATAGCATAATCATGAATCTGTATGACTTATCAGAATTCCTGTATTGATATATATGTCTTTGTAGGTTTCTTCATGTAAATTGCAAGTTATGTAAGAAATATTCATTAGTATATATTCTTACGGTTTGAATTATTTTTAAGGGCTTAATGAATCATTTCAGCAAGTTCACTTTAATTCAAAGTGAATATTTGATTGCTTTCCTTAAAATTTAAATTTATATGTATGCTCACATCAGGAAAGTGCCTTAATTATTTAAGGCTTTTCTTAACATATGCAGATATAAAACAATAGATTTTTGAAGGTGGAAACATTTTATACATCAGAAGAGACTAGAATAAAGGGATAGGAGTAGACTGCTGTTTTTCATTTTCTTGCTTGCATTTGTCATCTAAAGGTTGCTTTTCAGGTCAAGGAAGCTCATATACTAATCCTTTCTGATGAGAGAATCAGGGAATTGTGTTGAGATTTAGCCTTGTAAAACAATATTGCAATACTCAGAATGCCTGTAACACAAGCAAATATGATGTTACATTCAATTTTGTATTTCTTCATTATCAAATAGATAACCCACAAATTAAAAATGTGTCCATACAATTTAACAGTTACCTTCAGTTTTCCCATTTATATAATATTTTCTAATGTAGGAGAGCAATCTCCTACATTCTAAATCCCTAAGCAATTCTTTCACAATATTCAACCTGAAAATGCTATAAACACTTATTCTCGGAGTTAAGAGGATCACATTCTGCATAAAACTAGAACTATATTAGGAAGGAAGAAGTCAATGTTATATAGGACATTGAAAGGAAACAGAACTGTGTTGTATGACACTTTCCCTGGGAAGATGCAAACAAACGTCTACTTACTCCAGAGTGGAAACCCATGACAAATGTAAGCAATGGTCCCACCAAAGTCCAATGTGGAGAACTAATGACCTGTTTGGATTACTTATAGAAATATGGATGAAAGGTTACTTACGAAAGATGTGTGACACAAAAACATCTCCATCGTGGACCCTAAATACAACAATGCTGATCTGCCTGGCATGATGTAACCATCAGTGCAACAGTCACATGGAGATTATTTGGGAAGTCAAGTACGTTCTTCCTGAATATAAGGTCTTCTCTGTAAGAGGATTTCATCCCTGGTACTGTCATCCTGGTCAAAAGTCCATGTCAGAGACATGGACCACAAACCACAAACATTAGGGTGTACCTACTGCTGTTGATCTGCTAAATAGTGATACTTTTAAACGACATCTCAAATATTTTTGCTGCTCATAAACCTGTGTTTTCTCAACTTTGGTCAGAGAAGCTTAATGCAGAGACTTATAACCCGTCAAACTACTGAGTGTAGGTAACTGTGAGTATTCGGCCGTGAGATTTCCATTTTAGCCTACCCCATCCTAGACTCTGGGTTCATGGTGAAAGAGGATGCAGAAAGAATGGGAGATCTGGCAGATGTGAAGGGGAGCTGTGAAATGCTGGATTCTGGATGTGGAAGATCTGCTGGAGATAGGAACCCACAGCAGTTGTGGTTAACCATCCCAGTGTGCACAAGATTAAGTCGGTCAAAAACGGGGAGAGGACCTCACGCTCCCCTCCAGCTGAGGAGCTATGGGCGGTCAATGACTGCTGATGGAGTCAGCTCTGAAAGGCTCTGCCCTGCAGACTACCAAAGCAGATGCTGAGACTTATGACCAACTGTTGGGCAGAGTGCATGGAATCTTATGTAAGAAGTAGGAAATAGTAAGACCTGGAGAGGACAGGAACTCCACAAGGAGAACAACATAACCAGAAAATTTGAACACACGGGTCTTTCTAGAGACTCATACTTCAACCAAGTACCATGCATTGAGATAACCTAGAACCCCTGCACAGATGTAGCCCATGGCAGTTCAGTGTCCAAGTGGGTTCCATAGTAATGGGAAGAGGGACTGCCTCTGACATGAACTGATTGGCCTGCTCTTTGATCACCATCCCCTGAGGGGGGAGCAGCCTTACCAGGCCACAGAAGATGACAATGCAACCACTCCTGATGTGATCTGATAAACTAAGATCAGAAGGAAGGAGAGGGGGACCTCCCCTATCAGTGGACTCAGAGAGGGGCATGTGTGAAGAAGGGGGAGGAGAAGGTGGGATTAGGAGAGGAGGAGGGAGGGCCTTATGGGGGGATACAAAGTGAATAAAGTGTAACTAATAAAAGTTTAAAAAAACACCTAAAAAGGTAATGATAATATATAATACAATTATATGAAAAACTAACACATTGGAATAGGACAAAACTAACCAACATAAGGAAAAGTTCCCAAGAAAGGGCACAAAAACCATTTACAAATAGGTGCACAGACCCACTCATTTACATGCTCAAAAATGCTGTTAGAATACTTAATTGTAACCCATTCTACATATGGAGAATTGTGTATATAAAAAAGAGGTAATATAAAAGAAAAAATAAAATAGAATTAAAAAAAAAATCAAAGCCCTGACATGACATTCTGAAGCTAGGAATGTCCAAAGATCCTGTTGAGTTCTTTATCCATTTTTTTTCTATCTACTGCTATGTGTGCTGCCTACCTTTAATAAGAATTTGTTTCCCCAGTGAGAATCCCATAGAGAAAACTAAATTTTCATTTGCAAGTGGTTATCAGTTAGTCACTGCTGCTAGGTAAGGGATGGTGGCATGTTTACACTTTTCCTTTCATCTTTTGGACTACATTTGGGGCTGGACATGTCACATCAGTCTCTGTGAGTTCATATGTGCCTTGATCCTCTTGAGTAGAGGGCCTTGTTTTCTTGATGTTCTCTATCTCCTTTTTCACTTACAACTCTTTTCTGCTCATCTTCCACAAGGTTCCCTTATCCCTGAAGGGAGGGATTTTGATAACAAATCCCATTTAGGTCTGGGTGCCCCAAGATCCCTCACTCTCTCTGCATTATGTCTTTCTGGGGATCTCTATATTTGTTCACATATGCTGCAGGAGAAATTTTCTTTGATGATAGTTGTGGAAGTTCCTGTACTGTGAGTATAGCAGAATGTCATTAGGAGTCATTTATTGTACTTTGCTTCCTTCCTTCCTTCCTTCCTTCCTTCCTTCCTTCCTTCCTTCCTTTGCTCTCTCTTTCTTCTTTCTTTCTCTTAGAATAGTAGTATGTGGTTTTACCCTAGATCTCTGATTTAGCTAGTCTCAGGCTCCTACTCAACCAGGGCGTGTTGTATATACATTACATCTCATGGAATATGCCTTAAGTCAAATCCAGTATTAGTTAGTTAGTCCCATAAGCTTTCTGTTACCATTGTTCTAGCAAATCTTAAAGGTAGGGCAAGCGTGCAGATCAAAGAGTGTGGCTGCCTTGTTGTTCACACCTCTCTTTTGGTAGCATGCAGAATACCTTCAAGAACCAAAGACTCTAGCATATATGACTGAAGGCTCTATGTAGGCATCAGCTCTACTTCTCCATGCTCAATGGATAGTAGAGGTGTTGTCTGCATTAATGAGGCCTTGCTATCAGTTTGTAAATAGCAACTTATAATCTGGCAATAGCTTGGGTTATTTGTTCGTTCCCGTGGTACCCCCATTATTCAGATGCAAGCCAATACTGGTGCTGCAAGCTTCATTTAGTGATAAGTGATGTCAACTTGAGGTTCTATCTCTCCTGTTATTTGGTAACTTTATTTAGATCACCTTCATATATGTACATATTTTAGGAGGATTCAAACTCATTAGCTTTTCAGACTATTCTAAATGGCTCACAATTTTAGCTATCTCTCCCTTTATCCTCTCTTTTATCCTCCTCTTCCTCTACCTCCCCACTTGATCCACCATTCTAGTTCCCATCCATCTAATCATAGCTATCAACTGTTTCCCTTTTCTAGGGAAATCTACCTGCCTCTGCCTCCAGTCTCTAACTAAATATATTTTGGTTCTGTTGCTATCTTTGTGAGGTTCCTGTTCCCTCCAGGTCTTTCTCTCTCCCCTTCTTTCATAAGATTCCCTGCACTCTGCCCAAAGTTTGGCCATGAGTCTTAGCATCTGCTTCCCTGCTGGGTAGAGTCTTTCAGAGTCCTCTGTGGCAGACTTCTGTCCTGTTCCTTGTTTTCTTCTTCTTCTGATGTCTATCCTGTTAGTCAGTCTAAGCCCAGGGGTCTTTTCTGAGACTGATAATCCAAACAAGGACTGTGCATGGAGAAAACCTAGAACCCTGCACAGATATAGCCCATGGCTTCCCAGTCTCCAAGTTGGCTCCCTTAGTAATGGGAATGGGACTGTCTGACATGAACTCAGTGGCTGGCTCTTTGATTACCTCTCCCTGATGGGGGAGCAGCCTTACCAGGCCACAGAGGAAGACAATGCAGCCAGTCCTGATGAGATCTGATAGGGTAGGGTCAGATGGAAGGGAAAGAGGACCCCTCCTACCAGTGGACTAGGGGAGGGGCATGGGAGAAGAAGAGGGAGGGAGGGCAGGATTGGGAGGGGATTAGGGAGGGGACTACAGCTGGGATACAAAGTGAATAAACTTTAATAAATAAAAAAGTGATAAAAAATTTTAAAAAACAAAAAATATATTTTGAATCTAATAAGAGACTAGAAAACTAGAAAGTATAAAAAGATGTGGAAAACAGCATTAAATTGAGAAGAAATAGGGATTTCACACAAGGACAGCAAAGTAAATACAGGGAAACTTCAATACCTGACCTCATAATGAAAATGAGTCAGTTCCTATTTTGTGGTCTCCATGGACACATGTAAAACATAATAGGTGCACAAGGTGTCAGATGAGACCGCCATTTCCTACTGTGTGATGGCCTTCTATGTACTGGATTGATATTGATACAATGCCTTGTAGTGAATAAATTCATTGAACATTCAAAGGGGCTAAGAACACATGGAACACTTCATTATTCACTAAAGGTATTTGGCCATTAATAAATTTGCATGTTGTTGACTGTTTTCATCTCTATTATCTCCAAGCTATACTGTAAGGTTCATTTGTGCATTCCTTTTATACTTTAAAAGTCTATACTTAATAGACTTTTATACTCTACGCTCACCTTTAGTTTCTTTTCCTCTGGAAAATCTGTAGCTATTTTCTCCAGTTCTCATCCTACTCTTGTTTCAATCAATTGAAAGCATCAATATAATCAATCTTTGCAAAAGAATTATGTCATTATCAAATTGCATTGCTCAGAAACATACTAAAAATTGATTTTCCAGTTCTGGCAACTCTTTCAAAAAAGAAATCTGTGTCATCTTCACAGTGCCCTGAGGTGGTTTGAATGAGGAATGTCCTCCTAAGCTCATGTATTTGAATACAATTTGTGGTGCTAGTTGGTAAAGCAATGAACCTATAAAATATGGAGCCTTTCTGGAGGAAACACATTACTTGGGACATACTCTAGCCTTGCCCAGTTTCTGAGTTTCTCTTTCTGTCTGCTTTCTGCTAGCAGATGAAATTTGATCAGCAAGCTGCCCATTCCTAATTTTCCCCACCCACCATGACACATTTTCTTCTTCTGGAAAATAAGGTGAAATAAACTTGTTCTCACTGAGTTGTGTTTGGTCCTGATAGTCTCTCACAGCAATCAAAGAGTGACTAACACACATCCTCATCACATTCCACAGCACATGGTCATCTGTGGCATGTGTAACTCCCTTTGCCTTCCACCAGGCTGTGTGCATGTCTACATTTGTGTGTTTCCTGACACCACTTCATTTTCTTTAATTGACCATAAATTTTAGATCCATGAATGTAAATTCTGTTCTGTGTTTGAGACAAATTATAGCCATTTCTCGACAAATGGGAATATTCTGATGTGTTGTGATGCTGCCTTTTCAGTTTTTTGTTTGTTTGTTTGTTTTTGGTATTTTTAATTTTTTTTTTTTTTTTTGCTTTTAGATTTTTATTTTAATTCTTTTGGTTAAATCCCCCAAAGCAGAGCAGTCGGACCATGAGGCATTTTGCCTTGATGTTTTCAGAGAAGATAATTCCTGCTTTCCATGGTGGCTGAACCATGTTGCCATGTTAACAACAGCATAAAAGAATTTCAGGTTTCTCACAGTGTTTTTTTTTTTTCTTCTTCTTCTTCTTTTCTTTTTTTATGATTGTTTTTTATTATTAGTTACATTTTATTAACTCTGTATCCCAGCTGTATCCTGCTCCCTCATTCCCTCCCAATCCCACCCTTTCTCCCTCATCTCCTCCCTGCCCCTTTCCAAGTCCACTGATTGGGGAGGACCTCCTCCCCTTTCGTCTGGCCCTGTTTTATCAGGTATCTTCAGGACTGGCTGCAAAGTCCTCCTCTGTGGCCTAGCAGGACTGCTTCTCCTTTTAGGGGGTGGAGAAGTCAAAGAGCCTGCCATTGAGTTCCTATCAGAAATAGTCCCTGCTCCCCTTACTATGGGAAACCAATTGGTTACTGAGCTACCATGGGCTTCATCTGAGCAAAGTCAGTTTTAAATTTATACTCTTTTTCCAGGGCTGTTTTTAAAATTTGGTTATCTGAAGATATATTCCAGCCACTAAAATATAACCCATTTCTTAAGAAATTGATCATCTATTTATCAAGGAGTTTTTTTTTATCATATGCTGACCTTTCCCTATGATATTCTTTACATTGCTCTATCACTTCAGTATTAGTCACACATTTTGTGTCTTCTGCAACTCTGTTATTTGCTACAGTAAGCTTATAATAAAAGCATCACTAATACAATTAAGGCCAAAGGATAAATGGGCAATTATTATAGGTGGACATTAGCATTGAGACACTAAGTTTTGACTATTCAATTCATATATCTTCATTAAAAGACACTTCAGTGACCTCAGCCTTAAGCCTCAAGAAGGTCAAATTAATTTGTGTTTTTATAAGTAAGGGGCCCAGAAATTAGTCTATTCAACGTTGTGGTAGAAGGCAATATTTCTTACCATCCATCTGAAGGTCAATCATGAGGAAAAACTGTAGCTCAATAAAAGAAATAAAAAATGAATAATTTTTAAAGTGATGCATAACACACCATTTCATTGCAGTTAATTCTATTTTCCACCTGTTTACTTGAAGACACTCCAAACATAAGACATCCAAATTCTTTTCATACCCTGGAAAACACTTTTATGAAAAATTAAGTGTGAAAGTGACTTAGGTTTGAAAGTAATTCAATTATTCCTATGTTTCCAACTGTGTTGTGGAAAATCAGGATAAATTGTGGAAGCAACAATGTATTTTAGGATGCATGACGGTACCACTACCAAGCTGATTGTTGGTATGTTTTACTTCCATTGACTTCAGTAGGTGAAAGTCATTAGAGGAAACATTCTTTTCCTTCACTTGCAAAAGGAAATAGCCAAATCTGTTCAGCCCTCTGATTTCAAGGCATTATATAACAAAACCACACTTTAGTCTCAGTATTTTGGAGACAGTAAGTTTTACTGGGAGGACACTTTAGAAACTAAGAAGGCAAAATATCAAGAGGTAAATGATATCTGTAGGGAAGAGTCTAATGGAAATACTAATTTTTAGCCAAATTAATTGAGCTTGTTCTATGAATAATTGTAATATAAAGAAATACATATCACAGTATATCCCATGGCTTGCCCTCTGTTTTACATAGTAGAATATTGAATACTATGTAAAACAAAAGGTAAGCCATAGGATATAATACATTAGGATGCAAATTTGTATAACCGTATAGCAGAGAATCATAATATAATGTTATGATATATATATACACACATATGATGTAAATATAGCTTTTTATAGTGAAACAGTTTTAAATAAAGATGTTTCTGAAACATGTCACATGCTTTGAAATTAGAGGAAGGGGAATCTAGAAACAAGACTTAAGTTGTATTTCACAGTTGCATTAAACCCAACTACACAAATATACTAGCTGCTTTCCTTAATAATCCTTAAAGTGGCTGTGAGCAAGAGATCTTTTGCATAGCAGCAGGTTTCAACATCGGAGGTGGAGGTTGGAGAGATGGGTCAGCAAATAATAATGCTTAGAACATGTCTTAGTCATAGAGGGATTGTCTAGTATGTTTTAGTCCTAGAGTCAAACACCCCCCAACACTCCCCCAACACCTCCCCAGACACACACACACACACACACTGAATATTTCCTTTTAGTGGTTCCAGAAGAATAGCCAATCAGACAGAAATGATGTATGTATAGTTATACTAAACTAACAAAATAAGAAGACATGGTCAATTCCCAGTTTATGGTTTAGTAAGAACCATCTTCATCAAGTTCAAGTCATCATGTGATGGTAAACATATCTGCAATTTGTTTTAGGTCATCCACCCAAAGTTCTCAAGCTATTAGCCCTCACTGTTTTCTGGCTTGTTTCAGGCAGAGGCAAACTGTATTATCCAGGCAGAGATTTTTTTTTCTTTTTTTTTTTTTCAATGCAGTTTATTCAGGAACATTGAACAATCCTCGGACCCCGGGGAAAGCCAGCCCACAGCTTAAATAGCCTCTGGGTAGCCAACCCAGGCGTGCCACGTGGGCAATGCAGATAGGTCCACATACATGGAAGCAAGCCAGATCCTCAGCCTTAGCCAAATGTGGAATTGTTCGTGACAGAGAGCACTCACCATCGGAAAGGTGGAAGGCAGAAACCAGCTCCATCTTTAAGGCATAGCATTCCGCAGCTCTCTACAGTTCCCCCTTTTTGTTTTAGACGCATCAGGCAAGAGTAGAGGTCTGATCTCTGATATTAGAAATAAATTGGGACTTTGTACTGATGTTCATTTAGGTGTCATCCACCCAAAGAGCATCAGACCCGTCTGATACCTTTTTCTCAGAGGCGGGACCTGGGGCATCAACCCGCATGCAATCAGACATGCTCTTCTCTGGGTCGAAAGTGGCTGACCCTGAGTGCAGTGCTTAGCCTCGCATCCTGAGCGTATCATTTTAGCTTTTTATGGTATAGAAAAATTATATTATACTGACTGAAAATATTTAGAAATAAGGCCACAGTGCATATGTGTGTGTGTGCGTGTGCTTCACACACACAAAAAAAGTAGAAGATCCTACAGCCTGATATAATTCTTTGAAAAAAAATATAAATACTTTCAGAGGCCCTTTGTGGTAGGTTCCTAGTTTGTTTCCTGTTTACTTCTTCTGGCTTTCAGAGGCCCTCTGTAGAAGGTTCCTAGGTTGTTTCCTCTGCCCTGCAGACTGTCAAAGCAGATGCTGAGCCTGATGGGCAACTGTTGGGCAGAGTGAATGGAATTTTATGTAAGAAGTGGGAAATAGTAAGATCTGGAGAGGATAGGAACTCCACAAGGAGAACAACAGAACAAGAAAATTTGAACACAGGGGTCTTTCCAGAGACTCATACTCCAACCAAGAACTATTCATGGAGATAACCTAGAACCCCTGCACAGATGTAGCCCATGGCAGTTCAGTGTCCAAGTGGGTTCCATAGTAATGGGAAGAGGGACTGCCTCTGACATAATCTGATTGGCCTGCTCTTTGATCACCTCCCCCTGGGGAGGAGCAGCCTTACCAGGCCACAGAAGAGGACAATGCAGCCGCTTTTGATGAGAACTGATAGACTAAGATCAGAAAGGAGAGGAGAACCTCCCCTATCAATGGACTTGGGGAGGGGCTTGCATGCAGAAAGGGGAGGGAGGGTGGGATAGGGAAGGGAGGAAGGAGAGGCTTTTGGGGAGATACAAAATGAATAAAGTATAATTAATAAAAAATAAAAAAGATATAAATGCATGCAAAACTGAAGAGGCACCCTACAATTGTATGAATTTAAATTACATATTTGAAATGACAGATAAAAGTATTTGACACTGATGATTATTCATTGAACACATATACAGGAAAATTATTTCTTTTTGTACAAAGAATTGCTGTTACTTGTCAGTAAACTTTTCTATCACTCTGTCCTTAGTTCTTTATTTTCTTTTTTTTTTTTTTTTTTTTTTTTTTTGTATTTTTTTTTTTATTTTTTTTTATCAGTTACATTTTATTAACTCTGTATCCCAGCCGTGTCCCGATCCCTCATTCCCTCCCAGTCCCTCCCTCCCTCCCTCCCTCCCTCATCTCCACCGTGCCCCTTTCCAAGTCCACTGATGGGGGGGACCTCCTCCCCATTCATCTGATCCTGTTTTATCAGGTATCTTCAGGACTGGCTGCAAAGCCCTCCTCTGTGGCCTAACAGGACTGCTCCTCCCTTCGGGGGTGGGGAGACCAAAGAGCCAGTCATCGAGTTCCTGTTAGAAATAGTCCCTGTTCCCCTCACTTTGGGAAACCAATTGGTTACTGAGCTACCACAGGCTACATCTGAGTGGAGGTTCTAGGTTATATCCATACATGGTCCTTGGTTGAATGTCAGTCTCAGAAAAGACCCTGTGCCCAGATATATTTGGTCCTTGTGGAGCTCCTATCCTTTCCCCATCAGACTAACTCCCCTTCTTTCTTATGATTCCCTGTACTCTGCCAAAGGTTTGGTCATGAGTCTTTGCTTTGAAAACACTGCTAGGTATATACCCAAAGTTTGTTCAAGTACACAAAAAGGACACTTGCTCAACCATGTTTATAGCAGCTCTATTTGTAATAGCCAGAACCTGGAAACAACCCAGATGTCCATCAACGGTGGAATGGGTACAGAAATTGTGGTATTTTTATACAATGGAATACTACTCAGCAATCAAAAAGGAGGAAATCATGAAATTTGCAGGCAAATGGTGGGATCTAGAAAAGATCATTCTGAGTGAAATATCCCAGAAGGAGAAAGACAAACATGGGATATACTCACTTATATAGACCTATAAGATATGATAAACATAATGAAATCTATACACCTAAAAAAGATAATCAATTGAGCGGACATGGGGTAAGATGATCAATCCTCGTTTAGAAAGACAGATGGGATATGCATTGAATGTATGACAGGAGTCTACTGAGCGCATCTGAAAGACTCTAACTAGTTCTTTATTTTCAATTCACCAAACTTCATTTTACTATCCTGGCTCAGACAACCTTTTTAACAATGTCTTTTATACCAACAAAAGGTCACCTCCTTGATTTATGTCTGATGTAGCACTATTATCTCCCTAGGAATATCCCTTTTCTTCAATTTAATTCTCAGGTAGCTAAGTAGGATGGTTTCTTTCTTTTTTTTTTTTTTTTAACTTTGCAAAATTTGCCTTATCCATGAGTCAAAACGATATGCTCTAATCTATTAGATGAGGCAAAGCAACTACTGCACAACGCTTTCAGACATGTTCTGTCAGCTCCTGTAGACACTATTGTAAGGCACTCTCAGGCTTTCATGAGAACCTTGACCTTCCCTATTCTTCCTATTTCATGGTGCAGAGGGAAGGCTTCTGGCTCAGCACATACACCTCCCTCTCCTCTGCTAATGTCTGGGTCATACATAGACTGCTCTCTCCCACTTGCCAGCTTCCTTCTCTGTGTCTTAAAATTGTTAGCATCCTCACTGCTTATCTTCAGTTTTTCCATTCATTCATTCATTTATTTATTTAATCACTTTACAGTTTGACCCCAGCCCCCTTTTTCCTCTCTTCATTACCACCCTTTCTTCCCGTTTTTCTCTCAGGGAATGGGAGGCACCCAAAGCACTTTAATTTTCATTTTTTTATAAAACATGTATTTTTATTTTTTAATTTAATTTAATTTTATTAATTACACTTTATTCAATTTATATCCCCCATGAGCCCCTCCCTCCTCCCCTGCTGGTCCCACCCTCCCCTCCCCTTTCTTCACACATGCCCCTCCCCAAGTCCACTGATAAGGGAGGTCCTCCTCTCCTTACTTCTGATCTTAGTTTATCAGATCACATCAGGAGTGGCTGCATTTTCATCTTCTGTGGCCTGGTAAGGCTGCTCCCCCCTCAGGGGGATGTGATCAAAGAGCAGGCCAATCAGTTCATGTCAGAGTCAGTCCCTCTTCCCATTACAATGGAACCCACTTGGACACTGAACTGCCATGGGCTACATCTGTGCAGGGGTTCTAGGTTATCTCAATGCACGGTACTTGGTTGGAGTATGAGTCTCTGGAAAGACCCCTGTGTTCAAATTTTCTGGTTATGTTGCTCTCCTTGTGGTGTTCCTGTCCTCTCCAGATCTTACTATTTCCCACTTCTTACATAAGATTTCATTCACTCTGCCCAACAGTTGCCCATCAGGCTCATCGTCTGCTTTGATAGTCTGCAGAGCAGAGCCTTTCAGAGGCCCTCTGTGGCAGGTTCCTAACTTGTTTCCTGTTTTCTTCTTCTGATGTCCATACTCTTTGCCTTTCCTGATGGGGATTGAGCATTTTAGTCATGGTCCTCTCTTTTGATTAGTTTCTGTAGATGTATAGATTTTAGTAGGTTTATCCCATGTTATATATCTATATGAGTGAGTATATACTATGTGTGTCTTTCTGCTTATGGGACAGCTCACTCAGGATGATCCTTTCCAGGTCCCACCATTTACCTGCAAATTTCATGATTTCCTTATTTTTCATTGCTGAGTAATACTCCATTGTGTAGATGTACCACAATTTCTGCATCCATTCTTCAGTTGAGGGGCATCTGGGTTTTCTCCAGCTTCTGGCTATTACAAATAAAACTACTACAAACATGGTTGAGCAAATGTCCTTATTGTGTACTTGAGCCCCTTTTGGATATATGGCGAGGAGTGGTATGGCTGGATCTAGAGGAAGCGCTATTCCTAGTTTTCTGAGAAAGTGCCAGATTGATTTCCAGAGTAGTTGTACAAGTTTATAATTTTCACTTTTTGAAGGTATTTATTTCTGTTTATTTTCTCAGCCCTGTTTCACCCATTGCAGAATTATAATTGGTCAAGAACCTTATTCCCCCCAAACTGGCTCCAATATGAGCTTTGGTTTTCATATTTTTGTAGATAATATAAGTTCTAAACAACAACCTATTTCATATTTCAGTTATCATGATATATTAGCTAAGTAATGTTCATAAACATAAAATTAGCCACTATCTATTTAGTTGACAATTCACTATACAAATGACAAATGGGCATCATGATCAGCAATACCATAACTTCCTTTAAAGATTATTGGTGACTGGTTATGATGACTGTCTTTCAGTTTATGCACCAAAAATACGGCATGTAATTATTATTTTGACTTGTCCCCTATAAGATCTTTTACAAAAGTGAATAACTAGAAAAAAGATGTGGTCAAGAACCATGAACGTGTAGTAATGAAAAATTCCATGGGATAATGCTGGAATGGCATTTGAAATCCAATGCAAATTATATCGTAGAAAACAGGCTAACCATGGAAAACATGCTTTGCCCCACATATGAGAGGCTTGCACAAGTCTCCTCCATGAGAGCTAATTGACACATGAAGAAAGCAATTAGTGACTAAAAGGATGTGGAATATCCTAGAGAAGAAGTGATGCCAGTACACAATTACACAATAAAAGAATTTTCAGAGATATCACAAGGCACTAAAATTTCTGGCTCTTTGGTCTCCCCACCTCTGAAGGGAGGAGCAGTCCTGTTAGGCCACAGAGGAGGGCTTTGCAGCCAGTCCTGAAGATACCTGATAAAACAGGATCAGATGAATGGGGAGGAGGTCCCCCCTATCAGTGGACTTGGAAAGGGGCACGGTGAAGATGAGGGAGGGAGGGAGGGACTGGGAGGGAATGAGGGATCGGGACACGGCTGGGATACAGAGTTAATAAAATGTAACTGATAAAAAAAATAAAAAATAAAAAATTATTTAAAAAAAATAAAGCCAGCATGGTAAAAAAAAAAAAAAAAATTGAAATTTGTTTCCACCTTTGAAAAAAGTAGTGCATCTCATGAAGACATAGAAAAGATGTTCTCTTGCCTGAGTAAGCTATGTGATGAGAAGGCAAACACTGTTCAAATTACTCCTGGCATGTTTTATATACAGAGAGAAACAGGTTGTCAGTCCTTCTAATGTTTTAAATCACTCTGCTACACAGCAAATAAATATTAGTGCTGCTATTTTTCATTTCCCACATGATTATGACTGACAATAAGTTTTAATACTTTAAGAAGTATCTTAAAGTTTGTAAAAAGATTCTCATTTTTTTCCTTTATTATTAAAACCACTGGGCATGGTTTCGTCTCACACAGGCATCACCATGCTTCTTCATTACGCTGCCAAGTAAAGAGTGGGTGCAGTATCAATTCCCTTTCAGCAATCTTTGCACATGTCTCATGCAATACACTGGGTGTTCTTTTGCAGCAACTTCCTTACTCTGCTTAGAGAAAGGGCATCAGCAGATGGCAGAGGGGGAATTTTGCCAGTGGCTTTCAGACAGCCTCCCGAGAATTACCCACTTCAGTGCTGCAGGCAGCTGTGATAATCAAGAGGTGCTTCCAGCAGTGTCTGGGCGTCCTCCTGAGAACTGCAGACTTTCCTGTTATGGAGATCTGACTTCATGAGCTAGAGCTTTTGCTAATTCTGACATTTCTGGAACTTCTCAAAGCCACAAATAATCTTTTGACCTTTGCTTCATCAGCTCTTTAAGATTTGTTTCTATGTCCTTATAAACTACCCTCTGTTTGGAATTTTCCTTGTAATGTCTTTTTCCTGGTTGCCCCTGGCTTAAGGTATTTGGGGCCAGAAGTACTTCATGGGTAAAGAAGCACTTAGGTATAAAACTTTGTATTGTACCTATCACCTGACTGGATCTGAAGACAGAAGAGGTCTCAATGGAAATTAAAATTTTCTTAGTCACTAGGACAGAATGACTAACATTTATTTACATTATCACTTAGAGTTTCTATTCATATAAAGCCTACTAAATGCAAATGAGGAGTACTAAATCTTAAATGAATAACAAAGAGGTGATGAGGGGAATTGTGGGGAAAGATGTTTCACTGGGAATAACAAACGAATTTTCTCCACTTAAAGAGTGATCAGAAGGCTACAATGTCTATGCTTGGATTGATACAATCAGTTATCTTTTATAGCCTTTGGGCAGATGTATCTGAACCTCAGGACCAAACTTTTATCTATAGATTGCAACTTAAATTCACAGCTGTAAGTGTTTTCTTCAATAAGAAGTTACAGGGTATTTGTCATGTATCTATTCAAGATAGATATGAAAATAAAGCCCTCTGAGTATTTAAGGGACAAGGCTGTAAGAGAAGATATTTAGTTATGCTATTGACCAAAGCAACTGTGGACCCTTTAGGGGTGACTAATTTATATCCTCACCTATGTAGTTCTGTTAAAACTCCTGGGGCATCTGAGTAACAGAATCTCCAGAATTACATGGCATAGCTGGTTGTTAAGACTCTGAAGTGGTTCCCCTTTGAAGAACTCTTAAATGTAAGAACCCTTAAATGTCAGAAGCACCACTCAGATGTGCACCATTCGATAATAGATGATGCTGGCCCATATATATATATATATATATATATATATATATATATATATTTTTTTTTTTTACTTGGGTGTCAAGCCTTAATTTGAGATGGGATCATGGTAAGAGTGCTCCTGAATCACAACTTTCCAAAAATATGCATAGAGAAGTTAGCTTTACAATGCTGGGTCAAGGAAGTGCTAGAGGATTAATAAATAGGTGAGAGTGGGGTTTAAATACTGAAATGTTTCGAAGGAGAATATTATAGTGTTGTGTACCTGTACCCAGGTAGAAGTACAAACTGTTGACTCCAATATCCTTCTCACCATGCAATTCTTATGAGGATTTCCTAAGTCATGTGCTGACAAAATATTTCAGTTGTGATTTTTAAGGACAATTCAAGGCTCTTCCCAACTTTTTCTTCTAACAGGTTTAGTGTGTCTGGTTTTATGTTGAGGTCTTTGATCCACTTGGACTTTAGTTTGGTTCAGGGTGATAAATATGGATCTATTTGCGTTTTGCTACATGTTGACATCCAGTTAGACCAACACCATTTGTTGAAGATGCTGTCTTTTTCCATTGTATGGTTTTGGCTTCTTTGTCAAAAATCAAGTATGCATTGGTTTGTGGGCTTATTTCTGGGTCTTTTATTTGATTCCATTGATCCATCATTCTGTTTCTATGCCAGTACCATGAAATTTTTATCACTACTGCTCTGTAGTACAGCTTGAGATGAGGGATGGAGATAACTCTCGATAATCTGTTGTTGTACAGAATTGTTTTGGCAATCCTAGATTTGTTAGAAGAAAAACTGGGAAAGGGCCTTGACCTCATTAGCACAGAAGAAAACTTCCTGACTAGAAAGAACACCAATAGCACAGGCTCTAAGATCACCAATCAATAAATAGGACCTCTTAAACTGAAAAGCTTCTGTAAAGCAAAGGACACTATCCTGAGAAAAAAAGGACAGCCTACAGATAGAATCTTCACTAACCCAATATCTGACAGAGGGCTAATATACAAAATATATAAAGAACTCAAGAAGTTAAAAAGCAATTAAACAAGTAATCCAATTTTAAAAAATGGGGTACAGAGCTAAACAGAGAATTCTCAATAGAGGAACATTGAATAGCAGAGAAACACTTAAAGAAATGTTCGCTATCCTTAGTCATCAAGGAAATGCAAATCAAAATGACACTGAGATTTCACCTAACACCCATCAGAATGGCCAAGATCAAAAACTCCAAGTGCCAATACATGCTGGAGAGGATGTAGAGAAAGGGGAACCCTCCTCCATTGCTGGTGGGAATGTAAACTTGTACAACCACTTTGGAAATCAATCTGGCGCTTTCTCAGACAATTAGGAATAGCGCTTCCCCAAGATCCAGCTATACTTACCACTCCTAGGCATATTTCCAAAATATGCTCAAGTACACAACAAGGATATTTGCTCAGTCATGTTTTTAGCACCTTTATTCATAACAGCCAGAACTTGGAAACAACCCAGATGTCCCTCAACTGAGGAATGGATACAGAAATTGTGGTATATTTATACAATGGGATACTACTCAGGAATTAAAAACAAGGAAATCATGCAATTTGCAGGCAAATGGTAGGATCTATAAAAGATCAAACCAAGTGAGGTATCCCAGAAGCACAAAGACACACATGGCATATTCTCCCTTGTAAGGGGATATTAGATATTAGATAATATAGGATAAACATACCAAAATCTGAACGCCTAAAGAAGCTAACCAAGAAGGAGGACCCTGAGTAAGATGATCAATACTCACTCAGAAAAGCAAATGGGATGGACTTGGAAGAAGGAGAAAAAGGGGAACAGGACAGCAACCTACCACTGAGGGCCTCTGACAGACTCTACCCAATAGGGTATCAAAGTAGATGCTGAGACTCATAACCAAACTTTGGGCAGAGTTCAAGGAATCTTATGAATGAAGGGGGAGATAGAAAGATCTGGAGGGGACAGAAGTTCCACAAGGAGAACCACAGAAACAAAAAATCTGGGTAGAGGTGTCTTTTCTGAGATTGATACTCCAACCAAAGACTATGCATGGAGATAAATAGTTATAGGCCATAGCAGCTCAGTATCCAAGTGGGTACCCTAGTAAGGGGAACATGGACTGTCTCTGACATGAACTCAGTGGATGGCTCTTTGATCACCTCCCCCTTATGGGGGAGTAGCCTTACCAGGCCACAGAAGAAGGCAATACAGCCAGTCCTGATGAGACTTGATATGCTAGGGTCAGATGTAGTGGGAATAAGACCTCCCCTAGCAGTGGGACTTGGAGAGGGGCATGGAAGGACATGAGGGAGGCTGGGTAGGATGATGAGGGAATGACGGAGCGGACTACAGCGGGGATACAAAGTGAGTAAAGTGTAATTAATATAAAAAAATAAAAATTATTTTAAAAGGACAGCTCAGTATAAATATTTTCTCTTGTACTGCAACTATTCATTTTAGTTTTAATTATAGATCTTTTTAAAAATAAATTCATATTTAAGTATATTGTATTTTGTAATCTGTAAGAAATAGAATCTAGTATTCTTTAAGTCCATTTAGCTACTGTCTAAAATCCCATCCTATGCTTATTTCTCTCTTTGTAGACCTGGAGCTTCATCTTTTCTACAGTACTGGCTCATGCTGGATGAATCAGTGTGTACTTAGGGAGCATTCTGTATAATTTCCTATTTCTACTATGCTAATATGCTTTCTTTCTATCTGATGCCTTTCACTCTTAACTAAAGTCTTACATAGCCAGGCCTCTACTTATCAATTGAAATTTTTATTGGTATGTGAATAATCTAGGTTGGACTGGTTGTCCACAATAAAAACTTCTACATATATTAGTAAGTGTAGGAGCACTGGAACTTTTCTGACATGAGATAAGTACAAAGCAGAGACAGTTTATAGATAGATATGTGACTGGGCAAACATTGTCAGAAGTTGAATAGCCCATTTTCCCTTCTGTTCTTTCTTAATAAAATCATCTCAAGATAGGAAGGGATTGCCAGACATTTTGTCTATGTTCAAAGCAGCTAATGAGGAAGGAATGGGCTGATGTTAGTAAATGCCTCACCTCCCTCCCTGTAAGGGTCATTCTAGAAGTAGCAACTACTTCTTTCTTTGTGCAGAATTTAGACATGTGACTAGAAACATGTTTGGTGCATGAACAATAATTCTGTTCTTCCGTAAAGGACAGAAGAATGAATCTTACATACATATTTATATATTTTGCCATGGACACAAATTTGCTTGCTCCATGTGGACTGGGGTCAGGTCATTACGTTCCTTTATGCTTCTGCTTCCAGCACTAGCAGCAGAATGACTAATTACAGTGTTCTCTTTTATAAGTCACATGTGACAGGCTATTGGAATATCCGATTGGGTCTGAGCATTCAACAAGAACTGGTGCTTTCAGAAGCTCTAGGACTGGACAGATGAGACAATACTTATTTTAACTTGGAAACAAAGGGAAAAAAAACCCAGCAGATTATTCCTAACTTCATTTCTATTACCTGTCAATAGATACGCATTCTTGTTCTCTTGTATAAAAGAGTGGGAATTCGATAAAACTCAGATAAGCACTTGCTTTTGCCATGCATAGAAAATTCATCATTGTTTCCAACATACTTAATGTTTTACACATTATAATGAAATCCAACATCCTACTTTTATAATGGTGTGCAAAACAAAACAAAACAAAAAAACTTCATGATTCTTGCAAACCCTTGCTATAAACTAATGAAATATCAAGGGATGCTCCTGGAGTCCTCATTAGCTCTAAGTGGTTCCTCAGCAACTAGTCACAAAGCAGAGAGCACCTAGCTGGAAACCATACTATGATAGCCAAAGCCATATATAAACAATTGTTCATTATCTATGCCCACCTAACTGTGCATCTATCCATCATGCATTTAATACCTTACTCCAAAAAATATTTGAGGCTTTACAAATGCAGTATACTAATTCAAATCAAATTAAAATTTAAAAGTATAGACAATATCAACAAGGCAAGAGAAGATTAGTCTAATCAGAGACAAGGATAAACAGATCATTCTAGGTTCTATATTACTAAATGAAAATCCACCACAACATCTCACTTTCTTTTTAGAAATACATAGTTACTTGGACTTTAAATTTTTATATAATGCAGGGAAAATAATTCTTTGTAGAGATGCAATTAAATGTCTATCATAATTCTCTGCTTAGGAAAATAAGATTCCTCACATCATGAGAACACTGCAAAATAGAAATGTTTCCTACAAGATAAAGTGACATAAAGGATATGATGAAATCACAGATATACACACACACATAACCCATACACACAAGAACTTGAAGAGGAATTGCATGTCTCGTAAACAGAGGATGAGATCAGTGTACCTTCAAGTCCGTGAATCCAAATCTTTTAGTCAAATAAAATATTTGTCAAGGAGTTATTAATGTTTTCAGTGGATCAGGATTAAGCTAAACAATATTTTAAAAGCTTGGCAAACACCATGTTAAATCATGTTATTATTGGCATTAAAAACGTCTTTAACTTGTGTCTTGAATCAGTGAAAGAAATAGTGTATGAGATCTTCCAAACTATCCTATCCTAGGATGGCAGCATGGTTTTTGTTCATTACACATTTATTACTTTTTATCACTTGCCTGATGCAGGAAGACCCACCTCTCCCAATGTGAAAGTCATGATAATGTGATGGAGTTTTGGTATGTCAGGTAGGACAAAAGGGAGAGTTTAAAGTACATAAAACAATGCCAAGCCTAAACTTTGTAAGTTATTTTAATTCTTCCTTCATGTGCTCAGATCTGTACATTCTAGAAAGCACAGCAAGCCTATAGATGAAGAAGGGTACTGGCTCCAGAAAGCAATGTGAGTCAAATGCATTTTTTATTGCTGTTCTATCATTAAGCTTTTAGATCTTACAATTTACTCTCCACTGCTACCTGAGTTAATTTTTAGAGAATACCTACAAATACTTTGTCACTTCAAACAACTGCTATTAGGCCAGGCTCTCACACTCCCAAACCATTTTGTTTTATGGCTGTTTTGTTTCCCTGGGAAAATAGATGTAATTTGTTTTACATGTATTCCCTATGTACAGAAATGGGCATTTGGGTATTTGGATTTCCTTTTCCCATTTCAAAAATATAATCCTTTAGCTGAACTGTGCACCTTTACTCACTGTCCACTAGTTTATATCTGATGTCTGCCTTTTCTTTTGGAATCCGTGTAGGATAGGTACCAACGTAGCTTTAGTATTCATCTCCTTTTTTCCCCCTCTCCTTCTCCTTCTCTCCTTCTCATGTGCCATTTTCTTGCCTAAACTGGTATTTTGTTGAATTTTCTGTGGTTATTACTCTCTGGTAATCACAAGTTACCTGGACCTTAACATTCAGTTTTTGAAACACATGAAACTAGGTATTACAAAGGAATTTTGAAGACACAGTGGTTACCATTTACAAAGAATGAACTTTAAAGAATACATCTAATAATATTGTGGGAATTCATCCAACCAACTTAACACTTTAAGTTCAAGGACAAATTTCTGAATAGAAGAAATTCTGCTTCACAGTTGCATCAATGCTTGCCTATGCTTCCAGTATACTGACCTGCTCTATGAATTTGCCAGGTACATATACACTCACATGAATACATACATGTTTAATCTTAAAATAGATTACATATTTCACCACAATCCCTCTAAAATCTGTTGCATTAGAGAACCACGATAGATAAGACTTTTATTTTTACAATTTTTTTCAGGTCAGGCTAGTGATATAGGACATGGGGGCTGGAGTTTTTCCCCTCTCAAAAGCCTCATTACTTGCCAAGAGGACATCCTAGCAACCTAAATATCATGATGACATGTGTGTTCAGGAAGCAAGGCTAGTGTTTTCTACTGGAAATTCACCCTGCTAGTCACTCTGCTAGTCAGAATTAGATCCTATAATCATACTGGCACTGGTGTGGGGAAGATGGTAACATGCTACTTTGTTCTTCTCTTTTTCCTCCTCCTCCTTCTTTTCACCTTTCTCATTCCCTCTGCCTTTAAAAACAAAAACAAAACAAAACAACAACAAAAACTTTTCTTATTGAACTCCAAGTTTGTGTTGCTCATCCTACCAGGGAAGTGGGCTTTGCCCTGGCATGTGTGGTCAACTTATCAGTGGGTCAGATTATTGAGAGAGCTGACTCTCCCTTGCCTAGCAGCTATCAAAGACCAATAACGCCTCCACTAGTGGTGGGATTCTGTGCCCACTTCCATGCCTCATCCTTGAATTTTGTCTGGCTTGATCAGGTCTTGTGCCTGCTCTCATAATTGCTGCAAGCTCCTATATGTAACTGCCCAGTTGTATCTGGAAATGTTGTTTCTGGATGATTTTGACCACTTCTTTCTCTTACAATTTTTCTGTTTTCTCTTCCATGAAGATCCCTGAGCCCTGGGGGAGGAGGAGTTGATATGTGTTTGCCATTTACAGCTGAAAGTGCTTCTTCCTTGTAAGGAATATCTCAAACCTCATTCATGTGCTTGAGAGGCACATCAATACAAGATGCATTTTCTTCTGAATATATGTGCTTAGTTAATAGCACTAGAAAGAAGTGTTGTGTATTTATTTGAAATTTTATGAAAAAAAAAACATCATTTCTTTCATTGTTCACATTTTCCCAGGTATGGTCATTAGGTTGCCTTCTGTGCTCATTACAAGTAAGTTATCCTTTTGTTTTCAGCTCCTTTGGAATCAGAAGACTCACCTTGTACACTGTCAATCCAGCTTTTCAAGAACTGTTGGATCCTCCTCTTACCATGTAAATCACGTGATGTCAGAGTCAGCAAACTAGGTTCTAGCTCTTCTAACATTTTCACTTGTATGAATATCTATATGTACATATACATTAAACAAACAAACACCAAAACAAAACAAAAAAAAAAGAATATGGAAGCTGAATGCCAGTTAGGAATGAGGACTTTACATGTGCCTGCAAATTTCATGATTTCCTTGTTTTTATGAGTGAGGTATCCCAGAAACAGAAAGACACACATGGTACATACGCACTTATAAGTGGATATTAGACATATAATATAAGATAAACATACTAAAATCTGTGCACCTAAAGAAGTTAAAGAAGAATGAGGACCTGGGTAAGATGATCAATCCTCACTCAGAAAGACAAATGGGATGGACATTGGAAGGAAAAAACAGGAAACAGGACAGGAGTCTACCACAGAGGGCCTCTGAAAGACTCTCCCCAGAAGTGTATCAAAGCAGATGCTGAGACTCATAACCTAACTTTGGGTAAAGTGCAGGAAATCATATGAAACGAGGGGGAGTCTGTAAAACCTGGAGATGACAGGAGCTCCACAAGGAGAGCAACAGAACCAAAATACCTGGGCACAGGGCTCTTTCTGAGACTGATACTCCAAATAAGGGCCATTCATAGATATAACCTAGAACCGCTGCTCAGATGTAGCCCATGGCCGCTCAGTATCCAAATGGGTACCTTAGTAAAAGGAACTGGGACGGTCTCTGTCATGAACTCAATGGCACTTTGACCATCTCCCTCCCACCCACCCTCAGGGGTGAGCACCCTTTCCAGGGCACAGAGGAGACAGTCCTAATGAGACCTGATAAGCTAGGGTCAGACAGAAGGGGAGGAGGACCTCCCCTATCAGTGGACTTGGAGAAGGGCATGGGAGGAGATGAGAGATAGAGGGTGGCATTGGGAGGTAATGAGGGAGGGGCTACAGCTGGGATACAAAGTGAATAAAATGTAATTAATGTAGAAAAATAAAAAAATTAATGAAAAAAAGGTGGTAAGGTACATGGAAGAGATTGGAAGGAAAAGAGGAAAGGGGAAAATTATACACACACACACACACACACACAGACACAGACACACACACATATATAAAGAATTCATGTGCTTCCACTAACTTCCTAAAGAAAACTGCTAGAGCAAGTTAACATATTTTGTATTTAGTAGATTTTTATATTGAGAAACATTCCACATTTTCAATCACATGCTCTTGGACTACTTGACTGAGTCTTAGAGTGTGTGAACCATAGTCCTCATGGTCTGTGGATTATGACAGGTCTTACATGTTATTCTGTAAGACAGCTGCATCCGGGAATGAGGAATCAAGGGCCTGGGCTCCCAACTGTCTCCTTTCTTCCAACCAGTGCTATGCCTGTGGCCATGCTGCTGGCCTGACATTTAAATGTGAAGATAAATTGTACATGAAATAAACATTGAACAAGATATATACTGTCTTTCTCTCCCTAAATGAGGCAGTGATTAAAACAAAAATGTCAAGCAGCAATTAAATATGAAGCATGATACTAAAAGTAGATTAAAACAAAATTGACTGAGCAATAAGAAATTATTAAAACTTAGGAACTGAGGAAGACAATGCAGCCAGTCCTGATGAGGCCTGATAGGCTGGGGTCAGATAGAAGGGGAGGAGGACCTCCCCTATCAGCAGACTAGGTAAGGGGCATTGGGGGAGAAGAGGGAAGGAGGGTGGGATTGGGAGGAGATGGGGGAGGGAGGCCACAGCTGGAATATAAAGTGAATAAATTATAATAAATGATAATAATAAAAAGAAAAAATGAAGGAACTAAGTAACTAATAAAAAAGAACTAAAGTCTAACAATATTTATCTATAGAGAAAAGTATAGCAAACTTTTATAAGTGCATCAACTATTTCCAATAATCATAACAATTTACTTTTCCTCATTTTTCCTTTGAATCATTTATACAAACTTCTTAGATATTATATCAGCCATTTATATAATTATGCAAATCTTAAACCATATATTAGCATCTTAGTTAACCATAATGTAGTTATCACATCATTGATACTATTTCACATAACATCAAAAAAGAAACACTAATTTCATTGTAGATGAATATTATCAATCAATATTCTTAATCAATATTCATATTTTAATATTGAAAAACACCTTATTCATAGGATATTGTTTTAAATTTAGGGCTATATATGCTATGTGGGAATGTCTCTTACATAGCTTTTATAGATCACATCTCATTCATTTTCCTGTCAGTTATTGCTGAAAACTTAGATCAAGTCATTATAGATTTTGTATTATCCAATCATGTGTCTGTCTTCTCATAGGAAAATTTAATCTGTTCCTAACATCCTTATATGTCTTTAACATTAAAATAATCTATAAGTCTTCCAGCTGAACTTTGGGAGAGGAAATATACGACCGTTTATCTAGCTTTCTCCAACTTGCCTCACATCAAAAGAGGCAATATTTCTGTCCTATTAGTTATGCTTGGAACAGGTGGTGAGTGTTAAATTCTTCCCCTGAAAGGTTCTCCACCTCCATCTGAAGATGAACAAATTTGAAATGAATGAAAACATTTACTTCCAAAGTTTATACCACATAAAATGCAAAGGGAATAGAAAAGCTGTTTAAATGAGCAAGATTAAAAGTTTAAGTTAAGGAATAAAGGCAAAATAGAAGCCACATGAGCGAGCATGTGTTTTAATGATGAATGTGACTTAGAAACATAAACAAGAGCGGTCAGGCCTCCTCATGGCAGAGATAATAATAATACCAGTGATAGCTGAGGAAACCATGGCAGAGATACCCTAGAATTAGGCAAGAAAGCAAAGGACAAGAGGGGAGAGACGGGGAGGCAATTCAAACACATGTTGAGAACACCCAGATCATGTGTGAGTCTATTACAAGGATGCAGTTAAGGTGGTCTCCACCCAGGGCCCTTGAGACCTGTCAAGGCAGTGTGGGGTTGCTGTTCTCCACAGTCTGGGCTCAGAGGCAGTGAAAGAACAACAATACACAGGAGAAGGTAAGCTTGTAACTCCTGGTATCAGTCTCTCTAATATAATGAAAATGACATGGCAGACTAAAGAGCTAAAATGAGCACGAACCTTGGGTGAGAGGACAATAACCATTTTTTAATACTTGCAGCATACAAGTATATAAGTTTATATAATATAAGGCTTATATTTTGAAATAAACATAAAGCATCCCGTTAAAGGGAGCAAATAAGAATCAGTTACACTTGTAAAAATCCATTTCTGTCTAAAAATAATAAAATATTCTCCTGTTTTTTGTTTTTATATCAAAATGATGCCCACTGATGTTGTAAAGACAGGGGAAAGTATGTAAATCTGTGAACATAAGTAGGAATCCCATTGTAGATGGTCACCTTTAGCCAAAAATTCATGGTATGGCTTGGGGTACATAAGTAATAAAATTGCAAGCACTGTCTTTCACATGCACATTATTGGAACAGATAGAATATGACATGAAAAGGAAGTAATAATTATTTCACTTCCCATTCTCATTGTAAAAGAAAAAAACCCAAACATTTTGAGATGAAATTCTCTAGGGTATAAACAGTTTGAAACATATCCTACATGCTTGGAGAATTATTATTAATATTAATATTATTATTGTTGTTACAATTTATTCACTTTGTATACAACTGTAGCCCCCTCCTTCAATCCCTCCCAATCCCACCTCCCACCCTCTTCTCCTCCCATGCCCCTACCTCAGTCCACTGATAGGGGAGGTCCTTCTCCCCTTCCCTCTGACCTTAGCTTATCAGGTCTCATCAGGACTGGCTACATTGTCTTCCTCTGTGGTCTGGTAGAGCTGCACAACCCCAGGGGGATTGCCAGCCACTGAGTTTATGTCAGAGACAGTCCCTCTTCTCCTTACTAGGGAATCCACTTTGAGATTGAGCTGCCTTGGGCTACATATGAGCAAGAGGTCTAGGTTATCTCCATGTATTAGTTTTGAAGACAAGGAATAGGACAGGAGGCCTTTTGAAAGACTCTATCCAGCAGGGTATCAAAGCAGATGCTGAGACTCATAGACAAACTTTGGGCAGAGTGTAGGGAATCTTATGAAAAAAAGGTGAGATAGAAAGACCTGGAGGGGACAGGAGTTCCACAAGGAGACCAAAAGAACCAAAATTTGGAAACATTTAAAATCCAAATAAAATGACTCAATGACATTCGATAGTGGTAATTAAACCAAATACATAATGTGGAATATAAGTATTATATGATTTGTTAGTTCAAGACAAATGCTTGAGCCAATGAGCTTGTATATGTTCAGCTCGTTTCCTGATTGTATACATTAGCCTGTGCATATTAAAATATACATACACATATAATATGAACACACGTGTTGGTGAGTTTGTAGTTTTACACATTCATAGTTTTCTACTCCTATGTTATGTTAGACAAATCTGTGTATAATTTGAACCCTTATCAATTGACTTGTATTGTTTAATGGCAAAGTAATTTGGCATGCTAGCTCTTGTTGAGTTTTTGAAAGTGTTACTGTAAATACAACATCTTGTAAATGGCAAGACTGGAGAGCAAAAATTGATGTTTCTCCATGCATGTAAGAAGTTAATACTGAGTTAGTAAATATGCATTTAGGGAGGAATGTTTCTGAAGAGAATATGACCTTCCAGCCTAAAACATGACAGACTGAGCTCTCTGAGTGTGGGCTCTTTTGGAGCACTCTTAAGATGTATTTCTCTTCTCAGGAGTTTATTTTAGGCTGTGAGCAGAAAGGAAAAAGGGAAAGGTCAGAGTCTCAACAACTGGATGCTGTAATCCCACTGGAGGAGACACGTTATTTCCCTTAATATTCAGTTTATACTGTCCATCGATTTCCATAAGCAGGCTGGGCTGTAATGCTTGGCTATACATATCTCGCGGCCCTTGATTCGATTCTTTTTCTATTTAAACCTAAATCTCAGGCCAGTACTCCAAAGATAGACTTGGGGTCACTGGAGACCTCCATCCATTCTGCAAAGTGTGTCTAAATTGATTACATTTCTTCTTTCTGCTTATCAACAGCATTTGCCATTTCTTTAGTTGGCATGTTAGGATGAATCACTGATACTAGCCTGTCAGGGCTACCAGACCAGAGCATTTGTTCTAAATCTCCGGGCCTACAAGTACTCCATTAAATAAGACTAATGGTTATGACTTGAATTCAGATATTTGGATCATTGTGTCACATGTCTGGGAAAGTGCACACGATGGTTAGCCTCCTCCCTAGTCCATTAGAAATGACAAGAAACATGTATTATAAATAAACTTCAAGAATGGCATGCTCTTTAACAAGAGCATGTGTATTACAAAGTGCCTTTTTCATATACATAAACATTGTTTATACTGAATAGTTTGTGTCAAGTTAAGGCCAATGTAAAGTTTTAAATTATAAAGGAAAAAAAGACCCCTTAAAGCTACCATATCTTAATTCCTACACTACCAATTAAGAAATTCTGCCGTAAAGTATATGTTTCTCTACAATTCTCTACAAGTCATCATTAATAAGATAATAGAGCAGGAAAATTAGTAGGGAGTTCATTTGATTTTTTTTACCTCCCTAAAGGCTGGCTTTAGTAAGAAAATTTATCTACATTTCAATTCCAATGCACAGTGAATGATAAATGAACTCTACTGAATAAAGGACATAACATTGGCTGTGCCTGAGATTTCTATTTTCTTTCATCAGAATATTCTGCCTCACAAAGTTCATAGCTCAGTGCTTGTCCCCTTATAAGGAATAGATAAATGAACTCCAGCTGTCTAAAGAACTCAAGTTCAGGGCATGACTCAAAGTAGGCAAAAAGAAATGATGTGTGAGGCACAAGGCCAGCCATGAGGCTGCTTCGCTGTTTTGCTTTCTATCCAGTTTATCTGTCCTGGTTCATTCTACACAGAAAGAGCAATAGCAAAGCTATTTTACCTTGCTTTGATGGCCAGATTCAATGGCTGCAGGACCAGAAGCGGTGAAAAGATATCTGCCCCAAAGCTGAGAGCTGAAGGAGAGAAAAACACATTACCTTTCAACGCTTCCTCCCTGATCTGTCTGCACTTGCTTGTGTATTGTTTGAAGAATAGGCTTCGTATTCAGACATCCTCCTGTCTGATCCGCATAGCAATGGCTATAACCCTGATGGGTGACACATGTTGAATTGATACTGTTAAGGAAGTGCTTGAGTCGGGGGTGGGGGGAGGCTTGCTCTCTTTTATAGTTGCCATGAAAAAAGTCAATTTGTTGTCACTGGTTACTTCTTGAGAACCCGCGGAAGGTGGTGACTAAATCTCTCATTTTATGTTAGAGATGAACAGGTAGGCTAAGAGCAGTATGAGAGACATCGGATTTATAGATAAGGGAATATGAGAGGTATCGACCCTCAGAGAGACAGTGGTACAGAGTAAGAAACACGGTAAGAAAATATTTACAATGTCTTTTTTGGCTGTTAAAACCACGGCCATTCCTGAGCAGGAGAATATCAAACCAAAACATTAAGCATTACTAACACCAGGAGTCATCTGCTAACATGAGGACAAGGTGAAAATAAATAGGAGGTCATCTCTATTTTCTAGGATATAAAAAGCTAAAAGGGCAAAACTATGCATTTTGGAAGTTAACGAAGACAGGTTATTCTCGTTTTTTATGTTAGTAACAAGCACACCATAGAAAAAAGCATTTCCAGGCATGAAGTGTGAAATTCTATACCTGTCTGTTGTGAATTTTGGACACATTGAGCCAATAAAAAGAAAGATAGTAATGTCAGTGACCCAACAAATAAAGATCTACAGAAATAAACTACACTATCGCCTGCTCCTCTATAACCAGCTCTACCAAGACAGAGAAAAGGAAATTATATTCAGCTTGAATGCTTAATATTTTGTCTAGTTTTTTTATGTTTAATAATCTCACACAGCCACATATATTCCAAGTTGTTCTTGGTATGTTGGGCCAGTGGACAATGGAGCAATAACGGAGCCTGATAAAATCTGACATCACACTGTGTGCTGTAATGGATAAGGAGGAACTGTAATTACTAATTGCTCTGGTCATTCAAACTTATCCACAAGCACGTGGTGAAAGAAGATGGGTTTTAACAGTAATAATGTATTGTGTCACAAACAAACAACACCGTCTGCAAACAACATGACTCAGTTGTTAATGTTCATGCTTTGCAAACAAGAGGACCTGATCTATGGGCATGGTGTCCTGTGCTTTGCGAAGGCAGATACACATAAATCCCTGGGATTCACCGGCCAGCCAGTCTAGCCTACTTGGTGACAGATCCTGTATCAATAAACGGTGGCATTGGATGAAATAGACCCAAGGTTATAGTCTAGCCTTCACATACACATACATGAATGTACATCCACACTGAAACATGTGTGCATACACATACAACACACACACACACACACACACACACATACACATACTTCCTGATTAAAAAAAAAGTCATCTTTCATTATACCCAACCAAGACAATGGTAATGAATTTTATAGTAGTACAGGGACGTCATAGTTGCACATCATGCTATTATTGCTAACAAGTACAGAACACAAACTATGGCAGCGCAGACACTAACGCACGTGTATAAAAGGAGGAGCGCCAGATGGCTTCAGGCAAGTTTCCCTATCCACTATTCCCTAACCACTATCACCTGGCCATGCTGAGTCTTAGGAAACCAAGCTATTATCCTATTGTGTGTGGAAGTGAAGACAAATGGTATGTTTTAAACCTAGATCTCCAAGGCTTTACTCAAAAATGATGCCTCACACACAGGCTTAGCTGCAAATACAAGTCTGTTACTTATTCTTATTCATTACTACTTAAAAAAAAAATCCTAAAGTATAATACTGCTTTTTGTGAATTCCATCCATCCATTTACTCCCTTTCCCCCATTTCCAAGCATTTCTTACCTAATTATGAATAACCCAAGTTAAGACAAAATAAAGAACAAGAATTAGTATTGATAAAAATGAAAAAGGACAACTCATTTTTCATGAATGCATAATAATTTTGTTATGCGTAAATTGTACACCAATAATTTGAGACTCAAAAAACAGGTCTTTGCAGTATACCACTGGCCTGAGGTAGTCAATGCAGCCGCTAAAGGTGCTGAGTTAAAGTGGAAGAGGACTCGGTAAAATTATTTTCTTTTAATAGTGTAAGTGTGTTGATTATGTACACGTGTACAGGGATGGTTAGGGTACATGGCAGTATATCTATTATCATGTATAGAAAAGCCAGAAGACAATCGTACACGTGTACAGGGATGGTTAGGGTACATGGCAGTATATCTATTATCATGTATAGAAAAGCCAGAAGACAATCGTAGGAGTCTTCCTCTATCATCCTTCACCTTATCTTTTGAGACAGGGTCTCTCATTTAATGAGGCCAACTATTTTGCCAAGGATAGCTAGCCAGCAATCTCCTTTGTGCCTGTGATCTTTCCTCAAAGCCGGGTCTATAGGCATACACAGTCATTCCTAGCTTTAATGTAAGTGCTAGGGATTTGAACTTATATCCTCTTTTGTTAAATATTTTATTTTTACTTTTAATTATGTGTTTGTGCCTACATGTGAGTATATACATGTGAATTTGATTATTCCTTGAGGCCAGAAAATGATACTGGAAATGCTGTAGCTGGAGTCACAGGCAGTTGTGAGCTACCCAGTATGGGTGCTGGGAACTACACTCTACAGGGACAGTCCATGTTCCTAAACATTGAACCATCTCTCCAACCTCTGAACACAGGCCTTCCAGCTTTCATGGTGCTCTAGGCCACTCAGCCATCTCTCTAGGACCCAGATTAACATGATTTTAAGTTACACAATGCTTCCCCTGAAACGAAAACTTACTAGTTGCCTGGCCAATCATATACATATAGATCTCCATGGAGAACGGATCAGAGTTGAGATAAAGTACACTAATATTTATTGCAAATAAATCATTCCTTATAATAGCACAATAAAATGCACATTAGCCAATGCAATTTGGCAAATTTTTTATTGATTGAAATGAAAGACATTTTCTGAAATGCTACAATTACCATTTCAAGTCTCCAGAAGACCGAAACATCATCATCTAATAAAACAGTGTATTAACAGATTATAAGATAAAATAATGCAAAACGAGGCACAGTTAAGAATTTTACATTTTCTTTCATATGATTCTTATTTTTATATTTCTGCTATATATTTAATACATTATATCTAAACACAATTTGAGCAAAAAACAATAGAGAAGCAAACTCAGTTACTCATAATTCAGACCCATAGGTATCAGAACAAATAAGGCCACCAAATATTCATCTCACAAAAATTACTACAGCAATAATAATCGTACCTGATGAATAATTCAGATTTGAAATTAAAGAATCAAACAGTTTGCCAGTAAAGTAACATTTAAAAATTATTCTATGCTACACTTCATTTGCAAATCTTAATTTCTTGGATAGCTTTGAAATAAACATTGCTAATATTTTAAGCACATCCTTCCCATCTACTTCATAAGCAACTTTATATATTTGCATGATCCAACACTGAATTTCCGCCTGATGTTTTGGCTAGACAGCCGTGTTTTGCAAAGCTTACACATCATCAACACTCTGACGAATCAGCCAATGCATCTGCGTGAGATGGGCTGAGGTCAGGTCTCCTCAGTTTGGCAGATCCACGTTCTGAAGGATGAGCGCCACTCGGCTTGGAATGTACACCTGTCAACGCAAGCACACCGCTGTAAGTGAAAGAAATGCTGGACATGCTGTCATAACATCAAAGTGACGCAGGCATTATGCAGTCTCGCATGTGACGAAGGTTACAGTGATTCTTCTGATTCCACCAGACATCTGAAGGCTCTTAGTTTTCAACAGTTTTGGCATCAATCTAAAGCTATTCCAACAATAACCACTAGAGGGCTCCAAACTATTTACAAAAGATGCATTTCCTCACAGGAATGAGGTAAATGGCTCCCTTAAGCCACATTTCACTATTAGGTGCTACACAAGGGTTGCATGCAGTTCACAGGGTTGTAGTGATTCGATGAATAAATGCAACAATTGGGTACTCAAAAGAACATTTCTCTTCACTAAGACACTATATAATCTTACCATTTCTTTTTTTTTTTTTTCCAATGCAGTTAATCTTACCATTTCTAAATAAAGTCAAAGAACAAAACTGGAATGTAACATAATTTTATCAGGCCTTGTTTCAAGTTAACCCAATGATGATGATGGTGATGATGACGATGATTACAATGATGATAAACAGATAATAAACAAAATAATTGTTTTTTCTCACAAGTATTGAACTATGTTAGGAAGGCTGGGTCCTGATGCATTTAATGTCTGCATTAAAAAATAGATAAGTATTTGGAGGAGCAATGCTAAGCTGCTATGTTCACACATCCAAAAAGCCCTCTAATGTAGCTACTCATAAAACAATCTTCATAACATTTATAACTAATAAACTGTGTGACCTGATTTATTTTCTATATAACATACTTAAGTTATAGCAATGTAAATAATAAATGGTATTATAGATTACTGATGCCATTGTGAGACATTTTCCACCTCTTTGGTAATATTTTACCATATTCAGTTATTTTATCTCTACATGAACACTCAACAGAATTTTAAAAATGCTTCTCACAGTTTACAACCCAAACCATAAAAGCATGGCTTTATGAAGAAAAACTAAAATAATGTCAAATGCATCTTAACTTTGCCAATGGCCTCACTATTTTTGTCTAAGAGATTGGACAGTAAAAAGTTCCAGCTATGCTTCCAAAGAAGTCAGACAGATCAAAGGAGCTAGTAGCTTTAAACGTTAAAACACAGTCCATTTTAAAAGGTGTCATTTAAATAAAATTATGCTATGAAAGCAATGGCTAGAGGCCAGTTTTTCTAATCTTCCCTTAAATGTAACAGTGATTTGGAAAATAATATTCATCTGATAAAAAATTTCACAAATACCAATAGTCACTGTTTAGTCAGGTGTCACAATCTGATTAGCAATCAAGTATATTGAAAAAGATAAATATCACATTTCTGTAGTAATTACAGGTGGGGAATCAAGTATTCCAACGCCAAAATATTTTGACCTATAATTTACACATTACATTAATGGCTAAATTTATTTTTAAACCATATTACAATGTAACTGCTACTGCAATTCATTGTATCTCTTAATTTCATCCATTCATTTCATTTCAATTCATTTCATTTTTTTTTTTTGGCTAAGACACAGATATGTAAGGTAAGATGTAGGAAATTGTTTCAACAAAGGGAAGCTAGACATATTCACAAATAAGGGAAGACTACTCCATGCACTACTCCAAATCAAGGGATGGCAAACTTCTACAAAGAGGCCACAGACAAAAGAAACAACCTAGATGTCCCTCAATGAGGAATGGATACAGAAAGTGTGGTACATTTACACAATGGACTACTACTCAGCTATTAAAAACAAGGAAATCATGAAATTTGGAGGCAAATGTTGGGAACTAGAAAAGATCACCTTGAGTCAGTTAACCCAGAAGCAGAAAGACACACATGGCATATACTCACTCAGAAGTGGATATTAGCTATATAATATAGGATAAACATACTAAAATCTATACTCCTTAAGAAGCTAAACAACAAGGAAGAACCTAGGGAAGTTGCTCAATTCTCATTCAGAAGAACAAACACTATAAACATTAGAAGCAGGAGAAAACAGGGAACAGGACAGAAGCCTTCCACAGAGGGCCTCTGAAAGACTCTATTGATCAAGGCATCAAAGCCAAATGCTGAGACTCATAGCCACATTTTGGGTAGAGTGCAGGGAATCTTATGAAAGAAGGGGAAGATAGAATGAGCAAACAGGAGCTCCGAAAGGAGACCAACAGAGCAAAAAATACTGAGCCCTGCAAACCCTTGCAAGGACTGATACTCCAAAGACCATCCATAGAGAGGACATAAAACCTAGGTTCAGGTGTAGCCTGCAGACTCAGTCTCCAAGTGGGGTCCCTAGTAGGGGAGCAGGGTCTTTCTCTGGCATGAATTCAGTGGCTGTCTGATTACCTCCCCCTGGGGGATGCAGCTTTGGCAGGCCACAGAGGAAAACAATGCAGCCACTCCTGATGAGACCTGATAGACTAAGGTCAAATAGAAAGGGAGGAGGACCTCCCCTATCAGTGGACTGAGGGAAGGGCATGGGAGGAGAAGAGGGAGGGAGGATAGGATTGGGAGGGATTGAGGGAGGTGGCTATAGCTGGGATACAACTTGAATAAATTGTAATAAATGATGATGATGATGATGATGATGATAAAAGAAACCTGCCAAGGCAAAAGAGAAGAAAACAAAAGGGACCAACAGTCTGGTATGTTCATTTCCTCACTAAGCACCCATGATACAAAATTAGATAGCAGTCTGTCCCTCCAAAGAGCAAATGTCTTACGAGATTGTAATCCATATGTTATAAACATAGTTACTAAGTCTAACTAGTAGGTAAGATAGGAGATTCTGCCACAAGCCATCTTATATCAAAGAGCAATTTAAATTTTGACCTACCACCAGAAAACAGACATTTCACATTCCTCTCCATTAACATCATCCTGAGAGGACAGAAGCCTACCACGGAGGGACTCTGAAAGGCTCTACCCAGCATTGTATAAAAGCAGATAATGAGACTCATAAACAAATTCTGGGTAGCGTGCAGGGAATCTTAGGAAAGAAGGGGGAGATAGTAAAACCTGGAGAGGACAGGAGATCCACACGGAGAACAACAGAACCCAAAAAATCTTGGCACATGGGTCTTTTCTGAAACTCATACTCCAATGACCAATCATAGATATAACCTAGAACCCCTGCTCAGATGTAGCCCACGGTAGCTCAGTATCTAAGTGGGTTCCCTAGTAAGGGGAACAGAGACTGTGTCTGACATTAACTCAGTGGCTAGCTTTTTTACTACCTCCCCTGGATGGAGGAGAAGCCTTGCCATGCCACAGAGGAGGACAATGCAGCCAGTTTATATGAGACTGATAAGCTAGGGTCAGACGGAAAGGGAGAGGACCTCCTCTATTGGTGGACTTGGAGAGGGGCATGGGAGGAGAAGAGGGAAGGAGGGTGGGACTGGGAGGGAATGAAGGAGGGGGCTACAGTTGAGATACAAAGTGAATAAACTGTAATTAATATAAAAATAAAAATTTAAGAAAATCATCCTGAGAAAATATTGTCACATAACAGTGGCATCGGGAATCTGGAAATTGAAGTCTCCTGAAGAAGTTGCAATGAGACGCATTAATCAGGCTGGGTTCGAATAACGATCAGTTCTTCTCAGTATGCAGCACAGGGATGTACCAGAAGAGGTCCACTCAGTCTCTTATTTGGATTCTAGGCAATTATGGTAGCTACTGTTTGATTCCTATCTTCATAGTGATATATTAATGGAATATAAATAACAACTATCATGTTTAAGAAGACTTCTTTTTGGTAATTTTAGCTAGTTCAAATTTAAGAATTGAAAACCACAGAAATAAGAATTTCACATTTGCAATATATGCATTGACTTTTCCACTTTAGCATTACGTGATTAAAAATATTATGAGAATTCTTACTAAATGATGCTGACCATTGTTGTGTAAGGAACTTTATTGCCCCAATTCCAGTTCAATACCCTTCAGTTGATAACCACGTAGTATCTTTTACAGCAATATTATATCGCTATAGGTTTTGGTGGACTGTTACCTCAATGCTGTTCTGGAGCCTTTGTGCTATAAGCAGAATTTTAAAACTTCCACAAGCTAACGCTTTTAATCCACTCTGTTTATGAAATTTTGAGTTTTAGTCTCTATGTGGTTTCTTTGTATGTAAACCAATTTTCTTAGTGGCTAGAAAACGACTGCCAATTATGCTACAGGCTGAACATAATCAGTGTTAATCCTTATGATGAGATCATTAGAAATGCGAACAATCTTGGGCCCTTGAACCTTAATGTATAAGTATAGTCTGTATTTCCTTTTTCACTATTTAAATTCCAAAATGGCATGATTTGTATGGCAGGAGGGGAGACACAGACAGAAGCAGATTTATACATAAATGTTTAAGTATGTTTAAATATAATAGAAACAACCTAGAAACCTACTACAGAGGGCCTCTGAAAGCCTCTGCCCTGCAGATTATCAAAGCAGATGTTGAGCCTGATGGCCAACTCTCGGGCAGAGTGAATGGAATTTTGTGTAGGAAGTGGGAAATAGTGGGAGCTGGAGAGGACGGGGTCTCCACAAGGAGAGCAACAGAACAAGAAAATTTGAACACAGGGAACTTCCCAGAGACTCATACTCCAACCAAGGACTATTCATGGAGATGACCTGGAACCCCTGCGCAGACGTAGCCCATGGCAGGTCGGTGTCCAGGTGGGTTACCTAGTAATGGGAAGAGGGACTGCCTCTGACATAATCTGATTGGCCCGCTCTTTGATCACCTCCCCCTGATGGGGGAGCAGCCCTACCAGGCCACAGAAGAGGACAATGCAGCCACTTTTGACAAGAACTGATAGACTAAGATCAGAAAGGAGAGGAGAACCTCCCCTATCAGTGGACTTGGGGAGTGGCATGCATGCAGAAATGGGAGGGAGGGTGGGATCGGGAGGGGAGGAAGGAGAGGCTTATGGGGGGATACAAAATCAATAAAGTGTAATTAATAATTAAAAATATAATTTCCATCTTGGTACACACATACAGAAAAGATTTAGCATCTATGTTTTAGGACGTATGTATTGTAAAACATATTTGATTAGATTTTCAGCCTCACACGTACTACAGTGAGGGCCCCAAAAAGCAACACAGGAGACAATGTACTATACATCCCTGAACTTCACTGTCTAGCCATAGTCAGAATAACCTGGTCCAAAGCAAGCAGCATCCCAATCACTTACTGAGTGTCACATGCATGCAAATCTGCCTACCATTTTGGCTAGTCCAAAAAGTCTTCATGGCTACGGTGACTGCTAGTGTGGCTCAAAACTACCTGGTCACATGGTGATCCGGCATGTCAGCCCGGCCCTGTTATTTTTCTTTAGGATCCTAAATGGGTTGCAAAGTTAGTCACGTAATTTTGAAAAACACATTTAAAATGCAAAGACATAATGTTACACAGGGCATTTAAAAAACATGTTAGAAAGTGCTAAATTTGGCAATAGCCCATTCAGATATAATATTGGTGGGATGCAAATATTCTTCACTGAAAAAAGATCAGATGTTTTTATAGTTTATATTTTTCTGTTAATAAGTGACTGTTGGGTAATTTTAATTTTCATAGATGGGTGTGAGTTTACAAAGTACTTTCTAAGAAAAATGTAATTAGCTGTCATTTTGTATGAAGAGTCAAAAGTAACATATATCATAATATTATAATTAAGTTATATTTGTTAATTCAATTACTCTAAATTATTATATAATTATATATAGTGCATATTAATTCAGAAATATTAAGGAAACTAAACTCGAAGAATTGAGGGCTTTTTTTTTTTTAAATAAGTAAACATGTATATAGGTAGTGCCAAAGGCATGTTATGACTGTTAATTTCTATTTTCAATATTTATCAAAGAGAGACAATAGAAAACGCACCTCACGTAAGCCAAAACCCTTGAAAATCCCGCATTTTGAATAGGAACAAATCACGTGTTGAGAAGGAGCCAAGCTAAAATGGTAATTAATGCCAGGCCTCCTGCTTCAGTCACAACCCCTCTACCGCCCTGGCCTCTGTGGCTGGAAAGAAGCACAGCTCACATGGCCTTGAAGCCTCTGTGCTCTCCTTTAAGCTACGAGATTGGAGTTTGTGAGCTGGGGAACATGTGCCAGTTAACACACAGGTTAACAAACCAGCTCCTGTGTCAGAAGCTAGAATACAGAGAAGAGATCATGCTAAAATGGGGCATCGCAAACCATCAACACAGCTGGCTAGAGGAGTGCAGCCCCACCACTTCAGCAGCTATGAGGTGCCTGGACTTTCCCACCGCCTTTCAGTGGTGTGTGAATCTGGTGACCCTGCTCTCCTGGTTTCCAGGGAGGCGTCGCAGACAGAGCCGAGCCAGGACCCGCTGATGCTGCAGGATGCAGGTGTATTTTAGGATTCCTCTGAGCTCTGTTTGTTGCTGTCTTTGAAAGCAGATTTGACACCTACTCAGCAGATCCCCTGGATTACTGAGCTTGCACATTAAGCTTCAGCAAATGCTGCGAACCAGTTATGATGAGCAGAAATTTCACGGAACGAGGGAAAGTTATAGTTAGTTTCCCTTTCATTACTCGGGGACTGCGGGGCACAGAGGTGATCTCGTTGGTGATTGTATGAGCCATGGTGCACCGAGGGTCACTTTCAAGCACTTGATTGGATTCCAGCACTCACAAATCAGTTTACGAAGGAGCTTGACTTTAATGAGGCATTCCTGTAACAGATGCTTTTGTTTACGTAATTTCTTGTCCCCTGCCCTTTACCCTCATTGCTTAACAGAATAATTGGCAAGAAGAAACTTGTTTTCTTGGACTCCTTCCAGTGATCAGTTTATCTGGAACCTGAACTTATAGAGCAGCAATTTCTAAAGCACCAGTGGTCTCTGAGAAACAGACATTGCTGTGAGGAAAGCAGGCTCCCATCCTGACTATGATAGATCATAGCTCTTTTGTGCATAGTCCTTAGGACCTTTTTCTTTCCTCTGTGCTCGTTCATGGTATATTACTAAGACCAAGGGGGAAGGGACAGTCTCCATTCAATCTGCTAATTCAGAGGCTGTTTCATGTCTGTGAGGTCACTTCAGTTAGTGCTTGAAAAGTAACCTGGTTGCCTCCACCACTGGCATGTTGACTGGATTTTAATTATGTCATAAAATTTTTTCTCTTGGGGCTGGAGACATGGCTCGGAGGTTAATAGCATTGGTTGTTCTTACAAAGGTCCTGAGTTCAATTCCCAGAAACCACATGGTGGCTCATAACCATCTATGATGATATCTGGTGCCCTCTTCTGGCAGGCAGAATATTGTATAAACAAATAAATAAATCTTAAAAAAAATTCTCTCCTGAAAAAATGACTGGATGCCAAAGTATTGCTTATCTATGCCTATGAGTAAGAGTGTTTGAAAATCATTTTTTCCAACTTGGGAGAAAGTTTCTGTAACCAAGCATTCTAAAGGCACTTACTGTCTTGATATGTTCAGGGTATTAAAATGGCTGAGCATGGTGGTGCAAACCTTTAATCCCAGCACTCAGGGAGGTAGAGACAGGTGGATCTTGGTGAGTTTGAGACCATCCACGTCTACAAAGTGAGTTCAAGAAAGCCAAGGCTACAGAGAGAAACCCTGTCCCCCCCCAAAAAAAAATAATCAAATGACACCTAGGGTGCAGTGTTTAAATACATGACCCTAAGGACTTAAAGCCAAGGATGAGGACATTTTGCAGTTTTTGGAAAGCTTGGCTTTGTTAATGGGATTCTGCTTCCTAAGAACCTCTTGCCTCAGAGTGGATAGCACTGCATGTCCTCATTTACTGATGAGGACAGTGCGTGCACAAGTTAAATCACTCAATGCTTAAAGCCATAGGGCGCTGGAATCCAGGTCTCTCCTATGATATTTGTCATCAACTCACTGTAGCAGCAGAGGCTCTCCATAGCAAAATTCTGTTGAGATACAGGAACCTTTCATAAGTCTATCAACAAAAGAATTTGAGTGGATGAAGTTCAGCTTTCCTGCGACAGGCTGCTGCTACTCAGGTTCTTCCTCCTGAGCTAAATCACCTCCCTGAACGCCTCAGGAGTCTTATTCCACATCTTTTAGGTAATTTCCTCACTCACTTACGGAACTATTTTTACCAGTCTTATTGCACATGTCAAAACTGAACGCCCTGACAGGTTATAGCTGTAGTTCTTCAAAAGTGGAATCTGATACTACCTGTGAGTCTTCTCTTTTAACCATGTGCACACCCTCTCTCTGTACCCACCAGAGCCATTAACACACTCACATACACCCACAAGAACAACAGCTGAGTCTGCCTGGCCAGCGTGTTTACATCACAACTCAACTGCCATTGATGCAGTCTTTCCACTCATTTTATGGCTGATCCACTCCATCTGGAATATAGATAGTACTTAAATGAGGGACTTCTGCAACTTCAAGTGGTAGGGCATAGTATAAAAATGGAACCCAGTGGCACCATGCAGTTTTTAATACTTAACTTTCGAACTTCTTGAAAAGTGAATAATTTTTAAAAACCTGCCTACTTGCTATGACGTATCCTCATGTTTGTTAAATATTTCTTGATGTCATGAATATAACATAATACCTCTCATAATGAAAGAGAAGAATGGAAATTTGAGGAAGATTGTATATATATATATATATATATATATATATATATATATATACACACACACACACACACACACACACACACACACACACACACACAGAGAGAGAGAGGGGAAACAGAATGGCGGCATATGATCAGCCAGGAAAAGCAAAAGGAAAGAAAATATGATTTATATGTAACCTGAGCCTACCATATGGCCATAAATTAAATGAATCACTCTTAGTCTAAAATGTTGCTAAACTCTACATCTTCTAAGAATGGAAACTGAATATTTGAAGGCAGCATCCTATCATCTGTTTCAACACTACAGTGCCACAAAACTCTTATGATAAAGGGCTCTTCTCAGTTACAAGAATAATCAAGAGAATTTATAGTTACAAAGTATTCAGTCCTCAATTTACTAGATGATAGAAAGGATATAAATCATTTACTTCTTCAAGATGTTTTAAATCAAACTTCATTAAATAGACAATAATGTAGACATCCATTTAATGAAATATACTGCAGAGAAAGCAATAATTAAATTGTTTTTACAAAGAATAGACATGGTTGTAATTGGAAACAAACAAACAAAGCAAACCTGTCCCCTCAAGCCCACAGAAATGTCTTCAAATTCTATCAATATTTTTCCAATTGTACCCAAATATCCTTCAGTGTTACTCTTCCTAAGACCCAGTGTCTCTCACCACACTTCTATGCTTTCCCTACCTTTTAGCTCCACCTCATGTTAATATTTAAAGAATTGTGTCTTTGAATGAAACCGTAACTATGAAGTAAGTAAGTTAGTATACAATGAAGAGTTAGTATACAAAGTTAGTATACAAATGAAGAAGTTAGTATACAAAAAAAATCATCTAAAGAATCATACTTACCAAAAGAGAATATGGGCGCCCATTATGTTCAAAAGCTTCCGCAAAGTAGTCGGTATTGTGGTCCAGTCTCTGGTGTCCTCCATACTCCGCTGCGTCAGAATCTAGCACAATTTTGAATGTACAACCCTTAAGGAATTCACAACACTACAGGAGTGGATGGAGACATTATAAATACACTCTAAATGTTAAACCATGATTTGTGCTGTGAAATTGTTCCTTCTCAACACGGCAGAGTTTCTCCTGTGTGAAAGAGCTTCTATATCTACCGTCACACTCGACATGCACTGGGTCTTTCATACATTTTATCCAGAGACATCATGCAACCTGGCATTATCAGAGTCCCTACCTATGAGAATTCCCTTGGCTTTGGAAGCAACCCATCCTCAGTGCGACATTCTGTTCCTCACTGAAGAGAAACAGGGCTCATTGGGAACAGTTCTACCTAGAAAATCCACAAGGGATACACTTAATATATACTGTGATATACCACGGCGAGAATTACCTTGTTAGTAACATCTGTCTTTCAAATGCTTTAATGTATGATAAAATGCATAGACACATGTATACATGCATGGGTTAGACTCCTGATTGATCCTCATTTGGAAGAAATTTTCATTCCTTCCTCATCTTTAAATTCATGGAGCTTTTTAGAATCTGAATACCAGAGGGACAGACAAACAATGACATGAACAAAGTATGGCTGGAAGATTTCCAGGAGCAGCCTTACCCCAACTTCTTGGTTTGTAGACAATACATTGCTATTAATATAGTACAAACAGGTACATGCACTGCCATTGCCACTTGTGTGGCATCATGGAATCTGCTATAACCTAATAGACAATTGCTCTATTGCATTACTAAAGATTAAAGAGGCTCTCCAGCAGGTTAGCCCAGTGTCCTCTCAGACTCACGTATACACTGAGTCATCAACATGACTATACTTAAGGAAGATAAGCAAAGGCTGTTTTATTAACTGAAAAGTCTAGAAATTGCACATTAAAATAGACAAGTAAATACCTCTCAGTACTTAGAGTTCCCCCCACCCCCCCAGCCTTATGCTGAATAAAGACAAAACTAAGGTATTTTAGTTTTCTTTCCCTGGCACATAATTTTTCAGTACCAAGAACATTTTTACATTTTTCATACAGTAAAAAGATCCTAAGAATCATGGATATGAACAATGATCAATGGCCTATCATTTTTATCCTTTGGAAACCTTGGTCTGGGTCAGAGATGCAGATGGACACACCACAGGAAATTTGCTGGAAGTAGTGCCTCTGTCTAGGTCAATGCAGGTCAGTCTGCTCAGATTCACACTGATGCTCAGAATTAGGGTGCTAGCATGCTCAAAGGAGGTAGAAGTGGGGGAATTCAAATGATATTTTCTGGGCTAGAAATTACAAGTGCATTCTAAACTCAATGTGGCTGAAATGACTTAAGCCTACCAGTATATTTTATGGTGAAATATAGTTGGTAAACATTACTGTAGACACAATAAATAAATGAAGCACCAAGAGATGACCAAAATAAAGTTTAGTTCTGATCTTCACTTTAGTTCATCAAACACATGGATTTATGTCTAAAAGGTCACAGTTTGGAGAATAATGCTCCCAGAATACATTTTTCATGACTACAGAATTAAATGATCAACAAATTATTAGTTAGCAACATGAATTTTGATGAAGGCAATAAACACCAAGCATGTCCTCAACATCAATAGCTCTCATCTTGTGGATTAGGAACTACCAAATGGTAAGTGTATTATAAGGGTCTCCCTGTGTGGACAGATGTATTATTTTTAAGCGTCAGAGGATCCATATGCATTAGTCATTGTCGGAACACAGAAGTGGGTTTTTTTGGGAGGGGGTTCCAATGCTAATTTGTTGAAAAATTCAACAATGCACCCTTATCTATATATTTTCATAATCAATGATACAGAAAGAACCATAGCCATACAACAGCATAACACCGAAAAGGAGCATCACATTAAAAATAGGTGGAGTCTTCTCTATATGTATGTAATTTGTAGTCAGAGAGGAAAAGATTCTTAAAAAGACACAGAAGTTTCAAATATCATTTAGATTTTTTCTGTTCTCAAATTTTTAAGGAAAAACTTCTCTGCGCCCACTTTGCTAACAACCCAGATCAATGTCTTTATCACCTGGGGAATACAGTAGATTTTTTGAGGAAATATAGTAGTAAAATTCAGAAGTTTTTATAAAGTGAAACATTAAAGATAAAGGTTGGGAAGTCATTTTATTGTTGTATTTGCTATGGCATGTTATTCAAACATCAGGAAGCTTTGCCTTTAAAGGGCTTTGCTAAAAATTTGGCCAGACACCTTATGAGAAGCTTACTGGAGCAGCTGCCATCATTTGCTTATCTTAAATATTCTCTTATTCAAGTATTTCCTTGATCTCTCTCAAAATCTCTTTCAAAATTATAAGAAATCTATTTTGAAAAAAAGCAACTCAGATAATTTTAACTTATTTTAAACTACTTTCTTAATGTGATTTCCAATTTAAAGCTAACTAGTCAGGACATATCCACAGGCTGCAATTGTCCACAGCAACCACCACACACCAGAAGAAGTGCCCTCTTCTAAGGTGTTCTCAACAAACCATTCAAACTGATATTCAGAACAACCCCAGCTCACTAGCAGGTGTTAAGCTGCAAATAGTAAGATTTTACATTAGAAAAAACAGGGAATAAATTTTTACCCTCTCATTCACTTGCTGCTTATATAAAATGTGTAAGACAGCATGAAAGATACAGCAATCACCAAGATAGACTTACTTTATACATAATTCACATCCTGTAGTGGGAGACTAATCATGCATATGCATGTCTGTGAGTAGAGAAAAAGGACATGCAAGGACACACACACACAAAGAAAGAGAGACAGAGACACACACACACAGAGTCAGTCAGTCAAAGAGAAAAGGGAGAATTGACAGTCTGTATAGAAAAGAGAATTAAGGCTGGACTAAGATGTTAATATGTAATTCATGGACTAAGTCTGGTTCTGATGAAAACTTATAGCTAAACATGGTTTGACTAGTAAGAAATTCAACCTAAAATAAAGTATAAAGGTATAAAGGTGAGGTAAAAAAGCAAATCTGGGAAACCAATAAGGTTAACAATGTCCAAGGAAGGCTTTGATAAACATAAGCAGTCAAGGATTTAGAGGTACACAAAATACAACTGAAAAATAAGGAGGCGGGTGCAAGATTTGTGAAAAGAAAAGGGGAGCATAGTGCTGACTGCAACAAACAACTAGGTAAACGGTAGGTCTGGGTGCTAAGCCGAATCAAAGACAGGACTGATTACCCCCTTCTCTGGAGCTGGTTATACCATCTATGGGTGATTCAAGTAAAAAGCTGGTGAATGCTGTTTCTCGCTCAATTCTATGGCTGAGCTTCAAAGCACAAACAAGCAAGAGTAAATACCACTTGAGGAATTAAGAAAGGTCATAAGTGGTAGCCATCTAAGTTAGTACACTTAAACTTAAAAGACAGACGCTTCCAACTTCGGTTTTCACACGTTTACTGGGTTAGTTTTAAAATCCATTCTCATTCACTTGTGAACAACAACAAAATTCTGAAACAATTTTTTCTTTGTCTAATTTTGGAAAATGTAATAAGAACAGTAATAGAATTTTAAATAGGGATTTTTCTTTTCTATTAAAAAAAGAGATGAAATAGGTTCCTACCAATTTGGATAGTATTTTAAAATATTATGACTTCTTATTTAAAATTCAAGAGCTTCCTAAGTATTTGATATATCTATCAACAGGTTGAAGTAGATAAGAAGTTTTAAGCATTATTTTATAATCTATGTCCTTAAATTTAAACCAAGGAAGAGCCTATTCTGAAGGAGGCCTCCACTAATAAGATTAAAGAACAGTGAAGGCATGAAGACTCTCAAATTGAATGGCTCTTCAAATACTTCAAAAGCTGCTGTGTTTGCTCAGACACTTGATAAAGTATCTGTTCAAAGTGTGAGCATTTTGATGTAAGAAGTGCCATCATTTATATCATTCAGTGCCGAACTCACTTCACTCCCACTGAGAAAGCTGAAGGAATTTACTGTAAGGTACAACCCTTGAGATTTCTAATTGAGTGACAGAGAGGGGAGGGTCCTCCAATGACTAGATGACCATAAAGATGGCAGAGCCAGTCAGTTACCATATATCATCAAGTGTAAGAAATCCATCAGTTTAAGACAAGAATTTTATATATCTTTAGTGAAGAGAAATGAATCATTGCTGTGCTATTCCATGTAAAACACATTCCAAATGAAGATATGAGAAAAATATAATAGAGCGTTAATTCAAAATCTATTGTCTTCCTATCTAATTCTTTAATCCACACACTCATTTGATGTTAATTATAACAACTCAAGGGAGTTGAATGATGTCAGGAATCAGACTCTACAGCCAAGAGCGAAAAGCAGTGTAAAAGACTCTCAGATCCACTCTACTTAAGGTAACCATGAGAAACGAAATGTCTGCTTGGTAGAGTGTGAACAGGTGGTGGGAAGTAAGGAAGGCTTTAGGATTTCAATAGTCTAAAGATGAGTACCCATTATGTTCAAATATATGCTCTCCTTTTACATTTCACAACTGAACTTTATCTATTGACACTCACAACCCATAAAATCTAAGGTAGTAGCTATATAACATGGGACAGGAGCTCCACAAGGAGAGCAACAGGCCGAAAAAATCTTGGCACAGGGGTCTTTCTGAGACTGATAACTCCAACCAAGCTAGAAAACATCTGAACCAGGTCTGTCCACTCATCGTTTGATGAGTTCCATTACATTTTGCACAAAATCACTAGAAACTACAACTTTACTTGATGTGTTTGGTTTCTTTCATAACACAGAGACAGTAAAGGTTATTGGTGTGTGTCATGCATGTGTCTGTCTGTGTGGGGCGTTAATGTATGTGAATACAGACCTGAGGTAAATATGTCTAGTCTTCTTTTTTCAAAATTAATTCTTACAATAGATTGTTGATATTTTAATTTCTTTTGAAACCATTAATGACAATGTGACATGTATAATCACATTTCTTTTCATAAAGTAAGCATTTAGTATTTTCTCTCTCAGACCTCAATGAAAAGTTTTCCAATGGCCTATAATTTCTAAAATGAATTTAGAATAAGTATATAAAAATAAATGGAAAATTTATGTCTACATACACTCAATATTTTAAAATATAATAAATCAAAACTGCAACTTTTCTTTAGGGAATACTTTCTTAGTCTTATTGGCTCAAACTAATCGTGGAATCCTAGAAAGAGGCAACATCTCCATGCAAGAGCGACATAGGCGTTCATGCCTGAGAACAATGTCTTCATCAAAAGTTTAAATGACAACCACAGAGTTAATTACGTGCCAAACACAAGTGTATTCCCATTCTAAGCCAGGGTGTGCTTCTTTCATCAACAAAAGCTTTCTAGTGTTAGTCTACAAAATAAACTGCAATCCCTGTAAGATCGATGCCTTGCTTATATGTTTCTGGATACGGTGCGGCGTGCATATCAATAAAGCAAGCTCAAAGGATGTCTTGCTCAAATGTCATTATCTACCACGTTAATTAACGGATAAATATGCTTTGTGAAAGGCATTTTCATGCAAATTTTTAGCTTATTCTTGATTATGCTTAAGAACACACATCAGTAAATAGCAGATTGAATAACAATACAAAATACTGAGAACTACACAATACTGTAAACAAATAGGAAAAATGTTCTAAATACTTTAGGGAATATTTCTGGCTAACCTATTTAGCAATGTTTCCTTATTGTGGAAGATTATGTAGCTCAAACTAAACAAAGTCACTGCATTTCAGTAGCTCGAGAAAGGAGAAATACGACCACAACAGAAGTTCCCATAGTCCTGGCCTACGTTCTCTCCAGAAAAATTCTATCTGTACCATCATCATCTACATACTTATAAGTGCAGCTAGCTAAGGAAGGGAGGCAAATTATTTAAAAACAAAAAAGAAAAATACCAGGTTATTTTTGAGTATAAATCAGAAACCTTATTATCAAAATCAGTATGTACTATGCACACACACACACACACACACACAAAACCGAAAACACTAAAACCATTTCATGCTTTTGAAATAAAAACTAATTTTGATTTTGACTGTAGGGAAATACTTTACCAAAGTTGGGAAAGTGGCTCAGTGAGAAAGCTTTCTAGCAAGCTTTCTAGGCAAGATCTGAGATCTCCTGCTGTCATGTGATGTAGCAGGGTAGGTTGATGCTCATGGGGAGCCTCCTCTGAGAAGAAAGGGAAGGGGAATGGAGGAGGAGCGGCCTGAGGCTGGGGACCCAGAGGAGAGGAGAGAGGAGCATGGGATCAGGCTGTAAGTGAATAAAAAATAATCTAATATATGTATATATATATATATATATATTATAAACAGATCCAGGATCTTACATCCTATATCAACCAACCACCTGGGTGTGGTAGCATGATTCTGATATGCCAGTGCCTCTGGCACAGAGATCCACCCAGGGACTCCCTAGATGGGTACCTAGCCAAAAAAGCAAGATCCAGGTTTAATGAGAGACCCTTACAAAAATAATGAGATTGGGAAGTGGGCTGACAAATTCCTGTGTTAACCTCTGCACCAGAGCACCAGTGAGCCAATCAGCAAATATGAACAGGTCTTCTGCCTATGTACTTTCCCCCAAGCACACTTGCTCTGGGCTTATACCCTGAAAGCCAGCAACAAAGTTGGATGCATATATATCTAACTACATAAAATGATTGAGAGCTTGAAAGTTTCTGAAGACCAGACAATTAGTAACAGTGAGGTACACTGCCACAGCCAGTTCAGACAGCCAAGGTCAGGAGGTAGCACTCATAAACACTCTGTGGGATCCAACAACCTGCTCTGATATCACCTGTGTCCACTGCTTTCTGTATCTCTGAGCTTTATTTAACTTCCATGGACCTCAGTTTCTCCTTCACAAATTAGTTAAGAAATCAGAGATTACTGCAGAGATTAACTGAAGCAATCTACTCAAGTGCTTGGGCAGGCTCTAGCACAGGGAAGCTGCTAAACTTGCTCTTTGTGGTGGCTACAGTTATTATAGGCAGACATTGCATACTGCTCTCTCAGAAGACAGAGACTGTAAAAACTAGCCTACTCTACTTCACCTTATGTTTGTCACAAATTTAGCCAACTCTTCACAATATTGCTATTCTCCTCTAACATCTTCACTCTATCTAGAATCTAAGGTTTTTCTTGTTGTATAAAAATTTATACACTAAAGTTTTATCAATCAGCAAACCAGCATTTTGAAAATTATATATTTAAAACTTTTAATTTTTTAAAATGGAAAATTCTTTTTAACTTTCTGAAAACTGAATCTTTTTGGAAAAGCCTATTCCAACCACGCATATCTAAAACTAAACATAATCCTATACTCTCTTGCTCTGATTTTTTAAGCTACTATAAGCTTTAACTTTACTATGTATTTATTCTTTCTCATTATTTGACACAATTTCTGTATGACATTTCTGTCTTTATTTATTCTCTTGTTATTGAGGAACTAGGTTATTATCTGTGAGCACATCCTTTCATTATCTTCTTTCAATTCCTCCTTGGATTCACATTTTTTTGTAATAACTTATTTTTACTTTTCTTATTAGTTACATTTTATTAACTCTGTATCCCAGCTGTATCCCTCTCCCTCATTCCCTCCCAATCCGACCCTCCCTCCCTCATCTCCTCCCTGCCCCTTTCCAAGTCCACTGATTGGGGAGGACCTCCTCTCCTTTCATCTGACCCTGTTTTATCAGGTATTTTCAGGACTGGATGCAAAGTCCTCTTCTGTGGCCTAGTAGGACTGCTTCTTCCTTGGGGGGGGGGGGGGCGGCAAAGAGCCTGCCATTGAGTTCCTGACAGAAATAGTCCCTGTTACCCTTACTAGGGAAAATCCAATTGGCTACTGAGCTACCACAGGCTACATCTGAGCAGAGGTTCTAGGTTATATCCATACATGGTCCTTGGTGGAGTGTCAGTCTCATAAAAGACCCCTGTGCCCAGATATATTTGGTCCTTGTGGAGCTCCTATCCTCTCCACATCATACTAACTCCCCCTTCTTTCATATGATTCCCTGCACTCTGCTGAAGGTTTGGTTATGAGTCTTAATATCTGCTTTAATACACTGCTAGATAGAGTCTTTCAGAGACCCTCTGGGATAGGCTCCTGTCCTGTTACTTGTTTTCTCCTACAGCCAATGTCAATCCCATTTGTCTTTCTAAGTGAGGATTGATCATCTTATCCCAGGTCTTCTTTCTTGTTTATCTTCTTTAGGTGTATAGATTTCATTATGTTTATCATATCTTATAGGTCTATATAAGTGACCTATAAGTATATACCATGTGTGTCTTTCTCCTTCTGGGATAACTCATTCAGAATGATCTTTTCTCGATTCACATTTTCAATCAATGCTTGTTTGGCTTACATGTTTTAAAAAATTGTAGAGGAATTTTAATACAGCAACATGGCTACTCTGGCTGGAATACAAACATGCCTTTTTAATCTCAGGAGACAGACAAAAGCAGATCTCTGAGTTCAAGACCACCCTGGTATAGAGCAAGTTTCAGGTAAAAAAGAGCTTAGTTGCAGGTGTGTGGTACACACCTTCAATCTCAACACTTAGGAGACAGAGGCATAAACATGGCTCAGTGATGTTCACCCAGTCTGCTTGAGTCAGTAGTTGAAAGGCAGTACAGTGGACTAGGCCTAAGTTAGCAGACACAGGCAGTAGGCCTCTGAGAAAATTAAATCAAGTGAATAAGTCACCTTTATAGAATTTCCTTCTGCTTCTGTCATAAGACACCAACCTGGCTTTTCCTCTCTCAGGGTACTGAATTAAAATTTTATATTTATATGAAGAAGCATTCTTTAAAAATTTTGCTTCATTAACTTTAATGCTTCAATATTTAAAAGTATTTAAGAGAGTCATAGCGTGAGGGGCAATGACTCTCTTCAGACAGAAAAGGGATCTTGGAACTACAGCCACCATTGTTACTACCATCTCATTGACGGCTGTTGGAGCTACCACCAGGGCATTAGCCATGAGTCATACTGGGCAGACTGCTCAGACCCTGAATAATCATTTAGCCAATGTAGCTCATGCCTTAGTTGTACATAAAGGAATTAATGCTCAACTAAAAGGAAGCTTGATGGTGTTCAATCAGAGGATTGACCTCTTTTTTTTTTTTTAAATTCTTGAACAGAATTTTTATTACAATAGAGCTTAATTTTACATTATTTTGAGGAACATTCAATACATCATGGTTTATTGTTCTTTCACACATAAAAATATACATAGTTTTCATTTTTTTTTTCAATGCAGTTTATTCAGGAACATTGAACAATCCTCGGACCCCGGGGAAAGCCAGCCCACAGCTTAAATAGCCTCTGGGTAGCCAACCCAGGCGTGCCACGGGGGCAATGCAGATAGGTCCACATACATGGAAGCAAGATTAGAGTCTCACAACAGTGTGATGCAGCCATGATCATTCAGGCCTTTACAGCCATTGAAGCAGGACATTCTCCCCAAGCATGGTTGGATACCATAAAAAGCTAAAATGATACGCTCAGGATGCGAGGCTAAGCACTGCACTCAGGGTCAGCCGCTTTGGACCCAGAGAAGAGCATATCTGATTGCATGCGGGTTGATGCCCCAGGTCCTGCCTCTGAGAAAAAGGTATCGGACAGGTCTGATGCTCTTTGGGTGGATGACACCTAAATGAACATCTGTACAAAGTCCCAATTTATTTCTAATATCAGAGATCAGACCTCTACTCTTGCCTGATGCGTGTAAAACAAAAAGGGGGAACTGTAGAGAGCTGCGGAATGCTATGCCTTAAAGATGGAGCTGGTTTCCGCCTTCCACCTTCCCGATGGTGAGTGCTCTCTGTCACGAACAACTCCACATTTGGCTAAGGCCGAGGATCTGGCTTGCTTCCATGTATGTGGACCTATCTGAGGATTGACCTCTTGCAGGAGCAAATTGATACCCTATGGCAAATCGCTCAACCTGGCTATCAATGAAAGTATGCTGGACTTTGTGTCACTAGCATACAACATGAGAATTTTTCCTGTGCTGCAAATCTGTCTAAACAATTGTCGAGCTATATTTTAGGTAATTGGACTGGAGAATTCGATACTACGATGGAGGAGCTGAGAGTGGCCATTGTCACAGTAAATTCTACCGGAGTGGACGCAGGACTAGCCACAGGATTATCAACATGGATTGCTGCAGCCATGAATCATCTGAAGGAATGGGCGGGCATGGGAGTGTTAGCAGGCCTTCTGGTGTTGGTCTCCTTGGTTTGCCTGTGGTATATATGCAAGATTAGAGTCTCACAACAGTGTGATGCAGCCATGATCATTCAGGCCTTTACAGCCATTGAAGCAGGACATTCTCCCCAAGCATGGTTGGATACCATAAAAAGCTAAAATGATACGCTCAGGATGCGAGGCTAAGCACTGCACTCAGGGTCAGCCGCTTTGGACCCAGAGAAGAGCATGTCTGATTGCATGCGGGTTGATGCCCCAGGTCCCGCCTCTGAGAAAAAGGTATCGGACAGGTCTGATGCTCTTTGGGTGGATGACACCTAAATGAACATCTGTACAAAGTCCCAATTTATTTCTAATATCAGAGATCAGACCTCTACTCTTGCCTGATGCGTCTAAAACAAAAAGGGGGAACTGTAGAGAGCTGCGGAATGCTATGCCTTAAAGATGGAGCTGGTTTCCGCCTTCCACCTTCCCGATGGTGAGTGCTCTCTGTCACGAACAACTCCACATTTGGCTAAGGCCGAGGATCTGGCTTGCTTCCATGTATGTGGACCTATCTGCATTGCCCCCGTGGCACGCCTGGGTTGGCTACCCAGAGGCTATTTAAGCTGTGGGCTGGCTTTCCCCGGGGTCCGAGGATTGTTCAATGTTCCTGAATAAACTGCATTGAAAAAAAAAAAAAAAAAAGAAGGGGGAGGGAGGGTGGGACCAGGAATGGAAGAGGGAGGGGCTTATGGGGGGATACAAAGTGAATAAAGTGTAATTAATAAAATTAAAAAAAAATAAATAAAAGTATTTAAATATTTTAAATACTTTTAAAATAGATTTGTAACAGATATCCTTTTGAGATAACATATAATAGTTAAACAGGTACATGTTAATGGGAAGCAATTAATCTCATAAAAAAACTGATTTATATGAGCCTTGGATATAAGACATGTTACATAATTCTTAGTTGATGGGGACAAATGATCATAAGTTTATTAAAGACATGACAAGTTAAAGATCTTCATCAGCTTGATTGGTTAGCTTTCTTGTTAATATTTCAATGTAAGCACAAAATATCAAAAAGACTAAAGAAAATCACATGTTTTTTGAGTAAGTGGGGCCAGAATGTACACTTTGATGTTATATTTCTATCATTCTATTTTAAAGTGTGCAAACATTGAAATACTTAAAAATGTTAAAATTCATCACTGTACCTATGATACTATAACTATCATGTTTTATTATGCGAAGTAACATAGAAATACATTAATCTTTCATTTTTACCTTTCAAGGATATAGCTAATGAGATCTTATTTAATGCTAGGGGAAACTGATTGAGCCAGGGCTGAGCTAGTTAACATAAACTCTGGTGAAGAAGTGTGAAGGTTTGATATGTGTGCAGGAGCAGGCGTACATACAAATGACTCATCACCCCAGTGATTACTGAGAACTTATTGGAAACACAGCCTATGACTACACCATACTGATTTGTGGAGTCAAATTTTTTAAGTAAAACTCACATGTATATTTTAAAAGTAAGAAAATCTATCCATATATGTATAAATTAACACACATTTTTGAGTTTTATAAATTATTTCCTTGGGTATTTTACATTTGGTATAATAATGTAACCTTTAGTACAACCATAATATTGTTAGACAGAATGAGTAAAAAATATAAATCTCTGAGATAGGAGTAAGCTGTTATGTTGCTTCTGAAAAATACGTATTGTCATTCATAATAAAAATCTGTATTTTAGCTCTGATTGTCAAATAGATGATTTACAGAAATTTAAATCAGTCAAAATTCTGGCATATTTTGAATCAAGTTTTCTACACATTTTAAATTATTTTCATACTTATTTAATAAACATGAGTCTCATTTAGATTACTTGATTATGATGAGATTTCAACCAGAGCAGTATGTGGCTCTACCTGCATTTTCTTTAGATAGCTTTACTGGGACAGCCAGCAGGCAGAAATCATTGTGAAAAATTCTCTATAGACAAAACTATTATCTCATAAAGCAAAATATGTATTATTTAGTTCTCTTAAATTACACACAATAGAGCTACTAAGTGAGGCCCTGAACACGTAAGTGAAAAACAGTAATGTGTGGGCAACATGGATACCTTAACTTCTACAGCTCAAAAAAGAATATGAACAAGTGCTTATAAAGAAAGCTGCTGAGATAAACTGCATTGAAAAAAAAAAAAAGTCACAGGAATTAGACAGCATGAAGCTTAATGAGCCCTTGGAAGGAGAAAGTTCAAAGCCCGCTGTCTGATGTCCCAACCTCATGAAAGAACAAAGGGTGGCATTTTGCCATATTTATGGAGAAAACTTGGGACATAAGTGTAAGATACAATAAATAACACATTTGTTAGGTTTAGTTCCCCTTACTAATTTTTTTCATCCCAAATAGTGTAATAACATTTTAAAATCAAATGAGCTTTTCTGGGAGGCCAGAAACCTATATTAAATATGTCATTTATGCATTGTACGTTAAAAAAAAAAAAAAAGAAAGCTGCTGAGACTAGGATTATTGCCCTTTACCTCTTCATAAGAAAACTCTGCTGTGTTTAATAGGAACACTGAACCTCAAGCCCCTTTGCCCTCTCATAATATAAATGAAAACGTTGGTACTTTGAAGTCCATATATGAAGCTGAAATAACCTTAGCTTTAAAAACTGAATATATTAACTATGTTTTTAACGATATTAAAGATATTACATTATTTAAAATATGTTTAAACTAGTTAGCTTATTCCAAAATATCTTTCTTTGTCTATTTCTTTAAATAGCATGGTTTTCTTAAAATTTTCAAGAATACATTTTTAATGTACAGCTGCAACTGACTGGTGTTTGAATTTTGATAATGTACTTTTATAAGATTGGTTTGTTAATTCTAATATTTTTATTTTTCTGTGAAGAGACTAGAGTTTTCCGTATACCATATCATGATATTTGCATATGTAGTTTTATTCCTTGCAGTAATGTTGTGATGTAATATACTTCACAATATATTTAGGTATAAAGACACTTACTCTAGATGACATTTGTTTTTCTTCCCTAATAGAAAATTCTTTCACTGTATTGCATATGGGTAAGAGAAAGTGGATGTCCTTACATTGTACTGTCCTTACAGGAAAATCTTTAATTACTTTATCATTTTTCCACAAGATTTTCTGGTTTTGTCTTGTGGTTATCATGACATTTGGAGAAAGCATTATCATATAATTCAACTGTAACCACAGAAGCCAAAGTATTTACATAGTAAATTATGCCATACTCAGGAAATAAAATGATCACATTGGATAGATGGCCTGTGCCTATTAATTAGAATTAACACTACTAAATGTTCATACTACCCAAAACAATAAATACCTGCAATATAATCCCCATCAACAGTCCTTCTCATAAAATATTTAAAAAAAATCTTAACATGTATATGAATCCACAGAATACCTGGAATACACAATTTCAACCTGAGAAATAAGAAAACAGTTGACACCATCATATTCTCAGATTTCAAAGTTAAACACAAAACCACAGTGATTGTTATAACATGTTAATGGCATAAAAACAATAAATAATCCAAAGACACAGACCAGGAAGCCTGGGGGGAAAAAATTCACATTATCTACCAATCACTGACAATGGTGCCAAGAGTACCCAGTAAAGAAAAGTCCATCTAGTCAATAATTTTTGGTGGGAAATTGGATACCCCTTTGAAAGGGCATGAAACAATGTGCTCAACATCACTATTGGGGAAACAGTAACCAAAAGTAGCACATTACCACATATATATTAGAATCACATGTACTAAAAATAGTTCAATGAGAATTATTGTCAAGGATTTGAAGCAAAGTGGTGTGACCATAAGTTTGTACAGCTACTGTGGAAAATATAATGAAGACCTATAACCATGAATGCACAATCCCACTCTTAGGTATATACAACAACAACAACAAAAAGGCCAGATGTTTGAAGGATATGTAGAACCATCCACAATAGCTAAGAAAATGAAAAAACTTCAATGTTCAAAATGGAATGGATAAAAAAAATGTAGTGTTTATCTGTAATGGAATATTTGACAAAAAGGAACTGTTTACAATAATAATATACCCAGGAGATATTATATTAAGGGAAATGAGCCAGCCATAACAAAGCAAATACTATATGATATCTCTTACATAGAGAATCTAAAAAGTTAAATTCTTAAGAGATGAACAGTGGTTGCTGTGGGCTACAGGACAAGGAAACGTGTGACATAGGAAAAATGGAAGGCTTTTAATCAATTAACTCTGGAAACCTAATGCACAGCATGATGACTCCAGTTAATAATAAACAGAGTTGATAATACAACTAACTTTAAGTGTTCATTATAGGCACCCCCACCACACATGCAAATGTACATGCAGGAGGTAACTATGCAAGGTGGAGACTATGAAGGTTGACTGAAGTAACTATTTACACTAAGTCTGTGTATTAAAATAGCATATTATATACTTAAAAATCTACAGAACATTAATTTATCAATTATGCTCCAATAAAGCTGGAAAAAATTTCCATTCATATTGAGCTATGATTCTGAATATTGTAAACTTGGGTAGCATAAGACAACCGCAAAAAAGAATTTAGTCAGAGGAACCATTAACTTTTGCAAAGAGGCAAAGAGAACACAAGCAAAAATATCAATGTAATTAGCAAGACATGCTTTATGTACAGTAACAGCATTTCTGTAGGGCAAGAAGAAAGATGATTTGTTATCCAAATATGAAACTGTGCTGAAATAGAGAAACTCGATTAAATTTCATGTATTCACTTACCGGGACTTTGACCTTTTGAAAGTTATAAATCTTTCTGATCCTCATATGTAGATTAAGGATAAGAACTCTGGGTCTGGCCAGCCTTACTGACATAATGTGAGGATTGGATGGCCCAATGTAAATGAAAGTCTATGAAGTGTTATGGAAATTTAACTTGTGACAATAATTTAAAATAAGCACAGAGACTTCTTCCCCCAAGTAGTTCTATTTAATCTGAATAGTCTGCAAAGGTCATGTTTGAGTTCTATGTCGTCTAAAAATCAGAGTTCATGCTTCCCAGTATTCCTAACATTCATCCATCATCACCCACCTATACAGATCCTTGTTAGGAGAACAGAGGCAAAAGCATGCCAGTCAACAGGGAATCCCATCACAGTGTGAACTGTTAAATATAAGAGGATCTATGATTGCTTCAGGGCAAGGATGGCAAAGAAGAGAATTAATGATGAGAACTGGCTTAGGTAGAATGGGTTATTTCACAAAGGAATTGAGGAAGAGAAACAAAGCACACTAAAATGTTGCTGCAACATAGGGAAAGGCATGTGACCAGAAGCAAAGCTGGGAATATAGTACAGGAATAAGGAAGAACCTTAGCAGAACCATAGTTAGAGTATAAAAGGGGACTTAAAATAATTCTTATGTGTTAATGAATTGGGGAATCAGACATGACATAAAAAAAAAAAGAGTTCAGGCTATAGTGAGTAAGACTACCTGTTGATTCTAAATAGTCTAATAAATAAAATAAAGTGCAAATACAATATAATATTTACAAGATCACAACACTACTCACAGGGCTTCCAATCATCACACCAAGACAATGAATAGGTGCTTAGTGATAAAACACTGAAAAGAAAATTCTTAGTTTAAATCTATGTTACTCCTCCACGAGTAACATTCTAGATGCTATTCTAGAACAGAGAACACAATTATGAATTTACAGTTAACAGATTACACCTCTGAAGGCTGTAACCGCTACATAGGCCCTGTGGAGACAAAAATGTCAGAGTTCATTTTCTGTTGGCCCTCTATTGCTGGGCATGCAATTCGTGCTGAAGCGTAGTTTGTTTCCTCTGTGAGACTTCCTTTTAGAAGCTGATGAAAAGCTCCCCTCTCAATTACTGATCGTATAACATAAGGTAAATATGTATTGCTTTTAAAGGTTATAATATTTCCAAATTCATTTTCATGCAGAAAAGTATGAGATGGGGGCAGGAATTTAGACTGGACTATTGTGTACGACTTTCCAAAGTCAGGACATACTCAATGCCCTAGAAACTCAAGAGTTAAAACACAAGTCTGCTTTGCAGCCAGTCCTGAAGATACCTGATAAAACAGGATCAGATGAATGGGGAGGAGGTCCCCCCTATCAGTGGACTTGGAAAGGGGCACGGTGGAGATGAGGGAGGGAGGGAGGGACTGGGAGGGAATGAGGGATCAGGACACGGCTGGGATACAGAGTTAATAAAATGTAACTGATAAAAATAAAAAATAAAAACAAGGAAATCATGAAAAAAAAAACAAGTCTCTTGACTATTGCACAACACCACAAAAACTATGCAGAGTGAAGCACCCCCCATCCCTTATCACCACACCAAACAATAATTTAAAAAGTCAGGTTTACACATTAAGTCATGTTTATTCATTCCTGCCTACAGTCATATGAATATATACTGGGCCCATCTAAAAATGTTATATGAGTTAATGACAGGGACGGCAGGGAAGTGTTTCATAAGGAAATATAATCAGTCAGACCCCTAAGAATTGTTTAAAGGTAATATTGCTATCTAGAGACTGAATAAGAGAATGTACCCAGCTCGTGTGTATAGATGTGTGGGAATGTATTCTTTAAAACTAAATATGAAAAAGGTAATAAGTACAAAACTGACATTTGTTTATGTTCCCTTGTTCACATAAAAAAGCATGATAAAGAAATACACAGAAACACAACAAAAAAGGAAATATGTGTGCATATGTTCTAAGTCACTGCCATACATTTCAGGAAGAATCCTTGTCCATGTGTTTTGTGTTTTACCAAAATATTTATATCTTGTAAAACCGAAAGAGCAAATCTAGACTATTTTTCTTTTTTTATTATTCTTTTTTAATTGTAATTTTTATTTTATATTAATTACAGTTTATTCATTTGTATCCTAGCTGTAGCACTGTCCCTCATTTGCTCCAAATCCCACTCTCCCTCCAGCATCTCCTCCCATGCCCCTCTCCAAGTCGACTGATAGGGGAGGTCCTCCTCCCCTTCCATCTGACCCTAGCCTAACAGGTTGCATTAGGACTGGCTGCATTGTCCTCCTCTGTGGCCTGGTAAGGCTGTTCCCCCCTCATGGGGAGGTGATCAAAGAGCCAGCCACTGAGTTCATGTCAGAGATAGTTCCTGTTCCCCTTACTAGGGAACCCACTTGGACACTGAGCTGCCATGGGCTACATCTGAGCAGGGGTTCCAAGTTATCTCCATGCATGGTCCTTGTTTGGAGTATCAGTCTCAAAAAAGACCCTTGTGCCCAGACTTTTTGGTTCTGTTGCTCTCCTTGTGGAGCTCGTGTCCCTTCCAGATCTTTCTATCTCCCCCTTCTTTCACTCTATTTCTTTAGTTGAGAAATTATCCTTTATATGTACTGTATCCCTTTGACATAAAATAGCATGCAATTAATCCTAAATTAATTCCTTTGCCTTTATTTGTTTCATAAATTCCCGATTCTATAGAACAATGTTACATAACGACACTTCAAAGGTTTCTCTAAACCAAGCCACACAGCTCTGCCTTCAGCAATCACACTCTAGAGAGTCATCCAAATGACCTTATTTGCTCATTAGAAAACCTGTATACTGGTTGCAAATGTCACATTCTGAATTTACATTTTAAAAGGCACATCTTGCAACAGTTTAATAAAAAAAAATATTTTTAAGATCTCAGGTCAAATCCAAGCATTTACTCATCTGTTCCCTTAGCTTTAACTATTTTTGGCCTGTACTCACATGATCCTCAGGAGCCTCAATTTTGATGGCTCCTTTTCTTTTAGCACCTGACCGTGGCACTGTTGAAAGGTCATTTGGAAAGAGGACATTATGACAAGATCATGACTCTCTCTACCCCAGCAGCATGCTGACAGAGAACTTACAAACTGGTGACTGTTCTGCTGTGTATTCTTTCAGCGTGACACTCACTTGTAGCAGACCAAGTCGTATGTTTTAAAGTAACCTTTGAGGATGTAAGTTTGCACTATTACATAGCTCTATGTTGTGATCGACATTCCATTCTAGAATACAGAGAACAATGATAGAACAGGACATGATTACCTTTGTTTATCTTTAAAAAAATGTTTTTTTTTCTTTTTGTAGAAAGTGGTAACAAAGAAGACAAGGAGGACTTCCTGGGGAAGGAAACATGATGCATGACCCTGAAGTGGGAAAGGCGATGGCTGCAAAAGCATGCAAATGGCCATGATCCTATTTTTTTAAAACTATTTTCTAGTGCAATTCATTTTCTCCAGAATTATAACAAAACAATTTTTAACAATATAGAAACAAATAATCACTAATCTTACTATTACTATCATGCCAAAACACATGTGAAAATATAGAAATGAAGAAAAATGCACCATGAAATAACTAGAAGAGCATGGGTTGCATAAAAACGCACTGCTTGATTATACAAGCCACATGCTAGAGTAAAAGCCTCACAGGCATGTCTACAGGTCTGTTACACGAGGCTAATACAATTCTCCTCATACCGTGCACAGGGATATAAGACTAAATACCTTAAAAATATCAAAAGGTCTTTAGAAGTTGTACCACGATATACAACTTTCTCCACATTACTTTAAAAGTGGCACTACCATTTGTATTATGGATTAGAAAGAACAGGTTTTTCCTTCAGGGCTCACAAGTTTTAATTTTGATTCAATACTCACTTGATGATATTCTTGGTGAAGAAATGAAACAGTGATACATAAAATACAAAGGGTATTGATTTTTCCTCTTTACGGATGAACAATGTGGAAATATAACATATTGGCAAAATATAGTCTCCCTTTCTAAGCATGAAATGTGAAACCTGCCTATTTACCACCAGCATGGATGTCTCAGCTATGCATCACCACATTGCTACCCACTAAACTGGAGAACCCTGGGTTTTCTTACACTGACGATTAGCAGCAAAAATGACACCTGACATGCCTGCATAGGAAAGGACTTTTGCTATTGTTTTTGTTATTCAACTAGATGTAGGTGCTGAGTCTTTTGAAGAAACAATATTTACCCTTTGATAGTCACCACGAAGACCATATTTAAAACCTTCTTGACCGAAATAAGTCTTATTTCTCAATTTTCCAAATTTTAATATTATTTTGAAGAAAGGTAAAAGCATACATAAAGTTTTCCTCCATTATCTTGCATTATCGGAAGGCAGCTACCAGAAATTCTCCAAAGATCTGAGTCGGGTTGATGTCTTGCTATATGATATGCTAGATACACGGGTTCAAGTATTGACATTGCTTGAGAATTGAAGCATTTTATCTGTAACATACTTGTACTTTATAATGACAGAAGAAATTCAAATGACTTTTCCAGAAACTTGAAGTTTTACTGGTATCAAATTTAGCTTCTTAGGAATTTAGAATCTGAAGAATTTCTTTACTTGATGAATATATCCAGTCCTGACACTGAAGAAGCTTCACAGCAACTATCTGCATTCAATTTACATGTGGAAAAACCAATTATCATAGAACATTTTGGTAAAGTCGGAAATACAATAATAGGATCTTAATTTAGTCCTACTTTCTATATCTAAAAGCATGCTGTAATAGTTTAAAGGTGAAAGAGTAAGTAAAAATGATGAAAGACCAAAAGCAAATGAGACTTTCAAAATGTTATTCTTTATAAAAAGAACTTTAAGCTTCGAACAATAAGAAGATGCATGAAGAAATATCTCTTTTGCCTAAGGAATATGGCACAGTCTTAACAGATTCACAGTGGAAAAGCACCACTCAAGAACTCCTTTAACATCTCTCTCAAAAGGTTAGAGGTAAAAACTAATAATAATTGTATGTTTTCATGCTCATTGTTATGTTTGAATTTTGAGTTAAAATAATTTACCTAATAAAGCTTAAGAGTTCAGATCTCATAGCAGAGCATCTAAAGTAAAGACTTCCATTGAACAAGAGTATAATCAGAGCTGGATGTGTGATGTAATTGTTGAGATAATAATGACACTATAACTCAGACAGCAGCATGGTAACACAGTACATGTGCACCTGACATCACACTTGCCTATCCACATTTAGAAACTGTGCTGCTAGATCTGGCAGCTTCTCTTTGGATGGAAGAATTTTTACTTCATATAAAATAAAGAGGGAAAATAAAATAAGGAGGGAAGAGGGAAGAAAGAAACAAAAGATGGAAGGAACTCCAGGCATTTAGTCTGATAGCGAAAGTCTGGGGAGAGTTGGTGTTTTTTTATTTTTAATTTTTATATTAATCACAGGTTATTTACTTTGTATCCCAGCGGTAGCCCCTTCCCTCATTCCTTCCCAATCCCACCCTCCCTCCCTCATCTCCTCCCTGCCCCTTTCCAAGTCCACTGATAGGGGAGGACCTCCTCCCCTTCCATCTGACCTTAGCTTATCAGGTCTCTTCAGGACTGGATGCAATGTCCTCTTCTGGGGCCTAGCAAGGCTGCTCCTCCCTAAGCTGGGATGGGGGGTTGAAAAGCCAGCCATTGAGTTCATGTCAGAAATAGTCCCTGTTCCCCTTACTAGGGAACCCACTTGGATACTGAGCTACCATGGGCTACATCTAAGCAGGGGTTCTAGGTTATATCCTTGGTTGGAGGAACAGTCTCATGAAAGACCCCTGTGCCCTGACATATTTTGTCCTTGTAGAGCTCCTGTCCTCTCCAGGTCTTATTAATTCCCCCTTCTTTCATATGATTCCCTGCACTCTGCTGTGAATTGGTGTTTTTAAGAATTAAAAACTTGCATTTTCATCTTGTGAAACAGATTCTTAGAATGAGAAACTGTTTTATTAGCAATAACTTCATCAGTGAGAGTAGACTAAACTGGTCAGGCAGAATACAACTTGTCAAAACCAAAATGACAGTATGATTTTAGTCTTGAGCTAGAACTATGGCATTTATTTGGTTAATCATGAGAGGTAGTGCAAGTATATTTTGGAAGTGCTGCTCCTTTCCTGTTCCTTTGTTTAACGGGCAGGGGAGATATAATGATCACAAAATTTCTCTAAATCTGTAGCTCTTGATTTTTTTTTTGAGAATTCAAACAGACATTAAAATGCAAATGTCTTTAGTATACTCAATAACATACATATATTAGCTCTTGTTTATTTGTTTAAAGACATGAATTAGGCAGACAATAGAAAAAAACAAGCATCCATGAGTTACAAACCTATGTGATGCAAAAAGGGCACTGGAAAGCTGGGTAAATAAGGGAATGTGAACAGGGATAATTATACTGTAAAGGATTCCTAAAATATACACATATATAAAAGGAATATAAGTGGAGTCTCCATATAATGTGGAAGACAATGCCCCAACCAGAAATCTTAAGTCGCCAAGTAAATTATCCAATGATAGGGATGAGTTAAATTATGTTGAGTCATTGGTCAAAGGAGTCTCATTGGCCCTGCTAAAAGTAAGCAAACCTATTGGTTACTCCGACACACTTACCTATGTCATTGGTAAGAAATGGAGCTGGTGCCCAATGAGAAGCTTCACCCCTACTAACTAGTGTTCATGTTGCTGGAGAATACTTTTTTGCACCCTACTAGAAGAAAGAAATGATCATCAAATATCACCCAGCTACAAACCTTATAACCTACCATAGCATTCTGCCTGTGAAACGCACTGGTGCAACTGTGGCACAAATGCTATCAAGTAAGCAACCCCTTTTTGATTGGATCCAAAGCTCACTTCATGAGATGAAACCCTTACCTGGCACTTTTTAAAGAAGCTGAGAACCTGAGCCTAGAGAGATAACTGGCCTAAGGGAAAACCTAGTGTGGTTTTTCTGCTAGAGGAACACAATGAAAAGATGACTCCTAATGAGATATTGCTAAACCAATAGACTAGAGAGTCATTCAAGCATGATCACATAAGCTTATTGCAGTAGATGGAAATTAACACAGAGAAGCACAATGAACAGTATGCAGCGAGAGAGTGACTTTGAAGCATTGAGCCCTAAATGCTCACTGGGCAGTAAATAAGATGTCTTTATCAAAACATGTCTCTCAAAGCACAGGGAGCTATGCAGAAGAGGAAGTAGAAAGATCCTAAGTGCCAGAGATGGCAGATAACTCTGACGAAAAAGTATCTTCTAGTCAAAAGGACTGATAAACATAAACTCACAGACTGTAAGAGAACACACAAGCCCTGTACAAGTTCAAAAGGACCACCAACACTGCACTGAGAAAGGGAACAGACAGAAGGCCCCATCCCTAGCTAAAGAGGTATTTGCAAAACCTACTGGGAAGGGGGAAAACCAGTTCTCTCCAATGCAGTGTCACTTGCTGTATCCACCACACTCCAGAACAGGCCTCATGCCCAGGAGACTTGGTTAACAAAAAAATAGACTTGATGTTATTTTATGGGTTTATTATTATTATTATTATTATTATTATTATTATTATTTGCTTGATTGTTTTGGTATTTTTGTCTCATTAGTTTCTCGTATACAGTTTATCTATTTCTGTTATTTCTTGAAAGGGAGGGGGAAGAGAAAGAGAGGAAACTTAAACTTAGGTGGGTAGAGAGAGGTAGGTTGGAGAATCTGGGATGAATTGAAAGAAGGGGAGGAATATGATCAAAATATATGTAAAAATCATGTAAAATTAAAAAAACAAATCAAAAATAAAAATGAATAAAATGAAACTCTACATTTCCCCTTACAAACAGTTGCTGAGTCTGTTCACTTCAGAAAGAGCCTAATGTGCCATTTGTCAATCTGTTTCCGTCACTTTAGGTCATGCCATAGTTATGCTTTATGTAGTCTGCAATATCCCACAGTTAACACCCAAACATGCAATCTGTCTTTTCATGCAATTTATTTACAGACTTGGAGGTGAAAACTTATTCTACATACATTCTTTTCAAGTAAATTTCTAGTTCAAAACCTTCATAAAATATCAAGAAAAAAGCTAACCCTGATTAATATAGCTTTAAAAGTCTCCTATAACATGATTCCAATTTATGCTGTTAGCTTTATCACAGTAGTTCTTTATTATTCTTTAATTAATCTTTTGAACTGCCCATTATCTAAGGATGGTCTATGCTTGCAACCACTGGAATGGGCCTTCCTTATTTTACTCTACTATATAAATGCTAAATCCAAGGTATAGGCTTATCATTCCTACCTTCTGTTTTTTCCTTTCCTTGTCTTGTTTTCCCATGGAATACTTCTGCTTCTCTACCATATATTGTATATTATGTCTTACAAATACTTTGGTTTTATATTTCTCTGCTCCAGTAGTATAGCAAAGATATCAGAAAGGACTGAAATAGATGCCATGATATCTGTGAATATAAATAGAGAACATCAGAAATATTTCCTTTGCTCATTCTCTTGCGCATCCCTACCCTGCCTGCTTACTTGCCAATTCTGATCTAAAAAGTGAGCTATGCCCTAAATTTTAGAAGAGAATGAGAAAGTAGAAGGACCACTGAATTATATATTCTTCCTCGATAGACAAAGAAGTGGGGTAAAGAGATGATTATCAGAAGCAACAATAAATTATTTTATATAGCAAAACGAATTGCAGATTAATTGCTTATTAGAACAAAATACTACTTTCAACAATTTCCAGAGTTGTAATTTTCAGGGTTTAAGCAAAGATCATGAATAATTCAGGACAACTAAGAGAGGCAAATTTAGCTACCTCAAGACCCTTACTTTTCAGATGAGCAAACTGAGTTCAAGATACATGTTAGTCTTCTTTCAATGTGCTTATCCTGTGAAATACTGAATTTTAACAGCCATATCCACTGGCAGAGAAAAGGATATTTCCCTGGTAGTGCTGTCCCAACTCGGTAGTCTGTATAGCTCTTGCTTGGGTGGAAGTTGAAAATAAAAAGACGTCCTGCTCTTTCAAAGGTGATGATCTTATTTCCTTCGTGTTTTTCACTCACGTAGGCCTGCAGGGATAACACATTATGTTTACATCACTAGGAGACACTGCTTCAAGGAAACTATCATTCCTAATATGCATTGTTCATTATTGTGCCAAAATGAAATTGCTGTGATCTATATTTTTTGCATGTTATAATTTTACCAAGCAATATAAAAAATAGCTTAAAAATATAAAAACCCAACTGTCCATGTTTCACCCCGAGAGCACAAATAGAGGATTAGTGTTGTGGATAGGAATGAAGTAAAAACCATGGCATGTGCAGTACATAGTATTTGTGTATATTAGACCTAAGTACAAACGCATTTTCCTCAAGACTTTGTTTTAGTACCCATTAATCAGGTAAAGTAAATAAAGTTATTTTTAGGTTACTATAACATTATATCCAGATTTGAAATTATAGTTTTACTAAATATCAGAAAACTGATTTATTTTTAGATAACCCTGATTTTACATAACTCTGTAGAGACTTGATGACAGCCTAAAGTTCACTGCAATGTGCTGGGGATATTTCTTAATGATATGAAAGGTCTACGAATAAATTATTTTTGCACGCTGCATGATTGCCTGTTAATGGCTGTCTTTAAAAGCCTTTGTATCTTTGGCTCTACTCTCACCTAACTCTAGTGCCGAAGATTTATTGCCATGTTGATCAGCAGCATCTCCCTTGGTAATTTAGCAGTGAGAACTAGAGCTCCAGAGTAAACACTGTGCCTTTTGGTATTCCACTTTATTCCAACTGAAAAGAAGCATCATTTTGCTCTTTTTATGGAAATGGCATATCTAATAAACATGATTAGGGCTTGCATATCATGTAGATAGTGTTATGGAATATACAAATACCTTTGTTCAGTCACTAAACAGCAAACAATAGATGCCAAAGTAAAAACACATCAACAGTAATTTTAAACAGTATCAATAGAAAGTAAATGGATTATAACTAGCACATACTATATGCTAATTTTTGCAAGGAGGAAAAAAAGCCTGTATAAAATTTGCACCTGTTAATTACATTTTCTCAAACTTATTGAAAACTGAGACTCTAATTCCAGAGGAGAGTTCAGACTTATGCAAAATACAAAGCAGCACGCAGGTATAATGGCATCTATTGAAATGACAAGTTAGAGACCAGTAAAAAGGGGGAAACAGGAATAAAAAAATCTAGGTGTTGTCAATGTAGTTTCTTTATGACAGCATAATTATTTACACAAAGGAAAACCAGTCAAAACAATTAAGATGTTTTTACAGCAATTTCCAAAATGGGTTTCATGCAGAGCATCTGCCATTTATTTTTAACCAGTTGAAATGAAAATTACTAAATTTAAACAACAACAACAACCAACTAACCAGGAAACTATGCAGGGCCAGCTGTATGCTTAGGATTTTCATTATCTATGGGAGAGAATCCTGTGACATGTTTTGACAACCTACAGTACATTACAGGGCACTACACACTGAATATTGAAGCTGCTCTGAAGGTCTGCATGCAGATTTCATGTGATTGCCATTCTAAGCATGACCAGCCCTGGTGACTAAAACATCACATTTAGAGCAAAGAGCTTACCTGTGGAGCTGAAAGCCAACCACATCTTTCCTCCAGTCTATTCATATCTCTGTCAAAGTTATTTAGGAACTTATAGCGAAGAAGGTCATCATCAGTTAAATTAAACTGCCTTCTAGCGTAATGGTAACTCTCATTATTCCCTTTCCTTGGGAAGTCCAACCATTCAGGATGTCCAAATTCATTCCCTGTATTAAAACAAACAAACATTTTTCAAACGTGAAAATCAGGTAGAAACAGTAGCATTCCTTATTAAGAGAACTCTGTAATTAGCTATTTTCAAAACTGTTTAGAAATCAATGTAGAGCATAATTTCTTATATCTGCATTCTGTAAATAATATAGGTATCTACTTTATAAGCAGAATGTACTAGGTATGGAGAGGAGGATCAGGGTTAAGGCATTTGCTGAGTACAATGAGTATGTGAGTTCAAATCTCTAATACCCACCAGGCCAGGCATGGCTGCATGTGTCAAGACCCTGGCATCACCAGGTGAAGAGAGAGAGATAATTGATGCACATTAGCAAGCCAGTGTAGCCAAATCCAAGTGCTGCTGGGTCAGTGACATGCTTACTCAAGGCAGTAAGGTAGAAAGCAAACAGGAAGGCACCTGATCTTCTCCTGCCTCCATTTGTATGCAGATAGGCACGTACATGTATATACTCACATGCATCACACACATATAAACCATACCACCACCACCAAAACAAAACAAAAAACCCAAAAACAAAAATCAAAAATCAAGGTGTACCACATTTAGACTGTGAAGACCCACTGTCCAGCTTCAGCTGATTAAAATATGAAGACTTTCCAATCACACCACAGTCAGCACACACATAGATTTTCTTTTGTCAGATTTCCCGCTTACTTTAGACATGAATTTAAAATTTGGCCCATTTGTAAGTGTCTACAAATGAGAGACTTGGATGAGATTAATTTAATTTTTTTCTTTCTTTTTCTTTTTTTTTTCTATAATGATAAGAAACAGAAGCCAAATGTAATCAAAGTGATTTGCCATCGAATGGCTTTAAATAGCAAACTTTGTTAGGAAACTGTGCAGTTTGCATTTAACATATAAGGTCTAGAATCATAAAATAATAACTTTGCAGAAGTAAGCTACTTGCAAGCATGTCACTAAATTCTAGTATTCTACTCTAGATGGAATATTTCACAGGATGTGCTCGTAGGACAGCAGAGGAGGAACAGGTTTCTGTCTCCATGAGCCTACAATGACTTTAAGATGCTCACTAAGACAAGGGAACACTTAAAATCAATCCTTTGCTCCAGGAAGAATGAGTATCCATGACATGCTCAGACACAAGCGGATATCCATACCACTCCTACCGCCCAGGCTCTAGTGCCATCTCAGAAGAGAGGACAGAACAATTGAAACAGCCAGAGGTCAGCGAGGACTGGAGAGATTCACTACAGTATGGACATGACTAGAATACTGCACTCAAACTCAAACTCAAAACTTGTGCAAGATTAAGCCAGCATCAAGGGGTTGGGGGAGCTTATGGGCCTTCACCCTACAAAGGAGCTATGGAAAGATAATAGGTTTTCAGTGAGGGTGTGGACTAACGCTCCAGTGAATGGCTCCAAATCCAGGAGCACATGATGCCCAAATTGGACTCATTTGGGCATCTCATTTATTTATTTATTTAAATTAAAATCATGGACAAATATTTGGTATCACAATACAAATTAGGGTTTTTGTAACCATTGCAATTTTTAATTATATATATTATCAAATATGAATTTACTTCTTTGAAATATAAATTAATAAGTACACTTTTAAATACAGAACATGAAATAAAATTTCTAAGATAGAAAAACAGAGTTCCTTTTTTGAAGCCATGATATGATAAAACTCTTATTAAGTAATCACATATTGAGCTCCACTAGAATCACTTGAATCACTGGTTTTCAACCTTCCTAATGCTGTGACCCTTTAATACAGTTCCTCACGTTTTGCTGACCCCAACTGTAGAATTATTTTTGTTGCTACTTCATAACTGTAATTTTGCTACTGTCATGAATCATAATGTACATATCCGAAATGCAGGATATTTGATCTGTGATCCCCATGAAAGTGTCATTAAACCCACAAAGGGTCAAATCCCACTTAGATTTTCTGAAAACCCTCCCCTGGAGAGGCTTCATTTTGAACTTAAATAATGAGAAAGCTAAACAACAGCAACACAAAAAGTTTAAAAAAACAAAACTGTGTCTGGGACTGAAGATAAAACATTCTTCTGAGTGGGTTTTGATGTTATCACAGTTGTAGATGGCTGACCTGCAGCAAATTGAGATTAACACAGACAAACCCAACATCAAATTTCTTCCTTTTGGAGCAGTCCTGTTGGGTCACAGAGGAGGACTCTACAGCCAGGCCTGAAGATACCTGACAAAACAGGGTCAAATGAAAGGGGAGGAGGTCCTTCCCTATCAGTGGACTTGGAAAGGGGCAGGGAGGAGACCAGGGAGGGAGTGTGGGGTTGGGGAGAGAATGAGGGAGCAGGATACAGCAGGGACACAGAGTTAACAAAATGTAACTAAAAAGAAAAATAAAAATTAAAAAAAAAAGAAATAAAAAAAATTTCTTCCTTTTTGTCTTTTTTTTTTTGAGTCAAAATCATAAACACAAGTGTAAAATAAATGGAAGTAAATCACGTGAAAGACTGTCAAAGTGACCTTGGAAGAGCAGCAAAGCATTCTCAGGATGAACCACAAAATGTGAGAAGTGCCTGTTAGTAGCTCCCTGCTCACAACCTTAATGAAGAAAAATACTATCATTACAAAAAGTTAAAAAAATGCTCTCCTCGGTTGTGGTCTACAAATTACTGAGGAAATACGGCACTGCTCAAGACAGTACAGTGAAATATGGACACCGAAATGAGCTGATAACTAAAGGCTGCTCTTCATTAAAAATGATCAGAAACCTAAATGTATTCTTGTGATGGCCAAGAAGTTGGAGAATTTATTTTAGTGTAGACCACTCTATGGGCTGGGAACAACACAGTCTTAATAAGCATTTGAAATTAATCAAATGGAAAATACTATTTTAAATCACAAATTGATGTTATGTATGCATGCCACATATATGTACACTACTTGATTAATTCCATAGGTTCTCAGAGATTCCATGGTATCCTAAGGAATAACACATCTTATGTGTATTCCTATATACATTTTTTTTAAGCTGAAATGTTTGCTTCATACTTACTAGGCATTTTAGCCTTCAATGTATTTGACAAAGAATGAGCTTCTATTTGAATCTTAGGAATTAGGAATATGAATCACAAGAAAAGAATTTGCAGCCAAACAAAAAAGCAAAATAAGGGAGAAGCATTTTTAAAACTGCTGGCTGTTTTATTCAACAGATAAGAGGCTTAGGAAAGTCACATTTGAAATTACTATGGGACCCAGAGGCAATGACTGTGATACTTGAGAACAATACTTTTGAGTCCAAACAGGCATTACAAGTAACTAGGCACTCACCATCAAAGCATCTTTCAGCTCATTATGATTATGATCAGTAGCGTAACATACAGGATGTTACCAAAGTCGGAATGATGGAAAGAGAACAATTTTTGAGCTCTCACTTGGGACAACTTGTAAGAAAATTCATGGTGCATGTCATGATTCACTGAGTTCAATGGAGTAACAGACTTGACGTGCTTTCCGAAAAAAGAAGGCTCCCTTATATGCCTAAACATTTTAGAACAAAATTGGAAAGCAGGTGACTAATGCTGCTACAGTTAATGATTCTTGAAAATTCTACAAAGTTCTTTCTCTTCCTTTCCATTTCCTCTATACACATTTCCATTCATGTCTGGTTAATTGTGAAAAACCTCTAAGCGCAAAATTCCTATTGGGATTCCTTTCCCTGTAATTAATTTTTTTTTTGTTTGATGTAAAGGTCCAAACTATAAATTGACAAGAAGCCAGCTGGTAGAGTGATGAAATTCAAGACAATATAACTAATGAAAAGCCTCAGCTCTGTTAGCTGAACATTTTGATTAGCAGGCTTGTGTATTTTGTTTCTCTAAACTGCAATGCATACTAATTTTACCTAGGAATTATTTAAAGTCTCCCATGGCCTTGGTGCTCTATATACAATTCTTTGTTGTTCCTCAGTTTATGTATATATGAAAATAATGCACAGTCCTAAAGAGGGGGAAAATCATTTTACTTCTTCTTTGTGTAATTGTACTAAAACTGTCTTTTAAAGGAGTCTTCTTTTTTAAACTACTTTACACTTCAGGCCTGTAATGAGTATGGTTTTAGCAAAGGGAAGAACACAGAATAAAATAATTTTCCACATTGGGCTCTGATAGTTTATCTTCTTGAAGAATGGACATGTAATCACTGCCTTCCTCCTTTGATGGATATGGTTGGGTGTGCTGCCTACATCTGGTGGTTTCTTTTAGCTCTACACTGGTCATGTGCACAGCTTAACAGATGATTATATATTCAGCACTGTTTGTTTGCATATGTAGCATGAACCAGTATCGCTTCTTATAAGCCCTATAAACTAATGGGGGAGAAAGACAAAGGGGCTGGTCTAAATGATGCAAAGAATCAGTGACAGCTGAGATCACTAAACAGTGGGAAAAGTGACAGAATACCAGATCCCCCTGCCTCAACAGATGTAAAGACTAGATTGGCAGTGTTAGGGGCAGGGGGAGTAAAGGAAGATTGTTTCAGCATTACATCATATACAAGTAGAGGAAGACAGTTTTCAGACTTTATCTTGGACTGGTAGAAAATTACCTTTGCCAGAAAGGGGCCTGCATCTCTGTGTATTAGGCCTAGAGAACAGCCTAGAGAAACATAAGATAAATGATATCTGCGGTGTGTTTAAAATGGCTTGGGAAGGATACATCTATCGCTGGCAGAAGAGGATATAATAAGATAGAAGTTGAGAAAGTTGATGTGGAATGGGAACTGGAAGGCCAGAGAAACAGAAGGAAAGCCAGTGAAAGTGGGAAACAGAAGGCTGAGCTCAGGAAAAGAGTACGTCCCACCAGAAAGATGTCAGCCACACAAAGATTAGAGTGGGCATACAAGTCGAGTGAAGTCCCACGTATGAGAATAATTTAGTAACAACAGAAGATACCAATCAATGGAAAGGGCCTTGATATGTCTGAGAATACATGCAAATTACTGAAAAGTGCATCAAGAAAAAAGCCCACACTAAATTTTCTGTTTATTCTCAGATAAAGGGACATAAATAGCAGCCATATGTTCATGACTACATGCGCTCTATTTATATTAGAATAGAGACTAGTACCCTATTTAGTATCTTCAAAAATTTTATAGTAAATATAAAACTACAATGCTGTGCATTACAGATGATAAATTCTACTTCTTTATCCTCTTCAATAAGAGGGATGCTGTGCCTGTCCTTTTGCACCATCTAATGAGGGAATAGTGATTAATTTCCATGTGTATGATACTAGAACAGGGCAAGCGATACAGTGCTGAAAGCTAGGTATATGGTTGCAAGGTGGCTCCATTATGCTCCTCTGCCCCAGCTCTTGCTGTCTTCACCCCGATCAATTCTGCATAGGAAGCCTGGCAGGGGGCAGTTAAAGAAGCTGTAGACATTGGGTAGACCATTTTCAATTCAAACTACTTTTGGATTTGGGCGAAACCAGGAGTTAGGTACATGGCAGTAGACAAAGTAAATGTTCATGTTAGATGGCTGGGTATGAAGCTTGTCAAAACAAAATAGACAACAAACAGAAAAAAAAAAAAACAAATAAACCAACAAAAATACCTCTATATCACCAGTGCCCATAGTACAAAGTCAGATTAATTTTATATTATGTATAGATGCAGTAGAATGAATACAGACATGCTTACAAATAGTTTTTGAAATGCTAAACTACAGAACAATTAATGGTGAAGCATTATTATACAACTTCTAATGCTTTTATTGTCCAAATGGAAAACAATTCCAATACATGAAATATATGATAATTAAAAATATTAAATAAAAGCAGTTAAAGTTTCTTGGGTGCCTCCTACATAAATATGTGCTACAAAAGCACTTTAAATCTAACAAAAAATATTCAGTACAAAAATAATTTATTTCCATTTACAAATGTTTCAGAAAAGTAATTAATGTGACTTTCTAAAGCCATTCAAGCATAAAGCTTGTTGGCTAACATTCAAATTTGATGTCTGTGTTCTGCCCATTGTATTCAGCCCCAGTACTTGTTTTAAACAATATAAATATAAAGCTTCTATGAATGTGCGAGTGTTAGGGAAGATAGGGGACAAGAGCTGTAAATAAAGCAGATTTATTACTTACCTGTGCTTCCTTTGGACTTTGCATGCTATACTATTGTTGCGGTTAATAGTTTATGTTACAGCTGGTTAGTCTCTAAAAACCCTTACATTTCTTTGGTTTGGTAGCATCAGGGACTGTACCTAATGCTTGTGCACAGAAACCTGTGTGTGTGTGTGTGTGTATGTGTGTGTATACATAGAACCTTCAACTCAAGTCCAGTATGTCTTTAGCAATTCTACACAAGGCCTCCACACTTCCCTTTGGCTTACACTGACCCTTTATTTTTTTGCTTATTTGGGTTTTCTTTTTCCTTTACTAAAGCAATTATTTAAATACCATAATGCTACTTTTTTCCTATTAGACTGGGCATATTTAAATCTGTTATCTCTACTACCTAATACAATAGCAAGCATAGAATGTAGTCCCAATGATTTATTATTATTAAGTTTATGACAATTTAAGTGCATTATGTCTGTTTCCTTTACAAGACTACTCCTAGCAGTTATAAATTGTAATTTTAGCATACTCAGTTTGAGGCAAAGGCACTCATATAAAGTAAATGTCTAACACAATTCCTTTAATATTAAAAATTTGGATTTTATATTAAAAATAAGAAAAATACCAAGAATCAATGGAAAGAAGTATAAACAAAAGCATACATGTGTATGAGGAAAAGAAAAGTATAAATTAGAGGACAGTGAGCAAATCACTACGGTCTGTTTCTCCTTGCCCGTATTCTACTTCATAATGCTGTGTGTACTAAAGAGTGGGCTTCGAATGCTCTTGCTGGTATGTAAACTCTTATCTAGGTTCCATTGTCTGCACATTTAAAAACTTGAAGTAAATAGAAATATAATATATATAACACATAAAATTTTACATTATAATATACAATAAATATAATAAAACCAAAGATTAAACAACAAACTCAGACACTGAAAATGAACTGGGTATTATTTTTTATGCAAACAGAATGTTTTAAGAACCACTTACATATTTTAGTATAAAGATTGGCAGTGACTGGAAAGGAATTCTCTGATATATTTTAAGCATATTACATTTTCCACGAAATATAAGACTATTGGGAGACAATAAGCCATGCAAAGAAAAACAAAGTGGATGGAAATGACAGGGAACTGTGAAACTCTTCCTGATTTCAGAACATTAGCCGGTAAGTGAAAAGTATCCTAAGAAAGTAGTCCCTAATGGCTATCTTGGTCGAAGGAGGTCTGGGCATCTTACATTTGAATAGGGCATCTACTGAAAGATTCCACTTATTCTTAGGTAACATGGAATGGTAGGAAAAAGAAAATGATAAAACAAATACAAAATTGCCTAACAGAAAGATTTACACACTCTCCCACACACTCAGAGATGGGGGAAACTGTGAGTTTTTACCACTTCAGGTTTAGACTCAAGTATTTTATTAGTGGAGTTATAGTGTGCCTATAGGCATGATATGCTACCACCGATTCACCCTCATCTCTCTCTGATCACATCAGCATATAAAGTAACAGAGATTAACTAACTCTCTGGCTAGACAATCTTGTAATGCTAAGCAGTGCCATACTCAATGGAAGTGATAAGAAACAGAGTAGGTGGGGAAGGCGGGACAAAAATATTTGTTTGAAGAGCAATACCTGTTTTGCTGAATACTAGTAGTACTTGAAGTGAGAAGAGTGCTTCTCTAAGAATCTTGGGATTATTCCCGCTGAGGTTTAGTTAGCAGTCCCTCTCCCATGGCCATTCATCAGTAGACAGCAATTCTATTACAGTCTTAACTACCTCTAATATATAATACTTATATACCTCATAATATAATCAGTTGACTGGCCTCAGTCTACTGTTTATTGACATTTCCATTGACCCATATTCCTGATCACCACCAGTTTTAGGCTTTTTTGCATATCAGCTTTTGCTTTATTTTTGGTTTAGCAATGCCAATAAAAATAAGAAGGTTTCAAAACAACAGGGCAGCTGTGGGCAACATTACTCTTCTTCCCCTAATGAAGATCCTTATCTCAGGCCTTGGCTGTTACAACATTCTTGTGAGGTTTTTTTAACAAAACACAATTTTATGAATTGGTGGCTATTAAAATGCAAGACTGAAAATCACATAAACAAACTTAATATTTTGAAGATAATTGCATTGAAAGCATCATACATAAATCTCCTTGAGAGGTGAACACAGCATGAACAGAAACAAATACCACTATTCTACATTTGGGTTTTCCATAAAATCTTACATAAAGTACTCCCACAAAAGACAGCATTCTAAGTCAGAGAAACAATTTGTCAATGAAAAAACAAACATCAACTGCTATTAACTAGAACTTGATTACCTTTGCCAACATCTAGTCATATCCTTAAATTGTGCTACTTATTTCTACTGGAACAACAGATTTCTTTGCTGTCATTTCTTCAACTCCTTGAACTTAGAACCAGTGCCCAGTAAACCAGACAACATGTAGGTATCCAAGAATCCTGCTTCAACATCTTTTCCTAGTTCTTTGACTTGCAATTGCTAATTATACTACCTGAATTTTGTCCACTCTAATTTTGTCCATATCTAAATACACTCTTATTCTTCTGATTATGAAATTGGAATCTTGAAATGAAATATAAAATCATGGATGAAATATGATATTAAATATAACTAACATTTACTTTATGTAAAATGAATGTTAAAATTTAAACAACATGAAAAATATATTCAGAAATAAATGTAATGGCATGCTTAAAGATTAAGGAAATAGCCAAGAGACTAATTAACTGAACTAAAAAGAGAAATAACCTCCAGAATTGTAGCACACTACAGTAGCTATTTGAGTCCTTCAGAGACTAAAATATAAATGCATTTATGAAAAAAAAAATGAACATTTTATCAAAGTTTCCTCCAAACTTCTCAAAACTTTACAAAGAAAAGATCATTAAATGTGTCAGGTATTTGGGGGTAAAAAGGAACTTGTAACATTTCAGGTGACAGATATCAAGATTCATGAATATCTAAATATTCATAATTTGGCAGATATTTTAGGCTATCAGTAAGAATATATACATACATACCTGTTTCTGAGATCCATTAAAACAGAACCCTCATGTGAATGGTTGGAATGCAGGGTAGGAACAGTAAGTGTGGTGCTTTGAATGGGATGGTCCCCTGTAAGTCTCAGGCATTTGAATACTTGGTCCCTAGTTGGTATCTGCAGGGGCAAGGTAGAGTGGTATGGCATCGCTGGAGAAAGTCTGTCACAAAAGGCAGGCTTGAAGGTTTCCAGAGACTCATGTCATTCCCTGTGTCTTCTCTATTTCCTGCTTGCAGTTCAAGATATGAGCTCTCAGCTTCTGTTCCTATTTCCTGCTAGCTCCACACACATCCTAACCTTCTGAAATCATGATTCTCACATAAACCCTTCCTTCTGTAATTTGCTTTTTATATGGTGTTTTATCACATCCGAGATCATCGAGCAGTATAAGTTTAGGAAGTGGACTGTCCCACGTGTAGGAAAGCAGAAGGGGACCTTCAAAAGTTCAAGAAGTGAAGAGAATACTGGAATGTATTTCGGCACCGTTAGCCACATGATAAAGAGGAACCAGCTGGAGGGGAAACAGATTAAAATATGAACAAGCTCCAGAGACTGAAAAAGTGTACATTTTCAAGTGAGATTTTAATATCCTTGATAGTTTCTAAGATTAATTCCTGCATTCTTCGAAGACTGTCCCTGTGTATGTGAGTGCAGGAAGGAGAGACCCACAGCATTCCCGTGCAGGCCCGAGGACAACTTTTGGTACTTGGTTCTCTCCGACCACTGTGCGTTCTTTAAATTGAGTTGAGGTTGTGGGTAAGGAATTTTAACCCACTAGCTTTTTTTTTTTGAGTGGAACTCTGTTTTTAATTAGTACTTATCTGATTTATATGTTAGCAATTTTTTCTAATGTTGTAACTCAGAATTTTTTTTACTGTTTTTTTAATTTTAATTTTTATTTTATTTTATTTTTATTATTAGTTATATTTTATTAACTCTGTATCCCAGCTATATTCACTCCCAACCCCACCCTCTCTCCCTCATCTCCTCCCTGCCCCTTTCCAAGTCCACTGATAGGGGAGGACCTCCTCCCCTTTCATCTGACCCCGTTTTATCAGGTATCTTCAGGACTGGCTGCAAAGTCTTCCTCTGTGGCCTAGCAGGACTGCTCCTCCCTTGGAGGGTGGGGAGGTCAGAGAATCAACCCTCACTTAGAAAGACAAATGGGATGTGCATTGGACATAGGGGAAAACAAGTAACAGGACAGAAGCCTACCCCAGAGGGCCTCTGAAAGACTCTACCTAGCAGAGTATCAAAGCAGATGCTAAGACTCTTAACCAAACCTTCTGCAGTGTGCAGGGAATCATATGAAAGAAGGGGGAGTTAGTATGATGTGGAGGATAGGAGCTCCACAAGCACCAAATATATCTGGGCACAGGGTCTTTTCTGAGACTGATACTCCACCAAGGACCATGTATGGATGTAACCTAGAACCTCTGCTCAGATGTAGCCTGTGGTAGCTCAGCAACCAATTGGTTTTCCATAGTAAGGGGAAAAGGGACTATTTCTGACAGGAACATTAGCTTTTAATAAAGCTAAATGTTCTTTTTTTTTTTTTAAACTAAAGTGCCAAATGCTTTATTTGGCTTTATTAAAAGTGATTATAAAATATCTGTTAGGTAATGATAAACAAATAAACTTGAAAAGCTATTCATGGGTTACTTGTCCAAGCCAATACAATTCTCCCATGAAAATCTGAAGTGGACTTATATTTTAAGATTGTAAGTATAAGCTTTTAAGTTAATTATAGATATAATCAGCTAAATGCATTTTGAAGGACAGAAAATAATTGTATTGTAGGCATTATTACAGTGCTGTTCATACTTATAAAAGTTACAATTATTTCACTTTTGCATTTCTTATTTATGGTTCTATGTTACAACTTACTTTAAGCAACTTGACTTATGTAAAAATGTTTTTACAAAAGACAAACAAGTTGTGATTCTTTCTCTACTACCAAATTATTTAAAATATGATACATTGTATAACTAAAATTAAGAAAATGTATTATTTTCCTCAACAACCTAACAAAATACCTACTAGAAGCAACTCAGGGAAGGAAAGATTTATTTTAGTTCCAGATATCACAGTGGTGTTGATTGTGGTAGAACCAGCTGCTCTCTGTGGTACTGGGATCTAGGTGTAGCTTGTATATTTCCAAGAGCAAAAGGAGCTCAGGCCAGGAACCTATAAGACCATCCACAGAAACCCCCTTCCTCCACTAAGGCCCTATCTCCTCATGGTCTCCTATAAGCCACTCAAAACAGTATTACCAGCTGGGGTCAACTATCAAAACACATGCGTTTATGAGGAAATTTCAAAAGCACATAGCCACATTTTGAGACAGCTACTATACAATCTATGTTTTATCTAGGCAGCCACAAAACTTAGACTGGAGAGTGTAAACAACTAAATAAGTTAAATACCTGGGCTGCTTTCACATTGTGAAATAAAAAACAAAAATTCAAAGAATTTCTCTGCTGTTCCTTGCACACTCAGAAACAGAAATCTTGCATGCATAGGCAAGCAGTACTTCAACAGCCCATTGTTACAGATATAAATGTATAATGGAAGTATCCTAAGCAATGTAATCTTTCTTCTTGCACAAGATACCTTAGAGAATATTAACATATAAATTTCTCTCTCACTTGAGTCCACAATTAGCTAGTTCATGGTAATGGCATTGTCCTGGAAAACAGAATCTTTTCTTCATAATATTCATGGATCTCTAAAATGAAATCAATTACTTTGAACTCATCCAGGGGAATGGGACATGTCCTAGTTATTGATGTGACTAGTGAGGAAAGAATTCAGACATACACAATTTTAATCAAATTTAAAATAATTCTGATGGCTAAATATCTTGCAGCGCTGCCTGGGTTGAGGTGACCACTCTTCTGAATGCTTCTTTCACAGTTTTAATCAAGTAGGTTATCTAACAGTTTACCTGTCTGTGCTGACCTATTGTACAGTCCTTCCATAACTACCTATGAGCTAGCCTTTGCTTCTATGTGAAGTTCGAAGTTTCTTACCATTGTCCACATTCTGAGGTGATGGGTACCTCACTCTTCTTTACCTGCTTAGTTCCCTGAAGCCACTCTCCCCATGGTTAGTGCATAGATCTGGCAAGGAGCTTGGGGAAATGACATCCTCCTTCTGCAGGAAGACTTCCATGGTGGCCTACCATTTCTCTACCAAGGAGGCTATGCTCTTCCTTGGTGTACTGACAGTGATCTGTGAAGACCTTGTCTGTCTTTGTGATCTGAAAATTAAATCTAGGACTAGACATATATCAAAACACAGCTCCACCACTGAGCTCCACACTCAGCTCTCTGAGGGGATCTTTTATTTTTTTTTTCAGCTGCCATCAGGGACATTTTATTTATTTATTTATTTATTTTTTATTTTTTATTTTTTTCAATGCAGTTTATTCAGGAACCTTGAACAATCATCTGACCCTAGGGAAAGCCAGCGCACAGCTTAAATAGCCTCTGGGTAGCCAACCCCAGCATGTCACGTGGGCAATGCAGATAGGTCCAAATACATGGAAGCAAGCCAGATCCTCAGCCTTAGCCAAATGTGGAGTTGTTTATGATCTTAACAGTGGCATTTGTCAGAAGGACTGGTCCCAGTGTTCTACTCTGAATGGATTCCTACAGCTAGAGCTCCATCAACAGCACTGTCCCATTGTAGCATCGGTTTTAGACCTTATTCTAACATCTGATTTATGGGGTAGCAGAAAAATTTTATATGCTGCAGGTAGACAGTGTTGAGTTCAATTTACAGCCCTCATATAAATTTGAAAGCCACTGGCCTTTTTGTTTTTCTATACTCTAAATTAAGATAATTAGACCAGATTATCAGGGATAGGACAAGACTTTAAATGAAATATTACATATAAACCACTTAGCATAATGCCTTGCTCACAAAAATATGAAATGTTTAGAAATTGTTAACATTTTTCGAGCATTGTGCTAAGATATTGCCAAGTTGAGATGGAAATCTTTATTGCTTCAAATTTTATAGGTAAATACATCCACAAACAGAAAACTTCTCTCACTCTTTTAGGAATGAAAAGGAAAAATTACTAAATCTCCCAAGAAACCCAGATAATCCTTTTGTAGTCTTCCATGAGAAGTATACTAGCTCACTTTTATCTGCTTTTATTTATCAGAGTGTAGGGTTGGAGAAATGAGGCAATAATATAGTAAAACTATCTAGGATCTTAGACACAGAAAAACTTGCCTTCTAAATTTCTCGTTTCCCATTGGTGAGTTACTCGGTAGAAAGGCTTGCAGGGCATAATATCAGGGCACTCATCACAACATCTTATGAGATGACAGATTTACTACCCAGCAACATGTACTCCGTCACACTTAGAAGCCTGTGGATCATTACAACATGAGTAACATGAAGAGGGTTGGCCATCCAGTTTTCATTGCCTGCTCTTTGATCACTTCCCCTTCATGAGGCAACCAAGTCAGCCCATGGAGGAAGAGGATCCAAATAATCCTGATGGGACCTGATAGGATAGGACCAGACAGTAGAGGAGGAGGACTTGCCCTATCAGTAGACTAGGGAAGAGGAATAGGGGAGGAAGAGGGAGGAAAGGTAGGACCAGGAGGAGATGAGGGAGGGGATAACTGGGAAACAAAGTGAATAAATTATAAAAGGCAATAATCATAAAAAAAAACTAAAAAAAAAAAAAACCCTTAGATGCCTTAGTCAATCCTCTTCAAAGAGAGATCTATGTTGTTTTTCTTGAAACTTCTAGAAATCCATAGAAAGTGCTAAGAGACGTTGTGCAAAAGAGATGACCTATGGAGACTCCCCTCAGAAAGAGGAGAGAATGAGGACAAGTGAGAAAAGATTTCAAAGTCAAGCGCATACCACACAGTCAGAAACTCATTCAATGGAACTATCTGGAGCTAGAAGCAGAGGGCATGTTCTACCAGTGAGGCGAGGTTCTTAGTGAGGTAACTTAATTCACAGCACAGATCTGGGGATTCAGGGGTAGTGAAAATCACACTGTGTAGTAATTTATCTTTATTCTCATCTCCGAGGAGATGATTTTTCACTTGTCCTCAACATGCAAACCTTCAGAAGCATAAGACACAATAAAGACTGCACAAATGGCAAAGCTTCTGCATCTAGAAGAATCTTCTACAGGACTCTGAAGTTCATGATTAGGCAGCAAGGCTTCATGTTATTTTAAAATGTTAATAAGTAATAGAAGGCTGATGACATTTCTACATAAGAATAAAATACATAGTGCATCTGACATCACAAAGGCCCTGTTTTTAACTGTTTGGGCCCCAGAATGTATCTATTGAGAGAAGATTGACCCTTTAAGAGGCGAGGGACAGTGGGCCTTCCCTAGGTACAACTCTGTTGGCATGCCCTTGGTAGAGACTGGGGACTCTGGCCTCCTCTACACTGTTTGTAGCAATGAGGCAACTGGTTTTATTTTTACGAAGCCTGCACTATGATGTTTCTTTCTATGCACCAACCAGTGAAATGGGCGCCATAAATCATGAACCAAAACTTTTCAAATTAGGAAACAAAATATAATTTTGCCATTTGTAAATTGACTGCCATTGACTTATATAATGACAGAAAGCTGACAAACAAAGCCTCCATTTTGCAAACTAAATAATGGAGAGAGGGAAATCAAAGACATGATGGGTATTCTCCTAAACTAGGGCTGCAAGGTCAGTAAATCCGTTCATGGGCATATATAATACAATTAGCGTCTGTATTAGATATACAAATGGTGTACCTAAATGTATACTATGTCTTATATATCAGGGTGTAGCCAGTATACATGTGCATGAGCATGTATTAAAGGAGAAGATAAATGTTTTCTCCACTTCTCAAGGTAAAATAACTGCCCCAAGGGAAAACAACACAGACTTAAACCGAGAAGTAAACGTGCTTTTTTTTCTCTAGTACTTATGCTGAGATCCCCACCTGTTTTATCACCTTCCTGGATTAGGATATGAGATGTTACACCTCAAGATTTAAATTGCTGTATGTACATATCTCTCACTTTGAGGAGGGGAGATAAAGCCAGGCCAGAAGTGGTCCCTGTGCTTGGGACTTTCCTTGTCTGAAATCTAAATGCTGAAAAGATCTTATCCTTTCTCAAGGACAGAGACAAAGATTCAGCACAGTAGTTTTCAGTTTTAAAACACAAGGAACAATAATCCATTACTTAGCACGTTCTGTACAGAAAAGCAATTCTGTTTCTAACAAATTCTGAAAAATAAACTGCAAAGCCAATACTAATAGTATCCCAATTCTCCTGTCTGGGTTTGTTGAGAGAGAGAGAGAGAGATAGAGAGAGACAGAGAGAGACAGAGAGAGAGAAGAGAGCCAGTTCCAGAGTCCACAGACAAAGAAGCAGAATATCTTCTCTCAATATCTAGATTATAACATTTTATATTGGCAAAGTGTTTGATGCATGCTACTTTTGGTTTTAGGAACGAGGTAAAGAAATGTAGGTAAGACACACTTTTCTAATAGGTTAAAGTAAATTTTCTCTAAATTGGTTCTTCTCATCAGCAAGAAGATGGAAATGAAATGTTATATGGAATGTGCACCTGGCAAAAGGAGATTTTCCAGTTCTGAGAAGGAGGACGAGGAAGAAGAAATTCCAGGAGCAGGTGTCGGGTTTCTGGACCAATCTTTACATTTCTCTTTTCCTTGTCGGTACCTCCACAAAGGAAAACTTTTTGGTATGATTTGTGAAGTCTAGAATTACAGGGCCGCATCCACATGGTCTCTGAACTTCAGTGGCTTTACACTCCACTACTTTAGTCTTAACAGTACAGCAATCATGGTAGCTTCTTATTAAATGCCTGCTGAAATGGGTTATCAGTGTGCTGTGAATCAAATCTGGCCCATTTCTGTTAGGTCTCTGCTATTTGGAATATGTGCTATTTGTGTCTTTGAGCATTTTAATAGAGCCTAAAGTCATTTGCAACTGCTCACACTGAGAATTTTGCCATTTTTCACAGTTCAGTTTTATAGACTTCCAGGAGTCATGTTACGTTTAGTAATCTTGCCTCAACAAGCTAAGAGAAAATGCCAGAAATTAGCACTCCTACTGTTCAGGAGAGTGTATTTTCTCTTCCTATAACTGCTTCAATTCCAGCACTTAGCAGGAAGACATTTAAATTTTTATTGTATTCCCTTCTATCAGAAAAGAGAAGAATTTACAAGATTGACACTAAACAATCACAGATGGAAGATCGGAAGTAAGATCACACATTTTATACTGATGTCTAATGCAGCCATCAATAAATGCAGCCTGACACTTAGGACAAAAACCATCTACTTTCCCTGTGGCTTTGGGAGAATGTAACATACTCATTAAAAAATGTCCCACAGAATTTTCAAATGTCAAAATACAATATAATCATATGGAGAAAATCCTTCAAATTTAGTAATGGAAATTTCATAATACTGCTGAGAGAGAAAATTGCCAGTTTGTAATTGTGCCTCTTTCTCTGCAGGTATCACTCATTATGGGAACAAGAATAACATCACGATAATGAAATTCCTAAACAAGAAACATAGGGACACACATCAGATGACCCACATTATAAACAAAACAGCTCTCTGTCAACATTATTTTATCTTGTAAACAAACCAATTATATAAACTTTGTATATAGGAACATACGAGTGTTTTGTGAACAAATACAAAGGAAATGAAAAGCTTGTAAAATAAATATATATGCCAATGAAGGTGTACTGTACAAAAACTCTCAATAATGCTCAGGAGCAGCCCAATCCATGCCCTCTTGAGTGCTAGGGGATGTCAAAACCCTGGCCACTGCCATGGACATTTACTGGTACCTGAAGCCTTTATGTTCTCTAGTCTCCCTGGTTTCCTTCTACTCCCACAAAGCCTTTCTTTTGGACACGTCCCTGGCAACTCTAATCTCTGATCAACTGAAGCCTTCTAAGAGGAAAGAAGGAACCAAAGGCTGATTCTCTGTGTTGTACCAATTGGACATCAAGGGAATGTGCATTACCTATACATTCTGCTCTGCTAGGTCCTGCTATTTTCACTTTTATAGATGTTTCTTTTAAGCCTTCTATCCTTTCTCAAGCATCTTGCATTTTTTTTTCCTTTCATACTTAGTTAATGACTTCCCTGAGCTAGCAACATGAACATCACCTCCATGAAACTCTCCTTATAACTAACAGCACCTGAACCCCTTTCTTCCTTGCTTTAGGGTAACGTAGCACCTCTATACAAATACTAATATTTGAATGTGTACCTGTGTACACTGTTAATTTTAACCTCCTTTCTCTTCTATGTTAATCTTTCTCTCACTCCAGAAAAATGCCCTCTACAGAACACTAAAAATAAAAATAAAAAAAAAAACCCACAAGGAAACCTCCTCGATAACTATTTCACTACATCATCTTATCTTACCATTTGCTAGAATTCATTGTGAAGCAACTGACTTCCACTGTTGAACCCATTCCACTGTACTTCTTTGCTCCTTAACTCTCAGCACCCCATTGGCCTGGTTCAGCTGGGCTTTAAAATCAGCTGTTTTGTTTGTTTCCTCCTTTGAAATCTCGTCTTAGGTGCTCATACACTGCAATTCCAGTGCCTTCTCTTTCTTATTCCAAAATTCCTCATTTTATCCTGCTGCTTCTTCATATTTAGACACTGTTGCTCCTCTGAATCCTGCTCTGTGCCTTGATTTATTCTTGGGCTATTTATTCTTGGATCTAACCTCATGGCTATTGTGGATCTACCTCTTGGTAGTTACATGCTGAGGTTTTCTAAATTACATTTCTTGGCCTTGACATTCTCTGAATTCAACTATTTGCCATTTGTGGTTGAATATGGCTTGACAGTTCTGTGTCTAAAATGAAGAGTTCTTACAAGACAAGCTCCCTCCCCCACCCTCTTTCCATGTTAGTAATAGTACTGCAAGTTACGGGTAATCAGGAAAACCTTGATTACTACTGTTGGTTACATTTCCAAACCAATATCAAGGCTGATGATTCATGATTCCTCATGACTCAAGAGTTCTCCGTGCTTCCCTGTCTCCGCTGATCTCGTCATTGCGCTTTCTCCTTCTACAGCCTACTCAATACTACAAGCATTCTCTCTTGCCTCATTCAAGTTATCTAAACCCAAACTGCATGTCCATATTTTTTCCATTAGAATTAGAATTTAATCTTGAAGAAAAAAATGCCTACTTCTGTAGCAGGACATGCATTATCTTTCTAAATAAAACTTGCAGCCACCTTCCCAACCAAATGTTCTTATCATATATTTATTAAATCCCAGCTTAGAAGTATACTAATCTCCTTTTATGTCTACGAATCTCCCAAGTGACCAACCCACCCATCAAGATTAGACCTGCAACCTATCTTAAAAAGAATATTCTTTTGTTTGGGCTTTAACTGAGTTGGTCCCTTTTTATTCAACTCTTTCCACAATACCTGCTTCCATGAAGGTGATAAAATGAGTAGGTTTCTCTTTCTTTTTACTATTGCTAAGAAAATCCTTAAATAAAATCATACAAGGAATCACACCATGCTCACAGTAATCCAGGCAAGGAACCTTACCAATGGATTTTAAGTTTTCACAAATAAAAGCAAAGCAAAACAAAACTGGTATTTAATGAAATTAGCAAAGATGTTTTTCTGCAGCTGCCTTCATGAAGGTATTTATCCTTTCTGGTCTCTGCCTTTCAAGTGGAGTTCAGTGAATCCTTGACATTTTTTATATACTTCCTGTAAACCTTTTTTTGTTTTTTTTTAAGGCTGGCTTCCTGTATGTTGAATGGCCTTACCCATGCCAGTGATTAATTCCTTTCAGTATCTTTGACCTCTGGAAGAATTACCACCAATGAGTGAGTCATCGATGTCCCTCTCAGTCCTCCTAGTGACCTTCGCCTTGAGGTACAGACTATATGTGATCTCCTGATGTTATAAACACCAGAGGACAGCTGTCTGTCAGTGATGAGATCCTGGCAGATGACCATGACAGTGGCTACAGGGAGACCAAGAGGCACTAGTTTAGGAGATCTTAGCACTAGCACAGTTCAGAAGAATGGAAATAGGGACAGTGCAAGGGGGATGGGGACAGAAGGGGTGAGTGGAAAAGTTGGAAAACTCTTTTCCATTTATTTCCTAGAGCACATCAAAACTTGAAAGCCTTTCTTCCAATTATTTTAACATTAATGTGCATTTTAACAACTTTTTGTGCATTTTTTTTTTTTACTTACAAATTTCTCTGTGTGTCTGTGGGTGTGGTTTTGGGGGGCATATGTGGTATAGGACATGCTCATAATGATCAGAGAAACATGGTTAATTCACTTGTTCTTGCATTATTTGGGTTGAAGGGTTAAAGACAGGGAAATGGGCTTATGGTAATCACCTTTACTTGCTGAATCATCATGCTAGAATACATTTTAACAACTTTGTGCACATACTGGTGTGTGTGTGTGTGTGTGTGTGTGTGTGTGTGTGCATGCATGTGACTTTATTCACTTGTACATATACACATACATAATGAATAAAAGAGATTAGTATAGGATCAAATATAACTTCTGGCACAGAGGGTTACTTCACATAGCAAATGAATGAAAACAAGGTTCTGAAAGTTTCTAAATGCTTTCAGTACTGTTCTTTTGTTTTCAGAGAAGATAACACTATGTTCCCAGGGTAGCCTTCAACTGGATGACAGGATCTAGCCTCAGTAGTCAGATTTAGGGAGAACCTGCAAAATGCACTTTTGTGCTCACTTAAGATACTGGAAAGTGAATGTACCACATTTTCTTTATCTATTCTTTGGTTGAGGGATATCTTTGTTTCCAGTTTCTGGCAATTAAGAATAAAGCTGCTATGAAGATAGTTGAGCAAGTGTCCTTATAGTATGGTGGAATATCTTTTCTGTATACACCCACGAGTGGGATAGCTGGGTCTTGAGATGGAACTATTCCAATATTCTGAAAAAGCATCACATTGATTTCCAAAGTGGTTATACAAGTTTGCACTCCCACCAACAATAAAGGAGGGTTCCCCTTTCTGGAAACTCTTTCCAGCATGTGGTATCACTTGAGTTTGTTTGTTGTTGCTTTAACAGTTTTTTGAAATTAATTTTTATATTAATTACAGTTTATTCATTTTGTATCCCAGCTGTAGTCCCCTCTCTCATTCCCTCCCAATTCCACCCTCCCTGTCTCATCTCCTCCCATGTCCTTCTCCAAGTCCACTGATAAGGGAGGCTCTCCTCCCCTTCCATCTGACTCTAGCTTATCAGGTCTCATCATCACTTGAGCTTTTGATCTTAGCTATTCAAAAGGGAATAAGATGGAATCTCAGAGTCGCTTTGATTTGTACTTTCCTGATGACTAAGACCACTGAGCATTTCTCTAAGTGCTTCTTGGCCATCGGATATTCTTCTGTTGATAATTTTTGGTTTAAATCTGTACCCCATTTTTTACTGGGTTATTTGTTTTGTTGGTGTTTAATCTCTTGAGTTTTCGTACTGCCTTGTCTGGCCTCAATGGAAGAGGATGCAATTAGTCCTGATGCTACTGGATGTGCCAGAGTAGATAAATAAGGGGGGAATCTTTTCTGAGAAGAAAGGGGAGAAGGGGGAGAAAGGTGGAAGGATAGGATCAGAAGGAAAGGAAGGAGGAGAGAAGGGTGCATTCTAGATACAAAGTGAATAAATTAATAAATGAAAATAAAAGGGTGCTGGAAAATGTAAATGGAGAAGACACTCCTAGCCACATCTAGGAGTTGTTTCAAGAACTCAACTCTCATCTAAAAACAATGGATATTCTGTTCAGTACTTATTTTTTATTAGTCAAAAAGTAAATTTTCAACACTAAAATATAAATGCTAATAAGCACTTCCTTACAGTTATAAATTCTAATTAAATTCAGGAATAAAACACTTAATTAGAAAAAATGTTAAAATATGTAACTGAGTCTTATCTTACAAAATCTACCATGTGGAGGATTTGTTCTTCTTGTTCGCTACACCCCTGTGACCAGCAAAAGCGGAGTCCATGACAGCCATTCACTTCTGCTCAAATGATAGCCATTCCACACAAAATCGAGAGCCAAGTATTATGAGTCTCTGCTCTGGTTTGAACACACTTTGTCTCTTATGGGCGGTATGTATTTGAGTGCTCAGTCTCTGGGAGCTGATACTTGTTTTGAAGGTTATAGAGCCTGAGGAGGGGGAGCCTTGTGCCTCATCCTACTTCCTCACCTCTCCTCTCTGTCTCTGTCTCTCTTTGGTTTATGTGTGTGTATGAAAATGTCATCAGCCAAGTTCTGATTGCTGATGCCATTCTTTCCTGACTGTTGCCAAAACTTTGACTTTGCCATCAGGGTGACTGTCCCTCTGGAACTGTAAACCAAAATAAACTCACTCTACTCTGATCTGCCCTTTGTCAGGGTATTCTATTGCACAACAGAAAAGTAAGTAAATGTGAAAAGGCTGTTGGGGGTAATGATTCCAAAGCTCCTTAGCCCTTTAGTTTTAGTTTTAGCCCTCCTTTTAGCCCTCCTTTTAGTTCTAAAAGATTAAAGTCCAATTGGACCAACACTGAATCTAACTAACTAACTTCAATTAGGATAACAACTGTAACACTATAAACACATTAAAAAAAAACATAAAAGTAACTGCATTTGTTAAGTTGTCTATATATAGCAAAATTTGAAGGAAAAAAACCCTACAACTTTATTTTGTTTTTCTAAACACTCTGTCAAAAAATGTTTATAATAGTAGGTATTATGCTTTTAAATTCAAAATAGCATATAATCAGGAAATCAATTATTTAACGGAAAAAGCAGTCTAGTAATTTGAAACTATGTAAAATAGAGGAACGAAATGGTAAATTGAAATTGGGGGCACAGGAAGAAGACAGTTTTTGGAGTTGACAAATCTCTTTTTTAGAAGTCCTTGCACATGGAGTTCTTTGTTTATGTTTTTAACAAGTTTATTTCTTGTTTTATTTTTCTACATCAAAGAGGGCTGGACAAAGAAACTGGACAAAGAATAAACAGATGTAAGTTTCATGAATGAATTAAGTGAGAAGGAACAAGTCAATAATAAGCCCATCTGATCCCAGATTTTGTTGGTGTTCCAATTATGTATCAGTATCCACCGTCCTGGGAAATCTGTGGTTTATGTTGACAACACAAGCTTTGAGCTTCCTAGATTACCTTGTTATATTACAATGGTAAATCTTGCTTGTTCTGTTGACTTTACTTTGCCAGTTCAAGTGTTTTTTTTCTTCTTGTCCAAGGTGGTGGTTTTGTTTTATGAAAAATTTGAATCATTTATGTCTTGAGATTTATCCAGATGTCACATGCCCCATTAAAATTTCAAGTCAAATGAAAAGGTACTCATTTAAAAATTGTTCTTCCGTTATGCTAGAATCCACCTAAGGAACAAAAATTGAGCAGGAAGAAAGCCAGCTCTCTGGCAAGAGCAGTGCTTCCTCATTGCAAAAGTTCGCAGACCTAGTAAAACATGACCGTCTGGAGTGTCTCCTGCCACTCTGCATGTCTGCTTTCAACACATGACAAAACTACAGATGACATCAAACCAGGGGCAAATAGAACATGTCCCCCCAAAGACTGGCAGTAACGCACCGATTTAAAAAATATATACTTTCCACAAAAGTCTACATTTTGTTGAAGAACAAGTTTTCATAAAGGTATGAGACATGTTTATTGAAATCAGGAAAATATTTGGTAATAAAATTTGGCGTTTTAAATGCATTTTAAACAAAATGTTTTACAAGAAAAATCACTCCTGCCTCAGGTTACTGATGGTTCCAGTACATAATGCATAGATTCTTTGCTGCCATGCCTAGTCACATCACAATTTTTCTTCTAGTGTTCCACAGCATCACAGCACATGGTTAATGCCTTATTATATAAAATTTTAAAATTACATTTATGTGTGTCAGAGAAAAACGTGATTCTCTCCTTCCACCATGTGGATCTCAGAGATCAAACTTAGGTTGTCAGTTTGGGGAACCAGTACTTACCCACTAAACTGTCTGTATAGCCTTGTTCTATTGTGCTACTTTATATTTTAAATGTTTGATCTGGTTACATTGTGGTTCATTAAGTATTTGCTGTTCTTTTTTGTAATTCTAGGCAGTCATTAAGTGCTATCAATTCTATTACACTGGCTATATAAGAAACTAAAAAAGAATTGATAGTGTAAAATCAATATTTGAATTTTATGCTGGTAATATGACTCCTACACAGAGTAATCACACAATCACAACTCTCTACAAATCCTGAGGTGTTAATGGGTGAGGTAATATGGCTGTAATCCCTCTGCCTTGGCGACCAGTTAGGAAAGCATAATATTTGCATAATGGCCAGGCATCATCAATATGCTGGGTAATCTACAGAATATCTGTTGAGTCCTCTCTTCCCTGTCTCTGCTAGCAATAAATGGGTTCTCACTGGGGCCTTCCTGTGAGTAAAGTACTAATTTTTAATTTTGTATTTATTTTAACCACAAAACATTCTTTTACTATAGTTATAAAAACTAAAAATGCCATATAATATAGATTAATATTAACTATTATTTAAAGCCATATCATTTCAGTTACATTGTATAGCAAAAATCCATAAAGGCACTCAAAAACTATTAGCAGGGCTTTCTTTTTATTTATTTTTCTTTATTATTATCATTATTATTATTATTATTGTTGTTATTATTATTAATTCGCTTTGTATCCCAGATATCGTATCCCTCCCTCATCTACTCCTAATCCCACCCATTTTCCTCCCCGCCATGTCTCTCCACCAGTCCTCTAATAGAGGAGAGGTCCTCCTCCCCTAATACCTGACCCTAGCCTATCAGGTCTCATCAGGACTGTCTGGATCCTCTTTATCTATGGCCTAGTAAGGCTACCTAGCCAGGAAGAGGTGATCAAAGAGCAGGCAACCAAGTTCATATCAAAGACTGCCCTTGCTTCCCTTACTAGGCAACCCCTATGGAGACTGAGCTGCCCATGGGCTACATCTGAGGTGAGGGGGGCACTAAGTCCTTTCCATGCATAGTCCTTTGTTGATTTGGTTGATTCATCAGTCTCTGCAAGTCCTGCTGGACCGAGAATTTTTGGCTCTGTTGGTCTCCTTTTGGAGCTCCTATTCCCTCCAGATCTTTCTATCTCCCCCTTCTTCCATCCCTGCATATTGCCAAAAGTTTGGCTATGGGTTTCAGCATCTGTTTTAATACCCTGCTGGGCAGAATCTTTCAGAGACCCTTTGTGGAAGGCTCCTGTCCAGTTCCCTGTCTTCTCCTACTTCTGATGTCTATCCTGTTCGCCTTTCTGAATAAAGATTAAGCATCTTCCCTAGGATCCTCCTTATTGTTTAGCTTCTTTAGAACTATAGATTTTAGTATGTTTATCTAATATTTTATTGCTAATATCCAATTATAAGTGAGGATATACCATGTGTGTCATTCTGCTTCTGGGTTACCTCACTCAGAATATTTTCTAGTTCCATCCATTTGCCTGCTAATTTCATTAATTTCTGAGTACAGGAACCATTATGGAACACAAGGGAGTTAGAAAAAGCTGGAGGGGACAGGAGCACCACAAGGAGACCAACAGAGCCAAATATCGAGCCCAGGTGGGGAGGTGGCTGCAGAGACTCATGATTCAACCAATGACCATTAATGGAGAAGACTTAGACCCCCTGATAAGATGTAGACCATGGGCAGCTCAGACTCCATATGGGATTGCCTAGTAAGGGAGCAGGGGCAGTCATTGGCATGAACTTGGTTTTCTGCTCTTTGATCACCTACTCCTGTTTAAGTGGCCTTACTAGGCCACAGAGAAAGAGGATCCAGACAGTCCTGATGAGACTTGATGGACTAGGATCAGATAGTAGGGGAGGAGGACCTCCCCTGTCAGTGCACATATAGGGGGAAGAAGGAGGGTGGGTAGGACCTGGAGGAGATGAGAGGGGGGGTTACAGCCAGGAAACAAAGTGAATAAATGGCAATAAAAAATATTAATAAAGAAAAAAATAACAGTTTCAAAAAAAAAAAAAAAAGAAAAAGAAAATAGAAGAGCTTTGCTGAGGCCCCTTATTTCCTTTTGGGAAAGTGTGGCTATTTTATAGATTTTTTTCATTTAATTTTAGATGCAATTATTTATACTTTAGTTTTTTATATTTTATTTATATTTGTATTTTATTTATATTTATATTTATGTGGGGGAGGATTCTTACATGTGCACTATATGTACACAGCTGCATATGAAGGTTAGAAGAGAGCATGACCAGAGTTACAGGCAGCTGTGAGCTTTGATATGGGTTTGGGGAAAAGAACCAAGGTTCTATGCAAGACCAAAATGTGCCCTTAATGCTGAGCCTTCTTTTCACCTCTCTCTGTTATTATTATTTTTAATCTAGTAAGTTGCATGATTTGTTTTTGTTAAAGGAATATGAGGTGCATACCATTTCTGGCTCTGGAGAGATAGCAGACATTCTAACCTGCCTCAGAGATTATACAATCACATAGATGCCCAAATGAGCCTGTCAGTCACCCAGACAGGCAACTATTTCTCAGGAGAGCTGTCTATTACAGGGACTTTAAGAGATATGATATACCTGAATACACGCAGAAAGACAGGCAGAAAGCCTTCTCTACTAAAGATATGAGCGTGTACTCCCATAGTTCATTTCGGGACTCAGCTGTTTGCAGATCCTTTCTGCTGAGCCTGAGTACTTTTTGCATTGGAAATGAAAAAATGAGTACCATTTTTGCTTTTCCTGATACTGACTAAAATACTAACCTCTTTTGCTTGAAATCCCAAGTATTCTCGCTCTCTTCTGACACTCCCCCTCCATGCACCTACACATGGACTGGTTGGGCCCGAGATGCATTCATGACCTCTTTCTTTTTTTTTTTTTTTCTTCTGACCCATCCCTCTCCTCCTGGATGCTGCTGAGATCTCCAGCTCATATGCTCTATTGTTCTTGTGTCTAAAACTGCAAATTTCATGATTCCCTGCGCGCCACTGAGGTTTGGTTATGAATCTCAGCATCTGCTTTGGTACACTACTAGGTAGAGTCTTTCAGAGGCCCTCTGAGGTAGGTTCCCATCCTGTTACTTGTTTTCTCCTACTTCCAATATCCATCACATTTGTCTTTCTAAGTGAGGATTACTCATCTTACGCCAGGTCCTCTTTCTTGTTTATCTTCTTTAGGTGTACAGATTTTTGTATGTTTATCCTATATTATAGGTCTAGTACCCACTTATAAGTGAGTATATGCCATGTGCGTCTTTCTGCTCCTGGGATACCTCACTCAGGATAATCTTCTCTAGATCTCACCATATGCCTGCAAATTTCATGATTTCCTTGTTTTTAATTGCTGAGTAGTTAGTATGACCTGGAGAGGACAGGAGTTCCACAAATACCAAATATATCAGGGCACAGGGGTCTCTTATGAGACTGTTTCTCCAACCAAGGACCATGTATGGATATAACCTAGATTCCCTGCTTGGATATAGCCCAGGGTAGCTCAATATCTAAGTAGGTTCCCTAATAAGGGAAACAAGCACTATTTCTGACATGTAATCAATGGCTGGCTCTTTGACCTTCTCTACCCTCTACCCCCGACGGGGGAGCAGCCTTGCTAGCCAACAGAGGAGGTCATTGCAGCCAATCCTGAAGATACCTGATAAGCTATGGTCAGAAGAAAGGGGAGGAGGACCACCCCTATCAGTGGACTTGGAATGGGGCAGGGAGGAGATGAGGGAGGGAGTGTAGGATTGGGAGGGAATGAGGAAGGGTCTATGGCTGGAATACAAAGTAAATAACCTGTGATTAATATAAAAAATAAAATTTATAAAAATAAAAAAAAACCTCCAAATTTCCGGAATTTTCCTTCTAAGTCCGCTGGCAAATTTATCTGAGACTATGAACTAGAAAGAGTCCCTAGTGTCAATTAGAATCTGATATCCTTAAATAAAAATAGATTGAATACCTTAAAGCAATTCTTATATTAATCAATAGACCTTTAAGGAATTCTTTTAAAAATACCCCTCTACGGAATTTCAACACAACTCAGGAACCACACATTTAGAATGAAAGCTAATAATTTAAAAATAGTAAATTTATATAAGTTAAAGTGGTTACATGTTTGGTAATGTATGCATTAAATCATTTCACACACACTCCCTAAAACAGCACCATGAAGACTGTATAGAATAAAGATTACTTGTACCCATTCATACATACAAACACCTAGAAGACTGGATTCCAGCCACATCATTTTTACTCTCTAAGGTATTCATTCAGTCATTAGCCACGTATTTGTGGCTAATCTACAAACTGAGCTAATATTCTCAAGTTAAACACCATGAGAATGAACAAGGCTGCCACTTCCTAGCTTACACACCATGAAACATGTCTCTGGTCCTCACAGACCTGGGATAACAGCAACAGCAGTTGCGATGAGGCATAATTTAGTATTCACCTGAGCTCTGTCCCCAGATTTATTCTGAACTAATATTTGACAGAAAAAGGAAAGAAAGAAAAAGAAAATAGACAAACAAAAAAGTAAGAGTGCTACTTCATAGATAAGAAAGTATGTGCATAATCTGGATACTTGCTGAGTAGTACCTTTATCAAAAATGGCACATTATTATACTGTTCAAAATGTGAATATGCTAACTCATATGCCAGCAAGATGAGTAAATTGGAACACACAGTATGGCAGCACACTTAAGAAACACTGTTATATTGAAAACCTAAATGAAATGAACACTTTTTTTGATAGATTCCATCTTCCAATATTAATTCAAGATCAGGTAGAAAGACTGAATAGCCCTAAATCCCCCAAAGAGATTGAAGCAGTCATTCACAGTCTCCCCTCCAAAAAATGCCCTGGGCCAGATGGTTTCAGCGTGGAATTCTACCAGACATTCAAAGAAGTGCTAACACCAATTCTCCTCAAACTATTCCACAAAATAGAAACAGAAGGTACATTACCAACCTCATTCTATGAAGCAACAGTCACCCTGATACCTAAACCACACAAAGACCCAACGAAAAAAGAGAACTTCAGACCTATCTCTCTTATGAACATTGACGCAAAAATACTCAATAAAATACTTGCAAACCGAATCCAAGAACACATCAAAGATATCATCCACCATGACCAAGTAGGCTTCATCCCAGGCATGCAAGGGTGGTTCAATGTAATCCACCATATAAACAAACTGAAGGAGAAAAACCACATGATCATCTCCTTAGATGCTGAAAAAGCATTTGACAAAGTCCAACACCCATTCATGTTTAAAGTCTTGGAGAGATCAGGGATACAAGGCACATATCTAAACATAGTAAAGGCAATATACAGAAAGCCTTTGGCCAACATCAAACTCAATGGAGAGAAACTTAAATCAATCCCACTGAAATCAGGGACAAGACAAGGCTGCCCACTCTCTCCATACCTCTTCAACATAGTACTTGAAATCCTAGCCAGAGCAATAAGACAACTAAAGGAGATCAAGGGGATACAAATCAGAAAGGAAGAGGTCAAAGTGTCACTATTCACAGATGATATGATAGTATATATGAACGATCCCAAAAATTCAACCAGAGAACTCCTTCAGCTGATAAACACCTTCAGAAAAATGGCAGGATACAAAATCAACTCAAAAAAAAAAAATCAAAAGCCCTCCTGTATACCAAAGACAAAAGGGCCAAGAAAGAAATTAGGGAAATAACACACTTCACAATAGCCACTAATAACATAAAGTACCTTGGGGTGACACTAATCAAGCAAATGAAAGACCTGTTTGAGAAAAACTTCAAGTCTCTGAAGAAAGAAATTGGAGAAGATATCAGAAGATGGAAAGATCTCCCGTGCTCATGGATTGGTAGGATTAACATTGTGAAAATGGCCATCCTGCCAAAAGCAATCTACAGATTCAATGCAATTCCCATCAAAATACCAACTCAATTCTTTACAGACATTGAAAAAAAGATTCTCAGATTCATATGGAGAAAGAAAAAAAACCAGAATCTCCAAAACAACCCTGTACAACAACAGAGCATCTGGAGGTATCTCCATCCCCGATCTCAAGCTGTACTACAGAGCAATAGTAATAAAAACTGCATGGTATTGGCATAAAAACAGAAAGGAGGATCAATTGAACTGAATAGAAGACCCAGAAATAAACCCACACACCTATGAATACTCGATATTTGACAAAGAAGCCAAAACCATTCAATGGAAAAAAGACAGCATCTTCAACAAATGGTGCTGGTCCAACTGGATGTCTACATGTAGAAAAATGAAAATAGATCCATATTTATCACCCTGCACAAAACTAAAGTCCAACTGGATCAAAGACCTCTACATAAAACCAGATACTCTAAATCTGTTAGAAGAAAAAGTGGGGAACAGCCTAGAACTCATTGGCACAGGAGACAATTTCCTGAATAGAACAATAACAGCACAGGCTCTAAGAGCAACAATCAATAAATGGGACCTCATGAAACTGAAAAGCTTCTGGAAAGCAAAGGACACCGTCATCAAAACAAAACGACTGCTTACAGATTGGGAAAGAATACTCACTAACCCTTTATTTGACAGAGGACTAATATCCAGTATATACAAAGAACTAAAGAAGCTGAAAAGCAGTAAACCAAGTAATCCAAATAAAAAATGGGGAACAGAGCTAAACAGAGAATTCTCGACAGAGGAATACCGAATGACAGAGAAACACTTAAAGAAATGCTCAACCTCATTAGCCACCAGGAAAATGCAAATTAAAACAACCCTGAGATTTCACCTCACACCCATCAGAATGGTCAAGATGAAAAACTCAAGTGACAGCATATGCTGGAGAGGTTGTGGAGAAAGGGGAACCCTCCTCCACTGCTGGTGGGAATGTAAACTGGTACAACACTCTGGAAATCTATCTGGCACTTTCTAAGACAATTAGGAATAGTGCTTCCTCAAGACCCAGCTATACCACTGCTAGGTATATACCCAAACTTAGCTCAAGTACACAAAAGGGCTATTTGCTCAACCATGTTTATAGCAGCTTTATTTGTAATAGCCAGAACCTGGAAACAACCCAGATGTCCATCAAAGGAGGAATGGATACAGAAATTGTGGTATTTTTACACAAAGGAATACTACTCAGCAATCAAAAAGGAGGAAATCATGAAATTTGCAGGCAAATGGTGGGATCTAGAAAAGATCATTCTGAGTGAAATATTACAGAAGGAGAAAGACAAACAGGGTATATACTCACTTATATAGACTTATACGATGTGATAAATATAATGAAATCTATACACCTAAAGAAGATAATCAAGAGAGCAGACATGGGGTAAGATGATCAATCCTCATTTAGAAAGACAGATGGGATGTGCATTAAACGTATGACAGGAGTCTACTGAAGGCATCTAAAAGACTCTAACTAGCAGTGTTTTCAAAGCAGATACAAAGACTTATAACTACACCTTTGGCAGAGTATAGGGAATCATATGAAAGAAGGGGAGTTAGTATGATGGGGAAAGGATAGGAGTTCCACAGGGACCAAATATATCTGGGCACTGGATCTTTTCTGAGACTGATATTCAACCAAGGACCATGTATGGATATAACCTAGAACCTCTGCTTGGATGTAGCCCGTGGTAGCTCAGTAACCAATTGGTTTCCCATAGTGAGGGGAACAAGGACTATTTCTAATAGGAACTCAATGGCTGGCTCTTTGACCTCCCCACCCCCAAGGGAGGAGCTGTCCTGTTAGGACACAGAGGAGGACTTTGCAGCCAGTCCTGAAGATACCTGATACAACAGGATCAGATGAATGGGGAGGAGGTCCCCCCCCATCAGTGGACTTGGAAAGGGGCAGGGAGGAGATAAGGGAGGGAGGGGCCAAGTGGGAGGTAATGAGGGAGCAGGATACAGCTGGGATACAGAGTTAATAAAATGTAACTGATAAGAAAAAAATAAAATTATATATAAAAAGAAACACTGTTATAAAAGGAAGATCTGATCATAAAAGACAAAAAGTTAAGAAGGGTGTAGTGGACATGGGGTGGGGTATGCGTGAAGAATGGGGAGGGAGGATGGGACTGAGAGGGGAGGAAGGAGGGGCTTAGGGGGGATACAAAGTGAATAAAGTGTAATTAATAAAAGAAAAAAAAAGGGTGCAGTAATTCCAAGCAAAAGTTCCAGGGTTCAAAGAGCTTGTGGCATTCCATAAACTGAAAGACAGTTTGGTTGGCACAGCAGAGTCATGAGGCAGGAGACCCAGGGGTAGGGATGGGGGTGTCTGCTCTGTCATTAAAGGTGAAGAGGTCACCTAGAGGACACAGAGATACTGAAGGGTTTTAAGCAGTATAGAGACATGATAACAAAATAAAGAATACAATATTGAAAGTTAGGACAGCTGGCAGGGGAATATTAAATTTTATGAACAACTATACTAATAAGAAAATTTAAAGCTATTCAGAGATTGCTGATTTAAAAGCAAAGGAATTTCATACTTAAAGTAGTGGATGCATTAAAAGTAGAAACTGTTTCCAAGAAAAAAAGTAAGAATTAATTAAAATAGAGAAGAGCTAGCAACCCTATATTAAAGAATAACTTCAAAGTTATATTTGCTAGCACACATATGGTCATTTAATCAACCTTATGGAAAGGTAGCTGTTAGAAGCAATTACAATTATTTATTTTGTCACTATTGACAACTTCATGAAAAGAGTGTCCCAACAGAATAAATACTTGTCAGTCTTAGGGTGAATACAATTAATGTGTTGAAATGAATAGTTTTGAAACATTATTATTAATAATCTAGGTAGATTATTAATAGAACAAGTACACCAGCTCTGCAGAAACTGTTCTACTTGAGAAACACCAAGAAACAGGAAGTGTTTCTCCTCGGAATCTTCCAACTTACAGCCTGCAGGTAAGAGAGGACATTGAAAATCCTGAGACTTCATATAAAAGTCTCAGAACAGACTGAAATCTAATACTCAAAATCATTGTGTGTGTGTGTAAAGGCAAATCAGTGTCCTGACATGTTTTGGAGTTTTATCAGTTGCTTCCCAGCCAAGAAGCCTGACTGTCCTAAAAGCCAAATATTCAAATGTTTCCTGCAGAGAGAATGATACAGGAACACATTAGTTAATTTTCTTGTTTTATTTTTCAACATTCTTCACAGGTAAGGACCTTCTAATATTTTGTTCCTTTCAAAAGTGAGTGTTTTGCTCTTCATAATGTCCCTTATCCATGACCTTCACTCTTGAGACACAAGAATCTTGTGTACAAACTCAGAGAAAATCCAAACCTTTGGCTTAACACATTGTTATTTGACAACTACAACTTTAATATGCTTAATATTAAAATGATGCAATAAAATCAGAATGAAGAAATTCAAATAACAGTTTTAGGATTTAAAAATATTTTAGCATTCAGACTGACAAAAATATTTGATAAAATTCAGCATTATATGTTTTTAAATCTGAAAACCCAAACCAAAGTATTCACCATCATTTGTATTAGTTATCAATTCTAGCAGACTCAGTTTCTATACAGCTCACACTTACCCATGAAGTTGAGATATCCTTCCCCACCAAGCCCGTGAGTAATGAGTCGGATCATCTTATGGAGCTGGATACCTCGATCGATCACCGGGGTGAAAGGAGACAGAACACTCATGTTCGTGTACATCTCAGCATCCATCAACCAAAATGCTAGTGTCTTGTCACCAACCAGCGCCTAGGAAAACAACCCACTGAGGTCAGCTCGGAGCATGGATACAAAACCTAAGCAGTTAGAACTCCCAACAGCACTGCACAGTGTTTCAAAGGGCAGTGAGCCCTCCAGGACAGGGGTTTGAACCGCTATTAATTTTCTAGTGGTTACTTCATTTGCTGAAGGGCAGACGGTAAATGAAGCCTTTTAAGACAAAGTTTTAATTAAAAAAAAAAAAAAGATTGGTATGGTCATAATTAGAAACTTAAAATAATTTGTTAAAACATGGTGGTGCCTAAAATTTTCTGGAATTTTCTCAAATAAACCCTTCCTATAATGATAAGAATATTACTTCGCCAGAAAATTTTTGTAGCACAATTTCACCTTTTTAGAAACAATGAAAAAGTTTAAAAATATGCATATGCGTGCATATGAAATGGTAATGTATATAATTAAATTACAACAATCCAACAATCCTTTGTTCCCATTATGAAAGAAAAAATCAAGCTTGCTTTATTTGCTACTTAAGTTGAATTAGTTTATTTGCAACTTAATTGGAATTTAGTTTATTTGAAAGATAACAAGTTTATTTGATTAGGACAAGTGAGTCATTAAGGCAGCAGGTAGCAGGAAAGAGGGCTTCCAACAACATGCATTACTCAAGGCTCACAACAGTTAACGAATGAAAGAAGTCACTATTAACAGAGCAGTAATAGATAGTGAAATGTAAGGTCCTGGGTAAGCCACAATCTCAGTATGTTATTATGAGTTTCATTTTGTAATTATTTAAATTCATAAACCTATTATACCACTAGACTCTTTTAATTAGAATAACTCATTTAAAGTATGAGTACAAGATCTATAACACAGAATCCTAAACGATTTGCCTTTTCTACTTATATTCTTATGTATACCTGTTTGCTTTTGTAATTTCTGATTCTGTTAAAAAGTGTTTTGATGATTTTAGTTTTTCACAGGGAAAAATTATTTCAAATCAAGGAGCCCTCTAAAATACATACCCCTGGGATAAACTTAGATACTTAATCTTAGTTACCTTATACACACCTATACATACCTTAATATGCACATTAATCTTTGATTACACAGATAAATATCTAATATATTATGCTTACAATAATATATTAGTAGATATTCTTAGAGACTTAGTAAAGAATTCATCTATAACCTTTTACCATGTATTATATATATTTATATATATTCATTTTATAAATATGCATTCAGATGACTTTTTAAGAATCAGAACAGATTTGTTTTTGTAATGAATGAGGCATGTGGTTCAATTTTGACATTGCTGATCATTTATATTCTTTAAGTATTTCTCTGTCATTCTATGTTCCTCTGTTGAAAATTTTCAGACATGCACGTATATACCTACTTATAAGTGGATAGTAGCTATATGATATAGGACAAACATACTAACATGTACAGACCTAAAGAAGCTAGACAACAAGGAGGACCCAGAAAACATACTTAATTTTCAAGCAGAAGGCACAACAGGATAGAACCAGAAGCAGCAGAAGAGGGGGACAGGACTGAAGCCTACCACAGATGTCCTCTAAAGGACTCTAACCAGCAGGGCATCAAAGCAGATGCAGAGACAGACAAACTTCAGACAGAGCACAGGAAGTCTTATGGAAGAAGGGGGATATAGAAGGACGTGGAAAGATCAGGAGTCTGCCAAGGAGAGCAACAAAGCCAAAAAACAAAAACAAACAAACAAACAACAAAAACAGCTGGACCCAAAAACACACAAACAAACAAAAACAAAAACAGATGAATCTACAGACTGATTCATCAACCAAGGACCATGCATAGAAAGGACCTAGATCCCCTGCTCAGATGTAGCCCATTGGCAGCTCAGTCTCCATATGGATTCCCTAGTAAGGGGAGAAGAGACAGTCTTTGATATGAACTCAGTTGCCCACTCCTTAATCACTTCTCCCTGGTAGAGTGGCCTACCTGGCCCACAAAGAAAGAGGATCCAAACAGTCCTCATGAGACCTGATAGGCTAGAGTCAGACAGTAGGGCAGGAGGATTTCCCCTATCAGTGGACTAGGGGAGAAGAATAGGGGAGAAAAGGGAAGGATGGTGGAACTGGGAAGAGATGAGGGAAGGGGCTACAAATGGGATACAAAGTGAATAAATTATAAATAATAATAATGATAGTAATAATTTTAAAACTTAGCTATAAAAAAGTGGACCTTTCTGAAACAGTTTTGTAGTATTGAATAGAAAGCTTAGAGCAGGATAAGGGATGCAGGAGTGACTCTGAGTGGCAAGCTCCAGCCAGTAGAACTGGGTTGACAAGTTGATGCTTGTTGCTTGGAAATAGCTCGGACTGCAACAGAAGGGATAGATCAAAGTGGGACAAGTACGATCTGGGTGATCAATTAGGCAGGAGGCTACTATGTTTGAATAAAGGTATAAAAGAAGAAAAACTGTATGTAGAAATCTATCAGAATACTATCAACATGCTAGATTAAAACATCTCTTTTGTCATTCTTATGACACAGGAAACACATTAATACTTGCAGTGTCAATGGGAAGAGTGTTATTACAACTCAGAAGTATGACTTTTAGACCTGCAGAGTAACTTTAAAATGTTTTTCAAATGTGGCTTTATATATATATATAAGCTACACAAATGTTACAATACCTCTACTTGACGATTACTGTTTGTACTTACAAATATAGCAGAATACAAAGAAGAGGAGGATAAATATTGGCAGAGAAGAAAGTGACTTTGTGCGTGTTCACCTGATCATGGCTCTCCGCGTAGGCGACACATTTCTCAAGGTGGCGGCGATTTGTGAGGGTGTGCACTATGTTGCCCATATTCCAGTCTTCATCTTTAAATTCTTTAAGCAACTACACAGGAGAGAAGATCGACTTCTCAGTAACATATATTTTTTCTTTCTTTAAATGTCAACCTGAAGGCATACATATTACTCTAGGCAACTTGACGTGCAGATACAGTGATATCATTGTATTTTCTCTTAAAGTAAATGTTACCTTCAGATAGCATAAACGTTCAAGAACATAAAAGCGAATGGTAATTGTGCCAGGCAGTTATCTACTAATATGGTATTTATAAGACTATAGTCCTAGGATTCACTCGTGTTTCTGCTGTTGATATTTCATATATACCATTCCAAAAGGTTTAATTGAGCACATGTAAATGGAAGGCTATACCATACATGTTATGTGCAGGTAATTTCTTTTTTGCATATATTTTAAATTATACTTTGAGATCTCTGCCACTTTTTATTACCTGTAATAAACAGAACATCAGGATTGGCAGTCAATTTTGGTTCATTTCACACCAAGTCCTCCTGCAAATTTCACACACTAGAGATACACTTTCTACATTTTTAGACTTGAATAATAATGTTCTAACAGAAAGAGTATTGTGTTCCATTCATAAACAATAATAATTAAAACAATTATTTCACAATGGAAATGCTAATTATCATAAAATAATTATTATCTTAATAGACCACACAGATTTTCTTTCCACTTCATTTTCTTTATTATAGCACCTGCCCTTTAACCCTGCTGTGATGCCACTGACCTACTGAAGACCTCAGATGGTCATCTCTTGGGTCAGTAATTGCCCTTTCTTAGATAAATACTTTCTGTACATGACATGGTTGACCCCTTTTCTTCACATGAATTGTTCCCTGCTGGAGTGTACTGCTGTATACTTGATGTTTTATCTCTTCCAGGCCCTTATGGAAACCATGCAAATTCTTTTTCCCTGCCTAGCCTATTCAAGGGAAGTCTACTTGAGTTTACCTTTCAACACAGTCTTTCTATCACTCAATATACTTTTTTTCTGCTCAGGCTAATTCTCTTTTCAAAGGACCAAGGAAACATGCTTCTAGGCAAAATTACAAGATGGCCCCAGGGTCCCTCTTCTCTTATTTATGTATTTTGTATGTCCTTATCTTGAGCGTTTTGTGATCTCAGAACAGAGTAATGTGATGAATGCGGTCTGGGATACTAACTGAGTAATGCAGCAAGTTTCCAAAACTGTGGCCAATTACCATATGAAAAGAAAACTACTGGAAATTTTGGTATCAGATAAATACAGCTAAATCTCCAAAGAATTTTGCTAAGAGAAAATGCTAATCCAGGAAATTACAAGCTACATGGTTCTATTCATACAACATTCTATAAAACACAAAATTGTACAACTGGAGTCCACAATAGCCATTGCTAGGGAATAAGTAATGATTGGGGGTCAGAATGAAATGGATGTCTACAAAGACAGCAAGGGATTTTTTTACACCTTACCTAAATCAATGTTGGTATATTCATTATGGTATTGTAAAAATTTAAAACTTGTAACATTGAAGAACATATTTGTTACAAGTTGTACATGAATATATAATTTTATCAACACAAAAAAATGAATAAATAAAATCTCTGTCTGTGTCACCAAAAAACCACAATGAATGCTTGAAATGTTTCTGATAGGAGGAGTAGAAAATGAGTTCCAGTAAATGTGAACATCACCTTTAAGTGACAGTTTCAGTTATTTAAATCTGATCAGGCAAAATAAAACCAAATATAATGAATCTTCCAAATGTTTATTGATATTTCTTAAGGAAATGGTTAAAATATAATGATATTCTAATTAACTGAATATTAATGAACACAACTAGAATACTAACACATAACTGTGCAAGAAAATCATGATTGCAGTCTAGCATTCTTGTCTCATTCATATCTTTTAAGGAGATGATGGTGAGAGCCATATATATTCTGACTAGACTTGTCATTTGGTTTAATATATTCTTCTGTTTCATTGCTATTTGGGGACAATGACTGTCACCTATTCATTTAAAAAATGTAAACTATTCTATTTATTTTGTGTGTTTGGTGTCTTGTCTGCAACTTATGCCTGTGTATTACATGAATGCACTGTCTGCAGAAGCCAGAAGAGGGTGATGGGTCCCTAAGACTAGAATCCATGAGTCACCATGTGGGTAAAGGGAATTGTACCAAGGTCCTCTGAAAGAGCAGCCACAGCAGCTGTGTTTTATCTCCTAATTATGTTCTTAACTATGTAGCTCATAAAAACAAAGGAAAGCCACTGTATCCAAAGATTTTAAATATTTTTTTTTTCAATGCAGTTTATTCAGGAACATTGAACAATCCTCGGACCCCGGGGAAAGCCAGCCCACAGCTTAAATAGCCTCTGGGTAGCCAACCCAGGCGTGCCACGGGGGCAATGCAGATAGGTCCACATACATGGAAGCAAGCCAGATCCTCGGCCTTAGCCAAATGTGGAGTTGTTCGTGACAGAGAGCACTCACCATCGGGAAGGTGGAAGGCAGAAACCAGCTCCATCTTTAAGGCATAGCATTCCGCAGCTCTCTACAGTTCCCCCTTTTTGTTTTAGACGCATCAGGCAAGAGTAGAGGTCTGATCTCTGATATTAGAAATAAATTGGGACTTTGTACAGATGTTCATTTAGGTGTCATCCACCCAAAGAGCATCAGACCGTCCGATACCTTTTTCTCAGAGGCGGGACCTGGGGCATCAACCCGCATGCAATCAGACATGCTCTTCTCTGGGTCCAAAGCGGCTGACCCTGAGTGCAGTGCTTAGCCTCGCATCCTGAGCGTATCATTTTAGCTTTTTATGGTATCCAACCATGCTTGGGGAGAATGTCCTGCTTCAATGGCTGTAAAGGCCTGAATGATCATGGCTGCATCACACTGTTGTGAGACTCTATAAAATCACAAATTTGGTGATGCAGAAACATTTTTTAAGTAGCTGCATAAAATAGAAAACCATATATGCCTTCAAAGGATTTCTGAATTCAAGATGATCACATCTTGGGCATTAAATGATAATCTTCCCATTTGTATGACACACTGCCTACTATTGTATAGAAGGTACTAAAAGGTTTAATGGCGTAATTTTAAAGATTTAGAGGGGGAAAACCACCATCAACATTCTAAGAAGATTACATCCCATGGTGAACTCTGATTGACTGGGAAATCATTCTAGGTTGATCTATACTTTTGCAATGTTGTTGAACCTACATAAAGGATGAAGAAGAATTTTAGTAACAAGTTACAAAGTAGGATTTGGCACTTAGGAAAAAACAAATTCTACATGAAAGACTAGAAATCATGAAGACTTGGGGCTGATAACATTATGCCAAAGAAAACAATGTGAAATGACAAACATGGTTTGTATAAAAAAAACCTTAACACATTTTTCTCTGTATTAAACTAGAAAAACCACACAGCCTAACAAACTTTGTAAAATACTTGTGTGTAGAATGACTAATGTTTAAAGAATTATTATCAACAGAAAAGCAAAAGTCAAGTTGGTACAACCTCAGTATCAGAACTGAGCTTTGTAGAATGTGCCTCCAAGAAAGAAGAGCAAATGATTATGACAATAATACTGTTCATAGATCCTGTGAGCTCTTCAACACTGCTAAACACCTCTATTACGGTGGTTTCTTGGAAGTAGTTCATGTGTACTTAAAAGCTTATCAGGAAGTTATGATTACTCACATGTCTTACTCCTTGTATTTATTCAGCCCAAGATTGCAGTCATTTATTCTCAAAGTGTGTTTAAAACAAAGGTTTACATAATATCTTTGGTATTTTATGAAAACTCATATAAATACACATAGACTCACAAAATATGCACAGATCAAGAGAGACAGACAGATAAACAGTTAAAGAGACAGAGATAGTGAAAGATAGACAGAGACAAGACAGTCACAAAATAAAAGAATAGTCATAAAATAAAAGAATAAAGGGAACCTAAATTATTTGAATTATTAAAATTAATAACAATGTATTGAAAGGAAATATGTAGCTACTATCTATAATTATCTCATTCAACTGTTTGAGACTTGGTAAGGATCACTGAATAAAGGTATGAGTGACCCGGATATGCTGAGTGAGAGGTCACACTCTGAAGTAAGTATAAGATACTAAGTAATTTCTACATCACTAGATAATCATGGATAGGAATAACTGCTGTGATAACATTCAGTGTGTTTTCAGTACAGACTACTGCAGTTTCCCAGGTCTGCATCTATAGCTCAAAATTCCATTCAACATTTTACTAGCATTAATTTCTCTTGCCTGAATAATAGAAATGTGAAAACTTTGGAATATTCTTTTAAAATTTTGAGAAACACCTTACAAAATAACACAAGAATGATACATTTGCAGGAGAGCTAATATTTCACCAATATTTGCAACTAATGATGATTATTAATAAATAAGTTAAGCAAGTTCATATATGACACTGAAACATGAAATCTTACTTGAATCCATTTATCTGGAATTGCCATTGCTAATCTGTAATCAAAACCACCTCCTCCCTGGGAAGTTGGAGAACAGAGAGCAGGCATCCCAGATACATCCTAAAACAAAGTATATTAGAATGATCAGTTCATATTTTTCAAGCAGGTTCCCTGAAAGCAAAGCCTAGGCCAACAAATTGAAGTTTAAAAACAGAGGCATATATTTCTGAGTATTTTAACAAACAATTGTAAAAGCAGATGCAGTTGTGAAATAATATCTTAGTTCTCAATAAACTTTTGTCTTTGTTTTCACTCTAGCACACCATTCAATCTGTTTCTCCCCTTTTCATTAGTATTACTATGAGAACAGAAAGCACTTAAAGTCTTTTCAAAAATAGTTTAATCTTAGAGGCTTTTTTCAAAAGATTTTACTTACCAAATTGAACAAAAACAAAAATTCACATAGCATCTATCTGCTATACTTCTTTATACAAATACAGCCCAATGCGTACTAGCGCCTGATGAAATGGAGGATATAGAATAAAGCAGTAAGGTGGCTTCACTTTAGTATTATAATGCAAAGGGCCACTGAGATCAGCTACTGGATGTTTTCATTAGCAGATACGGAACAAGGGCACACAGAGGTGAAAGAATCTGGAGAGATAGAAGCTTATTAATGGTGGAGTCATGGTTCAGGCATCAAGCCTGTTGACAGAGTGTTTTCTCTTGTCATGATACCCTTAGACTACTGATAAGTAAGTATTAATCAAAGAGACAACTGAGCTGAAAAACTAGGCATAGGGATACAAATGTAGAAGAAGATATTTTTTGTAATGACAACAGCAAAATACAAGCTAAATACTATCATTCTAACACTTCACTAGATTTCAAACTAATCCCTTTCATTTGTTCAATTTCTGTTGCCAGTCTTATTTACTCTTAATCACCTCTTCCTTAGACTGTATGTTTTCAAATGGAGTTGCTCCATCTCCAATTCCTCTGTACAGTTAAAATCAACATCTTATGAGATGCTTTGATTGTATTTTTGTCCTGTGATTAAGGTCAATATCTAATAGTAGAAATATGAAATTCTTTATCCAAAGATGCAATTATTTAATCAAACATTAAGCATTTGCTATTCATCTACCTATCCAGTGTTCTATTTCCATACTACTTGTTTGTAAAACACTTAATGGAAGAATCTACTTTTGTTAGTTAATGTGATCCAAGAATTTCGCTTGCCAGACAGCACTTGGCACAAGAAGCTACTCAATAAATATTTCCTGACTGAAGGACATAAAAGTGCTGGAAGGTACAAGATAAAAGAGGTATCATTACCTGACTTATCTACATGCATAAACAAGGACACAAATATGCTTACCCAGATTGAAATGATAGTACTTAGCAGCCTGTATATGACAACTGACATAGGCAGTGAAGGGAGGAACTTACACCTTTCCACCACTGCCCCCTAAATCTTTTAAGCTGTATATACCATGAGTCCTATGAAATGCAATGATCGAGGCCTGTAAAAAGCATTTTAACATTTATCATTGTTGAAATCCGTATAAAAGAACATCATACTCTGAGATCTGAAATAGCTAAAATGTTGCTGTTCTGCTAATCTCATCTGCAAATTCTCCCCCACAGAAAACCCTGGAGAAGGAACTACTTGACTTCTCTGGGCTCGAACCTAACCTATCTCTTTCTCATGATAGACCAATATAACTGAATACATGATATGTTGATATACAAACACTGGAAACTAAAATGCTTAATCATAATACTGTATTTCTTCATACTTTTTTAAAGCTCACAATAGAAACAGATTGAATAAAGATCAACAGGGAAAACACTTTAAAATTCATTTTCTGCAAAACAGAAGTAATACATTAACGGATATTGTAGGTATTCAGTTCAATTGGCTGTTAAAAAATGGACTGAAAATCTATTCAACATTAGACTCCTTATTAGATACAGGGGTTACAGAGAAAATACTTTGAAAAGAGTTTTATTGTGAACAAATGATCTGGAGTGATTGCTAGCAGCTGGGATTTAATTCAAGGTAACATTGCTTGAGAAACAGTTATATAGTTTTATTATATGTATCTTTTAAAAAATAAAGTATAGCCAAGTGCAGTGGTGCACACCTGTAATCCCTGAATTTGGTAAGACAGAGGCAGGTGAGTCTCTATCAATTTGAGGCTAGCCTGGTCTGCAAAGCAAGTCCAGGACAGCCAAGGCTACACAGAGAAACACTGTCTCGAAAAAGTAGATAGATAGATAGATAGATAGATAGATAGATAGATAGATAGATAGATTGATAGATAGATAGATAGATAGATAGTTGGATTGATGGTGATATATAGAAATAAAGTATAAGAAAAACATGGATATCAAATTCGTCACAATCCTTAAGTCAGAGTTCTACGAAGGGATCTCATTAACTAATGAGTTATTCCAAGATTTCTTTTCATCGTGAGATGATAGTAGTTACTTTTTAAATACAAAAGAGAAAGAAGATAAATATAAAGGTAATATGTTCCAACTATAAAAGATGTCCACTGGTATGTAATATAAGAATGATTATGTGTCTTAAATTAAAATAAATCTAATTCCTTAGAAATCTAAAAAGTACTTCTGACTAATGACCAGGAAGACAACTCATATAAAATTTTAATTAATAAAATAACTGTGCAATGGTGGACATTTTCTATAAAAATTTTATTATAATTGTCTCTAGTAATGAACTCATATTTCTCTTATATACATTTATATAAGATTCCATCACTTATTCATTGTACATAATTTCTTTAAAAAAAACATGAACATCAATTGTACATTTTGAAGAGACTCCCACTAGACAGAAAAGTCTTGTATTGAAATTGAAGCCGTTTTCAATTTGGGTAGAATAAATTGAAAGCACATCTTGTTTAAAAAAAAAATCTAAAACCAAGTAATATAAAGTAGGCTAAAGTCTGAAAGTTTCATTGGTAGAAACACTGATAATCAGACAGGAGCTCCCTAGATGATGAAACTATTTTACTTGAAATGAGTGAAAAGATCAATGTAACAATTTTCACTTTCATGTATTAAATAATTGCTTCTTTTTCTTCACCATCACTTTTGATTTGTACTGTCATTAATTGTTTGTAGTAATTTGTCACATATATTATCTCTGCTTTGGATTGTCACAAATATAATTGATATAATAATTTTTGATGTTTGACAGATAAATTAAAATACTGTTTTTAAGAAGTAAAATGAAATTTGAAATACCCTGCTGTTAAAAGGAATTCAGAACAAAGTATAACTATTAGCTCTGAGAAGAAGGAGTGAAGCAAATACCATGAATTATTATTGGTTGTATTGTAGTTTTGGACTTTTGTATTAATTCTATATTATTTCAGAAATACCTTTTGAAAATATTCTATTTAAAAGGCAAAGGGTTGGACAGAAATAAAACTGTTTTCTATCTATAGTCTAACAAAAGAGTTACATGAACTCTCCGGAGATTACTGGATCTGAGAAATGATAGACAGTAAAATGGCTATTAAAGTAATAAATGTTACAAGAGAGGGAAACTGACTCCAAGAAATAAGATGCCAACAGGACAAATGTATACGTTCATTCTGACTCTTCTTAAACCTGGAATTATTATTTTATATTGCCCACAAGTATACTTTAGATAAAAATTATTAAAATCATAAAATAAATTTTAATAATAATTGCTATGTAGAGAACTCAGAAAACCAGGGGGATTTTAATATTAAATCTAAATTAGTAAAAGCATTTAACAAACTTCTTAATTTATCACATTTATCACCAAGAAGGGAATCGCCAATTATGCATATACCAAATTATATCATTACAGCACAGCTTTGGGACAGTTAATCATCAACTTTTAGTAATCATGAATAACTAGTGAACACTTGGCAGCCTGAGAGCAATAGCATAAACAAGAAAGGTAATCGCATCAAAACACGAAACGCTCAGAAAAGCATACAGGCAGTGATCCATGCCATCTCTAATGATTAAACCAGGAAATAAATAAATAAGTAAATTGACAGATGCACATTAATATTCAATTCTTTTCACCACTGAAGGTCTTGGGGCAGAAGGACCTGTCCACTGATTAGGACATTTTCCTTCCTAACCACTGGCATGTTCTTTTTAACAATGGAATAGTGACAAGCAATTAGTGTAAATTATCCCCTATTAGGAAAACAGTAAATTCCAAATAATGTGTCATCCTTACAACATAGCTGGAGCCATCATCAGGGCAGAATGCCAGTTTTGCAATTATTGATGACATGAGTTTAGTTATTCAAATAGTGTACGCTAACAAAGTATTCTGGATTAAAGGGTACAGATGGCATGACATCATTATAGACTTACCTCTGCTATTGTTATAGAGTCTGGGTACAGTGTGTGAGCCAAATGATTTGCCAACATGAGATAAACCAAAGCATCTTCATCTACTTGTAGTCCAAAATATTCATTATAGTCACCTGAAAAACCTTGACCTGATAAACAGAAAAAAAAAAATGGAATAGGTTATATAAATATGTAAATCTTAATCTATGAAAACATATCTCAAATTGTGAGGGATGTGCTACTGTAAGGAAGCACAATAAAGTTTCCACCTAAAAATATACTAATTCATTATTCTTGTCAATACTCAGATCCGAAAACCCCGCCAACCAATTTCAGTTTGAAAGAAACAAAACAAAAAGCGCTTTAAAGATGCAATTTAATTCTAAGTAAATTTCATAGCAGTGAAATAAGTAATGCAATACTGAAACTGCATGCTAAACATCAAATTTCCAATACATTTCTACCATATCGGACAAAATAATAATAACGGGCCCTAAACAATCAGGCACTGATAGAGCAAGGACTCAGGGGCCCTACCACTCACAACTGAACTATTTCCTACGGGCTGAATCAGGAAGGAGTCATTCATTGCCTGTAAGTGTGTACCCATCCCCAGAGGCTCAAAGGGCAGTCTCAATCCTCTGCTCACACAGATGGCTCTGGTTAAGTAAAGGGCTTACAAACAAAACCAGGGCACGAAATCGGAGCTTTTACTTTGAAGTTTTGGGTTTTGTTTTCAACATTCTAAGGGGGAAAACATACAATTTTTCCCCAGTATTCTTTTTCTTAGGATTTCTGGGGAGCCTGGCACATGACAGCTGTAAATTATTTCCTAGGAGTTGGCGGGTCATGACTGAGAGGAGGTGGCAGTGAGCTTCAGCGACCCCCTTGGAACACACTTGTCAGATTTATTGTCTACACGTTTCTCTTCATCTTTATCTTCTTATTGGTAATATGTATCCACAATTTTTTTTTACTACTTTTATTTTATTAAAAGACTTTTCTTTTCTTACACTATATTCTGATTACCATAACCACTCCCCCAACTCCACTGAGTTCTAGGTCTCCCCTTTCCCTTCTCTCCCCTCCCATCCAGATCCATGTCCTTTTGTCTCATCTTAGAAAACAGGAATCTAATGAATCATAAGATACAACAACATGAATTAAAGTAGACTAGGATAAGGCAAACAAACGAACAAAAAAGAGCCAAAGAAGAAGTACAAGATAGTAATATAGACACACACACACATACATTCTCACATACAAAAATTCTAAGAAAAACCAAAACCCAAACCAAACAAACACAAAAACAAAGACAAAAACACAAAATCATAAGCCATAATATATGCACAAAGGACCTGTAGGGTCCCTGAAAAATTAGTTTTTTTCCAGTGGAGTCTCACTGGGGCTATAAATCACTTATAAGGCCATCTCCATGGCCAGGAGTAATGACCAAATATATTTTTAAAAAGAAAGAAAAAAAGGCCTGGTATGAGTCCACAAAGCTGGAATTCCATCACCACTCTGGAGGAAAGCTGACGGAAGGGTTTGCAGTGTGAGATCAGTTTAGTCTAACCAACAGACGCACTACACACACACACACACACACACACACACACACACACACATACACACACATCTAACAATTGTCTCTTGGTCACTTATTTAGGAAATTAAGATTCTGAGCCTAATTTTGTGCAACTTTCAAAATGACAGCCTGATCAATACTTCAATCTAATTTAAATCTAGTAAATGATACACATATTTTCTCAATGTGCAATGCACAAAATGTTCTCACTTATCATTTTATATCTATATATGTAAAAATGCTGAAAATATGTTTTAATATATCCTGAACACACTGCGGTAAATGTTTTTTTAAAATTTATTTTTATAAGCCATGTACTATGGATATTTTATTTCTAAGAAGACATAAAGAAATGGAAATCTGCACTTTTGTTTTCCCTCTTATTAAATAATACCAGAAATGACTACGCAAAAGAAACAATGGGCAACTAAAGTCAAGCTGTCAGCAACAGCCACAGTAGTCTCTATAGGAGACCTCCAAACCAGGCCACAACTTAGCAATGAAAAATAACATTTACATCAGGCACCTACCCATCCCATGGTGATGATACAGCATAGAGGTGACACCATCAAAACGGAACCCGTCAAAGCAATATTCCTCCAACCACCATCTTATGTTCGACAGAAGGAATCTTAAAACTTCCCAGCTAAAAGATTAGACAAAAACATATTTGAGTATAATGCAAATAGTGTTTTCTTAGTTGTTCGGAGCATAGATTAGCATTACTTATCTATCTCAAGAAGCACGATAGTCAAGAAACATATAATGCAAATACTAGAAAATATCGTTTGGATAACAAGACTTGTTGTAAAATGAAAACATGTTAAATTCTCTTAGGCCAAAAAAAATCATTCAAAATTTGAGCAAGAATAGGAGAAAAAAGTAAGAATTACAAGGCATATCCCTGTCTAGTGTTGTTCAGTGTTGTGCTCTTAGCAAGGATACCGGCTCCTATAGATTATTATGGACTACATCATAGTAATGTGAGCGGGTATTTTCTCTGTTTAGAATTTGTTTTTAGTATAGATTGGAGAGATGGCTTCAATGACTATCTTTTTAAAATACTTGGCTGAAACTTGAAGAAGCTAAAATTCTGAAGAAGAAATAAATTAAAAAAAACTATAAAATAATAACAGTACATTTACTAGACCGTTCTTTTATAGAAGTAAAAATGAAAACCTAATTACAGAAACACCCACAATTTTAATAAAGTATAGCATAAGAAGCCACACATCCATCAGAACAGAAGAGAAAAGAACTGTATTACTCAATTAGAAACACCACATGAAGCAAGCCTATTTCAGACAACTGAAGAGAGGGCAACGTCAATTACTATTTTCTTCAGATGTGCAGCCATGGTTGAGTTCTCTATCTTATTACAGCTGTAGTTCTAAGATTTTAATACCGCATTTAGCTTAATGACAAAGCTGCAATAATGTATACAAGTCTTTAACACAGCTCAAATTTATGTATTTTTAACCCTTCTTCATATTAAAGAAGAATGTGGCATAAGCAGAGATTAAGTTATCCCAATCAACTCCAAAAGTAGAAATCTAACCCCTGAGGAAAGTGAAAACTGTTGCTAGTACCTATTTGAATATGTTAACTTACACTTTAAAAACTTAAGGAATGCTTGAAAATTATATGAAAAAAAAAAAAACAGTCACATAAGCAATGCAATAACATGAAAGAAAACTGAAAGTTCAAGTTGCGTAGGCTAAATAGTTATACATTTCAATTATATCTTATTAACACATGTTCATTTATTTTGTGACTATGTATCCATGTGTGGGCTCAGTGTGTAAATCCTAGGGAGGTCAGATATGGACATCAAGAAGTGTAGTTCTCAATTGATTTTCCATCTTAAAATTCCAGACCTTTTTGCAGTTTGATTTAGAATGCCTCCATAGGCCATCCAGGGCTTGGTCCTGAGTTCCTGAAACTGGGAAAGACAGGAGGTATGGTCCTCTTAGACGAGCTGTTTTAAGGGACTGTCTTTGACATGAACTCAGTGGCTGGCTCTTTGATCACCTCCCCCTGAGCGGGGAGCAGCATTACCAGGCCACAGAGGAAGACAATGCAGCCACTCCTGATGAGACCTGATAGACTATGATCAGAAGGAAGGAAAGGAAGACCTCCCCTATCACTGGACTTAGGGAGGGGCATGCATGGAGAAAGGGGAAGAAGGGTGGGGCTGGGAGGGGAGGAGGGAGGGGTTTACAGGGGGATACAAAGTGAATAAAGTATAATTAATAAAAATTAAAATAAAAATATTTTAAAAAAAGACTGTGAGAAGCCAATGACAGAAAACACACAGCTCTAGAATAACTGTAGGGAGGGGCCAAAGCTTACAGGCTAATGGTCTCAGCACTGGAGGCCAAGTTCTGTAACAGTGCAGTGGAGCTGTGATGTTGGCAAAAGCAGGGAGAGCAGCAGGTAAAAATAAATACATAAACAAATAAAGAAGAACTGTTTTAGTAAGCTTTAGTTTTTAGATTTACAGCAAAACTAAAATGTAGCTGTGTAGAGACTTTCTATACGTCCTTTTAACTCACACATATGTTTATAGTTGTTTTTTTTTTTTTTTTTGTTAGTCAAAGCGTTTTTTATTTTTTTATTTTTATTTTTTTTTCAATGCAGTTTATTCAGGAACATTGAACAATCCTCGGACCCCGGGGAAAGCCAGCCCACAGCTTAAATAGCCTCTGGGTAGCCAACCCAGGCGTGCCACGGGGGCAATGCAGATAGGTCCACATACATGGAAGCAAGCCAGATCTGTTTATAGTTGTTTTAAAAGAAGGTAGAAGGGGGAGGGAAGGTGGGACCGGGAGGGGAGGAGGGAGGGGTTTTGAGGGGATACAAAATGAATAAAGTATAATTAATAAAAGTTAAATAAAAAATTAAAAATGAAGGTACAGCTAGAATACAAAGTGAATAAACTGTAATTAATATATAAAAATAAAAAATATTAAAAGTCAAAAAAAAGAAGGTTCAATTCTATATTAAAATCTCAAATAGGTTAGCATTCTGCATGTCAGTAATAGTTTGAATCGTGGTTTCCCAAAAGCACACATCCTTTTTAAATAGTGCTATTAGTTTTACATACTTTCATCTTTTTAAAAGATGTATTGTGATTTTGTGTGTGTGTGTGCACGCAATTGAGTGTGTGAGTGTATGTTTGTGTGTGTATCCGCCCATGTTCCTGTCCTCTATACAGAGCTAGTAAATAACTGCAGATTTCCTGAAGCTCCTGTGTTCCTAGGCTATCAGGCTTGCTATGTGGGATCCACACGGGGAACTCATGATTGCAGAACAAGCACTATTAAAAACTGAGACCTGTCTACAAACTACATTTTCTATCTCAAAAATAAACTACACATATTTTTTTAGTTAAAGACACCTCAGAGTAGAAAGAATATTTATTTAAATGATAAATATCCTGACAGATGTATGAATATATAAAACCATAAACAAGATAACACAAACTGTCCTTAGGCTTTATCTGACATTCACTATCTGTATGTGGTGTGGAGTAAAAAGTAATTTATGTGCGTGTGTGTGTGTGTGTGTGTGTGTGTGTTTTGTGTTTAATGTTTGCAGATACAGTAAGTGTCTTCAAGGTCTTCTTAGTTCTTCTCACTCCACATTCCTTATGCCAAACATTTCTATTTATTTACATGACTGGCATATACTAAATGGCTTATATTAACTTCACAAAACAAATATCATGAACTGAATAATTCCTGGGTAAAATGGATTCACATAAAAAAAACTGCATTCTATGTCTGTGACCATAAAAGAAAATGATATTTTATTTCAGAGACAAACAGAAGAGGGAATTCAATCAATGGAAAGAAACCATTTCTCTTTGTCCTTTTTTTTTAAAGAGATCTTTTAAAAAAGTTTTGTTAATTACATGTTATTCACTTTCTATCCTCCCTGTAGCTCCCCATCCCTTCCCAATTATTTCCTTCTTCCCCCTTCTACACCCATGTCCACTGATAAGGGAGGTCTTCTTTTCCTTCCTTCTGATTTGTCCTGGTTTTAACTAAGGGCAGAAGTCATAAAAAGACCCACTGATTCCTATTCTTAGAATCACTCACCTACTCTTCTCTTGATCAAAAAAGTACAATAAAAGTTTTTAACATATAAAAAGAAATAGCTACATCTGAGCGTGATAATGTGCATAGACACTTTTTTTTTCTTTTGAAAAAAGGAAAACACTGTCTTGTGATATTCCAAAAGTAAGGAAAGGACAACTGAGGATGAAATTAGAAACTTCCAAAAGGCAAATTTTATTGTGAATTTTTCTAAAGTACTAGTAACCTGAAGCAATCACACACACACACACACACACACACACACACACAAACCCTAATAATAATGATAGTAATAAAAATGTTAGGTGATAGAGTCAAAGGAATCCTCTATCTGAAAAGAATAATTCATTTTTGTTGGCTTCAAAATAACATCACTGTAAGTTAAGAATCACTGATAAAATAAAATTCTGTGTCTCTAAAAGATGCCAGGAAAGAATAAAAATGCACAGCATGAACTAACAGAGCAAACTGACAGTGAAAGTTTACCTTTCTGACAGACACAGAGGAAAAGCTCAGGAGAAAAATCTCAGACAGAAAGAAATTTAAATTTAGGAAGAGCAAGCAGAAATCAAAAGTTAAAACACTAAGTCTGTGGAAGGAACTAAGTAGCTAGCTCAGTTGGCAAAGAACTTGTGCAACCAGAAGGAACTGGGTTCAATGCCAGAACCCACATAAAACAGATGATCACTGTGACACATGACTGTAATCCTAGAGGATGGGAAGCAAACATGGAAGAACCCAGATTCTCTCTAAATCAAGATCCACAGGCCCGTGAGACACCCTGCCTCAAAAACAAAGACAGAGTCATCTGAGGAGGAAAACCTGAGGTTTTCTTCTAGATTCCAAATACATGCACATATGTATGCAACATCATCACACTAGTGAACACACTCAAATATATACACACAAGAGAGACAGATGAGTAAGATGGAGAGGCAGAGACAAAGTACTGTTAAATTTCTGTTAAACATGTTCAAGTAGATTATTATTATATTAATGCTGGATTATTAATACTAGGTTCTTAATTATTAATACTAGACTATTAGGAGCAGTTAAGCAAAAATAATTAGCTTTATGTGACTAACACTTTGTGACTAGGTGGCCATTGTTGGATAAGAAAAAAAGGAGCAACCACAATCAGATACATATGAAAAGCAAACTTACAAAGATTGTCCCATTATGTGTTCCAGAGCTGTGTGTATCACCTGACCATGACACATCTAGACAATGAAGTTGACTATAAACTCAGTGGCCTGGTGAAACTAATTTGAAACATATTGATTATACTTGGGTCAGTAAATCAGGGAATTAGAGAACTTCACAGATAGATAATCACAGAGAATAATGAGTCTACAGAGCAAGTACACAAACCACATATATTTGTATGTGCAGAATGCAGAACTCAGTCTTGAAAATAAGCCATATCATGGAATGTTACCATGGTATGGAGATTAAGATGTAGCTTTCTTTATGTTTAGTTTTAATGTGTAAGCATTCAGTTTGCCACAGATAACACATTTGCTTCTTACATGAATATACTTACTTCAGTTCACTGAGCCCAACTTACTAAAGAACTGATTCATGGATTCTCAAGACCACCTGCAAAATTCGGAGATTCACTAAGGAGCTTCAATAAAAGATTTGGTATGTAGGTACTCTTAGTGGATAGCCAAGATTTTTATACCATAAATATAAAACAGAGTCAGCAAGGGGAAAGGTTTGCATGGCTTTATCCAAGTCATCAATTCCAAACCTCTGCAGGTTGTGGCAAGGAACTCACTACCATAGTACATATCACAGTCTAAACTTCAACAAAAGAAAAGCATATATTCAACATAATCACATTGTACAAGGAACATATGAAAAGAGTCTGTTACCAATCCTAGAAATAGTAAAAAAAAAAAAAAAAAAAAGTCTTTCTAAAATCTAAATTTATAATCACTAGGCCAAGGCTAGTCCTGCCAGCGGGTTTTTTTCCAGACAACTACCCTGATTATGTATTAAGGAATTTTCTCTTTCTCTACAAGGCCAGAACCTAACTTTGACTGGTATAAAATAATTAGGGTTACTACTCTGGAGTAGATAAGAAACCATAATTTAATGTCATTGTCATTCTATTTCAAAGCTACTCAGACATCAGGATCAACCAAATGAGTTAAACATCCAGGTGAAGTTTGACGTCCTTGACTACAGTCTCCAGCATTCACATGGACAAGTGAAAACATGAATGTCATCCATGAATGGACTAGTTTGTGGAATCTAAAATCTGCATTTTCATTAAACCACTAGAACAAGTTTTAAACGAGTGTGTCATGACTGAAAATATAGATTTCTGAAGGATGACTCATACTATAGGCTTAGAACTTAAACGTTTAGTAATGAGAATTTCTATTTTCCATCTTCCTGGAGTAAGAAGAAGGGGAGACATTATATATTCCAAACTCTTACCAAATGAGAAATACTGCTTCAAGTGTTCTCTGACTACATAAATGAACTCAGTCTTCTCAACTGAATGGTTACCTTGAGTCTGGCTAATGGTATGATAAATAATTCAATTGACTTTTTCTACCTCAAAATGTCATCAAGCTGCTCATAACTCAGGTGATATATCCAGTTGACTAGAATCCCATAAAAATATAAAGCAGGATTTATCAAGTCAGTGTTGTTTTGGAGTGTTCCAACATGTAAGGTCAGGCTTTGATTTTCAGACTCATGTAAGGCATTTAACCTCCCTCTACTAAACCATGGTGGTGAAACCTAATGTCTAAATCATTGCAAAAGCTAGTCTTTACCATCTAAAGTATGTAGTGGGTATCATGAAAATGCTGGAGAAGTAGCCCAGTTCAGATTTTGTTCAAACATACTGAACTATTTGTACGTGAATGATAACTAATAATAACTTCAGTCATTTGAGAAAGTTACTACTACCTCACTTAAAGAATAAACATGGTTTTTCATATTTGTTTTAAATACTTATCTTAAAAATCCACAAGTTATACAGAAACATAGCTAACATTCTTGTTAATCATCACCTACTAAAATGTTAAAATCATAGGTGTCTCATATTTAAACTGAACATACAGATGATGATAGATACATTTAAGCATCCTTGGCAATTAAAATTATCAGAATTCTAATTGGTTTAAATGGTTGAAATAGTCAGAATCTAATCAAGTAATAAGATTTATTAAGGATATTTTTGCCATGCACAGATAATTCCAATATTAAGATTTTTACAAACTATCTGTAAACTCAAAATTGTTGATTGTCTCACAGTCTGCCAATAAACTTTGTAATGAAATAAAACACAGCCAAATTTTCTTGGCAAGCAAGTGCAATCAGACATAATGACATTTATTTAATGAAATCACATTTTGTACTCAAATCTATTTGCTTAATGTCCTATTTATTTGTGGTCCAGAATAATGTTTAAAGTTTTCAAAACAAGAAACTTGGGTCAACAAATGTTACTAAACATACTAATGTTATATACTGATAAATATAACATATTAGTAAACAGTGGCTGAAGCACAGAAACACAAATAGACAAATAGTAGCCCATTTGTGTTTGCTATTTTTCAGGCCATGTGGATGAAAAGAATAAATCATAACAGAATTTATTATTTTATTAATATACTATTTTTATGTTTGTAGCAGCTTTATTCTTATTGATTACAATATATTCACTTTGTATCCCAGCTGTAGAAGCCTCCCTTGTCCCCTCCTAAATCCTCTTTCTGTCCCCTCCCTCTTATTATACTATTAAAGAATAAATCATAAAAGCATGAAGCAAGTTGGGGTGCTGGTACACGCCTGTAATCCCAGCACTCAGGGAGTCAAAGGCAGGCAGGTTGCTCTGAATTCAAGGCTATCCTCTTCTATTCATCTACGAATTGAGTCCAGGACAGCCAAGCTACAGGAAGAACAACAATAAAAAAAAGTATGAAACAAAAAGCAAAATCCATTATGTCCTGATTTGTATTTTTGAATATCAAATCTGAGGCAACCGAGTAGATGGGAAGAAATGTTAATATTATTTGGAAATTTAATACACACACACACAGACACATACACCACACACACACATATATATATATATATATACTATATTTTAATAGCATTTACTCAATATTCCCCCATATAATTTCTCAGATCCAATTGCCACTCTCAACCTCCTGTTTTTTTTTTTTTGTTTTTTTTTAGAATTGGCTGAGTCTAAATTGAGCCACCCATATACTTGTGGATATAGGACCATCATCGGAGCCTGGCTGATCTACCAGGGACCACTTCCTTAATGAAAACTGACTGGTTCTACCCCGAGAAGCCATCAACTGGCAACAGCTCCTCAGCTAGGGGTGGGAATATAATCTTTTATTCACATGAAAGGTAATGCACCCCCTCCAAAAAAAAAAAAAAAAAAGGTAACCAAATTATACTAAAAGTGTACTGTGGTAACACCGTTAATATATCACTTTTGAAAATTAAGTATCTGAGAACATACTACCTTATTATAGTAAGTGAATACACTGATATATTTTGCTTATGCTTTGTACTATAAATTCAGCAATTAAAAAAAATGACATGACCATAAAGTATTAATATACATGTAATACTAAAAATGTATAATACATATTTTGAGAGAGAAGCACCTATACTAAATGATGTCTGAAGATTTCTATCTTGTATTAATCACCTAGAATTTCTTCTGTGCTTCTTTATATAGTATAGACTACCATAGTGTTTGGTCAGATTATGTTGCTGAACCCTGATGATTCACATTAATTATTACAAAAAAAAACCCCTTTCTCTCTTAATCCTATAATTAAACCTGTGTGCCAGCACACTAGAAATGCACATATACTTTAACAAACAAATAAATAATGTAAAATAACACTGTTAAATTTATTTCCTAAATGCTTCCGTTTAAATGTATCCTAAAATTACTCAAAAATTCTGCAGCTCTTATTTTTCTCTAATTTAGTATATGTCATCTGCTCAAGGAAGATTTAGAAAAAGCAAAGTTGTAGGGGCGTGTTTCTGTGTGTGCATGTGTGTGCCATGCTCATACATACGTGTATGAGCCTCTTTGTGCATGCATGCACACATTGCAAGCACCTTTGCACATATGGCAGAAGTAACAATGATCTGCAAGGGCAGGATGAGTGAATGTTAGTGCCTGATAGAAAGAGGCAATCTGAACCAACAAACTATCCACTCTATTAATGAGTGCCCAGAGTAATTAAGTAATTAATTATTTCTAAATACTTCTGTTTAAACTGACAAAGTTTCTAGCTAAAGGTAATTTTTCAACACTTCTTTTCTTGTAAACTGGACTTTAGTGACTAGGTAGACGGCTTGGTTGGTGAAGGCTTCCAGAGCAAGCAGGAGGTGCTAAGTTCAGATACCCAGCACCTTGTGGATGTCCAGGCACAAAGGCAAGCAGGGATAAAATGAAAGCTGAAGAGGCAGAGGCAGGAGGATCCCTGGGCCTTACTGAATTTAACAGAATAATTATCTCCTGGTTCAGTGAGAGAACCTATCTGCAAAAACTAAAAAGGGGCAGCCTCTAGCCTATACAATTATGTATACACAAGTGCATACACGTGTGAACACACACAAAGCACACACACTCAACACACAAACTCACACACATACGTACACAAACATGGACACGCACATGTACACATAAATAGAAGCAAACATGCACATGCATTCACGCATACATGTATTCGTAGACACACTTTTAAATTTTGGAAAAATATTGTCAGCATCTTTTCCAAAGCAAGCCAATATAAGCTTCTGTGTTTCAAGAAAGACAGAGCATTTAATGAGACACAGCTCAGGTATTGTGTACACCTTTATAGAGGCTGCGGTGGCTAAACACTGTTCTTAGAATGAATCACTGTAGTTTAAGTAGGTACATATAGACAACATGAAGACGTGTGTTTTTTCAAGTATGATTAAAAAACCTCAGCTTAGTTATAAAATGAAGCTGACTAGCACTCATATAAAAGTAAAGGACAGTAATTTCATCGTATATGCAGGAAGACAAATATGTTTTATCTAGTAATTAGCTTTTATAGGCTTACGTTGGAGGTAAAAGTAGGAGAAATTAACTATTCATATACATTTTCACTTTTTCATTTCAATTTACTTCTAATAGGAGTAACATTTAAATGAGCTTTTACAATATTTCCATTTTATAAATTTCTTAGCTTGGTAATCCCCCACTATCTTATGAAGTTATAATTAGGTATATAATGATTATTTACTTATATTTAAGCACTTTCATTTCAAAAGATGTCTTGACAGAGATATATATGGATGAAAACAGCATCCACACCTAAGACATATGATCTCTCTGCAGATCTCTTATTCTCTCATTGGATTTGTCTGTTTGTAGGCTAGCACCATTTCCTGTTTTCTTTCCTGTTTGTTTACTTTTCCATTTTTATTCTATTAAGCGTGAGTGTGTGTGTGTAAGTATGGAGTTTTAAAAATAAAGATATCTGGTACTATATAGTCTGATATATTTCATGAGAAAGTTATGCCTTATTTAACTTTATGTGAATCATCTTAGTGATTCTAGTAAAAAAAAAATAGTACTAAATTAAGAGTAAAAACTGTATTCTTGCAGTTTTTACCAAGGTTCACAAGAACAAATAATATTTTTAAACCTCAAAAAATACTTTTTGAATGAAACTATGGGGTTGGTTTCTCTGAAATTTCATATATTCTAATAAAGTGACTTTAGACTGAAAGGTAAATTCAAAGTCAGTATCTCTCAGTTTCGGAATATGGACTAAATAATTTGAATTAACAAATGTTCATAGAATTTAGAACAAAATATTATCATACAGTATTCAAATGAAAGAATCATCCTCTATCTTTTTCCTATAGTAACTCTGTCTACTCATGAACATCTAGCATAAGGTTTTCTCACAACTCCGGATATCATGACACTACAAAGCTACATTTATGTAAATGAATCCCTGTTTCCTTACCCATGAATGCCTTGTGATGAGAACCAGCATTTTAAATTAATTTAAGCCCAAATTATCTGACATAAATTAATAAACTATCTAGAAAATATTTTTAAAACAGCTGCCACATAAAAGATTTTTGAAAACACAGCCATAAATCAAAAAGTTAAAAAAAGGAACCTAAAATTACTTTAATTAAAATACTTTACAAAGTATTTATAAAGAAAAGAAAATTGCAATCAACAAAACTCCTTGGGTCCTGAAATAAATCAAACATGAACAATTAACATCATATGAGATAAGGCTACAAGAGCATTTCTGATTAACCAACTGAGAATTTAGAGCACTAACATCATGAAGAAAACTTGGTAAGAACTTAGTTAGAAATCTGAGTAAGAAATTATCTTCTTTTCTCTAATCCCTCTTCAGGGATCTTTCACACCATGTATACCAATAACGAAAGTAAAATCACTATACTCTTTACTAATCTTATTTTCTTATTAATGAATACGTTTTTCTCTTAGAAGTTTCAATACACATGAACATTCATGCAAATACACATTGTAATTAAAAAACACAGTAGTATGTCTAAAACACAGTTAAAGTTCATATTGGTCTGCATGTATAGCCTACATTGGGATAAGAGTGCTTATGATTAAATATTAAACATTTCCCCAAATGTTGCATAAATCTCTGGTGAGGACAACAAAAGGAGGGAACCATGAAACACCAGTGTCCTTGAGGAATCTTCAACTTCTTTTTGTTTGTTCCATTTATAAATTTTTCATTTGCACATTGCTGACTAGATTTTCAAAGAGTTCTGCAATGATTAATTTAACAAATCATCCATATTGATCAAATATAATCAAGAACTTCTACATACATATTATTCCTATATCAATGAGTTTCATAGGCAAAACAGTACTTCCAACATCCTGGAATTACATTAATGCAGAAGAAGACAAAGTGTCAACAAAATAAATAATACATCAAAAATATAACTATGAAGCTTAGGTTCTTTAATGAATATGAATATGCAAAATTACACAAAACAATAGTGTACCTTTTTAAAATTAATTTGTTCTGATTATGTGAAGTTAAAACACTTGTATATAATAAATGCTTACTAAATGATACATTTTGCGATGAGTGGGTTTCATGACTAATATAATTCCCAAGGCAACGCTCAGAAGCACAAATCATGGCAAGGGTCAGCAAATTTCTTTTTTATAAGCAGTAAATAAACATCCTAGGCAGGGAGGGCAACTGGAAGTCTTGCCTTATGACACAATGACTCAGCTCTCTGTGTCAATAAAGAAGGTTACAGTCAACATATAAAGCAGCAAATATTTACAAAAGCAAGCAACACACCAGACTTGGCACAAGGGGTCATATAATTTGCTCTCCAGGCAATAATAATTGTAACCAGTTTATGAACTGTACCAATGTTTTTCAGAAGGCTACAAATCTAGAATATGTTAAAATCAGAATTTGAATTCTAATCTCTTATCATTCAGAAAAACAATTGACTAAAACACATATCTAACCTAAAAGACAATTTAAAGACATTTAATTGTAAAACATGCACAGATGTATTCTGGAATAAAAAAAAATGAACTATTTGTAATAAATATATCAATATATTAGAAAAAATCATGTATTTATAGTACTAGATTTACAGGCCTGACAATAGAAGCTTATCTTCCTCAGTATACTGGGCTTTTGGTAAAATGGATGAGGGAACTTTAGAAATCAACTTTCTCTAAGGATCTTGTTTCTTAGAGCTCCATGGTATGCTTAGGATATATGGGTTTGTATGTTTATATGTTGGTATGTATATAGGTATGTATGTATGTGTGCAGGTTTACATACTATATATTTCAGGTGGGCCATTAAGTTGCTTGTATGAGATGCTTTGAATTTCTTTCTAAAGGCACTTAGTGCTATGAAATTTCCTCTTAGTACTGCTTTCATTGTGTGCCATAAGTTAGGGTAAATTGTAACTTTATTTTCATTGAATTTTAGACAGTGTTTAATTTCTTTCTTTCTTCCCTCCCTGACACAGATGTCACTGAGCAGAGAGTTTTTCAGTTTCTCTACCTGGCCTGCTCTGACCTCAGTGGAACATGCCTATCATAGTAAATAGAGTCACACATCATTTGCAAAAAACTCTAATTAACAGACTTGGAAATATGGTCCATGCTGATCTGGTTCCCACACAGCAGTTTGACATCATCTCTCCCACTAAGAACTAGCCACTGTGGTCTGCTCTCTATACCTGAAGCATAACTGAGCTCCTCACTTTTAGATACTTACCCAGCTATTGCTTTGGCTAGAATTCTCTGTACTCCAGCCAATGGCAGAGAGCCACTTTAATGTCAATTGTATTTCATGCCAACCATATTTATGAATACCTAGTTTTCAACCAAACACATGCTGTCACTTATGATTTATTATGTGAAACTATGGATATTTTCTGTTTATCAACCTCTTCCCTTCTATATAACAATCATGTACCATTCTTTAACCTGTTTAAAAAACTGATTTATTACAGATCTTCTTTAGAGTAATAAATTTATGCAAGTCATACAGCCATTGCATTTTGTTCAAGGCTCTTTTGTCCCTAGAGCCAGAAGAGAATCTGCTACTGAGACAACACAATGAATACTTGCAAAATGAACAAGTGACCAGAACTAGAAGGCACAGAACTAGAAATCACACCTACTCTCATTCATTATTGAAAAAAAACAACTATTCAAAATTGCCTTTTTCAGATCTATGCATTTTAGCTTGGAGAACTATGTGTATGCACACACACACACACACACACACACACACACGATGGAAAATAAAATCTGCTCACATCTTACACATTGTAGACATATTTAAAATTCATAGTTCCTTCTTATTTTACTCAAAAGAAAAGCCGCCAAGTTTTGTTTTGCTTGTTTTTTTTTTTTCATTTCTATTTAGATCTTTATGATCTATTATTATCTAAATGTGGTGGAAAGTTATTTGTTGCTGAGGAAGATGACATTTAAACAATATTCTAATGAATACTAGTATTTTATTCACTTTTTCTTAATTTTCATATTTTTAACTTTCATTATTTAAACATAAGCATTTTTATCCTTTGTTTCCTTGATAAATGAAAGCTTGTTCATAGAAGCTTGTTTTTCAAAGTATATACTCAGCTTTAAAAAAAATCACATCTATCTAATTAATTTTTTATTGGCTCTTCAATCCCCTTAGAACTAAATCTGCTACTTTTCCCAAAGTTAATACTTGCTCCTAAAACTTCAGCAAATTCCACAGTGGTTATTAGAGATCTGGATGTCCCTAAACATATAAGCATCCACAGTGTTTCCTGATTTGGTCTTCAACATTCTTGTGTTAAACCACTGTTTCCATGAAGGAAGAATACTGTCTGAACCATATGGCCTCTGGTCCCTCAAGCACTATTATTTGTTTAAATCAGGCATTTAAAAAATGCTTTATTTAAGGCAGTGAGGTGGCTCAGTAGGTCAAGAAACATGCAGCCAAGTGTGAAAACTGAGTTTCAACCCAACCTACATGGGGGAAAGAAAAAACTTACCCCTACAATGGGTCCTCTGACCTCCATTTGACAATGATGGTATCTGTGTGGCTCCCAGACTCCCACACATCAATTAAATCAATGATAATGACATTTTAAAATAAAATTGCCTATTCAATAAACATTGTCTTTTTCCTATTCAGATAAGATCTCCCATACTGCATTGTCAATACTTTTTGCAAACTTCACTAAAGGTCAGTGGTCAGTTTTGTAATATTTTCTGGTTTTCACTGATACAATGAACTGTCATTGTAAAGGATTTCAAACTCCTTTACACCATGAACTCCAAACAACATAGACCATAAAATAAATTTCAGAGTCACAATAATTTTTTTAGCTTGTTAATGTGACTGTTCTTTAATTGAAGATGGGACACTGAATGAAGAAAGAAGAGAAAACTAGCATTTACAGAGGGTCTAGAATATGGCAAGTGCTTTTTCCATGAAGATATGCTTCATTTGCTCACTACACTATGGTAAGAAGTAGAAGGTTTGCTTCTACCCTGTTAAGGTCTCTAGTTTGGACAAAGTGGCAGCAGCTCTAGATCCAACATGGCAGCATCTGACCATTCATGAGCTGAGGTTGAAAGAATGGCAGCCATGAAACAGCATATACAATAAATAGAGAAGCAAAGGAAAGTAAAAATCATGGTGCATGGAAGCAGGTATGAAGGCAACCTTGCCTATTATTCCTTAGGCATTATTCAGTGTGTGTGTGTGTGTGTGAATGTGTAATGCTCTGCACCTGTGAACACATGCGTGAAGATACCAGTGGTTGGTGTAATTATCTGGCCAAACTTTTACTTAGTTGTTTGAAAAAGGACTTCTCACTGGACAAGAAGGTGAAATAGTTAGGCTAGAAGACAGATCATTATTTACCCGGATCCACCTCTCTCTATCAGCCTCCAGTAGGGACAGAGTTAGATTTATGCTATAACACCTCATTTTTATATGGTTTTGGGGATTCAAGCTTAGGTACTTATATTTGTGTGAGAGGTGCCCCTTCACAAAATTTACTTCATAAGTTGTTTTTATAGGATGATGCATTTTACACAATTCTTAACATCCCCTCTCTGATACTAAAAACAATGTTTTGGTTCTGGTATAGGGAAGGCAATACTCATTTGGGGTTCTAATTTGTGAAGAATCAGAGGGCCTTTCTTGTATCTGCTATTTTGCAAGTGCTCTTATGTATGAAGCCATTGTATGCCAAGATGGAATACTATGAGTTTGCATGTTCTGGTTGCCCTTAACAGAATGATTATCTTACTGTAAACTAAAAAAAAAAAAAAAAAAAAAAAAAAAAAAAAAAAACCTAAAAAAAAGAGATTTTATGAAACATATCATATTGTTTACCTAAAATCACCTGGATAGATTAATGAAGGCTAAGGAATTTACCTATCATAACCCACACATTCCTATATCACTGGAATCATTTTTTTCAATTTTACTTTCCAATATATTTTTTTCTTTCCTGTTGGCCAATACGTTGCTGGTTATCTGCGATTTAGTGAAGTAAATAAAGCTCTGTATGTTTCACAGGAATCTCCTGAACCTTACAGCAATCTTCCTAAATTTACCCTCTCTGAGAGAGCCTTCCTACTAACAAATGTTTGCTTCCAATTTATGAATTATCTTTACAGTGAATCTACTGTTAATATTGCTGGCTGAGTGTGTTAATGTGGAGCTCTGCTGTCAAGGTGTTTTCCAGATAGCCTCTGAGATTTGTCTAAGATAACAGACTCCCTTTCTCAGCTGGGTTCCCTCTCTGCCTGATCTGGGGAACCCAGAGATCTTCTTTTTTTTTTTTTTTTCAATGCAGTTTATTCAGGAACATTGAACAATCCTCGGACCCCGGGGAAAGCCAGCCCACAGCTTAAATAGCCTCTGGGTAGCCAACCCAGGCGTGCCACGGGGGCAATGCAGATAGGTCCACATATATGGAAGCAAGCCAGATCCTCGGCCTTAGCCAAATGTGGAGTTGTTCGTGACAGAGAGCACTCACCATCGGGAAGGTGGAAGGCGGAAACCAGCTCCATCTTTAAGGCATAGCATTCCGCAGCTCTCTACAGTTCCCCCTTTTTGTTTTAGACGCATCAGTCAAGAGTAGAGGTCTGATCTCTGATATTAGAAATAAATTGGGACTTTGTACAGATGTTCATTTAGGTGTCATCCACCCAAAGAGCATCAGACCGTCCGATACCTTTTTCTCAGAGGCGGGACCTGGGGCATCAACCCGCATGCAATCAGACATGCTCTTCTCTGGGTCCAAAGCGGCTGACCCTGAGTGCAGTGCTTAGCCTCGCATCCTGAGCGTATCATTTTAGCTTTTTATGGTATCCAACCATGCTAGGGGGAGAATGTCCTGCTTCAATGGCTGTAAAGGCCTGAATGATCATGGCTGCATCACACTGTTGTGAGACTCTAATCTTGCATATATACCACAGGCAAACCAAGGAGACCAACACCAGAAGGCCTGCTAACACTCCCATGCCCGCCCATTCCTTCAGATGATTCATGGCTGCAGGAATCCATGTTGATAATCCTGTGGCTAGTCCTGCGTCCACTCTGGTAGAATTTACTGTGACAATGGCCACTCTCAGCTGCTCCATCGTAGTATCGAATTCTCCAGTCCAATTACCTAAAATATAGCTCGACAATTGTTTAGACAGATTTGCAGCGCAGGAAAAATTCTCATGTTGTATGCTAGTGACACAAAGTCCAGCATACTTTCATTGACAGCCAGGTTGAGCGATTTGCCATAGGGTATCAATTTGCTCCTGCAAGAGGTCAATCCTCTGATTGAACCCCAACCCAGAGATCTTCTAAGAAGCTTCTCAGAGCCCTGGGGGAGATTACAAACCCAATCCTTTCCTGATAAAAAACCAGTTCAACAAGAACCTGGGGTTTTCTTAAAACACCCACCCTAAAGCCAATGACCTTTAACTGTACCCCACCCATAGGATAATTAAAAACTGTGTTTCCCTTCTTTTTCTTAAATTTTTATTATTTTAATATTACAGTTTGTAACAAAGTTACAGTTTGTTAACTTTGTATCCCTGCTGTATCCTACTCCCTCTTTCCCTCCCAAACCCACCCTACCACCCTTGTCTCCTCCCTGACCCTTTCTAAGTCCACTAATAGGGAAGAACCTCCTCCCCTTTCATCTGATACTGGTCTTTCAGGTGTCTTCAGGACTGGCTGCAAAGTCCTCCTCTGTGGCCTAGTAGGGCTGCTTCTCCTTGGGGGGGGGGGGGTATCAAATTCCCGCCATTGAGTTCTTTGCAGAAACGGTTCCTGTTCCCCTTATTAAGGTACTCACTTGGATACTGAGCTAGGACTACATCTGAGCAGAGCTTCTAGGTTGTATCCATACATGGTCCTTGTTTGGAGAAACAGTCTCATAAAAGACCCCTGTGCCCAGACATACTTGGTCCTTGTGGAACTCCTGTCCTCTCCAGGTCATATTAACAGCCCCCCCCCCTTTTTTTTTTACTTTTTTTTTTATTTCCTGCACTCTACCGAAGGTTTGGTTATGAGTCTTAATATCTGCTTTGATACACTGCTAGGCTGTGCTAACATGCTCACCCTCAAAAACCCTCCCACTGCCCTTGGTTTATAAGTCCCTGTTTAAGGTGAAATAAAGGGGCTAGCATCATCTATTTCACCAAAAACAGCTGAGACTGGGCATTTATCCTGAGGAAGGGTGGACTCCCCTTCTTCCTGAAGAATTCATCACTGGACCCCAGGCTTTCGGCCATTCACTGTCATGTCACCTCAGATCTCTGATGCCCTCTTTCTAGCAATCAGCTGGCTGTTCTGGGGGCAGCCATTTTGTCTGCTCCAAAAGATCTGAGCTCCGGCCTCTGCCTCTCTAGGTTTAGGAGCTCCTAAAAGCCTCTGTTACCAGCTACTCACAAAGCAGCCACACACTAGCCCAGGCCGAACCTTCATTCCCTTTCCACCGCGAAAGGGGCATTTCCTCTTACCACCATCCTGGTAGCAGAAATGTGTCCAGGCACAGCTCTGTTAAACCTACTTAGAAAAATAAATAAACAAACCACCTGGATGGATTAGTAGAACTAGTATAGGCTGAGAACACACACATTGCTCACAACAGAGCCTGAAGTAGATCATACTTGGCACTCCCGCTTCTCACTCACCACCAACTACATAAGGAATCGATGAGAAGAAAGTAAGAAAAGGGTATATTCTTAATGATAAGAATGTGAGAAAATATGGAAACAGGCATACGGATAGAAGTAATTGGAAAATAATCCACATGTAAAAAAACTAGTATTGTGAAGTATAGAGTCCTCCCACAATTGCCTGATTACTTCAGGAATTAAAATGTCTTATGCCACATTGCAGACCTATTGATTTAAATTTACCTTCTTTTTCCCTGGAGCTACAGAAGTTTTACCCCAGCAAGAGCAACTTTGCCTGTGAAACTTGCTTTTGCCTCATCACCACCCAAGCATATAATGCTTTGACCTTTCATTTAGCATGTTAATCAAGGAATTATTTCAATACACCTTGTTTAGCAGACTTTGTTAGTCTTTGGTAATAGTTGAAAAAAATAAACCAAAGTTTGCCTTTTTTTTTAAAGATGAAAGCAAAGACTATCTACAGACAAATGAACTGTTGTAAAAAAGTAATGTTTATATAAAAAAAGACCTGCATTTGCTTTACATAATTCATATATACCTCACAAAGAAAAATAATTCTTTGAAACTTCAAGATCTTAATAAAGCAAGAAAAATGATTTTGATAAACTTAAGGTTTTATATATTTTTCTCCTGTGGCTTTTGGTAGAAAATATTTGTTAAGTCACAATGGTGTCTAGAACCAGAAAACACAATGTATCTGAAGTTGCATGGTTTGTGATGGCAAAAGCAGCTGGCTGTATATGAAAACATCTTTCCTCTTCAGTGGATGGCACTATATTCTACAGTGGGTCAGAGGTGACTACATAGCTTTCAAATTCAGTGTTATAACTTCGAATCACTAGATCAGGAGCACTGGCAAATCCACAATTTAGCTTGTTAACAACATAAAAGTGGTATGATTACCCTTCTTTAACACTAACTTCCTTCACAGATTGAGGCAGGAAATGTAATCTAGTGGCTGTCTATCAGCATTCAACATAAATTAAATGATTTATTTAACAATTTCTCAGTATATACTGAGGCTTTGAAGAAAGGAAAAGAAGTCATGACATAACTCTCAGTAATAATTACAAAATATCACTGCTAAAGAATGACTTCTCCCATCCATTTGTATACACTGTGTATAAAAAGACAGGCCACCAACAAATGTAAGTATATTGCAAGTAGTACATTTATTTTTAAGTATAAATAACAAACCTCATCATGATGGTGTAATTCTAAACTGAGCAATGGCTAAGAAATTCTTGACTCAAGTATAATTTAAAAAGTCAAAACTTATCTGGTATAGTGATACAGTTCAAAATCTGATATTAAAAAAAAGAAAGATATTAAATTCAAATTTAATACAAATAGAAAATCATAAACACGTAATGCAAAATGAAAAACAACTGAGTAAAAACGGAAATTCTCTAGAAGACACAGCAGAGAGTAATTCTAACAAACAAATGATGGAGAGGATTAGCTCCATATCACAAACTGCCACAGGTAACAAGTGGATGGACATTGAATGGAAAACTGAATTTTATCTTGGAGGGTTTTGCCAAATATAAGAAAGGGCTAACTCAAAATGAGTCTTAATCTAGTGAATATGTTCATTGATGAGGTACATGGATGAGGATTATGGATGAGGTAAAATAGAGATTAGGCACAACAACTATGCCATGAAGGCACTTTCAAAGTCTTGATTCTCATTTTCATTGGATGAGACAACATTTAGACTAAAAAAAGAAAAAAAAAAAAAAAAAAAAAGGAGTGTTTCACAGGAAGAAGTTGCATGGAATAATAACTGAGGGTGGTGGAAATACACATAAAGAAGACATTGCTATTTTGATGGTGTCACATTATTCCCAAGCAGTTTCATTTCTTTGTTTCTAATATTTATGCCTCCCCCACCCCCCTTTGCTTCACTTTCCTGGGTTCACTCTATCAGTATGCTTAGCAAGAATGGTAAGAATAGACATCTTTGCCCTGGTCTCAGTTAGGAGGAAATGGTTAGTCCACATCAGTTATTAGTATATACTCACTTTATTTACAGAATGATGTGTATCATATTTTCTCATACACACGCTGCTGAGCGGATGCTGGTTAACATGTGAGACTGTTTTCCTTCTGTTGGTACTAACTGAGCCATTACAATAGATGGGCTTTGAATATAACCATAAAGTACTGTTTCTATATTTACTAATATGTTTTTTTTTCTACAATAATCTGTTACAATGTTAGCTTTTATTGCCATAGATCGTTGATTTTTTTTTCAATAGATTTAAACCACTGAATGTGTTTCATGCCTCTTGGTAAAACTCACTTGGTTCCAGTACACAGTTCCATTCAGGTGCCGTTGAATTGTACTTTCTAATGTCTTGTTAAGAATTTTGTGTCTATATTCTCAAGGAATATTTATCTGTAGTTTTCTCTTTATTACTTAAGTGATTCTGATTAATCTGATTAAGGGCCATACTGGCTTCATATAATGAATAGGAAGTGTTCCTTCTTTGTACTGTTAATTCCTAGAATAAACTGTGTATACCGTAGGACAATTGTTTAAACTTACGAAATTATCCATTGAAAAATAGTATTTTCTTATTTTGGTGCTTTAAATTGACTACTTATATTTTTTCAGTAGTTGTAGAATATGAAAATTGTTTTATACAAAATAGTAGGCATGGCTTTTTAACTCAATAGATACATTTAAGCTAAGCTATCAGATTTATGCATGTAGAGACACTCTAAATGTCCTTTAGTGGCTCCACAGTGTCTGTAGATTGATATAAACTGAAAAACTGAAGACAAGGACATCTCTAGCTCCATAGTGTCTGTAGATTGATATAAACTGAAAAACTAAAGACGAGGACATCTCTTGTACTTACCTATAATATAATATTTCTACTTCATTCTTCTTGTTAATCTATCACTTCTTTTACTTCTCTATCCATATATATATATATATATATATATATATATATATATATATGTCATCTTTGCTTGTTTTTAGAATAAGCCTTTGATCTAGAAATTTCTTAGTATCTCCGTCATAGTAGAAAGATATTGTCAGTCATTTTTTTCAACTAACTTGTAGTACCTATCTTTATGCACAAAATCTTTTAATAGATAGTAAGTTTGCAGCCTAAGAAATAACAACATATTTAATAACCAAGTCATAATGTTATTGCACTTTTACAGTAAGTTCAATGCTTTTGAAAGGAATTACAGAATTATTCTTACTCCATAAAATCTGATGCATACCCAGATGTCCCTCAACAGAGGAATGGATACAGAAATTGTGGTACATTTACACAATGAAATACTGCTTAGCAATTAAAAACGAGGAAATCATAAAATTTGCAGGCAAATGGTGGAATCTAGGAAAGATCATCCTGTATGAGGTATCCCAGAAGCAGAAAGACATACATGATTTATACTCACTTGTAAGTGGATATTAAACGTATAATATAGGATACACATACTAAAATCTGTACACCTAAAGAACCTAAGCAAGAAGGAGGACCCTGGGCAAGATGATAAATCCTCACTCAGAAAGACAAATGGGACAAACATCAGAAAAGAGAGAAAACAGGCAACAGGACAGGACCCGACCACAAAAGGCCTCTGAAAGACTCTACCCAATAGGTTATTAAAACAGATGCTGAGGCTCATAGCCAAACTTTGGGCAGACTGCAGGGAATCTTATGAAAGAAGGGGGAGACAGAAAGACCTGGAAGTGAAAGGAACTCCACAATGAGAGAAACAGAACCAAGAAATCTGGGCAAAGGGGTCTTTTCTGAGACTGATACTCCATCCAAGGGCCATGTATGGAGATAACACTTGTATAGATGTAGCCCATGGCAGCTCAGTATCTAAGTGGATACCCTAGTAAGGGGAACAGGAACTGCCTTTGACATGAATTCAGTGGCTGAACCTTTGATCGCCTCCCCCTGAGGGGGGAGCAGAATTACCAAGCCACAGAGGAAGACAATGCAGCCAGTCCCAATGAGACCTGATAGGCTAGGGTCAGATTGAAGGGGAGAAGGTCCTCCCTTATCAGTGGACTTGGAGAAGGGCATGGGAGGAGATGAGGGAGGGAGGGTAGGTTTGGGAGGTAGTGAGGGAGGGGGCTACAGCTGGGATACAAATTAAATAAACTGTAATTAATATAAAAATAAAAATTTTAAAAAGAAATATAATACATAAAAGTAATATCTACTCTAAAATGAGAATGGGATAATTTGACCTCAGAAAGCCCTTGCAAAACCATTCCTCTACTCCAAATGACATTAGTAAGGAAGATCATTCAATGTGTTACTATTTATGGATGGCATAGTAGACTACACTCGGAACTTCACAGGGACATTTCTCTTCCTTTGACAACCTAAACTTTCATGTTTATTCCCACTCCACTTCCCTTTGGCATTTTGCTTCATTACTTCTTTCCCACAGCGAAGACATTTCATTAATGGCATATATTCTAGCATGATTATCCAGTGTACAAAGAAATAGAACATAAAATTAGCTCAACATGCATTTCATACATGTAGCATGAGTGACTAAGAAAGAGGTTACATGTGGTGATATACACAGTCATCATTTTAGACTACAGAGACAGAGATATTCTCTTTCATATTTTTAAATTTTGTTTCTTGGAATTTTACTACATACTCAGAAAGTCTAACCTATTATGCTCTTATATATCTGTGAAATGTATGATAAAGCTTTTAAAGGATCTTAAATTTTAAACACATAATGCAACATGAATTTAAAAGAATCACATTTATCCTTTTGTCATCTCATGCAAGGATCAAATATGTTTCATTGGTCTATTTTTCAGGAGTGGTTTCTTAACTTAGCAAACAAATAATATTGAGTCTGAAGCATTCATTGGTATCCTATTAGATCCATAATGAGTAACTAAACATTAACAATGGCTCAGGAAAAGCTCACATGGATTTAGAGGGCCCATTCCTTAGTAATTATGTTCTTCATACATCTAAGTCTAGAAGACTCAATTTTGCTTTGAAACTATATCTGCATACACATAAATGGTAGGATAAGGGTCAATCAATTTTTCTACGTAAAGTAACCTCATTGGTGCCAAGGCCTTCTGATATGTCCACTTACATTGAAAATAGAATAGATAAACTAAAATTCTCATGTACAGTTCAACGATGGTGTTCCATTCATTATCCTAATAAGTTGAACTAAATAGTCACATTGTTTATTTCTGAATTTAAGTGTATAGTGTGGTATTTTCATATTAACATAAACTGTGAATTAAAATAATTGTGGTACTTCAATTAAAAATAGAATGAGAGAATGACCTTTACAAGTCACCAAATACCTAGATTCATTATTTCAAGGGGTATGCGTAAGGTAAATCAATAAAATTATGACTGCATATAAGAATAAATAAAATTTATAAAGAAAATAACTATAAACATAATTATTTAAAAATTGTCCTCTAGGTCATATTTAAAAATTCTTTAGGGACTTAATTAAAATAGAGTTATCACTTCTCAAACATGATCAAGAGAAGTAAATTTGGCTTTATATGTGTATTTTGACATTTTAAAATGCATTTAAATGTGAGAAAAGAAAACAGCACGTTGTATTCAAAATAAAGTTTTCAGTTTTACTCCCATTCAGTCTCTTATGATCTCTTAGGAAAACACTTTTTCATGGTGAGTAAGAAAACATAATGTTAAAATGTCATCAACACAAAATACTCCCCAATTTATGAACTAAATATATTTATACTTTGGACAAACTGAACTATATTCTACAGTTGCTTATTAAAAATAAAAAATGAATATATTTAATTTCTGTTTTATTTAAAAACTCGGGACTTTAACAATATTAAAAGTGAATAATATGTAACAGTGAATTAAGAGACTTAAATATTTATGACACCACAGAACTATGAAAATATTTTCCAAACAAGAAAAAAAGAAGAAAGAAAGAAAATTTGAGATCCAATCCTTCCTTCTAAACAAATATCCCCCATCTTTCTTCAGGGCCTCATTGAGTGAGTCTCCATGACCATACCCACACATAATACCTACAATGTCAAATACAGGAAGGACCTACATTCAATTCCTATGCTTTGTCTAGCCACCCCTGCCTACACCAAACTAATTTCTCAGCTTCTGAAAGAATCCACTATACCTTCCCTCCAATCAATATGCCCCTTGAATAGCACATCCAACATTTGCACCACCCAGATCTAGGCCCACATCTCACACTTGGAAAAGGAGGCGCATCTTCACACCAGCCCAGTCCCCTCTAAACACCTGACTTCATTCTAACCAAGCCACGTCGAATATCTATACACAACTTGCTTGCACATCCTCTCTCCTGCTCTAACCCTTTCTGTCTATATCAGACTTAGAACTAACAAAAAGATGACAAATGTAATGCATTAAGTAGAATATAGACTATCAGAACTTGAAGATAAAATAGAAGATTGAGAACAAATAAATAAGTTCCAGGCTTTCACAGAACACCTACGGTCAAGCCTTCTTAAACTAGTCAGTAAAATTAAAACAGAAAGAATACTTCCATACTCTTATTAGAAAGCCACTATCACTCTAATACTAATCATTTAAAACTACGTAAAGACAAAACAGATAAAAAACTAGAGGCTAATAATAAAACTTTATGGACCTAAACTCAAAAATACTCAATAAAATATTTGAAAAATGAATAGAGACACTCATCAAAAAGATTATACACCATGACCAAGTTGTCTTTATTCATGAAATACAGTGATGGGTCAACATTTGCAAGTCAATAATTGTGATAAACCACACAAACGGCCTTTAAAGGGAAAAATCACATGGCCATCTCCTATATACAGAAAAAGCCTTTGATAAGATACAAAATGCCTTCATAATAGCAGCCCTAGTGAATGCCAGATGATATGGAACATACTTCAACACAATAAAAGCTTCATATGAGAAACACATAGCCATTATCATCTTCAATGGAGATAAGCTTGAAGCAATCCCATCAGAAGTGAAACAGGAATGTCAACTATCCAAACTATTTTTCAATATTGTTTTCAGAGCAACTAGCTGGAGCAATAAGTCAAAAGCTTAAACAAACTACCTATGATTCAGCTCTACCACTGCTTGGCATAGGCCAGAAGACTCTACATCCTATTCCACAGATACTTGCTCAGCCATGTTTTTTGCTGCTCTGTTCACAAAACCTAGGAAATAGGGTGGGGGGAGTTAAACATTCCTGAATGCATAAATTTAAAATGGAAACGTGGTACTACATATATATTATGCAATACTATTCAACTGTTTTTAAAAAAGGTGAAGTAAATTGATGGAACTAGCAAACTAAGAAAAATCATATTCAGTGAAGTAGCCCAGACCCAGAAAGACAAATATCACATGTTTTCACTCATGGGAGGCTCTTAACTCCAGCAACTCTTGAGGTGTGAGTATAAATAGTGGAGTAACTGCAGAAACCAGAAAAGAAAAATGAGACTATGGCAGGGGAATGAAGGCAGAGAAGCAAACGAGATAGAAAAAGAAGAAAAATTTTGAAGGGTTTGGGGTGGGGCTCTACTTAGGAAAGGGGGAAGAGATAAATATAGAAGAAAGGAGCTAGATAAAATAACAATAAGAGCATGGAGAAAATAGCATGATGAATCATACTATTAACTATCTAAAATTTTAATGCACACACATTTATGTGTAAATATACATTTATAGTTTAAATAAGCTACCTCATCTGCCCTGACAATGTTCTTCCAAGATCCAAAGACCATGTAATGAACACCCCAACACCAGAAAATAATAATCTCTTTTGAGTTTTTGGTCTGGGTTGTCCAAGCGACTTGCAAGAATTTAACAGATTTCTATTGCTCTAGGTGTCCCCTAGGAAGTATAAACTAAGTGCCTATTGCTGAAGATTCCATGTACATCAGATGCATGTTCAGAGGCCCTAAGACAGAACTGACCTGAATACCTCTTCCCAGAGAACTAGCTTTCATGGTTCCAGAAGGTGCCACAAAGGTTGCAAAGGAAAGAAGCAACTAACACTCCTACCCGGTTATGAAACCTATGAACTACAACAATGACCAGCATGGCAAGATAACCAAAGTGTACAGTAGTAGCAGGCATACCTTAGAAGCAACTAACATCTCTCTAATTTGATATAATCCTCACTCCATAAAAAGAAAATCATGCCTGGTATTGAAAATCAAGCCAAATGAAGTCATGGATCTTGAAAGAGAACCTATACTACTTTATTAAAACATCAATCCTGTAGGGGTAGGAGGGTAAGATGAAAATTGCCTATAGTGTTGCTTTGAGCCCAAATGCAGGCATACAGTGTATGCACACACTCATTTGTTTAATAATAATCTCCAATACACACAACCAAATCCCCAGGAAGGTCCCTCTTTGTTGCTAATGTCCTAATGTAACTCTAAAGTCCTAGAGAAGAATGCAATCTTGTTTGCCAGACCATTTAAGTAACTGAGGAATCCCAGTGGCTTGGTCTAGTAACAGTAAGAATAGCATTTTCAGAGCCATTTGACATTGTCTTTGAAATGGAGTAATTGCCATGTGAAACTCTATTTGCATGCCTTTGGGACCCATATTTGTGTCTGACAGTTAAAAAAAAACTAAAAAAGCTATCAAATTATGACAAACTATGTAGAGCGAGGATAACTGGAAGGATGAGAGGACATACAATAGATGTCAGGTCATTTTTATCAGAGCTAAAAGTATTACTCGCTTAGAAAACAACTGCCACAGGCTATAGTTTACCACTGAATGATTTACATTTGTGAGATGCACATCAAATTTACATTTTAGAAGGCTTAATCTGGCAACACTATGGAGAATACGTTTGATGAACTGAGTATGTTTGAACCAATTGTGTTCCAATCTTAGCTTATAATTAATTATACCACCTGCTGTGTCTTATTAATTAATATTATTTAATAGATTTGACCTGAAACCCTCTGATTGCTTTTGTTGCTTTTTGTTAATATTGTGGAAAAGACACTTTATTAAACTTTAAGGGAAATGAGGAAGCAGCTGGCCATTCAAACATTTACTGAATGACTCCAAGGATTATCCTCCTGGCTGTCAAGAAGCCATGGGTGTGATTTATACAAAGTAACAGCTTTGTGTCTCTTCATGTAAGGCTGCTTCAGAAACCAAATGCCAACAGTAAAAACAGTTCATCACAGCCTCTCTCCATGATACACTCTCCCAATCTTATCCTTTTCCTACAGAAATGCCACTCACACAAAATTAATTACAATTTTCCTGGTCCCACTTCCTCAAAGTCAGTCAGCAATGCCACCTCATTGCCTTATTGAAAAGGGGGAACTGTAGAGAGCTGCGGAATGCTGTGCCTTAAAGATGGAGCTGGTTTCCGCCTTCCACCTTCCCGATGGTGAGTGCTCTCTGTCACGAACAATTCCACATTTGGCTAAGGCTGAGGATCTGGCTTGCTTCCATATATGTGGACCTATCTGCATTGCCCACGTGGCATGCCTGGGTTGGCTACCCAGAGGCTATTTAAGCTGTGGGCTGGCTTTCCCCAGGGTCAGATGATTGTTCAAGGTTCCTGAATAAACTGCATTGAAAAAAAAAAAAAGATTCTTTTGGAGGAATTCAGATACTTTGGACTTAACTTTTCCATCTCAAGTGATTCCTTTTGTACATTTTATTTAGCGAACAAAAAGAAAGAATTAGAGAACATCACCTAGAGTTAATCCCCAGACTAGTTAACATCTCAAGAGGTTCCATCATCTCCCTACACTGCCATCCAAATGACCAAATCTTTACTCACATCCAATGATGTGGGATACATACATCACACTGAAGCCATAGCATTAATTTACTACCTCATGTTATTTTTTTCCCTCCATTCACACAAAAGCAATCATTCTGCAACATTTTCAATTCTATCTTCAAAACGTTTTGTGTTTTTTAAAATATATATTATTATAATTATTACTGTTGTTGATGTTTATTACAATTCATTCATTTTGTATGCAGGCTGTAGCCCCCTCCCTCCTCTCTTCCCAGTCCCACTCACCCTCCTTCTTCTCCCCCCATACCTTTCCCCTAGTCCACTGACAGGGGAGGTCCTCCTCCCCTACTATCTAACCCTAGCCCATCCAGTCTCATCAGGGCTGTCTGGATCCTCTTTCTCAGTAGCCTAGTAAGGCCACCTCCACAGGGGGAAGTTATCAAAGAGCAGGCATGCCAGAGACAACCCTGGCTCTCCTTTCTAGGGAACCCACATGGAGACTAAGTTGCCCATGGACTACATATGAGCATGGAGTCCAGGTCCTATCCAAGCATGGTCATTGGTTGGTTCATCAGTCTTTCCAGGCATGGCTGGGCCCAAATTTTTTAGCTCTATTGGTCTCCTTGTGGAACTCCTGTTCCCTCCTTGTTTTTCTAACTCCCCTTTCTTCCATAAGATTCCCTGCAATCTGCTTAAGTTTGGCTAGGAGTCTCAGCATGTGCTTCATACCCTGCTGGGTAGAGTCTTTCAGGGGCCCTCTGTGGTAGGTTCTTGTCCTGTTTCCTATGTTATCCCACTTCCAATGTCAATCCTGCTTAACATTCTGAATGAGGATTAACACCTTCCTCAGGATACTACTTGTTTAGCTTCTTTAGGACTATAGATTTTAGCACATTTATCCTATGTTATATGGCTAATATCCACATATTAGTGAGTATATATCATACGTGTCTTTCTACTTCTGGGTTACCTCACTCAGGATGATGTTTTCTAGTTCCACCATTTGCCAGCAAATCTCATGATTTCCTTGTTTTTAATTGCTGAGTAGTATTGGATTGTGTAAATGTACCACAATTTCTTTACCCATTCCTCCGTTGAGGGACATCTAGGTTGTTTCCAGATTCTGACTATTAGGAATAAAGCTGCTATGAAAATAGCTGAGGAAATGTCCTTGTGGAATGGTGGATCATCTTTCAGGTATATGCTCAGGAATGGCATAGCTAGATCTTGAGGTAGCACTATTCCCAATTTTCTGAGAAAGTGCCAGATTGATTTCCAAAGTGATTGTACAAGTTTGCACTTTGAACAGCAAAGGAGAAGGGTTCCCTTTCTCCACAACCTCTCCAGCATATGTTATCACTTGTGTTTTTGATCTTAGCCATTCTGATGGGTGTAAGGTAGAACTTCAGGGTCCTTTTGATTTGCATTTCCCTGATAACTGAGGAAGTTAAGCATTGTTCTAAGTGTTTCTCTGCCATTTGATACTCCTCTATTGAGAGTGCTCAATTTTGCTCTGTACCCCATTTTTTAATTGGATTACTTGATTTGATGGTATTTAACTTCTTGTGTTCCTTATATATTCTGGATATTAGCCCTCTGTCAGACGTAGGTTTGGTGAAGATCTTTTCCCAGTGTGTAGGCTGTAGTTTTGCCCTTTACAGAGGCTTTTCTGTTTCATGAATTCCCATGTATTGATTGTTGATCTTAGAGCCTGAGCTACCTAGAGAAATGACACACTAAAGGAAATCAAGGGAATATAAATTGGAAAGAAAGAAGTCAAAGTATCACTATTGGCAGATGATATGATAGTATACATCAGTGACACCAAAAATTCTATCAGAGACTTCCTTCAGCTTATAAACACCTTTAGCAAAGTAGCTAGAAACAAAGTTAACTCAAAAAGAAAAATCAGAAGCCCTCCTGTATACAAAAGACAAAAGGGCTGAAAAAGAAATAAGGAAATCAACACTCTTCATAATAGCCACTAATAACATAAGGTATCTTGGTGTAATTCTAACTGATCAAGTGAAAGACTTATATGAAAAATACTTCAAGTCTGAAGAATGAAACTGAAGGAAATATTAGAAGATGGAAAGATTTCCCATGCTCATGGAAGAGTAGGATTAACATACTGAAAATGGTCATCCTGCCAAAAACAATCTATAGATTAAATGCAATTCCCATTAAAATTCCAACACAATTATTTACAGAACGTGAAAAAACAATTCTCAGTTTCATATGGAAAAACAAAAAACCCAGAATAGCTAAAACAACTATACAATAAAAGATCTTCTAAAGGTATCTCCATCACTGATCTCAAGCTGTACTACAGAGCAACAGTAATAAAACTGCATGGTTCTGGCATAGAAACCGGCTAGTGGATCAATGGAATCAAATAGAACACCCAGAAAAAAAAATCACACACTTATGGACACCTGATTTTTGACAAAGAAGACAAAATCATACAATGGAAAAAAGACAGCATCTTCAACAAATGGTGCTGGTCTAACAGGATGTCTACATGTATAAAAATGTGAATGGATCCTTATTTATTACCCTGCACAAAACTAAGTCCACGTGGATCAAAGATGTCAACATAAAATCAGACACAATAAACCTGTTAGAAGAAAAAGTAGGGAGGAGCCTTGACCTCATTGGCACAAAAGACAACTTCCTGAACAGAACACCAACAGCACAGGCTCTAAGATTAACAATCAATAAATGGGACCTCATGAAACTGTTTTGAATTTTTAGTTGAATTCTCATAGCAAGTGATGTTAACATATAAACCTAAGACACCACAATGTAAAGTAAGGGCAATGAATACCTCCTTAATCTGCTCATCTTTTCTGTATCTACCAGCATCCTTCTGCCTCTTACTTTTTACACAGTAAGCTGCTATTTCTTTTTAGGAGCTTTACAGCTTTGAAGCATTTAAAAGCTGCTGAAACAGTTTCTCATCAAATAGATAAACAGTAAAACAGAAGATTACACAAATTCCTTCCAATGGCCTATGAGGCTTTATGATCTGACAACTGACAAGTGCTTTGGCAAAGGGAAATTCTTTCCTTACTTGTTCATATCTCACTGGTTTCTTACAAATACAACATACAAGACACACACACACACACACACACACACACACACACACACACACAAGACATTCTCTCATGAGAGACCAAACAACTGCTATTCTCAGTGATTCCTCATTTTCTTATTGCACCTCACTTCTCTGAGTCTGTGGGAACTGGTTATGTTTACCATACTACAATAGTTACTGTGCAATACAACAGTAAACACTTAGCTGGCTGTTGCTGACTTTTACTTTATTTGTTTTACTTACTGGTTCGCTTGATACCAAGGTCTTGCTGTGTTACCTGGACCTTTCTGTCTCCTGAATCCTCCTGTTGCTGCCAACCAAGTACTGAAACTATGGACATGCATGAACATGACCAGATAAGGCTGGCTACTATTTGTTTTATTTTTTGTGATATTTTTCATGGGAAATTTGACTTCATACTTTCTATTTTTCTCACTTGGACACTTGATGATAGATGTCTTATCTCTTTTGATTTCTGCCACAACTTCCAGTTTCTAGAAACTTTAGGTAGACAATAAATATTCAAAATGTGTTACTTAGCTTCTTTCGGTGTACAGATTTTAGTATATTAATCCTATATTACATGTCTAGTATCCACTTATAAGTGAGTATATACCATGTGTGTCTTTCTGCTTCTGGGATAGCTCACTCAGGATGATCTTTTCTAGATCCCACCATTTGCCTACAAATTTCAAGATTTCCTTGTTTTTAATTGCTCAGTAGTATTTGATTGTGTAAATGTACCACAATTTCTGTACCCATTCCTCCGCTGGGGTAGATGATCAATCCTCACTCAGAAAGACAAACAGGATGGACATTGGAAGAAGGAAAAAAAAAAAACAGGAAACAGCACAGGAGCCTACCACAGAGGGCCTCTGAAAGACTCTACCTAGCAGTGAATCAAAGTAGATGCTAAGACTCATAACCAAATTTTGGGCAGAGTGCAGGGCACCTTATGAAAGAATGAAGAGATAGTAAGACCTGGAGAGGACAGGAGTTCCATGGGGAGAGCAACAGAACCAAAATATCTGTGCACAGGGCTCTTTTCTGAGACTGATACTCCAACCAAGGACCATTCATGGATATAAACTAGAAACCCTCCTCAGATACAGCCCATGGCTGTTCAGTATATAAGGGGGTTCCATAGTAAGAGGAACAGTGACTGTTTCTAACTCGAACTCAGTGGCTAGCTCTTTGACTACCACCCCCCTGAGTGGGGAGCAGCCTCGCCACTGAGGAGGACAATGCAACCAGTCCTGATAAGACATGAGAAGCTAGGGTCAGATGGAAGGGGAGGAGGACCTCCCCTATCAGTGGACTTGGAGAGGGGAATAGGAGGAGATAAGGAAGGGAGGGTGGGATTGGGAAGGAATGAGGGAGGGGATGTAGCTGGGCTACAAAGTGAATAAACTGTAATTGATATAAGAAATAAAAATTTAATTAAAATGTGTTAATTAGCGCATCTATTATACTAGATGCACTTATGGTAATATACTATTTTCATAGATAGACCTTGTAAGTATTAATATTTGTTCATAAATCCCCTGATTTTAAGATGCAACTTCAAAAGGCAGAACTGAGAGACTATTTTACTCCCCCACTCTTTCTTAAACTTCCCACCCATGCTCATCCCATTTTGTTTTCCAGTAAACTAAGATCTGCTAGCTCCCATTCTACAACAGCCACGTTGTATTTTTCTTACTTATAAAGGTATTTCAAGTTAAACACAAAAGTCTAAAGATTTAGAACTAGGATCCACATGTGAAAGAAAATATATGGCCTTTCTGTTTATGTGTTTGAGGTCTATATTCTAATTTGTGGGAAAATAGAGTGCAAATGTGACCTATTTATTTGTTCATTCAACAAGTCTGTGTATGAATGTGTTAATCCCTGCTTGAGTCTGGAAGACAAAACAGGCAACAAGACAAATATGGTATTTGACTTGCTGAAGGTTATATTCTTGTTTTGTATACACAAGAAAAGTAAATGATACCAATGCAACTCAACTGTTAATTAAATATTTTAATAGGTATGAAAGCAAAGTAGAGGCAATTATGACAGTAATTGACACAGAGCAGAGAAAGAAAATAAAGTCCAGATATGGGAAGTAACTTCAAAGTAGAAAGAAAAATAAGGATAGTAGTGAAATGTATTCATTGGTTGGAGTCTGTATTACACACAGATTTGAATTCTACAAAAAAAAAAAAAAAAGTCTAATTGTAAGAAAGGCCAACACGTGTCCAGAAAAGAAACAAATTTTTATTATATGCCAGAAAGAGTTTTAAAACATGACACATTTTAAGAATTTCACAATAGGGAGGCATTACATTAACTACTATTGTAAAGAAAAATGTCAAGTTCACAAGAATTCAATTCACTTTCCCCACCTTATGTCATGGATAGGAGGAACAAATCTTCCAGAGATACCTGTGATAATTCCATTCATTGAGGCTCCTTACCTATGTCTTTAACCTATCTTGTCTATCAACGTGCCAACCTATGCTACATTAGTCTCTGTGCTATCAAACTCATCGGTTTTTGATTCCCTGAAGATGGAAGCCATGCCTTCCCTATGCTTCTAGGGAAGAGAGTCTAGCACAGAAGGCTGGAAGTGCAATGAAAATGAATTCATCCCTGAGGAAGAGTTGACTCAAGGGAAAGCATGCGGAGAAGAAAGTAAAGACAATGATGCTGCAGGGACCCTTGTGGAATTCAACACAAATGCACATGCTCTGGAAAATTTCAACACTTATTCAGTCATATCACCACAAGCGAGATGAAACTGTTAGGGAAAACAAAAACTCTGACAAATTACATGCCACATTAGTGATGTTTCTCCATAACTGCTAACATGCTTTCCCTATGACTCTATCATATTTACAAAACTTAAATAAATAATAGGTCTTTAAAATTCATAAAAATAATCTTCATTATTTATTATGCTACCCATCCTCTAAATGAAATCTCTAACTTTTGAAATATGTATGAGAAAGAACAATGGCAATTGTATTATTTGAAACTGAGTATATTGCTAAATTATTTATTTTATGTTTAACCAGAATAACTGAATCACTCATTCTAAATCACAGATGTCAGGGTCATTTGCCAGAGAAAAGTAGAATGTGAAAACAATTAAATTTATATGTGTTTACTGACTGACAAATCGGTGTTTATTATGCTGTGTGTTCTATAAAATGGCTTCAGGCTAAGGGTTAATAAATGTCAGTGGACATTTTGTTCAAGTTATATGTTCATCATCAATTTCCTGAGAAATTGAAATTCAGTGTTTTGTAAAGCACATACTTTCATGCTTTGAGTCCACTGCTACTAAATTTATTGAAAAATAAAATGGCATTTCATTCAACTAGCTCAATAAATTGATGTGTATTTACCCAATCTAATCAATTATGAAGCCATTACAGCAAAAGCCTTCAAGGTACTTGCTCAACCATATTAATGTGTCATATAACACAGTGCACACAGGGCTACTGAGCCCTTAGCAATACGTTAGGGTGACTACTGAAACAGATTCATAAATGCTTTCTATATTACTGTAAATTGAAATTTAAGGACTGACACCCAATTTTACTACTGCAAGACTTAAGAAGGCTTAGAACAGCTCAGATATATGAATCCATATTTCTACTGTAAATAATTTTACTTTTAAACATACAGATATACATATATATATAAAGTTATAATGAAAATCTAACCTGAACTGACATGTGCTATGTGGGCAAAACAAAGCATAATTTTAAGTCACATTATCCGTACATGAAACATTACTTTTACTTAATTTAATGAGTATTTTGAAGCTTAAATATTGAAATAATTATTTGAGTATACAATTAGTAAAGAAAAATATAGTCGTTCTGATTATTTCACCTTAATTTTTTTATGTCATTTGCATTATATTTATCTTAAGCAGTGTCACTGTGCTACCTCAGGAAGACTATTGGGTCTCTATTTTACAGTTTTTTCATGGAAAAAATATATATAATATTTTAATATAAATTATATTCACATAGAATTGTCTTGACCCTCCAGGCCAGCAGTGAAGCAGTATAGCCGTTTTCCATGCTGGTGGTACTGTGAGCTTCTCTCACCGTCCCCATGACATGGAGGTGTTTGCAGCACGCACTCATTGATTTCTCAGTGCACTACAGAGCTTTCATGGAACCCCTGAATTCTCCTTCCATAAGGTTTTCTCCTGGAAATAGTATTTCTAATAATCCACACAAATTAGAGGAGAAAAAAAAAAGAGCAGAAAGATAGATAAAAAGGAGAAACTACTGATCTATCAAATCAATAGTAAGTAATTATAAGGTAACTGCTAATAACATTTCATCAAAAGACAACAAATAGCTCAGGGACAAAGGCTTTATCAGGTGGAAAAACTGTACAATACACAGAAATGCCTGACAGTGTGAACCACAGCAGTGGTCACAGGAATCAGAAAAAAGAATAAAGTAGACGTTAAGAAGAAAGTCTCCATAAGAATAAAGTAGACACTTTTGCTAATACTGCCAGTCCTGATGAGACCTGATAGGTTAGGTCAGACAGAAGGGCAGGAGGACCTCTCCTATCTGTGGACTAGGGGAGGAGCACAGGAGGAGAAGAGGAAGGGAGGGAGGGATTGCGAGGAGAAAAGGGAGAGGGCCACAGCCAGGATACAAACTAAATAAATTGTAATGAATAAATTAAACATTTTTTTAAAAGAGATGTGAAAGAAAAGTTATTGTCCAACATCACTGCTGGAAAAAAAACAGATTTTTTTTCATAATAAATGTTTTGACAATACAAATCATGCTTTCCTTTGGAAACAGAGAACAACAACCCAGAGTCCACAATCCACCCATTCTTGGAATCTTAGTATTTTCAAGGCTGAAGGAGAATCCTCTATGAGTTTGAGGACTTTGGATTTCCACAGGAAATTCAAAGCTGCTCTGGCCTGTGTAGGAAGATCTTAATTCAAAGAAAATGGAGTCCTAAAAAGATACCTGACTTGCACAGAAAAATAAGCAACTAGCTCAAAACTGATTAATAAAATGATTTCAAGACTTGAAAAATTAAGGATATCACCAGGATGCCCCACTTATTCTAAAGTTTAGAATAAATTAGTTCAGAGAAATAAAATCTTTAAAAAATCTTCACTGAAGCTGGATAGCAGAGCTGAGGATATGGCTTAGTGGCAGAATGCTGGACTGGCATGTACAAGGCCAGGTTCCATGATAGGAAAGACAAGCAAGCAAATGCTGACCTTAGATCCTTAACATCACACTTAAAACACTGAACAATGTAACTAAAGTTACTTTTAAATTGCATTTAATTTTTTCTTGGCACCTTACTTAGAAAATGTGAAAACAATTTTGAGTTTTTTAATGACTCAGGCTCGTTATGAGCAATTATTATACTACACCATGGTCTAATGATGCCCTGAGGGACAATTGCAACGTGCAGAACTGTCTGCTGCAGCAACCTACGCAGCCTGGCAGTGCTGTGCTTTCAGTTCTGGCTTCTCACCTTGATAGGTTTTCTTTCCCATTGCTCCAAGAGGCGACTACTCAATACTATTAGCTGTGGGTCACAATCGGTCATTTCAACAGCCGACTCTATGTTTGAGCCTCCATCTAAAAGAGCTTCTCGTGCCTTAAAACGTAGTATCGGACTGCACTGAGCAAGGACCAATCGCCATTGCTGCGCTCACTTGATGTTATAAAAACATGCTGCTACTTGCATGTATTCCTCTAATAACGTTTTCCAGGTTCAATACAACTGGTGAGTCTGACAACAAGATGATTCCATGATGACATCCTGATCACAACAATGAAAACCACAACTTAGAACCTAAAATATTTGTGTCAGTGAATCTTCACAACCCTATGAGGTACATAAAAGATCTAGTTTTATAAACTGCAATGGTAAAAACATAATAATAATAATTTTAAAAAAAGAGAGATTGTGGCTGAACTCCAACTGATGCTAATTTTATACATATCTGCAAGTCAATATTTACATTTAAGATTTCAGACAGTATATTTTCAACTTAAATGTACTGTAAGAAAAGCATTAAAGTGAATGAACGTTAACTGTAGATTTCTTGAATGGTCTTCCACCAGGCTTTATTCAGGTTGCTTAAAGAGGCAGTTCATTAACACATCCATTAAAATCAAGCAGTATTAAGAGTCTGCTAAGTGTGATGTTCTGCTAGTTTAGGTTTATAATATTCTCCTTGCTGACACAAATGAAATTGAGCTAGAAAACTATATCTAAGTCATAAGTTATTATCAGCTTCCCCACATTTCATTCTTTATAATTTAATTGGAAATCTGAGAGAATTGTATAATCTTGTGACACAAAGCACATATTGGAATCCAAAGATAGGCCCCGTGTGCTGGGAATTTTATCTATTTTAAATAAAAATTACTTTGTATTAAATAATGATTTCAAATTTTTAACTTAAAGTTTGACATTAAAAATTGACTGAGTTCTTTTAAAGTATGTGTTTCTGGCTTTTCATAAGTGAAATATAAAGCTGACTGAATCCACCTGCTCTCACTGAAAAAAACCTGACAGGGGTTACTTGCTAGCAACAGAGGACTAAAACAGGCCTGTTTGTTACAGACTGCTTACCCAATTTACCTCGTTCATTTAGCAAATATCTGAAAGCACAACTCTATTTTTCTACAGTATTCAATATTCCTTGTGTTAGACATTTTAAGATACATTATTTTATGTAGTCTGAACTAATGTTCCATGCCACATAAAAATAGTATCCTTCTGGACGCTTTACATATGAAATCAAGATTCAGATGTGCCATGATTCGTGCAAGCTGTGGGATAAAGATAAGAAAACCAGCAGCTGTTTACTTACATTATGTCAGATCTTTATGTAATTAATTATTCTGATAAATATTACTGTAGTGGCTGCTATTACTATTACTACTATTTGAGCTAAAAGTCTCTTCTCTTTCTTTTCGCTGAATTCAGCTGTAAAGAATAAATGAAGCAAAAAGAGGCTAAAGATACATATGACTTAGTGGGTAAGAATGCTACCTTTGTAAGGAGATGGACCCGAGTTGAGTCTGCAGCACCCAGAGCAAAGATCAGACCTCTACTCTTGCCTGATGCGTCCAAAACAAAAAGGGGGAACTGTAGAGAGCTGCGGAATGCTATGCCTTAAAGATGGAGCTGGTTTCCCCCTTCCACCTTCCCGATGGTGAGTGCTCTCTGTCACGAACAATTCCACATTTGGCTAAGGCCGAAGATCTGGCTTGCTTCCATGTATGTGGACCTATCTGCATTGATCACGTGGCATGCTGAGGTTGGTACCCAGAGGCTATTTAAAGTGGGCTGGCTTTCCCCAGGGTCAGATGATTGTTCAAGGTTCCTGAATAAACTGCATTGAAAAAAAAAAAAAAAACTGAGCGTGGGGGAGCAGAGTGCAGTGGTGCGGAACAGTGGTCCCAGCACTCTGTAGACAGAGGCAGGTGGATCCAAAGCCAGCCTGGTCTACAAAGTGACTGTAGCACAGCCAGGGCTCTGGCTCTGAAAAACTCTGTCTCAGGGCTGGACGACAGGGGAGGAGGTCCTCCTCAGTCCATGGACTTGGAAAGGGGCAGGGAGAAGCTGAGGGAGGGAGGGTAGGATTGGGAGGGAATAAGGAAGCAGATACAGCTGGGATACAGCGTTAATAAAATGTAACTAATAATAATAAACAATAATTAAAAAAAGAAAAACCCTGTCTCGATTGATAATTAATTAATTAATAATTGAATAAATCTAAAAATAAAAAAAAAACAAACAAACAAAACTGGGCATGGCTGCACAAACACTTAATTCCAGCATCGGGCTGCTGGAAGCAGGTGATGCTGACATCTCCTTAGCCAATTAGGAAAGCTGAAATAACAAGATCCCTGTCTCAGCACTAGACTTGTCTCAGAACAGTGAGGAGAGTCAAAAGAAAATATATATCATCCGCCTTTGTCTACAGCATGTGCATGCCGGGATCCATGCACCCATATACTCACACATATGAAATGCATACACAGAAAACATATCTTTACAAAATTGTTTTGTAGTATCCCCACAAACCATATGGTAAAGTCTACACAAGTAAAGCAGGAACACAGACAAAAGATGAAAATATTACAACTAACTTTAGTGAAACATATGCATTATGTATGAACTCTTAACCTTCGTGTTCAACATATATCCAAGAAAATACCCTATTGAAATTATGTAAAAAATACAGATATTTATATGCTAATCATGTCACATAGTGTCCATCACAATGATGAAGAATCAAGAAGGGACCTAGGCACAGTGGCATACACCTGTAATCCCAGCACTCCAGGAGTCAGAGGCAGGTGGATCTTTGTGTGTTTTAGGTAACCCTGGTCTACAAAGTGAGTCCAGGACAGCCAGGGCTACCTAGAGAAACCTTGTCTCAAAAAACTAAAAATAAACTAAAAAAAAAAAAAAAATCAGGAAGGGACAGGGAACTGAAGGGATTCGCTTATATCAGATGTCAGGACATATGAAAACAACTAATGATGCAAAACTCAAAGACACAATCAACACAATTAGCTAGCCCTAACACAAAGGTAAGAACAAGGCTTTGGCTGCTCTGCTACCTAAAGCACTTGAGATAGAGTGCTTGCTACAACATACCCCAAATTGTGCTAGTGCTTTTAGATGCAGAGTTTTAAAAGTCTTCTTAAGGAAAAAACTAATTTTATCAGGTACTTGGTTGAAGAAGAATTTTAATATACAAAGAAGCAGTAAAATAAATTTGGAGGCTACTGGCTTCTCTTACTGTGTTGAAAAATAAGATCATGACTAGGAATAATGCAAGAGGTGGCCAATGAGATGCCTAGGGCTGGCTTGGGAAGAGGGTAGGTTTTAGAGGTACTTGCAAGAACACTGCTGACCTAAGTCCGTTCCCCCGGAGGCACATGGTAAATGGACAGAAATGTCCTTTGACCTCCACACATGCCATGGCACATGCATGCACATATTGACATGTGTGTGTCCAGCAAAGATGATGAATAAAATTAAATGTAAAAACAAGCAAACAAATCAATGGAAAAGAAATCCTAAACCTTATGTGCACAGAGATGTGCACATAAGGATATTTTAACCTTACAAAATGTATCTAGGAAAGTCAGAAGTTAGAAAAAACTATATATTTCTGGTCACTAACCTAAATTAATGGAGGGGAAAGTCCTCAAAATGAACAATTTCATATTATTTATGAACCTTTTCAAATTTATGAGAAACCTATATTTTCTGAAAGTAAGCGGCTCGGGACAACACGGCGTATTTATCTGCACTGAACACTAAGGAAATCATTCAGCTAGAAAACCATGAAATATCTCTTTAGAGCTTCAAAAGTCCAATCCAGACTCTAGAAAATAGACATGCTTAAACAAGCTGTTCTGTTACACGCAGATAAAAACAGGAAAAAAATTGATTTTATTTTTTTAACTTTTTACCTGCTTGTTTAAAAAAAGGTCAAAAAAGCTAGATATCGTTATTATTATAGACTCCACAAAATTGCCTGACTTAAATGGATAATCACTTGAATACAGACCTTAAGACCATTTTCACAAGCATGTGCCTTGTCTTAAGCTGGAAGGTGCTTTCAGGACAGTGGATAGCATTTTAATTTTAAGACACTGCCCTATTTTAGGCTGAGTTTCAATTTGGAAAGGAGATGTTACAGGTGAGTAAGACCTAAATACTAAGGATGTTCCCATGATATCCCTGTGCACCTAAATTTTAGACATGTGGGGAATAAATGAGACAGATAATACCAGGAACAAAGTTTATAGAGAGGCAGTAAAGCCTCACCCCTGTGCTGGCTTCGCATCAATAGAAACCTTGCTGCTAGGCTGAATAATCTTATAAAGCCTGGGAGAGAAGTTACATTTCTTCTATTCAAACCCAATTCCGGACAGGTTAGATTGATGCAGAAACTTTCTTAATCTTTTCTACGAAAGAGAATTAATCTGTCTGAGTTCTGAAGCAAACTCAACTGTCCTTGAAACAGTAGAGTTCACTGTTTTCCTTAATCAAGCTCAAATAAGGTTCTGACTTCAACAAGGTCTAACCACTAAAAGAAAGGGAAAAAATGCTATATGTGAAGTTTTTAAAGGTTATAAGCATATGTTTATGGTATAGCAAATAATCTCAAAAGCTATTAATAACAGTCCTAAGATAAATTTAATATTTTAATGAAAAATAAGCTATAAATTATTGCTGTATGTTTTTGTGTTAGTCCTTTTGGGGTAGTTAACTCTTTGCTAAAACTACATTCAAAGCTACTTTATAAGGAATCCTCATTATTTTAATGAACAACAAATGGAACAGACCTTGTCTAAAATTATGCTGTATCACATCAATTAAAGACATTAAATGTTCTGGTTTATCCCAAGAAATTAAGAATGAATATTTAAGAATTTTGTGACAAAATTTAAATATATTGAAAATTCAAACTTTTAAAATGCATGGATTATGATAGGTGCTGCATAAGTAAGTCTGTCAAAAAAAAAAAAAAAGACAAACAAGTGAACAAATTACTGGATTCATCAGGAAAGGCCTAATTTTAAAATACATATCTTTGTAGTTATTCCTTACTTGATCTCTAAAAGTCTTTGGTGTGTGCTCTATCAGCTCCTTAGCATATGCCTCTACAAAGTATCAACTGTATGCCACTTTAGATTTAAATTAACCACATTGGAGAGAAGTGAATATTTTTATTTCATCTTCACAGAGGTTAAAAACCAATTCTTTGATGGCCATAATAGTGAAAGAGCCTTTCGAGATGGGATAAGAAAGCAAGATTCCAGGATACTAAAAAAAAGCAGGATACTAAAGCAAGATTCCAGTTACCTGAAAGGTGAACTTTTCCAGTCACCTCCAGCTCTTTAACAAACCCAATTCTGGACCTAGGCTGAGCTATAGACTGGCTCTTTGGCCTCCCCATCCCCCCAAGGTAGGAACAGTCCTGTTAGGCCACAGAGGAGGGGTTTGCAGCCAGTCCTGAAGATACTTGATAAAACAGGATCAGATGAATGGGCAGGAGGTCCCCCCCTATAAATAGACTTGGAAAGGGGCACGGTGGAGATGATGGAGGGAGGGAGGGTCTGGGAGGGAATGAGGGATCGGGACACAGCTGGGATACAGAGTTAATAAAATGTAACTAATAAGAAAAAAAATAAAATTAAAAAAAATTTTAAAAAAGTACATTATGGCTAAAGGCTCAAGATGTATATCAAGAGGTTATCAATCTCTTGCATTGTGGTATTTGTTCTATTTTTTTAATGTTTGTTTGTTTGTTTGTTTGTTTACCTTCTTTTGGCCATACATCCCCTATTCCTGCCCAACCTATAAGCTGTAATTTTTCATGTCTTAAGAAGTGATTCAGTTGTCTGAACCCACACTTCATATATTGCTTCGAGGCATCATGACCATGGCAACTTATAAAAGAATGCATTTAACTGATGATGGCTTATAGTTCAGAAGTTTAGTCCATTTCAATCACAACAGGAAGCATGGTGGCACTCAGACTGACATGGTGCTGAAGAGAGGTAGCTGAGACTTCTACATCTGGATTGGCAAACAGCAGGAGAAGAGAGAGATAGAGACACTTGGCATGGTTTGAGCATTTGAAAATGCAAAGCCAGCTGGAAACAGCCCAGATGCCCCTCAACTTAAGAATGGATGCAGAAACTGTGGTACATCTATACAATGGAATATTACTCAGCAATGAAAAATAAGGAAATCATGAAATTTACAGGTAAATGGTGAGACCTGGAAAGGATCATCCTCAGTGAGTTGTCCCAGAAGCAAAAAGACACACACGATATATACTCACTCATATAAACATACAACATAGAATAAACCCACTAAAATCTGTACATCTAAACATACTAAGCAAAAGAGAGGACCCTAACTAAAATGTTCAACACCTATCCTGAAAGGCAAAGACGATGGACATCAGAAGAAAAAGAAAACAGGAAGCAACCTAGGAACCTGCTACAGAGGGCCTCTGAAAGCCAGAAGAAGAAAACAGGAAACAACCTAGGAACCTGCCACAGAGGGCCTCTGAAAGCCTCTGCCATGCAGACTGTGAAAGCAGATGCTGAGCCTGATGGCTAACTGGCTGGCAGAGTGAATGGAATTTTATGTAAGAAGTGGGAAATAGTAAGAGCTGGAGAGGACAGGAACTCCACAAGGAGAGCAACAGAACAAGAAAATTTGAACACAGGGAACCTCCCAGAGACTCATACTCCAACCAAGGACTATTCATGGAGATAACCTAGAACCCTGACAATGCAGCCACTTCTGATGAGAACTGATAGGCTAAGATGAGAAAGAAGGAAAGGAGGACCTCCCTTATCATGGACTTGGGGAGGGGCATGCATGCAGAAAGGGGGAGGTGGGACCGGGAGGGGAGGAGGGAAGGGCTTATGGGGGGATACAAAATGAATAAAGTGTAATTAATAAAAGTTAAAGAAAAAAAAAAAGAAAATGCAAAGCCCACCCTCAGGGACAAATTTCCTACAACAAGGCCACAACTATTCCAACGAGAACAACACACCTATCAATTTCACTCCCTATGGGACTATGGGACCATTTTCATTCAAACAACCACACTGACATTCTCAATTAAATTCGTTCTACTTTCAGATAGAAAAGAAAAATTACATAAAATATTATTTTTATGTAAGGGTAAATTAAACATTTTCTGTTAGAGATATTATCACACTAACATAGGACTTTAATGCTTGTCCTTGTCATATTAAAGAGCTTACTAAAAAATATACAGAACTAAATAAGAGGAGAGGACTGATGGTAATGTAAGACCTGGGGTCTCAGCTCAGGAGTTCAATCGCGCCCTTCCCAGAAACTCCCCCAGACCAAGACTTGTTGCAAAAGCAAGAGGTTTATTAACCATTGTACAACGGGATCACCCCTGCCGGTCAGCAAGAGTGGCCCTGGGAGACAAAGGCCTTTAGGTTTTTAAAAGAAAAAATTGCGGGAAATTTGAAGTTGCAGTTTTGGCAATTTAGGATTGGATGAGGAAGCTATAAAGTAAGATAATTGGTTAGTCTTAGGTGCTCAAGCTTGGCCAGTCCTGCCAAGTGTGGATGCAGCTGCAATTTAAGGTGGGGGTGGTTAGCTCATCCTTGAAGATTAGGGGCTGCGGACTTTTGGCTGGAGGTCAAAAGCTACTCAGAAAAAGTCTGGGTTTGTTGCTAAGAAATGTTATGCAAAGACAGGAGTTTTTCTTTTTGCTGAGTGAAGGTCATTGCTTGCTTGCCTTTTTTTCTATCTGTCCTCATAGATAGGGTCACATTTTTCCATTCTCTGGAAAGGTATTAAGAGGCTTTAGCTTAACCTGAACTTAAAACTCAAAACTACAGGCTTTAGAAGACATACAGGTTACAAAGTTAGTCTAACCCTTTCAGTAATTCTTATTAGCATGAAAAGCTCCTTAAAAAATTAAAAGCCACATTCACTATTAGTCAGCTTCTCCAAAATTAGCTTTCAGTTTTTGTTGTTTTGTTTTGTTTTGTTTTCAGACTTATATTTCCATTTTCCCTGTTAGTCAAGAGAATCTGCCAGCCATTCACAAAATGCATCATTTAAATCAGTATTCAATAACATAATCATTTACTGGCAACTTGAAAAATTTGACAGACTACCTTTATTTGTGTATATTTTTAATTAAATTGGATTTTTCTTGTAATAAATATAAAATATGACTATGTATTTTTTATTTCTTATTTTAACTGTTATAAAAACTCTCCTTAAAAACAATTATTTCAAATTGATTATACAGTTCTGTTTGGAAGAGAATAGTGCAGTGATTTATTCTCTCTTTTTTTAAGATAACAGTATAATGACATCATTTCTCCCTTCCCTTTCTTCCCTGAAAACCCTTTCTTATCTCCCTCCTTGATCTCAGACTCATGAGGAGCTTCTAATGAACTATATCTTGCAATATTTCCTAATATCCATGCCTCTCTAAGTGTACCATAAAAGACAAAATTGTAACTTGAGTATTTAACTTTACTCTGACATTCTTAATATAAAGCGACGACTCCTCACCTGAAAAATATGTTGTTATACGTGGAAAACTTGACACCTGGTTTTAACCTAAAGGCAGCAGTTAAAATAAAAATACTATATATTATCCCTTCTTATACAATTTTATAAGAAATATAAAGTTTGTGTTTAAAATTTTGGTTCCATGCCAAATACATCTCATAAAGTACTTACAGATATCTGATAGGCTAGGGTCAGATGGAAGGAAAGGAGGACCTGCCTATCAGTAGACTTGGGAAGGGGCATGGGAGGAAATGAGGGAGGGAGAGTGGGATTACAAGGGAATGAGGGAGGGGGCTTCAGCTGGGATGCAAAGTGAATAAACTGTAATTAATAAAAAATAAAAAGAAATATAAAACCTTATGCCCTAAATTTGTAGATGAAGGATATTCATATTTCTCAGAAAAATAATAATTTACTTAAGGACAAAACACAAAATATGAGTTAACAAATATTTTAAATATAATTTTGAACATTTTCATCCATGTCCTAGATGCTTAGTTTACAAACATACTGCTAAATATGGTTGTGTCATATGCACATTAAGTATTATATCAATATATAATACCCATTTAAGACTGATCATTAAGATCTGATTTAGTAATGATCTTTCAGTATATGTTACAGATATGCTAAAATTGAGTCTAGAATACTCGCATTTATATGTATATGGGCTTATGTTAGAAATGCAAGATTAGTTTCACATTCAAAGGTAATCAATGTAATTCATTACATTAATAAATAGAAAGAAAAACTATGTTAGATTATCATTGAGCAATGATAAAGACTGAAAAGTACTTTAATGTAAGGTCCTTATGGTTTTCTTCCACTCCAAACTTGTAGAAATGGATTAACTTGGTAAACAAGACTCAAATATTATACAGTATAAACTAAAAGGTATTTTATTATACATAGTTATGATCATAAAGAAAACTTTTCTTTGCTTCTTCTCAAGGATGCCCAACAACTCAGGATAAGGTTGGAATATCTTTAGTAGTTGTCACATTATGAACCCTTTATGTTAAAATGTACTTATCCTGATTTCACCTCAAAATGGTAATTTAAGAGGGAAATGATGATTAGCTTGACTGTGATTCTCACTTTGAGAATCAGAATCTTAACTTTGGAGAATTCAACAAGAAGGGCAGTCATTCGATAATTTGGTGGTAGTAGTTAAGGCATAGTAGGCATTTAACTTTGCCAAATTTTACCTACTTTTATCCACTGAATTTGTATAATTCCAGAGGAATGTGCAAACAGAATGCAAAATTGAAGTCTCCATGTCATAACAAGTATTTTTCTTTTTATTCTGGCTACTTTTGGAACTTATGGGTAACTGATTTATCAAAAAGCTCTCTGAACCAACTGAAAAGGGGACAAGCCTTTCCCTGCTATGAACTGTCATTTGTAATTTATCACAGTTCGAAAGCAGACCCACAAAGTAGACAGAAAATTAAAACATGGGCAGCTCCTGATTGGAAATTTATTCATGGCAGGTAATAGTACAGGCAGGATCTCTGGCATTACTCAGAGAGAGATTTAATTCTGATAAGTTAGATGATGGCACTTGAATCAGAGATTATAAATGGTGACAGGTTGTGACATATAGATAAGATGAAAATGAGCAACATCACTCCACAGAAGTGATTCAATATAGATGAATTTCTTGAGCAGTCATATAATTACTTTTAAAAACATTTTAAAGTTTTTAAAGAACAAGCCTACACTTGAACTGAACCGTGTACCACTTATATATCTATTTGTCAATAGATTATAACATTAATCACCTGATCAAAGGAAAAGAGTAGAAAATAAATTATATTTAAAATATGTAATGAAAATTGTCATTTCTGATTTCATCTGAATAAGGCACAAACTCAAAATTGTAGACAGACTAGTTATCATATGAAGAGAGCAAATGTAAAGTATTGAGTTTTTACACAGCTATATGCATGAGAGGGATAGGCACTTATAGCCTTTGAAAGTGCAAGTTTTTCATATTTATAAAGAATACTTTCTATTCAGGATTTGTAGGCCTTTTTGCATTTCTAATATAGAAGTACATTATTCCATTGCCTTTTTTAAAGATATAATACTCTATACTGCAGAAACATGGTAGAGGTAAACAATTTTCCACATGGGCAGGTATCTTAATTACCTCTTTTGAATTTGTGAAGTAGTCTATTAATTGGGATCAAATCTCATTATATGTGGAGATTACGTAACACAGATTTAATATCAGGTGTTTTCCCACTGAGTGAAGTACCACTGTCCTCATCCCTTAAATCTCACTGACCATTCACAGCAGAAGTGATCCTCCACTAACTATCATTTCCAAAGTATGTGAAACACTGTGCTGAACAGTCCATCTCTTAAGAAAAAGGACAAGTATTACAGGGAGGGTTTAACCTTCAATGGGAAAGACCAAGGCCAATGACTCACTGTCATGGCTGATGCCAAGCACCAACTACCTGTTATGGGGGAAAATAATCCTGGTAGTAGATGTTCTACATAACATAAGCACATTGAAGCTGATACAACAAGAAAAGTGTGTTCAATTTAGAAGAGTAAACACTTGGAATCTTAAGTCACTAAGAGTGTATTTCATCAAACTGCAATAAATAAATAAATAAATAAATAAATAAATAAAAACAGCAGAGTAGACATTTACTTGTGAATTTTTTTTTAAATTTATAAAAAAAAAAGGCTTTAGAGTAATGATAACCTATGTAAGCCACAATAGTAGAAAGCAGTAAAGATTTTTTAGCTATTTCCTCTCTAATGTTAAAACCTTCCATCCTGGAGGAAAGAGTAAGATATATAAGAAGCAATGGGAAAATGGAACAACATGATACTTTTGGACAGGATGTTTGTAAGGAGGTGAAGTTAAACGATGTTTGAAGGGGAAGAAAAACAGTCCATCTATCAGGGAAGCTCCTTAAATGAGGAAATAAGCAAGTCAAAATAGCTTAAGGTAGTGCCTGAAACTGACAAGATTCAGAAAGTCCCTTCATCCTCAAGATATAACCTGAAAATCACTCTCAGATAAGCAGAGCTGCTTAGACAAAACTTAGAACAAAAAGCTTGAAGAAAAGGGACGAGGCAAACCACCTAGACCAACTGAGCTGCCAGGAAAAGATACTCTCCAACACTGTGAACATTTCAGCTGATTAAATTTAAATAGCATAATCTGAAAAAAGTAGAATTCAAATGTTTTCAATTGATATCCATTACTTACCGTAAGGAGAAATATAATTAATGCATGATGTCATTCACTTCAAAAGTAGCAAAGATCCTGGTAACTAATATACAGTTTGAATGTCTCCAAGTATCTAATATCCCACAATCTCTAATCCTTTAAATTTTGATGCTACAAGTTGAAAATTCCAGACCCAGTCTCATGATATTGGGTAAGGACAAAATGCATGCATGTTAAAATACTCTATAAACTACCAGAAGCTTTAATCAATTAACTTTTTAAACAGTAAAACTTAGTTTATCTATTCCTGAAACAGGATATGTACAAAATAATCTCACTTGTGTTTAGTAAATTAGCTGCAGACAGACCCACTGAACTACTGCTTACATAAAACATAAAATATGAATTTTAAGTGGTCTACTTAAAGCAATGACTATTTCTTTAACAAAATATTTTCTGACTGATCCAACAAGATAAAGCTAATAATAATGTTATTAATAATGACTCACATTAAAACTTAGTGTGTCAATATCACCAAAATATTTTAAATACATATTTATAAACTTGAAACAAAATATTCCATAAATAGATGTACTGTACAATAGTTAAAATTCCTTACATAATGTTTAGGAATCAAAGTAAAAGCATTAATTAATAGTAAGAGAACACAGAAAAAACTGATTTACTGAAAACTTGAAATTATTTTTAAATAACAATAAACTTCATGTTATATGCACTTACCTGGAATAGATAAATAATCTACTATCCCAAAGATCATGGGTCCCTCTGGGTCCAGAATGAAAAAAACAAGAATCAGTCCCATCAAACATGTTTAAACCATCTTCTGAGTTTTTTGAAGCATGGCTATGTACCACGTCTAAGAGGACTACGATGCCCATTGAATGTGCTGTGTCAACAAGTTCTTTCAGTTCTTCAGGAGTTCCATAACGACTGAAAGAAAAGGGCACAGAAAATCAGCGCATCACATTGAAAGCCAACAACAATAGCATATAAATGTCTATGCACAGCACAGTATTAAATATTTTCAAAACATAAATGCAGTATGATAGTTCTTATATACACTCAAAGGTGCTACTTGTTAGAAAGAGAATTAAAAGTATTAAATAAAAAATATTAATTAACTAAAGCTATTAAATGGAACTGATAAGCTAAAAAATTGCTTTTGGGATAAACAATATTAATAAAGCTCTAGGTTTTCATCCTCTGGGCTTCTAACCAAGCCAATCATGTTTACTTATGCTTTCCAGCTGCTCATCCCTCTGTCAGCAAAGAGCTGAACTGATAATAAAGGCCCGTGAGTACTTCTTTCATAAAATACTCAACGATGTCCATTCTGCATTTGTTCTTATATCAGAATATCCATGGAATTAGAGAGTCAAGAGAATGGGCCATGTCTGACCAACAGTTCACATATGCAAAACAGATGGGTATCTTATAAGCTGTCTCCTAGTCTATCTGTAGTAGAAAAAAATAACTTCCAGAAAGGCTTTCTATCACCTCATGAAAATCTTCATGTTACTATTTTCCATGCATCAATTTTGCCCTCTAGACATATAAGTGTCCTTGAACTCTCATCCCATGAGATGACACACTCCTTCATAGCAGAGGCTATGTACATGTGCCTTTTCATGACACAGTACAGTGCTTAGCAAATAGCAGTCTTGTTAATGAGCAACTCCACTAAGCAATTAAGAACTGCTCCTTCAAACGGTAAAACAAATCATGTCAACTTCTAGAAAAGCACTGTGATCCTAATGTCATTAAAAATGAAGACTGAAGCCATGAGGTAATTTCTTATAATATTATGTTCTTCTGCATCTACCACTTCCTTTCCTTGTAATTGCCACATTGAGTTGGTTCTACTCACTGAATAACATGCTTGATAAAAATGTAGTCCTAAGTTTTATTCACCCATTTCTTTCATTCTTTATCAAATGTGTATTAAGATATCTACCATAACCTATGAAATTCTCCATATTATAGAGACTGCATATTGTACATTATTAACATCAGTGTTCAAGAATTTACATGAGAATGAGAGGTCAGAAACATGGAAACATGAAAAAATACATGAAGAATAATGTAGCAAATAATTTTCCCAAGGCAAAATGAAAAAAAAAATTCAAGAAGAGTCATCAGTGAATGGTTCCTACAACTGATATTGAGCAAGAGAGGAGTGAGGAAAAGACAAAGATATCTAAGAGGAAACCATTCAGAGAAGTGAGTACAGGCAGGGAGCAGACAGGCTGTAGTGAGTTTGAAGCATAGGAAAACCACACCAGGTACGGAACAAAATTAGAGAGAGAGAGACAGAGACAGAGAGGGAGTAGCCTGCCTGATAAATGCTGACACCTGACCGAAGGAAATATGTGGTTTTCTGAAAGATACAGTAAATCACTGAAGGGGAGCCTGAGCTGGAGATTCATATGACTTAACTTTCATCTTTAAGCTTTACTTAGGCTGTACTGCAGAAAACAGACATGTGAATCAAGACAAATTTAATGAAGAAAGCATTCAAAAGACCAATAAAGAATTACTGAAACAAGCCAAGTCAACAATTGGCAACTTAGACCAGACTAGGAAGACTGGGGCAAGTGAGCAGCCAGATTTAGGATCCAATGTGAAGTGGCAGATGGCTAAGCTTCATTATAAGTAGAATACAAAAAGGGATAGAAACAAAGAAGTATAATGCCAAAATTCTGGTTTTAACAATTAGAAATTGAAAATGTCACTTAATGAATTTGAAATATGATGGGATAAAGAGTTAATAAAATGTAACTAATAATAAATAAATAAATAAGAACGTGAAGTAATAAAAAAGAAATATGATGGCAAAGGAGGGTGTAGAACATGGTAAGAAATTTAATGTGAAACATACTAAAGACATGTATTAGACATACAGGGTGCTGAGGAATACAACTTAAAAGAACTAGAAACTTCAACTTGGGAGTTTGCACAGAAAGTGTATTAAAGCCAAAGGAATGGATAGATATGGAACAGAATAGAACTAAAAACTTCCCTTTTTATTAGAAAGATGAAGGAGAAAGAGCAGAAGTAAGAAGCAAAATACAAACACTGATGGAAGGGACGTCACAGCAGAATATCATGTTCTGGAATTAAAGAGAAAAATAAAAATCTTCCAAGGAGGTGAAAGAAAGTGGCTGTGTCAAATGATTCTGACAGTTCAAGTTAACCAAGAAAAGCCACTGTACTTCAAATGTAAAGGCCATCAGTGGGTTTAACAAACACACTTTCTTATTACAGCGATAGACATCTTATTGGATGAGTTCAGAAAATAACAGGTATAAAGTGTCTATAGAGACTTATATATAGGTAGCTTATATGAAACGATTACAGGGAGATGTAAGGAAACTGGTTAGTGTTTCCTTCTAGATTCTTATATGCCTAACCCCACTTCTAACTCTCCTTGGTTACATTACTGATACAGTTTCTTTCCACTTCAAATAACACATCACATTTAATCTACAGTCAATTTGGGGGTATTATAATAACAACTTGTTAGATCTTGATAACAGTGGAAAGCATTATATATAAATGAGTACTAAATTGACGTCTATTTCCCAAACTGTAAACTACATGAGGCAGAATAAAGGTAGGGTTTGTACAATCTGTGGTAATAAAAGGCACACAAGACTATTTAATGTAGTCTTTCTACCCACAGATCCATATTGTGGTAAATTTAGTTTGAGTTGAACAATCTGTCTATGCATTATATATCCAACCTACAGGCTCTGACCTTATGTCAATCTGTTTCTATAGAAAGGTGTGAGTTCCTTAGTACTGGCTTGCATAGGACAGAGTTGATGGTAAGCATGGTAACATAGTAAGCATGAAAGAGTATGTGCCCTCAAAGGTATAATTTTCAGTAAATAAGGAGACATTCATCAACTGATGTCATACTATGTAACATGACATGAAATCGAGGCCAAACAAGTCTGTATCTATCTGAAAAAAAGCTAACGACCTCAGTAAAAGAAAACATTCAGTTTCTGTCAACCACTGACCATAAATGAAGTTACAAAACAAAACAAATGTAGACCATTACAATGGTTAATATACACATGAAGATGAAATATTCATTTTACCTTGAAGCTGCAAAGAAGCTAGTGATTTGGTACCCAAAACTGGCATAGTAAGCATGTTCCATGATCGCCATCAACTGAATGCAGTTGTATCCTATATATACAAAACCCAAAGAAAGTCAAAACTACATTTAAAAATGAATAAAAAAATGCATGTTCTTATTAAAGACATAACTTTAATAAAGAATCTGGAAGGTCTAACTATCGTGCAAAGTCCGAATACTTGACACAATTTACTTCTCTGACTTCATAACACAATCGGACATTTGTCTCTTAGAGTCACACTCTGCCTAGTTGTTTGAAATGCTTTCATTTTAATAAGTGACAAATGATATGCAAATATAAACATAATTTTGCTTTGGAATATTAAACATGGAAATCTGCATATGCTAAGCTTCAGGTTTACTTGTAATATCCATAATGAAGATTATGAGCCGAAATAAAAGTAACTGATTGCATGATATATGCTTTTTACTTTGCCTCTTTTCATTATGATTCTGACATTTTACCATATGGCTTCAGAAATATTTCTAGATTCATTTTTTTCTACAAAGTAGGTCTTTTGAAGCAAGGGGTGATGTCTCTATGAGATTACTTAACAGCAACAAGTATGTTTCACGGGCACATGCAAACACTGGCAAAACACACAGAGTTTCTCCATCAGAATGTTTTTTTTGGGGGGGGTTGTTTGTTTGTTTGTTTCTCGAGTGGTAAATGAAGTCACTCAAAAAGTACGGATTGGATTGTTCTTTAAATATTCAAAACAGGAGTAGAATAAGCCACAAGTAAAACACAAAGAAAAGGGAACCTCTTGAACTTACAAAGAAAATAAAGATACAGAAAAGCTTTATGAAAATAAGTTTTTTTTTTTTATTTCCCAAGTACAACTTGATTATTTATCACATATAATCTGGTCTCTTACAAAGTTACATTCCTGCAACACACATACTAAAACATCCTTAGTATTTTCCTAATATCCAATTCAAACAATCTTCACAGTGTTCTTAAGGAGCACATAAAAGCAGATTCACTAAAAAGTCACTTAAAAATATAAATGAACTTGTGAGAAAACAGAATCCAAATTAATTTCCTTCTCTTCAGTTGCTGTGTTGCAGCTTCTCATGACTGCATTTTAGCACATCATGGATTCTCTAATGTTACAAATAAAAATTCAGGACTAGGAAATTACATATTTTCTCTGAGCTTTTCATTGGCATATTGTTAAGGGGAAAAAAAAAATCATTCTATCAGCCCTGGCAGAAACATGGTTCTTGAATCTTGCTCAAATGATGGGCATCAATTATCATATATCTTACAATGAAACTTAGAGTTTTCAGTTAAATCTCCATTACATAACAAATACTGTTCTTATAGAGCACAACCTCATCTTTCCATAGTTTATTTGAATAGCCCGAATCAGGCCTCCCTTCATGTATTCTCAGGCAACTCAAGCAAGGTTGTAGAGGAGCATCTAGTACTGCTCAGCCACATATTAAAATCTGGGTATAAATAATTTATCATTCTATAATAAATGAAAAACTTCTTCAGTGAATAATTGTTACATGATACCTATCCACCAATGCTAACAATAAACTTAATTAATTTTGGTTTCTGAAATTGTAGTTCAAAAATCAAAGATAATTAGGATATATACATAACTGAAAACTTTAACCCTGACTTGCATTTAAATCTCTCCTCTAGTTAAAACCTAAACTCCCTGGCAGAGGTGATATAATCAAATGTACTTTGTCTTCTTGTCTAGCTACTGCAGCAGGTGCCAAATATGCTACAGAATTTTTTTATGAACAGCATTATCTATTAAAGAAAAATAACAGATATAATGTCTATTGAAGCAAGTAGTCAGCCAAATGCTATTCATTCTCCTGCTTCTCTGAAGACAGTCTATGTCATGGTAGTCTGATATGTGAACCATCTCACGTCTTTCAAATGTGGTTGAGAAATGTTTGTGCAAAAAGTCATCCAGACAATGACACTATATAATAACTGATCCCAAATGAGTTCCAGATACCTTACAAATACAAGATTTTTCTCCATCAAATACTAAAATGGACAAACTGTAATCAATGACCACGTCAAATGATAAAGGTTATCTTCTGTAGGAAAGTAATTACACTTGCATATTTATCTACAATTTGGAAGCCATCAGTTCACATTACTTTAAATTGAAATTGGAATAATATCTTATGCTTATGCTCTATCTTATTCCATTTCTCTTTTCTATGCTATCACTATTACAGGGCAATTGGAGAAGCCTAAAATAAAATGCATTTCTATTACATATTTAATCTCATAACACAAAAAAGAGACACTTGTAATTAGCTTTTTTAATAAGAGAACAGTCTCATTAAAGTTTTATCTGAATAAAAATCACAATTATTACTTACCAAGGTCTTTGATTCTTGGTAGTACATTGCTAGTAAAATGTTTATAAGAGGCTATTTTTCCTTCATGAGAAGAAATTCCCACATGGGATTCATAAATTCTTAGACTCCGTGGTTTCTTAGGTCTGGAATGCTTGAACTACAGAATAAAAAGTTACATATGGAATTCAAGCAAGAATTCAGTTGTGACACTAGTTAATAAAGCACGGGAAGTGAAAGAGTAGATAGACTCAGAGAAACACTTGTGACTACTTGCCCATATCAAAGGCAATGGCTGCCTTTGCTGGCATGCACTGCATTTCTTAATCACATACAGGATTGTATTAACAAACAATTATTTTAAAAATCATAAAATAACTTTTATATAGCATCACTGGCAGGAAGGATTTTTTCTTTTTTAGATTAAACCTTATTAAAAAGTACAGAGTCTTGAAGGCACATATAATTTAATTGTTTAATACAAATCATTCATTAGCAAGATTGAGTAATATAAAGGCCTGAAAAATTAGTTCTAAAATATGTATGAGTTATGAAACAAAAACATCCCCTAACACATTTATTACATAGTCTACCATCCCAGTGCTCTTTTCATAACTACACTAACCCATCTACACATCCCTGGTAGTGATAAATTTTACATTATTTGAATCTTTATAAGTTGGAAACTATAATACATATATTAATATTCCTTCTAGATATGTATATAGAAATGTACTGGTTTTGACTAACTTCAAAACAAACAGAAAGAAAAAAATTATTTCTATGTTTCATTGACTAGATATGACATACTTTGATATAAGGTGTACAATACAAGAAAACTATCATGCAAAACACCCAACAAGCGGTGAAGAAAAATTGGACACTATTATAAAAGATATGAAAGTAAAAATTAATTTCCCTAGAACTACTGAAATAAGCAATTATTTAAAAATCTGTTGTTCTCACTTTATATGAGTCTTCTGGATCCCAGTGTATCCAATCATAATTCACGTTGTTGTTTTCACGGACCACATACTTTGCCCACGGCGAGATGCGATACAGTATCTCACCACTCTTACTGGTGATAACTACCTAAAAGGAAAGCAGGACAACACTTGATGTAAAGTGGGTACACGGCTCTAACGGAGCGCATAACAGCTACCGAGCACTGCACTGCCCAGGGAAGCAGAATGAGTTCAGAACTGAGTTCCCAGGTGTGTGATCACAAAATCACATTTTAATTTTTTGCTCATCTGCTATTGTTATGTGATCCTTAAAGTTATTTATAAATTGTATATTATATGATCCTCTTCCAGTTTGCACGATTGCAGGCCAACTATTGGAGTAGTTAATTAAACATACTATATATACTAAAGAGACAAGGTTATTTCAAACTTTCCATCATAAAGTCAATCATCCACAGGAAATATTCCTCTTTTTCAGGATGCAAATTAAAAAAAAAAAGATTTATACAGTCATCACTTCCTTAACTCCTTTGTGAAAATAAGTCATAACATTTTCACATGCTGAGTAAGTAGAATACTTTAACACTTGACATGTATACATGTACAAACACAATTTTAGAATGTCATCAAATAGAAATAAAATACTATAACCAGTCAACAGTATTCCTCTAAATGGTGGTACTTAACCTTCCCAATGCTGTGACGCTTTAATACAGTTTCGGATATTGTAGTGACCACCAGCTATAAAATTATTTCTTTGCTACTTCATAGTTATAATTCTTTCTTCTGTTATGAAGCATAATGTACTATGTGATGTGCAACCCTTGGGGAAAGCTCCTTTGACCCTCAAAGGGATCATGCCGCACAGTCTGAGAACCACTGTTAATAAAACTAGCTTTTGGATACTGAGCTGCCATGGCTACGTCTGCACAGGGTTTCTAGGTTATATCCAAACATGGTCCTTGGTTGGAGAATCAGTCTCAGAAAAGACCCCTGGGCCCAGATATATTTGGTCCTTGTGGAGGTCCTGTTCTCTCTAGGTCTTACTAACTCCCCCTTCTTTTATATGATTCCCTGAGGGAGGAACAGACTGTCTGCTCAGCCACAGAGGAGGACATTGCAGCCAGTCCTGATGAGACCTGATAAGCTAGGGTCAGATGGAAGGGGAAGAGGACCTCCCCTATCAGTGGACTTAGAGAGGGGCATGGGAAGAGATGAGGGAGGGGGCTACAGCTGGGATACAAGGTAAATAAACTGCAATTAATATACAAAATAAAATTTAAAAAACAAACAAAAAACTAGCTTTTGTGAGCAAAAGCAGCATTATTTTGCTGATGATTATTTTGCTGACTTTCCAGTACACCGAGACATCAGAAGCCACTTAGGTATAACTGTCAGAAGAAGCAGACACATGGTCAACATCCATGTTCCTACACCTTGTGCTCAGTTACAGAAAGAATGCAATGTTCTTGCTGCTGATGCTAACACCATTTTTTATATAATTTTCATTCACTTTACATCCTTGTTGTAACCCCATCCCCTCTTGCCTCCAAGCCCCACCATTCCTCCCTCTCTCTTCCCCTTCCCTTTTCTTCAGAAAAGCAGAGTTCCCTTCTTCATCTACCCCAGTTTACCAAGGTGCATTAGGACTAAGCTGGTCTTCTCCCTTTGTGGCCTGGCAAGGCAGTCCCTCCAGGAGGAAGAGATCAAAAGGCTGGCAACTGAGTCCCTGACCCATGCAGTCCCCACTTCCTTTACTAGAGGACCTACATGAAGCCTAGGCTGCCCATCTGCTACATCTTTATAGGGGGCCGAGGTCGAGGTCCAGTCCATGCATGGTCCTTGGTTGATTCTTCAGTCTTAGTAAGCCTGTCTGGTCCCAGGTTATTTAGCGCTACTGTTCTTGTTGTGGAGCTCCTGTCACCTCTATGTCCATTTCTCATTCCTCCCACAAGAATTCCTAACCATCCCACAATGTATGGCTGTGAATCTCCACATCCGTTTTGGGGCACTGTAGGGAAGAGCCTCTCAGAGAACAATTCTGTTGGGTTCCTCTCTGCAAGCTTAGCATAGTATTGTTCATAGTATCAGATGATTTTCTCCAACAGAGTAGGTCTTTGATTTGGCCAGCCATTAGTTGGGCATTTTGCTCAATCTGTGCTCTATCTACTCTCTTTATCCCTGCATATCTTGTAGGCAGGGTTAATTTTGGGTCAAAGCTTTTTTGGGTGGGTTGGTGTTCCCCTCCCTCTGTTAGGAGACTAGTCTAGTTAGAGTGTGTCCTCTTCAATCTCTATGGCCTCTGCTACTAGAAGTCTCTGCTTGAGTCCCCCTCATATCCTCCCAGGAGCCTTCCCTGACTTAGGTCTCCAATTGTCACTGAGAGAAACCCACTCTCAGTTTCTCTTTTCTCTACATGCCTTCTGCCCTTAAACCCTCATTCTCCCCAGGTCTGATCTCTACCCTCTTAACCTTCTGGGGTCCCTCTCCTACCTTATTCCCTCACTTCAGCCACATCTGTCTATTCTACCTTCCTTTCTAAGTGAGATATGCATTCTCCCTTAGATACTCTGTTACTTATCTTCTTTGGGTCTGTACTGCTTAGTAGATTTATCCTGTACTACATGTCTAAAATCCACATAAGTGAGTACATACCATGTGTGTCTTTCAGGGTCATGTGTGCTATACCCCACTCAGGATCATCTTTTTTTGTTCCAACCATTTACGTGTAAATTTCATTTCTTTGTTTTTAATAGCTGAATAGTATTCCATTGTGTAAATGCATCACAGTTTGTTTATGCACTCTTTGGTTGAGGGATATCTAGGTTGATCCAGATTTTGGCTATTGTGAATAAAGCTTCTATGAACATAGTTGAGCGAGTGTCTTTGTTGTATGGTGGAGGATCTTTTGGATATATACCCAGGAGAAGTTTAGCTGTGTCTTCAGGTAAAGCTATTCCTAAAGTGCCAGACTGATTTCCAAAGTGATTGTACAACACTCTACCAGCAATGGAGGTGGGTTCCCCTTTCTCCACAACCTCACTAGCATGTGCTGTAGCTTGAGATTTTGATGTTAGCTATTCTGACCTATGTGAGATAGAATCTCAGAGTTCTTTTGATTTGCATTTCCCTGATGAATAAGGAAGTTCAGCATCTCTTTAAATGCTTTTTGGCCATCGGAGATTCCTCTGTTGAGAATTCTTTGTTAAGTTCTGTGTCCCATTTTTTAATTGGTTGCTTATTGGTGTTTGATTTCTTGAATTCATTATGTATTTTGGATATTAGTCCTTTGTTGGATATACAATTAGTGAAGATCTTTTCCCAATCTGTAGACTGTTTTTTTTTCATTCCAGTGAGTGTCCTTTGCCTTACAAAAGCCTTTCAGTTTCAAGAGTTTCCATTTATTAATTGTTGATCTCAGAGCCTGAGCTGTTAGTACTCAGTTCAGGAAGTTGTATTCTGTATCAATGAGTTTGAGGCTCTTCCCCACTTTCTCTTCTAATGGATTTAGTGTATCTGGTGTTACATTGAGGTCTTTGATCAACTTGGATTTGAGTTTTGTACAGGGAGATAAATATGGATCTATTCATAATTTTCTACATATAGACATCCAGTAAGACCAGCACCATTTGTTAAAGAAACTATCTTCTTTCCATTGTATGGTTTTGGACTCCTTTGCCAAAACTCAAGTGACCATGGGTATGTGAGTTTATTTCTGAGTTTTTTATTTGATTCCATTGATCAACCAGTCTATTTTTATGTCACTACCATACAGTTTTTATTACTGTTGCACTGCAGTATAGCTTAAAGTCAGAGATAAAGATACCTCCAAAAGTCCTTTTATTGGAGAGGACTGTTTTAGCTATTCTGAGTTTTTCCTTTTTTCATAAGAAGTTTAGAATTGTTCATTAAAGGTCTGTAAAGAATTATGTTAGTATCTTGATGGGGATTTCATTGAATCTGTAGATTGTTTTTGATAAGATGGCTATTTTTACTATGTTAATCCTACCGATACACAAGTATGGGACATCTTTCCATCCTCTGATATCTTTTTCAATTTCTTTCTTCAGAGACTTGAAGTTCTTGTCATACAGGTCTTTCAATTTCTTGGTTAGAATTACACCAAGATATTTATATTATTTGTGGCTATTGTAAAGGATATAGTTTTCATAATTGCTTGCTCAGCCCATTTGTTGTTTGTGTACACAAGGGCTACTGATTTTTCTGAATTAATCTTGTATCTAGCCATTTTGCTAAAGTTGTTTATCAGCTTTTGGTGTTCTCTGGTGGAATTTTTGGGGTTGCTTATTTACACTATCATATCATCGGGAAACAGTGATACATTGACTTCTTCCTTCCCAATTTGTATCCCCTTGATTCTTTTAATTGTCTTACTGCTCTAGCTAGACCATAAAGTACTATATTTTAGAGGTATTGAGAGAGTGGGCAACCTTGTCTTGTCCCTGATTTTAGAAAAATTGCTTTGAGTTTCTCTCCATTTATCTTAATGTTGGCAAATGGCTTGCTATATATAGCCTTCATTATGTTTATGTATGAGACTTGTATCCCTGATCTCTTCAAGACTCTAATCATGAATGTGCTGGCTTTTGTCCAAGGCTTTTTCTGCATCTAATATAACTTTTTTTTCCTTTGAGTTTGTTTATGTGGTGAATTATGTTAATGGGTTTTCATATGTTGAACCATCCCTGCATCCCTGGAATGAAGCCTACTTAATCATGGTGGATGATGTATTTAATGTGTCCTTGGATTCAGGTTCCAAGTATTTTATTGAGGTTTTTTGTTTTGTTTTGTTTTGTTTTTTTGTATTGATGTTCATAAGGGAAACTGGTCTGAAATTCTTTCTTTGTGTGGTATCAGGGTGACTGTGGCTGCATAGCATGAGTTTGCCAAAGTTCCTTTAGTTTCAATTTTGTAGAATACTTTGAGGAGTATTAGTATTAGCTCTTCTTTGAATGTCTGTGATAAAACCATCTGGACTAGGGCTTTTTTTGATGACTGGTTCTACTTCCTTGGGGATTATAGGACTGTCTAAACTGTTGAACTGATCTAGATTTAGCTTTGGTAGATAAAATCTATTGAGAAAATAGTTCATTTCCTTTATATTTTCCAATTCTGTGGAATACAGATTTTTGAAATAAGACCTAATGATGTTTTGGATTTTCTCATTTTTTGTTGTTATATCCAACTTTTCCTTTCTGATTTTGTTAATTTGGATACTCTCCCTCTGCCTTTTAATTAGATTGGCTGAGGGTTTGTCTACCTTGTTGATTTTTTCAAAAAAACAGCTCTTGGTTTCATTGAATCATTCTCTTTGTTTCCAATTTATTGATTTCAGCCCTGAGATTATTACCTGTTGTCTACTCCTGTTTGGTGTGTTTCCTTTTTGCTGTTCTAGAGCTTTCAGGTAAGCTGCTAAGTTACTAGTAATGGTATCTCTCCAATTTCTATATGTAGGTGCTAGTGCTATGGACTTTCCTCCTAGAACTGCTTTCATTGTGTCCTATAAGTCTGGGTATGTTATGCCTTCATTTTCATTGAAAACTAGAAAGTCTTTATTTATTTCTTTCTTCCCTTATACAGTGGTCATTGAGTAGGGAGTTGTTCAGTTTCCATAAGTTTATATTTTGTTTCAGTTGCTGTTGAGTTCTAGCTTTACTCCACGGTGGTCTGATAGGATGCAGGGGGTTATTTTAATCTTCTTATATTTGATGAGGATTGCTTTGTGACTGAGTATATGAGCAATTTTGGAGAAGGTACTACGAAGTGCTGAGAAAAAGGTATATTCTCTTGTGTTTGGATGAAACGTTCTGTAGATATCTGTGAGGTCCATTTGACTCATGATGTCTGTTAGTTTCTTTACTTCCCCATCTTGTTTCTGTCCTGATGAATAGTCCATTGCAAAGAGTGGGGTATTGAAGTCTCCCAGTATTAATGTGTTCAGTTTGATGTGTAATTTAAGCTTTAGTCATATTTCTTTTACAAATGTGTATGTCCCTTGCTTTGGGGGCATAGGTTTTAAGAATAGGTGTTATCTTGGCAAATTTTTCCTTTCTCTTTTGATTAATTTTGGTTGAAAGTTTCTTCTATTAGATACTAGAATGGCTACTCCAGCTTGCTCTTGGAAAACCTTTCACCAGCTATTTAATCTGAGGTAATATCTATTGTTATTGCCGGGGTGTGTTTCTTATAAGCAGTAGAAAGATGGGTCCAGTTTTCACATCCATTCTGTTAACCTGTGTCTTTTACTGGGGAGTTGATGCTGTTGATGTTGAGAGATGTTAATGACCAGTTGTTGTTGTTTATGCCTATGTCTTAATGTTGGTGGTGGTAAGACTGTGTGTGAGTCCCTTTTTTTGGGTTTTGCTGGTGTGGGGTTGTTTATTACATGTGTTTGCTTGGGTATAGTTGGCTTCCTTGGGCTGGAGTTTTCCTTCTAGAATCTTCTATAGGGCTGGATTTGTGGATAGGCACTGTTTAAATTTGTTTTGGTGGAGGAATATCTTGTTTTCTCTCTTTGTGGTGATTAAAAGTTTGACTGGGTATAATAGTTAGGGCTGACATCTGTGATATCTTAGTATCTGTAAAATGTATTTCCAGGTATTTCTGGCTTGTAGAGTTTCTGGTGAGCAGTCAAGTGTAATTCTAGTAGGTTTGCTTTTATATGTGACTTGGCCTTTTTTTCTTTTGCAGCTTTCAATATTCTCTCTTTTAGTGTTTTGCTTATCATGTGTCAGGGTGATTTTCTTTTCTGGTTCAGTATATTTGGTGTTCTGTGAGCTTCCTGTATGTTTATAGGCCCATGCTTATGTTGAAAATATTTTCTGGGCCTTGCCTATGGGAGTCTTCTCGTTCTTCCATTCCTATTATTTTTAAGTTTAGTCTTTTCAGGGTGTCCCAGATTTTTTTGATGTTCTGTAATCTGGAGCGTCTTAGATTTGACATTTTCTTTGAATAATGTATGGATTTCTTCAATCATATCTTCTACCCCTGAGATTCTCTCTTCCATCTCTGGTATTCTGTTGGTGATGTTTATTTCTGTAGTTCCTGTCCTTTTCTTTAGGTTTTCCATCACCAGGACTGCCTCAGATTGAGTTTTCTATATTGCTTCTAGTTCTATCTTTAGGTCTTGAATAGTTTTAGTCATTTTCTTCTGTTTGATTGTAGTTTCCTATATTTCTTTAGGAGATTTGCTCAATTCTTTCACCTGTTTGATTGTATTTGTGCTACTTTGAGAGCTTTATTTTCATTCTTTAAGGCCTCTATCATTTTCATAACCTCAGATTTAAAATATTTTCTTTTGCTTCATGTGTGATAATATTCTCAGGGTTTGCTATGATAGGACCATTGGTTTCTGGTGGTATCATATGGCCCTTAGTTTGTTGCTTGTGTTCTTAAGCTGGCCTCCAGCCATCAGATGGGCTCTAGCTAACAATGTCTCTTAAGATCATCTCGAGAGGCAACTTTGTGAAAACGACAAAGCAGACATACTTACTGAATGCTATATAGCAGCGAATATTTCCAAAGTCCATTACAATGATGCAAAACCACTAAGTAAGTGATAGGCAACTGGGCCTACAGTTTCAATTGTGAGGGGCTTGGAAATGAAAAACCATTAAAAACATGGTGCTCAAATTCTTCAAGGCTATGAGAGATAAATCATTTGTATTGGAATGCCAAACTTTCTGTCAGCATTTAAGAAGTGGTAACAGGAAAACTCACACTTTTGTCATTAATATTTTGATATAATCAAAACACACATTGGACAAAGATTATTTGCTCATCCACTGAATGCATCATCTGTCCCAATGTTCTTCTGTTTCTTTCTCTAACATATATACCTAGGGATACATATTAATGCAAAGAACTTCAACTTTCTGTCTCATGCTCCTTTCGTTTGTTTATTTATATTTTTTATTTAATACAATTTATACACTTTGTATCTCAGCTGTAACCCCCTCCTTTATTCCCTCCCAATCCTACCCTCCCTCCCTCATTTCCTCTCATGTTCCTCCCCTAGTCTACTGATAGGGGAGGTCCTTCTTCCCTTCCATCTGACCCTAGCCTATCAGGTCTCAATAGGCCTGACTGTACTGTCTTCTTTTGTGCCTGGCAAGGCTACTCCCACCTGAGGGGGAGATCATCAAAGTGCCAGCCACTGAGTTCATGTCAGGGACAGTCTCTGTTACCCTTAGTAGAGAACCCACTTGGAGACTGAGCTGCCATGGGCTAAATCTGAGCAGGGATTCTAGGTTATCTCCATGCATGGTCCTTGGCTACTTTCAAAAAGATTTAAATGATATGTAGGGCAAAGTTTTCCACTAAACTGAAAAATTATTCCGGTTTTTACATAATAACTTTCTTTTTTTAATTTTTTATTTTTTTAATATTAGTTAGTTTGTTAACTTTGTATCCCTGCTGTATCCCACTCCCCCTTTCTCTCCCAATCTCACCCTCTCACCCTCATCTCTTCCCTGCCCCTTTCCAAGTCCACTGATAAGGGAGAAACTCCTCTCCTTACATCTGATACTGGTTTATCAGGTGTCTTCAGGACTGGCTGAAAAGTCCTACTCTGTGTCTTAGCAAGGCTGCTCCTCCCTGGGGGGTCAGGGAAGGTCAAAGAACCAGCCATTGAGTTTATGTCAGAAACAGTCCCTGTTCCCCTTATTAGGGTACCCACTTGGATACTGAGCTACCAAGGGCTACATCTGAGCAGGGGCTCTAGGTTGCATCTATACATGGTCCTTGTTTGGAGAAACAGTCTCATAAAAGAACCCTGTGCCCAGATATATTTTGTCCTTGTGGAACTCCTGTCCTCTCCAGGCTGTATTAACTCCCCCCCCCCCTTTTTTTGATTCCCTGCTTTCTGCTGGAGATTTGGTTTTGAGTCTCAATATTTGCTTTGATACACTGCTAGGTAGAGTCTTTCAGAGGCCCTCTATGGGAGGCTCCTGTCCTGCTACTTGTTTGTTCTTATGTTTCCCCATATAACACAACTGGTCCAGGTAATACACTTCCCTTTCAGTGCCTCTTCACAGTGTCTTTATTCTCAGAAACCACCTGAGAGTACTATGATAAATCCAGCCAGGAGACATCCTAATAAAGTAAGAAAACATGTTTTTGTATGTAATTTTGTTTATAACTGTTTTTGGGGAGGATTGGGTTTCCTGAATATTTCCTATGCTCCAGTAACTTATGATTCCATTTAGGAAGTTTCAGGTGTTAGTGTTCCTGCGTGCTGTGTTAAGTTGATCTTTTAACATTTACTAACAGATGGGGACAAAATTTTCACTTGATACATTCATATGGAAGATCTTATTCACGGTTATTGAGTATAAAAATCTCTCTGAAGAGTAATTTATCAGAGTAGCAGAAGTAAAAATAATAGTAATATCAAGGTTTGTGCTATTTTTATTATGTAATTAGTTCCAGAAAAACAGAGTGTGTCCATAAAAATTATGCCCTTATCTAATAACCATTTAACATTTTCATTAATAAAAATTAAATACTTGAATAATATATAATATGTTAAAAAAACACACTATTGATCCTTACCCAAGAAACACTTTAAGTTATGAAAAGAGAGTATTCTACTTCATTAATGTACATGCACAGAACAGGGGGATGGCAGATTTTATTGTCCATTTGTAGTTCAATTATTACTTCAGTCCTTGTATGTATCTTCTAAATTTGAAAACAGATAAGTAACCTGTATAATTATACAATTCCAGGAGTCCATGCTACTTGAGTTTTAAATCTTTTGCACATTAACCATACGGTTACCCATTTAGTAAGTAAAACAGGAAGAGAATGTATCAATACAGTAATAGGTATTATAGCACAACATTTATATGGCAAATAATTTGTGAAATTATAATGTTATAATCTTGTTAGGAACAATTATTTTGTACATGTTTTATTTAATAAATCAAATAATGTTACTTATATAAAGGTTATAATCAAAGGACATTATCACATCAATAAATAAAGGAGACAATGAAAGAAACATCTAGATGTACAAAAGTGCAATTGATTTAAATGAACCATATGAAGTCAAATTTTATACAAAGAATGTTATATGGAGGTCAAATATACAGTACAAACAAGTTTTGTAAATGGCAACTATCTAAAAAATAAATAAATAAATGTCATACAACAAATATCTTTTTAAATCTTTTTTTCAAAGGAATGTCTCTCCATGCACTGGAAAAAATTGCTGAAATAAGGATTCTGTTCAGGTGGCCAGCAATTCTGTAGAAAATCATAGACATTCTCTGCTGGTTATAAGAAGACAAGCATTAACATATTCTGGACGATGGTACTGAAAGTAACTCCAGGTTCATGACTGAACATACAGCAGACAAGCATAAAAATGCAGATATTAAATAATATTCAATTTGCCCGAAGTCCCCTGCCAGTCCCATGATTCCTCCCTCTTCTCCCCCTATAAGTGGGACTGGCAGGAGATGAGGGAGAGGGACATAGCAGGGATACACAATGAATAAACTATAATAAATAATACATTTAAATTTTTTAAAAGAAAAAAGATGATAATTGGAAATATTTTCTAAAATTTGAATGTGTTTGATTTTGAACTTGAACTTTGCACTTCTGTTAGTGAGGGAGTTGTAGAAAGATAGCCAGAAAGTTACCAAGGTACCTGTGAAGGGTAAATGTTCTCTCCTTGACTGGATCTGGAATCAACTAAGAGATAAGATCTGGGCATTATTTAGGGCCATTTCTAGGAAGAATTAACTGAAGAGTTAAGAGAGATAGTGGCATCTTCCAGTGGTCATCAAGATCTAAAGATGCCATAGATCAAAGGCAGAGTGGCCAACCTGCCTGCCTTTTGGTGATGAACATGCCTATTTCATTGTTGCAGCAGCGGCTACTATTACCAACCTTTACTGACAATCTCCAGCTTCTTTTAGTTTCAACAATGAACGTGAAGTCAGTGACTTCACTGGTAATCATCCATGCCTTCAGCATGAGACTGAAACTGCTGGGCCAGTGAGTTCCATGGACTCACCAGCTTACTGACATCCACTTATTGTACTATTTAGTGCTTCATTACTTATGCCATCAAATAAAGGCCCTTCTATATTCATTATTCTATTGTTTCTATTCATCTGGAAAATCCTGACTAATGCAATAGTGAATAATCTAGATCTCTGATATATAAATGACCACTTCTTGAATAAATTTTTATAACACTGCAAAAAAATCCATTGGTGACTTTATATAAACTTGAGTTGTATTCACGCTATAAACGATATTACTGCTACTTGTATACTGAGCTTCTCTGCATACTAAATAAACAGTTATTTTAAAAAAACAACATTTTTAATAGTTTTATACTGAAACTAACCAAGGTTCATATGTTATAGAGACCTCTTTTTGTTTCTCATCTTAGTTCTTAAATTGCAGTCAAATAATTTTATGTAAGATATATGCTGATAAAAAACCTTCATCATGTCCCTTCTGACTACAATCAGAGATAAGATGGAGAAATGGACAAGAAATCAAATGATTAAACTAGTCTCTGTACCTTGTGTTACTCAATAGCAGGTACTACCTAGAAGAAAAAAAGACCATAGCAAGGATGGTGTCTTATCTACAAAAGGAGTAACATTTAATAAAGTTATGTATCTTATTTTTTATAGTTATATAGCTTTTATTATATAAACTTTGAATAACATATATAAATGAGAGAAAATAGAAAGAGACTGCTTATTTTGAAACATATTATGACAATTTTGAAGTTTTTCCTCTTCAATAAACAGAAAGAAAGAAGAAAGAAAGAGAAAGAAGCCTTGCCCAAGTTGAATCCATAAGAATTTGTATACAAGTAGTGAAAAAGCTTCTGTAACCAAATTAAACTTGTTAACAGAAGACTTTTTCAAAGACTAAGCATATTGGCCACAATGCAAATCTGTGATGTGATTTTAATAATTGTCAGATCAACAAGTTTTACCAAATGTTAGGATAAAGAACACCCCATAAAGGACATGAACGGGCATTTTGGGGGCAAAATTTTAGTTAGTTTGCCTTTGGCTTAACACCAGTTATATAATTACAGATATAAACACTCATCTCTGTAATATGGGAGAAAATAAACAGCAGAATACTTTTAAAGGGAAATAAATAGTAGCAGTAGTTGTTTCTTCTAAAAAAAAAAAGAGTTCTTATTTAGAACAATTTAGAAACATGAGTGCTTTTGTCATATAAAGAAAATTACTATTCCCCAAAGCTTACACTCAGTTTCCCAATACTTTAACCGAGATAATAAGTATTAGGACTGTACTTTTTCTCTATCACTGCTTTTCTACTGAGAAAAAATATTTAAGAAATAAAGAAACAACTAAGCAGAACTGGTAAAGAGCTTGCTTCATTTCAAGCGTATTACCAGAACAAAAGCCTTATAAAGGGAGGCTACTACAGAAAGAGAAAATCCAAATGGATTAGTTGAGATTTAGGAACCAAGAATTGAAAATGATATCCATGAGCAAGTGAGGATAACTACACCTAAGTTAAAAGAAAAGGAACGATGCAGAGCTGTTCTAATAGGGTAAAGACACGAATGAATTACCTATGATATAAAAACAAAGGATTTAAACATCCAAAATATTGAAGGATCAATATAGTCATAAAGGAAAAAAGCCATGAAAGAGGAAAAAAATCAGTGAGTTTTCATTATTGAAAAAGTGAGTTTCAAAGAGGTTCATCCATGTGCAGTGAAGACTGGAATTCTATTAAGTAAACAAAGTTGTAATCTGATATGATGTCAATACAAAATCTAAGGTACACATTCAGAAGTAATAGGACAGAGGATGCAGTGTCATAGATGAATTGAATCTTTTTACGAAAGTTTTATTAAGTATCATTATAAAAGTATATTTGGTGATAAACAATCAATTGAAGAACGAATATGATTATTAAGCAATCACTCTAAGTGCTACTTCACTGAAATAAAATTCAAGTGTAGAGGGGAGGAAAAGGGAATGATTCAACCCAGGAAAAAAATATAGAGAAATCCCAAAAAACAATTTATTGAGGAGTAATTCTAAGATTAACAAGCTAAGAAAACATTTAATTACATATTTAATGTACACTGAGATAGATTCTTCTAGAATAGTTAATGACTATTAAAGAAATTAAATAATGGTGCGAATTCTGAATTCTCAGCCCTCATATAATCTCTTACAAATTAAAGTCTCAAAATATTGATTTTGATACTATCACCATTTCTCTTATCTTCTACAGAAAAATCTTTATTTTTGTCAGGTACAAGTGGTATTTGGGGAAGCAGAAGAGTAAGTAGTTTATAGAAACAAGGACAAACATAAAATGAGAAGGGGAAGAAATATTTCATGTAATGGGAAACAATGACTACTTGATTTAAGATGTAACTTGAAAATACCTGATAACCTCTTATCAAGTGATTTTTTTTTTATACATTTCCAAGTTGTTATAAAATATAGTTCAGAACTGAAGTGACCCTTTAATAAATGGACTCGGACACTGGTGGCTGTGAAAATCAACATGAGAAGAAGCAGTGATCGATACTAATATCATCACAATACAGTTAGTTATTAAAAACCATTCTCATCTACTATAGTATGTTCAAATTACTGAACATAAATTTCCCCAACTCTCTGAGATAGGCAGCAATAACACAAACAGTAAATTTAATGTCTTCACTTTTTATTTTTTTATTTTTTTATATTTTATTTATTTATAAATTCACTTTTTATTTTCCTAGTTAAGATGAACTGATTCACATGGGAGAAATATAATAGTGTCATTATATTTAAATGGGTCTGAGTGAACAGCATGGCTAGAAAGGGTAAATGAGAGAAGAGAGAAAAAGAGAAAGAGGGAGGAAGGGGGGAAGAAATACTTTTAAATGTAAAGAAGCTAAACAATAATTTTGACATTTCACATACACTTAGCTGTGGTATTCAATAAAACTGCAACTTAAATATATAAAATATATTAAATATGTAAATCATGAAAAAGGTAAAACAATATGTACTGTCCATAAGCAAAAGTTTCTATCCTATTCACAAAACCCTTATTTATTATTAGTTGAGGATATACTTGGTAAAAGTGCAAAGTTTTTTATTACCATAATCAAAAATAATAAACAACTAAGTAGTCACAAAATATAACCTCTTCCCTTTTTTCTGACAAATTATTAAAAGATCAACTACTGCATAAAGCTATGCAGAGAACAATTCTCAGCAGTACCCGTGGAGTCAAGCTAAAGGGGCTCCTAACCTCTCTTCTGATCTTGATGAGAATAGCACTCATGAGTACATACCCACACACAGAAACACGCATGCATATACTCAGTTACAGAATAATCATTTTGAAATAAAAAATAGATTCCTATGTACCTTAGAGTAAAAAACTGAAAGCACGAAACACTTATATTCTTAAAAACTGTACATATCTACGATACATTAGAAGAACGAATTCAGTTCCTCACACTTAGAATCATCTTTAATATAATATTAAAACAGTGATGGATGAAAGAACAAAGGATCAGAAATAAATTTAAGATATTTCGAGTAGATGAATACAAAGACAAAAAGGCTTAGTTATAACTTGAAAGCATTTCTGGAAAATGCAGTTAGTAAACAATTATAGAGTGTCTAACTGATTGCACACCTGAATTACTTGAAGTGTTTATATATGATATATATATATATATATATATATATACACAGAATCATTTTAAGTTTTTATTTGCCTATACTATCTTATACATCCAATTGTAGCCATAAAAGGAGTCACTGATTTCCAAGAATAATTTAAATGTATGAACTACTTTTGACTGTAAAGCTGTTGTGCCTCAATACAGTAGAGAAATGTTAAGACATTTATACATGTCTCTTGAAGGACTTTTCTTTCCCAAATATGGAATCAGAAATCACAAAAAGAGCACCTCAAATTCTCATGGTCTGATCCCCATTTCTATTTTTAAATATTTTTAATTTTTGTTACCTACACTTTATTCCCTTTGTATCCCCCCTGTAGCTCCATCCCTCCTCCCTTCCCAACTCCTCCTTCCCTCCCCCTTCTCAGCACATGCCCCTCCCCAAGTCCACTGATAGGGGAGGTCTTCTATTCCTTCCTTCTGATCCTAGTCTATCAGGTCTCATCAGGAGTGGCTGCATTGTCTTCCTCTGTGTCTTGGTAAGGCTGCTCCCCCCTCAAGGGGAGGTGATCAAAGAGCAGGCCAATCAGTTCTGTCAGAGACAGTCTCTGTCACCATTACTATGGAACCCAGTTGCTGATTCCCATTTCTAATCTGACATTTCTGCTGCCCATCATCAGGGATCTATAGACTTCAGCCACCTGAGGGAAGCCAAATATGAAAAATAGAAAGAAAAAAAACAGTAATTACTGAAATTAGCCTTATAAAACTGGGATGACCAGTGTTTTATTTTTTGAAAAGAATAAAATGTAATAGAGGAAAGAAAAATAACCCAAGTAAGAAAAATATTTCCTAATATCCTGAAAATAAATTCAGTTTTCCAAATAATATGCCTGTATTATTCTTTGAAATGTGAAATGATTACTTGTGTTTCATGTTTATTTCATATATTTTAATAACTTGATAGTTTTCTATTTTTATAAGTATGTATATTTAATCAATATGTCTCAAACAATAAAAATGTTATTCTCAGTGAGTCCAAATTAACCTTGTTTAAATGACTATACATCATTTATTTAGCAAAGTATTTCCCAGCATGTAGGTGTGCACTCACAGGTACCCATGGGACCTTGAAGTTTAGTTTCTGGTGCTTCAAAAAACTGTAACTTAGCTGGCTTTGGAGAATGTCATCATCTCTATACCATATGTCACAGAAGTCAAAACATATGTCACTTTCAAAATAAATTATGACTATTACTGAAAGGGAGTGTCAGCATTCAATTGATTCATAATTTTTATTTCAAAGTTTTAGTAAATAGTGCCTCTTAACCAAACAATCTTCCGGTGACCCTGAAAGGAAAATATTGTAGTTGTGAGAATACAAAGCTTGAAACCCTATTTCCCCACTTCCTGGAATGTAGGCCTAGTAGCAAGACCTAAGAAAACTGCAAAAGGAGAGAATGAGCAAATTAAGTACATGATACAGACCTCAGTTTAACCTAGGAATCCTTAATGGTAAATCTTAGGCACAGAAAGAGAAACACAGGAAAGCAAACAAAGTACATCATAGTATCCATAGTCTCTATACGCACTGCCTACACATGATTACATACACATTCAGAATCAGCTGTCTTGATAAAAATAACCAAAATATATATGTTTGCTATGAGGGAAACATATGTTCCTTCCAAGCATGGATTTTCAAAGTTCAAGTTTAAAAAAATGCATGTATGCCATATGAGCAGAATGTCAATTATTGTATAAAACGTCTAACAGATAGTGAAAATAAACATAAGTGCCCAGTCAGCACAAAGGATGGAGAATGAAAACTATCTACCTCAGTAAAAGACTGGACTGTGGAAGAATAAGCCCAGCTTCGAAAAGAAAGCTCATGATTAAAGCAAGATTAAAGGCAGTGGCATAATCTGCAGGCTCACAGGAAGAAATGCTAAAGGCAATATGGATTACAGAATCAAGGAAGAGAAAGAGAATGAAGTCATTTTCAAAATCAGGCAAGTAAGAACAGAAAATTTAAAAGCGCAGACAAGAGGGAGATGGGAGATGGTAGAGACCAAAAGTGTTTAGGTGTAGCCAAACCTATGTGGACCTGAAACAGTCAAAATCTGTGGAAACAGAAAAAAAAATTCTTTAGGAATTAGCCATACTGTTGATATAATTATTGATTTAAGTATCAGTTCCTGTCTCAGAATTAAAGAGAAAGTGCTCCACCCAGCTAAGAAATGAGTTTAGTAGGATTACAGATATCCCCACAACACAAAGGACAGTTTATAACTCAGCTTCCAATTGCTTTTAGTATCAGTAAAATACCCATGAAAACTGTTCACAGTAAAATTATCTATTTGTCAGTTATACAGTTTTGATAGTTAATGGTGACTGTGGTCTTATTTCTCTTATATCAAATGTTTGCTTGAAGGACTGATGCATACACATTCACAAGAAAAGAGAACTATTAAAAGTGCTGTCTGTAATCACCAATGCAAAACATTACAAATCATTGTTTCATTATTGTTATCCCTTCAAACCAGTCTCCATGACTGCTTAAAAATGGGACGTCAGTCTGTGACAGAGAATTAATTGGCCATCACAAACTAACCATATTTAGCATGATGATACAGTAAATCTACTGTGACATAAATATGAAAATGTCAATGACATTGACAAAGGCAAAAAAGCATTAACTATATAGTCTTTGATCTATGTTTCTGCATAACATTATAATGTGTATATTAAGAAGATATTTTAAAATTCAGAAGCAATTCACAACCATATTTCAAAGAGGCATATATATTCTCGTTATTGTTATATTACATTTATTTTCTGTAAGTTGATATAGTCATTTCAATCTCATAAGAATGCTTACTTTTGAGTAATTCTTAAAGTAATTTATGAAGATTAAGAAAATAACTGTGAATCACCAATGTGAAGTTAGACACAAATAAATAATCAGTTACTGACTATGTAAATACTTTCTTTTTACATTATATTTAAATTAAGGCAGTCTTCTTCAAGTGATTTTAATAGTTTTTCCTTTTTTTTATCTAAATTACTGTATCTTCATCCGTTGTAGCTAAATGTCATTCAGTAAAAAACTCAACACTGTTAAACAATTTAGAGGGTAAAAACACAGATATTCTACTATCTAGATACACAAAGAAATAAGGGTGAAACAAGATAGAAAATTAATGGTTCTTATAATCCACAGCAGTGATCATGTAACCTTCCTTTTTAAGTAACTTTAAAAGGCACAAGATTACTGTAAAATATTTACTTGTTTAATAAAATAGATATGTACAAAATATATTAACATGAAGATAAACTTTTATACTTTTTTACTATGCACACCAATGTACAATGCTTACCAGATTAAATGTAAGCCCCTACTATAGTAGGCATCCCTCTATTAATGTAGGCACAGGTTCATTAGATGTATTGCTCATTCTAGCAAGCAAAATAACATTTTACCTTTTCTGGGTACATGATATACTAAGTGGGATGGGGAGCAGCATAATGGTATTTTTATGATAATAAATAGCACATAAAATACAGAGAAGAAGAGGGTCAAGGAAAAACAGATTGATAGATGCTTGACAGTGGAGTAGGAAGAACACCCACAAATGTGTCAAAAGTGGAGGGAGGTAGAAAGCCAGGCCGCTGATGACCATTTTCATTTTCTTATTTGTTACTAGGTTTGGTTTAGTTGTTTTTTTTTTTTAATAGACATTGTAAATTTTTCTTAATGATCACAAAGTAATACAAAGTAATAACAACTACTACTCAAAATAAAAATAATAAAAATAAAAGGATTCAAAATAATAAAACATTTCCTAGGTTCAAATACCATCAAGTGGATGGAGTTCTCTCTGTTTGAAGAAATGCCCGTGTTCACGTGGGAGCACAGGCTTTGTGTTTTCATTAGTGTCAGGATCTCTCAAAGCAGTAGGGACCTGAAGTGTGAGAACTATTTCCTCTCGATCTAAATGACATGCAGGCTTTGGCTTCCCAAGAGAGGGAGCTGGGGCTCAGCTGCCACAACCTTGACAAGGTGGCCCTTGCACAACACACTTTGAACACAACCTTGTGAGTAACTTTAAGGAAAGCTCAATCCATGCTTATTTTTCCCTTTTAAGGTTAGTTGCATGAAAAAATACAGTGAAATCAATGTAAGATACCATGATTCACAATAGTAAAAGAAACTTCTTTCCAGAGCATTCAGCTATAAACTGAAAATAGTATGCAGTCTTGTAAATGTTTACATTTTAAACTGCAGAATTTGCATTTTTAGATATTGGAGGTTTCCAGGGCCTCAGATGTTAAAGTTGCTAATCTGAATGAGTCCGGGGAACCCTCCTCCATTGCTGGAGGGAATGTAAACTGGTACAACCACTTTGGAAGTCAATCTGGCACTTACTCAGACAACTAGGAATAGTGCTTCCTCAAGACCCAGCTATACCACTGCTAGGTATATACCCAAAATTTGCTCAAGTACACAACAAAGACATTTGCTCAACCATGTTTATAGCAGCTTTATTTGTAATAGCCAGAACCTGGAAACAACCCAGATGTCCTTCAACAGAGGAATGGATACAGAAATTGTGGTATTTTTACACAATGGAATACTACTCAGCAATCAAAAAGGAGGAAATCATGAATTACAAATGGTAGGATCTAGAAAAGATCATTCTGAGTGAAGTATCCCAGAAGGAGAAAGACAAACATGGTATATACTCGCTTATATAGACCTACAAGATATAATAAACATAATGAAGTCTATACACCTAAAGAAGATGAACAAGAAAGCAGACACAAGGTAAGATGATCAATCCTCACTTAGAAAGACAAATCAGATGTGCATTGGACATATGACAGGAGTCTACTGCAGAAGGCATCTGAAAGACCCTACCAAACAGTGTTTCAAAACAGATACTAAGTCTCATAACCAAACCTTTGGCAGAAGGGGAGTTAGTATGACAGGGAAAGGATAGGAGCCCCACAAGGACCAAATATATCTGGGCACAGGGGTTTTTTTTTCTGAAACTGGTTCTCCAACCAAGGACCATGTATGGATATAACCTAGAACCTTTACTCAGAGGACGCTCGTGGTAGCTCAATAACCAATTGGTTTCCCATAGTAAGGGGAACAGGGAGTATTTCTAACAGGAACTCAATGGCAGGCTCTTTGACTTCCCACCCCCCAAGGGAGGAGCTGTTCTGCTAGGCCACAGAGGAGGATTGATAAAACAGATTCCTGATAAAACAGGGCCAGAAGAAAGGGGAGGAGATCCTCCCCATTCCATGGACTTAGAAAGAGGCAGGGAGAAGCTGAGGGAGGGAGGGTGGGATTGGGAGGGAATAAGAGAGCGGGATACAGCTGAGATACAGAGTTAATAAAATGTAACTAATAATAACAAACAACAAAATAAATTATAAAAAAAATTTAGAGTTCTTAATGTTCAGAAGAAATATAGACAAAACTACTCAATGTCTGGCAACAGTTATGAAAATACTAAATATTAAACATTGCATGCAGGTTGTCTTTGCTGAAAATGATGTTCACAACATTTCATAAACTAACTCATGTCTCAAATACACTTTTCTAAATCAAAACACAATAAATTTTTAGCTAAAAGAAATCCAATGTATTAAAAGACTTAAAGTAAAGAAAATGTCTAACAAGAAAATGTATAACTAAGAAAAAACATTAACCCTGAAGTAAAGGACATTAGCAGTCAATCCCAGATTCAGCCTGATAAAAGACAACTATCATTACTTTGGGAAACCCATTCTAAGAACATAAAATCTGCAGGTTAAATATTGACAGATAATAGACACACACATACACATACACTTAAATATAAAGTGTAAAAACACACAAAATCAGCTTAAACAGAGTATGTGTGCATGCAGAACGCTATTGAACAAACTATTTGACCTACCTGTGAGGAGAGTACAATTAAAAACGATAGTTTGCTTTTCTTAAACAGAATGTGGTTAACAAAAAAGTCACTAAGTTTCTACGCATTTAAAATCAAGCTGAAGGGCTGGAAAGTTGGTTTTGTGATTAAAAGAACATGTTTGATTCCCAGCAATAATATGGTTGCTCACAATTATCAGTAATGCCTATTCCAGGGTATCCAATGCCGCCTTCTGTCCTCCAAGGGCAACAAGCACATATGTGGTACACAGACATACATGCAGGCAAAACACTCACACATAAAATAAAATTAAAAAACCTAACTTTAGAATTATTTACTTATTTATTTATAAAATTTGATTTTAAGATTCCTACAGTTTTTCATCTTCTACATGAAGTGAGTACATGGCAGAGGAGAGAGTATATATATATATATATATATATATATATATATATATATGTTGGTTTGATTCGAGACTGGGTTTCTCTGTGTAGCTTTGGCTGTCCTGGACTTGCTTACTTGCTCTGTAGACCAGGCTGGCCTCCAACTCACAGAGATTCACCTGCCTCTGGGATCACAGGCATGCACTGCCATGCCTGGATATAATTTAAATATTTAAGCCACATATACCATTAGATTAAAATTTGTAATGCTTCTAAAAATCCTGATTTTTAGTTTAAAATATAGATAATTATATATGTTTCATAGAACTATAAGCGTTCAAAAAAAAGCTATTAAGCAAACAAATTGCTTAAAATAATCAATGTATAGAATATTGAAAATGGAGATTTTCTGTCTTTCTGCATACCCACAACTGTACTGGAACTCACTATACATAAGAGGCTGGCCTTGAACTCATAGAGATTCACCTGCCTCAGTCTTCTGAGTGCTGAGATTAAAGGCATACATCACACACATACACATACATACATATATATGTATACATACAAACATACACACACATATATTCCTTGCTTGAAAACTCTGGGATCCTTATTATAAAGATAATACATATAGATGGGTACATGTATATGAGTGTGTGTTTGTGTCTGAGAAAATAAGAAAATGTTCTCACATAATTATAGAGAAAAAAGTAAACAGAGATGGTAGAGAGGACAGAATAACAGGAGAATAATTTTAAAAGCATATATAAAAACTGAGCACATGTGTAATAACTTTTAATAATAGAAAGTTTTCAATAACAGAAAATATTGAGCTATTTTGAAGATGGAAGTGGATTTGGTGAGACAAAATAAACACTGGAATAAAATAGATATTAAGTATTGGAGATAAATAAAAATAAGAACACATAAATCCTGAAAGAGTACAGGAAAAAGACTACACATAACAAATTAGAAATTTTAACATTAGTATAAAATTAAAGGAAACAGAAATGCCACACTGACTTAAAGATTTCTAACAATCAAGACACTATAAGAAACTTGGTTCCCAAGGAACTGTACAAGATAAAGTACTCCACTTTCATAAACCACCTATCTGTAACTGTCCTTCACAAAGCAACTTAAGAGAGAAAGCATTATTCAGGCTCATAGTTGGACAGGATACATCTCATTTTGATGGGGAAAGCATGGGCAGCAGGAAGTGGCTGATCACATACCATTGATAATCAGGGAGGGGACAGAGAACAGGAACCACTTCCTCCAGCTGGCTCAATCTCCCAGCAGTTCACAATTTGGAGAAACAGCCAGATGAAAGGAAGCACATAAATTTATGGAAGATATTTCATATTCAAACAATAACAGACCATTTTCATCCTTTAAAGGCGTTTTCGCATTGGCTCTAGGCAAGATATTCAATGTATAAATACAAAGAGCAAATAAATTGAGTTAAAAAGTAACTGAAATCATCTCACCACTGTTTTGTACATGCCGATAGTTCCATACATAGTAAGGCATCAAAATCATGAGAAGCTGTTTCAAAACAGAGCTGATCCCTGTTTTATGGTGGCACAAAGTTATCTCTGAAAATGTCTATATGATTAGAAGAGACAGGTCTCCCAAGGAGCACAGTGTTCAAAACATGCATCTATCACCAAGATCTGCAGTGGGAAGAAAAAGCCACTAGAGTATCTCAGAGAGGAGGCAATAAAGCTGAGTACTAAAGATGAAACAACAATATTCTAGAAATCCTGCTGAGGTAGAATCCGCTAAATTTCCTGACTGATTGAAAGTGACAATAAAGGAAAGACACAAGGTAAAAGAACTTTAAGTTTACAGTTGGAGACACCAAAGGAAAGTAGGCCTTTTGAGAGCAATAAGTAGTTTAGAAGGTTATGTGGGCTTGCAAGTAAAAAGTAATGTGTGTTTCTTCTCATCACAAGTCAGTTCAAAGCCTGCTTCTGTTGGATGGGTCACATTCCCACTAAGTTTTGATTTGTACATAGAACAAGTGCGTTATTGTATAAAATAGGTTCCAATTTTTCTCTAGGTAATGCATCATCAATAATATATATGTATATATATATGTCAACATACATAAATGGATATATTGTCTACTTACATTGGTTTACCTTTTCTCCTCTTCCAAGTCCATATATGTATTATTAAAACCCATAGTGTACAAGCTAGCTAATATTGACTTTACTCTCCCAGAAGAAAAAAGAAAGAAATTAGAACAGCAAAAAGAAAGTGTCTAGTGAGTCCTACTTACAATTTAATACTTTCAATATTATTCTAATTTAAACTACTATAGTCGAGTAATTCAAGTAAAAGCACACTTTATGTAAAAAAGAATTATTCGCAAACACTACCTAGCACCTATTATGCGTAAAGGGACCTTTTCTTGCTAACATACAACTTAGACATGTGAACTGATCTTTAACAGCACTGAGACATACTATAGGTAATGATCCTTTTACAAAGGTATCTTCCCTTCAGTAGACATTTTTATGTTATAGCTATATATAATGTGCCATAAATAATCGTAAGCTAAAATAACTAGTAGTTGCAGAGATGTATTTTCAAGAATATATCAACACAGTATGTTTAAGCAGCCATACAATTCACAAAATAATTGGTAAACCATTATATGATTGACAGCCTTCAGGAGTTATAAGCAGAGACAGAAAGAGAACTACCTTAGGATTGGTAGTGGTCACTCAGAAGATAGTGCAATTTCTAATAAGATAATTTCCAATAAGAAAGGCACATTTGGCTATTGTGTGAACTGAATGTGCAAGCAGATGTGACTAGAGCCCCAGTGCTCTCAATACTCATACCAGAAAAACATTCCCATTACTGTGCTTTACCATGTAGAATAGAACTTCTTGATCATTTACACCCAATCCTCCACTGTGATTATTTACAACCCAACTAGTTTTTCTTATTCCCAATAACTCTCACTTCAATAAGTATTTTCTACTTATCTTCAGTGTGTTAACTTCAGTTCATTCTCATAGTCCCTTTGATTTCTCTGACATATTCCTTTGAGATTTCTTCTAAGGTTGTAGGGAGATAGACAAACCGTACTCAGGATCTAACTGATAAAATACAGTTACTATAAATATCATTATATATTCTCATTTATTGTTGAAAGTGTCCAGTGAGTCCGACTTAGAGTTTCATTTTCAAACATAAATTACTTTCAACTTTGAACACTGTAGTAGTTGAGCCTGGAATTATAATGGAGAGGGCAAGTGTTGAACTCATACAACCATCAGATAGTACTTTAGCATGAATTCATAAAATATTGGATCTGTACCCAAATGTGTACAATAATGCAATCACTGAAGGCGAAATGCAGTATGGTCTTTTGCCCTATGCATGGACAAAGACAGGTATTTATGAAGTAATTACTAAGTAGCATTTTTCTTTTTAACAAAATGACTTTACCCTCTCATCAGTTCTGTCCTACATACTGTTATATTGTCACTGGATAGTTAAAGCAAGGGAGGACCTTGTCAAAAGTCATGGTGTTATCTAGTGCTGCAAAGACAGTTTTATAGAGTTCTCACTTGTACACATTATACTAACATCATAGTGCAAGAAAAAACGGGGCCAGGTAGCCCCTGAAAGGTCATAACACTTGTACAAATATAAAGCAAAACATTTGCGATGCATAGTGCCTAGGAGGGAGGCATATTATATGAACCTGTGCTTTGTACATATAAAATAGCCACATCAGACACAGTATGATTTCCTTGAGTGCTTTCAACAGTAAACTCAAAAGGTCTTTTAGAAGAACCAAAACTTAAATAATAAAAAAATGTAGCCACTTAGAATGAATAGTTATAACTATAGGTTTTATTTTTTACAAATACAAGTCAAAAAGTTGAAAATCACTTTGCTGTTTTTCTTAAAAAAAAAATGACCTGAATATATTAGATGTTTTGAAGTGCAAATTAGGAAATGGAAAAGAATCAGATATGTAATTTGCTCAAGAAAACAAAAACAAAAAACCACAATGAAAAACTGGTAGATAATAAAGCCAGACATTCCAAAGATATTTAAACCAGTCCAACTATACAACATAACTGGTCATGACATCCTGTTAATAAGATGGCAAATGGACACCAGCAGTAGTAAACGCTGACTTAGTATACTGGTTAGTTTACTGCCTTCTCTAATATCATCCCTTTAAGAAAATTTGAGCAGGGGCTAATTATTGGCTTAACAAGACTTATGAATTCCTGAATTCTAATCTTTCTTTCGAGGAAGGCTACAGAAAGTTTATGGATTGTTTCTGCTTTGTTGTTGTTCTAAAAGTTAAGTGGTTGTGTGGTACGAGGAAAATAAAATCAAACATAGGTGGTGAGGAAAAGGAAAAGAAAGATTCCATAAACATGTCACTACCTTTACCTTCTCTGTTCAACAAAATAAACTAATATTCACTCTCTTCATATGATCCATATACAATTAAAATCAGCACAGTTGTAATATAACTAATCAAAATAAAGTGTTAATATTTTTGCTGGGCTGCCTAATATCTAAAAGTAAATTAATACGAAATAAAAGAAAAAAGAGAAATAACATAAAAGAAAACAATTCCAAAGTTCTATATCCTAATCTATTATGTGCCTTAGATAGTAGAATCCTTTGAATGGATTCTTAGAATGTGACCTTAGATCAGCAGCCATCAGCACCACTGGGTCTTGGATATACACTAAGTTCAATCACTTGGATACTTGTTAAGTCTAAGTTCTCAGGCCTTCCTGACCTACTGCATCAGAGTGGCTAGTCTCTCGGGTGCCAGAGACACATGTGAAGTTTGAGAGCTTACCCTTCAGAATGCCTCTACGAAGATGCAGGTCGACAGCTCTGGTGAATAAAAGCAGAATCACAACGTGGCTATTTCCTCTTTGACCTAAGAATTTTTAGCTGAAGGCACATAAAAGAACAACTCACTCTCTCTCTGCACTCCTGGTTTTCTACATAAAGGCAGAATATAATGTTTCTCTTAATACAGAAACCCCAGAGAATATACAGGGACCTGAAACCAAGCCTTTACCCCACATTGTACCTAAAACTGCTATTGTTTTGACCTCACTTTACAAAACTTTTCTTCATTGTTGAGGATCCTATATACCCTATAATTCTAAGCAGCCACTTTAAATGCCTTTTCTTTCAGTTTTTCCATATGTAATGCACACTGCATTCATTTGCACAGTTTTTGTTTCATTTTGGTTTGGTTTGTTTTTGTTTTTGTTTTGTTTTGTTTTGTTTGTTTTTCTTTTGCTCTGCATTTTTTTAAATCTCTAGTTATTTTTCCTTTGGTTAAGGAGACCCAGCTGAAAATCTTGGAGAGGAAAAGATTCATCAGAGTGTTTGGGAGGGACAAAGGCAAGGAAGGGTGTTTATGAGAGCCAGTGTGTGAGCTGCAGTCACCAAAGAAGGGTGCTGAAGGGGTGGGGCGGGAGGTCAATATCACTAGAAAAGCAGAAAGGACTAGGGACAGCCTGTGAAAAATTTCCCTATCTGGTATTTTATACTTTTACATTCAGTTATACTACAAGTAGCAGTACATTTTAGGACTGTTCTTATTTCAGTAAGATTCAGTTTACTGTTGCTTGCCCTTAAAATTGTTGGCCATCTTACCTACTTCAACAGCAGACTTCTTTGGAAAGTGCATCTAGTACTGTGTAAAAGACTTTTTTCATGAACTCTTATAACAGAAGACAAATGTTTCCCTAATACCTTATGTTCTACGGTATTTTTGCAAAGAAAGTGTGAACTGTAGAATATGTTGTGCAGGCATGAGACTGCCACTCAGTAATAAAACACTGATCTTCAATATATGGGGCTTTGTGTTCAACATTCAACAATATATCAACCACAAAAACAGTATGTAGAATATGAAAAAAGCAACAAAAATTATTTCTAAAAGAGGTTCATAATCAATGCAAAAAATTACCTGCGTATTTACAAGTTTAGCTAGATTAGGAATTGAGACCAGTCCTCCAAATTAATTTTACTATTATTATTATTATTATTAATTACACTTTATTCATTTTGTATCCCCCCATAAGCCCCTCCCTCTTCCCCTCCCGATCCCACCCTTCCTCCCCTTTCTGCATGCATGCCCCTCCCAAGTCTACTGATAGGGGAGGTCTTCCTCTCCTTCTTTCTGATCTTAGACTATCAGTTCTCATCAAAAGTGGCTGCATTGTCATCTTCTGTGGCCTGGTAAGGCTGCTCCTCCTTCAGGGGGTGGGTGATCAATGAGCAGGCCAATCAGATTATGTCAGAGGCAGTCCCTCTTCCCATTACTATGTAACCCACTTGGACACTGAACTGTCATGGGCTACATCTGTGCAGGGGTTCTAGGTTATCTCCATGAATAGTCCTTGGTTGGAGTATGAGTCTCTGGGAAGTTCCCTGTGTTCAAATTTTCTTGTTCTGTTGCTCTCCTTGTGGAGTTCCTGTCCTCTCCAGCTCTTGCTATTTCCCACTTATTACATAAAATTCCATTCACTCTGCCCGACAGTTGGTCATCAGGCTCAGCATCTGCTTTGATAGTCTGCAGGACAGAGGCTTTCAGAGGCCCTCTGTGGCAAGTTCCTAGGTTGTTTCCTGTTTTCTTCTTCTGGCTTCAGAGGCCATGGACATCAGAAGAAGAAGAAAACAGGAAACAACCTAGGAACTTGCTCCAAATTAATTTTTATCCTCACTTAAGACATTTATTGATCGTGTGTGTGTGTGTGTGTGTGTGTGTGTATGAGTGTGTGTGTGTGCATGTATGCCAAGGTCCATATGTGGAAATCAAAGGCAATGGTTCTCTGTCTTTCTACCATGTGGGTTTCCGGGACAGAACTCAAGTCATCTGGTTTGGAGGGGACAAATATGCCATTATAAACTGATGAACTGCAGCAGCCCCATTCTTTCAAACTCCTAACTTATACTCTTATGTCAAATGTTTCCACCCAGCCTTCCTCTGACCTCAGTTTTAGAAGCATTTGGTATATATGCTGAAAGGGTTAGACTAACTTTGTAACCTATATGTCTTCTAAAGCCTATAGTTTTGAGTTTTAGGTCCAGGTTAAGCTAAAGCCTCTTAGTACCTTTCCAGAAAGTGAAGGAATGTGACCCTATCTGTGAGGACAGATATAAAAAAAGGGCAAGAAAGCAATGACCTTCACTCAGCAAAAGAAGGACCAGACCCTTGTCCTTGAGATAGTGTTTCTTAGCAACGAACCTAGATTTCTTCTGAGTAGCTTTTGACCTCCAGCCAAAAGTCTATAGTCCCTAATCTTCAAGGATGAGCTAACCACCTTAAATTGCAACTGCATCCACACTTGGCAGGTCTGGCCAAGCTTGAGCACCTAAGACTAACCAATTATCTTACTTTATAACTTCCTCATCCAATCCTAAATTGCCAAAACTGCAACTTCAAATTTCCCGCAATTTTTCTTTTAAAAACCTAAAGGCTTTTGTCTACTGGTGCCACTCTTTGCTGACCAGCAGGGGTGACCCCGTTGTACAATGGTTAATAAACCTCTTGCTTTTGCAACGAGTCTTGGTCTGGGGGAGTTTCTGGGAAGGGCACGATTGAGCTGTGAGACCCCAGGTCTTACAATGCATGCATAAATCCATACATGTGTGTATTGTGGCTCACAGAACAACAATAATAATAATAATAATAATAATAATTAATAATAATAATAATAATAATCCCAGTACTCCAGAGGCAGAGGTAGGCAAATCGGCAGATCCCTGAGTTTGAGGCCACTCTGGTCTACAAAGCAAATTCTATGACAGCCAGGACTATACAGAGAAACCCTGTCCCCAAAATACAAACAAATAAAAATTAAACAAAAATAAGGAAAAAAAAGAAGAAGACTAAAATAACAAAGGCAACAAAAACAGAAAAAGAAGGAGGAAGAGCAGAAGGGAAGGAACAAAGAAAAGAAGAAAAGAAGAAAGGAAGGATGAACAGATACAGAATCAGATCACTGTCAGTTGCTATCACCGTTTACTATGCTTTACAATCAACCCGTCTGTATTTACATGGATTCTACAAGAACAATAAACCTTTCAATCTATGTTTGTGGGACAACAAAGCACATTAAGATCAAAATATAGGAAATAGTATGGTGGAACCTCAGCATTCAGCCTTGTATGGCTCACTTTATTTTATTTCCTTAATCACACTTTTTTTCTGAGAACATTCTTGAAGTACATTTTATTCCTTAGTATACTTAATTTCAATTTATAGTATTCACTATCTTAAGTCAATTTTTATTCTCAAACAATATGTCCCCTATGCTGTTTTTTAATATAATCATATTCACCCTTAATGTTCTCCCTTCAACTGCCCCAACATTCCTCTATCACATTTCTCTCCTAACTTAGCATCATTTTCATTTCTAAGACCCATTATATCCACTTACTGCTGTCCATATGCAGAGGGCTGTAGGATCATCCTGTGAGGCAAGGGTAACCTACCACCATTAATCACGCCCTCCAGGCAAAGTGCTTCCCCTGTGCCTGCAGCTCTCAGCTTACAACAGCCAGTAGTAAGGTAGGGGACTCCTCCTCCACCTAGTCTGAAATTTTGACTGGCTTAAATTTTTTCAAGTCTTATACAGATAACCACAGCTGTTGTTGATGTAATTACTACAATAGATCTAGAAGACAGAATTTCAAAATCAGGGCCCCAACTCTATTTCTTATATTCTGTGTGTGTGTGTATGAATCACAATCACTTTGAACTCATTCTAATCACTGTAGTAGTACCAATTTATAAACAATTTGGTTTCTTTCTGACACTATCCTCATCTTTGTTTTACGGCTGCTGTAGGATTTTGTTCTGTAAGGTTACTGGTGTCCTTAAAATCATGTGTAACCTCAACTACACATTGGAAACACTTTTTTTCTGATTCTACATTTTTAGCAGGTCACAATTTGAGGATATGTCAGTGAAGAAACAAAACATGGATATACTTTAGCATAGCCTTACATTTAGCTATTAAAAGTAACTTCTGCTTTCCCTTTAATGTTCTGATTTAAATAACCATGAAACTAATTAAACACACACACACACTTGTGGAGACAAGTGTTTCCTCAGATCAAGTCATGCCAATTCATGTGTATAGGCTGTTTGGGGGACTTTATTTTAAACTGCTGTTCTACTGAGCATTCTTAAGAAAAGATACAAGACTGTTTTCCTATGGTTCTTCATGTTTGTTACTGTTGTCCTGTATCCACTGGAAAACCTTTACTATAAAAACACATTCCAAATTTCTAAGAATTATCATTTAAATACACATCTCACACTCTGTGCCTTAATTTCCGTCTTTACTGATAATAAGACTCCTGGAAAATGTTGCTATTAGCACTAATATAACTGATCTTCAGAAAGTGTTTAAATAGCACCTGATGCATAATAAGTACTCTAAGATTAAAAAGGAAAAGGAAGAAGGAAAAAAGAAAGAAAGAAAGAAAGAAAGGAAGGAAGGAAGGAAGGAAGGAAGGAAGGAAGGAAGGAAGGAAAGAGGGGCTGTTTTACAAGGAGCAAACTTTCAACTTTATCATAGTCTAAATTAAGAAATAAATTCTGACTGGTCAACCATTACACATTTGTAATTATGCAGCAATTGTTTTCTTAAACAATGTTTACAAAAAGAAAAGCAAGAAAGGAAAGGATCGGTGGGTTGTCTCCCTATGGTTGCCTACAAAGGTGACCCTTTTGGGGAAAACACATGTTATTTGTTCCCTGAACTGCACATGATTAGTTTCTTCATCACACACAGACAAATTAGGAAGGCTGCTGTGGTGCACAGAAATCTTCCATTAAACAAAGTCAAAATTAATGATAAAATTGAGTTCCCTTTGTGTTTGATTTTCATCTATCTGCACTCAATTATAAACAAGCTATCAAAGAAAGCTGCCCATTAGCTGTTAATTCAAAATGACTTCAGCTTCCATTGGTGACTCACTGCAAAGGACTCTGCGGGTCTTCAGCTGAAAGTCCAAGGGGAAAACAGAACTACAGAAGCTGTTCCTCCTCTGAGCCTGCCATGGAAGCTCCACTGCAGGGGGATAAGTTTAAACTTAACAAGATGAAAAAATATTGGACCTAGACATTGAAACTAGACAAGAGAACTATTTTCATCTTTTGCTGTGGTTTAATGTCCCTAAGGTAGACACAGATGTACTAAGTACAGTCCAAAATTCCATTTTTCTGTACCATTTTTCTGTATTCTTCAAGGTTTGAGAAAGTATTCAATTAAGAAATGTCTCAAAGAGCTTATGCGAGCTCTGCCTAGAGATAGCATTGAATTATTAATTTGAGTTTAAGTGTGTTATCTCATGATTGGAACTGCTCTTACATTACAAGCATCAGCCACAAAGCATTCTGATTTCTAACATATTCAGAGTGAATATATTTTTGAAGGCTCTTATCTTAACAGGTTTGAACCACAAAACCAAAGTGCTGGGCCTTGTCCATTTATAAACAGGTAACTTACAGTAATATTAAAGCCACCTTCAGTCTTGACTTGAAATAATAAAAAATTAAAAACCATTATTCTCAAATTTCATACATTTAATTTAATATAATCTCTTTTCAACAACAACAATTAAAAAAAAAACAAAAGGATTAAAATGATATTTGAACACAAAATGAGAAAGGGGGTTTGAGGAAACAAAATAGTGAAGGTTAAGTACTATAATTCCACAGAGTATTTATTATGTAGCTTTCATATAAAGTAATTAAAAAAAGGTGGTGGGAGGGTGAGGGGGAGAACATGGAACTACTAAATAAAAGTATTTTGAATCTTTGAGTATAGAGTTTTAGTCACTTTCCTGTTGTTGTGATAAAACAAAATGACCATGGAAACTTTGAAGAGAGAAAGTTTATTTGGATTTACAGTTCTGGAGAGTTTAGAGTCCATCAGGGAGGGAAGGAGTGGCAGCAGCCAGCAGGCAAGGTGAGTAAGCAGCAGGAGCTGGAAGCTAAGAGCTCACCTTGTAAAACAGGAGGCATCAAGCAGAGAGAATGAGCCAGAAGTGGTTCAAGGCTTTAAACTCTCAAGTGATGAATTATTTACTTCCCGCAAAAGGTTTACCTCCTAAACCTTCTCAAACAGTGCCACCAGTGGGACCAAGAATTCAAATACCAACCCTAGGGGTGGAGACTGGGGACTGGAGAACTTTTCTCATTCAAGGCACCATAGGAAGGTAAAGCCTTTTCCAGAAAGAAGACAGTCTGTGGGGCTGAGGAAGCAGCTCTATGGATAAGCTTTTAAGCTATATGCATAGCAATGTGATTTTAATCTTAGGCAACATACACATTCTACAACAAAATACTCAGTATCCCAAATAGGACCAATGAAGATTTTTAAATAACAAGAAACGCAGACAATAGAAAAAAAATTCATTAAAACAAACTAGTATTTGCTAACTACTGTTAGCAGGACTCTTCTAATACAAAGAAATTCTGTTTATGACTAAATACTATTTAAGATATACTAGCAAATGCACTGTTGCTGGGAAATTAACATTACCATAAGAGATTTATACATTTCTTTCACTTTTAACTTGATATGAAAATGAAAAAATAGTTCCCATTGTGAAGTTCATTTATTTACAGTGACTATCCTATCTATGGATGAAGACAGTAAGCATGGGGTAGTTCCTACAAAACAGACATTACAAAGCCTCCAAAACTTCACTGTGTTCAAAATGAAGTTTCCTGATCAATTACAGACAGGATTATAGATTGTTCTACAACTGAAGCAGATATTGGTCACAGCATGAGAAGGAACAGGCTCAAGGTCAGAGGGGAAAAGAATAAACAGTAAAGGGAATGTGGATTATGAGAATATGGAAGATATCACTGCAAAAATACTGGTTGTTTCTGAGACTATTAAGCAAGAAAAAAAAACATTTTGAGTAAAAAATATATTGTCTGGATTCAGAATCTCATACAGAAGCAAAAAGGTCAAGGAATTTCATTACAAAGAGTTCAAAACAAGAGAACATGAAGAGATTACAGAGAATAACATGAAGAGATGTCTTAGAATGATGACAAGTCTGACTATTATATAAAAATTGGGAAAGCAATTAAAAAGTTTTATAGAGATAAGGCCACTTTTAGAAAAAGAGTATGAAACTGTGTCTTTGGGCACATAGTAATAAATGTTCTGTTGTTGTTGTTCTGGTTTTGGTTTGGAGGGGTTATTTTGGTTTTCTGTTGTTGTTGTTGTTGTTGTTGTTGCTGTCTGCTTATATTGCACCACAAATTCAAGAAAAGCGTTTCCATTGTTCTTTCTTTCCTAATGTCCAGAACTGACAGTATAATGCTTTAATTAAAAAAAAACATAAAATCAAATTCTTCTTAACTATTATATTAAGAAAGAAAAAAATTTAAATAGCATCATTTGTAAATTATAGTTATAAGCATAAAAAAGTATATTTCTTTCTCACTCATCTTTGCAGTCATATGATTTATTATACAATTGCATTCTTTTAGATATTTACAAATTTAATTTGTGTTTCCTATCAATATGCTAAGGAATTTATAAACACATACAGAAGGAGAAAGAAAGAAAGAAAGAAAGAAAGAAAGAAAGAAAGAAAGAAAGAAAGAAAGAAAGAAAGGGAAAAGAGTCAATTTAACAAGGCTTTATTCTCATGTAAAGGGAAGAAGCCATTTCCTGATATGTTATTTGGGCTCATTAACATTCATAATGTATTTGCAAACAGAAAGAGTCATCATCTCTGTGGTAAAGGAAAGTATCTAATTCTACCTCTGCACTCTCACAAATTAGAAGTCTCAGGGTTTTAAAGGTTGATTAAGTTGAACTGGATAACAACTGAAGTGAGTAAGGATTTTCTGTGGGTCACAGAAGAAAAAAATATCACATATAATAAGTAAGAACATCGAAAGCAATAAATCATAAGAATGACTAGAATCTTATGATCACTGCACGCTACAGGAATGCAATGACACAATAGAAGCCTCGAATCACTAAATAATCTTCTGGGCAGATGTGTTCTCAGCTTCTTACATCTGAAAGGGGTTATTTTGAAGTTTGAATTAAAAAGGAAAAATTTACCAGGGTTTCTTTTCTCACCTGAACAAATAAGCAATGGCAAAAATACACTAACAGAAAAAAAACAAAACAAACAACAAAGGAAAAGAAACCACAAATTGCAATGAAATGTTATAAAAAACATAAATAAACAAAGCAATTAGAAGTATAAGAAACTAAAAGGACCCTCCTCCATTGCTGGTGGGAAGGTCAACTGGAACAACCACTGTGGAAATCAATCTGGCGCTTTTCTCAGAGAATTAGGAATAGTGCTACCTCAACTTCCAGCTATACCACTCCTAGGCATATATCCAAAAGATGCTCAAGTACACAACAAGGACATTTGCTCAACCATGTTTGTAGCAGCTTTATTCGTAATAGCCAGAACCTGGAAACAACCCAGATGTCCCTCAACAGAGGAATGGATACAGAAATTGTGGTACTTTTACACAATGGAATACTACTCGGCAATTAAAAACAAGGAAATCATGATTTTTGCAGGCAAATGGTGGGATCTAGAAAAAATCATCCTGAGTGAGTTATCCCAAAAGCAGAAAGACACACATGGTATACACTCACTTATATAGCCCTATTGGATAGGATAAACATACTAAAATATGTACAACTAAAGAAGATAAACAAGAAACAGGTCCAAAGGTAAGATGATCAATCCTCATCTAGAAAGACAAAGGGGATGGACACTGGAAATAGGAGAAAACAAATAACAGGACAGTAGCCTACTACAGAAGGCACTTGAAAGACTCTACCTACCAATGTATCAAAGCAGATGCTGAGACCCATAACCAAGCCTTCGGCAGAGTGTAGGGAATCATATGAAGGAAGGAGGAATTAGTATAACCTAGAGGGGACAGGGAGCCCCACAAGGTCCAAATATATTGAGCACAAGGGTCTTCTATGGGACTGTTTATCCAACCAAGGACCACGCATGGATACAACCTACAACCCCTGCTCAGACATGGCCCATGGTAGCTTAGTATCCAAGTGGGTTCCCTAGTAAGGGGGACAGGAACTGTTTCTGACATGAACTCATGAGCTTCTCTCCCCCTCCCCCCCCCACCCGCTGAGGGAGGAACAGTCTTGCTGGCCACAGATAAGGACATTGCAACCATCCTGAAGATACCTGATAAGGTAGGGCCAGATGGAAGGAGAGGAAGACACCCCCTCTCATTAGACTCCGAAAGGGGCAGAGAAGAGATGAGGGAGGGAGGGGAGGATTGGGAGGGAAAGAGGGAGTGGCCTACAGCTAGGATACAAGTGAATGTATAAAATTATTTAAAAATAAAAAATATTAATTATGTTAAAAAAAAGAAACTAAATAGAATGGCAAAAGTAGGCTAGAGAGATAGTTCAGTGGTTTAGAGAATTTGATGATCCTACAAAGGACATAGGCTTGATTTCTAGAATCCACATGATAGTTCACAACCAGGGAATCATTTGCCATCTTCTGACCTACCAGGCATGCATGTGGTACCTATACATGAAGTGAAATATTCATAAGCATGAAATTTTTAAAAATAATTTGAAAAAGAAAAACAAATCTACAATCTGACTTTACAGAAGAAGAACCCTAAATGCTAGTTTTCCAACCACACTAGCAAAGGTCCTCTAAAAGACTCAGAAAGCAGAAGCCCTTAGGACAAGAAAGAAGACCAAGCCTGAGTTTAAAAGATGACATGGCTCCTGGGTGCTACTGTCCTGTCAAACAAACAGGTCCATATATACCCCTCAGCAAAACTATGTCCCTTCTCTCAAACAGGAAATCCCAGTTTACTCTCTGAAAACTGCTGAACTAGAAGCCTCCAGACTTGGGGAGAGTGAGTTCAGAAGATGATGGGGAATAACCTGACTTAAATAAGTGGACCATTCATCCATAGTTCCTGCTCTTTTCTTACTGCCAACAGATTGGTGTACAGCCCTCTATTCCATGCCTGTGGTACCCACTCACTATAATGCATTGCAAATTTCAGCTCAAGAACAGAGAAACATTTCCAGGGGAGAGAAAAAAATATACCCTCACAGCCATTATTTTAGTCAGTCCCATTTATTAACTATCTAACAGTGAAACTCACCAGATACCTACCAGTATCCCTCTACATAGAAATTAAAGGTCTTTCCCACCTAAATTTAAACAATTCTACAATCATGGATCATTGTACCACTGAGTACAACCTGACATTCAGAGAGAAAAACAAACACAGGAAAATAATACCAGAAAGAGAGGCTAGTACAGGTAGGAAGAAAACTTGATTTTTAAAAATCTACAACTTACTAATGAAATATATTTTTTAAAAATCTTTGGCACTTAATAACCTAAGTTAAAAGCAGAAACCAAATTATTAGAGACTTTGAATGCATAGTCACTAAATAAAAGCAGTTGAAAAACAAAATCATCTTTCGAAGTATAACAGAAAGTCAAAATGATGGACAGGTTAAAAGACAGTCTAGGAGATTCCATATACAAATACTAGGTATCCTGAAAATCGTGAAAAAATAGAAAGAGAAGGAAATTGACCATGACATAGTACATGTAATGTTCTAGAAATAAGGAATCACAACTTATCAGACCATTCTTCTTATCAGATCAATCTTTTTAGGCAATGACTGTGACACTAAATTCTTACATGCCATTGCCCTAGCACAAAGCTCTTTGTTGTAACCTTATGCCAATCAAGCTCATTTCAGTTCTCAGTGGTGAGTTTTAATCTACCTCATTTTATCACCCAGACTATTTGAACAAAATCCTTCTCTTTTTTGTTCTCAGGAAAGAGTTAACATTCTGTTTTCCAGCTGCTAAAACATGGAGGTCATAGTTTCAAAGAGCTATAGAACATGGTAATAACATGAAACTGTACATCTGAGACATGTTTACAGTTCTGCATTATTTTAGGAGTCCCCCAACTCTCCTTTTCTTTCTGAACCCTTATCCTGACCTGCAATGTAGGACATTTCATAGTATGGTCCATATAGTTAAATAGACTCCAATGAAGACACAACTTGTAGTAACTCATTAATTTTGTGATCTCGTAAACTTACATTTAAAAAAGACATTCCTCTTTCCTAGCAATATAGTAAAGAATGGAAACAAATGAATATAACTTCTAATTTTTTCAAATGTCTTATCTAACAAAATTGCAAGTGTAGCTATTAGGTTTTATGCTTCTTTACTAGCAATCAATTCTGTAACATCTAAATATGTTTTACAGTTGAAAAGGAGAATCATCCTGTTAAGTAATAAATTACTTATGTCCAAATTTACAAACTGAAGCCCTAACTCTTAAGATGATGTTACTTGGAGATTAGGCCACTAGGAATTAATCAGGTCTATGTGGAGAAACAAAGTTAGACAGTCTGTTATGGGCTTAGTGCCCTTGTAAACCTCTCCAGAGTTTACACGTACTCCCCAATACCCTACCTTCCTTTCTCTCTGCCATGTGAGGAAACAAAATAGCCCACCTTCTGAGATCAGGAAGAGAGAGCTTAGAAAATAATCATCATAGCCTCTAAGACTTCCAATATCTCAAACTAGGAGAAAATGCATGTGCTTTTTAAACCATCCATTCTAAGGCATTTTGTTATAGCAATCTTCACTAAAAAAACAGGTAAGCTTTTGCAAATGTTGAAGGGCTGATGCCAAGAAGGCTCTAGTATATTTTCTTTTACTGATTGGTAAGCAACAGTTAAAGCACATAAACATATTAGACAATGAAAAATAAGCTAATTCTAAATGCCATTGCTAGTTTTAATTGGAATATCAAAAGGAGAGGAGGGAAGGGGGTCGAGGAGAAGAGAGGAGAAGACTGGAGGGGAGGAAAGGGGAGGAGAAAGGAGGAGACAGAAGGGGAAGACACAGGAGAGGAGAGAAGGGGAGGACAGAAAAAAGGAGGGGAGGAAAGGGGAGGGGAGGAGAGGAGAGAAAAGGAGAAAGATAGTATATGGGGTGTTGGGTTGGGATATTCAGTGTATCCCTGAATATGTGAACTGTCACGTTTACCTTCCTGATCTCTTCACCTAAGTCTCTGATATAGAGGGCAGGCCTGTATGAACCCTATGTCCTGGGATTCAGGTCTCAACAGGGTGCCAGAGATAAAAGGAGAATAAGGGAATAGATCTCTGTCTCCTTGACTCCTCTGACTCCTTCAGTGGAAGGCTGTTGCAAACTCCCTTTAGTTCTCAACCAAGTCCAGTCTCCTCTGAGGATGAAGCACTCCTCCTACTTGGTCTCCAGTTACCAATCTTTGGCTTTTCTAGCAGCAGACAGTGGATGGGATCATTTTTAAGACTTCCAATTCAACAGTCTTGTGAACTCTCTAGTTATTTTCTCTGCATGCTCACCTATGAAAATAACTTTTTTAAAAAAAATAATACCTATTTAAACTAAGCAATACCTATTTGATTATGCTATTTGCCTCGCCCTTGGGACTGGATCAAAACACACCTTTATTCATTCAGCAATCTCAGTTCAGAATGTCTTTCTTCCTACTATCTCTCTGAACAACTTCTAAATGTGTTTCTAAGTATGTCTGAATGTCACTTCCCTTTGTAACATTTGTGTTACAAACGTTATATATTTATATTCACACAATGAACATAATGTTTGTTCATTTTTTTTTTGTCGAACAGCACTTCCTATTTAAAATATATATACATTTTATGTTTATGTGTATTTGTGTGTATGTGTGTGTGTAGGTCATTTGCAGTTCAGGAACTGACAAATAAGAAAAGCACATGACCATAAAAGGATACTTAATAACTATGAAAAACTGCTAATTTCTTTTATTTAGATATAATAATGGTACAAATTTTAAAATATTGAACAAAATGATCTAAATAAAGTACATTTATGTATAAAGGACATTAATAATATGAATGTAGTTATCCTTTAGGTAAGTGGTCCTTCTTGTTACTTAAAGCCATGAATGTTTATATTATATCATTGTATTTTAAAATAGTCATTCACTTTTAAAGGATTTATTTATAACATAAAAAAAAGTTAAATATCTTTTTTTCAACAATTCAGTTGAAATTTTTAAGTGTTTTTCAGCAGTAGAAAATGCTTATTTTGTTAATGGTTACAAGATAATTCAAAGGCAACAGTCACAGCAACACTAACAAAAAAACATCAATCCCTTTTTGGACTAAAGTGAAATTTCAGTTTCTGCTTAAAAGACAGCTTTTACTTGCCAAGAGGAACTACTCCAGGATAACATAAAGATAAGTGGCCAAAAAAAGTTCATTGACTTTTACAGAGATTTTAACTTTTTTAACCCCCAAAAAGTACATCAGTTTCCAAACCTGAATAACCCAGTATATTACTGTTTAGTGTTACAATAAAAGCTAACTGTGCCCTTAACAGTTGAAGTGTCTAAACACTAGTAACAACATCTTATATCAGAGTTTCTACTTAATTACCTTCACCATGAATTTTGAAGATTCATACTGAAGAAAGAGCAGTTTACCTAATGCTTACTTAATGTCTCCCTGCTGTAAACCAGTATTTTGTCCATTTTTTCCTCAATTTCTTTTTTTTATTGATTTTGCATCCTTGTTATAGCCCCAGTAATTTTTAAACACCAGAAGAGAATGAAAAAAGTAGTGTAATCATGAGATAATAATATCTGTTAAAATAATTTCAATCATTATTTCATGTGGCCAAGGAACAGCAACTTTTGAAAAGGAAGCGTATTAATGTAACATGTAGCGCAAGCAGATGTGTATAAACGCCTTCAATCAGAGCAAAGCAGCAGACACCCAGTATGGCTTCCACATAGCGGCAATCATCCATCCCTGGCACAGGCTAAGCAATCCTTATCAAAATGCTTGACAACATTTTTTAATACTTGCATATAAATGAACCATCTAGAAGAGGGAACCTAAATACAAAATTCATGTATATTTTATCTCTGCCTTAATACACAGAGCCTGAAGGTAAGCATTTATGATTCTTAACAATTTATATAAGAAACAAAATTTCATGGTATGGAATTTTCCACTGTATCATCATGTCAGCACTCAAAAGGCCTTTGGTTCTCAAGAATCTTAGATTTGAAGTTTTGGATTTGGAAAGCTCACTGCAGATTTAATTATTTTACCACTTGCATAGAAACCAAACTTTGAAATTCCTTTATTCAGCATTTAATTTTAATAGCAAGGAAGGTATCAGAACTCATAAAATTATCTAAATATAATGAAGGAAAGGATAACACAACAGTTTGAAATATAATAAATCCACAACCTAAAGTAATAACAGTTTTATTTTATTTTTTTCTTATCAGTTACATTATATTAACTCTGTATCCCAGCCATGTCCTGATCCCTCATTCCCTCCCAGTCCCTCCCTCCCTCCCTCATCTCTACCCTGCCCCTTTCCAAGTCCACTGATAGGGGGGGACCTCCTCCCCATTCATCTGATCCTGTTTTATCAGGTATTTTCAGGACTGGCTGCAAAGTCCTCCTCTGTGGCCTAACAGGACTGCTCCTCCCTTGGGTATGGGGAGGCCAAAGAGCCAGTCATTGAGTTCCTGTTAAAGGCAAACCTGAGGAACTAAGGAAGAGCCAGCAATGAATACATTCCTCCAAAATTGGGCTTAAATGAGCCCAGTGGTATTGTGGTACAGACTTAAGACCATGAGTTTGGGCCCAGCTTGGGCTACATGTCAATACATGATGAAGAAAAACAAGGAAACAAACAAACAGAAAGAAAGGAGGGACATACCTTCAACTTGGACCCGTGAGGTATTGGGGGAGATTTATTCTGCTTGGGTGGGATACACAGCTCCCATTTTCCATATTCCAGTTTCTTATATGGGTGAGAAAATGGATTCCAGCCATCTAAAAACATAAAGACCATATAACTAGTAACTTGATAGGACTAGGATTATAAAATAAAATATAATATACTATTTAACTGTAAAACTCAAATTTCTTAAAAAATATGTTTTCTCCCTCAATCCTACCTCTTCCCCAAAATGGTACCCTGGGATGTGGAAAGGGGAAGTAGGTGGAAGGGTGGGACTGTAAGGAGAGGAGGGATTGGGGTTGGCGTTGGAATGCAAAATATGCTAGCAAGAATAGACATAGGGGATTGATTATGCGCTTGCTACCAAGTTCAATGGCATCAATTCAATTCCTGCTACAAACCAATTCTTACAAGATGTTCCATGAATTCAACACTACGCTTTAACACATACAACCAGATACATACCTAAACACACACACACACACACAAACACACACACATGCACACACATACACACACAAAGGCACACAGGCATGCATGCAGACATCTACACATGTGTGCAAAAACCTAAATATAATTTTTAAATGTAAATTAAAATAATTAAAAAACTGTTTCTTAAATTTTTCCTTTGGTTTCTAAAAATTAAAAACAGATTTTAAAATGTTTAAATATAGTTTTAAAGTTAATATATTTATTACTAAAATTAATGTAAAAAAAAGTCATTTTAAAGAAACATCAACAAAGAAGAGTTATATGAGGAAAGGAGAAACATTCTAGTCTATTAATTATGATGCATGCTATGTTGATAAAAGTTTATTGAAATAATTCTATGTACCCAAATTCACAAGAATACGAATGAGCTCAAATAAAATATAAAGATATGCCTGGATTAAGAAAGGTAGAAGTTACCTGATAAAATAGGATCAGATGAATGGGGAGGAGGTCCCCCCCATCAGTAGACTTGAAAAGGGGCACGGTGGAGATGAGGGAGGGAGGGAGGGGTTGGGAGGGAATGAGGGATTGGGACACCGCTGGGATACAGAGTTAATAAAATGTAACTGATAAGAAAAAATAAAATTAAAAAAAAAAAAAAGGTAAAAGTTAACCTGGCATACAGAGCAATTTAGCTACTATGGGACAGATGAGGGAGAAAGTCTCTTATGAACAACAGCCAACCCTTGCACACATAAAAGCAACATAGGCATATTGCTGAGCCAGAGGTACAAGACCAACTGGTTATACCTACCGCAAGTAATAGAAATGGATCAAGACCTACTAACACGCCCCTAAAGCATTCTACCATGCATTAATTTTAAACCTGACAAACAAAACTATAGCATGCAAAGAAAATAGAGAAAGTAGTTTACAACCTTGGGAGAGTTAGCATTATCTTTCCCATGTACATGAGGCATGTACAAAAAAATAAAATAAAATAAGTAATTAGTTAATTATTTGAAATGTTAAAAGACTGCTGAATTTGATCACTAAAACATAAGCTTCTCTCCATAACAAAGAGAATAACAATGCAATCTAACACCTGTATGAGTTCATTTTAGGAACAGCATAAAAACATTTGATGGGGGGGAGGGGGACAAGATGGCTGCACCAGGAGAACATTGCATCTGAAGAGCAGGACAACATTTTCCATACAGCGACCAAGAAACTGAACTCTGGGCCCTAAAACAACAGCGATCCTGTTTCCCAGGTGAGAGGAAACCCCCCACGGCGTGGGAAGGTCCACGCTCAGGTCACCCAGCCAGAACCTAGAAGAGATCTCTGGTCCAGCAGGCACTAGGTCACCAGACCAGAGCCACACACCTGCCTGTCCTGATCATCTTCCCAGGCTGATTGGTGGGCACAAAAAACACCAGCGACTGGGAGTCCCAGTCTCGAGAAAACACCACAGGGAAAGAAGGAAACGGTACTGACTTGGGTCACCCAGTCTTTCCCTGGAAAAAGTCTCACAGACCAGATGATACGAGCCCCCATCACTGAACTGGGCTCCAACAGCAGGCACAGGCAGTTGCTGCATGCCAGCTTTCCAGCACAGTCAGAGCTGTACACCCGCAGGCATCAGAGACTGGGAGTCACTATCAGGAGAAAGCCTCACTGGGAAGGAAGGAAACGGTATTGACTTGGGTCACCTAGTCTTTCCCTGGAAAAAGTCTCACAGACCTGTGAGTACGAGCCTCCATCACTGAACTGGGCTCCAGCCGAGAGCATAGACAGTTGCTGCTTGCCCAACTCTTCCACACAGACAGAGCTATGTGCCCCAGGGCACCAGAGACTGGGAGTCACTGTCAAGAGAAATCCTCACAGGGAACGAAGCAAAGGGGATGGACTTAGGCCTCCCAGTATATCCCTGGAAAAGGGCCCACAGACTGGCCCAACCCAGGGACCTGATGTGCTCCAGAAAACCTACTGTTACCAGGAGACCCATACCCACCCACCACAGATTACAGCTTGGGTACTAGGGCACACAGCCCCAATCTCAGACCTACAGAAGCCCAGAATCCACAAGATCAACCCCCAGATACTGCTCCAAGGGGCAACCAGGAAAATACAGTCAGACAGGTGAAGGAAATCAACAAAACAGCTCAAGATCTGAAGATAGAATTAGGAAAATTAAAGAAAACACAAATGGAGGAAATTGTGCAGAGAAAGAACTTAGGGAAGAAAACAGGAACTACAGAGGTTAGCATAAGCAATAGACTACAAGAGATGGAAGAAAGAATTTCAGGTGTGGAAGATACAATGGAAGAAATAGATGTATCTGTCAAAGAAAATGTTAATCTAAAAATTCCTGACACAGACCGTCCAAGAAATTCAAGACAACAAAAAAAGACAAAACCTAAGAATAATAGGAATACAGGAAAAAGAAGATTCCCTGCACCAAGGCCCAGAAAATATTTTCAACAAAATCATTGAAGAAAATTTCCCAACTTAAAGGAGAGGCCAATAAGAATACAAAAGGCCTACAGAACACCCAATAAATTAGACCAGAAAAAGAAAATCCTCCTGCCACATAATAATCAAAACAGTAAGTATACAGAACAAAGAAAAAATACTAAAAGCTGCAAGGGAAAAAGGCCAAGTATCATATAATGGCAAACCCATTAGAATCACACCTGCCTTTTCAACAGAGACTATAAGAGCCAGAAGGGCCTGGACAGATATCATGCAGACCCTAAGAGAACACAGATGTCAGCCCAGGCTACTATACCCAGCAAAACTCTCAGTCCTCATAGAAGGAGAAAACAAGATATTCAATGACAAAAACAAATTTCAACAATACCTACACACAAATCCAGTGTTACAGAAGACACTAGAAGGGAAAATACAACCCAAGAAAACGAGCTACTTTCAAGAAAATACAGGAAATAATTAACCTCACTACAGTAAAACCAACCAAGCACACAAACTGATGACCACAGCCAACATCAAAATCAAAGGATCTAATAGCCACTGGTCATTAATCTCTCTCAACATTAATGGACTCAATTCTCCAATAAAAAGACACAGACTAACAGAACGGATACATAAACAAAACCCAGAAATCTGTTGCATACAAGAAATACACTAAGCCACAAAGATAGACATTACCTGAGGGTAAAAGGTTGGAAGACGGCTTTCCAAGCAAATGGACCCAAGAGGCAAGCAGGAGTAGCCATTCTAATATCTGATTAAATAGACTTTCAACCAAAATTAATAAAAAGAGATGAGGAAGGACACTTCATATTCATCAAGGGAAAATTCCACCAGGAAGATATCACAATCCTGAACATCTATGTCCCAAATACAAGGGCAAATTTCAACAATATTTGTAAAAGAAACATTGATAAAACTTAAACCACACATAAATACCCACACATTAATAGTGGGAGACTTCAACACCCCACTCTCAACAAAGAACAGGTCAACAAAACAGAAATTAAACAAAGAAACAATGTCTTTGACAGAGGTCATGAATCAAATGAACCTAACAGACATTTAGAAAACGTTACACCCAAACACAAAAAAATTTACCTTCTTCTCAGCACCTCATGGAACCTTCTCCAAAATAGACCATATAGTTGGTCACAAAGCGAGCCTCAACAGATACAAGAAGATTGAAATAATCCCTTGTATCCTGTCTGATCACTATGGAATAAAGCTGGACCTCAACAACAACAGAAATAGCAAAAAGCCTACACATACATGGAAGCTGAACAAGAAATTCGAGACAGCTCATTCAAACGACTTAATGGATCACTTAAAAACACTAGAAAAAGAAGAGGCAGACATACCAAAAAGGAGTATATGACTGGAAATAATCAAACTCAGGGCTAAAATCAATCAATTAGAAACAAATAAAACAATTCAAAGAATCAATGACACCAAGAGGTGGTTCTTTAAGAAAATCAACAAGATTGACAAACCCTTAGCCACGCTAACTAAAAGGCAGAGAGACACCATCCAAATCAACAAAATCAGTAATAAAAAGAGGGACATAACAACAGACACTGAGGAAATCCAAACAATCATTAGGACCTACTTAAAGTCTATATGCCACAAAATTTAAAAATCTAAATGAGATGGACAATTTTCTTGATTGATTCAACTTACCAAAGCTGAATCAGGACCAGTTAAATCAATTAAATAGTCCTATACCCTCCAAGGAAATAGAAGCGATCATTGAAAGTCTCCCATCCAAAAAAAGCCCAGGACCAGATGGTTTCAGTACAGAATTCTACCAGATCTACAAAGAAGAGCTAACTCTAGTTCTCTTCAAAATATTCCACATAATAGAAACAGGAGGAACATTACCAAACTCATTCTATGAAGCCACAGTCACCTTGGTACCTAAACCTCACAAAGACCCAACAAAGAAAGAGAATTTCAGGCCAATCTCCTTTATGAACATTGATGCAAAAATACTCAACAAAATACTTACAAACCGAATACAAGAACACATCAAGGATATCATCCACTATGACCAAGTAGGCTTCATCCCAGGTATGCAGGGGTGATTCAATATATGGAAATCCATCAATGTGATCCACCATATTAACAAACTGAAAGAAAAAAACCACTTGATAATCTCCCTAGATGCTGAAAAAGCATTTGACAAAATCGAACATCCATTCAAGTTTAAAGTATTGGAGAGATCAGGGATACAAGGCATATATCTAAACATAGTAAAGGCGATATACAGCAAACCTATAGCAAACATCAAACTAAAGGAGAGAAACATAAAGCATTCCCACTGAAATCAGGGACAAGACAAGGGTGCTCACTCTTTCCATATCTCTTCAACATAGTACGGGAAGTCCTTGCTAGAGCAATAAGACAGATGAAGGAGATCAAAGGGATACAAATTGGAAAGGAAGAAGTCAAATTATCAATATTTGCAGATGATATGATAGCATACATGAGTGAGCACAAAAAACTCCACCAGGGAACTCCTACATCTGATAAACACCTTCAGCAAAGTGGCTGGACACAAAATTAACTCTAAAAAATCAGTAGCCCTCCTGCATACAAAAGACAGAAGGGCTGAGAAAGGAATTAGGGAAACAACACCCTTCACAATAGCCACAAATGACATAAAGTATCTTGGTGTAACCCTAACCAAGTAAGTCAAACACTTGTATGAAAAAAATTTCAAGTCTCTGAAGAAAGAATTAGAAGAAGATATGAGGAGATGGAAAGATCTCCCATGCTCATGGCTTGGCAGGATTAATATAGTAAAAATGGCCATCTTAGCAAAAGCAATCTACAGATTCAATGCAATTGCCATCAAATTACCAACACAATTCTTTAAGACCTGGAAAGAAAAATTTTCAACTTCCTATGGAAAAACAAGAAACCCAGAATAGCTAAAACAACCCTCTACAATAAAAGAGCATCAGGAGGTATCTCCATCCCCGATCTTAAGCTGTACTATAGACCAACAGTTATAAAAACTGCATGGTACTGGCATAGAAACAGAATGGTGGATCAGTGGAACCAAGCAGAAGACCCAGAAATAAACCCACACACTTATGGACACCTGATCTTTGACAAAGATGCCAAAACCATACAATGAAAAATAGACAGCATCTTCAACAAATGGTGCTGGTCTAACTGGACGTCTACATGTAGAAAAATGAAAATATATCCATACTTATCACCCTGCACAAAACTAAAGTCCAAGTGGATCAAAGACCTCAACATAAAACCAGATACATTAAATCGGTTAGAAGAGAAAGTGGGGAAAACCCTAGAACTCATTGGCACAGGAGACAACTTCCTGAACAAAACACCAACAGCACAAGCTCTAAGAGCAACAATCAATAAATGGGACTTCATGAAACTGAAAAGCTTCTGTAAAGCAAAGGACACTGTCATCAAAACAAAGAGACTGCCTCCAGATTGGGAAAGAATCTTCACCAACCTTTATCTGACAGAGGGCTAATATCCAGTATATATAAAGAACTAAAAAGCTGAAAAGCAGCAAACCAAGTAATCCAAAAAAAAAAAAAAAAAAGAGGAATAGGAATAGAGCTAAACAGAGAACACTCTGTAGAGGAATATCGAATGACAGAGAAACACTTAAAGAAATACTCAATGTCATTAGCCATTAGGTAAAATCAACCCTGAGATTTCACCTTACACCATCAGAGTGGCCAAGATGAAAAACTCAAGTGACAACACATGCTGGAGAGGTTGTGGTTAAAGGGGAACCCTCCTCCACTGGTGGTGGGAATATAAACTTGTACAACCACTCTGGAAAGCAATCTGCCGCTTTCTCAGACAACTAGGAATAGCACTTCCTCAAGATGTAGCTATACCACTCCTAGGCATATATCCAAAAGAGGCTCAAGTACACAATAAGGACATTTGCTCAACCATGATTGTAGCAGCTTTATTTGTAATAGCCAGAAGCTGGAAACAGCCCAGAGGCCCCTCAACTGAAGAATGGATGAAGAAATTGTGGTACATCTATACAATGGAGTATTACTCAGTAATGAAAAATAAGGAAATCATGAAATTTGCAGGCAAATGGTGGTACCTGGAAAGGATCATCCTGAGTGAGCTGTCCCAGAAGCAGAAAGACACACATGGTATATACCCACTCATATAGACATATAACATAGGATAAACCTACTAAAATCTGTACATATAAAGAAACTAATTAAGAGAGAAGACCCTGACTAAAATGCTCAATCCCCATCCCAAAAGGCAAAGAGGATGGACATCAGAAGAAGAAAACAGGAAACAACCTAGGAACCTGCCACAGAGGGCCTCTGAAAGGCTCTGCCCTGCAGACTATCAAAAGCAGACACTGAGTCTTATGAACAACTTTTGGGCAGAATGCATGGAATCTTATGTAAGAAGTGGAAATAGTAAGATCTGGAGAGGACAGGAACCCCACAAGGAGAGCAACAGAACCATAAAATTTGAACACAGGGGTCTTCCCAGAGACTCATACTCCAACCAAGTACCATGCATGGAGATAACCTAGAACCCCTGCACAGATGTAGCCCAAGGCAGTTTAGTGTCCATGTAATGGGAAGAGGGACTGCCTCTGATAATCTGATTGGCCTGCTCATTGATCACTTCCTCCTGAGAGTGGAGCAGCCTTACCAGGCCACAGAAGGTGACAATGCAGCCACTCCTGATAAGATCTGATAGACTAAGATCAGAAGGAAGAAGAGGAAGACCTCCCCTATCAGTGGACTTGGGGAGGGGCAGGCATGAAGAAGTGGGAGGAAAGATGGGATTAGGAGGGGAGGAGAGAGGGGTTTATGGGGGGATACAAAGTGAATAAAGTATAATTAATAAAAAAAAGAAAAAAACATTTGATACATATATCTCAAGGAACAAAGAAAACAAACCAACAACAAAAAAAAAAATATAGGCAAAGAAAACATTCAGAGGAAGAACTCTGAATAGTCAGTAGACACAGGCAAAAAGACTCAAGCTGACTTGGATTGTGGAATCACAAATTAACGCAATTGCTACTCACTGGCTTGGCAAATGTTACAAGATATCAAACATCCAAGGAGGACATAAAACAATACTACAGAGGATGCAAATGACTGAAAAGAATTTGGCATTCAAGTTATATTAACTCAATAACCGACCATGTCTATTCCTAAGCAATATGCTTAACAAATTCTCCCAAGTGAATATGACAGAATATTTAGCATTCTCCTCTAGGGAATTAATTGCAAAAGGAAATAATAATAAAAATAAATAATAAACAAGCAAAACTTGAAGAAGCTGAAGAATGAGTAACATGAATGTAGGTAGGAGAATTAAGCAATGGGGAATCATACACAAAAGAAAGATTTATCAACATGGGAAAACATGAAACTGCAAAGAAAACTATCACTTATGCCAATCTCAAGAAATATGTAAAAAGCAATGGACAGAGATATGTATGTTGCAGAACAATTAAACACAAAATGAGAATATGAAATAACATCTTCTATGGTGATTTTTCTCTAAGATAAAAAAACTAAATATATACAGGGCATAGAAATAAATGAAACAGACAAGTAAAATATTTATAATATCAAGGCCAACCATATAAATATATGGCTTCTCTATCCTTCCAGGTTTAGAAAACTGCCATAATGAAAACTCATAATGTCAGGTCTCTGTGCAAAACTGCCTGTCCAAATAACTACCAGTTATAAAGTGATACTATCAGGCAGTAGACATCAGATTGTAACATATTTATGACTCCAAATGCAGATTAGCAAACTACATTCGGGTTTAGCAGTTTCAATTCATATTCCTACCAGCTGCCCAAAAGAATGTTCAACTACCCATATCCTCAGCAACACCAAGGATTATCATTTTGATGACAAGGTATGCCTATCTTGCTCAGCCAGGGTTCACTAAAAGAATTAAGCACTAGTACCCTGATGATCCCCAGAGTGCAATAAATAAACTCCTCTTCAATATATCAAGAATACATATACTATGCTTGGGAGAATTGAGAAAGCAGACACATAACATTTCTGTGTTCCATGGATCAGATGCACAACCAGCAAGAGAAGTTTTCTCTCATTACTTTTCCGGCTATAAACACGAGGTTTGTTATACACTGTTTTCATTTCTTTTCAAAATAGGCTGTAATTGGAACACTGATTATTCTCTTTAACCTTACTGTTATTTGGGATAAACTGAGTTGTATTATATTTCCCTTTAAATTTCTTTCATTAACTTATACTTTTATTGAAATGAAGATGATAATGTGACTTACTCTGAGATTTAATACAATGGCAATCAAAGTGTTTATTTACTAATCTATTTACTTTTAGCAGCTGAAGCCTATCATTTTTTCTTTTTTTACAATACAAAGATTCCAATATGGAAACTATATTAAATAAATCAAAGCAGAGGTGCTCTGCTTGACATACCCCTACATGTCTATGCCCCTCTATCCTTCTGGCCTCCCATTTCAGCCCAACAGCCAGACTCAGCTCTTTTGTGTATGTGATGTAAGGGTATGGTGTGTGCTTGTGTGAGTTTATGTGTACAAATGTTGAGTGTGGGTACACATGTGTATACATACATGCATGAGCCAGACCAGGACATCAAGTATATGTCTCTCTTGCCCTTATTCCTGTAAGCCATGGTAGCTCACTGAACAAAAAGTCCAGCTTTTCTGCTAGTCTGGCTTCCCAGGAAGCTTCTGGACTTTTCCAGTGTCCACCACAGCACTGGGTGTATATATGTTTGGTCATGCCTGAATGGGTGAGGATTTCAACTCAAGTTCATGCTTGCACGGGAAACCCTCTTATGCACTGAGCTATCTCCACATACCAGAATTCAGTTCTTAAAAGCTGAGAGCTGCTTATGTAACATTAAGGACTCAAGGTCTTCCCCCTATCCATGTTGGTCAGGCTTTATGGGTGTAGCTTCTGAGAATCTTAGAAAATACAGTTTCACAGCATAGTTCTCTGACCCTCTGAAGCCTACAGGCAACTAAGGAATTCTGAGACCTGTAAAAATATTTTCCCCCAGTGAACAGCACACCAAATAGTTAACGAATACCAAATGGTCAGTTCAGAAAACATACCTGCAACAGACTAAACAGGTTGTATTTCTGCATTTAACAGAATGTTGTATGTAACAACAATTAACGGAAAACAAAAGATGTGATGAATTTGAAAGAGAGCAAGGAGGAATATGCAGGAAGTGTTAAAGAGAGGGAAAGGGAGGTCCTCTTCTCCTTCCTTCTGATCTTAGTCTGATCAGATCACCTCAGCAGTGGCTGCATTTTCATCTTTTGTGGCCTGGTAAGGCTGCTCCCCCCTCAGAGGGAGGTGATCAAAGAGCAGGCCAATCAGATTATGTCAGAGGCAGTCCCTCTTCCCATTACTATGTAACCCACTCGGACACTGAACTATCATGGGCTACATCTGTGCAGGGGTTCTAGGTTATCTCCATGCATGGTACTTGGTTGGAGTATGAGTCTCTGGGAAGTTCCCTGTGTTAAAGTTTTCTGGTTCTGTTGTTCTCCTTGTGTGGTTCCCATCCTCTCCAGCTCTTACTATTTCCCACAGTGGACTTGGGGAGGGGCATGCATGAGGAAGGGGGAGGGAGGGTGGATCGGGAGGGGTGGAGGGAGGGGCTTATGGGGGAATACAAAATGAATAAAGTGTAATTAATAGTAAAAAAGTAAAATTTTTTTTTAAATTAAAAAAAGAGAGGAAAGGGAAGGGGAAAGTGATGAAATTATAGTACAAACTCAAAAGTAAAAGAAAATTGTTTGTCTTTTAATTGAGAGTCCAATGGTGATTACTTAAAACCTGGCAGGTGGAGTAGAACCAGGAATGAGATAAGAAAAAGCCTGATCCACAGATATAGTAGTGATAGGGTAACTATAGCTAAGTGACTATAGGTAACAATAATGTACCAATATTTCAGAAATCTAGAAGAAATGATTTTAAGTTTTTTCACTTAAAAATGAGCAATACTGAGAAAGCAAATATGTGTAATAAGATTCCACTTTGTACATTGCATACATATACCAAAACATTTCATGTCACCACATTAAAATATATAATTTTAGGTTTTTGCATATTAAAGGGCCTGGCTAAATACACATTTTAGATGACAGAGAAGAGTTCTCATGCATTCATACTGAAACTAGGAAGATGTAAATGGCATATGCATTTAACACTGCACTGGAATTTGCAGTATTCCAGTATGTGCTCATTACTCATAGTCCACAGATCCTTAAAGATAAATAATTTCACTTTATTAGTATTATCCTTTTCTTTTTATTCACTTTATCTTCTGGCACACACACACACACATACACACACACACACACACAAAAATACCTCAATCTCTATGATGGAAATTTAGTCTAATAATTCCAAATTATTCTTGCCAGGTAGATGTGAAGAGATAAAATAACATTTTTATTAAAGATATTAAAGATATAAAGATAAGCATTATTAAAGGTAAAAATTTTCTTTGCTATTTATGATTCTAATGGTATTAAACTCTGTGTCTTTTTAGATGCTGTTGTGAAAAGAATGTCCATGTCTCTCCAAAGTTTTGTGTTGAAATTCCATCCCCCAAGGATGTTAGGAAGTGAGGCCTTTGAAAGAAGCTTGGGTCTTCAGGGTGAAACCCAGGTAAGCAGGATTATTATTCAAATAGAAATGATTTCAGAGAGCATGCTAACTTACTCCCTTCTGCTACAGAGCATATATGGATAAATCAACTATTTTAAACCCTAAAATAGTTCTTTATCATGCCCTAAGCATGCTAACATCAGGCTTAAGCCTTCAAATCTGTGAGGACTTCTCTTACTTTTAAGCTACCCTGGCTCTGGTACTTTGTAATAGTATCCTACACTAAAACACAGGAGTTTGATTTTGGCCTAAATTTGATCAGCCATTCACTTTCTCCGGGACAGTAGATAATAAGTCCAAAACTAACAGTTAAATTGGAAGAGACAAACTATTTGCTTGGGATGAACATGTTAAGAGACAAAGAGGAATAGAGAAGAAAATGAGAGAGGGTATTTATGAAATGTGTCCAGTAAACAGAGGCAGCCATCAGTAACCTCCGAGCCAGAAATGGCCCTATCGTTTGCTTTCACTGACTATTACAACAAACTCTAGCTCTCCATGTCAATCAACATATGGAACCCATTGACTGGCTCTCCGTAGACAAGACAAATTATAGTATTGTCAGAGGCTCTGTTGGGACTGATTGCAAATTTCCCACTTTATGATTTTAACAATAAAACATTTAAATAAAACTAAGGCATGCCTGATTCCAGTGTTCTGTGAGGCAGAAGCACACAGATCTCTGTGAGTTCAAGGCCAACCTGGTCTACAAAGTGAGTCCAAGATAGCCAAGGCTACACAGAAAAACTCTTTCTAAAAAAAAAAAAAAAAAAAAAAAAAGGAAAGAAATAAAAATACAAGAACATCATGAAATTTGCAGGCAAATGGAATGATTTGGAAAAGATCATCCTGAGTGAGGTAAGCCTGACCCAGAAAGACAAGCATGATATATATTCACTCATAAGTAGATATTAGCCATAAAATACAGGATAACTATACTACAATCCATAGACCTAAAGAACCTAAGTAACAAAGAAGATGCTTAATTATCGTTCAGAAGGTCAAAGAGAACAGGCACCAGAAGCAGTTGGGAGCCTACCACAGATGTCCTCTGAAAAACTCCACACAGTTTGGGGACCAATGCAGATGCAGAGACTCACAGCCAAACCTTGGGCTGAGTGCAGGGAGTCTTATGGAAGACAGAGAGACCTGGAGAAGACAGGAGCTCCACAAGGAGATCAACAAAGCCAAAAAAGTTGGGCCCAGGGAGGAGGGGAGCTGCAGAGACTGATACATCAATCAAGGACCATGCACAAAGAGAACCTAAAACCCCTGCTAAAATGTAGCCCATAGGCAGCTCAGTCTCCATGTGGGTTCCCTAGTAAGGGGAACAGGTGGTATCTCTTAGACGGACTCTGTTGCCTGCTCTTTGATAACTTCTACCTGGTGGGGTGGACTTGCCAGACCACAGAAGAAGATGATGCAGCCAACCCTGATGAGCCTTTATAAGCTGGGGTCAGTTGGAAGGGGAGGAGGGCTCCCCCTTTCTGAGGACTAGAACAGGGAGATGAGAGCAAGGGAGAAGGAAAGAATGTAGGACTGGGATGAATTGGGGGAGAGGGCTATGATCAAGGTGTAAAATGAATAAATTTAAAAAATTAAATAAAAAAACTAAATTAAATATCTGTGACCGCATTCTTCAATACGACACTATATATACATGGAACAAAAGAAGAAACTGATAAATCACATGTTTTACAATGAAAAAAAAATGGGTAAATTAAAGATACCATCAGGAAATAAAAATGACTATAAAGGGGATGAAAATAACTAATTCATATAAGTGAAAATGTTACTTGAGTCTAAATTTTCAAAATAATGTTTACAATTTAACTATTAAAATATATTTTCAGAACAAGCAGAGGATCTTAAAACATGCATCTGCAATAGCAATGGGCTCTAAGCACACAAATGTTCAGTGACTTTATTCATGGCAATATAAAAATCACAATGAGATGCTGTTTTCAAAGACAGGAAGGCTACAGTAAAAACAATAGATGCAAAGTAAAAGGAAAGATGTGGAAAAACTTTAAACTTCAAACATTGCTATTTAAAATGCAAAGTCAATGTAACTACTTTGGAAAACAGCCTGGAAACTCACTGCACCCGGGAATTCAATTCAAACTTATATGTCCAAGATAAATGAAAAAAGCTGATGTTGGAAGAGGGAACCTCAGATTAGGAATTACCTCTATCAGACTGTACTGTAGGAATGACTGTGGGTTGTTTTGTTTTGTTTTATTTGTTTTGCTTTTTTTATTATTATTAATGAATGATGCAGAAGGGCTCCGCCTACTGTAGGCAGTGTTGTCCCTGGGCAGGTGGTACTAGGCTATATAAGAAAAGAAACTGAGTAAGACAGTAAACAGTGCCCCTTTACAGCCTCTGCTCCTGTTCCCCTGCTTGAGCTGCTACCCAGGCTTCCCACAATGAGGGGCTGTGATCAGGACATACACACCTCACAGATCCTTTCTTCCCCCGGGGACTTTTGCTCATGATGTTTATCACATCAATAGAAAGAAAGCTAGGACACAGATGTCCACACAAAGCCTTGTATGTACAGTGTTCATTGCAACATAATTCACAGTAATCAAAAGGTGAAAGCAATCAAAACATCTAAGAAATCATCAAAGAAAACACTTTGTGTTTATAGAGTAACATGTTTGGTCTTAAGAGAAAAAGCATGCTAATACAGAGCACAACGCAGAACCCTGCGAACACTATTATATTATAGAAAAAGCCAACCACAAAAGATGGACGTTACAAACTATATAAAATATTGAGGAAAGGCAAGTGTACATGCCAAATGGATATTGTTTCTATGTGGGACTGTGACAATAATAAATTGACACCTGGAATGCATACCGGGTCTCTTTTGAAATAAAGAACCTGTTTTAAAACTGAGACTGGTGAGTATTGCACAAGCTAGTGTTTAATTACACTACAAGTAGGGTAATTGTATTCTTAAAATAGGTAAAATGTATGCTGTAAGAATTATCTCAATAAAACTGCGAAAAATAATTCAAAAGCATAGCTCAGGTAGCCTTTATTTGTTTGTTTTCATTGATCTTTGCCATGGACTCAAATCAAGTCTGTCAGAGATATTATAAAGGAAAAGGCCACATAGGGAGACATATAAAAATTTTAACACTAAGAATATAGCCTGGTCAATAGCTAGAATAAAAAGTCAACTTTGATGGATAAAGATGTCTTTGAAGAGAAAATGTCTAAAAGTTAAAGGCTTGCCAAGGTAGAGCAATTTGAGAATTTAGGGCTGGAGGGAACAGATAGAACAGTTTGAACCAAAAATAAACACATAAAACCATCTTTCCGTCTAGCCATACCTCTACAGACAGTCACCACCAGAAGAACACAAAGCTACTGACAATAACCTAAGAATTTATCTTGAGGGCTGGAGAGATGGCTCAGAGTTTAAGAGGATAGGCTGCTCTTCCAGAGGTCCTGAGTTCAAGACCCAGCAATTACATGGTGACTCACAACCATATACAATGAGATCTGGTGCCCCCTTCTGGAGCACAGGTGTACATGTAGGCAGAACATTGTATACATAATAAGTAAATCTTTAAAAAAAAAAAAGAATTTATCTTGAGCTGCTGTGGGATTCAAAACTGAAGACCCACACTTAGGAGGGTGAGATGGGACTGCTGATAAATTGAGGACAGTCTGGGCGACACATGGAGTTTAAGCCAACCTGCACTATCAAACAAAAAGGTCTTATCTCAAAAATAAAAGTGGTAGGGGAAACAACAATAAAACCAACAACAAAAATCTTAAATTCTAAAAGGAAACTCTAATGGCCTTCAAAAAACACATTAGAACCCTAAGTATCAGAAAATATCAAATATCAGAAAATATAGAGCTGAAGATCCAGAATGGTCAAGTAAAAGACAGTACATGTTGATGCATGCAAATAAACACTACTGACCTGGTCAGGGGAGTGGAAGTGGAAAAATATTTAAAAAAATGTTTGGAGTAGAGGCTCAGAGTCTGTCTTTTACCTAACGATACAGGTATAAAGTTTTCTATTGATATAAGAAATAGTGAAGTGATTACAATAGCAGTAAGTAGGATGCCTTGGTGAACATGACTGCAGCAGCAGTGGTTATGGATTCTCCTTAGTGCCTGACATTCAATATCTAATCCAATTATCTCAGAAGTCCTATATAGCATTAGAATTTTCATTTGATAGATAATGAAGCAGGCTCAAGCAGTGAGAGTACCAGAGCACAAATCTCAGAGCTACTGACAAAACAGGACCTGACTCATGTCCAACTGACTCCTGTTTCAGTTTAGCTCTCTTTATTCTCTGACACGGTCTTAGCTAAGATGGAAAAGAAGCAGTGTCTTGTTAGTAGAATTGCCAATAGGAGATGCCCTGCTCTAGCCTGGCAGACACTCCCACACATGTACACATACACAGAGATACACATAAATAAGTAATAAAATACATCTTGGAGGGGAAAAAGAAATATGACAGAATTAAAGAAAGGACAACCTTTTCTTCCAAAATATACTTAAGTAAAGAAAGATGTGGCAATTCTCTTTCCAGAAGTGGGAAGCAGCACTGAGCAGCCTCACTGAGTCTCAACCTCTGCTTTGACACCATGCAGGGTAGAGTCTTTCTGTCCTGTTCCCTGTTTTCTCCCTCTTCCAATGTCCATCCCATCACTTATAAGTGAGTACATACCATGTGTGACTTTCTGCTTCCAGGATACCACACTCTGATCTTTTCTAATTACCACCATTTGCCTGCAAATTTTATGATTTCCTTGTTTTAAATTGCTGAGTAGTATTCCATTGTGTAAATGTATACAATTTCTGTATCCCTTCTTCAACTGAGAGACATCTGGGTTGTTTCCAGATTCTGGCTATTACAAATAAAGCTGCTATGAACATGGTTGAGCAAATGCCCTTGTTGTATACTTGAGCATCTTCTGGATATATGCATAGGAGTTGTATACCTAGCACCAGAATTAATTTCCAAAGTGGTTGTACCAGTTTACATTCCCACCAGCAATGTAGGAGGGTTCTCCTGTCTCCACATCCTCTCCAGCAGGTGTTATCACTTGAGATTTTTATCTTAGCCATTCTTTTAAAAGAAGAAAAAAAAGGACTTCCTACAATTTTCTTTGATTGTTCACTAGCAGCCTCTCATCAAAAATATCTCAGTCGCTGTTCTATTTCCTTCACCTCCTTTTATTAGACCTCTAAAAAAGTTACTCTCACAGATCCATACATTCATGAGTGACAAGTGAATACATACCACTATTATAACGTGAATTTTGTAATACTGGATGTATTCCAAATACAACCCAATGTGGAAAAACTATAGCTATAGCTAACTTGTGTGTCAAGTTAGGAGTGACTGCTTTCTCACTGAATTCCCCACAAACAGCATAAAAGCTACAGGATTTTTTTTATTAAAATTTGTTTATTTATTCATTTTATATCCCCATCTTAGCCCCCTTCCTCCTCCCCTTGCAGTCCCACCCTCCCTTTTTCTTTCCCCATCCTCCTCACCTATTCCTCAGAAAAAGGCGTGCCCCTCCCTACCAACACACCCCAGCTCATCAAGTCACACAAAGACTAAGTGCATTGTTGTTGTAAGCGGTGATTAATATTTGCTATTGATATATCTTCTGGTAATTCTGCTGTTAGTCCTGAACAGCTGTATTGTTGTATATGATGATTAATTTTTGTTACTGATATATCATTTAGTAATGCTTGCTGTTAATCCTAAACAGCTTTATAACCAAATCACCACACAGAGACTGGGTTTATTTAGTTAACCTAGAAACACAGTGCTGGGTAATAGTTGCTCCCTCCTAAACCTCCAAGCCCTCATGGTTTTCTAACATTTAGATTTCCCATATTATACTTGCTTTTTGTGATATATTATGTCCAGTCCATCTCCATGTCATTCCAAGATCTCTCCTCCAGCTCTCTCTCCAAGCTCTCCCTCCCGCCCCTTCTCCTCCCACTCATTTCATGCCCTCTGGCTCCTCCCTTTGCACAACATTGTGCTAGTTGTTTTATTTTGGCCTGTTTATACACAGTTGAGACAGGATGCTCAGAGTGAGTATCACAATGCAATATAGGATTGAAACCAGGGGGTTTAAAAATCAGCATTTGAATGAACAAGGGTGAGGTGTATACATTTCAAAAGAACATTATACCAACACATAATCTTTAGTTCTTCTTACTATAAGTTATATAAATTCAAGGATCTTGGTATATACACTGTGAGATCCACTAAGCTCAACACAGAAAGTCACACATAATTAAGTTGTCACCAAGTATTAAATAAAATAATAAACTTACACTTTGTATGACAAATCAAGACATTAACCTAATTTTGTAGTTAGAAATTTAATAAAAAGGACTAACAAAAACATCAACTTTGTTTTATAGGCTATCATAAACAGTATTCTCCTTATATATTAATAATATATAAATTATGTATATGTTTAGTAAATGATATAAAGGATTTAAAAGCATAAAATATAGGTGGTTATTTTTGTTAACCTTTCCAATTAACCTGGATCCCTATCAAATCAGTATAACCAAAAATAGCAAGACCTCACTAACTTAAAAACTACACAATATAAGTGTATCTGTCTTTTCAAATAGATTCATAATATTCTCTGTTATAAATTCCAAAGTAATATGCATAATACACAGAATATCAGAATTTATATTTATAAATGTATATATAAAATTTATATATATGATTTTTATAAATTAGATATATATTGTATATTTACATCAATTATAGTCATTCAATATATTATTTCTACTCAACGAAGCAATCTTTTAAAATACTAAACAACCTGTAGAGACATTTATAAAATACTTAATTGTCTATATATGAACACTAATGGCATTTAAACTGGACCACTATATGTGATTTGTACATTTATAACATATATAGCATATAATTCATTAGACTATCTTCCTTCTTTTCTGAATTCCAGAATCCAAGAGAAATGAATCCCTTTTAAATGAACCAATGTGTTTATTAGATCTGTGGGGTGTAAGAAAACTTCAATTGCTGCTCTGTGTCATGCTGATAGAGGCATAAACTCTCAGGTTAAACTTCTCTCTTTGTAGTACAAGTTTCAATTTGGATTTTAAAAAGCTTGAGGCCATCATTTTTCACATCTTTTTCCACTCCCATTTCAGAAATCAGAGACTCAATTTCAGGAAAATACTGTCGAGTTATGTCGAGGCTTAACATGTTCAAGAATAGAACCAACTGCCTTTAAAGGTAACTCCATTAAAGAAACATTTTAACTATTTATTATTATGATTTTTAGCTTTTGATTTAAGAAATAGATAGCTAACATAAAATGATCCACACAGTCTTGTTTGCTGAACTACTGACCAAAGTCTTAAATGTGAAACAAAACCATTAACATGTTGTTCTAATTACTGCCACCTACTAATCCTGCCTGCCTCTGCCCTCTCATCACCATATTATTAGTTTTCCAGGCCTGGGGACTCAGTCTTACTGCACTATTCTTTACTCAGTCTGTCTGACTAAGCTTCCTTTAGCTTTCCAGCTTTCTTGAACACCGAAGGCTGCGACTAATATCACCATGTGCTACTCCCAGTGCGAGATACAGAGCTACACGACTCCATGACTGCCCTGCTGGCTTTTGGTCTTCCTTTACATTAATCTCTGCTTGGAACCCTAGTCCTCCCATTTACAGTCCGGGTGTCTGTTACCTATCATTTTGTTTTGAGAGTTACATATTTCTTCATTCTACAAAGACTTACAGCTTTAAGTCTTGAACCCTTGAAAAATGCTGGAATTTCTGAGACTCAGAGGATACTCAAGATGGACATTGCATCTTGTATCATAAACTAAATATGAAATTTTGTAGGGTGCCAGTGATGAAAATTGGATGTTTGGGATTCACACTAATAGAGGTAGACTTGTGATGCTTAGTAACTATCGATTATCAACTTACTAAATTTATATATGCCTTGAAAAGTAAAGTATACGCCAGGTATTTACAGTAGTTTGAGTAAGAATGGGCCCCAAAAGCTCATAGATTTGAATCCTTGGAATTATGATTACAGCTGTAGGAAACTAATTAAAACAACCATATTTTAATAGGAAAGGAAAAAAAAACTAGTGAAACATGTAATTTCAACTAGAAACCTAACTTTTTCATCCAAAACATTCAAGTATTAACACCATAAGGAACATTCTTCACACTATAGACTGTACTATTCATTGAAACTTTGAGAAATTGGAGACAACAATGTAAAATTAATGCATGAAAAATATATTTACCCTGAAGGTACTACATAGAAGGCACTAAGCTAAAAGCACTCCCATGCAAAATTTCATTTGATCTTACTAGCAATCTAACACTGTATACAGCAAGTTCTTCCTGCAAGGCTGATGATGGAAGTGTGAAACAAAATGTAGTACAGATGAGGATAAGCCATCTGCTTGCAACAATGATTTCCAATTTTCTGTACGCCTAACTTGAACATGCTTTCTTACTAAGCCCCTGAGAGTGAATGAATCTCAATCTTCATTGAGAAAAGATTAACAGCTCTATAATGTTGCAATTACCTTCAGGGTAATGATGGTATATTTACAGGAGATTTCAGCTTGTGATTCCTCATCCTGTGGAGATGAGGAAAAAGGAGAACAAATACAGACTATTTTCTATAGAAGTCTTTCCTTTCAAAATGAAATGAAAATTGTGGTGAATAGGCTTAGCTTTTGACAGAGTTTGTTTTGATTTAATATGCACAATTAATCTGAGACACTTTTGTGCTACTCAGCATGGCCTGACCAAAAAAAAAAGAAAAAAAAAAAGTTTTAGTTTCAAAGTTTGATAAAGCACCTAAAGCAAAAGTATATAAAACAAGAAAGGAGTAAAAGATAAGATGACAACTTCTAAGTTTGGAATCCTCAAACTGTGGGGTTAAAAAATCAGGTACAAGTTGATGCGCAAGAATCATAGGCCTGATCAAACTGCAGCAAGGACCATCAATCTTACCATATCTCTATTCCTCCTGCTTTTGTCTGGCAAACTGGTATGCTTCAGCATCTAGTCAAAGCAAGAAAGGCAGTTTTGCATCCTGAAATTAGAAGATGCAGACCCAGGAGGAAGAATGTGTGAGAAGAAGTGGTGCTTTGCTATATACACTTCCATATGCACAGAGTCTTTTAAAGACACAAGTTAGACTGAACCACAGAGTGTGCCTTAGGTGTTCTAATTTCCTCTAGGTAGCCTTACACTAACTTGGTCCAGGGCAGCTGGCAATCTGCCCAATGTATGTGAACAATATACAGTCTCACATGTATATTTTTATACGTTAATAACGTTACCCTTCATGCACTGTAACTTAAGAAGACTAATAGCCATTGGAGAGTGCTAAAACAAACAAGAATCAGAAACTAGTCTATTTGTTTTGTTTTACTTCATTTTATTTTCAGACAGGGTCTCTCTGTGTAGGCCTGGCTGTCTTGGAACTCACTCTGTGAACCACGCTGGCCTCAAATTCAGAAATCCTCTTGCCTCTGCCTCCCCAGTGCTAGGATTAAAGACCTATGCAACTACACGCCTGCTCTTTACAATAGGTGTGGTCTCCATACATTCATGTAGTTGAGTGCTTAGCCATAGGGAGTGGAATTATTACGAGGTATGGCCTTGTTGGAGGAAGTGCATCACTATGTGGGCGGGCCTTAAGGTCTCCTATGCTTAGGCTCCACCCAATGTGGATTCAGGGCCTCCTCCTAGCTGCCTGCAGAAGACAGTTGTTTTCTGCTGCCTTCAAATCAAGACGGAGAACTCTGTGTTGCCCCAGAACCAAGTCTGGCTACATGCTGCCATGCTTCCCTCCATGATGACAATGGACTAAGCTTCTGAAACTGTAAGCCAGGCCCAGTTAAATGTTTGCCTCAATAGAGTTGTCTTGGTAATGGTGTCTCTTCACAGCAATACCAAATGAGACACCATCCAATAACTAAGTAACAAAATTCTCTCAGAAACTTTCTTCATGTGTTCACTATAATATTTCAATTAAAATATACCTTTTGTTGACTAAACTTTATAAAGAATTCATATTAAAGACAAGTCTTGAATACCAGTTAAATACAAACTAATGATAAATTTAATTTGAGATTTTAAACCTATTTCTAACTTAAAGAAAAGTTAGTGCAATTTACCTTTAATTAAATACATCTATAGCAACTTAATTCTAAAGCCTAAGGTTTTTGAAACTCAATTTTTCTGTGATAAGAATATTACTAAAGCTCATCTGCATTGAATGATACTTTTCTATTCCTTAGGCTCTCTGTATCCATTATCTCCCTCATGGGAATGAATGCTTTGCTGTGACTGATGATGAATAAGATATATAGGACAAATGATGCACCCTTTCATTTTAAAAAAGACTAAAAAGGAAAGGAAATTCACTGCAGTCTCCTTTCTGCCTAGTTTTATTAAATTCTAAATACAGCTACTCTAAGAATTTTTTTTTTTTCCTAACTAAGTTCAGTTTGGAAAAAAGTCTCATGTATCATTTAAAACAATTATAGATTCTCTAGAAATATGGTACAAAAGCTTATTTTCAAAACTTTTGGCTTGGGGCTGGAGAAATGGCTCAGCAGTAGAGCACTGTCTGCTCTTCCAAAGGTTCAATTCCCGGCGACCACAAGGTGGCTCACAACCATCTCTAATGTGAACTGATCCCCTCTTCTGGCAGGTGTAAATGCAGATAGAACACTCATATACAAAACATAAATAAAACTTAAAAAAAAACTTTTGGCTTAAGAATAACTGTGTACTAAGCTACCATGGGCTACATCTGAGCAGGGGTTCTAGGTTGGAGATACAGTCTCATAAAAGACCCCTGTGCCCAGATATATTTGGTCCTTGTGGAGCATGCTCCTGTCATCTCCAGGTCATAGTAACTCTCCCTTCTTTCATATGAGCGTGCCACTGAGTTTATGTCATATACAGTCCCTGCTCCCCTTACTAGGGAAACCCACTTGGATATTAAACTAGCTATGTCTAAGCAGGAATTCTAGGTTATATCTATACTTGGTCCTTGGTTGGGGATACAGTCTCATGAAAGGCCCCTGTGTCCAGATATATTTGGTCCTTGTGGTGCTCCCATCCTCTCCAGGTCATACTAACTCCCCCTTATTTCATACAATTCCCTGCACTCTGCTGAAGGTTTGGTTATGAGTCTCGGTATCTGCCTTGATACACTGCTAGTAAGGGGAACTGGGATTATTTCTGACATGAACTCAATGGCTGGCTCTTTGAGGTCTCCTCCACCCCACCCCCACCTCTCATACTCACCTCCCACCCCCACCCCAACCCCAAGGGAGGAGCAGCTCTGATAAGCCACAGAGGAGAACTTTACAGCCAGGCCTGAAGATACCTGATAAGCTAGGGTCAGATGAAAGGGGAGGAGGTCCTCCCCCAGCAGTGGACTTGGAAAGGGACAGGGAGAAGATGAGGGAGGAAGGGTGAGATTGGAAGAGAATGAAGGAGAGGGATACAGCTTGGATACAAAGTTAATAAACTGTAACTAATATTTAAAAAAATGTGTAACTTAACATCAAGCTGAATAATCAAAACACCTAAATGGTAATTTAAAAGAACATAATATTTACAAGTCTCAGATAATTACTCTTCACATTTGTTCTTACTTTAGAGCATGGTTTGGAAAATGTCTTCCAGTCTTTGTTAATTTTCTATCGCTGTGAAGAGACGCCATGGAAAAAAGCACATTATAAATGAAAGCATTTAGTTGGGGCATGTTTATGGTCCCAGAGGATGAGTCCACAAACATTATGACATCATCGTGGGGATCATGACAACAAGCAGACATAGCACTGAAACAGTAACTGAGAGCTTATACATTCACAGAATAACCTAAAGTTAAAAAAAAAAAAAAGAAGGGGGGTAGAGAAGCGAAGGAGGAGAAAGAGAGAGAGAAGGAAGGAGAAAAAGAGACAGAGAAGATAAGAATGAGAGAGAGGGAGAAAGGAAGAAAGAAGTAGAAAGTGGTGGTAGGGGAGAACCAGAGAGGGAGCCAGACAGAGGACAGAAAGCTAACTGGGAACAGTGTGGGCTTTGGAAACCACAAAGCCCAACCCAGTGGCAGGGTTCCTTTAATAAGGCCACATCTCCTAATCCTTCTTAAACAGTTCTATCAACTACAGAGCAAGCACACAAGTATATGAGCCTAAGGGAGCCATTCTCATTTAAACCTCCACATTTCCCAAATTATTTCCTAAAACATCTTAATAAAGGTTGTTTTTATAAATGTTTTTTTTAATTTTTTATTTAACTTTTATTAATTACACTTTATTCCTTTTGTATCCCCCCATAAGCCCCTCCCTCCTCCCCTCCCGATCCCACCCTCCCCCCTCCCCCATTTCTGCATGCATGCCTCTCCCCAAGTCCACTGATAGGGGAGGTCCTCCTCTCCTTCTTTCTGATCTTTTTTTTTTTTTTTTTTTTTTTTTTTTTTTTTGTTCTTCTCAATGCAGTTTATTCAGGAACCTTGAACAATCTTCTGACCCTGGAGAAAGCCAGCCCACAGCTTAAAAAGCCTCTGGGTAGCTTTCCTCTCCAACTTGCTTTTGGTACTGGTGTTTCCTTGCAGCAATAGAAACCCTAATTAAGACATATGCACAGTTTAAACTGATTAAGGCTAATTTATGTTCTGAGAATACCACTCTATTCTGATAGGGTTAAACTTGGACAAAAATAGAGGTGAATTTTAGGCATCCAAAAACTGAGTGAAAACTGATCCATGGCTCTGTCCATGGCTACTCCGGTTGTTGACAGTGACTTCTGTCTTACGTACATTCATTTTTATAACAAACTTGCCCTTGCTGAATGTCACTCAATCCTGTAACTGCTAAACTGAAAATTCCAAGTTCATGCTCAAACCCCGATAAAAAAACCTTGCAGGTACTTGGGGCTCTCTGATCCACTGTGTTGGTGAAGGTGGAGAGACCAAGCTTAAGCCTGAATAAAGTTCTTTGCTCTTGCAAATGTGGTCTGGCTCTTGGTGGTCTTTGGGGACCGTAATATCTGCACATAACAATTTTCAGGTTCCTAAACAACATGGTAGAGGTTTTTCTGCTGCTAATATACAAGCATCCAAGATGACTCAATCTTTTCCTAAGAAATCCATCACAAGAGGAAGGGCTTTAGAAATCTGAACTAAAGCTGATACATCCACCCTTCCACACAATCAACTGTCAAAATACAATGAAATGATAGTTTCTTCTCCAAACTCCCCCCCCCCCCAAAATATCCAGTCATGTGATAAAATACTTTCATTTTTACATGAAAATATTGGTAAGAATTAACAATGTAGTTTATATACCTAGTGAGACTCGACTGGACAAAAAATTGTTTTCCTTTGTGAGTGACATCAATGTGTTAGGGATGAAGATATACGTTTTCTTTCTTTTTAGCACTGGGACCCAATCTGGCTTGGACCTGTACATGCTGCCACAGTTTCTGTGAGTCTCAACAGTCATGTAACTGCTAAGCTGGAAATTCCCAGTTCTTGCCCAAACCCCAATAAAAAAACTCTTGTGTTGCAGATACTTGGGGCTCGCAAGTACAAACCACACTTGAGGCCAGGCCCCATGCTCAGCAGCAAACGGCCAACACAGAAGGAGCTCCATGATTTTTTTTTATCATATATCTCATATATTATCACATGAATGAAATATTTGCATGTGACTTTGAGAGACATTTTATCATCATGTTTTTAAGGGATGATTTCCACATTTCTTTTTTTTTTCAATGCAATTTATTCAGGAACCTTGAACAATCATCTGACCCTGGGAAAAGCCAGCCCACAGCTTAAATAGCCTCTGGGTAGTCAACCCCAGCGTGCCACGTGGGCAATGCAGATAGGTCCACATACATGGAAGCAAGCCAGATCCTTGGCCTTAGCCAAATGTGGAGTTGTTCGTGACAGAGAGCACTCACCATCGGGAAGGTGGAAGGCGGAAACCAGCTCCATCTTTAAGGTGCGGCATTCCGCAGGAGCTCCATGATATTTTGGGAGGATTTTGCCTCACAATGCTTTGCCTGGATATTTTTCTTTCTTTACAGATCTTTTGCTTATATTGTATGCTTTCTAATACTATTTCTTTATGGATTTTCTGTGTGTGCCAATTTGTGAGTCTCAGCATCTCTAAGTATTTTGGCTTTTTTCTGCTTTGTTTTTTTTCTTTTTTTTTCTGTTTATTTTGTCCTATTTCTATGCAGGTTTGTTGGGGATTTGGGTTTCTTGATTGGTTGGTTGGTTAGTTGGTTTTGTTTTGCTTTTTTTTTTTTGGTTTTGGTTTTCTTTTTAGGATAACTGTTTGTATTCTAGTAAAGAAAATTAAAAAAAAAGGAAGGGTGTAGATCTGGGTGGGTGTGGAAGTGGGGAGGAGCTGGGGGAGAGGAAATGATAAGCAGAATATATTGTATGAATAAAAATCAGTTTTCAATTAAAAAAAAAGAATTAAAAACTGAAGAGTTCAAGCTAGTAACAGAGAACAAGGAAGTGGATATGAGATGAGAATGCGATGCGAAGCCAGCTACTGCAGCAAGCTTTAAGAAAATAACATGGACGCCATTTGACGCCCTGGGGTAACTACATGGGTGGGCTGGGGACTGCTGTCCACCTTTAACCGGTGAGCCACATTTCTATAAACCCTTCCACAACTCAGCATGATATTAAGACACTTGCAGTCTGTGGCATGAGAAAGAAAACACTAACAAACGAAACTGGAATGGCCTACACTGTCTGTCATAAATCACAGTTCCTTCAGTCAGTGTAAAAATGAATAGCTGCATTGTGATCAGGAACCTGAAAATGTTGATCTATGTTAAAATCTGGCACAGTCTTAGCTAGATGTGACTATTATAAAGTAAAACATTACTTCTTTGGGAAAGCTTCTAATTTAATAAAAGAATAATATAAATAATGTACCTTTGTATAAGTAAATGGCAAGTCATTCTGATAGACAAAATTGTTAAAATTTCAATAGAAAAAATGCTAAAAATTCATTATAAAAGTTTACAAACTTTAAATACAAGGAAAACATAAAAATTTAAACACTTAACAGGAAGTTCCATCTTATCCACACAGCATAAATTTTTAAGAGGATTTTTATAAAAAGGCAATGTGATGATAGAAAATTACTACTTATGTCATGCAGTTCAAAATCTCCCTTCCAGCATTAAGGACTCTAACAGCAATCTTCTAAAATCCTAGGAAGGATGCATCTCCACAAACATAATCCCATTAAGCATTCCAACAAGACTCTGTGATGTAGCACCACTGGGGTCTAAATCTGTACACAGAAGGAAAATATTAGTTAAAACAGGACAGGGAAAATACACATATGTGTGTGTGTGAATCACACAAATAAACCTTAACATAAAATATGAACATAAGGATATATGCAACTCGTTTTCTGCTGGAAAACCAAAACCATGTTTTTTAGTTTAGATTTTCTGTAAGTATTTTGAACCACCCTGTTTACAGAGACAAATACAACACAAACTCCGTAGCTTCCAGTTTCATTTCAATTAATGCAGAATATAGGACTCATAAAAAAAATAGCACTTAAAATTCATTTAAATGTACATCTTTTTCCCATCTCACCTGCACATAATTTATTCCTTACACGTTATTCTTGTTCAGACTTTCCTAATTCTAGATGAGTTTGTTTGCTGTCATACTCCTAGTTCATCATTTTATATAATATTGTGCCACAGAATGGTAATGAGAGGAATTATCATTCATGGGATGGCAGATGGGAAGAAACGTTCACTTTGCAATATGCACAGGATGTAAGAGGTAGACTCTGACTGCATGCCTGTGACAAGAAGGAAGAATCCACTCTCCGGATCAGTGTTCTGAGGGAGACACTCCTTATAATTGTGTCTGTAAAGCAGAAGTGAATTCACTAAATCTAACAGAATAGGGGCTAAAAAACCAACATCAAGTTAAAAAGTGAGAGGAGGTACTGAAAACTTTCTACAAAGTGCCTTTTTGCTGACTGCTTATTTTAGAGTCTCACACATTTCAGAGAACGTTTCTCAGCAGGGACACTGTTTTGGTAAGCAGCATTCTAAAGCTTTCCTGACCTAGCTTGCAATTTGCCACCCCTCTGCCAAGCAGATCCCAGAATAGTCTTAAAACCCTGCTTTAGAGAAACTTCAAAACTCCAGTAAGCAGGCTGACAGTAAACCATGACACAACGCACAGAAGACTCACAGAGAGTTGAAAATGTCTACCTGGCAGAGAATTCCTCTGAAGCTCCACTGGAATCCATGAGTCAGAAACCAAAACACTTCTAAACAATTTAAGTGGAACACTCTCCTGCCTATCCAACTCCCTTCCCTCAGGAAAAACTCAGACTCAGAGACTGCAGTGAAATCTGCAAAGTTAACCCTTGATAGACAAAAGTATGACTATTGGGGGCATCATATATACAGGCATGTGACATTTCAGTCAACAACAGAACTGCGCATGCAGTTGTTCTCTACAATAATTAGGTATACTGATTTCATCGTCTTCGTCTGGGTAAGGACATTCTATAGTATTCCCATGAAAAGAAGATAACATCAGAAAATGTAGGATATATTCTTGTCCTCAGGGGACAGGTGCCTGCATTAATGACCCATGCTTATTGAGCATCTCTATAAAACGGAGTTCATCTTCTATGCCTCAGTAACATAAGTCTGGTCTGGATTATATGAGCAATCAAGGCAAAGTGCAAATCACATTTGACTGCTAAATCAAAGCTGTTAGAGCCACCTCGGGATGCTTCCATTGATCCTTTCCTCCCTTCTGAGAAGATCAGCAATGCCCCAAGGAAATGTTTCTGCCCTATCCTAGATTCTATGAGTAATGGGACATACTGGGCAGACCCAGAGCTAACAACTGGAGCCTGCATGAGTGGACACGGAAGGCTTTGCCATTATAAGCTGTTCAAACGTTAGAGCTCTCTGTAACACACCACACCAGTGAGAGCTGACTGGAACCATCCCAGATCAGGGGAAGGAGGATAATACAAAAGCTACTGATGTTGGAATTGCAGTGTGTGATTATAAGATACTTATAAAACAATCAGTGTAACCACCAGCTTTCAGGCTAGGGCCTCCCAAATTATGATGCTAAACCAATTATACTTTTATAAAATTTGTAATCTATTTTAGTTCTTACATAAAATTAGGAAAATTACTTGAATTCCAAACAAAAAGACTTCCAAAATTTGAGATGTCTTTAACATCAGTGACAATGCTGCATTTCACATACACACTTTGAATGGTTACAATACCCGCTGGCTCCCTGCACTGGTGTCCCTATAAAAGGAACTGAAAGGAAAATGAAATGATTGTCTCACTCTCTCTCAAATAAAGAAAAGAAATGTACTTTGTAAGCTGTGAAGTTCTTTCTTTGTCAAGAACTTTTTAAAACACAGATGACAGGCCATGAAGATGGCTGAATAGATACAGGTGGATGCTATACAAGTCTGAGTACATAAATTTGATTCCCCAGATCCTAAGGTGAAAGGAAAAAACAGATTCTACAAGACTGTAGTCCAGCCCCCTCTTCTTTCTCTCTTTCTCTCACACACATTCACACACACACACACACACACACACACAACTGTCACATACATAACATACATAAACACACAAATAATAATAAATTGTATAGTTTGAAAAGATAATGGATGGCAATAGCTATGTCTTCTTCAGTTTGGACAAAACTGATTATATGAATGTTATGAGGTCCAACTGCTTTTGAAATTAATAGCAGTAGTTTCTAAGCATTTGAAAAAGCATCTTATCTTCATTAATGCAGCATTGAACATGGTATAGATGTTTCACATTGGTAAAGTAGGACCCAAAGTACTTAGTTGGGCAGGAAATATCCACAGAGCACCTTTATCTCTATGGAGCATGGAAGACACATGGTTACAGAAATCCACTCTATGCTCAAACCCAAATACTTCATTTTAAACACCAACACATTATAACTTATTTCTTAAAAAGCATTTATGTGCACTTTTCTCAAGCAACTCTACTTAAAATATTCTCATGTGGAGGAATTTTAATTCAGAATATGGCTGCTCTGCCAAGAGATCACAACCAAAGACCTTCTAGATCTGTGTGATCCAGCTGAAATATAAACATGCCATCAATCCAGGAGAAAGATGCAAGTAAATCTGAGCTCAAAGCCAGGCTGGTATAAAGCAATTATCAGTTAAAGAAAAGCCCAGGTGTGGTAGTACTTGCCTTTAATCTCAAAAATGAAGGTAGTTAGTTTGTAGAAGAAAATACCCATGTTTGAAAGTGATGTCTAATTGAGTAGCAGAAAAACTGATGAATCAGAGAAAAATTTAACAGAAAAGAATATGCCCAACTCTCACAAGGAGAGGAAGGGGAAGCTACTTAAGGGACAGACAGAGAGAAGGAGAAGAGGCAGTTTTACTGAGAAAGTTTTACAGAAAGAGGTTGAAGGCAGAACAAGCGAGAGAATTAGGAGCCAGAAAATTACAGTAGATTGCTGAAGTTGGTTTGAGGCCAAGCAGGCAATTCCTGGGTCTAGAGAGAAGCCAGATTGAATAAGTCAGCTGGGAGAGGAGTTAGAGCCAGACAGCTGAGTTGAACCATCCAGCTAAGAGCTCAGAAAGAGCAAGAAAGAGTAAACTTATTAATGTTGAAAGCATTCTAGACCTAGGTTAAATTGTACCAGAGGCTAGAAGCTTCCAGGACTCAGCCTAGGTTACAAGAAGGAGGCAGTAAGCCTCTAAGATAAGAAATGAAACAGGCTAATAAAAGTTCCTTCCTTTCACATTCTCGGCTCAGACAGAAAAAAAAAGAAATATGTGTGTGTCTGTGTGTGTGTGTGTGTGTGTGTGTGTGTGTGTGTGTATGTGAGAGAGAGAGAGACAAAGCCCTTAAAAAAACAAATATATGGAATTGTCTATTTCTAAACTCATCACAAAACAAAACACAAATTAGAAAACATTAAAGTATTTTAAGAACAGGTATCATTTTTCCACCAAACAGAATTAAAGGCTGTATATTCTCTTCTTGTAGTTCTGAGACTTGAAGTTGAGTCTTATGTATACTAAGATACTCTGCCACTGAGTTATACCCCAGCCTTTTATCTATTTAGCCATTCATTCATTTTATCTTGACAGTTTCTAGGCTATAGCATCTAGACTAGTCTATCCTTTGTTTATTTATTTGTTTTTTTTAAGTATAGGTATATTTTAATTCTAATTTCAAAAAATTATCTAAATAGTGTAGATAAAAATAATGGCATTTTTTTCTTTGTCAAATAAATATAATAATTTATCACTTAGCAGAAGTATAATATTTTGTTGATTTTTAAAGCTTGTCTATATTAACTATGAAGTTTCAGGATGAAATCGGTATAAAAGCATTCATTAATTACTACAATGAAAACACAAGCAGAATTATGTTTGTTTGTTTGTTTGTTTTTTTCAATGCAGTTTATTCAGGAACCTTGAACAATTATCTGACCCTGGGGAAAGCCAGCCCACAGCTTAAATAGCCTCTGGGTAGCCAACCCCAGCATGCCACGTGGGCAATGCAGATAGGTCCACATACATGGAAGCAAGCCAGATCCTCAGCCTTAGCCAAATGTGGAGTTGTTCGTGACAGAGAGCACTCACCATCGGGAAGGTGGAAGGTGGAAACCAGCTCCATCTTTAAGGCGCGGCTTTACGCAGCTGTCTACAGTTCCCCCTTTTTGTTTTAGACGCATCAGGCAAGAGTAGAGGTCTGATCTCTGATATTAGAAATAAATTGGGACTTTGTACCGATGTTCATTTAGGTGTCATCCACCCAAAGAGCATCAGACCCGTCCGATACCTTTTTCTCAGAGGCGGGACCTGGGGCATCAGCCCGCATGCAATCAGACATGCTCTTCTCTGGGTCCAAAGCAGCTGACCCTGAGTGCAGTGCTTAGCCTCGCAACCTGAGCGTAACATTTTAGCTTTTTATGGTAGCCAAAAGTAGATTTTTAAAAGAATATTTTTAAGTCAAATCTCTGTTGCATGAAGAAGGAAAACACAGAGAAATTTAACATGATCAGTGTGTGGCTAAAGGTTAATTTCAGAGAACAGGATGAGTTGGCTGCTGCCTCAGTTTATCAGCTGGTTAGGTATAAACTCATTTATAGCTAAATCCCTTTTAAAAATTTCATTTTCATTATCAAAGCCATCTAGAACAACATTTTTTTTGGTTTCCAAATTTGAAATTGTTCATAATCTATGAGTTGATAAAAATTTCTTTCAGGTTAGCACAAATCTAGTTACCAGAAGACTTATAATAAAATTTTCAAATAATCTTGGTCTTGAAAAAAATCTTTAAAAGGTTGGGGGGGCAGGGAATAACTTCTTGTTCAACTAATCTATGTGGGGATGAAAAAGATAAGACATATTAAAAAGGCAAAACAGAACAAAATCTGTCATGTTAGGAGCAGGACTTGGTTAATGTTTTTAAGGAAGTATTTTGAGCCAGACTGTCATCATCAACACAACTCTGTCTTTTAGATTCCTGCTCACTCAGTACTCACACACTTACTGAAATAAATATTCTTCTAAATACATGACTGGCTCATGAACTCGTCTCTGACCTATACAGGGCTTGCTCTTTCAGTGGGGGAGATGTCATCCTGAGACTGCAGAGGGGACAAGTCAGCTCCCATTAAAGTACATCTCAGATTAAATGGTTTTGTTGTTGTTGCTTGCTGCATTCTCTTGTTTGGAGATGCTATCTCCCTGGGTAATGCTTACCTCCCAGATAAGCCAGCAACTTTCTGTCCAGAACCACACAGCCACACCCACCTCTTTAAAGACAAAATGAGGTGAGCTCTCACCCTGAGACCCTGAGACCATGTGATGATGGACAAAAAAAAAATTATCCTTCCCGACTTACTACAAAAATAACTGCTTTGCTATTTGAATATTTCTAAAATATTTTATAATCTTGATGCTTCTAATGACAGTTTCATTTGTATTGTTATCCTAGTGCACAGTTTAAATATTGAGGCTCCTTCTTAAATCTGATGATGTCTTGTTACCTTAACAATTAAATAAATTTTGGTTGATCAGAAATCATTTTGATAAATGCTATCTCCAGGATATAAAAAGCATTAAAATTAAGCAATGTACTCTCCAAAAGGTGGGATTTTAAAAATCAATTCAAGACAAAAAGGAAAAGGTTAACACAGGACTTCTTCACATAAAAATTATAGACCACTAGAGAGCAATATGGCTCAGGCAGTAAAGGGGCCTGCCACTAAGCATGATAACCTGAGATGGATCCCTGGAACTCACATGAGGAAGAAAAGAACAGAGTTCTACAACCTGCCCTCTGAGTCTCACACACACACAAACAATTAACAAAAAAATATGTTTTTAAAAAATATGAACCACAGAATTTTACTTTCACTTTACAAAAGACTTTAAATCACTGTACCTTCAATAGTTAAGCATTAAATTTAAACACAGTGTTTAAAATTTTTAAATCTAATTATTCAAATACCACTGGTAGTTTAATAAATCAACATTTGTATTAATTATATTTTGAGAATATACATTTCACAGTTTCTTACCTATATTTTGATATTTATAAAAAATTATTCTACCAATTAATAAGACATAGAATAAAACATCAGTGCCATTTTATTTGAAATTCTTACATTTCTTTTGGGAGTGGGAGCGTTATATCAAAATTTAACTTGAGGGCCAGTAAGATGGTACAGTAGGTAAGGGAGCTTACCACCAAGCCTTCAGACCTGAGTTCAATCCCCAGGAGTCCTGAAAGATACCTTCTGACCTTCACAAGTGTGCACATGAATACCAACACACATACAAAATAAATGGGGGAACAAAACCCTCTTAACTTGAGTTCTCTTAGCGAATATACTCTCAATGAATACTCAACAGTTTATTAAATAGAAATAAAAAGAAACAATAAAATTGAGTGCCGGGGGAAAATAGCTCAGTGGTAGAGCACTTGCTCAGCATGTATGAGGCTGAAAGTTCAATTCCCCATACTGAATAAAATAATACTAAATGCTAACAAGAGATCCAATACCAAATATAGCTACTGAGAATATAAAAAGTGGTTAATTAATGCTACTGAGAAACTGAACTTTACATTAATTTAATTTTCATTAATTTTATTGTTTTATTAAATTTAATATTTGAAACTGTTATTCAATTCAGTTATTGAGAAAATTTTAACTAAGTTGAAATAAATTCTGGGTCCGTGAATCTACTCTTTAACTGACAGTTTTGTTAACTTGATCATGAAAAGTCAATGTCTGTGATAATACTTACCATATCAGATTTCAAAGACACAGTACAAAAGGAGAATAAAAACATCTGTTAATGAGTTTTAAAACCAATATGTATTAATTTGATAATGCCTCATATATTGGGGTAAATAAAGTATAAAATCTCACTAACGTGTTCTTGTATTTCATATTACTACCAAAAATCTTGAATTATATGAAGGTGATAAATTGTATTTCTCTTGGACAGTACTGCCTTAGATAAAACCTAAAACTTCTGCTAAATTCTATTTATTTATTTATTTGTTAATTTTCAAAACAAAGTCTCATATAGCGCTGATCTGGAGCTCACTGTGTAGAAGGGATTGGTCTTGAATTCATAAAAAATTGCCTATCTCTGCCTCCTAAATGCTAGAATTAAAGGTATGCTGTAGGCAGTAAATAAAGTCTTGAGCTAATCAATTCCTGAGTGATTGTATATTGTTTGAAATGAGACAGTCATGTCAGGCTTGAAGGCCTCAGACCCATGTGAAATTGGGCTGGCCTTCCCCTTATGGGTCATGTTCAGAGGAATCAGTCTAAGTGTGAATGTTGGCAATGAACGGAAATATAGATGCTTACCAACAACAGACCATTGTGCGTAAAACCCAGCAACTGCAGCTTCCTCCTCCTGTAAGACTGTATCCTGACACTGCTCCCTTACAGAGACCTGTGATGTAACACAGACTAGCTAACCTCTGACCTTTTGTTTTATAGAACAAACATGCTGTGTGTCTCTTTCCTTCATCCCATCACCACTCAAGTCAGGATTCCTGAACCAAGCCTTCTAGGTCCAGTCAACCTGCATAAACATATTTGAGTTTCTTCAATTGTTTCCCTCCTTCAATTCCTCCCATGCTCCTCTCCAAGTCCACTGATGGGGAGGTCCTCCTCCCCTTCCCTCTGACCCTAGCCTATCAGGTATCTCAGGACTGGCTGCGTTGCCTTCCTCTTTGGCCTGGTAAGGTTGCTCCCCCCTCAGGGGGAGGTGATCAAAGAGCAGGCCAATCAGTTTATGTCAGAGGCAGTCCCTCTTCCCATTACTATGTAACCTACTTGGAGACTGAGCTACCATGGGCTACATCTGAGCAGGGGTTCTAGGTTATCTCCATGCATGACTCTTGGTTAGAGTATCAGTCTCATAAAAGACCCCTGGGCCAAGATTTCTTGGTTATGTTGTTTTCCTGGTGGAGTTCCTGTCCCCTCCAGGTCTTTGTATCTCCCCTTCTTTCATAAGATTCCCTTCACTCTGCCCAAAATTTGGCTATGAGTTTCAGCATCTGCTTTGATATCCTGCTGGGTAGCCTCTTTTAGAGGCTATTTTTAAGTGGATAGTAGACATATAATATAGGATAAACATACTAAAATCTTTACTCCTAAAGAAAATAAGCAAGAAAGAGGACCCTGGGTAAGATGATCAATCCTCACTCAGAAAGGCAAATGGGACAAACATTGGAAGAGGGAGAAAACAGGGAACAAGACAATTCTTTAAAGTATAACTTACACACAGAAAGATCTATGTTCTATATACAGTTTTATATTATATAGTTCTATACAGTCACAAGATCACCTACGGTGTTCTGAATACCATAATGCAACAAGAAAGAAAGCTGTATTTTGAAAATAAAATAATTCATTGGCTCACATATAGAATGTTAAGAATTGTGAAAATACATCCCTGGGAGCAGGTTTCAGAGGATCACAGCCACACCCTACTGCTAATTTCCCCCAAACCCACTGCCTATGGTTAAAGATGCAACCTCTCAGCTTCTACTCTAGACACCCGGTATCACACCTGAACTGCAAAGATGGACTCTGCACTTGGAACTGTAGACCAAGCAAACTCTTTATCTTGTAAGTCATGTATGATCACCGTGTTTTGCCACAGCAACAAAAGTAACACATTCTATGCTAACACAGATTGTGCTAATACACTAGCACAGTAACTACGGTTTAAAACACTTTTATTATTCCAGACAGTACCCTCTTGCCCTCATCCCTTAACAACTATAATCTATTTTCTATCCCTATACATTTGGCATTTCCAGAATGTATAGAAATAGATTAACACATCATACAAAATGTTTTAGTCTGACAATATCCAATCTCAAATATTATACTTCCCTATGGTACTAAAGATGATGGTCATTTTCATGATATCAAAGACATTTTGACTGACTTTTTTATAGAGTTATTTTATTTTCAAAATACAGCTTTCTTCCTTGTTGCATTATGGTATTTACTTAGCCTCCAAGCATAAAGCATAGCAGGCTGTCTTACAGTTTTTTCATGCTCCTTCCAACCACTATACTACAAGCTAAGAAGTCCTATTTCTTGACATTGTCTCTTTGCAGTCTTAACTCTATCTAGTGTTGGTAATAGTACAGATGACAAAATAAAGGAAAGATGAAGATGACAAATAACATCTGTGTGATCCACATCCCTATGAAGTAGACTGAAGACTCAAAAGCAATATAAGACTAAAAAAGATCCAAAAAATGTGATACCAGCTAGTCCCTACAAAGGCTCATGAGACTATCTGTGCCAATATATTCAGCAATACCATTCCTTCTTTTTATCAGAAGATGACACAAGTGTGGAGTAAATTTGTCATACTCTTTCTAACACTATTTTTCTCACATCCCATCATTTCCTTTGCACTGTAGTCTAGAAAGTACAGAGTCATAAATACATGCATTACACGATTGCAGAAGCAATTAGACCACATGAAGTAAAATATTTAGTGAATTCTATGATACTAGCTGGAAAGTCAGATAACTACTTGAATCATTAATATTAATATAATTAAAAATGCAAATTAAGTCTTCATGACAGAAAAATAAAATATTAATATCCTCAATGCATTCAAAATACTCACTGAATTCTCCAGTAAGAAAAACTCCTTCTGCTCCTGGGGCCCATTCTTTGCAGTATATGCCACCATCAGCACATCTGTGGATGCCAAATGATTCATAGCTTCTGGAGAACTTATCAATACCACCTTCATTCTCTCCGATGTCATGCAAAACCTGGCTAAACTTCTTATACCTTTGAAAAAGTACAAAGAAAGAAAAGAAGTTAGAAATTTTGGCCTTCCAATAAAAAGAAGTGAAATATTCAAATAATATAGTCAGATCAGCAAGAAAATAAAATTACTCTACAGCGGAGTTTCACACAATTTTCCTACAACAGGGCAAGAGGTTTTGCCAGCCATCTGGGCTCTTTGTCAAAGCTACTCCATGTGTCTCTGAATCATGAAAGAAGCAACAAATAGTATGTTAATGAAAGTCTTGGTCCTTTCTAATAACCATGTATTTATGAAATTAGGAAGTCGCAGGTCATCTAGTGTTACCCTAAATCATCTGACCATGGAAAGAACTATAACATGTCAAATCACAAAAGCCAGTAAGCATAGAGTGAACTGAAGATTCCCAAACAGATAGGCACAGCACAGCACATGGCTGCTCCTTGCCCCACCTCCAGTTCCCAAGGATTCTAGGATCTTTACTAGTTCATCTAAAAAATAAATAAACAAACAAATAAATAAATCAAAAAACTACTTATTTTCACTAATTAACCTTTACATCTGATGCAAACTTAGAAAAAGTAATTAGGAAAACTAAAGTAATTAATTGTGAAGTAAATTGTCTTAGGGTTACTTAAGTTGTAATGAAACACCATGACCAAAAGGAACATAGGAAGGAAAAGGCTTATTTGGCTTCCAAATCACTGTTTATCACTGAAGCAGGTCAGGTAGAAACTCAGACAAAGCAGGAACCTGGATGCAGGAGCTGACGCAGGGGCCATGGAGAAATGCCACTTATTGGCTTGTTCAAAGTTGCTTGCTCAGCCACACAGAACCCAAGACCACCACCCCACCAGCCCAGGGGAGGTCCCACCCACAATGGGTTGAGTCCTCCCACATCAATTACTAATTAAGGAAATGTCCTATAGGCGTGCCTAAAGCCCATGTTATAAAGGCATTTTTTTCAACCTACATTCCTTCCTCTTTGATGACCTTAGCTTATGTCAAATTGACATAAAACTAGCCAGCACACAGATATTTCATGTAAAAAGAACAGGTGCCAGAACTGCATGATGAATTTCTTTACAGCATTTTCTGTAAACCTAGGGGGTGGAGAGAAAATAAATTTAGCAGTTGAGCTCATGAGTCTGTTCTGCAGCCTGACTGAGCAGTAGCCACTTAATAATTTTTTTGTAATCTGCATTTACCTGGTGTTGCAGGAATTCGATCACACTGTGAATCTTGAGATTGTGTACTAGAAAGACCTGTTTCTAACTGTGATATGACTGGGACCTAGCACACACCAAGAGCTTTCTGTAAACATGACTAAATAAAGTCAACCATAGGTCAAGCCATAGAGCAAGAAACCAGTTGACAGGGAGTGAACATAGGAAAAAAATACAGAGAGTCAGAGGAAGTCAGCAGGATGGAAAGAGAGATGCACAGGAAGTAGAAAGGAAGGACATTCAGTTTGAAAAGTTTTTAAGACAGCATGGAGAAGGGACTTTTTCCTTCTGGGATGTCAACTGAGTAAGGAGGTCAGCTGGCTGCTTTCTCTGCCTCTCTGAGCTTGCATCTGGCTTTTACTCCAACATCTGACCTCCCTTTGCAAGGTCCCTTTTCTCAGTCTCCCTTACTTTGCTCTCTTATTCTTTTATAAAATGTGAGTAATACTTTAAGACATTAGATTTTATAATGTGTATGATTTTATATTATTAAGTCAACTAGACATTCTTATACAATATTTGTAGGAATTTCACTTGGTATGTAAAACTATGTTTATACAACTATATTTATGGAACCAAAACCATGTGAAACAGAGCTTTGGAACTAACTGGATTTCTCAAATAGTCATGGGATGAAATCACATATGAAAACTAATGAATGAGAAGACAGCATTGCAAATTAGCAAGAAAAAATGGCATGTCTATATTACAACCAAGGACTATGCATGGAGATAACCTAAGATCCCCCTGCACAGATGTACCCCATGGCAGTTCAGTATCCAAGTGGGTTCCATTGTAATAGGAACAGGGACTGTCTCTGACATGAACTGATTGGCCTGCTCTTTAATTACCTCCCCCTGAGGGGGAAGCAGCATTACCAGGCCACAGAAGAAGACAATGCAGCCACTCCTGATGAGACCTAATTGACTAGGATCAGAAGGAAGGAAAAGAAGTCCTCCCCTATCAGTGGACATGGGGAGGAGCATACATGCAGAGGGTGGAGGAAGGAAGGGATTAGGACGGGAGGAGGGAGAGAACCACAGGGGGGACACAATGTAAATAAAGTGCAATTAATAAAGAAAAATAAATAAATAAATGGCATGTCGAATTACATAGAAATCTGTAACTGTCATTAAGATGTCATCCTTAATACATTCATTTCTGAATATATCAAAATTATAAACACTAAATAATTAATTACAGAAAAAATAAAAATAAATAAACAAAGATGGTCTAAATCTAACCCTTCAGTTCCATTCAGGTTGGATAGGATACAGTTGGGAATGAGAAGGGGGAATTTTTTCAAAAAATTTTAGAATACAAAGGACTAATCTGACATGTAATATTAATTTTCTTTTTCAATTTTAATTTTATTATAATTTATTCATTATATAACCAGATTAAAGTCCCCTCCCTCAACTCCTCCCAATCCTACCCTCTTCCTCCCTATCTCCTTCCCCTTGTCCTCCAAAAGAGGGAGTTCTCCTCTTCTGCCATGTGTCCATAGCTTATCAAGTCTCATCAGGACTGCCTAGATCCTCTTCCTCTGTGACCTGGTGAGGCCACATTGCCAGTGGCAAGTGATGAAAGAGCAGGCAAGTTCATGTCAGAGACAGACCCTGCTCCCCTTACTCAGGAACCCACAGGGAGACTGAGCTGCCTATTGGCTACATCTAGCAGTGAGGGGGTCTAGGTCCTCTCTGAGCATGGTCCTCGGTTGGTACATCAGTCTCTGCAGGACACCGTGGGCTAAGATATTTTAGCTTTGTTGGTCTCCTTGTGGGGCTTCTGTCCCCTCTGTGTCCTTCTATCCTCCCCTAATTCCAAAGACTCCCTGCACTCTGCCCAAAGTTTGGCTATGAGTCTCAGCATCTGTTTCGATCCCCTGTTGGGTGAACTGGTATTGCTGGATCTTGAGGTAGCACAATTCCCAGTTTTTTAAGAGAATGCCAGATTGATTCCCAAAGTGGTTGTACAAGTTTGCACTCCCAACAGCAATGGAGGAAGGTTCCCTTTTCTACACATCCTCTCCAGCATGTGTTGTAACTTGAGTTTTGATCTTAGCCATTCTGATGGGTGTAAGATGGAATCTCAGAGTTGTTTTGATATGGATTTCCCTGATGACTAAGGATGTTTAGCATTTATTTAAGTGTTTCTCTGCCATTAGATATTCCTCTGTTGAGAATTATCCGCATTATTAAATTTTCAAACCACCTTATTTAAGTGACTCCCTTTTTAGAAATGCATTCTTTAAATGCATTCCACAGAAGTAAGAGCACATATGAAATTATGGCATTGTTTATAACCAAACTTTGGGAAATTATCTATCTCATTTACAATGAGAAACTAGTTGAATAAATTTACAAAATATTCAATCACTAAATGGCAAGAGGAGGATGAGGTCAAACAAAATGTACAAGAGAATATGAGATTCACTCCAGTCCTTATTCAGAGAGACAAGCTGGTCCTTTTGGTAAAGCTGTGAATGGGATGTGTGTCTGCGTCACTGAACACACAAGACAATAAAAGAATGACACAGAGATTTGCCTTACAGTGTGGGAAGCAACAAGAAATCAGAAGCCCCACTGAGATGGACAGCACAAGGCCCTGGTACCAGCTGTGGCCTCTACATCTGGTACTTTATTCAAGATGAAAAAATTTTCAGTTTCCTATGAACTTAAACAATGGTAGCAATGGTTCCAAAATACTTAAAAAACAAAAACAAAACAAGAAACAAACAAACAAAAAAAATCCTCTTTAAATCATGAAAAGTTTCTTTTTAAACATAGCTTCATACACTAGTCAGACCAACTTCTTTACATGTATTTTATTTCATTGGGACCCTTTTTAGATCCAGTCCTTTTATTAAGGAAACCAACTCAGAGCAAATGCTATTAAGCAATCATCAATAAAATAAAATGACAGAACAATATGACACAACTAACAAAAGAAATTACAATTTAGGCCAAAAAGAAATACAAATTATTATAATGCAGAAAAATAGTAACTTATTTTTAAAAGGCACCATATTTTCAGAGGTTAAGTAAATATAACACTTTTATTGTCAATCTACATATTATGCATTAAAAACACATTCTCAGATTTAAGGTTTTTTTTATTTTAATTATTGTTACAAAATTTGCTAAGATTATGTTTCAGTGCTCCATTTGGTAAAGTTTCAATGAAAACAGGATTAAAGCACTCTATTACTTTCACTAAATATTTTGAATCCCCTCAAGGTCAGCCCCATAGCTTCTGATACAGGAATGCACATTGCACTTTGAAATCACTGTGGCTCAGAAAAGAAAATGCCTGGGGGCACAGCAAGCTCATCATGCCTATGCCCACTCAGGCTGCAGTCATCTCTCTTAATATTTTCTCTATGAATTTATAGGACACTTGGAAACTAGGTCAAATTTTGGCAACCAAACTTAAATTATGATGTTAATATAGGATCAAGCATTTTGAACATGCATGAAAAAGTATTGTAAATACTCTCAGATGCAACATATATAAAATAACCTTTTTCATATATAAAATGGGAAAAATAGAGGCACATAAATACATATGTTATTCAAGGTCAGGAAAATATAACCAACAGGATGCATCATTATTGGCCCCAAGAGGTATCTTCAATAAAATCTCTAACTAAAATCATCCCTTCTTAAGATGGCAGTACTTAGGTTTTACTCTTAAGGCTATTATTCATCTTACAATTAGTAGTAACAGCAGAGCTGGGGATAACAACAGCTTCATCTCTAGAAACAATCCATCCGGGTTTGTTTATTTGTTTTTCTGTTTGTTTATAGCCTCTGCATGTGACCTTGAATAAGCCACTTAAAGAACTTAAAGTTCCTTTCTCTGCCCTTCCTGACCCTCTGACCCTGTTCAATGTAGGCAAACCTCAGAGGTCATAGGGGATCAATGAAGGCAGAGTACGATCCTTCCCACATTAGCCAGCATGTTCTCTGTGGGTACTGGCTGGAGCTTTTGTCCCAATAAAAACGGACTATATCACTATTTTCTTAAACATAGCAGTTTCCTTTTATTTATAACTCTTGTTTAATCTTTAATGTACATGCTGATTGGGGAAGATACATGTTTTGTTCCTAAATTTCAAACATCTCTGAGAATCTATGTCATAAGAATACAGTCATGTGAATACATAACATGTTCTTGGTATTACATACTGACTGAAATATAAAAGTTTTAGGGTAAAATCTGAGTTAAAAAGATGGATTGAATTAATTAAACCAATAGGGAGCCTACTGTGAGAGAGTAAATGGAGATAGGAATGTGAAAAAAAAATGAAAGAAGCTAAAATTTGTTCTCCTAGAAGATGACCTATACTAAATCCTACACCAGTATTGACATTCCAATTTAAAACAGGATTATGAATACAGCAGTTGTGTCATAGAAAATGGTTCAGGGCCTAACTGATACAGAACCTCTTCTCAAGTACTTATGAGTGAGCATAAAAGAAACCCTTTAGGGAAAATCCTTCCTAAGTAGCTCAGGTTATGAGACTTTTTTATTCTGCTTAATGCTTCCTAGAGGAAATCAGCTATCAAGGTAAGAAGCACAAAGGTGGATGGTCAAGAAAGATTGCTGAGAGTTAAAGGGAAGAGACTAAAGAGAAGGGCAGGAGAGTCTGAATTCTCAGAAGATAAAAAGAGAACTGAGTCAACCATTAAATAGATTCATAGATTCGGGTGTTGTACTGGTTTGAAAGAAAATGACTTCCATAGGCTCCTATGTTTGAATACAAAGAACCCCCCCCCCCCGGCAGTACTGTTTGGTAAGGATTGGAAGGTGTGGCCTTGTTGGAGATGTGTATTTGGAGAAGTGTGTTAGGCTTCCAAGGCCTCTAGAACTCCCCAGGGCTGTCTCTATGCCTCCTGTTACTCTAGAACTCCCCAGGGCTGTCTCTATGCCTCCTGTTACTCTAGAACTCCCCAGGGCTGTCTCTATGCCTCCTGTTACTCTAGAACTTCCCAGGGCTATCTCTATGCCTCCTGTTACCTTAGAACTTCCCAGGGCTGTCTCTTTGCCTCCTGTTACCCTAGAACTTCCCAGGGCTGTATCTATGCCTCCTGTTACCCTAGAACTTCCCAGGGCTGTCTCTATGCCTCCTGTTACTCTAGAACTCCCCAGGGCTGTCTCTATGCCTCCTGTTACTCTAGAACTCCCCAGGGCTGTCTCTATGCCTCCTGTTACTATAGAACTCCCCAGGGCTGTCTCTATGCCTCCTGTTACTCTAGAATTCCCCAGGGCTGTCTCTATGCCTCCTGTTACTCTAGAACTCCCCAGGGCTGTCTCTATGCCTCCTGTTACTCTAGAACTCCCCAGGGCTGTCTCTATGCCTCCTGTTACTCTAGAACTCCCCAGGGCTGTCTCTATGCCTCCTGTTACTCTAGCTGCCCAACCCCTGCTACCCCTGGTCTGCCACCATGGTTTCTAACCCTCTGAAACTGTAAGTCCAAAATAGCTCTTGTATAATCTGTCTTGATCATGGTGTCTTCTCACTGCAACATAAAAATAATCTATATAGATGATTAGCGGAAACTCTCTTCTTCCTGAGAAAATATCCACAATGTACATAAGTATCCAAATATCAAGGCTGCCAAATGACAGGTTAGCACTTAAGACTTTACAATGACTATCTTATATCCCTCAATCAAAAGCAATGATTGAACAACAACTAAAGACCCAGTAGTTCAGCTCCCACAATGCTAGAATTACTGGGATACACCACTACAATTTGCAGAGAAATGTTTTAAGGGTGGTAACTAGGAGGTAACTAGCCTGGGTCTATAAATTAATGAAGTCTGTATTAAACAGAAAATGTTGAAAGCACTGGAATGAATCCTACTACACAAAACTGATCACTAAAAATAATTTAAACTTTGACATCATGGTGCATGTTTGCATTAGTCAGCTTTATGTTACTACAACAAAATACCTGCGGTAACTAACTTTATAAACAGAGAGCTACACGTGGATGGATTCCATGAGATATCTATAACACACCCTACTAAGCCAGGCAGCACCACAGAAGGGCACGTGAAAAAACAGTGAAAGACAGGTGATGGAGAGGAGCGCTACGAAATGCTGTCTTCTGGATATGACTTCAATGTTGCAATCATGAGCACATAGCAGATGTAGTTACCTGTGCAATACCTGCACGAATAAACATCAAAGTGAAAATAGGAAAAGGAAAATTTGTGATGAAAAATGGGTCACCAGAAGTGGAAGGTGAATAAGAGATAGTGATGGGGGATAAAAATGATCACAAAACATTGTCTACATGTATCAGTTGTCAAAAAATTACTTTTAACTAAATTAAAAACAATATTTCTGTACAGGGAAAGGTATTTAGCTCACAGTTTTGGAGTTTCAAGTCTAAGGCTAGATAGCCCTGTTAGTTCACCCTCTGATAAGACTGGAATCCTGTGGCAGAGCACAGGTAAGAACAAAATGGGAACATTTGAAATGGTGGGAGATAACAGAGTCCCACAGCTACAAAGGCATGCTCACAAGAACATAAATTCTGCTCATGAGGCTCAACATGCCTTCCATCCATATTTACCTTTACAAGGATATTTTATATCCAAACCATACCAATGTGGTTCCTTATTTTTAAATATTCCTAATCAAGATAAATGTGTGAATTTTTAACATTCCATTTCAGTTCCAGGAACATCTCCAACCTTTATCCACTTTAAAGATATACTCTTAACTCTTACCTGGAAATGGCAGAATTGGAACCACTTTGTTAATAAAAGTGACAGACAAGCAACCAGCATTAGTCACCAGCTTCTCACACACTTCAAGAGCATCTATTTTATGTCCAGCATACACCAGCCACTGTGAGCAGAGATAAGACTCGGCAATGTGTGAAAATAGCAAAGCAGAAAGCAAAGCATAGGAATGCATTACCCAAAGTATTGATAGAGGCAGGGAGGTAGAGGCTTGGTGGGCAAAGGGATTGCTCTGCAAGTATCCAGGCCTGAGACTGCACCTCTGTTCTACAGAGCAAGTTCCAGGGCAGCCCAGGCTATATAGAGGAACCCTGACTTGAAAATCAAAATGAAAAATAAGAAGAATCAGAAAATCCCAAACCACAAAAAGCTGCAACCATTCTATGATATTAATTTTAGCCAAAACCTAAACATTAATTCAATTACAAGACAATGTTATATTCTAAAATATAACTTTTAACCATCCCCATTCAGGGGCAGTGATACAGCTCAGGAGTGAGGCTGACCTGAGCTCTGTAGTTTGACTCCAGGATCCCACAGGGTGGCAGAAGAGAATTGATTCTCAAGCGCTGGCCTCTGACCTCCACATGTTCTGTATTCTGGCACTCAAGCATACTTCTGTGATAGCTGGGTCCTCCCTCTGCCTCAGTCTCTCTCTCTCTCTTTCTCTCTCTCTCTCCCTCTCTCTCACACACACACATACAGAAACAAAAAATCACAAGACCACAATAGTTAATTCCTTACTTTCTGATATTATAAAACAAATGCTATTTAAACATTTTTTTCTCTGTTAGCATACAGTCAAACTTAGTTTTTAAGATAGTCTCTTTGATAACAGAGAAAAATGATGCTTATACCAAACATATTTAAAATTTTCAGGAGGAAACTCTGTCCTTTAACAAGTAGAGTTGTTCTAACCTACAATAGTGTCCTGAGAGTAAATAGTGGCTACTGTTTGTTAAACACTCTTACTAATTCTGGCACATAGCCATACTTGAGAAAAGGCTAGAGACCACTGCTTAAATCTTTCCACGTCTAAAAGCTCCACTTTTTAGTGAAATATTTGTATTTAATTCACAATCATTAAATATAGTCCACTGGATGATATTACTTTAAAAAGACATATAGAACTCATTTCTCTTCATTATAAAATATTTACTGTTAAAATTCTACTTTTTGAATGATAATCCTACATGGTTGAAGAAGCACAGGGAAACACCTACTATATAGCCATTAATGTAAACATATTTTGACTTCTAAACAGATTAATTAATTATAATAAATTAACAAAATGTAGCCAGAAATTAATTTTAATCACTGTGCCTTGTCTCTTGGTTGTGAGCAAATTAATAATGCATTGCCCTTGCAGTTTACTAAGGTATGATTAATGGTCAACATTAAAATTCTTGGGGTCTCCTGGCAACGTGAAAACATGATTGCCTAACTAGGAAAAAAAAAAAAGAAAAAGAAAGTCCTCAGACTGCAATAAATCAGAATTACTGAAGGTAAAGCCTGTGAGATGGCCCATCTGGTCATTCCTGGGAGCACCAGGAATTGTCGCAATGGGAAGCTGCCAGTTCTTTCCCAGGCCTCTTTCGAGTCACGCTCCTTTTCATGCCTCTGCTACATGCTCTGCTGATTGCCACTGAAAAGGGCAGAGCTGTAACTGTTCCACTGACCTTTCAGTTTATTTTCTCTTGTGTAATCTGAAACAGGAGCTAACACAGTCTTAGGCTACTGATTTCTACAAAGAATTCTGACTTCATGTTTCAACAGCCTTGGCTCAAACAGCAGTGTGCTCTCCTGTGTTCAAGTTTCCTTGTTTGGAAATCCCAGGAGAACAGCAGCTGTGTGCACCAGAGAAAGGCCACAGGCTGTGATGCCCCTGAGAGTGCAAGGCCGTCCAACTTGGTGAGACGTAATTCCAAGCTCCCAAAACCCTGCTGAAATCTTGTTGTTATGCTGAATTTAGCTGGACCAATGAAAATATTAAAAGTAGTTGTGCATAGCTCCTTCCTGTCTTTTGATAGGAATGACACATTACTAATGCACTGTGAAAAACCTTATGCTCATCATAGAAGACAAAAGCAGAGACATTTTAAGGAGCCAAAAGACATACTCTGGACCTAAGAGCAGCCATATGACCTTGAGGAAAATAAACATGGAGGTCTGGGGTTTTTCTCCTTGAAACTGAAATACCAAATAAGGGTCTATAAACACATACTCCATACTCCAAGCTTCTTTTGTCCTTAGTTGTACAGTACGTTGATCCAACCAAGAAAGTAAAGAAAGAAATAATCATCAGATCTGAAAGTTATTTCAGACACCTGACATATATACTCTTTACACACACACACACACACACACACACACACACACACACATATCACAATTTTAAACTGTTTATCTTAAAATAAAATGCAGAATATAAAGCATCTAGAGAATGTAAAAGGAATAGTAAACACATGATAATAATATTCTATCAACAGAAAAAGTAAATAGCACAGTGTTTTACGGACTGGCACATTCAGGAGCACTCACTATATTCTCAGCATTGCTGTCAGGAGCCACATATGTCAATTTATTAAGCTTCGTAATGAATCAAGATAGTGAAGGGATATTGGGAAAACTAAGGAGGGTAACCACTTTGAGCCATCTCATGAAGCTAGTCAATTTAACTGGTGAAGCTGGAATTAAATAGGTATTTTTGCCTCCATTAATCTGCACTTTATAATATCAAGTTTTATAGTTTCTAGTTTTCTAACTGACTTAAACTTCTGTAACAAATTATTCATTTCTTAGTATGTTTCAATGTTTCAGTAAGTAATCTGAACGACTGAAGAAAATAATCTGCTATATAAATTATACATATGATCAAAAATGAAATTATCATGAAACTCAGGTGAAAAACTTGAACATGTACTATAACTATGCTTAATAAAAATAAGTCACAAAGTGTGGCTGCCTCCCTGGTGACTTTGACTGCTCATGAACTGGATGTTGGGAGGAGATGCTACACTAATCCTGAACTAAGCTGTAAAGGGAAGACAGTGCTTTTTTTTTTTTTTTTTAACAGTCTGACACCAGGCTTGCGTACTGTGTTGATAGTCAACAAAACCTGAGCCATACTTAGCCCTACTTAGCTTAGCACTCTGACAGAGAATTTCTGCTTATTGTTCAGGAGATTGAAAACCAACAAACACTAACCTTTTTCACTTAATATCAGAAAATTAGTGCATACCGGCACTTTCCCAATCATATAAACTTGCTAAGCTACAGACAGGAAGCCAGGTTTGAGCTTTGAAGTTGTTTTTGTTGGTTTTTTTTTTTTTTAATTAGAAATAGTATAAGTGTATTAATTTTCACTGTAATAATGACATAGGCCCATTTTATTATTATAATACACATCAAAAATGATAAGAAGATATATTTTAATTCAGGTACATTGATATCCAAAGGGAAAAAACATATTTTAGACCAAACAGTGCTGGTATATGAAAGATCTATTAAAAGTTCTAATAGTTCTTTGACTTTACAGTGGATGACGATAGTTTCAAAATATTGTCTGCTGCAAAACTACCGATATTGAACAGTCTTCACATTCACTCACTCCCAGTATATGGCAAGATTTTTTTTAAGACATAAAACTTCAAGCTTTATACCTATATCCATAAAAATCACATTATATTGCCGATTCATGTGCCCTGCGTACACACCTCCATAAATTTCTTTCTATAACTAACGACCTAACACAGTCAAACATAATAGCCTTGAAAGAACAGGTACAGTATGGCAGGCACAGTGGCCTGTATGTAATGGCACATTATTTCTTACAAAATACAGGCTCTATGCTTTTAATTTATACCCAAATTGGGATTGAGATACTGCAATGCTATTAGAAAACATTCTTCGACAGTTTACAATACAACCTGGATATAGAATAACAGTTATAAATTTTATTTACCAAATTATGAAGAGTTCTTACAACAAATTAACGACTATAACAAAGATTATATGCTAGAAACAGATTTGGAGCAAAACTCAGAATTAAACCCCATTCAGGTAGTACCAACTTTGCTTCTGAGTAATGCCACGATTAGATTCAGTCTTTGCAACATCAGTAAGATAAAATCATAAGTACATCAAGAACACCTGTCACTCATATGCAACAGTTTTCCACCTCAGTATTTCCAAAGTACACCAACAAACCTCAGAGAAATCTTCATAGTTAAAACTACAGCCTGTTTATAACAAAGGAGAATTTCCAGGTTGGCTTAAGGACAACTTTCCCCAAGGCTAGGTACACAAAACCCTAAGGCCAATCTTCCAAAATGAGATAATCATTCAACATTATGAATTTCTTATTGATCTTCTAAAATGTTTTCTGCTGTGGCAATAAACACCAATTAAAGGAGCAAAAGGATTAGTCACCTTAGAAGTTACGGTTCATCCTCCAGGAAAGTCACAAGCCATAGCACACGGCAGAAACCTGGGAACAGGAGCTGGAGGCCATGGAGGAGTGCTGCTTACTGGTTGTTCTCAATGCCGTGTTCTGCTTCCTCTCTTATACATCCCAGAACCATGTAGCCAGGGATGGCACCACACACAGTAGTCTGGGCCCCCCTACAACAATCAGCAACCATGCCCCAATCCAACTTATTGGAGGCAGTTTCCGAGTTGAGAGTCTCCTTCCCAGGAATGTGGAGGTTTGTTGTCAAGCTGACAAAAACTAACCAGCACAAAATACATGTATGTGTCCTAAAGCCAAGCAGGGTTTGTTTGTTTGTTTTCAAATTTATATTCTCACTCTTTTGTACAAAATTCATTAATGTAGTAGGTACAAACAAAGTCATGGGATGCTGAAGAGAGGAGAAAACATCTTAATCTGCAGTCATTCAGAGCTGTTCTCTATTACTGAGCATTTACTATCCATCCAGCACAATGCTGAGTGGTCTAAAGCAATATCTTTATTCTCTTATGGGAATAAATTCTGCCTCACTGATTAAAGAGGAAACTAGGAATCTGAAAAGGTAATTTATTTGTCCAAGATCCCTCGGAAAATTATTGGCAGCAACAGAACTTTAAAAAGAAAATATCTCTTGAACTTTGTTAAAGAAGCTTAAAAAATAGTCGTTCTCATAATAATGATGTGTAACAATGATTAATGCATCTCAGCTTCAAATCACTTTTACTAATTCTCTGAGTTCTTATGGGAAAATTTAGTTGCTAGAAATAATACTTCTGTATAATAACTTCTAGTTACTGAGCACTGTCCACTAATAGCTGTTGCGTATTTAGATATGGATACAAACTAAAGGAAACAAGGTATCTGGAGATTTTGTGACAGAATGTAACTAATCTGTAATAATTTTTTCTTTATTGTATCTGTTTATTATTTTTAATATTTATTATTTTTAAATTTTCATTTTAAAAATTTTGAAGTTTAAAGGCTAAGCATGGAAGAGAAGGTCAAGGAGAAGGGGAAGGTTGCCAGGAACCATGAGGAGGTTGCCAGGAGGGAGCAGCCTTGAGGAAAAAGACGAAGCAGAAACAGCCAAGGCGAGACTAAGATGGCAAGTAGCATGGGGCACATGGCTGGGAAGTAGCCAGGCTGGTATAATGAGGTTAGAATAGATGGATATCCACCCAGCAGCAGTGCTTAAAGCTTATTAATAAATGTAAAATAAATAAATAAATACATAATGGCTGGGCATATTTTCTATTGCCTACTTTAACAAAAAGCTGTTCAAAAAACTATAATAAAAGTCCTAACTGCCGGGTGGAGAGATGGCAAAGATTATGAACACTTACTACTCTTGCAAAGGATGCTGGTTCAGTTCCCAGAACCCACATGAAAACTCCCAACCGCCTATAACTCAAGTTCCAGAAGATCCAATGCCCTTTCCTGATGTTCAAGAGTTTATTAAGCAAGCAATTGTGCTCATGAATACACTCAGGCACGTATACATCAACTGTAATAGTTTTAAGTCCTGTTATAGTTTAAGACTACGATTCACTAGCATGGATGTATACACACCTACATGTGTATACATACCTAATTTCAAATATGTATAATCTACTTAAAACTCAAATATAATCTAGCACCTGAATATTAGGAGTAAAAATCTGTTGAACGTAAAATACTAGGTAATGGATTATCCTGTGCTCAGCTAATTACAGTCTGAGAGATCTCCCCTGTTACCCTTCCTTCTCTGGCATCATCACTTCCTCAAGGATGTAACATGTAAAGTCCCGTGGATTTCCAGAGTTACTCTCAAAATGTGAACTCCACTTCACCCCAGACATGCAGAGACTCAGCTCTGAATAAAGGAAAAAACATAAAGAAGGCGGCAATAGCAACAGGACAAGTGAATAAACCGTTTATCCACCTCCTATTTTTCCCCTTAAACAAGCAAACAAACAAACAAACAGTGAAGTGTATCTTAAATTACTTCACTGCCTGTTGCACATAAAATCCCAGTGATAGATCTATTTTATTATTGTTTGCTTCAACGCCTATTTCCCTTCTTTTCTTCTGACTTCAGCAAGATTCTGGAAAACACCCTGGCAAACAATAAACACTGAAGCAGGGGCACTGGAGCATGATGAGCGCATTCCCCTCTAAGACTGGTTACCACCAGAGCACACATGGCAGCTCTGCAGCCTCAAGAGTAACATCATTTCTGAGTAAAACCTCCCAGAGAAGAGGGAGGCAGCGGTGTAATTGCACATCAGCAGCCACTCACTCTGTCTGCTCCCCTCTTGCTCACCTGCTAGGAAAGGCTTTTGTCATACCACCTCACCAATGATCTCCCAGCATCAAAGTGGAAGCTGTACTTGGGCACTCCCTTGATTTTCTTTTTGTGTTGATGTTTGTATTTCTAATCCTTGGAAAAGGCTGGGCTTCAAACTCCCTCCCTTTAACTTGTTACCAGAGCCAACCCCTGAGTAATAATTGTATCCATCACGAAATGGGCAGCCTAACAGCTGCGGAGAAAAAATTGCTTGACATTCTCCACCAGGCTCAGTCCTAAGTTGCTGCACTGGTTCAGTGAGCATGGCTGTAATTGAGAGAAGCCTGAATACAACAAAAGACTCGTTCTCTGGGAAATATCAATGTATGCCCTCAAAATATGTTATATAGGGCATTTCAAGAGGAAACAGATTTAAAAACCACATAAAAGCATGTTTACCACCATTTCCTTATTAATTTTCTGGACAGGAAAAAGGAAAATGCTTCCAACTACGTTGTATTCATTAACGTCCTCATCCTCAGTGATTTCCCACAGCTCTATGGTATCAAGATGTATATTAAAATTATATTGTTTTGACAGTCACTTGCCCTCTGAATCCTTGCAGCCAAAAAAGGAGAACCACGAGTTTTATCAAAACAACAAATACTAAAAACAAACAAATATAAAAAAAAAAACTTTTTTCCAGCAAAAAAAAGTCCCCCAAAACTCTTGCAAAATTTTCTTGTTTGATTTCTACAGTCCCTGTAAGATTTCAAAAATCCTTCTGGAGCCATAATACAATTAGGTAGCAAACACTTATTTAATGCCTTCAACTGTTATATAACAATATGGATTTTACACTAAAAGCAAAAAGTAAGTTTCCCAAATGAAAGCAAAGCTAAGTTGGGGTTGTGGGGAAAAGTGAGTAGGTCTTCATGTACAAATAATCAAAAGCCGAACACTGATACTAACCTAGACAAGTGTCACAAAAATCCCCCACAGGCAAGAATCAGCCTTTAAAACTACCCTCCAAAGTACTTTCTCTGCATTTGACAAGAATGTTAGACAAAATCACAGCATGTGAGATGCTTGCCAAATTGATTGCTTCTGGGCCCAGTTTCTGGAGACAGTGGTCATGAACAGGCATATAAATAAATACATTTTCCTCTATGTACCTCAAACTGTTTTAAATGTTACTTATGCAAAATCCCTTTTTAACTTATCAAGAGGATATTTTTCTTTTTCTTTTTTTTCCTTTCTATATATTTATTTATTTTATTGTTTTATTTAGTTACTTATTGAAAATTTTCAGGAAATAAAATGAATCGCATCAAGAATTTAATTATATCTCATGCTCAAAGTTTGATGAAATTTAGGTGTGTTTACTTCTAACACAATCCTATTTCTCCTTTCATGGTCACAGCCTCTGTTAATACATGTCTAGAGTTTCTGCTTTTCTTTGTGGGGGTGTTTTATTGTGACTGAATTGCTTTGAGTCCTTTACTTGCTGCTTTTCTTAAAAGTGACCTCAGTACACCCTGAGACACATTCCGATTATGTATGAAAATGTCCCATCTCTAGACTAAGTGTGTTTTCTTTTCAAGATATTTCTATCAGGAGAAGCAGAATCAGAGACCACTCAAAGGGTTCTACATAGAAGAGCTATAAAAGGAAGGTGCTAGGCAACACTAGGACACACTACACAAGCTGTGTTGACAGCCTGTACCAACAAAGCCATTATTGCAAATGTCACAGAGATCACTGCTTGTAGCTGAAGATGCTTACTTAGTTAGCTGTGAATACCAAAATGGTCCTGCCTAGCAAGGCACTGTGGCAATTAAGGGTGAAAAAGTAAGGTGTAGCTATATTGGGGAGGGCTGCTAATGTTACTCTCTTCTGTAAGGCTGAAATATGGCCATGGTAACATTTAATAAGACTGAGGAAATTAATGGTCAGGATACTTGATTTCTATAATAAAGATACAAGTGTGGTTGATTCCTAGACAAAATTTCCTAATGGCAGTTTTACAAATATCACACATTCACTTGATATGCATGCTTGCCATAGCACCCTCAAAAAAGACCTCAGACCTAAACCATCATTTGAGAACAAACTAAACAGTCACAGGTGACTAATCCCTTTTGGGGGGGGGTCCTTCATTATCACATGAATGCTGGAGGATCTATAAGCCAACAGATGCTGACTTACCAAGTAGTGTCAATGAAGAATTGTTAAATTTAAACGCTTAGTTTACACGTTTACACTTGAATATATACAGATAAAGAATCATCAGGTAACACAATGTCAAAGGTCTTCAGTGGAATTATCAAATTAGAAAAAGCCTTTACCGAATTTCAAGCTAAAGTACAATAGAGAATAATGTCAATATAAAATAAAACTTGGACCAAAAAAAAAAGCAAGAAAAACGTAGACAGTGCATTTCTAAGCTCTTTTTAAATGATGAATTCATGCTGAATAAATTGAAGTGACATTTGGTTTCTCATAATTCCAGCCTATCTTGATGGCCTCCTAAGTAAAGATTGCTATGTAGCCTTTTTTCACTAACATTGACACCCAGCCACAACTGTCAAGAAAAAAAGATGCTTTTCAAAGATGCTGACATAGTGATTATTTAGAATCCTCTCATCTACTTATATACAATTAGCAATTACTCTCCCAATTACTGCCTTTATAGTAAATAATCATTTCCTGATAGTATCTATTTTATTTGTATAAACATTTAGCATCATAAGTATTATAAAGCGTTGCAAATGAACCAAGGAATACGACAATACTAAAAAGAAAAAAAGACAGTGTCAAACTGTCTGAATTTTAAAATGTGTCTTCGAACAAGAATCTGGTCCATGTACATATTATAGAAACAAAAGCAGCTGTCATCTTAAACATAATTAAATGTATCAAAAGTAATTTAAAATTTCTAAAAAAAAATAGTAATTTCTGATGGAGAAACTCTCTGAGTAGGCGTGCAGTAGGACTACAATAATGCAAGAGAAAACTGATTTATTCTAATTATATTCATAAGCCTCCTAATTACCCTGGCCATAGATCTAGTCTAACAAAGATGGATAACAGAATAATATGCAATCAGAGCATCCAATTTTCTCCTAAATGTAAAAACAGGCAAAGTAGTAACAACAAAAGAAACTAGACAGAGGAAATGCAGCAAACAGTAAATAACCAGTTTAGGGTAGTGCTAAGATCACTTAGTTGCCAATATTTAGGAGAGGAATTTGAAGCATAAGCACATTCTAATTTCTGAAAGAGGAAGGTGGGGCAGGAAGCCTCTGGTTCCTTATCCCTAAGACATACACAGAAACATAATAAAAACAAAACAGGGACCAAGCCACGCAGTTTTTTCATATAGATCACTCCCATGAGAAGCTTCAGAAGGCCAGTCTAGAAACAGATGTAATTATAAACTGAGTCTCTGGCTCATCATTCCAACTGTGCTATGTTCAATCAATCTCTCCTTTTATCTCATGCTACCTTGTATGAGCACTGCCGTAGCTAGTCTTACATTTCCGATAGGACAGCAGGTCTCCGATAACACTCAAGTACAGGGTGGCTTATGGGACTTTTATGTATCATCACAGTTGGAATGAGACTTTTTTTTCAACCTGGAAAAGAAAGAAAGCATAGACCAAGAGCCAAAATGAGCAGACTGTGCTAGGCATCTTTCACATGAACCTTGGTCTCATTTTCTATCATTTCATACGAGGTCCTCTGCACTAAGAACACAGCCATGAATAAATAATATCAACAGGCTTCCAGTTACAGTAGGGCCTGGTAAGAAGGAGGAACACCTATTGTCTACACACTCTTCCTGTATCTGACTTCCAGAATTATATGAACAGCTCTTCCTCCTTCAGTTCTAGAAGTGGTAACTCAGAAGTTAAGCATCTGAATGACCCACAGTGCAGCCACTAATATTATTCTCATAAGCAAATTTAATAAATCCTGTTTCAGTGTGTCATCTATTTCCCCTTAACAGCCTAAAGTCTAAGATCCTTAATCCTCAAAGATATTTACGTGTTCCTAATTTCTGTAGGAATGCCTGTGTGAACAAAATCAAATTAAGTAACACAACTATAGATGTTAACAGCCTAGCACTGTTAGAGCTTGGCTACACAGTATCCTCAAGAAAGTCTTTTTTTTTTTTTTTTTTTTTTTTAAGACCTGGTCTTCAGTTGGTAGGCTAACTTCATCAATAGGTAAAACCTTGTTCGAGCAGGTAGGTTCACTTGGGCTGTGCCTTTGAAAAGTGCATTGTTCCACCAAGCTCTTTTCATCCTCTCTACCTCCATTCTTCATGGAGAAAGTGGGTTTGGCTTCACTACTAGCATCTCAACATGATCCTCTAAGTCACCAACCACAGGCCTGAAAGTAACATGCCTTAAGACACGATTAGCTGAGGCAATGGACCAAAATAACCTTCCTTTAAGTGGTATATTCCAGGTACTCTGCTGCAGTGATGAAATGTGCCTAACATACAAAACTGCTACTGAGCAGTGCAGCTGTCTCGGGTTCCATACATGTCCAAGTACTTCAGAAAACCTTTAAAGGTGGTGTGTGGGAGGAATTTGGAGACATTTGAAGCAAGCTAGAAAGGCTTAGAGTACTAAATCAACCAAGCTTAAAATAAAGGGTGGTTCTAGTGGGAGCTCAGAATGCAAGAACACGAAGGTGAGCATGATCACTATTAGAAACAAGATTAAAGGCCATCATTTAACAATTTGGAAATAAACTTTTCTACATGTAGCCAGTGCTGTGAGGTCTGTGCAAAACTAAGTTCAAAGGGAACAGAGCAGAGAGAACACAACATTCAGACTGCTATCTACTTTAACAACATATACTGTGAGAACTGGAAACAAAAATGAGGGATACAGCTGGGATACAGAATTAACAAAATGTAACTAATGAGAAAAATAAAATTATGGAAAAAAAATCAGAACAGAAGATCTTAAAAAAAAAAAAAAAGTGTGCCCAGGAAAGAAACACTTTTAAGTTTGGGCCAATGAAGTTGGGGATACTACAGAGAAGAGTACCAGGAACAAAGATTCATTGAAGGAATCTCAGCAATTTCCCAGAGCCCAACCACAGCTGGTTTCTCCACTTAAACAAAGAGGGAATATTGGAAATTTTGCCTTCCTTATAAAACTATAAAAATTTCTCTAGCATCATCTACTATTTTAGTAACTTGATTTTACTTGTGTAATACCAGTAGACACAGTAAATGAGAAGCAACTAACACCAGGTTATTTCCAAAATAATTGTATGGGTTTTACATAAAATTCATTAAGCTAGAGTTGTATTTTTAAATGCTACGTTAATTTTTTATTAGTATATGTATAGAAAATATTTAATTTCATTTGTTTACTGTCCGGTTAAAAATATTCAATTAAAAGAAATCATAATTTAAACATAAAACTCTGGTCAAAAAGCTATAAAGAGATGCATATATTAGAAGCTTGATGCTAAGTTGTTCGAAATAAGTGTGTGGTGTCTTTCTTCCTTCCTTCCTTCCTTCCTTCCTTCCTTCCTTCCTTCCTTTCTTTCTTTCTTTCTTTCTTCCTTCCTTTCTTTCTTTCTTTTTTCCCTTACTTATACAGTAGACACTGGAAAATAAAAGCTATAGACTCTAAAATGTTGATCCAGTACTTTGACATGTTTCTTAACCAAGACTTGCAAAATAATCAGCTTTATAGCTCAGAGCTTAGAAATCACCATCTATCACTTGTGAGTCTTGCTAAGCCACCTACTACTTCATGTAGACCACCAGTTTTAAAGGAATCATTAGGTCTATGCATATAGTGGCCCTCGGTGACAGGTTCAAGATATTCAGATGACTGACATCCCAATGTACCATGTCTTGATAGTGATAAAGAAAACTGTTATGTTTCCATTAAATTGTGAAAGTCTACATTGCTGTTACTAATTTTATTCTTAATTTCCAAGTAATCGTTGCCACATGGAAAGGACTATATTGAAGTCCTACTATGATAGTCCTCTAAGATCCATCCATAAAACTAGCAAGTCATGAGCACAACATCCATGTCATGTCTATAAGACAGTAATTCGTGCCACTCTTGCCCATGCTGCAGCAGTTATATGTAGGGCGGGAGAAGGGGTTATACAGACTCACTATTTAAGGATGACAGCTTAGTCTCTTCTGTGCTTTCATCAGTGGAGCATTGCTGCATTGACCACTGCCCACTGAAAAAAGAAACTTCTCTGACACTAAGTATAGCCACCTGCACAAAAACTACAAAAGATCAAGCCAGCCAAAATCCTCATATTGTTATCCCCACTCTTCACCCCTCACAGAGGAGCTATTGGCAGCTTATACATGGAGGAGAAATAGAATTAGTTTCCCTACAGAGAGTTGTAAATGGTAGCTTGCCAGTGTTCTGGTAGACTGCCCATACCTATCTACATATGAACAGGACTAATTAAACTTAGTGAGTTATCAAAGAAGAAAAGGGGGAGATGAGAAGGAGGAGTGGGAGGAGGAAAAGGTAGTGGAGGTAAGAGAGGGGGAGGAAGAAATGAACTTAAGGGGTTGAGGATTTAGCTCAGTGGTAGATCTCCAAGGCCCTGTGTTCAGTCCTCAGCTCTGGGAAAAAAAAAAAAAAAAAACGAAATGAACTTAAGAGGACAAGCTTTTGGGAGAAATTAGATTAAGTTGGAAGGGTCAAATGGGGAAGAGAACAGTATACAATTCTATTTCAATGTATGCATATATAAAATTCTAAAATAATAAAAATAAAAAAACACACACACAGCAAATCAAGAGGATGTTTCAGTAACCTCTATTGTTGCTTCCCTTCAAGACTTTGAAAAGAGTCCAATATTCTGGATTTAGCCAGGGATGTAGTTCCAGATATCATTTTTATCTTCTGTTAGCGAATGGCAGTTTAGGGCTTTCCATTTGGTGTCCCTACATAGTTAACATTCCATAATAAATAATTATGAAAAATCACAGGCCTCTTGCAGCCATCAGGAAATAGGAAGAATGATTGGGGATTTGTTAGTTGATCCAGTGGACTCATGGTGACCCAAATTCAAATAAGGTTAATTTACTGAGGATCAGCCCATAGTGACACACATCAATAATCCCAGCATTCAGGAGGCTGATGTAGAGGACCATGATTTTGAGATCAGCTCACCATACATAAGCAAAACCCTGACTCAAAAGACTCAAAAACAAAAACAACAACAAAAAAAGTCAATGTCCCAAATGATCAAGGTACAATTTCACTTAAACAATTTCACTTGTACATCACAGTTGATCTCACTTGCATATGGATTTCCCCCCAAGGAATAACTGAGAACATATTTATTAATTTCTATATGACTCAGCATTTTCCAAGTAAACAACAGAATTTAAAGTATTTACTTATGGTAGGTATTCTATGTCTTCTCTCATGACACATTAGTCCTTCATTATTACAGAGCTCTTGTAACACAAGTCAAGTTTCTGTTGAACCTATATAAAATTTCTGCCATAAGAAATAAGATCACAGCATGCTGCCAATCTACTGCATTCCTAAAGACATTGTGATCCATCAGCTATCACCACAGAAGGTCCCATTTCTCCACTACACACTTGAAGCCTATCATGAAAACTGTGACTATTTTACTCTTGAAGGCTAAGCACTGTCAAAGCCTTTACTCTCTAGAAAGCCATGGTTCCCACTGAAATAAAGGTGCCTACTAGTAAAATGCCAGCATATCCCAGTGACATTCCTCAGACTATAGCTGCCACCAAGATCTGCCTACCTCCTCATCCATAAATTTTCAATTCCAAATCAATGGTGGGTCTTCTAGTATCTCACAAGGATTTGAGAGTGGTAGATGAGAGCCCAAAACATACAAGACTCATTTTACTACTCTAACAATGTCTCCTTCCTTCACAACTAAAGATGCTTAGGAGTCTAAAAGAAATTAAATGATGGCATTGGTGAACCAAGACTCACATAATTAAGCAAACCATATGGGCAACTTCTTCATGCTCAAGTTAAAACACTAAACCCAGACTCCTAATAAGAGCACTCTTTTTATTTGTCTCAATTTATATTAAGCATACTAATGTAAGTATTATAATTATTATTGTCTTTTATTTTATGTATATTTTTATAATTTGTATAATTCATATCTTAATTTTGTCTCATTTCCATGAGTAGTACCTGCCAGGAAACACAATGAATGCCTTAAGTACATATTCTACTTAAGTTACTTTTCAGAACAGCTCTGGCACAAAATGACATTTTCTTCCTTTGTCACATATGAAAAACTATAGTCTTTTTAAACAAAACATTCCCAAGGCAAAGCCAAAATTCAAGCCTTGTCCCAAAGCAAATTTCCACATTTTTAGTAATTATGTACATTTTGGGGTACTTTTCTTTACTTTATCCAATGCACAAAAGTCGTTTTTAGATAGGTTCTCATATTATATAGCCCAAGCAAACCTTAAATTTTCATTAACCACTTGCCACAGCTTCTAAAGCATAACAGGGGTGAGCTGCCATGCATGGCCTTTGACTCCTTTTGCAGAAATCACTCCCTCAAAACAGTTCATTATAAATTCTTCTTGATTAATTTTCTCCAGGTATCCTTCTCTGGACATTTAAGTTATTAGATATAGCACAATTTCACACAGTTCAAGAATCATAAGCATGTAAGTTAGACTTTTCACCACTGTGACAAATACCTGATTTTAACAACTCAAGTGGAAAAGGGTTTATTGTACCTCACAATTCCCAGGCCATAGTCTGTAGCTAACTGACTGCCTGACTCCATTGCTTCTGGGCCCCTGAACCTGACCATCGTAAACAAGTGACAGCCCAGGTAGGAAAAAAAAAAAGCAAAAACTACACTCTCTGGCCTCTTCCACATTCCCACTTAAATTTTAATCCAAATCCACAGCCCTCGTTCAGCATCTGATTTTCCCTCTCAATTAATCTGTAGGCTGGCAATGTCCAAACAGAAAAACTCACAAATGAGGTGGATTAATCTCCAGTGTCAATCCACTCAGTTCAGCAACAAACAGTAACCACCATAGTCAAGTGTGAAAATGATCTCCTAGCTGATAAACTAAATGATGATTCACTGGAGCTGAAACATGGAAGTGGTAGCTATGCTCCACAGTCAAAACCTAATAAAGTCTGAGACATAAAAGTAAGAGTTCCCTTTTGCTGGAGGAAGAATATGCAAGCACTACAATATCTATGGAGATGGACTGTTTTACTTTTAGCACATCACGGAAATAAGGGGAGACTGATTTGCCCTTCTACAGAAATTCTTCCATCTCAGATAGCTACTCAAGCAATCCTGAATTTTAAGATTGGGACAAAGGTAAAATATTAATGTTAGGTGTAAAGTTTTAGGGTTTCATTTTCAAAGATGTGGTGTTTGCTTGCAATCTTTGCAAAGATGCAAAGATGAGGTTTTGCTTGTTTATGTGACTTTGCTTTGTTTTTGTTTCTTTACTGACAGTCTAACGATATAGCACAGGCTGGCCTCAAAGCCATCAGCCTGCTGTCTCTACCTCCCAAGTGTGGAAATTACAGATGGACCTACTATAGCAGGGTTAAAAGTGATTTTTTTAATGTAGTTCAAGCACTATAAAAAATATTGATAATAAAGCCAAAATTAGGATTATAATAATAAACTAAAGAAAAAAAATAAAAGCAAAGAAAAGAGGCGAGGCTATAAACATACAACATAGAATAAACCCACTAAAATCTGTACATCTAAACATACTAAGCAAAAGAGAGGACCCTAACTAAAATGTTCAATCCCCATCCTGAAAGGCAAAGAGGATGGACATCAGAAGAAGAAGAAAACAGGAAACAACCTCGGAACCTGCCACAGAGCGCCTCAGAAAGCCTCTGCCGTGCAGACTGTGAAAACAGATACTAAGCCTGATGCCAACTGTCGGAATTAATGGAATTTTATGTAAGAAGTGGGAAATAGTAAGAGCTGGAGAGGACAGGAACTCCACAAGGAGAGCAACAGAACAAGAAAATTTGAACACAGGGAACTTCCCAGAGACTCATACTCCAACCAAGGACTATTCATGGAGATAACCTAGAACCCTGATAATGCAGCCACTTCTGATGAGAACTGATAGACTAAGATCAGAAAGAAGGAGACGAGGACCTCCCCATCAGTGGACTTGGGGAGGGGCATGCATGCAGAAAGGGGGGGGGAGGGTAGGACTGGGAGGGGAGGAGGGAAGGGCTTATGGGAGGATACAAAATGAACAAAGTGTAATTAATAAAAGTTAAATAAAAAATTTAAAAAAAAATAAAAAGAAAAGAGGCTATGGCTCAATGAGTAAGATGTTTGCTGCACAAGTGTGACTGCCTGAGTTGGGATGCCTAGTGCCCATGTGAAAACAGAGCACAGCAGTGAATGCTCTTCTGGAACCCCAGTGCTGTCACAAAGACAGGCAGATCCCTAAGGTTTGCTGCTCAGCCAGTCTAGCTGACACACGATCACCTGATTCAATCTCAATAAATATGATAGAAAACAATAGAAGATGATACCAGATATCAACACCTGCCCCCCACACACACACACACAAAATCATAGGTAAATGTGTTGTAATAACTAAGGCCCTGCCTTTCTTGGCAAGCAAACAAACTGATAATCTGAGGAGAAAAGTGAGTAGTGGAGAAAATCAACCACATGGAAGCTTTGCCTTTACAACTTCAACAGGCAGTGCATGGAACTGCTGACTAAGAATGCAAATTCACAGGCAGGTTCTGGGCTTCATGATCCCCAGACCCATGAACAGCACACTACCTGGAGGTATTTATATTGTCAGAGTAAACAGAATCTTACAATGGTGTTAGTTATCTCACAGGTCTCAGTTTGGGTTCAGGATTGACGGTGAGGCCTTCGCTGCTTATGAAAGCAATGCCTTTCAACTTCAGTTTTCCTCTACTAGTGTAACTACTGAAGAAAGAAAGAAAGAAAGAAAGAAAGAAAGAAAGAAAGAAAGAAAGAAAGAAGAAAGAAAGAAAGAAAGAAAGAAAGAAAGAAAGAAAGAAAGAAAGAAAGAAAGAAAGAAAGAAAGAAAGAGGCAATTAAAAGCAGCATGCAACCAAATAGGGCACAGCTGATTGTTTTGTGTTTTTTCTTTGTTTTGATTGTTTTGTTTTCACTTGTCCTAAGGGAATGCATTACAAACAGGTGGCTAGCAGCTGAAACTTTCACAGCTGATCACGGTCCACCGCGCATATACCATCATTCAAATACATAGTATTAAATCTTTTCCTGTTATAATCTCCTTAACCTCCCATTGGTTGGCCTCCAGGAAAATCAACCTTAAAAGTCAGAGGACAGAACTGGAACCAGAAGAAATTCAAAAGGAGCCTGAGCTGCTAGATCTGAGCAGGGCTCTAGGCCCTCCCAATTCATGGTAATTGGTTGGTGCATCAGTCTCTGCAGGGCCCCCTGGCCTAGATTTGTTGTCTTTGTTGGTCTCCTTGTAGAGCTACTTACTAGTAAGGGGAGCAGGAACTATCTCTGACAGGGACTCTGTTACCTGCTCTTTGATCACTTCCCCCTGAGTGGCCTTGGCAGGCCACAGAGGAACAGGATGCTGGCAGTCCTAGTAAGACTTGATAGGCTAGGGTTAGATGGTAGGGAAAGAGGTCTCCCCTTTTCTGAGGACTAAGGGAGGGGAAGGGGGGAAAAGGGGAAGGAATGGAACTAGGAAGGAGAGGGCTACATTTACGATATAAAGTGAATATATTATAAAAAAAAAAAACAAAGGAAGAAAGGCCCTGACACACAGCCAGTTACTACAAAATTATTGTTAAAATACAATGATATAAATTTGGCTCAGAAACTACCAGTTAGCTTTTACAGTATTATACAGAAACTACACTGCAGGGTTGGAAATAGCTATTAAGTTAGCTAATACATTCAGTAACCTATACCAATCCTGACATCTCACTCTAAAGAAACACCAGAATAATCCCAATAAAATCTAGTATAAATTAGCTGCAGCTTTGCCCTAGCTATTTCTGATGACTCCATGAGAAAATAAAAAGTCCTGTCTATAACATATTGAAACGACTCCATGTTCACATGGCATCCACTTCTGTCCAGTTTAGAGAGAGCATTGTATTAATTATCATGTTATGTAAGAAAACCTAACATGTTCTTGAAATACCTTATTCTTATTAGATAGCTGTTAATTAAACATCACACAGTTCCCTTTCGTCAAAAGAATGTCACTGTAATTCCTTCCACTTAAAGAAACAAATAGCTTCATTATTCCTCCTCAAGCTTCCCACTGAATGAAGTATATCTTCCTACAATGTAAGTTGTGCTCGGCCCTGTTTCCCAGCAACATAAAAACATTTCTTGGTGCTGATCTTTCCAATTTGAGAGTGACTAACTTTGGGAGATTTATACCACTTGCTGTTTAGTTTTTGACGGTACTCAAATTCACAGCGCCAAACAACCATACGTCATAATTTCTGTTACATAGCCCTCAGTACCAAAGGTGATCATTCTATCAAGTGATTACCAGTCTTGAAAATACACGAGAAAATTATAACAAACTTCTAAGTTGCCTAAAAATATCATAAAACACAAAACACACAATTTGTTTAAAACATAAAACCTCATTTTTATCAAAACAGAAAATATTAAAGACTGGCATAAGACAGTCAAGTGCCTGGCTTCTCAGTTACAAAACAAAGGTCAAGGTAGAGATTTCTTACCCAGAGAGAAAGAGAGAATAAACCACAATAACCCCAAACCTGGGTTGTGTTTACTCAATGTATACTATTTCAGGGGTCAATAATTAAACCGAAAAAAGAATAAAATAACCCCAAGTTACCAGGGAGTGGCAATTACCAAGAGCATTTTTCTAAAAACATCTCTTTGAGGCTATAAAATGTGAAGTGCTTAAAAATCTAATCCTCTCTTTGAATTTCTGGCCCAAGTTTCCCATTACTCCCAACGTAGTTAATAACAAATAACAATAAGTAGCACTAAGAGCTTGAGAAATATTTACTTCAACCAAATGTCTGATGGTTTTTAAGGCTAAAGAAAAGCTATTCATACCTGGCTATCAGCAGTCGTGAATGACTGAGCCTCATTTAAAAGTGTAAGTTGGAAAAGAACATAGCTGAACACACCTTGAACCCAAGCACTCAAGGAGAAAGAGGTAGCTTTCTAAGTTTAGGGCCAGCCTGGTCTACAAAGTGAATTCTGGACTCCCAAGACTACATAGTGATACCATGTCTGTAAGAAAAATAACCCACTTGGACACTGAACTGCCATGGGCTACATCTGTGCAGGGGTTCTAGGTTATCTCCATGAATAGTCCTTGGTTGGAGTATGAGTCTCTGGGAAGTTCCCTGTATTCAAATTTTCTTGTTCTGTTGTTCTCCTTGTGGAGACCCTGTCCTCTCCAGATCTTACTATTTCCCACTTCTTACATAAGATTCCATGCACTCTGCCCAACAGTTGACCATCAGGCTCAGCATCTGCTTTGATAGTCTGTAGGGCAGAGGCTTTCAGAGGCCCTCTGTAGCCCATGGCAGTTCAGTGTCCAAGTGGGTTACATAGTAATGGGAAGAAGGACTGCCTCTGACATAATCTGATTGGCCTGCTCTTTAATTACCTCCCCCTGATGGGGGAGCAGCTTTACCAGGCCACAGTAGAGGACAACGCAGCCACTTTTGATGTGAACTGATAGACTAAGATCAGAAAGGAGAGGAAAACCTCCCCTATCAGTGGACTTGGGGAGTGGTATGCATGCAGAAAGGGGAGGGAGGGTGGGATCGGGAGAGTAGGAGGGAGGGGCTTATGGGGGGGATACAAAATGAATAAAGTGTAATTAATAAAATAAAAAGAAAAAATAAAAAGAAAAAAATAATAAAAATAATGAAGCGTAAATTGTTTTGTAATTTATTTTATATTTTAAATTTTTCATACACTGTATTTATCATACTTTCTCCTCCTGTATAATGCAATCTTATCATATTATTTCCCCTCCTGTATCATATGTTTATCATATTCTTTCCCTTTCAGTAATTCCTCCCCAAGCCTTCCTATGTTCCTACCCACTCACTTATGAGCTTCGTGTTTTTTCTTACCCTCTCACAATAATAATAATAATAATAATAATAATAATAATAATAAAACTAATAATAATAATGTAAAAAATATTAGTACAAAATAAAAGTTTACCAAAAGAAATGGAGTCCAGCTGGGCATGAGGCCTGCCCTGAAGTATGGTTGGTAGACCCAGTGACATTCCACTGGGGAAAAAAAATGCTGTATACTTCCCTTGAGAGAGAGCAATGACAAATTCTCAAACTGCAACCCTGATGAAAGTTGAAAGGAACAGCAATGAAATTTCAATGGAAACTACACCCACAAAAGAGTTCTTCCTAGATCCTTCTTAACTCTAGGATCGCCTTTCCCTCCCCTGTCTACACACAGAAATAAGCACAGATTCCAACCAACTGTGATGGAAAAGCTACGTAGATGATGCACATTTGAGAAATGTACAAACATGTATTTATAGCACGCCAAGCTGTGGCTTTAGTAGAGCCTGAGTTCTCTACATGTGCATGCCTTAAAATTTACTGACGATGCCCACAGCTACTTCAGCGCCTGCCGTGGTGCCTGACACATGCGCTTACAAAATGGAAACAAAGGCGTGACTGTCGATGTTCTTGCTTATTGGGCATCGTCCCGTAAAAATCTCAATCTTTTTAGATTCTCTATTACCAGATTCAATCTCAAAGAGCAGTTGTAAAATCTCCCCTTAGAATAGTATCTCATCTTAAACTGAAACCAAACCTAATCCATGATCTCTGAGATAGCAGTTCAGGCAACGTGTTTCATTAACTTCTAACATATTACCTGAAAAAGACAAGTGACTGCCTAGGGAATAAAATTGAAAAAATAAAACAATAGGGGTGGACTGACTATCAATAAAGCAGTTTCCTTTTCTAGTGTAGCTATTGTTATTCTGGAAAATTCTACTTTTTAATGAATAGAAAATTAAAATTCCATTTATTAACTAAAATAAATATGGCGTATATCACCAAAAGACTAAAAGTTAAAAATTAAGCATCTCTTCCCTTTAGTAATGAAATAAGACTGTTGTGAACAAGAATAATATCAACAAATCAGCAGACTCAGTGTTAACTTTGTCATAAAAACAATCAGAAAGGACATTCACAGCATCCACTTAGAATTTTAACAGCAAAGGTGAGTAAAGCGAGCAGGGGTAAAAATTACGGGCCTGGTTAGAAAACCATGTTGGTCCTGAGGCAAAAAAATAAATAAATATATAAAGTTTTTTTTTAATAGAAAAATGTTCTGAAATAGAAAGCATGTTAAATAGAATTGCCTGAGGACTGTTAGGAAATGAAAAATTACACTAACTGCATTGGGAACAGCAACCCGATAAAAGCACAATGCACAAATTACAATCTTCTTCGCAGCTGTATTAGACGGCAGAAAGGTTAAGCTGTGTGTGTGCATGGTTTTGCTGACCACAGGACACAACATGATTGAAGAATTACTCTCAAATGTTCCTAGGGACACCCAAACAACTACAGTAATAAATATTTCTACATTTTTAATATTACAGAACAAGCTGGACAAGACCCCTAGTCAATAGATATTTACAAAACACCCCTAGAGTGTAAATCTCTATTCTAAGTTCTAAAGAAAACACCAAAAGGCAATAATACGTTCCCTAACTATGTTCTTCTATTCTTAAATTCAAGACACGCATGCAGCGTCCTGGGATGCTAGGTGGGTCAACACGTACTGCACGGCAAACATAAAATTGAAAGGAGCATAAAAGCAGCATTCCGGGAAGAGCCTGACTGACAGCAATAAGTCAAATTCCTATAAACAGCAATGTTTCCCCTATCATTACAAGGCAAATTATCAGGTACTCAGAATAGGTGCAAGCTAAGTAGAAATACAAACACTCATAGATTCTGAACTAGAGGAAACAAACAGACACCATGAAGCAAAAAAAAAAAAAAAAAAAGGTCATGAGACAAATGGCACACGTGTGTCCAGAAGACAACTTGGTCACTATTTTAAGAGTGACAGGGAAGCTACCTTTCCAACCTTCCTCTGCGTTAAGAAGAGATCTGCTCTGGAATAATGCAAGTCACAATGAGTCACCACTGCTCCAAAGCAAGATTCTTGGGACAGCAGAGTTATGAGCAGCTGTCATTTAAGCTAGGTACAAGTGAGGTTGGTCCATCCAGAAAGGACTTCAATTATACAGCCGAGGTAGTCACATTCTTAGTCCCTTGATCATGAAGTAAATAGTTACCAGATTTCCTTTGGCCCATATTTTTGTGTTATGTTGTTGATGGTTTTGCTTTATGGGACAGATATAACCCATCTAACATAAAAAGAAAACATCTGACATGAGAATCACCTTAATTAATTAAATAATGACCAATGTGAATTAGTTGGCTCAAAGAAGTGAAGAGAAAATGGCTACCTATTCACCTCCAGTTAATTTTGTGAGATACTTCTCTATTTGTAGTTACGATATTATTCCTTTAAATCTTTGACTATTAAAAAAGCAGGGTTCAATAACTGGGGAGTCCCTTAGGTAAAACTGCAATCTCCGTGGGTCTAATTACTTCTCTTGCAAACACAAAGCTGACTGAATCTGCCTACTTACTTAATCTTCATCTTTATTCTCCTTGTGGGGGTCATGCTAACTCTCTCCCTAAAAGCTTCTGGTTCGGACACATAATCTAAACCTTCCCTATGGAATGTGGCCACTAGCCACACACTGTTACAGAGCTCAAGTGTGCTTTAGTAGAAAGCAAACAGATTTTGAAGACCTAATTTGTAAAAATATGAAGGATATGATCAGATTTTTTTTTCACTTGTTCTTTTTAAATTTATTTATTTATTCACTTTACATCCTGATTGCAGCCCTGATCCTACCCTCCACATTGGGGTGACATTTTGAACCCAATGAATTAAATAATAGGTATTTAAATGACTTCACCTATTTTGTCTTTTTATGTGGCTACTAGAAAATTCAAATTATACATGTGGTTCATATTATATTACTATAGACTGTGGGGATCAAGGCAAAAAATTTGAGTCTAAGAAAGAAGCACTGGATACTTGTTTTTGTCCCTGGAATCCTCCTAGCCAAGTGATACTAGTCTTAATATTCCCCTGACTCGTTGAAAAATGGATTACCTTACTTAAGAATTGCTCACTGCCTCTAAAAATAGTCCACTCTCACTTCCAAAATGTACTTGTCTGCAAGAAGTGTGCTGGTTTGTCAACAGATATGATTTACAATGTATTATACAAGCTTCAGTGCTTACACAATGTGGCCATTCTTACATAAGCACATTTTGAAACTGAACCCTTTTTGCAAGTAAACTTTCACAGTAAGCAACAAAATCCACATGTAAGATCATATGATACCTCACTAATTTTTTAATGAAGATTAATGACTTATTTGATTCTCAAGTCTCATCAAAGTGTCCACGTTTAGAAAGATTAATTCTTCCTTTTAGAGAAAAATAATTCCAAGGATTTAAAATGAAGCTCTTGTGGTACCTGCTCTCTTCTATAACAAGCCTGACTGTGCTTTCGACAGAATTACACTGGGTTCATTCTGCTGCCTAAGTTCCCTTCTGTAATGGAGTTGCTGGCAGGCGGGCAGCCTGTTTTGCTTGCACTTGTTATGTTGTGTAGAAAAATGCCCGTGACAAAGAGAATGCTGGAGATAGGTGTCGAAAGCAAATTAATGAGCAGACCACAATTCAGATGCCTGCATACAGCCTGGAACACAGCTTCTGAGAAATATGTCTTCTGTGCTAGTCACCTTCTCTATTTTACACTAAAGCTCCAAGTATGACCATGAAAAGTCATGGTGCAGAGGCAAGAAAAAGCAACTTGGATGATGCCAGCAATGAAGCCCCTTTTCCCTACAGTAAGGGTTTTAAAAAGTCATTATGGCTTTCAAACTAACCTAGTAATTTGGTTAGTTGAATTCATACATGGATTGACTGTTTACATTATAGTAAGTTATAATTGTAGCACTTCTCCTTCATATATAAAGATGCATAGTTTTGCAACCTTTGTTGAATAAATGTACTAACAACAGTTATATTTCAACATCTAACCAGTTTCTTTGGAAACTGATGTGCTCCAATTGCTAGCAGGTTTTCTAGAACAATCAACCCTGATAAACATCAAAGTAAATATTAAGACTGAAATAAACCAAAGGCCAATTTCAGTTAGATAAAAAGAAGCTAATTTTGGAAAATATTGATAGTACCATAGTTAAGAATTAACAAATTCACTCCTACAATTACAAACATCAGAAAAAGTTTTACAGGATTAACCTGCCCTTTAGATCAAGCGAAAAGATAAACTAAGTGAAAGATTTTTTTAAATATGTATTTCTTATAATATTTATCCAATTGCTATACAATAGGGTGAAATAAAACCATTCTATAGTACTTAATATCTTATAACATTTTAAAACAAATTAAGATCATAAACTGAATTCTACACAAACTCTCAACAACTAGAATATAAATCAATAATGTTCTGAAATGATAGAAAAATACAAAACTTAAAGACGGAAAAAAGATAATAAAAGTACCTATTCAAGATTAAGTTATGTATTTCTCAGATGTTCACCTGCATCCTAAAGTTTTTAGCTACCTTAAGATGACAAGCAAAAGTCTTTTAAGACTTACATCTTTTAAGACTTTCTTATAAATAAGAGAGTTGACATACTATTTTATCCCTAGGCTATGAACAAACTGTAATATGCATTACAATTATAATTGTTTATATGCATCATTTAGAGTTAAGTAAAAACCAGCATGCTATCACGAAAAATGAGAATACAACATTCATAGCCAATAAATTAAGCTTGACCTAAGCCTCATACAAAAAAAATAACACAAAATGAAAAATAGACATAAAAATGGTATGCAAAACAACAGTACATTTAGAAAAATAACGTCAAATCTTTAGAGCTTGAAAGAGTGTTTTCATAAGAACAAAAACAAGTATAACCCATAAAAGAAAGAAGTCAATAAGTTGCACATTGAAATGAAAAGTTGAGGGTGTTTTTTTTATCTTGTTTTTTTGGTTTCTGTTTATTGTTTTGTTTTGTTTTGCTTTGCGTGTGATAGCCCACACATATTTAGATGAAACCACAAGCCACAGACTGATAGGAAATATTTGTAAACCACACTAATAACAAAGGACTCATATATGGAATATATAAAGAATTCTCAATTTCAATAATTTTTTTGTTTAAAGGAAGAAAACTTAATATAGATTAAAAACTAAGCAAAATGCATAAACAGGCATTTCAACAAACAGCACATGGATGGCAAATAGCTCAACAAAAATAATCTTAATGAGCTATGAGAAAAATGCAAATTAAAACTATGACTACATATATCTACATAACTAATGGGAGACTAATAAAACATAGTGTCAATCCTGACAAGAATGCAGACAGAACTGGGCGCCTCATAGATGGTAAGACAGAAAACAGAAACTCTGGAAAGTGGTTTGACAACTTCTTATGATACTGAGCATATGCTTAGCACATCTCCAGCCTTGAGTCATCCTAGGCAAATAAAACCTGTACATAAAGGTTCACACCATTTTGGTGAAATAGTTTTAATATCCCAAACTTGGAAATAATATAAATGCCCTTCAACAGATAAAACGATAAACAATCTGGGCAGAGTATACACCCACACAATGAAACACTACTCAGTTACAAAAAGAAACAAATGATTGTTACATGCAGTTAGGCTAGATCTTAAAGGCACTGTGCTGAGAGGACAGAGGAAGAAATGTCTGTTGCAAAGGATTGAGTATGATGTAATTTTTATATAGTGTTCTCAGAATGAAAACTTAATAGAGCTAGAAACTAGGTCAATAATTGTCAAACTTAGGAATGGTGGGACAGTAGTAATGTGAATTTTATGCATGAGGGATTTCTTTGTGGTAGCATAACAATTCTATATCTTAACTGCAGTGCCAGTTTCATTAATATATACATAGATAAAACCATGAAGAAGTAGACACACACAAGAATCAGCATTTGTAAAACAGGAGAAATGTGAATACGGTCCACGGATTGCACCAATCTCAGTTTCCTGGTATTAGTACCATGTTAAAGAACAGAACACCACAAGGACAAGCCTGGTGAGGGGTAAAGGAGCCTTCTTTGTGCTGTTTCTGAAACATCCTGTGAGTCTTCATTTGCTTTAAAATGAAATGGTTTTAAATGCAATTTGCAATTCTTGCATTAAATGTCCAATGAGTTTAAAAGCACTGTTAACCTGCTGCACACAATACTCAATTTTAATAACACTGTCATTCTAGTTACATCTCCCTACTTGAATGTAGTGTTTGTCCACCAACTTTTGCTTCATACAGCATGAAGAGTAGAGAGATTCTACTTGTGGAAGACACAAGAAGGAACCTCCAACTACTATGTTTCTAGCAATTGGGAACACAGCTTAAAAATTAAAACCAGGCCTGCTACCTGAAAAGGTCTGGAGCATAGATGGCTCTCACGAGTAAAGGTAACACAAAAGAACAGAAGAAACAGAAAAAATCAAACTTTAGAGATCTTGTTTGTTTGTTTGTTTTTAATATGGCCTGACAATAGTTGGAGAAGGGACTGCAAAAATATCAACCCTAAACTCATTTATAAGCCTTTAAAATCCTGGAATGCTAATGAGTGTATCAGAGGGAAAAATGCAAATTAATTAATTAAAACAATGGCATCGCAGGTATTAGTGACTCATAGTCTCTAATAATATAGGATGATAATGGAAAATAGACCACTATCTCTTAGGAAGAAAACATTGATATGACTCCAGAAATCATTAATCCTCTGACACCAAAGGGGAATTTCATTCTTGCATAAACTATCCTTTATTGCCATCATCAAAGAAGAATCAACTACACCTTTAACCTCTGATGATATAAGCCTACATCTGTCTGAAATGTACATACATGCTCACAAAACAGTTCTAATTATACATAATCTCTATAAAAGCAAAACAGAACAGTAGACGGGTAAAGTCTCCAAAGGTTTTACATGCAGACCTAGGTAACAAAACAATTCCTGGCTTACTAGTAATTAGATGATATCCAGTAATACACATCATTGCTAAAGCAAATAGATGCTGAATATTTAGAAAACCCAAACTGTACCAAAGCAAAATATACTTATAAACTTCAGTTTTAAATAACCAAACTAGAGTATCTATCCAGAGGTTGTGCTTCATTGTAGTTGACTGTTCATTAGTTACACTAAAATGTGAATGAATATTTCATTCCTTTGTATCTTTGAAAAATCAGATTTATTAAAAACTACTTTGAAATCATCAGATATCAAAACATAGAGAAAAAGCAGGACCACAAATTTAACTTTTTTCATACTAACAAGTCATGAATAACATGTTCAGACTACACTTTCATTTTCTAACTTTTAAGTGAATACCATTTTTCTCCCTGCCTGCACATTAGTCTTATTTTCAAAGTTATCCTGGCTATTAGTAAACTCGGTGTGATCATTTGTCAAACCATCCAGAGTTCAGGGGGAAGAAAATCCCTGCAGCTGTTTGATGCTCAAGAATATGAACACTTACCAGTCAGATGAAAGAGGAGAAAAGACAGAAGGGGAGATCAAGAGAATAGTGAGTTTGGATTTCTGCAGGCTAGCATTTACCTCTTTCAATGAAAGCAGCTTTGTGCTTCTTATGTCCCGGGACTCATCTTGCCTTCAGCTCACAGTGAACTGGCAATTGCCTCATCATTTCCACTCCAAATTAAGGATCAAAGTTTAAATATGCTCTTTTCCTTCTCTACTAGATTGTGATTAAAACTGCCACCTGCCTCACCTCATTCATACAATCACCTCTACAGGAGAAAGAGTAAGTCCCTCAAGAAAGAACAACATAGTTAATTAGGAAAGCAAAAGAGTAGTAGGGAATTGAGGGTCTTGGCTTGATTTCAGAAAACTACACTAAAGAACATAACAAGAAGAAAATACAGTGAAAATAATATTTAAGCTGAAAAGCTTCCTAATATCATCAAATTATAGGATGTATCCTTAGTCCTCAAGAGTCTCCAAAAACTACATTTGTGTATTTCTTCCACTGACTAAGAAAGTGGATTAAAATCTATTTGGCAGTTATAAAAGCTGGGATTCGAGTCTTGTCTCCCACAATAGTTTTTATAGTTTTTATATGTAACAGACCTAAGTTAAATAACCCAAATTATTTAGATTATTTGAATGTAAAAGCAACAACTACTAAAATGCAGAAACACTGAACATGGGGTGTCCAGCCCCATTGGGTACATCTACAGCACAAACCCTATAACTGGAGGCTCAGGAAACATTGCAGAAGAGGAGGCAGAAAGATTCTAAGCCTGAAATGTCCAGGAAGTCTTCTGAAACAGTATGTCTTCTAAATATACCAAGGAAGCCACACCCATAAAGTCTCAAAAGTACTGCTGCCTAAACTGGACCTGAACGATAATGTCACCAGTTTTCATGGCAATGTGCATGAGGGGAATTTTACAGTGATGCAACCTCACATGAAGAGCTACAGGCAACTGAAGACTACTGAGGCATGACTAGTTTTCCCCAGGGATGAGAGATGAGCCCTTAACTGGTTATCCATGCCAAAACCATACACAAATAAGCAATGCTTAATGAACTCAGTGGGTTGTATTTACATATTTGCTCCGTGTGTGGTGTGTGTGTGTGTATGTGTGTGTATAAAAACAATAATTTAAAAAGAAGAAACCATGAATTTAAGAGTGAGAGATATAGGAAGGCAGTAAAAGGAAGGGGGAGCAATATATTTTATATTAAATTTTTTACCTTGGGAAAAACTAAAGTTTAAATGAAACCCTGAATCACACAAGTTTTACAAGTTATTCACCATAGCAGCTAAACAGTATCAGAAAATGAACAATGAAACAATGAAATTATTAAATAAATCAATAAGTGTAAATTACAGAACTACATATATTTGCTGTTTTCCCTTTGTTGAGGTTCCAGGTTCCTATTGCCCCAACACAAAAGTAAATAGGGCTTCATTTATTAAACATAAGAGCAGCCTGAATTTGTAACAGCGGTAATGAGCAGACATCACCAAACAAAAGGAATTCTGTAGTGTGTTTGTGTGTGTCTGTGTTTGAGCATGCACATGCACACGTACTTGTGTGCATCTGTGTGTGTCTATGTGTGTGCGCATGCATGTTGACTTTAGGTGAAGGATACACTTCCCTCAGGAAAAAATAGACTTTCATTTGTTTAATATCTGTTAATTGAAACCTAATCTACGCTTCCAAATAGCAGAATTGCTCCAAATTTTTTGTACACCTCACAAGGGCTGTGTAATCATGACTGGCTACCCAGGGCTCAGTGTAGTGAGCGCTGAAATGATACCAAGGCATTACCATATAAAGAGAGATTTATTCAGAGGTGCTTGAGCTGGCACCAGAGCCTAATCTAAGCAGAATGTTCTATCACATCATTTCAGGACACTTTGAAAATGAGAAGAGGTCAGAAACTCTTGGCCACTGTTATGGATAATCCAAGAGTGACTCTGGAATTAGGACAGAGCTCTACTGCAAAGAGCAAATGAGGTGTGCCAGTACAGAAAAGTGGGGTCAGCTGCATCTCTGAACTTTGGCTTCTCTCTGCCTTCTAAAATCACTGATATTTGACTTCCTTCAAAATCCACAATGTGGCTGGGTGCTGAGGGGAAAGAGTGCGCCAATAAGTAACTTTAAAATCTTTATGCTGTAGGAAACAACTATGGTTATGATCATAGATATCCTAAGATGTGTCCCCACATGTGTATAGGATCTGTCATGAGACAGAAGAAAAAAATGCATAGCACATGTAAAACTACAGCCTGGTCTAGGACTGAACAAAGCACATAGCATGCAATAAAGTAGTGTGTTGGCACGCCTTCAAGCTAGTATCTGGAAGTGTATCAAATGTCTACTTCATATAATATATTGTCTGATATTTTATCAAAGATACAAGAAAAGGGTGTGCTTAATAATTTACTTTTGCTAAGCTAAAAGACTCACTCTTTTTTTTTCTCTTTGTTCTTGACATACTGCTTTTTATCCAGTGACTTTTCTATAATCCGTCCTAACTTCTCCTGAGTATATAGGTAATTATTAAAAGGAAATATTAAACATTCAAAGGTAAAGGAGCAGAAGTGGGAAAAAGATGCCTTGACTCTGATTATTTTAGAGAACTTTTAGTATCCCTTACAGAAAGGCCCCAGTGTCTTGTTAGAGGAAAGACACTGGGATTTGGTTCAAGATGGGGCATAAGAGATACACATAGAAATCAGACTAGAAAGGGGAACAGGGAACAGATAATGCAAGTTGTCATGGCTTAAGAGAAAGAGCATGTACTGTGTCTCAACAGAAATGAGGAATTATTGAAAAGGTATGAGTAGAGTAGTATCACAATTGTATTACTTTTCTGTAGCTGTAAGAAGATACTATGATCAAGGCAGCTTATAAAATAAAGTTAACTTGAGCTTATAGTTCCAGAGGGATAAGAGTCCATGATAGAGAAGTAGAGTGATGTTAAAAGGAACAGGAAACTAAACGCTCACATGTTGAACTGCACAAATCAGAGAGAGCAAACCAGAAATAGGTGAGGCTTTACGCTTTCAAAGCATGCCCACAAAGATGGATGCTAGGCTATACCAACTACACCAACAGGGATGGGAAGGGAGGGCAGGAGGCAAGTATTCACATACTGACGCCTATGGGGTACATTCTCATTTAAACAACTACAGGAATCACCTATTTCAATGTTCATTCATTACACTGGGAATGAAGGGAAGAACAAGATGGAGTAGGGGGAACATCGAAAAATAAGTAAAAAGCCATGACTCTATTCTCACAACTGTCTAAACAACCCAGAGACTTAAAACAAGGTAACAATTGTCACGCGCACTGGTACAAACTTCAGAAAGTCAGAGGACACAATTGTCCAGAGTGAGAAATCAAGAAAGGAGTAGTTGAGAACTTCAGAGGGAGAGAAGACAGCCAGATTGTTGAAGTGCTTTCCTTGTAAGCATGAGGTTCTTGAGTTCAATACCCAGAAGCCCTAGATAAAAAGCTAGGCAGTGTTTGTTATGCAAGCCTGGAAAGACAAAGACAGGCAAATCTCTGGGGCTCCCTGGCCATACAGTCTAGCCTATTTGGTAAATTCCAGGAGTGAGATATTCTTTCTTTAAAAAGGATTTCACACTGTGGCATTCTGCTGAATAAGGCTGAAGTGTTAATGGTGGACTCCCTTTTCTCTGTGGGTTTCCCTCTCTGCCTGACCTGTGTACCCCAAATCTTGTAAGGAGCATCCCACAGCCCTCAGAGAAAGATCACAGGCCAACCCAACCCTTTCCTTATAAGAAACCTGCTCAGCAAGCACCTGAGGATTCTTAGAGATATCCACCGTATGCTAATAAGAGGTCTGGGTGTCTTGACCTTCCACCAATGACCTTTGACTTAAGCTGGAGCTCTTTCTCCACCCACAGGATAATTAAGGACTGCTTTTCCCCTCATATGCTATGACTGTTTTGATACATGTAGATTAGGTATTCCTGGCACCCCTGACCCAGCAAATCAAATACATTCACCCTTGGAACCCTTCCCACTGCCCAAATAAACTCCTGAGCTCTTTCACTTCAAGGCCATCTGAGATTTATTTATTCTATGTAGGGAGGAATCACCAGTGAACACCTGAACTTGACTGGCAATCAAGCAGCTACTTGCCTGGATGCTAAAAGCTTCTGGATGGCCTGGAGCTCAACTGCTGGTCGGCTGGCCACACGCAGCCAGCTGCTCCGAGTTTCCACCACTTACAACTATGGCAGCCAATGACCTGCATGTTATGGGACCTGTCTTCTGTTTGGTTTCAAGCCTCTGCCATGCTTAGCACAGCAGCTTAAATGAGGAGCTGTAACACTTTCGTATCGCCATAGGCTTTGGAACACCTAAGCAATCTAATTTCTTAAAAGCTAACTAACTGTAACATCCAGTGAGAAACTCAATTCTACCTCCCCAGGTGAGACCAGGAGCCTTGCCTAGTGCACGGGTCTCTCCAAAAAGTGTTCTAGCCATTCCTGAGAGAAACAGGACCTCCCTCAGATCTCTGGGTTGCTCTGTTCTTCATCCAGAAGGTGAAGCCTTGTCCCAGACTTCCACAGAACAGAGAATGACACTACACATGAATATACTCACCCTCACACATGGGCACACATACACAAAGGATGTGCTAGGTTTCAAGACAGAGTCACTGTAAGTGAAGATGCTACAAACAAAATGGGGTATGAAAGGACAAACAGGTTTGAGATGAACATCTATCTATTCAGATTATCTATGTTACACTTTGTACTTATCGGTTATCAGCCATGAGACTGAAGACCATTAGAATTATGTTGTAAGACCAACAGAAACATTATCAAGACAATGTCTATGAATTTCTTTTTTCTAACTTTTTGTTTTGAATACATCCTGACTGAAATTTCTCCTTCCTCAATGTTTATGAACTTCTTAAGAATAGTTTTAGTAGGAAATAGAGAGATGGCTAAGTGAATGAGAGCACTTGCTAGAACCAGCAAGAAACTCAAGTTCAGCTCCCAGAATCCACACAGGGCAACTAACAACTGTCTAACTCCATCTTTCATCATCTGGCTTCCACAGGTACCCACACACATGACATTCACACACATGATATTCACAAAGACACACACATAAACACCCATACACACACACACACACACACAAAAAAAGAATAGTTTTAATAAAGAGAGATTAATCTTAGCTCAGCACTACCAACTACTTCATAGGCAAGTAAGGAGGAAAAAAATGTGTATCGTGTTTAAGGAGTTGATGTTGAAAAGATGAAATATCATAATATACACTTAAATACTACAATAAGTTTAAACAAAGAATACTGATTAATGGTAGAGCACTGTATTTATCTGAACAGATTTCAAAATGTCGCCCCTCTGTTTTACGTAGTAGGTAACCCATACCAGTGGTTCTCAGTGTCTTAGGAACAGAGATACCACTCCGTAGCAAAATTACAGTCATGATGTACCAAGGGAAATAAACTTACAGCTGGGGTTTCCTCAGACCAGCAGAAATATGTGTTTTCTGATAGTTGTGACCCACAGGATGAGAACTTCTGGCTTAAACCAACAACTCAACAAAATGTTTCACTTTCTCTTTTCCAGGCTACCAGACTGAGAAAGAAACTTCAAAACAAATCCTTCATAATCCTAGATCATTGAATGACTGCTGTGAGGAGAGCGCTCTGGCCAACGAACAATGCCAGGTAAGATGTAAGCAAGCAAATGTTGTAATCACTAATTAGAACTAACTGGAATATAACAACAGGTTTAACAAAAGGGCCAAGTAGGAAATATCACCTTAGGAGGCAATCAATGAGACAGCGATCACACACTTATGTCCTTACGGTTTATTTCACGCTCAGTTCAGAATTCTCACAGAGGGGGAAAAGAACACTCAAAACAGAATCTCAAATGGATCAATGTTGATTAGAAAAGAATGTGATGACACATTCATGAGAAGAAAATGTCTCCCCAACACTATTCTTACATATTGATGATTGTTCCTCTAATTTTCTACGTTATTTAATTATTTATTTTGCACCTAAATGGTTGTCTCATCTCGTAGTGTTACACCGAGGACACACTACACATGCAGGTTACTAAAAGTAAGCTGGAAGTAAAATAAATATTTATTAGTGTGACTTCAACAACATACCTGAAAAAGGATAATTTATAAAAAGTAAAAACTTATCTCCTCACACTTCTGGAGAGTGATAGGGTGTCCAAAACCAAGATGCCCATGGGTGAAGCTGTCCAGTGAGGGCTGTTTTCTGCTTCCCCCAGATGGCGCTTCATTTGCCATATTTACCAGAGAGTGGGATTGCAATGTCCTTACAAGGCAAAGTGCCAATGAAATAAACTGCACCAAAGTGGGTTTTTTTTCTTCAAGTTTTATTGTTTGTTTGTATGTTTCTTATTTGTATACTATTACATCTCCCCTCCATGGCCTTCTCTTGTCCTCCTTCCATTCCTTTTCCCCTTCTGCTTCCCAACTAGGCCCCCTATTTTTATGTCCTCTGAGGTGGGTGTGTATATGTGTGTATAATGCCTATCCTGTGCAACTGATCACAGCTGCTGTGAATTCGTGACAGCCACAGGAAAGTCATTTCCAAAGATGGATTTCAACCCTATGGATCCCCATCTTCTGGTTTTAACAGCCCTACCCAGCCCCCCTCTTCTGCAATGCCCCCTGAGTCTTAGAATGGGTAATGTGGCTGTCCCCTAAGTCCCTCTTTGATTAGACCATTGCCCCCACCCAAAAGATGCTTCCGTGACCAAGGCTTCAAGCTGACTATAGGAATAAGGGTTTTGACTCGTTCATGAGGGAAGAGCCCTCCTGGCTTAGTTATAAGTTAAAGCCCCCAGCTCTTTATACAGCACGATGGTAGCACCTAAATTTTGCAGAGGACACATTCAAACCACAGCAGTCAAATGACCATGGCAACAGTATGAAAAAGTTTTTTATAACAATACAAGCCACCACTGCCAAATGGCAAATTACTATCTGACATGCCTAAATGGAACGTGTCTGCTGGAAAATGGCGATTACCCAGAACCAAGGACAGGAGTGGAATCCCCACAGAGAAGCCCACAAGGACTCACTAGGGCAGACTTTTCACCAAGAACACTGGATTCCCTCCGCTTGGCCTTTGTTGCTCTCATAAAGTTTGACAAACCATGAGAGATAACTATAATTGCTTCAATCCCAGTGAAGCCAAATGTGAAGTATTAAAAACAAAAAGAAGAAGAGGAAGAAGAAGGAGGAGGAGTAGGAGGAGGAGGAGGAGGAGAAGAAGAAGAAGAAGAAGAAGAAATAAAAGATGTTTGTCTGCTGTGACCATTTAAAACTGGAAACAGGACATGTAAAATATTTCCTCATCTCATATTTTAGAAATTTCTTACTGGTAATTTTACAAACCACACAAGTGGAGCCATTGTAAAAATAAACACCTCCAAAAAGGCTGGCCATCACCTTTAATCACCTTCCTTTCTTTTAATCCATGTGCTCATTACAATAAAGTGATTTTCATATTTAAAAGCAATGTCTACAGTGAAATAGATGAGGGAATAAGGCAGACAGGGACAGTGGTGAGAGAAAGTCCTAACCATGTTCCTTTTTATTTTGCCTTTATTTTGATCCATGTAAACAGATTTCATATAAAAATTGAAAAAAAGATAATTTTTGTTATAAAATTCACTTACTTCAAAAGCAGACTAAGTCTTTAAGGATTGTACACTATCAGAGAACACAGGCTTGCATATTCTGAATAAAATTTTACCAGACCTCTCCCCAGTACTTAATCCAAAGGCATAACTACACACATGCATCAGCCAGGCCTGGTTACTTTGAAGAGGGCTCCTTTATTAGTGTATATAAACTCTGGACTGAGCTGTTTATAACGTCTACCATTTTAGAAATGTGGAGAGTAGAGTTTTCAAGAAAGTTACTTAAGTGAATATGTTAAATAACATGAACAAGATAGGTCGTGAACTTGAGTTTTTGTGTTTTCATGTCACACCAACCCATGTTCATAATCATTGATGTCACTTAACTAGATGTTTTTCTATGATTAAAAACACTATATTCTCTTGCCAAGGTAGTTTTGATTTTTGCAGTATCTCAGCTTTAGAGAAGCTAGGATCACAAATGTGACTGCGACAAAATGCTTGAAATGAAATCACAACTACTCCAACTAGTATATTTTAGTTTTAAAACTAAACCTGCGCTGATCGTAATTATTGAATTCCAATAGAGGGAAGCCTGGTGGGAGAGGAGCTAAAACTAAGGGCTCTGAAATTGGGCTCTACGAGTTTGGCGGGCCAAGGTGTCCTCCCTCTTCCGGATGGTAAGGTCAAACACCCGCCAAGTGTTGCTCCTCAGTGTTGGTTTAAGCGGGGAGGAATCTGATCAACGATTAAGGTGAAAGAAGTTTAATGCACTAACAAGAGCAAACACTAGGGTGGAGAGAGGGTGTTGAAAGACTGCACAAACACTGCTCGGAAGTAGACCGCAAAGTTTGAAATGCACAATCACACACGCCTTGCGTCACGTCCACTGCAACTCCCAGGACCAGGGACGGACCTGTGCGAGTCCCAGAAGCGGAAGCGTGCCTCCAGCGCTGACCGTCCCAGCACGCAGGGAACGGCTCGCAGGCCCTGGGCTGCAGCGCGGACGTGCAGAAGCAAGCTCTCACTCCCGGCGGAACCAGCCCGGGCCCCGGCAGAGCCACACCCACCCCGTGATTGGCGCGCGAGAGGGGAGGGGCGGGGCCACGTCAGGGTCGAGCGCGGCGCGCGCGGGGCGGCAGGCCGCGGCCGAGGCCAGTGGCGGGGTCCCCGAGTACCTGCGCTGGAAGTCCACGGCGAAGGGCTTCAGGTACGGGTCGGTCTCCAGGAGTCGGGCCAGCTCGGGCACTTCGGCCAAGGCGGCCTTCAGCTGAGCCTCGGAGCCCTGGTCGGCCGCTGCAGGAGCCGCCGGAGCCGCCATCTTCGCCGCAGCCCGAGTAGCCGAGGCCCGAGAGGGTCGAGTGGCCCGAGCGGAGTGAGGGCGCAGGGCGGAGCCGGCGAGCCTAGGCGAGCCGCCCGGGACTTGCCCTTTATAGCGGGCCGGGGTGAGCTGGGTCGCACGTCCCCTGCGCGGGCCCCCGCCCACTCACGGCGCCACCTGGAGCCCTGAACCGTGTTGGCCCGCCACGGGGAGGCGGGTCTCTGCGCCCTCTCCTCCCGTCCCCTTTCCGTCCCGCGGCCTCCTCTCCTCGGACACCCGCTCTCCTCCGGAGGTTGTTCCAGCCGCAGTAGCTAAACGGAGTAGGAAATTAGCCAGGACAATAGCTAATTGTAAATAATGTTAAACTGTCGACTGTTTAATGTCATTTAACACCCTGACTGTACTGAGTTTGATGTGTCTCATGAATTAAACCGAGAGAGTCTTTGGAGATTGCGTGGATACTCCCGGAGTCTGCAAGTCCAAGAACTTTCCTGGTTCCCCATGCATCCAGCAACGAATCGGAAAGGCAGGCATGTGTGTTTCCACAAGCTTATCACCAACAAACTGTCTTTGATGAGACATGACTAGGAGAACATCATTGAAATGAACTCTACTCTGCTCCTTAATAACAGCAATAAAGCGAGAAATCTCTGCCCAAGCTCCCAAGTGTAACTTCTTTCTGTCCTTTCAGTGGTTCATGTATAAGAATTAGGGGCCTGTCGACATAAACGGTGCATGGCAACAAGGCAGACCCAGAATTATATACTTCCAGAACCGAAATTGTGTAAGGAGAGAATCAATTCTGGCACCACCCTGGCACATACATACATACACAGGCATACATACATACATACATACATACTATAATTTTAAAAATTAATATAGAATTAGAAACCTGGAGAAATAGACCCTACTATTCAAGAGGTTGCAAGTTACTTTGTATCTCAAAACTGGGGAGGCTTGAATATAACTTTATCAGTTGAAACCCAGAACTGTAAAATCCTAGAGTCTATGAAGAAGGAACAATATTGATCATCCTTGGGCTTTTAACATTTGAAAGGGGGTTTTATGGTGACTTTAAATGACCTCAGTGTGAATGGCTAGAGATCTTAGATAAAAGTATAAAATGAAGATCCTGCAAATGATTTGCAACATAACACATGGAGGAAGGGGGAACTTGAACCCAGAAATAAAATACCTAGTAGTCACATGAATAGATAGTTCAACCCTTTTTTTTTTCTTTTATAAATCCGAATTTCCATCACTTCTCACTGAAATTTCCATTGAGCTGGCTAAGAGACTGGAACCAACTAGCTTTTCCATACCATAACCATTTACCTGTTAGTGTAAAACCAAATCACTGGTTAGGAGGGAAGAGAGGGAAGGACATGAGGAAATAAAATTAATCAGAGCTTTCCTGAATAAACACTGCCTTTTATCACTTTTAAACAGTCTTAAATCACCCATTCTTATACTGGCTGTATCAAAGTTTCTTAAGCTGAATTTGATATGAGTCACCTATGTATTTTGGTGAGAATGAGCGTTCTGAATTTAGGGTCCATGTATCAAAATATATTTGTAACCACTTTCAGGTGATACTCATGCCACAGGTTTTACAAAATGTGGATAGCCAAACTATGAAATGAGGTGAATATTTCCATTAACAACTTAGATGGCATGCCATTTCGATTAAGAGTGAAATACAAAGTTGTCTTTCCTTAAAAAAAAATCATACGTTTATATTACTATACATTTATACCACTCCTAGGCATATATCCAAAATATGCTCAAGTACACAACAAGGACATTTGTTCAACCGTGTTTATAGCAGCTTTATTCGTAATAGCCAGAAACTGGAAACTACCCAGCCCAGATGTCCCTCAATGGAGGAATGGATACAGAAATCATGGTACATTTACACAATGGAATACTACTCAGCAAGTAAAAAAAAAATAATAATAATAATAATAAAGGAAATCATGAAATTTGCAGGCCAATGATGGGACCTAGAAAAGATCATCCTGAGTGAGGTCTCCCAGAAGCAGAAAGACACACATGGTATATACTCACTTAGAGTGGGTACTAGACCTATAAGACAGGATAAACATACTAAAATCTGTACACCTAAAAAAGCAAAACAAGGAGGACCCAGGGTAAGATGATTAATTCTCACTTAGAAAGACAAATGGGATGGACATTGAAAGAAGGAGAAAACATGTGACAGGAGCCTGCCGCAGAGGACCTCTGAAAGACTACCTAGCAGTGTATCAAAGCAGATGCTGAGACTCAACCAAACTTTGGGCAGAGTGCAGAGAATCATAAGAAAGAAGGGGGAGTTAAAAAGACCTGGAGAGGACAGCAGCTCCACAAGGAGAGTAACAGAACCAAAATATCTAGGCACAGGGATCTTTTCTGAGACTGTTACTCCAACCAAGGACCATTCATGGATATAACCTAGAACCCCTGCTCAGATGTAGCCCATCGCAGCTCAATATCCAAGTGGGTACCTAGTAAGAAGAACAAGGACTGTCTCTGACATGAACTCAGTGGCTGGCTCTTTGACCACCCTCTTAGGGGGTGCCAGGCTACAGAGAAGGACATTGCAGGCCATCCTGATGAGACCTGGTAAGTTGGGGTCAGATGGAAGGGGAGGAAGACCTCTGCTATCAGTGGACTTAGAGAGGGGCATGGGTGAAGTTGAGGGAGAGAGGGTGGGATTGGGAGGGAATGAGTGAGGGGGCTACAGCTGGGATACAAAGCAAATAAAGTGTAATTAATGTAAAAAATTAAAATGTAATTAAAAAAACATCTATACAATATGGATTTGCTATTTTTATTCCTCAGTTTCCTTTGTAGTGGCAGAGACTTTTCTAGAGCTGACAGAACTCTGAGGACCACTGTGCTTGCTACTTTGTTGAGAATTTTCTTCCTTCTGTTCTCTGGCTGCTTCTTGCCAGCCATAACTCAGTTTTCTTTACAAATGATATATCATCTCAGGAGCCCATAATTTTTTCTAAATAGACTATTTCAATCCATTCTCTCTATGCAACAATGTAGGTTCTGTATTAATCTTTAAAGGGTAAGCTTCACAAGTACAGGAACCTAATCTAGCTCAAGTTCCATATGCCTGCATCTTGCCCACATAGTGCAGCTAAGTGGGATTTTATGTTCCACTGTCATAAGTGTCAAGGTAAATCCAATTCTGGTAGAGCTAGAGCACCAGAATTAATATTGATCAAATATACCATTTGTAGTTCAGGTGTTTAAGGAATGTCATTCGGTGCTAACATTTATGTTATACTGCAATAAGAAGTAACAATAGAATAATAGGAATCCAGGGGTTTCTGAAATGGGAAATTGAACTGTTCAGGTCAGAAAGAATGGAGTAAAGGAATGGAGAGAAAGGAAACCAGCATGAGTGGTGTCTAAGGAAGCACAAGAGTACCAGGAAGTGAGCTAGTACCGGGTACATGTTTGATCTTGTAGATCCTGTAATTAGACAGATTTGAGCAGAAAACTAAGAATCTAATTTGTATTTAAAATACCATCCCTGACAAATTGTTCGCTGGAACAGAAGAACAGATAGGAGAGATCCAGCATGCAGCCAACAGCAGTGTCAATGAGCTTTTTGATTTACCAATCCTGAGATGTATCTAGCCAACAGTTCATCAGGAGATAGACAATCTCTGGCACTTTGATTTTATTTAATAACTTTATGCCTGGGAGACTCTTTTTCCACCTGCACAGTTGCGTTCACTGGGGCTTTTCACCTGCTGTTATGATCTTCCAAGAAGTTTCTCAAAGTCTATGAGGCACCCAAAGGCTAGCATTACATAATGAAATGTTTTCACAAAAGGTAAACTTTATCTCTGAATGCCTACAATCACCCATTTCTAAACACTGCAAATTGGCCTTAGGATTTAACAAGTAAGGGAATAATAAAATAAGACATGAGGAATGTCCAATATGGCATGAGAAGATCTCATATCAGTTACTTCTTGGCGGGGCGGGGGGAGCTATGTTGGAGACAGCCGCGTGGATAAAATTCTCCCTTATTTAATGCCTACAATCATGCTCCATGAGTTGCCCTGCTTCCTCATCCTAGGGCACTACCTTAGTGCTGATGTGTACTTCCCTACCCCCAGAAAGCCAAATAGGTCAGGTTTGCACTCTGTGAACCTGCCTGGGGTGAATGAGGAAGTAGGACTGTGTTCTTACCTGCTGGACCCACAGTTCAAGCCAAATTCCTACATCTAGTAGGCTCTAGGCCAGAACATGGCCTTTACCTCTCTGTCAGCCTCACTTGGCTGCTGAAAAAGATTCACGTGTGGGTGAAAAGTCTCCCAATAAACATTCTTGCAGGATTAAAAATAAAAAATAAAAATAAAGCACACAACATATTCTTGGAAAATGATTGTCCACCAAAAAAGTAATTTTCTCCTGAACTGTTTTCTCATTTACTACTTCCATGAATTATTGATCTCACTTTTAAAAATCCTAGATATATATTTAGACTCCTGATAGTTTTTTCCCTTTAGATACTGCAGATAAACAAAAATCTTCCTATATTTGCCATTGAGTAGACCCTTTGTCGGCTTTCCCCTTCTTTTATTTCTTCTTCATTCTTTAGCAGTTTAATGTTGGCAGTTTAAAACTTACATTTTTTATATCTCTTTCTCCCTACTATACCCCAATCCCTTCCAACACCCCAGCACCAGAGAGTAGAGAGAAAGGGTTAGTGGGAGAGGGCACACAGTTCTCTTAGCTACTTCCTACTGGTTAAAGTCATTGGGTTCCTTGGAGCCAGTCGAATCTTCCGGTCGGGAGATCTCCAACTTCTTGTCTCAGTGCATCAACAGCAACCAGGAGCCACAGGGAAGAAGCAGCAGTAGCCTTGCTCTTTCTCGGAGCTCCCCAATACTCTCTAGGCTCTGGCATTTATTCTCTCTCCAGAGTCCTCAGTTTTAAACTGTCGGCAACTGGCAAAGAGCCCACATGAAGCAAATAGTTTGCTGAGGTGGACTGTCTAAGTCAGTCCTACATCCCACATCTGGGATTAAGACGAAAACATGTTTACATCGACAGCAGTTTAAGAATCTGATTTATTTGCTGCTCTAGAATATCCTTATCTGTCCCCTCCTCTCTTACTGAAGAGATGGTCAGTGACTTACAGTACTTGCTGCTTTTGCAGAGGCCATGAGTCAGTTCCAAGTTCCAACATACTGGCTCAAAAACATCCATAAATCCAGTTCCAGGGGATATCATGCCCTATGCAGCACCAGGCACACATGCCTACACTACCACAATGACAAACATGTACATGTTCACACACCACACACATGCACACATAGAGAAGCCCTAATTCAAACACTTCAGATGTTCAGTATTCCTTGATTGTTAATATTTTCTTTCACTCAGGCATTAAGACCCCCATTTGCAAGCTGTATTGAGGATTTTCCTTCAACTGTATTAGAAATTGGACCTGAAGAATGTCTATTATCACTTCTAAGTGGCATTCTCCCTCCTCCTCATTCCATTATTCCCTTTTATGTTTATTTTTAATATTAAATACAATTTAGTCACTTTGTATCCCAGCTATAGCCCTCTCCTTCATTCCCTGCCAATTCCACTCTCCCTTCTTCATCTCCTCCCATGCTCCTCTCTAAGTCCACTAATAGGGGAGGTCCTCCTCCCCTTCCATCTGATCCTAGCCTATCATGTCTCATCAGGACTGGCTGCATTATCTTCTTCTGTGGCCTGGTAAGGCTGCTCCCTACTTAGGGGGAGGTGATCAAACAGCCAGCAATTGGGTTCATGTCAGAGAGCAGTCTCTGTTCCCCTTACTAGGGTACCCACTTGGAAATGAGCTGCCATGGGCTACATCTGTGCAGGGGTTCTAGGTTATCTCCATGCATGGTCCTTGGTTGGAGCATCAGTCTCAGAAAAAAAAACAAAACCCTGGACCCAGATTTCTTGGTCCTGTTGCTCTCCTTGTGGAGCTCCTGTCCCCTGCAGGTCTTTCATCTCCCCATTCTTTTTTATAAGATTCCCTGCACTCTACCCAAAGTTTGGCGATGAGTCTTAGCATCTGCTTTGATACTTTGCTAGGTAAAGTCTTTCAGAGGCCCTCTGTGGTAGGCTCCTGTCCTGTTCCCCGTTATCTCTCTTCAGATGTCCATCCTGTTTGCTTTTCTGAATGAGGATTGAGCATCTTACCCAGGGTCCTCCTTGCTTAGCTTCTTCAAGTTTACAAATTTTATCCTATATTATATGTCTAATAACTACTTATAACTGAGTATATGCCATGTGTGTCTTTCTGCTACCAGGATACCTCACTCACTCTTTTCTAGTTCCCACCATTTGCCTGCAAATTTCATGATTTCCTTGTTTTTAATCTCTGAGTAGTATTCCACTGTATAAATGTACCACAATTTCTTCACCCATTCCTCCATTTAGGGACATCTGGGTTGTTTCTAGGTTCTGGCTATTACAAATAAAGCTGCTACAAAGATGGTTGAGCAAATGTCCTTGTTGTATATTTGAGCATATTTTAGATATATGTTTAGGAGTGGTATAGCTGGATCTTGATGAAGCAGAATGGCCAAGATCAAAAACTCAAGTGACAACACATGCTGGAGAGGTTGTGGAGAAAGGGGAACCCTTCTCCACTGCTGGTGGGAGTGTAAACTTGTACAACCACTCTGGAAATCAATCTGGCGCTTTCTCAGACAACTAGGAATAGCGCTTTCTCAAGATCCAGCCATACCACTCCTAGCCATATACTCAAAAGAGGCTCAAGTACACAAGAAGCACTATTCCTAATTGTCTGAGAAAGCCCCAGATTGATTTCCAAAGTGGTTGTACAAGTTTATGCTCCCACAAGCAATGGAAGAGGGTTCCCCTTTCTCCACATCCTCTCTAGCATGTACTGTAACTTGAGTTCTTGATTTTAGCCATTTTGATGGGTGTAAGGTGAAATCTCGGGGTCATTTTGATTTGCATTTCCCTGAAAAATTCAAATAGATCCATATTTATCACCCTGCACAAAACTAAAGTCCAAGTGGATCAAAGACCTCAACATAAAACCAGACACACTAAATCGGTTAGAAGAAAAAGTGGAGAAGAGCCTTGAACTCATTGGCACAGGAGACAACTTTGTGAACAAAACACCAACAGCACAGGCTCTAAGATCAACAATCAGTAAGTGGGACCTTATGAAAAGCTTCTGTAAAGCAAAGGACACTGTCATCAGAACAGAATGACAGCCTAAAGACTGGGAAAAGATCTTCATCATCCCTGCATCCAATAGAGGGCTAATATCCAGAATATATAAAGAATTCAAAAAAGCAGACACCAACAAACCAAGTAATCCAATTAAAAAATGGGTACAGAGCTAATCAAAGAATTCTCTATAGAGGAATATTGAATGGTAGAGAAACACTTAACAAAATGCCCAAAGTCCATTATTCCCTCTTTATATCAGTTAACCTTATATCAGTTAACCTGATATAAAGCTCAGTTATCGGAGCTTTATTTCTAGCACCATCTGTGGGGCTGAATTTGTAGGTACATACTGCTTATATTTGATTTCATCATGGAATGTCTTTTTGTTTTTACCCATCTATTGTGATCAGAAGCTTTGCTGGGTATAGCATTGTAAGTTAGCAATTGAGGTCTTTGGAGTTTGTAGAATATCTATCCAGGCCAGACCCTTTTGAGTTTTACCATCTCTATTGAGAAGGCAAGTGTTATTCTTATATCAAAGTTCTTGACATATCACTGCTCAGTGTACTGTGGACTATGTGGGCCATGACTCCATTCTATAAGGTGAAGTGAGCAAAGAGACCAAGATTCCTGAACAGTAGTAGAACATCACTGAGACAGGGCATTGAAAACGTGGAATAGTGGGTTAGCATCCTTATCACTAGCTTTTGTTTGCCATTTCCCAAGTGGCTAAGTTGAATCTAAATATTTAAACGAAGCTAAGATTTTATCTTTACAGTGTAAAGATAAAAACGTCACCAGGGCTAAGAGTTGTATTTCTGAGGATACCACATAGATGCTAAGAATTGGATTTCTGAGGATACCACACAGAATTTAGTTAGTGGGATGATTAGGAAGTTTGAGATCTATGTTAGAAATGGACAAGGATAAGAAAAAGTGTGACCAACTGCCTGATTTATCATCTTTGCCATTTATAACATTAGAAAATAACTTTACCTCTGTGTCTCTTGGCTCCTCAAAATGTGTTCCTTATATAAGAATGTTTAGTAACTTAATACATTGTTAGGATAATATCTAGCACACAGTAGATGCTATATGATGGTTAGCTATGTTGTCAGTGGTAGATAATGCATATTAAAAAGAAATCCACAATTTTTAGCACTATATCCATAAAACACTGTATTATTATAGTTCTGGTTAGCAGGAACATACACATGAAGGAAGCAAGATGATAATTTTATTTATTATTAATATTTAAGATGTCAGCTTAAAATTTGTGCCTATTATGCTTATGTCTTATCAAAGTTTTATGACAGTATGTAGGCCTTGTACATGATCCATTAAGGGATTTACAATGTATAGTAATTTTAAGTTGAATCTTCAACCTGATTACCCAGGCTCCCACTGTATCCACTTTGCTGTATCCATATTAGATTTGGCAGAAGCAAGCTTGCTATACACTCCTTTCACCTGCCAGACCTCTCAAAAAACTCTGAAGAAAGTTAATGCTTAAATACCTAAATGCCATGTGATGAGTAGTCAGAATGATGTGAATTTTGCCACCTGAAACCAGAGTGAGGCAAACAACTTTTTCCTAAGTTGCCATGGAAGAGTTTTTAAACGACAGTGATTTTCAATTACTTTTGTCACAAGTTGAAGGAGAACCAGTGACCTAAAGGTGAACAAATCCTCTGAACAGCAGGGTTTCTTCCTTAGAACTGAACCAATTTTCCTGATTCTAAAATGGCGATTTTTATTTGACTCAGTTACACTCTTCCTTGTGCCTTTATATTATCTCTGCTGAGTATTTGGTATCTGAAATTTCCAGCACTCCTAGATTTTCCCTTGAAATCTTTTAGACACAAACTCATGTGAGAATAGATGCATAGTTAAGCTTATTGTTAGGAGATATCTGAGACAGGGCTCCTTTGATTACTCATATGGAAGACAGCCAGTGTGTTTTTGTTTGTGTCAGGTTTTCAGTAAGCTTATGGAAAAGCACAGACACAGAAAGCTTTGTATAAGACAGTACACTCAAGAGAGGTCTAAGTGTTTGAACCTAGATGCAGCTTTTGTAGAGTCAATTATCTTCAGAACTATTTTATAATGAATTTCATGGAAAAAAATAAAAGAAATGTGAAAGGCAATGTACAGTATTTTTGTAATCATTTACAGAACAAAAATTCTTATATATATAATTTTTAAATATTACTTATGTAGTAACATTTGGGTGAAGCTCAGATCCCTGGAAAGTCAATATAGTCAATAAAGAAGAAACCAGACACATATAAAATGGTCTCAGGCCAATGGCAGAGTTTACCATGTAAAAGTTAAGATAAAGCCCACAGATGAAAGCTCCATGTAGGAACTTGGCACAAGGTATATATAAAACAAACAAACAAACAAACAAAAAAAAAAAACCCTGCAACTGCTGACTTCCACTGTGTCAATTCAAATGATTTTCTTAGTTCATTTTTTTGTGTTTTCTTTCATAAAATATTGCTTAAAAGTGACTTGAGGAAAGGGTTTATTTCATCATAAATTTGTAGTCCATCATGAAGGAAAGTTGAAGCAGGAACTCAAGGAAGAAACCTGGAGGCACAAACTGAAGCAGAGACCATGGACGAATGTTGCTTACTGGGTTGATCTCCTTAGCTATTCTCACTTTGCTTTTCCTATGCATCCCAAGATCACCTACTCCAGTATTACACTTCTCATAGTGGGTTGGGCCCATCTGCATCAATAATTAATCAAGAAGAAAATGCCCTACAGAGTTTCCTATAGGTAATCTGCTAGAACACTGGTTCTCAACATTCCTGATGCTATGTCCCTTTAATACAATTCCTTATGTTGTAATGATCACCAACTAAAACATTATTTTTGTTGTTATTTCATAACTGTAGTTTTGCTACTGTCATGAATCATTATCTAAGTATTTTGAAGATAGAGGTTTGTGGAAGGGGTCGTGACCCACAGGTTGAAAACAACTGTGCTAAAAGCATTTTCTCAGCTGAGGTTACCTCTTCCTAATTATGTCTAAATTTGTTTCAATTTGATTGATAAAAATCAACTTGATATTGATCATTCTTCAAGAGATCCAAGCATATCCTAGTTCTCAGAGCCTGTGGCAGTTCCCTTGTTTATAAAAAAGGGTGTCATTAAGGGGACAGCATGCCTGATGCTGATGAGAGGAAGCTTTAGGTGGCCATACAGAAGAGCCAGAGAAGATAAAGCAGTGTGACTGAAGCTAATGATTGCAATGATGCAGTCACAGCTCAAAAAGCCAGAGAAATCAAAGAGTAAGCTCTCCTCTAAAGCCTCCAGAGGAAGAACAGCACTGACAACACCTTCTTTTAAAAAATTGGGGTAGAATTGTGAAAGATTGTGTTTTTGTTGTTTCAAGCCACCTAAGTTATGGCGATTTATCTTGGTAGACTGTAAACTAATACATCTTTTTACATCAGACTTTCAAATAAGTTTGTAATGCCTATAAGATCATCACAGGTGGAAAACCAACCCACGGTAACTCACTAATTTAGGAAAGCCAAAAGGGTAGACTTTGGCTATATCTTGGTACATTTTACATAAGAGAACTTAACATGTTCTTTCTTTGTTTTGTTGTATTGGTTGACTACTGAAGAACAAAGCCAGGCCTCACATATCCTAGGCAAAAAAATAATAATAATAAATATTAATACTGCATTATTTGATGCAAGAAAAGGAGGGAGACCTGCATTAACTTTAAAAAGCAATGTTTTGATTACATACTAGATAACACCAAAAAGAACTATAAATAAAAATGTGCTTAAACACATAAATTCACTTTTTCACTGAGGTGGCTGGAAATACTGAAGCTACTCTCACGTATTCCATGGTTGCCAAGTAAGTGAGTAAATCCTACATAATCAACACCAGGTTTCTTCATCAGAGACAGAAGTTGCAAACAGAAAGAGGAGGGTAGCAGAGGCCACCTACACTGAATTAAACAGACATAACTATATAAACTGGTGAAACACAAATAAACTCATGTAAAAAACAAGTATTGAAAACTAGGTTTGGGGAGAATTAGGAAACCTCCGCCATTGCTGGTGGGAATGTAAACTGGTACAATCACTTTGGAAATCAATGTGGCGCTTTCTCAGACAATTAGGAATAGTGCTTCCTCAAGATCCAGCTATACCTCTCCTAGGCATATATCCAAAAGATGCTCAAGTACACAACAAGGGTATTTGCTCAACCATCTTTATAGCAGCTTTATTCGTAATAGTCAGAACCTGGAAACAACCCAGATGTCCTTCAACAGAGGAATGGATACAGAAATTGTGGTACTTTTACACAATGGACTACTACTCAGCAATTGAAAACAAGGAAATCATGAAATTTTCAGGCAAATGGTGGGATCTAGAAAAGATCATCCTGAGTGAGGTATCCCAGAAGCATAAAGACACACACGGTATATACTCACTTATATAGACCTATAAGATAGGATAAGCATACTAAAACATGTGCACCTGAAGAAGATAAAAAAGAAAGAAGACCCGGGGTAAGATGATCAATCCTCACTTAGAAAGACAAATGGGATGGACATGGGAAGTAGGAGAAAACAAGTAACAGGACAGGAGCCTACCTCAGAAGGCTTCTGAAAGACTCTACCTAGCAGTGTACTAAAACAGGTAAGGAGACTCATAACCAATCCTTAGGCAGGGTGCAGGGAATCATATCATAAAAGGGAGAGTTAATATGACCTGGAGAGGACAGGTGCTCCACAAGGACAACATATATCTGGGCACAGGGTCCTCTTTGAGACTATTTCTCCAACCAAGGATCATGTATGGATATAAGCTAGAACCCCTGCTTGGATGTAGCCCATGGCAGCTTAACATCCAAATGGGTTTCCCTAGTAAAGGGAGTAGGAACTGTCTCTAACATGAACTCAGTGGTGCGCTCTTTGACACCCCCTTTTCCCCCCTGAGGGAGGAGCAGCCTCACTAGGCACAGAGGAGGACATTGCAGCCAGTCCTGAAGATACCTGATAACCTAGGGTCAGATGGAAGGGGAGGAGGACCTCCCCTAGCAGTAGACTTGGAAAGGGTTAGGGAGGAGATGAGGGAGGGCAGGATTAGGAGGGAATGAGGGAAGGGGTTACGGCTGGGATACAAAGTAAACAACCTGTGATTAATATTAAAAAAAGAAAAATTAAAAAAAAAGAAAATTAGGTGCATAGGTATCTGTGTGCAAACATCAACTTGCATAATATTTATATTCTTGATCTCAGCCTCCCAAACAGTAAAAAGTTAGGGATACTTCCAGTATCTCCATCTGGCGATTTGAGGGAGAATGAACTCCTTTGGCTCATATATTTGAATATTTGGTCCCTAGTTGGTGAAGATGTTGAGGAAGAATTAGGAAGTGTGACTTTTATTGGAAAAGCTGTGTCACTGGTGGTGGGCTTTGAGGTTCAAAGGTGTCTACCATTCTGAGTTAGTCCTCACTCAGAAGCCTCCAGATGCCGCCACTCCCCCAACCTCCTACCTTGTCTCAAGGATATGGATCAGATTGTTAATCTCAGCTCCTGGTTCAGTACTATGGCTGCCTGACTTTTGACATGCTCCCTACCATGAAGGTCACGGACTCACCCTCTGAAGCTGTAAGCAAGTCGCCAATTAAATGCTTTTTATAAATTGCCTTGGTCATGGTGCCTCTTCAGATCAACAGAAAAGAAAATAAGACGATAAGAAGTGTACTCCGCTTAGTTTGTTTTTTATTTATTTTATTTATTTTTATTTTTTAATATTAGTTACAGTTTACTAACTTTGTATCCTAGCTGTATCCCCCTCCCACTTTCCCTCCCAATCCCTTATCTCCTTATCTTCTCCTTGCCCCTTTCCAAGTCCACTGATTGGGGAGGACCTTCTCCCCTTTCATGTGACCCTGGTTTATCAGGTATCTTCAGTACTGGCTGCAAAGTCCTCCTCTTGGCCTAACACGACTGCTCCTCCCTTGAGGGATGGGGAGGTCAAAGAGCCTGCCATTGAGTTCCTGTCAGAAATAGTCCCTCTTCCCCTTACTAGGAACCCACTTGGATACTGAGCTACCATGGGCTACATCCAAGCAGGGGTTCTAGGTTATATCCATACATGGTCCTTGGTTGGAAATACAGTCTCATAAAAGACCCCTGTGCCCAGATATATTTGGTCCTTGTGGAGCTCCTGTCCTCTCCAGGTCATACTAACTCCCCCTTCTTTCATATGAGTCCCTGCGTGCGCCCTGCCAAAGGTTTGGTTATGGGTCTTAATATCTTCAGCTTCGTTTCTAAGCATCATTCTTAGGCAAAGAAAATAGCTAATTCTGGGGTTATGTAAAAATAGGTTTTTTAAAACCTAGGTTTAAGGGTTTTCTGTTGTTTGATTTGTTTTTCTTAAGAAATAAATTGTTTTTTAACTTGATTGTTTAAGTATTTGATACATGAGTACTGTGTTTACATCATTCCCAACCCTTCTATCCAACAAACCCCTCTCATTCTCCAACTTCCTCCCAAATTAATAGCCTTTTCTTTAATTATTATTGTACATACACATACACAAACATAACTTGCTGAGTCCATTTGGCATTGCTTTTATTATATATATTCAGGGCAGACTATCCAGGGACTCATTCCTAAAAAAGGCTAATTACTCCTCTCTTAGAAACCACTTTTACCTACGGATGGGTCCCTGTGAGATTTACCCTATCCTCCTTGGTACTGTCATTTGGGTCTTGTTTAGGTGACCATATTTTTGAGACTTCTTAGGTGCAGCTTCATATATAGAAAATACTACCTAATAGCAGATGTCCTGATCCTCTGGCTCCTACAACCATTCTGTCCATTTTCTGTGATGTTCTTTGAGCATTAGTTAAGAGAGTGCATTGTAGATGTGTCTGTTGGGATCTGGCACCCACACAGTGCACTGTTCCTTGCATTTTGACCTGTTGTAGACTTCCATCTACTGAAGAAAAGAAGCTTTTTTGATGAGAGTTGAAAACTATATTTGTCTATGGCTATAAGAAAAAAAAATTTAAATGGAGTTAGAAATTAAACTAGTTCAAGAAAATGACAAGTAGAAGTTTCTCCTCCAGGATCAAAGTTTTAAAACTTCCATGTTTGTGTATGCTTCTGCATGAATGCATGAGAACATATATCCAGGTACCCAGAGAGACCAGAGGAGGCCATCAGACTCTCTGGTGCTGGCAGTTGTGAGCTGCTGGGCAGGGGAGCTGCGAACCTAATTAAGCCCTCTGATTCCTTTGTAAGAGTAATAGGCAATGTTAACTGCTCAGCCACCTATACAGTGTCTAATTTTTTTTAATGAGCATATTGTGTCATATGCATAAGTGTCCTTGTCCTCTATGATGAAAGCTACCAAATAGGCAATACTAATAAATTAAACTATATAAGCACATCTTTATAGAAGTGATTGATTGAATAAAACAGAAGATAATGGGGAAATTTTGCTTTCTTAAAATTATCCACATAATTTATAGTGTCCTTTCTCCAGAAAGTGGTGCTTAATCACTTCTGCTTGAGTATGAGCTAGACTTAGTTACATCCTTTCAAAGACTAGAACATGGAAAGAGACACTGGAGAAATCTTTCAGATTATTCATTAGTCACACACTCAAGGTTATAACAGTGTCATACTTGGATGTTAGGCACCCTTCATATAGTATGTTGAGAAATGCATTCTGCCTTTGAGATACTCTTTCCTAATATACTCAGAGTTTCTAATCATGTGATAATATGCAAGAGTAAATTAAGGGAGATTCTGTGAAATCCCTGTCCAGTGCACCCAAAGCATATCAAGGTTCTGCATGGAAAGCAAAGAAAGATGAAGAAGATTCCATTGGTGGAAGACTAGGCACAGAGGAAGACTATGAAAGGACACCCCAGAATACAGCCAGGTGGGAGAAGAATGTCAGCGCTGTTATACAGATGTTAAGTTTTTATTTTTCTAAATATGGATGTAACATATGCCAGCATTAGAAGTTGGATGCAGGGCATATGAGAACTATGTACTGTCTTGAAAACCTTTCTCTAAATAAAAAGTATTTCAAAATGAATACCATCACCTCTGTTAAAATCTTAATGTTTACTGCTTTTGTGAAGAAACTGTAATCTTGCATTACAGATGTTGTATTTCTCTTTGTATTTGTTTTAATTTTTCCTAGAAGAAAAAAAAATTACATTACTTGCTATATGTTTTTACCCCAATGATATTCAGCTCTTAATCAACCTTTAGTTAATGATTAAATGAAAAAAAACTATAATAATATTTTAATTTTGTAGTTAGTCAAAACTTCCTGTGTCTTCTGATGGCATTAAGTGTAATGGATTTCCTGAGCTTCTATTAACTCTTTGAGTTTATAAAGCTTCCACATAGGTTCTGTGGCAGAGTGTTCAGAGACATTTCAAGGTACTGCTACAAGTACCTAATTAATCCTTACAAAGTTGAGATAATCTGATTCATTAAAAGAACAATGTGTGGCTGGCACTGAACTAGAAATTTTTAATTACCATTTTGTACTTTGCCGATAACTTGATTTTCAGCAGGGGAAAAAAAACAGAAGAAAGAAAAGTGACTGTGCTACATACTAAAAAGTTTAAAACATAGACTTTAATGAAATATAGAGAATAACAGATAAATGTCCTAGATTGTAAGAATTAATTTTTGACATATTGAGATCATATTTCCCAGATTATTGATTCTGAAAAGAATTTCAATAAGAACTCCTCATTTTATTTGTATAATACTTATGTTTTACTACTGGATACAAATTTTCAAAACAATGAATTGTTTAAGACAATGAGCAGGTTAGACCTGACTTTTTAAAATTAGAATTAAGTCTTATTATACTATTACCTTCCACATATTTTCATTCTAGTTAGATGTTTCCTATTTTGCACAATTTGTATTAAGACATGTTAACCATCAAATAGTTTGCTATTTAAATAGTACGTAGTGAAACCATGAATGCCGCATTTCACACTGAGTGTTAAAAGGTTATTTTTTTCTGAAAAGTTACTGCTCTTGCATAAAATTAATAATGTGGGTGCAAGCGTACCTACATCAAAACTTCTGTTGAAAGCTTTTCAGAGATAAGTAGTCTTACAGGTATTTCTACATAACTCCATTCATGAATACCTAGTAAATTAACTCTCATTTGGGAAGGTAGCATTTCCTAGGTCTAAAAAAAAATTAAATTATTTCACAAGGTTTATCATTTCACCCAACTCAATATTCTATCAGTTACATTGTGCTTTTGTTCTAAAAAAATTGTTTGACAGAGACAGCTTGAAACTTCTTCATGGGATGAGGTAGAAAAAAGTCTTTAAGTTCTAAGAATAGTTCTAATATAAAAGGATTCTGGAGGACGGATGTGAGATACTTACTGCAGTAAAGTTATCAGTACCTATTAAATGACAGACATTCTTACAGTGTTCAGGTTTGTATTTTTTCTAACTTTTCTTCATGCACATTGCTGGGAATTTGTCACTCATTAAAATAAATACTTGGCTAGAGTAGGAGAATGTATATTAATTATATAATTTAAATATATACACATATATATGGACAAATGTATAGGTGTGTTAGTAATAAGAAATTGATTCTGTGTTCAACCTGAGAGTTTTGTTTTGAAATAGGTCTCTCTAGCTGGTGCTGGTTTTGAATTTAAACTTATTCTCTTGGCCCCAATCTGCCAAATATTAGGATTACAGACATATGGCATAATACCAGTCTCATAGGTAGATTTTTCTACATAATTTTGTTGAGTTTCCAAATCTTCCTAAGGGCACTTTCGATTACTAAGAGTAGTTAAAAATTAGTTTCCAAATACAAATGAACTAAACATCCTAAATGTAACTTTTACATATGGCTTTACTGATTGTTTTATAACTGTTCTTACTGTATATAGTTTATTATAAATAATAAGTAAATAAATAAAGTCCAGATGCACCGGGGGAGGGGGGAAGAATTAGTTTCCAGAGGAGACAGAGGACAGTGGAAAGATTTAATCTCAAGCATGGAAAAGTAGATACTAGGCATCATGCAAAAATGTTATTACAAATACATGGAAAGCATATGAGGGAAGCCCTGTCAACATTCAGGTCACAGTCAGGGAAGAGGATCTGGAAGAGGACGCTTCAGGAGATGAAAGATCCAGTGTAGATCAGACAGGCTAGGTTCATAACACAACAGCACAAAGAAAAGAACTACACAGAGAGACTCTCAGATATGTCAAAGTCCCCCACTGAGTGTTCAGTGTAATACTGTTCAATGCATACATTTGCAAAACCTGCCACAGCATTTGAAAGAATTAAAGGGAACAGTGTTTAATATTCATACAGAGCCAGTAAAAAGTACCTGTTCTTTATGGCTAGATAGGAAAACCCATTGTTTATATACCACGGGCTATCATTCTCAGAAAAGCCTTTTCTCTGTACCCAGGAATAGTTAAGCTTATCCAAGTTATTTTCCTGGAACTACCTAACAAGTTACATTTCAAGACTCTGAATTATCTATCTTTGTGTAACTTAAGTGCATACAAGTAGAATAGTTAGAAATTTTTACGGAAATACGAAAATAGTCATTCAACCAGGGAAATCCATGAGGTCTGGTACTCAATCATGCTTTGAAGTAAGAAGACACAATCTAGGAGACCATCAATCAAAAATGACTTATAACTGACACAGGTGTAAGAATTAGCAGAATCAAGGACATCAAGGCAGTTAGGATGCTTGAATTCCATATGCCACAAAAGTTAAGTAGAAATACTGAAGAAAAAACATATTTATAGAGTTGAAAGCTGCAACTATGTCTGAAATGAAAATTTATAGCATGAAAAAAAAATGCAACAAAATACCAGAAACATAAAAATGAGAAAAACCGAAAGCATGATGAATCAATAATCAAACTATTACATGTAACTTCATAAAGATATGTGTTATTTGAAAGATGCTCTTAAAACAATAATATGATAAGAAAGACTGGGAGCAATTATGTGTTATATTGCACTGTGTGCGCACACACACACACTCCCCCCCCCACACACACACACAAGGGGCTATACCTACTGTGCTGGCTGGATTTATGTCAACTTAACACAGCTAGAGACATTTGGGAAAAAGAAACCACAACCATAAAAATACCCAGCCAAACCAGCCTGTGAGGCAAACAGTTGGACATTTCCTCATTGATGATTAATGTGGGAGGGCCCAGTTCACAGTGAGAAGCGATGCTCCAAGCTGCTTGTCCTGGGCTCTATCAGAAACGAGGGTGAGCAAGCCAGTAGGAACAAGCCAGTAAGCAGCACTCTTACATGGCCTCTGCATCAGTTTCTGACTCAAAATTCTGACCTTGATTTTTTTTGCCCTGACTTCCCTGGATGATAGAGTACAAACTGTGGAATGAAATAAACCCTTCAATTCTCAAGTTGATTTTGGTCATTATATTTTATCATAGGACTAGAAGCATTAATAGCCCTATTGCATATAAGGAAATGTCAAAATGCAGTATCTCTGAGCTTACTCGGCTTCTACAGCACCAAGGAGTCATGAAATAGAGAAACTAGGTGGTAGTATTGAATTCATATGGTGTAATTGAGCTAAAATAGTAAGATACCTGACATAAGCAAATACAGAGAGGAGGTTCGGTATGATGGTTTGATATTTTATTCTATGTTTTTATGATTAATTTTGATTGTTAACAAGAGTTAGCATCACCGACAATGCACATCTCTGCATGCATCTGTGAGGTTATGTCAAAGAGGTTTACTCTTATGGTGCAAGGGATACAAGGCCAGGATATTGCTCAGAGAAGCCAAGTAGTCCTCTACTGAAATTGTTCCCAAGCCTTTGACATATGTATCTAATCACAGGCCATGTCCTCTGTCACTTTCTGCTTCTTTGCTGACATGAGATGAATACCTTTGCTCTGCCAAAGGCCTCTTGGAGTGATCTTCAGTCCTGCCTTAGATCTACAGCAAAATATCCCATACCTCATTTCAAACAGTTTGGTTTATGTATTTTGTCATAATAACTGGAAGTGACTAGTTAAAATTTTTTATCTCTCAGTTGCTCTTAAGTTTATCTACTTGTCTCCAAACCTACTGTCAATTATTTAGTTCTGGTCTCCACCATTGTTGCTTCATCTAGAATACTGCAATAGCCTTCTGCTGGCTTGCATCATTCATTCAATCTTTCCTGCCTCGAGTCCATTCGAACTCCCAGTGATGGTAAAAATCGAAAAATAAATCAGTACAATAATTTCTTAAGACCATTCAGTAGCTACCCATTTTTCTACAGATTTTTCAAGTGGCTTAAAAATAAATGTCTTCCCTGAATATGAATGATTCTATCTTTATCCTAATCATTTGCCTTTTTCATACTCTTTTTATTTATTTTTTAGTTATAGCAGAATATTGTTAGTTGTCTGGCCCATGAAGACTCAAGGAGACTAAATTGTCCCTCAGCTCTAAGTTAAAAATCATTTCCAAGTTAATACATAATTTTTTAATATTCTAATAAATCTCTTTGACACATACCAAACACTAAAGTAGGCCACATTATATCCTACAATTGCCTTTTATGATACTTATGATACATGTAATTACTTATTTTATGTCTATTTCCTCTGATACATTTTAAATGCCAAAAAGTCTGGAATCAAATCAGTTTTGTTGTTGTATTCCAAACATTTAGCCAAACGCAGCTTTTCAATAAATGCAAAAGGACAGAGAGACAAGGCAGAAGAAAAAGAACAAACAAAAAGAAGAAAAGTGTTGGAAAAGAAGAAAGGGAAACAGGGAGGAAGAAAAGGAGGAAGGAAGATAGATAGGAAGGATGGAAGGAGGGGACTAACTTTTTATGCATCTGAAATGTACCCCTGAGGTTAAGCAAACGTTTCTCTAAACCCATGTTTATTATTTATTTTAATATACTGGAGTTCTGACAATACATTGTGAATATGTAGAAACTCAACCATAATTCTCATTTTTTTCTCAACCTCTTTTTTATCTATACTCACTTGAATTTCCTCACAAAAGGATAAAAGTATTAATTCCTCTTTGAAAACCAGTGATGAATGCAGATCATATATTTCAAAAGAAAGAGTCTCACTTTTCATTCTTCCACCAGATGGGTGAATTATGGTACCAACTTTTTAATTACTAAACCACTATCCCTTAAGGAAGAGAGAGAGAGAGAGAGAGAGAGAGAGAGAGAGAGAGAGAGAATGAGCAGTGCTAATTAGGAATGTGAGCTTATACCAGAATAATTGTTTGCCTCTTGATGTTATACTTTGGAAAAGTAAGTAAATTAGAATTAAGAAAGATGGATGGTACTGGAGACTAACATCTTCTCTCCCATATTAAAAACAAACAAACAAACAAAAAACAAAAAAAACCCACTTACCAAATGTCTTTAAAATTGTTATTCACTGTTGGAATTGCTCATTCAGTCTGGGATAATATAGTAGTACTAGGATATGAGAATCATATGCCAGCTTTCAGACATCTGTGATTGACTGTCCCTGAGTAACTGAAGGCAGAATAAATGAAATTAACTCCATAGTAGAGAAAGGTGCCAGTTCTTTGACATAGATTGGAAGGAATCCAAATACAGGATATAAGCTGAGTCCTAAAATCACACAGAGTCAGCAAAATTACTTCCGCATAGATTTGTTTCCACTGAAAAGAAAGAAGGGAAGTGGGAGTGAAGACTTTCGAACACCATTGCTCCTGCTGAGGATCCAAGTTCAATTCATAGCATCCTTATGGTGACTCATAGCATTCTTAACTCCAGTTCCATGCCATCCACATCTTTTTCCGTCACCCTTGAATACATTGGATCTTTTAAAAACTAGAAATTATATGAAGGGGGACAGAGTGTCAACATCCATAAGCTAATAACACTTTGTTGGGCCTATGCTGCCCTTCTTTATCCATAGTTTTCATCTGTAAACAGGGAATTCATTTTACAGTTGATCAGCTTAAATAGAATTACATACCTTTGTATTCATACATATTGTACTATGCTTCTCTACAGTAAGAGAACATGTATATATATATATATATATATATATATATATATATATATATATACATGTATGTGTGTGTGCATTGGTAGATTAGAAAGAATTAATATACATATATAATATGTATGTATGTTTATAGATTAGAAAGAATTTAAAAAGAGGAAGATAGGGGAAAAGACAAAGAGGGTGATAGTTATGTCACTGTATAAAATACATATATATGCATATATATATATATTTCTTTTTAAAATGTGAGAGAGAAGAGTGATTTATTAGAATGACTTACAAGCTGTGGTCTTGCAAATCCAATAATGGCTGCCTATGTATGGAAGATTCAAGAGTCTAGTAATGGTTCAGTTCATGAGACTGCATCTGTTAGCTGGTCTTCAGTATACACTGGAATCCCAAATAAGCAGGCTCCAATTCCATTGACAGGAATGATGTGCTAGTGAGGGAAGGAGAAAGCAAGCACAAAGGGTTTTCTATCTATATATTTTATATAGGCTTCCAGCAGAAGATGAGGCCCAAATTAGAGGTGGGTCTTCCCACTTCAAAAGATCTGGATTAAAAGTGTGTCATTTCTCTTTTAATGATCCAATTAATCAAAAAGTTTCTCACAAGTGTGCCCAGCTATTTTGGGGTTTTAGTTAGTTTCAGATATAGTCAAGTTGACAACAAAGAATAGCTATTACACTTATTGAGGTGCTCCTTATAATCAATTGTACTATAGAGCTTATAAATACATCCTAATAACTTGTGCTCATTGCCACACTTTTCAATGCATGTTAAAACTGACCACATTATTTTTACATTTGGCAAAATTTCTGTAAAACTTACAGCCTGAGAAACATGAGAATCTTACATTGTAAATACTTTAATGAAAGATTTATAACTTCTAAGTGTCCAGGAATATTAGCAATTGAGACAGGAAATTTTACTTAGATTAATATAGATCATGTGTTCCAGACAAAAAATGTCATTCAATACTAATAAACACATAAGGGATGAAAGTTGGAGAAGAAGACAAGGAAGAGAAGAAGGAGGAGGAGGAGGAGGAGGAGGAGGAGGAGGAGAAGGAGGAGGAGGAGAAGAAGAAAGGAAAGATGAGAGATTTATCTTTATGTGGTCATTTTACATACACATATGTGTGAATATATATGATTGTATATGAACACATATGTATATATGTATATATACATATATATATATATATATATATATAGAAATGTATGTTAGTAGATTAGAAAGAATTTAAAAAGAGGGAGATGGAGGGAAAGAGAGAGAGGGTGATAATGATGTGGGTATATAAAATACAAATATAATTTTGTCCTGTTTAAAGATGACAAGAATATCTGTGAAGTCAAGCAGAAAAAGTTCGATTTTTTTTCTTTTTTTTTTTTTTTTTTGCTTTCTTAACTAAGGACTTCCTTTTTTAAAGTTTACATTGAGTGATAACATAATTAGTTGAGTTTGAATAAAAATGAAAAAAAAAAACTAACACATGCTGCGTATAAATGTCTTCTCAGGAAATTCTTGTGTATTTTTCCTGTCAAAGACCATATGTCAGAGTATTTGCTCCTGAATAAAGAAGACTCTCAAACTGGGACCACCAAAAAAGAAAAAATAAATAAAATAATCTGCTTGGTGCTCATGAATTGCAGAAGAAGGAAGAAGTATCTTATATTAATTTAACAATGACACACAAAACCCCTAATCTTTTAATGAGCAGAAGCCAAGAACTAATCATAGACACACCTCTACTTTATCTTCTCACAAATGATTTTTAGGACACGGCACATTATTTTATAAATCAATATTAATGAAAAGTCACTTTTAGTAAGTTATGCTGTAACTGAAAAATGATTTACCCCAATAGGCCCTTGATTACTTGTTTATATTTCTGCGGCTCCAAATAGCAAGGTTATTAATACATATCTTCTTGAATGATGCAGAAAACTTCAAAGCCATTCAGAGGAACTGAGAAGAGGAGAAGGCAATTTATGAGGTTCAGCACTGTTCAATCATACATTTTACCAGAAAACTCTGTTAGGGGGCAGGGCATTAAGACGAGTGTAGTACAACCTGCTGTCTGTCCTAACAGCCCATTTTTGGGTCTAGTGTCTGACTGTCCCAACATATAGTGCTTAATTTCAGGGTGCATGCAGCCAGGGATTGGTGTGCTAGCCATGATTCCTCATAGATGACAAATCCGAACCCTGGCCTCAGTTCATTTTTTACTTTATAAAAGAAGAGACTCACCCTGTGCAGATATCACTCACTATCAAGTCACATAGTTAGGATTTTGTATATGATTTTAAACTCATTTCTCTGTTGAAAGAGTAGCATTATCCTGGGTGTTGCTCTCCTAGAATGTTTTATACCGGAAGTGGGAAAGCGAGAAGGGGATTTTGTTTTGTTTTTCATTCCTAAGCAGCATTTGGAAAAGATAAAACTTTCATTGTTATTTATTGCCTCAATTGATTTTTTCCCCGCATAGTGAAACAAAGTTTCAATTTTCTAGCAATACTAAGAACTGGATCATTGTTCATTCAATAGCCACTGTAAGATTTGTAAAACTAAAGTGCTTTTTATCAATGATAGTTTCATAAATGCTTCTCCTCTACTCATCTTTATCAATAAGATAACACCAAATGGGACATTAGAACGTCTCAAATGTAGAAGAGAACTTTAAACTCCAGATAACTTAACATCCATAAATGTATTAAATGTTATTAGGAAAGGTTGCAATCTATTTTAATTTAACAAAATGTATTATGAATATTAAACCAAACAAATTTAAAATACATTGCTAATTTTTATTAATACTAATCAAGATCACATACTTTCAATTATATTATATTTGAATTTATGTTTATGACAATTATTAGCCCAAATTATTCCTGAGTGCACAGTGAATATCAGAGGGAATTCCTTTTTTGACTTGCAGCCTAACAGAAAAGGACCAGGTTTAACTTTTGTCAACATTTACAACAATTTTTGACATTTCTAAAAACCAATTTAGAAGCCTGAATATTGTAGTATCTTTATCTAAACTGCTTGAATGTGTTGAGTTAAATTGGCAACAAATCTATTCCTTTACTTGTGACTTTGAGGTTTTGAAGAGCATTGTTCTTGGAAAGCACTGGGTAATAAGGCTAATGATTAGGCTTTGAATGTCTATCTACAGCACAGTCCTTAATGGGAAAATTCTGCTTTTGACAATGGAAAACAAAAACATAGCAGAATAATTATATATATATATATACATATACATACATATATGTATGTCAATTAAATTAACTTAAGCTTGTAGTGTTTATATGAGGTTGACTTCTGTAGATAGATGTTGGTAACCAGACAGAACAAAAGGTTCCTCTGATGCTCAGCTAACTCTTGCTGAAAGGACTGAATCTCAAACACATTTTAGTACTATATTCATTTTAACACACATTGATGATGCTTGGATTTAAAGACTGATAACAATTCAGTTGCAATTTTCTCAGTAATTTAAAAGAGCTTTGTGGTTTTTGCTATTGAAATGAGGAAAAAAATGTATCAGAGCTGTCACAAATCTTTCATAACCTGGCACCCTGTCCCCCTTCTCAATCCACAGATCTTTTAATAAATTCTACTCTGGAGGAAATATGAATAGTCATTGAGACGGTTTCTCTGCCAGGAATTGAAAGCTGAGCCACTAAAAAATGTTCCCAGTGTATGTTAAGTGAACACCAGACTCTCTGGCAGAAAGAAGCCTAATATGAGACTATGACACAGTTAAATTTAGAAACAGGATTAAAAGGAGTGCCTGGATTTTCATTCCAAGGTCATTCACAGACACATGCTGAAACTCCTACGGGATTCCATCCCAGTGAGCCTCTATTCATGTATGAATTAGTCTATGATCAATTTAGCTTAGGAAGACTTTTGAAGATATATAAAAAGACGTGTCTATTAAGTTTTTTTTCTATATTCCTGAAATTGTGCTCGATTTTCCTCTGTATCTAGTGAAAACAATAATATTATTAATTATAATATCTAATTTCCAGACACTTGCTAAGGAAAACATAATGTGCTAAGTAATATCAATTTCTTGGTATGCTTTTTCGTTTTGTAAGTGAAGAAATCAATGTCTCCAAAACTTCAGTAAGTCATCAAACTTAGCTGCTACTTTTACTAAATGGAAAAATAATATTCTTAATTTACAGTTTTCTTTGTTTAGTTTTGCTGGTTTGTTTCTGAATCTAACATTCTTAAAACAATCTGTACAAAAAGTTTAGAATCAGGCTGCACCTTTAATTTTTTAGAGTTATTTTATTTTTATGTATGTGAATTTTGTCTGCACATATTTATGAGCACTATGGAAGTGCCTGCCACCTTGGAAGTTGGAAGAAGGCTTCAGATTCCATACAACTGGAGTTACAGATGTTAATGAGCTGCCATGTGGGTGCTGGGAACTGAAGTCTGTCCACTGTAAGAGCAACAATTGCTCTCAATTGTTGAGCCATCTCTCCAACTCTCAGACCTTGTATCAATGACCTTGTTTGTGAATTCAGATAACATCAATGACAAAGCAAATATCAATGTATTGTGAAAATAAAATATGTGAATGTGAATAAAATAAAACTTTTGTACTGATAAATCCTGTTGTACAGTTATCTGACACATTAATATACTATCAAAAATATTAGCTGTTAGTATTTTTATCTAATTACAGCAAAGTTTTAGGCTGGGTGTGATGGGACACACTTGTAATTCCAGTACTCAAGAATAATAATCAGGAGTATCATGTATTCAAACACAGACCAGACTACATAGCAAGAACCTATTTTAACAAATACACAAGTTTTTTTGAAAATAAATATAACAATTTTTTATTTACATTGTAATTTTATTTTTTCTTTTCTTAACATTTAAAAAAATTACTACAAATATTTTACTTTCCCTGTCTATTAAATAGTTCAAAATAGCAAAAGTTTACAGTACCAATGCAAAATGTTCCTTAACTTTACATCTCTGGAGCCTTCTTTATTTAAAATCATAAAACCATGTCTTGGGTGACACTATGTATGAAGCAAGAGTGTCTATTTTCAGGGTGTCCATCATCCTAGAGAGCGTGAGAGGTTACCTCTGAAGCCATGCTGCTCGTGGTCCCAGTCACACAGGAAATATTCAGAAGTACTGACACCCTATCCCTAAAATATGTCATGCATCTGTCTTTCTAGTTCATATTTGTAGTGTTACCGGGAATATGTTCCGGCGCTTGAGACCACAGTCTTTTCAAACTTTCTTGTTTATATACAGCTTTTAAACTTTTTATTCAAATTGTTTTCATATAACATTTTGATCACATTATTTCCTCTCCCCAATTCCTATCAGACCCTATCCATCTTCATACCTACCCAACTCCATGTTCTCTCTCTCTTTCTCTCCCTCTACCCCCAAAACAAAACAGTGCAAAACAAAATCACAAAATGAAAAGAAACAAACCAAACACCAATAAGATAAAATAAAACAAAAAGCACTCAAAATATTGTAGAGTTCATTCATATTGGCCAACTAGTATTGGGCCCGTGACTTGCTTTGGAATGTGATTGATATAATCAGTTTCACTACACTGGAAACACCAGATTTTTGTTTCAGAGCAAGTATCAATTGAAAACAACTAGGAGTTAGGAGTGAGACTTCATGTTCACCTCCTCTTTTCAGTGCTGGGATTTTGTCTTCTCTGAACTTATTCAGGTCTTATGTGTGTTGTGACAGTCTCTGTGAGTTCATACATGTATCAGCCCTGTTGTGTTTTTAGGATGCTGTTTCCTTGAAGTCCTCTACTACATCTGGCTCCTTTGGCTCCTCTTCCTCATACAACCCAGAACTTTCAGGGAGAGATTTGAAACAGATATCGTATTTGATATAAGTTTTGTAGCAGCTAGACAAAACATACTTTATCAGAATATCCACTCATCTTTAAAATGGCTGTGTTCAGTTGGCTGAGTTTCAACAACTCCTTTAGAAAATATCCCTTTAAGGCTCAGCTTCTCCTCAGTTTCATATACTTACAGTCTTATGTGCTTTTCTGTTACCCAGCCTGTGTTTCTCAGTAGGGTATGCTGCTTGCCAGTATCTGACCAATTGGCTGAAATGTATTTATAAAGTTGTCACAGTCTTTTGAAACGCCATTATTATTATTATTATTATTATTATTATTTACAGTGGATTCACTTTGTATCCCAATTGTATCCCTCTCCCTTATCTCTTCCCTGCCCCACCCTTCCTCTTTCTTCTTCCCCAAACCCTCTCCCTTAGTCTACTGATAGGGGAAGTCCTCCTCACCTACTGTTTGACCCTAGGCTATCAGGTCCCATCAGGATTGCCTGGATCCTTTTCCTCTGTGGACTGGCTAGGTCATCCCACCAGATAGAAATGATTAAGGAGCAGGCAACAGAGTTCATGTCAGAGACTTTCTCTTCTTCTCTTACTAGGGAACCCACATGGAGACTGGGTTGTCTATGGACTACATCTGAGCAGGGGGTCTAGTTCCTCTCTATGCATGGTCTTTGGTTAATGCATCAGTCTCTGCAGTCAACTCTAGGTCCAGATATTTTGGTTTTGTTGGTCTCCTTGTGGGGCTCCTGTCCCCTCTGGGTTCTTCTATATCTCTTTTCTTCTATAAGACTACCTGTGCTCTGTCCAAAGTTTGGGTGTGAGTCTCTGCCTCTGCTTCGATTCCCTGATGGCTGGAATCTTTTAGAGGACATCTGTGGTAGGCTCCCATCTTGTTCTCTCTCTTCTACACCTTCTGGTGTCTATCTTGTTTTTCCTTCTGAATGAGAATTAATCATCCTCTCTAGGGTCCTCCCTGAAGTTTAGTTTCTTTGGGGCTGTGTATTTTAGTATGTTTTTGCTGTGTTATATGGCTAATATCTACTTATAAGTGAGCATACATTTTCAACAGAAGCTTATTTTGAAAGTGCAGCAAAAGGCGACAAAAGCATTCTCTTAGGAGGAGGCTCTTAAGCCAGATTCTTTCACTCTTAACAGCCAGAAACAGTGACCTGCTCAAATTATATTTTAGTGGTGATTGTCTGTCATATAACACAACATTAAATCATCTGTTCAGTCAAAAATATTTACTTTAGAGGGAGGGGCAAGATGGCAGCACCAGGAGGACTCTCATTCTGAGCAGCAGCAGCAGGATCAGCACAGTGACCAGTAATCAGAACTCGCGACCATAAAACACAGTCATTGTGTCTCCCAGGTGAGAGGATACACCATGATGGGGGATTCAATCAGCTTTTAACTCACCCGGCTAAACCTCGGAAGAGATCCCGGTTCCACCAGACGCTTGGCTGCCAGCCGCCAGCCCCAGCCCCAGCCCAGAACTACAAGCCAGTGTCTCTGGTCACGATCCCAGACTGAACCGTGCGCACCACACTATCAGAGACTGGAATTTTCAGTCGAGAGATAACCCCAGGGTACAGGAAATGATTGGGACCTGCCTTAGGTCACCTAGACATCCCCTGGAAAAGACTCGGGCTCTACGGGCACCCCAGGAGCCAGCCCGGAGCCAGAGCCGGAGACCCAGGCTCCGGCACCACAGAGCTCTGCCTGCCTGTGCGCCTGATTCACCGCCGGAGATAGAACTGTGGGCACCAGGGCACCAGCGAATGAGTTTCACTGTCCGGTGCAAACACACAGGGAGGGAAACGGCTGGTCTGATCTCAGAGCACTCAGCCGACACCCCCAGCCTGAAAAGGTCCCCGGAAAATTACCCAGTTTAGGGAGGCACCCAGGTTCCCAAAGCCCACAAAGGCAGACACAGGCAGTTTCTGCGCACCAGACAGCTGGCAGAGACTGAGCCGCCATCACACAGCTGTGCTCCAGGCACAGGCAGTTTCTGCAGCCAGCCAGCTGAGCAGTGTGCACCAGGGCAAAAAAAGACACTGGGAGTCCGTGTCTCCAGAGAATCCACAGGGAAGGAAGGAAACTGTACTGACCTAAATCACCCAATCCTTCCCTAGAAAAAGTCTAGCAGACTAGTGGGGCCAAGGCGCCAGCACTCAGCTGTGCTCCAGACACAGGCACAAACAGTTGCTGCGCGCCTGATGTCCAACTGGGTCACAGCAGCTGATCATTAAATCTACAACAAGGAACCCAGAAACAGGGCAACTGCCCTCAGGACTTCCCTGGGTGAGAGGAGAACCCTCTCGATTAACAAAGACCACAGTTACCACTCAGGTCTATATCCCTGAGGTGAGCAACTCCTGAAAAAACACCAGCCATCCAGGGACTATACCCAAAAAGCTGAGAAGACATCCTTCAGGAAAAACCAGCTTTCTGCAAAGGGGATTCTCTCCACCACAGGATCCCCAGGAACCACCAGGAAATAACCCCAAACACCTAAGATAGCACAATGGGTAGAGGCCAGCGTAAAAGCTCAAGCAACAAAAGACAGAGCAATATGGCATCTCCAGAACCCAGTTACCCAGGGGCAAGTAGCCCTGGACACCCCAGCATAACTGAAATCCAAGAAGATGACCTAACAAGTATGCTCATGAAGATGATAGCAGAGGAAACAAATAAGATTTCGTAAAGACATAGAGGAAGATAAACTCAAACAGAATATTGCCATCCGTAAAGAAATAGAGGAAGCTGCAGCCAAACAGTTTATGGCCTTTAGAAAGGAAATGCTTAAAACACTGAATGAAATGAAAGAAACAGAGTTGAAGGAACTAAAAGAAAAACAGGAAAGTACAATCAGACAGGTGAAGGAAGTAAACAAAACAACTCAAGACCTGAAGATAGAATTGGAAAAATTAAAGAAAACACAAATGGAAGAAATAATGGAAAGGAAGAATCTAGGGAAGAAAACAGGAACTACAGAGGTAAGCATAACCAACAGACTACAAGAGATGGAAGAAAGAATCTCAGGTGTAGAACATACAATGGAAGAAATCGATGTATCTGTCAAAGAAAATGTTAAATCCGAAAAATTCCTGACACAGACCATCCAAGAAATGCAAGACAATATGAAAAGTCAAAACCTAAGAATAATAGGTATAGAGGAAAAAGAAGACTCCCTTCTCCAAGGCCCAGAAAATATTTTCAACAAAATCATTGAAGAAAATTTCCCCAAGCTAAAGGAGAGGCCAATTAGAATACAAGAGGCCTACAGAACACCTAACAAATTTGACCAGAAAAGAAAATCCTCCCGCCACATAATAATCAAAACAGTAAGTATACAGAACAAAGAAAAAATACTAAAAGCTGCAAGGGAAAAAGGCCAAGTAACATATAATGGCAAACCCATTAGAATCACACCTGACTTTTCAACAGAGACTATGAAAGCCAGAAGGGCCTAGATGGATATCATGCAGAACTAAGAGAACACAGATGTCAGCCCAGGCTACTATACCCTGCAAAACTCTCAGTCCTCATAGATGGAGAAAACAAGATATTCAATGACAAAAACAAATTTCAACAATACCTACAAACAAATCCAGCATTATAGAAGACACTAGAAGGGAAAATACAACCCAGGAAAACTAGCTACATTCAAGAAAACACAGGAAATAAATAACCTCACTTCAGTAAAACAAAAAGCAACCAAGCACACAACCTGATGACCACAGCCAACATCAAAATCAAGGGATCTAACAGCCACTGGTCATTAATCTCTCTCAACATCAATAGACTCAACTCTCCAATAAAAAGACACAGATTAACAGAAGGATACGTAAACTAAACCCAGCAATCTGTTGCATATAAGAAACACACCTAAGACACAAAGATAGACATTACCTGAGGGTAAAGGGATGGAAGACGACTTTCCAAGCAAATGGACCCAAGAAGCAAGCAGGAGTAGCCATTCTAATATCTGATAAAATAGACTTTCAACCAAAATTAATAAAAAGAGATGGGGAAGGACACTTCATACTCATCAAGGGAAAATTCCACCAGGAAGACATCAAAATCATGAACATCTATGCCCCAAATACAAGGGCACCCACATTTGTGAAAGAAACATTGATAAAATTTAAAGCACATGTAGATACCCACACATTAATAGTGGGAGACTTCAACACCCCACTCTCAGCAAAGGACAGGTCAACAAAACAGAAATTAAACAAAGAAACAATGTCTCTGACAGAGGTCATGAATCAAATGGACCTAATAGACATTTACGGAACATTACACCCAAACACAAAAGAATTTACCTTCTTCTCAGCACCTCATGGAACCTTCTCCAAAATAGACCATATAGTGGGTCACAAAGCAAGCCTCAACAGATACAAGAAGATTGTAATAATCCCTTGTATCTTGTCTGATCACCATGGAATAAAGCTGGACCTCAACAATAACAGAAATAGCAAAAAGCCTACACACACATGGAAACTGAACAACTTGTTACTAAATGACAGCTAGGTCAGGGAAGAAATAAAGAAAGAAATTAAAGTCTTTCTAGAAATCAATGAAAATGAAGACACAACATACCCAAACTTGTGGGACACAATGAAAGCAGTGCTAAGAGGAAAGTTCATAGCACTAAGTGCCTTCAAGAAGAAATTCGAGACAGCTCATTCAAGCACCTTAATGGCTCACTTAAAAACCCTAGAAAAACAAGAAGCAGACACACCAAGAAGGAGTAGACAGCTGGAAATAATCAAACTCAGGGCTGAAATCAATCAATTGGAAACAAATAAAACAATTCAAAGAATCAATGAAACCAAGAGCTGGTTCTTTGAGAAAATCAACAAAATCGACAAACCCTTAGCCAAGCTAACTAAAAGGCAGAGAGACACCACCCAAATCAACAAAATCAGAAATGAAAAGGGGGATATAACTACAGACACTGAGGAAATCCAAACAATCATTAGGACTTACTTCAAAAGTCTATATGCCACAAAATTTGAAAATCTAAAGGAAATGGACAATTTTCTTGATCGATTTGACTTACCAAAGCTGAATCAGGACCAGGTAAATCAACTAAATAGACCTATATCCTCCAAAGAAATAGAAGAGGTCATCAAAAGTCTCCCATCCAAAAAAAGCCCAGGACCCGATGGCTTCAGCGCAGAATTTTACCAGACCTTCAAAGAAGAGCTAACACCAATTCTCTTCAAACTATTCCACAAAATAGAAACAGAAGGAACATTACCAAACTCATTCTATGAAGCCACAGTCACCTTGGTACCTAAACCTCACAAAGACTCAACAAAGAAAGAGAATTTCAGGCCAATCTCCCTTATGAACATTGATGCAAAAATACTTAATAAAATACTTGCAAACCGAATCCAAGAACACATCAAAGATATTATCCACTATGACCAAGTAGGCCTCATCCCAGGTATGGAGGGGTGGTTCAATATACGGAAATCCATCAATGTGATCCACCATATTAACAAACTGAAAGAAAAAAAACACATGATAATCTCCCTAGATGCTGAAAAAGCATTTGACAAAATCCAACATCCATTCATGTTTAAAGTATTGGAGAGATCACGGATACAAGGCACATATCTGAACACAGTAAAGGCGATATACAGCAAGCCTATAGCCAACATCAAACTGAACGGAGAGAAACTTAAAGCAATCCCACTAAAATCAGGGACAAGACAAGGCTGCCCACTCTCTCCATATTTCTTCAACATAGTGCTGGAAGTCCTTGCTAGAGCAATAAGACAGTTGAAGGAGATCAAGGGGATACAAATTGGAAAGGAAGAAGTCAAATTATCACTATTTGCAGATGATATGACAGTATATGTGAGTGACCCCAAAAACTCTACCAGGGAACACCTACAGCTGATAAACACCTTCAGCAAAGTGGCCGGATACAAAATTAACTCAAAAAAATCAGTAGCCCTCCTGTATACAAAAGACAAAAGGGTTGAGAAAGAAATTAGGGAAACAACACCCTTCACAATAGCCACAAATGACATAAGGTACCTCGGAATAACCCTAACCAAGGAAGTCAAAGACTTGTATGAAAAAAATTTCAAGTCTCTGAAGAAAGAATTAGAAGAAGATATGAGAAGATGGAAAGATCTCCCATGCTCATGGCTTGGCAAGATTAACATAGTAAAAATGGCCATCTTACCAAAAGCAATCTACAGATTCAATGCAATGCCCATCAAATTACCAACACAATTCTTTACAGACCTGGAAAGAAAAATTCTCAACTTCATATGGAATAACAAGAAACCCAGAATTGCTAAAACAATCCTCTACAGTAAAAGATCTTCTGGAGGTATCTCCATCCCTGATCTTAAGCTGTACTATAGAGCAACAATTTTAAAAACTGCATGGTACTGGCATAGAAACAGAATGGTGGATCAATGGAACCGAACAGAGGACCCAGAAATAAACCCACACACTTATGGACACCTGATCGTTGACAAAGATGCCAAAACCATTCAATGGAAAAAAGATAGCATCTTCAACAAATGGTGCTGGTCCAACTGGATGTCTACATGTAGAAAAATGAAAACAGATCCATACTTATCACCCTGCACAAAACTGAAGTCCAAGTTGATCAAAGACCTCAACATAAAACCAGACACATTAAATCGGCTTGAAAAAAAAGGGGGAAATACACTAGAACTCATTGGTACAGGAGAAAACTTCCTGAACAGAACACCAACAGCACAGGCTCTAAGAGCAACAATCAATAAATGGGACCTCATGAAACTGAAGAGCTTCTGCAAAGCAAAGGACACTGTCATCAAAACAAAGCGACCGCCTACAGATTGGGAAAGAATCTTCACCAACGCTTTATCTGACAAAGGACTCATATCCAGTATATATAAAGAACTAAAGAAGCTGAAAAGCAGCAAACCAAGTAATCCACTTAAAAAATGGGGAACAGAGCTAAACAGAGAATTCTCTGGAGAGGAATACTGAATGGCAGAGAAGCACTTAAAGAAATGCTCAACCTCACTAGCCATTAGGGAAATGCAAATCAAAACAACCCTGAGATTTCACCTTACATCCATGAGAATGGCCAAGATCAAAAACTCAAGTGACAACACATGCTGGAGAGGATGTGGAGAAAGGGGAACCCTTCTCCACTGCTGGTGGGAATGTAAACTAGTACAACCACTCTGGAAATCAATCTGCCGCTTTCTCAGACAACTAGGAATAGTGCTTCCTCAAGATCCAGCCATACCACTCCTAGGCATATATCCAAAAGAGGCTCAAGTACACAAAAAGGACATTTGCTCAACCATGTTTGTAGCAGCTTTATTTGTAATAGCCAGAAGCTGGAAACAACCCAGATGCCCCTCAACTGAAGAATGGATGCAGAAATTGTGGTACATCTACACCATGGAATATTACTCAGCAATGAAAAGTAAGAAAATCATGAAATTTGCAGGTAAATGGTGGGATCTGGAAAGGATCATCCTGAGTGAGTTGTCCCAGAAGCAAAAAGACACACACGGTATATACTCACTCATATAGACATACAACATAGGACAAACCCACTAAAACCTGTGCATCTAAAGAAACTAAGCAAGAGAGAGGACCCTAACTAAAATGTCCAATCCCCATCCGGAAAGGCAAAGAGGATGGACATCAGAAGAAGAAGAAAACAGGAAACAACCTAGGAACCTTCCACAGAGGGCCTCTGAAAGCCTCTGCCCTACAGACTATCAATGCAGATGCTGAGCATGATGGGCAACTGTTGGGCAGAGTGAAGGGAATTTTATGTAAGAACTGGAGAGTAATAGTAAGAGCTGGAGAGGACAGGGTCTCCACAAGGAGAGCAACAGAACCAGAAAATTTGAACACAGGGAACTTCCCAGAGACTCATACTCCAACCAAGGACTATTCGTAGAGATAACCCAGAACCCCTGCACAGATGTAGCCCAGGGCAGTTCAGAGTCCATTTGGGTTACATAGCAATGTGAAGAGGGACTGCCTGTGACATAATCTGATTGGCCTGCTCTTTGATCACCTCCCCCTGGGGGGGAGCAGCCTTACCAGGCCATAGTAGAGGGCAATGCAGCCACTTTTGATGTGAACTGATAGACTAAGATCAGAAAGGAGAGGAGAACCTCCCCTATCAGTGGACTTGGGGAGTGGCATGCATGCAGAGGGAGGAGGGAGGGTGGGATTGGGAGGGGAGGAGGGAGGAGCTTATGGGGGGATGCAGAATGAATAAAGTGTAATTGATGAAAAATTTAAAAAAAAGTAAAAAAAAATATTTACTTTAAAAATGGTAGCTGGTTTGCTGGGAAGTGAACTCAGGGCCTCTGGAAGAGCAGACAGTGTTCTTAACCGCTAAGCCATCTCCAAAGTGTAATTGATGAAAAATTTAAAAAAAAAAAAAAGAAAAGAAAAACACATATGAAAATAATACATGATTTTTAACTGTCACACCAAAAGATTTAAAAATGAATAGCATGAAGCTACTTTTGTGGGAAATGAGAAATCCTATATTTTGCTAGTGGGAAATGAAATCTGAAAAAATTTTTCTAAATGGCAGTTTGCTAAAATGAATAAAAAAATCCTTAAAATCAAAAAAAAAATGGTAGCTGGTGCTGTGCATAATCACACTACAGCAATGTCTAGTACTACTTTGAGAACACATGTAATCTCTGGCCATCTATTCAGATTTTATTCTCTAGTTTCCTTTTTTTTCCTTTTGTTAAGTCCACATGACTAGATTTGGTCTATGCAATTGTGAGTAGAAGTATCAAGAGTCATTTTGGGGTCAGAACGTTTAACTGCCAGAGTTAGACTTTCATGAACTGTCTTTCCTGATGCACAGTGATTGACAGTTTTCCAGACTGTAGCTGTACTGACTACCAGCCTATATCTGAAAGTCAGATACAAGCGAAATCCTCAGCCTGAACATACTGAACTGGCAAAATCGTAAACATCATGTTAGACCTAGTAGTTCCAGGCTTGCTTATTACTATAGCACAAATAATCCCGTGTAGACTCATTCACTCATAGAAATCACATGGTGAAAAAAAGAACCAACTCTAGCCAGCTGTTTTTTAACCTCACAATGTACTAACATAAATAAATAAAAATAAAATTACACATAAAAATGTGTGATTTCCAAAGAGAAAGCTAGTGAGCTTTAGATGACATTACTAAAAATTGGTTCCCCAACTCCCAGTTCTGAAGATCAAACTCTGAACCTTACATGTGTTAGTTAAGCAAGACACTGTTTCATAGAAACTTGGATCTTTTAATTGGAACCATGCCTTATGAATTCAATATTTTATTGGCCACTATGAAGCCAGTAGTCACAATGAATGTCTAATATTTTAAATTCTATGCTATGATATAATGTGATTGTATAAGATTTCTTTACTTAAAACTGTGTTGTTTAACCTTCTTAATGATGCAACCCTTTAACACCACAGTGTTGTTGTGACCCCCAACCATAAAATCATTTTCATTGCTACTTCATAAGTGTAATTTTGTTACTGTTATGAATTGTAATATAAATATCTGTGTGTTGAAAGCATTAGACAACCCCTGTGAAAGGGTCATTAGAACTTCCAAGGAGTCATGAGCTACAGGTTGAGAGCCGCTAACTTAGAGTGAAGAAATAGAGTAAATTGTTATATAAGTAATCACAATTTATGCTTACCCAAAATATTGCTTCTTATTTTTCATGTTAGCTTATATTACAAAAAATTATAATGAAAAAAGTGAAACATAACAGAGAGATTCAGCTATATTAATATTCTTGATTCAGCTGTATACTATTGTTCCTTTGATTATTTAGATCTTCTTGCATCTGATGAGGCTTGCTTTGTGCCCAACTATATGATCAATTTTTGAGAAAGTTCCGTGAGGTGCTGAAAAGAAGGTACACTCTTTTGAGTTTGGGTGAGAAGTACTGTAAACATTTATTAGGTCCATTTGATGTAGGACCTCTGTAAGTGTCATTATTTCCCTATTTAGCTTTTGTCTAGATGATCGATCTGTCCCTTGGTGAGAGTGGAGTGTTCAAGTCTCCCACTAGTAAGGTGTTGGGAACGATGTCAGATTTCAGCTTTAATAATGTTTCATTTACAACTATAGGTGCTCTTGTATTTGAGGCATAGATGTTCAGAACTGTGGTGTCCTCCTGGTGAATTTTTCCTTTAATGAGAATGAAGTGCCCCTCCTCATCAATCTAAAATGAAGATGGAATTGAAAACAAACAAACAAAAACCACATAATAACCCAACTAGAAATCTCAAAGGAAAGTCTAACAAGTAGAATAAATCAGGAAGAAGACAAAGTATCAGGACTCAAAAATGAAATAGAGTATCTAGACTAAATAAACAAGGAATATAAAAATAATTTAGAAAAGGAACATACTGGAAATGTAGGACACAGTGAAAAAAAAACCTTCACATTATAGGAATAGTTGAGGAAGAAGAATGCACGTTCATTGGCAGAGACCATATCTTCAACAAGATCATAGAAGAAAATTTACCCAGTCTAAGGAAATACTCATCCATCCATCCACCTTATGTATACAGAACACCAAATTGACAAGACCAGAAAAGAAAATCCCCATGATATATCATAGTTAAACGTTACACAATAAAACAATGAAAATGCATTGACCTCCAAAAGAAAAAACAAAACAAAACAGTCATAATAAGGAAAACCCATCAAAATAACAGGATATTACTCAATGAAAACTCTGAAAGCCAGAAGAGCCTGGAACAACACTTTACATAATCTTAAAAAATAATCATAACCGTCAACCTAGACTTAAATGCTTAGTAAAACTATCCACCATAGTTGAACGTGAAAGAAATGCATGCAAATAATATGGCATGACACACATGTAGAGGATAGAGAACAACCTTTGAGTATCATCCTCCTTTTTCTACCTTGTGTGAGACAAGGCCTCTTGCCCACTGTGAACATGAAGTTAGCCAGCTGAAGAGCTGCTTTTGTCTCTGGCTAAATTTTCCTCCTAGGCATCTTGGGATAATAAGTGCTTTATGATACCTTGTCTGTGTAGGCTTAGCTTTTCCACTAAATCTACTTTATTTAGGGTTCTTAAGCATCTTTACCTCCCTTCCAAACCCTTGTCACCTTAGGTAGGAGATTACTAAGGAAAAGGGATATAGACCACTTTTATCTACATCCTGCTGATTAGGGTCGATGGGTCTTTAGGGTATTACCAAACTGTGATCTACTCTTATATACTCTACTCTTATATCATATACCTCCATCAGGATACCAGCAGTCCATTCAAAAAGCCAACACTAAGCAGCAACAGAATTCAGAAAATTGGGACAAGTCAGCAAAAGCTACACAACTCAGTTGGAATGCCCTAAGAATTTCTCAAGGAACATTTCAAGAGTCAAAGCACGAAAATCAGTGCAGTGATGTTGATCCAAAGTAAGGTGTCTCACTGTGCGTGGGTCTCTATGTAACTCCTTTACTCAGAGTCCACCCACAGATGTTCTCAGCTGGCCGATGTCACGCCCCTTGCACTTGGGAGCTCACAGCAAAACATCACATGCCCTCTTACAAGCCAACCTACAGCAAAACATCACATGCCCAGCTTGCAGTAGAATATCACATGACAAAACCAAGTCTTCAAATAAACCAGAAATTCCCATTTCATGTCTTTTTTTATGTCTATTGGTTCCAGGGACCTGAACTTTGGTTCAGACAAGTGTTTGTTACCCACTGAGATCTCTTCCTTTAACCTTCTGGCAGGGTCTTCAAACTCTACATCACAAAGTCAGATGAAAATAACAAGTGACTAGCTGAACATTGTTGTGTGACAAAACAAATTTCAGTGTTAATATTTCTGTTATTTGTTCCTATGTAAATTTAAAAGCATATGCTAAGTTTTATCTATAGTTAATATGACACCTAATCAATTGTTATCAATTAGGATTGTGAAAAACCATAGAGAAAATACACAAGTATATAAAATAAAAACTTTTCAGTTTTAAGTAAGATGTATGTAGCTAATTTTTATTTTATATATAACAAGTCAAATATGACAAAAGCATTGAGAAAAGAATAAGGCTTTTAGCCATGTGTCACTCTTTTATGATCTACAAAGTTGAGATTCTGACTATGACTAATAACTTTAAACTGCTGACATTAGAGCAAGTTTTAGATAGTTTATTATAATATTATCAGCATGGAAAATGCAAAAAACATTAATTAATCCAAAGCCAAGAAGTAAAAATTAAATTACAAAAGATAAGAACAGGCAAACTACTCAATTACCCTTTAAAGTTATATTTAAGGAGCTATTAAGATTTATGTTAAGATAAAAGAATAAGTTCAGATGTGCTATTTCATTGTAGGATTGTGGTGGTCAGTTTCATAGTGATTATTTCAAAATAGCTAGAAGGGAGCATTTTAAATGTTAGAAATGGAAGAAATGATAGAATGTGCTGTAGTGACTATGCTTAAAGAGCTAGTTTTATTATTTTGTAAAAGCATCACATATTACCCTCCATCATATAGGTAATATATAACCATTATGCCAACCAAAAATTTATTAAAGGAAAAAATGAGTTATGTTCCACTTAATTCTCACCTGAAGAAGAAAACAACTTCAGTATCAACAAAAATAAAACCACAGGTGATTAATTTGAAGGATATGCTAGTTTATATGTATATAATATTTTCTAGACTATTCTAGCATACAAGTCTAAGTTATGAGAAAAGAAGTTATCTAGTGTTTGAAGAAATGAAGGAGGAAGAATGTCAATGCCCAGTAAAAGTATTTAATGAACTTTAAGTACTTTTCTCAAATGAGGAGTAAAAAACTATCGAAAGTTGACATTCAATAATCTTTAATTACTTCTGTTGTCTGTTTCCTGATAGTCAAGAAAAAGATATGCTTTATCATATCACCCTCAGTACTTTATGATTCATTTAAAATAGTAAGATTTTCCAATTATTACTACCATAGAAAAATTTATGAGTAGCTGTTCTACATGAAAAACACTGTATAATGTAACAAAATAGAAACATTTGGCAATCATTAACAGTACAGCAATATGCCACAGGAAAATATACTGTTAATTCACACACAAGTTCATGTAAATGGCAAGGACATGCTCGTATGTATGTTTCACTAGACATTTTCTTGTTGTTGTTACTTCAGAATGACAAAAAAGATTCCAAAATGAGGTTTTCCAGGAAAGAAAAATTGTTATGATGTATGCAGTAAGGGGGAAGGGACAATAAAATAGAGATAAGATAAAAGAGCATGAATATTACATACAGAAAAATATCTAACAAGAGTAGAAAGATAAAATGTAAGATTCAATAATATGTGTGAAATTTTCCATTGCCATCATGCATAAAATTAGAGCAATAAAGTCAAAGCATTATTAGTAATGAGGAAACTTGATTTTCAATGCAACTATCTGATAAGATGATGTGAAGGTAATTGGTCATGAGAATGTTTAGCATTAGCAGTTCATTGTCTATTTAAGAAAATACTTTACCATAATTAAATTATAGAAAATCATTGTTTCATTACAGCACATTACTGTGTTTCATATTAAAGAAAGCATAACTATTTCAATTTGAATAGGATATTAGTTCCTAACAATAACATTAAAATTAGAGTCTACTCATTGCTCTGTCACTGACATCGACACATACCAGTCTCAGTAAATATTTTAAAAAATTATTTATGTGTATATGGATGTTTGGCCTGAATGTATGCCTATGCTGGATAAGTGTGCAGGTCTGCCAGAAATAAGAAGAGTGGAGCATATTCCCTGAGACTGGATTTACAGAGTGTTATAAGCTACCACATGGGTCATGGAAATTGGCCAAAGGTCCTATAAAAGAATTGCCAGTACTTTTAAATGCTGAGACATCTTTCCAACTCCTATTCAGTACTTTTTAATGAATAAAACAGTTTACATACAACATGCATTAAAACCCTAGAAAAATTCCAGGTATTATTTTCTGCATGAAGACCATAAAATGAGTGTAAGTTGGAACTGGAGCAATAACTTGCCAATTATAAACACTGGCTGCTCTCCCAAAGCACCTAGGTTCAATACCCAACATCTGCATGGCGCCTCACAAGTCTGTAACTCCAATGTCAGGGGATCTCACAGCCTCTTCTAGCCTTTGATGGTACTTCATACATACGATGCACCGTTACACATGCAGGCAAGACACTCCTCTATGGGCACTGATAAAATACTGTTTTAAATGAGTGTAAATATACTTGTTAAACACAATGATTATTAAAGGATATACAATGTGAAATAAACTGCCTGAAGACAATACAAACCAGAACCTTGTGTTATACATTTTTTAACACATTGCAAACTATGAGCTAATAATTAGTGAACATAAAATACAAAATGCAGCCAATGTATGTATAAATTACTCTGGGATGGAAGATGATTTCAGTAGTTGATTTACTTTTAGAAACTGCCCGTATGGCATATGCCTTCACTCTCTTATATAGCTGTTGAAAAAAATTTAAATACTCACTAAATTCTACAGAAACATTAAAATATGGGAAGACTTTTTAGCAAATTAACATTTGAGGAGCTTAACGTTTAAGACTTTCATAAAAGTCTGCAAACGAGAAGCTTGAGGCATCCTTTTTTTGACAATGTTAATATTGTTTTTTTTTTCTCTGTGCTTAAAAAGTTCCTATAAAAAGCTTTGAAGGAAAAGACTCAGAAAAGAACTAAGGGTACTTCTTCTGGGGTGTGTGTAGGAAGCAGAAATATAATGACACAATCTTTTTCTTCTGTCCTTGCAATAATTGGTGTTTATATGCTTATTGTATGGTTTTGTACACTTAAGCCAGTTTCTTATCCTCTTTGAGCCTCTGACTCTTTGCCTATTGTCAGCAGCTTGGGACTTTGCTTTAACTATTACAGAGTAAATTAATGACAGTGCTATTTGGTCCATTTAGAATAAATCAATGGAGAAATTCAGAGATGTTTAGTTGGCATAATCATTTCCTACCCAAGTTTTTATGTTGTAAGGACTTACTAGTTCATCCCCTCTTATTTCTTTAGAGTTGAAGGAAATCTATAGATGACATGTTTAGAATAACAGATAAAATATTGTTTTTCATTTGTGTATTTCCTTCACTCATTTAAACAACATGCCAATATTCCTGCTTGAGTGATTAAAAACATAATTTATAATGTAGGATAGCCATTTGAAACTTTGAATTTAATTACTCCACTGCTGAACTGAATTCATACCTTGTTTAAATATTTTCTATGTGTGCATCAGTTAATTGATTATATGTTAGAAACCATTGTAGTTATAGCAAACATGACATTTTTGAAGTTATATAGTAGGACATATCTATTCTTACCTATATGATAATTAAACCACTGGAATATTTTTTATGACAGGAAATAATAATCCACATTATTTTAAGGAAAATTATAGATGTTTGAGAAAAATATGTAATAACAACATGATTTGCTATACTTAACAGAAAATGTTTCAAGTTAAAGCAGAAACAAAAAGGTAGAGAGCATCATTCTCTATATTATTAGGATAGAATTGGTGAATCTTTATTAAAGGGCAAGATCAGACTCTTAGCGAGAATTATCTAAAGTAAAGTACTACTTAGGTGCAAGGAAAAGGGCATAAAAACACAAGAGCAAGCATAGATAGGGCAGGAAGTGCACACATTAGAAATAATCTCAGGGCTAAAAATAGGCACTTTCCTGAAGCAAATACAGAATTAATCAAAAGAGTGACATCTAATTACAGCAAAGTCCTGAGCTAACAAATATAAAGGTCTAAGAAAAATAAGAAAATTAACATTTAATCTGAAAGGGTTAAAGTTTGCCATGATAATCTTAGAAATTGAAACGGAAATGTTCTTTCCCGGCCACAATGAATCAACCCGAAGGTCCAAAGCTGTTAAGGACCAAGGACAAAGGCAACTCAATAAAACTGCATGGATTTTTTTCCCCCACCTCATCACACTTGTCTAGAATCATGCTATGAAAATGAATTTAGAAATAACCCAGCCCAACTCCTTCCTTTCCCATATAACAAAATTGACAAACAGGGACATTAGAAAATTTCAGTAATAAACACTAAACTAAAGTCTGCCCAGGGCTGGAATGGGGGTCTGTAAGTCAGAGGAGTGTACAATCAGCTACACAGAATAATTTGAGCAGCTATTTCCATATTAAGAAGATAACTCAGAGTTGACATCTGTAAGTAGATCAATAGGTACCTGTGCATGTGTAAAGGCTCAAGCAAGGTTTTCTTAATCAGCGCTCTGGAACCACACTTGACCAAATGGGCTCAGCTCAAAAGGATCCCTCCTAATTCTGAAGCATATGTTGTGAAATAATGAGAAGAAAGCTGTCTAGATCCAGACTTGTCTACAGCTGGTTGTTTTGCCTATCTTCAGTACCCAATCTTGGTTTTTTGTGTTCTTTGAAAAGCATTTTTGATAACTTGTTGTCATTTTGATCTCTTTAATATGTGGGTGTTTCTCTTCCCCAGATATTTGAGGACCCTTTTCTTACTTGTTTTATGTCTGTTCTTTTGTGTGTTTGTATTCGTAATGAGAATTCCTAAAATGGCTCACTTTTTTTTTCATTTTTAATTGATTATTTGGTCAAGAATTAGAATATATACAAGCTGAACTATTTCTGAGATGTAATGAAAAATAAACAGTTTCTAAAGATTATCATGTACTGCTGTTAGAAAATAATTTACTGTCTACAAAGAAGTAATGCAAAGAGGAAACAAAGAAAGGTCATTTTTTTTAAGTGATAGTATGAGACACAGGGTCTTTCAAAATGACCTATACAAATCATGTAAATAGTGCACTGAATTGAAAGAGGAAAGATAAATACTAATATTAAGTGGTGTACTGTTTTTCCTTTTAAAGTTTGACGTCACTAGGCTATATTACACAAACCAACAGTGAAGACAGTGCTCTCAAGCTACGGTCTTCATTAGCAGAGAGAACAACTTTTAGATTTCTTCAGTTTCAGTTTTCTCCTCAGCAGAGTTTAGACTATGTTCTTGGACAACATTAATCACACACATAGACATATCAGTGTCCACTGATACAGGACCCTAAGGAGCCTACATGGTAAATTCTAGCCCAGCCTCCTATCTCATCCCATCTGTCAACACCGGATTCAATCTGCAATCTGCTTTCGGGTTCCACTCTGCTTTGCAGGAATTGCTGATATGAGGTGAGAGAACCTGTGAAGATACAGACTCCAGACCTTTCTGTCACCAATCTGCTCAGCTGAAGCTGTTGTGATAAATTCCAGGAGCCAGATGACTTATATTTTAGACTAAGATTTTTCTTGAAAGGAAATCAGTACAGACTTAATGGGTTTTAATCAACATTGTGTCCATGCCCATGAATGCGTGTGTGCCTGTATGCACATGTGTGCATGTGTGTGCGCATGTATACATGCATGTGTGTGTGTGTGTGTGTGTGTGTGTGTGTGTGTGTACAGTGCTGGAAATGGAGGTTAGTATGTTAAGCATCTTAGGTGAGTGCTCTACAAATGAGCTGCATCCACAGCCCATAGGTTACCCTTTGACTAACTGCCGAACAGAATCTTCTAAATATTTCTCCACGGATCTTTCTTTTCCTTTTTCTCCTTTTCTTTTCAACCTTAAATTTCTAGCTCCTTATTCTACTTTGCTGTGGATTTTGAAAAAGGAGTTATTGAAATGCACAAAGATATTGTGAAATATCTTCATTTTGTACTAGATACCATTTCTATATTGACTAACCTGCTTCTGCATGCAGCCTATAACAATTTGGACTTAATTTAGAGTACACAGGCTGAATGTGAAATATCAAACATAGTTAACATAATATATTTCCACAGAGAATAATGAAGGTAACAGATATTAACATATAAAAGAAATTCTTTCTTTCCTGAATGAAAGTTCAGGTAAAATCAAGCTGTATAATTACAGAGGATAGTTGAAATTTTCTTTGGCAATCTACTTTGTTGTTTTCTATTTGTTGCTGTTATGTCTACATTTTAGTGAGACCATTTGATTAACTAGACACAGTTGTTCTGAATGTTGTGAGAAAGCATTCTTCACAAGTTGAATGTGGTACTCTAAAAAGACGAAGGCTGGGTTCTTAACTCAGTTTTTTTTTCGTTTTTTAATTTTAATTACAATTTTTATATTAATTACAGTTTATTCACTTTGTATCCCAACTGTACCCCCCTCCTTCATTCCCTCCTAATCTCACCCTACCTCCCTCATCTCCTACCATGCCTCTCTCCAAGTCCACTGATAAGGGAGGTCCTCCTCCTCTTCCCTCTGACTCTAGCCTATCAGGTCTCATCAGGACTGGCTGCACTGTCTTCCTCTCTGGCCTGGTAAGGCTGCTCCCCCATCAGGGGGAGGTGGTCAAAGAGCCAGCCACTGAGTTCATGTCAGAAACAGTTCCTGTTCCCATTGAAAACCCACTTGGATACTGAGTTGCCATGGCCTACATCTGTTCAGGGGTTATAGGTTATCTCCATGCATGGTCCTTGGTTGGAGTATCAGTCTCAGAAAAAGACCCCTGGGCCCAGATTTGTTGGTTCTGTTGTTCTCCTTGTGGAGCTCCTGTTCTCACCAGGTTTTATTATCTCCCCCTACTTTCATAAGATTTCCTGCATTCTGCCCAAAGTTTGGCTATGAGCCTCAACATCTGCTTTGATGTACTTCTGTGTAGAGTCTTTCAGAGGCCCTTTGTGGTAGGCTCCTGTCCTGTTCCCTGTTTTTTGTCCTCTTCTGATGACTGTCTCTTTTGCCTTTCTGAGTGAGGATTGATCATCTTACCCATAACTCAGTTTTAAAGCTGAATAGTTGTAAATGTACCACAATTTCTGTATCCATTTCTCCATTTAGGGACATCTGGGTTGTTTCCAGATTCTGACTATTACAAATAAAGCCGGTACAAACATGACAGAGCAAATGTCCTTGTTGTATACTTGTGCATATTTTGGATATATGCCTAGGAGTGGTATAGCTGAGTCTTGAGGCAGTACTATTCCTAATTTTCTGAGAAAGTGCCAGTACACAAAGGAATACTACTCAGCAATTAAAAACAAGGAAATCATGAAATTTGCAGGCAAATGTCGGGAACTAGAAAAGAACATCCTGTGTGAGGTATCCCAGAAGCAGAAAAACACACATGGTTTTACTCACTCACTTATAAGTGGATATCAGACGTATAATATACAATAAGCGTATCTGTACACCTAAAGAAGCTAAGCAAGAAGGAAGACTGTGGGTAAGATGATCAATCCTCATTCAAAAAGGCAAACAGGATAGACATCAGAAGAGGAAGAAAACAAAGAACAGGACAGGAGCCTACCACAGAGGACCTCTAAAAGACTTTACACAGCAGGGTATCAAAATAGAGGCTGAGACTCATATCCAAACTTTGGGCAGAGTGCAGGGAATCTTATGAAAGAAGGGGGAGAAGAAAGACCTGGAAGAACAGGAACTCAACAAGCAGAGCAACAAAACCAAAAAATCTGGAACAGTGGTCTTTTCTTTTCGGAAACTGATACTCCAACCAAGGACCATGCATGGAGATAACCTAGAACCCCTGCACAGATGTAGCCCATGACACCTTGGTGTCCAAGTGGGTACCCTAGTAATGAGAATAAGGACTGTCTCTGACATGAATTCAGTGCCTGGCTCTTTGATCACCTCCCCCTTAAGAGGCCATAAAGAAAGACAATGCAGCCAGTCCTGATGATACCTGATAGGCTAGGGTCAGAGGAAAGGGCTAGAGAGTGGACCTGGGGGGGGGTATGGGAGGAGATGAGGGAGGGAGGGTAGGGTTGGCAGGGGATGAGGGAGGGGGCTGCAGCTGGGATACAAAGTGAATGAATTGAAATAAATAAAAAAATAAATTAAAAATTATGTACAGTGTCTTTTTTAATGTTTATTTTTTATATTAATTGCAGTTTATTTACTTTGTATCCCATCTGTAACCCCCCTCCCTATACCACCCTTCCTTCCTCATCTCCTCCCTGTCCCTCTCTAATTCCATTGATAGGGGAGGACCTCCTCCCCTTCCATCTGACCCTAGATTATCAGGTCTCTTCATGACTAACTGCAATATACTCCTCTGTGGCCTGGCAAGGCTGCTCCTCCCTTGAGGAGGCAGGGGGTCAAAGAGCCTGCCATTGTATTTATGTCAGATACAGTCCCTGCTCCCCTTATTAGGGAAACCCACTTGGATATTAAAGTGCCATGGGCTATGTCTGAGTAGGAATTCTAGGTTATATCCATGCATGGTTCTTGGTTGGAGAATCAGTCTCAGAAATGACCCCTGTGTCCAGATATATTCGGTCCTTGTGGTGCTTCTGTCCTCTCCAGGTCTTAATCACTCCCCCTTCTTTCATATGATTCCCCGCACTCTTCTGAAGGTTTGGTTATGAGTCTCAGCATCTGCTTTGATACACTGCTAGGTAGAGTCTTTCAGAGGACCTCTATGGTAGGCTCCTATCCTGCTTCTTGTTTTCTCCTACTTCCAATGCCCATCCCATTTGTTTTTCTAAGTGAGGGTTGATCATTACCTCAAGACCTCCTTCTTGTTTAGCATGGTATACACTCACTTATAAGTGGATACTAGACCTATAAGATAGGATAAACATACAAAAATCTCTACACCTAAAGTACACCTAAAAGTGTCCTTTATTCTAATTTGACTGTGTACCAATTTTCAACCAGCTTTCTCCTGACACGGTTCCTTAGCCTCCCTACTGACAAGGGACTTTAAAGAGCACATGTTGCTCTCCTTAGGTGGGCTTAATGTTTCCTTTTGGATCCTACCACACAGCTTTAATAAACTCTTCCATCTAACTCTATTCAATGTTGCAAGCATGCCCCCTCCTCTCTAAACCTAGCAGTCTCTTCTTTCCACTCTATCTCATATCAAGCAATTCCTTCTGATCCTGTTTAAGTGTTTCTACACTCTTGATTCCGTAATAGCTTTTCCATATTCTGTTCAGGCCCATATTAATTGTTTTCTGCAATGTAATGCTACATACACTCCCTGTGAATTGTCATGAATAATATCCTCCTTCATACCATAGACTCTCTATTTTAATCTTCCTAAGCAAAGCTCTCATCACTACATTGCCTCTATCAACTAGTTTCAGTAAGTTTGCATTTCTCAGAAAATGAAGCTCAAGCATATTTTCAGAGTATGAATACGTGACCAAGAGTCATCCTGATGTCCCTGTTCCTACTCCTCTCCAGAATATTTAACCAAACAAAGACCCTGCAATATTGGACACTGTTTGCTGCTCCTGTTTATTTTTTGTTTCTTGTCCTTGTGTGATGTTCAAATTTCATCTTTGATTAAATTTGATATTTTCTAGAAGTTTTGTCTCAAAATACCCAAATTTCATGACATCTAAGCACTGAGATATCATTTGCTATTTTCACTAAAATTCACCTCTCTCTTTATTGTGTTTTTAGAGCCCATTGTGACCACATTGCCACACCCCCTTTTCTCGGTTTTACATGGGCATGTTTACTCTCCTCAAATGTATTCTAAATCTCCTTTGAGCAACCTTCAATCCACTCCTATAATCTGCAGAGTTTGATACATGGTGATACAGAATAATTCTTTGAAAACTCAAAATAGTACATGATGTCATAGCAGAAGAGCCTTTAGACAAGAGTCAGATCATGAATATGGATAGAAAGGGTCTTTAAAGAAATCATGAAATATCATGTATCATATAAGGCAATTTCCCTGAGTGAAGATTTTCCTTGACAGAAAACAAGCTCAAGTGATTATAAAGAAGTTTCACTGCCAAGATCTAGAAGAACAGCAGCTTAAAGATGTATAGTGTGATGAAGTAGAAAAAGCATTCTGTTGGAGGTCAGGAGCCCTGCCTGCTAGCTTTGGCTTAACCTCTCAAAGGTTGAGGTTTTTGTAATGATTTTTACGGGCTACTGTTGGTATTATGTAAAATTAGCACTTAAGACTCAATTATTGCTTGTCTCTTATAGCATTAAAATTCTGTGCCTATAAAGAAATAATAGGTTCATCTCTGGTTTTGAGCAATTAGTGCCATAAAAAAGCTGTATAAGGAAGATATGAAAGAAATCAAAAGATGAAAAAAAAATCACTGAAAATGTATAATTTTAGAAGCTTACTATTTTATATAAGTAAAAATAGTTAATTTTATAAATATCTGTAATCATATAAATAAAATAATTGACTCATTCCCATCAGTCAATCATCTACTATGAGAACGATGAAAATTATGAATACCGAACCATAATTGTCTTTGGGGAGGTCAGAAGTGTTATGCATACCCACATTCAAACCAACCCATACAAATGAGGTCCTATCTTTAATTTCTAAATACCTCGAGGCAAATAGCACAGTCTTTTCTGGCTTAAATAGGTCCAATTACCTCTAATGACCCCGTTACATTTTATTGAATATCTGTGATGCAGGTGCTTTGGCTTAAGTCTAAAGTCGGATTTTATAGCATTTTGTGAGAATTTATGGGCAAATTAATAAAAATTAGTAGACTTTCTTCCACATTACCCTATTTTGTATCTTGGGTCTAAATACTGTGAAAAATATAGTGTGGTAGATGCCCACAGATGAATAAGGCAGCGTTGGATCTCAGAGAGATCGCTGAAGATGTACAAAATAAACACGCTTACTGTGGGCCGCTGTAGACCGACCCTAAAGCTCTACCCACAGTTGGTGTGTACTCCACCCCTGAGCTGCGGGTCAATAAATAGAATAAACTTTAGAACAGATCCTGACAAGTGATGGGTGTTCAATAAGTGAATGGTAGAGGACAACATAAACATAACTTTAGGGTTTTTAGGAAAAGTCTGTGAGAAAATTTGTATTTAGGCATTAAAGTTAAGATAATAATGGGAGAAAATGTTGGAAGGTCATTTGAATAAGAGAAAGAAAGAGATCGTTGTAAAGGAACTATATAGTTTAAATGCTCAGGAGATGCAAGCACACTTGTCATGTTGAAAAGGCTAATTTGCCTGGAGGGTAAGAGCATAGTAGAGAGGTAAATAAATGGCCAAAACCTTGTTTCATTCAGGAGATAACCTAGGAATTATTAAATGTACTGTTTTGTTAGTTGTGACCAGTCTTGCTAAATTTATTCTCGCCTATCCTAGTATTCCTAATTTAGCCCCGACTCTTCCTAAACTTGTGAAAATATTTCTGCGTTAGCCTCCCTTATAAATTTGCTGGAAGTATAGGCAGGTGGCACCACACCCATAGTCACTAAAGATTTTAAGTATAAGGCTACTATAATATAGATATATTATTAAAGTTAAGTTAATAATGGAAGAAATGTGTATATATACATATTTAATGTATTTGTACATATAGTATATAATAGATATTTATATAGGTATTCATATAATATATTATGCACATACAGTATATGTATATATTATGCATATATGTATATATTACATATATACATTACATGCAATATATGTATATACTGTATGTTATAATATATTAATATATATAATGTCTATATTATACATGCAATATATGTATATGTAGTATGCATATATATTATACATGTTATACATATATGTATATATTATGCATATTACATATATATGCATATTATGAAAAATATTGTACTTGGATCTCCTCAGCATTTAAAATACATAGTTCCTTTAAAAGTGTCTCTATCTTCTCTTATTAATAACTTCTCTTATTAATGACCTTTCAACATTTTCTCCCATATTTTCTTAACTTTAATGCCTAGATACAATAACTTATATTATATTATATTATATTATATATTTTTATATTATATCATGTTATGTTATATTATATTATTATATTATGTTATGTTATATTATTATATTATATATTATATATTATATTATTATATATCTGCTTTCCATTTTAGCTATTGTACTTTAATAGGACTTAGAGATATTAGAATTCTTCTTCAATGCTTAGAAATTCATACATTAAAAATACACTTTAAAAACAAAGCAACAGGATAATATACCAGGTTTTCATTTCTCACCACCTTTGTCAATGACGTCAAGAATCAAATGAATTGATTATTGAAATTCTCAGTCAGCTCTGGAGGGGGCACTCAAAGAAGAACTTGGTAATGGTACTGAAACATTTTTCTGTTCTTCACCTTCCAGTGTACTTGAGTTTCTTTTGACATTGGATTTACTCTCATTACGAAAGAGTAGGCTATGTAACAGGGTTTACAGTAGACCACTATCCAAATCACATTTTTTTAATTTTATATTTAACTTTTATTAATTACATTTTATTCATTTTGTTTCCCCCCGTAAGTCCCTCCCTCCTCCCCTCCCGATCTCACCCTCCCTTCCCTTTCTGTATGCATTCCCCTCCCCACGTCTGTCGCGACCGCCTCGACCAGCAAGGAAGACGCAACAATGGACTCTTCTCAATGCAGTTTATTCAGGAACCTTGAACAGTCTTCTGACTCTCTGGAAGCCCAGCCTGCCAATTAAATAGCCTATGGCCAGCCAATCCTGACAAGCTACATGGCGCCTGCAGATTAGTCCACAACTGCGGAAGCGAGCCCGATGCACATACACAACCAATTGAGGAGTTGATTACCGAGAGCTTTTACCTACCAGAGGCAGAAGCCAGCGCCATCTTTAGGGCACGGCAGAGTTTGGCTCTCCACACAAGTCCACTGATAGGGGAGGTCCTCCTCTCCTTCTTTCTGATCTTAGTCTATCAGTTCTCATCAAAAGTGGCTGCATTGTCATCTTCTGTGGCCTGATAAGGCTGCTCCCCCCTCAGAGGGAGGTGATCAAAGAGCAGACCAATCAGATTCTGTCAAAGGCAGTCCCTCTTCCCATTACTATGTAACCCACATGGACACTGAACTGCCTTGGGCTACATCTGTGCAGCGGTTCTAGGTTATCTCTATGAATAGTCCTTGGTTGGAATATGAGTCTCTGGGAAGTTCCCTGTGTTCAAATTTTCTTGTTCTGTTGCTCTCCTTGTGGAGTTCCTGTCCTCTCCAGCTCTTACTATTTCCCACTTCTTACATAAAATTTCATTCACTCTGCCCGCCAGTTGGCCATCAGTTACACTTTAAAAATATTTATCCTTGACATATAAGAAAAATGTTACATTTCTGTACTGGCTACAACTTGCACTAAAGTCCTGCCAGAACAAACATTATTTCTAACTATCAAGAGTAAAAGTTCCTCGGACGGGTCTGATGCTCTTTGGGTGGATGACACCTAAATGAACATCGGTACAAAGTCCCAATTTATTTCTAATATCAGAGATCAGACCTCTACTCTTGCCTGATGCGTCTAAAACAAAAAGGGGGAACTGCAGAGAGTTGCGTAATGCCGCGCCATCCTTAAAGATGGAGCTGGTTTCCGCCTTCCACCTTCCAGATGGTGAGTGCTCTCTGTCACGAACAACTGAACAACTCCACATTTGGCTAAGGCCAAGGATCTGGCTTGCTTCCATGTGTGTGGACCTATCTGCATTGCCCACATGGCACGCTGGGGTTGGCTACCCAGAGGCTATTTAAGCTGTGGGCTGGCTTTCCCCGGGGTCCGAGGATTGTTCAAGGTTCCTGAATAAACTGCATTGAAAAAAAAATTCAAAATAAAAAGTACATGATTTAATTGAAAAAAAAAAGAGTAAAAGTTCCTTTGCAAACAATGTAATCATTAAATTACTTAATATTTTAAATGGCATTATATTCATTTAGTTGTTTCAGGAGATGTGAGTACAAATCAAGTGCTCACATATGGAAGTAAATGTTAAGTGTTTGCTTAACCTGACTTCTTAATATACAAGGATATAAGTTTGACCTATATTTTAAAGCTTTAGCTATTATTACATGTAGATCATTGTATCATAGTGATCAAATGAATATTACTTAAGTTATGCAAATACACTTGTAAATTGAAAATGGTAAATGCCTATTATAAACTATTGAGGAAATACAGAATGTTACTGATTCTTTGTTTCTTCTTTGTTATAAATTGTACACCAGAGCTCTCAGACAAGGTCCTTTTTACTTTCCCTTTTCCATAGGATAAGTGAACTGTATTTTCCTACTGCTTTTATATTCCCCTCAGCCATTGTGCCCACATCACCCAATCGGGCACAGCAGGAAGAACGCATGCCTGGCTTTAAACATACCAGTGATCCTGTTGAGCATTTGGTTTTGTCTTTTACCACTACAAGAACATGTGAAACTAGAGTGATGAACATGGATGGAACAAATTTAAGACTGCTCCCATGCCTAATAATCCGGTTAAACACATTTCAAGGGTGGGTAAGTCTTGCTGAGATTCTCTATCCTCGGTGAAGTATAACTGACTTGATGAGCAGAAAGGATGCCAGTTTCTGTAAACCATTTACCTTTTTGGTGTTGCCTATCACCAATCACATTTCAGAGTGCCATTGACCAATAGATATATTAGTTCATGTTTCTGAAATAATAGTAAATAACAAATAGGGTGTTAGATTTACGGGGATTTTAGAAGAAATCAATTGTTAATTAAGTATTCTGATGCAAATATGTCTCAACAAGTTCAGTGTGGTGGCATAGGAAGATCATGAGTTCAAGGGATAGGCTAGTTAATGAGGTCATTATCAAAAGAAAGCTCATTTGCAGTGATTACATTTTGGTGAGCAGATATATAGCATTTTCTGACTATTTGCAATCCTGCAAGAGCTACAACAAAGTTCAAATTAAAAAGCATTAGGAGGTACGGTTTTCTTTTTTTAACTGCAAGAAAGCTTTACATCATCTTAAAGTTTCCACTCCTTAAAATAACATTTTGTAAATTTCCTTTTGTTATCTTAAAGTACAGATTTAAAAATAGCTTTCCTATTTAGATAATGCATCACCTGCCCATTGTAATCTCTTTATAATTTAGTTGTTAAGGCCTGTGGAACAGTGCAAAATTTAATTTTGTTGAACCAAAAACCTCCTTAGAGTAAGTGGTTCAAAAATGTAAGTATCTACAGATGTTTTATAATTTTAATACTGTGTACAAATGTTCCTCAGGGGAAAGTTCCAATGTCATATGAGGATATGCTCTGGGACTGGAGTCAATGGAATGAATTTCTCGATTTTAATGATGATCTATACTATTTAAATAGGCTCAGCTATGTTTTCCTTTATTATTATTATAAATTTATTCACTTTGTGTCCTGGTTGTAGCCCTCTCCCTCATCTCCTTATTCGTGGACAGACATGGAGACTAGGCTGCCCATGGGCTACATCTGAGCAGGGGATCTAGGACCTCTCCTTGGCATGGTCCTTGGTTGGAGCATCTGTCTCTGCAGGCTCCTCTGGCCCCAGGTTTTTGGCTCTGTTGGTCTCCTTTTGGAGCTCCTTTCCCCTCCTGGTCTTTATATCAGACCCTTCCTCCATATGGTTTTTTGTACTCTGCCCAAAGTTTGGCTATGAGTTTCAGCATTTGTTTCCATACCTCAGTCTGTAGAGTATTTCAGAGGCCCTCTGTGGTAGGTTTCTGCCCTGTTCCCTGACTTCTTCCACTTTCAACATTTACGGTGTTAGCCTTTCTGAATGAGGATTAAGCCTCTTCCCTAGATTACTCCTTGTTGTTTAGTTTCTTTAGGACTATAGATTTTACTATGTTTATCCTACACTATATGGCTAATATTCACTTATAAGTGAGTTTGTATCTTTCTGTTTCTGGGTTACCTCACTCAGGATGATCTTTTCTAGTTCCATCCATTTGCCTGAAAATTTCGTGATTACTTTTTAAAAAAAAATATTCAATTTTTTAAAAAAAATTGTATTCAATTGTATAATTGTGCCACTTTCTATTCCTCAACTGAGTGACTTCTAGGTTGTTTACAGTTTCTGTCTATTATGAGTAAAGCTGTTATGAACATAGTTGAACAAATGTCCTTGGTGTGTGATTGAGCATCCTTTGAATATATACCTAGGCATAGGATAGCTGGATCTTGAGGTAGCAATACTCCTAATTTTCTGAGAAAGCACCAGATTGATTTCCAAAGTGGTTGTACAAGTTAACATTCCCACCAGCAGTGGAGGAGGGTTCCCATTTCTCCACATCCTCTCCAGCATGTGTTGTCACTTGCATTTTTGATCTTATCTATTCTTATAGGTGTAAGGTGAAATCTCAAGGTCATTTTGATTTGCATTTCCATAAAGTGCAAGTGGACCAAAGACATCACCATAAAACCAGACACACTAGACCTGTTAGAAGGAAAAATAAGGAAGAGCACTGAACTCTTTGGAACATGAGACAATTTCCTAAACAAAAGAACTCCAACAGCTGAGGCTCTAAGATCAACAATCAATAAATGAGAACTTATGAAATTGAAAAGCTTCTGAAAAGCAAAAGACACTGTAAACATAATAAAACAACAACCTATGTCTAACAGGTCTGACAGGGGGTTAATAACCAGAATATAAAGAACTCAAGTTCAACACCAACAAACCAAGTAATCAGATTAAAAATGGGGTACAGAGCTAAACAGAGAATTTTCATTAGAGGAATATTGAATGGCAGAGAAACACTTAAAGAAACACGCAGTGTCCTTAGTCGTCACTTGTGTTTTTGATCTTAGCCATTCTGATGGGTGTAAGATGGAATCTCAGTGTCCTTTTGATTTTCATATCCTTGATGAATAAGGATGTTGACCAGCACCACTTGTGGAAGATGCTGTCTTTTTTACATTGTATGCTTCTGGCTTCTTTGTCAAAAAGTAAGGTAGGTATGTGGGTTTATTTCTGGGACTTTGATTCTATTCCATTGATCCAGCAGTTTGTTTCTATGCAAGTACCATGCCATTTTTATTACTGTTGCTCTATCATACAGCTTGAGATCAGGGATGGAGATACCTCCAGAAGATCTTTTATTGTACAAGGTTGTTTTAGCTATTCTGTTTATTTATTTATTTATTTATTTATTTATTTATGTATTTACAGATGGATTTGTGAATTGTTCTTTCAAGGTCTGGAAAGAATTGTGTTGGCACAATGGACTACTACTCAACAATTAAAAACAAGGAAATCATGAAATTTGCAGGCAAAAGGTGGGAACTAGAAAAGACCATTCTGAATGTGGTAACCCAGAAGCAGAAAGACACATTTGATATACACTCACTTATAAGTGGACATTAGCCATATAATATAGGATAAACATACTAAAATCTACAGCCCTAAAGAAGCTAACCAACAAGGAGGACTCTAGGGAAGACCCATAATCTACATTCAGAATGGCAAACAGGACAGACATTGAAAGTAGGAGAAGACAAGGAACAGGACAGGAACCTTCCACAAAGGATCTCTGATTGAGGTGTTGAGGGAGATACTGAGACTCAGAGCCAAACTTTGTGCAGAGTGCCAGAATCCTTATGGAAGAAGAGAGAGATAGAAAGACCTGGAAGGAACAGGAACTCCACAAGGAGAACAACAGAGCCAAAAAAGCTGGGCCCAGAGGGGGCCAGTAGAGACTGATACACCAATCAAGGACCATGCCTGGAGAGGACCTAGACTTCCTGTTCAAAAGAAGTCCATTGGCTGCTCAGTTTCCAAGTGGATTCCTTAGTAAGGGGTACTGGGGCTGTCTCTGACATGAACTCAGTGGCCAGCTCTTTGATCATCTCCCTCTAGGGGGTGCAGACTTGCCAGTGCACAGAAGATGATGCAGCCAGCCTTGATGAGACCTTATAAGCTAGGATCAGATAGAAAGGGAGGAGGTCCTCCCCTACCAGAAGCCTAGGAAAGTGCACAGGGGGAGAAGAGGGAGTATGCGTGGGACTGGGAGGAGACTAAGGAAGGGCCTGCAGCAGGGATGCAAAGTGACTAAACTACAATAAATAAATATATAAATAAAATTAAATTAAAAAATTGTGTTGGTATTCTGACAGGAATTGCATTGAATTTGTAGATTGCTTTTGGCAGGATGGCCATTTTTACTATGTTAACTCTACCTATCCATGAGCATGGGAGAGCTTTCCATCTTCTAGTATCTTCTTCAATTTCTTTCTTTAGAGACTTAAGGTTTTTTTGCTTGTTTGTTTGTTGATTTATTTAGTTTTTAATGAAAGTCTTTAACTTGCTTGGTTAGACTTACATCAAGGCACTTTATGTTATTTGTGACTATTGTGAAGGGTGTTGTTTCCCTAATTTCTTTCTCTGCCCCTTTCTCTTTCAGCTCATTTGGATTTTTAAACATGAATATATATCCATATATATTTCAAATTTTGTGTAATTATACAGTGAATATTTCTACTTCAGATGTCAGAGACATCTTGTCAAAAGCCAAGAAGTATGAGTAAGTGGATGAGATGAATATACTTTTGTTCATAAATAATTTACCTTATTTTATTTGGCCTATTTTTCCAAAAAGCAATTTCCTTTTATAGATAACATAGGAATTATTGAACAATAAAATGTTATTTCACCATTAGGTACCTAAAATAAATAAATAAATAAGGTTAGTAGCTAAGAAACTGAAACTGAAAACATTTCCCACATTCCACTCAATCAATGCAATAATAGGCTTATTAAGTTAGCATTTTTGTTATGCATCTATAGTTTAAGTTTCTGTTGAGGAAAAAAAAAACATCATTTTTGAAAATATTTTCAATTTCTCCTTGGTAGAACACTTGTTAAGGTTTTTGCTTTACAGTTTGTCTCTAACATATAACTGATCCAGAAATTCCTATTTTTAGCTAACTCTAATTCATGAATGGAAAAGTGAAGTCATGATAGCTAGAAATGTGTAGATTTAAATCTACTTTTTTTCTCAGATCCTAAATGTTATGGTTTAGCTTTTTCTTTTTATAGGAGTAAAAGTAACTTCTAAGTATTCTCCAATTAAGCACAGTATTTAATTTTTTAATTAAACAGATATAATTTTGGAAAGTGAGGTTTCACATAAAAAAGGCAAGAAGAAACAATGAAGACAGATTCATTTAATGAGCAGAGAATGCCAGAAACTTACTTAAATTTTTGAATGTTACGTGAAACCGTTTATTATTTCCTGGGAAGCCTCTGGGTATGCACAAGCCTCCTGACATAGTCACAGATTTGTGGAAAGCCCAATTAGCTCTTCAGCTTTGCCAGTGTCTATTCTTTGCTGAGAAGTAATTCTAAACAATTTTGCAGCAAGCAGAATGCCATCCACATTACAAAAAAGCTTAGCTTTATAATGACAGGCAGAACCTGTCACAAATACCAGCTTTAGACAAAATCTACACTGCATTAGGCTTGATGCTTTGCCCACATTAAAAAGATCAATTGCCAAGGTAATGGAGAGGAACTGCACATACAAGGTGTCAGAAGAAGAAAGCACACGAGAAATAAAATATTAAAAATGCATGAATGTATAGATATTTAAGTTGCATGTGAGTTTAGCATTTAATTTGCATACTATTTACACTGGGCCCTACTGTTTAACGTTAATGATCATCTCCTCAACCCTGTCAAAAACTCCATGAAACAAGCCTTATATTTCCAAAGTCTTGATTCTACAATACAGATCCAAGCCTAGTACCAAACATTCATTTAGTAATTACTGATGCTTTAGTCATAATTCAAATCTTTAGGTCAATGGAATGTAATAATATTCCATGAAAGAATATAGTGATTATTGATGCCAACTGATATGACATGGCTATGTTCAGATTACCTCAACATTATTAATTTCTAATTTTAAGGTTTCTTTACTCACTTTGACAAAGCAAGGCTAATTTATAGGACAACTTATCTGTAGCTAAAAATGTTTCTTTTCAGTGCAACTGTAATTTGTGTGCGGCTCTTAATGGCCTTCTTTTCTTTGGATTTGTGAAAAAGAAGATGAAACATTACATACTTCTTTGTAGCTGTCTTCTTCACCGTCAGAAACACATGCCTAGCATACCAAGTGTGAATATCCTTTTTCCCAAAGTTTTTATGCCCACTCCAACTAATGTTTGGGAATGAGAATTCTAATGTAATAGCCCTCACTCCTCTCACTTTGTATAGGAAGATGGATTACTAAGAGGAAGACATAATAAAATGCCGTTCACATTACTCCATTGCACTCAGGGAGAAGGGAGGTGATACCAGGGCTATCTCAGACCTTCTTAGTCTTATTGTGAAGTTTCAAGCAGAGAATAGGTACAGTAAGACTATCCTTTCTCCTATGGATCATACCACATTGCCTGGGAATTTTCCAGAAGATTTGTCTGTGCACTCACATTCATGCATCTGGAATACACAGGTAGTTGTGTCCACTGCTGTGTAGAAATCAAATGTTTGCTATGACATTAGTGAGTTTTTGTCATTATTGAAAAGAACAAAAACAAAAACAAAACTCAAAAACAACAAATGAACAAAACATAAAAACAACAAACAAAAAAAACCAAAACAACAGAACTTCTGACCAAAGCCACTTTTGATAGGTAGGAGAAAGGAAGGAAGAAGGAAGAAGGAAGGAAGGAAGGAAGGAAGGAAGGAAGGAAGGAAGGAAGGAAGGAAGGAAGGAAAGAAGGAAGGAAGGAAGGAAGGAAGGAAGGAAGGAAGGAAGGAAGGAAGGAAGGAAGGAAGAAAGGAAGGAAGGAATAGGGTGTTATAGAACATGTCTTTAATTCCAGCACTTGTGAGGCAGAAGCAGGACAATCTCTGAATTTGAGGGCAGCCTGGTCTAAAAAGTGAGTTCCAGGAAGCCAAGTATGTCTCAACAAAACAAAACAAGCAAACAACCAAAGTGTGGTTTGTATAGCTCACATTTCTAAGGTAGAGAGGCTGAGGCTGCAGAGACTTGAAGCAACTTCTCAAGTAGCATCTACAGAGAGGAAGCCAAAACTGACAAGAGCTAGTGCTCAACAGTATTTCTTCTTTTAATTCAATCTAGGATCCCAACCCATAGAATGGTGGAACATACAGTGAAAGTGAGCCTTCCTTCTCAATTAACCTAATTTAAGAATGTCCAGAGGCTCATGTATGTAATCTAGACAACCCTTCACAGGCATGACTAGAAGCTGACCTAATCTAGTCACAGTGGCTTGTCTCCTGGGTCATTCACTGCTGTGAAGGTGACAATCGCTATTAACCACTTTCTTTTTCTTTTTTAAATTACATTTTTATTTTTTATATTAATTACAGTTTATTTACTTTGTATCCCAACTGTAGCTCCCTTCCTCGTTCCCTCCCAATACCACTCTTGCTCCCTCATCTCCTCCCTGCTCCTCTCTAAATCCACTGATGGGGGAGGTCCTCTTCCCCTTACATCTGACCCTAGCTTATCAGGTCTCACCAGGAAGGGCTGCCATGTCCTCCTCTGTGGCCTAGCTAGGCTGCTCTTCCCCTGGGGGTTAGGGAGATCAAAGAGCTAGTGACAGAGTTCATGGCGGAGACAGTCCCTGTTCTCCTTACTAGGGTACCCACTTGGCACTGAGCTGCCATGGGCTATATCTGAGCAGGGGTTCTAGGTTATATCCATGTATGGTCCTTGGTTGGAGAAACAGTCTCAGAAACGCCCCTGTGCCCAGATATGTTTGGTCCCTGTAGAGCTCCTGTCCTCTCCAGGTCTTACTGACTCCCTCTTCTTTCATATGATTCCCTGCACCCTGCCCAAGGTTTGGCCATGAGTCTCAGCATCTGCTTTGATACACTGCTAGGTAGTCTTTCAGAGGCCTTCTATGGTATTTTTCAAGACGGTATCTCTCACTGAACTTGGAGCTCACCAGTTTGAAGAGACTGTCTGGCTAGCACGACCCAGAGATTTACTTGTCTCTACCTTCCTTGTGCAGAGCTTTCAGGAATGCACTGCCCTCCCTGGCTCTCATGTGGGGGCTAAGGCTCCAAGCTCAAGTACTAATGCTTACTTGGCAAGTGCTTCACGGAGTGCTCCTTCTCCCCAGTCCCATTCGAGAAATTGCTCAGCTCTTAGCTCTATGCATTTAAATGGCATAGCTTTGTTTCAGAGATGGATAATTGAGTTTAGCTGTAGTCCTGCTTATGTCTGATTACTACATTTGAATTGGTTCTGGAACGCAGGTTTCCTTTAATGGGTCTTTGGCAGGGGTTGTTATATTCTGTGGAGACAATGAAGGTGTTTTAAGTTATGTTTTCTAGGTTGTAAACTAATTTATACAACTTTGTGATAAAGTATGAGCTACACAAAAGGAATAATGATTTCTTCTGAAGAGACTATCTGGGAATATTACTAAAAAATAAAAGGAACACTTGGTGGGTTGTTGTTTTTGTTGTCATTGCTGTTGTTTATCATGCTTGGCTTTAATTCAGAAAATATTGCTCTGAGGAAACTATTGTTAATAGTCTCTGGAAAAAGATTTTATGTGTCACTAATTTTTGGACAGATTCTACAATTTTAATGTATAGTGAATGCATATTAACTAACATTCTTGTTTGTGTGAGAATTCCACATGGCTTCTCTGTTGGCTCATTGGGCATAGGTCAATGAAAAGTGAGCACTGTTAGCACCAGAGAGATGTCTGTGCTTATGTCTGTAGGCTCAATAAATCACTCTGGCATCCAAGCCAGCATTGGACGTTTATCCTGTCTAGTCAGGAATATAATGTCACAGCATCACCACTGCAGCACAACTGTAGCTTTGTAATGCAGCATGTGTTTTGTTAATGTGTTTTGAGTCCCATTAGAGTCTCATCTTTGTCTCCCAGTGCCATATGTTACTGGGCTACAGCACACCTCTCAAGCAAGAGGAAATGAAAAGGAGTAAAATTACATTGTGACATATGCTATTGGTTATATCCCAGCAAACAGGCTTCTCTTCTTCTCTCCTCCTAATTGAGCCCTAATTTTGTTCATGTCTGGGGAAGGTGAGCTTTGCATAGATGAGTCCCTCTACTGGCATGAGGAATTAAACATGAAATGTATCAGTTATATCCTCATCCTATTGTCATTAGGGATTCTGACCGAGTCTGGATTTGACTGAATTCTGGCCAAGGACCTCTGGGAAAGGTCCCTTTCTTGTAAAAGAAATATGCATGAGAGGAAAAAAAAAAAAAAAAGAAAAAAAAAACCACACCTCAGTCCCTATTCACTGTCTGTCTTTGGAAGTTATGAAGATTTCATGCATACAGTTGCTGCTGCTGAGGGGTTCAGGATGAGGAGGACTGATGATATGCAGAGCATGGCAAAGCCGAAGGTTAGCAAGAGCTTGGGTACTTTAAGGCATTGTTAGACTGTCTAGACAGTTCTCAGATCTGCTTCTCTCTGGACTTCTTGAATGTCATAATAAATGTCCTTATTGTTTAAGATGCATTTAGCAGGGTCTTCTGTTACTTACAGACAAAAGCATTCCAACTGACAAAAGAAGGTAGTTTAAAAATGCAGTTCATACCAGTACGGTTGCTTCTTTCACAGACAAGGAAGAGGCAAAGAAAGAAAGGGCATTGCTAGTTTACTAATGAGCTTTTTGTACATCTGGTAGTGTAGAACTTGAAATGCATTTTCCCCAAAGAAATGTTACAAATGGTGTCCAGGTTCCTAAGGTAAGCCCATAAAACCTATCTAAGCCAATAATGCCACAAAATCTGTACAGCCTAGCAGAACTGAATCACCTTGAGAGACAATGTTTCCTTTGGGAGACAAATGAATTCAGGAGAAAAAATTATCAAAGATCTAGCTTGGTTAAAAAAAAAAATCACCCTAAGAGCAACAAAATTAAAGACCTACTCTTCTCCATGATGGGATAATGGGAACCCATATTCAGTAACCCACATCCCCAAAGATATACAGCACCTATTCATGACAGTCCAAGAGGTCAAAGGCTACGTGGTAGCCTGGCTATAAGCTAGGTTTTGACAAGGTGCAAGGTCAGCTGTTTTCTTCTCGTTTATTCTTCAGCTACATTATTTTCCTTCTACTTTCTCCGTCTTTAGTACAGCTGCTTTTGTTAATAAAAAGCCCCTCTTTCTTGCTCTCCCCACAGCATCAACCTATGGTACATTTAGACATATCTAATATAATTTGTGTGAGCTTTGTTTCTTTCCCGATTTTGTCACTGTGAGTATAAGGCTCTTGGTAAGATCTTAGCCATTATTTTAGGTGTCAGCTTATAAAATTAAAATTAAAGAAGGGAATAAAATGGAAAGATGGTCTACTCGGATAAACTTTGTTTACTCACTTCCCCTTAAAACTCAAAGTCTCCAAGTTTTATGTTCCTACTTTTCATTACCCTGTAGGGTTCTTGCCTACATTAATAGATAGCACAAAAATGCTAAAATGTGGCCTCATCCCCATTCCCACCCTGGTGTTCTTTGGTTTTTTTAGTGTTTAAAGGGTAAGTTTGTGGGAGGGAAAGCAGAGAGTTGGGGAAAAGTGGTTTTGCTAGAGATGTGTCAAAAGCTCAGAAGTAAATAAGGATGAGACCACTCACAGTAACAGAAATATGAAGCTTGTTCCCAAATAGCCCTTGAGATGACCTTACATGTCATATCAATTATTGTAACAAACAGTGACAAATTACTGAAATAATGCAATGAAACTATATGTGGTTGGCCACATATAAATTACACATGAAAGATATGTGTCTGGTATGTCAGTCTTTGTTTTCCTCCATTGAAGTTGTATGAATAACGCTGACTTTTCTTGATATTGTCTGTAAACTACTCTCAGATCCTAAAGAATACTTAAAGTTCACCTCAAGTAGATTACCCTGTAGGTTCCTCAACAATTGGGTGATTATTTCTACTTAATCACCTAATTTTTGTTCACATAACAGATTCTATCACATGTAACTCAGTGACATATAGGTGGTTAGGTATAGCAGTTCATTTGGGGCTTTCTATATTTTTTTTTTATCTAAAAATGGTTATGAGAGGGAGAATAAAAGAGAGATCAGTTATGCAGATCCTACACTGCTATTCCTTTATGTAGATATTTATTCTGACCTTATAATTCCTGGAGCTGTGTTTTCTTTGCCGCTAAAGGAAGTATGAACATTCTTTGGAATTTTTATTTTATTTCGTTTTATTTGGAAAAAGAATACTCAAACACATTACATGTTGCAGAGTTACATTTGTTGATTCTATCAAGAATTATCTCAATCAGTTCCAGAAACAAATGATGTATGTTAATCTATTTATATGTATGATAGTACTTCTAAATCAAAGCTTTTGATATCTTGTGTTGATATTTTTATACTTTCTATAGGTCAAGTGTCTGGACAATGCTAAAGTGAAGTCTCTATTCAGGATTTCACAATACTACAGTCAAGATATCCATTCAACCATGCTTCCATTTTGAGACTTGAGTGGGGAAGAATTAGAAAGTAATTGAACTTGAATGAAAGATTCATTTTGCTGTGGCTGTATGGCTCACATGGCCTTTTCTGGCTGTTGTCTGCATAGTGCTTTCACATCCCAGAAAACACTTACTGTCACTATTGACACCTCCAATTTTATAATATAGACTTCTTCAATCCAGGGCTGCTTACTTCATCAACTAGCAAGGAGAATCTCTAATTTGTGAAGACCAAGTCTTATGTAATACAGTATCATCATGGGAATGACATTTCACCACCTTTGCTATGTCCTGTTGTTTAGAGAAACCAAGATCTCACACACTGCCATAAAGAGAGGTGTCATAGAAACAGGGTTTCAAAGACCCTTTAAGAGTTGTGTCATAACCAAACCCTCGGCAGAGTGCAGGAAATCATAAGAAAGAAAGGGAATTAGTATGATATGGAAAGGATAGGAGCTCCACAAGGACCAAATATGTCCGGGCACAGTCTTCTGAGACTGACATTCAACCAAGGACCATCTATGGATATAACCTAGAACTTCTGCTCGGATGTGGCCTGTGGTAGCTCAGTAACTAAGTAGTTTCCCAAAGTAAGGGGAACAAGGACTATTTCTAACAGGATTTCAAGTGCAGGCTCTTTGACTTCCCTAACCCCCCCAGGGAAGGAGCAGTCCTGATAGGCCATAGAGGAGGACTTTGCAGCCAGCCCTGAAGATACCTGATTAAACAAATCATTGCTTTTTTGTCCTGTTCCTATAGTCATAAGCTATAGTAAGTGTTTCCTTCCTTATTTAGTAAACACCTTTCAATCCAATTCAAACATTTACTTTCTTTATCCCCCATGAAGGCCTCTTAGGAGTCTTGAACATTAGCAGAATCCAGTTAGGGCTGTCACTTTCCACTGGCTTCTGTTAATTTCTTTTATTCTTTTTTTTTCCACTTTATTTTATTTTATTTTTTAAATATTTAGTTACAGTTTACTAACTTTGTATCCCAGCTGTGGCCCACTCCATCATTCCCTCCCAATCCCACCCTCCCTCACTCATCTCCTCCCTGCCCCTTTCCAAGTCCACAAATAGGGGAGGTCCTCCTCCCCGTCCATCTGACCCTAGCTTATCAGTTTTCTTCAGAACTGGCTGCAATGTCCACCTCTGTGGCCTAGCAAGGCTGTTCTTTCTTCAGGGGTGGGGGGGGGTAGGTCAAAGAGCCAGCCATTGAGTTTATATCAGAAATAGTCCCTGTTCCCCTTACTAGGACACCCACTTGGATACTGAGCTACCATAGGCTACAACCAAGCAGGGGTTCTAGGTTATATCCATACATGGTCCTTGGTTGGAAATACAGTCTCATAAAAGACCCCTGTGCCCAGATATATTAGGTCCTATGTAGCTCCTGTCCTCTGCAGGCCATACTAACTCCCTTTTTATTCATCTGATTCCCTGCACTCTGCCGAAGGTTTGGTTATGAGTCTCAGCATCTGCTTTGATACACTGCTAGGTAGAGTCTTTCAGAGGCCTTCTGTGGTAGGCTCCTGTCCCATTAATTTCTAATCTAAAGGAAAAGTTGTAGAGTTTTGCTTCCCCGATTTGCAAGAGTTCCTTATGCAAATTTAGGCACTTATTTCTAGAGCTCTAGTTACTAAGAGTTAGGTGCATCCTGCTAAGTATAACTGGAGACTTGTTCAGTTAAGAGAGACTTTATTGTCTGCATTTGCATAACTGTGTGTCTGCAGAGTAGAGAAGATCAGCTCAAAGATGGCTCTTTTACCACTGCCTAAACAGACAAGCATCTGGTGATCTGCTCAGTAAAACAAATTAAAACCCCGCCTCTCCAGTCATTTGCATCCTTCCCCCATTATACTAGTGTTTTATGATGTGCAGCTTCAGAGCAGTCTTTAAGTGCAGAGTCTTCATCAATTGTGTTCAGTGTGAGATTTTTCCTCTATTGTGCTCCACCAAATGCTAGGTGGAGCTATGAGATGCTACTATTCTCTGTCATTTCATCTTTGAAAGTCTTTGTCTGCCCTCCTTATGCATCTGCGGCTCCGGCAGCAGGGTTTTAAGGTCTCTTTGGTAGAAGGAACCCAAACTAGAAACATCTATCCCACTGGGCAGAAACAAGGAGGCATGTCCTTTTCTGCATGGTACATTAAACAGTCATTCCGGGAAGCATTGCACCAGGTGTTACTGCTTAACTCTTTCACACAGCCTGATCTCATGCAGGCACACATGCACAGGGGATTTCTAAGACATTTCTAGAGCTGTTTGTTAATGGATAGGAAAGAGAAGTAGAGGCTGCAAATTGGGTTTAAAAATAGTCTTGTATCTTACTCTCTACCTGCTGCAATTGCAAGCACAGCTGTCACTCGAAAGTGAATAAGAGATAGTTTATGCCAAGCGAAATATGAGTGGGCATGCCAAGGAACACACACTCAGGTTACTTGGAATGACATGATTTACTCTTACAAGAATGTTTACTATCGTGGAACAAAAGAAAAACACATCAGCAAGTGTACCAAATATATTGGTGGGGATATCAGGAAGGTAGGTTACAGCAGAGTATAGGTTTCAGGTACCATCTTACATCTTAACACTCTTAGATTTAGAGTCACTGGAAGGCAGTGATCTGCTCAATAACACAGTTATAAAATTTCCTCAATAGTGCCAAAGATGTTAGGTAAGACACAGAGGTTGGTGAGGAATTCCTAATAAAAAGGACAAAAGGTGTAGCCCAATGTGATTTTGGCTCTGCGGACATACTGTCCACAGTCAAGGAGCTCCCATCAGTCAATCACTCTAAAGAATCTTTGACACACATGGAACTTCTTTAGAGCATTTCATTCATACACATCTCCCCGAAAATTAACATCTGAATGGTACTTTTCACCATTTGATGACTCTGTGACCATATAGATTCGCATGATGACTGAGTTAATGAGGATAGAAGGATAGTTCTACATTTCAGAACTTAACTGAGACTTTCCTTCAGATTTTATTAAGGCATAAAAAAAGATTCAATATCTTGAAGTGAGGAAAAGAAAGAACAACAACAAGAAAGAATGTAATGAGGGCTGAATTTGAGATCACTCTGCACTGATAGGAACTGTCCAGCAGAGCTCAGAGGATTGGCCTTGTCAATCATCTCCTTCCCTGCTGATGTTGACTCTGCTGGGTTAATTGGGTAAACTGGTGAAGAAAATTGGGAATGAACAACTCACAGGAAGTCTCAAAAATCACAACACAGAGAATGAAAAAGATGGGAGTTCTTGTCTATTATTGTTAAGACTATTGTTAAAGTTAAGGTAGATATTCACCTAGAGTAATTTATTAACAAGGTGCATATACTAATTCATATGAGGCTTTGGGGGTATTATTTTGGCTAATGTAGGTAATATAACTTATAATATTTAAAGTCCCAGACAACAGAGTCCATTTTTGCTCAGGATGGTAGAAGGAGATTCAACTTCTTAACGTGTGGGTTGGGTCCCCATAGGTGGTCTCATAACTGAATGCAGGAGCTGAAAAATACAGCAACATAAATGGTGTCTGGATGCACAATGAACACAAATTCAAAGTTAAACTTGGCCTGAATCTCACACGTGTCTGGCAGCACTGGCCTATATTATATTTTCTGTCTTCTTTATATGCCTGGTTCTCAGCATACATGTGTTATCACCCTGTACATGCCCTCATGGTACAGTCTGAAGTATCTCAACTCATGTGCCACATGATTGGTACACTGTTAATTACAATGTTTTATCATATGTAAAAAGCTTTCTGCTCTTAACAAACGTTATGGTTGAATTACAGAAAATGGGGACACTGAAATTTTTTCTGCTTATCCCCTAGCAAGTGCACACTAGTGTATCTTTGGACCGTACTATTTTAGAATGCTTGATTTTTAAGAAACTGCTCTTTGAGTTACAGATTTGTGTTTCATGAAAGAAATCATTAAATAAGGGGAGCAATGAAAAGAAAATACTCAAAGGTTTTGACCTAGTATGAGGCAAAATTTAAAATAATTTCTGAAACGGGCCTACGCATTTAATTCTTTGACACTAGGTATTTGTATAAAGCAGTGCTCTTAGCATTGATTATTATAAAATAAAAATATCAGTCAACTCTGAAAATTATTGAAGATGTGCTGTGGTCTGCAATATCAAATATTCAGTCAAGATTCAATTTTTTATAGAAGTAAACAAGCATATCCACCTCAGTAGCATGTTAGTTTCCTTTTGTCTTTAATATATAATACATTATATGTACATCAAAAATTGAGCAATGTTTTACTTTTTTTTTTTTTTGGTTTTTCAAGACAGGGTTTCTCTGTGTAGCCTTGGACTTGCTCTGTAGCCTAGATTGGACTTGAACTTGGAGATCTGTTTGCCTTTGCCACCCTGAGTATTAGAATTACAGGCATGTGTCACCCCGCCCAAGTAAAGCAATTTTCTTTACAATTTATGATTAGTAAATTTTTATATATATTTTATATGCCTGAATGCCTTTAATCACATCAAATGGAGGCATGAAGACAAGGCTCAACATTAAAGAGCACTTGTGCTCTTCCAAAGGACCCAAGTTCCTTTCGTCTCACTTATTTTTAAGTGTTTCAAAACTGCCTGTAATTATAGCATTCTGGTCTTTATGGGCATCTACAAACAATGTCATACACACAGAGATACATATATAAAAATAAATCTAAAAAGCATTTCTTGAGTGAAAAGGGCTGGAAGCAGAAAAAGTTTAAAACTCTTAACCTATCAAAAGCTATCAGAGATCATTAGTAATTGAGAGAGACCTCAGAAAAGTCAGTAATGGCTGATGGCTAAAATGACATCCAAACTCCAAAGAATTGGAGCACCCAGAAGTTATTCACTTTACTACAATGACAATTTTTTTTTTTTCTGAATGAGATTGCTTATGAACTATTTGGTTCAGAACAGCCACTTCTGCCTGTAACATATCAGTAAGATGATTTATCAGTAATATGGATTTTGTATTGCGTATTTGCCACTTGACTAAGTTGCAAATTATAGCATGCCTGAATAAGAAAAACTAAATTGTACCTTGATTTTTGCTGCAAGAGAATATAGTAATTTCCCCCATTATTCTACCATTCTTTCACTGCCAAAAATTGGACTGAGTGCTAATCAAGACTCATTATGCTGTTGTACCACACCACTAAATCAGCAGACTCCCCAAAATAATATTTCGCAAAATGGGTATTTTTGTTTATTTTGTTTTGTCTTTCAAGGCAGGTTTCTCTGTGTAGCCTGGGTTATCCTGGAATCATTGTAGACCAAGCTGGTCTTGAACTCACAAAGATCTGCCTGCCTCTACCTTCCAGAGTGCTGGAATTACAAGCATGTGCTACCTTGCTTGGTGGAAATTAAAAAAAAAAATAGTTAAGTTAAAAGACAATAAATAAGACATACACCAAAGCCCAAAAGAATGGGCTGGGAGATGGCTCAATAGGTATAGTGTTTGCTGGCAAACATGAGAATATCCTGTTAGATCCCCATTACCTAAACAAAAACGCTGGGCAAGATAGCATGTACTTGGCACTCCAGCACTAAGAGAAAGAGAAAGAAGAATTCCTAGCCAGTCTAGTCAGACAGTGAGCTCCAGTTTCTGTCTCAAACAAACAAACAAATGCAAACAAAAAACATTAAGAATGATAGAAGACATCTGTGCTGGTAAGTTTTTTTTGTCATCTCAACACAAATTGGAGTACTCTGAGAAGAGGGAACTTGAATTAAGAAAATACATCCAATTGGTCCATAGGCATGTCTGTGGAGCATTTTCCTGATTAATGATTGGTGTGGAAGGGCAGAGCCCACTGACAGCAATGCCTTTGCAAAGTAACTGTTTCTGGGTTGGATAAAAGTGAGCCATAAGAGCAAGATAACACAAGAGTGCTACTTTTGGTCTTGGCCTCAGTATATGTCTCTAGGTTCCTAATGAGCTACTGCCCAGACATCTCTGAAAGATGGACTGTTATGAAAGTGTAATCCATATAAGATGACTTCCTCAGAGCTGCGACTGGTGTTTATCACAATAGAAATCAAACTATAATACCTAAGCCAACCTCTAGCCTCCGTACCCACATAAATGTGTACTCATGCATGCACCACACATTCATAGGCACTCAGACATGTTTGTGTGTGTATGTGTGCGAGAGAGAGAGAGAGAGAGAGAGAGAGAGAGAGAGAGAGAGAGAGAGAGAGAGAGAGACTGGTTAAATTTAGTCTTCTCTTGAATAGTGTTCTAGTCCATAATGTTGGGTGCCATTATGTTGCTGCTCTATTATGTTGCAGTGGTTTTTCGTTCTAGCCCCAAACTCCAAGAATAAAGATTCATGAGACTTATAATATCTTTCCAAATACCTAGGCCATATAGCTAGGCTATTCTAAGACTATTTCATAACTTAAAATAACCCAATTTACCAATCTACATTTTGCCCTGTGGCTGGTTACCTCTTCCTAGGTACCATGAATCTGTCCTCCTCACATCTTGTTGGTCTGAATCTACTGTGCCTGACTCTACCTCAGAATCTTTTCTGTCTGCTGGATGTCCCACCTCTTATTTCCTGCCTCAGCTATAGACCATTAGTTTGTGTTGTTGTTTTGTATTTTTTGTAATTTTATTTTATTTTATTAGTTACACTTTATTCACTTTGTATCCCCCCATAAGCCCCTCCCTCCTCCCCTCCTAATCCCACCTTTTCTTCCCCTTCTTCACGCATGCCCTTCCCTAAGTACACTGATAGGGGAGGTCCTACTCTCCTTCCTTCTGATCTTAGTCTATCAGATCACATCAGGAGTAGCTGAATTGTCATCTTCTGTGGCCTGGTAAGGCTGCTCCCCCCTTGACAGGTGATGCTTTCGCACAAACGAAAAAGAATCCTTCTACATTTTTGAGTCATTACAAAGAATAATTTGCCAAAAAAGCATACACATCATTTACTTTTCCTGTTTTGGTGGAGCAGTAAATTCTAAAATGACCTGTTAGAAGACCTAGCATTATCCCAATCTAAGACAACTTTTCTCTTTGGTATTCCTTGTGAAAAACCTGCTAGTTCTTATTCTGTCCCATGTAATCTAAGCACAGCAATCATGTTGCTGACATGCTACACAAACTCATTTGGAATCTTTTCCCAGCCGATCCTTGGTCTTATTTCTCAACCTTTTTCTCCATATTGCTCCATGCTTGAAAAGATACAATAATTAGTTGATCTTACTGGGTTTGCTCCTGAACTTTGTAAATGCATAACCTCTTCCCAGAAGCCTTCCTTATCCTAACATTCTGTTCAATAACACACTATTTTCCCATCACTAGAGGACATCTTTTAAAATAGCATTTATTATATTCTGATTTCATTGTTATTATTATTCATCATTTTTCTCTAATATACATGGTGCGTCCTCTTAGAAGACAGACCTGTTTTATTCAACATGTTATCTCAGTATTTGGTAGAGTATGAAGTCAATTTATTAAATAAATTTGGATTACATCTCCTGTGAGTTGACAAACAATGAAATAAGGAAGTAGATAAACAAAATTTGAAGAATGAGTATTTCAAAAGATTCAATATAAATATAAACATATGAGATAGAGACAGGCTGAGGCTGGTGTTGGAGCTGGTGGTGACAAAGTGCAAGGTCAACTTTCCTCCCAATGTTCACTTTCTTTTGTAGAATTCTTCTACATTCATTATGACTGGTTGGTAAAATATGGCGAACAGCTGATTTCTTGAATTGTGTCTTAGCCTTGATCTTTTATAGTTTTTGCTCTGGGGGAGACTTTTCTCTGTTTGGTGAAGATACAGAGTCTGTTGCACATATCCAGCAAAAGATGGCCTTGTGGGTTATTCCTCTTAGAAATAGCTCATTGGCTGAAGTAGGGACTCTTAAGACTACAGTTCCAAAAGACACCTGACTGAAGTGTCATGGAAATTCCAGTCTATAACACACACCCAAACCTTTTATGGATACTTCAAAGAAAATGCATGGTGATTGATATCAACCACCACATTCAGTGATATAATATCTTGTAAAATAAATACTATGCGGTCTCATCTAAAGAGGTCTTGGAAGCCTCTTAAAAGAGGTAACAGCTGATGTGAGCAGAATGAGGAGACACCAGCTGTTGACATTTCAGAAGTCAAGTGTTCAGCAGAGTTAGCAGTGGATCTTGCTGCAGCCGTGGAATGTTAGAAATATTAAGGGGGAGCAGGCAAGTGAGTGTATGAGAAGCATATGAAGAAGTGGGAAAGGTATATAGGGGACAAGTTCCTTTCACTTTTTTCTGCCAAAAGAACAGAAACAGGGTCATGGGCTTGCCTTCTTTTTCTTTTCTTTCTTCCTTTCTCCCTTCCTCCTTCTCTTCCTCCTACTCTCCTTCTTTTCTTTTTTTTGAAATTGTACATTTAATGATACTCTGTATGAAGATGGACTTAAAGAAATAGTCTGAATGTGGATAAATAAATGGTTCCAGAAATTAGAGAGATAATGAAAATTGTCTATAACTATGTATGAGGGTGAATTTTTATCTCAGTAGAGGCTATGCCATAGTAGCAAAGACAGAGAGGACACTAAACACATTAGAACACTAACCTGGTGACTGTCAGATCCACACAGACAAGACAACTTTGTCTAGTTGCCTCTATTTTCTCAATAAAATGTTCAGTTCGATTAGAACTAAGGTGAAGATGTAGGTTTGAAGAAAAAAAAAATGAAATAGCTATTTGTTGCATGCCTGAAAAAACTGAATGCTCAGTTGGAATTTCTATTGTTTTCTACTCTAGGGAAAACGAACACTACCACAAAGAGAAAAACAAGTTGATATAAAGTATTTAGTGGAAAAAAAAAAGGATAAGAAATCCTGGATGGCAGCAAGGGAGGATCAAAAGGTGCAGAGAGTGAACCGTAGAGAAACTGATTTTATTTTATTCCCCCCAGAGTTCCAGTATTTTAGACTTAGAGAGATCAGTATATTTTGACAAAAGTAAACTCTTTGCTGCTTTTCTTTGTCCTCTGTGTCCTTTTCTGTTGTTGCTGCTCATGGTGTTTGGTACAGGGATTCGTATTTATAGGCCACACTCATTCTTCCTGTCTTTAGTCACCAGCGGAACCGAGAGCCGAGCTAGAAGTGTAAGATCATCATGCCAATAGGAGGCACTGATGAGTCTCTGCTGGGGTTGATAGTCACCTTAACTGACCAAGTGAATATAGTGCCCTGTTGTTGTTTTATTTTCATTGCATTTATTTATTTTGTGTACGTAGGAATATGAGGGTGGTGAAGTGAGTGAACACGTGAAGGCCACAGGAAAACTTGTAGGCATTAGCTTTCTGCTTCGATCATATGCATCTTGGGTATCAAAACCAGTTCATCAGGCTTGGTGGCAAGCACATTTCCCTACTGAACATCTTTCTTGCCTAAGTATCTACATTTTTTTCTTTTTCATTTACTTACGTATTTAATCACTTTACAGTTTGATCACAGCCTGCTCCCTCCTTTCCTCCTAGTTCCACCCTTTTGCCTCCCTCTTGCCCCTCCCCCAACTCCTTGTTCTCAGAGCAGTGGAGGACCCCAAGGGGTACCAACCCACCCTGTTATCTCAAGTCTAAGCAAGATTTAGTGCATTCCCACTCCATTACCACCTGAGGTCAGACAAGGCAACCCAGCTAGGGAAAAGGGATCCAAAAGCAGGCAATAAAGTCAGAGACAGCTCCAACTACCATGGTTGGGGGACCTACGTGGTGATCATGCTGCATATCTGCTACATATGTGTAGAGAGGTTAGATCCAGACTACACATGTTCCTTGGTTGGTGGTTCAGTTTCTGTTAGACTTCATGGGCCCAGGATAGCTTACTCTGTAGGCCTTCTTGTGGTGTTCTTGACCTCTCTGGCTCCATCAATCTTTTCTCCCAGGCTTCCACAAAACTCTTCAAGCTTGGCCTATTGTTCAGCTGTAGGTCGCACCTGTTTCCATCAGTAGGTGAGGAAGCCTCTGAGAAGACAGTTACGCTAGGTTCCTGTCTGCAAGCCTAGCAGAGTGTCATTAATAGTGTCTGGGGTGGCTCTCTCCCATAGGGTGGATCTCAAGTCGGGCCATTGATTTACCATTCCCTCAATCTCCGCTCTTTCTTTATACCCACACTTCCTGTAGGTGAGACAAATTTTGGGTCAAAGGTTATAAGGGTGGGTTGGTGTTCCCCTACCTCCACTGGAAGTCCCTCCTGTCTACAGGGACTGGCAAGTTCAGGTTCTATATTGCCCTTTCCTCCTCACCCCTGCTGCTAGGAGTCTCAGCTAGGGTCACCCCCATTGACTCCTGGAAGCCTGTATCTACACTTTTTAATGTAATCCTCATGATATTAGTTGTATGAAACAAATGTGAATGAATAAAGTAGACAGGATTTCAGCACTTCTGTCTACTCCAGACTGTATTTACTATGTAGATAACCTGACATGCTTTCTAAAGATCAACTACTTAAAAGATGTCTGCTATTATATATGCTTCTTAGCTACTGAAGGGTGGTACAGAGTGATGTTCATAGTATATTCATAGTATGTATGTTCATAGCATTGTAGCTTTAACCATACCTATTTTTGAGGTCAAACATAATTTAGATATCAAAAAACATATCTCTTTCCTATTTACAGATTATTTAAGGATTACTAAAATAGGTCTATGCATGTGTGTGTGTGTGTGTGTGTGTGTGTGTGTGTGTGTACCACAATTCTTATGCAAATGACATGGTCTATCAGGAAATCTGACACTGGGTGTAACATTGCTTTCATTCTAACAAAATAAATTAACAAATTACAACTTTACGGTTTCATCTTGCATTTTAATAGTAAACTTTCAGTTGGTAGAACTAAAAATGTCAGGTCAAAATTAACCCTAATAATCAAATATGACATAATTTCTTTCATATTGTCACACAAATGGAAACTCACCCGCAACAGGAAGTTTCCACATTGATAACATTCTTCCAGTTTTGCAAAGTTCTTCAGCCATATTCATGCATTTATAATCGCTGACACACACACCTTGGTGAACAGGTATGCATTCTTTCCAAAAGGGAAGAGTGGAGGAGGCCTAACCAAAGAGATTCCTGTGTTTCCACCACACAAACTATTCAACAAAAGCAATAGCCACTCAGGGTCTACAACAGCGTGTTTGTGTCTTGGTTCCAGTGCACAAGGTGAGCAACCAGCTGCCAGCTACCTTCCTGCCACTTTCTCTTATCTTGAAGACAAGACTAGCATTCCGGCCTTCACCCCAACCACTCTCTCCTATGATCAGGAGAGGCTGGTGCTCAGGTTGCAAGAAATGCAAGCACCAGTCAATGGACACAATTACACTGAGGAATAAAGATGAGTCTAAGAAAGCTTCTAGGAAATGGATGCAAAAAAAAAAAAAAGACTAAATTGCATTTCATTTTTAGAAGGCTTTTTATTCCCCTGTATATTTAAAGACTACATTATGTAGTCATTCATTCTGTAAATTAAGCCTTTTGATTCCCGGCAGCATTATGCAGAGCTAGCATATTGTACCTATTTGCCAAGGTAATATATTAGTGAATGCTTTCGTTTTCTTTGCCAAAATTGCCAAAATGTCTCATAATATACAAAGAACAACTTAAACTTTACTAAATAGAACACTGTGTGTCAGCTATGAAAGCACAATAAATGATACAGTTACTTCAGGTGCCCAAAGAGATATGGAAATGAAAACAAGTTAAAAAAAAAAAAAAGGGAAAATTACTGAGAAGAAGCTATCAGTGGTGGAGCAATTATCTAGGGAAACTACTGATTGAAACACAACTATTGGACATAAAATATTATCTGATAAAACAAAAATTTAAGGAACTATCCCACCCTCAGCCTTCCTTTTCTTGGTTCAATACCAACTACTGGCACTTTCTATTGCCAGAGATTATCTAAGATGGACAAAAGACTCTAACATTTCGCACAGCCTTATTTAGGTGTGGCAACTCTGTGTCAACAAACCTAAAAGACAACAATAAAATGCACATTATGGTACATATGTATTAGAATACTTAATACCTAAGTAATGTAAAATATAACATTGCATGTAGATAAATAGTTGTCATAATACTTTTAGGTTGAAATATTATAAACCAATTCTAAGAAGCAGGAGGTATTTTGGAAAGAAGTGCTGAACTACTTAGTAGTCACTTGTCCAGTGTGCACATGCATATAAAATTGATCTTCCTGTGCTCTGATTACTTGCTATCTGGCAATTACATCTGTATATGCTCTTGGAGTTCATATAACAGCTAGAACTCGTTACTTCACTGTGAATTCTCAAGAGACACTAGTGAGGCCTCTTTTAAAAACATTGTTAGGGAAAAAATGCTTAAGCACAGAATATGGAGATTATATTACACATGAGAACAGCAAGACCGTCAAACCTATAAATCCGTATCAAATTACCCGAGTTAGACTTAGGGTCTTTAGTGTCTACAAGTTCTTAATGTACTGACTTCATGTGTGTATTTATGAGGGATACTTCCGGAGAGTATAACAGTATATTCTGAATATTTTAATCTATTTGGCATAAAAGGCCATTTCTGTTCACAGAAAAGCATCCATCATTTTAAATGAAAACATACTAGTTGTACTGCTCTAGTGTTCTACAAGTGGACTCAGTATCTGTTATCCTAATATTTGTCATCAGTGATAACTGAATAGAGGATGAAAAACAAATTCATACCAAAAAGGCTCCTTTCAGTGAGGTCAGTACAAATGACAGATGACAGACTGAATTGACAGGAGCAAGGCAAGGGGCAGAATATTTCAGTCTTTGAGGGCAGAGCTTGCAGAGAGACGTTAACCCCCACAGGGCTGGATACAGTTTTGTAAATCCTTGGCTGGCCAGAGGCCCTAACAGTATTTCTTGTGATCCACATCTGTGTTGTTTTCCTCAGAGCAGTGCCCTACAAATGCCATCTGATGACAGGAAAACACTGCACTGCAGAGCCCTGGCATTCTAGGTCTAGGTCTTAAGTTGCTTTGTGTTTTATTGACGAACAGTCACTGACTGATTTCTCCTTGTTATATCTATCACTACATTTCTGTCTCAATTTTTACCTATATCTAGTCTAGAAGTACTCCTTGAATACATAAAATGTCATGTATGGTACAAAATAATTGAAAAAAAATGTTTTGTTGAATGCTTGTCATTAAACAAACAAACAAACCTGAATCTATAATTTATGACAGGTGATGACCAGAAAAGCTGTCTAGTTTATACAACATTTATTAGAATGTGATTATTGTTTTTATTTTTCCCCTCAAAATTACCTTATTTTTCCTCGGGCTGTAATCTCATTCAGTTTAATTTACTCACTCCTTTAAATATGAAAATTTATTTTTATCCCATCTCCAGTAAAACTGAAGTACAAGTGAACGACCTGTTATTTTTTTATATTATTGATTTAAGAGATCCCTATGTGTGTGAGTTTAAGGAAAGAGCCAGAGTACTCCAGTAGCTCTGTTTGTGAAGATTCAAAAGCAATGAAGCAAGCTATATCCCTTGAATGCTGTTATCCATGACAAAGAAGCTAACGGCTTAATTCCAGGGGTCTGTTATTATTTGTAAACTGGTTCTTAAATAAGGATACTTACAGATGCCTCTTGCTCCAGATGGTACCATTTAACTGCCTGAGTTACTCATGAGTGGTTTTCTGCTTTCGTTTTAAACAAATACTTAACACAGCAATTCTGTTATCAAGAATTCCTCCTCAAAATTGGAACAAAATCCCGAAGTGCTGCATGAAGTGGCAACACAATTTCCTTCAGCATGGGACACATGGGTTAAAAGTAAATGGAGCCTGACAGTACAGGGGAATAAAAAGAACTACAGTTGAATGGGGAAAAGAAAGGTTTTCTGGATGTCATTGGAGGGATGAGTGCCAGTTCTTGTTTTCTATTTTCTCGTTTGTGACACTAGTAAAACACACACACACACACACACACACACGTGCACACCTCAAATCAAAACAACAAAACCAGTAATCACCATTTTTTTTTTCCACAGGATTTGTTTCAGGACTAAATAATTAATATGCCCTAACATTATTTCTGAGCCATGTTAGTATAGTAAATGCTACCAGAAAAAAAAAAAGCCTTCTACATTTGCATTTATTCGAAGCACATCAAGTGCAGGCCTGAGAGCTGGCTCAGCTGTTGAAGGCTAGGCTCACAACCAAAAACAATCAGCATTAAGTGAAACCAGGAAATCAGTTTTTAGATGAAAAAAGTTTGCTGTCATTGCGATGCTGTGTGTTTTGTGAGTGTCCCAGTTGTAAACACTAGATACAGGGACTTCTGCGTGTGAACCAACTCCTCAGTATACATGTGTGTAAATTTTATTTGTTCTGTTTGTCTGAAGAGAACCTGGCTCATATACATGGCACTCAAGGCTTTTCATAGAAGGATCTTGCTTACCCTTCTCAACACTTTTTTCCTTCAAAACTACATTTGTGTTCCTTGCATTCCAGCCAAAATTAAATTTTGTTATTATATTTTTAAAGCTGCTAAAATTTTATGTGTTAACAGTAGGCACTTAACGGGGACCTACATTCCACTTGATTTTCTATTTAGAAATGAACTCCATCTGTTTTGAGGTTGTGATAGGTAAGCTATCTGTCCTCATTTCTCCTTCTAAATAAGACAGTTTTTTTCTTTTTCATTTAAATTTATTTTTTTTAATTTATTCAGTTTATATCCCAATTGTAGCCGGCTCCCTTGTTTTTGATTTTTCATATGAAGTTGAGAATTGTTCTTTCAAGGTGTGTAAAGAATTGTGGTGGTCTTTTGATGGGAATTCCATTGATTCTGTATATTGCTTTTGCTAAGATGGCCAATTTTTCTTTGTTAATCCTACCAATCCATCTTTCCATCTTCTGATATTTTCTTCAATTTCTTATCAATGAAATGAAAATTTAAAATCTTATCTTTCCTGTTTGATTGTTAAAGTCAATTTGTTTTGGAGAAGGCTTTAAAATAAATTAACTAGCCATTGGCACTTAAAAGTAAGTGAACCAAAAGCAAAACAAACAGAAAGTATTCATTTCCATAAGCTCAGATGACACCAGCTACAAATCTCTGCTTTGTATTTGAAGTATAAACACACATTGCCCTCTCTCTTTCATGGAACCTATGCTATAGAATTCATTAATATAGTTTAAGCTGAAGCTATGTGAAATTTTAATACTGTTTCTGCATTCTTTTCAATGACACATGCAAAAGTGTTATTAAAAAATCAAGTGTTAGAGAAACAGCTGAAGTGCTAGATAAATTTTGAGTCCAATCCCACTGTCTTCTAACCTGCTATATGACCTGTACAGTTTCTTTGGCTTCTGTTTTATGATAGCAAGTTTGTTTCTATTCCTCTATAATTTGGAATCAGAGAGGTTTTGTTTTGTTTTGTTTTTAACAAATAGTACTTTATAAAGAAATGTACAAAGACTTACATTTTATGGAAGCACCATTCATTGGCTGGGTTCTGGGCTGAATAAAAAGAAAGACTGGAGAAAATTTGCCGAAAACTAAGATTCAGCTTTCTCCATTTCCTGTCTGTGCATGCAATGCAGGCAATAGTCTCACACTCCTGCCCCCATAGCTAGGCCTGTCTTCTATGATAGAGTGCAGCCTCACTAGCCGAATTAAACTTTTCCTTCTTTAACTTGGTTTTGACGAGTATTTTGTAATAACAATGAGAAAAGTAACTAATGTACACTTCTTTTCAGTATTTGACTATAGCAACCACTTATTTTTCAGATATTGAATTCATTTACTTCCTCAGCAGAAATAAGTTTGTCTTCAGAAATGAAAATGTATCAGCCATTCACTCATGATTCTTTTATCAAGTATCTGTTTAAAAAAAAAAAAACTCTCAGATTTCAAATTATGGAGGAATAGAGACAACCTTGCTAACATAAAACTGTATTTTCTTTTGTTAAAAAATGTTACCAGATTAACCAACAAACAAGTGAGTGAATTCAGACTTTTTTATAGTTTCCCATGATTAGAGTGGATTTCTTTTGTTCTCTCTACTAATTCAATTTATTAGCATAGCCTATGGTTACTTCTTTTCTAAAAATTGTTTAAAGCTTTGGAGATATAATTTTTTAATTAACAACTTAATTAAAATTTTAATTTCTGTCACTCCATGTATATTTTAGAAGTAGATCTTCAAAAATGTTGCCAATTACTAGGAAATAATTGATATTTTTTAACGATGATAATTGTTGTTAGATTAAATTTCCTGGATTTGATTTTCAAAAGTCTCCTATCGAGAGTTAAATGCATATATCTAAAATGACAAAATGCATTTTGGAACCCTGTGATAGTACGGCAGAATGACATTCCAAGACAGTTTGTTGGGCTCCAGTGCTACAGTGCTTGTGGACCAAGCTGCGTTCTTACACGGTTTTAGGAATTTAAATATGGCTACTCTTGAAAGGTAGTGACCATGTCAGGGAGCTTCCAAAAGATACCTTTCAATTCTCTGTCCTATATGTTACTCAATGTTGTTATCTCCAATAAGTGAGTTTTTGTGAAAAATTCTAAATAAGCACAAAACTTGCCACATGATGTAGACAATGAGATGGCTTTTCAAGACTAGACATTGGTAAAGATATGATGCAGACTTGTCTCATTTCTATACATTATCAATTTGTTTTGAGTAATTAAGCATTAATGACTGATTAAAATATGACTGTCAAAGAATGTCAAACATGTAAAGATATCTGAGTACATTTATTAGATTCACTTTGTGGTTTACAAAGGAAAATTGCTCTGTACATTCTGGAGAATGATCTAGAAGAGACAGACTTCCAGTTCCTGATGAATGAGTTTATTGAGAGCATACATAGGAAGGAAAAGAGAAAGAACAAATAGTAATAAACATAATAACAAACAGCAGAGAGCAAAATTCATCAAATTAGGCACTTACCATTTAACTGAGATGACTGGAGTTTTCTGATTGAAAACAGAATCAGATGAATGGGGAGGAGGTCCCCCCCTATCAGTGGACTTGGAAAGGGGCACGGCGGAGATGAGGGAGGGAGGGAGGGACTGGGAGGGAATGAGGGATCGGGACACGGCTGGGATACAGAGTTAATAAAATGTAACTGATAAAAAAAAAATAATAATAAAATAAAAAAGGAAAAAAAAGAGCAAACAAGGTAGCATCACAAAAAGGTTTAAAACTTCCAGCAGTAATCCACCGGGGAAGGCATGCTGGAGTTCCTGAAGGAACGACAGAGAAGAGCAGACTTTCAATGGATAACCTTCCAGCTTCCTGTTCTTCCTACAAGCAGTTTCAGAGCATGAGGTAAGCAAGAGCAAGGTCTTTTGAAATGGTTTACCTTCTATTCTGTCTGAAAGACATAGTGCTTCTAATACCCCAAGCTGCTTCCTGACTTTCCCTTTCTGTATTACAGATCCAGAGGCCATTCTGACCCAAAAGAAGGAGTTTTACAGAAAACAAGGAGGGCCCCCTTACTAGCAGAATCTTCTTTAAGAAGCTTAAACAGCACATGACAATTTACCAGTACAATGTATATTACAAAAACATCAATAATCCCAGAGATAGAGAGTGCAATGTAAGCATATATAGGAAGTTGTATACATAGTTTTTCCTTACTGTGTCTGTAATCTAAACAGAAAGGAAGAAAGAAAGAAAGAGAGAAAGAAGGAAAGAAGGAAAGAAGAAAGGAAGGAAGGAAAGAAGGAAAGAAAGAAAGAAAGAAGGAAAGAAAATATTTTAAATGTTAATTTTTGTTATAATAATACGCACGTTATAAAACAGAAACCACAAGCATTTTGCATTAATAAGAAAACACATCTCGACATCTGACTTTAAACAGTTTTGAACTACATTTTCAAAGCAGCTCCCCAGGAACACTCATTACCTCTTGTTGTCCCAACATCTTGGTTGCAAGGCTCTCCTGTGGGCGAAATTTCATTGTCTTAAAGAATTACCTATATCATCTTCACAGCTTCTGTAACACCAGTTTTTAATGTTAGCACTTAATTTAGTAGAACAGCCAATAAAATTTTTTTACTTTGAGATTTATATATTAAAACTTGATGTTTCAAAAGTTTATAATAAAGTAGAGTTGTGAACCAACCTCATGGCTATATGTTTATTGGTAATTTATTTTGACTAACTACACATAAATGGCTGGTTGAAGCTTAATAGTCAGGGGCATCAATCATGTAAAAAGGTCTTGAACCTTTTTGAAGAGTTGTTATTAACACATTGTTAAAACTGTCTTTCTGCACTGGCTGTGACTGTACAGTCTTCAGTTTTTTATTCTCTTGAGTTATCATTGTTTAAGCTGAATCTCCACATGGTACTAAAGTACTTTGACAGTTGTAATAGAATTGTAAGAAAAAGATGCTTGCATTTTTAAACTACTGAAATGACAGCTTTATTTTTAGCTAGTTTTTATTTATGGATGCCTCTCAATTTTCTACCTAACGTAGACAGATGGGGCTATAAATTCTAGTGAGATTTCCCATTTTGGGTGTTTATTGCAGAGATGTCTGCATAGAAAGAAATCTCTAAACATGGTTTCCTTTGTTCTGCAAACGTGGCTTCCTTTGTTAACTTGACACATTTCACCCTATCAAACATATTTAAGTTAGCAGTCAAGACAGCAGACTTTGAGGAAAACTGTGGACACATTGTTTTCTTGATTTCCCTCCTTTTCTTTTTCCACTTTCTCAAGGATGGCTGCTGTAGGACATGCTCATGTTTCCCTTGGCTGCCCCTTCATTCCTGTGAGTTCTTCAGAAGCTGGGATCTACATTTGTCTTCAGATCTGTAAGCTTTTGCAAATGGTAGAAAGACTGATGTTCTTTCTATCCAGTTGATTTTAGAGCAGTGTAACGTAGGCTTGGATTTTTTTCAAACATCTATTTTATATAAGATTCTAATATGCCTCTGCCTCCCTTCCAAAACCACTTTCTCCCGACCTTAGGTAGGATATTTGCAGGGAAAGGGGCTGTAGACAGCTTTTAACTAGTTTCTGCTGATTAGGATCATTGGGTTCTTTGGGGATTTACCAGTCTCCGTGGTCATGATACCAGCAGTCCAGTCAAACAGCAAAGCAGCAAAACTTAGCAGCAGCAGCAAACAGCAAGCAACAGCAACAGAGACAGTTCCAATGAGCAAAATCAGCCAGACTCCACCTAAAGGGCATGAGTCTGACAAAGTGACAAAACTCCAACAAAACAAAACAAACAGTTCTCTGGAGTGGTTCTCTCTTCGAAAACCAGCAAAACGACGCAAACCATTGCAAAACGTAGAGATGCAAAAAGGTCTGTTTCACTGTCTGCGGGATTCTGTTTATTCCTTCTCGAAGTGCATACGAGAATGTTTTCCAGCTCAAAAAACCCAGGCCCTTCATTTTCCAGCTGAAAAACATCATATGCTTTTTTGGGGATTTGTTTTCTGTGGAGGCTGATTTTAACAGGGGCTGTTTTTGTGGGGGGAAAAAAAAACATTCCCACATCCCACACTTAAGACCAAAACAAAAAAAACGTATTCACGTGGAACAACTGAGTTTCCAAAGAAACTGCTTCAGTGTTACGTCCATTAGAAGTCTACTGCTCCCCACCCCCCCGAAAAAATTTCAAGAATAAATTGTAGAATACTTGATTTGAAATCCTGAAGTTATGACAAATCAAAGAATATATAATCAATACTACAACTCAATATGTAGAGTTGGAAAGCAAAGTACAAGCATAATCCTTTCCCTATTTCTGAGTTTAAGACCATTCAGCATCTTGGGCACTTTAGTAAAGAGTATTTCTTTGGATAATATCAACAAAATTTCAGGGACTACATTAGCCAAGTTCACCATTCAAAAGTCTGTAACTGAGGATGTGGCTTGGGGTGTGGCTCCGTGGTAGAACCTTTGGTTAGGACATTCAAGCCATGAATACAATATTTAGCATTTTACACAGGCACATTTAGACACACATGCATAGACACGCAATTATGAACATAAAAAGTCTCTTAAATTGATCTAAAACATGTCACATGTTTGAATCTAATGCTCATAATTTCAGAAATGCTCATAGTTTCCCATGGCATAACTTCAAATATTTGAAAAAACATTATCTTCCATTTATCTAGTGGTTTTCTGGATACAGTTTACATCAGATCATGAAAACCAGTTTTCAAAACTTCAAGAAATCTACAAGTTGGTTATCAAACTAGCCACTATGAAAAATGAAATAAAGCAAATTTCAGTTAAAGAAAATATATCGAAAACAAAAGTAGTGAGATAGCTCTTCAGTTCTTGATTATTTTATTCCGCTTTACTATTATCTATAATTAATATTTTTGTACCTGTATGTATACTAGAAATAACTATGTATAATTATATAATTGTAGATTGATGCTTGTACCCCTCCCAGAGTGGATTACTAGAAAAAACAAATCATCAATATGACCAGATTTGGAGGTTGGCCTTTGAGAGCTGACTCTGTAACCAGGATGACACCCTCAAGAGGTGTCAAGAGGGAGCTTAGGCCCACTCAAGGAGTTCATTTGACCCTATTGTTAGATACACTCTTTAGCTGATACCGCTCTTTCTTTGCAATCAACCCTTGGCTTCCTACAACTGACAGGTCTCTGATCTGAAGGCACAAGAAGCAAGCCTATCTTCTTTCTTCCTCACAGAAAAATTTAAGGTCCTACCCATTACCTGACTTTTTCACATATAAGTCATGTGGAATGGAACTTCCTGCCCATTCCTTAAAACGTATGAACACTGAATTAATTTTGTTCAGACTTTTTCTGAAGGCTGTTTCTCCTTCAGTCTCCCCATCATGTGGTATATTTTGGCTATTCTTATACTCTCTCCCTTAAGATGTCTCTCTGGAAGTTCTCATTTACTTCAAGGCCTAGTCATGACCTTTCATATTCACCAAACTTTCTCCTATAATAATGTTTCTTTCTGAAGAGTAATTACAGTTAGCTTTCTTTCCATAGACCTGCTGTTTTCCCATTACTTTTTTTTTTTAAATAACATCTTTAACATGTGAAGACACACAGACAGGACATTTATTATAAAGCAGAAGTGGTTAACTTCTTCACTGCATGTAGCGTCCTCCCTCTATATTTAATGATGTCATGAAGGTAGCTGGAAATGGGCCACAATGGAAGTACATTACATCATAGAATTAACAGACATTAGATATTATGGCTTTCTTTGATTTTTTTTTCCCCTAGAAAGCTAGTTATTATACAATTATCAGTATACCACTAAATAATCTGGCTAAACATTTTCAGTTTTTTTGTTTGTTTGTTTGTTTTTTGTTTTTGAGACAGGGTTTCTCCCTGGCAGTCCTGGACTCACTTTGTAGACCGGGATAGCCTTGAACTTACAGAGATCCACTTGCCTCTGCCTCTCTAAGTGCTGGGATTACAGGTGTGCGCCATTGCACCCAGCCTGGCTAAACTTTTTGCATAGCTCTTTTTCTCTAAAAATCTCTCAAAGCTAGTGTGTTTTACAGACAACTGCACTTTTCACATGATTCTATCCGGAACTTAACTCAAAAGATTTAATGCACAATGGAGAATTCCTACTAGTAATTTTAACATTGTGTTTTTGTTGCATACAGAGACAGTTACTCTTTTAAATATTAGTTTTGCTATACATATACACTTTGTAAAAATTTAAGAATAAAAAAATTACTTACTTACCTACCTATCACCGGGATTTTGGAAAGAGGACAATATTTTCGATTAAAAATTCATGACAAAAACATAAAGTTTGGGCAGTAGGCGGCACTTGCTTAGCATACATGAAGCCTACTTCTCATTCTCCGCAATGCAACAAAATACAGCAAAAGAAAATATGCTAACATAAATGAAACTGATTATGGGATTTTACCAACATAAATAATGTGTAGGTTAAAGAAAGTCCTAGTCTCAATAAGAACAGCAGTGGTCAAACAAATACCAAATATTGCTTTCAAGCTGAATTCATCATTTTTATAAAAGCATGGATAAGTTTGAGGAAGCCTTAAGGAGACTAAGAATGGGATGGGGATTGACTTTGATTTTATTATTGTATAACAGGCTTATAATTTTAATTAAGTTTTGGTAAAATGAAAAATGTTTGTTTATATTCGCAAGTGATTCACAAAAATTATTTAACACATATCAATAACTGAGAGCATAGTCTACAAAAAGCCTAGTCCCAGTTTAAAATAGTAGATAGGTAAAAACACCATTGAAAAAAAGTTAATTTGCATTTTCATACCTTAAAGGATTCCTTCATCAGGTTTTCAGAATGAAAAGTAAATCTAAGTGGGCAGCGGCAAAGCGTTAAGGAAACATGTTTAGAAAAAAGGTAAAAGAAAGAGAAAAGTTATGCTTTTCTGTTTAATCCAGAAATGCAGGAAGAGTTACAACCCACAGGGTCTGCCCACTGCAGCCCGGAGGTCCTGCAAGCTACTGCAGCAGAGGTGAGATTAAGGGATAGAAAAGGTACAGCGTCTCATTTAAGAATGACTTATTCTGCCTATATCTTTATCATGGCTTAAGACAAGTCTGTCTTCTTAGACTTGGCACAACTATCTGCACCAAGGCCTTGAGATCCTATTTATTTCATTATCTTGACCAGTTTCTTTCTTTCTTCTTTCTTCTCCCACTCTAACTCAAGGTCAGACACCTGAGGTCATGCTCTGACTTCTAAATGGGCACATTGACATTCTCACACATCATGCACATTTATTCATAAGCATCATACACACACACACACACACACACACACACACACCAAGAATTTTTTAAAGTATTAACATATTTAATGGGTGCCACTATAAGTAGTTAAGATAAACAGAGTCAGCAGAAGAGAAAATAAAGACATGGAATCTCAAGAGAAGTAAAATACAGAGCAAAGGGGACTAGGAGTTGGGAGATGAAGCCACAAATATCCATACATGTTATAAATATGAAAGAACATACTTACAGTATTGGGTGAAACTGAGGGCTGTTTTTAGTAACTGATGGATCTGAAACAATTATTTTATAAGCTAAATGCGGGAGAATAGTGAACCATAAAGCAGTATAAAAAGGCGGAGTACAAGTCAGGTGGGCAGTAACGAATTCACTGCAGTGCAATAGCACATTCTATGTAAGTTTTCAGGCAAGGTAGTAGAAGTTGAAAAAGTTCACATTTCGCCATCTACACCAAAATCTTATCTAAAAATTATAACACATAAATAATGATCCAAATAAAATTTTCCAAGAAAAAAATCACAAACACACTAAAGTACTATGGCTATAATCTTGGAAAAAAGTTAAAGAGAGTTTAGAAAGTCAATATTCAAGAAGTAGAAGGTAATAGTACATATGTATATGTGTGTGTGTATCATCAGCATAATGTCTTCATTCTATTTTTTAATTTACTATTTTTCTTTAAATTTACTTAAGTCATGCAATACTGCTGTGAATTAAAAAAAAATCATAGACATGAACTCAGTGGCTGGCTTTTTGATTACCTCCCCCTGAGGAGGGAACAGCATTACCAGGCCACAAAAGAAGATAATGCAGCCAGTCCTTATGAGATCTAATAAGCTAGGGTCAGATGGAAGGGAAGGAGAACCTCCCCTATCAGTGGTCGTAGGGAGGGCTATGGGAGGAGTTGAAGAGAGGGAGAGTGGAATTGGGAGGGAATAAAGGAGGGGGCTACATCTGGGATACAAAGTGAGTAAACTATGATTAATAAAAAAATAAATTAATTAAAAATAAATAAATAATTGAACTTTCCAAAACAAAACAAAAACAAACAAACAGGAAACAAAACATAGGAGCTACCAATAGCTTTATAAAATTCTAATACCAAAAAAAATGGCATGTCACTGCAGATTGATCCTCTGTACATGTGATTCGGGCACTCCAGCTTGGGATATGCAAGACTAGCAATAGTTATTATTGGTGCATGAATAACCTAAAGGATTTTTTTGGGGGGGAAATGATTATGGATTAGTTTCAAGATGACTGACTATATTCTCTTGTCTTTGAAGAGAACTATTGGCCTGACTTGTGACTACTGTACATTTGTAAGAAGCAAAAATGGATGGGTGACCAGTGGGAAAGCTTATGGTTTAGATATTTACATCAGAACATCTGAGAGATGGTACCTGTGGATGACAATTTCTGGAAAAATGGTCTTTGTCTGCAAAGGCTGATTGATTAAAACTTCAATGATGTGGATGGCTGGAGCTTAACAGCAAATTTTCTTGGGCTACTGCTAGCCTATTTAGTAGACACTCCTTGTCCCATTCCTGTGTGGAACTTAATCTGTTAAGTTTTGTGACTAGTGGATAAAGTGGAAGTAATATTTGGAAAACAGATTAATCCATTTGAAATGTTTTAACTTAAACAAAACAAAACAAAACAACAACAAAACCTTAGTTCACCAATCAAAAGCTAGCTAAGAATTCTCTCATATAGCAACTGAGGATTATAAATTCTTCACCAGGCTCTAACCACCTTCTTAGTGATTCCAACAAATATTTGAATTTTAGTATATGTATCTTGGTAGCAAGCACTCCAGTTCTTTGAAAAAAAAAAATGCCTTGATTTATGACTATCTTTGTTCTGTTATATAAGAAGTTCATGAAATTGTTGCCTCATTTGAACAAGGAATGTTGAGTCACCTAAATCCGTGTTCCTGGAACATGGTTACTAATAGTTGGCTCAAGACTTGGAAAGGGGCACGGTGGAGATGAGGGAGGGAGGGAGGGACTGGGAGGGAATGAGGGATCGGGACACGGCTGGGATACAGAGTTAATAAAATGTAACTGATAAAAAAAACAAAATAAAATAAAATAAAATAAAAATAAATAAAAAAACAAGTAAAAAAAAAAAAGAATAAACTATCATTTATTTTCTTCCGTATGAGACCTGTGCTTGCTTTTGTTTGTTTTGTCAAATGTATTTAGCTATTGATTTATTTACTTTACAGCCTTATCCCAGCCCTCTCCTCTCTTTCCAGTCCCACCCTCACTGCTCCTTCCCCCATTCCTATGCCCCCTCCTACTCAGAGGAGGAGAGCACCCCAACGGGCACCAACCCACCGTGGCACCTCCAGATGCAGCAGAACTAAGCACATCCTATACCACTGGGGTCAGACAAGGCAGCCCAGATAGGAGATGAGGATCTGGATGCAGGCAACAATCTCAGAGAAGGCCTCAACCCTCATTGTTCGAGGACCCACATGATGACCAAGCTGCACATCTGCTATGTATGTGTAAAGGGTCTAGGTCCAGCACATTCAGGCTCTTTGGTTGGTGGTTCTCTGTGAGCCTCCATGGGCCCAGGTTAATTTACTCTGTAGGTCTTCTTGTGGTGTCCTTGACCCCTCCTGTTCTCTCTTTTCTTCCTCCCACTGTTCCACAAAGCTCCCCAAACTCCCCTTATTCTTTGGCTGTGGGTCTCTGCATCTGTTTCCATCAGCTACTGGATGATTCCTCTCATAAGACTGTCTGCCCAATCTCTTCATATCTATTCAATATAGTAATTGAAGTTTTAGCTAGAGCAATAGGACAACTAAAGGAGATCAAGGGAATACAAATAGGAAAGGAAGAAAACAAAATATCACTATTTGCCGATGATATGATAGTATACGTAAGTGACTCCCATAATTTTACCACAGAACTCTTACTCCTTGATAAACATCTTCAACAAAATGGCTGGATACAAAATTAACTAGAAAAAAAAATCAGTATATAAGCAATACATTGGCTGAGATAGAAATTAGGGAAACAACACCATTCACAAATAGCAACAAATAATATAAAACATCTGGGTGTAACTAACCAAGCAAGAGGAAGACCTGTGTGACAAGTCTTTGAAGAAAGAAACTGAAGAAGATATCAGAAGATAGAAAGATGCTCGTGGGTGGGTAGGATTAACATAGTAAAACAGAGATTCATGTTTTATATCAGCATATGCAATGTTTTGTGGGTTTTTTTGTTGTTGTTGTTTGTTTTTGTTTTCTTTTCTTTTCAGCCTGATACAGGCTACAGTCTTTTGGGAAGAGGGAGCCTGAATTAAGGTGGACCTATCTGCATTGCCCACGTGGCACGCCTGGGTTGGCTACCCAGAGGCTATTTAAGCTGTGGGCTGGCTTTCCCCAGGGTCCGAGGATTGTTCAAGGTTCCTGAATAAACTGCATTGAAAAAAAAAAAAAGAAAATGGTTCTATGAGACTGTCCTGTAAGCAAGTCTGTGGTATACTTTTAGATTAATGATTGGTAAGACCCAATCCACAGAGGATAGTTCCACTCTGTCCACAGTTGTAGAATCAAGCAGGCTGAGCAATCCATGAGGAGCAAGCAACTAAGCCGCATTCTTTCATGACCTCTGCCTTAGTTCTTGTCTCCAGAGTCCTGTCTTGAGTCCCTTAACTTTCCCCCATGGTAGATGGTTATTTGGAAGTATAAGAAAAAATAAACCCTTTCTTCTCCACATAGCCTTTGGTCATGGTACCTAGCTCAGCAGTAGACACGTAATATAGTTTACTTTTCCCTTTTTAAGTTTGTTGCAGGAACTCTGATACCTATACAATGTATATCTTATTGTATGATTCTGCCACCACTGGAAATTCTGAAAAGTGTGTTTATATGTGAAACAGCAAAAAGGAAGTGTATTTTAATAGAAGATGGAACAAGTAAATCCATTACATCCACCGAAAGTCCTAGATTGGACAGAACTGTACTGACAAGTGTGTTTTCTTTATGTAGTATTAGAGAGTATAATTAGAGAAGAACATCTTCTCAAATCAACATATCTCCTTTAAAATCCAAGTTGCTTTCTGTGGGAACATAACCTTTCTTCTCATGGCTGCTTGTGAAGTTGAAGAAAGAGGCCTCATTCACAGCAAGAGGATGTGCAATAATGTGCATATCTTCCTAAATGTTAAAAACTCATTTAGCTTTACAAAGAAATTGTCTTCACACAATGAAAACCTCCCAGGAAGTCCAACTGCTTATTTGTTTGTTCTTTCAAGTGAAACAAATCATCATTAAAAGGTTCAGCTTCAAATTAAGACCTTTTAGAAGCTTAGAGGGTCTTACTCACAGAAGTTCAAATCCCTTAGAAAATGGCATTGCTATCTCTGAGAAAGAGGAAAATAGCAACTGATGAGATTCAAATCATTCTCTATCTTCTCATTCATTAATTTTAAACATAATTCATAGGCCATTATGCTTTAGAAATCAAAAGAATTATTTCTTATTGTAGCCCTTCATTTTTCATCATTATACACACACAATATCCAATTTCACCCCACTCTTTCAAAACGGCACTTAAAGCAGGCAGGAGAGATTAACTCCAACACTTACATTTGGCTTTAATTCATAGCTTTATAAAGCTATTTATGAGTCTAAATATGTATTTACACAATAGAACATGATGAGTCATTTTAAAAATATAAACATACTAGTTTTAAAAATTGCTTAAGTATGGATTTCTGCCTGGGACTTTCTTGGGATGTTCCTGTGTGAGTCACAGCAATAACTCACTAATATTTGAGTCACGCCACATCTCAGTGCAAAACAAATAATATAACAAGAATGAGCAAAGGGTAGAAATAACTCTCAACATAGTAAAAACATTTTCATCTTTTACCTTTTTGGATATTCCACAACCATACAAGCACTGGCCCTCTGCTCAAATAGAAACACCTTCAATCTATTCTGACTGTGCTTTCAATAGTACTATAGGGTCGCTGTTTAAAAACTCTAATAATGAAACACTGGGGAAGATAGTTTCAGAAACTAATAGTATTCACTTTCTGTAAGGAGAAATATAGCTCAAAAGCCTTTGTTCTTGGCCAGACACTCATGTCACTACACGACCAGTCTCCCTTTGCTTCTTAAAAAGTCATACATTTAAAAAAAGTACTTGAAATCTTATTTTCTTTTAAATGAGGCTGAAGATGAGTACTATTTGAGGCTAGTGTCAATGGAATCAGATGCTTGAGGTGGGTATTACTACCTTAACCTATCATTGCCAGTTAGGAATCTTGTACCAACTGGAGCAGAAGTAAAAAAAAAAAAAAAAACAGACATTCATTTTTATGGGAAGCAGAAGAAAAGAAGACACTGCAATACGTATCTGCTCTTCATTCTTGTGCTGACTGCATCCACTTATGTAGTAGGGTAATCGCTTCTAAATATTGTACCAAAAATATATCTGCTGTAAGTGTTGCATGGCATACGTCTGTTCTTAGTATTTCCTGAGAATTTCTATAGACGCCTATTTAAAATATTTGACCATGGATCTATTCCCTGTTCTTTCTCTCTTCATCCCCTTCTTTTGTAAAGTAATGTTCCCAAAAGCATGCTCCCCCACTGGGGGGAGGAGACAGACTTTGATTGGAAAATTGTCTAGGGAGCATACTGAGGAGTGCTTTCTAGATAAATGGCTGCTGAGGTTGAATGAAGCAAGATTAAGCAAGGGAAAATAGTTGAATTGAAAGAATATCTCAAAAAAAAAAAAAAAAAAAAAGCATCCCAGAAGCTATGGAAGCTGTGGGATTGGAATTGCATTTAAGACCTGTGTTACATCTAGAAAATGGGAGACTAATCAGTGTGTTGGTTTGGAATCTGAGGATTCAGTTGTTTAGGTTTTTATAGTCATGTAAGTGGAAGCTGGGATATGATGTCAAATTTGTGATTTGAGATAAGGAAAAAGGCATAATGTCTCTCAGAGCCAGGGCTGACCACATCATTAGAAGAGCAAAATTAAGCTTTGGAATGATGACTATCTTTCTATCTCCTCCCTACACAATCTACTGACTGAGGAGGAGATCTAAAACAATTTTAGGATGCTAATCCACTGTCTTCTCAGATTGCTGGCTTTCTGAGTAAAACATAGCTTAGATTCAATTTCTGGTTTTTGTCTCTGTGACAGGCAGCAGGGCTGTTTATATCGTTACTGAAGAAATGCCATCTTGAAGCAGAATGGGACAGAGCAGGCTTTCACAAAGCCTTCCAAAATTAGCGTATAAAACATAAGCCCACAGAAGAGAAAGGCTGGAAGTACTCTCTCTCTCTCCTTGGACTAGGCCAACTAAAACTAGACACAAGCTTAGATAAATAGGTACAGAAGCAAACCACAGTAACTTCTTCTTACATATGGCTCATAATTCTGCAACACACACCTTGGATAGATACTTAAGATGCTGATGAAACATGTAATACACAAAGCTGTGTGCAGAACTACATGTAGCAGAGCATGCTCAGAAAAGTTGGTATTGTACAAATGGCCTACAAAACCTGTGCCTGTGCTAAGTAATATAAAGACCCTAATTCTCTACGCAGTAAGTTGTTGAACTGTTGAATTCTCATCTGCTAGACCCCATCCCCAATACCAATCTAGTAAACTTTCTGCTGCAAAAGTGCCTTGCCTCAACTTTTTTTCAGGGTTACAAGAGCTCAGAACATCTCTAGAGTATAAACCTGTGTAACAGTCGATATCAATTAAGTGCTTTTTAGAAATCAAACAGAATGTTAATATAGCAGGTTTACATATAAACTTGTTTTTTTTTCTATAATTGCTGACCCATATTTTTAATATCCCTTGGTAGGGCGATTTAGATTAAAGGCAGGTTTAAAATCTAGACCAAATCTATCATTTAGCAAAAACCAACAAAATTTAGACAAGTGTTCACTTGTCAGAACCTAGTCACATCTTAGAAAAACAATATTTCAGGCCTCTACGTAGTTTGATACCTGATGATGGATGTACAAAAGATTAACATGCTCAATGCATTTAGGATATAACACTAATAGTAACCATGCTAAGAAGATTTGCCTTTCTAAAATTTTCTGTGCTTTTTTTTTTTGTTTTTGTTGTTGTTTTTGTTGTCATTGTTATCTATTACTGATAGTTACAAATGAATACCATTGTCATTTTATGCTCATACTTTTGGAAAATGATTTTTAAAACATTCCCAAGGCCATGTTACTAGAATTACTTCAGATTTAGATGAGAATAAAGGCTATATTATTACCCTAAAACTTGAACTATTATTTAATGATCATTCCAAAATATACAAATTTCAGGACTAAAATTATTCCCATATTATGTGTTATGTAAACATTAGTTATATTGCTTGTAAGTCACTATAGCTTTTGAAAACAGTGTTGCATTACTTTCTGTAGTCTGACAGTGACCAAAAAAAAAAAAAAAAAAAAAAATGTCAGAGACAAGTAAAAGGGAAAATTAGATTTCCTTTCATAGGTTTCAATACATCCAGGTTAGGAGGATAGAAGTGAGTTTTTTATACAGTGGTAGCCAGCAAACAAAGAAAGGGAGTAAACAGGACAGTGTTAGGGCAAAACCCAGCCTTCAAGGGCGGGCTTCCAATGACTCACTCTGTCCAATTAGCTTCTACTTTCCACCTTTCTCAAATTCCCAATGTTGCTATCATATTTTGCATTCACCAAGGAGTTAATTTATTACACAGAGGCATCATGATCTAATTACCTATAGAAATGTCATAACCAGTGTATGCAGAACCTCAATACACTAATCTCCAAAGCATTTATCCTTTCAGTCCAGCTTACAGTTAAGATTGGCAGCTACAAACTTGTTTAAGGCTGTGTTACATAAACCTTTAACCAACTTTTCAAAACTGGAAGCACTATTTCTTATCATTCTCTCCTGTACTGGGATAGAGTTTGCTGAAAAAAGAAAAATGTGTGAAATTTGGGAGTTAGAAATGATATGGCAGCCATTATTCTCTGCAGACTGTGGTAATTAAGTCGTTATTCATACAGGTATTTAGGTGCTATGTTCCTCTCCTCCACGCTGAATCTTCATATTTCTTCCTGAATGTTGATTCATGAACATCAGTAGTCAGAGTATCATGTCCTGGTTTTGGACAGATAGTGAGGGAATCCGCACGTTATGGTAAACTTCAGAAACTACTTTCAGAGTTTTTTTCTCATGGTCTCAGCTAGCTGTATCTAGCCACTCAGTTCTTCTGATTCTTCATATTTTCTTCTTTATTTTGGTCTTTATTATTTTACAATTAAGAAAAGTCTAACGCCTTAAATAAAGCATTTATTTTATGTTTATAATGGTTCTGCTTTGCTTATTAAGTTCTGAATGATACAGAAATCAGTGCATGGGGAAGAATGTTAGCATAATAAAATCTTAAGCCAATAGGCTTTGGGATCACTTATTGAGCCTCACAATACTCACAGAAAGCCCATAAAGTTTTAAAGAGAAGTTTACTAGATGTGCCGTGCATTTGAATCCAAAACGGCAAAGTCAGTTCAAACTGAAAAGGAGGCATTGAGTCTCAAATTTCTGTAGGCATAAACTAAGGTGAAATATTTAATCAGATAAAATGAAAGACATTTCCTCAGGAAATGGAAGTTTTGTCAAGGAAAGGTACCCGGAATCTAGATCGTTACATGCAGCCGAGAACCATGGACCACAAAAACAGTGCCAGAGAAAACTGAGGATTATTAAATCAGTAACACCCAACATACCTGGTGAAGTTAGGAAACATAAACACATGTTATTAGCTATATCTTGCTTTATGTTTACATTTCCATTTCTTTTACTTTAAAAAATATATTTTGTTTCACAGCTACAGTTATGAACTCCTAGTTTTGTATCTTGTTCACTTTTTTGTTCACTAACAATACTGTCGTATTATTTTAATGCTGGTTAATGTTGGTTACTGGAGTCTCATATGCCTTGTGTTTTTAAGCGCAAAAGACCTTAGGGTAAAGCCTAAGGGGAATCCGAAGAGTCACCCTGACAGATAATCAAGTATAAATGAGAACGTGCACTTTGAGTCAGAGCTAAATCCTTCCATGAGTGGACATGACTTTGAGGGCTCTCAGGTGGAAATTCATACCATTACCATATGGAGGGGATATGTATTATATATAGTTACCAAGCAATTGATTCTTCTCAAGTCTAGACGTGCGTGTACCTTTAGGGGCGGGAGGAGCGATAGACACTATCTCCTGTGATACCCCCCTTTTAAAATTATTATTATTATTATTTATTACAATTTATTCATTTTGTATCCTTGCTATAGCCCCTCCCTCATCTTCTCACGGTCCCACTTTCTCTCCCTTATCCGCCCCTATGCTCTTCCCCTAGTCCACTGTTCCGAGAGGTTCTCCTCTCCTACTATCTGACCCTGGCCTATCAGGTCACATCAGGACTGTCTGGATCTTCTTTCTCTGTAGCCTAGTAAGGCTACCTGGCCAGGACGAGGTGATCAAAGAACCAGCCACAGAGTCCATGTCAGAGACTGCCCTTCCTCTCCTTGCTAGGGAACCCACGGAGACTGAGCTACCCATAGGCTACATCTAAGCAGGGGGGTCTATGTCCTCTCCATGTATGTTCTTTGGCTGATTCATCAGCCTCTACAGATCCACCTGGGCCCATATTTTTGTGTTTTGTTGGTCTCCTTGTGGAGCTCTTGCCCCTCTAGCTCTTTCTGACTCCCCCTTCTTCCATAAGATTCCCTGCACTCTAGCCAAAGTTTGGCTATGAGTATCAGTGTCTGCTTTGATATCCTGATAGGTGGAGTCTTTCAGGGGCCCTCTGTGGTAAGCCCCTGTCTGGTTCCCTGCCTTAAACAATAGCTGTAGAGCAAGTCACACTGCTTCAGTTTCTGACCTACCTCATGACAGACCTGGAAGGTTTTACTTTCCATTGTCGAAAGAATGGAAAGCAATACAAGTAGAAAGAAATACTTGTCTTTCTAACAACTTTTCTGGAAAATAAGCTCACCACCACAACCATCTTTTCATCTCAGTAGATGTGTGAATGGGATCACCTTGTAGATCTCATTTCCCTACAAGCTCCAGCAAAGCTTGTAGAGAAATGTAACTCCATGAGTGACTCCAATTAAGGTTGCCTTGGAACAGCTAAGCAGCCTGTCTGCTTCCATCTAACTCATATAATTAATATATATAAAAAGCTGGATTTGTTTTAAGCCACGAAACCTGTGCTTACTTTTTATACAGTAATTGATAACTGAAAAACATAGAAATAAATACAAAAATGAAGAGTTAAACAACTGATCGATATAAAAGCTCGTGTAAAAGCAGGACTGCATTATATAGGACAAGACTGGTGTGTCACCCTTTCTTTCCTTAGACTGTCCCCACCTTTGTGAGGCTTTAAATACGTTACTACTCATAGAGGCTAACTAAGGACTAGGAGAAGGTGCTGCATACTGCCTATGTTAGCATGAGAGCAAGGGAGAATTAAATAATATGGTTGGATTGCCCTCAAGGTTTAAGTAAGAAAATATTTTATTTTTATTGTTTTACTTTTAGAGTGATATGAACCCAGTGTTGGTGCTAAGAACCAAACCAGGGTCCTCTCCAAGAGCAGAATATACTCTTAACTACCTAACAATCTCTCCAGCCTATATTTTCATCCATTCATGTACACTGAATATTGAAGTATCATTTAAAAAGTAAGTAGAAAAACTTAAAGTAATAAAATAAATGAGGTGGAAAACAAATCTTTAATACTGTGGAAGAAAAGGACTTATAAAACAGCAATACCTAAAGATCTAATACTATAAAGGTCCTGAGATGTCATTGATTGGTTGCACATCAGCACTAAATGCATACACTTAAGAAAACAACAACCATGAAATAAAGGGAAAGTGATAAAAGTTTATTTCAAAATAGATCAGCTATCGTTTGAATAGGGAGTGTGCATTTGAAGCTGATTGCTTGTTTACTTCCTTCCTCAGGGACAAGAACATATGCAAATGACAAACATAAGGAAATGGGGAGAAGTGAAAAGGAGAGACTTTATAGAAACTACTAAAAAAGCAATAATGAGGAATGATTTAACAAAATTCAAAGGTTTCAGATAATTTGAGAGCCTGGCACAGCAGATGGCAAATATAGTTCAATTCAGACAAACATTTAAAATAATGTGAAGCAATGGAGAACTACAAAGGAGGGCTGTGGAAACACATTTCAATGGACCAATCACCCAACATGCCAGCAAGGAAATATTTGGAAACTTTTAAGTATCAGCTTAGAGCAAAGAAACAGTCTTCTTAGATGAAGACCAGAATAAAGAAACATTTCAAGAAATCGTTCTTACTTTTTGGGGGAGAAAAAGAACATGGAATGATAACAAAAATATTTAGAAAAGGAATAAAATACATAGTTCAGGGAATATGAGATTCTTAGTCATAACTATAGAAGATTTAATTTCCTTATGAGATGAAACAGCATTGGTATAAGTGTATGTTCTAGTGTGAATAAAAAATGTCACTTTGTTTTGAGGATGCTCTGGAAATTTTAGGAGAAAGGACTTATTCAAAGAAATTACTAGGTTAAGATGACAGAAAGAAGTGTTTAAAATGATGTGCACAACAGATATCATATGAAACAGGTTTACCGGATGGAAATGGAGAAAGGAGAAACAGGGATAGACATGATAGGAGGAAAAGAGGGAGTGTTTGCACAGAGAAAGGAGAGAGAGAGAGAGCAGGAGAGAGCAAGAGAGAGCAAGAGAACAAGAGAGAGAGGTAAGAGGTAGGGGGTCCCTTTTTAAAAATATATTTATTTTTATTAATTATATTTTATTCACTTTGTATTCCAGGTGTAGCCCCTTCCCTTGTCCCCTTCCAATCCCACCCTCTTTTCCTCTTCTCCTCCTATGCTCCTCTTCAAATCCACTGATAGGGGAGGTTCTCCTTCCCTTCCTTCTCATCCCAGCCTATCAGGTTTCATCAGGATTGTCTTCTCTGTGGCCTAGTAAGGCTGTTCCTCCCTCAGAGGGAGGTGATCGAAAAAACCAGCCACTGAGTTCATCTCCAAGACAGCAGGTAGGAGTCCTTTTATCCCAAGCCCCTGTGGGTGGTGATGAATGATGACATCATAAGTTATTAGGCAACCAAGAAGCAGTCTCCCTAAATGCTAACAAGATGGCTCTTACAGTTCTCTTCTTCTCTATTCTTCTACTTATACACTCTGAGGTTTCTGTTTCTCCATACATTTTCTTCTCTCCATGGTGTTCAGATTCATAATGATTTCAGAAACATAGAACCAAGTTACCAAGGGCTGAACCCTCTGAAACTGTGACAGGAAATAACAGGCCCTTCATTGATATTTTTGTCACAACTTGCATTTTATTTGTTTGGTAACAAAAAGCATCAATGTGCTAATTCATTTAATGGAATATGTTTTCATACTTTTTGTAAAAAATAATATCTCAAATTGTGAGGAAAAGTGATGTCTCACTGTGAGACATCTATATGTGGGCCTCTCTATGTCCCTTCTCCTCAGAGCGCACCCACAGATTTCCTCTGCTGTCCAAAGTCATGCCTCTCGAATGAGAGAGCAAAACATCATCTGCCCTCTCACAAGTCAACTTACAGTCAAACATCAGGTGCCCAGCTTGCAGCAAAACATCACATGACAAAACTGAGTATTCAAGGAAACCAGAAACTTCCACTTCAGAGGTAGAACATTATCTCTTTTTTGAGATAATGTATTCCCACCTTGAACACAGAATCACACCCTCTGCGTATTCACTATGGTTCTACCATAAGTCTCTCTGATGGCCCACTTTTTTGCATCCTAACTCAGGGAGGCAAAACTTCTCTTCCTAAGTCTCTGTCTTTCTGATTCTAGCCATAATGTCTTTGGAATTTTGGGCTTTTTCTTCTCTGAAGCTAACCCCTTTTGCCATATGGCAAGACTTTCTCTCTCCCTCCTATCTCTTTTCTCCAGACAATGCCAAGATTTACAGTTTACCTTAGCTGTGGTTCTTCTCTTAAACTCTAATAAAATTATCCTCAAGCTTCCTTAACAGACTGTTGCTAAATTCTTTCAATAATGATACTGAGACTCCAAAAATGAAACTTCAATTTTCCTAATAACATAAGCCCAGAACGTTGAAGGCTTTATTCTATTCTATTTACAGTAAACATCTCATTGGTGTGTTTTTGTCTCAGGTCTTGTATTTTATTTAGACATGATAAAGTCAATTCTTCTATAGTACTTTCAGTATGTTCCTATATAGTGAGTAATTTTGTATTTTTTTTAAAACACAGAAATGTTATGGGAATATGTTTCTGTTTTTAATCCCAGGTGTTGGATATGGAGCTGCTTCAGATTGTCCAAAGCAGCTGACTATAATTTTCCTTGTGCTTTTAGCAGGGGCGTGATTTTAGCAGCTGCAGATAGTTTCTGCCAGTATATGACATTTAGAACTCTGGAGACTTTTGAGAGAGAACATAAATGCTAGACCCCCTAGAGGTGCTGCTGCTGGTTGGTGGTTGCTGGTTGCTTTTGGTGCAGTTTTTCAAGTGGTCATGCACAAAGAGACAATAAGAAAAATTGGATATCCTGACAGTTAATATCAGCCCCAAGAAACACAATGCCCCTAATCAACAGGAAGTAGTCTAATGATAGTGATGCCCCCTTTCCTCTCTATTATTTTTTCTCTCCTATCTACTGTTGGGAGATTGAAAGAATGGGATAAGGGTGAAGAAGTTTGGAAGAGAGAAAGGAATGCATAAAGTGCCAAACTCCAGCTATATTACTAAATCGACAATCATGTTTAAAAATTCTTTTACCCTCATCTATTGAAACAATATGGAGCCATCTCTTATCTTTAGAGATCATTTTTGCAGTATAAGATATGTTGGTCACATGTTGTTTAAATAGCTTAGATATCATAGTGTACTGGTCCATATTGATTTTGAACTGGAATTAAAACCGTTCTTTCAGATATATGTAGAATCAGTGTGCTGAAGGGAAAAGAAGACTCAGAGATGCATACGGAAACACAGACTTAACTCAGGTAAAGCTTTAAATTGATGTTTATGGAACAAGTTCTCCAGATACCCAAATACAGGATATTTAGATCCCATTGTGATCCCCAAGATTGTGAACTATAAAACCTATTTCATGTTTGGTGTGGTTCAGCCCTAACACACACCTTTAATCCAAGAGCTGTCTGTTTATTATAAATAGGTGATTAGGGTGTAGTTCAGTGCCCAGAACACACCTTTAATCTAGGAGTTTTCTGTACACAGGATTTAATAAAGCTAGCCCTGGGTCAGCAGGCAGAGCAAGAAACCAGCCGACAGGGGATAAAGCTGACGGGGACTAAGGAGGGACTTTACGAGATGCTTATTTAAAATATGGTGGAGAAAAGGAAGCTCTTCAGTTCCTTGGCCTTTGGCTTCCAAAGCTCTCGAGCTCTTCACCTCTTCATTTCCTTGGCTTTAGCTCTCTAGCTCTTAGGTTTTTTAGGTCTTTGGACTTGAGTTTTTGGCTTTCTCCTCCTGAGATCTTGTCTGAGCTAGTAGGACTTTTCCTTCTGGGCCAACAGCTGAGCTAGCAAGCTTTTAGTTTTGGGGTTTTGGCCAATCCTTTTGGGATACGAGCAGAGAAGGAAGATCAGCTGCGAGCTTTCTCCGCCTCTCTGAGCTAGTAGGTTTTCACCCCAGCATCTGTCTCCCGAGTCTTGACTGGTAAAACAGAAATGTTGGGATTTTCATTTTTTATAAAAAGACCCAAAAGAATAATATACAACAAAATAACACATGAATGGTGTCGAGTCAAAACATTGAAGATACACACCTAAAATTAGTTTTTTCTTCTTTACTTCTTTATAGGTTTTTAATTGCCTTTGGGTCTTCAAATTAAAAAAAAAAATAGGAGAACTGACTTTTTAAACTTCAAAGCAAACTTCCTGGATAGGATAGATTGTGCAACTCTCAATGTGTAAGTTTCATAAACTTATAGTGGAGTTTGATTCTTTGCTTTATGTTTCATCCATTTGACTGACCCATATAATTATTGTAATTATGTCTTTTTGTCTAGTAAAAAAATGTCTTTTTGTCTAGTAAAAAAAAAAAAAAAACAAAGCTCAGTGATAACAAGAAACATCATTCAAGGATTTTTAAAATTATGCATATTTAGACATTCTAAAAAATGAAGTTAGTTTATTATTTTAAGTGAATTTTTCCTTTCACTTGGCAAGCAGTTGCATGTAGAATTTCCCTTCCTTATTAAATAAGTAAAAAACATGATTCTAACTCTACTAAAAGTAGGGCTCTTGTCATTCATTTTCTCACCCTCTGTCTTCCTCACAGAGTTACAGATGGCAGATGAACAAATATTTGTGGAAAAGAAAACCCACATGAACCACAATTTAATACTTCCCAATGGATTCCCAATTATGATCAAATAATAAAACAAATTTAAAAATACACAGCCAAATAAAATTACACTCACAAATTTATTTTTCTTAAAATCTTATGCAGATAAATTTTGTAGGATTAAAGAGAGGGTTACCAAACTCAAAAGATGAGAGGCAGTTACATTTTTCCGAAGATCACAAGTCACTGCAGTCACAAAGGAACTGAACATTATGTTTGGAAGTAGACATAAAACATGGCAGTTCATGACACGGTATTTATTAAGGAGCACACTTCACACACGGAACATGACTTTTGGCTCTGCTCTGCTCTGCTTAACGCATCCTTTATATAGAACAAACAAAAATGCTTTTGTACATGACATTGTGACAGGGATTCTCATTTAATTCTCTAATGTATTTATAAAAAAAAGAAGATTTTCAACTGTATAAGTTACAATTTCAATATTAGTATAAGCCAAATACAAAGTTGACATCAGCAATACTTGCTTTTAAAAGAGTTGCTTTTACTGTTTGATTAACACCCCTACTGCATGTGATGTTTTTATTTAAGCACTGAAAATATTTCTTGAATATCCTAATTTATAACAGTTATTGAGCAGATACTAATTACTAAGTAGAATTTCAGGCTAGGTGTTTTAGAATAAGTAATAATGACTTGTTTCTGTGTGTGTGTGCATATATATATATATAAAACCACAATGGAAGATTATAAAATGTGGCCAATGGAAGGTTATAAAATGTTGATTTTGAATAGTGGTTCTAAAAAGTAAAAGTCTAAGAGCCTTGGAGCTTTACAGAGCCTTCACTTATCTGCCTAGAATTTCCAGTAATCACAATCTTGACTTTGTCTACTATTTCTACTCTACTTTGAATAATGATATGGGTTATAATCTACCTGGCTTTTAACAGAAGGGGTGTAGTCCATTTGCTAACATGCGTTCATTCAGCAGATGTGTGGTGGTAAGTGATTGAAGAGGTATCTGTTCAGTTCCCTAGAAATTCAGAAATGAATAAAAGAGACAAGTTTATTGTCTCATGGAGCTTGAATTTCAATTGTCATAGGGAAAGAAAAAAATATGAAATGTTAACGTATTGATAAGTACTATAAAGGAATTTAAAAACTAAAAACAGTGTTATAAAATAATGAGTGAGCAGCAAGAAAGAATTCTTGAACTCAGCATTCTCAAATTATTTGTGACCAGGTCATGTGAACCTGAAGTTTGGGTGGTAAGTATTAAGACAAAAGTGCTGGGAGGAGCTGGGAGGAGAATATTTTAGATAAAAGAAAAAAGACAGTAACCAAATCCTGAAGGGTTTTTGTATTTAATTTTGGATGTCATACATATCTAGATATTTAGTTATTATGTAATAATAAGTAACATGATAGATATAAAGAGAGTATATAAAAAATGGTACTTCTATCAGGAGCCTAAATCAAAATACTCAGGCTTATGGTTAGATGCTGTGTGACTCGGGTAGATGAAAGCCAAAGCTACTAAACAGTGTTTTCAACTTAGATTGACTCAAATAAAGGATGTTGTTTAACACAATAGTTTCAGTGTATGTAGTTAAAAATGCACATGATGTCAAATAAACATTCCAATGGGTTTTTAGGAACCATCAAGAAGTAATTATCTTTAGTAAAATTTCATGAATTATGACTTTATTTTTAATTGTGCATACAAACAAGGACTGATTGGGAGGAGAGGGAGGGGCTTATGGGGGGATGCAGAATGAATAAAGTGTAATTGATACAAAATTTAAAAAAAAAGGGAAAAAAATAATTAAGAACCTTAAATAACTTTCAAAAGTGGAGGAAAACATGGAGTTAGTCAATTTACATGGAGCACGTCTCGCCCCTGGGGGCAATGGTCTCCTGAACCTACTCAGACCTCGGACACCACCACTGCTAGTTCTAGAACTGATGCAGGATGTTCCAAGGAGGGGGTTAAGGCTTCTCATAATATTCCCTATAAGCCCACACCTGTTTGTTTATATCCCCCATTTTTATTCATTATTAGCCAGATAGAGCCAAGTAATTGTGGTAATGATACTTGCTTTTTTGCCCAATGCTGGAATGCTAGTAAATTTACTAGCTGGTTACTCGCATGCCTCGCTGGGTGCCTGTGCCCGTTGATGCCCTCACGCTATGACTCTCTTCAGACAGAAAAGGGATCTTGGAACTACAGCCACCATTGTTACTGCCATCTCATTGGCAGCTGTTGGAGCTACCACCACGGCATTAGCCATGAGTCATACTGGGCAGACTGCTCAGACCCTGAATAACCTTTTAGGCAATGTAGTTCATGCCTTAGATGTACAAAAAGGAATTAATGCTCAACTAAAAGGAGGTTTGATGGTGTTCAATCAGAGGATTGACCTCGTACAGGAGCAAATTGATACCCTATGGCAAATCGCTCAACTTGGCTGTCAATGAAAGTATGCTGGACTTTAAGTCACTAGCATATAACATGAGAATTTTTCCTGTGCTGCAAATCTGTCTAAACAATTGTCTAGCTATATTTTATGTAATTGGACTGGAGAATTCGATACTACGATGGAGCAGCTGAGAGTGGCCATTGTCATGGTAAATTCTACCAGAGTGGACGCAGGACTAGCCACAGGATTATCATCATGGATTGCTGCAGCCATGAATCATCTGAAGGAATGGGCGGGCATGGGAGCGTTAGCAGACCTTCTGGTGTTGGTCACCTTGGTTTGCCTGTGGTATATATGCAAGATTATAGTCTCACAACAGCGTAATGCAGCCATGACCATTCAGGCCTTTACAGCCATTGAAGCAGGACAGTCTCCCCAAGCATGGTTGGCTACCATAAAAAGCCAAAATGTTACGCTCAGGATGCGAGGCTAAGCACTGCACTCAGGGTCAGCTGCTTTGGACCCAGAGAAGAGCATGTCTGATTGCATGCGGGTTGATGCCCCAGTTCCCGCCTCTGAGAAAAAGGTATCAGACGGGTCTGATGCTCTTTGGGTGGATAACACCTAAATGAACATCAGTACAAAGTCCCAATTTATTTCTAATATCAGAGATCAGACCTCTACTCTTGCCTGATGCGCCCAAAACAAAAAGGGGGAACTGTAGAGAGCTGCGTAATGCTGCGCCTGAAAGATGGAGCTGGTTTCTGCCTTCCACCTTCCCTATGGTGAGTGCTCTCTGTCACAAACAACTCCACATTTGGCTAAGGCTGAGGATCTGGCTTGCTTCCATGTATGTGGACCTATCTGCATTGCCCACGTGGCATGCTGAGGTTGGCTACCAAAGTGGGCTGGCTTTACCCAGGGTCAGATGGTTGTTCAAGGTTCCTGAATAAACTACATTGAAAAAAAAAAAAAAGAAAAACAAAAAAAAAAAATGTTGATGAAGTTAAATATTCAGGTGAATATTCTAGTAGATATAAATATAATTATCACAGAAGGCAAAATAAAAAGACTATCTAAAATTCTTCTCAAGCAATATTAAAAATTATTGGAAATGCACTGGAAAAACATAAGTTGCTTTTGGTAAAAATCTTTGAAGACAAAAACTTTAATATTTTAACAGAAATTTATTCATATAAGAAAATTAATCCTTGTCATAAAACTACTAGTAATTTCATTACTGACTTGTGTATATGTGACCTGAAAAACAATGTAAGCATTTCAAATGAAATGACTCTCACTGGTTCTTTAAATAATTTTAGGTAAATTGGAAATCTAGTATGCACCAGGGCTCTTATTTTACCTCTATGTCTTGTCTTCAATGCATGGAATGTCAAAATGATGCTTGCAATAACAAAACATGAACGAATCTATGAAATTTAATGTCCCAAATAAAATTCAGCATGCTTGAACAAAAATACATTGAAGAAAAAGTTACTGTAATTATGAAACTTACAGCCATTAAGTTATTTATGCTGTGTATGTTTTTTGCCTCTTTTTATAAACTCTTAAATAAGCAATCTTAGAAAATAATTTTCTGGGAAATTACTGAGATAACCAGAGATAAGAAATTAAAATGAATTATTTGGCAGCCACTGGATGGTAACATTGGATTCAGTTTTGCAAGTGAAATTGCCTCTGTATTGTAAGCAGCTAGAAAACACTTTCTCAAATGATCAACATTTATTTCAAAAATTGTACTTATGGATAATACACAGTTACAAATGATCATGGACTTTCCTTCCAAGAATCAATCCAAGGAGAAATCTTCAAGCAAATAGGTACCTTTTAATAAGTCAAGTTCCTGCTGAGAACTGGAAGGCAATCATAAGAGATAAAGAGTTCAGGCAAAATATACAATAAATAACTCCTACAAAACTAGAAATTTGCAGGGTTCTAAATCTTCAGGAATCCACAGGGTGTTCACAAATATATTTAGAGGGCAGGGCTTTCAGAGCTAACATAAAATCTAACTCATTATCTTCCTGTATTTCATCTTATAAGAATTCTGAACAGAGGGTAGCTAGAATAGCAGAATTAATCTAAACTTCTTTTCCATCAGAAGTTCATTAGAAGTGCCCTTGGCTCTGTTCTCAGCTCCTTCATCCCTGCACATTTCTCCTGCATGACTTCAAAGAGAACTTTCCACACAGGAGATAGGAAAGGGAGGCTGGGGGTTGAGAATTGGGCCACCTCTGTTAAAAGAGAGGCTTAATTAAGTACATATTTGAAGAGTGCCTTTTACATAAGAAAAAAAAAAGCAGTAAGAAAATTCAGTACTATTGACACTGGATAAGAATCGCTTGGTCCTGGGAGCAAAGCCTTTCAGAGATTAAGGGAACAGTTTATATTCTTCTGCTCCAGGCAAGCATTTTTTTTCAATGGGTTTCTTTATTGATCTGTCATCCTGAGAGAGTCAGTAAATCTAGCATCTGCATATTGATTCCTTGTTGGTTTGGAAGAAGGGGAAAGAGAAAGTAAAAGCTATATCCTTCTTAAATCTGAATAAGAGTACAATGTGTGTGTATATAAATGTAAGTACATTTCTTTTTAAAAGGGTTATAAAACAAAAAGTGGTGGCAAAGAGATTGTCTATATGACAAACGATGGCTTTTATTTTCATTTGTTACTTGGAAATTTAACTGGTAGGCATTAGTAGTGAAATGACCAATATTAATATAACAGTATGTGAAAATTGGAAATTTAGACTGAGGCACCATGATTCCATAGATATAAAATACCAAAGTGTGATGCCAGACCAAAATTCAAGTCTCTAATGCCCATAATGAAAGAATTGAGAATGAAAGCCATGGAAACTGGCAGTATTTGTGGGGATTCCTTTGAAGTGCTGTGCTGGGCTCTAAGTCTCACTATCCATCCCAAAGACAAGGCATGAGAATCCTTTCTTCCCCAGATACAAAATGGAGGGCTTCACTGAAAGTATATAAGGAGCTTTGAGGTGCAATTTGGGGAACTCTCTAGTCTGCTATCTGAAAATGCCCTGACATTCTTCACAAACATTCCAGGATTCTCTGAGGTGGCATGACTGAGAAAGAGAAGGGAGTTTGCCTATAAAATAACGGCCTTCACAGTTAGGGGAAGCACTTTCCTGACTAAGGGAAGATGGTGAGGGCAGGGGGAACATCTTGGAGACATTTTACATTCTTGTTGGTAGGACTCCAGGAGAGGTAAAAGGAAAGGCTGGAGCCCATGAACTGAGTGGTCCAGTACATTATTGCTAAGGTGAAAGCAGGAACTAAAGATAAGTTATTGTATGAACATGCAAAACAGATATCCCTAGAGAATGCTAAACTACAAAGAACCATAACAGTTTAACTATCTTCTAGGCCAGTTCTCTCTACTGTTGCCTTGTGATAGTACCTGTCAGAGTAAGAACTTCTCTTGTTCCCTTTGGCATCCACTCACTTAATGTAGGAATAGTATCAGGAACAAGTTAGTTCGGGAAAATAAGAGTGATACAGAAAGATACTGTCCCTCCATTCTCCAAGTACTAAATAGCCAATCTACAATCAGGCTTCGGATCAGAGGATAAAGTTCCAAAGTCAGATTCTTGACTGTTGAAGACATAACAGTGTGATTTCTCTCAAACAAAAGCAAAGAACAGCAAACCAAAACTCTAACCAGACATGGTAACAAACTACTATAAGGTGAGCCCAGCAGTCTCTGGCAGAGGGATATTAGCTCAAGGTCAGCATAGAGAGATGCTGTCTCAAACACACACAAGCCTTTAGTAATAGTTTTGATTGACAAATAATGATTATGTCTATTCATGGGGTGATTTTTGTGATACAAAACCTACTGACATATTCATCACCTTACTTAACTTTCATTTTTTATGCTGAGACATTTGAACTCTGCTCTCAATGCAATACAATATTGTTGATGATAATCATGTTTCTGCACAGTAGATCTCAACACCTCTGCTTCCTGTCTATTTGAAACTTCTTTTTGATCAACAGCTTTCTAATGCCTATTATGTTTATATGACACACTTTTTGTATTTGCCTCTTTGCTAAAAGACACTATATTTGCTCTGAGCAAATACTTGATAGAAACAAAAAAGCAAAGATTTATTTTGGATCTAAGTTTCAAAGCTGGAAGTTCATCACAGGGCAGGGGATGAAGAGGTAGTGAGGTTCATATCACAGTTGTCAAGAAATAGAGATGAGGGGACTCAAGAACAAGCCATTGCAAAATATAGTTACCAGGACATCCCTCTAATAATGTACTTTCTCTACCTAAGCCCCACCAATTGCTTCCCAGCATCTCCTGATAATGCTTCCACATTATTAATCCATCAGGAAGCTAATTTATTTAGTAGTTCAGGGCCCTTACTCTGCCTGGGTAAACCCTCACAGACACTCCCACAGGTAAAATTACTAAGCTCCTAAGCATTTCTTTGTCCAATCAAGTCAAAATCAAAATTAACCATCTTAGACAGTTATGTTGTTTTCATGTTTTGGTTATTGTGAATGATGTTTTAATGAACATTAGTGTTCACATATCTGTTTGGCATATTAGTTTTACCTTCTTGAACATATATCCAAAGTGAGATTGATGTACCATTTCCTGGCCTTTTGGCGCAATCTTTGTAGTATTCCGCAGTGTGAATTTTGAAATGAGACCTGGTTTGTAACATAAACTGCTGTCTTAAACTGAAAAGAACATGACACCTTCAAATCTTCTATCTAGTATCAGTGTTAAACTATTTGTATTAGAAAGGATAAGGGCTTGTGCCCTTAATGCCCTCAGTGGTAAAGTACTTGCCTGGAACACACTCCTAAGTTCCTTATTCTTTACATCTTGACCAGTTTGGGTCTCTGTGATAACCTTTCATCTACTTCAAAAAGAAGCTCCCCTGGTGAGGGCTGAGGAATTCACTGACCTATAGGTACAAAGAAAACTGCTTAGGAGTTTGCGTACTATTATGTTCAATTAGCAGAGTAATGATAGTAAGTTATCCTCTAAGGATAGGCCTATGACCCACCCAGCTGTGGGTTCCTGGTCTCACTAACAGTGCCAAGTACAAGTTCTCTCTTAAGGAACTGGTCCAGAATCCAGACACAAAGTGGTTCATCACTAGCATAACATTTGTGTCACTATTTTACTAGTTGGCGTACCTTGTCAGAACACTCAAAACTATTGCTGGTAGGTTCCACAGCTAGTTAAATGTGTTGGTTAGAATACCATGACACTTCCCAGCACTGTGATCACCAGCCAGGAGAAATCAAGAGTCTGTTGTCTTGAGAGATAGGACCTTACCAAGCACATTTGAAAGGTAACCAAAAGCAATGGCAACAGCATATAATGTTTAGGGGTCTATAGGATCTTTCTCTTACCAACAACTTGAAAGTAGGTAATTCATACCTGCTACTGTATGTTTTATTTATTTTTTATTTATAGCTTGTAGTGTCTGAAAGAGGCACTTCATGCCCCTTCGTTATAACATAATTTTATTTAAACCCCTTTTTATATATGTTTGTACTTTAGAAAGCATCTTTTTTTCTCATTTTTTTCTTCTTCACAATTTATTCATTTTTTATCTCAGTTGTAGTCCCTTCACTCATCTCCTCTCTCTCCCACCCTCCCTCCCTCTTCCTCCCCTATCCTTCTCCTAGTCCAATGATAGGGGATGTCCTCCTCTCCTCCTGTCTGACCCTAGCCTATTGGGTACCATCACGACTGCCTCTTTCTTTATGGGCTGCTAGGTCACCCCTCCAGGGGGAAGTGATCAAGGAGCAGACAATTGAGTTCATGTCAGAGACTGTTTCTTCTCTCCTTAGTAGGAAAACCACATGGAGACTGAGCTGTCTATATGCTGCATCTCAGCAGGGAGGTCTAGGTCCTCTCTATGCATTGTCTTTGGTTGATGCATCAGTCTCTGCAGGAAGCTTGGGCCCAGCTTGATTCTTTCTTTTGATTCCTTCTTTCTTTCTTCCTTCCTTCCTTCCTTCCTTCCTTTCTTTCTTTCTTTCTTTCTTTCTTTCTTTCTTTCTTTCTTTCTCTCTCTCTCTCTCTCTCTCTCTCTCTTCTTTCTTTCTTTCTTTCTTTCTCTCTTTTTGGCTTTGTGGGTCTCCTTGTGTGGCTCCTGTCACTTCCAAGTCCTTTTATATCACCCTTTTTCTATAAGACTCCTTGTGCTCTGTCCAAAGTTTGGCTGTGAGTCTCTGCCTCTGCTTCAATCCCCTGCTGGCTGGAGTCTTTTAGATGACATCTGTGGTAGAACCCATCTGGTCCCCTCTCTTCTACTGATTCTAATGTCTATTCTGTTTTCCTTTCTGAATGAGAATTAAGAATCCTCCGTAGTGCCCTCCTTGTTGTGTAGCTCCTTTAGGTCTGTAGATTTTAGTATGTTTATCCTATATTATATGGCTAATATCCACTTATAAATGAATATATACCATGTGTGTCTTTCCACTTTTAGGTTACCTCACTCAGGATGATCTTTTCTAGTTCCATCCATTTGCCTGCAAATTCATGATTTCCTTGTTTTTAATTGCTGAGTAGTATTCCATTGTGTAAATGTACCACAATTTCTGTGTCCATTCTTCAGTTGAGGGACATGTGGGTTGTTTCCAAATTCTAGGTATGAATAAAGCTGCTATGAACACAGATAAGAGAATGTACTTGTTGTATGGTGGAACATCTTTCAGATATATGCCCAGTAGTGGTATAGCTGGGTCTCAAGGTAGCACTATTCCTAATTTTCTGAAAAAGCACCAGATTGATTTCCAAGTTGGTTGTACAAGTTTACATTCCCATCAGCAATGAAAGGGTTTTCCTTTCTCCACATCTTCTCCAGCATGTGTTGTCACTTGAGTTTTTGATTTTAGCCATTCTGATGGGTGTGAGGTGTAATCTCAAGGTTGTTTTGATTTGCATTTCTCTGATGGCTAAGGATGTTGGCCATTTCTTTAAGTGTTTCTCTGCCATTCAGTATTCCTCTACTAATAACTCTTTGTTTAGCTCTGTACCCCATTTTTAAATTGGATTATTTGGTTTTTTTTGATGTTTAATTTCTTGAGTTTTTTGTATATTCTGAATATTAGCTCTCTGTCAGATATAGGGCTGGTAAAGATCCTTTCACAGTCTGAAGGCTCTCATTTTGTTTTGTTGACAGTATCCATTGCTTAGAAAGCATCTTTTATAGTAGGTTTCAGTATGGCCTTTTCAATGCCTTTGCTATAAATTATCACGACAATGCTCTCTCTTCTACTCTGTCCTCTATCTCCCACCAAACTTAACACTTCTTCTTCCATTATTATCCATTCTTCATCATACAACCTGCTTTCTGTCCTTCCTTTCTGTAAAAGTCTTCCATGGCTCCTTACTGTTTTTCTGATTTAAGACTCAATGTTAGCATGTATGTTTGAGAGGCTACTTGTGACATTTGTAGTTCTGAAACTCACCTTACTTAGAATGATTATTTCCAGCTTTACCTTTTTACATGTGTATTTCACAATTTTTCTTTTCCTTTTTTTGGGGGTGGTGGTGGGTTGAGACAGCATTTCTCTGTGTAGCCTTGGCAGTCCTCTACTCACTTTGTAGACCAGGCTGGCCTCTAACTCACAAAGATCTGCCTGACTCTGCCTCCCCAACTTCTGACATTATAAGTGTGTTGCCACTGTGCCAGGGTCACAATTTTCTTTTTATTTACAGATAAATAATAGTCTGTTGTTATATGTATGACATTTTCATTATTTATTCATCAGTTGATGGACATCTACAACGTTTCCATTTTCTGGCTATTGTGAATAGAGAAGCAATTAACATGGATGAGCAAGGATTTTTGTAGTAGGATTTAGAGTCCTTTGGGAATGTGCCCTGGAGTATTACAGCTTAATTATATGACAGGCCTATTTCTAGCCTTTGAAGAACCTCTGCTTTGATTTGCATAGTGTCTATACCAGTTTGTACTTCCAACAGCAAGAATGGGTGATCCCTTTTCCCTGCATCCACACCAGCTTTTGTTGTCATTTAGTTTTTTTTTTTTTTATCCTAACCATTAAGACTAAATCTCAAAGTAGTTTTAATTTGCATTTCCTTGATGGTTAAGGTTATTGAATATTTGAAAAATATTCCTCAGCCATTTGTATCTCTCTCTCTTTTTTCAAATAGCTAGGGCTCTGTTACACAGAGAAACCCTGACTCAAGAAACAAACACAAAACAAAACAAAACAAAATACAACAAAAAAACCAAAATTCCCTATTTAGTTCCATATTCCATTTTTTGAGTGAGAGTTTTCCCTGCTCTAAATACTCACCTTTATACTCGCATTTTGTTTTCTGTCTATAGCTCAGATACCAACTTCTGTCAGATGTACAGCTGGCAAAGTTTATTTTTCCCTGTCATGTATGCTGTCTCTCTTCTCATACGATGGTGTCCTTTGCCGCACAGGAGATTTTTAGTTTGATGAGATCTTATTTGTTAATGGGTTGTCTCTGTGCCTGTGCCACCAGAGTCCAGGTCAGCAAGCCTTTACCTATGCCCTTCTTTTAATCAAAGCATTGTTAATTCACATATGTATCTTTTATTTTATTTTGCTATTGAAAAGGTTGAAGATTTTTTTTTCTCTTTATTTATTTATTTTTGTAGTAGGATTTAGAGTCCTTTGGGAATGTGCCCTGGAGTATTACAGCTTAATTATATGACAGGCCTATTTTACTTAAGGTTCTTAAATGACTCTGCCTCCCATGCCAGGCCTGCCTTTAGGTAGGAGATTAGTAGGAAAAGGGGCTGTAGACCTCTTTTAGCTACTTCCTGCTGGTTAGGGTGGTTTCGTTTTTTGATGATATACCAATTTCAGTTGTCAGGATACGAGCAGTCCAGTAAACAGCAAAGCAACAAACCACAGCAGCTCCAGCAAACAGAAAGCAACAGCAACAGTGGTGGTACTGAGAGCTCTAATAACTCCAAAGGCCCCAGAAGGCCCCAATCTGTTTGGCTAATCTGGCTAAAACCCAAAGCTCTCAGGCAGCCAATCATCTTAAAGGTTAATGCATGAGCTTGAGTTAAGTATGATGATTCAGCAAACCTGAGGAAAAGTCTTTATCAGCTCTGGAGAGTTCCTAAATGTTTAGCCAATCCTAAATATCCCATACCACCTGAGTCAACCAATCGAATGAAAAATTGCCTTCCTCCGGGAAATTTCCCTAACTGCCTTTAAATTGAGCCTGTGCGTTCACTTCGTGCTCCATTCATGGCATGCTGATAAATTTTTGCAGAATAAACACCCCTTGCTTTTGCATCCTACTTGAGTCTGGAGTCTTCAGTGATTCCGGGACCCTAACAGCATCAACCAGCAAAAATGTTCATACTCTGGGCAAAGAGTACCAGTCCACCAAAGTGGCAATATTCCACCAAAGCAGTAATAAAAGTTTTCTGGAGCATTTTTTTTTTCTCTTTGAAAAAAAAGCAAAGCAATCCAAACTGTTTCAAAGTGAAGAGATGTAGAAAACATGTCTCACTGTCCGTGGGCTTATTTATTTATTTATTTTCATTTTTAAATAATTTTGTACATTCACTTGTATCCCAGCATGGGTTTTTTTATTCGTCCCTTCTCAGAGTCCACGCCAGGATGTTTTCCAGCTAGACTCTAGGGGTAATTTCCAGCTGACAAAAATCATCTGCCTTTTCTAGGGGGTGGTGGAGCTTCTGAGGTGGACCCTCCACACCCCACACGGAACCAAAACAAAAACATGTTCACGTGACACAACTGAGTTTCCAAAAAAGCAGAAACCTCCACTTCAGTTCTCACTTATAAGTGGATATTAACCACAAAGTACAGGATAAACATACTGCAATCCACAGACCCAAAGAAGCTAAGTAACAAGGAGGGCCCAAGAGGAAGCTTCAGTCTCACTCAGAAGGGGAAATAAAATAAACATCAGAAGTAGATCACGAGAGGGAACTGGGTGAAGAGAGAGTGGGGAGGGAAAAGAGAGTGGGAATTAATTCATGTTTTGAAACTCTCTTATAAGCACAAAATTTTAATGTCTAAGTCAATTTGGGAGGGGGGAAATCAGCCAGGGCATTCATACAAAACAAATCAGTGCTATTCGCTCTGTTTGTCCAAACTGAAAGTTCTCTGGAACAAAAGCAGACATAAAGACAAACAAAACAACTATCTAAGAAATATAAAATAATGAAAGTTTTGTCTTAGGGGGTCAAGTGCATTTCATAACCTTTACTGTACCAATTGCTTTTTTTGTTGTTGTTGACAAAAAATAAATAACAACCCTAACAACCATGCTCAACAAAATATACATCTTTCATTGTCCTTGTTAAATTAAAAATAAGAGCAAGAAGCAAAAACAAACAAATAAATAAATAAAATCCTTGAAGGCGTTTATAATTGCCTGGCGTGTTTGATCTTGTGTACAGTGTATAAAACTTGGGATGCTCATCTTCAACATTAACTTTCCTTCTTTGAAATGGTATAAAATACCCACAATTCCAAGCATGAAGAGACATAGTCAGTGTCCTTTGAAAATGCCACAGGACAATACAGGCATCTGAGCTTTTTGTAGAGTGACAGGGCTTCTGTCAAAGTGACACAGTTCTTCTGTGTAAAAATATTTTCCATCCTGTTTCAATACTTTCATTGAAAGGTCTAGAGTCAGTGGGAGAAGCTCCCCTGTGGACTTTTCTGGAAATGTGATGAGTGGGACAGTTGTCAAACCAGTGATCATATAATCAAAGTATCTCTCTTCTTTGGCATACCTTTTCAGCAATGGACTATACTCCTCTATAAGACTCTGACAAGAGAATTTATTTTTTACATCCATGAATCATATGGTCAACCTCTACCATAATAACTAGTTTTGGTATCTGTTTGCTTATTGCCCTCAAAATATTTCCTCATATCAACCTCTTAAAATCAGCATAAGTTTTGGAGTATAGTCTTTGACAATATCTGTGGATCACCTCAGACTAGACAAAAACACTGTAGTATGAAAAAAAAAAAACTAGTATAGTCAAATTAAGACCACCACTAACAAAGACAGTATTTTCAAATGTGTTGAGTGTAGGTTTTTAATCTTGGATACTGTGACTCTTCATCATACCTCATCTTGTCGATGTCAAGATATGGATGGTAATTACTTCAGCCATCCAGCACCATCTTGACTCACATTTTTCATCCTCCCGCCCTATTTATTCAAAAGACAGCAAGCTCACTTTTTTTTCTTCTTCTGTCTTGTGCATCAGTGTTCTAATTCTGAATGTCCAACAATATCAATACATAGGAATAAATTTTCACGAATATACACTGACAAATTTCCATTTTTTTTTTTTTTTTTTTTTTTTTTTGTATTTTGCTAAGTTCCTAAATAGTTGTGATTCTGTTAGATGTTCACTGGCACCAACATCCCCTATGAAGGGAAAATGAGGCAGAGATATTTCTAAATGGTCTCACCACTGCTTGGGATTTAGCTTGCAGCCTACCATGCTGTGCCCTGATGCTGCTTCAGTGAGGGGTGTTCTGTGAGTCACCTGGGGGTGATGTCATGGGAGCCTAGGGAGGTGCTGGGCTTGAGGTTGGTGATGGCAGGTTTTTTGCTGCTCTACAGGATCTAGTCAGGAGCTAGATCTACTTTTTAAAAATCTCTAATGCCTCTTTACATTGCCACACCACATGAACCTTTGGGGAACAAACTTAACCTGTATTTCAACCATGCTATTCTTTTTTATTGTATCTTACAGTATCCTGAAAGATTATACTTAGGTACAAATCTGCTATTTGAATTAAATAGTCTTCACCTGGTACTATTTCCCAAAGGAGTGTTTTACCACATTTCCCCCTGCTTGACACAGAAGATGGGTTAACATGAAAGAAAAATCCACACAGATACATGTAATATTAGTGGCATTAGCTATTTGAAATGATAGGGACATGAGAAAAAAAACTATAACATGTAACTCAACTATTAGAATTATGAACTTATTGAATTATTACTAACATTATTGTGTTAAATTTGTTCTAATTCTGGCTATTAGTATTCCAACACCAATAAAAATGGCTGCTTAGGTGGTTTCAGTTACTACTTTTTTTTATTCTTTATTAATTACACTTTATTCACTTTGTATCCTCCCTTTGGTTCCCTCCCTCCTCTCATCCCAATCCCTCCCTTCCTCCACCCTCTGCATGCATGCCCCTCCCCAAGTCCACTGATAGGGGAGGTCTTCTTTTCCTTCCTTCTGATCCTAGTCAAGTAGGTCTCATCAGGAGTGGCTGCCTTGTCCTCTTCTGTAGCTTGGTAATGCTGCTTCCCCCTCAGTGGGAGGTAATTAAAGAGCAGGCCAATCAGTTCATGTCAGAGACAGTTCCTCTTTCTATTACAATGGAACCCACTTGGATACTGAACTGCCATGGGATACATCTGTGCAGGAGTCTTAGGTTATCTCCATGCATAGTGTTTGGTTGGATTTTCAGTCTCAGGAAAGACCCCTGTGCTCAGAATTTTTGGTTCTGTTGCTCTTCTTGTGGAGTTGCTGTCCTCTCCAGATCTCCAGATCTGTTTCCCACTTCTTTCATAAGATTTCCTGTAGTCTGCCCAAAGTTTGCCCATAAGACTATGAGGACAACAGACTGACACTTTTCCTTGCTAATTTGAAAAGGGATACCATCACACTGTATAAACTGCTAACCTAGAAAACTGTGAGTCCCTGATTGGTAAGTTGTGATTTGCTCACTGATCGTTAACAGGCCTGTATCTTACAGACCTGCTATCATCCTAATGTGGCTGCTTCTGCCAAGAACACCTGCCCCAGCACAGTCCCTATGATTCCAACTGCATTTCCTATGAGCATAATTTTCTGATCAGCTTAACAAAGGCAAGCAAGTACTTTCAATAGGGTAGTGATATCCTGTTAATCACAAAAATTCAAAAATAAACCATAAGCCATATTTTGAAAGAACTTGTCTATTAACTTAAACATCTTTAACACAATTACTGTTCAAGGAAGTTTGTGGTAAATAAATAAAGGGTCATATAAGCATGGATATAAAATACTGACTGTGGAATTAAGAGTCAGTTCAATGTGATGGCTTTGAGTATTGCTGCTCTGCTCTTAGTACATTTGTTTAATCTCAACATCTCAGCATAACCACTTAGTAATTTAGTGGATTAGGTAAATTATTTGTATTTTTATAGACACTTACTGTGTATTTTGATTTTTCTATAAATGTGATATGCATAGTGTACATGTACTTTAAAGATTAATTAATTCATTTGTTTTTCAAGACATGGTTTCTCTTGTAGTCCTGGCTGCCCTGGAATAGCTTTGTAGAGCAGACTGGGCTCAAACTCACAGCAATAGGCTTGCCTCTGTCTCCTGAGATTACAGGCATTCGCCACTGCTCCTGGCTTCAAAGAATTATTAAGTGTGTTGATATACATAACACTGCCTGACATATAAACATGTTGTGTAGCTATTAGTTACTGTTATTAGCAGCATTGTATATCAAAGGGAAAATGTATATAAACTTTTTAGAAGAATGCCTGTTCCATATTACAGGAACCAGACAAAATATTAATGATCATCCTCATCATTTCAAGATAGAGATACTGTATTTTGAGAAAGTAGAACCAAGTTAAATCAGAACAAACAAAATGCATATGCATTTTGAATAAGGACTGATATAATCATGCAACTCTTCATCAATTTAAAGTGAGACAGGTTTATATCTTTAAGGGACAGGTTTACTTGAATTTTATTGTTGCTTGAAACATAGTCCAGGCTGGCCTTACACTCATAATCTGCCTGCCTCAACTTCCTAAATGCTGAGATTACAGGCTTCTCCCACTACACCCTGCTAGGATAGCAATTGAAAAGAAAATGGCTTAGGATATGAATGTTTGTTATATAGCAAAGTGAGACACACAAACAAGAGAGAATGAAAATCACCAGATTTGACAGTGCTTCAATGCTCTGGCTACACATAAAAAACAGCTTTCAATATTAAACTACAGTCAGTTGCTACATGTTGGTGAGAAAACCTCAATTATTCCCTGAGAAAAATTGCATTGAAAGCAATTATACAGAATAGGATGCGGGAGTTCCAAGCCCTAGAGCATCCTTTCTTACTAAGGTAGCAAGTAAAACAAGTACCTCATCCTAATTAAGATTCTGTGTATCTGTGTTTGCATCAAAACTTGAAAGCCATATCCGCGGTGACTTGCCTACTTCTGTTACAAAGTTAAATGGATTCTGATGGAGGACAGTGGATTTTTGTAAACTTAATGAATATGTCTATCCAATTCTAATTTCACGAGCATTTTTATAGGAGTTAAAATCAATGCAGTATTTGGTCAGGGTATGTACCATGGATTACAAACCATGCTGGCTTCTATCTGTTTTTGATAGTAACATTTCTCAAAGGTGTGGTGATTTTATTAGTCAGTATTCTTATACTGTACCATTCCTAAAGATGTATGATAAATTGCATGGTCTATTTAAAAACAAAAACAGAAACTTGTTTTTCTCTTGGTTCTGGAAGCTGGAAAGTCCAAGATCAAGTTCACATTTTCACATTTGAACATCTTACTTCCTGCTCCCCTGGTGCCAAAGCACTAATGCCATCTAGGGTGGGCCCTGCCCTCATACCTCATGCCCTCACAAATGTCCCATGTCCTAATGCCATGGCCCTCAGAATTAGGCTTGTTACATTATTTACAGAGCATGAACAGTGAACATCCACCTGCTCTAACGTCAGGGCTCTGTCAGTTTTCCAGATTTTCTATTACGAATTAATCTAGAGGCTTTTCTGCTTTTCCCCTAAAAAATCCTGCCAATATCCTGCATTTTAAATATTATAACCGCTGATTCTTTTGAACAAAATTAGTAAGTCATCAAAATACAGTCAATTACAATGCATGGCAAACCCACTGGAGATTTATCAATGCAGGCTCTATTGTGGGAGGCAAATAAATACTCCATATCCTGGCAACAAGATGCCGAGCAGACTGGGGATAGGAATGATGGAGCACATACCCTTGACTTGGGCCTCAGACAGTGGATGATCCTTTTGTGGTCAGAGGCCAGCACAGGAAGACTCTTGAAATGAACAGAAAAGTAGGGGTGGGGGAACATGAGAACAAGAACATGGAACAAAATCAAAACTGTTTCACTACTGGAGAGTTAACACTGGGAAATAGTGTAAGAGAAAATGCAGCTAAAATGGAGGGTTGAGGCTTGAATTGTTAGAATAAGGAATCCAAGTATCAATTTGGTAGTCGGGTTTGTGTCTGAAACAGGAGGAAATGCTTCTGTAGCTCTGTTAATCTACAGGAAGACACAGGGACTTACTGGATGTGGTCTTGCTTCTTCTTTTGTATCCTATCCAATGAAAGGCCTTCAGGAGTCAATAGGTTGAATGCTGTTAACCCCAGGGAAAGAGTTGTATCTTTAGATGATCAGTTACAAAAATATGTCATTTTAATATTTTTGTTTATGTTTGTGTGTGTGTGTGTGTGTGTGTGTGTGTGTGTGTGTGTGTGTGTAGGGGTAAGCACATGCCATAATGAATGTGTGGTGATCAGGGAAAAACTTTAGTTTTCAATCCTCACTTTTCACCTTGTTGGGGTGCTGTCACCTTGTTGGTCACCTTTGCCTATGCCAAAGCTATGGCCCATCAGCTTGTAGAGATTTTTCTTTCTCTACTTCCCATCTCACCACGGATGTGCTAGGATTACAGTGCTTGTAGCTGCATGAGTTCTGGGGATCTCAATATAGTTCTCTTGCCCGCACGGTAAACATTTTACTCACTGAGTCAGCTCTCCAGCCCAGTATGCTAGTTTTTTAACCCAGACCTTGAAAATATCAAATAGTAGAAGAAGAACACACCTTTTTTTCAGCATTTTTTTAATTTTATTTTTCTCATTAGTTACATTTTGTTAATTCTGTATCCCAGCTGTATCCCTCATTCCCTCCCCAATCCCACCCTCCCTCCCACATCTCCCTGCCCCTTTCCAAGTCCACTGATAAGGGAGGACCTCCTCCCCTTTCATATGACTCCCTTTTGTCAGGTATTTTCAGGACTGGCTGCAAAGTCCTCCTCTGTGGCCTAACAGTACTGCTCTTCCCTTGGGAGGTGGGGAGGTCAAAGAGCCAGTCATTGAGTTCCTGTTAGAAATAGTCCTTGTTCCCCTTACTATGGGAAACCAATTGATTACTGAGCTATCACGGGTCACATCCGAGCAGAGGTTCTAGGTTTTATCCTCTCATAGTCTTTGGTTGAGTGTCCATCTCAGAAAAGACACTGTGCCCAGATATGTTTGGTCCTTGTGGAGCTCCTATCCTTTCCACATCAAACTCCCCTTCTTTCATATGATTCCCTGCACTCTGCCGAAGGTTTGGTTATAAGTCTTAGTATCTACTTTGGAACACTGCTAGGTGGAGTCTTTCCAATGCTTTCTGCGGTAGACTCCTGTCATACGTTCAATGCACATCCCATTTGTCTTTCTAAATGAGGATTGATCATCATACCCCGTGTCTGCTTTCTTGATTATCTTCTTTAGGAAGAACACACCTTTTAAAAATCCTACTTATAGCAATGGATAAGCAGTTCTGTTGATAAAGTGTCCCTTTCAAGCAGGAGGACCCGAGTTGGGCTGCCAGAATCCACTTAACACGTGCAAAGTGTGGTGTACTTGGGGAGGTGGAAATGGGTAGATGGCTGGAACTCACTTATTAGTCAGCTCTGGCATCATCTAAAGGTCCAAGCAAGTGAGAGGATCCAGCCCCAAAGAAGTAGTGCATGCTCTCTGAAGAATGACACAGATTTGTCCTCCACATCCACACATATGAATATAGATGAAAACGCGTGCATCCTCCACAAATGAGCATTTATCGAGCGAGCGCGTGTGCACACACACACACACACACACACACACACACCAAAATCATACTTTTGTACTTATCCACTGCAACAGCAGTTGATTTAACTTTAGGTTCTTAATTTTGAACAGCAAGTTCCTTAGCAAAACTATTATCTGGATTCGTACAGCCTCATTTTACTTACTTACTTACTTTCTTTCTTTCTTTCTTAAAAAGTATTTACTTTATTTTCAGCCATGTGTCTGCATGCACACATTTTCATGCTGCTGTCTGTAGAGGTTAGAAGAGGGTTGCCATCCCCTGGAGCTGGAGTTACCAGCAGTTGAAAGCTTTCCAACATGGATCTGTAGACCAAACTTTGGTCCTTTGAAAAGCAGCAAGTACTCATAACTCCAGAGCCAGTTATACATTTGTAGTTTATAAATATTTCCATTACTGGAGAAAGAGAGAAAGAGAGAGAGAGAGATGCCACTGCTTCACAATTTAAATTACTTAACAGTTTATGGGTTTATCGTAGTTGCAATAGTACAATTAACCACAGTAGTGATGATAGTAAGAGTAATAATGTGCATAATATTAATTTTAAACTCATTTCCATGTTAGGAATATTGTATGTATGACTATGCGATATAAGCAATTGAACTATTGGTTCAATTCAACTACTGGTTGAGGTATTGTTTTTTTTTTTTTTGGTCAATTTGATGCAAACTATATGCTTTTGAGAAAGAAAAGTTCAAATGAGAAAATACTTCCATCAGATCCCCCAGATTTCCTTGAGGCAAATCTGTGAGGAAATGTTCTTGTGAACTCATGGATGAGGAAGGGCCTAGCCCACTAAAGCGGTACCATCCCTGGGCAAATGGTCCTGGGTGTTATAATAATGTAAACTGGGCAAGCCAGTGGGGTATGCCAGAGAGGAGAACTTTGCCATGCTTTCTGCCTCAGTTCTGCCTCTCGGTTGTTCTTTAGATTCCTGCCCCAACTTTCTAAATGCTGGAGTGTAGCAGAAAGTATAAGTCAACTAAGCCCTTTCTTCCCCAAATTGCTTTTGTTCATGTTGCCTACAACAACAATAGAAGGCAAACTAAGACCCTATGAAGTAGTTTGCCCTATGAAGGCAAACTACAACACTAGATCCTTATTCTAATAGACAAGTGCTCTGCCATGGACCTCTTGCTAAGCCCAAGCATCAGGAGTATTTCTACTGATCCTTTGAACTGTTATCTCTGTGAAAAACCTGCTGCCCTATAGTCATCCCTACTTTCTGAATGAGTGAATCTGCAGCACATAAAAGCCCCCAACTGTGAATGAAGGTCACACAGCCAGAAAGCAGGATAGCAGTCACCCACCCTGCCAGTGTGGGTCCAGGTTTTCTCCTCTAAGTGGAATATTGTAGAAAGATGATTCTTTTATTATTATTATTATTATTTGTTACAATTTATTCACTTTGTATCCCCCTGTAGTCCTCTCCTTCATTATCTCCATATCCCACCCTCCCTTCATTTTCCTCCCATCCCTATGTGCCTCTCCTAGTCCACTGATAGGGGAGGTCCTCCTCCCCTACTGTCTGACCCTAGCTTTTCAGGTCTCTTCAGGACTATCTGGATCCTCTTTCTCTGTGGCTTAGCAAGGCCACATTGCCAGGGGAAGGTGACCAAAGAGCAGGTAACCAAGTTTACACCAGTGACTGCCCGTGCTCTCATTGGAAAGATGATTCTTTATTCAGGAAAAGCTAACAAGTTTTGGACATAGTGGCTGAAAATAGATTACAGCTGCTGTCTACTTTTAGATATTTTAATTGGTGAAAATAATTAGCCTTTGTCTGAGTGAGTAATCTCTGCCCTATTAGCATGTTTTGTTAAGTACAAGCATAATAAATCATAACAGTGAATGTGAAGTTACCATTTCTCTGTCCCCAAAATCAAATCATAACATTTAATTATTTTTAAGTTCATGACATTATTTTGAAAGCGCAATTATTTACAGTTTTTTACTATTATTCTAAAGCTATACTTTTTAGTCAGTTACTTAAGTATTGTCTTTTGAGGGTTATATCAGAGACTCCACTTTAAGTGCAGCTTCATGATCCTCTTTGTTACCACTCTATCCTCTACACATTCATGTTGATGAGAAGTCACCTTGGCGTATCATCTTTCCTATGTACAGATACTTAACCCTTCCTCAGATGTTAATCCTGTTTTCAGTGTTATCATTTAAAGGTAGCTAGAACTAGCACCAATGACTCAAAAAAGCTAATGTTGGATAACTCAGCTCTGCTTTGAGAAACATAAACTGTGCCTAAATTCCGATCCTACGGTGAAACACGAATGATCAAGCAGTAGGAACTGTACAATTTACAATTAAATGTTCAGTCTAATTTTGCATAAGCAAAGCCTTATTCCTGGATTGTGAGCCTAGTGTGTAAAGTAATGGCTGATGTTGGCTCCTTCTGTACATTGTTAGAACAAGATTCTGTTACCGTAGAAACATAGATAGTTGCGTTTATTGCTCACCATGATGTCCAGTAATCAAAGATGGCCCTTTAAATAAGCCATCTGCTTTCTGAATGAAGAAATACACCAAAGGATATTTTTAAATTCTTTCCTGCAGATAACATACTTCAGCTTTGGTTGATTATCATTTGTGAGCGTGGTGTTCAGGTTATCCCTGTTCCTTTATATGCTGGTGTAGTCATTTCACCTTTCTCATGTGATCTGTAAGTGTTAATAAATGTTCCGAGCAAAAACTACAAAAGTTACTTGAATTTTGTTATGAGAAACTTTCTGCCATACTGATGCTTTTTGACAACAGTCAATATTCTTGTGATAATTTATGACTTAGTGTTTCAAAGAGCATTTCTTTCTACCTGAACATACTATACATATTAAATTTAAAAATGATGTGATTTTCATTTAATACCTATTACTAAGTATTTTAACATTTTTACTTGTACTTTTACATTGGAAAGAAATGCTACACATTGCAAAAATTGGAGGTCAACTTCAAAGTTCAAGAGTCTTTTTACGATGGTGAAATTAAAGTAAACTTTAAGGGAAATGTCAATTCATGCTATGTAATCACACTAAAATGAAATAAAGAACAGCACTTTTAAAAGAATTTAAAAAAGAATAGCACATTTTAAAAATTAAAAAGAAAAATAAAAAATTATCTTATTTTTGTAGTACAGTGTCTTTGTTATGTCCCTGAAAATTTTATTATATGTTAAATATTTTTCTTTCTTATCTTTTCTTATGAAAATAATAACATTACCTTCCAACAAGTTTTAGGACAAGTTGTTTCATTTCTGAATCTTCTCTTAATCACACACAGGCAAGAAGCAATCTTCAGTGGAACAAAATGGCTTTTGTTGTTGTAAAGACAAGTTGGTCTGAGAGAGCACACAATATGCTTTAGACAGACAAGCCTTATGTAAAAACATTTAAATGGATGAAAAGGGACTCAATTAGGCACTGATTTAATGGGGGGAAAAACAACCCCTGATTTCATGGGCGTTTTGTTGTTTTGTGGGATAATTATTTAAAACACAGCATATGTAGTTTGGCTTCCGGAAGAGCGGAGAATTGAGTGTTGCTTGGCAGAACTGAATAGAGCAATGGACTTGGCACGAGAATGCGTGAGGACTGCTCACGCCTAGAAGTCTTCCAGCTTACGTTCCCTGTCTTCCTCTGCACAATTTCTGTGTGTATGTATATATATATATTTTTTCAGCACCTCTTAAAATGAAGCCTTCCATTATGCTGAGGTCACGGTGCATCCTCCTTTCCACTAGTTGCAAAATTAGGGTGTGTACACATAGAGAAAGCAGAAGAGGGACTTGGAAGAGAATGAACAGTTGTGTGGCACCATGGGAGAACTCTGTAGTAGAGTCAGGGTTCCTGGGTCTCCACTCATGTTGTGCTCTTGTGAGTCTAAGTGGACAGTTCATGTAACCCTTCAGAGGTCCAAACTCAGGTCCTTAAAGTAATGACAGGGATGCTGGTTTTATGGGGTTACTGTGAGAAGGCTAAAGACAATGTGTGACAGGTGGAGGTGGCTGTGAGGAGACGTTGCTTACAGATTGGTGCATATCTAAACACAATGCTTCAAAGGTTAGAGGTAATACTCATGGCTGCTGGCTGCTAAGGAGGGAGAGTGGTTTTTCTTTTTTTTTTTTTTTTTCAATGCAGTTTATTCAGAAACCTTGAACAATCCTCAGACCCCGGGGAAAGCCAGCCCACAGCTTAAATAGCCTCTGGGTAGCCAACCCAGGCGTGCCACGTGGGCAATGCAGATAGGTCCACATACATGGAAGCAAGCCAGATCCTCAGCCTTAGCCAAATGTGGAATTGTTCGTGATAGAGAGCACTCACCATCAGGAAGGTAGAAGGCGGAAACCAGCTCCATCTTTAAGGCATAGCATTCCGCAGCTCTCTACAGTTCCCCCTTTTTGTTTTAGACGCATCAGGCAAGAGTAGAAGTCTGATCTCTGATATTAGAAATAAATTAGGACTTTGTACCGATGTTCATTTAGGTGTCATCCACCCAAAGAGCATCAGACCCGTCTGATACCTTTTTCTCAGAGGCGGGACCTGGGGCATCAACCCGCATGCAACCAGACATGCTCTTCTCTGGGTCCAAAGCGGCTGACCCTGAGTGCAGTGCTTAGCAGATGCTGAGCCTGATGGGCAACTGTTGGGCAGAGTGAATGGAATTTTAGGTAAGAACTGGGAAATAGTAAGAGCTGGAGAGGACAGGGTCTCCACAAGGAGAGCAACAGAACAAGAAAATTTGAACACAGGGAACTTCCCAGAGACTCATACTCCAACCAAGGACTATTCATGGAGATAACCTAGAACCCCTGCACAGATGTAGCCCAGGGCAGTTCAGAGTCCAATTGGGTTACATAGTAATGTGAAGAGGGACTGCCTCTGACATAATCTGATTGGCCTGCTCTTTGATCACCTCCCTCTGGGGGGGAGCAGCCTTACCAGGCCATAGTAGAGGACAATGCAGCCACTTTTGATGTGAACTGACAGACTAAGATCAGAAAGGAGAGGAAAACCTCCCCTTTTAGTGGACTTGGGGAGTGGCATGCAAGCAGAGGGAGGAGGGAGGATGGGATTGGGAGGGGAGGAGGGTGGGGCTTATGAGGGGATGCAGAATGAATAAAGTGTAATTGATGCAAAATTTAAAAAAAAGGGAAAAATAATTTAAGAACCTTAAATGACTTTCAAAAGTGGAGGAAAACATGGAGTTAGTCAATTGGCATGGAGCACGTCTCGCCCCTGGGGGCAATGGTCTCCTGAACCTACTCAGACCTCGGACACCACCACTGCTAGTTCTAGAACTGACGCAGGATGTTCCAACGAGGGGGTTAAGGCTTCTCATAATATTTCCTATAAGCCCACACCTGTTTGTCTATATCCCCCATTTTTATTCATTATTAGCCAGATAGAGCCAAGTAATTGTGGTGATGATACTTGCTTTTTTGCCCAATGCTGGAATACTAGTAAATTTAGAGAGTGATTTTTCTTTAGGCATGCGATTCATTGTAGGTGCTTCTGAGGAGAGCCCCATATCTATTTATGAACAGCATTAATTAGACTAAATAATGAGGTGGGTAGAGACGTAGATAGAGATAGAAACAAAGACAGAGACAGACAGACAAAAAGAAAGACAAATACACAGAGACCGACAGAGAGGGAGAGATGGGCAAGGTGGGAGAGAAAGGAAAGAGAGAGAGAGAGAGAGAGAGAGAGAGAGAACCATAAAATTTGAAGGAGATGGGGCAAAGAGTCCTAGTAATTGGAGGTGTATGTGGTGTGTGTGAATATTATTGTTAAACACTGTAGCATGGGTAAAATTCTCAAAGAACAAATAAAATAAAACAAAAATAATATTAAAGCTTCTTAGGTAGGCAAGAGGGCTTAGTGAATAAAAGTGCTTGGGGCTTAACCTAACTACTGGAGTTCAATCCCTATGAAGCACAGGATGAAGAAAAGAACAAACTTTTGCAAACTGTTCTCCTTCTCCCACATGCATGTATGTACACATGTTCACACTCACACGCTAAGTTATAAAGAAGAATCAGATCATAGTTGCTAGAGTGTTCAACCTGTGACCTTTGGATCACAGGTGCCCTCGGATAGCCGTGAATGCACCCAAACAAAACAAACTTGGGTTATTTTTGTGAGTTTTCTTTCCCTCTTGGTACCCACAATCATCACACATGAACTTTTTTCTATGGTGGTATCATGTTACCATGGCAGAAGGCTGTGCAGCTGTGTCAGAAGCAGAAGCATTTGTTGGGGGATGGTCTTAGGAAATCAAATGTACTTTCTACATAATTTTATGAAAGATACAAATATTGTTTGATTATTTCTATGTTGTTGAAAAATTTTTATATGAAATAATCCCGAAAGTAAATGTGGATATTACAAATATCTTCTTATCCATTGAAAAGAGTTAAAATTATCTGGGCACAGGGTCTTTTCTGAGACTGACATTCAACCAAGGACCATGTATGGATATAACCTAGAACTTCCACTCAGATGTAGCCTGTGGTAGCTCAGTAACCAATTGGTTTCCCAAAGTGAGGGGAACAGGGACTATTTCTAACAGGAACTCAATGACTGGCTCTTTGACCTCCCCACCTCCCAAGGGAGGAGCAGTACTGTTAGGCCACAGAGGAGGGCTTTGCAGCCAGTCCTGAAGATACCTGATAAAACAGGATTAGATGAATGGGGAGGAGGTCCCCCCTATCAGTGGACTTGGAAAGGGGCACGATGGAGATGAGGGAGGGAGGGAGGGACTGGGAGGGAATGAGGGATCGGGACATGGCTGGGATACAGAGTTAATAAAATGTAACTGATAAAAAAAAAATAAAAAATAAAAAATAAAAAAAAAAGAAAAGGGTTAAAATTTTAGAAATCAAGTTTATTCTGGGATCTCAACTTACTCTTTTCAATATTGTTCAAAGTAGATGGCTTGATTTTTATTTTTATAAGGTTTTTTTTTAATGTTTCCTTTTAAAATCCACTTGCTATTGCAGAGTCCACAGCAGACTGTCAAAGATTATAGAGTGGAGGAAGTCTATCTTACAAAGTAAGACAGAGAGTGGGCAGGGTAACTGAGAAAGCTGGTATGTGGTGCTGCTGAATCTAAGGTCCAGCTGGAAGATGTTACCCATCTTTTGAGGTCTGTGGAAAGGTCAATGCAGTTGTTTAGCTGTGGCAGAAATTTGGCCTTACAGTGATGGAGTTAAGAGAACATCCCTGTAGGTGTTCTCAATATCCAGTGGCAACTGAGATGCTGCTATGATGCCGATCATTTTTTTTTTTTAATCAGACTTATTGATGGTAGCAGCTTAGTAAAAGCTGAATCCATTTTCCTCTCTGGAGTGATGTAAGGTATTGCAGCTGTTGACATGGTGGCTAAGGACAGTAACATTTGAAAGGTATATAATTCAAATAGGATGTTGCAACCAGTATTTAAAGTAGTTGAATGGACTAATACAGTAGAAAATGCTAAGAGATAATTATTTCCATGAGAAACTTATTTCCATGATGAACCTATACTTGGAGAGGGTGAAGTGACCTGCTAAATAGCTATTTATTTATTTATTTACTAACTACAACTTATTCACTTTGTATTTCCTCCCTCATCTCCTCCTAGCTCCACCCACTCTCTCTCTCTTCCTCTATGCCCTTTCTCTAGACCCCTGATAGGGGAGGCCCTCTTCCCCTTCCATCTAACCCTACTCTATCAGTTCTCATCAGGGTTGGCTGCATTGTCTTCCTCTGTGGCCTGGCAAGGCTGCACTGCCTAGGGTGATGTGATCAAAGAGCCAGCCACTGAGTACATGTCAGAGACAGTCCCTGATCCCCTTACTAGGGTACCCACTTGGATACTGAAATGTCATGGACTACATCTGAGCAGGGGTTCTAGGTTATATCCATGAATGGCCCTTGGTTGGAGTATCAGTCTCAGAAAAGACACATGTGCCCAGATATTTTGGTTCTGTTGCTCTCCTTGTGGAGCATCTGTCCCCTCCAGGTCTTTCTATCTCCTTCTTTTTTAAGATGGCCTTCACTCTGCCCAAAATTTGGTTATGCGCCTCAGCATCTGCTTTGATACACTGCTGGGTGGAGTCTTTCAGAGGCCCTCTGTGGTAGGGTCCTGTCCCATTTCCTGTTTTCTCCTTCTTCCAATGTCCATCCTATTTGTCTTTCTGAGTGAGGATTAAGGACCCAGGGCTTCCTCTGAGAAGGTGGTCTAGGTCCTCTCCATGCATGGTCCTGGGTTGGTGTATTAGTCTTTGCGGGTCCCCCTGGGCCCAGGTTTTTTGACAGCCAGGCATTTTAACTGGCATGTAGGTACGCCCATATAATCCCAGCATTTAGGAGGCTGAAGAAAGAGGACCTTGAGTTTAAGTCCAGCCTTTGCAACATAGTGAGATTCTGTACCAGAAAGCAAACAAACAGACAAACACAAACCAAGGAAAAGTAGAGTAGGGAAGACAAAACAGATGTAAAAGGGAATTCCAACAGCAGTTTTATATATAAGGGTCTAGAATTGTTTGAAAGCAGATGTGAATTCCCTTAGTTTGTTAGTTACAAAAATGAGCTACTGGGCCTAGCTACCAGTTCTTTACTGAAGAGAATGCAGGATGGGCTGACATCTTTTCCTTCCCTTTATTATAAATGCTTACAAATAATTGAAGCAAAGTTATTATACCAATGTAGTGTTGGAATCTGAAATACCAAAGCAATCCAAGCAGTCACAAGGATCCAGCAAAGCAAGATCTTTATTTGAATTAGGCAGGAAAACATGACAGACTAGGGAATTGACTAAGTCTTTGAATGTTCATCTTAGTATGTAATTAAGCATATAACAAAAATATTGCTGTATTCAAGCTGTTATTGATTAATCATGGCCACAGAACAGACTCCGGAGCTAAACTGTGACTCGCAAAGAGAAACTGTACAGCCTTTTTAAAGGATGTTACCCCAAAACAAGAAACAGTGGGGCGGGCTATAACATTGTCCAACCATATTTTGACACAAGGGGTTGAGCAAGGAAGTAAAAGTTGGTGACTGGGCTGTATTTAGATCACCTGGTTTTAGGGTTTGCAGCTCAGCTTTTGCAGTCAGGTCCCCTCTTGCACTTCTCTCTTGGAATTCAGAATAAGGGAACAAAGGAGTGGGCAAGCTAGGGAGTCAATTAAGTCATGGCAGGCAACACATTTACAACTTGTTTGCCTAGTTTAGATAATCAGCAACTTCCCTCTTTACATGAAACATCTGGAGAAGAAGGATAGCAGTTGGTTCCAGGGCCTGGGAACATGAACTCAGTTTTGACCCTGCCAGCAAGTGGAGGTTGTTCCTGAGATGCCAGGACTCAGGCACCTGTCTCCTAACAATAGGATGACATCTGTGATTAATGATTTACAAACTTAGCAGCTACTACTGTAGGAAGCTGTATATTTCTAAACCAAAATTTGCTCACTTACTTAGTTGCTTCTTTTGGGGGATTTTTTGTTGTTGTTGTTCAACAAGTATTTATTAAATTCTTAACATTATTCAATATTAGAGAAGGTACTTGAGTTATAAGGAAAATAATAAACACACATTCCCTTGTTTCTTAGAATCTACTTATTCTTGGGGTGGGGGTGCCAGACTTCATGCTACAACAAGGATTTTGTAAGAAAGTATCAGAGTGCTTGTGACAGAATGGCAGTGATTAGCACAGCGAGTGTTATCAGGTGACTGTGAGAAACTGACATTTAGTTAAGTTTACTTGACTTTAAGTTAAATGCAAACTTTGCCTTTTCACATCTGATATTTAATATACTTTATAACTTGTTTCTCATGTCTCAGATATTACATAAAATTTAGAACTGAATGAATCTTAGTTCTTTCTTTTCAAGAGAAACAATTTATCTTTGTTTTTCATCTTTTGCTTTTAATATTTTCTTTCCTGTTTTTACAGACATACTCTGGGACCATCTTCTTAATTAAACAAATTAGAAACAAAGTGGACTTTTTGCGTTTACATTTAAAAATAAATCTGAAAATAAATGAAAGAAAGAAAAAAACACTAGTCTGTAAACTAGCTTTCTAAAAATAACATAAAAAATTAAATAATTAGCTAAATAGGCTTTATATTCAAAGAGAAATTACCAATTAACCTTCTTCTGGCCCCCTATAGGAAGGACAGCCAGAGTGTGGAAGACTGAGAAATTCTTAAGGAGGGAGAAGCAGATCCATTTGGAGGGGTGTCCTTGCTGAAGGCAAACTCCCTGGCAAGAAAATCCCCGTGACTGATTCCACTTAAGTTTAGGACCTCTTAAGGGCTAAAAGGGAAAGCTTTGTTAGCAGAGAGAAAAGCAAACAACCAAGACAAAAGAGAGGGTTGGCTAACGGAACTGCTAGGCACTGAGGCAGTTTTCTGTTAGTGGGTTTATGGTTTGGCCCTGGATATAGCAGGGGAGATTGTTTTGTTTTGAGCTCAGGGCTGATAATATGTAACAGACAAACATTGTCTAAGCTGCAGAACCCTCATTTGCTGATAAGGAAAGGATGTACTATTTGCGTTAGAAGCAGATTCCTTCCTGGAATTCACATACTATGTCAGCCAGGCTGACTAACTCTCCTTCGTAAGTTAGGGTGTCCTCACATCACCTGCAGAAACAGCACATTTTTAAGAAAATCTGTACTTGAGAACCAAAAATAGAAGCAAAAAGCTGGTGTTCGCTTTTCATCACTCCCACAACACCGTATGTCTCTCTATTTTCATCTAAAACGAATGTTTAAAGCTGTTTCCTTATGCATGTTTTTCTTTAGGTTATAAACTCCTTTAAGGATCCTGTTTATCTTTGCAATATTAGTGTCCAACCATGCCTGAGATATGAAGAAAAAGTTGGGTCTGATGGAATTTGAAGAATGACTTGTTGATGTTCCTTAAAATTCTTATGTCCACTCTTCTTGGGCTTTTTTTTTTTTTCTTCCTTTCAAATAAAATTGCTATCATGCTTACCAGTGACTGTACTGGGGTCTAATGACCAACACTTTATCTATTAACAGCCTTTGGCAAGATTTGTCATTCTCTCCAGAAAAGAACAGTCCCTTTTCATGTCATACCGATTTTTACCTACGTCTTTCTCTCTCCCTCTTCTCCCCACCCTCTCTCTCACACACATATACATAAACTTCTTAAAATACAAATACAAGCATTTTACACATTCAGTCTGAACAATGCTTTTTGTGTTTACATGATATCCAGTCGTCCCTGGTGAACAGGGTGAGGTGGTTTCTCTGTTTGGTTTTATTTGTAGTTTTCCATTGGAACGTTGAACTTTTTTCCCAAATATATATTGGTTATTTGTATTTCTTTCTTTGAAAACTTTATTCATCTTATAAGCCTAGTTATTAATCAGATTATTTGCTCTTTGGAATTTAACTTTGAGTGTTGTTCTTTAAAGCATCTGGATAAAAATGTCCAGTCAAGGGTATAGTTGACAATACATTTTCCTCATTCTGCAGGAAACCTCCTCAGTTTGGCAATCTTTCCTTTGTTGTGCATAAGGTTTATAATTTCTTGTAAGATTATATGTCATTTCTTGGGATTATTTTTTATGATACTGGAGTCCCTTGTAGAAAGTCCTAGTTTGCTCTTAATCATTACTTTGTGTTGTGTTGAGACAGAGGCTCTGTGATTCTGGATGGCCTTGACTTCCTCATGGTCTTATTCTACTTTCTGGGTGTTGGAACTACAGGCTTGTTCTACCATACCTGTTCTATGCATGGATCTTGAAGTATTTTGACTCTCCTTTCCTTTAATAGTTTTCGCCTATTTAATTATGAAACTATTGTTATTTTTACTATTTCCAGTTGGTACTCAGACCTATCTATATATTAGAATGTCTAGGAATCTTTTAAGTTTTCCTCTTTAATAAGTGGTATTGGGAAAACTGGGTATGTGTAGAATAAATAAAAGCTGTAGAATATTAAAAAAAGCTAGATCTCCATCTCTCAAATTGTAAGGCAAAAAACTCTAAATATGTTAAAGACATGAGTATTAGACCTAAAACTTTGAAATTATTAGATGGAAGTAGAGAGGGGAAGACGGGTGGATCCCTAAGTTAGCCTCATCTACGAAGCAAGTTACAGAATAACTAGGACAACCAGGGTTATACAGAGAAACCCTGTCTCAAAAAACAAAACAAAGCAAAATGTCTCTGCTCAAAAAAGGAAATTTAAAAAGTATGAGTTAATGTCTAAAATAGTATAAAATCTTTGTCATATATTTGTCTGACAGAGGACTTAAAAATTATGAAACAAAAGTGCAAAATTCTAGCAAACAAATGAGATAGAGAAATAAACATACAGTTGTGTGTGAGTGTGAGTGTGTGTGTGTGTGTGTGTGTGTGTGTGTGTGTGGTATTGAGCATGCTCATATAGGTTGAGTGTGCCCATGAATGTATGATGGTCAGGAGAGGACATCAAGTTTTCTTTTCTGTCATTGCCCACTTAATTTCCTTACAATTGAGTCTTCATTAAGCCTGGAGCTCACTTCTTCTTCTTCTTCTTCCCCTTCTTCTTCTTCTTCTTCTTCTTCTTCTTCTTCTTCTTCTTCTTCTTCTTCTTCTTCTTCTTCTTCTTTTGTAACCCCCAGCATTCCCCCTCTCCTGCTGTGAGAGTGTAGGCATACCCAGTTTTTTATATGGGTGCTGAAGCTAGATCCTCATGCTTACACGGCATGGTTTACCCACTAGGCCATCTCCTCAGCCCTACTGTGTACTTTGAAGTGATAAAGTACAAATCGCCAATAAGTAGGTGAAATGTTCAACATTCTTAGCCTTCAAGGAACTGGAAGCAAAACTACATTCAGATTACATCTTATCCCAATAAGAATGGCTACCATCAAGAACAACAACAACAAAAATACTGTTGAAAATGAGAAGCAAGGAGGGGTAGGGGTGATGAGCCATATAAACTACTACTGAGAATGTTAATGTAGCCAGAACAGAAATCAGAATGGACTTCCAAAAGAAAAAGAAAGACGGAGAGAAAGAGAGAGAGAGAGAGAGAAGAAGAAGAAAAAGAAGAGGAAGGAAGGAAGAAAAAAAGAGAAAAAAAACCGGTTAAATATACAAACATAAAGCTAGTATATGATATAGATATTGCATTGCTGGAAGTATACTTACAGGGCTCAAAGCAGCAGAACCACACAGATACTTGCACGCCTATGTTTATCACAGCACTCTTCACAAGCCAAGACAGAATCAGCCTGGATGTCTGTCAGCAAGAACAGAGAAAGAAAACATGGCACGTAAGATGGAGGTTTACTCAGTCATAAAAAATAAAATAAAATTATATCATTTGCAGGAGAATAGATCAACTGATGATCAGCATATTAAGAAAAATAAGTCAGTCTAACATTTTTCCCCCTTTATACCTAGAAGTTAGGCTCAAATAATATAACCGAAAAGGCACAACTATAGAAAGGGAAATTTGGTAGAGAGAGGGGGTAAGACACAATAATAGAGATAGTATGTATCAAAGCACATAGCATGTATTTGAGCAAATGTTACAGTAAAACCCCTTTGGACAATTAATGTGCAGTGATAAGAGAAGAGAGGAAAAACACATTAGAATCATTAATCTCCAGGTGACTTTTCCAGCAATACTCATATAATTTGTCTGGTGTGGGGCTCAGGATGGATACGTTCTTTTCTAGAAATCCTTTCTTGCTAATTCTAGTAACAGTTGTGTACAAATCAATGATACTCAATACTTTGTGTGGTAGATGGAACATAATATCGTAAAGCTTTGAGAATGTGTGTTAGAGTCAATAGCATTTACATTATCTGAAATGGCCAGTGATCTATATTTTATTAAAACATCTACTGCATGCAAAAATTTTGGAAATCTTAACATGAGGATTAAGGGTGTTGGGTTCAGGCTTTGAGAGGTCTAAGTTTTAACTGGCTTTTTTAAACTTCCATCACCTAAATGAAACATGTCAATTTTTTTTGAGCCATAGTTTCCTCAGTTGTTTAATTTAAGAGAAAAATCAGACTGTTTTTCACTATTCTGACAAATTATGGGAAAATCTGTCTAAATCACGGTAACCATGCCCAGGGTTCAGTGCACAGTAAATGACACTAAGAGGTAAATGTTTCAGAAAGAATAATGAGAATGAAACCGAGTCTACAAATGAGCCCATTTTTAAAAACCCGAAGACAACAGTCATATGAGTAAGAGACAGTAAGTGAGAATTATCTGCCCATGTTATGCTTTGGGAGGCTTATCAGCTCATATAGAAAAGGAGAAAAACATCCCATCTATTGAATACTTTCAAAATTGCCTTCAGGAATACAATCAGAAATAATTCGATCTATGGCCAGACATGCAGTGGTTATGTAGCAAACACTAACACTGCCTGCTTTTCAACTTCATTAGAGGAAGGCAAGCTGGCTTGCTTTTAGCTTCACTGGTTTAACTAATCTTTGAATGTTTAAACAACGATATTGGTCCTATAAACTACTGATGGAAAAGGAATAGATTTGAACTTTGGGTTTAACTATGTTTCCCTTTTTCGGTCAAATCTTATTCCCCCTGGCACCTTATAGATGTAATCTAAAAGCAAATGAATGCAACCATGAAGAAAAATACATGGGCCCAGAGACTAGAATGATCCCTGTTTACCTGTTTATATCCTTACAACATTACTGAAGAGTATTATCTGCTTTAAATACACTGACTTATTTTATATTTTTATATAAATAACACAATAGTATGGTACTAAAAAGCTTTTTTGCTGTATTAGGATGTATGCTAGGCAATTCCTGATGCATTACTGAAATTATATATCTGTGGAAGGGAATTGCGAAGAGGCCTCGTCGATTTTTCATACATATTACATGTAATACAAAGGTTATGCAAGATGCAATACACACACACACACACACACAGGGATGTCTGGGTAGCAAGAAAAACTGTCAGATAAGATGGAGTATTGGATGAAAACATTTGCTAGGAAGCATGGTGTGCTGATTAGTTTTACATCTACTTGACACAAACTAGAGTCGTCTGAAAGGAGGGAGCTTCAAATGAAAATACATCCATAAGATCCAGCAAGGACCAAATATATCTGGGCACAGGGTCTTTTCTGAGACTGACACTCCACCAAGTACCATATATGGATATAACCTAGAACCTCTGCTTGGATGAAGCCCATGGTAGCTCAGTAACCAATTGGTTTCCCATAGTAAGGGGAACAGGGACTATTTCTGACAGGAACTCAATGGCAGGCTCTTTGACCTCCCCACTCCCCAAGGGAGGAGCAGTCCTGCTAGGCCACAGAGGAGGATTTTTCAGCCAGTCCTGAAGATACCTGATAAAACGGGGTCAGATGAAAGGGGAGGAGGTCCTCCCCAATCAGTGGACTTGGAAAGCGCCAGGGAGGAGATGAGGGAGGGAGGATGGGATTGGGAAGGAATCAGGGAATGAGATACAGCTGGGATACAGAGTTAATAAAATGTAACTAATAAAAAAATAAATTAAAAGATCCAGCTGTAACCCATTTTCCTAATTAGTGATTGATGAGGAATGATCCAGCCAACTATGGATGGGACCATCCCAGTGCTGGCGACCATGCTGAATTTCCTGTTCAGACTTCCTCTGATGATGAACAGTGATGTGGAAGCATAATTCAAATAAATCCTTTCGGATCAATGGAACTGAATTGAAGACCCAGAAATAAACCCACGTACTTATGAATACTCAATTTTTGACAAAGCAGCCAAAACCATTCAATGGAAAAAAGATAGCATCTTCAACAGATGGTGCTGGTCTAATTGGATTTCTACATGCAGAAAAATGAAAATAGATCCACATTTATCACCCTGCACAAAACTAAAGTCCAAGTAGATCAAAGACCTCAACATAAAACCAGATACGCTAAATCTGTTAGAAGAAAAAGTAGGGAACAGCCTAGAACTCATTGGCACAGGAGACAACTTCCTGAACAGAACTCCAACAGTGCAGGCTTTAAGAGCAACAATCAACAAATGGGACCTCATGAAACAGAAAAGCTTCTGTAAAGCAAAGGACACCATCATCAAAACAAAACGACTGCCTACAGATTGGGAAAGAATCTTCACCAACCCTCTATTAGACAGAGGGCTAATATCCAGTATATATAAAGAACTAAAGAAGCTGAAAAGCAGCAAAACAAGTAATCCAATTAAAAAATGGGGAACAGAGCTAAACAGAGAATTCTCTGTAGAGGAATATCGAAGGGCAGAGAAACACTTAAAGAAATGCTCAACGTCATTAGCCATTAGGAAAATGCAAATTAAAACGACCCTAAGATTTCATCTTACACCCATCAGAATGGCCAAGATGAAAAACACAAATGACAACACATGTTGGAGAGGTTGTGGAGAAAGGGGAACCCTCCTCCATTGCTGGTGGGAATGTAAACTGGTACAACCACTTTGGAAGTCAATCTGGCGCTTTCTCAGACAATTAGGAATAGCGCTTCCTCAAGACCCAGCTATACCACTGCTAGGCATATGCCCAAAATTTGCTCAAGTACATAATAAGGACATTTGCTCAACCATGTTTGTAGCAGCTTTATTTGTAATAGCCAGAACCTGGAAACAACCCAGATGTCCATCAACGGAGGAATGGATACAGAAATTGTGGTATTTTTACACAATGGAATACTACTCAGCAATCAAAAAGGAGGAAATCATGAAATTTGCAGGCAAATGGTGGGATCTAGAAAAGATCATTCTGAGTGAAGTATCCCAGAAGGAGAAAGACAAACATGGAATATACTCGCTTATATAGACCTAAAAGATAGGATAAACGTAATGAAATCTATACACCTAAAGAAGATAATCAAGAAAGCAGACACGGGGTATGATGATCTATCCTCATTTAGAAAGACAAATGGGATATGCATTGAATGTATGACAGGAGTCTACCACAGAAAGCATCTGAAAGACTCTACCTAGCAGTGCTCCAAAATAGATACTAAGACTCACAACCAAAACTTTGGCAGAGTGCAGGGAATCATATGAAAGAAAGGGAGTTTGATGTGGAAAGGATAGGAGCTCCACAAGGACCAAACGTATCTGGGCACAGTGTCTTTTCTGAGATGGACACTCAACCAAAGTCCATGAGAGGATAAAACCTAGAACCTCTGCTCGGATGTGACCCGTGATAGCTCAGTAATCAATTGGTTTCCCATAGTAAGAGGAACAAGGACTATTTCTAACAGGAACTCAATGACTGGCTCTTTGACCTTCCCACCTCCCAAGGGAGGAGCAGTACTGTTAGGCCACAGAGGAGGACTTTGCAGCCAGTCCTGAAAATACCTGACAAAAGGGAGTCATATGAAAGGGGAGGAGGTCCTCCCTTATCAGTGGACTTGGAAAGGGGCAGGGAGGAGATGAGGGAGGGAGGGTGGGATTGGGGAGGGAATGAGGGATACAGCTGGGATACAGAATTAACAAAATGTAACTAATGAGAAAAATAAAATTATGGAAAAAAAAAACAAATAAATCCTTTCCTCCCCTAGTTGCTTGGATTATGGTGTTTTTTTTTTTTAATTTTTCATCAATTACACTTTATTCATTCTGCATCCCCCCATAAGCCCCTCCCTCCTCCCCTCCCAATCCCATCATCCCTCCTCCCTCTGCTTGCATGCCACTCCCCAAGTCCACTGATAGGGGAGGTTCTCCTCTCCTTTCTGATCTTAGTCTGTCAGTTCACATCAAAAGTGGCTGCATTGTCCTCTACTATGGCCTGGTAAGGCTGCTCCCCCCCAGGGGGAGGTGATCAAAGAGCAGGCCAATCAGATTATGTCAGAGGCAGTCCCTCTTCACATTACTATGTAACCCAATTGGACTCTGAACTGCCCTGGGCTACATCTGTGCAGGGGTTCTGGGTTATCTCCATGAATAGTCCTTGGTTGGAGTATGAGTCTCTGGGAAGTTCCCTGTATTCAAATTTTCTTGTTCTGTTGCTCTCCTTGTGGAGACCCTGTCCTCTCCAGCTCTTACTATTTCCCAGTTCTTACCTAAAATTCCATTCACTCTGCCCAACAGTTGCCCATCAGGCTCAGCATCTGCTTTGATAGTCTGAAGGGCAGAGGCTTTCAGAGGCCCTCTGTGGTAGATGCCCCTCAACTGAAGAATGGATGCAGAAATTGTGGTACATCTACACAATGGAATATTACTCAGCAATGAAAAATAAGGAAATCATGAAATTTGCAGGTAAATGGTGGCATCTGGAAAGGATCATTCTGAGTGAGTTGTCCCAGAAGCAAAAGGACACACATGGTATATACTCACTCATATAGGCATACAACATAGGACAAACCCACTAAAACCTGTGCATCTAAAGAAACTAAGCAAGAGAGAGGACCCTAACTAAAATGTCCAATCCCCATCCAGAAAGGCAAAGAGGATGGACATCAGAAGAAGAAGAAAACAGGAAACAACCTAGGATTATGGTGTTTTATCACAGCAAGATTAAGCCTAACTAAGACGCATGGATACAGGGTATATTTCACATATATGCTTACACATGGACATGCTTTTGTATAGTATCCAACAATGTCAAAAAATGTACACATTATTATCAAAATTATCTTTGTTTCAACATTTCTTATATACCTGGGATGCAATAATTTACTCTTTACCTGATTTTTCTAAGTAAGATGTGAATAGTGCTTGGTTGAGATACGTACTTTTTTAATCTTTGAGACCTATTCTCATGTAGCCCAGCCTGGACTCTGTTGCAGTAGATGGCCTTGAACATCGAGTCTTTATGCCTGTGTCTTCAGAGTGCTGGAGTTGCAGATCTGCCCCTGCACATCAAGTTTATGTGATGTTATGGATCAAAACCAGAGCTTTTTTATAGGCAAGTATTCTACTCACTAAGTTTCATTCCAAGCTTTGAGATATAAAGTTTTATTTTGGCATTGTAGAATGTGAACATATCTCTAAGGTTAACGTAGATTACAAGTCATACTGTACTACAGAAAATTTTTATTTGGGTTTCATTGAAATCACTGTTTAATGGAATAGTTTATAATAATGCAGGCAGGAATCAACTAGCTACTTTCAGCCTTAAATAGAGAAGGCTTATTTCTCAGTGAACAGCAGTGACTGCAGAGACTCATGGTGGCACAAGGTGTTGAGAATAAGTGACAACCTTAAAAAAGACATTTAAATCATCCCTATTAAGTTTCAGGGAACATTACCCAAGAGAGAGTAAAGAAATGAAAGAGCAGAGAGAAAGAAAGGAAGGAAGAAAAAAAGGAAGGAAGAAAGAAAGAAGGAAGGAAAAGAAGTCTGAGAAGGGCTATTCTGGACAAAATACAGCCAGTGCAACCATTAACTCAAAGCACCTGTAGATGCCTGCAGTGGGTGAGCCCATCTGAAGTCAAACATGGACAGAGCAGCAGGTCAGGCAACCCTACCTATCAGCAACACACTGTTTGATGTTCATAGAGTCAGAGAAATGTAGTCATTACCTTCACTTGTATACCCATTGAAGATCTTGCACAGTAAAGAATGGAAACTATTTGTAGGTAGAAATGTGTCATCATCTCCTGCCCTAGGAAGGTCAACCACCTAACCAAGAGAATACCTCTCCAGGAAGGAAGGTGGGTCTATTATCTATCTATCTATCTATCTATCTATCTATCTATCTATCTATCTATCTATCTATCTATCTGTCTGTCTGTCTATGTATCTATTTTTTGTTTGTTTGTTTTGTTTCTTTGAGACAGAGTTTGTCTGTGTGGCCTTGGATGTCCTGGATTCACTTTGTAGACCAGGAAGGTTGGTCTATTTATTTATTTATTTATTTATTTATTTATTTATTTATTTATTTATTTGGTTGGTTTTCTCCAGACAGAGTCTCTCTGTGTAGCCTTGGCTGTCCTGGACTCCCTTTGTAGACCAGACTTTCCTTGAACTCACAGAGATCTGCTTGCCTCTGCCTCCCAGAGTGCTGGGATTACAGAGATCTATTTTAAGTTATGTTAAAGAGATACTAGAAATACTTATTTCTTTAATGAGATAATACATATGTATTTCCCTTGCAGAATTCCTGATGCTTTTGTAGTCCTTATGAGCCAGTATGAGGTTAGGTTTGCTCAGATTTCTGAGGACTCAGAAAGGCATATTTTTTCCTTTCTCTCTCTCTCTCTCTCCTTTCTTTGGCAGCTAGCCATAGGCAAAGGATGCTTTATTTTATTTTATTTTTTTACTTTGGACTTCTTTTTTTTTTTTTTGTCTCCATATATTTATTACTAATGAAATTTCTCCGAATTTGTAGATTGAATTTCTCTAGAGAAATGCTTGGAGGATCACTTTTTTTTTTTTTTTTTAATGCAGTTTATTCAGGAACATTGAACAATCATCTGACCCTGGGGAAAGCCAGCCCACAGCTTAAATAGCCTCTGGGTAGCCAACCCAGGCGTGCCACGTGGGCAATGCAGATAGGTCCACATACATGGAAGCAAGCCAGATCCTCAGCCTTAGCCAAATGTGGAATTGTTCGTGACAGAGAGCACTCACCATCGGGAAGGTGGAAGGCGGAAACCAGCTCCATCTTTAAGGCACAGCATTTCGCAGCTCTCTACAGTTCCCCCTTTTATTTCTAATATCAGAGATCAGACCTCTACTCTTGCCTGATGCGTCTAAATACTTTGGACTTCTTTACTGTTATCTACAGCTCCCCTCCCTGCCATGCCACTACCACTGCTATCCATGTTGGCTTGGTTTCCTCTTTTCCTCTTTCTTTTCTTCCTTCCTTCCTTCCTTCCTTCCTTCCTTCCTTCCTTCCTTCCTTCCTTCCTTTCTTTCGTTCTTTCGTTCTTTCTTTCTTTCTTTTCAGGTAGCACTGAAACATGCAGCTTACCTGCCCTGGGAGTTTTCTTTTAAACTATAAAAAAAATGTCCTTGAGCTTCTATTTGAGTCTGCTCTAAAATTATCTTATTAATGAAACTAAAAACCCAAGGTTAGATGTCCTTGTTATTATATGGTTATTTTGGCAGTTCTTCCCAAAATTTCTTGTAAAAACCCACCAGGATACAATGGATAGTTCTAATCTAGTGGTCACATCAATTCTGATTAAATGAAATGAGTCACAAAATAAAACTAAAAGTCTTGAATCTGGGAAAGGAAAGAGGGGAAAATTTTGATTGGGGTAAAGAAATGAAAGAAAGGGGAGTAAATGCATTAGATACAGATGTATAAAATTGTCAAAGAGCAAAATTTACAAAATTAATAAATGGACAAATAACATGAGCAGTTTTAGAAATTTGGAAGATACAAAGAGTTAATCTTTTATGCATTTAAGTGATTGTCAGCAATGGGTTTCTGTGAAGTTTTAATATGAATTCTAAATCAGGTAGTTAGACCTTTCTCTTTCTAAGTACCTATGCATATTTTCTGAAGAACATTGGTCACTAATTTTATCTTTAAATTTGTTCTTAAAAAGAGCTTTATAGTTTAATTTTATTCTGGTTAACCTTAATTTTCAACAGATAATTGAAGATCTGCAAGACTATTTACTCTTCTAATCAATAAAAAATTAGGTTACCATAGTAACAACTATATCTTGAATACTCTATAGCTGTAACATCTAAGATTCATGTGGTTTTTCATCTGATCTTCTTTATCAGCTACATTAATTTCAGATGCTTTCTTCCACTTTATACTACAGGAAAAAAAAAACCTAACTTTTTCCTGATTATACAGGTCTGGTTTAGATAACTTGTTTATAATATAGACCAAGTACCTTGGATGTTGATGAAATTGTAGAGGTGGAAATAATTTAAAAGCACTTTTGAAAAGACTGGGAAATAACCAAAAAGTGGTTGCAGAATAATGGATTAAGTAGCTGTGGAATTAGAATTCCAATTTTCAGAAAATTCCTCGAAGTAAAGTTCAGCCACTTGATGAATGTGTCATTCTGGAGCATTCTTTAGTCAAGATCATATCTAGTTATTTGGAGGCTGTCTGAATATCTCAGATAATCTAAAGTAAATTAGATTTTGCTTGCATTTAGTTGAATTTTGCTACAAATAACATATACAACTTTTGCAGTGAATCAGTGGACTTTGGGCCATAAAATTTAACAAATTTCCTATGTTCTTCTCTTTCCAGCCATCTCAATTTAGAACGGTTTTATTACTTTGGTATGTCTTCATCCCTATCTAACCTTTAATTTTTTTTTTTTTTAATTTGACCTGTGAGAGTGGAGCCTAGAAACGAGGCAGGCTAAGGTCTCATGCAATAGCTCACTTTATTCAGAGCACCAGACAGTTTATACCCTGAGTGTTAATAATGGTTGTCTGAGAAAGGCTTTCATGAGTTCAAGCTGTATGCTATCATAAGGATAAGCTGCATGGCAAAACATGGATAGTAGGTGAAGTAAACTCAGTCCTATCCTCTACACGTGGGAGGAGCACAGAAAACACGTTCCATGACCAACACATGTTATGGAGGAGCAGAAATTACAAGACACTTGCCCTGATCACTTAGAGTTTTCCCACAAGCTCTCAGATATCTGCTAGCACAGCCCCTTTCCTGGACTGTGTTCCAACAGTGTCTTCTTTCTCTTCTTCTACCAGTTGTACTAGAAAAGGACCAAGCCTATGATTTTTTTTTTTACCTGATAACATTAGCAAAGATTCTGTTTACAAATAAACAACATTTATAGGTACCCGGAGTTATTTCTTTACTGTGAATATCTTATATATGTCATATATGTGTGTGTGTGTCTTAAATATGAATTTTTACTCTTTCATAGAGGCATGTTATGTAATTTAAAATAACTTCAACATGCCCCCACCGTTTGCTCTGAGTGATAGAACAGGGTCACGCTGTGTAGCCTATGACAGCACTAAACTTGTTTATCCTATGGCTTGCCCCGAACTAGCGAATTTTTTTGCTTCAGTCTCTCAAGTACTGGAATTATAGTAATGCATCATCATGTCTTGCTTCAACATGTCTTTTAGGAAAAATAATTCAGCCTAAAGTGGCAATTATCTGGTGTAATTTTATTGTATAGCTGGCTTGCTATAAAATGTCTTTTTAAACAGGACAGGTCTGTTACAAAATGGCTTAACTAGCTCATTATCTATCCATTTAATGGAATAAGAGTTACAGAATGAAAGGTTATTTTACTGTTAACATACAGACTTGATAATTCCATAGCAATTTTTATTTCTTGATTTTAGACTCGTTGACTCAGTCATCAAATGTATGCCCTAGCTTGTTATATGGGTACAACTTCCTTTCAAGAAAGAATCAATTCATCTGCAGAAATTTCTGGAAAAATTGGACTAAAAGAATAACTTTAAAAATAATTTCAAAGATGTTGATTCTTATGTGTCAAAACTATTGTAATATGGGTCAACTTTACTTGGCATCCAAAGAAGAGGGAGAAGCTGCAACAGAAGTTACTTCTTGGCATTTAGCAATTAGATGATTAACACATTCATTTTATTCAAAGTCATATAAAATGTGCATCCATTATTTCTCATTCATCAGACTGAGTTATTTTTAATTTTAATAAGATGCAACATTAATTATATGATATAAAGATACAAGTTGGTACTCATGCAGTTGATTAGCAGCAATGACTCCCTTTCACTTGAGGTTCTAGGTACATGCTCATGTACCAGGGATAACACAGAGTAGGCAGAAGAACGCGGAAGCTAGCGCAGATTGCCTTTTTCGGGAGAGGGAGGACTGCAAGGCTCCAGGTGGGCTCGTGCATTTCTCTGTGTGTGTATGTAGCCTATGCCTAAGTAAGTTCTGTGTACGCTCTGGAGTTAGTGTGGTCTGGGATCCAGTCAGGTATGAATGTGGAATCTAAGTATGCCTGAACGTCAATAGGTCTTCTATTTGCTGCATGGATGTCACTGGTGAAC